>NC_083226.1:143855390-146485390 GCF_032191835.1 Heteronotia binoei | reverse complement strand
AGCATTCTGGGCTTCCATAACTTTTTGTTGTATTTTAGCAGAATAAAAGCAATAACACAACACACATGTAAATTAGCTTAAATAAAGTTTACTAAGAAATTAGGCAGGGTTACATGAGAGGATAAAAACAATAAATTGACTAGCTACATCTGATCTGATCACTGGTTACTCCATGATGGATTCTTGAAACTCTGAGCTTAGAACAAAGGGAGGAAGAAGAAAAACCCCTAGTGTGTATGTTCAGTATCTCTGATAATATTACTAAACTAATGATCAACCAATAGTCAGGCTAAAGGGCGTGTCATTATGAATATGACCTCTCTTTTTCTGGCAGGAAATATGTGCATGACAGCTCATTGATTCGAAGCTAACTAATCTTTAGCATACACCAACAAACAGGTTAGCTCTTTCATGACTGAAGTAACTGAATGTGCAAATTCCAACAAGAATAATGAGAATCCTGCTGTCCATAGAAGCCATAAATTTGAACATCTTGTATCTTAGGTACAAAAGTAAACTTTATTTATGAGAAGATAAGCTTCCATTTGTACCTTAAGGGTGATATCCACATTTATGGTCTCTGTGAATTATACACCAGGATGCTACAATTGTCTTGCACATACTGTACATACTTGTTAGTACCCCCCAAAACCCGGCATGGAATTACACTGTTTTTGTACCTTTGCATTCATGCATGCTTGCAATCAGTTCTATGGGAAATGATGGAGATGTGCCAGATCGTTCCAGATGCTCTGTACTTATATTTCTGGGGTAACCTGAAGGTCACTGAGAATTTCATTTGACTGGGAAATTGAACTGGGAAATATAGGATTGCAAGACAACTCTATTTGCATTTTTTCAAAATAGCACTGTAGTATCTTTCTGACTCATAGGCCTTGGATCATATTTCCCCCCCCTATTCATTTGAAAAGGAATGATGAACAAAGTAGTTGGGGGCGACTTGTATGGATCAGATAAATTCCACCAGCTAAATATGTACAAACGTCATCCTCTACTCTGTTTTGGAGGAAACAATTTCCATGTTCGCCAAAGGTCATTTTCAGGGCTGAGTGCGACTGATAAGACTGGAGTTACATACCTTTGACATTTGCTGGTTTAAAACATAACTCAATATGAGCAGTGATGGAAAAATCTACTGAAGTGGACTTTTCAAACAGGGTCCCCAAAGAGTACGAATTAAACAGATTGACAGATATAAAATTCAGGCATGCGTTGAAGCATTGGAAAAACAACTTTTATCAGACAAGAAGAGCAGTTAAAATGAAGGAAGGAATCTGCAATTAAAACTTGGCTTCCTCTGGACTCCACAGTATCTCCATGGACCTTGCAGTCCATCTCTTGATGTAAAAGCCAATGTCGGTAACATCAAAAAGTTTTAGAACAGCCTATTACTGAAATCCTAAGCACTGTTACATTCTTCTCAGTCCATTAAAGTCAACAGAAGGATGTAATTCTGCTTAAGATTGCATTATATAATGTCTCAGAGCAAGAATCGATCTGCAACAGTGGTCAGTCTGATCACCCCAAGAAGCTGCCTAGCTCACCTTGCTTCTTTCCCTTAGCATCTGCGATCATAAAAGAGCAGGTCAGAAGGTTCTGATATGGATGTCCTGTCCTGAATGGCCCAGGCTAGTCTGATCTCATTAGTATTCTGAAGATAAGCAGGGTCGGTCTTGGTTAGTACTTGGATGGGAGGCCACCAAGGAAGTCCAGCATTGCTATGCAATGTCAGGCAGATGGCAAACCACATATATTTGTCTCTTGCATTGAAAATCCCATGGGTTTGCCATAAATTGGCTATGACTTGGCTGCACTTTCCACCACCAGCAGACACCAACAAGTATATCTTTCATCTAAGCCAGAAGTAAGGAGATTTCTGTTAACTCTACTATGTGAAGCAGTACTTTTAAAATCTGCTGTCATTTCCATTGAACAACTCTGAATTCTAATGTGAGGAGCAACAGAGAAATGTCTTCCTCTTTACTATTTAGGATTCTATAGACTTGCATTATGTCCTATGAATAGAGGTCTTAGATGTTCCTCAAACCTGCTGAACATATTCCATGTCCTGTTCTGCCCCTTTTCAAGTTCAGCACCATCCTTTCAGAGATGAGGTGACCAGAACTATTTACAATGTTCTAGATGTGGCCACATCATAATCTTTTTCCAGTCACTGTCTTAGTTTTTCCAGCATTCATTCTTTTTTATTTCTTCTAGTCAAATCTAATTCAAGCATGCTTGTACATTCCAAATATTGTTATCATGTTCTAGAAATATATAATTCTATTAATTAAGAATAAAACATACACCAACCACTAATTTCCTTTGCACAAAGCTCAGACTGATTACCCACTAGGCTTGTCCCGGCGTTGGAGCTCTTTTCCCCCTGACACTTCTGTCCGATTTTGCACAAGCTACCCTGGGGCCGTGACTTGCCCCACCTCTTTCCTGTGGCAAGCAAGATCCTCTGAAAACTGGCTTCTGCTTGCTGTGGAAAAGAGGCGGGGTAAGTCACAGCACTGGGGCAGCTTGTGCGAAATTGGACAGAGACATCAGGGAAAAAAGAGCTCCTACACCGGAACAAACTTAGCGGGGAATCAGTCTCAGACTGTTTTCACACACAGCTTACCACGGGGTCACATTCCTGTTCTCTCCACAGCATCTGTCGGATTTCCCATTATCTGCACCGAAGTTACAGGAAGTGCCGCGGCTTTTGCGTAGCAAACGTAAACCACTAAAACCCAGTTTACGTTTGCTACGCAAAAGCTGCAGCACTTCCTGTAACTCCGGCGCAGATAATGGAAATCCGACAGACGCTACAGAGAGAACAGGAACGTGACCGCGTGGTAAACTGTGTGCGAAAACGGTCTCAGTTTCCATTTTCTACTAAACAAAAGGAATATCATTTGTGTTAGTTCCTTCAGACAGCCAAATTGATTAACTTTATTGCTTCATTGCCTTGTCATGAACAGAATCCTGACCAATTCATAGCAACATTTCCCCTGATTATCCCATCACATGGATTAATTATTCAGCAAGTCAGAACAGATACATTAATGCCCATAGTCCACTGAGTATATTTCATTCAGTGCAAGCAGAGAGTTCTACAAAGCTAAAATTCCTGAAACTGCCTTTTAGAAATTAGGAATGCCTTTCTCAGTCAATTGCCACCACAGACACATTAACAATAAATAATGCACTTCATTCTTTTCCAGAGTTCCAGAATAGGGAATGACTTACGCTTTCTTCTGCAGCAAGGATAATGTCCAGCCATCCCCAAAGGACTGATGCCATCGTTTCTGGCTCACATAATAGTTTCTTATTCAGGCACATACAAAGAAAAAACTAATATCAATTTATAAAGATCAGTATTTCAGAGAGAAGCCTGTGTAGGTTCCATCCTAACTGGTCACATCACTTCATGGTATCTGGTTTCATTATTTCCTTGCTTTTATCCCCACTAGGGACTCCAGGTAGCTTACATTTTCCATCTATTTTATGTCTGACTGCATCGTGGTGGACCCAAATATCAATATGGTGAGACCTACATAGTTGCTATTCTTAACCAACTTTCATACCCCACTAAGAGTATCTCACTGAGCATACTGTTGGACTACTGGGAACAGCTGTATTGTTGGTGCCAACTATGTATTCTGTTGGTTTGAATACTTGAGAAATCAAGTTAATAGTGGTTGTATCATATATCCAGACTGTATTTGGACTTCTTGTTGAGGAGGACATGATAATAAAGCTGATGAGATTAGTGGGCAGTGGGATGAGATGGGCAGGAGTTCAAGAATGTCGCCTTGAATCTTGCTGTGTTTTGTGTATGTTGATTCCCTTATTGATGCTGTTGCTACACTAAAATTGTGTCCCATTCTACCATCTACAGAGAATCCATCTTCCATGATGACAGTCCTATATCATTCTTGTGCTATCTGCACCTGTACACGCACACATGCAGGCATGCACACACACACACTTATTATCACAGCCTTTATTTTAAAATGTTTAAATAGGACTGGAAGCCTTACACAAATGGGGTCAGTTTGTTGCTGGGTAGGGAGGTATAAAGCAGTGTGTGTAAGAAGCTTGGAATCTAATCTGCTGACATGGAAAAAGAAAACCTCGGAATGAGATTCTTTGTTTTCTTTGTCCATGAGTACAAACTTTAGGATTGAAATTGCATATCACCAGAGGAAGAAGGTGTTTTCTTTTGATAAGAAATGAAGAGAGGAAGGGAGAACTATAGATCAAAACAAACAAAATCAGATTCTGCTCCCCCCCCCAATACTCTTCTTAAGCGTGTTTTATCCCTAAGAGGATAGGTCAGAAATTTTATTGCTTTGGTCAACTAGATTCAAATAAGTCAGACCACCTTTTCAAGGTTCCTTGGGCATGACCTTTGTCTCCACCTTTGAATGTCATCAGAAGTTCTGCCATACTCTCAACTGTTCTGTGCCTCTTTCCTGCAGAAATACAATCCACATAAATTTATTTGCTGTAGCATCTGAGTTGTAGGTCTCTGTCCAAGAAACTCTTTCCATGGCCCCAAACTTACATTGTGTGCCCATTTAAAATGTTTTTATTTTTCCTGGTCTTCTAAAGATGTTGTTGACATTGTTTATTATACTACTGCTTGGTGGATATTATTGCTGAGATCACTGCCAATTTTGCTGTTCTGTTGTCTGGCTCCTAGGGTTGCCAACCTCCAGCTGGTACCTGGAGATCTCTTGCTATTACAAGGGCTCTCCAGATGTCCAAGATCAGCCCCACCAGAGAAAATGGCTCCTTTGGAGGGTAGAATCTATGGCATTATACCCTGCTGAGATCCCTCCCCCTCCCAAACCCTGCCTTCCTCAAGCTTCATTCCCAAAATCTTCAGATATTTCCCAATCCAGAGATGGCAACCTGACTTGCTACTAGTAATCTTAGTCATTTTACTGATTTTCTATTTTGGTATTGCTGCTGCTTTTATTGGGGGTGCCACTATTTTTAGAATTATTTTTGGCTTTATGGGTTTTTCTGCTCTTATTCTTAATTTTTTAATGATATGTTGGATCATACTGCTCTTGTTGGCTTCACTGATACTGTTTTAATTATTGTGAATCAGAAACTCCTCTGAAGCTAATTTTCTTCTGTTCAACACAGGTTGTGATCCCACACCCTAAATAATGCACTTTCAATCCATTTTCAATGCACTTCCACTGTATTTTGCCAGTTCACACAGTAAAATCCAGTTGGAAAGTACATTGAAAGTGGATCGAAAGTGCATTATTTAGTGTGATTGCAGCCTTAGATGGGACAGGTCATGAATCTAGACCAATCTTTGTAAGGCACATTACAGCTGCATGCAGCCTCATTTCATATCAGGGCCATGCAGGCAAGAGTAAGAGGAAGCTCATTCATAAACAGAGCGCTCCTCCTTTAAAAGCACTAGACTTTTCAAATAAAGGAAAAAAATAAACACCTGCTTGTCTTCTTTCTTTAAAGGATGTCAGCTCTGCTCAGGACCTGGTTTCAGTTACCAAACTGTAACTGTATGGGAGTTAAAGGGTTAAGCCCTTTATTTACACATTCACCATGGCTTTGTTCTGAACCTGGGCCCTGCATGGCTTAGAAAGATCTCCCAGAGGGTAGGGTACAAATATTTTATATAGAATGTATTTGAGACAGAGCATTTTCTTAAGCATTGTGTCCAAAGCCTGGCCTTTGCAGGCTCCTTGAATATCAAAACAGGCCTGTTTTAGCGCTTGATAAACAATTCACATCTGCTGGCTTTTAAATAAGCGAACAGTGTGCTGGTCCAAAGAGAACAAACGATGGTGAAAACGGAAGAGCAGCCTGCTGGCAGCCAAGCTCTTTCTTATATATCCCTTGATAGCGTTATCAGTGGGGAAGTGTTGGGGAAATTTTGTACAATTGTATGTTCCACGTGCAGCTAGAGTCAACTTCCTAGTGGGTATGGAATGCATGCAGCTTTTCCACTTGAGGTTTTAGAAAGACTGAAACAAACAACGGTGCATGTGATTTCAGTGTCCTGGAGCTGTTGCAATAACATAGAGGTCCACAGATGGCAAACTTGCAAGCTGAATGGAGCCTGCCATTTTCATTATTTTCATTATTAAAATGTATTTTCATTATTAAAATGTATTTGCATTATTAAAATGTATTGATAAAAATTCACCTCTCAGAATAAAGCTGAGAATAAAGCTGTATGTATGGCTGTTTTCCCACTTACCTTACCCCGGAGCGACGTCCCTCTTCACCGCGCTGCGTCTGCGCGGATTTTGCACAAACTGCTGCGCAGAACCAGGAAGAGCCGCGTAGTCCCGGGGCTTTTGCATCGCAAATGTAAACCGCCAAAAAGCAGTTTACATTTGCAACGCAAAAGCCCCGGGACTACGCGGCTCTTCCTGGTGCTGCGCAGCAGTTTGTGTGAAATCCGCGCAGACGCAGCGCGGTGAAGAGGGACGTCGCTCCGGGGTAAGGTAAGTGGGAATACGGCCTATGAATACAATATATTCATTTTAAGAGGCATCCAGTTAAGCAGAACTTCTGCCTGAAATGTTGAAGAGTTACTATGAGAATTATGCACAACCTAATTCCTTGGCATTTTGCAGTTTGCTCCACCTCTTGCGGCAGCATTTTGTGATTGACTGCGCCTCTTGAAGAAACCATTTTGTGGTGGAGCCCACCATCCAGTGCCAGAATTCCGATGGTTGGCACCCCTGCCATAGAGCAAAAAATTCACAATTCTTAGAATGGGTTAGAACAGGGATGGCCAACGGTAGCTCTCCAGATGTTGTTTGCCTACAACTCCCATCAGCTCGAGCCATTGGCCATGCTGGCTGGGACCGATAGGAGTTGTAGGCAAAAAACAGCTGGAGAGCTACTGTTGGCCACCCCTGGGTTAGAAGGCAGAGCTGGGGTAGTCAAAAGAGAGGAAGTAGGAGTGATAGGGGGTGGTGAGGGAAAGGGAAACAGGAAATACCAGCTACAGAGCTCCCTTTCCATTACTGATACTCCAAATAGAAGCTTGTGGTACTAGCACCAGTGTTTGGACTGAGCACCACTGTATGTCTTCTTGTAGAAGACAGTCTTCAGAACATGGCGATGTGTCATTTGGAGTGATCTAAAGATTGTTTTGGGATGCAGTCTGGCCCCAGCATCTGCCTACGTGATTTTCTTTGGGGCACTTGGCACAAGAACTACACTTAGAGCCAGGAAACTGCATATATCCGATCAAAGAGGAGAGTCTTCAGAATATAGAAATGTATGGCATGTGGTGATCCAGATATTTTTTGGGCAGGTGCAGTGGGCAAGCAGTCAAACCAGTTCCATATTCAAATCTCCTTTGGAATACAGGTGTCTTGGTGGTACTCCCATTAGTAGCTTGTGGCATTAGAAGCAGTGTTTGGATGGGGCACCAATATATGTCTTCTTGTAGGGGACAGTCTCCAGAGCATGGGGATGTGTCATTGGGGGTGGTCCTAAGATTGTTTGCGGTACAGCCAGGCCTCAATCTCTGCCTGTGTCATTGTCCTGGGGGCACCCTGCTCAAGCAGCTGGCACAGGAACTGCTCTTTGGAGTAGGAAATAGAACATGTCTTCTAGAAGGGGAGAGTCCCCTAAATGTCGGGGTGTATCAGGCAGATTCAGTAGGAGCTCACAGGAGCACAGCTCCTGAATCTTTCTGACAGCCCCCCCTCCCCATTTACCTTGTCCATTGAACAGTAGATGCAGCTGCATAACAATCCCTGGATTAGGAGACCAGACAGCCAGACAGCCATCAGGAGCTTTGCCACACCCCCAGCAGCCCTCATTAACCCATGGAGAAGCCTGCACCACACTTTCTCCACCTCCTATATGATTTTTGGGTGGCGGGTGGCTTGCTGGCCTTTTGACTGTGGGTGGGGGTGGCCCAGGAGAGCAGTCCTCGCTTGTCCGGGGCTCTCTTTTCTTGCATTGGTTTGCTTTTGGCTGGTCGGGGGCAGGATATGCTAATGAGTTATGCTAATGAGCTCCACTATGCATTTTTCTACAAAACAACCCCTGGGGTGTATGATATATGGTGGTCCAGATCTTATTTTGGGGTTCAGAACTTTCAGTCTCTCCTCAGTGTTTTTGGTTGAATTCATGAATAAGTTGTAAATAAGGAATGCGTAAGGAACTGAGTTAGGAATCCTGAGCCGCACTGCCTCCTGAGCCCCACTGCCTCCCTGGCTGGTTTTCTGCTACTGATGTATTTGAAGAAATTTCTTTCTTTCTTTCTTTCTTTCTTTCTTTCTTTCTTTCTTTCTTTCTTTCTTTCTTTCTTTCTTTCTTTCTTTCTTTCTTTCTTTCTTCTCATAGTACCCTTTTGCTTGTCTAATTACTGACTTGCATTTTATTTGATGAAGTATGTGCTTTCTTTTATTTACCTCACTCAGGCTAGCCTTCCATGGCTTAAAAGAATCCGTCTTAAGTTTTACTGCTTCCATTACTTTCTTTGTTAACTGTGCAGGCCTTTTTAAAAATACCTATTTGTACCTTTCCTAACCTGTGGTATACATTTTATCTGAGCTTCCAGGATTGTAGTTTGTGTTATTGATGGTAATAGTGCTTACTGACTGATAATGTAAATGTGCCAAACTGTTGTTACCAGTTATACTTGAGAGCCAGTTTAGTGTAGTGGTTAAGTGTGTGGACTCTTATCTGGGAGATCCAGGTTTGATTCCCAATCCTCCACTTGCAGCTGCTGGAATGGCCTTGAGTCAGCCATAGCTCTCGGAGAGTTGTCCTTGAAAGGGCAGCTTCTGTGAGAGCTCTCTCAGCCCCACCCACCTCACATGGTGTTTGTTGTGGGGGAGGAAGATAAAGGAGATTGTGAGCCACTTTGAGAGGGTGGGATATAAATCCAATATCCTATCCTATCCAATAGTTAGATCTTCTGGATGAAGAGCATTTGGCATTGAGGGAAGGCTCCTTCCGTTGGAGGAAAGCAATTTGATTTTGTCACAGGGCATCTGTTTTGGGGAGAGGAAAGGAAGGAGATTGTAAACCACTCTAAAACTCTGAGTGAAGGGAGGGGTATAATCCAGTCTCCTCCTCCTCCTCCTTCACGGAATGGAGCTTTGGACTCCACTTCAGGTTAGAAGCCAAGTCGGGTATTGATAAATTTTCTAATCAGTTTCTGAGCATTCTACACATGACTGCTGGGCAAATTCATACTTCAAACCAAGTCTCCAGGAATATCTAACTAGTTTATTGTAAGTTCTGGCTATCAGACAATGAATAATAGCTTACCTGTGGTAGTTTTACCACCTCTTGATATGGTCTCTATGGTAACTTAATGTGGTGTCATGCGAAACATTCTACGTGAACACTTGCTAAGAAAACCCTCTTGTTTTTTATACTGAAAGCAGAATTCCCTGCAGGCAGTATTGGCCAAAAGGCTCTGGTTGCGAGAGTGTGTTATTTGGGCCTTGTTTGCATCCTGTTCTCACTCTGCCATCTGTTCTGGCATTTCTCAAGCCACTTCCTTTTACTGTCTGCCCCTCTGTTCATTTTCAGAAATGTTCCAATTGCATTCTTTAGTGTTCTGGAAATTTCACAGGAAGAGTTTGGAGGTGCCCCAATGTAGTTTATTTACCTCTTTGTACTGTGCAGTAATAATCTCTGCCTACATGCAAGGATAAGAATTTGGGGGTGGGGAAATAAAGTCAGATTTTTGCCTAAACAAGAATCTTCATGAAAACATCTCATACTGGTGTGGACTGCTCTCATTTGCCCCTATTTCAATTGCCCTCATTTGCCATCAGTGATTTTGTTTGTTGACATCTGGTGAATCAACATAGTAGACACAACAGAACTACCTATGTGATTCATTTCCAAGGAAGAAAAATGTGGAACATGGTGACCGGGGGGTTGGGGGGATGTGTAATCTAAATCTTTTTTGAGAAATTTTGTGTTTCACTGAAAGTGGCATTCTGTTTCTGAAAACCAACATTGGCAAAGTTTCTGCAACATTTTTTTGTAGGTTCCATCAACAGTTTCTGCTCTTGTTGGACAAGACGGGCATTTCAGGATCTGAAAGGGAAGACCCATCCCCTTTCCGGGCAGACCTCCAGAAAAATTGACCCCAGTAACAACTGAGGCTGAGCTCCCTGGCCTCCAGATTTATATTTTTTCTTTTTGCCATCAAATCAGCACTGACTTATGGTGTTGTGTATTGCAGTTTGGTCCCTGAATTTACAACACAGCACGGCTATGTGTGCTGAGGTGACCAGTGGGAAACCGTGGGTCACCTGACTGTAAGGGACAGATGCTAACCGCCTACGAAGATCTGTGGCATGAAGTTTAACTGGTCAGGATTGGACCTGACTGGGAAGTGGGTTGCTCTGGGTAATACATATAAGTGGGGACCCGGTCCTGCCATGTTGTCTTTGTGATGTATTCGCTAATAAAGAATGTTGACTGCTGTTCGTCTCGGAACCCAGTACATTACAATCTCAAAGGATGTTCAAGGCAAGAGATATTCAGAGGTGGTTTGCCTGCCTCCACGTCATGACCCTTGTATTTCTTGGTGGTCTCCCATCCAAATACTAGCCAGGGCTGATCCTGCTTAGCTTCTGATCTGATGAGATCAGGCTAGCCTAGGCTATTCAGGTCAGGCCTTATTATATTATTGTAATGCTATATTATTGTAAATTGTTTAGACTGTGAACCTTTGAGGAATCGAAATACGGGAGGGCGAATGCTGTGAGTTAGTCTGAGCCTATGAGATAAAGCAGGATACAAATCTAACAAACAAATAATAAGCTCCATGATGTTCTGTAGGGATTTTATGAATTCAACAAATACATAATACATGTAGGGATACAATACAAATATGTGTAGGGATACAAATACATGACCTGACGCAAATACTCCAAGCTCAGATATGTCTGGGTTTTCTGAAGCAAGTCAGGAATATAAAGAACCATCTTTAAGGGACAGAGCTGAGTCTCAGACTTGAGCTTTGTTCCCATTTTAGGAAAACTCCAAGGATGAGGGAGAATATCACTCAATCCCCCACTCTCTATCTTTAAAGAGGGAGCAAGTGAAATGGATGGAGAAGCATGGGTCCATCTTCTCAGGTCACAGAGGTTATGTTTAGTTTAGGTAAAGGGTACTAAGCCAGGTTTTGAAAAGCAGGTCTAGTCACATGTGTTCTTTCTCCATGGCAATTGCCTTTCTGTCTCTCACACAGGCTAAATAATTTCAGCCCACTTTGGCAAATATTTGCAAGTGGATTTTGTCACTTCACACAGTAAAATCCAGTTGCAAAGTGCACTGAAAGTGGATTGAAAGTGTGTTATTTAGTGTGTGTGAAAGTACTCCATCATTTATTCTGAACAAGCCTTTACCAAGTCACTGATAACAGATGAGAAGAATGGAGGAAGCTGGAGGATTTTGTGGCATCCTTTCTTCTCCTACCAGATCACCAAAGGGTGCAGTTTTTTAAAAATGCTCAATATAAAATTCATGTTACAGCAAGAGCTTCATTTATTTCTTTGGACCTTTTACGTAAATACATATGTAAAATATATATATTGTATTTTTTTAATAAAGAAGTTTAACTGATGCTAAGTCACAATTACATTAAGTAAGTAATTATAACCCATTCTCCTTGTATAGGTTCTGGAAGACATTGTCTGAGAACACAAGATCGTTTCTTGTATTTCTTTTGGCGATAAAACAACTGATAGAAAAATCAATTAACCCCCTCCAAGATTGCCATTTAGAATTTCCTTATGAAATTTTTCTGTGGAGTAAATCCTGCCAATTTATTGCAGGGCATTTCATTTTTATTAACGGCAGTTGATAGCAGAGACACCACACTAGTTCCATGTGGTTTTAAAATTGCAGAAGACATATGGAGGCTCATAATTTCTAGGCAAAGAGACTCCTGCTGAGTGAACAACTAGTCTAATATGGCATTTTCCAGATCTATTACATTATTGACTGTTCGTACTGCTAGTTTGGACTTTAGAGCTTCATAGTAAATAGTTCCATGATCTGACAGGTCCTTTGTAAAGAACAAACATTGCAAAGCATAACTAAAAGAGAAATTCAGCATGGCAATTATTTAATACAAAGCATTTTTCTGAAGGGGTATCTGTATCGTGAGGTTGAAGGTATGTTCTTCTCTGCTCAGCTGGGTGATAAACCCAAAGGGCAATGAAATGGGCATAGCAAGGATCTTGACAAGCACCTGGCATAGCTCACACCTAAATTGTTCCTGTGCAGATTTCACAGTCCATGTTGGCTCTGCCATTACCACTGCCTGCAGTGCAAGCAGGCAAACAGAAGAACAGGGAAATGTTGCTGAGCATGTGAAGGGAGACAGTTCTTCCCTGTATCTCATTGACTGTCATCACAGAGTCAGTCTACACCTTATATAGTAACCAGGGCTTTTTTTGAGCAAGAACGCACAGGAACACAGTTCCGGCTGACTTGGTGTCAGGGGGTGTGGCCTAATATATCAATGAGTTCCTGCTGGGCTTTTTCTACAAAAAAACCTCCTCTGTGTGAAACAATGGTGACATCAGAGGGTATGGCCTAATATGTAAATAAGTTCCTACTGTTTTTTTCTACAAAAAAAGCCCTGATAGTAACAAACTTATTTTTTGCATCAGAGCATACACTTGCAGCTAATTTGACTCTCTGCGAGTCTAACCAGATATGACACCGGAAGAGCCATGTATGGATTATACCACTCCAGTCTGTTCCATCTACACTGGCTCCCAATCTGTTTCTGGAACCAATTCAAGGTGCTGGTATTGACCTTTAAAGCTCTATATGTGGAGGCCCTGTGGCAGTTGCAGAGCATCTGCTTGGCATGTAGAAGGCTCCAAGTTCAATCCCTGGCATCTCCAAATAGCGAGGGCCAGGTTATAGGTGATGTGAAAGACCTCAGCCTGAAACCTTACAGTGCCACAGCCAGGATGAGTAAACAATACTGACTTGGATGGGCCAAAAGTCTGATTGTGTATAAGGCAGCTTCATATACAGCTTGGGGCCAGCATACCTGGGGGACCAACTTCTCCAATATCAACCTCCCTGACTGCTTTAGTCATCTTCAGAGGTCCTGCTTTGGGTGGCCCTCTGAGACATTGCACTGAAATGTTGGAACTCCCTCCCCAGGGAGTTTGGCCTGACTCCTTCTCCCCAAGGAGATTGGCCAGTGGGCAAAGACTTTTGTTTTGTTTGGCATTCCCTCGCTAACTCTTACTAGCCTTCTGCCCTGTTTGTGTGCCTGTGTTTATGTGTTCATATGTTTTACTTGATCGTCTTAAATGCTATATATGTTTGTGTTTTAATGCTTGAAATCATTGCTGCCTTGGGGACCCTGAGCTAAGTGGAAAGGTGGCATAGAAAAGTTTAAAGTAAGTTTTTTAAAAATAAATATTCAGTGTATATTCTGAAAATTCATATGGAGAGTGTGTGCCTGTCCTTATGAGTTCCATGCTGTAGCATATGTGGGGCAAAGGGGTGTTGTTTTCTCCATCTCAAGTGCTCAGTGCCAGAGGGTGCTGGCAACCTACGTGTTCCATTCAGGAGGCTAAACAGCAACTTCAGGAAGCATTCCCCCCACCCCACCCCCGCCTGGAGTTGGCAGAACGGTCCTGGAGCCCAGATACAATTTTTCCTCTCCCTATTGTGGCTATTTTTACATAATAATATAATAAACTTCACAAAGGATATTTTAGCACCCTTGTAAAAATTTGGAATCTTAGCAAACAAGTAAGGAGACATGTTATTTGATTCATATATTGTTCTTAAGATCTAAAATATTTGTAGATTTTTTGATCGCAGTTTAGTTTTCATAGGATATTTAAAAATCTATTAGTTTTTGCCTTGTGCTTATAGAAATGGATGAATAAAGCATAACAAATTCTATTTTTACTTTAGGCACCTAATCTAAAAGTGGTTTCAAAGATAGTTAAAAAAAAATTCTCCAATAAAGGTCTTAGTTTGGGAATTATGGCAGGGATGAGCAAACTGAAAGTATCCTGTTGGGCATCAGGATCTGGTATCTTCTCTTACTGTCTGGTCTACACTGTCATCTTGGACATCACTGATCACTTCCAAAGGCTGGGGAAAAGATGATCCTTGATTCAGCTGTATCTGGAAGGGGATGAATATTGTCAAGATGACAGCTGTGACAATTTCAGGGACTGCATCTACAATCAGGAAGTGGATATGGCCAGGCAAGACACCTGCTGATGTAAAACAGGCCTGATGCAGATTTCAAGCAGGTGGTGGATCTGTCTAAAGGTTAGAGACACAGGGAAAAAAGACTCTCTATATAATCTAATGGCTCTCTCTCTCGGCTTGGCTTCGCGAACGAAGATTTAAGAAGGATGCAATAGTCCACGTCTGCTGCAGGCTCGCTGGTGGCTGACAAGACCAATGCAGGACAGGCAGGTCCGGCCACAGTGGCTGCAGGGAAAAGTCTGATTTAGGGTTGGTGCTGTAGCAGTGCGATTCTTCCTCAATCTCCTTTTGTCCTCAAGACCAGCTATGCGTGCGTTCTCAAAGGAAGAGACAGCCTGGTGGATGGTGTGTCTCCATGCTTTGCAATCTGAGGCTAGGTCAGACCACTGGTGATGGTTGATGCGACAGGTGCCAAGGGATTTCTTCAAGGAGTCCTTGTACCTCTTCTTTGGTGCCCCTCTATTTCGATGGCCGATGGAGAGTTCGCCATACAGGGCAATCTTGGGAAGGCGGTGGTTTTCCATCCTAGAAATATGCCCTGCCCAGTGCAGCTGCGTCTTCAGCAGCAGTGCCTCGATGCTGGTAACCTCCGCCCGCTTGAGGACTTCAGTGTTGGTCACAAAGTCACTCCAGTGGATGTTGAGGATGGTGCGAAGGCAGCGCTGATGAAAGCGCTCGAGGAGTCGCAGGTGATGACGGTATAAAACCCACGATTCGGAGCCGTAGAATCTAATGGCTAGCCAATGATTATCTCCCTTTCAATCTGTTATGCATTTTGCTAGAGCATATGGATAGATCTGTAACTAAAGACCATAAAAATTAAATATGGAATCTCTTAAATGATGCAAGCCCTCTAAATAGCGTTCCTCTATGCTGTTTTTTTTAAACTCCTAATAAAGAACGGATGGTTAACTGACTATTGAAATGTCAGTTTGTACCAATAAAACAGCAAAAGAAGAAAAGACAAAAGCTTGTTTTGAACTCATCACTCTTTAATCAGCTGTTTCAGACAGTGGAATAGTCTTGATTTAAATAAGTTCGATTGCTTTAAAATGATGTGATTTGTTTTTTGTTCCACCTCCCTGTCCTCTGTGCTTATTTATGGCTGGCCCTTCTTATTCATCTCTGCTATGAACTGAACTGATATGCCTTTTGGTGTTTAGAGTAAACCAGGGAGACTTAAGTTCCAAGTCCCATTCAGCCATGAAGTTCGGCAGAGGATGTCTCTTAGCCAAGTCATTTTCTCTGCCTAACAGGTTTGTTATGTTGACAAAAATGGGCTTACTCCCATGTCTGCCGCCAAGTTTTTTAGAGAAAGAGAGAAAATTAAAGCACAATGAATAAATATGCTCGGCAGTGCTGGGCAAGCAGTCCTTATTCTACGTACAGAACACTTCAGTGGCAGAGGCTTCTAGAGAAGGCCAACAGAATGCAAGCAGACCTGGGTAAATAATGTGTTCTCTAAAGAAGGTAATATCACAAATCTGGCTTAAATTGATTCTATTACATTGTGAAGCACCTCATCGTTGGAGTGTTTATTGCAATGCAAGACTAGTTTTTTTTCACTAGTCCTCCCACATTCATATACAAGTTGTAGTTACATCTTGTAAACTGAGGGCAGGGACATGTATGGCTTTTTGTAAGGGGCTCATCTTATGTTAGGGTCACCTTTTTATTGTGTAAATATAGAGACTATAAGAATGCTTCCCGTTTTCTCTTATTCTGAGAGGGAACTGCACATCTCATTTGACGTTTGGGATGATTTAGGGAATGACTTTTGATGATGTCTGTATTTCAGGGAAAGAACAAAGAAAGGAGATTGAATGAACAAAGCTTTCCAGAGAACTGTACACCGCAGCAATAAAGTTAAGCTTAAGTCTGAGGGAAAATTTGGCAGGTGTATTTCTTATCCTTGTCCTGGACACCTGGGTTTTGTTCTTAAAGATGGGCAGAACTCCAAAGTCCTGTTTCTCTGGAAAGATGTTTAACTGTCCATGAAGCTGAAACTCAAGCCTCTAGAGGTCACTGATGTATAAGAGCTTAGACAGAAACAGGGCAAGGAAAGCATTGTACACTTGTGTGGTTTGAAGAAAGGAAATAATCACAGCTGGCTACCTTCAGTAGAACACCCCCTCCCCCTCCCCCTCCCAGAATACTATTAAATAAATCCAGATTTAAGCCTGCTAAAAATGAAATCTACAAGATCAAAACAAAGACTGAGATGTTATCTGAGTGTCAGTTTAGCTCGAAAGGTTAGTTAATGAATAATTGTGCCACAGTATGCATTTAAAGGTTACCAGAACTGTCTATTAAAATTGGGTGTCAGATAAGAAGACTGCATTACTGGCCTGCTATGTACATGGCAGCTGCTTAAGGGGACTTTCAGTGAAGTTTTTGTGTGTGTGTGCTTGTGTATGTTCTTTTGTATTAACATTAGTATCCCATGGTGGGCCGTGTCCCAGGCTAGGCCAATCTTGTCAGATCTTGGAAGCTAAGCAGGGTCAGCCTTGGTCAGTATTTGGATGGGAGACCATCAAGAAAGTTCAGGGTTGCTATGCAGAGGTAGTCAATGGCAAATCATTTCTGAATGTCTCTTGCCTTGAAAACCCTGTGGGACCACCATAAATTGCCTGTAACTTGATGGTACATTCCTCCACCACCAACATCCCTGGATTGATAGAAACAGCCAGTCAATCTTATCTATCAGATAACTGACAGTGCAATCCTAAAGACACTTTCCTGGGAACAAGCCCCATTGAATAGACCATAGCAGAATTTAGAGTAGGCCTGCTTAGAATTGTTCTGAGTTGAACAAATGAAGCTGCCTTGCATACCAATGGCTCATCTAGCTCATAATGATATTGTTGACTTTGACTGGCAGTAGCTCTCCAGGGAAAGATTTTTCTTAGTACCTGCTATGGATAATCCTTGTAACTGGAGATATCAGGGATTGAATTTGCAACCTTACGCATGCAAAGCCTGCGCTCTACCACTGAGCCATTGTAATAAATGATAATGTATTTAAACATGCAGGATGGTGCAGGATTGTTTTCTGTTGCCTTAGAAGATCAGACCAGAACCAACGGGTTGAAATTAAATCAAAAAAGTTTCCGGCTCAACATTAGGAAGAACTTCCTGGCAAAGCGGTTCTTAAGTGGAACAGGCTAACTTGGGAGGTGGCGGGCTCTCCTTCTTTGGAGGTTTTTAAGCAGAGGCTAGATGGCCATCTGACAGCAATGCTGATTCTGTGAATTTAGGCAGATCATGAGAAGGAGGGCAGGAAGGGTTGCAGCAGTGCTTAGATCTCGTGGCTCTTTCTTACAAGCTCAGGGAATACTGATTGACACTTTGGGGTCATTCAGCAATTTTTCTCCAAGCCAGTTTGGCCAGGGATCCCGGGAGGATTTTTTTCACCTGCCATCATCTGGGCATGGGGCAGGGGTCACTGGGGATGTATGTGTGTGGGAGGTATTTGTGAAGTTTCTACATTATGCAGGGGGTTGGGACTAGATGACCCTGGAGGTCACTTCCAACTCTATAATTCTATAAGATCAGTTCCCCTGAAGAAAATGGCTGCTTTTGTGGGTGGACTCTAAGGCATTATAACCAATTGAGGTCTTTCCCCTCCCCAAACTCTGCCCTTCCTAGGCTCCACCCCCAAATCTCCAGGAATTTCCCAGCCTGGTGTTGGAAGCCTTATCCATGGACCACCACAGTATTTCATCCCTTGACTGCCCACCCATTAGCTCTGGCAAGATCTGATTTAGTAACTCATCTGTAGTCCATCTTTGTGAATGCATTACCATATGCTTTCACATCGTTTGGTGTATGTTTTTGCTCATATCATCATAAAGGCTGCTTTGAATGATAATAATATTCCAGCTTCTCAGGCACGTGCAGATTACTGAATAAAGAGCCAGTGATGTGGCATGCCGTTGTGGAATGATTTTGCCCCACCTTTTCTTTGCATTGACCTGGGTGTTTCCCGTGAGTTTTTCACAGCATTGTTCCCGCTCCGGCTTGCTGTGTAAAATAGGAATTCCTGTCCCCCTGACTTTCCCACTGTTGAAATGCAATTCACAGCTGATCACTCAGGAAACTCCCCTTTCCCTTGCCTCTTCCTGACAGTTCCTCCGAGAGAGGAAGCCTATCACTTTCAATCAGCATGTCCAACAGGATTTTCCAAAGCAAGGCACAGTGAAATGCTAGGCCAGTATGCATGCTCTTATGATTTAGACTGGCCTTTAATATACTTTACAGTGCAATCTTAAACAGAGTAGTTACTCCAGTCTAAGCCCTTTGAAATGGATGGGCTGGTCCTGGAGTAACTCTGCTTAGGGTTGCACTGTTAGTAGTGCTAACTATGTAGAATCGTAAGGTCCCTCAGAGGATGTCCTAAAAGTTTGTGGTGAAGTTATTAGGGGCAAACTACATTTGATGGCAGAAGGCCTGTTTTTTTAAGGCCCCGGACTTCCCAGTATATAAAGAGGTGTGTGTTTGTATGTGCACCTATACATTATTTGCGTACACATTCTTTACAACTGAAGGGACAAGAATTTTATTTATTTATTTAAGTAAATTTATAGTCTGCCCTTCCCCATAATGGACTCAGGGCATATCACAAGCACAATAAAACAGTAAAAAAAATCCAACAATAAAACCATAAAACAATCAGCGAACAATCAAAATATGCAACATGGATGGTACAGCGCGTTTTATAGGTGAAGACACAGATATCATAAATGGCATAGATGTCATAGCTGTAGGCCCGATATCTAGCAGTCCAAATAGTTGGTCAGTGCAGGGAGGTCTGTTAGATGATGTAAGCAGTAAGGTGTGGACGCCCACTTGCCTCAACCAAAAGCCTGGCGGAATAGCTCCAATTTACAGGCTCTACAGAATGGTAGTAAGTCCAGTAGGCAATTTATATTCCGCCGTTTCCCAAAAATGGGCTCATCTGTATGTGGATAGGGATGCTAATTTACCTTCTTCCTGCAGTTTATTTGCTGCTCATGAGTGGTCCTCAACCCAGTGATGTCCCAGGTGAGGAACGTGCCTTCCCCTTCACAATTCTGCGGCTCAGTTTGCATGCAGGATTGATCCTTGTCCTATGAGACAATGAAGTTGCATTCTACAATTGGTAAAGCTATAGATATTTTTGCTGTAAGAACATCTTGCAAATAAATTAGAATAAGTTTGGTTTTTTTAAAGATAAACAATGCAATCATACAATCAACTGACTTAGAAGGGCGTGTAACTCTGTTTAGGATTGCACTGTAAGGCGGCAGTTCTGTGCACTCTCATTGGGCAGTGAGTCCCATTGAATCAGTGAAACTTCTGTGTAAATGAAAGGGAGGTGCATGGTGTGCTGCTAGGACAACTCAGATCCTTCAATCCAGGCCTCTGTTTTAGACTGCTTTAGTCCACT
Source organism: Heteronotia binoei (assembly GCF_032191835.1). Lineage (NCBI taxonomy): Eukaryota > Metazoa > Chordata > Lepidosauria > Squamata > Gekkonidae > Heteronotia > Heteronotia binoei. The sequence goes on along the minus strand of NC_083226.1, from coordinate 146,465,697 downwards.
CTGGGACTTGTTGTGGGCAATAACAGGGGGGAAAGGCAGTTGTATTCATTGTAGCTCCAAACTAGGGTTGTCAGATCCAGGTTGGGAAACTTCTGAAGATTTGGGGATGGAGCCTGGGGAGAACGGGGACCTCAGTGGGGTACAATGCCATAGTCCACCCTCGACAGCATCCATTTTCTCCAGGGGAACTATCTCTGTTGTCTGGAGATGTGCTATAATTCCAAGGAATCCCCAGGTCCCACGTGGAGGCTGGTAACCCTATGAGTCCAGACAGAGAAAGAACTGGACATTAAACTGTTCCTGTCTGAAAGCATTCTGCCTCCTTATTCTAATACCAAGCATTAAGAACACAACACATAATACAGTCATGTTCCAAGATCCTAATTTTTTGAGCACTGGTATTTAGTTTATCCACTTTATAACTGTCATTTTCTTTTGAAAACCACATTTTGCGACACACTTCCTTGCCATTTCTACTAGCATTTTGACTAAGTGGGTAGATGTCTCCTGGAACACATGGCTGGAGTGTAGGCTCTGATCCCTCCCCTCCACCCGGTAAAGTAAATATTCTGTTCTGATTTCTGCAGACTGGTATAGTTTTGGGATCAAACTCTTTTGGGATCAAATCTAAGGCACTGGCTGTAGTGTACTGTACTCCCCTCCAAGTCCCTTTGACTGAGTATGGAGAATTGCCATTCATTTTCCATTCTCTCTAAACTGTATATCATGGGTATAGCTGTTTTCTCAACAACTGCAGGTGAATTTGTGTCTCACACTGGAGTACAGCCTCTCAATCTACCTATTTCTGGGAACAATGCCAGCTGTCTTGTTTTGGCAGTCAACTAACTTTGCTGTGTGTACTAAGTACAATAAGTTCTGGAATCTGGGAGCTTTCTTTAGACAAAACACTAAAGGAGATACAAATTTGTGGTACTGACATGTAAAATTGGGGTTTCTGGGTGATAACAAAATACACTCTTTGAAGCAGGGTTCCAAAACAATGTAGTTGCAAGTCCACCAGACACAGTGAAAGAACCAATGCTGACTGCTAGATGTGCTTCCATAAGAAGCACTGTGGTTCTTGTATGGTATAAAATACCATTATACCCAGAGCTTTCTTTTTTTTTTTAGCAGGAACTCCTTTGCATATTAGGCCATGCTCCCCTAATGTAGCCAATTCTCCTGGAGCTTACTGTAGACCCTGTACTAAGAGCCCTGTAAGCTCTTGGAGGATTGGCTACATCGGTGTGTGTGTGTGTGTGGAGGGACGGTGGCTCAGTGGTAGAGCATCTGCTTGGGAAGCAGAAGGTCCCAGGTTCAATCCCTGGCATCTCCAAAAAAGGGTCCAGACAAATAGGTGTGAAAAGCCTCAGCTTGAGACCCTGGAGAGCTGCTGCCAGTCTGAGAAGACAATACTGACTTTGATGGACCAAAAGTCTGATTCAGTATAAGGCAGCTTCATATGTTCATATGTGTGTGTGTGTGGCCTAATATGCAAAGGAGTTCCTGCTACAAAAAAGCCCTGATTATACCTAATTTTGTGGTTTTGTACATTGGAAGATCTCAGCTGGCATTATGAAGATTAACTAGCCACCCAACGAACATTGTTGGAAGGGGGTGGGAAGGTTCCGCCCATGTCTTGCACCTACCAGTGACATAGGGAGAAGACACACCCACCAGCTTTCAGGAGGGCCACATTACCCTTGAATCTGTGCACCCTATACAGACACAGAGAGCCAGTCCAATAAGAGCTGCACCTAACTGGTCTCATCTCCATAACTGTCTCCTGCCCAATGTGAGCAGTATTTCAGAAGCCCTGCCTGAACTCTTCCCTTTTTATTTAGGTCAGTGGCTCACTCAAAGACAGCAGCAGTTGTGAATGATAAGCCAAAGGCCTCTCCCAAGGCGGAGAGGTCAAGAACCATTTTCATGAACCAGAAGAAAGGCCAAGGTGATGACCCCAAACTTTTGCTTATTTCAAAATGTGCCTCCTGTTTTTAAAACTGCTTGCTGTTTAAGCCCTTGAAGACATGCATATGAATAGGAAATACTGCCACAATGGAAAAGAAGTAAAAGAGAAGAATAGGTTTTTATTCCCTGCTTTTCTCTACCTTAAGGAGCCTCAAAATGGCTTACAATTACGGTACCTTTCCCTTCCTCTCCCCACAACATGTATGAGGGACTGAAAGAGTTCTGAGAGGGCTGTGACTGGACCAAGGTTTTTTCATGTGGGGTAGGGTTGCCAATCCCCAGCCCTCCCCGTGCTTCAGGGTTATCAGGGTGGCTCAGGGAGGGCTGTTTTTTGAGGCAGAGGCACCAAACCTTTAGCATAGCATCTGGCACCTCTTCTCAGCCCCCCCTGGTCCAATCTTCTTGAAACTTGGGGGTCCAGTTCTCTGCACCCCCAAAAGAAAGTGCCCCATCTTCCAGTATTTACAATGAAGGGAAGGCATTTAAAAGAAGTGTGGTCCATTTAAATGTGATAGCCAGAACTCCCGTTGGAGTTCAGTTATGCTTGTCACAATTGTGCTCCTGGCTCTACCCCTAAAGTCTCCTGGCTCCACCCCCAAAGTCCCCAGATATTTCTTGAGTCGGACCTAGCAACCCTATATGAAGGAGTGGGGAATCAAACGCAGTTCTTCAGATTAGAGTCTGCTGCTTTTAGCCACTACACCACACAGGCTCTCTTCAAAGTTAGAAGATGTTTGGGGATAGGGTTGCCAACTCTGGGTGAGTTGAGCCAGTTTGTGAGGCAGCTAAAAGTTTGTGGTGGTCTATAGTTTGAGACCGGGACATATAATGAACCACAAATTGAACTGCAGCACAATTTTCCAGTTTGTGCCCATCCCTAAATCCTACCTACTGTGCAGTCACAAAACTGGCAAAACGTACCTACCAAAGGTGCCTGGCAGTCAAGCAGTGAATAGCAAGATTGGGACCAACCAATTCCAGGTTTGACTTGCACATGGGGGATGGAGGTAAAACAGATTTGCCTGTTTTTCCCTATTTGTCATGACATTCATAGATGCCTAGCAGCCATGGGGCTTGGAACCACATGGTTCATCTGCATGTGAGGGTTCTCATGTGAGGGCTTTGTATACATTTGATTTCATTACAGTTCTAACTGGACTACTGTAATGTGCTGTATGCAAGGCTACCTTTGAAGATGCTTCAGAAACAGCAAGTGGTCCAGAACACAGCTACCAGATTCCTGACAGAGGAGAAGAGGAGGAGGAGGGGGAGAAGTAGAGGGAGAAGGAGAAAGAAAGGAGGAGGAGGACAAGGAGGAGGAGGTGAAGTAGGAAGAGGAGATGGAGGCAAAGGAGCAAGAGGAGGAGAAGGGGGAGGAGGAGAAGTAGGGGGAGAAGTAGAAAGAGGAGGAGGAGGAGATTGGATTTATACCCCGCCCTTCACTACTCCAAGTGGCTGACAATCTCCTTCTCCTCCCCGTATTAGACACCCTGTGAGGTAGGTGGAGCTGAGAGAGCTCTAACAGGAACTGCTCTTGAGAGGAACAGCTCTGCGAGAACTTGTGACTGACTCAAGGTCACATCAGCAGGTGCATGTGCAAGAGTGGGGAATCAAACCCAGTTTTCCCAGATAAGGTTTCCGCACTCAGCTGCTACACCAAACTCTCTCAGACTTGGAGTACTTTTCATGCTGTGCTTTCTGGTCCCTGCTGAAGATTGAAGAGTTTCCGAGTTGCATTAAAACCCTGCTTTCTGCTCTGAAAATGAACCTTGAAAGTTCCTGGAAAGTTCCTGAAAGCTGGTGATGGCAGGCTGCCACCAACTTCGGTTTGTCAAGTAGGAACCCGCTAAAATTAGCTATGAAGCTGAGTCTGTGAGCCACTTCATGCCCACCCCTACACACACACAGTCCTTTGTAGGAACGGAATGGGCAGCCCAGTCCTGTCCCTCTGAAGGGATGGGCATCCTCGCTCCATGTAGCTGCATTACAGTAATAATATTGGGATTTATATTGTATTTTCAATCTACTAAAAGCATCATTAACATTTTTAACATATTGTCTAATGTTTAAGAGGGGCCCACTTGCCACTGGGAAAGCTGACACCCTGGCCAGTCCACCACTGAACAGGAGCTTCCTGGTCACCATATAGAACACCTATCCTACAGCAGTAGCACTGCCTACCAACTAGTTTCCCGTGGCAATGCAAAGTGGTGGTACTTACCTTCAGCTGCCTGAAGAGATGTGTGCTTCATAGGAGCTCCCTAGATTCTGCTGGACATGGAAGGCTGCCCTTTTTTGGATGCCCTCTGGGTGATGGTGATCCACAAGGCAGCTGGTATACTTCAGCTGCATCTTCACAATCCACACATCCCACTCTGCTTGACAGTGGATAGATTTTTAATGGGGATAGGTTTGAATCATTCTATATTTTAAAGGTTAATTATTGTATCTTTTGTATTGTTTTTATCAGGTGTGTTTCATGTGCTGTTATCTGCCCCAAATCCTGTTTGGGGGAGAGGGAGCAAGATATAAATTTATTCAATAAATAAAATAAAACAAACACATAAAAATAACATAATGGAGAAGAAGGGCTTTTTAAATTGTTGTTCGCTTGTTTGGGTATCCTAGAGACATGTGACTATTCTGACACCACGAGGGGTTTTTTTTTGTAACAGGAACTCCTTTGCATATTTGGCCACAAATCGTTGATGCAGCCAATCTTCCAAGAGCTTACAGGGCTCTTCGTACATGTCCTACTGTAAGCTCTTGAAGGATTGGCTACAATAATGGTGTGTGGCCTAATATGCAAATGGATTCCTGCCTTATCTGCCTAAGATGGTAGAATCAGCTCTCCTATACTTTCCCACCCTGCTTCCCCATCACTGGCTACATTCTCTCTCTCTCTCTCTCGGCTTGACTTCGTGAACGAAGATTTAAGAAGGGTGCAGTAGTCCACGTCTGCTGCAGGCTCGCACTGGCTACATTACCAAGGCAGGAAAACACCACAATTTCAGGACAAGTGTAAGAGATCCAAGACATTATGGAGAGTGAAGAAAAGGGAAGGATGTTTTCCCCCCAGCCCTATCTGTGGATTTGATGTAACAGTAACACAGTCCTGTCCTTCAGCTTTGTGACAAGCTTAGTTTTAGGCTTGTTTGTTGTAAAGAAAATGCTGACTGTATATGAAGAGGTCAAGATGGAGAGAGACATCTATTTGGCATAGAACTTCAGACCGGGGGGAGGAGGGGGCTTTGCCAAACCCTGATGCAAGGTCCCATGGCAGAGCATCAATTTGCTTTCCAAAGGCAATGCCTTTAGCTAATCCATCACTGAAGGATGAGAAGTGTGAGCTTCTGAATGCCATGACATGGAGACTTCAAACAGAGATGAAGAAATGACAAGCATCTGGTCTGTGTAAACCTGCATGGGAGGCCTCGCTCTCTTGAGTTGTTCCAGAGACTTCTCTCTCTGTGTCTCTCTCTGTCTCTTTTCTTTCCCTGCAGCATTTGGGGTCATTTGTCTGGCATGTTCAGAGTATATCATACAAAAACACAACAAATGTCTGCCTAATGTAATCTAGATATTTCAGAGATCCCAGAAGCACAAAGCCACTACTGGTGTTCTTCCTTGTCTCCTGCTTCTCACATGAAGCTGATTTGATTCCCAGACCTTGCTCCAACTGGGGATTTACTTCCACACTTTTATACATCTCCATGGCTTGCCTAGAAGGAAGCGTCAGGAGATTACATTACTTGTCTGGGCCATTCTTCATTAATCAGTTCCCAGGTACTTCTTGCAAGCCATCATTATGTGTGTGGCTGGCTTCTGGGAATATGCTAGTTAATTTACTTCCCCTTATTTGTACAGATGAGGAAATGTGGCCGGCACATCTCTCTTTGAGAAACATTACCCAAGATAGGGAGACGGAGGTTTTAAAGTCAATATTAATCCAGCTGCATTACTTCTCCAGAGGGTTGCATGGCTGATACATTACTGTATTTCAAGATGCAATGGAAGCACAGAGTCTTAAAGCATGTCAGTCTTAAAGGATGTTAGAATCCCGGAAAGAAATGAACTATTGGATTCCGGAATGGATGCTGCCTGGAACTTTCAGACATTCCTTTTTATATTATTATTATTTTGCTTCTTAATTTTTTTGATAAAGCAACAATTTGATAAATTACCTCAGCTTATTATTAATTTAATTCCAGTATTGGTTTTAGAAACTAAGGTTTGTTCATACATGGACAGAGAGGTCTGCTGCTTAGACAGCACCACTTATGAATGTCGCCATTGTGTGAACTGGAAGAGAGTTGTTTTAAAATGGAATGTATGTTTTCAATTCAATGTTGCTTCAATGCTGGGTTTGCAGATGTATCAGGTTTGAGACCTGACTGTGAAAAAGGCATAAATATTGATGCTTCTAGGGGGTTAAAAGAATAATGAAGCCTTAGAGACTTCTGTACTTCCACTAACAAACTCGCATACAGAGGCTTACAATTAGAGCCCATCACTGTCCTCAACCATATGTCCAGCAGAACAACTCTGTTTTACAAGCCCTGTGGCATTGTAACAAGTCCTGAATGCCCTGATCTCTCTTGGGAGAGTGTTCCACCAGGTTGTAACCAGGGCTGAAAAGGCCCTGATTCTGGTTGAGGATAGCTGGATCCTTTTTGGGGCAGGGATCACAGCAGATTTGGGTCACTAGAGCGTAACGCTCTTTGGATGATATATCAGGAAAGCCGGTCCTAAAAATATGCTGGGTCCAGACTGTTTAGGGCTTTAAAGGTCAACACCAAAACCTTGAATCTGACTCAGTCTTCAATCTGGAGCCAGTGTAGCTGGTAGAACACTGGTGTTCTGAAAGATGTTCCTGTCAGAACTTGCACAGCTGCATTCTGGAACAGCTGCAATTTCTGGGTCAGTCTCAAGGGAAACCCTGCATAGAGTGAGTTACAGTAGTAGTACAGTATTACCCTTCTTGGAGAAAATGTGCATTGAAAATTGGGCAATATTTGCAATTACCTGAGAAGGAAAAATGGGGAAAAAAAATCTCACAACCAATTATTGCTTAAATGCATTTACAAACATTATAATTAATATTAATTATTATAACTATGCCTTGCCTTTCTTCCTTTGAATATAATATAGCATACATCTGGTTCCAAGAGGGTCTCTAATCTAGGTGCAGACAATACAATCCTAAAAAGAGTTACCACATTCTACTTAACAGTATTAGGTCTGCTTAGATTCAGGAAGATTGCTGTAGTATACGTACACAGGCCATTCTTGGGACCTGTTAGTCTCTTCCATAGGTTTTGTCTTTCAACACTTCTACAGTGGGATATAGACACTTTGCTGAAGCTAGTCAGATCTGAAATTGGTTAGAATTTGGATGCGAAACCTCCTTGAAATGCCACATAAGGTGCCCTTAAAGTTCATGAAGGAAAACAAGGTGGGTCAGAGATGTTATAATTATAACTATTCACAGTTATATTCGTGTTCTGAACTAATCTGTACCCAACGCTCTGAGGTTTAGCAGAGTCCAAGACATACTGAGACCATGATGTGCACAGAGCGAGAAATTAAAATGCATATTATGCCTATTGAGAGCTTTGCAGTATTGTGTTTCTGAGCATAATTCAAAGTGCTGGTTCTTACCTTTAAAATACTTGACAGCCTTGGTTCTTCATAACCCAGTCTTGTTGCATAACTACCCCTGCCGCCCTGCCCCGGTGATAGTGGTTCCACTGCCTATCATTTCTTATGAATATCCGTAACAGAAGGAATGTCAGAAAAAACAAATCATCTTCAAGGTGCTCCTCTTCCATCGATGCCCCAAACACATGCTTATTTTGCTTAATGGTTAATCCAGGGTTGACTGAGTCCCTCCACGGCCTTTTCCCACCTAGGGCACCTTTACCTTATTCATTTTCAAGGGCCTCTCTTTGGCCTATTCCACCAGCCACTGCAGGTTTGAATTTACACGCTGACCCCTGGCTGGCAGTGTGAGTTTCTCCACTTGGCTGACTTTTGAAAGCATCTTACACAAACATCATTTCTTTTCATGTACTGAAAAATCAATAGTTGGTGTCTCCTTTAAAGACCAGCCATATATAAAAGGCATGGTTACAAATCCCCCAAAGTTCTGCACCCTTTGTGTATCTATAAATCAGGACCTCCTTTGGCTAAGCAGGCTTCTGTAGGCAGTCTCCCTGATGGAGGCAGCGCAGCTGGGTTTTCATCTGCATGGTGCTGCAAATCTGGACGCAAGGCATCCATATGCTTCTCATTTGCACTGTCAAGTAGGAATGGGGGTGTGTGCCTATTTTCAACCTATTTTCTTGCAAGGCAGATGTGTAGTTGTTTCACTGTCCACTGTCCCGAACAGTCACCTTCTTGGGTGGCATAGCTAGGTGTGGCACTACATGTTGAACAGTTTTAAATCCTTTAATTCAGGGATAGGGATGGGCACAAATTGGGAAAACATGGTTTGGTTTATGGTTCACGGCATGCCCGGTTTGCAAACCACAGAGCATCTCAAACTTTTTGGTGCTAAATGAACCAATTCAATTTGTAAGAACATAAGAGAAGCCATGTTGGATCAGGCCAACGGCCCATCCAGTCCAACATTCTGTGTCACACAGTGGCAAAAATTTTTATATATACACACACACTGTGGCTAAGAGCCACTGATGGACCTGTGCTCCATATTTTTATCTAAACCCCTCTTGAAGGTGGCTATACTTGTGGCCGTCACCACCTCCTGTGGCAGTGAATTCCACATGTTAATCACCCTTTGGGTGAAGAAGTACTTCCTTTTATCCGTTTTAACCTGTCTGCTCAGCAATTTCATCGAATGCCCACGAGTTCTTGTATTGTGAGAAAGGGAGAAAAGTACTTCTTTCTCTACTTTCTCAATCCCATGCATTATCTTGTAAACCTCTATCATGTCACCCCGCAGTCGACGTTTCTCCAAGCTAAAGAGCCCCAAGCGTTTCAACCTTTCTTCATAGGGCAAGTGCTCCAGCCCTTTAATCATTCTAGTTGCCCTTTTCTGGACTTTCTCCAATGCTATAATATCCTTTTTGAGGTGCGGCGACCAGAACTGCACACAGTACTCCAAATAAGACCGCACCATCGATTTATACAGAGGCATTATGATACTGGCTGATTTGTTTTCAATTCCCTTCCTAATAATTCCCAGCATGGCGTTGGCCTTTTTTATTGCAAACGCACACTGACTTGACATTTTCAGTGAGTTATCTACCACGACCCCAAGATCTCTCTCTTGGTCATTCTCTGCCAGTTCATAAGAACATAAGAGAAGCCATGTTAGATCAGGCCAATGGCCCATCCAGTCCAACATTCTGTGTCACACAGCGGCCAAATATATATATATATATATACACACACACACACATACACACTGTGGCTAATAGCCACTGATGGACCTCTGCTCCATATTTTTATCTAACCCCCTCTTGAAGGTGGCCATGCTTGTGGCCGCCACCACCTCCTGTGGCAGTGAATTCCACATGTTAATCACCCTTTGGGTGAAGAAGTACTTCCTTTTATCCGTTTTAACCTGTTCACACCCCATCAACTTGTATTTGTAGCTGGGATTCTTGGCCCCAATGTGCATTACTTTGCACTTGGCCACATTGAACCGCATCTGCCACGTCGACGCCCACTCACCCAGCCTCAACAGATCCCTTTGGAGTTCCTCACAATCCTCTCTGGTTCTCACCACCCTTTGTGAAGTATGCAATGCAGCAGAATGGCCTTCTAGCAAGCTAAAGGTATAAAACTTGCAGAACTTTTCTGGCTGACTCTTCTCTACCTGCTTACCAAGTTTGGTGAGGATTGCATTTACAGATTCTGATTTATGGCTCTCCAAAGAAGATGCCCCCAGGAAAGTGCTTTCTGGGGAAATGAGAGGCACATGTTCAAGAAGTTCAGGAGTTTTTAGAATGGACCTTGTACATGCTAGAGACACCAAACTCACAGTGGCCCTCTTGCTGACTCTTTTCTACTTGTCCTCCAAGTTTGGTGATAATTGGATTTATGGGGTCCAAGTTATGCCCCCCCAAAGAAGGTGCCCCATTCCTCATTGTTTCCAAAGGGGGGAAGCAAAAAAAAAAGCAAGCAGGGGCAATAGAAGGCTAGCAGAACAAAATGAAAGTCCCAGAGAGTCTCCACAGTAGAAACAAAAGTTTGGGGCATTTTTGCAAGCCTAGCAGAACCAGTGCTAATGTGCCACTGCAGCTTCATATGTTCATATGTTCAAGCAAACAGTTGTCACAAGAAAACAGGAAAGTGCTTTTGGGGGAAATATCAGGCACATATTCAGTGTATAGAATGGACCCCTTGCAAATTACACACATCAAATGCAGAGGGTACCTCACCTTCCTGCCCACTCTTCTACAATCTATTCAATTTTGGGGAAGATTACATTTCTGGGGTCCCAGTTACGTACCCCCCCCCCCCCAAAAAAAAGGTCCCCCTAGTGCTTCCTCTAAAAAAGACAGCTGCAGTTACAGCAGTTGGTGGAATGGCTTAGGAACAAGCTAGCAACACCAAACTCACAAGGAAACTTTATCTGCGCAGACCATCTCCCCAGACAGACACTGGAAGCAAGACACGTTCCAACAAGATGACAACCATGTGAGGTAGGAGAGGCTGAGAGAAAGTGACTGGCCCAAGATCACCCAACAAGCTTCACTGGCATGAGTGGAGATTCAGACTTGGGTCTTCCAGATACTAGTCAGCATTCTTAATTACTACCCCCACCCCACTCCTGTAGTATTGGGATGCATTAAAGATCAAAGAAATATGTCTGTTGCTGTTTATCTCACATTTCCTCCAAGGAGCTCAGGTCAGCATACGTGGTGCTCCCTGCTTCTAGGTTATCCTTAAATCAGCCCTGTGAGGTAAGTTAGGCTGAGAAAGGTAAGCACGATGATTGATGGGGAATTTGAACAAAAATCTTTCGAGACATAGTTCTGTACTCTAACCAGAACATGGCATTGGCTATGATCAGTCTATGTTTTGTTGAGATATGGTTCTCCAAAGGAAGATTTCTAAGTTTTGGAATGTCTCAGAGTCGGCCCTGCTAAGAGAAAAAGAAGAAAAAGAAGAAATAATTGGATTTATACCCCACCCTCTACTCTGAATCTCAGACATGCTTACAATCTCCTTTACCTTCCTCCCCTACAACAGACACCCTGTAAGGAAGGTGCGGCTGAGAGAGTTCTCACAGAAGTTGCCTTTTCAAGGATAACTCTGCAAGAGGTATGGCTGACCCAAGGCCATTCCAGCAGCTGCAGGTGGAGGAGTGGGGAATCAAACTCAGTTCTTCCAGATAAGAGTCCACACACTTAACCACTGCACCAAAGTGGCTCTCAGAAGTTTCACATCCTTCAGAAGTTTCACATCCTCAGAGAAAAAGCTATGCAGTCTCCAGTGAGCCTCAAAGGGACACCAAGGAAGAAATAAGATGCTCTGAGACACAGGCCAATGCAGAGAAGTGATTTTGGCCCGCTTTTATTAGGCTTCAGAACAAACCAATATGTGGAGTGAGGCCCACTGAAGGGTTTCATGACTGTCTAACTGGGCGTCCAGCTTGTTGACAGAAAGAGTGTCCTTGTGCCATAAATAAAACCCCTTGGGCTGGAGGTGTTTCAGACTTTCATGTACTAGAACCACTGGAAATCACAGCACTCTAAACATCAACACTCTCCAGTCTGTGATTCAGGAATGGTTTCACTCCCTGAGCTAATTTCAAGAGAACCCAAGAGCTGTGCCTAGGGCTGCCAATCCCCAGGTGGAGGCAGGGGATCCCCTGGTTTGGAGGCCCTTCCCCCCGCTTCAAGGTCATCAGAAAGCGGGGGGGGGAGGGGGGAGGAGGAAAATGTCTGCTGGGCACTCCATTATTCCCTATGGAGACTGATTCCCATAGATTATAATGGAGAATTGATCCATGAGTATCTGAAGCTCGGGGGGGGCACTGTTTTTTGAGGTAGAGGCACCAAATATGCAGCATAGCATCTGGTACCTCTCCTCAAAACACCCTCTGAGTTTCAAAAGGATTGGACCAGGGAGTCCAATTCTATGAACCCCAAAAGAAGGCACCCCATCCTTCATTATTTCTAACAGAGAGAAGGCATTTAAAAGGTGTGCAGTCCCTTTAAATGTGATGGCCAGAACTCCCTTTGGAGTTCAATTGTGCTTGTCACACCTTGTTCCTGGCTCCACCCCCAAAGTCTCCTGGCTCTACCCCCAAAGTTCTCAGATATTTCTTGAATTGGACTTGGCAACCGTAGCTGTGCCATCAGTGGAACCATCTGTATTTAGAAAAGCAGACAGGCAATCAGATGCAGTTGAGACAATGCAATCCAATTGGACTACTTGCACACTGCTGTTGAACTTTCCTATTGTTTGGTGATGCAAATGGAGGAGTGTGTCCTCATCCTCTATCTGGGAGTCACAGTGTGCACATGCATATTTTAATCTGCATTCACCTGGAGTCCTGAGCAACCCTGTCTTGGACACAGCTGTCACTGGTCTTGAGAGGGGCCATGCTGCATATTGCTGTAGACCATGCGAGCTAAATCAGTACTAAAGCAGAGCTAGATGTGTCAAGTGTATTCTCCTTCATAGTGTGAATGCTTCCCTTTATGCTACATAACCAATGTGGGATTTGTAATATTCATAGTCCTATTAGCCTTTAAGGCGACCTAGAGACCTGTACAATAAATTATATAACCATCATACATTTGCAATGACTAAACAGCCAGCACGACAGGTTTGTGTTTCTCCTCTAGCAGGCAGCCTTTCTCTTCCTTCTCTCTACCCATGATTATAGCTTCAAGAGGGGATTGGATAAGCATATGGAGCAAAGGTCCATCAGTGGCTATTAGCCACAGCGTATTGTTAGAACTCTCTGTCTGGGGCTGGGAGCTCTGTATTCTTGGTGCTTAGGGGGCGGGGGCAACAGTGGGAGGGCTTCTAGTCTCCTGGCCCCACTGATGGACCATCTGATGGCACCTGTTTTTTTTGGCCACTGTGTGACACAGAGTGTTGAACTGGATGGGCCATTGGCCTGATACAACATGGCTTCCCTTATGTCCTTATGAAAGTGCCATCAAATCACAGCCAAATTCTGGTGACCCCATAGGGCTTCCAAGGCAGGAGGTATTCAGAGGTGGTTTGCTATTGCCTACCTCTGCATCACAACCCTGGTTTCCCTTGAAGATCTCCCATCCAAATAGCAGACAGATCTGACACTGCTAAGCTTCCAAGATCTGATGAGATTGAGCTCCTTTTAAGAGTAATATTGTGTGTGGGGGAGGGTAATTTTTTGGTCATCCTCAAGGTTAAATATTTCCCCTAATTAAAGAGCCCATTTTTAAAAGACAGGCCAAATAGCTGCCCAAGAAGTGACTGGTATCATATTTTAAACTATATGGTGAACTATGCCAGAGCATCAGTTCCACTTTTCTTCTTTCATTGTGCAACAGGTAGGTATATGTTTACTGACTAATTTGCTTACAAAGCTTATTGCATTGCCTCTGTGTCCAAAGTCGCTCAAGGCAATTTATAATAAACCAGGATTAATTAAAACAGTGGAAAAGTCTAAAGAAAAAAAGAAAAGAAATGGAAGAAGCATAATGAAAGAAAGCAATTCTATTGGAGGAAAATGTAAAATTAAAAGCCTTGTTTTGTTTTTAATGGTTTCTAACAGCATGCTTCAGATTGAGGTCATAAGGGCTATCTCTGAACAGCTTCAAACCACAGCAGCCATTCTGCTACAGAAAACCCTAATCCTTGTCAGATCTGACCACTTTTTTTTTAAGTACTCAGAACAGCCATGATAAAGGGAAACATTCTGGCATAAATGTTGAGCTTGCCATTTAAATCTGTGAAGACCATGACCAATGTTTTGACAGCTTTCTGTATGGTTACCAGCCTCCAGGTGGGACCTGGAGTTATCCTAAAATTACAACTGATCACCAGACTAAAGAGATCAGTTCCTCTGAAGGCAGGGCTTCCTTTTAGAAAAGGCCCAGCAGGAACTCATCTGCATATTAGGCCATACCCCTGACATCACCATTGTTTCACACAGGACCTTTTTTGTATTTATTTATTTATTATTTATTACATTCAACTTATATCCCGCCCTCTCCGCAAGTGGACTCAGGGCAGCTTACAACATTATGTCAATACAGTTAACCACTAAAACATATAAAACCATAATTTACATATTTCAATTTAAAAAACATATTACAATTTTTAAAACTATTCTATGGTGTAGAAAAAGTCCAGTAGAGAGCCAGTTTGGTGCAGTGGTTAAGTGTGTGAACTCTTATCTGGGAGAACCAGGTTTGATTCCCCACTCCTCCATTTGAAGCTGCTGGAATGGCCTTGGGTCAGCCATAGCTCTCGTAGGAGTTGTCTTTGAAAGGGCAGCCGCTGGGAGAGCTCTCTCAGCCCCACCTACCTCACAGGGTGTCTGTTGTGGGGGGAGAAGATATAGGAGATTGTAAACTGCTCTAAGACTCTGAGATTTGGAGTGGAGGGCAGGATATAAATCCAATATCATCATTATCATCATCAAGGGCGGGGTATAAATCTGCAATTCTTCTTCTTCTAGGAACTCATTTGCATATTAGGCCACACCACTTGATGCTAAGCCAGCCAGAACTGCATTTCTGTGTGTTCCTGCTCAAAAAATGCCTTGCTTGGAGAAAATGGCAGCTTTGAAAAATGGACTCTGTGACTACATCCATATTGATCTCCAGTCCTTTCTGGGCATGATCTCCAAATCTTTTGGGCATTCACAGCAGAGATTCTGTGGTTTCTTTTCTTCCACAATCATCACTCCAAAAGACCCTGCAAATTTTTGGAGCAACTGCCTGCTTCATTTTTTTTTTCCATCTACAGAAAATATGTTATAGTTACCTTGGACAGGAGATTTGCCCATCCCTGCCCCACTGGTCTGCATAAGATACCCTTTGTGCAAAGGGCCCTTGAAAATAAACTCTCATTCTTGACATCTGCTGGGGGGGGGCAGTTATAATGATGCAAATAGACTTGAAATTAAGAAAGGAAGGGCTAGTTTCTGCAGAAATTGTCCTCTTTCAAGTTTAATTGAGACCTTCCTCTCCACGGGCATGTGGGACCATTTCCTCTTCCCCTCTTTCCTTGACACAACTTGCTCTGAAGGAATGCAAGGGATGGGTGTGATCTTCCCAGACATTAGGGTGAAAGGAAGGAACATACCAAACCCATGAGGACATTAAAAAAAATGCTGCTGACTCTTAATTTCATCCCCACCCAGCCTCACTCAGCAATATTTTGAAATGCTAAGTCAATAATAATAATTAAAAATAATCTAGGGTGTTAAAAACAATGAAAGAAAGAAGTGTGCATTGATGGCAGCTATCTGATTTCTACTGTCCAAGTTTTAAACTATGTTTCACCCAGTAAATGACCTTGGTTTCACATGTACTTTATCAGGAGCACTGAAGAATAAGCATCTGAACAGACAACTCTGCCCTATATATTGAATCAAACCACTTGTCCATCCTGCCCAGTATGGTTTACTCCAGGTGTCAGCAACCATTTCATATTTTAAAAAATATTTTTATGTACACACAAAACAAACATCACCAACAAAATATAACATAAAACCACATGATAACCTCAAATACAATATAATAGATGATACCATCATGTTATAGTGATGCTCCAACTAGAAAAACAAAAGCAAAGAAAATATAGGAACACTTATGAGAAAAAGTATGAATAGATAAAAAGGAGAAAAGAGGAGGGGGGTTTCCATCCAAGACGTTACATAATTTCTATTGATTTCATTTCTAAGAAATGGTATCCTCTAATGCAGGGGTGGCCAAGCTTGCTTAACAGAAAAGCCACATAGAATAAACATCAGATGCTAGAGAGCCACAAAACATGAATGTCAGATGTTGGTAGGAAGGAAGGAAGGAAGGAAGGAAGGAAGGAAGGAAGGAAGGAAGGAAGGAAGGAAGGAAGGCAGGCAAATAGATGGGGAAGGGAGAAGGGAAAGACTGGTGGAAAGAAAGCAACTTTAACTTTACATGCATTCTCAAAGCCACTGGCAGGTTTGGCTTAAAGAAGTAATTTAAAGAGAGAAATGCCTTCTCCAAGCCAGACAACGGGACAATTGGGGCTTTGAGAGCCACACAATATGTGTGAAAAGCTCCTGAGCCACAATTTGGCCACCCCTGCTCTAATGTAAGTATTCAATGCCTTATGCAAATTTTCAGGTAAGAGTATCCAATCCATCCATTAAAGAATTTTTTTTAATAGTCTGGAAATACCATTAAATAAACATAATCCGGAAATTCCATTAAATAAATTAGAAAACAAGGTTTTTTTGTGTTTTTTTTGGGAGCAGGAATGCACAGGAACACAGTTCTGGCTGGCTTGTGTCAGGGAGTGTGGCCTAATATGCAAATCAGTCCCTACTGGGCTTTTTCTATAAAAAGCTCTGTGCAAAACAATGGTGATGTCAGGGGGTGTGACCTAATATGCAAATGAGTTCCTGCTGGGCTTTTTCTACAAAAAAACCCCTATATAAAACTATTCCAAATTATCTTAAAATCATCTTTCTTCCCTCCCACCCTGAATTAATATAATCTTATTTGTTAATTTTCAAGTGCCATTATATTCCTTAATTTAACATGCCACCTATCCATGGCAATCCCTATAGTATTATTCCAACATTGAACAATAAGCATCCTAGCTGCGACTAAAAGAAAGTTAAATGTTTTTGATTGTTTGTTTGTTTACATTGGGTGTTTCCAATAAATAAATTGATAAATAAATTGAGCAGGACAAGTTCAATAGTAGGCTTCAGGGCTTTTTTTGAGCAGGATTGCAGAGGAATGCAGTTCTAGCTGGCTTGGTGTCAGGAGGTGTGGCCTAATATGCAAATAAGTTCCTGCTGGGCTTTTTCTACAAAAAAGCCCTGTGTGAAACAATGGTGATGTCAGGGGTGTGGCCTAATATGCAAATAAGTTAATGCTGGTCTTTCTCTACGAAAAAAGCCCTGCTTACATACCACTGGCTCATCTAGCTCATTATAATATTGTTGACTCTGACTGGCAGTGAGTCTCACACTGAAAGATCTTTCTTAGAACCTGCTATGTGTGATCCTATGTAACTGGAGATGTCAGGGACTGAACCTGTGACCTTATGCATACAAAGCCTGCACTCTATCACTGAACCACTGTAATAAATGATATTTTTTTAAAAAAACAAAATTAAATTTTTCTTTATTTTAATTCCAACAGTATTACATTTGAAAATCAAACAGAAAACCAATGCAAACATAAATAGATACATTGCTATATCTAATCTAATACAATCCTTCATTGTTACATCAAACTAACCAATGTTTAACGATTGGTTGTATAATGTACCGAGTGATGAGATGGTTTGAAGGCAGCATGCTTTATTCGGTGGTACATTACAAGAGAGAGAACACGCGGGCCGGGTCCCGCTTATATACATTTCCTGGAACTGCCCCCCAATCTGACCAGTCCAATCCTGGCCAGTTAAACTTCCCGCCACAGATCTGGATGGGCCTGGTGTCTAGCGAGCTACATTCGGGGACCCGTGGGCTTCCCTGGGTCGCCTCTGTAGCGGTCGCCATGTGGTACATTAGCTTATGTTTCAACACATAACACTCCTCCCCCCCTAGTTCAGGACACATAGTCTTGCAAGTAAGCGGGGGCCTTGCGTTCCCTGGTCTCCTTGGAGTTACTTGTGGAGTAGGAGCAGTCATTTGGGGCTGCCGGGGCCGCGGCTGCTGCGGCGGCTGGGGCAGCAGTTTCCCCGTGTGGGGGTAGCGCCGGCCTATGGCTGTCTACCAACTGTTGCCCTTCTGGTGGCCCTACTCCTGGGGGGTCGCCCCCGCCCCGGTGCTGCTCTTCCGCCCGATTGGTCGGAGCGGTCGGCAGGGGCGGGGTAGCCCTCAGCGTGGGTGCTGCTGTTGGTTCATCCTCGTTTCATACTACAGCCGGCTCTTCCCGCAAGGTGCGGCAGCGCATCAGATCTATATGCCTACGTAGGATTTGGCCCCCCTCCGTTGAGACATCGTAGTGGCGGGACCCAGTCATGCGCAGCACCTGACCCGCTACCCACTCGGGGCCGCTTGCGTAGTTCCTTGCGTACACTGGATCCCCCGGAAAGAACCCCCTAGCCGCTTCCCTGATCTCGGGAGAGCTGCGAAGGTTGGTGGCCGGATCAGGGAGCAACCAGTCTAACCTTGTGATCAGCTTCCTTCCCATTAACAACTCAGCTGGGCTCACCCCTGTGACTGGGTTGGGGGTGATTCTATTGTCAAATAAGAAGGCGGCCAGGCAGTGATCCCAGTCCCCCTGTACTATGCTTCCCAGGGCCTCTTTTGTGGTGCATACCATCTGCTCTGCTTGGCCATTGGTGGCCGGATGGAAGGGGGCAGACCGTATATGTTTTATTAGGTATCTCTGCAAGAACTCCCGGAATTCCCAGGAGGTGAACGGGGTCCCATTATCCGAGACGATGGTGTCAGGAATCCTGTGTGTGCAAAGGTCCCTGTGCAACGCTCGGACCACCAATGCCATTGAGGTGGAGGCGATGGGGATAACTTCCAACCACTTAGTGTAAGTGTCCACCAGAATGAAGAATGTTTGGCTCTGAAATGGCCCCGCAAAGTCAATATGTAACCTAGACCACGGCCTCCTATGGGCTTCCCAGCGGTGGACCAGGGCACTGGGTGGTTTGGGTCGGGACTCCTGGCAGGCTTGGCACCTTCGAACCCACCCCTCAATCTCTTTGTCCATCCCCGGCCACCATACATAACTGCCTGCTAGGGCTTTCATCCGTACAATCCCGGAATGAGTTTCATGTAGGGCCTCCAGCACTTGTTTCCGCAATGGAGGGGGGACTACCACCCTGCTTCCCCAGAGAAGACACCCCTTGTGTGTGGACAGTTCTTCCCTGCGTGTTGTGAATGCCCTGAATTCTTCAGCCTGTTTTCCCTCGGGCCATCCCCTCCCCACCCAGTCGAGAACCCGCGCGAGTATTTTGTTCCGCCCCGTGGCCTTTGCTACCTCGGCGGCGTGGAGGGGTCTCTCCGGTAGCATTTCAATGAGCATCACATGGTGGGCTGGGGCCGGGGCCATGGAGGGCAGCGGCAGGCGACTGAGGGCGTCCGCGTGGCCCATCGCCTTGCCC
This sequence comes from Heteronotia binoei, assembly GCF_032191835.1. Classification (NCBI taxonomy): domain Eukaryota; kingdom Metazoa; phylum Chordata; class Lepidosauria; order Squamata; family Gekkonidae; genus Heteronotia; species Heteronotia binoei. The sequence goes on along the minus strand of NC_083226.1, from coordinate 146,446,461 downwards.
GGGCGGTGGACCAGGGCATACGAATAAGTGTTCAGGAACTGGTTCCATCGCAGGACTCGCTGCGACAGAATCTGTGGCGTCTGGCAGTCTGGGGCGAGGAGGCCCAGGAGCGGCTTGTGGTCCGTGGCGATAGTAAAACGTCTACCGTACAGGTAGTCATTAAACTTATGTACCCCCGCCACGATTGCCAAGGCCTCCTTATCAATCTGGGCATAGTTGCGCTCTGCGGGGGTCAGGGTCCTGGAGTAATATGCTATCGGGACCTCCCTCCCGTCTGGGAGTTGGTGACCCAGGATGGCGCCAACCCCGTATGGTGACACATAGCACGCTAAGACCACCGGCAGGGCTTCATCAAAATGGTGGAGCACGTTATTGGATACGAGGAGCTCCTTGACCACCAGAAAAGCGGCTGCCTGCTTCTTTCCCCAGACCCACGGGGCGTTTTTATCTAAGAGCCTGTGGTGGGGTTCTGCTATGACTGCTTTGTGGGGCAAAAATGAATGATAAAAATTTAATAACCCCAAGAAACTTTGTAGCTCTGCCTTGCATGTGGGGGGCGGGGCCTCCACTACGGCCTTGGTCTTGTTGGCTGTCGGGTGGATCCCTGCCGCGTCCACCGCAAACCCCAAGAACACCACCCTCGGCACCCCGAGGGAACACTTTTCCCGCTTGACTTTCAGTCCGGCCGCCTGGAATCTGCGGAGTACCTCTCGCAGACGGTTGCTGAACTCCTTGTCGGGTGCGGCGATCAGAACGTCGTCGAAAAACAGTTGCACCCCGGGGATCCCTTTGAGGAGGGAATCCATCAGGCTCTGAAAGACCCCCGGAGCCACACTCACCCCAAATTGCAACCGCCGCACCCTAAAAGTGCCCCTGTGGATCACTATGGTCTGGGCCTCCGCCGTCTTGGCATCCACTGGGAGCTGCTGGCATGCCTGGGCCAAGTCCAGTTTCCTCAAATTTTTAGACCCCGCTAGTGCTGCCAAAATGTGACTGACTACGGGAACGGGGTAGGGGTTATCTTGTAGTACCTTGTTTATGGTGCACTTGTAATCGGCGCATATGCGCATGTCCCCGTTTGGCTTCACCGGGGTAACTATCAAGGTTTCCCTTGTGGCGTAGGAAACTGGTTCTAGCACTCCCTGGGCTGTGAGGCGGTCCAGCTTTGCTTCGATTTTGGGCTTAAGAGCGAACGGAACCCGCCTGACCTTTAGCCGTATTGGCCTCACGTGGAGGTCGAGGTGTAAGGATATGGAAGGACCCTTGTAGCACACTAGGGCCCCATCGAACACCTCCGGATATTCCCAGCACACATGCTCGAACCCCTGCATCCCCAGCTGCTGCACCCCCACGATCTGAATTCCCAACGGTTGAAACCAGGCCAGTCCCAGCAGTTTGGTGAGTTGGCGTTTGACCACAAGTATATCCAGTTTCCCCCTAAAGCTCTTAAACTCCACCCCCACTGTGGCCCATCCCAGGATCTGTATGGGGTTCTTTTGGAAGTCCCGTAGTATGAAACCAGCTGGTCGCAGCCTGGGCTGGCCAAGTGGGCACAGTTTTCTTAGGCCCGGCAAGCCCTTGCGATGTGGCCCATTTTCCCGCAGTTCCTGCAGTCCATGTTGCGATAGGGGCAGTCCCGCCGCTCGTGCGGGTCCCCGCAGCTTGTGCACTTGGTGGTGGTTGGTTTCTCCATCGCTCGTGGCCGTTGGGTCGCTCTTGGCCCCATCCCTGGTTGGCGGCGTAGCTGGTGTGTTTCCTTCTCCTCTGGGTGGCTCGGCGCCATCTCCTCCTGGTGGACAGCTTCTGCCCGCGGGTTGTGGAAAGCTTTAGTGGCTCTCTCAAATGCGGTGGCCTTGTTAAAGGCGCCCTGGAGGGTGAGCTCTTCCTTTGCGAAGAGCTTTTGCTGTAGTCTTTCGTCCCTCAGGCCCCAGGCGAAACGGTCCCTCAGGGCCTCCTCTAGCTTCTCTAAGCTACAGTTTCCCGCAATTTGGCGGAGAGCGGCCAGGTATTCGGCTGCCATCTCTCCCACCTCTCGGTCCCTCTTGTGGAAGAGGAATCAGCAGGCGATGATTGAGGGTTGGGGCAAGAAGTGCCCAGTAAGGAGTCGGACTATCTCCTCGTACATCTTCTCCGTGATCCTTGCGGGAGCCGAGAGACCCTTGGCGATCTCGATTGTGGACTCTCCGCAGATGCTCAGAAGCACGTCTCTCTTATGGCTTTCGTCTGTTATGTTTGTTCGAAGGTAGCAATCTACCCGCTCCATGTAGGTCTCCCACCTCTCCGGTTTAGCGGGGTTGAACTCTTTGAGATGACCCGTCATTCCGCCCTGGTTAGCCATGGTGGCTGTGGCGGCGGTTGCTTCCGTCTCCCCAGACGGTGTGCCTTCTTCGTCTCCAGCCAGCTCCACGAAGTCCCTCTTCGGGAGTTACCTAGCTAGAATCCCACCTTCGTCGCCACTATAATGTACCGAGTGACGAGACGGTTTGAAGGCAACATGCTTTATTTGGTGGTACATTACAAGAGAGAGAACACGCAGGCCGGGTCCTGCTTATATACATTTCCCGGAACTGCCCCCCAGTCTGACCAGTCCAATCCTGGCCAGTTAAACTTCCCGCCACAGATCTGGATGGGTGGGGCATCTAGCGAGCTACATCCGGGGACCCGTGGGCTTCCCTGAGTCGCCTCTGTAGCGGTCGCCATGCGGTACATTAGCTTATGGTTCAAGACATAACAGGTTGCATAATATACATAAGCAACAGGACTATCAAAAATAAATTAACTTTCTATAATATTGATTCTGTGGAATGATGTCATTTTCAGAAAGAAAAGTGAGTAAGGAGTACCAAACAGACACTACATGTCTTTCATATTGGTCATAAGGTATGTCGTATGAATAAGCGATTTTGTAAAATGTGAACGTTTCCCACAGCCTTTGATACCAGGCTTCTAATGTGGGTGTGTGTTTATCTACCCAGTGTGAGGCTATGACTAGCCATGCCGTGGCTATTAAAATATGAATTAATTCTGATGTACTGGAGCTTAACCTTTGGTCTTGCCAATTATGAAGTAAAAAAATATCAGGTTCCAGCACTAAGGCTGTGTGGGTAATTTTGCTTACTTGTCTATTTACCTGTTGCCAAAATGCATAAATATATCTGCATCGCCACCAACAGTGGATAAAATCTGCTTTTTTTGCCACAAGACTTTTTGCAGAGAAGGTGAATGGTGGGATCAATTTTGTTTAGTTTGGAAGGAGACCAATACCAGAGTAGTTACGTTTTATGAAACTGAAATGTGATATTTGTAATATTTGATTTATTCCCATAGGAGTTCCAAATAAGTTCCCAGTGATGTTCGTCTAGATTTTTTTGGCAGTCTTTATTCCATTGTTCCTGATAATGTGTTTAAACATGCAGTATGGTGCAGAATTGTTTTCTGTTGCCCCAGAGGGTTGGACCGGAACCAATGGGTTGAAATTAATCAAAAGAGTTTCTGGCTAAACATTAGGAAGAATTTCCTGACAGAGAGGTTCTTCAGTGGAACAAGCTAAATAAGTTGAGCAGGGCTACTGCAATAACAGAGGCTTCATGGCTTTTTTTGAGCAGGAACACACAGGAATGCAGTTCTGGCTGGCTTGGCATCAGGAGGTGTGGCCTAATATGCAAATGAGTTCCTACTGGGATTTTTCTACAAAACAAGCCCTGAGTGAATCAATGGAGATTTGGAGAGGAGTCTGGGGGAAGGAAAGGTCTGGGAAGGGAAGGGACTTCGTTGGTATTTAATGCCATAGAATCCATCCTCCAAAGCAGACTTTTTCTCTGTGGGGCTGATCTCTGTCATCTGGGGATCAGTTGTAATGGCAAGAGATCTCCAGGTAGCACCTGGAGGTTGAGAAACCTAGGTAGAGCCTTGGGAGGGCAGGATCTGGGACACCTCAGCAGAGTATAATACCGTAAAGTCCACCCTCCAAAACAGCCATTTTCTCCAGGCGAACTGATCGCTGTAGTCTAGAAATCAGTTGTAGTTCTGAGTGATTTCCAAGCATCACTTGGAGGCTGGTAGCCTTAACTACAATCTAGGTGTGATTGTGTGGATGGGGGTGCCAGATCCAACCTGTACACTCCATAATGGGTGACAAGTAGAGATACCAGCTCCAGTTTGGGAAACTCTTGGGGGTGGTGCCTGGGGAGAATGCTTGGGGGCGGAGCTCAGTAATTCCCTAAACTCTACCCTTCAAGGCCACCATTTCCTCCAGAGTGACTGATTGCTATACTCTGAAGATTAGTTGTATTTCTGAAAGAACTTTTGGCCCCACCTTGGGGTTGGTGGGCCCAGTGAAGATAGACTCAGAATCACGGAGTTGGAAGGGGCTTTATAGGCCATCTAGTCCAACCCCCTGCTCTATGCAGGATCAGCCTAGTGCACCCCCAAGACGTGTTGGTCCAGCCACTGCAACAAATCCTCCAAAACTACTAAGATGCAGGCTTTTCTCACCTTCCCACAACATGCAGGGCTCATCTACAGTTCAATGCCTGAATAAGAACAAAAGTAATGCCTACAAAGCAACAGGCATGTTTCTTTTGGTTGTTGCAAATGAAATATCCTTTTATCTCTAGCTGAGATATTTGTATGTATGTGATGTCCTTTGATGTAGTGAAAGCAGAGTTGCCTGCTTTGTTTCAGAACTGTATTAGCCTACAGTGATGGCACAACGAGATACTTGCAATAGTCTGCCTGCTGGATCAGTGGGAAAGAGCTGACCTGTCACATGCAATTATTCCTGCTTTGATGTGCAGAGTGCTTGACAAGTTCAGCATACCTGATTCAACATTCATAGCACCTGAATGAACAAACTTGCTTCTGCCTTAAATACAACCAGCCCCACACTGCAAAAGTACTTTGGCCCTCATATCAGGGATGTGCTCAGGTGGATGTGTTTGTTTTCAAGACATTTACCAAGCACTCTCTGTTATAGAGCGGGGAAACTAGTCCAGTGGCTGTTCTTTCATTGGATTGTGAATCATTTTTGCCTAATGTCATCACTGCACCAGCTGCCCATAATGGTTGCTGAACAAATATTTGCTGCTGACTAAGAACAAGAACATGATAGAAATTCATATGTCCAAAGGAACTCCTTGGTTTCACATGCTTGGACATGCTCATAGATTAGCTAATGCCAACATCCGTTTTATACATGAATCGGCTCTTGCTGTAAAATGTTGCCCTCCCCATCCACATTCATCCATTTGTATTCAAAGACCCGTTGCAATAAGGAAGTGAAAAAAGAAATATAAAAGGAAATCAGTGGAGAAGCACACAATCCCAAATTTAAACAATAATAACAGTCAGTTCCTAAAGACATCTCAAACATCTGCTGCTGGTTCAGTACACATATTGCTCACTGGTGGCCAGGGCTTTTTATGAGCAAGAATGCACAGGAACGCAGTTCCAGCTGGCTGGGCACCAGGGGGTGTGGCCTAATATGCAAATGAGTTCCTGCTGGGCTTTTTCTACAAACAAAGCTCTGCTGGTGGCAAACAGGCAGGTGATTTCTTTTTTCAAGCAGTTCAGCTGTTGGTGAGCAGCTTCAGCCTACTCTGCAAGTTGGCTGTGTGCGAAGTGCTGTTAAGTCTCAGCTGATTTACAGGGAACCCATGGATTTTTCAAGGCAGGAGATGAACAGGGGTGGCTGGCCATTGCCTGCCTCTGAATAGCAACCCTGGACTTCCTTGGTGGTCTCCCATCCAAGTACTAACCAGGACTGACTCTGCTTGTCTGCCAAGGTGGGGCTAGCCTGGGCCATCCAGGTCAGGGCACTCTGCAAGTTACTTTCTGGATATTCAGACAGCATGCACCAGCAGTGCAGCAGGACATGTGTGAATTCTCTCACAGTCTGATGGGACTCATCATCCCCCCACAACAGGCCTGCCATTGCTACATAGAAGAAGAAGACTGCAGAATTATACCTCACCCTTCTCTCTGAATCAGAGACTCAGAGCGGCTTACCATCTCCTATATCTTCTTCCCCCATAACAGACACCCTGTGAGGTAGGTGGGGCTGAGAGAGATCTCACAGAAGCTGCCCTTTCAAGGACAACTCCTGCCAGAGCTATGGCAGACCCAAGGCCATTCCAGCAGCTGCAAGTGGAGGAGTGGGGAATCAAACCCGGTTCTCCCAGATAAGAGTCCACACACTTAACCACTACACCAAACTGGCTCTCTCCCCACTCCTCCACTTGCAGCTGCTGGAATGGCCTTGGGTCAGCCAATGATTAGAAACAACTACAGTGGGCATTCGAAAAAGGTTAATTTCATGCATGTGCATTTTCACGCAGCCTTGTAATACCCCTGCATCACTTAATTACCTGAAATGCTTGACAAAAATTTGGTTCCCTGCTTGCAATCGGCAGGTAGAAGCAGCTGGTATTTTAGGATCCCTAGTTCAATACATCCCTTCATGCCACATAATCAATATTTAATCAAGAGACTTTGCAGTACATGTTAGCTCTCTCAACATAGTCTGGGGAACTGTATTGCAAGTGACATAATGTTCATACCTTCTCAGTGACTAAGTAGCCAGCCTGACAGGTTGTGTTTCTTTCCCAGCAGCCCTTCTCTTCTGTCTCCACCTGTGTTTACAAATTGCATAGACGGACTAACCTACATCTCAGGGTTGTTGTGAGGATCAGATGAAGATAGGAGGAAAAAATCATGTGCTGCTCCGAGCTCTTTGGAGGAAGGGTGGGATAAAAGATAGCTAGAGTTAAGTTAAGGTTGGGTGATTCTGTTTTGCAAATGTTGTGTTTTCAGAAGAAGATTTTTAAGGACTGCCAGAGCCAGCACATCTATTAGGCAGCCTGAGGCAGCTGCCTGGAGCACGGCCTTGGGGGGAGGGTGCCAATTTAGGCCCTTCAACCTGCCCTTACCTCTAAGGCAAGGGAAATAGCAAGCTTGGCGGCAACCGCCACTGGGCTTCCGGCCTCAGCATGCACGCTTACTGCTCACTCGTTCCATCCTTCACATGTGTGTTTCCAAGCACAGATGCAAGGGGTGGAGTGCCAGTGTGCATGCACGGACATGCGCTGAGCCTGGAAGTCCCATGGTGGCTGTCAACAAGCTTGCCCTCACCAAGCAGGCGGGGGGGGGGGGGCACCTGGCCTGGGGCTCCAACCTTGCACAGGCTCTCTAGAGCAGGCGCTGAGGATTGCAAATGTGTTGAATCCCAGAGGCTGCAACCTCACACACTAAGTAATGCACTTTCAATCCACTTTCCAACTGCATTTTATTGTGTGAACTGGCAAAATCCAGTTGGAAAGTGCACTGAAAGTTTGGTGTAGTAGTTAAGTGTGCAGTTTGGTGTAGTGGTTAAGTGTGCAGACTCTTATCTGGGAGAACCGGGTTTGATTCCCCACTCCTCCACTTGCACCTGCTAGAATGGCCTTGGGTCAGCCATAGCTTTGGCAGAGGTTGTCCTTGAAAAGGCAGCTGCTGTGAGAGCCCTCTCCAGCCCCACCCACCTCACAGGGTGTCTGTTGTGGGGGAGGAAGGTAAAGGAGATTGTGAGCCGCTCTGAGACTCTTCGGAGTGGAGGGCGGGATATAAATCCAATATCATCTTCTTCTTCTTCTTCTTCTTCTTCTTCTTCTTCTTCTTCTTCTTCTTCTTCTTCTTCTTCTTATTATTATTATTATTATTATTATTATTATTATTATTATTATTATTATTATTATTATTTAGTGCGTGTGACTACAGGCAGAGGGTGCGATCCTAAACACACTTATAGAGGAATGAACCCCATTGAGCTCAGTAGGATTTATTTCTGAATAAACATTCCTAGGATGGTGCTGATATTCACCACCATTTCTCTGCTTTGTTTTTACAAGGTTGTGTCAGAATTGGGGAGGGATATCTGTAGATGACTTGGCAAACATCTGGCCAGATTTCAAAGCATATTACCATGAGATATAGTGTGTCAAAATATAATAAAAATGCTAAGCAAGACATGAAAATAAGATTGCTTTCTTATAAAATGTCTCCTCCTATGAGATATTTTTATTGCTAAATAACATAGAGTAGTGTATGCCAGTGAAGAATGCAGTTTATAATTTTCACACTCCCCCTCCAAATATATAGTTTGTCATGCAGCACCTCTTTGGCTAATTCTAGAGTTATAGCCATGTTAGCCTATAGCAGCAAAATTAACTAATTTTGTTAGTTTCCAAGTTGGCCCTGGAATCCTGTTTCATTTGCAGCAAGAATCATTAGCATTTAGCTCTCTACCTCTGGAATTCATGCCCTGTGCCCTGGATAAGAAAAAAAAAATGCAAGTACATACTCCAGGCCCTACAGGCCAAGATAGAAGGCCAAGTCTAGCAAACAGCAGCCATGACATAACCGTGAAATGGAAAATCCCTGGTTGTGCTTCCAGTATCCTGCCAATGGACCACAGCCAATAGTCAGCTCACCTCCCAAAGGAAAATGATAATAATAACAACTGCCTTTTGTGCATTGTGTTTTAGAGAACAGGCTTTGAGGCAATTCTCTTCAAAATAACTGTATCTTGAGAGGTCTCTGTTTCTAAGGATCAACAAATGTTCTTGCTCTTGTACAAACACTAGACTTCTTTCTACCTGCAACCGATCACAGTGTCTCCTCTAAGGACATGGGCTTTTCTGCAAAGCTGGATCAGTTTGGTTCTCCAGGACACAGAACTGCATATAGTCTCACAACAATTCTGAGTCCCATTCTATTGGGGTGCTAGTCTGTGGAAGGCTCTCTGAGTTGCACAGGAGCTATGCAAGCACCCAAGATGCAGGCGGACTTACAAGCCTCTTACAAGCCTCCAATCCACATTAAATTCCAGTACTCTGTGGAGATGCTAATAGGGCCAAAAGAATCTGAAATAGCCTAATGTAGTTTAGATCATGACGCTTGTGCAGAATGGACCAGGGCCGTAGCCAAGATTTTATGTTTCTTTTCTTTTTTTTTCGGGGGGGGGGGGGGACAACAGCAGTTTTTTGTTTGGGGGGCTGGAGAGCACCCAGTTTGGCCCTAATCACTTTCTCTGCTTCTCAATAATGTGCTAGCCCCCTCTCCAATTGTCTAACTCAGTTAACCTTCCAGGGGATCCAGCTGCAAATTAGGCTTCTCTCCACCACCACCACCACCCCCCCGGTGCTGATCTGAAGTCCCTCCCTGCTAGTCTTCCTGGCCAGGCAAAAGCGAAACCTCTTTTCCACCCTCCCAGAAGGAACTGCTCCCCTAAAATTCCAAGGCCCCTGCTGCCTCTGGCTGCTGAGGATCCAGCTAGCAGGGGCTTGTTTCTGTTCTAAGGAAGGCTTCCTCCCTCGGCAGATTGAAGACCCTCCAATGGAGAGGCCATACAGATGGATGGGGGGTTGAATGGAGTAGCCTTCCCCCCCAGGCTCCACTGTAGCTACAAGCTTGGAATGGATCTTGCCAGTGCCTAGATGAGTGTTGGAAGTAGATCAGAAATTCAAATGCAAAAGGGTATAGTAATGTGTCAGGCTCCACAGACAAGACTATCAGAATGAGGAATCGTTTAATATGAATAGCATCTGTAACACCTTGTGCAGTTGCCTCTCAGCCTTGTCCACTAAATTACCGACTTCTTAACACTATCGAATATAAAGGAATGTCCTATAAATTCGATCACTGTAATCAGGGGTGGAATTCTAGCAGAAGCTCCTTTGCATATTAGGCCACACACCCCTGATGTAGCCAATCCTCCAAGAGCTTAAAAGGCTCTTTTTTTGTAAGCTCTTGGAGGATTGGCTACATCAGGGGTGTGTGGCCTAATATGCAAAGGAGCTCCTGCTAGAATTCCACCCCTGACTGTAATTATTACTTCATGGATCACCTGCTGAGAACTGGAGTCTCTCCTGGCCCACCTGTATGCCAGCATATCTAGTCCTGTGCCACAACAAGCATCCCTGGAGGTGGCTCAATCATATCTGTTATGCAATCAGCCATTTCAGGAAGGGACGGATGCATATTACGATGGCAATGTAAATGTGCATCTTGATGCCTATCTGCATCCGCTTTGTCTTTAAGGGTGTGTAAACCTTCACTGGTTTGGGTGTCCCACACTTTACCCTGGTGTCACTTAATCCTCACCACGCTGGGAGTCATGAAATGCACTTCACATCAACTTCCATTGCTTCATGATAAAACAGAGGCTGTGCTGCTTGAAGATCTAAGACCTGGAAGTTTCTTGCCTGCCTTCTCAGCAGCAACAAATCTTGGGCCACTATCACACATGCTAAATAATGCAGTTTCAATCAACTTTCCAACTGGATTTTGCCAGTTCACACAATAAAATACAGTTGCAAAGTGCACTGAGAGTGGATTAAGAGTGCATTATTTAGCATGTGGGATCACAGCCTGTCAGAGTGCATTCAGATGAAGAAATCCTACACAATGACCGCTTCGTTCCTGCCTTCCTGTGTCTCTGCAACAACTTCTAGGTAGTCAAGCCTTCTTTACATGAGGTTTGTTCCACTGCAGAAGGGTGACAGGATCACCTGCAACTAATGATGGTCTCTCCTTTAATTTTAGCCAGATGAAAAGAAGGAAGAAATACATAGTTCTTCATCCCCCTTCAAGCTAATTTTTGTTGTGCAACGCCTGCTTGTACAATAATTAATGACTAGTTTGATGTTATTATTATTAATGATGATAATAATAAAACATTATTATTAATGCTCCCCAAAGTGCCACACCTGTGCTTTGCAATGTTATTAATATTTTCCCATTCTTACAAGAATGCTCTGTCCAATACCATTTCAGAAAGGCCTGCCCTGATGTTCTTGGACAGAGTTCAAGGACTGTTATTGTGCTCTTTTGAAAATGTAGCAAGTGCATGTCCCTAGGAAAGCAAAATACATTACCTTCTAAGCCGTATTATTTTTGCATTTGCTACAAGCCCAGAAAGAACTTGGTCCTGCCTGATTTTGGTATTTTGGCTTACGGTAGGAGCCAGTGCTTTATGAGCTGGGAAAGTCACCTTATCCTCAACCAACCGTGGGTGTCTCCGACTCCAGCTATTGTTCAAAGGGCCAGTGTTTCATAACTTGGGCATGTTGCAGGAGCAAGGACTTTAGCACAGTAGCACAGACTTGAAGCTGGAATTAGGGTGGTGCCTTGTCAGAAATGCAAATGATCCAGGGCCAATGAATTTTCTCAGGGCAACCTCCGTGGTTCCCATCATAGTTTCCTCAGCATGAAAAAATGTGGGTGAACCAGCATGTCACTGATGCCTCCTTACTGTAAGTTACACAGCCAGGAACTTACATCTGACAACATATAACCTAATGATTTATTGAGAAAGCCGGTACTTATGGTTCCAAGAAGTGGTTTTTCTCTTAGGGGATTTGGCTGGAGTGAGATATGAAGATGATAGTTTCAAGGAAAGATGCTGAAGGCATCTCTTCTCCCTCAGCACTGATCCAGGTTTCTCTGTGTCCAGAAGATACTCTGTGTCCGGAAGAGGTCTCAGTTATTTATCCCTGGACTGCTCAAGAATTTGATGAGCTGCAATGAGGGATGCCAGCCTCCAGGTGAAACCTGGGGATCCCCCAGAATTACAACTCATTTCCAGACTACAGAAATCAATCCCTGGAGAAAAGGGATGCTTTGGAGGGTAGACTCTGTGACATTGCACCCACTGAGGTCCCTGTCCTCTCCAGACTCCATCCTCAGATCTTCAGGACTTTCCCAACCTGGATCTGGCAACTGTTTTCCTCATCCTCTGCCAGTGGCCAAGGGAAACCTGGCAACCCTTGCTGGAACTGAATTCCTGATCTGACTTCATTGAAAATTGTTGTCAGGTTAGTGGAAAGTTAAGGCAAACACCAGCTCAGAAGGAAATAGTGGCCTTACTGCAGTCTCCCCCCAAAAAACAAACAAACAAACACCCACTTGTTGAGGTGCAGAATTAACTTGTAGACACTGATACTTCCAGATAAGAATGAGAAGAATGGTAATTAATCCAAAGCAGACACAGCGTGTTCTGATAAATCTAAAATGGCAACCATATTATTCTTTTGCAATAAAATTAAAAAGGAGTCCAACAACACATGAATGAGGGGGGAAATAATTTTGACATAAGCATTTCTGATGCATGAAGGGTACATCCATTAGGCAGATGCATGCATACTTAGAGCTACAAACAACAGAAGAGTAAAAGTGGCGACAAATTAGATTAGATTAGATTTCTAGACTGTCCTTCTCTGTAAAACAGGGCTCAGGGCAATGTACAATGATAAAAGACATTCATATATTAAATTCACAGTTAAAAACAGTAAAAATGCAATAATTGGCCTTGTTAGATGATGCTAAAATTCCTAATTGTTGCAGGGGAGGGGAAGGCAAGAAAAACAGGAATGCCGGACAGATGGAAGCTGTTGCTATCCTCAATGCCTGGTGGAACGTTTCTGCCTTACAGGTCCTGAGGAAAGCAGGTTAAAACAAGATCCAATCAAATGAGCATTAAAGAGTCATCAACTGTTGGGAGTGGTCCTCATCCCCTCTTAATGATTTATTTAGTGTTTGTTGTAACTGGGCCTTTCCCTTGACAAACACAGATAGGTTACTTTAGTGGGTGACTACATCCACTGGCTTTGGTAGAGCTGCAAGATTCAAGCCCAGGAGCACCTTAAAGACAAACAACATTTGCAGGGTATAATAAGCCTGGGACGTCCAGGTCAGGGCTGGGCCAGAATACTACCTGAATTAAAGTGCCATCTTGGGTGTCACCTGTATCAACTTCACATAGGGTTGCCAGGTCCAACTCACGAAATATCTGGGGGCTTTTGGGGTGGAGCCAGGAGCAAGATTGTGACAAGCACAATCTGTACATAGACTGCACTTTAAACATCACTGTTAACATTGAAGCACTTTAATTACTAGCACTTTATTCCCATTACCATCTAACACTATTGCCTTATTGCTGATGATGAGCTACTTATTTATGGTTTAGCTGCTAAATCTAACGGAACCTAATTTATTAGTGGTTGATTGATGTGGAATAAAATAATTTGGGGGATGAAATAATCTGGGGGAATTAAATCTGGGCATAATTTATTAATATTGAATTAATTAGCTATTAGGAAACGGATTTATATTGGCTGATTGAGTTAGGAGTGCAAATTAGGAAGTAGGGGGGATTCAGAACTTAACTAGCTTAAGGGACAATTTATTAGCTAATTGATCAATGGACTAGATCAAGGGTTTTAGAATTAATCAGCCTTTTAGGGGAGGTTAAATTGGCAGGGTTGACAGAGTGATGGGGGGGCTGGGCTCCTAGTTAGCAAGGGCAGTGGTGACAGAGACAGAACTAGAATAAGATCACTACAGAACATTCTACATTGGTTTGAGGTGACTGTGGAGACCAGTGAAGGGGGGGGGGGATGACCGGCCTGGGGATTCCAGTACTCCTGGGGAGGGGAAGATACGACTGTGGGAACAGACAGAAATGTAACGAAAGGCAGCAGAGACGTGTGGGTGCTTGGCCCCCTTCCAGTCTGTGTCCCATTTCAATGATGACAGGGGGTGGGGCCAGGTTGAACTACTCACCTCCATCACTGGTGTTATGCAATGCCAGGTCCATAAATAATAAGACCTCGATCCTTCAGGACTTCCTGTGTGAACAGGATATGGACCTGGCATGCGTGACTGAGACCTGGGTACACGATGGGGAGACGGTAGCCCTCTCCCAAGTAGCCCCCCCAGGGTACTCAGTCTTTCGCCAGTCACGGACTAGTGAGCGGGGGGGAGGAGTGGCACTATTCATATGGGAGGCTTACTCCTTCCAGGCTCTGCTGACGCCAGAGATTGATGGCATTGAATGTGCGGGTCTGAAGTGGGATGTGGGAGAGGGGTTGGCGATCTGGCTGGTGTACCGATCGCCTAACACACCAGCCAGCGCCTTATCATCCCTGATGGAGGCCGCAACAGGCTGGGCATTGGAACACCCAAGGCTTTTAATCCTGGGTGATTTCAATGTCCATGCCAATGACGCGAACTCCAATCGGGCAATGGACCTAGTGTCATCCATGGCTACGCTTGGACTCTCTCAATTTGTAGCTACACCCACACATCAGGCCGGGCACATGCTGGATTTGATCTTTGCGTCGGGGGTTACAGTGACCCAAATTACTGCAGATGCAGTGCCATGATCAGACCACTATGTCCTGAAGGCCCATATGGATGTACCACCCCAAACCCGTTTAGGTGACGAGCGTATTTTAGCTCGCCCAAGGAACCTAATACGGTTCCAGAGGGAATCGCGGGATCCCTGGCCCCCTGGTGACTTGCTTGATGACAAGCTCCTGTGGGGGGGGCGGGATATAGATACGAAAAATAAACAAACAAACCAACAAACTGAACTCCAGAGGAAATTCTGGCCATCACATTTAAAGGGACTGCACTCTGTTTAAATGCCTTCCCTCCCCTGGGACACCTTCCTTAGGGGCTCACAGAATTGGACCTCCTAGTCCAATCTTTTTGAAACTTGGGTGGCTTTTTTTGAGGAGAGGCACAAGATGCTGTGCTGAAAATTTGGTGCCTCTACCTCAAAAAACAGCTCCCAAGAGCCCCAGATACCCACTGATTGATTCTCCATTAAATAACTAGGGATCCCAATTCCCAGGTCCGAGTGGGGGATCCCCAGATTTGGGAAGGGATTCCCTGTCACTTGCCAGCTGACTGGCGGTGGAAATCCCACCCCAAAATGAGGTTTTTTGGGCCACTTCTGATAAAACTTCTGGCCCAAAAACCTGGAAAGTGCTGCCGTTTGAGTGGGGAAGCTAAAAGGACCACTCGACTGGCTGCTAGCAACTTGAGTGGTCCCTTTGGCTTTCCCCAGTGAAACAAAAAGGACCACTCAAACAGCTGCAAGGCTTCAGTGATTCTGGTTGCTGAGAGAGCTTGCAGCTTGTTTAGGCTAACAGCCTAAATTGGCTGCAACCTTTTCAGGGATCAGTTTTGCTCCTCTCCCCCCACGGCCGGTGCTAGGGTTTTTGGTTCACTAGGCGAGCTGACCACTAGGAGAGCCAGTTTGGTGTAGTGGTTAAGTGTGCAGACTCTTATCTGGGAGAACCGGGTTTGATTCCCCACTCTTCCACTTGCAGCTGCTGGAATGGCCTTGGGTCAGCCATAGCTATCACAGAAGTTGTCCTTGAAAGGGCAGCTGCTGTGAGAGCCCTCTCAGCCCCATGCATCTCATTGGGTGTCTGTTGTGGGGGGAGAAGACATAGGAGATTTTAAGCTGCTCTGAGTCTCTGATAGAAGGGCAGGTTATAAATCTGCAGTCTTCTTCTTCTAGTGCCCCTCCCCCCAAAAAACAACCCCCCCAGAGAATTGTAAGAGAAATGAAGAAACTTAAAACTATTTACATTTTTAATTTGCAGTTTTCTATTTGAAATTTTAATGTTTTTTTTAAAATGTGAGATTAAACTATAAAAATTGTGAGAATACTACTTGATCCTTTTAGCTGGAGGTGCCAGGGACAAGACCTTCACATGACCATTTCTACTTGATTCTTTTAGTTGGAGGTGCCAGTGACAAGACCTTGTACATGCAAGAAAGATGCTCTACCACTGAGCTATGGCTCCCACCCCATGGCTCTGTTAAAGTAGAGTAGGAAGGATAAGTCCCAGCATACAACTTCTCAACAGGAGCCAGTTTTTAGAAACTGTAATTGGTTCTTCTTCAGCTTTTACAATTGGTTAATTTATCCCTGCCAGGCTCTGAGGAGCGCACTGTGCAGGCGCAGTATGCATTCACGTTTCCCGGGTCTATAACAGACCCGGGGAATGTGAAACCGGCTGGGCAGCATCTGAACTCCATGAAGTCTGCTTTCCATTTTGCGTAAGGAGAGGGTGCACCTGGCGGTGCCTCCTAGGCCAGGTGACACCCTAGGCATCCACCTACTTTGCCTACTTCCACACACTGGCCATGTTTTCCCCTGATTAGAAAAAAAAGGGGGGGAGAGTGAAACTGGCCATAAAATAGCTGGCAGCCATTTGAGTGGTCCATTTATCATCCCCCTAGATATCACTCAAATGGTTGCCAGCCATTTCCTGTTTTGGGCTACCCAAAATGCCATTTGCATCCCTGCCGACCTCCTGGAATGGCCCCCAAAGGCTCCTGTTGGAAAGGTAAGAGGATTTGGCAACCCTACATATAAAGTGCCCAGCAGACATTTCCCTCCCCCATCACTTTCTGATAACCCTGAAGAGGGGAAGGGCCTCCAAACTGGGGAATCCCCTTTCCCCAACTGGGGATTGGCAACCCTAACTGCAGAATGTGTTTTATATATATATATATATATATATATATATATATATATATATATATATATATATATATATATATATATATATATAAACTTGGGTAAACTTGATAATGTGTGAAAGTACCCCTCTCCCCATCAGATGTCTTTGGTATAATTTTCCTCCCAAAGTACCCTGTTGGCAGCTTCAAATGCATGTTCAATTGTTTTCATCGGAACAGGGCTATGCCAGATTTATACAACACCTAATTTAAACAGCATTTGATTACAATGCGGTGCTTGATGGTTCTATTCATTGAAATAAGTGCAGGCTTTCAGTTTTCCCTCACAATGTAATTGTACAGGCATGCTCGTACAATGAAATGTGCATAAAAATATATACTCCGAGATAAGTATGGGATTCCCTGGTTATTAAATTTATGAGGCATTCACACTGGCCGTCCTGTTTCCCCCGCACATTGTTTGGCGACCAAGTAGTACAATAGCTGCTCAGCAGTAATATGGAAAGGAGGAAAATCTCACCCCCAAATTGCAAGCAGAACTTGCAGCTGCCGATCAAGTAATTCACCTTACTAGGTTCATTGTTACCAATGAGGATTAAGTGGCTGAATCAATGTAAAAATCTGACCCAGAAATGTTACTTCAAAAAAAAAAAAAAAAGGGAAGTATTTTCAGTAGTTCTTTATTTATTTTATTTCCCTTCTTTCTGCAGTATGCATTATCTGATTCAGCTACATGAGGGCAAGAGGCTACACATTCATCTCCCCTGGTCCTTCTTTATTTTACAGAAGTGCTTCATTTTTTATTATGGATCCTTTCACAGGACTTCAGACAAGGCCATCGCTTGTTCCCATGTTCCAGGCGAAAAGCAAGTGACTTGAAAAAGGTCAGCTCACACAATGGCAGACTTGGGGACATGATTCCAGAGTAAAAAAATCCCAATCTCTGTGCAATGGGCTACTCTGTCAAGCCACCAGGAAGTGTGTGTAGCTGCTGTCGCATTACATTTCAGGGCTTTTGCATTGTGTGCAGGTTGTTCTGTACCTTGGTGCATATTTCAACAATGTGTTTTATATGGCAGCATTGCAGCTATTTTGCTGCACTGTAACACAGGTGCTTTTTTTTAAATTCATAGACAAGGCACAGGAGGAGCCAATCCCAAAAAGTCAGAGTGAAAATAAATATCCTAATATTAACCCTACAAGGGAGGAAAGCGACTGGCCTGAGATCATGCAGTGAGTTTCCAGTGCAGAATGGGAATTTGAACCCAGGTCTCCCAGATACCAGCCTGAAACTCTAATCCAAGGGCCCCACAATGGTGCCCATGGGCATCATGGAGCCAATCACCTTTCCTGGTGCCCACCAAGTGTTTTTAGAAATTGAGCAGAGCCAAATGGTCACTCTGCGGAGCTTCTATTGGCCATTGGAAATCTGATTGGTTGTGCAGATTTTTAAAGAAGGTTGCTTTGGGAGCAGCTGCCATAGGGATGCCAGTCCCCAGGTGGGAGTGGGGGATCCCCCAATTTTTGGGGCTCCCCTCAGACACCAGCCAGCTGGCTGCTGAGAGGAAGTCTCACCCCAACAGTTGTCTGCAGCCCCACTTGAAAAGACGGGGTGCCATTTGTGCCTGCTTGCAAGTCACAAATTCACGTTCCCCCCTCCCCCAGTCATTTAAAAGGACAATTCCCAGTCTTTAAATGGTTGGGGGATGGTAGGGAGTGTATGTGCAGGTCAATGCATCTCTGATGCAATGGCATCACCCAGAGTGATATCACATTGGGGTCAGCCCCACACCCTCTTGGAATATCCCCCCAATTCCCCGCTGGGGAGAAGATGAGTCCTGACAACCTTAAGCTGGCACCAGTATTCCCTCTAAGATAAGTTAGTGTGAGCTAGCTCACAGATTTTTAGCCTCCAGCTCACACATTTTTGTTTTAGCTCAGAAAAAATGGCCTCAGAGCACAATAATTTATGCAGCAGCTCACAACTTTAATACCAGTAGCTCACAAAGTAGAATTTTTGCTCACAAGTCTCTGCAGCTTAGAGGGAACATTGGCTGGCACCACAGCATAAGTCACCACTGAGGGACTGAAGGTAAGCTGTGTGTATGCAAGAAAATAATTTAAGACAGTATGTTCATTTTAGAATAGGATAGCCAGCTCTGGGTTGGGAAATACCTGGAGATTTTGGAGGTGGAGCCTGGGGAGGGTGGGGTTTGGGGAGAGGAGGGATCTCAGCAGGCTATAATACCATAGAGTCCACCCTCCCAAGCAGCTATTTTCTCCAGGGGAACTGATCTCAGTTTTCTGGAGATCATTTGTAATAGTGGAAGATTTCCAGGTGCCACCTGGAGGCTGGCAACCAAAAGGCATCCTGTTAAAGAGAGTTCCTGCATGAAATGTTGAAGAGTTAGTATTAGCTGTGCATAATCTCATCCCCTTACAATTTGTGGTTGGTGCTGCCTCTTGTGGTGGCCATTTTGTGGTTGTAACCTACCACATTGTGTCACAATTGCAAAGGTGCCCACAGGCTTAAAAAGCTTGGGGACCTCTGCTCTGGCTGCTAGGCCATGCTGGTTAAAGGGAGGGGGAGCAACCAGGAGGCAGGAGGGGGGGGGGGTGAAGTGCAAAACCCCTTTTCTCACACGCTTAGCCCATCAGCAGCCAGATTAACACAGACAGAACTCTTCAAAGAACACAGACAGAGTGTGGGCTAGCTGAGACTTCAGCCTGACGTGTTGAGGCTCCAAGAATGGTTCTCAGAAATTTCAGTCAGACTTGAGACCTGCAACTGTGTAGAATGATCCTTCCCAAGTCCCATTTGTTTATTTGTGACCAGGGGAGTTCTGGATCCATTTGAGCACATGGCTACATTTCAAGATCTGCTTCTGGAATCTCACTTTGGCTCTCTGTGCTAAGACGTCACCGGCTGCACAGCAATCATCAACTTTGCCACTGCCTAGGAGAAGACTTCCACAGGGCATATTCTCCCCATTTGAAAAATGTTTAAAGAACCGAAAACAAAAATCCAGTTTATGAAAAGCATTAAACAACTTAGATGATGAAATTGTCCATAGCCTAATTAAACTAATTAAAATAATAATTAAACGTAACTAATCAACACATACTTTTAAGACCCAAGAGGATCACACACCCATGAACTTCAGCAGATACAAAGGAGAGTTCTGTTTGGTGGGGGGGGGGGAGTTCCAGTTGCATCAGAAGGGAATGCTGTTTGGGAAGGCAGGGCAGTCTAAGGCTAGTATCTAAACTTGGACAAGTGAGACAGTGTGGGAGGGTTTATGGGACTGTTTTTTTCCTGGGAATTCATAACACCATACATAATGAATAGCCAGGAATCTGAAAGAGGCTAGCTGTGAAGGCTGGGTTCATTCGCATTATTTATTTTTTTATTTATTCCTCGTATTTATATCCTGCCCTCGCTGCTGAAGCAGGCTCATTAACATCTTGGAGTTGTGTTAGGTTGAAATGAAATCTAACAAGAGCTAACTAATTGCTTAGTATATTACCCATACAAGGAAACATGCTTTAGAGGGAAGGGAAGACACCATTCTTCATGACCGTTCTCTGGTAAAGAAAATGGAGACCAGGGTGATGTTAAACTGAGAGCCAGTTTGGTGTATTGGTTAAGTGCACAGACTCTTATCTGGGAGAACCAGGTTTGATTCCTCACTCTTTTACGCTTCTCTTCTCTCTTCTGCCTCATTGAAATGGAACACTGATGAGGCAGAAGCATCTGTCTGCTGGCCTGCCAGACTTTGCACTTGCAGAAGGTCTTATTTAAACTGGCTTTTAGCTTGTCAGAGGACCGTAGCCTGGACAGGTGAAGAAAACCTGTGCTAGGTATATATACACACTTGCTTTCCACAGGTGCTAGGTATATATACACACTTGCTTTCCACAGCCCAGTTTTAACAAAGATGTGAGTGTTATGCATCTGTTTCCTAAACTGATAGTAAGGAAAAGGCTTTTTTTCGTAGCAGGAACTCCTTTGCATATTAGGCTGCACCCCCCTGATGTAGCCAATCCTCAAAGAGCTTGCATGGTTTTTAGTACAGGGCCTACTGTAAGCTCCAGGACAACTGGCTACATCAGGGGGCTGCGGCCTAATATGCAAAGGAGTTCCTGCTACAAAAAAAGCCTTTTCCTTACTATCAGTTTAGGAAACAGATGCATAACACTCCCATTGTGCAATATAGTCCTAGACATGTTTCCTCAAAAGTAAATTTGATTCAATGAGTCTTACTCCCAAGTAAGGACTGCAAGGTCAAATGCCTAAGGACATGGGATGTTTTCAGGGTGTACCTTTACCTGGTAGAATCCACCCTTTCATTTATTAGGAACCTTCAGGCCTCATTTTGGGCAAGTGCTCACAGGAGTGGAGCTCTAGAACCTCTAAATCAGGGATGTCGAACTCAATTGTTATGAAGGCTGGATCTGACATAAATGAGACCTTGTCAGGCCGGGCCACATTGGGTAGGGCCATTTAATATTAGATAGCAGAGATATAAACTTTATAAAGGACACAGACAAACACAATTAAAGATTTCTTTAAAGCTTAAAATGTGCTCAAAACATTAGCACTCAGTCTTAAAGGTGCTTTCTTTCTATTTCTCCCACGGGATCCAGGGAACTGGGAATAGGAAGCTCTGGCTCTTTCCTTCCTTCCCCAGGGGACCAGGAGGGGGAGGACCCTCAGCCAATAGAAGGAAGAGAGGCTTGGCTCAGTAGCTCTGCTGTGCAATTGTGATAGCCTGGCAAAGCAAGCTTTTCCTTCCCCCGCTTCCTTCCCAAGGTTGGAGCCTCAGCCAATGGAGAAAATGGAGGTTTTGCTCTGTAGCTCCTGTGTGATTGAGCAAGCCTTGCAAAGCAAGCTGTTACACAGAAGGAAGCAAGTGAGAGGGAGAAGGAAGCAGATGACAGCCAGTTGCTTGGGGGCCTGGTAGGAGCCCTCCGGCGGCCTGATTCGGCCCCCAAGCCAGATGTTTGACACCCCTGCTTTTATTGTGCTCTTTCTTACCCCCCCCCACTTGCTTCTGGGCTCCATTACTCAAACCCCCTGGGAGGATTTTGCTGAACTTTAAGATTTGACAAACTTTCTAATATTTTTCCCCACAAAAAGCAGGAAAATAACCAAAACATATAAAGCAAACAGATGGAAATCTTCATCATGCCACTGTGGCCACACAGGAGAAAATAATTTAAAAAGTATGATGGGAATAAGGTTTTATTATGACTATTATAATTCAAGAAGTATTTTAAGGTAGTTGCTGATCTGATATAATTTAGTACATCTTCCGGTGATGTCAGGGGTGTTGTGCTAATGAGCTCTGGCACCTCTTTTTCTACAAAATGACCCCTGCCTGTGAGTACATGTCAGGCAGTTGAGATGTGTAGCAGCTGGCATCCACTGAGAAACCTTATTTAGTGCATGTGAAGCATAGCCTCTGAGCTAGCAGAGACTGTTGCCTTGGATTTATCCCAGCACAGATCAGCCATGCAAGAGCCATGCAAGGGCATGACACTTCAAGCACAGAACCTTATTAGCTATATACTAGGCCACATCCCCTGACACACCATTGTTCTACACAGAGGTTTTTTGTAGAAAAGGCCTAGCAGGAGCTCATTTGCATATTAGGTCACACCCTGATGGCACCATTGTTTCACATAGGCCTTTTTGTGTGGAAAAAGCCCAGCAGGAACTCATTTGCCTATTATGTAACATCCCTGATGCCAAGCCAGCCAGAACTGTGTTCCTGCTAAAAGAAAAAGAAAAAAAGCCCTGTTTCCAAGGAAAGTGGCCTTACAATTGTAGCTATAATGCCAAAAAACAGTATTAACCGTAACTCAACAATGACTAATTTTGTTAGGGCAAAAAAAAAGGATAAATTTCTTGGACATTCCAGTAAATAAAATGCAGCCCTTTCCAAAAAGAGATTAGTGCACTAAAAACTGATAATCACAGGACTGCTTAGAACATTGTATCTCCCAGGAGACTGCAAAACCAAGACAGACAGATGTTTTGATCTGGTGGCATTTTGACCTATTTTCACCACTGTCCTTCAGTTCACATTCTCAGCCTTCTTAGTTAGGGTGCTTGAAACAGTTTCACTTTTTTGTTATTTGCTTTGTACATGCATGTATTATTTAGCATTTCAACACACCATCATGGTTATTAGTACAGATTTTAGAGAGGAACAAGCTTGAGGTCTGGACAACTTTTAATAAGATGTTAGACACAACCCAGAATACTTCACACACTATTGACAGTTCTGCCTTCAATGCTTTTGTTTTTACCATCTGCTTAATTCTCACTCCTTTTCTCCCTTAAATCTTTGGAACAGCAACACAAATGGGAAACAAACGTGGCTCCCTGCCTCTGTATTCCTTAGAAATCATCTGAGGTTGTACTTATACTAAACAAAAACAGTCAGGAGATGGTTATCACATCCTCAACTCATAGAGATTGGTACTGGCCTGAAGTCCTAATCCTTGTCATTTCCACCAAATATCAGCCCTTGAGTTCACACCAGGCCTTGAAATGGTGCCCTTTGAAACATCAGGCAAGGATTTAGTTTGTATACCTTCACCCAGCACCAACTCATCACGAGAACTACCAGGAAACCAGCCATAGAAGCTAGCAATGTAAGAGTAGCCAGCTGGATCAAACCAATAAGACTAGTGCAGCATCCTGTCTCCAACAAAGGTCAGTAAGGCACAACCAGAAAGCCCACAAACAGGTCTTTCAGACAACAACCATCACCAGCTGACTGTTCCCCAGAAATGGACAATTATAGGCATTCTGCCTCCGAATCTGGAGGCCCCATTCATCTATCAGTATGATCAATAACCAGACATATATCAGTTGTGCAGAAAGCTATCCACCACCCTTTTAAATCCACCCAGGCCAATGGCCATCACCACATCCCATGGCAAAGAGTGCCAAAAGTCAGCTATTCAGTCTATTAAGTATTCCTTTTATCCATTTTAAATCTTCTGCTAACTAGTTTCATAGCATGCCTCCATGTATTATATAGGGTTGCCAAGTCCAATTAGAGAAAAATCTGGGGACTTTGGGGGCGGAGCCAGGAGACTTTGGGGGTGGAGCCAGGAGACATTGGGGGTGGAGCCAAGAACAAGGATGTGACAAGCATAATTGAACTCCATGGGAGTTCTGGCCATCACATTTAAAGGGACAGCACACCTTTTAAAATGCCTTTCTTCCATAGGAAATAATGAAGGATAGGGGCACCATCTTTTGGGGCTCATAGAATTGGACCCTCTGGTCCAATCGTTTTGAAACTTGGGGGGTATTTTGGGGAGAGGCACTAGATGCTATACTAAAAATTTGGTGCCTCTATCTCAAAAAATAGACCCCCCCCAGAGCCCCCAATACCCACGGATGAATTCCCTATTATTCCCTATGGGAATAGTTCTCCATAGGGAATAATAGAGTGCCCAGTAGACATTTCCCTCCCCCCCACACTTTCTAAAGGGGGGAGGGCCTCCAAACCAGGGAATCCCTTGCCTCCCTCCCTCTCTCACACACACAAATACTTACCAGATCTTCTTCCGGAGAACTCTTGCTGTGAAAACGAAAGCAAAAGAAAGGGAGGGGCCGTTTTCCCAAGCCCTTCCTGCTTCCTGCCCAGCCTTAAAGGGGCATACATTTTACAAACGGCTCAGGAGCTCTATAATAACATGAAGCCTACAGGTATGTTCTCCCCCCCCTCCACCCCCCACCCCCCGCTTCCCAATTTTTGAAGAGCGGGAGATGAGGCTGCGAACCCAGGGGTCTCCCGCCAGAGCGGGAGGTTTGGGAAGCCTAGTATTATAGGACATGGGGAGAAATGTTTCAGTATTCTAAAGTAGTAAGTCCTAGATGCTTTATACTTGCCTCTTAGGGCAGGACTTATGAGGATGACTCCAAAATCAGTGGACTTTTGGCAAGCAGCTATCAGATGGGAAGCCTGCCTGCTTCTCTCCTCCTCCTGTTCTTTGTACAAAGAGAATTGCCTTGGGGGTGAGGGAATGATCCAAGGCAGAAACAATGATATACTGCCAGAAGATGTAGTGACACCACAGGCATGGACAGCTTTAAAGGAGGACTAGGCAGATTCATGGAGGATAGGTCTATCAGTAGCTACTACCCATGGTGACTAAAAAGGACCTCAGCTTCTAGAGGCAGTAAACCTCCGAATATTAGAGCCAAGAGGCAATATCAGGGGAAGGCCTTGGACTCTATGCCCTGCTGTTGGCCGTCTGGATTAAGCTGTAGGATGAAACAAGATGCTGGACTAGATGGACCACTGGTCTGATCCAACGGGGGTCTTCTTAGGTATGCCCTTGTGCAGCTGCTCCTGGCTGTCCTTGACAGTAGAGACACCCTTCTTCATGCCTTTTTGTTGCTGTGGTGCTTCAAACTCAGAATAATGTTGCATGTTCTCTTGGCTGCAATTAAAAGGCCACAGAGAGCCAGATAATCACATCAATTAAATCTAAAATATTTGTTGATATTACAAGAAGGGCAATGGAAGACCACTTCTACATCAAAAAACTAATGAAAAGGAACTAGGGTTGCTAGATCCCCCCTGGCCACTGGTGGGGGGTGGGGGTAGGGTTGCCGCAGCCAGGCTGGGAAACTCCTGGAGATTTGGGAGTGGAGCCTTTGGAGGACATGGACTTCAGTGGGGTATGATGTCATAGAGATCCTCCCAGCCGCGTAGCCAGGAATTTTTTTTTGGGGGGGGAGCATTAGGGAATATGTGGTGGCAATTCATCATGTCAGCTAATTAAGTTAAACTAATTAAATTAACTTGCTTTGATTAAATCAAAGAGGAAATAGTGTTTTCAGTGCTTCTGAGTGAGCACCAGCCACAAGGAAGACAGAATTCTGCCCAAAATGAGGCCTGAAGGTTCCTAATAAATGAAAGGGTAGATTCTGCCAGGTAAAGGTACACCCTGAAAACATCCCATGTCCTTAGGCATTTAACCTTTGTCTCTCTTGCAGCAGGTACTCAAAATCACAAAAAAATATTGCTTCCTCCGCCTCCCTTCTATCACACACACCCCTCCTTGCATGGGGGTGAAGGAAAGAAAGGCTGTGAGTGCTGGATAGGTAAATGAGATGAAGCCATGCTCCATAAACTGTTAATGCACTCACCACATTCATTTGCCCCACCCACGGAGGAGGGTGAACACCTCACTGTTCCTGCACAAGCACCTCACTGAGCCTGCATCAGGGTCACATCTGACCTGGGTCACATGACTTCAGGTCACATGATGGTGTTGTGTGACCTAGGAAGCAAGCTTCTCATCTCTCGCCCTGGTGCTGGTGCAGTGAAGCACCAGGGTGGGCCATCTGCCCTGCCTGCCTCCTCTACAGGCAAATGAAGGTGGTGATTGAGTGAGTGAGTGGATGGGTAGAGTGGGTGGGGGCTTGGGGTGTTGCATTTTTGGAGGGGGTGCTGCCTCAAGCCCCCCCATTGGGGGAGACCCTCCTCCAAAGCAGCAATTTCCTCCAGGGGAACTGATCTCCGTAGTCAGAAGATGAGCTGAAATTCCAGCTAAAACTGTAGTTTAAAAAGAATCAGGTAGTATGTGATGTGAAAGGCCTCTACAGAGCACCTTGGAAAGATACTGAGAGTCAGAGTTGATAATACTTTAATGGGCCAGTGGTCTGTCTCAATATCCATGTGGTCCTGAATTCTAAGTATTTAAACAAACAAACAAACAAATCCGTGGATTATTTGGATTGCTTATAATTCCTTAGTTTAGATAGGAACTCACCAGAATTCAAGATTTAGAAGTTATCGTGGATCACTGTGCTCTGAAGCAGTGTGTGTCTATGTCCAAAGTCAGACATAAAGATTTATGAAAAGTTCAGAGCAGTGAAGATTTCTTTTTCTTCTTCTTCATGAAACAAGAAAGCCTCATTTCATTTCAATTCTGCTGTCTATACCATAGGGAGAGCCACATGCAGCTCAACTGGAGAGTTTGGTTTAGTGTTAATAATTATCTGTACTTGCTCATTGAATAAAGGAGATTATTTCTGGCCTTTGCGTCAGCACAACATAAAGCTTCGGGATATGACATGTGGATGGTATTTTAGGACTACTCTGCCTCTTGTGTCCTATTTTCCTTACATATAATGTAATTCTTAGTTTTCTATAATTCTACCCTTTCTGGGCTGGAAAGGCAATTTTTATAACTAGCAGCTAAAATTGTATCCTAAAGTTGCTGTAAATCACAAGTCAGCCTTTCTTTGACTCTAAACAAAGCCTTGTAGATACACGAAGAACTGAGGGGGAGAGAGAGAGAGATTTAAATTCTGTGCAGCAGAATGCAGTGCTCAGAGTCCAGAATCAAGATCTGGGAGACCCAGTCAACTCCCACGGAAGCTGAGGGATAGCCAGTTTGGTGTAGCAGTTAAGTGCATGGACTTTAATCTGGGAGAACCTGGTTTGATTCCCCCACTCCTCCACATGCAACTGCTGAGTGATCTTGGGTCAGTAACAATTCTCAAAAAAGCTGTTCTGTCAAGAGCTGTTCTCAAAAGAGCTCTCTCAGCCCCACCCACCTCACAGGGTCTCTGTGGTGCGGAGAGGAAGGGGAAGGAGATTGTAAACTGCTCTGAGACTCCAACTGAAGGAAGGGGTATAAATCCAATTTCTTTTTCTTCTTCTTCTTCGTTACCTGGGCCAGTTATGCTTTCTCAGTCTATCCCACCTTACAGGGTAGTTGTTGGGAGGGTAAAGTGTTGGTGTTAGTCACTTGGAGAGGAAAGTGGGGTAGAAATGTGCAGACACATTTATTCTTCTACAATCCCTCTTTCAAAGAGGGATTTTTCATGCAGTATTACCTTTGAAAATATAGGTTTTCATGTTGAAAACAGCAGTTCCTGCTCTCTCTCTCTTTCTCTCTCTCTCAGCCTCATCAGTATCACAATTCTCACAATGCTCCAGACTGACAATGACGTCAGTAAATAATGTTATCATAGAATATGTTTCTGTGCTGGAAATATGACACAAAAGGTGGGTTTGTAAGGAATCCTACCCCCTTTGTTGCTGTCATTGGATCACGAGTTTCCCTTCTCTCTTTCTTTTCTTCCGCTCCCTGACCATGGCTTTCATTTCTCTCCCACTGAGTCTGACCTTCCTCCCTTTCTCCATCGCCTCCTCTTCCTCCTTGCCACCCCTACTTCTGCTGGTCATCACTGCCTCACTGCCAGCAGTTTTCACACAGTGTTTCATGTTCCTACGGCAAATCTAAAATGGCATCTGTTATGTATGTGAAGGCATGCCTGGACGTGTTGAGTGTTGTGTCCTGAGCTTGAGGTGCAACACAATAGACTGAGAGGATCCAAAGATCTGCATCCCGATTGGCTGCTTAAGTCAAACTGGCCAATTGGGAGGCAGTATCAGAGGATCCTAGGATCTGCCAATAAGAATACATATTCTCATGAAGGATCCAAAAAGGGCACAATCACAGGAGGTTTTCTGCTTCTTGGGGGCTGGGCTTCCCCTGCCCCAACTGTATATATTGCCACATATTCTGGTACTTAGAGTAGTTTGTAGTCACTTAGTAGAGATGCTGAATCACTAATAAAGGGCTTTAATCACTACACAAGAGCTTCCTCATGCACTGAACTCAGTATTTAATACTGAAACTTGGTTTTCTTTTGTTCACCATGTTAACATTTATACAGGCATTGCTATTATGACTGGATTTTGTAAAAAGTCAGATTTTTCTGCAAACAGGATATTTCTCCAGGTTTGAAGAACTCAGCATAAGAGTTGTGACTGGTATGATGAGGTTTTGGTTATCTGTATGGAGGGCAACACTTCGCCATAGGATATTGTGATTATGTGTTGACACCATTTGGTTTCATCACTGACAGTATGCTAAACAAAGTAATATTGAGCCAACACAGTGCATTTTCAGGACTACATACATGATTATTAGTATGTCTGATCACTCACTGGTTTGGCTCATGTCTTACTCACCAGTTGCAGAGAGTCATCATTCAGTGAGCTGTTTAGATATGTCAGAATAAATTCAGATACATCTTGCACAATTACATTGATTTTGTACTTTTTGACTGCTTTTTCTTAATAATTACCAATCATCTGCTGCTGCCTCCAGCTTTGAAAAGGCACTTAGTAAAAAGAAAAAATCAGTCTAAGATTTTTGAATTGAGACTTTCTACTTAGGAGTCTGTGTATGCTTTCATAATCTGCTCATGAACCCTGATAATTTTGTAATCAGTTCTTGCAATCACTTATTGAATAGGTGCAGGCACAAAAAAGCAGGCAAATCTGTCAAATGTTAATTGTTTAAAAAGATGCATCCAACTGTGCAGACTCAAAGCAGGCACATGATGCTGCATTTTAAAACAGACCAGTCAGTTTAAAGTGATCTGACTCTGTAAATGAGATTATTAACTGCTTGGACTGGGTAAAAGTAAGCACAAGCTAAAATGACCTGGTCCCATAGCACAAACAGCTGCTGCACATGCACATTTTCTGATTCTGTACTATACTTAGGCTGGACCATCAGAGAACATTGAAGCAATCCAGTCAAAAGGTCACATCACATATAATCAAGCGAATTTAAGCAAGAGCAAGTTCATTTGGGGATCATATCCATGCTGAAGTTCTCAGCATGCCTGGCAATTACACAACATGATCTGATGTCACATGATTTCAACCTGGGTGGCCTGCAAAAATTTCAAACAAATACAGACAAAAATTTGAGAAGGAACCACCCCCCTTCATATAAAATGGATAGCGATTGTCAAGATTGATGAAAATGAACACCAAAGTGGGAAGAAGTTTCGGCTCAGCCCTAGTTTCTACCAGCTTCCCACTATGGATCTCCCTCCATCAGATCTCATAACTAGCAGTTATGCAGCTATTGTTATTATTGGGCATTAGTTCAGTGACTGAGTAAAGAGGATATAACATTGCCAATGGCCCCAGAGGAAAGGCGGAGTTGCAAGTCAGAGGAAAATGAGCCTGTGAACATTTTTTTTCTGCCAACAAATTGAAGCTTATCCAAACAGGTGTGTTGTGAGAAAACTGAAGTGAAGGAAGTAATTCCTATGCCTCCAAGGAACGCTAGAGACATGATGAGATGATGCAAAAGACAGTATGAAACACTTAATAATATTCAGATTGACAAACTGGAATAGTGGCTTCCAGCCCTGAAATAAAGGCCGAAGCTTGTTGATATAGCTTGAATTTAAGATAAAAGAGTGATGCGCCTTTTCTGGATAAGTTGCCAGAAATAAACACAATGATGTCGTGCTGAAGAACATCTGGCAGAGCTGAAGCTAGAGAGAAGACTCTGTACCATTTAATTGCTTGAACACAGCGTCTGGTTCATCATGTAACTTTGGGCAGCAGAACTATACTTTATTATGGCAGGAGCAGGCAGCTGAAAACAGTATCTCCATAAGTTTCTCTCCTTACCCAATAACATTTAGGAACATTTATTAGGATCTTGTCATTGTGTTGTGTACTTCTGTGCTTCCATAGACACCATCTTGGCTGCACTATGCAATGATGTCGTAACTCAGAAGTAGATGTTCATATATGGTAGAGGATGATGGTTTGATGTAGGATGCCATTTTCAGCGGCAGTGCTGTGCCATGCACATTTCTGCCCACTAAAAAGTGTTCTGTGGAAAATTTATTGCAGAATATCTCACTGTAGAGATAGAGATACACTCTACTGTTTAACCCTTATTTTAATCCTTCCAAGAGTCACATCCTTCCAAGCCCATTGAATGCAAGGGACTGCAAAGGATGTAACTCAGATCACACTGTTAGGCTGGGATTTCCAAATGACAAGGGGAAAAGCTTGGTCTCTTCCTGTGCTTTTATAGCTGTGTGCTCTACAGAAATTGGCAGGAGGTGCTCATTGCTGCATGGAGCATTTCACCTACCAAAGGCATAAGAGCAAGGCCTACTAAGTGATCTGGCAATCCAACTCCTAGAATCTGAACTGAATTACAGAACTCATGATTAGTATAGTGGTTTGTTGGAATAAAAGATTAGTAAAAGGTAAAGGTAGTCCCCTGTGCAAGCACCGGTTGTTTCCGACTCTGGGGTGACATCACATCATGACGTTTTCATGGCAGACTTTTTATGGGCTGGTTTGCCATTGTCTTCCCCAGTCATCTACACTTTCCCCCCCCAGCAAGCTGGGTACTCATTTTACCAACCTCAGAAGGATAGAAGGCTGAGTCAACCTTGAGCCAGCTACCTGAACCCAGCTTCCTCCAGAGTCGAACTTAGGTCGTGAGCAGAGAGTTTGGATTGCAGTACTGCAGCTTTACCACTCTGCAGCATGGGGTTCCAAAAAGATTAGTAATATGCGGGAATAAAAGATTTAAGAGCTCTGGTGTGCATGAAATGTTTTGAAACGTGGGGTAAGTTCTCAAGGTACAACCTGAGCCATAGATGCATTAGGACAGGTTTAGGCATATCTAATCTATGAGCCTTAGACAGGAGAACAAAAGTGGATGAAAGTTGTATTATTCGAGACATTTATCATCACAGCAAGAACCTTTCATTCACACGCGATCAATGGATTGGAAAACAAAATTAACATTTGGGCAGCATTGGGAGTGGCAGATAAACTTGGCACATAACAATCACTGCACAACGTGGCTCTGTGAATCTGCCCTAACTAAGTGCAAAGTCATCCATACTTGCTGGCTGAGCTGCTAACTTCCATGAGGAAAATAAAAGAAACAGGTCCAGTCCCTTTAATAGGGGCTTAATGGGCTGTTCTTCGGCAGACAATGTTATTTACATATATGCCATTCAGAGTTTCACTTGTCCATTTCCCCAGTAAACTAAGCCTCCATTAAACAAACAGGGCATTTTTCTCCAGGCCTGTCAGCAACCCCAACTTTAGTTATTTAAAAATGAAGCATTATCTTAATGTTTGAGCAGAGAAAGACTATGCAATCTGAACCAACTCTCCCAGTGAAATTTGCATGCTTCATGCACAAAAGCCACAAAATGGGCTTTGGGCTGTGGCTCAGTGGCAGAGTGTGTACTTTGCATGCGGAAAGGAGCTAAGAAAACAAGATATTAAAACATAAGAAATAGAAAATCCAGAGTGTGGCCATGAATCAGTGGCAGAACATTTGCTTTGAAGGGAAAAGGCCATGCTCACACTTTTCCAAACAATTCTATGATGAAACTAGATATTTAGAGGCCAAACTTCTAAAAAGTGGGTGGAGAAGATGAAACTTAGAGGTGAGAAGCAGCACACTGTGAAAGGATGTTTCCATCTGCAAAGTGTCGTGTAGGATAATTAAGATAAGTGTATGCAGATTTATTTTTCAAGATTTATATCTTGGTCTGTCTCCTGAGCTCAGAGAGGCTTACCGTACTTTTTCTTTTCCTTTCTTTTAAAAAATTACTGAGTAATTGAAGAATTTAGGAGATACACAAGGACAAAAGAAATAACAATCTTTTTCAAAATACCAGCAATGTACCTCCTCTCTGAGAGCAAAGATCAACTACTAATGGCAACAGTTCCATAGCACCTTGTTCTTAGGTGTGGTAGAAATGGTTGAAACTCTATTGTGGAAATAGGAAGGATGTTCTTATCACTGAAGCCTGCCTACAAACACTGGATTTGAAGTATTTAGATGCAATCCAAATGGTGCAATCCCCATTTAGATGCAATGGACTCCTTGGGTCCCTTCTCTCTCTCTCTCTCAAATCTAGATCAGGCTAAATAAATATCATGGTTGGCAAAAATTAATTTTGTTTCTTGTTTGTTTGTTTGTTTGTTTAATTTTACTTATACCTCCCCCTCCCCCTAAAGCAGGCTCAGGACGGCTTAAATGTTCATGTGTATACATGAAATATAAAAGTACATTAAAAGACAGAAAAACAACATCATAAAAATCAAAACATTTCAAGTGCTATATTAATCTTTGGATGGCAATCTGTTTGATAAGATGGGTACTGCCTAATCTGTTTTTATATCACGTTTTACTGTTCTGCTGTTCCAGCTGGATGCTGTATATAGAAACAGATCTTAGATTCATGCTAGAGGTGGTCCAGATGTTTAGAAGTCTGTTGTATCATGTGATCTTAATTAATAAATGCCTGGTGGAAGAGCGCCATCTTTCTGGCCCTGTGGAACTATGTGAGCTCTCGCAGGGCCCTAACCTCCTCAGGGAGCTTGTTCCACCAGCGTGGGGCTACAACAGAAAAGACCCTGTCTCTGGTCGTCATGAGCCTGGCCTCTTTAAGGCCAGGGATTGAGAGCAGGTTTTGTGACCCTGACTGAAGTGCTCTCCAGGGAATATGTGGGGAAAGGCAGTCCCAAAGGCAAAGCTTATGACTTCTGTGATGAAGGAAAGGGTAATGTGAAATATGGTGCAGGACAGGGATGGCCAAAATTACTTAATGTAAGAACCATATAGAATAAATATCAGATGTTTGAGAGCCACAAGACATGAGCATCAGATATTTGAGGGTGGCAAGACAGGAAGGAAGGAAGGCAAATCGATTGGAGGGAGGACAGAGAGGTGCACAGAAAGCAACTTTAACTTCAAAATCATTCTGCAAACTACCAGCTGGCTTAGTTTGGAGAAGTGATTTAAAGAGACAAGAAGAAGACTGCAGATTTATACCCTGCCCTTCTCTCTGAGTTAGAGACTCAGAGCGGCTTATAATCTCCTATATCTTCTCCCCCAACAACAGACACCTTGTGAGGTGGGTGGGGCTGAGAGGGCTCTCCCAGAAGCTGCCCTTTCAAGGACAACTCCTGCGATAGCTATGGCTAACCAAAGGCCATTCCAGCAGCTGTAAGTGGAGGAGTGGGGAATCAAACCCGGTTCTCCCAGATAAGAATCTGCACACTTAACCACTTCTCCAAACTGGCTCTCCAAGTCTGGTGGAGGCTTTGACAGTCACACAAGATGTGTGAAAGAGCCACATGTGCCACACATCTTGAGCCACAGTTCGGCCAACCCTGGTATAGCCTGTTTTTGTCAGATTTTGGATGCTAAGCAGGGCTGGTACTTCAAAAGAGCCAGTTTGGTGTAGTGGTTAAGTATGCAAACTCTTATCTGGGAGAACTGGGTTTGATTCCCCACTCCTCCACTTGCACCTGCTGGAATGGCCTTGGGTCAGCTATAGCTCTGGCAGAGCTGTCCTTGAAAGGGCAGCTGCTGTGAGAGTCCTCTCAGCACCACCCACTTCACAGGGTATCTGTTGTGGGGGAGGAAGGTAAAGGAGATTGTGAGCCGCTCTGAGTCTCTTCTGCATCACAGCCCGCTTTGCCAGGCTTGCTCAATCACACAGGCGTTACAGAGCAAAACCTCTATTTTCTCAATTGGCTGAGGCTCCTCCTTTGGAGAGGAGTGGGGGGAGGGAGGGCTTGCTTTGCCAGGCTTTCTCAATCGCACTGCAGAGCTACTGAGCCAAGCCTCTTTTCCATTTTTTGGATGAAGCTCCTCCCCCTCCTGGTCCCCTCAGGAAGAAAGAAAAGAGCCAGAGCTTCCATTGCCCAGTTCCCTGGATCCATGGGAGAAATACCAAGAAAGCACCTTTAAGATTGAGTGCTAATGTTGTAAGGTTTTTTTTTAAAAAAATCTTTAATTGTGTTTGTTTCTTTTATAAAGTTTATATCTCTGCTACCTAATCTTAAACAGATGCACACATGGCCCAGCCCAACATGGCCCGGCCCAACAAGGTCTCATTTATGTCAGATCTGGCCCTCATAACAAAAGAGTTTGACACCCCTGTTCTACAGCTATCTGTATAAATGCTTCTGAGAAGCTATCAGGGGTTGGTGATAGAGGGGCCACAACTCACTGATAGAGTATCTGCTTTGCATGCAGAATATTCCAGATTCAGGTCCTGGCAACTCCTGTTGAAAAGATCAGGCAGTGGGTGATGTTGAAGTCTTTGCCTGAAATCTCAGAAAACTGTTGCCCTTGAGAGTCAACAATGCTGTGTCAGAGATATCAAAGTTCTGATTCCATCTAAGGCAGCTTCACGTGTGCATTCAACAAGTCATTTTAAGAACATAAGAGAAACCATGTTGGATCAGGCCAATGGCCCATCCAGTCCAACACTCTGTATCATACAGTGGCCAGTATATATATGTGTGTGTGTATATATATATATATACACACACACAGACACACACACACATATACATACATACATATGCACACACACACACACACATATATAGCGGCTAATAGCCACTGATGGACCTCTGTTCCATATTTTTATCCAATCCCCTCTTAAAGCTGGCTATGCTTGTAGCTGCCACCACCTCCTGTGGCAGTGAATTCCACATGTTAATCACCCTTTGGGTGAAGAAGTACTTCCTTTTATCCGTTTTAACCTGTCTGCTCAACAATTTCATTGAATGCCCACAAGTTCTTGTATTGTGAGAAAGGGAGAAAAGTACTTCTTTCTCTACTTTCTCCATCCCATGCATTTTGTTCATTCATTTATTTCTTCAATCATTCACTCATATCCCACCTTTCTCCCCAATGGAGACCCAAAGTGATCATTCTCCTCTCCTCCATTTTATTCCCACAACAGCCCTGTGTGGTGGATTAGGCTGAGAGAGTCATCCAGCAAGTTCCTATGGCCCAAGATCTTCCAGTGAGCTTCCATGGCATGAGTCTCCCGGGTAGTAACTTGTCTGACAATCTTAATCACTGCACCACACTGGTGTTTACATTTGGCCTGCACAAACGAAACCCAAGCAACCAACTAGGTTCTTGACACTACTCCCCCAGTTTTTGAAGTCATTGCAGGGAGCAAAAAAAAAGGAGACTTCCTCTTAATTATCTATGTAATTCACATGCCAAATTAATTTTAACAATTAATTTGCAAAAGGGGAGACATCATAGTGAGATGCAACTGATGTCTGGTGGGCTGCTATTCATTGCAGGTTTGATGTATGTGAAGGATTATAGTTAGGCAGGGAATTTAACTGTGAGCAATTTGAATGCTTGATCCCCTGGACTTTTCACCATTCCCAGTAAATTTCAACGAAGCTGTGTTCTGTCTCAGCAAAGACGGGCTTCAACATGCAGGCCTCCCCTGCTAGAACAAAGAGACTTCTTCTGTCTACATCCAATACTTTTCCAGAGGCCAAATGTGCCAGAGGCCACTTGTGGAGCTTTAACAGTGGGGCAGGGGTAGGGGGGAGAACAAAACTCCCCCTCCCCTCCCAAACCAGCTGCTCCACAAACCTATCTGGCAGCAGAGCAGATGGCAGCACACAGGTTGGGAATAGATGGGTCTGGGTTGCCCTGCAATGAGGATCTTCCCACTGGTAGATACAGCTGGCTTGTTGGCAATTTGGCTTCCCACAGGAAGGGGGCTTGGAAGAATTGCCCTCCTCCCTTGCCAGTGCCGGGGGCAGCTCTGGCTGCCTTCCTTTGAACAGTGGCTGAACAGATGACCACATCTGTTGTTTGCAGTCTTGACCTGCGCTGCTTCACACGGCTGTTACAGATGTTTGCTCACCATAAAGGGAGCTGCAGGATTGGTCTCTCGTCACTTGGGGCTAACTTCAGATGTCCTTTTGATGTTGCTTCCCCACATTTCCCCTCCACTGCGTGGAAGGCAATAGGCTTTATCTTAATTATTTTGAAATCTGCAGCTGAGATTACACTAATACATTATAATGAAAGGGAAAGGGATGTTTACATCAGTTGAGAGGCGAACCTTCATCCTGGCTTGCAAACTGGACAACCTGCCAACCCTGCCAGTAGTTTGCACACTAGGAAAGGAAGCCCTGCCCACGCTCAGGCAGTTAGGCAGGAAGCCGCGTCACTCTGCTTCGTGCAGGGGAAGGGCTGGTCGGCACAGAATGCTTGTAAGCAGCATTACATATAACCCTAAGACCTGATGCCTTCAATTTAGTAAAACAGCTTATTCCTAGATGCACTTCTTCCCAGTGTTTTTGGAAAGCTGTTGCATGAGAAGCAGGTCAAGAAAGGAACCGTGGCAGAGAACAAGAATGTATTTTACCATTTCACCCTTGCCTGGTTTCACTAATTGACCTCCCACAGACACACACTGGAGGTGGGAAGTGCCATTAAGTCACAGCCAATTTGTGGTGACCCCATAACGTTTTAAAGGCCAGAGACTCATAGAATCACAGAGTGCGAGGGTGTCATAGAGGCCATCTAGTCCAACCCCCTGCTTAATGCAGGATCAGCCTGAGGGCATCCCTGGCAAGTGTTTGGCCAGCTGCTGCTTAAAGACTGCTAGTGATGGGGAGCTCACCACCTTCCTAGCTCACCACCTTCCACTGTTGAATAACGCTTACTGCACTGTAAAAAGTGTTTTCTAATATCAAGCCAGTTCTTTCCCGCCCATAATTTAAACTCATTATTGTGAGTCCTCTCCTCTGATGCCAATAGGAGCAGTTCCCTGCCCTCTTCTAAGTGTCAGCCCTTCTGAGAAAGCAATCATGTCCCCCCTTGACCTCCTCTTCTCCAGAATGAACATTCCTAAGTCCCTCAGCCTTTCCTCCTAGGGCTTAGAATCCAGATGTTCAGCGGTGGTTTGCCACTGCATACCTCTGGGTAGCAACTCTCAACTTCCTTGGGATTTCCCATTCAAGTAGCAACCAGGGCCAGCCTTGCTTCACTTCCAAGATCTGGTGATACTGGGATAACCTGAGTTATCCAGGCCAGGGCACCCACACACACACACACCCTAGCCTGAGATAATTTTAACAGTTTTCAGATTTTAAATTGGAAACTGCACTGGATATCTTGACATAAATGGAGTGTTATAAATGCATTAAACAAATAAGCTTGCTTGACAGGTTGCCATCCAGTTGCTTGTTCTCTCAACTATAAGAGCCGGCTTGGTGTAATGGTTAAGTGCATGGACTGTTATCAGGGAGAACTGGGTTTGATTCCTCACTCCTCCAGCATCTGGTGGTGTGACCTTGGGTCAACCACAAACCTATTCTATGCAAGAGCAGTTATGGGAGAACTCTCTCAGTCCCACCTACTTCACAGGGTGTCTGTTGTGGGGAGGGGAAGGGAAAGGAGATTGTAAACTGCTCTGAGACTCCTTTGGGTGGTGAAGGGCAGGGTATAAATCCAATCTCCTCCTCCTCCTTCTGTGGTGGTATTTCACCTTTGGAATGCTCTGTCCCTTGAAGCTAGCCTTCTTCTCTTTTGGCCACCAGCCCATAATATTTCTCTTTATCCAGACTTTTAACTAAGATATTTGATTTTACTGATTTTGTTTTTGTTTGTTCTTACTGATATCGTTTGTTTTTACTGTTTTAATGGTGAGATGCATCAAGCAGGGCTGGTGAGGTGGAATACAGATTTTTTAAATAAACTCATCAGTCTGTCAGAACCAGTGTTGTTTAGTGGCTAGAGTTTGAGGTTGTGATTGGGGAGGCCTGAATTCAAGTTCCTACTCTGTCACAAAATTTACTAGGTGACTTGGGACTAACCACCCTCTCAGCCCAGTCTACCTAAGAGCCAGCATGATGTAGCGATTAGAGAGAATAGAAATTCAGAGGCCCAGGTTTGAATCTCCACCTAGCCATAGAAGCGTAACCTTGGGAGTCACACTCTCTCAGTTTAACTTACCTCAGAAGATTGTTCTGAGGATAAAATGGAGGAGATGAGAACAGCGTAAGCTGCTTTGGGGTCCCCACTGGGGAGAAAGGTGGAATATGTGAATAAATTACTTTCAGAGTCAGGGCCGTAGCCAGCATCTGGAAGGTCGTGGGGCATATAATTTTTTCAGGGTGCACTCATGCCCCCTGGCATCCCACACAACTTTCCCTTTCCTCACTCCCCCCCCCCACCCTCCCTCCCTTCCCCGCCACTAGAATAGTGAACAGGGTGGGGGCAGAAGCAGCCCCCAGCTTCTGCCATGAGCTAAAGAGACTGCTGACCAGCCGAGACTTTAACGAACTGGAGACTGGGGGCTGCTTCTGTCCCTGGTCCTGCTCACTATTTTAGTGGCGGGAAGGGAGGGTGGTGACCAGAGTGGCAGGGAGAGCCGCTTTCTCACCAGCCTACCTTCCACGCCACTAAAATAGCGTACGGGGTCAGGAGCAGAAGCAGCCCCCAGCCGATCTATTTATTAATGTACCATTGGTCATTGTGTTGTTAGCCGCCCTGAGCCTGCTTCGGCGGGGGAGGGCGGGATACAAATAAAATTTTACTTACTTACTTACTGTGTGGCCTTTAACAAGAGAGGGGTGCTGGGGGCTGCTTCTGCCTCTGACTCCATGTGCTATTTTAGTGGTGTGGAAGGGAGGCTGGTGAGAGAGTGACTCTCCCTGCTGCTCTGGTCACTGCCCTCCCTTCCCGCTACTAAAATAGTGAGCGGCCAGGAACAGAGGCAGCCCCCAGTCTCCGGTGCATTAAAGGGCCCGCGGATCAGCTGGGGGCCGCTTCTGCTCCTGGCCCCACGTGGTATTTTAGTGGCGTGGAAGGAAGGCTGGTGAGAGAGCAGCTCTCCCTGCTGCTCTTGTTGCTGCCCTCCCTTTCCATCACTAAAATAGCACGCGGGGCTGGGGGCAGAAGCAGCCCCCAACCCCCAACTGCTCTGTGAGCCCTTTAACTCAGGCAGGGTGCTGGGGGCTGCTTCTGCCCCCGACCCTGCATGCTCTTTTAGTGTTGGGAAGGGAGGGCAGCAACAAGAGAAGCAGGGAGAGTCGCTCTGGCTGTCGACCTCCCTTCTCTGCCAGTGGGGAGCAGAAGCAACAGCCAGCACCCCCCCTTGAGTTAAAGGGCCCGCCAATCAGCTGATTGGCGGGCCCTTTAACTCAGGCAGGAGGCCCAGGGTGCTTCTGGTGCCTGCCCCACGTGCGATCTCTCCATCACCAAATCGCTCGAGGGGCTGGTGGCAGCTCCTGCCAACATGGCTGAGGCCCTGGGGGCTCCTTGGTGCCCCGGAGTCAGGGAGCTTTGGCAAGAAGTTGGGGGGCTGTGCCCTCACAGACCCCCTCATAGCTACAGGCCTATTCAGAGTTGTTATGGAGATACAACAAGAGAGACCCCTCTAAGTTATTCTGAACTCTTGGAAACAAGGACTGAGCAATCACAATTGTGATTCTGTAGACTCCATAATATTAAATCATTAGAAGAGAGCACGTCTGTGTGTAATGCATGCCTCTGGCAGCTATCTGTTCCCTCAGTCAGGCGTGCTGATCACACGTCCATACTGAAACTCACGAGGTAATTTCTTTGGACAGCCAGTTAGCACCATCTGGGATAATTCTGCAGTTACCCTTTGAAATTCTATGACTTTGCTTATGAAATGGATCCCTGCAGAGAAATATATGTGGAAAACATCAAATGACACCACAAATCTATGCTGGTTTTCCAGGGGAGGACTTTGAGCAGACTGTTAAACATTTGCAGGGGCCTAATCACATTATCTTTCTTGGAAGTTCAACTTGGAACTTGAGCCTAATGGAATATTTTTGCATGCATAGTATGTGTTTAATTTCAGTTGCACTCCCATGGTGGAAAATGTTGCCTCTGTACCAGAAATCTGGAAAGTTGCACTGCAGGATGGCGAAGAAGAGCAATACCTTCAAGAAATGTATTCCCAGCTTCATTTTCTCTCTCATACCCACATAGATGAACACATGTGTTTTCATTTAGAGGAAAACATCAGCAAGAAGTGAATGGGATTGCAGGTCAGACAAGGCTGAACATTCCTTGTTTTCTTTCTTTTTATATATTGATACTGACGACCACTATAGATCTTTGGGTTTTGTTGGAGGTTCTGTAGATTGGTTTGCATTGTAAATGCATGTTGTATATGCAATTTATATGATATTTATATGTACAGTTTCTACAGTCCTATATATAATATGCAGATTAATTAACCCAAAAAAACAACATGCCTTTGCTGTTTCCCAGGGTGAACCACCATTTACCCACCCTCCCCACAGTAAATTTCCCTGCAGGGGGAGAAAAATGCAGTTGCTTCTATGTTTTTCCTAGAAGAGGTAAATAGCAGCTTTTATGCAGGGGCAAAGAGTCAACAGCACACCTCCTTCTAGTCCAGAGCAAGGGTGCTTGTGTGCACACTTGAATGATTGTGGGAAAGGGTGCAGTGCAGCTGCTGTCATTTTTTCTCATCCAGAGAAAGGATACATGCATGCATAGACTTCCTTCTCCTTTGAATGGAAGAGAAAGGGGAGAGGAGTTGCTGTGGTAGTGGTGCTAGAGAAGGGGCAGAGAGCTACTGTTAATTGCTTAGAGAGTGACTGGTCACTCCCAGTCCATCCCTGCCACTGGGGCTCTTTTAGTACCCTTAGTTCTTTTTGTACCTTTGGATGTAGTTCATCTGGCCTCAAGGAATGTTTCATTTACTGATTTAAAGAAAATAGTTTCATTTAAAGAAACTAGGTGTTTATGGTCTACCCCCATGCCAATCCTAGGCTACAATTCCCTTTTCTCATAATCATGTGCTGGTTTTGCCAGGTTGAGCACCTTTTTCCTCACAATAGAAGACTAAGGAAAAGCTCTCTTAGCCCCACCTACCTCACAGGGTATCTGTTGTGGGGGGGGCGTTATGACAATGTTTTTCATTACTCCAGGGGTGTGGTCACACATCACATTAAAAGCGGGTGTGTAGCGCTCAAATTTGAACCACTGAATATTGATTTGATGCAGTGTCGTTCAGAAGAGCATCCAAGAATGCTACTCATTTTGTTGTTGAGCGTTCAGACATTCAATACTATCACGCTCTTTTCTTGGAGCATGCGTGATCAGATGGTGATTTCTGGGAAGGGGGGGTCCATTGAACATGCGCCCAAGTGTTTGGAGGTGGGAAATCAAACATTGCTTCAGAGGCAGGGGGGAAGGGGGAAAGTGTCCGGAATTAATGTTGCCGATTCAAACCAAGGAACTGCTAGGAATTACTTTCCTTGAAATTGGCAGTGACAGTGATATCTGGAAATCCTCCACATTGAAAAAAAAGATTTTTTTCCTATTCTGAATAGTGGGATAATGTTTCCCCCCCCCCTTTGATCCTGTGTTGATTGGAGAAGCAGAAGCGTCACCTCAGATTTCCGGATGATCTGGCAATGCGCATGTCTGCTGAGGCTTTTTTTTTTAAAAAAAGGTGGGAGGTAAACATTCCAAGGGGTAGTATCACGCGTGAGCTGTCCAAACAGGAAAAAGCCGATCTTGTGCTGCTTTTTTGAAAAAGGGCCGGACTTTCTGTGCTGTCAAATTAATGCGGCACTGATCCACAGCAAGTCGGAATGACCCTGGATGACGCTCGATTGCCAGATGTGGATGTGTGGATGAACATATTTAATCCGTCAGCGAGACGGAGCTGTGTCGCCACTAATGGTACGTGTGACCACACCCCAGGATAGTTTTTGGGGAGGACTGAACCCACACAAACTCACAGAATTCCTTGAAACTCCCATTACCAAGAATTTCCAGACAAATAGCAGAGGAGTCAGGGTTGTCAGCAGTCTGGAGAAAAAATGGCCTGTCTCACTAATGGAGGCTTAATGTGCAGAAACGGGCAGCTGCAGCTTTTCCAGGAAAGGAAGTAAATAACATCACCTGGTATATAATATCATATTAAGCCTCTGTTAAAGGGTCAGCACCATTTTTCTCCAGGGAACTGGCAACCCTTTAGTTGGTTGCCCTGGCTAAAAGTTGCCTAACATTCCTAGAACTTACAGCTTTGAATTTCTGTTAAAGAAACAGGCCAGATCAGAAATTCACAGAGTATTAAACAAATGCACCCATCATTCTTAGTTCATCATCTGTTTTAAAAGCTCCTGCTTATGTAGTCTCTGTAATTTGCAATTTTAATAGACTTTTAGCTGTGCATGGTGAAATATGCCAAAATATATTACTCTGTTCTACATTCTCAGATTTGTAATTAGAAAGTAACAGGCCATACCACTTAATGATCTATCGAGAGATTTGCGTTAGAATCAATTTCCACCTTGCTAAATGAAGCAACAACAAAAAATATGCTTTTCTTGTATGTCAGTTGTCAGTTATGCCATACAGCAATCACTTATATAGAGCAGAACTTCTTAGCTGTAATTCACATCCCTTAAAGAAACAGCATCCTGACCTGAGAGCCCTCTCAGCCCCACCCACCTCACAGGGTGTCTGTTGTTGGGGGAGAAGATATAGGAGATTGTAAGCCGCTCTGAGTCTCTGATTCAGAGAACAGGGTGGGATATAAAATCTGAGTCTTCTTCTTCTGGATGGCCCAGACTTGCCCAATATCATCAGATTTTGGAAACTTAAGCAGGGTGAGCCCTGGTTTGCATTTGGATGGGAGACCACCAAAGAATTCCAGGGCCGCTAAGCAGAGGAAGGCAATGGCAAACCACCTCTGAACAATCTCTTGCCTAGAAAACTGTACCGGGTCACCATAAGTCAGCTGTACTTGACGACATTTTATACACACATTTCCCCTGACCTGGATAGCCCAGGCTAGCTGAATCTCATTAGATCTTGGAAGCTAATCAGGGTTGACTGGCTAGTATTTGTATGGGAGATCTCCAAGGAATACCAAGAGTGTGACACAGAGGCAGGCAATGGCAATCTACTTCCAACCCCATCTGTTTCAGTCAATTACTTTCAAATTGGTGGGTAGAGTTCTGATTTTCAGAGGATAAAGTACATATGGCCAAACTCTCACCTCCTTATAGTTTTCGTCTCCAGACTGTTCCGTGATATAATGCTCTGCGTCCTCTGTTACACACCTATGATCTACTAGATTATTATGAAGACAATAGACATCGTAAATATTTTCTAGAAAAAACACTGATCTAGAGGTTACTGGCAATTATCTAATATGAATATAAATGTGAACATTTGAGTTTTTTCTTCTTCTTGGCTTTCTCATCTCATCTGTTATGATTTTCCTTAATATCCAACAGAAAAGGAACTGGAATTAGTAGTTGGTTGGAGTGTGCCATATTGAAGCTAATCAAGCTTCCCATTCCCCATTTGTTTTAAACAATAGTTTCCATTCTGTAGGTTTATCTGGCAAGGGGTGGGGTGGGAACAAAGCACTAAATCTGTATTAAATCAGAAGCTGGAAGATGCTCTTGCGTGTCAGTTTGGAGAATGTCAATGATTCTATTCACATGGTTGAGCACAAATGTCCTCACTGTTGCCTGGAAAGATCTTTGTCCACTTTTGAATCTGCACAACTTGAGTAGGAAGAAAATGATTTCATTTCACGACACAAAACAAG
This sequence comes from Heteronotia binoei, assembly GCF_032191835.1. Taxonomy (NCBI): domain Eukaryota; kingdom Metazoa; phylum Chordata; class Lepidosauria; order Squamata; family Gekkonidae; genus Heteronotia; species Heteronotia binoei. Next base: position 146,402,873 of record NC_083226.1, on the reverse strand, counting down.
TCAAACAGATCTACGTGACTATGAATGGGTTCGGAGTGGAATGCAAGTAGGGGGTGTTTGCAAATGAGATAGTTTCTCCAGCAAAAGAAGCGCAAGTGGGGGAATGCAAGAGAAGACTGCCTTACTGCATTTCTAACTAATCAGAATGATATTTTTATAGATGGCAGGTTTTATTTTTAAAGGAACTATTTGGGATGTATGGAGTACATCCCACAAAAAAACTCATTTGGCAACACTTTTAGTGTTCATGAAAATGTATTTCTTTTCCAAACCTCCATTGTTATAGTTAAGGGTTGTTTTTTTTTAATTCATTAATTATGTTAAAACCTGCCATCAATTAAGGCATCATTTGATGTCTGGTCTGTGATGATCTAAACTGGTGTGTGTGTTAATGTTTATTATTGTAATTGTATGTTATTGCGATTCAGCTGTGTCATTTTGGATAGTTTTATTGTGCACACTTGAGGTTCTGGAAATGTGGGTACAAACCCTGTATAACAAACCCCAATAAACACCTGCTTGGTTGAGATCAGTATTGGAGGCCTGCCTCCATCACATATTATGTTTTTCCCAGGTATATCCCTGGACAGTGTGAGAATAATACCCCTATTTCCAGAACATCGTAGTCACCCATTTGGTTGCCAGAGTGCCTGGAGACTCAACTCACACACATCTGCCAGGAGAACGTGGGTTTTGTCTACCAAACTGGAAGGGACTTATGAGTACTAACAGCCACAATGTTGCAGCAGCTCTCCATGTCTCTCAAGGAGGGCTAACCAGGAGAACAGATGGTTTCCAGTCGCTCCATGCGATCCCCATCTTGGCCTTTGCAGTGGAAGAAGGTGCGCCACCAGGAACAGTCCAGGCAAGCAGTTTCCAGCCTTAACCACAGAATCCATCTTGGGAGGCTAACACAACCAGCAACTGTCTTCCTGCCGTGCCAGACTCCATAACAGCGAAGCAGAAGGCTCACGAACTCAACAAATGTCACCTATGCATAAAGCCATCAAGCTTATCTCAGGCGTGGATCCTGTCAGACCACCTAAGCCTTTGTCCAACGGAACTCAAGACAAAGACTGGTGCCAATAGAAGATCGAAGAGGAGGAAGAACATCTTCACCCAGAGCCAAGTTTCTTTGTATAGACTGGGTGTTACCTAGGTAGCAATTTGGTCATCTATTGTCACCTTTTTAGATAAGTTTGATAGACTTAAGTACCCCCTACCTACCGGCGGTGATGATTTCAGGATGATATTCCATCTCAGTGCTATAAGATCTACTGGACCTGGATAATAGGCCATGTCTGTGAGGCAGAACCTGCCATTTTAATCTATTGTCATTCTGTCGTTTAGATGTTATATATTTAAATTGGTTTTTTATTGTTGATTGTTTTTATGATGTAACCTGTCTTGAGCCTGTCCTACGGAAAGGGTGAGCTAAAATTTGAATTAAATAAATAAAATATAATTGTGCCCTTATTTCTATTATTACATTGTAATATATAATGAAATAATAATACAACACACCACACGTCCACACTGGGAGTCTGCAGTGTGTATGGGGTGCCATTTTGTGTGTGATGCCTCAGAACTCACTCTGCATAACCCACCCAGAGTCCAAAACAGACTAAGAATATAACACAAAGTGACTGTACCCAAAGGAAGTTCCCGGAAAGAGGGAACAGGGTGGCAGACAGCACCTCCTAAATTGGCTGCAAGGAATCTGCAAGATTTCACAACTGCATTGGGCAAAACACCACCTTGGGCTCACCGGACCTTTCTCTCCAGGCTGAGTTCGCCCCTGCCCCGCCACTGCTGAGCCTCCCTCCCTCAGTGGAATGAAATCATGCTTCTAAGAAGAGCCCCGTCCATCGCACTAGCTAGGCTCGCCCAGCCAACAACTCTCAATTGTCCCACGGCTCCTTCACTGCAGCTCACTCAGTGCCCAGGCCCCAGCCAGCAAGCCAAACAGTTCCACAGTTTCCACCCGCTCATCAGACTTTTCCTCTGCTGGAGCTGCCCTGCTACCACTCTCCAATCCCTTCCCTTCCCTCCTTCCTTCCCTCCCTTCCCTCTCTCCCCACCATGCTGGACCAGATCTGCATGCCAGAATTTGTTTCACCCACTGTCTCCAACTTCAGCACCCGGTTGGCACATCGAGGAAGTGAGTGAGGGAGAACAGTCAAAAGGGGGCAGAGTCCAGCCAGCCCTGCCCCTCCTTTTCTCTCAGGATGCGGTCACACTCACCATTAAATCCATTTGCAACGCGCCTCTATTATAATCCGCACAACCAATTTCCTGATCAGACAACAGCCAGGCTCCCATTCTATCCCATGTGGGTCCCGTCGCTGGTCGATCAGAGTGTTTAACCGGACCTCATTTTTTGAGATGACATGCCACACTCGCGCAAGCACAGTACCGTGGGATATCGTGCTGGGCTTTTTTTTTTTTAAGGTGCCAGAAAAGTTGGGCGATCTGCCCCCCCCCCTTTAAACACCCAGAAAGGAAGGGGAAGCCCAGGAGTTCTCTTTGCTGTCTCTCCGCCTGGCGGGGAGACAGCAAAGATGGGTCATCTTCCTCCCCCCCCCATTTCAACACCCCGCCGTGGTGTTTAAATTGTGGGGGGAGCACAGCAACTCTCTTTGCTGTCTCTCTGCCTGGTGGGGAGATAGCAAAGGTGTGGAATCTTCCTCCCCCATTTAAACACTGATTATACTGAACCAGACCATCAGCCCATCCAGCTCAGCATTGCCTACTCAGATGGGCAGCGGCTTTCCAGGGTCTCAGGCAGAAGTCCATCGCATCACCTACTGCCTGGTCCTTTTTATCTGGAGCTGCCAGAGACTGAACCTGGGACCTTCCACATGCCTTGCAGATGTTCCCCCACTGAGTCACAGGCCTCCCCACCTCCAGTTAAAAGGGTCAGGTGATGTGAAAGATCTCTACCTGCACACAGCAACTCTCTTTGCTGTCTCTCCGCCTGGCGGGGAGACAGCAAAGGTGGGTCATCCTCCTCCCCTGGCAGGGAGACAGCAAAGGTGGGTGATCTGCCTCCCCCCCCCATTTAGGGAAGGTCCCCTGTGCAAGCACCAGTCATACCATACCAAACCTTTAATGGCATAATAGATTCAGATAAAAATACACAGAATATAAAAATTTAAACATTGGAGATAAAATCAAAATAAAACCGAGCTTACAGATACATTCAAACATGGTCAGAATTAAATTTAAGGATGTCAGCCAGAAATTTTGCCACAGCCTCACTAACCACCCCCTCAGTATCACTCAATAAATAATAACAGGGTGGCAGAATAGACAAATCTGGAGAAAAAGAAAGCTTGCCAAATAAATCTTTACGGAGGTTATGGTAAAAAGAACAATCAAGCAATATATGCTGGATTGAGTCAGGGGTATTCGCTCCACAGGAGCAAAGTCTGTCGGCTAAAGGGACTCGCTGATATCTCCCTTGTAAAACTTTGGAGGGAAACGCGTTTAGTCTGGCCAACATAAATGCCCTGCGATGACTTGGAGTGGTTAGGTCTGATAGATAATTGGGCATTTTGCCACAAAAAGCACCAGTCGTTTTCGACTCTGGGGTGACGCTGCTTTCACAAAGTTTTCATGGCAGACCTTTTACAGGGTGGTTTGCCATTGCCTTCCCCGGTCATTACACTTCCCCCCCCCCCCCCCAGCAAGCTGGGTACTCATTTTACCGACCTCGGAAGGTTGGAAGGCTGAGTCAACAATTGCTGGTGCAATGATATCATTTGGAGTGGGCTCTCACAGGGAAGCGGATGTGCGCTTGCGATGAGTCGGCTACAATGGAGCTTTCAAACATAGAAAGTACGCGCGGGAGTCGTCAGAAGCATTCTTATTCCAGATTTAATGTACTATCAAAAAAGTCCGTGTCTCAGTCATGGCAGTTTGGGACACGAACGAGCCAACGACCATTGCCAGATGCTGATGTTTGGACAACCGCATAAAATCCGACATGCATCTGGCTTTCATCCACGCCCATCTCATCAGTTTATGTGCATCTGACCTTGGCCTTATGGTTTCTGCCTCAGGGAAGATGGGGGGTGAGATGGAGCAAAGGCAGCTGTCTGAAGGAGAAAAAAAGTCCTGCTATGCATCACATGTCTTGCTGCTGCCCTCCCTTTCACTGTGCGGTCCGGTAGCTAACAGGCCATGGAATGGTACCAGTCCACGGCCCTGGGGTTGGGGACCCCTGCTCTACATAACTAACTCTACCGCACAAAATAAAGCTGGTTGCTCAATATATCCTTGGGACTGGTGCCTGGGAATCTTTCATTTGCCTGGGCCTCACCGCAATTCCATGGCCATTCCAGTTCCTTCCTTGTCCTCCTTCCTCAACTCCATCTTCTACCTGAGACAGGCTTCCACATCCATCTTCTGGATCTCCCTCCAGATCCTAATGCTCAGCTTATTCATAGTTCTTCCAGCATCTAACACTCTCTCTCCATCTGGGACAACACAGCTGTCTATGGTCTTGTTTTCGACCATATAAATTAACTGTTTTTGTCTATTGCAATCCTTGAATAGAACTCTTTGGAGCTCTCTTCCAAGTTGCATTTGACTGCTTAAACCAAATTGTCCATATTCACAAAGGTCGTTGAACATCCTTTTATTCTACATATCTAAGAATCAGCAGTACGATTGCCTGGCCATAAAGTCTGCTTGCTATGCAGGTGAATGTACTCTACTCTACTGTCTGTATTTAGTTATATGGACATCTAATTTAATGAAAATTTGCTTGATATCTGGAGGAAATAAACTCAGACCATCTCCAGAATTTATTTTCTGCGCTTGCTGCTTGAAGCAAAGAATCATAGCTGAACAGTGGAGCAGGATAGCAAAAGTACAACATAATGCCACAAGTCAAATCTGATTTCCAATTGAAAACTGCTTCTATTTTTCCAGAGCCATATTAATATCCTGCACTTTATGTAGATCATTTGAACTCTATTTGACCCTTTAGCATCATGTTGATGCATGCGCTGCACAAATACTCAAACTCCATCAGACTCTTTACTAGTGTTACCTGGAGGCTTCGTAGGGCTCTGTGCTACATGGCATTAATATTTTAGGCTTAATATCTTTTGTGATTTAACCCTCCCCCCTTCATAATTCACATGGATAGAATGATGAAAACTGGGAGACAAATGCAAGCTGATCTGAATAGTGACTTGTCAAAATGTCTATGTAATTTTTAGGAGTCTTAAAGATATGGATACAGAGCTCATTCTCCCCGCATGCACCCAACCCATCAAGAGCGGAACAGAGCTCATGTATATAAATAGGCCAGACAGGGTCTTTCATTTTAAACATGACTTGCAAATGTGATCTGCAAGTTGTTGGTGCTGGATTTTGCAGACACCCTGGTAAAGAAGAAGAAGAATTGCAGATTTATACCCTGCCCTTCTCTCTGAACCAGAGACTCAGAGCAGCTTACAATCTCCTATATCTTCTCCCCCCACAACAGACACCCTGTGAGGTGGGTGGGGCTGAGAGGGCTCTCACAGTAGCCACCCTTTCAAGGACAACCTCTGCCAGAGCTATGGCTGACCCAAGGCCATGCTAGCAGGTGCAAGTGGAGGAGTGGGGAATCAAACCCAGTTCTCCCAGATAAGAGTCTGCACACTTAACCACTACACCAAACTGGCTTCTGGATCACAGAAGCACAAATGCTACTGCTGTGGCAACAACTACGCAGGAATGGTGTTGAGGGAAGACTCCTGCTGCTGCTTAAGATTATTTGTCTGGCCAACTCCTTGATTCCATTTATCTCCTATCAAGGTTAAGCTGATTTATGGTAGTCCCATAGGTTTTCAAGGCAAGAGATGAATGGAAGTGGTTTGCTATTGCCTGCCTCTGTGTAGCAACCCTGGACTTCCTTGGTGGTCTCCCATCCATGGCATTTACTAACCAGATCTGACCCTCCTTAGACTCCATGTTTGATGAGATCTAGTGAGCCTGGACTATTCAGTTCAGGGCCTTGATTCCCTACCTTCCAGCACTTCACTGGTGAGAAAAACGGATATGTTTGTAAAAAGAATATGAGTACCTCCATGCAACTTCAAATGTTGTTGAGGAGGGGCTTCAGGCTTCTCTTGTGTGTATTTAGGATTGCAGTGCAAAATTCCATTTTTATGTTTGCACTTGAATACTGAATATATATATATATATATATATATATATATATATATATATATATATATATATATATATATATACAATCTTAAGTTGTTAAACTTTATTGAGATTCTTACTCTCCTGCCCCACTGAAATATCTTGCTTCCCACCTGCTGAAATTCAGAATGGTCTGGTGTATTCCATGTGACTTATTTCCAGGAAACTGTTCTTAGCACTGCAGTTTAAAGATGTATTATCATTAGAAGGTGGAAGGAATCATTGATGGCTAATAAGCAGTTTCAATAAACTTATTGAGACTTGATTTTTTTTTGCTGCTTCCCCAACACACACACACACACACACACACACACACACACCCCGGTTGATGATTTTCCATCAGAGTGAGTAATTTCACTGACTCACTTGTTAATTTTTGTCATTTTTTAATTCTTGCTGATCTGAGAAAAGAGGAGGCTGGCATGAAAAGAAATCATTACTTGCCGAGTGATTAAGGCACTTTAGACTGCATGCAATAATGTTCACTTCTAACAGGCAAATGATAACAATTTAAAAAATCTTTTTTCTAAGAGGTCAAAAATTAATTACTTAATTAAGCTAATTTTCAGCTGAAAAAAGTGAGGTGTTTCCAGGCAAAGCCTCTTGAAATGCCTGTGGTGTTTCTTCGATGTTCTCAAACAAGGCAGCACGTGCAGAGAAGCTAATCCACTGATCCTCTTCCCTGTACTGTAGTTGAGCTCCACATACGAAAGAGCTGTTGGGCATGTGAAGTTGCTTTCTGCTGGGATGGATACTGCCCACATCCTACCACTCCACAGGTCAAAGTTTACTTATTTCAATAGTTACAGAGCTTTAAGAAAACCAGCAGGAATGCAGTTCTGGCTGGCTTGGCATCAAGGGGTGTGGCCTAATATGCAAATGAGTTCCTGCCGGGCTTTTTCTACAATGCAGGCAGTATAGGCTCTTTAGGATGAATTATGGATGAATGAATGTGTACAAAAGCAAATAGCTAGAGCAGTGGCTCTATTTCTATGTGGGTGATTTGCAAAAGGGAGACCTTCTTGAAACACGTTACTAAGCTTAGGAGGTGTGTCCTCACCCCTTGTGGAGAGTAAGAAAAATCACCAAAGGAACAGAGTTGTGGAAATTGACTATAATCTTTATTGTACACTTTCACAATCACATCTTGATTTTGTAGCTGTACCACAGCTTTTGGAATATGCAATAATGTACTAAAGTGTACATGAACCTGTATATTAACACGCAAGATAAGTAACTTTCATGCAGTGTTTTGTTCCACGTGTTTGCTCAACCATACACTTCTAGTTTCGTGTTTGTTGCTACCCACCTGGGGATTGGCAGCCCTACATGTACTGTACTTCTAAACCAAGGCCTGTTGGCTGAGAACAAATTTCAAAACGGTATTTGAACAGTGAAATAACATAAGAACAAAGTCTGAGTTCAATGGCACCTTTAAGAACTACAAAGTTTAATTCTGGGTATACATTTTTGTGTGCATGCTCACTTAATCAGGTATTGTCACTGTTCTCTATTATTTATTTATTGACATCATTTATGCCTTGCCGTTCTTCCACATGGGGACCCAAAGCAGCTCACATTTTTCTCCTGTCTTCCATTTTTTTCTCCTCACAAAACCCCGTGAGGTAGGTTGGAAAGGTGGCCCATATTTTGGAACAAATATTAAAATGGGATTTCTGCTGGCAAAGAACCCCAGGGAGTAGAAATGTGTCTTTATAATAGCTCTAGGAAAATGCTTACAGTTAGAATACTTTTTAGTTAAAAAACAAAACAAAAACCTTTTCCCTATTTGGGCTGGGTGTTGTTGTTTTTTGGTGGGTGCCTCAATTGTTTTTTTTTAAGCAATTTTTTTAAAGCTGCACTTGAAAGAGTTCTCATAACCGAAGGGATAAGTAGGTTCACTTCTGGGATTCGAATGTCCCATTGTTATTTTCTGCCTCTGGGCAAATTCCTTTAGAAAGTCCTTAGATAAAATAATCCATCAGCCTCTCTTTATAGATATTTAAAATTGTGCAATGATAACATTGCGGCAACTTAGCAATACTATGTGCTTGTGCTTGTGCTTGCCAGTCAGTGTGTACTCCAATTTTTCATTATTGCTCATGTTGAACAATTTCATTCTCTAATCTCTTGCATAATCCTGTTCGTTTTTATTCTGTTTCTTGTGTGAGATGCTGCTGAGTTTAATGCACTGTAGCTGGTTGGCTGATATACGGTCTTCAGTAGAGATCTGGCTGCCCTTTGACCTCAGTCTGAGTGACAAGACCAAAAGTTTCCATTTGCTGGCAACATGACAAGAGCACAGACTTGAACCACCTACACTGCTGGTTCCAGCTGACCTATAAAAGAATATCAAGTTAAATATGGCACACACAGGAAGCTACTTGACACTGAATCAGACCAGTCATCCAGCAAGTTCAATATTGTCTTCTCTGTATTGGAGTGCCCTTCCAGGTCCTCAGGTGTTTCATATCACCTGATACTGGATCCTTTTAATCAGGGCTTTTTTGTAGCAGGAACTCCTTTGCATATTAGGCTACACCCCTCTGATGTAGCCAATTATCCTGGAGCTTACAGTAGGCCCTGTAAGCTCTTGGAGGATTGGTTACATCAGGGGTGTGTGGCTTAATATGCAAAGGAGTTCCTGCTACAAAAAGCCCTGCTTTTAATTAGAAACACCAGGGATTAAAACTGGGACTTCTGCACACAATGCAGATGCTTTGCCATTCATTTATGGCCCATTCTGCCCTACACACTAGCAAAAAACCACCTAGGTATCTACTCCCAGTAACATTATCTTCCTAAATGATAGTGAAGAGTTTCAATTATAGCAGTCCCCCAAATTCATATTCAGATAGGCTTCCCAATCTCCAGGTCCCAGCGGGGGATGCCCTGGTTTTACAGGCTTTCCCCTGCCCCCAGCCAGCTGGCCGGTGAGGGAAGCCCCTCCTCACAGCCACCATGTGCCTCTAGATCTCTGGCACAGCTCGCAAACAGGTCTGGTTTTAAAATGTGTGTGTTCCTTTAAATTGGAGCAGGAAGCAGGAAGTACTTCATGGGGAAGGGTTAGCAACAGCAGACCTCATCAGAGTGTACAGCCCCTCCGTTTGTTTTGCTTTCCTTTCAGAGCAAGTGAGTGTGTGTGCAAAAGAGAGCAGCGTAGCCCTTGTACTTTCCAGACCTCGGTGTGGAGGCACCAGAGACAGTTAAGCGTGTGTGTGAGTATGAGACAGAAAGCGGGGGGAGGGGAGGGAACTCTATTATTCCCTATGGAGACTTATTCTCATAGGAAATAATGGAGAATTGATCCATGGGTATCTGAGGCTCTGGGGGGGGGGCTGTTTTTTGAGATAGAGGCACAGAATTTGAAGCAGGACATTCAGTACCTCTCCCCAAAATACCCCCCAAGTTTCAAAAAGATTGGACCAGGGGGTCCAATTCTATGAGCCCCAAAAGAAGATGCCCCTTTCCTTCATTACTTCCTATGGAGGGAAGGGATTTAAAAGATGTGTGGTCCCTTTAAATGTGATGGCCAGAACTCTCTTGAAGTTCAATTATGCTTGTCACACCCTTGCTCCTGGCTTTGCCCCAATGTCTCCTGGCTCCACCCCCAAAGTCCCCAGATATTTCTTGAATTGGACTTGGCAACCCTATATTCAGACCCATTGAGTGACCTTAAATTGAAGGCTGATTTCACACATGTGCATATATCTCTTGATATTTCTATTCTCACGGTTGATTGTGAAGTGACTGCACTAGAAAAGCATTTCATGATATATTTCATCTTTGGTGTCAGTTCAGTGATAGCTCATTCACACAAGTAAGCTATCATGTGACATGCTATGTATCAGATGCTGAACATGCCTGTGTGATCCAGCCCTTAAAAGGACTGAGTATCCCCATTTAACTGTAAACATCACCAGTTAACTAAGCAGCGTTGCAAACCATTATGCAACAATTCTCCTCACTCGCATTATCTTTTATAAATACGCTGTAACTTGCTTCATTGAACAAGTTGGAGAAATTGGTAAAATAATAGTTGTGTTTCTTAAACTTTCATGGGTTTGCAGAAAATTCCAAATATAGCAGGCAATAAATAGCACAATCGTTCATTATATTCTTTGCGTGCAAACCAGGCTGGATTCGGAACATAAGAACATAAGAGAAGCCATGTTGGATCAGGCCAATGGCCCATCCAGTCCAACACTCTGTGTCACACAGTGGCCAAATTTATATATATATATATATATATATATATATATATATATATATATACACACACACTGTGGCTAATAGCCACTGATGGACCTCTGCTCCATATTTTTATCTAACCCCCTCTTGAAGCTGGCTATGCTTGTAGCTGCTACCTCCTGTGGCATTGAATTCCACATGTTAATCACCCTTTGGAACAGATCAAAAGCTAATGATATGTGCAATGCCTTTTACTTTAGGGGAGTCAATTAAGTGTGAATGGCTCTCACTTCATGTGTGTCTCCCATCTGTCATTGAACTTTTGTTCACAGTTACTGTATTTCTTCCTTCAGTGAGCAATGGATCCAATCTACTGGGGATTCGACAGTAGGAATGGTGCTCTTGTCCACCATTTTTTAGGTCTTGAGAAGAACTGACCATGTGGTGGACTAATAGATGGTGAGCGTAATTTTATAGACCATGGGTTTGCCTGATCAGTGAGAAACCCACCCCAAGTAGACATGCTCCAAAGTTAAGAACAGAACCTTCATCCTTTGAACATGTGCTCAGATGATTATATGCTGCTCACGTGCAATATTAATGCAAAACAATCAATTCCAAACAAAACAAGAGTGGTTTCTGTTGGGTGGTTTCACTGCCTATATCTGTAAGATTGTTTATTGTGCTGCTCCTGATTTTGTAATGCTTGTTTTATACCATTTTAGCTTTGTTTGACTTTACTGAGCTGCCCTGTTTGTAAGCCACCCTGAGCCCACTTGCGGGATAGGGCGGGATATAAATCCAAAAATTAAATTAAAAATTAAATGCTAATTTGCCCATCTTTTGAATTCCCAGTAGGTTTTTCTCAAAGTCCCAGGGCATGGTCTGAGGCAGAACCTAAGCAGATCTGATTCTAGTTAGTAATAGGGTAGGAAAACTTGTAGGAAACCTCTGTACATAGCTCCGAGTTCCATGGAAGTAAATGTAATGCTACATAGAGCTAGTATAGTGGTTAGGGTGCCAGATAAGGTCCAGACCTGTGTTCATATCCCTATATGGTCATGAAGCTGATTACATTTACCCTAAACAAGTCACCCTCAAAGCAATTCTAAGCAGGTCAACTCACAATCTTCACAAGGTAGCTGGGAAGGTAAAATTGCATACTTCTTGCAGAAAGGGTGTAAGAAAAATGTAACAGATGATTACATGGAGGGAAATTTTGCAAAATAGCTTAAAATAATAGATCTGTCTTGCTGGAATGAAATTTTAAAATAGAATTCATTCAACGTAGCAGACTATTTTGTTTGATCTCTGACTGAATATAATAGAGAACACCCACCCAGCAATATTTCAGATTTCAAAGTAAAGTCACGGCCGACCTCTTTTAACAGTGTCCCAAGGGAAGGGGCTAAGAAGAGGCTCTTATCTGTCCCTGCTTATTATGCAGAGAACAGCTGTCTTTTAAGACTTATTTTAGCTTTTTAAAAATGAAGTCAAATTGGGTATTTTCTGACAGCACAGTTGTATGAATATTGCAAATTGCAATTCTTTTGTTTTGCCAGCCATCGCTGGAAGCTGCAACCATGCTTCACCTTCTTAGTGTCAAGGAAGTGAAGTCAAATGAAATGGACCAGAATACAGTAGCAAGGGCTTAGTTTATAAATAGGCACCAATAGAGCAATATATAGAACTGGATCCTGCCAGTGTTTTTCATACAATCTCTCCCAATTCTCCTCCTTACAGCTGCCACCATTCCAAATGGCTTTTGTCCTACCACATCTCACGATTTCCAGAATAGCCATTTTTGGTGGTCAAAGAGGGCCCTCTTTTCACCTGTGGAAAGGAGGTTGGGTCCAACCCATAATGTTCAAAACCACATACTAATTGATAGCAGAAGTCCATGGGACTGTCCCTATTGTACTTTTACCTCACTGAATGTAATCAGTGGATTTGGGTTGATAACGATGTACCCTGATGGCAGATTCCCCCAATAATCATAGCATGTAAACAGGAAGTAGAAGAAACAGTAAAGATAAAGGTATCCCCTGTGCAAGCACCAGTCATATCCGACTCTGGGGTGATGTTGTATCATGATGTTTTCATGGCAGACTTTTTAACGGGGTGGTTTGCCATTGCCTTCCCCAGTTATTTACACTTTTACCCCCAGCAAGTTGGGTACTTATTTTACCAACCTCAGAAGGATGGAAGGCTGAGTCAACCTTGAGCTGGCTACCTGAACCCAGCTTCTGATAGGATTGAACTCAGGTTGTGAGCAGAACTTGGGCTGCAGTACTGCAGCTTACCACTCTGCGCCATGGGGCTCCATAGAAGAAACAGTACATCTACAATGTCTATTCAGTTATCAACAAATTCAACATGTAATTCCAGCTGCATCAGTCATTTGATAAAACATGTATTTTCACAGCATTGATGGATTTGCACCTAGAAGAGTGTCCCTGGGAAATGCATCTTCATAGAGCTGGGTGTGTAACACAAATCTATTAAATGAACATTTTCTTAGCAAACTGCCAAGAGCATGTTAAGATTAGTACCAGATGCGAAACTATTAATTGAATAACTTCTATGAATCCTTATGAGAAGCTGGAAGCACATGATTGATATTCATGATCTCAGTGGTGTTGATCAGCTTTAAAGGAGTGTATGTGTGAAGTTTCTTACCTTACCTAAAGAGCACAGTGCTTTCACCTAGGGGGGAAAAACCCCCACCCCTGCTCTTTGGGGTTTTTTGTCTCAGGTGCATGTTTGCAGAATGAAATTGCCATTTCTATTGGGAAACCTTGCTGAAATACTCACCCCAGTTTAATCTGCCTGTACCAACTCCTTTGCTATAAAGATTCCTCCAGGTGCCCAACAGTCTGGGCATGCAACAACTGCACCCATTAACATTTGATTGTGATTTGAATACCTGGTCCTGGGAAAGAATGTGCTCATGTAATTTTCTGTTTGTGCAATGAATGATATGGATCATTATTCAGCACAAAGTGTAGTGCGCTTAAGCCCCATTAAATGCAATAGGATTGAAGTTGCGCATAACTGAACACTGGCATTTAGCCAGTGCATCTCTTAAAATATTACTTATTCTGTAGGTCCAATATAGCTACTAAAACTCTTGCTCTGTAAGGCTAGGCGTTAGATCCAATCCAAAGGTCCTCGTGTGCAGCAGTTGTGGACATGCACTTAACCTTCATGTTGATCTCTTCTGTCACAGCAACTTGTCAGAAGTAGAGGAGGTGCATGCAACCAGTAGATGATCAGTGCTGTCAGAGCTGATAGGACAACAAAATCAGTGCAATATATGTTTGCAGGGCAAGCATGTTTATTGTGACAGTATTGATGGAAAGTCTATTAAAATCTGGAAAACAACAACAACTACTATTAGCATTCCACAAAGCAAATCCTAAGGAGATTTCCTTCAACAAAAAAGCCATTTAAGTCACTAGAAGACTCCATAGGCTGGAGGAAGAATGAGGCAAAAAGTGAGCCTGCATCCTACCTGGTTCATGGTTACAAAATCTCACAATGCGTTATACACTTCTACAAACAAACAGCAAGGAGTGGGGCTTTTCTAAGGCAGATGTTACAAGAAATGCAATGAGAAGTACACAAACACTATTTGGCCCACCTCGAACACTCTACTGTGACCTGGAACTGTTAGATCAAATGGCACCTTCCATTGTTTTATGATATTGTTTTATATGTTTTTTATCTATGATGCACTTTATATTTTTATGTGACAGCTTATTAATACTGGTTTTTATGACTTTTCAGTGTGAGCTGCCCTGAGCCTGCTTCGATGGGGAGGGTGGGATATAAGTCAAATTAATAAATAATAAATAAGTAGAATGTGAAAAATGCCTTTGCATTTTTAAATTCTTTCTTTTTTCCCAAGTGGAATAAATATATAGGAGTAATATAAATTATTTTGCATGAACGGGTCTTTGTATTTGTTTCTTTTAGCCACATTTCAAACACTAGTGAAAGATGAGTGATTGTAGCAAGGGTTTTATGCCCAAAGTCCTTCTCTGCGAATGGCTCAAGGCAGGGCTCCTGTAAGGCCAAGATGATGGGGAGTAGGGAGTCATCTATTCACAGCATGGTCAAATTTCAGCATACTCAAATCCTAAATTACCCCCACAGGGTTTTTGTGAGGGCAAAATGGAGAACTACAGAGATCAGTTTCCTTGAATGGTGGACTCTGCGGCCTTATATTCTGCTGAGGCCCATCCTCTCACCAAATCCCACATTCCCCAGGCTCCAGGCCTCAAGAAATTTCTCAGCCTTTAGCTGACAACCCTAAGTCCCCATGGTGTAGAAAGGCAGGGTATACAAGAATTAAATAAATAAAAATACAGCTGAATGAAGTGATCAGATAAAAGGTAGGATGCCAATCCTCACTTGGGGGCAGGGGATGCCCTGGTTTGGAGGCCCTCTTCCCCACTTCAGGGTTATCAGAAAGAGGGGGGGGGGGGAAAGCTGAATGTTCTCTGGGCACTCCATTATTCCCTATGGAGACCGGTCCCCATAGAGCATAATGCAGAATCAATCTGTGGGTATCTGGGGCTCTGGGGTGGCTGTTTTTTGAGGTAGAGCCACCAAATTTTCTGCATTGTATCTGGTGCATCTCCTCAAAAAGCCCTTCCCCCAAGTTTCAAAAAGATTGGATCGGGGGTCCAATTCTATGAGCCCTCAAAGAAGGTGCCCCCCATCCTTCATTATTTCCAATGAAGGGAAGTCATTTAAAAGGAGCAAGGTTCCTTTAAAGGTGATGGCCAGAACTCTCTCCAGAGTTCAGTCATGCTTGTCACAACCTTGCTCCGGGCTCCACCCCCAAAGTCCCCTGATATTTCCTGAGTTGGGCAACCCTAGGTAGGAAGGAGAGAAGGAATAGTGTGGGGAAGCAGATACAAGGGGAATGGAGGTGCCCCCGTGCAAGTTCTTGCAACTTCCTTACTGTGTGACTAGGCTCAGAGGCCACCAATGTGCAACTCAGCTGTAGATGCCCCAGGTAGAGGCTGCCAGCTAGAGGGAAAGAAAGATGAATACAGAAGGGCAGATAAAAATAGGTTAGCTGAGGGGTGGGAAGGAGGAAACAGGGAGAGGCTATAGAGGCTTTCAGGGAGGGGGAAATGAGATGACTCTTGCAAATCCTTGCAGGTCCCCTACTTGTAATATTATATTTCAGTCTACTTTTGGGATGCTTGAACACCCTCTTATTTGGCTCATGCTCTGTTCACCAGTTGCAAACAGGGTGCCAGTCTTTCAAAGGACCATTTGTCAATCCATTCAGTATTGCTTGGCAGGTTACTTCGACAATTCCTTCCTTACAGGAGAGGATAATGCAATCCTTTTGTTTGTTGGACATGCATGTCCTTAGTCTAATTCCCCAGTCCTCGCTTCACGGCACGCAACTGTTTAAGTACTTGAATCATTCATGGATCTTCTGACATGACATCTAATTTGCCCCTTAGATCAGAAGAGATTGTGAAGTGTATTTCAGTCATGAAGAAATGCTGGGTTTTGTTAAATCCTACTATTAGTATTTGTATAAGTAGTCATTACTAATATTAATGGATGACTATGTTGGAGAAGTGACAGCCTGCTAAGAGTCTAGTTAATGTAAATACTGCTAAAAAAAACCCCATAGAGTTTGGGGCATCTCCTAGAGCATAGCTACATCAGCTGTTCCTACTCTCCACCTTTTCCTCCCAATGTTCATTCAAACAGCAGTGGAGCCAAGAGGAGGTGACAGGAGAACTCCCCACTACACCTGGTAAGCCAGCAATCCTAGTACACAGCCACAAGTCAGTCTGGTTCCATGTGGAAAGGAAAAAGAGCCAACCCTTCAGTGACCATTCAGTTTCACTAACTAAAAATGGGCTCCCCCTTGCTGTTGGTAAAGGAGAAAAGATTTTAAAATAAAAAAATAAAAATAAAAGCATCTCCTGCCCTTGAAAAGGCTAACATCATGGGTACTGAGGGGTTAAGTCCCCACTCCCCTCCAACCAAGAATGGCCTTGACCCAGGACAGGGCTATACATGTGCACAATTTACTTTGCTCATATGGACCAAGATCAGTTGATCTTCACAGCACCTGTTTTGATAATTTCCTATTCATTTTTCAATGGCAGCATTTGATTCTTAAATATACAGTGATTTTTTTAAAAATGTAGGGTATATCCAAGAAAGACAAATATAGTGAAGGGTAATGTAGGGTATATCCAAAAAAAGACAGATGCCATATAGTCTAACCTTTCAAGCAATTATTAAGGAGTTTTCAAAAAAAATTCTTAGGAAGTGTGAAGTTGAAAGGAACCTTTTAATAAATGTATACGGGGACAGATTCACTTTACAATACTATCTCCGTGCCAAAAAATGACTAAGTTGGTTGAAATGGCTGTTTGAAACTGAGCTTTACATCTAGTTTGCTTTGCAGACACTCCATAAATCACCATGAAGAATGTGGCTGTAATCCTATGGCATCTTTCTCTTTCTCACAGATGGGTGCCCTGCCCTGCCATGTGAGATCTTCTCCACCCCACAAACAGCCCACTCAGCCAAATCTCTTTCCCTGCTGCTCCTTCAAAGTATTAAAATATGGATACCCTCCTGTCTGCTTTGAAGCCCATTCTTTTTTCAGCTTCATTGCTGATAAATATTCTAATGTTTGCTGCCTTTGGTAAAACCAAAGCATTGTTGCATCTTTGCAGGCGTCCCATTTATGGAATTGACAGAATCAAAAGATAAAGATTTATCTTGGATAGTTCCAGTTCAGGCTGCAGGTGGGGGGCAGCATGTGTTCAAATATTTCCTCAGGAATAAAACTCTCTATAATAATAATAATATTATTATTTGGCATAATAAAGAAGCATGCCAAAGAGAAGGGTTCTGCTGAGCTTCTCTGTGCCATTCTACTTTTCTGTGTGAAAGGAGTTTATTTCATGGGGAAGTAGTCAAATATTCGATCCCCTCCATCTGTATCCTGCAGTGGTACAGCCCAAGAAAACTACCATGTGGATACTACAAATTATATGAAAACAGTTGCATAGGGGATTTTGGAAACGTGGTGAAATGGTTTGAATCCATAAGGATCAAATTAAAGTAGAAAAGTTCAATGATAAAAATCATGGTTTAGAGTTAGGAGACTGGCTACAAAAGCTGTAAGGGAGGGTCTCCTTTAGAGATTTAGAAGGCTGCAAGAGTATAACTTTTCCATATTGCTAATTTAAAAAATCCTTTTTGGAAAGGTCTCCATGGGAGTGAAAAGGCTGTGGACTACTGAAAGTGTCAACTGCTCCTTCAGTGGGCTAGCAGAATTTCTAGATGACAACACATTATCTAGAGGATAGCAAACCTCAGACTGAGTGCAGTATACTTTCCTTTAAATCAAACTGTTGAATTCCAGACAGTTGAATTCCTCCTCTTCCAGAATTTTCCAGGCTGTTGAATTCCTTCTCTTCCTGTATCATCAGCACTTATGACCTAATAATTAGCACCCACTGGAGAAACATTGGCCAACCATTACAAGACATCAGCATAATAAAAGGATGTACAACCATGATCTTGCAGACTAGAAAAAAACTACTGAATTCCAAAATAGGCAACAATTACTTTTCTTTATGTTAATTTACCTGTAAACTAAACATGTTCTGAAGATATGCTTTCATTATTCAGCTTAAAAGAACCCACTCAGATAATCAAAGTTTGAGTTGAACCGCAACACCATAAGCTGGTGCTCTGTCTCTCAGAGGAAACTCCTCCTGAAAAGACTGATAGACTTCTAATTGCTCAGGCAACAAGAAATGGAATCACCGAAGACTGGGAGTACATCCTATACCTACAGCTTTCCAGATTTGGTAACAACTAATCCACTTCAGGTTTTGGAATGCTTTCTCTGTAAACAAACATGCACTTTAACTTTACATAATGAATGCTTCAGCACTGTAGCTCACAGTCCCTTTTCTCTTATCATTCTTAAAATGTCTGTGCCAGTCAGTCAGATGAACAGCTGCTATCATGAGTATGCCCAATATATAAAACTACTTTCAGATAACCAGTGCAACAGACATGGGGGAGGAATCCATCCCCCATTCACCTAATTGCTGCTCGCTTGTCCTAGAGACATTACTGGTGGATTGTGCTCACAGTGCTTCCAGTTGTGGTATACTTTGCCACTTAATCCTTGTTAAACAATGTGATGTTGCTCTGATTGGTCCTGGCCAGCTGCTCTAGAGAGATGTGAAGGGACTACTTAAAACTAATTGAAGAGACTCTCATATCTCCAGTGGGAGTTGAGGACTATTACAAACCATTCAGGAAAGGTACAAGAGATACAAGAATGGTAGCAAAATTAATTCAGCTTTAATCTTTGCATTTTACTAGTCCCCCCCCCTTTTTTTTTGTTTTTGTTTTAAGGCTTCCATCCCACATTACAGTCCAGGGAAGTGTGAGATATGGAATACATTT
Source organism: Heteronotia binoei (assembly GCF_032191835.1). Lineage (NCBI taxonomy): Eukaryota > Metazoa > Chordata > Lepidosauria > Squamata > Gekkonidae > Heteronotia > Heteronotia binoei. The sequence continues at coordinate 146,383,991 of NC_083226.1, read as the reverse complement.
TCACAGATTCCAGAGCATGCAGCTGTCTTGAAACGACTGGAACTCTTCCGCTTAGAAAACATGCAGCAATGAAAATATGGGAGAAGAAACACAGCAGACAGACTTGAAACTAAGATTGGCTTGAAAAAGTGAATAGGAGGCAGCTGCCTGCTGGTTCATGGAATTCAAATACTTAATAGATACTCAATGAACAGAATACGGACAGCTATGTTTGCTTGGGATCAGTCCACTGATTTTAATGGGCTTTACTTCCAACAACAACAACAACAACAAATGCTTAGAACTGCACCACTGGGAGAGCAATGCCAAACAAATGGAAATATTTTTCATATTGCACAGTAAATTGGAGAATTGGTAGGGATGAAAGGTCCATTTTCCAGAAAGATCTTCTGCATAAGCCCCACTGAAATGGAAGTGAAAAGCAAGCCTACTTTTTTAGGGGTATATGTAGTGCAACTTTTCTGTACAAACTAAGACTGTATTCTAGGTTAAGACATTTGTTGCGAATCTTTGGACAATTGTATCCTGGATGATCCAGACTAACATTCCTGTGGGTTCAAGGAGGTCCACCTGTGAAGCATAATTTCCCCTCTCCTGAGATAGCCTATTGTGTCCCTCCCTCCTTTTTGAAAGCCTTTGCATTTGTGGAAATGGTAGTCTGGGTCCAAACTGATATCTGATTGACTAAAACTGGAGATGGAAAATCCCATCAAGAGGTAGACGACTCAAGGTAACCCCATAGGGTTTTCAAGGCAGGAGATGAACAGAAGAGGTTTTCCATTCCCTGCCTCTGCATAGCAATAACCCTAGATTTCCTTCGCAATCTCCCATCCTTGTTACTAACCAGAGCCAACTCCGCTTGGCTTCCAAGATCTGATGAGATTAAGCTTGCATGAGCAATCTAGATCAGGGCAGACTAAAATCAAACCATAATATTTTATACTCAACTTTTAAGCAATAGAATACTTCAAACAATACCTACTTGGGCACACAAAGGTTTTGGGGACAAAGAAACCCTGCAGCTCCAGCACAATGAGAAGTGGACCAGGAAATCAAATCATGGCATTCACTCAGCCAGTATTAATTAAGTTCTATGCTAATCAAAGTAAGGTTATGTTTCGTGCCATATGGCGCTCAGGGTAACATAGAAGCTACCTTAATTCATGCTCTAGTTGGATGTCAGCAAATGAGCAATTGCTGTTGCCACATGCCCAAGCAGGAAGCACAGCTGTGACACATGGCTAGAGATAAAATGATAAAGAATCTCTTCAGGAACAAGGAAGGAAGGGCCTTTGTGGAGATAACCTTTGGTAAAAGGTGAGGGCTTTGGAACTGCTGCAATTTGTCAAACCTATTCTTGCCTTTCTTTTTTGAACCTGTATATTTCTACTTTTGTGTGATAAGAAAGACTGAAGTGGAAAGCATTTCATTTAGACATATTCCCCTGTAAATTCTTATAAGAACTGAATATAAATACATAGACTTACAGGGGTGGGGCTTGGAATTACAACTGATCTCCAGTTCCCCTGGAGAAAATATGTGCTTTGGAGGATGGACTCTATGGCATTGTACCCTGCTGAAATCCCTTCCTTCTCCAAGCCCTGCCTTCCCCAGGTTCTACCCCCAAATCTCCAAGAACTGACCAACCTGGATCTGGCAGCCCTAGGCTCTTACAGTCGCTTGAGTTTACCAAATTTATACAGAAGGTCTCAGTCTGGTGGGGGTGCTTGATAAACTCAGTTGGAGAAGCTCAGGGACTGCACAGCAGTTTTGTTCTGATGGTTTGAGAGGTTCCCTGACTTCAGTAGACTGGAAATAGGGCTGGCCCTGCCATTAGGCAAACTAGGCAATTGCCTAGGGTACCGGCGTTCTGGGTGCACTGAATTGGGCATCCCCATGTAACTCAGTGACATTATCAGTGCAGGGCAGGGGGGAGCCAGAAGTTAGCCTTGCCTAGGTGCCAGACAGTCTAGGGCCGGTCCTAAAATGCACCATTCTCAGAGACTCAAAAGAGTCTCTAGGGCTGGGTCCAGACCAGCATTTTGAGACGGCACGTGGATGGGACTCAGGCAGAGCAGAAAAGCGTGACCAAATGTGCACATCTGCTGTCTGTCCCACTCCTGCTCCCAACCTGTCTGAGGGCCGTCCCACTCACGCCGCAAAAAAGCTATCACTTCCGAAGTGGTAGCTTTCTGCAGTGCAAGTGGGAGGGCCCAAGAGCGGGATGGGAGAAGGATGCGCACGTTTGGTCACACTTTTTTACTCCGTCCGCATCCAGTCCATGTGCCAACTCCTAATGCTGGTCTGGATCCAGCCTATGAGATTTTTCACAATAGTACCCCAGGCTTATTCGAAAAATAGACACATTTTTGAGAGGGCAGTAAAAAGAATGCTGCAAAATGGAAATACTTTTTGATGGAAATATAGTAACAACAAATCTAAAATGATTTAGTCTCCATTCAAGTAACCTTGCAGGATCTTTTTTCATTCTCAAGATGTCTTTTCCTCCCTTGCTCATAGAATCATAGAGTTGGAAGGGACCTCTGGGGGCATCTAGTCCAACCCCCTGCACAATACAGGAAACATGTATGATTAATTGGTTGATTTAGTTAAGTAAGACTGGCCTATAAATATGGACATAATCAGTGAAGTACAATGATTTCACACTGTAAAAGATGAGGGGAGCAATCTAGGCAGGTCTACCCAGAACTCCCTTCTGTTCAGTGGGGCTTACTCCCAAGAAAAGGCCCTTGGCCCTAAGAATACTTTCTTGGGAGTGAGCCCCTATAAACATTATGGCATTTTGATTAAGATTGCTCCCTCAGGAGGACACACTTTGGCTATGTTTGTATCTTTAAACATTTTATTTTCTAGTTTATTTCATCATTGCATTAATTGTTATTCATTTTCTCTTTATTTCAACCAGGGGTCGTTTTGTAGAAAAATAGGTGGTGAAGCTCATCCAGAGATTGTTATGCAGCCGCACCTACTATTCAATGGACAAGGTGGGAAGGAGGAGGGGGAATCATCAGCAGGGCCAGTGCATGGGAGTAGGCCAAGTAGGTGGCCGCCTCGGGTGCCACTTGACTTAGGGGTGCCATGAGGCGCCCCCTCTCCCCACAGTCGCTGTCCTCCCCTCCCTGCGGCTGCCCACCTCTGTTCACCTCCAAGCACCCACTGCCATTCACCTCAGCAGCAGCCATTCCCCGCTGCCATTCACCTTGCAGCACCCGCTCCCTGCCTGCCTCCCAGTGCCTGCCCCCTGCCCCACCGCCATTTGCCTATGAGTGCCCGCTCCCTGCTCCGCTGCCATTCGCTTCCCAGCACTTGCCCCCCGGCATTCGCCTCCCAGTGCCTGCTCCCCTCCCAGCACTCACCCCGCCCCACTGCCATTTGCCTCCCAGAACCGGCCCCACTCACCTCCCAGTGCCCGCTGCCATACTGTCCCCCTCCCCGCCAGCTTGGCTAAGTCCAGGTGTGTGGCAGTGATGTCATTATGACATCATCAGGTGTGCGTGGTGCATGCACAAAATTAACACTGGGGGGGAGGATAGGCCTACAGCCTAGGGGCGCAGGCACCCCTAGCCCTGGCCCTGACCATCAGAAAGGTTCAGGAGCTGTGCTCTCCTGCTGAATTCAAGGCCTGGTTTCAAATAAACTAAATACCTAGAGATCCAATCACGGATCTCCCATGTAATAACTATGAGCACTGGTATGATGTGATACTCTCCATAATTTACTAGTACTTGCAATTTGTTAGTGTACAGAGAGGAAGCCATTTTCACATGGCCTTCAAATGTATATATAAATCAGTAAAACCCTGTGCATTTTTATGAAATGGTGGCCTGTATAGGGATATCAGGACTCTCATTTCGGAGACCTCCTGCCTCCTGTTTGCTCTACCTGCCACTACTCACTTTGGCAGCGGTGGGGGGGGGGGTGGGATTGACATCACACTGATGCCATGATGGTCACACTGGAAGCCGTTGCATTGGGTGACACTCTAGCATTCACCCAAAGCACAGAGTTTTGGGGAAATGCAGGAGTGTCACCCCAGCACAATGACATCACTTCTGGATTATGCTGGAAGTGACATCATGGCATCAGCACAATGCTGAAAAGGTAACTCCCTGACCTTGCAATCTCCTGGGTGGCAACCCTACACCTACAAATACTATAAATAAATCAGAGAAAGATATTTATGGCTATATATACAGGTTTCTTTATGTGTCAATTAAGAAAGATTAGAGGAGGCATCCTCGTTGACTTTGGTCAATATAGCTGAAATTTGTTCAACAAAGGAAATTCCAAGAACACATTCTTACTACAACAGACTCTACTACTTTCTAATTCTTTGAATTATGTGGAAACATGCCTTAGGTATCATTTCTGAATTCAAAGAAAATTCCATCTTTCAAATAAGTTTCAGATTTTCTTGGACATGAATCATAAATTCCACAAACCTCAGAGCAATTTACCACACCAAACTCTCTCAAAATAATAATAATAAAAATCAACCACACAAAACTACAGTTATGCAAAAGGTGTAAGAGGAATTCCACTGCAAAATAATTTTTCAGGCCTCAGGCAGAATTAGGGTTGCCAAGTCCAATTAAAGAAAAATCTGGGGACTTTGGGGGCGGAGCCAGGAGACTTTGGGGGTGGAGCCAGGAGACCTTGGGGGTGGAGCCAGGAACAAGGATGTGACAAGCATAATTGAACTCCAAGGGAGTTCTGGCCATCACATTTAAAGGGACAGCTCACCTTTTTAAATGCCTTTCTTCCATAGGAAATAATTAAGGATAGGGGCACCATCTTTTGGGGCTCATAGAATTGGACCCTCTGGTCCAATCGTTTTGAAACTTGGGGGGTATTTTGGGGAGAGGCACTAGATGCTATACTAAAAATTTGGTGCCTCTACCTCAAAAAACAGCCCCCCCAGAGCCCTCAATACCCACGGATCAATTCCCTATTATTCCCTATGGGAATTGTTCTCCATAGGGAATAATAGAGTGCCTAGTAGACATTTCCCTCCCCCCCCCACGCTTTCTAAAGGAAGGGGGAGGGCCTCCATACCAGGGAATTCCCCCCTCCCTGCCCCCTCCCTCTCTCACACACACAAACAAACACTTACCGCACTTGGTCTTCTTCCCTCTGCCTGCTCTGAAAACGAAAGCAAAGAAAGGGCGGGGCCGTTCTCCGAAGCCCTTCCTGTTTCCTCCTTCCTGCCCAGCCTTAAAGGGGCAGAAATTTTACAAACTGCTCAGGACTCAGGAGCTCTACACCAACATGAACGCTTCAGGTATGTTCTCCCCCCCCCTCCACCCCCCCACCCCCCCGCTTCCTGATTTCTGGAGACCGGGGGATGAAGCTGGGAACCCAGGAGCCTCCCGGAAAAGCGGGGGGATTGGGAAGCCTAGGCAGAATATTTCTTGAATGACAAATGCCTGGCTGCTAACTCAGATACCACCCAGGTCCTTTTCCCTGCCATTTTGTCACTATCATCAATTCCTCACATTGAGTAAGGATTTCTGTATGCAAGCATGCATGTTTCGCTCATTGTTATACTGCATAGTAAGCTTTGTAGTCCAAAATCTGCTTAGATGGTAGCATGTTCTCATTCACGCCTATTTCATTAAGAATGCTTATTGCTATGGCAGAAATTTCCTGGTGAGTATATAGGAAGCACATTCCACAGGAAATTGGTTTATTGTGAACATGTTTCTGCTGTAAGAGATTTACAAATTTTGAACCAAATTCTGCCTTTAACCTTTTTTGCCGTTCCTGTGTAAAATATGGTCCTTTGAGTCCCTCTTACAAGAGAGCTTTTGAACTTTTCAGTTGATTCATTGTCTGTTCCTCAGGTCAGTGACCAAAATTTGCTACCTTTCCTCTCCCATAATATTTTTAAACTTATGCTGTCTACAGTAACAATGTTATCCTGATTGCTAAATCTATATCTAATCTGGCCGGAGCAGCAACGACTTTTCAAGTTCATTACTTAAGTTGACATCTAGGCCAGCTGTACAGAGGCAAGATGTTCATTGTGACCATTAAGGCGGTCTGGATATTTTGGTCAATGGATACTGAATCAATTCTAATGACATTTTTACTTGTCAGCAATCATTCTTGCAATTTAAGGTGACTATACCAAGAAATTTTAAACCATTTTAAAGGATTCTCTTATTAAAGGGTATCTAAAACATTAAAGCGTAGATGACTGGGGAAGGCAATGGCAAACCACCCTGTAAAAAAGTCTGCCGTGGAAATGTTGTGAAAGCAACGTCACCCCAGAGTCGGAAATGACTGGTGCTTGCAAAGGGGACCTTTCCTTTTCCTAAATCCATTAAACTGTGTAGAATTTTATATTTTTTGCAGACTTTCCTGTTCTTTTAGAAAAAGCAATATATACAGATTTAGACAGCTACTCTAGGAGAAAAAAAGATAAATGAAAGTTAGGTTATATATCAAACACAGTAATATTTTTGTTGGAAAATATATACTTTGAGGTAGTTGTGTCTGATCTACAGGAGTAGTGTGTGTTTCAGACTGGTGATCAGGGACCTAGAAACTCTGAATTTGAGTCACACAGAACCTTTATTGGCATAACAACAACAGTATCAAATCAAGGAGGCTAGTAAGCTTACTATCTTGCTTTCATCAGATTTACCCTCCAGGGATTGCAATATAGGATCCAGATAAGATGTACGTAAACATCATGTGAGCAGGCCTTGTTATGGTCAGGGATATGGCTAGGTAAATCCTGTAGAAAGAGAGAATTCCAGCATGAAAGTTAATTGAAAACTTCTCAGATTGGTTGTTGGGTCTATCTTTCCAATTTTCAGTCAGCCTAGGAAGGAAATGCCCATTCCACCTGGGGATGTACCTTCTGAAATTTCTAAGTAAAAAATATACACAAAAATTGCTGTTTTGGGTAATTACCATGATTTCCTGGAAGGGCTACACTAATCCAGGATTTTTAGGCACTATGGAGTATACTCTCAGACTCTCTCTGAGCCTTTGACATGAATCGCTGATTGGCCATGTCTTCCCCCTCCCTGATCCACATGGATTCTGGTCTTCAGGATCAGGTGAATATCTCCCTAATCTATATCCAGCCCCTTCTTGTCACTATTGATCACCAGTTTCTTAGGCCTGTGTGTGTTGAGCTACAGTTATTATTTTTGCTTAAGTGATTAGTGTGAATTTATACATTTATCCACAATAAAACTCCATTTATTCAATTAAAGGCCTCTTTCTTCCACTGGAATCCCTCGCAATAGGACCCTCGTATAAACACAGTAACAACGAACCCTTGTACATGTGTATTGCCCAGCATGTCTGTAATCAGACCCAGGCAATCTGTGTAACAAGATCTTCGCTACATTTTAAACTCATGAAAGGTTCCAGTTTAAATCAGAACCACTCCCCCCATAGGTACTATCTTACCATCCCACATTACTGCAGAGCTTTTTTGTTTACAAGACTGAACATTATACCTACAAGGGAGATTTTTGAATAGGCCCTACACTGATAGAATCTGCCGCTGTGGCCTTAACAGGATTGACACATCCTTTCATGCTCTGCTAGAATGCAGATTTTTTGAGATTATGAGGGATTACTATATTAAGTCTTTATTCAACCAACTGCTGCCCCCCATGCTCCAGAAACCTTGGCTCTTTTGCTCAATGATAAGTAGGGCTGCCAAGCACCTGGGCTGGGTGGGGGTTCTCCTGCCCTGGAGGTTCCCAACCTGCCAGCCCACATTGGGCCGGCAGAGGGAACCCCCTCTGACATCGCTGGCATGATGATATGACCCACAAGTGATGTCATCACGCTGGCAACATTGCGTGCCGGCTGCTCTATGCGTTTCTGGGAAAACGTTATGGTTTTCCCAGACACTCTAGCAATTTGGGAGGGAATACTCTATGGTACAATAGGAGGCCACAGGAGACTTGGTAACCCTAATGATAAGGATCCTAAAATCACTCTAGTGTAGCAGGGAAATAACGAGGCACACACTTACTGATTGAAAACGAGGTATTTTACTATTTGGCACCAATAGCAAGGTTCATTTGAGCATCAAGGCTCCCCAAAATAATGAACCCCGCACACTTCTCAGACCATCCGCTTTAAGCAAAAGCAAACCTGCTGGCTGGCCCCTTACACGTTATCTGATTCACTTCCCCCCTCCCCTTTCTCCCTGGTAGTTTTCCAGTGTGTCTGCTTATCTATTCAGCAAGGAGTTTCCTTATAGAAACGTGTCTGCCATCAATACACATCTGTGACTCACACCCATTTGGGCTGTCTGGTTTTAACAGTTTAGCAGAAGCTCCTCTGAAGGGCCTCTTAATAGTCACTCTAAATGTTGCATCAGACATTCTCTTTTGAAGGCACAAGCATATTTTCAATTATTATTATTATAGGGGTGTTCATAATTATTCAGGGGTCTCCCCTTCACTAGCAATCACAATTTTTTTTTTCTCAATCCTTTTAGCCATTGCATCAAAAAAAAAAAAAAAAGAAGTGTCTTCTGCTGCTCAGGATTCATAAATCAATTTGCTTCTAAGGGTACAGAGGAAGGAAGGAAATCAGAACCACAGTGTGTAGAAACCTTTATGTCAAGCAGCTGAACTTGATGCTAAACTGTTATTAGGCATAGAAAGAAAAAGAAAACAGGCAAATAGAGATTATTTATCCTTTCGAGATTACAATCCGTGTGGCAGAAGCTTTGGGTAGATTAAATCTTTTCTCACATTGTTTTGTAGCCCCGCATGCTTAGTATTCAGCTTTCAAAAATGCTGGGAAAATCTGCTCATTACCAGAATCTCATTTTAGGGCTAATGTATTTTACTCTAATAATGTCCCTGGATCATCTGCTAATGTTCCACCATTGAGGTCAATAGGTTGCGAAGGGTGTAACACTGCTTGGGATTGCACTGTAAATTGCTGAAATGGAGTTCTTTAGAACTACATTCAAGAGGTGAAAGTACATTGTGAAATGGCATTTACCCATGGTAAAATCTCACCACATCTGATGTTGATTTCCAGGAAGGAAACAGGTGCTGGCTGTGACACATTTCAGCACATTTTCTTAAGTTCTTCTCTGTGATGATGGGGCCCCACCTAGCCGCTCAGTCAGGAAATGTGCCTGGGTTGGGGGTGTCAGCAGACATAATAGATGGAAGATGCTGTCGAAAGCACTGGTTCAGCTTCCTTTTGTGTTGTTGCCTGTGAACCTTTAGGAAAACTGAGAAATGTACCACTGTAAAAACAACAACAGCCCACTAAGCATCTTACGAACATTACAATAAGATTGGGGGGTGGGGGGGGAGATGCCTTCAAGCATTAAGCTCAGGCATCTTTAGAGACCACATTTGCTATATGATACCAGTGACCTGTAAAGGTCTGTATTTACTGACCATGTGTCAGCTAGAGCCTGCTAATTGGCCAGTGTCTTTCTATTATAGCACTACCTTTAGTGCAGTGAACAAAGTTATTTTCCATGTACAAAGCACCATTTAGTGTGATTAATAGTGAAACCTCAAGCATAATTGTGAGCACAGTTGCACCCTTCTAAGCCCAATTAACCCTATGAACTTAGAAAGGTATGACCTTGCTTAGGGTCAATGACAGGGGGAGGGCCTTCAAATTGGGGGATCCCTTGCCCCCAGCTGGAGATTGGCAGCCCTATCTTCTGCTACTAGTATAGTCCAATCTAGCACCAGTCTGGTCTTGGACATATCACTTTCTCCCAGCATTGCATATCTCTGCAGGTATAAAATATGAGAAACCCACCCATGTTCTTGGAGTTCCATTAGAAAGGGAGGGATGCGAAAATACTAATTAAATAACTATAATTAACAGTGGTAGTTGTCTCCAGATGTCGTTTTCTGCACTTCTGGGAATGGAAATGGATGACTTTCCCCTCTCAATGCAGACTGCTGCATTATGGCCAACACTATGTTGCATTGTGCTGCAAAGAAAAGGGGAAGGTGGGAAACTTCTGTGAACAAAGCTCTGCTGATTTTTGGTGGGGTACAACTCATAATTTGTCTTGTTTAATTACAAATATGTTATTCCTTCTATCCAGGGATTAGCCTGTGCAGACATCTGTGTGCCAGAAGCTGACAACAGACTATGTCCTTCCAAGGACATTCATCAACCTGACCTGCAAGAGAATTCCTTCCAACAATTCCAGTGGAATTATTTAGAAGGGCATTTTTATCATAAGGAATAAAATTATCTGTGAAATTTAAGCAGTTTTCATTGCTTTCTTCCATGTATATATCACACTGTTCTTCTTGCACTGTTTTCCAGTTCTGCAATTTAATTCTGTTACATTATTTGTAATATTATACTGTTTTTAGTGAATCGTTCCCTAATTTGTATGTTGGAACCCATCCTGAGCCCATTCATGGGGTAGGGCTGAATATAATTTTACTAAATAAAGAAAGTTTTGTAACTCAATTTTATTCACTGTTGTTTATATTGTTCTTATTGTATTATTTTTAATTGAAAAATCTGCCTTAGTGAGAAAGATGGACTAGAATTAAACTAAATAAATAATTAAATACTCTTCATATGTCATATGGATGCTTGAACATTCAACGGTTCTGCTCAAGTTTTGTCCACCAGTCACAGAGAGCTGAATTTTTGATGATTGGCTCAGCAGTTTGTCAACCTGTTTGTCAGTCATCTGCATCTGATTTACTAACCTTCTCATTACCTAGACTCAGTTGATTTGACCATGCTGAACCATACTTCTTTAAATTTATGGCTGGATTGCTGCAATGTGCTCTGTGTAGGGCTGCCCTTGAAGACAGCCTGGAAACAACAACTAGTCCAGAATGCAGCAGAACAACTGGCGTCAGAAGCTAGCCACTGGAAACGTGTTACCCATTTTGAAATAGCTACACTGGCTGCCAGTCTGTTTTGGAGTTCAATCCAAGCTGCTGGTCATGACCTTCAAAACACTTCATGACCTGGGACACATGTATATGAAGGACCCTCTCCTTCCATATGTCTCTGTGCACTCATCAGAATGGCCTGTGATTGACCAGAGCCATGGCTTTTTCCATTGTGGCTCTAGCTCTGTGGAATGGGCTCCCTAAAGAGGTGATGGGTCCCCTCCTTGGAGATTTTCAGGAGGTGCAGCAAGGCCTATCTGTTTGGCAGGACTTTTGAGGGGCGTGTGAAACACAGGCATTTTTAAGGACGGGGGATGGGAGGAATTTGGGACTTGCTACTTTATCTTTGCTTTTAGCTGGGGATGTTTCAACTGTTATTGCAAATGGGCTTGAACCAAGAGAAAAAGTGGGGCATAAATGTTTTAATAAAAAAATAAATGCCTCTTTGCCAGGTTGTTTCATTCTGATCCCTTCAGGGACATTCATATCCAGCTGCCCCTGTGTTGTGGGGGGCCCTGGCTATACATTCCCACAGTGGACGGTGAAAGGAAGAAGAGCAAACTCCCACAGCCACCACTTTCACTCACCTTGTACAGGGCTTGGACCATCCACTCACAATGACAGCTGCTCACACACACTGCCTCTGGGGCTTCGGCAACTTGCTCAGCCCTGGCGGTGGCAGGGGATGCTGCCAGAGGCTTGGCAATCATTCTGGGGTACCATCCTGGACTTTTGTCCAGGGTTCCAGAATCACAAAGGCAGTCCCGATTCCTTCTTAATCATGCTGTTCAGCACAAATGGCAAGTTTGTCCATTCATTCTCATCTCAGTGCTCTGCTGCCTCTTTACACTAAGAGTGATTCCTCATCAGCATTTGCTCTGCCCCTGCTCTTTTCCCTGCACTGGCTCGAGAGATGGATTCCCCACGCGTTGCTCCACAGGCACCTCTTACATTTCGGCTTCTTCCTATTATCATCGCAGCAACAGGAAGCTGTTTTTTTTTGGAGTTCCAGTTGTCACGACGGGAATCAGAAGTAGCCCCAAAGCAAGAGGCACTGCGGAGCGACTGGTGGGGAATCGATGGCTTGTGCCGATGCAAGAAGAAGCGCAGGGGTGGAGCAAATACTGGTGAGGAATCACTCTAATTCTGCTGCACATGTACCCTAAGCCTTATGCTGAATGTTTTTCTCTGGAGCCAATTCACAATTTCCATACCAATTTTGAAAATCTACATGTTGCATGAAAATAACCACAATGAAGCCCTCCCAACCCATTTGTTTTAACTTGATTAGTATCTCTGGTAGTCCATGAGTTCAGAGCAGGGGAAAGGTGTGTGTGGAAAGGTGCTCCATCTTTAACCCTTTTCCTTTCCACCATTCATTCTTCCTATTCCAAACAGCCTGTGTAATGGGTTAGTCCTCCTGTAAGTTCAGAATGTTTGTTTACCTTCATGATATGGCCAGATGCAACTTTCCCCTGGATTTAGGCATCATTCCCTTAATACAAAATGGGGGACAGTAACACCCAGAGTGCCACTCTCACAGGAAAGGGGCTTAATGAAATGTTATGTACAGAGTATTTGAAATTAATTACTGTTTAGAAAGTCTAAAAAGCTCTGTGGAAGCTGCAGCAGAAGTGTGAAGTAACATTCTTGCTGACATGTAAATATATTCCAGAGCTGTTGCTTTACAGATGGGATTGCTTGCCTTGTGTATTTAATGAGAACATGTTTCTGAAGTCAAAGGCTGTCCTTTACACCCTGTCTTTATTTTGTGATGGCTATTAAGTTTCAAAGAGGGATTATATGATATGGAAGACTTGAGTGCTGACATAGTGCAAATGTGTGTGTACCTTCCCTCTCAAATCTCCCCTTCCTGCTACTCACGAGCATATATTCTGCTTAGCCAGAGCAGGGGGCGAAGGAAGAGCTGTGCATATCCTACATTACATATGCAGAACCATTCCTAGCACCACCCTGGAGTCGGAGAACAAAGAAGCTGCAGGCGGCCAAATATAGCTCCCTCCTCTTCTCTTCCTCTACCCAAGCCAAAATAGAAGCAAAATATTCATTGCAATTCTACATTACTACTAGTACGTTTCAATATTTTGGCACTTTTCCTGTCTCTTGTTCTTCTAGTTTGGTTGAACATTACACATGCTAAACCCACTTTCACCAAGTATGATGATATATCCACAGTATTCCAATGTATTTCTCTTTTTAGGATAGTGTATCAGAATAATGCTTTTGTATTGACATACTCAAACAAGGGATATTGGCTGTTTATCTCATTAATATACTAAACCCATCTTCCACTATATTTTTTTATTTACTTTTTCCTAACGGCAAACTAGAATGATGTATATATTTATGTTACATGTTAAAAGGTAAATTAGTTGGACAGAAAAAATTCTGGGAAAGAAATGCCTTCTTTTTGACCCAGGTTTATTAGCAATAGAATAATTAACAGCATTCTCATATTCTGACATGTTACAGTTTTATGGTTTCCCACACTAATGCAACACAGATCAAAGGTTTTCTGAATTTGTTAATTTTACTATTCTGCTATAGGTTTTTAACTTTGTACCACTTGGCATTCCAAACCTCACCAGCTATATGTGGCTCTGCTTACTGTACCTCATTCCTCGTCTGAAGAAGTGTGCACGCACACAAAAGCTTAAGTTCTGAAATAAAACTGCATTGGTCTTAAAGGTGCAATTGACTCCTATTTTATTACAGTGAAAATCTGTAAAACTACTAGAAGGACCAATCACCTCTGGAGTACATGGTCCATCTCCTTCAGGACTGTCTTATCTGAGTGGTTCTCCAGGGGCTCAGAGAAAATTCTTTCCCACTAGAAATAATAGGGACTGAACCTGGGACTTTCTATTTGCAAAACCTGTACTCTGCCGCTGAGTCACACACTGCACTCATTTCATGGAAGTCCCTTGAAAAGGTACCACAGCAACAGAGACTGACACATTTCTTCTAGATTACATAGGAAGTCCTTGTCAGCACTAGGGATGAGCATAAACCAGGAAAATGGAGGTTCATGATTTATGGGGTCTCCCTAACCATTGTTTGCAAACCTCCATGGACTTTTCCATTTACTGAGCCAGTTCAGGTTCATGAGGTTCGTGAAGGGGAGCATTTTAAATGCCTCCCATTTCATTAGGATTGCCAGGTCCGATTCAAGAAATATCTGGGGACTTTGGGGGTGGAACCAGAAGACTCTGGGGGTGGAGCCAGGAGCAAGGTTGTGACAAGCATAATTGAACTTCAAAAGGAGTTCTGGACATCACATTTAAAGGGACTGCATGCCTTTTATATGCCTTCCCTCCATTTGGAATAATGAAAGATAGGGGCAACTTCTTTTAGGGGTCATAGAATTGGACCCCCTGGTCCAATATTTTTGAAACTTGGAGGGTATTTTGAGGAGAGGTACCAGATGCTATGCTGTAAATCTGGTGCCTCTACCTCAAATAACAGCCACCCCAGAGCCCCAGATACCCACAGATCAATGATCCATTATACCCTAGGGGAATCGGTCTCCATAGGGAATAATGGAGTGCCCAGCAGACATTTCCCTCCCCCCCACTTTCTGATGACCCTGAAATGGGGGGAGGGCCTCCAAACCAGGGGATCCCTTGCCCCCAACTGGGGATTGACAACCCTGCATTCCATCCCCAAGTAATGCTGCAGTGGTGGCATGTCTCCAGGAGTGAAGGAAGCCAATTTGTCTTGCTTTCACTTGTGGAGAAAAGAACATAAGAGAAGCCATGTTGGATTAGTCCAATGGCCCATCCAGTCCAACACTCTGTGTCACAGAGTGGCCAAAAACCCAGGTGCCATCAGGAGGTCCATCAGTGGGGTCAGAACACTAGAAACCTTCCACTGTTACTCCCCCCAAGCACTTGAGACATGTGAGAGCTTCTAAGTTCTTATGGTCAGTCCATATCTCGAATGGGACCCTCGCTCCTTCTAACCATGATCTCCATGTTTTTAGAGCGAAACGTTACAGCGAACGCTTCCTTGTCCCACACCAACCAATTCCTTTGATCTTGGGAGAACTTTTTAGAGATGTAAATGCACAGTTTTAGGGACCCCCCCCCCCTCATCTGGTTGCATGAGAGTTGCCGTCACGGCGACATCGCTGGCATCACATTGGACCACAAAGGGTTTTAACCTATTGGGGTGAATTAGAATGGGTTCACTGGTGAACAACCTTTTTAACTTGTTGAATGCCTCTTGACATCTTTTTGTCCAATTTAGTTTTGCTTCTGGCCGCTTGGCCTCGGGACTTCTTCCTTTCGTTTTAAGGAGGTCTGTCAGGGGGAACATTGTGTCGGCAAAACCTTGTATAAAATTACAGTAAAAATTTGCGAATCTGATGAAGGATTGTAGCTGTCTACATGTCTTCGGGGGTTCCCAATTTAGCACAGCTTGTATTTTGGTGGGGTCCATTGCCAACCCCCTCCCCGACACTCGGTAACCCAGGTCATCCAATTTCGTCTTATGGAACTCACACTTGGATAGCTTTGCATACAGTTGGTTCTCATAGAGGGTTGCTAAGACTTCCCTCACCAGTTTTACATGAGAGGGGAGGTCATTGGAATAAATAATTATGTCATCCAGGTACACCACCACCCCTCGGTACAAATACTTTTGAAGGACTTCGTTTATGAAATTCTTGAAAATTCCCGTGGCCCCTTGCAATCAAAATGGCATGACAAAGTATTCAAATTGCCCCATCTGCATGTTAAACGCCATCTTCCATTCATCCCCTTCTTTATGCGTACCCGGAAGTAAGCATCTCTTAGATACAGCTTGGTGAAAATCTTTCCCTCCGACACGGTGCTTAATAAATCCTTTATTAGGGGTATGGGGTATGCATTTGATGTGGAAATCACATTGATCCCCCTACAATCCGTACATAACCTGAGCCCCCTGTCTTTCTTCTTCCCAAGAAGCATTGGGGTGGCATGCGGGGCTGTGGCCGATCTGATGAACCCCCGCTTTAGGTTCTAGTCTAAAAACTTGCGGAGCTCTGCTTTTTTGGCCCACCCCATAGAGTATAGTTTAGCTCAGGGGAGGCTTTGCCCCGGAATCAATTCTATGGCACAGTCAGTGTCTCGATGGGGGGGAAGCTCATTAGCTTCTTCTTCACTGAACTTATGTTTTAAGTCTCTGTACTCTTTCAGAATTGATCTCACCTCTTCTATGGTGAGGCATAGTTTTCATTCAAGGGGGGTGGTTCCGGGCCCCACTCCACGTTCCATTGATGAGGTTCGCACCCTCCATCTCTAAAGTCTATGATCTGGTCTCCCCACTTTATGTTGGGTTCATGTTTGGCCAACCATCCCACTCCCAAGACAATGTCAAATAATGATGAAGGGGCCAACAAAAATCTCTGTGTTCCAGTGGTCTTCTATCCCCATGGGCACCCCTTGGGTTTGTTCTGTGCAGGGTTCCACCTTCATTACTGTCCCATCCGTCTGTTCAAATTGTATGGTGTGTTGTAGTGGACTTATAGGGGGTCCGAGAGCTTCCACTAGTTTGGGTGTGATTATGTCTCTGGTGCACCCAGAATCTAGTAATGCTTGGGCATGTATAAAACGTTTAAGGCTAGGGTTCAGTAAAGTCAGTGGGATGAAAAACAAAGTCCCCGTAATTCTCACCCTCAGTGGTGCCGTTAGTTCCACAACCTGCTGCTCGACACCTCTCAGTGCAGGTCACTCCCATTTCTTGCCGGTTCATCTTCCCAGGTGTCTTCTCCCATTTCGTCAATAATGATGATCTCCTCCTCCCGTGGGTTTGCAGACGCCGAGCTGCCCTTCGCTGGTTCTTTTACTCATCCCTCCACCTTCTTCATTTTGGGTGTGCTGTTCTTTAGGATGGGGGGGGGCTTGAGGCTGCTTGGGCAATTCGCTGCCATGCGGTTGGGGTCACCTCATCGAAAGCAGCGTCTGGGGTTGGTTAGTTTAGTGGTTCCCCCAGGCTGACCTGCTTTCTGCCCTTCTGCTTTTGCCCCCGGCCGAGACTCACGTGCCCCCTTGCTGCTGTTGATGCTGGAGAGTCACTCTATTCATGTTGGTTTCTATTTCTCCTGCCAGTTGCACTCACCCTACCACCGTGGTAGGGTGAGCCTGTTGAAGGGCTTGATCCAGCACGCCGGCATTCAGGTCCCTCTGGAACTGCTTAATCTTCATCCTCTTGTTCCACCCTCGTACTTTAGCCACGTTGGCCTGAAACTCTGCTGCGTACTCTCTCACGACTTTGGACCCCTGTTGTAGGTCTCTCAGGGTTGTCAGCGCTCAGGTCTCTTGCAGAGGGTCTTCATATTGCGTCAGTAGTGCTTGTAAGAATGCCACCACCGTGTCTAATTCAGGGCTCTAGGTCTCGTACAGGCTTACGTACCATCTTTTGGCCGCCCCCTTCAGTTTGGAACCCAAGTAATCCACTCTGTTGCGGCAGTAGCGGCTGAGGTTGTTGGGGTAGCTGCAGCAGGGGTGGGGGGTGGGGTTGTGGTGGTTGCCCCCCTCTTTGCACTGGAGGTTGCAGTGCCTGATCTAGTTGCCTTCTCACCTCTTGGGCCATGAATGCGTTGTTTGCTCGCATTTCTTCTCTTAGACCTCTGGCCATCTCTGCCATCTCTAATCTCATCATCTGGAAGAAGTTCCTTGGGTCGGGGTTTTGTTCTTCCTCCTCCTCATCATCTGGGATTGGATCGGGGCCTTGTTCTTCCCGACCATCTCCTCCACTCGCCTCCGAGGTGCCTTGGTCGCTGTCGTCCCCCATCCATGTGCGTAGGGGGGGCAGCACTAGGATCGCCTCTCTCTGAGCGGGTACTTCATCCATTAGGCTAGTGGACCTTCTGGGGCCCCAATCCGTTGGGGCTATGAATAGTCGCTATTTGTGCAGTGGAGACCCTCGCCCTGCTGGCCTCCTAGCATCGAGTACGTGCCACGGAGGTTGTCTCGTAGCTGTGTTGGGTCCTTAATCCACACCAATCGGTCATTCTGGATTTTTGGGGGCTTCTCCATTATCTGGGGCTTTTTCCACCATTGTGGTAGAAAGTTTCCAATTGGGTTACGTCCCCAAGTGGGATTACTCCCAAAATGTCAAGTGCCAATATTTCTCAATAAGCAGTCTTTTGTTTTAAATCAAAGCTGTTTTATTGTTAGAAACTCAAGAGCTGTACCAAGGACACAAGCTCTGGGAGTAATGACGTACACACAGTTACACAGGATATCATCAAAGGTATCATACACATGCATACTTGAGTTCAAAGGTTGCTAAACAACTATCTATTATATTACTAAGGAATTTAAGCTATTGGAAACATTAACCATTCTCACACTATTCTGGTAGAAGATAAGAGTTGTCTGTGTGAACCTGTGGGAGAGGCGACTTGAAAGTAATACCAATCAGGCTGTAGCATAAACATCTTTGGGCCGGATGGATTTATTACTTGCCCAATGGTTGTAAATAAGGGGGAAGCAGAAGAGAGCTGGTGACCTGCTCTTTCTCCAGAAGAAAAACATGTTGCAGAAATAAGCGCGCTTGACACTGGGCCTGCAATTGCCTGCTCCGCCACATGTGGCTCTCTTTCTTTGGCCGTGTTGAGGGGCGGTAGTGAAACAAGATCTCTCAATGGACTGTGTGAGAACACACATCCATGAAATGCAGCTTCTGGCACTTTACTGTTCTGTATCAATATGCAGAAAGCAATGCATTGAACGGGTGATATCACTTCCAGTGATATCATGGGGTGTGGCCTACTATGCAAATGAGTTCCTGCTGGGCTTTTGCTACACAAAAAGCCCTGGGCACCATGCATGTGACACTCAAGGAGAATCTCTATGGGGCCCCAGGTATAGCTTATGCACTGCATAAGGTATGATTCCGTCTTTGTATTAATCAAAAGTTCTCTATTAGATTGCAAATTACTTTGTGTATTCTTGGAACTGTAATTCATTCTAGTCATGTTCCAAAATGATGATTGCCACTAATTAAACAATGTCATTAGCCTGACAGCCACAGAAGCCACACATACATTCAGAATGTAGCAGCAAACCAGTGAATTAAAAGTGTACATCAATTGTAAATGGCAAACCCAGAAATGTCACTGAATCAAGAGGAAAGGTAAGGGGGTTTATTTAGCATTCTTTGGAAAAACTAAATCTCTCCTGTACAAGTGGTATAAAGATGACCCCATGCTGCAATAACAAGATGCCCATTGCAACCCTTAGCCTTGCTCTTTGCTTAACAATTCATATCCCAAATTATTTTTTTTAACAGCAAGAGCCTTTAAGCCAGTGCCCCAGATCACCTGATCCTAGTTTCCTGGAGGCTTCCTTTGCTTACACATCCTCTGGACTCATTAAATGTTATCTCCAGTGGGAGAACCTGCCTAGCATTTCCTTCCTGCTCAGAGCTGAGGGCTGAGGATTTCTTTGACATCAATCCAAAGTGAATGCTAAATAGTAACACCCACCCAGTCCCCACCCCCTCTGGACTAGACTACTGATGACAAAGGTCACAGGGCTTTCCTCAGCAGGAAACAGATCCCACACAGTATGACATTTTTGGGGTGGGGGGGATTTCTGTTGCAGGTGGGAGGGCTGTGACCTTGAGCTGTGAGACCAAGGTCACCAGGAGTTCTCTTGAGGGAGGTGTACATATCATGTCTGATCTCTGTTGCTGTTCATTGGCTTTTTCATCATGTAAAGAGAAGGCATGAACACACCCAACAGGATTATCTAAATTCCAGGTGGTGGAAAATGTGATCCAGAAAATGCTATATTTAAAAAAAAAATTAGAGAAAGGTTTGCCAGATAATTAGCTTCTTTCTTGGAAGCAGCAGCTTGATGATACAGTATTTATTTTTGGAAGCAGGTATTATTTGCATAGATAAGAACACAGCTCCTTTGTCGTTTCTGACAGCTCTTCACTTCCAGCCTGCTTGCCGCATGTGGAGTTGCTTGTGCTAACTGGAAAAAAGCTCTGGTATGACAAAAAGCAATTTCTCTACTTATTTCATTTTGCCTACTATGGATCTTTGAACAGCAAATATTCTTCCTTGGGGAGAGTTTTTGGGAAGTGTCTCCTACCTGACTCAAGGAAGACATCTTCATGGTTTGAAATATTGACGCGCACCCCTGCCATCTGTGATTGGACGCTGCAGGAAGGGCCCTGCTGAGTGCAAGCATGTGACTTCAGAGTCATGTGACAGAAAGAGGAGGAACCAAATTCTCTGAACCTGTCTGTGCAAAATCGAATTCACTCCAACACTGGGGGAGGGGCTTGCCTTGCTGTTTTGCTGCTCCTGTTAACATGTGTGCAAATTAGGAGGCATGAAGATCCTTCCAAGAAACAATAAAATAGTGGCTCTGTAGAAGTTTTCAACCCAGCAGCTGAGGTTCTGTACCCCACATAAGAGTCTTCTTGATCCAATATGATGATCACCCCATGAATGTCTTCAGAGCCAGATATGGATGCATGTGACCTAGTCATCCATTTGTAGTGCTAGGCTTAAATGAGGCTGGCCTTAAGGCATTGCTGTCATGGCCTATCTTTTCAACCTTCCATTCAACAGCTGAAACAAATAGTACAGATAATCCATCTTTCTTCACTTGTAAAGCTGGCAAAATCTACAGAAGTGCTTGTCCTCCTAATATTGGCACATGTCAGTTATTTTTAAAATTAAAAGGCGTTGAGGAAACACGTTTGTTTATGTTGGCTCACAAATGGCATGCATAAATACAGATGAACAGAACCTAGCATGAACATTTACCACGGTATGTGACAGGATTAAATCGTGCATGCAAGTTATGCAACAAAGTTGTGAAATAGGCAACAAGTGCAATAAAAACCACTCAAAGGATGAAAAGATCTGTTTGGGTTTGTTTGTGTGTGTGTTTGTGCTGAAAATGTCCCTCGCCTGGGTCACCATTTGATTCAGGACCCACTCCAAGTTCTTACGACTTACTCCTGTCAGAAAAGTATATGTAACTCATGTTGTTTTTGTTTTAACATTTTATTTCTTTTAAACAGTTTAGAATTAGGGCCTACGCAGCGAAAGGCCACAGAGCATGGGCAGTTGGTAAAGTTGCTCACATATTACTAGCTGCAAGAGTAGGGTGGCCAGATCGTCCCGGTTGCCCAGGAAAGTCCCGATTCTGGCCCCCAATTCCCGCCTGCCGGGCTGGCTATACCGGGACCGTTAGAGATCCCGGTTTAGCCAGCGGGGAGCCGGCGGGCCGTGCGCGCGGTCGGGGAAGGCGGCGAGTGAGGGACCGAGCGTCCCTGCGCGTGCGCATGGTGGTGTGGTGGGCTCTGCGCATGCGCGGGGCCAGGAGAGTGGGCGGCGTAAGGCCCGCCACACCGTCGTGCGCACGTGCAGGGACGCTCGGTCCCTCACTCGCCGCCTTCCCCGACCGCGCGCGCGGCCCGCCGGCTCCTTTAGCGGGCGTAGGGCCCCGGCGGCGGCAGAGGGGGAGGCGGCAGAGGTGGTGGCGGAGGCGGCGGCGGAGACCGTGGCTGGAGCGGGAGGCGGGCCGGCGGTGCCTGCGGCGGCAGCGTGGCGGGAGGCCCTGGGTCGGTGGGCTCGGCCACCTCCTCCTCAGCCGCCGCCAGCCCCGCCAGCAGCGCCGCCAGCAGCACCAGCCGCCACTGCGCCTCCTGGCCAGCCCGCCCGCCCGCCCGGAGGGGAGGCCGCGCCCTGGGAGAAGGTAAGCCGGCAGGCAGGGAGGGAGGGGGGCGAAAGCGGGGGGGGCGGCCGGCCTTCCCTCCTCCCTTCCTTCCCTCCCTCCCTCCTTCCTTCCTCCCTCCTTCCTTCCCTCCCTCCCTTCTTCTTCCCTCCCTCCCTCCTTTTTTCCTTTCTTCCTTCCTCCCTCCCTCCTTCTTCCCTCCCTCCCTCCTTCCTTTCTTCCTTCCTCCCTCCTTCCCTCCCTCCTTCCTTCCCTCCCTTCTCCCTCCCTTCCTTCCCTCCCTCCCTCCTCCCTTCCTTCCTTCCCTCCCTCCCTCCTCCCTTCCTTCCCTCCTCCCTCCCTCCTTCCTTCCTCCCTTTCTTCCTTCCCTCCCTCCCTCCTTCCTCCTTCCTTCCTTTCTTCCTTCCCTCCCTCCCTCCCTCCTTCCTTCCCTCCCTCCTCCCTCCCTTCCCTCCCTCCTCCCTTCCTTCCCTCCTTCCTTCCTTCCTTCCCTCCCTCCCTTCCTTCCCTCCCTCCTTCCTTCCTTCCCTCCCTCCCTCCTCCCTTCCTTCCCTCCCTCCCTCCTCCCTTCCTTCCTTCCTTCCTTCCTTCCTTCCTTGGCTCTCAAATATCCGATGTTCATGTCTTGCGGCTCTCAAACATCTGACCTTTATTCTGTGTTGCTCTTTTGTTAAGCAACTCTGGCCACCCCTGGAGTAGACAATACTGACTTTGGTGGACCCAAGCACTGATTCAGTGTAAGGGAGCTTTGTGTTTGTGTCTTCTGGTGCAATTTTGTTCTCAAATCCTGTATTTACTTCATCAGTATATGGGATAAGGCACTTTCTCAACTGTGCTGCATAATGCAGCCTATTTATTTTGTCCTGTTTGCTCTGTTGGCTCTATCTGCGCCACCTTCATCACTTTCGGGGTGTGGATCCCCCAGTGGGGTGGTCTCCCGACTCCCTCCGCTGGCTGTTTCTGATAGCCCTGCGCCCCCTCTTTCATTTGATATGTGTCCCGTGCGGGTGCCACCCTCCCGCCAGGAGATGCCGCAAAATGAGCCCCCTTGAGGCTTATGGCGGCAGGGCTCGGGGGAAGCGAGCTAGACTGCTGTTCTTTTGAGGGGTTATAGAGTGTTTCGAGCCCGTCCCTGTGGCATCGGTCCCATCGTTGTGGGACCCAGGGGGCCGGCACAGCGGCCCGCTGAAGCAGCCTGTCGGTCACTTCCGGGTTCCTGTCCTGCATCTCGACCTGTGTTATTAGTGACAGGCTGCTTCGGCGGGCCGCTGCAGGAATAGCAGGATTGCTGCAGAGACCGCCAAGGAATAGCAGGATTGCTGCACAGGGGCAGGCAATGGCCAACCACCTCTGAACATCCCCTGCCTTGAAAACCCAACAGAGTCACCATAAGTTGGCCACAATTTGACTGCAATAAATAAATAAATTCAAAAGTGTTTATGTATTTATTGTTTATGCCTCTATTGTTGTAAGCCGCCCTGAGCCTGCTTGCGGGATAGGGCAGGATATAAATGGGAAAAATTAAATTAAATTAAAAATTTAAATTGAATTGGTATATATTTGGACTTTTTTTTCTTTACAGTTTTTTAACAATTACATCAATGTGCATGTAAATGTAATGCAGGCAAACAGTTACAGCAGCAGAGGGAGATACTGGGTATGGGGGCGATCCTTCTCCCAGTCCTCCAGTTTTTCTGCTGCTTTTTCCTCCTTTGCAGGGCTCAGGAAGAATCGTGCCTCTTGGAAGGATTGTACATCAGTTCTATCCTATGAATTTCATTTTTTTTAAAAATGTGTGGAACTATATCGCTAGAGATCTTTTGGTGCATATCCTGATATCACGTTACTGCTTACCTGTAAAGTGACAGAGATGCTTACCAATTCCATTGCACCCACTTATGCGTTTATAACATCACCAGGGGTTATCAGATTCTAGAAGAAACAATAGCTCCAACATAGTTAAAATTCCTCTTCCAGCTGATTGCCGAGGAGCATTGACAATGTATGGCTAACAGGTCCTAACATGCAACAGCCACATGCAATGTCCCCTCTAATCCCCCACCCCACTCCGCTACTGAGTGGAGTAGTTCACATCCTGAGCAGAATGTAATCGTAAAATGGGCAATGGGCAGTGCAAGACCCCATGGGGCTCCCAATTGCTGCTGGCTCACGCGCACAGCTTAGAGGGAACACTGAATGTGCTTTTGCATCCTTTAATATTCGTAAGTGAGCCTGAAAAGATCTTTCAGCTGCTATGGGTAGGAATAAGGCAGGATACTTAATATCCAGAAGGGGTAACAAAATCTACAATGCAGTTGTGAGCATATTGATATCCTTCTTAAACCCATTAATTTCAGTTGACTTAGAAGGGTGTCACTCTGCTTAGGATTGTAGTGTCAGTCCTTTAAGCATCCAGGGCATAGCTAAAATTGAGATTCTATCCACACACACTCTCTCTCTCTCAGCTTGACTTCGCGAACGAAGATTTAAGAAGGGTGCAGTAGTCCACGTCTGCTGCAGGCTCACTGGTGGCTGACAAGACCAATGCGGGACAGGCAGATCCGGCCACAGTGGTTGCAGGGAAAAGTCTGATTTGGG
This sequence comes from Heteronotia binoei, assembly GCF_032191835.1. Lineage (NCBI taxonomy): Eukaryota > Metazoa > Chordata > Lepidosauria > Squamata > Gekkonidae > Heteronotia > Heteronotia binoei. The sequence continues at coordinate 146,359,774 of NC_083226.1, read as the reverse complement.
GTTGGTGCTGTAGCAGTGCGATTCTTCCTCAATCTCCTTTTGTCCTCAAGACCAGCTATGCGTGCTTTCTCAAAGGAAGAGACAGCCTGGTGGATGGTGTGCCTCCATGCTTTGCGATCTGAGGCTAGGTCAGACCACTGGTGATGGTTGATGCGACAGGTGCCAAGGGATTTCTTCAAGGAGTCCTTGTACCTCTTCTTTGGTGCCCCTCTATTTCGATGGCCGGTGGAAAGTTCGCCATACAGAGCAATCTTGGGAAGGCGGTGGTTTTCCATCCTAGAAATATGCCCTGCCCAGCGCAGCTGCGTCTTCAACAGCAGTGCCTCGATGCTTGTAACCTCCGCCCTCTTGAGGACTTCAGTGTTGGTCACAAAGTCACTCCAGTGGATGTTGAGGATGGTGCGAAGGCAGCGCTGATGAAAGCGCTCAAGGAGTCGCAGGTGATGACGGTATAAAACCCACGATTCGGAGCCGTAGATGAGGGTTGTCATCACAACCACTTTGTAAACATTGATCTTTGTGCCTTTTTTTGTGCCATACACTATGGTGACAGTGAATACGTCTGAAATCACTATTGCCCTTGAGAGTTTGAGAAAAATACACCTTTTAGCCACTATGGTTCTGTGCAGAACACTTAAAAAAGATGAGAAGAAATGTAAAGTGAATTATTTTGAAAAAAAGATTGGGTAGGATTTGGAAAACTACAATCTGAGAGCGGGTGTCAGCCACTATTGACCTTCTGCTTCTAAAAACAAGATCTCATTGTTTAAATGAACAAAGTCACGTTGCAAATTAGAAAGGCTGTTTTGGAATAAACATCTTAGAAGGGGGTGAACTAGTGCTTCAGGTAGGAGTGCCACACCCACAACTGACAACCTTCTCCATCGCCCTGCAGCTGGATAAATTTAGGTACAGGATGATCACATCCAAATCCAGCTGCCTAATTCTGCTGGAGTCATTCCCATCAGGCAGTGCTAACTGGGAAAAAATACAAAAAAACCCAACAACAGCACATCATTTCTAAATGGATTTTATGAAATATGAAGGTCAGCATTTGTCATGTGGCAATAAACTAAAGTGATGCAACTTAATAATAGAACAACGTGAAATGGATCACGGCTGTGAGAGTTGTCCTTTAAAACAATCTCTGCTTTACCAGCCATCCATACTAAGTAGGGCCTAAGAACATAAGAGAAGCCATGTTAGATCAGGCCAATGGCCCATCCAGTCCAACATTCTGTGTCACACAGCGGCCAAATATATATATATATATATATATATATATATATATATATATATATATATACATACACACACACACTGTGGCTAATAGCCACTGATGGACCTCTGCTCCATATTTTTATCTAACCCCTTCTTGAAGGTGGCTATGCTTGTGGACGCCACCACCTCCTGTGGCAGTGAATTCCACATGTTAATCACCCTTTGGGTGAAGAAGTACTTCCTTTTATCCGTTTTAACCTGTCTGCTCAGCAATTTCATCGAATGCCCACAAGTTCTTGTATTGTGAGAAAGGGAGAAAAGTACTTCTTTCTCTACTTTCTCCATCCCATGCATTATCTTGTAAACTTCTATCATGTCACCCCTCAGTCGACGTTTCTCCAAGCTAAAGAGCCCTAAGCGTTTCAACCTTTCTTCATAGGGAAGGTGTTCCAGCCCTTTAATCATTTTAGTTGCCCTTTTCTGAACTTTCTCCAATGCTATAATATCCTTTTTGAGGTGCGGCGACCAGAACTGCACACAGTACTCCAAATGAGACCGCACCATCGATTTATACAGAGGCATTATGATACTGGCTGATTTGTTTTCAATTCCCTTCCTAATAATTCCCAGCATGGCGTTGGCCTTTTTTATTGCAAACGCACACTGTCTTGACATTTTCAGTGAATTATCTACCATGACCCCAAGATCTCTCTCTTGGTCTGTCTCTGCCAGTTCACACCCCATCAACTTGTATTTGTAGCTGGGATTCTTGGCCCCAATGTGCATTACTTTGCACTTGGCCACATTGAACCGCATCTGCCACGTTGACGCCCACTCACCCAGCCTCAACAGATCCCTTTGGAGTTCCTCACAATCCTCTCTGGTTCTCACCACCCTGAACAATTTAGTGTCATCCGCAAATTTGGCCACTTCACTGCTCACTCCCAACTCTAAATCATTTATGAACAAGTTAAAGAGGATGGGACCCAGTACCGAGCCCTGCGGCACCCCACTGCTTACCGTCCTCCACTGCGAAGACTGCCCATTTATACTCACTCTCTGCTTCCTATTACTCAGCCAGTTTTTGATCCACAAGAGGACCTGTCCTTTTACTCCATGACTCTCAAGCTTTCTAAGGAGCCTTTGATGAGGAACTTTATCAAAAGCTTTCTGGAAGTCAAGGTAAACAACATCTATCGGGTCTCCTTTGTCCACATGTTTGTTCACCCCCTCAAAGAAATGTAACAGGTTAGTGAGGCAAGATCTTCCCTTGCAGAACCCATGCTGAGTCTTCCTCAATAACCCGTGTTCATCAATGTGCCTACTCATTCTGTCCTTGATAATGGTTTCTACCAACTTTCCCGGTATTGAAGTCAGACTGACTGGCCTGTAATTTCCCGGATCTCCTCTGGAACCCTTTTTAAAGATGGGGGTGACATTTGCTACCTTCCAGTCCTCAGGAACGGAGGCAGATTTCAATGAAAGATTACAGATTTTTGTTAGAAGATCCACAAGTTCAACTTTGAGTTCTTTCAGAACTCTCGGATGTATGCCATCCGGACCCGGTGACTTATTAGTTTTTAATTTGTCTATTAGTTGTAGGACCTCCTCTTTTGTCACCTCAATCTGACTCAGGTCTTTCAACACCCCTTCCAATATTAGTGGTTCTGGGGCGGGCAAACACTTCTCATCTTCCACGGTGAAGACGGAGGCAAAAAATGCATTCAGCTTCTCAGCCATTTCCCCATCCTCCTTCAGTAATCCTTTTACCCCATGGTCATCCAAGGGCCCCACTGCTTCCCTGGCTGGTTTCCTACTTCTAATATATTTGAAGAAATTTTTATTGTTGGTCTTTATGTTTTTTGCAATATGCTCCTCATAGTCCCTTTTTGCCTGCCTGATCACAGTCTTGCATTTGATTTGCCACTGCCTGTGTTCCCTTTTATTAATCTCACTTGGACTGGTTTTCCACCGCTTAAAGGAGTCCTTCTTACCTTTTACAGCTTCCATTACTTTGTTTGTTAACCATGCTGGCCTCTTCTTATACCTGTTTGTGCCTTTCCTAACTTGTGGTATGTATTTTATCTGAGCTTCTAGGATTATAGTTTTAAATAGTCTCCAAGCTTCCCCAAGGGTTTTGACCGTATTTACCTTTCCTTTCAGTTTCCTCCTCACATGCCTCCTCATCTCAGAGAATTTACCCCTTTTAAAGTTAAATGTGGTTGTGGCGGTCTTTTTGGGCAACTCCCTATTTATACAAATGGTGAAATCAATAACATTATGGTCACTGTTCCCAAGCGGCGCAATCACTTTTACGTCTCTCACCAAGTCTTGGGCATTACTTAGGACCAGATCCAGGATCGCCCCACCCCTGGTAGGTTCTGAGACCATCTGCTCCATAGCACAGTCATTGAGAGCATCAAGAAACTCAATCTCTTTCTCTCGACCAGAACACATATTGACCCAATCAATCTGCGGGTAGTTAAAATCCCCTATTACGACACAGTTTTTACGTTTAGCCGCTATCTTTAATCCCTCCATCATATTATAATCGTCCTCTCTCTTTTGATTTGGTGGGCGATAACAAACTCCCATAGCTAAATTTCCTTTTGGGCCTGTTCATAATAGCTGTTTGGATTTAACCTTCCCTCCACTCACAATGAGAGCATGAGAAATGCTGTTATCCCTGAGAGATCAACAGCACAAACCAGTGTGAATGCTCAGCAACACTGGTGAATGTTAAAAGCACATCTTGTCCCACAGAGAGATGTTCTTCCTGTTTACAAGGTCGGTACGGAAGAACAGATTTCCCCAAACCCATTCATTTATTCTTCTGGAATTTCAGTTGGCATTATGGTACTCCCCTTTACTGGCAGTTTTGACAAGGAGAACTGACAAGTGGTTTTGACAAGCAGAATTTCTAAAATTAATTCCCAATTTGGACTGTGCTTGATTTGCTCCAATTTTCAGTCAATTTTTATCCATTTTTCCTCAACATGTTATAAATACACGTGTATGTTGATAAAAAATGCTGAAATAAAACATTATTTATGTGATTGTATGTATGGTTACAATTCTGTTCTTACATGGTGTTTTACTGATACACACATGTACACACATGTAGTAAAACATCTCACTGCAAAAGTATTTCTCTGAAATTGGAAGATCATTTCAAAATGTGACTTTGTTCAGCTGGTCTTCCACCAAATATTTACTGGAAAACACAGTCTGTACTTGTCTCCAGAAGGCTCAAAGCAAGGGACCTAATGAGACTCTTAGGGAAGAGAATATTTATGCTGTGATCACAAACACACTTTGTAATGCACTTTCAATCCACTTTCAGTGCACTTTCCAACCGGATTTTGCCAGTTCACACGGTACAATCCAGTTGGAAAGTGCATTGAGAGGGGATCGAAAGTGCATTATTTAGTATGTGTGATCACAGCCAAAGTCTTGGGGCAACAGCCAAAAGGACTCTACCTCATCAGTTCTAGAAGTTAGGTCTGAACCAGAACTACATCATTCCAAGACACAATACTTGAATCTTTTTTTAATGCCGAGTCTCAACTTTAAAGCTTGTAAAGTATGAATACATGGAAGTACCCATGAACAGACACAGTGCATTCCCCTTATCATTGAATAGTTGCAGTGAATTTAGTCCCTGCCTTTGGTGTGGGTCACATCATTCATTACCGTTGCTGATTATTCTTTGAATTCTTTTATCCCATTTATATTCCATTTTATGCTGCAAGACATTCATACACAACTGTTACAAAATAACATTTGAAAAATTACATTAATTTTAACAGGAAAAATTCAGTACAAGAAATGAAAGCAAAAGTAACAAGCCACAAGGAAGAAACTAAATTAAAATGAGGATATGTGATTTGAATTAGCTTTTGAAATTCATCCTATCTGTTATTGGAGCCCTCTTCTTATGTGGAAGTAATAAAGGGGTTGGGACTAAAGGATCATTTGGATTGCATTCGCATTAAATATGAATGCATGAGGCAGGGAGGACCAAGATAAAGGGACTTGAGGAGGGATGAGAAGTAGTAAGTTTTCTAATTAGGAGGCTGCCCAGTTTTTGTGACAGAATAATTTGTTCTGTTCAGTAGATATGCCATTTTAAAACATCCTGAAAGTGATGGTTTTGTTGCAACAGAAAGCAATTTAGAAAGGTCCAAAACAGGGCTTTTTTGAGCAGGAATGCAGTTCCTGCTAAACAATGGTGAGATCAGGGGTGTGGCCTAATATGCAAATGTGTTCCTGCTGGGTTTTTTCTTTTAAAAAATTCCTGGTCCAAAATATTAGTGTTAAGAAAAATTCTCTTTATTTCTCTTTATGCAGTTCTCCATGAAATCCACTACTTTTCTTCTTTTCAGGAGTTTGGAGTTTGTTCTTAAACAGTTCTGTTTTGTTCAAAGAGAAATTTCGAGAGGAAGTGAGGCTTTGCAAAATTTCAGAATTTCACTGCATTGAGGCCCTGTCATGATCCTAGACCTAGTGCAGCCTATAGGCTCTAGGGAAGCCTGTGTAGAAGTTGCTGGTGGGCCTACATCTCCCAGGATCTGTTCTGTTCCTCTAATTGGGTGGCAAAGGTTTGGAGGGGAAACTAGCCCAGAGGGGTGGGACCTGGGAGGAAAGCATAAAAGGCATGGGTGAAAGGAAGTTTGTTCTCTCTGGAAGGGCTGTCAACCCTAAAACAACTGCAAGTGCTGAAGTTACAAAAAGGTGCATTGATTTCTCTGCACAGAGAAACAAAGGAGAAATATTTTAAAAGAGAACAGAAATTAATGGCTATATCTTAAACAGTAAATTTTTAGTAAAAAAAAACTCCCTCTCAATAAGATCATTAGTTCAAAAATTCCCCAATTTTTGTGGCAAACCAAAAGGAAGAACTTGTTCTGTCCACCAACATCATTGGTCTTAATGTGTCAGTTACTGGATCAACAAGTATCTTATGCAAGCATGTTTTTTTTCAAAAACAATATCGTGGACATGCTGGCAAACATGCAACATTGCCTTTATCTAATTTATTTTCTTGCCACCCAACAGAGCTGGAGACAGACAAAATAAACAGGACACTGAAAGGTGATTAGAAAATTCTTATCTAATAAAAATACAAGACAACCAAAGAAACTGGAATAAAAATAATCAGGTGATGTTGTCATAGTAAGTGTTTGAAATAGTCCACTTACTTAGTCATTTCCCCTCTGGAGTTCATGAACTATTCCAATGCTTTCTTTGGAACCAAAATGGTGGTTGTACATGGAGGGCCTATAGAGCACATGAAGTTGCCTTGTAGTGAATCAGATCACTGGACTATCAAGTTCATTGTAGTCTGCAGCAACTGGTAGCATATCTTCACGTAGAAGCCTTTTACATCACTTGCATGGGATGACTGCATGGGAGGGATCACACACATGGGAGACTGAATGGGGGCCTTGCAATTATGCAGAAGGTCTCAGGACCAACCTCCAATAGAAAGGATGGGCTCATGTAGTCCTATTAAGCAGCCCCCAAAATGTATGCATGCTTGAAATCTCATGTAGTCTAGATCACATCTCCTTTCAGTTCTTTAGGACTTGTGAGCATGGTCACAAGTTGGAAAACAGAGTGAGCTTGGGGATGGGATGACACAAAAGGTGCTCCTCTCAGCTGAGTGAACAAAAGCATCCCCCTGTCTGAATTTGTGACTGGGTTGCATATTGTAAGCAAAACCCTTAGAAAACCTGCTCACTTTGTTGTTGAATGCTTGAAACTGTATCACAAATGCGTTGTCTGCAGTGACTTCCGCATTGCCAGTGCAAACCATTTCGGCTGCTGGTTGCTAATGGGTTTTAAAAAAAATTGTTTTAACCATTTCAGACACAACCATTTGTGTCCAGTTGGAACTTTTTCATGAAAACCCTTTTCTCCCATGCATAGCATGCTTCTGTATCTCTGCAGAATAATGTTTAAAATCTGTGCTGTGCTCCTGAAAATGCTGCCTCTTGGTTTCCCTGCCCACTTCCTATGCATTCCCTTCCTCTGCTATCCATTTTAAAAACATTAGTATATTGCAAATGTTGGAACCCTTAGAAAAATCTGGGTGGCTCCAAAGAGGTGGAAATACAATTTCACATACAATTTATGAATAGATTTAAATGCTGTTTAACACTTCCCTTCCCCCATCATTTCACAGTAGGATTGCCAACCTCCCAGTGAGGCCCAGCGATTAGCTGGAATTACGACCAATCTCCAGTTGACAGAGATCAATTCCCCTGGAGAATATAGCTGCTTTGAAGAGCAGATTCTATGGCATTACACCCTGCTGAGGACATTGCCCTCCCCAAACCCTGCCCTTCCCATGTTCCACCACCAAATCTCCAGGAATTTCCCAAACTGGAATTGTAATCCTACTTTTCTGGGAGCAAGGGTTGGGGAGGGGGGGACAGCTAAAATGGAAATGTAAAAGTGCCCTTTCTCATCTGCCAAAAAGGGGAACAAACTTACATGGGAAGTGTATTTCTTAGGTGTTTTGAACCTGCTTTTGGAGGCAATGGAATTAGGGATGCCAGCTTCCAGGTGAAAACTGGGCATCCCCTGGAATTGTTATGGCTAATAGCCACTGATTGACCTTTGTTCCATATGTTTTTCCAGTCCCCCCTTGAAGCTGTCTATGCTTGTGGCTGCCACCTCTTCCTGTGGCAGTGAATCCTACATGTTAGTTACTCTTTGGGTGAAGAAATACTTCCTTTTATCTGTTCTAAGCTTACTGCTCAGCAATTTCATTGAGTGCCCACAAGTTTTTGTATTGTGAGAAAGGGAGAAAAGTACTTCTTTCTCTACCTTCTCTATCCCATGCATAATTTTTTAAACCTCTATCATGTCACCTCTCAGCCATCGTTTCTCCAAGCTAAAAAGCCCTTGTCTCTTTAACCTTTCTTCATAGGAAAGGGTTCCATCCCCTTAATCATTCTAGTTGCCCTTTTCTAAATCCTTTCCAATGCTTTAATATTTTTTTTTTTTTATGTTTGGTGACCAGAACTGTACACAGAATTCCAAATGAAACAGCACCATAGATTTATACAGGGGCATTATGATACTGGCTGATCTGTTTTCAATCCCCTTCTTAATAATACCCAGCATAACTTTTCCTTTTTTATTGCAGTTGAACACTGAGTTGACGTCTTCAGTGAGTTATCTACCATGACTCCAAGATCTGTCTCCCAGTCAGTTATCACCAGTTCAGAGACTCCATCAGTATATATTTATAGTTAGGATACTTGGCTCCAATGTGCATTACTTTGCACTTGCCCATGTTGAACGTCATTTGCCACATTGATGCCCACTTGCCCAGTCTTGACAAATCCCTCTGGAGTGCTTTATAGTCCATCCTGGTTCTCAGTGCTCTGAACAATTCTGTCATCTGCAAACTTAGCGACTTCACTGCTTACTCCCAACTCCAAATCATTAATGAACAAGTATAAAAGCATGCAGTACCCCGCTGCTTACCACCTTCCATTGTGAAAACTGCCCATTTATGCTTCCTCTCTGTTTCTTGTTAATTAACCAATTATTAATCCACAAGATGATTTGTCCTCTTATCCCATGACTGCTATGTTTACTTAGGAGCCTTTGATGAGGAACTTTTTCAAAAAGTTTCTGGAAGTCTAGGTAAACAACAGGGTCACCCTTCTCCACATGTTTGTTCACCCCCTCAAAGAACTCTAAAAGATTAATGAGACAAGCTCTTCCCTAACAGAATCCATGCTGATTCTTCCTCAATAGTTTTTGTTCAACAATGTGCCTACTAATTCTATCTTTAATGACGGGTTTCAGCAACTTACCTGGTATCAACATTAGATTGACCTGCCTATAATTGCCAGATCTCCTCTGGAACCTTTTAGAAGGTTACATTACCTACCTTCCAGTCCTTAGGGATGGAAGCTTAGCTTACTTTACTTTCTGAACTTGTGTACTTTCTTTACTTTCAGAGCATTTTCATGAACTAGTTTTAGAACTAGAAATATTAGATTTTTTAAAAAATGGGAGAAACTTTGAATGCCCAGTTGTGTCTGATATGGCATGTATTTACAATCTAAAAAATAAAAACTGAAGCTGGTAACCTTAAATCCCTACCACTTGACCAAAGGAGGAAAAGGGTAGACATTAGACAAGGCAGAATTTGCTTTTGCTCAGATTAAATACAGGCCTTAATACTTGTAAAGGCATTAACATACTTCCCCCCCCCCACAAGAAATATCAATAGATTTAAGTCTTCAAATAACAATATTTTGAACTGTGAATTGTATATAAGGCTGGATTGTTACTTTAGAAAACATCCAGTTTGGACTTTATAAAGTTCTTTAATTAGCTAAGCAGGGAAGGAAGGCTGGGGAGAAAAAACTACCACCAACGCTAAGATCTGAAGGGAACATTTGTTTTGTCTTACTGTTTCTAGCTTGCACATGGCCAAAGGCACAAGCTCTTGGACATGAGCTGAAGGGCAAGAGGCAAAGGGCTCTTGGCCCCCCCAACTCAGGTCCTGTTTTGGTCTAGGATCTTTGAGGTATATTGTGACAAGATCAAAGTAAATGATATGACCTTAGGTCAGTTGACTGGCAAGCTAATCAGTTTACAAAGGAGCAGCATTACATATTGTTTTTTTTGCTGAATTGTAAAAGGCAAATTAATTAGTTTCATAAAGGCATGTAATACTTTGAACCATCAAGCTCAGCTCCTAAATTGCTTAATTGCCAATTAGAACACAAGAAGTGTTATAAAATGTTGGCTAATAGCCCCTGATAGACCTACCCACCACTTGTCTAATCCTTTTTTAAAAAGCCATTGAAAATAATGCTAGCTTGGGTTCTGAATTTGATTCCAAATTCTAAGTTATTTCTTATATTATTTTCCTTTTATTTGTCCTTTAAAATAGATCTAAAAACCACTCCTCCCATTCATCTGTTTGTGTTTGTTTTTATTTTTAGATATGTTTATATATCTAATATTTTCATTGTTTGCCTAATTTGGGTGGGAAAGGGGCTTTCAGATGACAATAACATAAAACAACATCAGGGAGAAAGGTTGTGGTCCCATTCCAGCCTTTTCTATTTGCAAGGATTTTTTTTCCCCAGAGGGCAGCATTGAAAAAAATGACTTTCACTTGCTGTCTGTAACATAGAGGTGTGCAAAAAAACCTTTTTTTTTTTTAGAAAATTCAGATTTGGGGGTATTCAGGGCTTAAAAATTCAGGGGGCTGAATATCTCCTAATAGCAGATTTGGTAGCCAAATCTGATTCGGGAGATATTCAGCTATTTCCAAATATACAATCGCATTATGGGCCATTGAAGTCAATGGCAAAGCAAGGTACAATGAATTGTGGCTGAGGAGAGGGGGTTTGAGTTAGAGGCTCCATATTTGCAGGGCAGCTGAAGAAGTCTCTCCACAGAACCCCAAGTTTCAAAAAAGATTGGACCAGAGGGTCCAATTCTAGGGGCAGCCAAAGCAGGTGCTCCATCTCACCATTATACCCTATGGGCTACTGAAGTCAATGGCAAAACAGGGTATAATGAATTGTGACTGGGGGAGAGGGGGGTTGAGTTAGACGCTCTGAATTTGCAGGGCTGCTGCAGGAGCCTTTCCTCCACAGAACCCCCAAGTTTCAAAGTGATGGGACCAGGGAATCCAATTCTATGGGTATCCAAACAGGGCTCTTTTCCCCAATTATGGGGAAAAAGCAATCAGTAATTTTTCCCACTGGGGGCAACCTCTTTTGCTTCTAAAAGAACACTAGAGGTGTTATTTGTGGGACTGATTGCCTTGTAAAGTAAGGTTCCCCTTGAGCAACCTTGACTTCTCAGAAGCTTCTTTTAAAACTCAAGTGTTTTGTCTTGGTTTCAAAAATCTTTTTTCGTACAGTGCAGTGTTACAGGACTCCTCACAGGTATTTCTTCTGAAGGGCTGTGGTTTAGTATGCAACTCCTTTACATGTGGAAAGTCCATGCCCCATTTCTGTTGCTTGGCACTAGTGCATTCAATGTGCTGGTTCTGCACTGCAGACTCCACAGAAAGCTCCAATCCCAATTTTAAATCTGAGAGATCTTCTAATGTGAACTAAGGTCCTGTGCATTGCACTACCATTGCCACAATAGCACGTGTTCTGCTAGGCAACAATGTTCTTTGCAAGCTAGCACTTTCAGCACAGTTGACTTGACTGCAGAGATTCTCTCGGAGAATCTGACTGCTGCCTAGAGTTGAACCCCCAGTCTAATCCTTTTGAAAGTCGGGGGTTCATAGGGGAGAGACACCAGAAGCAGTTCTGCAAATTTGGTGCGTCTCACTCAAACCCCACCCCCCACTCCAGAGTCACTTTTCCCACTGTTATTACAGTGGGAAAAGTGACTGATTGCTTTAGACCCCCTGGTCCAATCTTTTTGAATCTTGGGGGTTCTGTGGGAGAGAGGTTCCTGCAGCTGTTCTGCAAATTTGGGGCCCTTACCTCAAACCCTCTCATCAGCTGCAATTCATTATACCCATTACTTTTTTTTGCCATTACTTCAATGGCCCATGGGGTATAATGGAGCCAAATGACTTCCCCGTGGTGCAGAGTGGTAAGCTGCAGTATTGCAGTCCAAGCTCTGCTCAAGACCTGAGTTCGATCCTAACAGAAGCTGGGTTCAGGTAGCCAGCTCAAGGTTGACTCAGCCTTCCATCTTTCTGAGATTGGTAAAATGAGTACCCAGCTTGCTGGGGGGAGGGGAGTGTAGATGACTGGGGAAGGCAATGGCAAACCATCCTATAAAAAGTCTGCCATGAAAACATCGTGATGCGACATCACCCCAGAGTCGACTGGTGCTTGCACAGGGGACTACCTTTACCTTTACTTGGTATCAGGTATCTGTTGAGACAAGGCTTCATGATGGGAAGTGACTATGTCACCAGCCATGCTTATGTGATCACTGCCCTTCAAAAGTTGTTTTCCCCACACCACTGCACAAAATATAAGGTCTGGTTCTTCTGCTTCTAGAACAGGGTTCACTAGTCAGTGCCTGATCCACATTATAGGGTTTCTGGTTTGGTCCCTTGTATTAAACATTTCCTGGGAAACCAGCCAGAATTCTTCAAGGATTTTATTTTCCACCCTTTACCGGATATGGGAATATACTTGCAAATGAAGACCTATAAATATTTAAAGACATTTTTGTGAGCTCTGTGCATGTCTGTGTATTGCTGAGGTGACACAGGCCTGAATTATAAACATGTATAGAGGCCATATGGTATTTAGTTCATTATTCTAACACAGGCACCCACAGTAATGAGAAAATAGCTTTAACAGTTTTTGTTTTGCTTTAATCAGTTTAAAGGATATCTCAGAAGTACGGCTTGTGCACTTCCATCAGCTTTGTGGATTTCCTGCGCCAAACTCCAGGATAATATTGCATTTGTTTTTAATGATGTTTTTATCTTGACTAATGTTAGTATGCAAAGATGGGGCAATGGAGGGTACACAAAGATGTTCACAATTCCACTGTGAGCATGATTCAATCATCAGGGATCTAATGCTGAACACTGCCAGTCTTGAATGATTTTGAAAAGTAGGTCACGGTAACACCAGTGCATAAGGTCATTATTTAGAAAAAAGACCTTCAAGAATTTCAGAACTCCGAGGAGAAATTCAGATGAGGAGAATTTCAGAACCAGTCTCTCTTTAAAGTACAGTTTGGTGTAGTGGTTAAGTGTGCGGACTCTTATCTGGGAGAACCGGGTTTGATTCCCCACTCCTCCACTTGCACCTGCTGGAATGGCCTTGGGTCCGCCATAGCTCTGGCAGAGGTTGTCCTTGAAAGGGCAGCTGCTGTGAGAGCCCTCTCCAGCCCCACCCACCTCACAGGGTGTCTGTTGTGGGGGAGGAAGGTAAAGGAGATTGTGAGCCACTCTGAGACTCTTCGGAGTGGAGGGCGGGATATAAATCCAATATCATCTTCTTCTACATGTAAAACCTCTCTGATTTCCTGTTTTAATTGATTCTGTCCTGTTCAGCATTCAGAAATGAGTATACAGATCCTCTTGCTTTGAACGTGTACTTTCCCTTGTTTGGGAGGTTCTCACTGCACAATCAGTATTCAGTTTTTAAACAGCTAGTGACTTGAATCTCTTTTTAAAGAAGATGCATCTGGGAGTTTAAAATTACAACTCCTATCAGCTCTGCAAAAGGCTACCAATTGCTTTGTCTGAATATTTGAACAACTAACCTGATGAACTGGATGGAGCTATACAAGATGCCTGTCAAGAAATAGTTCCCTGCATACAGCCAGAGAGCAGGGCATGAGTCAAATAGGTGGGCTCAATAAACTTTAAATATATTGACTCTTTCTATTAAGACGACGAAAACAGCCAAAAAAAAAAAGAATGAAAGGAGAGCAAGCAGAAAGCGGCATCTCTTCCAAGACATGTTCAATTTGCCCCACAAACTTCAAATTTATATTGCTTTTCATACTCAAGGAACTCTACAGGCCAGCATCTTTTGTCGTGTTTTCAGTTCAGCAAGTAGGCCCAAGTCCTGCTGTTTCCAGAAAAGGACTTCACAAGCAGTGACAACATCTCAGAGGAAGAAACAGCCTGAGGTTTGTCTTGCTCTTTGTCATAGGCCAGATAATAATAAAGTCACATGGTTCTTTGCTTGCAAACCTCTCCGGGTATCCACTGAGAAATCTTATTGCATGTTGCAAGCAGAGGTTAGGGTTGCCAGGTCCCTCTGAGCAGCAGGCAGAGATGGGGTGGGGGACTTTCTGGGAGTGGGGAGAATTGCCCAGCATTTCAGCAATGTGCCTACATGACCCAGAAGTGATATAGGTATGTCAGGGGGCAATGCTCTGGTTTTTAGACAAAACCCTATGGTAGAATTAACTTATATCATAGAGTTTTTGCCTAAAACTAGAATATCAGCCTTGATGTTCCCAACATACCTACATCACTTTAATTTCTGGTGTTCCTCCCTTGGTGTGTGGGGGGGCTAATTTCTCCATATGGGCCAGCTGTGGAGAGATGGGGGCAAGTCAGCAGGAGACTACTGCCCCCACCGGGGAGGTCTGACATCCCTAGTAGAGGAGTGTAACGAGAGTGCCTTGAAATAATATACGTTGTGTATTATTGTACTTCTATCAAACTCCTCCATTAAAAGGATCAAAGTGGCTACCAGCAGCTTTCCATTCAGGCACTGAACCCATCCACTCAAAAAGATGCTTGAGAACCTGCTGGACTGGCCCATGTTGTGCTCACCAAGGCACTTTGGCTGTGTTCAGTAGTGTACTTTCTCCATATCCACACATCCTTGGCAGTCCTGGTCCCCACTTCCTTAGCTCTCCCCTTCAGTCAGGCCCCGGGAGCTTCTTGCAGCTGCCACAGCTCTCTCACTCCTGCCTTTTGATGACCTTGGTGGCTGAGATGGGTCCTTCTCTTCCAGCAGCACAGCATGTTACTTCCAGCCTGGCTGTTTCTACTTCCTGCTGTCTGAACTTTGCCATGGCCATGCTTTAAAAAGCAGCCACAACAACAACCTTACAATTTGCTTACCATCTTTTTTTTTTTTTTGCATTTTAATAAATGGTTTTGTTCTTTGCTTTTCACTATGAATTTTGCAGATGTGTCTGTGTTGCATAGTCATGCAGTACAGATTTGCTATGCAATTAATATGACAGTAATTTGTACAATGTACATAACATAATTAATCCAGATGATACTAATTTGTTGATGCATAAATAATGTTAAAAATGTGTACGTTATTCGAGAATTTGGTGCAAAGAAATATAAAGTCGTTCAAAGATAAAGAATCACTGGTTGGATTTGCATTGGAGAAATGTAAAATTAAAATTATGATTTGGGTACAGAAACAGCAGGGGTAGAAATTCACACTCTTCCCTTAAGAACTTTTTAATAAATGGGAGCACCAGAACTTTGCCTTGAACTGGAATCCAACTAGTGATTTTCCTAGACGATTATTTTGCCCAGCCTTGGAACCACTGCAATATTTTTCAATTTTCTGAGCTGCTGAGCTGCTTTAAAATGAGGCAGCAATATTTTAACAAAAAATGTCCTCGTATTTGCTTCTTCTATTGCTGTTCTTGAAAATACATACCATAAAGTTCATTTAAGTATTAAAAATAAATTACTTTTGGCAGTGAAAACAAACAATAATTCCAGCTTCAAGAAGAGTACAAAACTCAGTCTACTAGGCTGGCTTTTGTTCCATGAGCATAAGTCTTAAAAGCTTTACTTGAAAAATATAGGGCTTTCCAATAGAGCTGCTAAGCCCTAAGTGGGGCGGGGAATTCCGCACCCCCAGGTCTCATTGCCTGGCAGCAGGATAATTAAAAAAAAAATCAGACTTGTATACATATCAAAAGCTTTTACCATAGAATTTCAGGTGATTCCTGACACTTTGTCACTTCTAGTAAAAATTTCTTGCAAGTACAAAGGCTGCATTAAAAAACTATAACAATGCTGTGTCGCTCGCAACCCTACTTCCCATAGATATTAATAACTAGGGGAATGCAAGAAAAAAGATTTTTTTTTTTAAATTCAGAAACATTGGATCATTTTTTTTTTGTATTTTCCAATATTCTCAAATACCAATACCAGTATGGTATTTGGATTCAGTAATGTTCAGGAATCCTAATTCCCCCCCCCCCCCCAGGTTTTTATACCCTGCTGGGGACCATAAAAGTCAATGGCAAAGCTATTCTGGGGTATATTCAGAGGCCGGCAGAAGGGGTTTGAGGAAGAGGCACCAAATTTGCAGTGTAGCTGTTGGACTCTCAAAAGGACCCCCAAGTTTCAAAAAGAAGGTGCCACCATCCTCCATTGTTTCCAGTGTGGGGAAAATAGTGAGGCAATATAAACCCAGCAGAATGTCCCAAAGAATCTTTGCAGTAGAAAGTGATGGGGGGGGCATTTTTGCAAGGCCCACAGCAGAACCAGTGCAATGTGCCCTGCAGAACCAGTGACACTGCGGTAGACCCAAACCCCAACAGGACTAAGGTCAAATCAGAGAATCTCTGAAGTAGAAGCTGGGGGGGGGCATTTATGCAAGGATAGCAGAACCAATGCAATACATTAGTGTCCAGCAGCAGAACCCAGTGCCAACCTAGTGCCCAGCAGCAGAACCTAGTACCAATTTATTCATGCCTAGCAGCAGAACCCAGTGTCATTGTGGCAAATGCCAGCTTGACAGGACTGATGTCAAGCACAGAATCACAATCCAAGAGAGGGGGAGGCGGGTTGCAAGGACAGCAGAACCAGTGCAGCAATGCCCAGCAGTACAACCCAGTACCAACCTACTAGTGCCCAGCGGCACACATTTGGAGCACAGAACAGCAAACCTCAACACCACCCTCCCCCCAAATACCAACCTTCTAGAAATTAAAGGGAAGAAATAAAGGGAGTGGGGTGAGAACTACTGGGGGGGAAAGATGGGGGGGAAGGCTTTAAAATAGAAGAGAAAGCAAGAAGAACCTAAACCAAAAGCCCCTCTCCACACACACAAAAAGAACCAAAAAATGAATAAGTTAACAAAGTTTTAAACCAGCTCCAAAGAACCAAAGCCAAGAACCACTCCCACAACCTACCACCGGGCCCAAACAACAACAGAACTCCACAAAAATACCTGTAAGCCAGAAAACCAAATGGAACCTAAGAATACAACCAAAGGGAACAGAAAAAAAAGGCTTGAGGTCCCTGGCTTCACCCCCCTCTCCACAACCTACCACCCACCAAGCTCAAAAAACAACTGACAGTAAAATAAGGGGGGGGGGGATGTTGTTTCAGTCAAACCAGTCTCTGTCGTCACTCTTCTCCAGGCAGGCAGGATCTGATCCGAAGTCCACAAGTCATGAACATGTGAAAGTAGCCAGTTAGAGGAGCTCTTTATCATGATGTATAACAAGAGACCCATGGTTCCTTTGGGAATGATAGGCCTTTCTCCAATTACTACAACTCCCATACTGCAAGAATGCATATTTATGAATTATATCCAACCTGTAAAGTTTAAGCTTAGCCAGTGGATATGAAAAGCATATAATCATGCCTGGGATTACTAATTTTCAGTTATTTAAACATTTAAATACTCTGCCAATTTTTTTCAAATGAGTAGTATGTTGGAAAGATTTAAACAGAAAGAAAGGGTCTGAGCCGCATCATTATCCTCTACCACTGCCACAAAGGAGAAGAGGAGAAGATCCAAACTGGAGAATTGTGTAGCAAGGTTTTTGGAGGGGGGTAGATGGCAGATTTGGACTGACAATTTCAAGGCAATGTTGACTGGAAAAGTTCTGTATTTGTTAAGCTCATAAATGCCATTTCAATTAAGATTTGAGTCTGGTGGGAGTTTTCCTATTATTGACCAGCCATACTCACAACCAGATCTTTCACGTATAGAATTGGGATCAGGCCCTGCCCTCCCATCCAACCCCCCGTTGGATCTTTCTGGCCCCTCCATTCCCCGGCCCCCGCTCTCTCCACGCCACTTTGGGGGCCCCACTCCATGGATGCCTCCCCCTCCCTCCCTTCCAACTCACCAACGCAGCAAAACAGGGAAAAGCAGGCTTCAGGGGCTCTTTCAAGGAGGAAAAGCCATTCTGAAGCCGGCAGTTCATACGCCAGCTTTACAGCACGCTCAGCAAGTTCATTACTGGCTGCCCCAGCGCTGAACTTGCTGAGCACGCTGTAAAGCCGGCATAGGAATTGCCGGCCTCGGAGCAGTTTTTCCCACCAGTCATGTGACCAGCGGGGCAGGGGATGTCTTGAAAGAGCCCCTGAAGCCCGCTCTTCCCGGTTTTGCTGTGTCAGTGAGTCTTGAGGGAGGGAGGGGGAGGTGCCGTGTGGAGGGGGTGGGACCACCAAAGCAGAACAGAGATCAGGGCCAGAGCGGGGGCCACCAGAAGGGGGGGCCTTTCATCCAAAAATTTTTCCCATGGCCCCCCCCATCTGGAATTTTCTGGCTACGGGCCTGATTGGGATACAGGGGAAAGGCTTTCAATTCAAATGTGATGAGGTCTGAATCTCAACATTTCTATGGTTGTGTTGACAGGGCTGGTGCGTAGGGTTCTGCCGCCTGAGGCAGAACTCTGATGCACGCCCACCCCCCCTCCCACCGGGGAAAAGTTTTCATCACATCAGTCACTGAAATGCTGTTGTTTCTCCCGCTTCCTCCCCACCTACCTTGTCCATTGAATAGTAGGTGCAGCTGCATAACAATCCCTGGATTAGGAGATCAGGCAGCTAGCCAGCCACCAGGGAGAAGCCCGCCCCACCCTTTCTCCACTTCTTATGGGATTTGGGGTGGTGGGTGGCTTGCTGGCCTTTTGACTGGGGTGGGGGCTGCCGAGGACAGCCCCAGGCAAGCGAGGCCTGCTTGGGCTGGCTGGATTTCTAGCCAACCTCACTTGCCCAGGGCTCTCCTTTCTTGTATAACATTGCTTTTGGCTGGGGGCCCCCGGCATATGCTAATGAGTTATGCTAATGAGCTCCGCCACCTATTTTTCTACAAAATGACCCCTGATTATAGCAAACATCATACTGTGGGGAGGGGGAGATGAAGTTCTCCTGAAACAATTGATCTCCAGCCTACAATGATCAGTTCCACTGAAGAAAATGGCAGCTTCTAAGGCAGTTTGCCACACAGACCAGGAGAAACAGAATTCCCTCCTGAAGCACTACCTTAAAATCTCCAGGAATCTCACAAACCAAAGTCATATTCAGGTGGGTAGCCTGAATGTCTGAGGTAGCAGAACGAAGTTCAGTCCAGTAACACCTTTAAGACCGCTTGTTTTCTTTGAGGTATAAGCTTTCATGTGCACACACCCTTCTTCGGATACATTGAAATGGAAGTTACCAGTCCATCATATAGGTTGCGGGTGAGCAGCAGATTAGCGTAAACATACTTCACACCATCACAAGATTCACATTTGAACATGAGGTCAATGGATATTCCTATATTTTTAGCTTTTGAGGAAAAGTAGTGTATGATGGTTTGCATGCTGAGAAACGATAAACATTAATTTAAATAATTACCTGAAAAAGGATTTATCATTGATGTGATGGAAATGTTCTTTCTGTGATGCTGTATCAGCTACAAAATGCCCTGCATTATAAGATTTACCACTTTGGCTTGTGAACATCTGGCCTGGCATATACTGATCCCTGCCCTTCTTTCATGCAAACCTGAATTCATACCCATTCATGCCCATTCTGGGTATCTGGTGAAGCGACCCACTCCCATCACACAGTTGGGTATACCTCCTGGTGTCCAGGACAAATTATGATCAAAAGGATTGGTTTGTAAGCAATCTCATGTCCCCGACCCCAAGCTGAGTCCCAAATTGGATCTCTTTTCCAATTTCCTAGACTTCTGCATATTAATTACAACCCTCTGCAGGAGGTAAGACTGCAGGAGACTTTGATTAGTTGGGACCAAAGTCTTCATGGGTAATTAAGCTTTTGAACCTGGGAAAACTTAGTGTGGGACTGCCTGTTGGCCAAACAATTCAATGGAGATGGTCCCCAACCCCTCCAGTTTTGAACATTAGTAGGAATTTAAAGAGCAGGTCTGTCTCCAAAAGTCATCCGCCAGATATGCTTTCTGACCTACAACTGGACTGTCTATTTCTAGAGAGATTGCAGAAGTTTAGCATCCTTCCAAAGCCCGCCAGATGAAAGGTAAATTATTTTTGAATCTATTTTTAATAGCAGCAATTGTGTGCAATTGCATAGTAGCATTATCTCTTTTGTGTTTTTAAATGCATTAATGGATCTTACTACGATTTAATGATATGCACAAAGTACAATCTGCCAAGGTCGCAGGAGTTGAAATAATGAAATTGTAAGTGTATATGGAAATATAATGAAATTGAACATTTAGAATAGATCATTTCCGTAGAGCCAACACTTTCCCATTTGCTTATATGAGCAAACAGTTTCCACAGTTATAATAGAATCCACATCTCATCTAATCCTAATCCAATCAAGCAAAGGGAGGAAAAAAGAACCATGGTATTAGTCTTAGTTCAAATGTCTATTAAGTGAACATGTGGGGAATCATTCTTTACTTCTGCAAAAGAGGAATAAACAACAACAGTCCACAGGCTTCAGATTCATGACTGCATAATGATAGTCTTTAACAAAGTCTGGAATCAATAGGGAGGAAAAAACAGAGATGCAAACATCTAACAAGCATCCTTGGTTGAAGTCTCTGCTGGGAACATGCTAGACATGTTTGTAAGTCAATCAAATATTGTGGTTCACAAGTTCAGGAAACAAATCAAGGCCAGCAGTGGATTAGAGACCAACAGCATTTTCCAGGGTATAAACTTTGGTGAATTAAACCTCACCACATCGTATACCAGATTTATGATGAAGTGAGCTTTGACGCGCTATAGTTTATAACTTGGGGAATGTTGTTGGTGTTTAAATGTTGTTGGCCTAAAATGTTCTGCTGTTTCAGGAAACAGCTAGGTTCAGGAAAGGTCAGCAATCTTAGTCTCTGTATGAGGAGCACATCAGCAGAGGCTTATGGACTTTTCCCCAAAACACTAGACCCACATTTGAAACAATAATATTTTAAAGAATTTCATGTTCACTAAAATGTCCTTTGCAATTTCAGTGGAGAGAGATCATCAGGGGTTTTTTGTTTTGCTTTTTTGTCGGATTCCACAGGAGCAGAGCTCTGCCTGGGCTGGCCAGGGATCCAGCTCACATGACCCGCCATGTGAAGTCACATGCTCTCAGGCCAGGCAGTGTGGCCTAATATGCAAATGAGTTCCTGCCGGCAGTGGATATCATTCTTCTCCCCCCACCCTTTGCTCACAGGAGCAAGGGTACAACGTTACACCAAAGATAAACACCAAATTTTGTCTGCTCACCCTCTGGCTCTGAGTACAGAGATATTGGTGAGAAAAGGCCTTAAAATCATGGCCTGAAACATGGCCTTAAAATCATGGCCTGAGCCTTCTGTAACTTCCAGCATTTTGAAGTGTTCTACTGGTCTCCAGATCTTGCACACTGTTTTGTGTCATTTTGCTTGGTCCTAAATAAACAGTATTATATGGGTTGTGGTCTGTTTTTAGATTTTTTTGTAAAATTATTGTTGTAAAATTGCTTTTTTATTGTATTGTTTTAAGTTTTATATTGTGATGTTGTTTTATTGGTTGTGAGTCACCCTGAGCCGTTGAGAGAGGATGGGATATAAATAAATAAATAGCTCTCAGAACAGTTCCCCTCAAAACCTCTCAACTCTCAAGCTGTTCCTCTCTCAGACCCGCCTACCTCACAGGGTGTCTGTTGTGAGGAGGGGAAGAGAAGGAGATTG
Organism: Heteronotia binoei; assembly: GCF_032191835.1. Taxonomy (NCBI): domain Eukaryota; kingdom Metazoa; phylum Chordata; class Lepidosauria; order Squamata; family Gekkonidae; genus Heteronotia; species Heteronotia binoei. The sequence goes on along the minus strand of NC_083226.1, from coordinate 146,338,202 downwards.
TAAGGCACTCTGAGACTCTGAGTGAAGGGCAGGGTATAAATCCTATTTCTTCTTCTCCTCCTCCTCCTATCTAGGTGACCTCCAAGGCAGAATTGATAGTGTGATCCACACAACCTTAGAGCAGATCAAGCTTCACTCATCAGTCCAAGGATCCATGACACCAGACCTGTATGCATAAGACCACAAGGCCACACTATTTCTGTAAGCAGCTGCTGTCTCTTAAATGATGTATATTTTAGAGGACTGGATGTTGGTCTTTTGGCACTGTATTGGATAATGTTTCTCTAGGTTTAATCATCTATTTTTGATTATTAATTATTGTTATTGTATTTTAATTATTTTTAATTTTAGCTGCCACAAACAAAGCTGAAGGTAGGATATAAGGTAAACATAAGTGACATTAAATAAATAATTTGGAATTTAGGCATCAGGAGACAACTACTAGAAGCTTCCAAATGGAACCACGGGACCCTGTTTCGTCACCTTCTTTTAAACTTAATTGCCTCTTGCATGAATGTTCAGATACTTTCCCCAGTTTCATTTGAGAGCCCGAATGGTGTAGAAGTTAGAATGATGGACAATGATAATGGAGACCCAGGTTTGAATCTATGTCCTGCCATGGTAGCTTTGCTGAGTGGACTTGGGCCAGTCATAGACTCTCAGCCGCATCTACCTCACAGAGTTTTATGAAGGTAAAATAGAGGAGAGGAGACCATGTAAGCTACTTTGGGTCTCCACTGTGGAGAAAGCCAGACTATAAATGAGTATATAAATGAATGAAATAAATCAATTGCCAACCATCTACCTATTAGATTTTCATCTTCTTGTTTATCAAACAACTTAAGGATAGGGAAGATAGTCCTCAGAACAACTCTGTTAGGCAGATCAGAGTGAAAAAGAGCAACTGGCTTAAGGTCACCCTATCAGTTTCATGGCTGTGTAGAACTTTGAAGATAAGTTCTATGGTAAAGATCTAATCATTACTTTAGAAATGGAGGGCAGGAAAGAAAATCTTCCCCAACACTGGCTGTGGCCAGACAAGGAGTTTGAGCCGTTCACAATCAGACAGCAGCATCTGCCTCATTGGCAACCCATTCTGACCCGCCTTTGAATTGGAGTGCTTAGGCACTGGGAAAAGTCCAGCACTTTCACCCTGCATTTCTGGATGTCTGAACTCCCCTGTTGTGAACTCAAAGCAGTTGGGAAGTGTGAACCTTCCATTCCACCACTTTTTAAAAATCAGGTAGTGATGTGTGCATAAGTGGATCTTTGCTGTAGGGTTTTGAATCACCGCTTGTGTGTTTCTGCACCCAACACACTGTCAGGATCGAGAGTCCCCAGGAGAGTTGTTTTTAGTAATTCTTCCCCAACCCCTCCTGTTTCTTGGGATTGGAAAGTCATGGAAACAGTCCCTAGTTAGGCTCCCATATCAGTAGGGAGCCTGAGGAGGTTGGTAACCCTACTCTCCATCCCACAGTGGGGTATAAATATCATCGAATCCACCCTCCAAAGCAGCCATTTTTTCCAGGGGAACTGGTATCTATAGTCTGCAGATTAGTTGTAATTCTGGGAGATCTATGGGCTCCACCTGGAGATTGACAACCCTAAGCACACTAGGTTTCAGTGATAGAATGGGGAGCTCTCCGGGAGCCCCAAGGACTGGCTATCCTAACACTACTCTGCAAATGAAATGGGGCCTGAGGAAGGAAGATGCATGATTTTACAAGCAGCAAAGTCTGAGTATGAACAAAGAAGGAAAAGGAATGGTAGTGGTAGGGAGGAAACAGGTTTGTTCAGGATGCAAAGAGAAGAAGCTGGCCTATCAAGCTGATACAGAACGTAGCACTAGACATGGATTTCACCTGTACCCACACAGCATACGTTACACATTATATTACTGGAATAATACAGAATGAATAGGAGATACTGACTCATAGGAAGAGAATATAAATAAGAGCAGCTTATACTGTGAGCCATGTATATAAACTACAAATGTATCACTACTGGCCAATTGAATAGACTAGAATTTAGGAACTCTCTGCAAATTCTGTACTTTTTAATTTAGCACTGCAGTTTCTCTGGAACGTCTAAAGTGCTGCATGAATGTGCCTATTTGATGAGCTGTTCTGAGGGGAAGGAGGAGGATTATAATATGATGGAAGGATTAAAGATAGTGGCTAAATGTAAAAACTGTGTCGTAATAGGTGATTTTAACTACACACAGATTGATTGGGTCAATATGGGTTCAGGTCGAGAGAAAGAGACTGAGTTTCTAGACGCCCTCAATGACTGTGCTATGGAGCAGATGGTCACAGAACCTACCAGGGGTGGGGCGATCCTGGATTTGGTCCTAAGTAATGCCCAAGACTTGGTGAGAGATTTAAAAGTGATTGCACCACTTGAGAGCAGTGACCATAACGCTATTGATTTCACCATTTGTATAAATAGGGAATTGACCCAAAAGACCAGCACAACCACGTTTAACTTTAAATGAGGTAAATTCTCTGAGATGAGGAGGCATGTGAAGAGAAAACTGAAAGGAAAGGTAAACACAGTCAAAATCCTTGGGGAAGCTTGGAGGCTATTTAAAACTACAATCCTAGAAGCTCAGATAAAATATATACCACAAGTTAGAAAAGGCACAAACAGGTATAAGAAAAGGCCTGCATGGTTAACAAACAAAGTAACGGAAGCTGTAAAAGGTAAGAAGGACTCCTTTAAGCGATGGAAAGCTAGCCCAAGTGAGATTAATAAAAGGGAACACAGGCTGCGGCAAATCAAATGCAAGACTGTGATCAGGCAAGCAAAAAGGGACTATGAGGCGCATATTGCAAAAAACATAAAGACCAACAATAAAAATTTCTTCAAATATATTAGAAGCAGGAAACCAGCTAGGGAAGCGGTGGGGCCCTTGGATGACCAAGGCATAAAAGGATTACTGAAGGAGGATAGAAAAATGGCTGAGAAGCTGAATGCATTTTTTGCCTCAGTCTTCACTGTGGAAGTTGAGAAGTGTTTGCCTGCTCCAGAACCACTAATTTTGGAAGGGGTGTTGAAAGACCTGAGTCAAATTGAGGTGACAAGAGAGGAGGTCCTACAACTGATTGATGAATTAAAAACTAATTAGTCACCAGGTCCAGATGGCATACATCCAAGAGTTCTGAAAGAACTCAAAGTTGAACTTGTGGATCTTCTGACAAAATATGTAATCTTACATTGACATCTGCCTCCGTTCCTGAGGACTGGAAGGTAGCAAATGTCACCCCCATCTTTAAAAAGGGTTCCAGAGGAGAGCCGGGAAACTACAGGCCAGTCAGTCTGACTTCAATACCGGGAAAGTTGGTAGAAAGCATTATCAAGGACAGAATGAGTAGGCACATTGATGAACACAAGTTATTGGGGAAAACTCAGCATGGGTTCTGTAAGGGAAGATCTTGCCTCACTAACCTGTTACAGTTCTTTAAGGGGGTGAAAAAACATGTGGACAAAGAGGACCCAATAGATGTTGCTTACCTTGACTTCCAGAAAGCTTTTGATAAAGTTCCTCATCAAAGGCTCTTTAGTAAGCTTGAGAGTAATGGAGTAAAAGGACAGGTCCTCTTGTAAGGAAGCAGAGTACAAATGGGCAGTCTTCGCTGTAGAGGATGGTAAGCAGTGGGATTCTGCAGGGCTCAGTGCTGGGTCCCATGCTCTTTAACTTGTTCATTAATGATTTGGAGTTGGGAGTAAGCAATGAAGTGGCCAAGTTTGCAGATGACACTAAATTGTTCAGGGTGGTGAGAACCAGAGAGGATTGTGAAGCACTCCAAAGGGATCTGTTGAGGCTGGGTGAGTGGGCGTCAACGTGGCAGATGAGGTTCAATGTGGCCAAGTGCAAAGTAATGCACATTGGGGCCAAGAATCCCAGCTACAAATACAAGGTGATGGGGTGTGAACTGGTAGAGACTGACCAAGAGAGAGATCTTGGGGTCATGGTAGAGATCTCACAAGACAGTGTGCGGTTGCAATAAAAAAGGCCAATGCCATGCTGGGAATTATTAGGAAGGGAACTGAAAACAAATCAGCCAGTATCATAATGCCCCTGTATAAATCAATGGTGCGGTCTCATTTGGAATACTGTGTACAATTCTGGTCACTGCACCTCAAAAAGGAAAAAGTGCAGAAAAGGGCAGCTAGTTGGAACACTTTCCCTATGAAGAAAGGTTAAAACACTTGGGACTCTTTAGCTTGGAGAAACGTCGACTGCGGGGTGACATGATAGATGTTTACAAGATTATGCATGGGAAGGAGAAAGTAGAGAAAGAAAGAGCTCAATAAAAACCCCTCCTTTAGTTGAAGCAAAGCTGGCATGTCCTGCTGTTCACTATGGGTGTTTTCGCACTGACCTTCAAGTGGCGCGACCACCCTCTTCATACCGGAGGATCTGCGCGGATTTCGCACAAGAAGCGCCGGAGCACCCAAAAGAGCCGGCGACTTCCGTCACGAAACCCGCTCAAACGGAAACCGCCAAGAAGCAGGAAAACGTTTGAGCGGCTTTTGCGACGGAAGTCGCCGGCTCTTTTGGGTGCTCCGGCGCTTCTTGTGCGAAATCCGCGCAGATCCTCCGGTGTGAAGAGGGTGGTCGCGCCACTTGAAGGTCAGTGCGAAAACGCCCTATACTACACTTTGGGATAAGAATAAACTGGAGGCCAGTTGTGTCTTACTGTGTCTTTTCTGCAGTATGTTTTATGGCAGCTTTGCAATAGTTTTCTACTACTGCCGATCAGTTGCTGCCTTGTGATGTTCAGGAAGACATTTCATGTTTTATATTAGTTCCAGGATACTAGAATCTGGAACAGTTCCGGTCCTGGTTTTACTATTGTAAAGCTGACTAGAGGAACTGCTGTGAAGGACTCTGGTAAGCCTTGTGTTCCTTCCTTCCTTCATCTTGAATAAAACTGCAGTATGTTTATTAAAGAGACCATCAGCATCTTCCCAGATGATCGCAGCATCCTGCACTGCTTTTCATTGCAAAAGGCACAAGAAGGGCGAGGCTGAGAAGACATGCTGGAATGATATAGGTGTTTTGATCAGATGTTTTATAGGGACTCTTCCAGATAGTTCTTGTAAAAGAATCCCAGATAATCAGGTTGTATCTGCTCTTCCTATCACACAATAATTTCATCATTTCCAAAACTGGGTTTGCACCAGTGGTATACACTAGACAAGAAGTGCTAATTCATCTAGTTGGATTTGCATTTCCAGTTGTCTTTGCACAGGGGCTCTGTAATTGTTCATGATATCATTTCTTTTCAGAAAGTTGTGATAAACATAAGAGATATGTTTCTCCAGCAAGTCTACAATACAGCAGACATTTTAAATTAAAGAAGCAATATAACATTAGGCCTTCAGTTCTGGGCAGTCTTGAAAAATTAAAAACAAAACAGTAATAAAATTTCAGAAAAATATAGATTATTCACTACTGTAAATAATACTTGGCCATTGTGAATTATTTGGCTCAGTTTTTTGGCTAGCTAAGAATTCACGTTAAGGTGCATAATAATATTGTAAAGCATGTAGACAATGCTGAGCTTCATAGAATGAATGGCCAAGGTCAGTTTAGATCACCTTGGAGCTATTGTAGTCAAAGTGATAGTGTGTCAATGCTGAGAAAGACTTAAACCTGCCCCCTCCACCTCTGATGAAATAACCTTCATGTAGCACTATTGAGAACAATGGTGTGAAACACGGTGACCTCAGAGGCATGAAAACTATCTATTTATGAATGCAGCGTGCAAAAGGCAATTGGCCAAGTTCAGGATCAGGAAACTCTGACAAGCCTATTTTAGCTGTGAATTATTTGTGTGTGTGTATGAGAGGAAGCCCAGGGAACAAAACAACCACAAATGCCCATTCAATAAGATGCTGAATGGCTTTTGTCTGAGGTCCAAAAGTGCATTCATGCCTCCCCAGGGACCTCTTGGAGAGAAATAAAATTTCATGGCACATTCATTGTTGGAAATATTGTTATCACTATGTAGATTGGATAATTAACATGTTTCACACAATAGGGGAACTTCTAAAGATTCTGCTCAGCTAAAGACTGTAGTTTGTTTGTTTGTTAAAGAACTCTGGTGATTCTGTTTAGTCTCATATCAGGAAGACTGAGAGGGTCAAGTCCCTACCCAGCCCAAGCTCACTGAGTGACCTGGAGCCAGTTACACACACACTTTCTCTCACACTCAGCCTGGTCTACCCCATAAGATGGTTGTTAAAATAAAACAGGATAGGAAAACTATGTGTACAGATGTGTGATCCTTAAAGAAGGGGAAGATTTAAAAAGTATGAAAGACACTGCATTTTCACCACATTAGCATACATCCACATGATACCCTTTTTTATAGAACTGATTCTTGGTAGCCTATTCCATTTATCACAAATGAAGTGGCAAACTATGTTCTTAGCTATGTTTGCATGCCTCTGTTGATAATGGAAGCCTCCTTCATAGCATAGCTCTGCAGAAAATATGCCAATAAGAGGTATACTGCTCTTATGCAATCCTCTGCAATTCATGGGTTGGGATCTGCAAATGGTTGAGATGAGCCCTAACAGTACCACCATGCTTTTGGAACAGCCTACATCTTCTATGCATACACAGAAAACAAAGGTACCATGCTGCATCACTTTCTTTGCATGTGTATCTAGTGGAGTAACAGTACACGGCATGTACACAAAGAGGAGTAAAAGCGAGGTGGGAGAGCTTTATATAGACTTGTTAACCCACTTTTGTAGGACTGATGTGAGGGTAAAACAGAGAAGGGCAGGACCATGCATGCTGACCAAGCTCCTTGGATGAAGGGTGTGATAGGGAAAAATGGAATAGAATAGCCATATTGGACATGACAGCTGGACTAATCTGAAGCAGTAGAACAAAGTTTGAGTCCAGTGGCACCTTTAAGACCAACAGTTTATTCAAGGTATGAATTTTCATGTGCATGCACACTTCCTCAGATACAAAGTCAAAGGAGATATATAAAATTCAAACTTTTGCTCCTTCTTCGTCTGTGTAAAGCCTGAAGCCGTGTTCTGCCTTTTCATAGCTGAAATTTCCTGCACTACAGAATGATCATAGCTCATCCCCCACACATCTGCAGATTAGTGACAGGGCTTAGAGATTTGTTTAGATGTGAATTAGCGCATAAATGACAACAAGATCTCGGCAATTTGCCACAAAGAGTTACTGGTTACAAATTCTCCATGATTAAACAAATTCCAGAAACTGAACTGTGTTCCACATGAGGTGATTACACATAAGAGGGAAGAAACAGATTTTTTTTTTTACCTTCCAAGTTTTGGACGCTATCCCTTTAAAGTCATATCTCATGTTTTCCAACCTATTTTTGGCTCCTGTATTTCCCTCCGACACAAGCCTTGTCACGTAGGCAGCGAGTGTGTCGATAATAATGCTGACTTCATCTGAACGGCTCAGGAGAGAGATTCCACCCCCCCACCCATACCTCATATGTGACCTTACTGAAGGACAAAGGACATTCTTTGTGAAAACTGCACTTTGAAGTATATAAAAAATAGAGACTGTGTGCTTGACAGCCATTATAGCTGGACATTATCAGATGACTTCTTAAGGATGAATTGCTCTAAACAAAGGCAGGTGGGTGAATTAGTATAGCAAATACTACCAGCACACCTTCAGTGCCATTAATACAGCTTGCTGAAATAAAATCCAGCTTGTTTGAAGAGCTCTTTGAAGGTCTTCCTGTCACATTTTTACTAATACAACAGTCATAAAGACACAGTCAGTTTCCATAAAACAGCCACACTACATGACACATGGACCCTTATCCAGACAGTATGTACAGGTGGATATTAATGCTTCTGTGTCTCTAGAACCATTATGGAGGTTGGGTTTTTTTTTGTTTAAAAATTCTATTTAAACTATATACTGCCTTATACTGTTCTAGACTGTTGGTTCATTGAGCCCAATGGTGTGTTCTCTGACTGACAGTGGACTTCAGAGCCTCAACTAGGGTTGCCAGCACTGAGCCTTTCAATCTCAGAAGATTAGGGGAGCAGGGCCTGGAGAGGGAGGGGAGCAGGGCCTTGAGAGGGAAGAGTGTCATGGATGCTGTGATGTCACTTCTGGAAGTGATGTCTCAGCCTGCCCTACCAATCTCTAGGAATTTCCCCAATCTCTATGGTAAAGACCATGGAGATCAGAGGATCAGTGCTGCAGACACTACAATGTTGTTTCCCCTCCATATTTTCCTCTCAGGGCTCGCTTCATCAGGTACAGGTGATGGAGGGCAAGGCTGGGTGTTTGCCTGCTATGGGTGGGCAAATGGTTAGTCTTATCACAGAATGTTTCCAGTCCTGCTACCAGAACTCTATTTACCCGGGTATTCCAGAATTTGAATGTGAAGTATGCTCTAGTAGTCTCTCTCTCTCTAACACACATACCACATCATTTCCAAATCTGGAAATCTGTTATTAGAAAAAGATGCCTATCTTCTATGAACTCTTGTCAGCAAAAATGTGTTCCTCTTTAAGGTGCTACAGAACTCCTTGTTCTTGGAAAACTAGCCAGGTCTTTTCAATTTTCTAATAAATTCCCTGGCATAGGGATTTAGAACACATTCTCAAAAATAATTCAAATGTATCATTTGATGGGACATGTAAGACATCAAGATAGCTATGCATCTTAGTGCACAGTGTGTTTTCTGGGCTGGTACCACCTTGTTATCCCCTTAGCTCTGCTCCTCGAAATATGGTTTCCACCTTGGGTTTCAAATTCTAGGTTGGGAAAGTCATGGGATTTGGGGGCAGAGTTTAGTTAGGTGAGGGAGCTTAGCAAGGAAACAATGCCATAGAAGTTAGCAGCCCAATTTCCATCCTATGACTTCACCAATCCACCCATGGTGGGCGAGCCCATGGCAAAGCTCTTCTGAGAGGCAGCATGGTGTAATGGTTAGAGGGTTCGACTAGGAATTGGGAGACCCAGGTTCAAATCCCTATTCTGCCTATGGGAGCTTAATGGGTGATCTTGGTCCAATCACATATTCTGAGCCTACCTACCTCACACGTTGTGAGGATAAAGTGGAAAAGGGAAGGATGATGTAAGCCACATTGGGTCCATGCTGGGGAATAAATGAAGTAAATACAAATAATTTGTAAAAAGGTTTTGCCCCTTGATGGGTGGTATGCCTTTGCAGAGTTGCACCTCCAAGAGCTGGTAGCCTTACTTTGGGCATTTTAAAAATGTTCTTCTCCCCTTTCTGCCATTTTTCCAGTTGAAAATGGCTTGTGTTAAATGATGGCTGTATTGAATCTTTCTCTCTCTCTTTTTCCTATCAGGGCTGATAGCAGCCTGGAGAGGGGCATAGAAGTTGATGAATGGATGGAAGATTCATGTGATGACCAGCTACCAGAAGAGGTACGGGCCTTGCGGAGTCTCAACCAGTTCTGCTGGGCCTGTAAGACCATCCTCTTCCAGCTGGCTTTTTAATGTGGAATTATTGTACCATCGCCATGAAAACTATGTTTTATATCAAGATTGTAGCACCAAATCAAATTGTGGTTTTAAATTGTTAGTTTAATTGCTGTTTTAAATGTAATTGTATATTTAATTAACTGTTATGAAATTGGGGTATTTTATTGTTGTATTACTGTAACGTTGTATTTTATGCTATGTAAGCCACCCTGAGCCTGCTTCGGCGGGGAGGGCAGGATATAAATTAAAAATTATTATTATTATTATAGGTATGAAAGGGAGGAGTTTTTTTGGAAAAATGATATTTATATTAGAAGTGAATGGTACATAGTTACTTCCTGACCAAAGTTTGTCAAATAAAGTTTTGAGAAATACATAGAACCAAAGAGATTTCACGTAGTAATATTTTTTATTTGTAGCTGCTAGAGATTTCCAGGCAATGGAATGCTTTCACAAGCTCATCCAAAATAGTGTTTGAAGTTATGGGATTTAAGATATCTTATCAAACTGATGACCACCTTAGAAGTGTTTTTAGAATCTGAATCATAAAGAGAACTTTGATTTGCAGAATATGTAGTACATAGTGAGTGAACTTCAGTAACGTACAGTTTTTTAATTTGGTTGGATTAAATAATATTGATAGGTTAATAATGCTTTTGTATGTTGCTATTTGTGTTAGAAAATTTATCTTCCTTGAGTGTTATATTGTTATTAAATTTCCTCTCTGGTATATGATTTGGATTTTTTAAAAAGCTATTTTAAGCAAAGGGGGAGTGCTTCAAAAAATTCTGCTCGCTTCTGGGTTCTGTCGCCTTGAGCTCAGCGGGGGTCTCTTGCGGCCCCCCTGAATCGGGCAGTTGGAGAGGTGCCACAGATGTGGCACCTCTGGGGGGGGGACCCTGGAGGGGTCTTCTTTCAGCATGGGCCTTTTACAGGAGGACAGGGATACAGTGGCAGCTGTTCCTGCTCTTCTTGTGCACTTCAATGCTCCACTGCATTGATTGCCATTACAGCAGAAAGAGGTGAACACCCGACAGCTTGCTTTCTTCGCTGCTAACAAGCCTTTGATGTATTGCTTCCCTATCTCAATCACAGCAATTCTACTCCTCAAGTAAGTTTGCTTTTCATACCATCAGCTAATGGGTCGTTTTACATAACAACAAACGGGTCAGTTCAAAGGAAGGGAAAGAGGTGATTTCCCCCCCACTTTTCCATGAATCCGGCTTCCAAAAGATAAAAAGAACAACTTTGAGTGCTTGCAACAATCTGAAATTGACTGAATATAAATATTTAATGTGTCCCGGATTATGATTGAATAAGTGAGAAAGAGACTATTATTTGGTTATAATTTGGTCTGAACAAATGAGATATATTCCAAAGAGATTTACATCTGTCGTCTGAGTACAACTGAAATGGCAACAATTAAGATATACGGCTGGTGGAGATTTGGAAGGATAGACTAACTGGATCTCTGAGTTACTTTTCAACTTTGATTATTAGACTGAGTTATTCTGTGGAGTAAAATGACATCACAAAGCGAAATGTTTCATAAAAAAGATAGAATGGATATCATATTTTCTCCAAAGCAGGACCTTGGTTTATTAACAGAGTTGATAAAAAAGCAAATGGGAGCTTTTATGTTGAAAGCCAGCGAAAATTTGAATCTACATGGGAAGAGTGACAAAGAGATCTCGGTGATGTTTGTGGAGTTGGAAATGGAAAAAGATCCGTCGGGAAACGAAAAGAAGAAAACCAAACTGGAACCTTATGGCACAGTTACTAAGAAGAACTGGAAGTTAAGGCTGATTGAAGTTTTTTTGAGAGGATCTAATGGCGTGGGACTTTTACTATCGTTACTGAGAGGGGTGATTGCATTAAGGGAAGAGGACGCACATTTCATCAAAAAAATCAAAACGTGGAAAACTTTCAGGAAGAAGGGATTTTAAATTGTTTTCTCTCTCTGTGGCTAACAGGATAATATGGAACTCTCAACAAGATATGCGATTTTAAAAGGCAAAGTGAGATCTTTGGATATAATAGCTTTGTTCCTCCCAGAGCAATATGGATATAAGAGCTAAAGGATTGAAAAGTTTTGAAAAGAACTTTAGAAAAATAAACAGTTAACTTGGATTAATTTTTAAGAAGACAGACAACACAATTATTTTGTAATCTGGTAGATCTGCTCTTATTATGTTTGTTTGGAGAAATTGTTTATATTGAGACAGATAAACTAATATGTTCCTTGTTTACTATTTGTTTTTCTTATCTCTCTACTTTTTATGTTATTTTAAATTTGATTTTTTTCTCTAACCGTTTGAAATACGTTAGTTAGAAGGATAAAGAGACATTTGTTTTTTATGCCTATCTAAATGATGACATTGTTAAAATAACAAGTCAGTTTGTATTTTTAATATGGCTAAGCTTATCCAGTTAGCTCTATGTTGAGACCTTTGTGACTTTTTTTTTAATCTATGTTTGCTGAAGAAGAATAGTTCAGACTTGTATTTTAAGTAATAGTTTAGTAAAAAGTGTATAATGGTAAATGAAGACGGTAGAATATAAGGGGAAAACTTAATACTTGCAGGTAGAAAGAATTAGGTATTTTGTTTTGAGATAGAAATGTAACTGATAGATTTGCAGCTTTCTTTGTTTCTGATTTCCCACTCTGTATCCCCCTCCCCCCCGTTGTGCTTATGCCTTTTCTCTTTGTAGTTAAAATTAATTTAAAAAAAAATTACAACAAAATTCTGCTCACTTTATCTCAAAAAGGGGACTGGTAAGTGTGCAAAAAAGTGTATCCAAAGCGAATGCAAGTTGGAGCACATTTAAAACATTTGGTTCTCTTCAGTTTATAGAAAAGATGAGTAAGGGGAAGCATGGCAGAGGTTTATAAAAATTATCAACAGCATGGAGAAAGTGGCTAAAGATACCTCTGCTGCATAATATTAGATTTTGGGTTACCTGGAGAATTTGAGGGGCAGAATTAACTTATGGAATTTGCCACTATGTTCAGAAGGAAGTGTTGTATCTCAGAAAACCAACTGCTTGAGGGAATGCACATCAAGGGAAAGCTGTTGTTTCCAGGGCTTGTTCATGGACTTTTTGGAAACATTGGTGAGTTAGTATTGGAAAGAAGGTGCTGAATCTGATGGATCCTTGGCTGGATCTAGCAGGGCTTTTCTTATCTCCCCCCCCCCCCCTATCAAGTCACAGCTTACTTACGGTAACCCTGTAGGGTTTTCAAGGCAAGAGACATTCAAAGGTGGTTTGCTAGTACCTGCCTGTGTCATGACCCTGGTATTCCTTGGAGTTTTCAAATACTAGTCAAGGCTGGCCCTGCTTGGCTTCCAAGATTTGATAGCATTGGGTAAGCTTGTACTATCCAGGTCAGAGTGTTGGAAACAGTGCTAAACCTGATGGATGCTTGTTCAGATCTGGCAGGGCTTTTCTTATGATCTTACTAGGTAATTAATGCATGTTTCCTTAATGCACTGTCTGCACACAGTGCAAATACTCTGTTGATGGTTGAAATGTTGACGTCTAAATTTCATTTGCATGCTGCACCCGATTGTGTTGTATTGGGTTATTCAGTGAATATAAGCATGCATGCACAATAGTTTTTCTGAGCAGTCCAAAGGGGGGAATAGAATTATTTGAATAGAGCCAATTCACAGTAACACAATGCCCCCCTCCAAAACAGACCATAAGAATAGACATGAGGAAATTATTTCACTTGTAGATTGGCTTGGGGATGTAAATGTTCAATAATCACTGTTCAAGTCAGGTTTGGATTGGGATCACATGTAGTTTTAAACATTTGAGCCTAGATATTTTAATGCTGCAGCTTTTACTGCCTTTACCCATGTGTTTCTGCAGTTGTATGTAATTTTATAATTAGCAAGGCTGGCAACCTTACGTAAGGTGCACAAACCACATATAATAGCACAGGAGATGGAGTATTCAACAAAAAGTTGCCACTACCAGTGGTAGCCTTGTGTTCATTATAACATTTAAGTTTACTTGTAGTTAAAATATGGAGTAATCCTGTTAGTGAAAAATTCAAGTACCACTACTGCAATTACTAAATCCCAACTTTACAATATAGATGGTATATCACTGAGTTTGCCCTCTGGATCTGCTGTTTTCTGCGGGGGAACTCATCTCTGTAGTCTGCAGATCAGTTGTAATTGTGGGAGAACTCCAGTCCCCACCTGGAAGTTGGCAACCCTATCAGACAGTATTTTGTGTAACCCGTCACAGAAAACCTATACCAAAATAAGAAAGTTACTCAACACTCTGAGAATATGAAAAAGGAACATTGGCATGCCAAAGGAATGCACTTCATTTCACATTGGAATCCCTCTTCCGTTTAATTCCTTTGAACTTCATGGGTCTTTGGTAAAGTAAACTATGCTAACATATCTTTTTGAACCACTCCTTGAATTCTTAATCATTAAAAAGATGCATATCTAATTGCCCTCAAGATTATATTGGGAAATGGCAAGTGTACACAAAGGATTAAAAGTTGACCTATGGAATTCCAGCTGTCGCTGCCACAAATGGAATGTTTGAACTCTCTTTCTCGCTCCCTCTATAGCTCAAACAGTTTGTTTAGAACAAATGCACAGAGAGTTGCAAGCAAATCAGTTACGCCAGAAGGGTACACACAAGACAAGTTAGTTGTGGTTTGGTAGAATGTCAGCATTCATTGCTGTGCCAGGATCCCCTCTGTTTGTGGAAAACCTTTCTGTAAAATATTTTTTTATTGTAGGATGGGTAACTACAGCTAGGTCAACATTGATCCTCCCATGATCAGCCTGACCCTAACCACAAGAAATGAATGCAAACAGTCAAATTCCAAACAAGTATAGATGTGTTGCTCCTACAGACTGAGAGAGACACAGCGTATATGAAGTACAAGGGGAAATGATGCCTGGAAACCATAAGATCAGGGGTCCTCAAACTACGGCCCGCGGGCCAGATGTGGCCCGCTGAGGACGTTTATGTGGCCCGCCGGGTTATGGCAAAATCAGACCGGAAGTGACGTTTGACCTAAACTCGCATTAGCAACGCACACTTCCGGCACTGGGCTGAGGCGGCGGAGACAGAGTGTGAGGTGATACCGAGGTGAGGTGAGTTCCCAGGCCGGGGTGTGTGGTGTGGGGAAGGGAGAGAGATGCAGAAGACGGAGAACTGACGGCCCACGGCCTTGTACAGTAACGGCAGTCCGGCCCTCCAACAGTCTGAGGGACAGTGAACTGGCCCCCTATTTAAAAAGTTTGAGGACCCCTGCATAAGATGCTCAAGTACACCCTGCTCAGATCACTGAAATCCAAGGGCTTTTTTGTAGCAGCAAGTCCTTTGCATATTAGGCCAAACACCCCTGATGTAGTCAATCCTCCTGGAGCTTACAGTAGGCCCTGTAAGAAGAGCTCTGTAAGCTCTTGAAGGATTGGCTACATCAGGGGGTGCGTAGCCTAATATGCAAAGGAGTTCCTGCCGCAAATCCTATCAAATCATAGCCAACTTATAGCATCCATATAGGGTTTTAAAGGCAAGAGACATTCAGAGGTTGGTTTGCCATTGCCTGCCCCTGCATAGCAACCCTGGGAGTTTCCCTGGTTGTTTCCCATCCAAATCCTAACCAGGGCCGACCTTGTGTAGCTTCCTAGATCTGTCAAGATTGGGCTAGCCTGGGCCATCCAGGTCAGGGCAGATATACTCATACAGGTCACATACTCAAGGATACAGGCCCGTCTCAAATTTACCATTTTTGGGTAAAATTATTGAGGGGGCAGTAGCGTTACAGTTGCAGAATTTTCTGGATGACGCTTCCATCTTAGATCCTCACCAGTCCGGCTTCCGCCCGGGTCATGGAACAAAGACAGTGCTGGTCGCTTTGGTAGATGATCTCCAAAGGCACCTGGATCGAGGTGGTGTGGCGGTGCTGATGTTGTTAGATCTGTCAGCTGCGTTCGACATGGTCGACCATCAGTTACTGACCTGCCACCTCGCCAACACAGGGATTCGAGGGTTGACCTTACAGTGGCTTTCCTCTTTCCTTGATGGATGGGGACAAAGGGTGGCAATTGGGGGAGAGCTGTTCCAGAGGCACTCACTAGATTGTGGGGTGCTGCAAGGGGCAGTGCTCTCTCCGGTGTTATTTAACATCTACATGCACCTCCTTGCCCAGATTGCCCGGAGGTATGGGCTTGGGTGTTGCCAATATGCAAATGACACCCAGCTCTACTAATGGACGGTCGGCCTGACTATGTCCCAAAAAATCTGGACCTAGCGTTGTAAGCCATGGCAGGTTGGCTGAGGTTGAGTCGGTTGAAGCTGAATCCAACAAAGACAGAGGTCCTTTGCTTGGGTCATGGCGTTCTAGGAAGAGAAATCCCCCTTCCGGTTTTTGACGGTGCACCACTGAAAGCGGCACACAGGGTCAAAAGCTTGGAGGTTCTACTGGAGCCTTCCTTGTCAATGGAGGCCCAGATAGCGACCACTGCCAAATCCACATTTTTCCACCTTAGATGGGCGAGGCAGCTGGCCCCCTTCCTGGAGCGTCATGACTTAGCAACAGTGATCCATGCAATGGTCACCTCAAGACTGGATTACTGTAATGCCCTCTACATGGGGCTGCCTTTGTGCCGAGCCCGGAAGCTGCAGCTGGTGCAGAATGCGGCAGCTAGGCTGTTATTAGGGCTCCTGAAGTGGGAGCACATACAGTCGGGGCTGCATGAGCTGCACTGGCTGCCAGTTGTATACTGGGTTCAATACAAAGTGCTGATCATTACCTTTAAAGCCCTATATGGTCGAGGGCCTGCCTACCTTAGGGAACGTCTCTCCACATATGTGCCCCAGAGAGTACTGAGATCAGGGGGAAAGAACTGGTTGACAATCCCTGGGCCAAAAGAGGCCAAATTGAAGAGCACACGTGAACGGGCCTTTTCGATCGTAGCTCCACACTGGTGGAACCAACTACTGGATGAAGTGCGGGCCCTGCGGAGTCTTGACCAATTCAGTAGGGCCTGCAAGACTACTCTTTTTCAAATGGCCTTTGCTTAAATGTAGACTTAATGTAGACCTGCTGTAGACATAATCTACTATATCCAGCCACCAAACCTACTGAGGAAAATATCTGATATGTAGCACCGCAAATGTTAATTTTAATTGTATATGATGATTTAAATTATGATGGTTTTATTTAATGAACTATGTGCTGTATTGTACTGATGTTTTTATATTGCAAATTGCAATTTTTAAATGTTGTAAGCCGCCCTGAGCCTGCTTCGGCAGGGAGGGCGAATATAAATAAAATATATTATTATTATTATAATGAAAAAAGCATAAACTGATTTTGTAGGGGGGAGTTCAGACAAGGTCTCTGGGATTGGCAGGCTATTAAGGAAGCAGTGGTCAAAACCTGTTCAGAACTTTGGCTAGGGGGCTTCAGATGACTAGATGCTAAAATGGGGGACAATAAAAAGTACATAGTGAAAGTTAAAAAAAAAAAGGAAGGAGGAGCCAAGTTATATCCATGGAGGCTAAATGGTGACCATGTTAAATAGAGAAAAGGCAAGAGTGGAGGGGGGTAAGTAAGGAAAGTTGAAAAATGAGGAAGAGACTTTGGAAAGAAGAAGGGAGGAATAATTCTAAGAGTCAGTCATGTCCAACATATTTTTAAATTGCTTTGACCTATGAATCAGAAAAGCCTGAAAAAGTCAAAAGTATTCCTATTTGCATTGTGGGGTTGAGATGTTGGTGGAAGGTGCAAGCACAGTTTTATAGGGGGCAAGCTAGGGTTGCCAATCCCCAGGTGTGGGCAGGGGATCCCCTGGTTTGGAGCCCCTCCCTCCACTTCAGGGTCATCAAAAATCAGGGGAGGGGAATGCCTGCGGGGCATTCCATTATTCCCTATGAAGACCTATTCCCATAGGGTATAATGGAGAATGTATCTGCGGGTATCTGGGGCTCTAGGGTTGCTATATGTTGAGGTAGAGGCACCATATTTGCAGCATAGCATCTGATGCCTCTCCTCAAAACACCCTCCAAGTTTCAGAAGGATTGGACCAGGGGTCCAATCCTATGAGCCCCCAAAGAAGGTGCCCCTATCCTTCATTATTTCTAAAGGAGCGAAGGTAATTAAAAGATGTGCGGTCCCTTTAAATGTGATGATCAGAACTTCCTTTGGAGTTCAGTTATGCTTGTCACAACCTTGCTCCTGGCTCCACCCCAATGTCTCCTGGCTCCATCCCCAAAGTCCCAGATATTTCTTGAATTGGACTTGGCAACCCTAGGACAAGGAGTGAGCACTTATATGAAGCTTTTCAGCATCAAGATGCTGCACTCGGAAGCCAAGGGCACAAATCCTGAGCTCAGTGGCTTGCTGCACACTCTTTTGCGACACTACTCAGAAGCAAAATCCATTGTGTTCCCTTGGGGCTTATTGCTGGGTAGGTGTGAACACATGAAGCTGCCTTAGGCCACTGGTCCATCAAAGGCAATATTGTCCACTCAGACTGGCAGCAGATCTCCAGGGCCTTAGGTGGAGATCTTTCACATCACCTACAAGCCAGGGATTGAAACTGAGACCTTCTGTATGCCAAGCAGATGCTCCACCCCTGAGCCACAGCCACAGTGTATATAGGACTGCAGTTTGGGCCTATTGGACAGTTTTATATCAGTTTTGGCTGCTATCCCATATTGGAAGAATTATGGTGTCCAGTGCCATATTAGCACCAGAAAAAGAGATCAGTATAAAATAGGACTATCAAAAAAGACAGGATGAATGGACATCTCAAGCAGTGAAACATCATGATTATTTCAACTCAGAGGATATATTACTGACATTAATGGAATGGGCACAACATGGCAATTATAGGTTTATAGGAATTTGGCTGCAAATAACGTCATATGCAGATACAACCTGGTAAGTTATAGTCTTCTGCTTTTTCAATATTTTCAAACTAAGCAATTTGTAATGGTATACCTGAATTAAAATATTGTAAATTTTCTAAAGCAGAGGGAATTTGAAAGGAATCTTGCCCTTCATGTAACATTTTACTGGATCTGTTGAAAGAGAGAGTTAGCAGGAGAATTAAAACAATATAAACAACAGTTACAGAGAGCTTTCACTTGGGAGATAAAACGGAAAATTTGAACTTGGCATTCCAAACTTAAGGCATTTTCTCACAGTCTCTTGAGCCCGGTTAAAATCATATGCAGGTGATAGCTTATTCTTCAAAGACTTGATAAAATGTATAGATTCAATATATTCTGTTACTGGAAGTGTGTTAAAACAAGTGCCAGTTTTGTGCATCTGTGGAGCTTATGTCCCAAACACTCAGAGTTTGTGATATGCTAATATATGTAATCTGCTGAATAACTATATATAGACCTGGGAAAGATATGGAACCAATCCTATCAGGTTTCTTTGCAGATGAGAGTATAAGCAAATGCATTGTGAATTTGCTGGTGGCAGCAAAGACAGTGTATGCTGCTGAAAATTAATTTGACTATGAAAGCACAAGGAATCCCTGACAAAGATTATTTATGTGACACAAAAGGAAAACAAAATCTTATATTAGATGTGCCAAAAATTTGAAGGAACAAAAAAATTATCAGTGTTTTTCAGACCTGAGCAAAGGTTATTAAGTACTAGAATAGACTCCACAATGACATTCTGTATCTTGTATTTGCTGCTCTGTCGTAATACCTAATATGCTTACCCACAAGATGTATGCATTTAAATGCATGCAGAGGCATAAATGTATATTCCTATAAAAATGAGCATATATTCATGAGTTTATGTGTTTGTGTGATTCCCTGTTATTTTTGTACACACAGGTTTTCATTGACAATCTAAACACTTTCAGTTAAGAGCTTGATTAGATTGTGTTGCACATGATCTAGGACCCATTTAGTAAACAGTAAGGCTTTACATAGCTTGTTAAATGTCAAAGCCATCTTTGTTTCCTGTTGTGTATCACATTTCAAAAAACAAATACATTAAACAACTGGCAAAGGTCTGAATATCCAATCCTGATAAAAGGCAGTCCCTATTATGTTTCAGTTATAAACTATCCTTTTCCAAATAGGCCATTTTACAAGCGGGCAAAAAGCCTTCCTGGGAAGTAGGGCTGCCAGGACCAAATCCAGGATCCCCAGGAGCTTTTGGGGGTGGAGCCTGGGAGGGAGGAGCATCGCTGATGCTGCAGCAATACTTGCAGGTAATCATCCAGATGTGACAACACCATCCCACCCTTTCCTGAATCTCTATAGTAAATATCATAGCAACCTACTGGCATTTAGTGACCCAACTGTTAAGAAAGTTTTATAAGGAAACCAAATCTCAGGCACCCAATGCAATAGCTCTCCATACATCTGAAGCAGTAATATACACAGATTTATTTCATGAATTATATTTTAAAACCGCCGTACCCTATAAATAGGGTTCAGAGTGGTGTACATCAAAGCCATATATGAACACACAATTACCAAAAATGCAATTTAATTTACAGCTTAAAACAACAATTTATGTAACCAATAGATGGCAAGAAACTGTTCAAAATATGCCACCGCCCAGTGGGGAGAGAGGCCAGGGGAGAAACAGGGGTGCCAGCTTGATAGAACCATCGCTGTCCTCAGCCAAATGCCTGGTGGAACATCTCTGCCTTACATGCCCTGCAGAATTGCATTATGCCCCGGCCCTCTGATTGATATTATTAATCTGACCCTGTCATCAGGGACTTTTCCAGTTAGGCTCAAAGAGACAGTGGTACATTCGCTTTTGAAGAAGCCATCTTTGGACCCTACGGTCCCGGCCAATTACCGCCTCGTCTCGAATCTTCCGTTTCTGGGTAAGGTAATTGAGAAAGCGGTGATGGAGCAGTTTCAAGCTTTCCTGGAGGACACCTCTATCCTCGACCCTTTCCAGTCCGGCTTCCACCCTGGGCATGGTACGGAGACTGTCTTGGTTGCCCTCACAGATGACCTCAGAAGGCATCTGGATCAAGGTGGGTCAGCGCTGCTACTACTGCTAGATCTTTCAGCAGCGTTTGACACAGTTGACTATGATCCAATGACCTACCACCTTGCCGACATAGGAGTCCAGGGGATTGCCTTATAGTGGTTTTCCTCCTTTCTCCGTGGTCAGGGACAAAGGGTGGCCCTTGGTGAGCAGACCTCTTTGCGACACCCACTAGTGTGTGGTGTACCGCAAGGAGCTGTTCTCTCACCAATGATGTTTAACATCTATATGCGCCCCCTTGCCCAGATTGCGCAAGGTTTGGGGCTGGGCTGTCACCAATATGTGGATGACACCCAGCTCTATCGATGGATGGTCATTCAGACCACTCTGGAGCATTTGACTGGAGCCTTGGAAGCTGTGGCTGGATGGTTGCGACAAAGCCAGCTGAAACAATCCAACCAAGATGGAGGTCCTGTACCTGAACTGTGGGGGACTAGAGTTGGGCCTCCGACTCCCAGCCCTAGACAGTACATCTCTTGCACTGGTTCAGAAGGTGAGGAGTCTGGGAGTGATACTGGATGCCTCACTTACCATGAAGGCCTAGATCACAGCAGTTGCTCGATCTGCCTTTCACCACCTTCGGCAGGCCAGGCAGCTGGTGCCCTTCCTATCCCCCCAGTACTTAGCTACTGTGATCCATGCAATGGTCACTTCCAGGTTGGATTACTGTAACTCGCTCTATGCAGGCTTACCCTTGCGGCTGATCCAGAAACTCCAGCTAGTGCAGAATGCGGCAGCACGGCTGTTAACTGCATTGACTTTACAGGCAAGCATTTGGCCAGTGCTGAGTCAACTGCACTGGCTACCTATTGAGTACCAGATCCACTTCAAGGTTTTGGTACTGACATTTAAAGCCTTATGCGGTCTGGGACCAACATACCTGAGGGACCGCTTTCCCCATATAGATAGATAGATAGATAAAGATAGATAAATTTATTGTCATTGTTCTCCACAAAAAGAGAGCAACGAAATGAGGTGCTTTTCCACAAACATACCAACACATCAAACACACATATTCATATTCATACCATTTAAATACATCTAAAACCATTTAAACCATTTAAATACATCTAAAACAGATAAACATTCATAAAACCATTAAAACCATTTAAATACATCTAAAACAGATAATCCTTCATAACCCTGCATTTAACCTAACCACAGCACTTGGATAGAAACTGTCCTTAAATCTGTTTGTCCTAGCCTTCAACACTCTATATCGTCTACCTGACGGTAAGATCTCAAATAGCAAATGGCCCAGATGTGAAGGGTCCCTTAAGATCATTTGTATCTTCCTTTTACATCTCATATTATACAGATCCACCAATGAGGGGAGAGAACATCCGCAAATCTTTTGTGCTCTTCTCGTCACTCTTTGGAGCACCCTTCTCTCTGCTTCCGTGCAGCTCCCAAACCACGCGCAGAGGCAATAAGATAAAATGCTCTCAATGGAACTACGATAAAAGGCAACCAGCAGACTCCCTGACAGTTGCAGTGATCTTAAGAGTCTTAAGTAGTATAGTCGTTGCTGGGCCTTTTTCTCTAGAGCTAAAGTATTTGCCCCCCATGTTAGATCTTGTTTCATGGTAATTCCCAGAAACTTCCATTCTGTCACCTGTTCTACCATAACACCATCAATAAACAACGGCTGGATGTCCAAACTACTCTTCCTGTAATCCACTATAATTTCCTTCGTCTTATTTATATTAAAAATAAGATTATTTACTTTACACCAAAGGGACAGCTGTTGAACTTCCCTCCCATACGCAGACTCATCATCCTCAGAGATGAGCCCTACCAACGTTGTATCATCTGCGTACTTAATGATTTTGTTACTCAGACTGCTAGAAACACAATCAGACGTGTAAATAGTGAAAAGAAGTGGACTCAAGACACATCCCTGAGGGGTACCAGTATTTAAGATCTTCACGGAGGAAATATATCCATCCATTTTAACCCTTTGTGAACGACCTGACAAAAAATTCAAAATCCACTCACATATAGAGTCCGACAGCTTCAAATCTTTAAGCTTAAACAACAATCTATGGGGTGATATCGTATTAAAAGCAGAACTAAAATATACGCCCCAGAGGTCGTTGCGATCGGCTACCCAACACCTCCTGACCACCCCTGGCCCTAAGGATGTCCAACTTGCCTCAACCAGTGGTGGAATCAGCTCCCTGCCTGATTCCCTGCCTGGTGGAATCAGCTCCCTATGGAGATCCGGGCCTTACCTGAATTACTGCCATTTTGTAGGGCCTACAAGACGGAGCTGTTCTGCTGGGCCTATGGTTGAGGCAGCGGATGTCCTATTATTCCATCATTTGGCTTCCCTTGTGGTAACATCATGCTTATTACAGTGCAACTGGTTATTGATATGCTGTGCCCTGTCCGCCAATGGTGCGTTTTATTTATTGTTTTTACTGTTAATTTTAAATTGGTGTTTTAACTTTGATATGTAGGTTTTTATTGCTATTTTTATTTGTTGTGATCCGCCTTGAGCCCATTACGAGAAAAGGTGGAATATAAGCCTATAAAATAAAAATAAATTCAGCAGAGAGTTCTGTGGCAGAATTTGGGGTTACATGAGCCTGGGCCTTTCTGTTCTTTTATGCTATGTCAGTTTTGCTATCACTGAGTTTGGTTTGCTATTTTGCTGCCAGCCTAGGTATAAAATCTAAGGCCTTGCCCTGCAAATGCACTCTTGCTTGAATTTGTATTTGACCTTCCCCATACCCCAAGTTCCAGGCTCTTGTGCTTAGCAAAAGTTCACCTTAGCACAAGTTCATGTTATCACCATACAGTGGGCTGGCCTAGTACATTCTGGATTGATGCCTCCATTGGTTCCTACAGACTGGAAAGAGTATAAAAATGTGGCTTTGGGCTTTGTGCTGGGCTGTACCATACCAGTATGCGCAAAGGTCTTGGTCCTGCAGTCCAGGAACGTTCCTTGTGCTTTCTAAGATTGTACTGTATCAGGTATTAAGACTTTTATATGCTATTGAGTATTACTTGTGTATGGTTTTAAAGAATTAATAAATAGTTTGAGTTTTAAGTTATTGTTCTCTCTGGTCCTTTTCCTCTGGAGGCCTGAGTTCCCTAGCCTGTCTCCACCCATCCACTGAAAAGAAGCCCAAGGGTTTTGAGATCTTCTCCAACAAGTTTTACCAGGTTGGGGCCAGGGCAGAAAACACCCCAGCCCTGGTCAAGGACAGCTGGATATCTCTTGGGATGGGGATCACTAGAATGCTCTTATCAAGTGAGCATAATGCTGTTTGCAGGGTGTACTAGGGGAGGCATCATTGCTTTAAACAAGAGATGGAGCCATTGCTTGAAACAACCAGTACTCAGAGCACTTAGGGCTTTAAAGATCAAAACTGCTTGAAGATGGACATACTCTCCCCCCCCTCTTCCATCTCATTCTGGAATTGTCTCAACCTTTCTTAAGTTTTTCTTCAGATAATTCTTTGTAACTCGCGCCACCCCCCCCCCCCAGAGCTCTTTGAAATCTCAAGCTACTTGGCCCAATCTAAATGGTTTATTCCCTCCTCTCCCCAAACCCCACCCTCCTCAGGCTCCATCCCCAAATTTCCAGGTGGTTTCCAACCTGGAGTTGGCAATCCTAGCTAGACAGTAAACGTCTTGTTAAGCTATTGCTTCTTGTTTAGGCTTAGTTTTGGAAAGCAAACAAAATGCTACTAGCCAAGCTGCTGGCAATCTGGTTGATTTGGTTGCTGTTGAGTACCAAGGAGGCTGGAGGATCAGGCTCTAGGCTAAGTAGACTGTGAATAATTTGGCTCAGGTTTAGGGCTGCCAAGCCCCTGGGCTGGGTGGGGGTTCTCCCGCCCTGGAGGTTTCCAACCCACCAGCCCAATGTGGGGAACCTTCCCTGACGTCGCCAGCACAATGGTATCACCTGGAAGTACCATCATCGTGCTGGCAACGCCGCGCACTGGCTACTCTAGGCTTTTCCAGGAAAACTATGGTTTTCCTGGATGCTCTAGCAATTTGGTAGGAAAACTCTATGGTACAATACATTGGGCCAGTGGGGGGAACCTTCCCCGATGTCGCCGGCACAATGGCATCACCTAGAAGTACCATAGTTTTCCTGGAAATGCCTAGAGTAGCCAGAGTGTGGCGTCACTTGCGCAAAGAGGTCACTTCCGGGTGATGTCATTGCGCTGCACATTCGTTGCGCATGTAAAAAAGGTCCCCCACTGGAGGTTGCAGTTTCCTTGGACTATGTTACAACATGGCTGAAAATGAATCACTTCCGCCTCCCATATCACTGAAATAAGCTGCTATGGGTTTTAGATGTGCATTAGACATACTATATATGAATTGTTGTGCTTGAGATACCAAAAATATCTAATACACATACATACAAAAACCCAACAACCAACAACAACCACCCTTCCCATCATGCCAACTAATTCAAGATAAAATATTAGTATTGATTACCACTTGGCTGAAAAATCTGCCCTCAGTATTGCAATGACTCCAGGATGCTCCCATGCGGCATTATGTTATTTATACTCTTAATTAAATACATTTCTTTTAGTTGATTTTGATTAGAATGATAAAGCAAGGGCTGCCTTGCATTAAATAAGCCCAGTATGATTACTTTTGCAGCAGTTCTCTGACTCATTAGCATTGGTGCGTTTGCTGTCTGGGGTAAATTTAATTTTTTTAAATACCCATGTTCATTGTACAATGGGCTGTTGATCATGGACCAGCAACAGCCTTTGGGCTTCCAGTTTTCTTGAAGGCTGATTTAAAAGACTTTAGATAGGGATGGATAAAATAGAAACATATAGCTGAAAGGTACCTCAAGGGCCATCTAGTCGAACCCCCTGCATAGTGCAGGAAATTCACAACTACCTCCTCTCCATTCCTGCAGCGACTGTTGCTGTATGCCCAGAGGAAGGCAACAACAACAACAACAAAAGGAGCCCTGCGCCAATATGGCCTAGAGGTAAATTCCTTCTTGTCCCCAAAGTGGCAGTGAGCAGAAAAGGCCATGAGAGCGAAGCACTGCACATGAAAGCCAGTTTGGCGTAGGGGTTAGGACCATGGGCTCTAATCCGCAAGAACTGGGCTTGATTTCCCACTCCTCCACATGCAGCTGCTGGGTGAGCTGAGGTCAGCCAAAGTTCTCGCAGACCAGTTCTCTGAGAGCTCTCTCAGTCCAACCTACCTCATAGGGTGTGTGTTGGGGGGGGGGGGGGGAGGAAGGGAAAGGAAATTGTAAACTGCTCTGAGACTCCAAGTGAAGTCTCTTCCTCTTCCCAATCTGCCTAAATTCAGAGAAGTAGAATCAGGGGTTGAATTCAGTAGTCAAGCTTTCTTCAGTAGTCAAGGGGGAACATTCCTCCCTTTTTCAGCAGCAGAAAAGCTAATGAGAACCAACCCAGAGTGGGTGGGGGGAGCACTTGATAGGCTACAACACATGAGTAATGGAATTCATTGGTCCTGACAGGTAACAAGAAGAGATACAAGTTTTCCCCCAATGACTGGGAGAAATAACAGCCTGAGAAAGGACTGATTTATTCATTTGGACACTAGAAATGAACAGGAAGGGCAACAAATGCCATTCATCAATTTGTTGCCCTGGAACCTGTGAAAACCTCCTTCTCTTCCTCTTTTCCTCCATCTGCACCTCTGCTCCCTCCCTCCTTGGCTGTGCCGAATACTAGCAATGGTGTAATGCTTAGAGCGTTAAACTAGGGCTGGGAAGACCCAGCTTCAGAACCAGTTGTCAGCCCTGAAGCTCACTGAGTGACTTTGGGGGCCTGTCCATTGAAGCAGGGTTGCCAACCTCCAGGTGGTGGCTGGAGATCTCCAGGGATTACAACAGAGATCAGTTCACCTGGAGAAAATGGCAGCTTTGGAAGGTGGATTTATGGTATTATATTCCATTGAAGTCCCTCCCCTTCCCAAACCCCACCATCCTCAGGCTCTACCACCCAGATCTCCAGGTATTTCCCAACCCAGAGCTGGCAACACTACTGAACAGTGTTATACCCTGCTAAATTCATTGAAGTCAGTGGGTTTAGTAAGGCTTAATTCTGTTTAGGATTTCTCTGTTTCTTTCTCTCTTTCTCAGCCTAACTTACCTGACAGGGTTATTGTCAGGATAAAATGGAGGAGGACGTTCCTAGAATTCCTAGAAGGAAGAATAGCAAAAAAATATGCAGGTGGTTGACAGATAAATACCTCCAAAACTGAACCTGGAGTTTTGTGGAAGTTTCACCAAAAGAGAAGACCTTCTGTGAACTTCTGAACTCATCCTAGCATTTAAAAGACAAAGCAGAATCAGAAGCCAAAGACTCTGAGTCAGCAGAAGTGAGCTTCCCTGTATTATAATTATATTTTTCCCACACACAGGTGATGAGTACATCGAGACACAAACTGAAACTCTCAGTACTGTAGGAGTGGAATAAGCCATGCCTGGCAAAGCTCTGTCTGCCTTCTATGAGGCTATTCACGTCACAAGAGTTCTGTTCCTTCTGGACTCTGACAAATTTCCATTGGGGAGATTGTGCTTATTTGTCAGTCACAAAAACTCCAATGAAATGCAGCCTTCCTTATGCGCTTTCTGATGTGAGGGTGGGGGGAGGTTCTAGGCTTTTTTCATATACAGGTAGCTCCCACTGCTAAATTTCTCCACATGCCTGTTTACTGCTTTTAGATTAAGATTACATGCTAACCTCCCCCACCCCGCACAGTCATGCAACCAATGCACAGTAATGTCAAGGAATTTTGTAAACCAGTCCTTAGATTATATATTCTTCAATCAAGATGTCTATTTTTTTTGCAGATGGTCAACCATTCTTCTAAACTTCCCCTGAATTCTTTATGATGAAATATGAAAGAGATTACATAAAGGGGTCTCAAACACAAAAGGATAAACTCACGAAATAGTACTATAATATTAAGAAATAGAAGAGATTGTGCTTATTTGTCAGTCACAAAAACTCCAATGAAATGCAGGCTTCCTTATGTGTTTTCTGATGCAAGGGGAGGGGTTCTAGGCTATTTTCATATACCGGTATTGAGGCTGCTAAAAGTGAAAGCAGGGCTCTGAGCACAGTCTTGGGGTTTTTTTAAAAAAATGAAAATGCAGTAAATTTGATAACAGAGCATAACACGGCAAGTTAATAGACACTAATGTCAGCTGGGATCACTGTTCTAGATATAACACAACTCAGAAATGACATAGGTTGGATTGTCTTCTGAAAAAGAGAGTGCCTGTTACTCTAACAGATGAAGATAATGAAGTATATATGCATGATTCAGACATGGCAAATCACAGTATGCCTTTACATTAATGACAGTAGGGAATCCTTACACTGATTTCGCACTCACACCACTCTCATGTTCTTCTCAGTGCGGCTTCCTTCCAATTTCACATTATCTGCCCTGGGTCTGCAGCAAGCAGCGGCGTTTTCGCGCAGCAGGACTTCAATGGGGTATAATGCCATAGAGTCCGCCTTCCAAAGCAGCCATTTTTTCCTAGGTGAACTGGAGATCAGTTGTAGTAGCAAGGGAGCTCCAGCTACCACCTGGAGGTTGGCAACCATGCTCCTAACATGTGTTGCTATGGCCATGTTGTTCACCCAGCTCTTTCAGATGCTATGGGTGGGTCTGGATTTCTTCTGCTGTGGTGCAAGGATGAGAGATATCATTTCAACACAATGACATTGTGTCCTAGATCTGTTAACATTATAGGTGTAACCTAGGACAAGAGTTAGCAATTTTAGATATGGATCTTATGCATTTGATTCTCAATAAATTTCATTGTGTTCACTGGGGCTTGTGCAAATCCAAGTGCATAGTCCCATTTGTCCATGGAAGCTAGATAGCAAGCCAGCCTCACACAAAGAATTTGCTATGTGAAGCAATCTCCATACAGTTGCATTGCATAGTTGCATCCAAGGAACTGTGTGGTTCCTTGTAAACCAGGACTAAATCCCAGTTTCTAAACTGGAAGAGGAGGAAGGAGTATCTACAAAAGGGAAGTACCATATTGCTGCTGGTTTGCACAACTGTCTCTTGTCTGGAATGAGCCACCCCTGCTACTCCCCAATGTCTATTTGAACTAACAGTGGACTAGCACATCTAGTGGACTAGTCTTGTGTGCAGGGATTCAGCCCACTGGGCACCTAAGCAATCCTTCCTCTCAGGGCTTTTCTGTAGGAAAAAGCCAAGCAGGAACTCATTTGCATATTAGGCCACACCCCTTGACATCACCATTGTTTCATACTGGGCTTTTTGTAGAAAAAGCCCATCAGAAACTCATTTGCATATTAGACCACACCCCCTAACACTAAGCCAGCCATAACTGCATTCTTGTGTGTTTCTGCTAAAACAAAACCAAAAAAGAGCTCTGCTTGAGAGTGAACTGGTTTGGAACCATTGGCTTCATGGAATCTGAGGCTCCCTCCCAAGTACATGTAGAAGCAGTTTTGAACGAGTGTGCCAACTAGAAAGCACCTTTTTGTGCCTCAGCAGGTTCTTCCTAGGCATACCACAAGAATTTAGCTAATTGATGGGTGCAGTCTAAAGTCTGGGCCTTTTGAGATTATCCCTCACCTCCCTGTCAAGTCTAGAAGGAATACAAAATGTACTTTTATTGTTTATCTACCAGGTTATAGAATGTTGACATGAAGGACTGAAACTAGTTCACCAGATAAGGAATTGTGAAGCACTACAGGACATCCCTAACAGGACAATAAAAAGGAAGGTGGGAGCAACAACAGATTGCTAGGAAATCATGCCCAAATTCTTCATTGAAGCTTGGGCAATGATGGGGTTATTAAGCCGATCTTGTCCTTTTGTGTAGTTACAAGCATGGAGACTCTCCAACTAAGCACACCTGCTACTGTGGTGCAATTATTTAGTAGTTGCAATGGCACAAATGGCTCTATGAGTTCAAATTTCATCCTCCCCAAAGTCAGGACAAAGTTGTCATAATGATAGTACGTAGGCTTTTTATGGTGGATAGGTATATCCAGGCCCTTTTTTGTAGCAGGAACTCTTTTGCATATTAGGCCACACACCCCTGATGTAGCCAATCCTCCAAGAGCTTACAGGGCTCTTAGTACAGGGCCTATTGTAAGCTCCAGGAGGATTGGTTACATCAGTGGGGTGTGGCCTAATATGCAAAGGAGTTCCTGCTACAGAAAGAGCCCTGGGTATGTAACTATTAGACATTGCAGTTTAACAAAATCCCCATGTCCAGAGAGGCTGGATGCCTCTGGAGTTAGTTGGTGTGGGCAGCACCATGTTATGGCTTTGATCTACATGACCTGCTTGTGAGCTCTCCTGACAACTGTGAGGAAATAGGATGGATCCTAGCAAGACTTTTGGAAAATGAGAGTTCCTGTTCATATGAAAATCTCATCCATACATGTACATAGAATAGTGGGAGCTTATGGAATTCCCTCCCCTTCCATTATTTGAAATAATTTATGAATACTGTTTATATCTTAGGTCAAATGATATTCACACTTTTTGGAATACTGATACTGGCAGGAATTTGATTTTATATCCAACAACACATCGACACCTTTATTTACTGCCTAAGTTCATTTCACCAAATAGACTATGAGATACTGTATGTCAGTTCTGCTACCACTGTGACAATAAACAATTTGTTTATGGGTCATTGACTCATAGAAGATATTATCCTATGATTGCTCTGAGAAGAAGGCTAAATATCAGCCATTAAAGCAACAAATGCAAACCAAAGTTATGTTCTCTTTCTCAGAAGCGATGTTCATCTTTATTGATAGCCATAATTTCTCATCATAATTTCCAGTATTGGCTCAGTATGATTTGGAAGCAATGGTGCATGAAATCATGTGACTGACATTGCACACATTCAAGTGGTGGTAGTGATAATTGTCATGGGGGTATCAATGTGCAACTCACACTATGGTTGAAATTGTACTTCTGTTTTGGTTGGCATATATCACCAAATTTGCTGTGTATCCTCAACATTCTCTTGGGGTGAAAGTTTCCTTTGAAGGCGCTCTGCCCAGGCAGGCCAATATGCATTTAATTATACCCTGCAGAACATTTATTTTCTATTGTTTCTCAAGGTGTGATAAAACATCAGTTTCACCATCACATAGGGCAACTTCTAAAGAAATGTTCACTCAAGCAAAAATGGGTGGGGAAGGGGGGATGTCATCATGCTTGCCAATCCAAACCCATAAAGTAATTTTTTATCCTATTTCAAGATGGGTAGCTGTGGTAGTCTGCTTGTAGCCATAGAAATGAGAAAGAGTCCAGTAGCAACTTAAAGGCTAACAAAATCATGGTAGGGTATGAGCTTTTGCAAGTCACTGCTCAGTGCTTCAGATGTAGCTTGAATGTGAGTCAAGAAGACAATGCATACACCTGAATTGAAGTGAGACCTAGGTTTCTGGTCTCTTTACCAATGCTGATTTCTCCACATCTGCTACCTCTCTGCATATCATGCCTAATCCAATCACACCTGCTATTGTCATTTGCCTGCTAATGTCATTTGGCATATGAAATCACTCCACTTTCTGATACATAGGACAGATGGACTCACATTCTAGCTTTATCTGAAGAAATGAGCAGTGATTCACGAAAGCTCGTACCCTACCACAACTTTTCTTAGTCTTTAAGGTGCTACTGGACTCTTACCCTTTTTTACTTTCATCCTATTTGTTTATGTGTTATTTATTTGCGTACAACATTTATATCATGCCTTTCAGCCCACATCAAGGCCACGAAGACAACTAACTGACTAAAAACACAAATAATGGGGGGGGTTGTCTTTAAAACACTAAGACCAAACAAAAATACATCATTAAAACCAAAAGTAAAATACAAGAATGTAAAAACAACCATTAAGACACAGTGCAGGAAGGAGGGATCACAGAGGGAGCTCCAGATGAAACAAAACGATCTTTACCCTGTAAATCCTGGACCGCCCCTTTCCACCATTTATGGACTGAGTTTGCCCTGGCCAAGTGTCTGGAATACAGGACTCTTATCATTATGGACTTATAGTATGAACTCATATTGTGTAAGCATAAGCAAAACCCTCAATGGACTTTTAGCTAATAACAAAACGTATTTGGGACTGAGAACTAACCCAATATAGAAGTTTACCTGGTGTCTTAAACAGCAAGCTCTCCAGCCAGACTACAAGAACTCTGTGCCTGGATTTAACAAACTGTGCTCCTCCTGCCTGAAAGGACTCTAGATTGTGCTTCTCTTCCGAGCTGCTTAGCCCTGCAGATCCTAATTGCGCTCCTGTCTGTGGAAGCCATTGTCAAGTAGCAGTCTCTCTATGGGAGCTATGTTCCTGTGATGTCCTAAAACAACAACTTCATGTCTCGCTGGATGCCATGAGAGCAAGGTGGGAGCCCCACATTTTTGGACATGCCATGGAGATGCAAATGTAGGAGCTAACAGTGGACAATAGGCTTGCTAATTTCATCTTCACACCTGAAAAAAAGACTTTTCCTGCCAGACAGCCAAGGCAGTTGCTTACACAATACAACTCCAGCCAGAAGGACTGTTCTACAAAGACCAGTTCCAGCCACGGAGATCATTCCCATTGTGTTTAGCTCTGGTGTCACATAAGTAGCGATCTGGCCCCATATTATTCCATCATGTTTCTTTGTTTAGGTAAGGTTTACAATAGGTAAACCCATCAACGCCCATAATCCTATTTCCAAACCTTCCTGGGAGCATCCCCTCAAATGATGTCAGGAGTCACATGTTGCTATGTCACAGGTCACGTGTAGTAGCATCATGGATCACCTGATACCACTGCCAGGGGAATGAATTTGGTAATATAAGGCCATATGTTTGACCACTCAGGTGTGTCTCTTGCAGTATACATACTGAACCCCCTAAACCTAATCAGTTTTAGGTCCATTATAGTGAGATATGCTGTTTATGTCTTGGTCCCCTTTCCCTATTTCATCATCGCTATTGGACTCATACTTCTGAAGACTACGATAGGTACAATATTACGATCGTCTGTGTCTGTGTTTCAAACCTTCACCTCTATATTCCTTAGGAACTGTATGATAGATGTGTGACCTTTATTTCTTGTATGCTTGAATTATCTTTCTAATAAAACACCCATTTTCAGTCTACAATCTCCTCATTATTGGGCTTGGGCTCTTGGGAAAACCACTCTGGTATACACAGGTTTTTGACCCCACTAATTTTGCCATCTTTGCCCACCTAAATTAATTCCCCTACCTCAATTGAGGGCAATTTGGCTAACAACCTATTAGTGGAAGAGGGCAACAAAACAGGTTAGACAATTCTCCATGGGGAGAAAGTTCTAGAATTTTGGTGCCATAACTGAGAAGCCCCTCTTGTGGGCCTCTATAAGCCTCATCTCAAAAGACAGGGGCATCTGAAACAAAGCTTGAAAGATAACCATAGTGGTCAGATAGGTTTATGAGGGAGTATTTCCGCTATGCTGATCCCAAGCCATATATGGCTTCGAAGGTCAATATCAACACCTTGAATTCACCCCAGATGTGAATAGGGAACCAGTATAGAAGAGCCAAGCCTGGAATGATGTGATCCCTAAAATCCACTCTAGCCAACTTCCTGGCTGCAGCATTCTGTTCCAGTTGAAGTTTTCAAATACTTCTCAAGGGCAGCTTCACGTAGCAATCATTGCAGTAATCTAATTTAGATGTAACCAGGGCATGCACCACAGTGGCCAGATATTTGCCCAGGAATGGCTGCACCAGGCTAACCAGTTTAAACTAGTAAAAGGCAATCCTGGCCACAGCTGCCACCTCCTTGTCCAGAAGTAGACCTGGGTTTGAGAGCATCCCCAAACGATGGACTTGTTCTTTCAAGGACAGTGTGACCCCATCTAGAATGGATGACACCTTCCAATCACTAGTAGCACTTTCATCTTTTTTGGAATTAAACTGGAGTTTATTAGCTCTCATCTACTCTAAAACTGCCTCCAGGCACTGGTTCAGGGTTTCTACAGCTTCCCTGAGATTGGCTAGAACATGGGTGGCCAAGCTTGCTTAGTGTGAGAGCCACATAGAATAAATGCCTGATGTTTGAGAGTCACAAGACATGAATGTTAGATGTTTGAAAACTGCAAGACATGAACATCAGATGTTTGAGAGAGGGAAGGAGGGAGGGCGGAAGGAAAATAGATGGGGGAGGAAGAAATAGGTGGAAAGAAAGCAACTTTAAAAGCATTCCCTAAGCTGCCAGCTGGCTTGGCTTGGAGAAGTGATTTAAAGAGATAAATGCCTTATCCAAGCTGTCTGATAGGGTGGTGGGGACTTTGAGGGCCACACAATATGTGTGAAAGAGCCACATGTGGCTCCCGAGCCACAGTTTGGCCACTCCTGGGCTAGAAGCATGAGATAGAGATGTGTCATCTGCATATTGGTGACAACCTAGTCCAAATCTCTGATTCACCTCACCCAATAGTTTCATGTATTTGTCAAAGAGCACTGAGAACAAGATTGAGCCTTGTGGGACCCTACAGGCTAAAAACCAAGAAGCTAAGAAGCAGTTTCCTAGCACCATCTTCTGAAAACTACCCTCCAGTTAGGGTTGGAACCATAAGAACATAAGAGAAACCATGTTGGATCAGGCCAATGGCCCATCCAGTCCAACACTCTGTGTCACACAGTGGCCAAAAAAAACAACAACACCAAGTGCCATCTAGAGGTCCACCAGTGGGGCTAGAAGCCCTTCCACTGTGCCCCTCCCAAGAACCAGAATACAGAGCTTCACTGCCCCAGACAGAGAGTTCCACCGATAAGCTGTGGCTAATAGCCACTGATGGACCTCTGCTCCATATGCTTATCCATTCCCCTCTTGAAGGTGTCTATGCTTGTAGCCACCCCCACCTCTTTCCAAGAAATTCAAAAGTACTTGCATGAGCATCCGAAGTGGTCTTCTACCTACCCTTTATCCTCAGCTGTGTGCCAGCTGACCATTTCCTATGATCCTTAGTGTAAAAGAAAAATGCATGAAAACAGCATATGAAGCAAGAATGTACAGCATAACTCTTCTTTAAAGATTATATAAAGATGACCAAGCAAAGATCTTGGAATACTGGGATGGTGTGGCCATGCTCAATAGCAGAAGAAGAGTTCTGCATACAGAAGATCCCAGGTGTAATCCCTGCCATCTCCAGTTAAAAGGATCAGAAGGCAATAGATGTGGAATTCTCTGCCTAGAACCCTGGAGAGCGACTGCCAATAAGAGCAGACAGTACTGGTACTGATAAATCAGTGGTCTAACATAAGGCAACTTCCTGTGCTGGTGAGATAGATTCCTCCGTAACCTTTTCTCTGAAGTGACTGATGATGCAACATGATGCCAGAAACACTGCAATAACCCGTGTGAAAACAGTCTCTTATTGCCTTCACATATGACTGCCATCCACCTTGTGGCCAAGCATATGTTCTATTTAAGAAGCGGCAAGCAGCTCAGACGATGAGTGTGTTGAGAACCCATCTTGTAATCTCAGAACTTTATTTGCTGGGACATTTATTCTCACAGTATTTTCGTAGAAGTGTATATTTGTCCCTGTGTCTGGTCACAGAATTTCAGCTTTACCCATGGCTAAAAGCTCCAGGATCCCATCTGTGATAGTACGGGGAGGGATGGTGGCTCAGTGGTAGAGCATCTGCTTGGTAAGCAGAAGGTCCCAGGTTCAATCTCCGGCATCTCTAACTAAAAAGGGTCCAGGCAAGTAGGCATGAAAAACCTCAGCTTGAGACCCTGGAGAGCTGCTGCCAGTCTTAGTAGACAATACTGACTTTAATGGACCAAGGGTCTGATTCAGTATAAGGCAGCTTCATATGTTCATATGTTCAAAGTTTTAGGGGAGGGATGGTGGCTCAGTGGTAGAGCATCTGCTTGGTAAGCAGAAAGTCCCGGGTTCAATCCCCGGCATCTCCAACTAAAAAGGTCCAGGCAAGCAGGTGTGAAAAACTTCAGCTTGAGACCTTGGAGAACTGCTGCCAGTCTGAGTAGACAATACTGACTTGATGGACCAAGGGTCTGATTCATTATAAAGCAGCTTCATATGTTCATTGATGACAGAACTTTGTTGAAAATCAGCAGATCTTGAGAAATAGAATAATATACTGTGATATTTCAATTTCCCCAAACAATATGTCTGAAAATCAAACTTACCCTGCCTGCAGTGCTCTCAAGTTAAATACTGAATCTGACAACGCACGATCTGTTCACAAGTCAGAACAAACCATATTTCAAATGGTTTTCTGTCTACACAGTTGGCAGCATGGTGGGTAGTCAAATAGCTATGGTTCATACATGCTCACCATTTGCTGGGTATCTTGGAATACATATGTCTTCATGGCAATTGTGGGTAGGCCATACGATTAAAATACACCTGGTTTATTTGTTTGTTTGATTTTTAGCCCTCCCTCCTCTGCACAGCTTTTGCACTGGCACAGCCGGTGACATTCATCATGTGACTATATGGTCAGAATTTACACAAGTAACAGTCCTTTCCTTGGCAGCAAGTATTTGTGAACCAGTTTAGAAAACTTGAATATGTTCAGCTTTGAGAATCAAGCAGACAGAAGGGGCACGGCTAAGAGAAACAAACCATGCAGGCTTCCCTGCTCCCCAGGTACTATTTAAGCAACTGCAGCAGACTAGGAGAATGTTAATTATTATTTGGGAAAATTAATTGTTTTTCTGATAAGGAGGTGTGTGGATGGCAAGTCAGGGAGGGGGCAGAGACAGCTGCAAAACAGCAGTGAGAGATTGTGTTATTTTTGTCCAAATTTCAAATGCTCAATAGAAAAGCAAACACCCCCACCCCAATATTTTGGGCACTACTTGTAATGTGTAATCAAATTGTGCATTGAGCAGAGGACTGGATCACACATCCCTAACCATCTATGGTGTTCTGAATGATGGTCTGACATGATGAAAGATAAACACAGTATTCTGCTTTAAATAGACTTATGTGAAAAGGAGCATAGAGCTTAAATGAAGGGTCCAGTTCCCTGTCCTAGTGACTCAAGTGATTGGTTAAGGTGCCAAATCATTGGAGGACATGAAAGGAGGTGATAGGCATGGCTTGGGCCTTCCAGCCCTGTGCTGCTGGCATTTGGGTCTAAGGGTAGGAGGAGCCCCAGGGAAGGGTGCTTGGGGTGTTTGAGGATCACAGTGATTAGCTGCTTTGAGGCACAAATAAATCTTTGAATTATTGCCCCTCAAATAATCTTTGTACTGTGACTTCAAATCTAATTTTTTTTAAAAATGTATAATGTTCCTATTTGTGAACTATGTACTGTATCAGCTTTGGAAAGCTAACAGGGTGTTTTGTACCTGCTCAACATATACTCAAATGTGCTATAAATAATTCAAATGTGCAATAAATATTAATGAAGCTTTGTGCAGAGCCTGGCTTTATCTTTTGATAAAGACTTCTTGAGTTCAGTTAACACCCAATTTGTTATTTGTGTCTATATTTCTTTGGGTTATTTATTGAACTCTCGTGACCTTCACCATCCCTTCTAGTAATCTTCAGAATTTAATCACTGACTAATCGTCAGAATTTAATCGTTGAATTCCATGTATGGCTACTACATTGTCAGTTTTGATCTTCTAGTTTTGTGATTGACCTTATGCTTGGACAATGCAGTCTGAGCTCAGTCAGTTCATGAAGCATAGATCTGTTGAACCAGTGAAGTCCAAGGCAAGAGACGAAGGTCTGCTTGGATAGAGGCATAAACTGATTCCTCACTAGCAGTTGCTCTGCCCCTGGGCTTCTGCTTTCCCTGGCTCAAGTGATCAATTCCCCACCAGTCGCCATTTTGATCCGCAGCTCTCTCCAATTTCCCTCACAGCTTCTTGCTCTTGTTTTCTGGACATCCAGAAACTGCAAGGGAAACTGGAGGGAGCCGCAGATCAAAATGCACCCAAGCAGCAACAGGTGGGGAATTGATTGCTTGAGCTGGAGAAAGCTGAAGCCCAGGCGCAAAGCAACTGCTGGTGAGTCACAGAAAATGATCAGGATGCAAGTTTGGGTGCATACACCTGTGCAAATGTTAGTCATTAAATGACTGATGTCATATAATAACTTGAGAACTGTTTTGAGGCAATGTAGTGTCACTTTTAGTTATAGCAATTTCCAGCTCTATGAGGCACACAATTTGTCATAACATTGCTTTTTGGCTTTAAGAGGTGTAAGCAGGGAAATATATATATTTGATGTAGAACCCCATTAAGCACTTCCAAGTTTTGAACTAAAGCTAAAATGAGTCATAGCAGATAACTGTTCCCAGCTAAGTCCTTGATGAGGAGTATGCTTAACTTACAGCACATAAAAGTTTATAACCAGAATTAAACTTTGTTTTACAGTGACACTGGCACTGCAGTCTTAAGCAGAGTTACACCTTTCTTAGTCCATTGAAGTCAATGGGCAGAGAAAAGTGTGATTCTGCTTAGGATTGCACAATAAGTGTTCTCTTTACAATCTGTTTTTTAAGACTATGCTTTGTTTGGCAGCATAGTTTGATGAATAGTGTTGGCTCCATTAACCCTTTTCATAAAGGTAAGAGCAGCTCTGTAATGGAATAAGTTGCCTAAAGTGGTAAGGGGAATCTCCTTCCTTCAAAGTTTTCAAGAAACTGTTGGTCAAATACATTATTAAAATTTGTTTACATAGCAAAACATATTGCACCAAGAGTAACTAGACGATTTTACCAGTATCGCCATCTAGTATGTATTATCTTTTCCCACTTAAAATCCCAGACCTTCCTGCATCAGACTGAAGAAGGTTATTCCACTACAAAAGTGAGCTCTTTCCATGAGGACTTGCCACCTTCCCTCCTGATGCACTAGCTGGGTTAAGTTCCTGTGCGTGCGACTGTGAATGAATTTTATTCCTTACCTGGGCACTGTTATGCTATACGGTTAGGCTGCTCAGCCAGAGAAGTACACTGCCTTCTTATCTTGGTTCACTGTTGTTCTTCCTGGGTGTTA
Organism: Heteronotia binoei; assembly: GCF_032191835.1. Lineage (NCBI taxonomy): Eukaryota > Metazoa > Chordata > Lepidosauria > Squamata > Gekkonidae > Heteronotia > Heteronotia binoei. The sequence continues at coordinate 146,299,662 of NC_083226.1, read as the reverse complement.
TTGTTGGGGTTCCTGTGGCACAGGAGGAGCCCAAGCATCAGAGAAAAGGTTTCTGGATTCAGCAGAGGTAGGATATTCTCCATAGCAGTTGTTCCAGAGTCCCCACAAGAGAGTGATATGCCCTCCTTACACCAGTATAATTGGCCCTCTTCTTCCAAGCAGTCTCATAAACAAAACATTAGAACATAAAAAGAGCCCTGCTGGATCAGGCTAGTAGTCCATCTAGTCCAGCATCCTGTCTTACACAGTGGCCAGTCAGTTCCACTGAAGGGCCAATAACAGGGTGCAGAGGCTGAGGTCTTCATAAGAATATTAGAAAAGCCATGTTGGATCAGGCCAATGGCCCATCCAGCCCATCACATTGGGTGTTTTCGCACTTACGTTTTACTGGCGCGACGACCCTCCTCACGCCGGTGGATCTGCAGTGATTTCGCACTAGAAGCGCCGGCGCAGCCCAAAGAGCCGGCTACTTCCGTCGCTAAGCCAGTGCAAACGTTTTCCTGCTTCTTGGCGGTTTCCGTTTGCGCTGGCTTAGCGACGGAAGTAGCCGGTGCAATGGGCTGCGCCGGCGCTTCTAGTGCGAAATCACTGCAGATCCGCCGGCGTGAGGAGGGTCGTCGCGCCAGTAAAAGGTAAGTGCGAAAACACCCTCTGTGTCACACAGTAGCCAAAAAAACCAAGTGCCATCAGGAGGTCCACCAGTGGGGCCAGGACTACTAGAAGCCCTCCCACTGTGCCCCCCAAGCACCAAGAATACAGAGCATCACTGCCCCAGACAGAGAGTTCCAACAATACGCTGTGACTAATAGCCACTGATGGACCTCTGCTCCATATGTTTATCCAATCCCCTGTTGAAGCTGTCTATGCTTGTAGCAACCACCACCTCCTATGGCAGCGAATTCCATGTGTTAATCACCCTTTGGGTGAAGAAGTAATTTGAGAATAAGCTGATTTGAAAACAAATCAACCAGTATCATAATGCCCCTGTATAAATCGATGGTGCGGTCTCATTTGGAATACTGTGTGCAATTCTGGTCACCGCACCTCAAAAAAGATATTATAGCATTGGAAAAAGTCCAGAAAAGGGCAACTAGAATGATTAAAGGGTTGGAACACTTTCCCTATGAAGAAAGGTTAAAACGCTTGGGGATCTTTAGCTTGGAGAAATGTCGGCTGCGGGTGACATGATAGAGGTTTACAAGATTATGCATGGGATGGAGAAAGTAGAGAAAGAAGTACTTTTCTCCCTTTCTCACAATACAAGAACTCGTGGGCATTCGATGAAATTGCTGAGCAGTCAGGTAAAAACAGATAAAAGGAAGCACTTCTTCACCCAAAGGGTGATTAACATGTGGAATTCACTGCCACAGGAGGTGGTGGTGGCTACAAGCATAGACAGCTTCAAGAGGGGGTTAGATAAAAATATGGAGCAGAGGTCCATCAGTGGCTATTAGCCACAGTGTGTATATATGTGTGTGTGTATGTGTGTATATATATAGTGTTGGACTGGATGGGCCATTGGCCTGATCCAACATGGCTTCTCTTATGTTCTTAAGTACTTCCTCAGTTTAGTGTAATGGTAAAGTGCACGGATTCTTATCTAGGAGAACCGGGTTTGATTCTCCACTCCTCCACTTGCAGTTGCTGGAATGGCCTTGGGTCAGCCATAGCTTTCATAGAGGTTGTCCTTGAAAGGGTAGCTTCTGGGAAAGCTCTCTCAGCCCCACCCACTTCACAGGATGTTTGTTGTGGGGGAGGAAGATAAAGGAGATTGTGAGCTGCTCTGAGACTCTGATTCAGGGTGGAGGGTGGAATATAAATCCAATGTCTTCTTTTAGCACTTCTAACCCAACTGCTCAGCAATTTCATTGAATGTCCACAAGTTCTCGTATTGTGAGAAAGGGAGAAAAATACTTCTTTCTCTACTTTCTCTATCCTTTCTCTAATCTTGTAATCCTCTATAATGTCACTCCTCAGTCAACCTATCCAAGCCGACCTCCAAGCTAAAGAGCCCCAAGCGTTTCAACCTTTCTTCATAGGGAAAGTGTTCCAATCCTTTAATCAATCTAGTTGCCCCTTTCTGCACTTTTTCCAATGCTGTAATATCTTTTTTGAGATGCAGTGACCAGAATTGTACACAGTATTCCAAATGAGGCCGCACCATTGATTTATCCAGGGGCATTATGATACTGGCTGATTTGTTTTTAGTTCACTTCCTAATAATTCCCAGCATGGCATTGGCTTTTTTTATTGCAGTTGCACACTGTCTCGACATTTTCAGTGAGTTATCTACCATGACCCCAAGATCTCTCTCTTGGTCAGTCTCCTCCAGTTCACACCCCATCAACTTGTATTTATAGTTAGGATTTTTGGCCCCAATGTGCATTACTTCACACTTGGCCACATTGAACCTCATCTGCCACGTTGATGCCCACTTGCCCAGCCTCGACAGATCCCTTTGGAGTGCCTCACAAACCTCTCTGGTTCTCACCACCCTGAACAATTTAGTGTCATCTGCAAACTTGGCCACTTCACTGCTTACTCCCAACTCCAAATCATTGATAAACAATGATGTTGTTCCTGATGTTGCCTGCTGGCTCTGAGACTGAGAGGCTTAGTGCCTTTGAATGTGGAGGTTCCCCTCAGTCACCATGGCTAATAATCATTGATACAATCTATCAATCTATCTAATCTCCTCTGACTGATTTGTCTTCATACCATAAAGTATTTTTTTCTTCATGGTAGCAAATGCTTGCTACATTATGATGACAGCATGGTGCTGTATTGCACAGAACATTTGGATATTATTATATTTGTTGTTGGGTTTGGGTATGAAGCGTGGGAGAGAGAATTCAAGGCCAAAAGACCTGGGAAGATAATGGGCCACAGCATTTGAACAGACTTCAAATTACATGGTATTCATTGGAAATTCTTCTGCCAGTATAGTATTGTTTAAAATTAAACCTCAAACATATATTTGGTAAAGGAGAGAATTTAAGGCAGTTCTTAAACAAACACCCACAAGCATTGTTCAGGTCAAAATCCCATCCTTGTTAGAACTCTCTGTGGGTAACATTCTTGAGCTACCTAGACAATGTGTGCTGTTAAGAGCTCAGCAGTAATCTTCCTGTTCCATTGTGGCCACATAAAGGTGTACCTGGCTTGTATTTTTAGTCAACAAGTTCTTCCCATGTACCAAAGCCACAAATATTTCTCGTATTATTCTGCTAAATTTTTTCACCTATGATGTGGTAAGCTCCATAGGAGAAGTACAAAAGGAAACATTTATTAAGAAAGAACTGCAGTTATGCTTCTAGATTTTTAAAAAAGAATCAGAGCAAACAGAGCATGAAGGAACATGAAGGTCTTCTGTGCTGATTCTTGTGCTGAAGTTCTTCATTCAAAGGCAGAGGAATCTTCTTTTTGGACTTGTTTTTTGATTGAGTAGAATTTTCCAAACAAATTGTATAAATTGTTCTGCAAAGAAAGAAAGATTTGCAGAACAATTTATACAATTGTTTGGAAAATTCTACTCAATCAAAAAACAAGTCCAAAAAGAAGATTCCTCTGCCTTTGAATGACTTTCTTTCTTTCTTTCTTTCTTTCTTTCTTTCTTTCTTTCTTTCTTTCTTTCTTTCTTTCTTTCTTTCTTTCTTTCTTTCTTTCTTTCTTTCTTTCTTTCTTTCTTATCCACTTTGTGTGTGTGTGTTTGTTTTAAAGTTGATTGTAGTGTTTTAAACTTTGTTTGAAATGTTTGAAATAAAGAATAAATGAATTTCCCCCTCAGACCAAAACAGTTTGTATGGTATCATCATGTGCTCCAAGGGAGGGGAGGTGTTCATGGCAAAGCTCCTCCCCCACCATGGAGCTGCCTTTGCAGACTCTGTCAGGACAACACATCCATGAATGAGTTCAGCATGGCACTCATGCCTGCTTGCTGTGGCTAGACATATCTGTTTTACTTTCCTGCAGGTGAAGATTCAACAGTGAGGCTTGTGGGCATGGCGAGCCCTCTCTCTCCCCGCCCCCCACTGTCTCAGTCTGCAGTTCCAGACCTCCTCTTGAAATGAAGCCTAGTACCTGGTCAGCCCTTCCAAGTTCCATCTGCAGTGCCATGGTGGGGATCCTCAGTCCTCTCTCTGTGGCCCCAGGGAGGAAGCTAACAGAGTCTTCAGACCTCACCATGGTTTGCAGTTCAGTAAAGTCTGTGTTGTGCCACAACTGTGTCTCTGTTTTGCTTTGACCTCATGACAGGAGCTCCAAAACCCTCTCTGCTGCACTCCCTCCGCAGCCCATCTGTCACTCCCCTGAGGGATTCCTGAGGACAAGAAGGAGAGCTCACAGGTGCCTTGGGTGGCTGTGGATGGTTGTGCAGGTCCCACTGGCCATACCCATCTGCCAAACATAGCAGGGGCCCAGCAGCTCCTCCAAAGCTGATCTAACGCAAGTTCCGTTCTTCACCTCACAGACTTTTGTGTGAAGGAAGGAGGGGCTGGAGAGTAACCTGCAGCATGGTGGTTAGAGTGTGAGACAAGATCTGGGAGACCCAGATTCCATTCCCCACTTGTTCCATGGACGCTAGGTGGGTGGCCTTGGGCCAGATGCACACCCTCAGCCTAACAAACCTCACAGGGTTGTTGTGAGCATAAAATAGAGGAGAGGGGAATGATATAAACCACTTGGGGGAGAAAACTGGAAATAAATTGAGTCAATGAACGAAGTTTATAACTGTGTGTTTGCTTGAGGAAGGGGGTGATTCTGTCACCCAGGGTGAAGACATCTGTGACGGTAACTGAGCAGACAGGAGATCATGAGGGTCCCTGGAGTCAATGACTGGGAGGGGGAGCCAATGCTGTGGGCAGACTCAATGTTTTTGGAGGGAGGTGGGATTTAGGGGGGGGTATGCCATTGGGCATACTGACATGCAGGAATCACAAATGACCTGCATGGTTTGTATTCCAATACATTACAACTATGTCACTACACGTGGAAGTAATGATGAATGCAGAATGGATTTGGAATGACAGTCTTTGGGCATTGATTGCTCTGGAATTGGAATGACAGAGCCTAGAGAGAAATGACAGTCATTCCAGTCCAAGACCAGCTCTGCTCCACTGAGGAGGCAACTGAGGGATTTGAGGGTGGTGCTGCATACCCACATCTGAGTCCACCCTGGTGGCTCCCCTTCCTCCTCTGCCACTGGCAGAGGTGGTGCAGGAGTGCCCTTGGCAATGGACAGCTCAAACCTCCTTCCCACTATCAGATGCCTGGGACTGCTGACAGGAGTTGGTCCCTTGAAGCTGGTGGGGGGGGGGGTGTGCTCCTGAAAATGAGTGGAACCCCTGTGCCCTGCCAATTTCTGCTCCACTTTCTGAATTTCCCAACCCAGAAGTGCCCCTCCCCCCTTTCTAAATTTCCCAACCCAGAGCTGACACCCCTCAATTGCAAAGCAACCTCAGGAGAGGACATTTTACAGCAGAGGGTGTTTGGGTGATGGGATCCAGTCCACTGTGCTTTGAGATCACCTTATATCCATTTACAACAGTATAATGGTTTTGGTTTTAATCTGGGAAGCGCTGATCCTGTGAAAGCAGTTAATAAGTGCTTTTGTTTATTTGTAGGTTCAGTCTGTGATCAAAGTTGTTGCTCAAGTAGGACAACTGTAGATAAATTAAAATCCAGATGACAAAGCAACAGGGGAAAATTATTTTCATTGTGAAGCAGATGGCAACACATGAATTAGGAACAGAAAATGTCATTTATGAACTTTTTTTTAAAAAAAGTGGTTTGACAGAAATGCTGCATCTACAGGAATATGTGGCTTGTTTAGTGAACTGCAGGTGGCTACGGCTTTTGTTGAAGATAATCAGGAACATCCTTTCAGGCACTGTCAGCATCTACCCTGGCAAGCAGAGATTCTCAGTGTAAATAAAGCACAGAGATTTTTGTTACTCTTGCTGAGGAAAGAACTGGATGTCTGGGCTTATAGTTACCCCTCTAGTGTCTGCTGTCAAGAAACCCTAGCCTAAACAGCATCAAGCCAATTGTTTTATGGGCCCACTTTTAAGACGTTATCCAGGAATACCACAGAGAAGAAAGGAAAGGAATGAATCATCTGAAACATGGAATTACATTTTGTATGTGCGAGTTTTCCTTTGAGAACTCAAGGAAGCGTAAGAAACATACAGCTGGGCTTATTTTTCTAAACCATTTCAATGAGGAAATAGTTCTGTTTCATGATCCATTCTTCTGCTCTTATTTTTCTTTATTAAGCATTTTCATAAACAAACAGAAAGAGCTAGTGGAAAGAAAAGAGTATAAAAATGGTGTTCCCAGGTTATTATCAATGTGAAGAGACCATCATGTTGCCATGGTGATACTAGCAGGTGAATGAGCGACTCACACTGCATACCAATTGTAAGCCCACAACTTGTCAACGTGACTGGGAGTTGCTGTGGCAACCCTTTTTAAAAAAAAATGTGAAAGTTTCATTTCAATCAGAACTAATTGAATGGTAGCCAAGGAATTCTGTATTCTGCCAACTTCCTCTGTCCATTTCTGGGTCTATGACAGGTATCTCAGGCTGTCAGTACCAAAATCTAGCACTGAATGTGACCATCAGTTAGGAAAACTCAACATGAACATGGAAAATATATGACTAATAGCTACAGTCCAAAGAATGTCAAATGAGTTTAAAGCCGCTGGCTTTCAACCTTAGGTTTTAACCAGATCTCACTGATTTTAGTACAATATAATCAGCTTAATTTTTTCTGCAATCCATCCAGCATCTTCTGTTCTGTTAGGATCTGCATTGGGTATTTTTTTAAAAATGGATTGATGGTATATAAGTATTCTGAAATACAATAAAACCTGCATGATAAAAGGAGCAAACTCAGGGTGTTAGTAGGCAGTACCAGTACAGGATTACAACCACAAGGAGAAAATTTTAATTTCAACCTTTTTGTTACTATCATTTCCACCACCATTGTTTTACTGGATACCTATCTGTGCTGCAGGCTAGACTTTGGGGCAGCATTAACACATTCCCATTCCTCCAGTCTTTTTCTTTGATGGCAATTAGTAAGAAGTAAAAATAAAATATGAGAGAGGCAATCAAGTACAGCATTCAGTGTTTAACCAAATCCCCTCATCTGAGTTAGGCTGTTGCCCTCCCTATACAGACTCATGAAACTACCATACACTAAACCAGATTGCTGGTCCATCTAGCATAGCATTTGTTAAGTTTTTATCTCACCCTTGCCCCAAGGAGTGCAGGTCACCATACACAATTGCAATGCCTTCCATTTGTTTTTACAACAACCTTATGAGGCAGGTTAGACACAGAAAAGAGAGAATCAGAGAAAACAGCTGGTACAAGATCATCAAGACTGCAGTCACACAGCAAGGTTAGCACAGGCTGGCTCCGCCTCTAGTTTATCTGTTGTTGTTGTTTTGTAACAGAGAAATTTGATCAGACATCCCATCCTTAACCCTCTTCACCTCACACTCACCCCATGGAGGACCAATCAGACAGCAGCTACAGAGTGAAAGCTTTTCTTTGTTATTTGACCTTTAAGCATGCACATAAGCACTTACAGGAAGTATCACTTCAAAATCCTGGCAGTTGGTGGCCAATGGGATTGCAGGAAGAGACTGCTGGGATCTGTAGTGCAGCTGTGAGGGAAGTTATTTTTACTGTGTTTTAAAAAAATTAAATGTTTCAAAAGCTTAAAAGCTGAGGGGATAGAACAAAGAAGCCTCATCCTATGTCCTGTGTGCTGGTGGTTATATTTAAAAGCTTGGAGTGAAGTTGGAGTCACTGCATCATTCTCAGACGGCCTCCCTTCCCTCTTCCTTTCTGGGGGTGGGGGGGGGACCTCATTTCAATTAACCCCTTTCCCAACCATGTGTGCTGCAAAGCTTTAGGCAGGAAACAGCTGAAACATATAGGCATCTTTCTTTGGAAGGTTTTAAAAGGTTTTAAAAGAGAAACACATGGGATAAAGACCTGCTTAAACATACACCGCTAAATTATTTTTTTAAATGGCATTGATACAAGTGGGCTTTCTAGCTTCCCAAATAGCTTGATTTTGCTAGAGAAAGTTCAGACATCAGAAATTGCTTGGTGAGATCAGTTCAGTCTGTGAAGGTCTGCTTTCTTCCAGTGACAGAAAAGTCATCTGTGAGTATGGGCTGCCAACAACTGCAGAATAGGGGACAGTTGTCATTGTCTGAATGATCATTTTTAATCCATAAGGGAGAAGCAATAAATTGGGTCAAACCGCCCATCTGAGGGAGTGTGGCTTCAATCACTGGCTGACCAGAAGCCACACCTCGGTTCCTCTGGGCCATGGAGATACCTGACTGTCTCCTAATGACAACATTTTTACTAGAAGTATTGGGGAATCAACATCAAGAGTTAAGACAATATATGATGGGTATGATAACCCCCTTAGCTCAACATATGGACAAACTGGAGAGTCAACCTAAGCAAACAGCTCAAAAAGCTGAAGAAGACATAAAGAAAGTTGCCTCCTTGAGGGAAAAACACTTGGAGCTACCTTTCAAGAAAAATAATTTTTTCTGCCTTTCTAGAAAAAGAATTATTCTGCTGGAGATAAGAGATAAAAACTTGAAATCCCATGTATTTCACCAAATGCTGAGGCAACAACTGATCTTTCTATTTTTATGGCATCTTGGTTGACTACTTCACTAAAACTAGAGGGGGGAGTGACACCTCTTATTCTGAGAGTTTATCGTGTTGGTAAAACAACAAACACTTCCAAGATCACCTTTTCTAGAAGAGATATAGTTGTGGAGTTTGCTGATTGTCAGATTAGGAGGAAAAATTTAATGGAAGCATGTCAGCTGAATGGCTTGGATTTTCAAGAAAGTAAAATGTATTTCTGGACCTCCCCTCAGAAATGCTCAAGATTCAGAGAGACTTAAAATCCACCATATCTAAATTGCAGGCTACTGGTATAAAATATTGTTGGTTGTGGTCCGGCAAAATGTTTGTGGATTATCAGCAAGTTCAATATACTGCTTATGACCATACTTCTGGATCAGCTTTACTAACTGCACTGGGCTTGCCTTTTTTGGAGAAAGCAGAAACTACAGCTGTAAAAAGAAAGGCTCTATCAATGCTCACTCCAGTTAAAAGCAATAAACTTCATGCTTCTGAAGAAGCAGAGGATGATGAAATATGAATTAGATGTAATGTGATCAGGCCTCCAGGGCCTGAACCAGCCTCTGGGACACACATTTGACACCCCTGTTTTAAAGCATAATTAATTATCATTTTGAGAAGTAAAGGGAGAAAAAAGAACATGGTTTAAATATAGGATCATATACAATATGTTGATTTTGAAGAATAGAACAGTTAACATTTAATACTCATCAAAAGTAAAAGCGATAATTTGTTTAGATACTTTTAGAGAAGTTGTAATAATTTTACTTTAAATATTATTTGAAGATATATATATATATATATATATATAATATGCAATACTTCCTCTAAGCTGTGGAGTGGGAGTCTTGTAAGCTGGGGAGTGGGAGTCTTCTACTTTGTGAGCTACTATCATTAAAGTTGTGAGCTACTGCATAAATTGGTTTGCCCTGAGTTAAAGCAAAAATGTGTGAGCCAGAGGCTAAAAAACTGTGAGCTAGCTCACACTAACTCAGCTTATAGGGAACACTGATACAATGTAGGCTGTTTCTTTTGGTTACATATGATAATCTAATCAGTTGTATGTGGTTCTTCAGTAAAATTTAGATTAAAAAAAACCCTGTCTGATCACAGCCCCAGTGAACTTCATGGGTGAGGTCAGTCTGGGTCTTCCTTGTCCTGCTGTCCATTCTTACTGATAGTGGCTCTCAAGAACAGTTTTGGTCTAGTACTCTTTTAGTGCTCAGAATGAAATCTGGCTTGTCATATGGTACACAGCTAGAGAAATGCAAGGACATATCCTGAAATATACTCAGAATATACCCTTTTGAGATACAGTGCCTCTTGGAGAAGGCAGTGAAACCCAGTCTCCAATTGTAAGAGGCCATTTGAGCTGGTATAGAAATCCAGCATCTACTAGAAACTCATTGGATATGCCTATCGTCCATTAACTATGGCCTGCCAGACGTTTGATAGCACTGTGTTTCTTCAGCCCCAGGAAGGCAGGAACATTAGGAAGCTTACCAAACCCCTGACTGGCTCTCCTACCTGGCTGATAGCCCTTGCTTGGTAGGATGCCAGATGTGCAGGCCTGATCATATCCACACTTGCCCAAACATTTTAAGTAGCATCTGTTCATGGTGCAAAATGCATGCCAGTGAAAAAATTTAAAATAAGCATTTTGAAAAAGTTTAGGGAAGAGCTTTACTGAAACTTATACTTCGATACTAGTGTAAGAAGGCGTACAGCCAGTACCGATATATTTGAATGTCCAAAGTGATTTAAGGTAATCCTCCTTTCATGCCCAGAACGTTCAGAGTGGATTTTAAAAATGACAGGTTCCAACTCGTTTTCTACCTAGAAGTGATATCTCTCTTGGACTCTCTCTGCACTCTTCCTGTTATGATGTTGCATGCTGTGTTAACTATCCATTATAATTTTCTGTCTCTTCTTCATTCTTATGCTAACCAAATAGCCACTGCAGGGATTTATATGTGAATAACATCCCATCCATTTAATTCTAGGTGCAAGAGAAGGCAGAGGAAGGAAATGTCTGCAATGACATCATATGAAATTCAGTGCCGGAAATTGCTGTTGAAGCCGTGAAGTGAGTTGAATAGCTCTGAGAGAAGACCAATTTAATGTAATGGTGCTTCAAGAGAATGCTGCAAAGGACGGAAAGGTTAAATCAAGTTAATGGCAATACACAAGTAAACACATCGCGGGAGAAAAATACAGCAAGAACTGGGGGGGGGGGGGGGGGGGAGGTGGTGGTCAGGGAACAAAATAAACCAAGGATGAATTGATAAATAAGTATGCAGCTCCATCTGTGAGAATCCTCCACTTAAGATAACTGCTTCCAAAATTGGGTTCATATATCTTTCCTGTTCTATTGTATCAAACCATTCAAGAGATTGAATAGAGACTCGTAATTCACGGTGCTTTGACTTGTCTTTGAGGACTGCTGGATCCTCACAAGTACCACCAGCTGACAATGTTCTCCCAGGTTTATAAAATGAATAACCAGAGATGCAATCTATCATTACAAGAGATGCATGTGATTCCTAACAAAGCTGACCCTTGGTTCTTCAGCTCCAAGCAACCCCCTTTCATTATATGACAGAGTTCAGGATCCAAATGGGGATAACCGGGAAGGTTAAACAGAAAGCTGGGGTTCCTATAAAATAAAAATGGATGAAGTGAGGCTCCAAAAATATAAAATACAAAAAAGTGGTTAATTTGTAGCTCAGAAATATATTAATAACAGAGAAATAAAAACCACTTTCAGATGTTATATTCATTCATGCTGACAGCAGGGCAACTGTGCATATAAGGAGTGCAAGGTACCTGTGGTGCTCCTGATAACCACTGCCACCATATTGTCTCAACCAAGGGATGTACACATTTTGCATATGCATACAACTTCAGTAGGAGTGGAAAACCCAGTGGCAATCTGCATGTACAAAAGCTGCACACTTAATACATATATCTCTCCTGCTTAGATAACGTGGCAACTGCACATATCTATGCATGACTGTAAGGCTCATGGAATGTATGGATGAACTATCGCATAAAAGGACTGCAGCAATGATGGCTTCATTGTGATACACATAATAACCAAAAGACTTTACAAGATAGCATTTACAAGATAGCATTTGTACTACAATTGTCCGCCCATATATAAGATACAGTTGGAGAATTGTTCTCTTTTACCCAAGAAGTAGTCTGGAACACATTTGACAGTGTCTGGAACACATTTGACAGAACCTGCTATCCTGTTATTGGGAAAGGCAATCACAGAACTATAATATCTCATATAGCTAAAGATGCCCCAAGGTTACCACAAGCAAGGAGATAACAGGGTCCTTTCTAGCCTCTTTGCATCATGTCCAGTTTCTCTAATGGGTTTGCAACAGATCTGTCCATCTTAATCAGTTCTTCTGCTTAGGCATTGCCCAAGAGACACAAATGCATCATTCATCTTACAGTTTCTGGCACAAACTAAACATTAGCTACCTAGCATCCCAAGCAAGGGGAAGGGACACCAGATTAAAACATTTTTGCCTCATTGCTCCATAGTAATGATACCATACCTGATTCATCATGACCTCCACATCCAGATGTGGTAAAGGAGACTTGTCTGAATCACTGATTTCCTGAGCCACAAAGCTTTGGATAGGTTAAGCTGTCCTGCCCCAAGCTGGATCCTGTCTGATATCCCCAGGCAATGGAATTCTGCAACAGGGGACAGAGGTCTTTACTCTTCAAATAGTGCCTTGAGGTGCTCAATGATGTGCCTTGTTTTCCTTGCACTAATTCTGTTTAGGGTATAATAAACATACTACATTGGGGGTGGGAGTTCGTGTAAAACTTCACAGCATGAGGAGGGAATCCCTGGTTTGGTGGTCAAATTTGGGAAAGAAGGGAGACTCCTGCTCATTAGTGACCAGACTAGATAGGCAGAAGGGTGAGTGAGTTGCCTAGTAGCAGCCATGCACGGGGTTTGGGGATTAAATCAACCATCTGAGCTGGCAAACCACTAGCTGACTGCAAAGGCACATCCTGAAACATCTGGGCTCCCCATCTTTCCTTATTAGCCCGGCTCAACTTCTGTTGTTCCCCTAAGATCTTTTCCTCAGGATGGGGGACAGGGCTAGGCAGCAGTGTATGCTGCAGGTGCTAAAGAATTCATTATGCTGAAAAACAATGTCACTTTTTAATGACTGATACTATTATTTGTACAAGATTTAGGCAAAATTCAGTAATGCCCTAATTTATCTGTTGCTGCACTCTGTGTAGTAATTAAAGCTGGATTGTAAATTGCCAGTGCTGGACAGATGTACACATTTCCCATGTGCACATCTTCACTTAGTGCATTCAGAGTATAATAAATGTACATGTGCAAATGGGGGGAAAGGAAGGGCATATCGACCAGTTCCAATGGTACATCCAGCCAAATCTATACTGGATTGCATTATCATATGGCTATTGCTACCATAGTTATGTTTAGATCCCTCTTTCTTCCAAGGAATTCAGAGTGGCATACAGGGATTTCCATTCCATTATGTTCCCACAATACTCTGTAATCTAGGTTAGTTCAGTAGATTTGATAAGAACATAAGAGAAGCCATGTTGGATCAGGCCAATGGCCCATCCAGTCCAACACTCTGTGTCACACAGTGGCCTATACACACACACACACACACACACTGTGGCTAATAGCCACTGATGGATCTCTGCTCCATATTTTTATCTAACCCCCTCTTGAAGCTGGCTATGCTTGTAGCCGCCACCACCTCCTGTGGCAGTGAATTCCACACGTTAACCACCCTTTGGGTGAAGAAGTACTTCCTTTTATCCATTTTAACCCGACTGCTCAGCAATTTCATCGAATGCCCACGAGTTCTTGTATTGTGAGAAAGGGAGAAAAGTACTTCTTTCTCTACTTTCTCCATCCCATGTATAATCTTGTAAATCTTGATATTGGATGAAAGTTATCCAATAAGCTTTCTTGCTGACAGACTTGAACCCAGTCTCACTAGTCCAAGCCTCTGGCCCTTCCAGCATGACTGCTATATTGTAAAAGCAAAGAACAAAAGATGTGCTTTGGCAACTGTAATGTACTGGGAGACGAGACGTGGTGAAGGCATTGGTCTTTAATCGCTGATACATTACAGAACTGGGAAACACGCGGCCGGGTCCGCTAATATATACATGCACCCCGGATCAACCCCCCTGCTGGCCAGCCCAATCCTGGCCAGTTAAACTTCCCGCGCTTGGTCTTGATTGGCGGTGACTTTTCCCGCGCTGCGCCAGGTAACCCGAGGACGTCCCGGCTTGCGCGGCGCGGGTGCAGAGTCCGATACTCAACACTCCTCCCCCCTTAGTTTAAACCACATAGTCCCGGAGGTACGCCGGTGCTCTCCGTTCCCGTGTCGATCTCCTCGGGGTCGCTCTTGGTGCGGAGGCTGGTTCCGTTGTGGGCGATGCTGCTTCTGGCTGCGGGATGTTGGGGTCTGTTTCAGGCTCCGGCTCTGGTTCGGTGTCTCTGGGGGCGTCATAAGTGGGTAGTTCCTGTATTGGCGAGCGCCCTTCCGGACCTTCGGTTGCCCGCGGATCCCTATTCCCTACCTCCTCTGTTTCTTCGGGTAGGGTGCGGCGGCGCAGCTGATCTATGTGCCGCCTTAGTACCTGGCCCCCCTCGGTGGTCACCTCGTATGACCTGGAACCTGTCACCCTAAGGACTCTCCCCGCGACCCACTCGGGACCGCTTGCGAAGTTCTTCGCGTATACCGGGTCACCCGGAAAGAACCCCCGCACCGCCTCCCGGACCTCTGGGGACCCGCGGACCTCGGGGGCCCGGTCGGGGTGCAGCCTGTCTAGGCGTGTTGTCAGTTTCCTCCCCATAAGCAGTTCTGCGGGGCTGGATCCCGTTATAGGGTTTGGGGTGATCCTGTTGTGGAACAGGAAGGCTGAGAGGCGGTGGTCCCAATCCCCTTGTACTATTCTCCCCAGTGCTTCCTTGGTGGTCCGCACCATCCGCTCTGCCTGGCCGTTGGTGGCCGGATGGAAGGGTGCGGATCTTATGTGTCGTATGAGGTACCTCTCCGTGAACTCCCGGAATTCCCGGGAGGTGAATGCAGTACCGTTATCCGTCACCAGGGTGTCTGGGATCCCGTGCGTGCATAGGACCCTCCTGAGTGCCCGGACGGCTGCTGCTGTGGAGGTTGAGGCTACTGGAATCACCTCCAGCCATTTTGTGTAGGCATCCACAAGTATAAAAAAGATTTGGCCCTGATACGGGCCTGCAAAATCTAAGTGGAGGCGGGACCATGGTCGCCTGTTAGACTCCCATCTGTGGACCGGGGCTGATGGGGGATCGGGCCGGGATTCTTGGCAGGGTTGGCACCTCCTCACCCACCCCTCTATCTCCTCATCCATGCCCGGCCACCACACATAACTACGGGCCAGGGCTTTCATCCTCACGATGCCCGGGTGGGTCTCGTGGAGGTCTTCCAGCACCTGCTTGCGCAAGGGGGGGGGGGAACCACCACCCGACTGCCCCAAAGCACACACCCCTTGTGGGTTGATAGCTCGTCCTTCCTGGACGCGAATGGCCTGAACGCGTCTTCGACTTTGCCTGATGGCCACCCCCTCCCCACCCAGTCCCTGACCCGTGCCAGGATGCGGTCCCTCCCTGTTGCCCGAGCCACCTCCGCCGCGTGCAGGGGGCGCTCGGGGAGCGATTCAATGAGCATTACCCCATGTGCCGGGGCGGGATCCGGTTCTGTCATGGGGAGCGGCAGGCGGCTGAGGGCATCGGCGTGTCCCATGGCTTTACCCGGGCGGTGGATCAGTTCATACGTGTAGGAGTTCAGGAACTGGTTCCACCTCAGGACCCTCTGGGATAGGATTTGGGGGGTCTGACGGTCTGGAGCTAGGAGGCCCAGGAGCGGCTTGTGGTCCGTGGCGATGGTGAAACGCCTACCGTAGAGGTAGTCGTTGAACTTGTGCACCCCCGCCACGATCGCCAAGGCCTCCTTGTCAATTTGAGCGTAGTTCCGCTCCGCTGGAGATAGAGTCCGTGAATAGTACGCGACTGGCACTTCCCTCCCGTCCGGGAGTTGGTGCCCCAAAACCGCTCCTACTCCGTAGGGGGAGGCGTCGCAAGCTAGGATCAGGGGTAGGTTTTCGTCGTAGTGGTGAAGTACCGCGTTAGAGACCAAGAGGTCCTTCACCGCTTGGAACGCCGCGGCTTGGCGTTGGCCCCAGACCCACGGGGCCTGTTTATCCAGCAAACGGTGCAACGGTTCCGCTACGGCGGCTTTGTGCGGTAGGAACGTGTGATAAAAGTTCAACAATCCTAAAAAACTCTGTAGTTCTGCCTTGCATTTGGGCGCCGGAGCCTGGACTATGGCCCTGGTCTTGTCCGCCGTCGGGTGTATCCCCGCCGCGTCCACGGCGAACCCCAGGAACTCCACTCGCGGGACCCCTAACAAACATTTCTCCTTTTTGACTCTCAGCCCCGCCGCTTGGAACCGCCTGAGGACCTCGCGCAGGCGGCAGCAGAACTCTCCTTCATTGGGGGCGGCGATTAAAACGTCGTCAAAGAAGGGTTGAACTCCGGGGATCCCTTTAAGGAGAGAGTCCATTATGCTCTGGAATATCCCCGGAGCCACACTGACCCCGAACTGCAGCCGTTTAACCCTGAACGCGCCCCTGTGGGTCACGATCGTCTGCGCCTCCGCTGTCTTAGCGTCGACCGGCAGTTGCTGGTATGCTTGTGCTAAGTCCAGCTTCCCAAAAACCTTCGCCCCGGCTAGCGCTGCTAGGACGTGGCTGACCACCGGGACTGGGTAGGGGTTGTCTTGTAGCGCCTTATTGATCGTGCACTTGTAGTCAGCGCAGATCCTCACCTCCCCATTGGGTTTGACGGGCGTTACTATGGGGGTTTCCCATTCCGCGTATGTTACCGGTTCTAGGACGCCCTGGGCCGTTAGGCGGTCCAGTTCTGCCTCTATTTTAGGCTTAAGGGCGAACGGGACGCGCCTCGCTTTAAGCCTTATGGGCCTGACCATTGGGTCAATCGGTAGGGTGATGGGCGGACCCTTATAGCTCCCCAAAGACCCATCAAAGACCTCGGGGAACTCACGGCAGACCCCGTCGAAATTGCTTGCCTGCAAGTGGTCCACCCCCACCAGCTGGATCCCCAGGGGATTGAACCAAGCCAACCCTAGAAGTGTGGTCAGTTGGCGCTTGACCACTAGGATGTCCAGGGGCCCTCTGAAACCCCTTCTTTCCACATGCACCCGGGCCCACCCCACGATGTGTACTGGGTTCTTCTGAAAGTCCCTCAGTACGAAGTCCGCTGGCCTCGTTTGAAGGCGGCGGTGGGGGCATAGTTTCTTGAGGGTTTCCTCCGAAATGATGGAGATGGAGGAACCCGAGTCCACTTCCATGGTGCAGGGGGCGCCCTCGATTAGGACCGACATTTTGACCTTGTCTGGGGCCGATAGGGGCAAGTTCAATACCTGCAGAGTGGTGGATGCCGTCGTGTGGGTGTCCAGGGAGTCGTGATGCGCTGATGGTTGTCGGCGGCTGTTCTTGGCCCGGCAAGCCCGAGCGATGTGGCCCGTCTTTCCGCAGCTGCGGCAGTCCAGGTTGCGGTACGGGCAGTCCCGGCGCTCGTGGGGGTCGCCGCAGCTGGCGCATCTGGGACCGGTGGTGGCGGTGGCCCTCTCCGTCGCTCGCTGTCTAGTGGGGGCCCTTGTGTCCGTTCTTTGGGGCCGCCGGAGTTGAAACGCTTCTTCCTCTGTTCGGTCTTCTGGCTCCGTTTCCCCTTGGTGGACTGCTTCACCTCGTGGCTGGCCGAACGCCTTGGTGGCCCTCTCGAAGGCCGTTGCCTCGTTGAAGGCTTGTTGTAGCGTTAGCTCCTCCTTCGCGAAGAGCTTCTGCTGCAATCGCTCGTCGCGGAGGCCCCAGACGAAACGGTCCCGCAGGGCTTCGTCCCTTTTGTCAAAGTTGCAATTTCCGGCGATCTGCCGAAGGGCCGCCAGGTAGACCGCCGCTGTCTCCCCCGACTTTTGGTCCCTCTTGTGGAAGAGGAATCGGCGGGCGACGATGGACGGTTGGGGTGAAAAGTGGCCCGTGAGGAGCCTCACGACTTCCCGGTAGGTCCTCTCCGTCAGCTTAGCTGGAGCGGAGAGACCTCGTGCGATCTCGAAGGTCTCTTCGCCACAGACGCTCAGCAGGACGTCTCTCTTTCTCTCGTCATCGTCGATCAGGTTCGCCCGCAGGTAGCACTCGACCCTTTCGGTGTAGGTCTCCCATCTCTCGGGGTGCTCCGGGTTGAATTCCGCAAGATGGCCCGTCGTTACGCTCGAGTTCGCCATGGTGGCGGCGGGCTGCCCGATCCTGCGGTCTCTCGCCTTCCTCGTCTCCGGCCGGACCTATCTAGATCCCATCCTCGTCGCCAGTGTAATGTACTGGGAGACGAGACGTGGTGAAGGCATTGGTCTTTAATCGCTGATACATTACAGAACTGGGAAACACGCGGCCGGGTCCGCTAATATATACATGCACCCCGGATCAACCCCCCTGCTGGCCAGCCCAATCCTGGCCAGTTAAACTTCCCGCGCTTGGTCTTGATTGGCGGTGACTTTTCCCGCGCTGCGCCAGGTAACCCGAGGACGTCCCGGCTTGCGCGGCGCGGGTGCAGAGTCCGATACTCAACAGCAACCAATCACAAAACCATACATTTCAGGATCCCATTCCCCCCATCATTTTTGCCTGTGTTTCCAAGCAGGCTTTTATAACATCTCTACTGATTTTTAAGAACAAAAGAAAATCTGCCAGCTGACCACATTAGTCTAAAGTGACAGGAGTTAGTTTCACTATCCACATTTTCCTGAGCCTATTTTGGCTGGAATTTTTAATTTGCTAAAATCAAAGAAAGAGACTTGAATTATTAACAGCCTTTTTCTGCCCCCTGCCATTTTGATAGAGGATGGTTTCCTTTTCCTAGCAAATGAAATAATCTGTCCTCATTCTGTTGTGATCCGATGTCACCTGCTTCTTTTCTGAGAACCTAAAAGATTGATCTTGTTCCATGAAACTATTTCTCTGAACACTCCCAAAGAGATCATTGTGGGGGCAGAGATTTCTCTTTGGATTCTGACAATTTGGAAAGCAATTTTTTCATTCTATAGTCATCAGTAAGTTTGGAGGAGATCAGCATGATTCTGCTGACGCATCCTATCTCAATCTAAAGGGCATCCCTAGTTTAAGCACCTTCCTGTGGGTTTCTCATGGATCTACTTTTCTTGGGGCTCTGTATCCTTGATGCACTGCTTAATACTCTCATTGATCCAACACTGTCTTTGGAAAAGGCAGCTTGCCTCTTTGAGTCAATACCTCCTGCATCAGCAGTTCAGGCATGGGTATTAAGGCATGATTCCAGTTAACAATTTGCCTCACAGAAGTGTACTTCTGAACATAAGTAGAGCCCTTCAGGATCAGATCAATAGTTCATCTAGTAGAGCACCCTGTCTCACACAGTGGCCAAACAGTTCCTCTGGATGGCCAACAGCAGGGCATATAGGCCAAGCCCTTCCTCTGATATTGCTTTCTGGTTCTGGGATTCAGAGGCTTAGTGCTTCTGAATGCGGAGGTTCCCCTCAGTAACCATAGCTAGTAGCGATTGATAGACTTATCCTATCTAATCTAAACTGTGCCATGACTGCATCCTCTGGCAGCAAATTCCACATTTTAATCATTTTCTGTATCCTTATGCCTGTCCTGAACCTACTGCCCATCAGCTTCATTGGCTTCCCTCAAGTTCTACTATTTGGGAAGAGGAAGATTTCCCTCACCCTTTGTTAGAATGAAAACCAATGATAGGGTACAAGGGTGTTTTTACATTTCTGATTTCAACTGAAGAAAACACAACTTTTTAAATTTAAGACACTTATTCCCCTTCTTCTGAGCAATTCAGAGCAGCTTGTGTATGTTTCCTCAGTGGTTTTCTGTTTAGGTAGTTTACAGGGCCAAACCTACTTATGACTGAACTAGATATAATGGTGTCCATGGGTCTGATCTGTGGAAGCTGCCAGTATTTTAAGGTGGTTTAATAGAGTTGCCAGGTCCAATGATCATGGAGGAAGAATTTTGCTGAAGTGATGTCATCATGTCGATGATGTTGTGTAGTGAAGATTTGCTTTTTTGGCAAAGCTCTATGGTAAAATCACCCTCAAACCATAGAGTTTTGCCCCAAAATAGAGTGTGGTCATGTGACATTGTCAATGGGATGACATAATTTCTACGTGATGTCAGCATGTTATATTTGGGAGCCGTATTTTCCCCACCAGCCAGATGGCTAAAAGCAGGCAGGATTCCACCCCACAAAAAATAACCAGGGGGTTCCCCACCCCCAATTGGGGATTGGCATCCCTAATGGGTTTTAAAATGTTGCAAGGGCCCATAGAGTTGGGTTGAGACTCTCTTGTTCCTCCCTCCATCCCTTTTCTTTTTTTTCTATTTCAAGTTTTTTATTAAGTTTAAGCAGAAGGGGAGGGGGGAGAAAGGGAACAATTCCAAAGAAAAATAAAATATACACGCTACAGTTATTTCTACTACAAAAAAGCTATAAGATTCATTATACCTACAAGCTACCATAACTTAACCAAATATTACCATTAAATACTACAAACGTTTTGTGACCTTTTAAGATTTCTTACAGTTCTATTAAACAAATTATAGATCATATCCATTTGTCCTTAATACCTATAAGAAGAAAGAAGGAGACTTCCGGGCTATGTCGTCTTGTTAGCAGGTGGAATCATGAGCTTTCCTGCTTGCGACTCCCCCTGATCTGGCAGTGGGAGGGGTGTCACGGATCTGACACCCCCAAAGAGACCCAGGAAGGGTCTCTTAGGCATGGAGCTTTTCACAGTGGAGCGGGGGCACAACGGCTGTTGCTCCTGCTCCTTCTGTGTGCTCTGAAGCTCTTCCCATCGCGACCGCTAATACAGCAACAAGAGACGAATGCTCGACTGCTTGTCTTTCCTTTTTCTAACAAGCCTTTGATCTATCAACCCTCTATCTCCAGCATGATAAATCTGCAATGCAAGTAAGTTTGCTTTCAATTGTCAAATGCCAATGGGTCTTTCTTATATTCAAATGACTTAGTAGTTCAAAAGAAAGGAAAGAGATCGATGTCTCTAATTTCCCTGTGAATGAGGCCGTGGAAAGTCAAAGAACATCTTTAAACACTGGAAACAAATTGAATTAATCAAAATATGGACATTTAAATTGACCCAGATCATAATTGGATATTTCCTAAAGAGACTATTATTTGGCTGCAATATTGTGTGAACAAAATGAGATATCTCTTAGAGTGATTTCTCCTTGTTGTCTGATCTGAAATTCATACGTTAACATCTAAAGCTTCAGTTGGAGGAGACTGAGAAGGACGGACTGTCTGGAACTCTGAGCTACTGTTTAATCAGGATTAATGGACTGAGTTTGCTGACAGAGAAAAATGGCTTTGCTGAGCAAAATTTCTTATGAAAAAAGACATTTTGAGCGATTTAAAATCTCTGAGGCAAGATCTTGGTTTATTGGCCAATTTGGTTGAGAAACAAATGGCAGGTTTTTTTGCTGAAAGTTAGCAAAATCTCAAATCTACATGAACAGAGAGCTAAAGAGAACCTGATGATGTCTGTGGAATCGAAATGGGAGATTGAGCTGCTGGGAAATCAACAAAAGAAAATTAAAATGGAATCTTGTGGTGTATTTAAAAAAGAGGACCGGAAATGGAGACTGCCTCAAGCTAGGTTGAGAGGAACAAAGGCTGTGGAATTTTTCTTATCTCCTTTGAGAAGAATGAGTGCTTTAAGAAGTGAGAAGAGGTATTTCAACCAGAAAATTATGATGTGGAAATTTTTCAGAAAGAAGAGTTTTCTCAGTGGATAGCTGGACATGGACTCTGTAAGAAATTCTGATATGTGAAACTAGAAAGTTAAGTGAAATTTATTATTTATTATTTTTATTTTTGTTTGTTTGGGGGCTATAAGAAGCTGTCTTGCTTAAAACAATATGGATTTAAAATTTAAAGGGTTAAAAAGTTTTTTAAAAGAAAAAAATAATCTTTTTAGATTAATTTTTAAGAAGACAGACAATGTAATTTCTTGACAAAATGCTGAACTTGTTTTCAATAGATAATGATATTAATTTATATGTTTGTTATAGATATGGATAATTTTACAAGTTAATCTATAACTCAGGAAATTGATTTCTTTCTAATGAGAAGAGTTTCCTGAAATGTTTTTATTTTGTATAGTTGGGTAGGTAATGCTAAACAAGAATAGGTTTGAGATTTTTATTTTTGGGTCATAAAAAGTTGTTTTTCCTAACCCAATAGGGATACAAGAGATGGGTAAATTGCTAAAAAGGTAGACAATATAGATGTTATGTAAACTGCTAGATTTGTTTTTGTTAATAATGTCTCCCAGGAGAAACTGTTTATATTGAAATAGACATAACACCAGGTTATATTTCTTTTAATTTTTTTAAGGATAAAGATATGATTTTTTTTGTGTCTCTGTTAATGAGGAAAGTGATAAACTGATAAATTAGTTTGTTTTTTTTTTTTTTAACAAGGTTAAGTCAAAGTAGTCTTGTGCTGAGACTGCTCTGAATTGTTCAGATTTATATGTGCTGAAGAAGAATAGTTTAGACTTGTATTGCAAATAATAGTTTGGTAAAAATGTTTTATAATGGAAGATAAGGATGGCAAAATATATGGAGAATTTTATACTTGCAGGTAGAACGAATTGGATATTTTACTTGGAGGTAGACTTAAAATTGATATAATTGTATTTTTTCTCCCCCCCCCCCTTTCCCATTCTGTATATGCCCTTCCCCTCTCCCTTTTTGTTTTGCTTTTTTGTATCTGTGCTTATGCTTTTTCTTTTGTTCTTAAAACCAATTAAAATTATATAAACTAAAAAAAGAAGAAAGAAGGAAACAAAAAGAGGAAGGAAAAATAACAAGCAGAATAATTAAAAACAAGAAAAAAGGAAAATGTGAAGGAGAAAGTGAGGAAAGATTTTTAGTCTGTCATACAACCTCATTACTACCAAAAAATAACTTCTCAATACAACCCTTTGACTATCTATACTAATGAGAATTCCAAGCAAAACGTGAAAAGCAGATCTCCAATGTTATACAGCATATCTATTCTCTAAGATACCATAAATTGATAACAGTGAAGCATACACTAAAAAAAGTTATTCAAAATTAATTAAACATTCTTGGGTACAACATATGCCCAAATGCCATAGTACTTATAAAGAGAGGAAAGAAAACAAGGTCTTAATCTACCATACAAGCTTGTTTACTACCCAAGAAAGAGAAGATGCTTGATTATGACATAACCTCCACTAAATTGCTTTAACCAAATTTGAACAGAAAAAAACACTAAAATAATTCTTTACTTGGCTAAAATTTTGTCTAACTTACTATAAGCCAATAGAAATAAGGCATATCTCTTAAATACTATTCAAATTAATTTAAATTATTAGGGACAATGACTACCCAATAGTCAAACATATGTAAAAGCAGAAGAGAGAAAAATACATTCAAAAATATCAAAACAAAGATGCTTCCAAATTGTGATCTTAACTTCTAATTTGTAAATTTATAAGTAACTTTTAATACTTCTAGGTTCACTGAAGATTTAGCTTCTAAAAATAAAATATAAAATATCCCTTCAGCTATTCAAAATATTTGTCTCTATAATTTATTAACTATTATTTTATCCTTTTAATATTTTCTCCCCAGTGTGCTTTAAGTTTTTTTAAGAAACACCCTCTTTTTAAAAAAATGCTTATAAAACCCTCCCTGTATCTTTAATATCACCATTTCCTAGATTCCAGCCTATTTTTCCATCAAGTTCCCTAATTTTAATTTAGTGTCCATACAAACCTACAAATCCCCTGGTTTAGACTTTTATTTATACCATCCAATTGAAAAATTTAAAAAATAAATTATAAAGCCCTAAAGATTCAAATTTTCATCTCAAAATAATACACCAATTCCATGAAGATATGCCAATGTTGTCCAAATGAAGATGCCAGAGCTCATAGTCTTTTCTTTTTGAAAGTTTTCCAAGTTTTAATTGTCTTAGAGATTGCCATAGAACTGTGGATTTTTGTTGAATCTGCTAATTCTCCCCTTAAGTTGCTCTTCAGTACAACAAGCCAAAACAAAGTCACTCCCCTTCGTGTTAATCTTGATAGGCTGTACTTTGAATTTCTGCTGTGAAACTTCGTATGTCACCTCCATTTTGAGATCAAACAAAACATTTTCAGATACTTGTTTGTTCACTTTTCCCAGCTCATTAGGAATATCTTAATTGTCTTGGTCTATCTGCTCCTGTGTAATTTCAGCCTCATTACATTTAACCAGAAACTTCTGCACCCAATCTTACCAGCTCCTTTAAGAAACCAATTCCTTGTTTTATAGAGGATAAGGTAGCCATAAAGTCTTTTGGATCATCCATTTTTACTTGCTTTGTCATCTTTCCACAAAATAATTCAGTTCAATGGTGAAAGCTGAATAATACCTCAAAGTCCCAAATTAACAAATCTTTCCTAATTTCCACTTAAAAGATATTTTCTCTTACATTCCAGTTTAACTCAATTCAGTCCCAATAAGTCCTCAAATGCACTTCTCCCTTTTAACATCAGTCAGCCTGTGTTCAAGTTGTAATATGATATGTTGTTTAGTTTTAAACCAAGTCAGCCCAAATCTGTTCGTTCTTTTCTTCTGAAAGCCTCTGTTATGGGGGAGGGGTTCTCCTCCTCCCCCTTTTTCAGAACAGTCCAAGTGGGTTTTGAAATAAAGATTTCAGTAGTTAGTAAAGTTGTAGATCAGACTTACTTGCAAGGTACCATTTTGATAGTTGTAGTAGAAAAGAAGATACTTTGAAAGATCGTTAGTATGAAAAAGGAAGTTTCGGAGGAAGTTTCAGGTTGGCAGTCTCCAGTCAGCCGAAGTTAAAGCTGCCTTCCAGGCAAAACTCCAGTCAAGAATTGAGGACCCCAGTTGCCCCACAGACCCTTCTCCAGAAGCACTCTGGGAACACCTAAAAACTACCGTCCTGCAGATCTCTGAAGAAGTCCTCAGGTTCTCCACAAGGAAGAACAAGGACTGGTTTGATGAGAACAATCAAGAGATCCAAGATTTACTGGTGAAAAAGAGATCTGCCTACCAAGCACATCTTGCTCAGCCCTCCTGTCCTGGGAAAAAAGCAACCTTTCGCGCTGCATGTAGCAACCTCCAGCGCAAGCTTCGAGACATTCAGAACGATTGGTGGACCAAGCTTGCAGAGAGAACCCAGCTGTGTGCAGATACTGGTGATTTAAGAGGGTTCTACGAAGCCCTGAAGGCAGTATATGGTCCATCATATCAGGCTCAGAGTCCCTTGCGTAGTGCAGACGGCCGAGTGCTCCTCACAGACAAGGCATCCATACTGAACCGGTGATCAGAGTATTTTCAGGTTCTCTTCAGTGCCAACCGCGTAGTTCAAGATTCAGCAATCCACCTCACCCCACTTCAACCAGTGAAAACAGAGTTGGATGAGATCCCCACCCTAGAAGAGACTGTTAAAGCCATCAAGCAACTGAAAAGTGGCAAGGCAGCAGGAGTTGATGGAATTCCACCAGAGATCTGGAAGCATGGGGGCACAGTACTACATAGCTCACTTCACAAAGTACTTGTCACCTGCTGGGAACAAGGCAAATTACCACAGGACTTTCGCGATGCAATCATCATCACCCTATACAAGAACAAAGGGGAAAAGTCAGACTGCTCCAACTACCGGGGGATAACCCTGCTCTCCATCGCAGGCAAAATCCTTGCCAGAATACTCCTGAACAGACTGGTGCCCACCATTGCAGAAGAACTTCTCCCAGAGAGCCAGTGCAGCTTCAGAGCTAACAGGAGCACCACCTACATGGTATTTGTTCTCAGGCAGCTCCAAGAGAAATGCAGGGAACAGAACAAGGCTCTGTATGTGACTTTTGTCGACCTTACCAAAGCCTTCGATACCGTTAGCAGGAAAGGCCTGTGGCAAATCTTGGAACATTTAGGATGTCCCCCAAGGTTCCTCAGCATGATCATCCAGCTACACGAAGACCAGCGAGGCCAAGTCAGACACTGCAACGACCTCTCGGAGCCCTTCCCAATAGGCACAGGTGTAAAGCAAGGCTGTGTTCTCGCGCCAACTCTCTTTACGATCTTCTTTAGCATGATGCTTCAAAGAGCGGCAGTAGATCTAGATGATGACGATGGTGTCTACATCCGCTATCGCACCGATGGCAGCCTGTTCAACCTGAGGCGACTAAAGGCCCACTCCAAGACGATGGAAAAACTCATCCGAGAGCTACTATTTGCTGATGATGCTGCACTCGTCTCCCACTCGGTATCAGCTCTGCAGCATATGACGTCCTGCTTTGCAGAGGCTGCCAAGCTATTCGGCCTAGAAGTTAGTCTGAAGAAGACAGAAGTTCTCCACCAGCCTGCACCCCAGGAAGATTATCACCCTCCCTGCATCACTGTGGGTGAATCAGTTCTGAAGACAGTCCAGCTGTTCAGCTACCTGGGGTGCATCATCTCCTCAGATGCCAAGATCGACAAGGAGATTGACAACAGGCTGGCAAAGGCAAACCATGCATTTGGCCGACTGCACAAAAGAGTGTGGAACAACAAGCATCTGAAAAAAGGCACAAAGATCAATGTTTACAAAGCGGTTGTGATGACAACCCTCATCTACGGCTCCGAATCGTGGGTTTTATACCGTCATCACCTGCGACTCCTCGAGCGCTTTCATCAGCGCTGCCTTCGCACCATCCTCAACATCCACTGGAGTGACTTTGTGATCAACACTGAAGTCCTCAAGTGGGCGGAGGTTACCAGTATTGAGGCACTGCTGCTGAAGACGCAGCTGCGCTGGGCAGGGCATATTTCTAGGATGGAAAACCACCGCCTTCCCAAGATTGCCCTGTATGGCGAACTCTCCATCGGCCATCGAAATAGAGGGGCACCAAAGAAGAGGTACAAGGACTCCTTGAAGAAATCCCTTGGCACCTGTCGCATCAACCATCACCAGTGGTCTGACCTAGCCTCAGATCGCAAAGCATGGAGACACACCATCCACCAGGCTGTCTCTTCCTTTGAGAACGCACGCATAGCTGGTCTTGAGGACAAAAGGAGATTGAGGAAGAATCGCACTGCTACAGCACCAACCCTAAATCAGACTTTTCCCTGCAGCCACTGTGGCCGGACCTGCCTGTCCCGCATTGGTCTTGTCAGCCACCAGCGAGCCTGCAGCAGACGTGGACTATTGCACCCTTCTTAAATCTTCGTTCGCGAAGCCAAGCCGAGAGAGAGAGTATGAAAAAGAGAAGAAGCTGGCGGTCAGAGCCTTGTCAATCTGCATACCTTCCAAGATCCTCCCAGAGTCTTGGATTCGTGTCTCCCTGCCAGAAGACCACCCACCCCAACTGCCAGATTTATGAGCAGCCGCGGAGGGCTGCTCCTAACACCGTGATGCCAGAACCGGAAGCCTCCTCCATCCCTTTTCATGTGCCAAAACAGCTGCAGGGCAGAAGGGGTACAGCCATTTTTGGCTCTTGAAAAGACATAAGGGGAGGAAAGAAGTCTCAGAACACACTGCAGGCCCTCGTGGCATTTTAAAACCACTTTAAAATGGTGGTGGCATCTATGGGTTGAACTAATGAATGCCACCTTGTCTAGTCTGGCCCTTCGCTTGAGGAATATACATTCATAATATTCTTGGGGCTTCAGAAATTACAAATTATCGAATGTGTTTCAAATAAATCAGCATCTTTGTAGGCACAGTGTTCCAATGCATTTAATTCCACTTAAACATATCAGGCATCATGGGGGATACTCAGTCTTTAGCTAGGACAAAAGATTTTGCAGCAAAGAAAAGGTTTTACAAGAAAGCCCATATTCTCTTTCAAATGGAAGAATGGTTGTAGTCTTTTATATTGGTCCTTTACAAATTTCCCATTTTACATTAAGGATCTTCCCACCAGACATGTAATAAATTAGCATGATCAGTATTATAGTTCCAGTTTATAAATTATAAATTCAGTTTGATCAATGAGATGTAAAGTGCCTCCCAGTGGTGTACTGTTATCTTTGATTTGTGCAAAAGAAATTCCCAATAAGAATGATCCACTGCAGGGATAGCAAAGGCCTCCACTGATTTCAGTGGATTTCATCCAAGCTGTAACGGACCAGCATTGAAAGGCCACAACAGACCTTTGCTGACAATAAAAAAATCTAAACCCTCTAGCTGTGAAATGCTGAGTAGTAACATGTCTGCAGGGCCTACCCCTGGACATGCAAATGTGTGCAGTGAGCTGCTTTTTGGAGTGCTCCCAGCTGTGCATATAAAGTTTGTATGTACACAGGGTTCACTGCAGATGTTTGATGACATGCTCAGATATATAGGATTGAGCCTAATTTGCAGGATCCCACTCTAGGGCTGCCAGGCTACCCATTATGGCAAAAGGAGAATTTCCCTCAAAAATAGAAATAATAGGAACTCATTTGCATATTAGGCCACACCCACTGATGCCAAGCCAGCCAGAACTGCATTCCTGTGTGTTCCTGCTAAAAAAACAAAAGCCCTGCCAAATGTGATATAGCAGCACACAGGACATCACCACCCATGTCCCTGCCCTGAACCTGCCACCATCCTGAACCTGGCAACCCCATCCCAATGCCCTGTACACATGTAGAGTTTACATGCTTTTGATTGCTCAAGGAGGGCTCAAATGAATTGCTGTCCACAACTCAGATCTCAAAACTATTGTTATCCAGCCATCTCACCCCCAAGTTGTTTTACCCTAGCTGCTTTTCTCCTTATTCACCTTGGAGTCTGGATGTGACCCCTAATGAGACAAAAAAAATGACAACAACCCAAAAACCTGAGGAGAAAGGGTTTTGCAATGAAACGTGCTAGTGGGCAGAATGTTCAGTTCTCCTCCACCACCCCCAGATATATTTTAAGTTGCTCCAACCCTATGCTTAATATGAATTCATCACAAAACCAGAGTTGGTTCTATTCACACTATGAAATCTCCTTTGGCCTCAGTTTGGCATCTGAAATCCTAGAAGAAATGGTGGCATCAGAGGATGGACTGGACTCTATGGCATCACATCACTGCTGACTACCCTCCCCAAACTACACCTTACTCAGGCCCCACCCCCAGGATTCCCCCAAATTCAAGTCGTCCACCATCGAGATTAAAATCAAAAGTAAATTTTAATTTTAAAAGTGGTTTTAAAGAGGCATTGTTTCCCACCGGTTATTTCTTGTGCCCCTACTGTTTTTTGTGAGTGTGTAAAGTGCCATCAAGTCACAGCTAATTTATGATGACCTCAGCAAAGGGCTTTCAAGGCAAGTGAGAAGCAGAGGTGGTGGGCCATTGCCTTCTTCTGCAGAGCCTTCCTTGGAGGTCTCCTAAGATCTGAAGAAATCATTCTGCCTTCCCTCCTACAGTTGCCTCTAGTCAAAGAATTTCTGAAATGCTGCAATAATCCATCCATGGGGGAAAAAGTGGGATGAGAGTGCACACGGTGCACAGCTATACCCCTCACAAACCATCTTTAATTCTCCATAAGTACTATATATAGTCTTCCGCCTAAAATAACCTTTGCATCTTTGACATTTAATGATTCTGATTGCAGGAGATGCGCCTCCAGCTTGACTCATTCCTGGACTCCCAGAACGGCTCTCATCCTGTCATTAGGGATGTTCCCGGAGCTTTTCTTGATGCAATATGGTACGTTTTAAAGCTGGAGTAGAATGTATAATTACAGCATAAGCTCAAGTGAAATGATGGATTCACACTCTGCTCAAGACGCAGAGGGAATAAATACAGTAGCAGCAAATTGTACCAAGACATGCAGAGGATACTTGGAATTAGACGTTATAATCCCCAGTACAGAACACAGAAAGAAGAGAAATGCCTAAGGCCCCTGCCTGAAGTGAATTTATGGCTGAAATAATATTTGAACCAGTAGCTTCTCAGAGCTCAGCCTTTGAGCTACATCAGCTGGTGCTTGTGGGGGGGCCCTAAATAAGCAGTAAAGCATTTGCTTTGCATGCAGTAAGTCCCAAGCTCAAAAGGATCAGGTGGAAGGTGGTGGGAAAGACCTCTGCCGGAGACCCTGGAGAACTGCAGCCAGCTAGGTAGATGATGCTGGCCTTGATGGACCAATGGTCTGATTCAGTAAAAGGCAACTTCATATGTTGTCCCAATGATTTTGCACCCATGAGCCAAAACCTGAAAAAAACCTTTGCTTCTTATTGGGCAGTTGGATAGAATGCTACCTGCTGTGTCCTATATCCCCAAAAACAAGAGTCCGGAGGCCCTGACCTGGATAATCCAGGCTAGCCTTCTCCCATCAGATCTTGGAAACTAAGCAGGGTTGGTTCTAGCTATTATTTTAATGGGAGACCTCCAAGGAATACAGGGGCCATGACATGGAGGCAGGCAATGGCAAACCACCTCTGAATGTCCCTTGCCTTGAAAACCCCACAGGGTTGTCATAAGTCAGTTATGAGGTGATGGCAATTTCCACCACCAGAGTAGGGAGACTTGCCACATCACCTCCTGATCTCCCTTTTCATTGCCCATTGCCACTTGGAGGGAGGGGGGAAATTACCAGAAAGCTGGTGTTGCACCCATAGCACTCCCAGCAACTACTCCAAAGTGATGTCATGCCATCAATGTGATGCTCTAGATCTGCAACATAATTCGCTCCATCCCTGCCCTTTCTCTCTCCCACAGGTTGCCATCCAATAGCTTGCAACCTTAGACTAGAGATTTACTTTTTATTTTAAAAGAAAGTTCAGAATTCAGAGAAAGGACTGAGAATCGCCTAAGGGAATGGGCAGGCCTCCACGGTACCCTCCCCATCACTAAAGCCCTGAAAAGCAGAAAACCATTAAGTAGAAACTTGAGACTCCACGTACCATCCTGAAGCTTTTCCACACACCTGTCAGAGGTAATCAATTCAGAGCTCTAAGTAACTCTTTAAAAAGAGATCAGGATGTAGGGGTGGGGGGGGACATGCACAGAGTTTGCAATGATTATACATAAAGAACCTCCATGTAGAATATGCTTCTTTTGGGAAATGCATTTAACAGTCTCCTCGGATGTAAGCAGGGGCATTTAGAAGTGGAATGCCAAACAGTTTAAGCAAATATTTTCTCTTGCCACATAGAAACTCATCATGCTGGAAGGCCTATTGACACTGAGAGTTCTGCTTTCAGCAGTGCTGTGTACATTATCCACTAGCCTCAAAACATGGCTAATATTTAGTTCCACAGAGCTTGGGAGTTCTTCATCTCTTCCCAGGCTTCCTTGCTTTTCCAGGTGATGAAAGATTGTAAAGCTTGATCATCAGAAATCAAGAATGGATTGTTAAATAATATATTCTTTCTAGCACACCACTTTTGTTCAGATCCACATTTTTATGGGAATCTGAGGGGGGGGGGGAGAAATTGGTGCCTCAGATGCAGCAAAAATTGATAGCAGCTGAGAATAGCCAGATGAGAAACAGCAGGTGAAAAACTTTGATTTGCTCAAAGGTACTCAGGAATGGATAACTATAGATATTACTTTTCTCTGTTTGCCCTGTGGGAAGTGAGATCTATGGTGCAGTCTTATTTGGAATATGGTGTACAGTTCTGGTCACTGTATCTTAAAAAAGGACATTATAGAGCTGGAAATAGTACAGAGGAGGGCAACTAAGCTGATTAGGGGGTTGGAGCATCTTTTCCTAAAAGGGAAGGCTGAAGAGTCTGGGACTTTTCAGTTTAGAAAATAGATGACAAAGGGGGAGACAAAATATGCGTGGAGTGGCAAGACCTAACAAAGAGAAATTTTTCTCCCTCTCCCAAAATATTAGAACTTGAGAGTATTCAAGTTGATGGGCAGTAGGTTCAGGACAGACAAAAGGAAATACTACTTCACGCAGAGAGTGATTGAAATGTGGAATTTGTTGCCAAAGGATGTAGGGATGGCCACAGGAATAAACAGCTTTAAAAGGGGTTAGATAGATTCATTGAGGATATGTCTATCAATGACTACTAGCCATGGTGACTGATAGGAACCGCATTCAGAGCTCTATGCCTCATAATATCAGAACTTGGAAACAACCTCAGGGGAAGGTCTTGGCCTCTATGCCCTGTTGCTGGGCCTTTAGAGGAACTGGTTAGCCACTGTGTGAGACACAATGCTGAATGGGATGGGCCATAAGAACTCTTCTTATGTTCTTATGAGAATTTCTTCTCCTGACAGACTTACTTTCACGTTGAACAAATGCTTCATGTGGACCAAACTGGGCATGAAAAGGGCTGCAATATGCTTTTTGTTACCTTCTATTCACTTCCCCAGAGGTGAGAGGTTCCAGTGTCAAGGCCACTGGATTAGGTTTCATTTAGATGCAAAAGCACTAGAGACTTTAAGGTATCCTTATGTTTTGCTTTAGATTGAGATATTTATGTGGAGCACAGCACAGAAACACGCTTATCTCACACAGAGAACCAGTTGGATATAGTCGTTAATTGCACGGACTCTTATCTGGGAGAATTGGCTTTGATTCCCCACTCCTCCACATGCAACTGCTGGAGTGACCTTAGGTCCATCAGAGCTGCTCTTTCAAGAGCAGTTTCTGTCAGAACTAGGGTTGCCAAGTCCAATTCAAGAAATATCTGGGGACTTTGGGAGTGGAGCCAGGAGACATTGGGGCAGAGCCAGAAGCAAGGGTGCGACAAGCATAATTGAACTTCAAGGGAGTTCTGGCCATCGCATTTAAAGGGACCACACATCTTTTAAATCCCTTCCCTCCATAGGAAATAATGAAGGATAGGGGCACCTTCTTTTGGGGCCCATAGAATTGGACCCCCTGGTCCAATATTTTTGAAACTTGGGGGGGGGTATTTTGGGGAGAGGTACTGGATGCTATGCTCTACCTCAAAAAACAGCCCCCCCCCCAGAGCCCCAGATACCTGCGGATCAATTCTCCATTATTTCCTATGAGAATAAGTCTCCATAGGTAATAACAGAGTTCCCTCCCCTCCCCCCCGTTTTCTCTCTCTCACTCACACACGCTTAACTGTCTCTGGTGCAAGTGGGCAGCCGTGTTGGTCTGAAGCAGTAGAACAAAGCAAGAGTCTCTGGTGCCTCCATAACGAGGTCTGGAAAGTACAGGGGCTAGGCTGCTCTTTTACACACACACTCACTTGTCCGAAAGGAAAGCAAAACAAACAGAGGGGCTGCACTCATGAGGTCTGCTATTGCTAACCCTTCCCCATGAAGTACTTCCTGCTCCAATTCAAAGGCACACACATATTTTAAACCTGGACCTGTTTGCAGGTCCTGCCCAAGATCTAGAGGTACAGGGTGGCTGTGGGGGAGGGGCTTCTCCGGCCAGCTGGCTGGGGGTGGGGGGAAGCCTGTAAAACCGGGGAATCCCCCACTGGAACCTGGGGATTGGGAAGCCTTGAGAACTCTCTCAACCCCATCTACCTCACAGAGTGTCTGTTACAGGACAGCAAGTTTCCACACCACAGAGAGATAGAGAGAAGTACCAGCATGACCATCAAAATAAATCCTTTTTAATATTGTCATCTCTGTTGTGCAAATCAAACCCCATTTTATACCATTTTCTGTTTTTTCACACTGAATTTTTCCTATCAAATTCATTTAATTTTATCATTATTTTTGCACAAATGGACAAATGTGCATGCAAAGTAGGAAACTAATCAGAAACTCCACAATTAATGTAACAAATGTAACAAAAATGTAACAAAAAAGGCTCACAACAACATTTGCAAATAAAAAGAAATAAAAAGCAGCATACTGGACACACCCTAATTCCAAGGTACTTCCCCTTTAGCCAGTTCATTAATTGTCTTTATATACTGCTCTGTGTGTGCGTGTGTTCCATTCATTATTGTTCACACACATACACTTGCCCCTCCTCCTCTCAGCTGCAGGAAGGTATGTGCCACCTTCTCCCAACCCTAATGGGCACTGAACAAAGCTATCAAGAAGCCTACCTCTTAACAAGTAGCTCCCATTGAGGAAAGGGCAATTACATCACAAGCCATGACTTCATCCGTTCTGGTCAGTGCAGATAACACCTATCCTATGGTAGCTGCACTGGCTCCCAGTTAGTTTCTGGTGCCAATTTAAAATGCTCATACTTATCTTTAGAGCTCTAAATGGCCTGGGACCCTCATGCCTTTGGGACCATCTCTCTCAGCATGATCCTCCTCCAATCTTCATCTTGGCTTTTATTGAAGGTCCCTGGTACATGAACTGTCCACCTTGTGTCAAGAAGAAGGGTCTTCTCAGTAGTGGCCCCCACCCTGTGGAACCAGCTGCCTGAATAGGTGCATGCCTTGTGCCTTTCCCAGGCTTCACAGAGCACGCAAAGCTGCTCTTTTTCAGGCAGCCTTTGAGTGACTGTGATCCACCAGGCAGCTGGTATGCTTCAGTTGTGTCTTCACCATCCATGCATCCTACCCTGCTTGAAAATGTATATAGATTTAACGGAGATAGATTTTAAATCATTTAATATTTTTAAAGTTTATTTATTGTACCTTTGTATTGTTTTTATCAGGTTATTTTATATGCTGTTAGCCACCCCTAGTCCCATTTAAAGGAGAGGGAGTGGGATTTAAATTTGATTAACAACAACATGTGATGCAGCAATGGGGAGCTTTATGAAATGCCAAGCAGAGTGCATGAGTGATGCTTTCCTACTTGTCATGTCTCAGCAATGCAATCCAGTCAATGCAATTCCAGGAACAATCAAAGTGTCCACAACAATATTTGAGCCTCAATGCAAAAGAGAGCCAGCAAAGTGTAGTGGTTAAGAGCTGCAGACTGCAATCTGGAGAACTCAGTTTGATTGTCCACTCTTCCACATGAAGCCTTCTGTTTGACCTTGACAGTCACAGCTCTCTCAGAGCTCTCTCAGCTCCACCCAGGGCCAGCCCTAGACTATCTGGCACCCTAGGCAAGGCCAACTTCTGCCCCCCCTGCACTTATAACATGTGGGGGCACCCAATTCGGCACCACCAGAAGGCTGGCGCCCTAGACAATGGCCTAGTTTGCCTAGCGGCAGGGCTGGCCCTGGCTCCACCTGTCCCACAAGTTGCCTGTTGTGGGGAGAGGAAGGGAATGTGATTGTAAGCTGCTTTGAGACTCCTTAAGGTAGAGGAAAATGAGGTATAAAAACCAGCTCTTTTTCAAATGTCCATTGTGTCTGGCCACAGTCCCTCACTGAGTTACGTGTATTGAGTTCAACAGGCTCAAGTATACAGTGAAGGATTGTTGCACTTATTCACTTTATTTAATATAAAAGATCTCAGATGACCAAAAAAGTCATCTTAGCACAGTATACATAAATAGTTTAAGATGATGGGTGTCCTACAGGTTTCAACTACTTGTGATATATTGCCAAATTGATCAAAATCCATCAAAAAGTCTGACTCATTGTCTTGTCTTAATCTTCCTGTTGTGGGTCTAAAGTGGCATTTTGGGGGTGGGAACCCCGATGCCTAGCCATCACCTGCCTTTTATATTTTGTTTTTTTATTAGAGAAGGGGAATGTGTGTGATGCAGCAAAGGGAAGCTTTGTGAAATGCCAGGCAGTGTGCAAGAGTGATGCTTTCCAATTTGTCAAGCTGTGCCGAAGCAATCCCCTCCAGCATTCCAGGATCAATCAAAATGTCCACAATAATATTTCTGCCTCAATGCAAAATGCTATTTATATTTTACAGCTTCTCCCATAGAGAAAACCACACCTGCCTCCTTGAAGATGGGTACTTATTTTTAACATTCAGGTTAATCACTACAAGATTTCTGTCATCATAAACATAAGAGCACAGGTCTTTTCAATGAACATACAAATCACCTTGGCAGAATGGTCCAAGAATCTGTCAGGCCAGTTTTCAGTTTCCAGCAGTGGGTAGCCACGTATCTCTGAAGTTCACGTATCTCTGAAGTTCACTTATCTGTGAAGTTCACAAGAAGGACAACAATGTAATAACCATCTCTTGTCGTCTGGTCATCACATTTGGTGTCTAGAAGTAGACTACCACAGCATATGGAAGTTCTATTATACTGTCATGGCTCATAATCCCTGACAAACCTATCCTCCATTAATATAATAAACTCCTTTTAACACAAAGTCTGGGTTCATCATTGCCGCCTTATTTTGTCAGTTAACTTCTGGGATCATTTTGAGTCATCATTGTACCATAATAATGATCAGCCTTCTCTGCAGGTTAGAAGGGAGGGAAAGCAATTTTGATCTCCAAACAATTTTGATGGGGACTGGGCAGAAGTCAGTGTTTATTTGTAAAATTGACCAGGTTCAGCAGCTCAAACTTTCACCTCTCTGCTTCAAAGAACTATCTTGAACAATCAGAATTCAAGTTCAGCCAGTGAATATGCAAAACTCTTCTTTATATTCCCATTTACCTCCTAGTTAAAGAATATGAAGTAGCCAGCCTGAGGAAGGCTGCTGCAAAGAGCTTTTCTTTAGGTTGTGTGACTGACTGGCATGTAGACTGATCAGTCTGTAGCAGCTCATATTTTCTACAGAAGGAAAAACTAGCATCCAATTGTTTCTTCCTAGGCTAGGCTAGTGGTGTCTGCCTTAGCACTAGGATGAGTAACTGTTTCCTATTTTTTTATATTTGTTCATATTTTGATCAAGGCTTTCTGTTCTCTCCACTTTCAGCTGTCCACTTTCTGCAGATCTATTTGTGTGCACCAATCTTTTGTTGCAGTTTACACATGTCAATGAACTTCATTTGTATATGTATTTTCATATACATGTAATGCAGATTTAGTGTACAAATTATATGCACATTTTACAGGAGCAAGAGTGGTTGCATGGAAACAGCAAATGGTGCAAAAAGAAAAGGTGCCAGATTGTACAAGGGGAAAACGATATTGGAAAGTGTGTGTTATGTGCTGTCAAGTTGCTTCTCACTTGTGGTAACCCCATGAATGAATGCCCTCAAAATGCCCTATCATTAGGGTTGCCAATCTCCAGGTGGGGGCAGGGGATCCCCCGGTTTGGAGACCCTCCCCCCGCTTCAGGGTCGTCAGAAAGTGACGGGAGGGGAGGGAAATGTCTGCTGGGAACTCTATTATTCCCTATGGAGTTTTATTCCCATAGCAAATCATGGAGAATTGATCTGCGAGTATCTGGGGCTCTGGGTGGGCTATTTTTGGGGGTAGAGGCACCAAATTTTCAGTACAGCATCTAGTGTCTCTCCCCAAAATACCCCCCAAGTTTCAAAAGGATTAGACCAGGGGGTCCAATTCTATGAGCCCCAAAAGAAGGTGCCCCTATCCTTCATTATCTCCTATGGAAGGAAGGAATTGAAAAGGTGTGCCGTCCCTTTAAATGTGATGGCCAGAACTCCCTTTGGAGTTCAATTATGCTTGTCACAGCCTTGATCTTGGCTCCACCCCTAATATCTCCTGGCTCCACCTCCAAAGTCCCCAGATATTTCTTGAATTGGACTTGGCAACCCTACCTATCATGGATTCACTTGCTCAGGTCTTGCAAACTGAGGGCTGTGGCTTCCTTTATTGAGTCCATTCATCTCATGCTGAATCTTCCTCTTTTTCTGCTGCCTTCAGCCTGTTCTAGCATTACGGTATTTTCTAGTGAGTCTTGTCTTCTCGTGATGTAACCAAAATGCAATAGCCTCAGTTTGGTCATTTTAGCTTCTAGGGGGGGTTCAGGCTTGATTTGATCAAGAGCCCACTGATTTCTTTCTTCTTCTTTTTTGAGCAGTCCATGGTATCTGTAAAACTCTCTTCCAACCGCCACATTTCAAATGGATCATCTTTCTTCCTGTTGCTGGAAAGGAGACTTTATTTAAAATATTTAGATTCTGCCTTTATCTCCTTATACATATATATGATGGGAACTTTAAACTCACCTGTTAGTGGAGGTCTGGCTTGTGGCTCCAATGATTCTGCTGTGGTCTGGCTACTTCCCCTTCTACTCTGTCCACTGCAGTGCATCACCAGAGCCTCACAAATTCACAGAAACACCTCCTCCCCCCCCCCGCCCCCGGTGGATGGGTGTGCAAGCTGGGAAGGCAAAATAGAATAACCTGAAAGGATAATGGACTCAGGGCCCTGGTGACACCCAGCCTGCATCAGTTCGGCACAGAAAAGGGGAGGGGAGGGGAGGGTGACGCATTGTCAAGAAGGCTTCATTTCACAGAGCCTCATGAACAGGCTGCTCTGCATAGGCACTCTAGGCCAAGAACACTTGACTGAAACACTTTGCAAGGCTTCAGCATTAGAAGAACTCTCAATTGAAACCTGACTGCCAAGAACTAAATGAAAACATTTTGAAGAATCCATTAAAAAAATAAAATTAAAAAATGCATAGTGTCTTTTTCTACAGACCAGTACATTTTGTATAAGTCCAACCATGCCCAATGCTCGTTTTTCATATGCAAATCGCCTTCATTATGTGAATGGCAATGACATTCATAAACCGTTCCAGCTAAATTATGCTTCCTCTTGGCTAAGGCTTCCTTTTTGCTTTCAGCCCCTGGAGAGACACCTAGAATCAATGAGGGGCTGGTGAAAGAATTCAGCTTGCCACAGTACATATAAAAATTAGGTTTTCCCCAGGCCTTTTTTCCTGGAAAAAGAGGTGCTGGAACTCTCAAAAGGGAAATGAAGAAGAAACACATGGGTGCCTCTCATGAAATTTAAACCTTTTTAAAGGATTTTGTTTCCCCAAAGAGGTTCTGGAACTCTGTTCCGCTGCGTCCCCCAAGGGGAAAAAACCCAGAAGAGGGAGCTACCATAATACAGTTGGGGATAATGATCCCCTGAAAGCACATTGAAGCATGGAAAATTTGGTTATAAAAGAAAACTATTTGTTAAGTTCTCAGTCAGTGAGAACTTAGGATCTTCTGTTTGGGTCTGGGCGGTTGTCCATGGTAAGTTTTGCTGTGTGTGTTGCTCAGCAAGGATATTGTGTTAACTGGTATGCTCATCTTGCTTCATAGTAATAATTTTACAAGGGCAATTCCAGGAAACATTGTATTGATTAATTATGTTATTAAAATTCAGATTCACCACCACCACCAATGAGCCCTACTCATGCTCTCAGGTCTGAAATACATCAAGCTTTTAAGAACTGGGTCAAAGGTTGAGACCAGCTCACAATGAGCTCATTTGGGCATCACAACTCCCTGTTGCCTGCAGTCCCAGGTAGCATAACTCACTGGTGTGGTTGCCAACCTCCAGGTGGGACCTGGCGGTCTCCTGGAAATACAACTGACTCCCAAACTACATAGATCAATTTCCCTCGAGGCAATGACACCGTGAAATTACATCCCCACTGTGCACCTTCATGTCACCAAATGCCTCCCTCCCCAGTCTTCTTCCCCAAATCTTCAGGAATTTCTCAACCTAGAGTTGGCAGCCCTCCTGCTAATAGTGTCTTCTCCCTGAGATAATATGAAGAATGGTGGCAGCAAGGACTTCAGCAGCAGCAAGGCAAAGGAAAAAAACTGAAAAATAATTTATAATATAGTGGGTTCGATGCATTGAAGAGGCGAGGCGGCAGTGATAATCTGCTGTTTATTAGATACAGCATGGTAGGTGGCTGCTCTACAAAGACTGGAGAACTGGGCCCACGCGGCCAACTATATACAACTCTGGGTTCCTGTGCAAGCATGTTATTGGATCATTCAAACCAGCAGGGGGCCCGTGATTGGAGCAGGGCAGCAGCGATTTGGATCCTACTGCCCATTGTTCCAAAGTCCCCAAACTCAGGCCCAAAGGCTCCGATGAGCCGGGCAGGAACACCATTTATTTGTTTGTTTGTTTGTTTATTTCTGTCAATTTGTAGTCGCCCTTTCCCATGGTGGGCTCAGGGCAGATTCCAACATAGTAACCATTCAAACTAACAATAAGCAATATCTATATTAATTCACATACATAACATAATTATTGCCTGGATGCTTGTCAAGAACATTCATGGGCATTAGTAGGCTTGGGTAATGAAGTTCTCGGTGTAGTTCTGCTTAATGGGTTGAGGTAGGAGACACTGGAAATTACATTTCCCAGGGTCTCCAGCAGCAAATGATATCCAGATGAATCTCCAGTTCTCAAAGATGAAGCCTCTATAGCTGTTACAGCCCTTCATACCAGTCCTCCTCCACTACCAGCTTTCTCCTCTACCTCTTCCTCCTCCTTTTTGCAACTGTAAATGTAAGGGACATGGGAAACAAAAGGGAGTGTTCACAGGTATATCCTACAAAGTTAGTCTTTCTGAACTTTCTTGGAAAACTTCCTTTTTTATCATTCTTTGCGAAAGCTAGCAAAAATGGAAATAATTTTGAGGTGAATGTGTGGAAACTTTCCCACTGTTGCTATTAACCAGGCAGGTAGTCCAAGCACAAATAAGACAGGAAATCAAGCAGGGATTTATTCATTTATTCGTTCAATTTATATCCCACTCTCCCCCACTACCACAAGGCTCTGATAACTAAGGAGATGCACAAGTTCTCTTTGAATCATACTCCATGAGTATGGATAGATGATGTAAAAGTCACTCATAGGGATGGGTGAAAACTAGAAAAATGCAGTTCATGTTGGTTCATGGCCAAACCATAAACTGAATTGAATCAGTTGAACAAAGCAGGAGTCAAGTCGCATCTTTAAGACCAACCAAGTTTCATTCAGAATGTAAGCTTTTGTGTGCTCTCCAAGCACACTTCATCAGACAAGGGGATCAGGTATTGAATCAGGAGGTTCATTTGTGAACCAAACCAGTTAGTGGCCCTGCAAACTCCATTGAAAAGGACTGTAGTCCCTTTAAACAAGGTTTACAGAAAGTGCAAGCAACAGCTGAATGGCAGGGGGAAGGGTGCATAAGAAAGTCCCCAAACAGCTGAGCAATGGGGTGCAGCCTGCTTCCCACCAATTAGCTGTTTTTGTGGCTTTTGTGGGGAACAGAAAGCAGCGGTTTAAAGGGACTGCTTTCTGCTCTATCCATGAACCATCACAAACTGCTTTAAAATTCATGACAAATTTTGCTTCATAGTTCAGTCGGTGCCCATTCCTAGTTGCTCATGCACTTTCAGTTGCTATTTCTACCTCCCATGGAACATTGCCCTTCCTCATGCTTCTATGAGGCTTGTTTGTGTGCATGACTTCTGGTAAAGATTCCAAGAATATCTGTAGTCCAGAATATTATTGTTGTCTGGGCAGTATGCATGGAGTTTTTTCCATGTCCTTGTGAACACCTTGGCCATTCATTTGTACCCTAATTAGTCCAGCTTTGATTGTTATAAAAAAGAACAAAATGAAAGCTTGAGATTTTACAAAAGATACTGAATTTCATGCATTATTCAGCACAATAACAAGAAAGTTGAACCTGCATTCCAGTGGACTTTAGCCATATTAGCAAAGGTGAGCATATACCACCATCTGAGCATACTGTGTCAGTAGAGCAGTTTTTCTGAAGATGATCACAGAAGGGTTGGCTATTCAGGATTCCCACAGGATTTGCATATTCTGTGAATATGCTCTTGCTTTTATAGGCCTGCAATAAGTGTCTTTGAAAGACAGGTATTCAATGAAATTGCTGAGCAGTCGGGTTAGAACTGATAAAAGAAAGTACTTCTTCACCCAAAGGGTGATTAACATGTGGAATTCACTGCCACAGGAGGTGCTGGCGGCTACAAGCATAGCCACCTTCAAGAGGGGAATGGATCAGCATATGAAGCAGAGGTCCATCAGTGGCTATTAGTCACAGCTTATTGTTGGAACTCTCTGTCTGGGGGAAGTGATATTCTGTATTCTTGTGCTTGGGGGAGGGGCACAGTGGAAGGGCTTCTAGCCCCACTGGTGGATCTCTTGATGGCACTTGGGTTTTTGGCACAGAGTGTTGGACTGGATGGGCCATTGACCTGATCCAACATGGCTTCTCTTACGTTCTTATGTTCTCGTACCGGTGGTATTGTTCCTTTGGAAACTCTGTTCCCTTCTAATGCACAGACTCAAGGAAAAATGAGAAGCCTTAACAAAATACAACTGTGAACCCAACTCTCATTTTACACCGTGAAGCAATTCAACACATACATTCAGGGCTCCATTGTCAGAAAAGGAAACCAAAGTCATTTGTGGCACATGCACTTCACAAATGTGGGGAATCTTGACTCTTGAGACAAAGGCAACAGATCTAGGCCACTTTACATATCCCAGCAAGCACTACTGGACCCTGGACTCCAATTTCCCTGTTCTGGTTTGCTGTATATTTTATCTTTAAAATGTTCCCTAGTAAGTATAAACAATATTTTACAGGAACCCAAAATTCTGTTGACCAAAGAAGCATCCTAGGATGTTTTCCGCTACTCCTTCAGGCGTCAAATTTCTTATCAATATTCCATGGCATGATCAGGATGGAAGATATAATAATCAATTTATTTCACTGTGTGAAATTAATTTAAAGGGGGAAAATACCCTCATCATGATGAAGCATGATAAGGAAATAATTCTTGCAATTTATTTATGCAGCACCAATCAGTGAAGGTCCTGAGAGTTTATAGTATAAACCTCAAAGCAAAGACTTCTGCCCCAAGCAACGTATAGTGAAAAGGAGAACAGTAGGGAAGGGGGAGAAATAAGTTAACAATGAATGAATGTGAGCAAGGGCTGCCTTGCATAGGGCCAGCTTACATGATAAGAGAGAGAGAGCATTCCATACCTCCATATCTGTTTCCTGTGTCAAATCGCTCAATGGATCCAGATCTTACATATAGGTTCAGTTGGAGTAGCTGATGTCTGTCTGTATATTGTTTGGAAGATCAGCCCTGTGGGCTGATGTGATCTGAAGCTTTGTGATTTGTCCCCATTTGGACATCATCGCAACATAGAAGGTTGGTGGCACTGGAGGTAGGAGCTGTTGCATTGGGCCATGGTTGGCACCAATGCGTTCCTCAGTGATTACTTTCTTCTTTCACAAAGCAAAGAGCCAATCCTGGCTTTCTCCACCACTCTGGAGCAGGTGGTGCATCAGAAGAGAGCAGCCACTTTGTTTCTCCAGAGAATACTCATTTGGAAACAGTTGAAAGGGGCTTGGTGACTGGGACCAGACCCCATTGCTCCCATTTTGTGTTGGTGCCAACCTAATGATCTCAAAATCCCAGAAGTGCCCACAGATTCAACAAGTCTGGGCTCTTTCCCATCCCAGTCTGAACCAGTGTACTGACATTATTACATTTTGGTTGAAAATGAATGTGAAAGCTTGGTATATTACAATGTCCATTTCTGCCCTTGCCCTCAGATCGCCAGTGCCATCTGCAGTAATATGAAATAACAATTAAACTATTTCATAAAACTACCATAGAATAGCTAGATACATTGAATTCCTAACAACAACTCTAAATTATGAGTTTTCGCTGTATCTATATGATTGCATTGAAACAGGCCTGTTCTTCATCTAACTGTCAAGCATGCGGGTTCAATGACGAGTCGAAGTTGATACAAAGACTATGTTTATTGATAAACCAATACTTTGGCCGAAGCCATTGCTTGAGAAGAATGAAACCGATACATTGATACACAACTCTTAAGGCATACTTCAAAGGGATTCCAAAGGGAGGGGGATGCAGGGGAGTGTTCACACATAGAATATCAAAACTACATACATTCCCAGGGCGTTAGCAGGCATTCAGCTTTGCTATGCCCAGATGGCTCATCCTCCCGGAGGAGAATTCATGGGAAGGTGCTGATTGCTTTGTTCCCTCTAGTTAAGCAGTCATAAAGCGGGAAGAAAGCCAGGAAAGAATAATAAACTAACAACATTTGGTTCTCTGGGATCTTTCCCAGACCTGTTTTAGCAAGGCCCTAAAACCATCAGTTATTGATCAGAATTAGCCATGCTTGACACTAACATAACCAAATCTGCAGGTGACTCAAGTAAATGTTGCAAATATTTTCATCCCCCTGCCCCTGCACAAGCCCTGACCTGGGTGGCCCAGACTAGCTCTATCACAACAGATTTCCAAAGCTACGCAGAGCTGGCCTCGGATGGGAGACCTACAAGGAAGTCCAGGATAGCTATGTAGAAGCAGGCAGCCGCCTTTGTCCGTCTCTAGCCTTGAAAACCCTATGTGGTTGCCATAAATCATCTGCACATGCACCTCAAAAGCAATCATCATTTCTACTACTTCAATCAAATGCAAAATATACGGCCAAGACACATTATAAACAGAACCTGTG
This sequence comes from Heteronotia binoei, assembly GCF_032191835.1. Taxonomy (NCBI): domain Eukaryota; kingdom Metazoa; phylum Chordata; class Lepidosauria; order Squamata; family Gekkonidae; genus Heteronotia; species Heteronotia binoei. Next base: position 146,255,589 of record NC_083226.1, on the reverse strand, counting down.
AGGTCCAATAAAGCATAAAGTCATTCTCTTTCAAAAACGTGCCAAGCAAGGTTTGATCGCATTGCAAGATTATTAGCCCTTGAAATGATCACTAGGACTTGATTGTTTCTTCCAATGCCCTTTGGATCTGATTTGATTTTTAACAGCTGCTAGAAATAGAAGCAAGTGGCACAGCGCTGCATGTGAAATCACTTTCAAGTGCCCACCTTTCAAAATGCTGACCTCTGACACCAGCAGCTGGCATCCCGTGAGCTGCAAAAATTATGTCGGAGCTGGAGTGAGGGGGAAGGAAACTGACTTTACAATAATGGAGAGAAATAATGTGAATTGAACCACTGATTGTTCCTTGGAAAGCCTATTCTTAAGCAAACTTCTGTGTTTAAGCCAACCCTGTTTAGTTTGGACATTAAAACCTTGCTTTTCTCCCAAATGGTGATCCAAAGACTTAACAAGATTCCCCCGCTTCCATTTTATCCTCACAACAACCCTGTTAGGTACATTAAGCTAAGAGAGAGTGACTGCACAAGATCACCCAGCAAGCATCCATGGTAGAGTAGAGAATAGAGTAGTAGAGTGGTAAAAGGACAAGTCCTCTTATGAATCAAAAACTGGCTAATTAATAGGAAACAGACAGTGAGTATAAATAGGCAATTTTCACAGTGGAGGGTGGTAAGCAGTGGGGTACTGCAGGGCTCAGTACTAGATCTGATGCTTTTTAACTTGTTCATTTATGATTTGGAGTTGGGAGTAGGCAGTGAAGTGGCTAAGTTTGCGGATGACACTAAATTGTTCAGGTGGTGAGGACCAGGGAGGATTGTGAGGCACTTCAAAGGGATCTGTTGAGGCTGGGTGAGTGGGTGTCAGCATGGCAAATGAGGTTCAATGTGGCCAAGTGCAAAGTAATGGACATCAGGGCCAAAAATCCTAACTATAAATACACGTTGACGGGGTCTAAAAAAGACCTCCGCTATGCTGAGAATTATTAGGAAGGGAATTGAAAACAAATCAACCAGTATCATAATGCTCCTGTATAAATCAACGGTGGGGCCTCATTTGGAATATTGTGTACAGTTCTGGTCATCGCACCTCAAAAATGATATTATAGCATTGGAAAAAATGCATTTGAAATCTTCCATTTGTTCTGCATTGGCAAATTTAAATGACTACTGTGGGACTGAGACTTTGGTTTCAAAAAGCAGAGCTGCATCCTTTGCAGACAGGCCACCCTCTATCAGAATTTTTTTTAAAAAAAACCCACCCTCCACATTTTTCATTTTCATCCTGCTGATGAAGAGTTCTGTTGATCCAGGAGAGTACATGCATTTGACTTACTATGACATACTTTAAACAAAAGATATCTGTCTTGAATTCCCATTTCTCTTGAATCCGCATGGCTCCGTTTGTTTGTTTTTTACTGAATTAATTACATACCTGTGCCCAGCCAAAGGTCACAATGTGCTCTATAAACACCAGTTAATAAAGTTTCACCAAACACTTAGTCATTAGCTAAGATGATGCAATTAACCACTCTTGCACAGGGATAAACTGAGGTAGAGAGAATGAACGGGATTAAATGCATCACCAAACAGGTCAGGAACACTGACTCTCCTCCTGGTAGTCTCTCCACCAGCCAAGATGCTTCCCAGACCTCAGGAATCTGGCTGCATCCCTCTGACATTGACTCAGGCATATGTCTTTAAAATAAACCAGTTACAGATCTTTAAGATCTTGTAACAATATTATGTTGAAGCTGGTATATCAGGAGCCATTTTGGATCTGAATGAAACTTTTCAAATGTTGATCCATGTAATTAAGCAATTATTTTAAAATTTCTAGACCATCTTTCACTGGAACTGGTGCAGATTCCACCAATAATATTGCAAGCTTGTAAGAATTCAGAATAACTTTGTGGATGATATTGTCCTACAGGCTTAGCCTAAAGCAGCATGCTTGGCAGTAAAAATAAACCCATGACAAAAGGAATAGTAATGCTTCTTAGTGATGATAGACTGCAAGCCTCATTGGAAAATGACACTCTCCAAGCATCTATCATGGCTTGGAATGAGGTGACCCCCCCCCCACACACACACACAGCTGCAGTGAAAAGGCTGAAGTGTGTCTGTGTGTGAGGGAGCACTGAAATGGCTGTCCTGCTATCTGATTGCCTCTTCCTCCACCACCACCTATCTTTTTCTTATGGGCTTTAACCAGGGTTGGAATTCTAGCAGGAGCTCCTTTGCATATTAGGCCACACACCCCTGATGTAGACAATCCTCCAAGAGCTTACAAAAAAGAGCCTTTTGGAGGATTGGCTACATCGGGGTGTGTGGTTTAATATGCAAAGGAGCTCCTGCTAGAATTCCACTCCTGCCTTTAACATATATGGAAAATATAAAGGACTATGCCAAACCAGTTCAGAAGGGAGGTTAGGCTTCCATCCCCATACCATTTTCCTGATCTCAAATGGCCTAGGGAAGCTTTATTATGGAAAGATAATCAATACAAAGCCCTGATCTGGGTAGTCCAGGCTAGCCCAATCTCATCAGATCCAGGAAGCTAAGCAGAATGAGTCTTGGTCAGATGGGAGACCTCCAAGGAATACCAGGGTTGTGATGTGGAGTCAGAAACATCACACCACCTCTGAACATCTCTTGCCTTGAAAACCCCACAGGGTCCCATAAGGCAGCTGTGACTTGACGGTACTTGCCACCACCATCAGTACATCCCACCACCTGGGATGGGGAGGATTTCAGAACATGCCACTCAACCTGGGAATATCCTTCAGGAATATTCTCTCTCTCTGTCTCTCTGTCTCTTTCTCTCTGAGATTTTCAGGATGCCAAAGACTGCACCCTTGGACATCTGGAATACACCCAGTCCAATTATCTTCTTATGAAACTTAGTGACAATGACTACAAGAAGACTGACCCAAACCTAGTGGTACAGAACATACAATCCTGACACAGATTATTTGGGGTGTGGTACAATTTCTCTGATCATGTGTCCCCTGTGATTTAAAGGGCAGCTTGGTCTTGGGAATCCCCAGCAGACACACAATGAGTTAGTCATCAGCCCCCTCCCACGGATCAGTACAGGGAAGAAAGCCAAGTATGTACATTTGGCTGAAGATCACACAGAGAACATGCCAACACAGACAGTTGCTACTGTAATAATCTCAGAAAACAACAAGCAGAAAACGGGAAAAGTGGTTATTCTTTAGTGGGCTAATGTAGGTTAGCATATGAGAATGCATGACTGAGTGTTACACAGAATGCTTCAGCAGGCATTTTGGAAATACAACAGTTACGTATTCAGACTGATGGCATTTCTTGTGCAACTGAAAAAGGTTTGCTGTGACCTAAATGTGAATGACGCTGGCATACCTATTTTCCCATGTAATACTAATTCAGCGACTCATACCAGAAACTTGTTTTTCTCTTGTGCAAGACTTATGGCTCTGTAGGAACTCACATTGATTTGTGAGTTAGTTGAACTGCTGCTAAATGCCAGTGCACAGTTAACCCAAACAATCTGTATAACTGTGCAGATCGATTAGGTACAGACTACACAATTGTTTCATTTCAACTGAAGGATCTTTTCCCCAGTATGTTGTGATCACTATTATGAACACATAAACCAATGGGTTCTTCAATGCCTTGACATTCTAACAGAAATATCATGTGCTTCTATTGTTTTTCCTACTACAGAAGCAAGATGAGCAGACATAATCTTTGACAAAGAGTTTTGTATAAAGTACAAACAATTGTCTGTAGAAAATAAGTGGGATTCATTGTACATGCCCATTACTGTGAGTCCCAATCAAAGGATAGCATTTCAGTTCTGGGTCATGTCCAAAAACCCAAGTGGCCAGACTCCCAAAGCAACACTAAAATACAAACCAGAAGCTAGGAAAGTTTCCACTGAAAAGACAAGAACTGTTTTTCTCTCAGAAGTTTCATACTCCTCTCCCCAGAGTTAGGCAGATTGCCAAGTACATTTTGTCTCATAGTTGCACTTCTTGGCTATATGGCTGCTTGTGGGATCAGTCAGGACCATCATATACATGGACTCAGAGACTGTGCATGAGCAGACATACGTTTGCGAAATATTTATCACCAGGGAAGGGCACAAACCAGAAAAGTTGTGCTTTGGTTCGGTTCATGGCATGTCCCATTCACAAACCATGGACCGTCACAAATTTTCAGCTGCCTCATGAACCAGTTTGGTTTCTGAGGTTCATTAGGTGATAGAATGGCTCCCTGGTATGCATAATTCAATTCCCATAAATCCAATCCTCACCAAACATGGAGGCCAGATAGAGAAGTGTCAAGCTGACACTTCTCTATCTGGCCTCCATGTTTGGTGATGATTGGATTTATGGGAATTGAATTATGCCCCCCCCAAAAGAAGATGCCCCCAGGAAAGTACTTTCTGGGGGCACCTTCTTTAGGGGCCATAACCCTGACCCCATAAATTGAGTCTTGACCAAACTTGGAGGCCAGGTAGAGGAGAGCCGACCAGAGATCCCCTGTGAGTTTGGTGTCTTTAGCTTGCACAGTATCCATTCTACACACTCCTGAACCCCCTGAGCCTGTGCCTGTCAAAATGATCATCAGTGATTATTTTGACAGGCACAGGTTCAGGAAGTTCAGGAGTGTATAGAATGGATACTGTGCAAGTTAGAGTAATCAGTTATAGGGGACATCCCCTGGATACTCCTCTACATGCTCTCCAAGTTGTTGCTTTGAAGTTATGTAAACATTTTGATCGAACAGTCTGTCTGGAAACATCTCTGTTTAGGAACTTGCACAAACCTCCACAAACAGCTTGAAAATCTGTGGAAATTTTGTGCCAGTTGACCTGCCACAAACTTGTCTTCATGAACCATGAACTGGCAAAAAATTGTCACAGACTTTAGCTTCTGAGCCAGTTTGGGCCCATCTCTAATCCTCATATTCTATATCAGATACACATAATTAGTAATAAAAGGATATGTGAGACCTGCAGGATGATTTTGAGAGCCAGTGTGGTATAGTGTTTAACAGTAGCAGCCTCTAATCTAGAGAACTGGGTTTGATTCCCCACTCCTCCAAATGAAGCTTGCTGGGTGACCTTGGGCCAATTACATTCTCTTAGAACTCTCTCAGCTCTGCCTGCCTCACAAGGTGCCTGTTGTGGGAAGAGGAAGGGAAGGTGATTATAAGCCACTTTGATACTCTTTAGGGTAGAGAAAAGTGGGCTATAAAACCCAGCTCTTCTTCTAGGCTCAGATCTGTTTTCCCTCATGAGCAATAAATTCCTACAGCAAATTCATCTGCTTATTGGATTTAATCAGTTCCATTAATAATAATCTTTCTTATCTCACTTCAAGTAAAGGCTCTTTTGCATATGGGTATTTTATTTGCAGTCACACTTCATCATGGTTGCTGTAGTTTTGAGGAGACATATAGACTTACTGTTTATATCCAGTAAAGGCCCTGGGTTTTTCACACAGACTACATAAACAAACTACTGTTCATTTAATATAAACATCCCAGGCAATTTAATGCAAATGTGATTAACTCACAGCCACACTGATTCATTGGTTTTGTAATCTAATGACTGCACATGTAAAATCTTGGAAGGATAAAAATATTGTCAGAATACAGAGTACTTATTGCTGTTATGTGAGTAAACCATAACACTTCCTGGTAGATTTAATATGTGGCATTTCTATGGAAGATTCCACATTCTAATAATTCAGCTGGCTGTTTGGTTAAAACCAAACATTTCTTGTCATGTCCTAGAATTCTGAAAAATCTATATATGTAAGGCCTTTTCACTTGCTTGCTTCACTGGCATCAACAAATCACACATTTGATTCTGCACACATATTTAATCAGTGTATTGAACTGGATCTTTTCTATGTGTTTTTTTTTTTAACTAACAGATATTTGCTTCTTTAGTGAGTTTTCCTTGCTTTTTATGGGAATGCAACATACGTTCAGTAAGGCTGGCAAAACATGAATTCTAGGAGGATCCTTTTGCCTGCCCACCCTTTGAATGAAACACAAGTTATGGGTTAAACTAGGAATTTTATTTAAACATAAGCTGATCGGCAACACATTAAAGCACTGGTTGTATTGTGCTTGCAGAGCAAGTGTCCTAACAGGGCAAACCCACCCCAGCTCAGAGCCAGGTCCGGGATCCTCCGGACCTTACCTGTCACAGCCCACAAGCCAGTGCATAGAGGAGAGGGAGTGCACATTCTAGCCCATGACTGCCAAGCCTTAAGGCTTATAATTGCTCCCCCAACCTCAAAGAAACTCCCAACTGAGACACCCTGACTGCAAAGCCCATAGGTACCCAGTCTGACGAATCCCCCCCCCCCATTGCTGATATCTTGGGGTGCTTGCCAACTCAAATCCCTTCAAGCCATGCTTTCCCCACCTTCCCAGTTAGGGCCTAGCCAGCTTTGCCAGGCCAATTTATCCCTCGCCACTTTTGACCATGTGCAGCAGATGAAAAAAGGCCTCCCTCTCTGCCAATCTGAGTGAGGCCCCAAAAATCCCTGCTCAGCCCTGAAAACCGGTGACTAGCTGATCCCACATAGTCTAAAAAAAAAGGTGGGTGGGTGGGGAGCTTGGGCTGGGCCAAACTGATGCCAAAGAGTGGCCAACACCAGACCTGGCTGGTGAGCCAACCCTTAATTGGCCAGCATTTTCATACTGAGCCCCAACTGGCTCTCCCCAGCCTTGTGCTTCTTCTGAGGAGATGGGGGGAGAGTAGGCAAATGACACCGTCTGCTCCAGGACAGGCAGTGGTCTTTAAAAACTGCCCACTTGTCCACTCAAAGAATTGAAACTGAAAGAATGTTAAAGTCTGATCAAACTATAATATAGTGCAGGGGTGGCCAACAGTAGCTCTCCAGATGTTTTTTGTCTACAACTCCCATCAGCCCCAGCCATTGGTCATGCTGGTTGGGGCTGATGGGCGTTGTAGGCAAAAAAACATCTGGAGAGCTACCGTTGGCCTCCCTTGATATAGTGGGTTCAACGCAAGGAAGAGATGAGCTCTTTATTTGGGTACAGCATGACAAAGGGCTTCACTCTAAGACTGCCAAACTGGGCCAACGGGGCCAACTATATACATTTCAGGGCTCCCACACAAGCACATCATTGGATCATTCAAACCAACAGGGGGCCCGTGATTGGAGTAGGGCAGCACGGATTTGGATACTGCTGCCCATTGTTCCCTGGTTCCCTAGCTCAGTCCTACAGGCTCCAATGAGCCAGGCAGGAGCACCATTAAATATACACACTTCAGTTCACATACACAACACTAACCATTTTCACCACTGTAAAATAAACAAGCTGCTGATATATTCAAGATATTTTTGAAGTACTGGGATGGTGCCATTTCAAAATTTTTCTGGCTACATGCCTAACTTCTTCCAGACTTCTGGGAAAACTTCACTGAAACCTCTGAATCCCCACCCAATATCCAATTCCAAGTGAATGACACTTGCAGCACAATAATAATAATTAATGTTTAAAAATAGTTCTGAACTACTAGTGCATGAAACATTATAGGGCTACATAAGAATCACTGATTTTGCAACAGCAATCTGAGTGTCAACTGGCATTTTCCACTGGTCTGTTGCTAGGCTTCTCTGTTGGTGAACATGGTGATGAAAAGATGACTATGCAATGCAAATACAAAAGGCTGATCACAGACATGTTGCAAATGGGGGGTTATATTTGGTTCAGGTTATATCAGTATGGGTGGATGGAATGTGTATCTACCAAGTAAATGCATGAATTGGCAATGAGCCTAAGAATTAAAAAAAACCACACCTCTAACAACCAACAAACATTGATAAATTCATTGACATTGACATTGGCATTGATGTTGGTTGATGCTGGCTTTGAGATCTTGGGTTTCCAATGAAACTGTGCCTGAAACAAGATTTAAAGGCAAAGTTTGGAGTGTATCAGCAAGCAAGACATTTGAGGAATTAGTCAAGATGAAAGTTGCAATAACACAAACAACATTTCTTGGAGGTGAGTTTTGAGGTCCCTCATTAGGCCCCACATTTCACCTAAAGCAAAATTCAAATTTTGGAGCAAATGTGGAAATTCTTATTCAAGTGATAATAGGTTTTGCTTTTTTTTGTTTTTTGTTTTTGTTTTGTTTATTAAAAAAAATGGATAGAAAATACATATAAGACTAGCAAAAATTATCAGGGTTGGGAAGTCTACCAATTTCTCTATAGAATCTTGATCGATTTTCCCAAAACAGATAATTAGAGGAGACCAATGGAACATTTCAACAGATTCTGATTTATTACTCTTCACAATTAAGAGCCTTAATGACATTGACATCATTCTCCAATTCTGATGTTTGTTGCTTTTGCTGTTTTTTCTGTCAACCCAAGTCAACCCAAACTGTTTCCCAGTCAACCCAAACTGACGATTACCAGACCCCAACCTGTCATACTTTTAATCTGCTAAAAACATTTTCACTCTTTTGCATACTATTTCACTGCCCACTCTCTCTCTCTATATATAGGACTGCTAATTCCATACCATACTATTGTCCAGTGAAGTGTTCTTTTATTCTCAATAAAACTTTGTTGATCTTAAAGGTGCTACTGGACTCCAACTTCATTCAATCATTAGAAGTGTATCTGGGGGGGGGGGGAGTGCTATCTTCCACTTTTTAAATGATCAGTTGTCAGATACAAATCCAGATTAATATTAATATCATGCAGGAAACTTTAGATAACAATTGAAAAATTTAAATAGTACTGATGCTTTCTGCTATGCATTATTCTTTATCTGTATTTTTTCTAAAGAAAAGGAACAATATATAAAGCTTTGAATTGTTTGTTATTTCATAATTAAACTTGCCCAACCAAGTAGGTAATATAGAGGCAACAATGGAAGATTTCAAACTTAGGAACTGAGAAATGTGGCAAACTACACCTTAATTGTGTTCCATATAACATTCAAACATTTTAAAAGGAGACAATGAAGGATTCCTAATGCATCAGTTCCTCCAAGTAACTGGGTGCTTCAAAGTCTGGAGAGAACTTTGGAAAGCATCCTCAGTTCATGTAGGCTGAGGTCTTCAGAGTCAAGGGTGGTGAAAGAAGCATGAGAATTGATACTAGACAAAGCTAGCAACTGAAACCCAAACTGATGCCCTGCCAATTCTCCACTACTATCAATGCAATTTAACCCATCTAAATCACTAGTAGTCAACACCTTTAGAAAGGTGTGACTTTGTTTCGGAGTCCACTGTATGTTAGCTGTATTGCAGTTATGTGGCCTGGAAATATCCTGTCCATGTCAGTCCCCTAACAGCAGTGAATGGGGGATAAATACATACTGAGGTGAATATAAATTGAACTGTGCCTCCTTTCACATTTTTCCATGTTGGAGTTTATAGGGATTTTATGCTGAGCCAGATTAAACTTCTAGAAGCAGAAAAATGGCAGTACTTGTGAACTTTCCACACAAGACAGGCCAGCTGCCACTTTCTTGTAGGGCATTATGTTCTCCAGATAGTAATTTGAGGGTCAGAATAATCCAGTCCCCATATGAAATGATCAGACTTGATATTAAAATCATCTTGCTTAGCAGTAAGAGCTTTAGGGCGATGGAACACACACACTCAGTTGATATGAGGTCCTAAATAGGGGCTCATGAAGAACAATGTGCTTCATTTCTCAATTGATAACTACACTTCCCTCCCCAAGAGATCTTCATACAACAAAACTGTAGTTTTGAAGCCAAAAATAAGATTCAAGGGAAGGAGAGTGGGGTATCATACCGTCTGTTCTGTTGAAAGATCTATCAGAATACAAGTTGGAGTCATCTGTTGACAAATCATTAGAGTTTGTGTTTATGTTTGCCAAGATTCATGGTAATGTGCCTAATTAGTACCAGCAACAGAACTGTTTCCTGGCTTGGGTTGCAACATTGTTATTTACATATCTGAACAAAGAGGAAGGAATGTTCTTTGCACATGTATGCAGAAAGACTTCAGCATTTCAAGTGTGTGGGAACCAAGCAACTCTACCTTTCATGTGGGATTGGATCAAGTCATTTTTCCAGAATGTGATAACCTTAACTAGGTTTATAAATAGGACAAGCCATTCAGTGGGGAGTTATTTCAACTTTAATTGCTCCTAGGCAGCTCTTTTTGCAATTAACCTGCAGGCTTGCAAAACCTAGTCTAGACGGGTATTCAATCAACCTGTTTGCAGTAGCTTGATGCTGAAGGGCAGATACACAAAACCAGGTTTGTATGTTTGCTTAGTTTTTTTTTTCCTGTTGGCCTTGCCCTTTTTCAGAGAGAGAGAGAAACAATGAGATTTTCTTTTTGTTTCCTTGTGAAGGAATTTCTCCTCTGTGGAAATACATATTGCAAAGCACAAGGTGGACTCAACTACGTTCATGGATATGCTGAGGTAAATTATTCAGTGCTATAATGCTGAACAATCCTAGCTTAATCCCCATCTACCACACCCTGTTGAGATCCAACTTTAGCTGCCTCTTGAACAGGCATGTCAAAATTGTGTACTAATTTTGCACTGCCACCAGGTCTCAGGGTTACATCATGCCTTAGGCTGTCCCCTGTGTACATGTTCTTCATCTGCAGGAAAAGATGTTCTGGTTTAATCCCATTACTCATTACCTAGAGAATGATAGCTTGTTTTTTCCCTGGTGGGGACCCAAAGTAACTGGCAGCATCATTCTCCTTTCCTCCATTTTATCCTCACAACCACCCTGTGAGGTATATTAGATTGATAAGAGTGTGACTGTCCCAAAATCACTCATCGAGCTTCCATGGCAGAATGGGGTTTCAAATCTGTTTCTCCCAGATTCTAGTCTGGCACTCTAACTACTACACTGTGTTGGCTCTCATGAGTCCATGAGTGGGGGTGGATGTGTGTCTGTGTTTTTATTTCACTTAACTATCTGCTTCCTTTCCATTTTCTTGTAGATGCTGTGAGCAAAAAGCCCCCTACTTTTCATACACATGGACATCATAGTCCCCCGTTTGGCTGCTAGGCTGCCTGGAGATTCAACTCGCACACATCTGCCATAAAGTGTGGGTTTGCCTACCGTAATATAAGGGACTTATGTGAGCACTAACAGCCATAACTTTGCAGCAGCACTCAGTGTCTTGGGAAGAGTGCTTACCGGGAGGAAGGACGGGTTTCCAGTCGCTCCATGTGACCTCCATCTCAGCTGTTGCGCAGAAGAAGCTATGCCACCAGGAGCTGTTCAAGCAAGCAGTTTTCAGCCTAAATCATAGAATCCCTATGGGAAGGCAAACATCACTAGCGACTATCTTTCTGCAGCGCCAGACTCCATAACAGCAAAGCGAGTGGTCACATACTCCAGATGACACCTGGACAAGGGCAATCAAGCTCACCACAGGAGGGGGCACTGCCAGATTGCCTAAACTTTTGTCCCATGGAACCCAAAACAAAGGATGGTGCCAGCAGAGGAGCAACATCTTCTCCTGAAAGCCAAGTATCTTTGTGTAGACCTGGTGTCACCTTGGTATCAATTTGGCTATCCATTGTCACCTTTAGACATGTTTAACAGCTTTCAATCACCCTCACCCCAGGAGTTTTCCTCCCCATTCTTTCCATTAATGGTCATCCTGGAGCCCCCCCCCCTTGGCCCATTGTTACCTGGTAGTCCAATCAGATAACTAAATCAAAGTCCAATCAGATAACTAAATCAAAGTCTGCTCATTGGCGAGCTATGAGCATTCAATCAGGTAACCAGGGCCAAATCCTCTCATTGGCTAGGTATGGGCACCCAATAAGGTGTCCCCAATAAACTGGCTATTGGCTACCGCATAAGTCCAGCCCTTATGGTCACTGCAGAGCCGCCCCTTTTCCTGAGGTCATGCACCAGCTGACCACCTGTCATCTGCCCCTGTACCTCCCATCTCCTAAGGTCTCAGGGGAAGCCTTATAACCTCTGACCCAACATTTTACATGTGTGCATCTAGCAGTAACCCTATCCCACTATTTAGATGCACCCCCGATTCTTGGCCAGTTGAGGGACCCCTCCCCCTAGTCTTCATTTTTCAGCCATTGGAGCCTTCCTTGAATACTACGATTGGTAATTATCACCCTGTTTGTCCATCCCTTTGTTACCTCTATGTATGTCTCTCTGTTTTTATTAGGACTGTATGTGTGCTGTATGTATTCGTATATTCTATATTTTTCTGGAATAATTTTTAATTGTTTTATTTAATTGTCCTTGGTAAATTTAAGCAACAATTTCTGGATGTGAATCCTGTATACATAGATTCTAGATCCTTATTAAGCCAAGGGTGCCAACTACCAATTCCCCAACCTCTTTCGAAGACATTTTGGTTTACAATGCACTTTACTTCAAGACAGATCCCCAGATCTCCAAAGCTGCAGGCACAGGAGTTTCTTCACCACACCTTCATCCCAATCTTTTTAAGACCATTTGGACCAATTACATTTTCTTCCTTCCTCAGGTTGTCACCTGGGTGGGAGTTGACAATCAGCTACCATGACCATAATATTGGCTTTACCCATGATGCTGATGCATCTAATGTGAAAGGGAAGTCCAGAAAGAAGTCAAAATGGAAAGCTTCCATATCGCTACTTTAGTTTAGAGTCACCCATTTCGTTCCACATAAAGTCAGGAATTATGACCAAATACAAGCAATGCTTCTCTGTGCAAATTTACAAGTTGGGAACTGCAGCTCAGGAAATTCCTGGAGAGTTGGGTATGGTGTCTGGGGAGGACAGAGATTAAAGACATAAGCTCAGTGCAGGGATATGATGCCCCAGAATCCACCTTGTGAAACTGCCATTTTGTCAAGAGGAACTAAACCCTCCCACAACAGTCAAGGAATGCCTATGAGTAAAAATTGTAACAGGCTGGATTCCAATTAACATTTTGGTTGGCTAAAGAGGACAATTTTTGCCAATTTATGCCTCCCACAACAGACCTCTGACTCACACACATGGTGTTCATGGATTAAGGACATTCCTGGTGTTGATTTTATGGATGTGGTAAAGATAGAGAGAAGGCCTGATCCATGCCTCAAGTAAATCAGGTCCTATTAACCACCAACATCTCTATACGGTTTGATTTGCCAGTGTTAACCATTTATTGGAGAGGAAAAGCGATAGATTGTATGTATGTACGTATTTAAATTTTTATTCTACCCTATTCTGCAGATAGGTTCAGGGTGGATTACAACAAATTTAAACAAGTAACAACGAAGTTAAAAACTAGAAATGAATTTAAACAGTTAAAACAATAAAAACAAATAATTAAAATTACTCTGGTCGTTTTCGCACTCACCTTAATCAGCAGCGACAACCCTCTTCACCGTGCAGGATCTGCGCGGATTTCGCACTAATTGCCGCCAAAAACCAGTTTACGTTTGCGCCGCAAAAGCGCCGGGACTTTCCGGCTCTTCTGGGTGCTCCACGGCAATTAGTGCGAAATCCATGCAGATCCTGCGCGGTGAAGAGGGTCGTCGCTGCTGATTAAGGTGAGTGCGAAAACGACCTCTGTTTCAGGTGGAAGATAATTAATTGGGCCATAATACATAGAAAGCTGGGACTGATGATATCTCAGTAAGCCTGATAGAAGTTGGAATACTGCGGCAAGGGAGGCCAAATTCAATGTACTGTGGGTGTCTGCTGCTTTACTCTAAGGCCTGGTGGAACATCCAGCTTGGTATTGTCCACTCCAGAGTCTCAGGTGAGAAGAGTTTTTCCCCCAAATTCATGATGTTCTTTTTAAGAGTAGGGGATTTTGAGCTGTAATGGAAGGAGGAGAATTGGCAACAGTTGACAAAGCAGATCGATTAGTGGTAATTTCCAGTGGGATCTAAACCAATATTTGAAGCAAAAAATCACACATTAAAATCTGATTTTAAATTGAAATGTCCTACTCAGCATTTTCAATGGGGGAGGGGGAATCATACAATTTGGCAGCTTTTGAATATTGCACCTTAATTGTTGCATCTTGAATCTAAACTAGGTTTGAAAAAGAATGAGAGCTCAGGAATATATTGGACCCAATGCTGCAACTGGAGCTACAGAGTAGAATCCTACTCAGCAAATTGGATCCAACCAGGGCTTTTTTGTAGCAGAAACTGTTTTGCATATTAGGCCACACATCCCTGATGTAGCCAATCCTCCAGGAGCTTACAGTAGGCCTGGTACTAAGAGCCTTGTCTGACTGGCTACATCAGAAGTGTGTGACCTATTATGCAAAGCAGTTCCTGTTACAAAAACAGCCCTGGATCCAACCAGCTTTTCTACTCATGAAACAGGGAGGAAGAGGTCCCCTTTGGTCATGAAAAGACTATGCTGGAGGTCATGGGACTTGCCAGGACAAAAGCCATGGGGTCTGGGACCCTCGCTATCAATGGAGGCCCAGATAGCTGCCACCGCAAGATCCGCCTTCTTTCATCTCAAGAGGGCGAGGCAGTTGGCTCCCTTCTTGGAATGCGACGACCTAGCAACTGTGATCCACGCAACGGTCACCTCAAGATTAGACTACTGCAATGCCCTCTACATGGGGCTGCCCTTGTGTCGAACACGGAGACTTCAGGTAGTGCAGAATGCGGCGGCCAGGCTGCTGGTGGGACTACCTAGATGGGAACACGTGCGGCCTGTGCTGCGGGATCTGCATTGGCTGCCGATCGTCTACCGTGTTCGCTATAAGGTGCTGGTTATCACCTTTAAAGCCCTATATGGCCGAGGACCTGCCTACCTAAGGGACCGCCTCTCCCCATATATTCCCCAGAGAGCACTAAGATCCAGCTCCCAAAACCTCCTACAAATCCCTGGGCCGAGAGGCCAGACTGAAGATAACTCGGGAGCAAGCCTTTTCACTAATGGCCCCTCGTTGGTGGAACCAACTTCCAGAGATGGTGCGAGCCCTGCGGGACTTGAACCAGTTCCGCAGGGCTTGCAAAACCTCTCTTTTTCAGTTCGCATTTAAAACAGGACCAGACCAAACTGATTAATTATTGTAATTTTAGCCATCTCATGTGTAATTGGAACTGATGTATGATAATGCGTAAATTGTGACCGATAGAAGTATAGCACCTATTTCTATCTATTTTTCTATTTTTCTATTTTCTATTTTCTATTTTTAAACTTTAATTAATTTATAACTGTACCATTTAAATCATTGTGTATCTGTTTTAACTAAATCATGGCTTGCCATGTCTGTGAGCCGCCCTGAGCCCGCCTTTTGGTGGGGGAGGGCGAGATATAAGAATAAAATTTGCTTTGCTTTGCAGTAAGGAGGTAAACTGGGTGAGTAATAAAGTTTGCTGGATCCAACCCATAGTCTGAAGAGTGATCTACTACAATAGGAACAGAATGGGTTAATTGCCACATGGCTTTTTCGAAAATGAGAGTGCATGGCTTGAAACATGCTGGAAAATCTCCCCATTAGGACATGAGGGGTTCTGCTGAATGTAGGACATAACCAGAGCATTTGGGCATATGCAGAATTGTTTGTGTCTGAAATTTAATTTCACAACTGATAGCCTTCCACTTGCATAGCATTTATTGCTGACTCTGAGGTCACTGTTTAGCTCATAGATTATATCACATTACAGTTGTAAAGTATGGAATGTGCAGGTTTCGTGCTTTACACTAGCCTTTGTTCAAAGTTGCTACACTTTCATATGGGGTTCAGCATTCAGGGTAACTGAGCTACCAAAGGTAACTGGAATCCTTCCTGAATTAATTGTTAAATGATCAAAGGACCTCAAACAAGTCTCAAGCTGTATTCTGACGCAAACTGAAACCTAACACTACAAAAGCCTGGTCTTTAATATGGTGCTCCTTATCCAAATAATTCTGTTTTCTCCCTCTCTGGTGCTACAAAATGACGTTGATTCAGGGCCAGAAAGCAGCATTATTCCAGGATTCTTTTTTTTACTGTGGCCGTTGCAGACATAACAATTAGCAGAATAGCAAAGCAGGAGAGTGCCAAAGAATCATGCACGTGTCCATGTGATACAGAAACCTAGGTCAATGCAGCCTAGTCTAGAATTTTATTGTGCCTATGCAGAGAGAGAGAGAGAGAGAATTGGCAACAGCTTCTTGAAGGTTGCCAGCTTTTCAGCATGGCACTGGAGCTGTCATAAACACAGCCGCGGAATGTTGACATTGGCAAGAGATAAGGCTGTCATGCTGCAAAGTTTTACCTGATGATTTCTGCACATCATACTGCTGTTGAAGACACAAGACCAAGCCAGACATTTATTTTTTCTGGCTAGTTGGCAATGTTAATATCTTCTGAGAGGACTTCATCAGTCATTGGACTTTACACTGTGGTAGAACTGGAACAGGGCCTGCAACATGAGCATGCTTTGCATTTTCTGAACCTTGGCTTCTGAACATTAGCTGAACCTTGGCTTCTGAACCTTGCATTTTCTGAACCTTGCTTTGCATTTTCTGAACCTTGGCTTCTGAACCTTAGCTGAACCTTGGCTTCTGAATCTTGCATTTTCTGAACCTTGCTTTGCATTTTCTGTACCTTGGCTTCTGAACCTTAGCTGCACCTTCTGAACCTTAGCTGCAATTGTAGGTTTACTTCCAGATAACAGTGATCAGGAACTGGATAGTCAATGGGCTAACTGAAAAAAGAAAGCAGAAATGAAGAGCCAAGTCCCTCAATTTCCCCTTTTGCCACCAACAGTATCACCAAAATACTCGGGTCAGTAGGACAGAAAAGAGCATGAAGGGCCATTTGGTAGACAATTCAGTGGTCTGCTAGTTCAATTATTGTCTAGTGCTGGGATTCAGAGGGTATTACAATGTCAGATAACCTGATTTAGGATTCTGAGAACAGAAAAGGGAAATGTATAACAAACTCCTCCCCCAAGCTTTTTTTTAAAGGAGAGAAAACATTAAATGGGGTATGGATACAGGGTTGAGGGCACCCTTGACAGTGGTGTCCAACTGGTTTTTTTGGGGGAGGGGTATTTTTGTATTTTATGTGTATGTGTGTCTGCAGCTGGAAGTCATGGTGACTTCTGGTGACTGACTCCTCCTACCTTGGGCCTGGAGGATATTCAGAGATGTGGCTGAATAAGGCCTGCCCCTATCCTCCTGACTGCTTGGAGGTCTCCCATCCAAGTGCTTGTCATAATCAACCCTGATTAACTTCCAAGATCTGACAAGATCAGCCTTGCCTTGGCTATCCAGGTCAGGACCAACCTTTTTTTAATTATAATAATAAAGGGTGGGGCAAATACTACAAACATGTTTCTCTGAATTTGACTTCCTCCCCAGCATAGCTTGATATAAAAAAGTAGAAGGACTCATCTTAACTAATGAGAATTTTGCTCAGTCTCTAGAGACCATGGGTATCGAACATGCAGACTGAGGGCCAAAGCAGGCCCTCGGAGGGCTCTTATCAGGCTTCCAAGCAACTGGCTGTCATCTGCTTCCTTCTCCCTCTCTCTTGCTTCCTTCTGCATCACAGCTTGCTTTGCCAGGCTTGCTCAATCAAGCTACTGAGCAAAGCCTCTGCTTTCTCCATTGGCTGACAAGCACATGAAGCAGCTTTTGTACAAAAGCTCACAATGCCCAGCCATTTCATGTTTTCCCCAGGGTCTTAGGCTCAAAGCATTGACCATGAGATTTCTGTAATGAATGTCAATAAACCAAAAGTAGGCTTGCAATTTACAGACACACACCTGAACAGCATACTCAAGATTGCTACAGACATTGATGCACAGACATTGATGCAGTAATTAATAGCAAGAGGTGTCAGTTATCAGAGACTGTTAAATAAACAAAATATTGCAAGAGTGCTAATCTTTTAAGCATATTTTATGTTTAAGATTTTTTTAAAAAATCTTTGTGTTTGACTGTGTCCTTTATTTATTTATTTATTTATTTATTACTTTGCATTTATATCCCGCCCTCTCCGCAAGCGGACTCAGGGTGGCTTACAGTATCATAAAAACAATCAATTCCATAAAACATATAAAACCATAATACATTTATCAGTTTAAAACTATTACGCTATCTCAATCCAGTCTGGCGGTATTGGGTTCTGACTATGACCACCAGCTTCTGTAGGATGTCCGGTGGCAGCCCATTTTCAGTCAACCAGAAAAGCCTGTCTAAACAGTTCGGTCTTACAGGCCCTGCGGAACGCCGACAGATCCCGCAGGGCCCTTATAGCTTCTGGGAGGGTGTTCCAGAGTTCTGGTGCTGCCACCGAGAAGGCCCTAGATCTTGTTGCGCATAGCCTGGCTTCTTTTGGGCCAGGGGCAGACAGCAGATTTTTTGTCCCTGATCGCAGTGCTCTCCGGGGGATATATGGGGAAAGGCGGTCCCGTAGATAGGCAGGTCCCTGACCATAAAGGGCTTTAAAGGTTAATACCAACACCTTGAAGCGAACTCGGAACACAACAGGCAACCAGTGCAGCTCTCTCAGCACTGGCCGAATGTGCTCCCGTCGTGGTAGCCCCATTAACAGCCGTGCCGCAGCGTTCTGCACTAGTTGTAGTCTCCGGGTTAGCGTCAGGGGTAGCCCCATGTAGAGAGCATTACAGTGATCTATTCTTGAGGTGACCGTAGCATGGATTACCGTCGCTAGGTCGCTGCGGTCCAGGTAAGGGGCCAGCTGCCGTGCTTGCCGAAGATGGAAAAAGGCAGATCTAACAGTGGCTGCCACCTGAGCCTCCATTGTAAGGGAGGACTCAAGGAGCACGCCTAAGCTCTTGACCTTGGGGACCGGTATTAGTGGCACCCCGTCAAGGGCCGGCAGCTGGATCTCTCTCCCCGGACCGCCCCGACCCAGGTAGAGAACCTCCATCTTCGTCGGATTCAATTTTAGCCGACTCAGTCTGAGTCAGGAGGCCACGGCTTGTAATGCCAGGTCTAGATTTTCCAGGGTACAGTCAGACTGGCCACCCATCATTAGGTAGAGCTGGGTGTCATCCGCATATTGATGGCAACCCAGTCCATACCTCCTGACAATCTGGGCAAGGGGGCGCATATAGATATTAAATAACATCGGGGATAGGACTGCTCCCTGCGGCACCCCGCAACTAAGGGAGTGCCTCTGGGATGCTTCCTCCCCTATCACCACCCTTTGTTCCCGATCTTATGAAGTTTTTATCTCCTCTACCTGGTATTATATTTTATGACACACATGGCCCGGCCCTACAAGGTGTCTATGTCAGATCCAGCCCTCATAACAAATTAGTTTGACACTCCTACTCTAGAGGATCGATGACATCAGTGGCTGGGTAGCATTTCATAGTGGTATAGCAAAAAACTCTCCCTCCAAGCTTAGTTTTTGGAGGAGAGAGGGATTTGTTTGGAGTTGACGGGCTGGACAAAAATATATTTAGGCCAAATTCATGTGAGTTACTTAAAGTTCATCTCTCAGTGTTGATATGTGTATGTGAAGAAATATTAACAGAGGGGCAACTTCAAATGTTTTTGTACCAAGTCTCTAAATTAATCCATAGCCACATGGAAAGTTGATTTGGAAAATTTCTGCCTGGAAAATTATGCCACATACACAACAACATTGAGCTAATCTTCTTAACTTATATAAGGTTGAAGAATTTTGCTTTTGGGGGCAGAATTTAGGTTACCGTGATGCTGAGTTCTGATACTTTTAGGCCCTGTTCACACAGCATGTTGAGTCCATGTTAAACTGACCTGGTTCTGTTCCAAAAAGCTTTGTTCCGGATATTATCGATCAGACTGCCATACTGCAATTCAAATCACTCCGCAGTGAAACCATCTTCTGCCGTCCACACGACAGCACCATACAGTTCTTTTTGTCTCCACTTGTATGCGCATTATGTGCATGCACACATTATGCACATGCACACATATGCGTGCATACTCATAGGTTAAAACATTATGTGGTTATGCAGTTATGCACATATCGCTAAGTAGTAAAAAAAATGGTGACCATAAACTGGATGTCTGAGGCTCCTTTTGCTCCGGGACAGCCTTCAGACATCCGGAAATTGGTCGACAACTATCCAGACGGGGAAACTATGAGGTAAAACCGGAGAACTCAAAAAACATCACAAAGAAGCAGGTAACAAAATACTCCAGTTCTAAGAAGGATTGGGGGGGGGGCTACTACGAGTTAATACCGGAAGGCAGATGTTGCTGTCTGATCAGCCACTTTTAATCCAGTATGAAAAAGCAGCAACAACTGATTATACTGTGCATCTGAACAGCCCCTTAGAGTAGCTGTTACCCACAGACCAACATATCAATGGCAAGCTTGGCTACTAGGTAACCTTCTCCTCTATAGCCCCGAGCCTATGGAACCAACTTCCAGAGGAAATGCGGGCCCTGCGGGACCTAGAACAGTTCCGTAGGGCCTGCAAGACCTTCCTCTTCAGACTGGCCTTCCCTGATGAAAATGGAAATTGCGAAGGAAACCGCCATCAGAAAAAGTAAACATAGCACTAGCACTTTTAAAAATTAACTAATTTAATTTCAAAGCTTAACTAGATTTTAACTAAATGCTGATAATGTTTAATGTAGTTTTATTTACTTGTATAATTTAACTCTGAACCATGTTGCTAGCCGCCCTGAGCCTGCTCCGGCGGGGAGGGCGGGATACAAATAAAATTTGTTGTTGTTGTTGTTGTTGTTGTACTATACTGCTCACTTCCAATTCCAAATAATTTATAAACAAATTAAATTGTGCTGGCCCCTTGTGCTCACTTCCCTCCTCTGCAAGAACTGTCCATTTACTTTCTTTTTCCTCTTGTTTAATCAGTTTTAACCCTCATAAGAGGACCTGCTTACCCAAGAGTCATTGGTGATGCACCTTGTCAAAGACCTTTTGGAAGTACATGATGTCTACTAGATCACCCTTAACCTGCTCAATGAGCTCCAGGAGGTTGGTGAGGCAGGGCTTCCCTTTGCAGAAGCCATACTGGATTTTCCCTCAGCAGACTGGAGAAGAGAGGAAGAACAGCATTCAAAAATAAATATCACACCTCCAGCAATGTATTACTAAAAGAAAATGGCTGTCATGGGTGCTGGGGACCCTGCAGAGGAAGACGAGTCTGCCAAGGAAACTGTACCCCTGCCACCTGCACCAGTACCCCTGCCTCCTGCTGAAGAAGATCCCAGCCCCCCTGCCTCGCCCTCTCGGGTGGCTCGTGTGCGTGACCGCCTCCGTCAGGACCTCAGGGATCGGAGGAGGGCAGCACGCTCACAAGCAAGACGCTCCCTGAGTCCTGAGTTTTGAGAGGATTCTGGCCCTCCTAAGAGCAAGGATGCTTGAGTTGTAACAGGATCCTGGCTGCCTCCCAGAGCCAGCAATTAACCCAAATGGGCAACAGCCAGCAGAGGGCTATATAGTTGTGGGCTTTGGGAGGAGGCTTTGTGGAAGCAACTAGTCATCTCCCTGACGTTCTAGCATCCACTCCGGCTTGACTTTGGTTCCTGAATCCCGGACTTTGGCTTTTGACTTCTGGACTCCCTGACCTCGGCTTCTGGACCTCGGACCTGCGATACTTGCACAGCGATTTGGATTTGGCACCTCGGACACTCCTGCTTGCTGGCTACAGACCTCGGACTGCCTCTGGACTTTGCCTGACCCGGCCCCAGCCGTGACAGATTGCTTCCACCCGACAAACACCCACTCCACAGGATGGAGGCTGAAGCAAGTGAAACCACCGAACTACTGGCTGCGCTCCAAGCCCAGGTACAGCAGCTAACACAGGCAGTAGTGCACTTGCAGCAACAACCTGTGGCCAGTGCTCCAGCCAAGTGCCCAGTTCCCCCACCTGACAGATTTGGGGGTGCCGTGGAAGAATTTCCTGCTTTCCTGGCACAGTGTCAGCTGTACTTTGAACTAAGAGCACGGGACTTCCCCAATGACAAGACGAAGGTGTGTTTTATCATTAGTCTGTTAAAGGGGCAGGCGGCCAAGTGGGCCACACCCCTACTGGTTGGGTCCTCTCCCCTACTGACTGATTACCAGGGGTTTGAGGCCCACCTGTCTGCTGCCTTCTCCAACCCAGTCCAAGCAGCCACAGCCAACCGGAAAATCAGGGCCCTGAACAAGATCACCATCCGCGACCGGTACCCTCTACCACTGATCCCTGAACTCTTGGATCGTTTAAAGGGGGCCCAAATCTACACCAAGCTGGACCTCCGCGGAGCGTACAATTTGGTGCGCATACGGCCCGGAGACGAATGGAAGACCGCGTTTGGGACCCAATACGGGCAGTACGAGCACCTGGTGATGCCCTTCGGATTGACCAACGCCCCCGCTGTCTTCCAGAGGTTCATGAATGATGTATTCCGGGACCTGCTCGACCGCTTCGCGATCATATACCTGGATGACACCCTAATCTACTCCCGCAATCCTGCCCAGCACGCCGAGCACGTCCGCCAGGTCCTGCAGCGCCTACGAGCCCATGGCCTCTACGCCAAGCTGGAGAAGTGCGACTTTGACCTGCGCTCCATCGAGTTCCTTGGTCACATTGTGTCACCACAGGGGATCCTCATGGACCCAAAAAAAGTGGAAGCGGTCCTGACCTGGCAGGCCCCTCAGAATCTCAAAGACCTGCAGCGGTTCCTTGGTTTCGCCAACTATTATCGGCAATTCATCCCAGCCTATGCATCTCTGACCACGCCCCTGACTCAACTACTCCGCCCCAAAGAACCTTTCCACTGGTCCCCAGAGGCCGATAACGCCTTCTCCACTCTGAAGACCCGTTTTGCCACCGGGCCACTCCTGAGATACCCTGACCCCCAGCTTCCCTTTACGGTGGAAGCCGATGCCTCCAACGTGGCCCTGGGAGCAGTGCTGTCCCAGCGCGAGAAGCCGTCTCAGCCACTCCAGCCCTGCGCCTATTACTCGCGCCAGCTCACCGCTGTGGAGAAGAACTACACCATCTGGGAGAGAGAGCTGCTCGCAATCAAGGCGGCTTTTGAGGTTTGGAGGCATTACCTCGAAGGGGCTCGCCACCCTGTTCAAGTGCTCACCGACCACTGGAACTTAGAGCACCTCCAGACCACCCGCCGTCTCAACCAGCGCCAGATCCGGTGGTCCCTATTCTTCTCTCGCTTTGACTTCCAGATCTCCTACATCCCCCATACCCAGAACCGGAAAGCAGATGCACTCTCCCGGAAACCGGAATACGCCCCTGCTTCAACTGAGGCCGCGCCCGCTGCTCCCATCCTGCCGCCCTCAGTGTTTGCAGCCACCTCCACTACACCCACACTCGTGGAGGATATTCGTGCTAGCCAGGCCAACGATCCCTGGGTCCAGCAACACCTCCAGGCCCTCCAAGATGACTCGGCAGGCGAGTTCACGACTCGAGGCGGTCTCTTGCTACACCGCGAACGCCTCTATGTGCCGCCCGGGCCCTTACGGGCAGAAGTGCTACGCCTGACCCACGACTCGTTGCCCGCCGGGCACTTCGGACAGCATAAGACCACCCACTTGCTGACGCGAGAATTCTGGTGGCCACGAGTTCGCTCCGATGTTGCCCGTTATGTCAGCTCCTGTGACGTCTGTCGGCGGGCCAAAGACGTCCCGGCCAAACCCTCGGGGTTGTTACAGCCCTTGCCCGCACCCTCAGGACCCTGGGATACCATCTCGATGGACTTCATCACGGAACTCCCACGATCCAAAGGTCAGACTTGCATCTTGGTGGTCGTCGACCTATTTACCAAGATGGCCCACTTCATTCCGTGCCCGAAACTTCCCACAGCTCAGGAGACAGCTCAGCTCTACCTGCAACACATCTTTCGTCTGCACGGACTCCCAGCCCACCTGATCTCAGACCGGGGGCCCCAGTTCTCCTCTCGGTTCTGGTAAGCCCTCCATTCCAGCCTGGGTACTCGAGTGCACCTGTCCTCAGCCTACCACCCGCAGACAGATGGTCAGACAGAGCGCACCAATGCCACGCTAGAGCAATATCTCCGCTGCTACACCTGCTACCAGCAGGACGACTGGACCACTCTGTTGCCTCTAGCGGAGTTTGCATACAACAACGCGGTCCACTCGTCTACCCAAATGACCCCGTTTGCTGCAACCTACGGCTACCACCCTCGGTTCTTCCCGGCGATCCTGCCACCCACGAATGTCCCCGCTGTCGAGGCCTACCTGCAAGAACTCCGCGCCAGCCAAGACTTGCTCCGAGAGCAGCTACAGCGGGCCAAGGAAGCCTATAAACTGGCTGCGGACCGGAAGAGGCAGGAAGGCCCCCCAGTCCAGCCGGGGGATCAGGTGTGGCTCTCGACTCGCTACCTGCGCCGGCCTGGTCGGTCTCACAAGCTGGATGCGCGGTTCATCGGACCCTACCCCGTCATGGACCAAATAAACCCCGTCGCTTTCAGGCTCCAGTTGCCACCTCACCTCCGCATTCACCCTGTGTTCCATCGCTCCCTCCTTGTTCCAGCTGCACCCCCTGACCCAGCTCGGCCTCCTTGCCCACCGCCGCCACCACCGGTGTTGGTGGATGACGAGGAAGAATATGAGGTGCGCCAGATCCTGGACTCCCGGTACCATCGCGGAGGCCTCCAGTACCTTGTGGACTGGGAGGGATACGGCCCAGAAGACCGGTCTTGGGAGCCCGTGGACAATCTTCATGCCCCGGACTTGGTGCAACAGTTCCACAACGACCACCCCGACCTCCCAGGTCCCTCGACGGAGGGGGGCCCTGGGGGGGGGATAGTGTCATGGGTGCTGGGGACCCTGCAGAGGAAGACGAGTCTGCCAAGGAAACTGTACCCCTGCCACCTGCACCAGTACCCCTGCCTCCTGCTGAAGAAGATCCCAGCCCCCCTGCCTCGCCCTCTCGGGTGGCTCGTGTGCGTGACCGCCTCCGTCAGGACCTCAGGGATCGGAGGAGGGCGGCACGCTCACAAGCAAGACGCTCCCTGAGTCCTGAGTTTTGAGAGGATTCTGGCCCTCCTAAGAGCAAGGATGCTTGAGTTGTAACAGGATCCTGGCTGCCTCCCAGAGCCAGCAATTAGCCCAAATGGGCAACAGCCAGCAGAGGGCTATATAGCTGTGGGCTTTGGGAGGAGGCTTTGTGGAAGCAGCTAGTCATCTCCCTGACGTTCTAGCATCCACTCCGGCTTGACTTTGGTTCCTGAATCCCGGACTTTGGCTTTTGACTTCTGGACTCCCTGACCTCGGCTTCTGGACCTCGGACCTGCGATACTTGCACAGCGATTTGGATTTGGCACCTCGGACACTCCTGCTTGCTGGCTACAGACCTCGGACTGCCTCTGGACTTTGCCTGACCCGGCCCCAGCCGTGACAATGGCTGACTCCTTGGGAACGAAATCTATTTCCAGCAACCCAAATCCTTTTTGTTTCTTAGTATCAATCATCATTTGTGTTTTCTTTTGAAGGTAACAGACCCTAGAGATTTCAGGGAGAGAAGAACATTTTCCTTCTAAGAGCTTCAGGGAGGAAAGCACAACAATTTTTCTGTTAAAGTTAAACAAGATGGAACATTTTTTCCCCTTACTAAACACTCACATTTTGGAGTAAAGTTCCCTGAGGACTCATAGAAGAAAGAAGGACACTTCAATAAGCCTTTTCAAAACTCTCCACAATAAAAAATAATTAGCTTACTTGCTCCTGCATTAGTAACAGTTGGGTTTTTCCCCCCTCAAAGGCTGAGAATACGTTCATTTCATTTTGACAAAATGGGAAAAAGTAAGCTTGCTATAATTAGCTCAGTGGGTTCGTGCTGGCATCATATCTGCCTTAACTCTTTCAAAGCAATTGTGAATTGAAGAGTACAACCAGACAAATTTTCAGAGGTCTGAGATTTTGTCTCTTCATACTGCTATAAATAGCAACAGCAAGTGGAACCTGGGAATCCCCTGGGATTACAACTGATCTCCAGACTAAAGACATCAGTTCCTCTGGAGAAAATGAATGTTTTGAAGGGTCTGCTGTATGACCCTGTATCCCACTGAGGTCCCCACCCTCCCCAGGCTCCATCTCCAAATCTCCAGGTGTTTCTCAGACTGGCACTGGCAACCCTATCACCCCATCCCCCACTGGTGGCCATGGGAGACCTGGCAACACTACTTCAGTGTGAACTGGTTCAGGAATGTGGAAGTGGCTAAGGAGTAAGGTTGCCAAGTTCCCTGCAGCCTCTTAAGAGGGACTGTTTTTGCATACACATTGTGCATGCGGCGCAATGACATCACCTGGAAGTGATCATCACACTGGCAATGTTGCATACCGGCCGCTCTACCCATTTCCAAGGAAACCTCTATGGGTTTCCTGGATGTTCTAGCAATTTTGGAGGGAAAACTCTATGGTACAATAGGTACCATAGAGTTTTCCCTCCAAAATTGCTAGAGTGTCCAGGAAAATCATAGAGGTTTCCCGGAAACTCCTAGAGTGGCCGGCGCGTGATGTCGCTGGCATGATGACGTCATTTCCACCCTGAGCCTGCTTTGGCTGGGAGGGTGGAATATAAATAGAATAAAATAATAAATAAATAAATAAATGTCATAGCACTGGTGACATTGGGGTAGGTTCCCCCTGCCGGCCAAATGTGGGCTGGCTGGTTGGGAACCTCCAGGGTGGGAAAATCCCCGCCCGGGCTGGGGGCTTGGCAGCCCTAATAAGGAGGCGTGACTTTTTCTCCTGGCACCCTTTTCCTGATGTAAACAACCCCTTCCCCGTGTTGTTTGCCTGAGCTGCGAAAACATGCATTTTCCCATGTTGTCCCTACCAGGCCAAATTGCACCAGCATCAATCAGGAAATGGCAAAGAAGACTGAACTCCTCTATATCCCCTAGTGCTTCCCTCCCAAGCAGATCTCCACACGGCAGATGTTTATTTATAGAAATGTAAAGACGTTTGACATCTGATCATGGATCTTTTACATCTCTTTTATTCTAGTCCTTTTATGTTTGCAAAGAGAGTGACTACAGATGAGTAGTTTTGGAAACTTAGCAGAGATAGCTGGTATTTAATAATTGAAATAAATCCTGTCCATCCCTTCCCTTTTATTTATTTGATTTATTTTTTGATTTGTATCCCGCCCTCCCTGTTGAAGCAGGCTCAGGACGGCCTTTTAAATGTCTTCAAGGAGGCTTGCAGAATATATAGACCCCTCAAATGTGAAAACATACCATATAAACAAAACAACAAAATAAAGATCACACAAGCAGTTAATACAGCATCAAGATTCAACAGATGGTCCAGAACACATAACAACAACTGAGAGCCATGGACATGTAAACTTCAACAGAATGGCATCTGAAACAAAACTCCCTTCTTTTAAGAGCCAGATTTATATACAAGCAAAACAAACTACAGTTTAGGGCCTTGGATTATGAAGAGCATCTTGAAAAAAATAACTAGTGAATTTCAATGTTAGAATAATACACTAATTTTGAGGGCGTAATGCTGTGGGGTCATTTAAACTTGACATCGTTTTGGTCCTCAGCATATCTTAATCTAACAACGCAGCCTTTTTCAAAGACTGAAAAGAAAGGTGCCCTCCTTACCTCCTTTCTACATCAATGGGCTGTTCATAAATAAGCAGGCCAGGTCCTCCACTATAGGTATATAGCTATAAGCAGGGGTCGTTTTGTAGGAGAAAAGGTGCAGGAGCTCAGTAGCATATATCCTTTGCATATGCCCTGGGATCTATGTGCAGTGGGGAGGGAACTCCCCACTGCATGCAGACCCTGGCTGGAGGTTCAAAAGTTGCACTCCTGTGAGTTCCTGCTGAACTCAAGCCCTGGCTATAAGTATGGCCATAGTGGGAGATCTCCTACTGCTTACCATTGTTCCCCATTTCAAGGTTCTGCCAGTTATCGATCCAACAAATCCATGTTCATTTGAATATGGTTAGGATTTGTTTTAGAACAACTGTAATATTCTTGTGTTGGCAAACAGAAAGCCATATTTTGTTTAAAAGAAATTCTGAGGAAACAATCTTAAGCAGTCAGAAGTAAGCCCCATTTTGTTCAGTGGGGCTTACTCTCAGAAAAGTGCTTTTTGAATTGTAGCCCAAGTTGCTTTTATGGGCAGCACCCTGTAAAGCATGTTACAGTTAGTGTTGCCAAGCTGTGCCTGGCAGCCACAGGGAGTCCCAGGGGTTGAGGTCATGGGGTGATGCCATCAGCAATGAGATGCTGTCACTTCTGGGAAACCCTGAAGTGATATCAGTGCTCTCTAAGAATTGCTGGAAATTACATAGTAAAACCAGAGAGGCCATTGGCCTGTTGGTGATTTTGTCTGTTTATTTCTCTACCACTGGGGCCGTGTGTAAGGCTCAGCATTACAACAGTGTTAGTAGGTTTCCAAGAGAACAGTGAGTAGGTCCAAAGACTAAAGTTGGCCATAACCAGTTGGAAATACATTTGGGGAAATATATTTTTCATTTAAATTTCCACTAAATTTCCCCTAATTCTGGTCAGACTCTGGAGTTGACACTCTAAACTTCTGAATATGCAGGCCTCGGATTCAGCGGGAGCTCACAGGAGCACAGCTCCTGAACCTTTCTAAGAGTTCCACCTTCTCACCTTGTCCATTGAATAGTAGGTGCAGCTGCATAATCATCCCTGGATGAGCTCCACCACCTATTTTTCTACAAAATGACCCCTGTGAATATGTACTTTTATACATTCTTTAGGTGATGCCATTGACCCATGCAATGGCATCATGTGGTTGACCCATGCAGGCCTATGCAAACTGCAGAAGGTAAAGTAGGTACAACATGAGAACAGCAAGGCCTCACATAGCAAGAGAGATTACCCAAGCCTAGCAGAATGGTCTTTTGGCTCAAGTAAGTTTCCATTCCAATTTAATTTGGGAATCCATCAAAGAAGAACTAAGAATTTGCCACTGAATTCCAAATTAGACAAAATTTTGATGGTGCTTCTTCTATCGCCAGCATCTAAATTATAGTTATTATAGTTTTAAAATGGATTGTATTGTGTATTGTGTTTGATCAATGTTGTTACCCACTCTGAGCCTGTTTGCAGGAAGTGTGGGCTAGAAATAAATATCCTAATGTCAACTTAGTATATGAATGGAATAGAAAGAAGGGACTGACTTGGGTATAAATGGGACATTTCTGAAGTTGTAGGGATTTCTGCCCACAGAGCATAACTATCTCAATTCCCCCTCCTGCCCAAATACTCCCTGAAGTAGATGCTGTTGTTGCTGCTGCTACTGTTATTTATGTGATGCTATAAATGTACATCAAGGTACCTGAAGAGCAATATTAAGGGGCAGGTTTAACACTCAATGAGATCGTTTTGGAGAAGGAGAAGTAGTGATTGCCCACCAAGATGGCAACCAAATGATAATGCATATATACTATTGACTTCAGAATTATAAGAGCAGAAGGCATAAGGCAGGCTTTGTGAAAGAGAAATGGAGAGTTAAAAATAAATTCTGTAAATTAATACCAAAATTTTCAAAAGAGTTCATATGAAGGAGACTATAAAAATCAACATCATTAAATTCAAGAATCAGTTCCCAGCAAGGTGGAAATTTTGAGTCAGCTCCTACCTCTTTGGTTGTACAGCTAGATATGGTGTCCAAAAGACTGATAGTTGCTACCCCCACATATTCAGCATCCTGAGTCATTGCCATCGAATCATTCATTGGAAGGGGTGGGAGGAACAGAGATCTAAAATGAATGGGGTGAATCCAAAGGCTGCTTTCTGCTAGCAAAGGGGTGTGTGTGT
This sequence comes from Heteronotia binoei, assembly GCF_032191835.1. Lineage (NCBI taxonomy): Eukaryota > Metazoa > Chordata > Lepidosauria > Squamata > Gekkonidae > Heteronotia > Heteronotia binoei. Next base: position 146,225,852 of record NC_083226.1, on the reverse strand, counting down.
GTGATTTTTCCAGTTGCCCTTCCCACTAGACCTCTACTCCATCCAACACAATTTCTGAGGGGCCATTCTCCTCCAGCAATATCATTTGGAGGATCTGAGTGGGAGGCACTGGGAAGAAGTCATTTTCCTCTAGTGGAACAAACTTCCATTGGCACAAAATAGCCTTTGGCTGTAAGCAATGTGTTGGATCTTACCACCTTTTCTGCTGCTAAAGAGAGAGGGGGGGGATTGCTTTTGACCAACAAAACTGCTACTCCGTGAATCATGGGACACCAGGGGCTGTAGTGTGGAGGAGAAATCGGTCAAGTTGAAAACCCGGAAGGATTAGTTTTAAATTTCCCTTCTGTATCCAAAACCAAACTTAGCCTGTAGCTCTAAGGAACAGAGATTGATTTAAAATGTGAAATCAAAGCAAAGGGATCCAGAATTCTCATATATTCAACAGATTTTAGGGAAGACATGTATCTCAACATGAGATAGACTCCCCCACCCTGACATCCATTATTCCAACTGGGGAGTTCTATCAGAACCCCACTTACATGTCATAGACAGACAACTGGAAGATTCCATAAACATGTTGTGACTCATTATGGACTCATAATGATGATTTTATTATTGAAATTGTAATTTACTATGTATGGTTTTATTGTATTTTATACTCGTATATTGTGAGCCGCCCTGAGCCTGCCCTGGCGGGGAGGGCGGGATATAAATAAAAAGTATTATTATTATTAACCATCATAGTGAAATGGAAAATCCTATTAGGTTATCACAACTATCTCTTTGACAGGGGAAAAATATAAACGCAGTTCTAAGGAGGAACATTACTTATTGTTGAAATCATGGGAAAGAAGATAGAGTTGCTATTCCCCCGGTGGGGACTGGAGGGCTCTTGGAATTACAGCTGATTTCCAGACAATTTCCCTGGAGGAAATAGTAGCTTTGGAGAGTGAACTGTATACATGCTGAGGTCCCCAAAGCCTGCCATCTCCCAGATCCACCCCCAAAGTCTCCAGGTATTTTCCAACACAGACCTGGCAACCCTACAGTTTAATATTATTTTGTTCTTTATTGTAGCCATATGACATGTCTGTAAGATATTCATGTTATATCTTTTTTTGCAAGTTGCATACAGCCAAATCAAAGTGGCCTCTGGTGCCATTTTAGACATGAATTTTGCAGTCTAAAAATTGCCATGAGGGTCAATGTTGATTGGGCCCATGGTGCAGGAGCATCATTTGAACTTGTTTTTCCCATGCATCCTGTAATGTATTGGCTGAAATACGCGCCCACGCGCAGAGGCAGCTGGGTATCCCAGGCATCTCTAGCGCGGGGCGCGGAATCCCCGCCTACTACATCCACGGCGGGAAGTTTAACAGGCCAGGATTGGCCTGACCTGTACAGGAGGCTGAACCGGGTAAATGTACATAAGCGGGGCCTGGCCCGCGTGTTCTCTCTCTTGCAACGTGCTCCTAATAAACTATGTTGCCCTACTCTCGTCTCCGCCTCGAGTACGTTACACTGGCGACGAGGATGGGATTCTAGCCTCATCGGCTACAATCGGAGACCTTGGGCAACGAACGACCGGCCACGACCGCCGCCGCCACCATGGCCAACCAGAGCGGGAACACCGGGTACATCGAGCCCTTCGACCCTGCAAATCCAGAGGGCTGGGAGTCCTACTCGGAACGGGTCGAGTTCTACCTCCGGGCCAACAAGATCACCGACGCCGGATCAAAGAGGGATGTTCTCCTGAGCGTCTGCGGGCCAGCCACGTTCGAGATCGCCAAGGGTCTCTCAGCTCCCGCCCGTCTCGCGGAGAAATCCTACGAGGAGATCATCAGGCTCCTCACGGGCCATTTCTTGCCGCAGCCCTCACGGGTGGCCCGCAGATTCCTGTTCCACAAAAGGGACCAGACCGCTGGAGAATCAGCCGCGGACTACTTGGCGGCCCTCCGCAAACTCGCCGGGAACTGCAACTTCCCCCAGTTGGAGGAAACCCTGGCCGACCGATTCACGTGGGGCCTCCGCGACGAAAGGCTCCAGCAGAAGCTCTTCGCCAAAGAAGAGCTCACCCTCCAGGGCGCCTTCAGCGAGGCGGTCGCGTTCGAGAGGGCTGCCCGGACCTTTCCCCGGGTCAAGACCGAGACTGCCCACCATGAGGAGCTGGACCCCGAACACCAGGACGAGGGGGAAGCCTTCCAGACGCGACGCGCCGCAGGACCAGCTGCCCGAGCTCCACAGCGCCCCCGAGCCAGCGAACGGCCGAACCAGCGCACTAACGAAAGGGCCAAATGCGCCAGCTGCGGCGACCCCCACGATCGGAGGGACTGCCAGTACCGGACCTGGGACTGCAGGAGCTGCGGGAAGACCGGCCACATCGCGCGAGCTTGCCGAGCCAAGCACAACCGCCCGTGACCGACCGCGCACCACGAGGTTACAGAGTCCCACTCAACAGCCTCCACCTCACTTCAGGTACTGAGTTTGCCCCTGACCACCCCCAACAAGATAAAGATGGCGGTCCTCATAGACGGGGCCCCCTGCGTCATGGAAGTGGACTCGGGCTCCTCCATCTCCATAATCGCGGAGGAGACCCTGAGAAGGCTGCGCCCCGGCCAGGGGCTGCAGCTGCGACCGGCAAATTTCATATTGCGGGACTTCCAGCAAAACCCGGTCCAAATAGCGGGGTGGGCACGGGTGCAGGTGGAACGGGGGTCCTTCAGAGGCCCCCTAGACATCCTGGTGGTCAGGCGGCCGCTTACCACCCTCTTGGGTCTTGCATGGTTTGGCCCCTTGGGAATCCGAATAGAGGTGGCGCGCACGACCACCGCGGGAGGGTTCGGGGAGGTGTGCAGAGAGTTCCCCGACGTATTCGATGGGTCGCTGGGTAGTTACAAGGGCCCGGCCATCTCCCTACCGCTCGACCCGACGGTCAGACCGATCCGGCTCAAGGCAAGGAGGGTCCCCTTCGCCTTGAAGCCCAAGATCGAGGCAGAGTTGGACCGCCTAGTAGCACAAGGGGTCCTGGAGCCGGTCGATTACGCCATGTGGGAGACCCCCATAGTGACTCCGGTCAAACCCAATGGGGACGTGCGGATATGTGCAGATTACAAGTGCACAATTAACAAAGCGCTCCAAGACAACCCCTACCCAGTGCCGGTGGTGAGCCACGTCCTGGCTGCTCTAGCGGGGTCTAAGGTCTTTGGGAAGCTGGACCTGGCCCAGGCCTACCAACAGCTCCCAGTAGACGCCAAGACGGCGGAAGCCCATACCATAGTGACACACAGGGGGGCCTTCCGGGTGAAGAGGCTACAGTTCGGGGTAAGCGTCACTCCGGGGATTTTTCAGAGTATAATGGACGCTCTCCTTAAAGGGATCCCCGGAGTGCAGCCGTTTTTCGACGACGTTTTAATCGCCGCCCCCGGCCCCGAAGAGTTCGGAAATCGCTTGAGAGAGGTGCTCCGCCGGTTCCAGACAGCGGGGCTCAAGGTCAAACGGGAAAAATGCTTGCTGGGGGTCCCACGGGTGGAGTTCCTGGGTTTCGCCGTAGACTCCGCGGGAATCCACCCAACAGAAGAAAAAACTCGAGCCATCCTGCAGGCCCCGGCTCCCACCTGCAAGGCGGAGCTCCAAAGCTTCTTGGGGGTGCTGAACTTTTATCATTCGTTCCTCCCCCACAAGGCAGCCCTCGCTGAGCCCCTCCACAGGTTACTGGACAAAAAGGCCCCGTGGGTGTGGGGAAAAAGGCAAGCCGCCGCATTCCAGGCGGTCAAGGACATCCTAGTATCTAATGCGGTGCTCCACCATTTTGACGAGGGTCTCCCCGTCATCTTGGCATGCGATGCGTCGCCCTACGGAGTGGGGGCAGTCCTGGGGCACCAACTCCCGGACGGGAGGGAGGTCCCGGTGGCATACTACTCCCGCACGCTGTCTCCAGCCGAGCGCAATTACGCGCAGATAGACAAAGAGGCACTGGCAATCGTGGCGGGGGTCCGCAAGTTCCACGAATATCTGTACGGGCGGAGGTTCACTATTGCCACCGACCACAAGCCTCTCCTAGGCCTGTTGGCCCCTGACCGGCAAACCCCCCAAATTCTCTCACAGCGCGTGTTGAGGTGGAACCAATTCCTCAACTCCTACACGTACACACTGGGCAGGCAAGGCCATGGGCCACGCGGACGCGCTCAGCCGCTTGCCGCTCCCAGAAGTAGGCCCAGACCCCGCCCCCGCACACCAGGTCATGATGATAGAGAGCCTCCCGGAGCAGCCCCTCCACGCGGCGGAGGTCGCCAAGGCAACACAGAAACACAAAACACTGGCGAGGGTGCTCGACTGGGTGATGAGGGGCTGGCCGGAGGGGAACATGGGGGAAGAATTCAAACCATACACGACCAGGAGGGAGGAACTAGCCGCGCACAAGGGGTGCCTATTATGGGGAAGCAGGGTGGTGGTCCCGCCTCCGCTGCAAAAGCGAGTCCTGGAATCCCTACACGAGACCCATCCCGGCATAGTCCGAATGAAGGCGTTAGCCAGGAGCTACGTCTGGTGGCCGGGAATGGACGGGGAGATTGAGACGTGGGTGCGCAGGTGTCAAACGTGTCAGGAGTCAAGGCCTGAGCCCCCCAGCGCCCCCGCCACACGGTGGGAGTCCACCCGGAAGCCCTGGTCGAGGCTCCACATCGATTTTGCAGGGCCATTCCAGGGTCAAATCTTCATGATCATTGTGGACGCCTACTCCAAATGGCTGGAGGTCATTCCCGTAGGGTCCACCTCAGCGGCCGCCGCCATCAAAGCGCTGCGCAGGGTCTTGTGCACACACGGTATTCCGGATACCATAGTCTCAGATAACGGGACAGCATTTACAGCGGCGGACTTCCAAGGGTTCCTCAATAGATACCTGATTAAACACATTCGCTCCGCCCCCTTTCACCCGGCCACCAACGGCCAGGCGGAGCGGATGGTCCGCACAACCAAGGAAGCCTTAAGCCGCATCGTTCAGGGAGACTGGGACCACAGACTAGCTGCGTTCCTTTTCGATAACCGGTCACCCCCAACCCGGCCACTGGGGTCAGTCCGGCCGAGCTCCTCATGGGGCGCAAACTCATAACATGGCTGGACCGACTACACCCCGACAGGACCGCTGACCCCAGCGGAAGTCCCGAGGTCCGGGACGCGGCAAGGGGGTTCTTCGCAGGCGACCCAGTTTATGCCCGGAACTACGCTAGGGGACCCGAATGGGTGGCGGGCAGAGTGTTACGAGTAACGGGGTCCCGCCACTACGACATATCGACCGAGGGGGGCCAGGTCCTACGGCGGCACATCGACCAGCTACGCCGCCGGACGCTGCCCGAGGACCCGGCGGACATAGAGGAGGCGGAGCCAACCAGAAGCCGGCCAGACGACGCGCCCCCAACGACAGCAGGGCCGCCGCCCGAAGTACAGGGGCCCACCGAGCCCGACCGGCCCGAGGAACCAAACCCGCCGCCTCTGGCAGCACCACAACCCCCAGACGTGCCCGCCAGGGAAGCAGCGCCCCCCCCCCCACAGGACCTTCCCAGACGGTCCACCAGGGAGAGCCGCCCGCCCGCGTATCTTAAAGACTATGTTCATTAACTAGGGGTGGGAGGAGTGTAATGTATTGGCTGAAATACGCGCCCACGCGCAGAGGCGGCTGGGTATCCCAGGCATCTCTAGCGCGGGGCGCGGAATCCCCGCCTACTACATCCACGGCGGGAAGTTTAACAGGCCAGGATTGGCCTGACCTGTACAGGAGGCTGAACCGGGTAAATGTACATAAGCGGGGCCCAGCCCGCGTGTTCTCTCTCTTGCAACGTGCTCCTAATAAACTATGTTGCCCTACTCTCGTCTCCGCCTTGAGTACGTTACACATCCCTTTTCAAAACTGAAACAGCCTCCTCCTACGATTTCAGCACTTGAAAGAGTGTGTGTGTGAGAGAGGGAGATTTCATGATACTGCAGCATTGCAGGCCCCATCAAGATGGGCCCTTGCAGCCATTTTTGAACTGCTAAATTGTCATCTAAAATGGCCTTGAAAAGTTTGATTATTTCCCATCTAGGTTGCTGGACAGAACTTTGCCTAATTGACCCACTTATTTTCATTGAATTCTGTTGCGTGTGTAAAAGGTAATTCTGTCAGGGGTAACACATGGCAGGGTTCTTTTGTTACTGTCCATGTTGAATGATTTGACAATGCTTACTGAATGGTTACTAAATTACTTAAACAGATGCAATGAACCAGTGACTTTTCTTAACTAGACAGATTAGGTTGTGCAATTTAGCTAACATTTTCTCCAACCACATCTTAAACAGCTCAGCATACAATGAAAGAGACATCTATGCTGATCTTACTGGCCATCTGTTTATGAGTGTAATTCTGGAAACTGGCTGAGTCCATCTGTTTTTGACCCTATAGATAATGTGGGGGTAGTCCGGAGTTTCTATCTGTATAAAATATTTGTCCAGTAAGAGCTTCATTTAAAAAAAAAAAAGATTTTAATCAGTACATTACATATAAACTGTATGTCATTTCCCCCACGCTGCAGTATATTTTACAAGGATGGTACAATATTAGTCCAATAAAAATGTGATCATGAACAGTTCAGCTTTTATTTTATTGCCACTCTTGGTGGCTATGATAATATACTAATGCGGAACACTAGCGATATAGAGAGCCATCTGTTCTTAGGGAAACTAATGCACAACCTACAATGAATATCCACAAGGATCTGGGAAAAAAACCCAGAACCACTTCCCTGAAAATGGGGATTTTGTTGAGAGGCCTAATCAGCCAAATTGGAAAATCTGCTATAGTCTAATGACTCATGTGGAGAGTCTTTTATTTTGCTGCCCCTCTATATGTCATAGCATCTTTGTTATGCAGACTATATTACTGTTATTAACCCTACCATGTATATGTGAAAAGGATTTCTAGTCATTCACATGTTCAGCAATCAGCAGACAGGCCCAGCTAGATGGTACCCTCTGGTCTAGTCTGTGAATCCCATCTTTTTAAAGTTTTTTTTTTTAATTAAAGTAGAACAGGACGTTTACAGAACTGTCAGGATCAGCCAGGTATCAGACAAACAAACTTCTCTGATGAAACCATAGATAAAGTTTATTAGTACTGAAATGCCAGTGCTAATTTATACATGACCAGTGTTGCCAGGAATTAGTATTAACAGTTGCAATGGGCAGTTGCATGGGTAAATTCTTCCTCACACCTCCAAGACATTCAAACATATTCCCACTACTCTCATCAATTCAGTCCATGGTTGCTATAGTTAGGAAGGTATCCTTGGAAGGGCCAGACACTGGTTGCCTCAGTAATGAGACAGTTTAGCAAGCATGGGATGCACCAGAGTTAACAGCCACGTGAAAGTACAGAAGTTCCCAATCCCAATCCCCACCCCCACCCCAGTTCCACTCTCCTCCCAACAGACATTGATCTAACAAACAGGATAGATCAGGGGTAGCCAAACTGCTGTTCTGGAGCCACATGTGGCTCTTTCACACATATTGTGTGGCTCTTGAAGCCCCCACTGCCCAGCTTGGAGAAGGCATTTCTCTCTTTAAATCACTTGCCCAAACCAAGCCAGCTGGCAGCTTGGAGAATGCATTTAAAATTAAAGTGGCTTTCTTTCCATTTCTCCCTCCCCATCTATTTGCCTCCTTCCCTCCCTCACAGCTCTCAAACATCTGATGTTCATGTCTTGTGGCTCTCAAACATCTGATGTTTATTCTATGTGGCTCTTACATTGAGCAAGTTTGGCCACCCCTGGTATAGATCATTGCAGTATGGAACAAATAGCATGGATCAAGGCAGGCACACATGACAAGAAGAAAACCACAAAGGAATCATTGCAAGAAAGTAATATATGCTTATCCCTTCAGCTGTCAGGAACCTTGGAGAACTGCAGTGGGTGGATCCCTGGAACTGGCCAGCTGCACAACACTGTTCTGTAGTTTCCATCTGTGCTGAGGTTCCAATCTCAGGGCTGCTCCTGAGGCTTTATATGCTATCATAAGTGTCATTAACTTTCACAGATGCTTGTATTAATACATAACTGAACTTGATGGGAATTATACATCTCAGACTCCCCCAAGGACAACTGATCTGCCATGATATGTGGCAAACATCCAATGTAGATAAGTGTGCTGTATTTCCACAACTCCCTTTACTAGGTGCATAAGTAACTAATGACACACTCCCTTGTTCAGTACATCAATTAGAGATATGCACAAAGCAAAGATGAGTGTTTGGGTCTGCAAGCTGTTGGGTCTGCCAGGCAATGCAGGCACACATGGAGAAATTTGTAGGGTTGCCAGCCTCCAGATGGGGCCTGGGGATCTCCTGCTTCTCCAGCTGGCAGAGATCAGTTCCCCAGGAGAAAATGACTACTTTGGTGGACTCTACGGCACTGTACCATGATGAGACCCCTCCCCCCCCCAAAGCCCTGCCCTCTCCTGGGTCTACCATCAAAGTCTCCAGGTATTTTCCAACACAAACTTGGCAACCCTAAGAAACTGTGGCACACCACCTGACTCCTCGAGATGACAGTGGCCTTCTGCAGTTTCACTACAGTGGTGTACGTGGTTCTCTCTTCCTCCATTTTCCCCCACAACATTTTGAGGTGGGTTAAGGCCTAAGGGAGCATCACAGCTAACATTTGAACACAGCAGATTCCCCCTGTCCTCATCTAATCTAACCACTATACTGTACCTTCATAGTTCTGTTGGACAATGAAGAAAGCTGACAGGATGAAAGTTGGTTCCTTAGAAGGTGCTGTTGAGGAGAGTTTTACAGATACTGTGGACTGCCCAAAAGACACATAGGTGGGTTCCAGATCAAATCAAGTCTGCGCTTACTCTAGAAGCTAAAATGACTAAACTCAGCCTATTGTACTTTGGTCATATGAGAAGACAAGACTCACTGGGGAAGTCAATAATGCTAGGGAAAGCTGGAAACAGCAGGAAAAAAGGAAGACCCAACATGAGATGCATTAACTCTACAAAGGAAGCCATGGCCCTCAGTTTGAAAGACTGCTAATAATAGGATGTTTGGGAGGACATCAATTAAAGGGGTCCCCATAAGTTGGAAGTGAATTTGATGGCACTTAATACACCCAGACTTCCATGGTAAATTTTAGGCAGGGGTGAAAATTGCTTAAATGTCTTACTGATACTGCCCTCTTAAGAATTTGAAGAAGAGGGTGACAGGTACAACTTCAGCCACTGCTGTACTGGTATTCTGTATAGGCCAGCACCAGCTTATTTTCATCCTTGAGTTCAATCCTGGTGGAAGCTGGGTTCAGCTAGCCAACTCAAGGTTGACTCAGCCTTTCATCCTTCCAAGGTTGGTAAAATGAGTACCCAGCTTGCTGGGGGGAAAGTGTAGATGACTGGGAAAGGGAAAGGCAAACCACCCTGCAAAAAGAGTCTGCCGTGAAAACATTGTGATGGGATGTCACCCCAGAGTCAGAAACAACTGGTGCTTGCACAGGAGACTACCTTTACCAAAATATTAGAACCAGGTTAAAAGAAAATCTAAATAAATGGAAATTCTGAACCATCCCTTCAATGCCACTGATACATCATCAAGAACAAAAAAACCTGCTAATACGTTAGAGCAGGGGTGGCCAAACGTGTTTAATGTAAGAACCGCATGGAATAAACATCAGATGTTTGAGAGCTGCAAGGCACGAACATTAGATGTTTGAGAGAAGGAAGGAAGGAAGGAAGGAAGGAAGGAAGGAAGGAAGGAAGGAAGGAAGGAAGGAAGGAAGGAAGGAAGGAAGGAAGGAAGGAAGGAAGGAAGACAGCAAGACAGCAAGACAGCAAGACAGCAAGGCAAGTAGATGGGGAGGGAGAGAGAGGTGGAAAGAAAATAACTTTAAATGCATTCTCCAAGCCGCCAGCTGCTTGGCTTGGAGAAAGGATTTAAAGAGACAAATGCCTTATCCAAGCTGCTTAATGGGGTGGTGGGGGCTTCAAGAGCCACACAATATATGTGAAAAAGCCACATGTGGCTCCCAAGCTGCAGTTTGGCAACCCCTGTGTTAGAGTAAAGCTTCACTGCTGCAACAGTTGGTTTTTGCCTTTCAACTAAGACTCATGGATAGGTCCATGAGTCCATGCAGAAGTAGGTGATAGCTGGATTCCAGAAAAAGTTTAAATCCATGTATATAAACTGGGGGGCAGGAGGGAGGGTTGTTCAGGAAATGTTCCCCAATATGCCAAAAACAGCCTTCTGAATTTGAATACATTCTTTTCTCATAACTTGAAGGCACAGCTACATTGGAAATATCAAGTTTATTTATTTATTATTTTATTTTGCATCATTTATACTCCACTTTTCTTTTTTATCATGACCTAAAATGACATCTGAGGTTATGCAACAGCCGGGGAAAAAAGAGTCCCTTTAACAGAGGCTTGAAGGGGTTACCAGGTGTTGTTATTTAACTCCCTGCTGTTAAAAAAAACCACCTTCAACTGCCTATTTCCACACATTAAGTCTCTATTAAAGGAACAGGACATCCCCCCCACCCCCCACTAGGATGTTTGCTGCCCTATTTTCAACATTCTTCCCTTCTTCATTGTATTCTCACACCAACCCTGTGAGGTAGAGTAGACTGAGAGTATAGGAATGGTTCAATGACAAACAGCAAGCTTCCATGGCAGAGTGGACATTGATACCTGGGTCTCCTGGTTCCTTGTCTGACCCTATAATCACTGCAACATGCTAAAACATTCAGTACAATTAGGTGCTCCTCAAAATAAGTTAAAAGATATGGCTGGCAGTAGTGTTAAGTTAAAAGCTGTCGTGCCCCAGCCAAGCACTGGTGTGGCAACACCACAAGGCAACACTGGTGCAAGCCCCTGCAATGGTGGGGAATGCATAAGGTAGCCAGCCTCCAGGTGGAACTTGGAAATCTCCCCCTTTTACAGCTGCTCTCCAACTGGCTAAGATCAGCTCCCCTGGAGAAAATGTCAAACAAAATTGCACCAAAGAATAAATATATTAATATATGGATGCAATACACATACAACACGTAATATCAAATACACAGTGTGTGCACACTAGCAACAATATAATAGCTGCTTCCCTGGATTTCTGTGACTCTTTAAATGCATTAGTTGCATCCATGTAGCCTTCTCTTCCTTATAAATCACCCCAGTGAAATTATTAAAAGTCTAGAAGATAACACGAGAGAAGATACACCAGGAAATCCACAGTAAGTTCACCACAAAGTTCCCATGTAATTGTAGAGAGATAAATGGAACGGGACTGCTCTTCGGGACATGGTTTCAACTTCTCATCAGGGACTCTCTATTTAGATAACATTCTGTGGAGCCACAGAGAAAAATCTTCACATTCGGATCAACGCATGTGTGCTTCCAATCCTTGCACCTGCCGGTGCTGTTCTTTGGTAGAGAGAGAGGCACTAGGGATGTCATTCCCCAGTGTGGGGTGGGGGGGTCCCCTGGTTTTTTTGGCTGCTGCCAAAGCACACACCCCAAATGCAATGTGCTGACATCACATAGAAGTGGCATCATCATGTTGGTGATGTTGCATGGTGACACTCTGTTTTTTGGGCAAAACTCTATGGTTGATTTTACCTTCAAAGAGTTTTGCCCAAAAAGCAGAGCATCACCATGCAATATTGCCAAAGTGATGACATCACTTCCATGTGACATCAGCATGTTTCAGCACTTCACCCCACTTCTGGAAAGTCCCTCCCACTACCCCACCAACATGATCATTGGACCTGGCGGCAACCCTAAGTGGCACAAAGAGAGGACTTAGCACCAGTGAGGGACCACATAGCACTAACACCCAACAGGGAGAGCAAAGTCCATGCTAAGTGGCTAGCGTGTTTCCTTTCAGAACCCTAGCATGTACCCCATTTCTGGAGGTCAGCCTGAAGGAGCACCCAGGAACTGAGAAGGGAGCAAAACTCAAGGTGTATGGCCCAGGACGCTGCACTTGCCTCCCCTATTCCCCTTGCATGAGCCCAGGTGCCCTCCTGACAATGCTGGTTCCCACAACTGAGGTCAGTGGCATATGCATATGGGGCGACCCAAGCAAGACCCACCAGGCACCATGCCCCATGTTACGTAATGGAGTATATGCCAAGAAAGAAGAAGAATTGCAGATTTATACCCCACCCTTCTCTCTGAATCAGAGACTCAGAGTGGCTTACAATCTCCTTTATCTTCTCCCCCCCACCCTGCAACAGAAACCCTGTGAGGTGGGTGGGGCTGAGAGGGCTCTCATAGCAGCTGCCCTTTCAAGGACAACCTCTGCGATAGCTATGGCTAACGCAAGACCATTCCAGCAGGTGCAAGTGGAGGAGTGGGGAATCAAACCCCGTTCTCTCAGATAAGAGTCCACGCACTTAACCACTGCACCAAACTGGCTCTCACTAAGATCTACCCAGGAACACTGCCTATGATGGAGAGAGGTGCAGGGATACTGGCATCTCTCAGATAGGCTGTTAGCACATTCCTTTGCCTCCACCTAGGTAGGGGAGAGGGCACTGTGTTCTGAGGATCAGCTGGCTAAGCAACCATCGGACTCATTGCCTTATAGGATTGGGGACCTATGCAGCAGCAGTGGGTGGAGCAGTTACAGAGTAATTCCTCACAGGACTGGTAGGTGTTTTTTGGATGGCTGCAGTGGGCACTTAGCGGAAGTCCCTGGCAAATAGAGCCCCTCTCATGGGAATGGAACTGTACACCCTGCTATGGCCCCACAGGCATAGCTAGGGCAGGGGGCAGTGATTCCTGGGCCCTAGAATCACTAAGACTGCTCCTCCGGCCCCACTGCATGGATTATGCTATCTAAAGAGGGGCCAGGGTCCCTGAATTAGTCATAGCTTAGTGTTTTGCTAGTGGCTACCAGCAAATTCTTCATCAGATGAATTTTAATCAAAGATCTTTCAGATCTGATCACTGGACCATCATATATTGGCATTGAATCTGTTGCCCTTAATTCTTATTTTGCACACTGAAGGTCCATTAAGCTCACTGGCATCACACGTTTGCGTGCCTGCTTGTTTATTTGTAGTCATTCACAGAGTTAACTCTGAATTGCAAGGGGGGGGATTAATTCAGTAACAGTCACAATGACGTTCTATTTGTCCTTCTGCTTGGTTTCCCATGTAATTGTAGAGATATTTCAAAAAACATGTTTAATTCATCCAAACAGTAATCTCTAGAGCAGAGCTGTGATAAAATAAAGTAAAATTATAATTTAAATATTTGAGTGCTTGTTCTTTCAGTGCTATAATGTATGGGAAATCTGAAAACATTTGCATTGCAAATTAGATTAGGAAATTGCCTGTGCATAAACCGCTGGTGGAAGTCACTTGCTTGGCATTTTCTTATCATCTGAATAGCTGCAGCCTGTTAAAAAAAATCCAGATTTGTTCAGTCTCTTGGAACTGTGCCTCAGTTTCTCTTGAGGAATAGAATTGTTGGTATCTCTTTGTGCTTTCCTCGCCACCTCTTTCCTTTTGTAACCTTAGAAGCTCATTGGTTCATGAATCTTGAGCAGCAGAATACACTTATTTTTTTTATACAAGGAGTGAGAAAAATTTTGCAATTGCTAGAGTGTTCTTAGGATCCTTATCACTGAGCAAAAGACTCTTTCTGGAGTATGGAGGGACAATTAAACCTTGAATAAAGGTTTAGTATAGTAATCCATCATAATCTCAAAAAATCTGCATTCCAGCAGAGCATGGAAGGATATATCAATCCTGTTAAGGACCACAGGGGCAGAGTCTATCAGTGTAGGGCCTATTCAAAAATCTCCTTTGCAAAACCATTGTAGGTATAATGTTCAGTCTTGCAATTAAAAAAGCTCTGTAATAACGTAGGATGGTAACATAGTACCTATTGGGGAGGGGGTGTAAAGATTTTGGGTAAGAAAGACTGAAAGGTATGGATGAGCATACTCTGCAGGCTCTCAGGTTCAAACTATCATGGTTGATTTCAGGGACTCACTTTTTGATCAGAGAAACTGCTTTGATTTTGCCCAGGAGTCATTTTGTAGAGAATAGGTGGTGGAGCTCATTAGCATAACTCATTAGCATATGCCTTCCCCCAGCCAAAAGCAACCCCATGCAAGAAAGGAGAGCCCAGGGTGAGAGAGGCCTGCTTGGGCTGGCTAGAGATCCTTGTGTAAGTCAAAAGGCCAGCAAGCCACCCGCCACCCAAAATCACATAAGGAGTGGAGAAAGGATGGTGTGGGCTTCTCTAGGGGTTAATGAGGGCTGCTGGGGGTGTGGCAAAGCCCCTGGTGGCTGGCTGGCTGCCTGCTCTCCTAATCCAGGGATTGTTATGCAGCTGCACCTACTATTCAATGGACAAGGTAGGTGGAGAGGAAGAGGGGGAACCATCAGAAAGGTTCAGGAGCTGTGCTCCTGTGAGCTCCTGCTGAATCTGAGGCCTAGTTTTGCCCATCTAAAAAATATCATCAATTCCAACTTTAATCAGTTTCTCATCTAGTGCTTTCATCCAAGTTGATCTGTGGGTATCCCAATTTAAAGTGGCTAACAAACCATCTTCAGCAAAGAGCTGAACTCAATTTGAAGGCAAAAAGCCATGCTCTTACTTCCAAGGATACCTATCCAAATTCTGCCTTCAATATAATGTTTGACACGCAGCAGGGAATATTTGATATTTTCCTAAAGAATTAGGCCCTCACCACCTCTAGCAAAACTGAGAAAACCAAGGTTCAAATCCCTGCTCAACCATGACTCTGTCTCAACCTCACCTACTTCACAGGTGAATACAATGGAAGAGAGAACCTGATGAGCTCCTTGGAGAAAGGGCAAGATTTTTAAAAATATATAATACAAAGAACCTGTCTCTAAAGAGCTTAGCAGTCCAAGATGTGTCTGTGAATGGAGTGGGAGAGTTGAGAAGTGGTATCCAGTCAACAACTTGTGCCATGCAGAGCACTTGAGAAGACAATCAGATCTGTTGGAATCTATTCATCAACACTGGTTGAGCACCCAGGGCTGATGTCAACAGTGGATTTGCAGGTCAGGCCCATAGAAGGCCTGAGTTTACAAAGGCAGTGAAATAAAGTGAGTTCAGCCAGCTCTGACTCAACCAAAAACACTTTATTGCAAGAACATAGCAACATAGAAGCTGCCTTATACTGAATCAGACCCTCAGTCCATCAAAGTCAGTATTGTCTACTCAGACAGGGTCTCAAGCTGAGGTTTTTCACACCGACTTGCCTGGACCCTTTTTTAGTTGGAGATGCCAGGGATTGAACCTGGGACCTTCTACTTACCAAGCAGATGCTCTACCACTGAGCCACTGTCCCTCCCCAAAGAAGAAACAGTCACAGAGGAACACAGGCAAAACTGCAAGGATATACAATCTGGCCATGGTTAACCACACACACACCCCTCCAGCGGGCAACAGTTACTCCAATTGGCTCACTCCAGAATCCTTTATTTGCATCTCTTTGTTACAAATTGTTACATGCCTAGCATCCTGATTGGCTAGTTCTTCCGGGCTTCAGGGTCCTGGTTTGCAAGGAGTGACTGTCTCAAGCTCAGGCAACAAGAACCCTGTAAAATGCAGTATATAACACAGCAAATACATAACAGGTGGGTTGGGCAGGAATTGCACAAATAGTTGCCTAGGTCAGGCTGCTGGCTCTAGACAACCACTTGTACCATTTGTGTCAGAAAACTACGTAGAAGTTTTAAGGAGTGGCGAAATTACTGGAGCCTTGCATGAATACCAAGAAGAGCTATAACAAGAGAGTTGAGCTAGGACATACAGGATTGCTGGCAGATAATTTAAATTCCATCAAGTATCATTTCTCCCTCCATCACCTTCACATGATGATCGTTGAGAATGGACTTGATTCTGGGAAAATTCTAACTTGCAAGGAATGACATTTTTCTTAAAGCGACCTTATGCCACTTTATTTGGGTTTTCTATTTTTTGGGGGGGTTTTCTATTTATTTGGGTTTTCTATTTATTTTTTGGGTTTTATATATATATATATATATATAGGGTTTTATATTTATTTAAGTTAGGGAGGCATTCCTGAGAGGTACTTGGGGATCACTTAGTGGTAGCTCATCATCTGTGGAACTGGAGCCGGTTTACAAGTTTAGCATGCTTCATTGCCAGCCAGCACCACAAACCAATCTTTTGTTTTCCAAGATGGACTCCTAAGGTTCAGAATGGTAGTTAGCTGGACTTGAGCCTACTGACTGTAGGACTGCAAAGAAAGGGAATCTAGATGGAGGCAAGGGGGATATGTGCTGGTCCTGAAGTGCTGATTGTTGGCAGAGTAATTAACACAGCAACACAGCACAACCTGATTCCCCTCTCCCCTCCCTCGGCTTGGCTTCGCGAACTAAGATTTAAGAAGGGTGCAATAGTCCACGTCTGCTGCAGGCTCGCTGGTGGCTGACAAGACCAATGCGGGACAGGCAGGTCCGGCCACAGTGGCTGCAGGGAAAAGTCTGATTTAGGGTTGGTGCTGTAGCAGTGCGATTCTTCCTCAATCTCCTTTTGTCCTCAAGACCAGCTATGCGTGCGTTCTCAAAAGAAGAGACAGCCTGGTGGATGGTGTGCCTCCATGCTTTGCGATCTGAGGCTAGGTCAGACCACTGATTAAAGTGTTGATAAAGAACATACTTGATAGCAGGCCCATAGCCAGAAAATGTAGGGGGGGGGGCTGAGGGGCAGGAGAGCGAGAAAGGTGGTGGGCGACCAAGGAAGGGAGGTGAGAAAGGTGGCAGGTGACCAAGAAAGGCAGCAGGTAGGCAAGAAAGGTGGTGGGCAGGAGAAAAAATCAGGCGAGGGCAGTGGGCGACCAAGAAAGGAGGCTGGTGACTGAGAAAAGTAATGGGCAGTAGAGAAAGGCAGGCAAGAAAGGCAGCGGGCGGCCAAGGAAGGTGACTGGCGGGTGAGAAAGGCAGTGGGCAGAGGAGAAAAGCAGGCGAGGAAGGTGGCAGGTGGGCGAGGAAAGCGGTGGGCAGGCGAGAAAGGCTGTGGGTGAGCGAGGAAGGAGATGGGCAAGCAGTGAAGGGGCCAGAAAGGTAAAGCAGGGGGAAGATTAGTGGGGTCTGGCCCATCCCCGCACCCCCCCCCCCGCCTTCGTAGCTATGTGCCTGCTTAATAGTAAAGAGGAAAGACAGAGATAGGTTCCTAACTACATATCTAGCATAGAGAGAGAGAGAATTGCCCTAAGGGTAGCAATCTGGAGACAGGCAAAGAATAACACTTAAAAGGAGAAATAGTTTTCCAAAGAGAAAAGGGTCTCTACTGGGAGCATGAAATAGGGATGACCTCACTTCATGGTCTTTCCTTTTTCATTGTACACCAGGCATTGTCTATTCTAACACAAGTTGTATTCAACTCTCCTAAACTGAGACAGGTAGCAACTTAATCTGTAGGTTGGTTTAACAGGACCCATCTGTGATTCAAAAATGAAGGTAGGAAATATAACACTTGCAAGTCTGGGCTTGTTTGAAATCAAGAACTGCAAGGAAGGGAAAATGAAAAATCCTTGAGCACTTGTTAGGTTTAGTGTTGTCCATCTGATAATTTCATATTGTATTATATCTAGAGTACTTCTGTTGAGAGAGAGAGAAGCAAAAGAAAATCTCTCTCTCCCTCCCTCTTTCAGCACAACAGGTATTGTAGGTATAACAGAGAGACTGAAGGCAGACCGAAGGAAAGGTAGATGGGCTGGTAGGAGTCTGAGTTTCACTCTAAGCTTTAAACACCTGCAAATCATCAAAACCATCACTCTTCCCACGCTGATTGCATGAAGATAATTTTGCTGGATTCCTTCAAGTTTCTCTTCAACCCTCCCTGCTGCCAATTCCACATTTCTTAAACGCTTCCTTTCATGAGTGTGCTTCTTCATTTGTTACTGCTGCACTAGAGACAGCTTCTTTACAACCAGTTCAATTAGTGTCAAGAGCAGCACTGACTCTAAAAAGACTAACAAACACTTGCAGCCCCTTATAACATCCTTGGTGTCAAAATGGAAGATGTTCAGATCCATAAAGGTCTATAAATGCATACTCATAACCCAGGATCACATGCTGGTAACTGGCTTCTATTTACAAGGTAATTCTCCCCAAACTACCTACATGCTAAGTGTAGTATTTCTAAATATGGATTGTAAATAGTTTTCCAAAGAGAAAAGGGTCTCTACTGGGAGTGTGAAATAGGGATGGTTTTGAAATTCTGATTGCTGCTGTTTTGAATTGACACTCCCTCCGCCCCCACACACACACACTCAATTTCTCCTTTCTGTTGTGCAAATCAAACTCACTATCCTTTTTTGGTCCTGTTTTTTGTTCCAATCTCAAATTTCTCCTGTAAAATGTATCTATTTTCAATGTTGTTTGTCTTAATAAATTATCACTACACATTTATGACAAGTTATGTCAAAATATAGCATAATTCGCATATTTGCTGTGTATGAAACACACAAAATGAAGGAGAAGATATTGGATTTATATCCCGCCCTCCACTCCAAAGAGTCTCAGAGCGCCTCACAATCTCCTTTACCTTCCTCCCCCACAACAGACACCCTGTGAGGTGGGTGGGGCTGGAGAGGGCTCTCACAGCAGCTGCCCTTTCAAGGACAACCTCTGCCAGAGCTGTGGCTGACCCAAGGCCATGCCAGCAGGTGCAAGTGGAGGAGTGGGAATCAAACCTGGTTCTCCCAGATAAGAGTCCGCACACTTAACCACTACACCAAAATGCATACATGATATAAACAAATTTACAAAAGCAAAACCTGAAAGACCAAAATAGTTGACAAACATAAAAACAAGAAGGTGATCTATGATGACTCATAGGGGGTCATTTCCTGTGATTTTAACATTATTAAATCATTCAAACAACCAATTCAAACAAAATCACAAAGAGCTTTATGATTCCAAATTTATCAATACCCACTGGACAAAATTAACCACCAACTAAAAACCTTCAAAAGATTTCTGCAATTAATTGCAACTCTATCCTAAGACTCCGGTGGTCCGACAAGGTCACTCCGGCAGCTGCAAAGGTTTTCTGTTAAATAGTAGAACAGAGGTGGCTCGTGGCAATCATGAAGCAGCACTGTCAGGCCACCTACAAACAGAGCTTGGGGTTTAGAAATCCAGGGGAGTTCCAAACCTGCAGGGGGAAAAAAATACGACTTCAAACATTCACCAGAAAGGGGGTGGTGGTCAGGAATCAGACCCAAAGTGGTCTGATAAAGACTGGGTATGTTCCAGAAGGCACAGGATGTTGAGCAACGGAAAGTCAGTGAAATGAAGAAAAGACAGAAGAGAAAGAGAGAAAGCCCCCCCCTCGGAGTTTCTGGGTTTCTGGGGGGGGGGGAGTTGGAATTGTGTGTGGAGGGGGTGGAATTTCCAAATCATTAATTTTTCCCTATGATTTTTCTGGCTTGTTACGTCACCTAACATACTGAGTGGCTGGAGCCACTCAGAAAAGCAATAAAGCCTGGTTGCTCACAGATGAGATAGGATTTCCCTGTCATGCAGAAATATTTGACTTTACTTTTTTTCCATTTTGATTAATTTATAATCTTCCCTCCATGGCCTATATGAGGACTGAATGTGCTATAGGATGAATGGTTGAAAGTTAATTAAAGGGACAAAACAAACAGAGGAAGCAACAATCCTGAATGACAGGTTGTAGGGGAAGGGGATTCCAGCCCCATACCACCCCCAATTTTTAGAACCTGGGCCACCACCCATGTTGTCTCAGAGGAAAGAGAGTCTGTGTGCCCAGCTCCTCTTCCTCTCACTGACTTCCCTCCTTTGAAGCTTGAAGAGGATAGTTGGGCAACTCCTCACTGCTCTCCTCCCAAGCCCTTCTGAAGGCAGTACTACCACCTGACACATTCTTTCTCACCAGTCTCTGCCTCAAAGAAAGGGAGAGAAAACTATGCAAATTTGCATGGAAGAGCAGGAAATTAGTGATGCTATACAGCTGTGCTTGGACATCAGTAAAAATACCCCCTAATTTTTTCAGTTTAGTGGCAGAAATTTTTTTAAAAGCTCTCCAGAGCTTCTGCCAGAGGTCTCCTACCCCATAAAAATTGCAGCCTTTGCATGCACGCACACACATGTTGCCAATGATCACAGCTTGCAATGCCAGTGTCAATGGATTCTGCCATGCATTCTGTACACTCAACATGTCCCCTATATTATGAAATTGTGTTATTCTTTCCCATTCCCACATAACAGAGAATCCTCTAGTGCTCAGCAATATGGAAAATGGGGCTTTGCAGCTGCTTGTCAGTTTTTTTTTTTTTAAAAAAAGTCTGATCAGTTTCAGGTTTTTCCCCTTTGCCTGTATTCCCTTCTGCTCCCTTTCATTCAATAAATTAATGCTAAAATCCATGAGCAAAGCCTGAACTAGGAGGATTTAAATAAAAGGTGCTTGCTGGATGCTAGTGCACAGCTGCAATAGGGCAGTTGCATTTAAAAACAACACCTTTGGATACCACCCCACACACTTCTCAATTCAGAAAAGTGAGGTTTTTTCATTGTAGCTGCAGAATAAATACACCAGAGAAAAAAGAATGGTGTGTAAGGCAGTCACAGAATCTGTCAAAACGCAAAAATACAGGTTTACTGTTCTGAACGTCTGCAGTAAAATGTGCATGTTTAGTGGGCCTGAGAGAATTCTGAGAGAACTGTGACTGGCCTAAGATCACCCAGCAGGCTTCATGTGGAGGAGTGGAGAATCACACCCAGTTCTCCAGATTAGAGTCTGCCACTCTTAACCACAAGGGTGTCAAACATGCAGCCCGGGGGCTGGATCAGACCCCTGGAGGGTTCCTTTCAGACTCGCAAGCAAATCTGCTTCCTTCTCCCTCTCTCTTGCTTCTTTCTATATCACAGTTTGCTTTGCCATGATTTCTCAATCACAGAGAAGCTACAGAACAAAGCCTCTATTTTCTCCATTGGCTGAGGCTCCTCTTTTGGGGAGGAAGTGGGGGGAAGAGCTTGCTTTGATACAGACCACAATATTGCAAGAGTGATAATACTTTAAACAAGATTTATTTTTAGGCTTTTTAAAAAAAATCTTTAGTTGTGTTTGTCTGTGTCCTTTATAAAGTTTATATCTCTGCTACCTAGCATTACATTTTATGATACACATGGCCCGGCCCGACAAGGTCTCATTTATGTCAGATCCATCCCTCATAACAAATGAGTTTGACACCCCTGCACAACACCATGCTACATCTCATGTATAACCTCCCAAGTTGGCATTGGCTGCATATATAATTCATGTTGGTTGTAGAGGATAAAGGAAAACTACACTTAGGAGGTGCTAGTAGGTTATATTCATTTCTAGCTCTAATTTTAATGTTTATGAATTATTGAAAGAAAAAAGGAACACACAGGCACTGTTTATTCCCCCTTTCAGATTGTACAACTGTATTCTTCAGGAAAATTGTCATCTCTTATTATGGAGTATTAAAATGTAACCTCAGCAAATATTTGTAAAAGACATACTTGTTTTCTGCAATATCTTGGAGCCTTCTAGTGAATCTTGTTCCATACCACTGTCCCCTTTCTCCCCTGCTTCTTTGCAGAAACTATACATAACATGAGGGCAAGAGTCCATTAAAGTTATGAGTTTTGTTATTATATTACACTTAAGTCTCCAGTTTGTGACCCACAATCCTCAAACCTGACTGACACTAATCTTTTTTTTTTTTTACTTGCAAGCGTTAATGTTTACTGTGATCAGCTTTTGCTATCAGCATCTGAACAGTGTGTTTCAGTGATTTTACAATGTACTGCTGCCAAAATCACTACATGGCAGCTTGCAGCATGAACGCCTATCAGCAGTGACTGCTGTTCCTCCAACAGAACACTCACTGTGGTCTGCTTCAAAGGGCTTATGATTAATTGTGTCTCCAGCTCTGGCTGTGTGGCTGAGGCACCAGGGATATGGAACATTAAAATAATAATGAATTTCTGCCTAGAAGCCCAAGGAGAATTCCCCTACTTAGCTTCGAGTGGGACATGTTGGAGGAAGCATACCAGAAACAGCCAGAGCTTTATTTAGCCCAAAAGCAGGGGAGGGGAAGGGGACATCAAATTATATGGCTTTTGGGGGGGGGGGGGGGGTCAAACACAGTTTCCCCCTTCCTTACACATTGAAACTCTCATTGTGCATCACATTTTATATACCACAGATTCCAGCTAACTGCCTCCAGTGGCCAAAATATGGTTGGATGTTTTCTTCATTGCATAATTTAAGTATTGAAAGAGTCATTTCTCTTGGAAAATGCATCAGTGGAAGTTAATTTAATAAGGCAGATGTTTTTTAAAAAAACCAGGGCTCCCAAGCAAAAATGAAAAAAAGTTAATTGTGAAATGGGTTTTGATTTGTTCATTTCATGTTAAGAAGTGAGTGATGTGATAAAATTGGCCTCTGTTATTGATATATAGAAATGCTTTTCACAATGAATAGAGATCGGTTGAAGTCAAATACATGACTGTTTATTTCAGTTTAATCTGCTGTTTGTCACCTTTGCAGCTCCTGTGGATGTTCACTGGTTTCTCAACTAGCCACCTTCTTTCCATCTGATTCTTCTGAACCACTATTTCTAGTCTTCCATTTCAGAGGGGGCACTGTTTCACTTGGCATTATGCTTTCTCAAGCCCTTGCTTCCTCCCTTTTACATCTTCAAATACTTCCATACAGCCTTCCCTGTCTCTTTTAGAACTCGAGTATTTCAGCTATGAATAGTCAGAGATCTGCCCACCCCCAACCTTCTAGAGAACCCTCTGCCCCAATGTGGCACCCACAGGTGCCATGGTGCATGCCAGTGTGTTTCCTGGTGCCTACTTGTTTCTTCCCTAAAGCACCTCTTCCTCCTGGTTTTCTCCCTTCTTAGTGGGAAGGGAGCTTCAGCAGGCATCAGCATTATGTCTGCAGGGAACATCTATTTGGATGTTACTTCCATCATAGGAAGACATTCAGTTTAGAACCTTTGAACATTTTATGATTGCCCCTTGGAGCAGCCGTTTTGTGGTCATGCCCACTATCATTTTTTGAAATTCCAAAAGGATCCACACACATTCAACAAGGCTGGACATTCAGTCAGCTCTGACAATCACTGCTATCATCATTTTCACCTTCACTGCCCAGATCTTCAGCACATTACAAGGTGATTCTGTGACAGCCATTTCACACAACCAAATTATTATGTGACAGCTGTATGTGACTTGATTCATGTGATGCTGGGACCTTAATGATCACAGCATCCAAATGTGCCAAATATGGCTACATTTGAATGTCATATATTGGGGAAATAATGAGATGTGTGGAACAACACATATCGAACAAAGGCAGTTTGATTTCCAGTCTGCTGTGTCTCCTTTGCTGAGCTCCAGGGCAAGACAGTTTTATAAATGAGGTAATTATACTGAGCAAACCCAGGAGAAAGAGCTGCAGCTTTCAGACTGACCTTGCCAAAATGTATACTAAATGGGAGGATAAAACATCCAGCTGTTCTGGACCTCATAAAACTCAAAACATGGAATATTAATATACATTGCTGCTTGGCTGAAAGCAGCAGAGGAGAAAAATCCATAGAGCTGTCTGATTAGGAACCCAAGAACACCTTGGAATCCATTACAACTCAAGCTTCTCAACAACGTGGACATAACTTGGGGGCCCACTGCTTCCCTCCCCACTTTTGAGCCTCCCTCCCATGTCAGCTAGAACAAGCAAGGGCTGGTATGAGGCTGAGGAACCTCAAACACCCCCCCTCCCAAATCTACACACACACAGAGAGTAGCCTGCAAAGTGGCACAGCAGGAGAAGAACAGAGTACAAGACCATACAGTTACCTGGTCTGAAGTCCTAGAACAACCAATACAGACTTTTAGCCACTTCAGTTTACCTATTTGGGGCCTACTTAGTCTGTTATCCACCAATTTCTTCAGCATATACATGAAGGAGACTGGGAGTGAAGTGGCATCAATATGCAGTTGACACTCAATCCATTAATCTGTCTCTTGTGCAGTAGTGGTGGTGGTAGTTTTCAGCCAGTGGTGTCACTGGTTTATTATATGTCCAGTCAGGGATTAAGCCTACGCTGGATGATGTTGCAGTCTACCTGAAGGAGCTTGACAGTGGTACTGGAACTGAGGCTAGAGGTAGAGGTGCATCTCCTATGTGTACTCCTTGGTACCAATTTAACCATCTCTGAGTCTTCCTTCAGAGGAAGAATCTGGCCATGGTTATAAGCCCTGCTAGGGAATGTGGGGCAACTCTCCCTCTACTGAAACTGCCCCTCGGTTGGCTCCTGGAATCATGAGAGAAATTAAGGCATAGTCTAAGCTTTACACTTAATTCTTCTTTCCGCTAGTACAGCATTCATTCCCTTTTTAAAGACAGTGCTCAGTTCCCCACAGAAGCAGCTGGATCTCGGGAAAGAGGGCAACATTCTTTGTCCCTAGATGATGCTCATGAGTGAGACAACCATTTCTATACTTCAGTGCTCTCCAGTGATTCCTAGGGCTATGAAAAAAGAAGAAGAAATGGAGTCATAAATGCTTGAGTGTGCTGGGAAAAGATATAGTTTTGCCCATGTTAATAACCAAGGGATGTACCCATCCATTTAATGTAACACCATCCAAGCACTCAGATTTCAAGGATGCAGTGCAACCAGTAGTTGCTGATGCTTCAAGATGGAGGTGACCTTCTGCTGATAAGATATTGAGCAGATGAGCACAGAATTCCACAGTTAAGGATACAGCTGCCCATCAGTCTCCAATTTTGACATATTTATTCCCTTCACTATGTCTTCCCCCTGGAATTAAACCCAAACAAATGGTAACCTAAGCTTGTTATTCCTGTTTGGTCCTTGCATCTGTTAAGTATCTTCATTATGCTCTATGCTAATTTGCTACCCATCTATATGTATGGACTGGTAACTTCCTTTTCATTGTATCTGAAGAAATGTGCATGCACACGAAAGCTTATACCTTGAATTAAAACTTTGTTGGTCTTAAAGGTGCCGCTAGATCAAGATGGTAACTGCGATAACTCTACATAGCCCATTGCCCCACTTCAAAGAAGATGTTGTAAGGTCACTTCCATGTTTGAGAGGAGACAGATGGAGCATAATGGCAGGGTCTCTGTTAATTACTCTCAGCATTCCACAATTAAGGATACATCTGTTTTTACATATTTACTCCTGCCTATAATCTGCCCATCAGTTTTAACATATTTACTCCTTCACTCTGTTTTCTCCTGGAATTAAACCCAAATAAATGGTAACCATATAAACTTAGCTTGTTATTCTTGTTTGGTCCTTGAATCTGTGCTGTATGCTAATTTACTGCTTACCCTCTACCTATATGTTTGGACTCATCAAACACTCAGTCCTTAAGCAGAATAACCTGATCTCCTTTTTTGAGAAAGTTATTACTTTGCTGGATCAGGGGAATGCTGTAGATATAGTTTATCTTTATTTCAGTATGTATTCTTGTTGACAAACTGGTAAAATGTGATTTGGATTCTGTTACTGTCAGGTGGATCTGTAACTGGTTGACAGATCACACCCAAAGAGTGCTTGCGAATGGCTCCCCATCCTCTTGGAGAGGAGCGACAAGTGGAGTGCCTCAAGGATCTGTCCTGAGGTCTGTTTTGTTTCACATCTTTATAAATTATTTGGATGAAGGAATAGAGGGAATGCTTATTAAATTTGCAGATGATACTAAATTGGGAGGGATCGCAAATAAAAGTAGAAGACAAAGACAGGATACAGGATGATCTTGACAGGCTGGAAAACTGGACTAAAAGAAATAAAATGTATTTTAACTGAGATAAATATAAAGTTCTGCATTTCAGTAGAAAAAACCAAATGCATCATTTATAGGATGGGGGAGACTTGGCAGTAGTGTGTGCAAAAAGGTTCTAGGGGTCTTAGCTGAAACTCTTTGAATTTTTGAACATGAGTCAGCAATGTGATGCAGTGGCTAAAAAGGCAAATTCAGTTTTGGGCTGTATCAACAGAAGTGAAGTGTCCAGATCATGTGAAGCGATGGTATTCGAAAAATAGGGGCTACACAAAAAACCCTACCAATTACCACATCCTGCATAACCCTGGGCAATCTCGCCTTAATAGGAATACCCTTTCTCGCCAGCTTCTACACAAAAGATGCAATCATTGAAGCCATAAACACATCAACCCTCAGCGCCTGAGCCCTATCAATCACACTAGTTAGACCTCACCTAGAGTATTGTGTTCAGTTTTGGGGCACCACAGTTTAAGAAGGCTATAGACAAGCTGGACCTTGTCCAGAGAAGGGCAACAAAGATGTTGAGGGGTCAGAAGATCAAGTAGACCAAGTCCTACGAGGAAAGGTTTAAGGAACTGGGTATGTTTAGCCTGAAGAGGAGACAATTGAGAGGTGGTATAATCACCATCTTCAAGTATTTGAAGGGCTGTCACATAGAGGATGGTGCAGTATTGTTTCTGATGCCCCAGAAGGTCAGACCAGAACCAATGGGTTGAAATTAATTCAAAAGAGTTTCTGGTTAAACATTAGGAAGAACTTTCTGACAGAGCAGTTCCTCAGTGCAACAGACTTCCTCAGGAGGTGATGGGTTTTTAAACAGAGGCTAGATGGCCATCTGACAGCAATGATGATTCTGTGAATTTGGCAGATCATGAAAAGGAGGGCAGGAAGGGTTGCACCAGTGCTTAGTTCTTGTGACGCCTTCTTACACATACAGGGAAATGCTGATTGACACTTTGGGGTCAGTCAGCAATTTTTTCCCAAGCCAGGTTGGCAAGGGATCCTGGAGGGTTTTGCCATCTTCTGGGCATACAGCAGGCGTCACTGGGGATGTATGTGTCCAGGGGAGGTATTTGTGAATCTCCTGCATTGTTCAGGGAGTTGGACTAGATGACCCTGGAGGTCCCTTCCAATTTTACGATTCTATGATTCATAATTCCCACTTCATTGAAAGCCAGTTTGGTGTAATGGTTAAGTGTGCAGACTCTTATCTGGGAGAACCAGGTTTGATTCTCCACTCCTCCACTTGAAGCTGCTGGAATGGCCTTGGGTGAGCCATAGCTCTGGCAGAGGTTGTCCTTGAAAGGGCAGCTTCTGTGAGAGCTCTCTCATCCCCACCCACTTCACAGGGTGTCTGTTGTGGGGGAGAAAGATAAAGAAGATTGTGACCACTCTGAGACTCTGAAATTTGGAGTGGAAGGCCGTTTATAAATCTTCTTCTTCTTCTTCTTCTTCTTCTTCTTCTTCTTCTTCTTCTTCTTCTTCTTCTTCTTCTTCTTCTTCTTCTTCTTCTTCTTCTTCTTCTTCTTCTTCTTCTTCTTCTTCTTCTTCCCTGTTGCTGATTTCTGTGAGTCTGTGGTATGGAATAAAGAGAAAAAGGGTTAAGGCTTAAAGCAAAAGGAAAGAATTGTGATGTGGCAAGCAAACTAAAACCACAAAAGCTGCAAAGTGATAAAATGCAGGCTCCTTTAAAATGTTTACTTCTATCATGGGTACAATTGGGCTACCAGAAGTGTAACTAGACTTACCTAAGGATAGCAGCTTTCAGGTGGGACCTGGGGATCTCCTGAAATTACAGCTAATCCTCAGACCACAGATAACTTCCCCTGGAGGAAATGGCAACTTTGGAAGGTCGACTGTATGGCACTTTATCCCACTGAGGTCTCTGTCCTCCCCAGGCCCCATCCTCAAATCTCCAGGAGCTTCCCAACCTGGATTAGGCAACTCTACCCCCAGGGTCACCAGGTCCAATTGTCCAGGTGGTGGGGTGAGAGGGAGCTACCCAGGAGTGTTGTGTGTGTGTGTGTGTGAAGCAACATCACCATGCACAATATGTTTGACATGATGTCACATGGAAGTGACATCATTATGCCAGGGATGTCATGCACCAGCACTCTAGCATTCTGGCTGAAAACTAGAGTTTCTGGCCAAAATGCTAGAGCATCAATGCATGACATCCCAGGCATGATGATGTCACTTCTGTATGACATCATCACACTGACCACATCAATGCACAATGGGTCTCATGAGGGGTGGGGCTTCCCCCACCAGCCAGCAGGCCAGTGGCAGATTGGAGCCCCAAAGACTAGCGAACACCCTGGTCAGACTGGGAGTCTGACACCCCTACCTACCCCCTTCCCCTCCTAGTGGCCCGGGGGAGAGGGCCTTGCAACCCTACTAACCACAGAAATGGCTAAATGGAAACGGTAAAGTCTCAAGGCCATGCTGGGCATTCTGTCAATTTGCTAAGACCCCACTTGCCCCTGAATAGGTGAGAAGACATGAGCACAGGAAGAGCAGCTTAACTATTTCCCAACTCTTCAGCCTCTCCTCTCATATGACTTTTCCCCACAAGTTGACTAATTCCTGGTCAAAGAAGTGAACTGAAACAAAGAAGTGGAAAGCTGCTGTGAAAGGCAATGCAGGGGGAAAGTTATGAGTGTAGGGTTGCCAAGTCCCCTGCATCGTCTGGCGGGGAACCATAGAGTTTTCCCTCCCAAATTGCTAGAGCATCTGGGAAAACCATAGAGTTTCCCCAGATGCTCCTAGAGCGGTCGGCATGCAACATTGCCAGTGCGATGACATCACTTTCGAGTGACATCATCACACTAGTGACATCAGGGGAAGATCCCCCCACTGGCCTGATGTGGGCTGGCAGGAGGGAGCCTCCAGGGCGGGAGAACATCTGCCTAGCCCGGGGGCTTGGCAGCCCTATATGAGTGTATAGAAGGGGGGCTCCATACCATGTTTTCTAGCTGGCCACTTCTCCTGAGCTCCAGTTCTTTGCAAAGGTATCAGGGCATCCCCAGGCCCAGATTTATGCCAGACTTCTTTTCTGGGCTACCGGAAGGAACAGCGCAGTTGCCTGCCAAGGGAAAGGGCAAAGTGACAAAGAAGAGAAAGTACTTGTATAGAAACACCAAAACAATTTTCTTTAAATATAGC
This sequence comes from Heteronotia binoei, assembly GCF_032191835.1. Taxonomy (NCBI): domain Eukaryota; kingdom Metazoa; phylum Chordata; class Lepidosauria; order Squamata; family Gekkonidae; genus Heteronotia; species Heteronotia binoei. The sequence continues at coordinate 146,196,822 of NC_083226.1, read as the reverse complement.
ATACTTTAAGTGGCATTGAAAAGGAGAATAGTTTCTTTGTACCATGAGTACATTCTTCTGAACTTGCTACCTTATAAAATATTCCCTGCATCCAAGCTGTCCACTGTGAAGTTGCCAAATATATAGCCTCAAAACACACAGATTCCAGGGCTATAGGATTGCATATCCTGCTTAACATTAGCTTACTGTATCATGCCTTGAGATAGTTTCCTCCAAATTCATCATAATATATTTTTAGGAAAGGCCCCCCTGCCAATTTGCTGTTTCGAAATTGATTTTGCTATAAGACTTTTGAGAATGCAGTATGAAAATAGGCAAAGCCGATAGTAGCTTTTTGCCTCAGGCATGAATGATCATAAAATCCACACTATATAATGTACAAATTAACCAATCTCCATGCTTCAGTTTTCTTAGCCATATAACTAGATAGATGCAACTTTCAAATGTCACCTATTTTTGGATCCCCTCCTTTGATGACTTGTAGCTTTTCTGTTCCCTAACTATACATCTGCTATGCAAGGTAGGATGTCTTTTACACTCAGTCAAGAAGATGAGAAGAATAATTCAATGTGCCAGCATGGATAAAGATCATGTCTGCTTTCATTTAAATTAGTTCCTTTATTCCTGCATTTGCAACCAGGTATCCTTTCAAATAATTTGCACCCATGACAAATTGCCATTCATATACAAGTTTCTCTGAGGCAAATACAGCTTTCTAGAAAAATCAGTACATCCAGACTGAAACAGGTTTTCACTGCCAGTTATAAGATACAAAAGGCTGAACAAAAGGCCACAAAGTAATTCCTTGTGATTTAGGGTTGACAGGCTATGCCTAGCAACAGGCAGGAGCTTCATGTCTGACGATATGGTGGGAGGCTTGTATCATCTGTGTCATGATGTCACCTCTGAAAAACCTAGGAAATGATGTCAGGAAGCTCTAGGGATTATGAGAAACTCTATGGTAAAATCTGCCAGAGGAGCCTGGCAGCACTATTGTGCTCTGTTATTTCATACTGTGGGCTTAACTACATGTTACTTTTCCCTTGGGGGTGTCCTTGGATTGGGTAGAGAAGCGTGTTCTGAAGCTCTGAGCTCTTCAGGCACATGTGAGCCCAATTCAGATCAGAATAATAATGCACAGAGAGAGGTAGCTTAGACCTCCCTTTCCCTGCAGTATTTTTCCAACCTGAAATGGCTCCATAGATGTGGCACTATTTGCCTGATTGTAACATGTAGTTCATTTGGTATACATGTAGCTATTTGGTATACATGCAACCTCAAATGTGGCATTCAGTACCTCTCCAGAGTGTTTCCGGTTGGGAAAAAGGTATGGGTGAAATATCTAAGCCCCCCTTCCCCTGTGTGCATCATAGTCCCAATTAAAATAAAGCCTGTCCATGCACCTGGGAAGTGTGGAGTTTTAGAACATAACCTCTTCACTCAATTTGGAGCATTATCAGGGAGAAATATAATCAGTAGAAAGGCCCTTGAGGGTCAGTGATGCAATAGAAACAGAAGCACCCAGGAGGCCCCCAAAAATTTGGATTGGTGCAGAGTCCATGAGATTCTAAAATCTATTTCAGCAGGTGGGTGACAAGAGGAGGAAACAGTGATTACTAAAAGAGATCCAGGAATGAATTATGGCATTCTATACTTATTTTAGTTGCTTAGATGAAAGAACAGAAATTTCTATTCTCCAAAGAATTCTACTTCTGCCTCTTTCTATTGTTTAATTTATTTATTTGGAAAATTTCTGTGCTGCCTCTCCAGGGAACTAGGGTTGCCAATTCAAGAAATATCTGGGGACTTTGGGGGTGGAGCCAGGAGACTTTGGGGGTGGAGCCAAGATCAAGGCTGTGACAAGCATAATTGAACTCCAAAGGGAGTTCTGGCCATCACACTTAAAGGGACCGCACACTTTTTCAATGTCTTCCTTTCATAGGAAATAATGAAGGATAGGGGCACCTTGTTTTGGGGCTCATAGAATTGGATCCCCTGGTCCAATCTTTTTGAAACTTGGGTGGTATTTTGGGAAGAGGCACTAGATGCTATACGGAAAATTTGGTGCCTCTACCCCCCAAAACAGCTCCCCCAGAGCCCCAGATACTCGCAGATCAATTCTCCATGATTTTCTATGGGAATAAGTCTCCATAGGGAATAATAGAGTTCCCAGCAGACATTTCCCTCCCCTCCACCCGCATTCTGATGATCCTGAAGCGGGGGGAGGGTCTCCAGACCGGGGGATCCCCTGCCCCCACCTGGGGATTGGCAACCCTACAGGGAACCCACCTGAGACAGCTTACAAAATAAAAAATAATAATGAAAATATCATAAAAGTTATTAAAACTCAGCATTTAAAAAAACTCGGCCAGATAATAAAACAACATAAAACATGGAGCATCTTAAAATGGGCCTTCAGCCATTTCTCAGGCCAAAAACAAACAGCAAAACAGTGCTGAAAATGGATCCCTTAATTAAAAGCCTGGATACATAGAAATGCTTTGACCTGGCACCTAAAACAAAGTAGCATAGACACCAGGAAGTATCAAAAGGAAGGTCATTCCTGAAATGAGGTACCACATAGGATTACCAGTCTCCAGTCAGGCCTGCAATTACAGCTGTCTTCCAGACTACAGAGATCAGTTCCCCTGGATAACAAGACAGCATTGGAGGGCAGACTCTGTGGGCTACCATACAGCCTAGTGGAAATGAAACTGCCTTCCCAGGCACTGTTTCCAAATCTTCTGGAGTTTCCCAAGCAACCCACTGCCACGACTGAAAAATCCCTTGTCACTAGTTGCCCCCGGCCTTACCTCTGAAGGCAGGGACACTCAGAGCAGAGCTTGTGAGCAGAAATCTTAGCCAGTTGGCTGGACAGGATGGGAAAAGAGGGCCCATCAAGTAGCATGGACCAAACAGGGCCGGATTAACAACTAGGCCAAGTAGGTCCTGGCCTCTGGACCCCCATGCCTTTAGGGGCCCCGAGCGGCTCCCCCCCCAGTTTTTCCCTTGCTTGCAGCCCTCCCAGCCTGCACACACAGCCAGCAACTGAGTCGCTCTTTGCCCGACCTGCCTGGTGTGGCTGATGCTGGGTCATCGCCAAGTTTGCCTCTCTCTGCCTCTCCCCTGCAGCTTTGTTAAAGGGGCTTTTGAGAAGGTGCCTGCAGGTTGCAGCAGGGGCCACAGGCATTGGGGTGGCCGCTCCAACTCTGAGATAATCTGCGAGGGGCTGCCCAAGATTTTGAGTGCCTAGGGGCCTCCATAGGTTTAATCTGGCCCTGGGACCAAAGCCCTTTAAAAGTAAAAAACCACCACTTTGAATTATGCCCAGAAACAGATGGACAACCAGTGCACGTATTTCAGCACTGGGATGATAGATCTCTGTAACCCAGATCAACAATAGCCTGGCTACCACATTTTGGATGAGCAGAAGTTTCCACTGCTCTAACCTGTATGTAATCAGAGCATGGATATGCCTAAGAGACAGGGTGTGCATATGTATAGCAGAAAGTGAGATCAAAAGACAGCAAGTGGCAGAGAGTGAAAGAAAATGTTTTCATCTGTATTACAATGTTTCTGAAAGATAATTTATATAACACTGTGCATTGTTCAGTGGTGGGCTTGATTAACAAGAGCTAAATTTGTTTGATTGGCCAGTAAGATTCGTGCCAAGTATTGGCATCTAGACTTGCTTAAACTCTTACTATTCATTTGGAGATTCAAATGCAGTCACCTATACCCCTTGTCAAGTAGTCCTGAGAAGGAATGTTTGATTGGTTGATTATTTCCATGTGTGTAGTGTAGCCAGGAGATCCTAAGATCATCTGGCAGCCAGATGTTCTAGCTCTTTAGTGCTATCCAGGGTGCACCATGAGGAGGTGAGCTAGAATTGCACCCCAGGTCCTCAGCTTAACAATGTTCATTGAGGCAGGGAATCAGAAGTGCCTAAAAACATCAGCAGTTTTTGCCAATCTGACTGCTGCTTATGACAGTCTGGAGGGATGGTCTGCTGTACAAGTTTTCCCCTGCAGAACATTATTTCAACTCCTAAATAACATGCTGAGTGATAGAACTTTCCAGGTAATTATGGGTCAGTCAATCAGTAAGCAGAAAAAACTGGTTGTCACTCCAGTTCTTTTCATTCTGTACATTTCTGATGTTCCCAAGATGATATCTAGGAAGTTTGCTTATGCCGATGATATGATGACTGCAGTAAGGCACAAATCAATTGAAAGGACTAAGGAAATACTGACTAGGAACCTCAAAATTTTGGCTGACTGCTACCATAAATGGTGCCATATCTCAAGTGCAGGAAAAAACAGAATGCTCCTATTTCTATCTTAATAACAATCTTGCCAACTGTGAACTGAATGTCTACCTTAATGGCACCCAACTTACACACAACAACCATACACCTGTGTACCTTGGCATTAGAAAAAGAAGAAGAAAAGGTTTTATACTTTGTTTTTCACTACCTGTAGGAGTCTCAGAGCATATTACAATTGCCTTCCCTTCCTCTCCTCACAACAGATACCCTTGAGGTAGGTAGGGCTAAGAGAACTCTGAAAGAACTGTGACTGACCCAAGGAAACCCAGCTGGAGAAGTGGGGAATCAGACCCAGTTCTCCAGATCAGAATCTGCCGCTCTTGGTCGCTACACCATACTGGCTCTCCCTGGATAGGGCCTTGAGCTATAAACACCTTCTTACCAATGTAACAGTAAAAATACACATGCAAAACAATATTCTCCAAAAATTGTGTTGTACAACTTGGGGTGTATCTGCTTCAACACTTATATGCTCAGCTTTAGGGATATGCAGCATATGGTGCTTCAGTGTGGCTCAACGGCTCCCATGGCCACAGTCTTGATGCCCAACTCAGTACAACAAGAACCATCAGCAGATGTAGTAAACCCATTCTGACCTACTGGCTACCCACATTGTACCACATCGCTCCCCTGCATCTCTGAAGACAAGATGCTTTTCATAGTGAATATAGAAATATAACTGAAAACAGAGTTACCTATCCATAAAGTTATGGCTGACAAAGTCCTATCCAGACTAAGACCCCGACACCTAGCAATAAGATCCGCACAAATCCTGCAATCGCAGAATTTCGGTCTAGGAAGTGAATTGTTGCAAACATAGGTGCAATCAGCTCCCCCCGATATCCATAACCTGATAAACACCAACAAGAGGTCCGCAGGATTTGACTTGCACATGAAGTGTGGAAGACAGCTAATGAATATGAACAGACTTTGGCAGTTGTGGAGACCTGTTATTTAAATGAAGCAAAATACCAGGACTCAAATGTAATTGTGGTGCAGCCCACCAAATGATTTTTCATCCATCATGGGAATGTGAGTGCCATGCTTTCCAGAGAGATGTGATGGAACTCTTTGAACTCTCCCCAACTGCGATTGAGTGGTTTGAAAATTTAAATATTAGTGTTTAGGGGATTACCCTATTAGGCTGCATACCCATTGTATAAACTTGGTTACATATTTTAAATCATTATATGCTTTCTGTATGTACCTCTGCCATATGATAGATAGATAGATAGATAGATAGATAGATAGATAGATAGATAGATAGATAGATAGATAGATAGATAGATAGATAGATAGATAGATAGATAGATAAATAGATAGATAGATAGATAGATAGTGTGCATAGTCAAGTAGCTAAGCCTCGCATGCCTATCTGTAGGTCAATGAGACCTACAGCTTTAGGGATATGCAGGATATGGTGCTTCAGTGTGGCTCAAACATGAACACGATTTTGGGATGACAAAAACTAGCACTTTGACCCCTCCCCCACAAATCCTGATTGAAAACAAGAGTGACTGCTCCCACATCTCAACTAATTAACTCAACTAATTAACCCAAGTAAAAAACTCACCCCTTCTCTTTAGTGCAATTCCCTAAGAACTTTCTCAAAGTTAGCCAGCTTTTGAGTGGTCCCATCCCGGCTCCAGCCTGAGTGGTAACTTAGCTTCTCCATACTTAACATGGGCAGCACAGTAAAATTTGCCAAGAGATGCCAACCATCAGCACCAGTCCCTATTGCCAGTCACTGTAAGGATTCAGATCCCAGTGCTAGTTTTCTCAATACAATCAATCCTCAGTCTAAGATGTTGTTAAATTTCATGGGTTGGGTCCTGTGGATAAGATCCACAAGTGCAAGGCAGGGGGGTCATTTTCACTGATTTCTGCCTTCCTGTGGGAGCCTTCCAACTCTCCCCTCATGATGGTCCTGAGAAATCCCCAAGAACAGCATTTTGGAGGGCATTTTGGACTACAGTGGGAGAGAAGAGGCAGGGAAGTCATGCTTCCATGCACAGAATTTATACAGGATCCAATCCATGTCCCTAACATGTCTCTAATGTAACTGACTAATGTAACTGATAATTACATCAAATTACACCAATAATTTGCCTGGGCACATTTAATGACAGATTGGACTTCCATTATTCACACAAGACTCAGAAATTCACAAAAGCATTCAATTGTGTGAACTTTGATACTAACTCTTCCTATTTCTGTTTTCCAGAGCTCATATCCTTATGTTTGAATACATCATAGCCTATTTCCCCCACCAGTGAGGGATCCATCACAAATTTATTCATGTGGAACCTTTTCACACAACAACCTGCAGCCCATCTACTAACGTCAACATCCCACAAAAGGAAGAAACAAACTGCCTCTTGAGAAGACAGCATTGTAGCTGCCCATCAATTCAGAGTGTGCGTTTGGCAAAAGCTACTTCACAAACACATTCATCGAGATGAGAGGATGCTTGTACATGCCAGCCTGATTGCCTACCTATGATCTCATACGGAACTTGTACGGTGTGCTCAGTGAATAATCACAGAACAAAACAATAGCAAGACTGTGATTCAACTAAAGGGACTTGAGAATCAAAACCCCACATACAGCTCTCTGTGACCTTGAGCTTCCTCCTAGCACATTCATGAAGCCACTCACCGACGCCCACGAAGCATGAATGTGGAAGAAGGAAGAATGCATCCCTTTGTTACAATGTGTCTTTGTTACAATTTTTTAGTCACTGCAAATGTCAAAAACATGCTTTTTGTGCCGTGGACAGAACTGTGCCAGCAACATCACAAACAGCACACCATCCTTCCGCAGTCTCATCTGTCCTTCATCACACAGGCAATTGCCTTGCACTCATTCAAATTAACCTGGAGCCCTGAAAGGCAGTGGACCTCGTTTTTATTGCTGACTTTTATATGATCGCAGAAGCAGAATCTGTCTCCCTGCTCAGATAACACCTGAGCCAATGATCTGCTATAAAGAGGGTCAATGATTAATGATTGATGACTATTACCTGTTGTAGAGTTGAGAGAAAACCAGGGTCAGAGGGGTTAAGGAACAGTTATTCAGAAGCAAAATGGGTACCTGAGTGGTAATTCAGCTCATAAGGATCCTTCACAGATGGCACAGGGATTTCCTTACTAAAGGCTGCGATTCATAGGCAGTGAAGAAGACTGAATACTTGGGCTTCCCTTGGGTTGCCAGCCTCCAAGAGGTATATAACTTAGAACACTCCATGAGAGCTTTAACTAATACATATATTGAAAAAGTTTTAAACCACAGTATTTTTCACATATTAATTTAGAAAAATTTTACTGTCCATTTTACAATAGACAAGGTTTTTTCTTCATTTGTAGGACTTCCTGAAGCCCAGTGCAGGTGTGATTGCAATTCCCAAACTGGTGTGGCTGCAACTGGACTTCTGCTTCCATCCACTTTCAGAGTGAATCCTTCCTCAGGCAGCTCACCAAGGGACTGGCATGTCACGATTATTTTTTCATTTAACAATATATTAAATTGCAATTTTTTTCTAGAGTACTCCCATGTATACTCTCATATATACTCCCATATATACTCTCATATATACTCTCCCATATATATTCAAGGTACTCTCATATATACTCTCAGCAGCATAATAAAAAGCAGAGACATCACCCTGCCAACAAAAGTCCGTATAGTCTTGGTATTTCCAGTAGTAATGTATGGCTGTGAGAGTTGGACCTTAAGGAAGGCTGAGCGCAGAAGTATAGATGCTTTTGAGCTGTGGTGCTGGAGAAGATTCTTGAGATTCCCTTGGACTGCAAGAAGATCAAATCAGTCAGTCCTAAGGGAAATCAACCAAGACTGTGGAAGGTCAGATGCTGAAGCTCAAATACTTTGGCCACCAAATGAGAAGGGAGCACTCACTGGAGAAGATCCTGATGCCGGGAAAGACAGAAGGCAAAAGAAGAAGGGGCGGCAAAAGATGAGATGGCTGGACAGTGCTACTGATGTAACAAACATGAATTTGAGCAGACTTCAGAGGATGGTGGAAGACAGGAGGGCCTGGCATGACTTTGTCCATGGGGTCACAAAGAGTTGGACTCGACTGTGCAACTGAACAACAATATACTCAATACAATTTCAATTTGTCATTGCTTTGAAAAAAAATCCTTCCCTTTCTCAAACCCTGCTGTCCTCAGGCTCCACCCCCCACCCTCAAAAATCCAGGTATTTCCCAAGCAGGAGCTGGAAACCCTACAATTTATTTGTCTATGAGCCAGTGACAGACATGTGAGTGTTATTAACTATGGTACACACCTTTGCTATTTGTGGCATGCTTCAGCTTGGGAAATGTACACTGATCAGTCTAGGTTGATAGCTGGCCTGTTGGCCTCTTGAGATGGCTAGAATCACAGAACCATGCAGAGCTGAATTTAAGCACAATCTAAGGGCTAAACTACAAATAAGGCTTTACATGGGATATGCAGTCATACCACAAGTATGGAATAAGCTTGCTAGCTAGGGAGGGGAACATGGGAGATGCTGGCAGCAATAGCATGATGTTACTTCTGGGAAATATGCAGAAATTCCAAGAAACTCTATGGTTTTCTGGCAATTACTAAAGTCACATCACTTCTGTTGATGTCACACCATTGCTGATGGCATTTTCCTATTATCTTTCTCCTGCTGGACACAGGGGCAGCAGTAGGAAACAGGAGACTGGGGCAGTGAATGGGAAATTGTGCAACAGAAAAAAAAAATCACACAGACAGGACACTTGGGGAACAAGCTGACAGCTTGGTGTAGTGTATGCCTCTGTATAGAATGATTATCTAAGGTCTAAGCCTTCAATAAAGAACACTTCACAAATAATTTCAGTCTTTCCAATCTCTTTACTGACGGCAAAAAACTGTATTCAGGTTTGCACAATGTAAGCAATGAATACTTCCACAGCAGCTAAAAGTACCAGCATTAGAAACAGGCATAACTGGTCTACTCTCCTGTTTCGCAATGAAGTTTTAGCCAAGTTCTTATTTTTTGACAATATTGTATATATCTCTTCACACTCAATTTTATCTCTCTCACACTAACAATTAATGGTACCTTCTCAATGGGAAACTGGCAGCCCTGTGCAGGAATGGAGTGGACTTTTGCATCTTGAACAGCAGTTGTCATTCATTAAGTTGTTTTTTAGAAGGACTTTTAAAGCATTTTGTAACATGGCAGATGGGGAGGGGCTCTGATGTTTTAAAAAAGCCATGACCCGGCAAGCCGGATCTCATCAGATCGCAGAAGTTAAGTAGGGTTGACACTGGCAAGTACTTGGATAAGAGATCTTGGAATACTAGCAGTCAGGAGGACAAGAGCAGGCTTTATTCAGCCACCTCTCTGAATATCCTCCAGGCCCCCAGTATGGGTCAGTCACCAGAAGTCACCATGACTTACAGGTGCACACATGCATCCACACAACACACACACACACACACACGCATACAAGGAATGCAAAAATATCCAAAAAATCGCAAAAAAAAATCACATTGTTGTTTGGATGTTACCCTATTATGATTCAAATAGCAGATATTTATGGGCCTGGACTTTACAGACATTCATCAAAACAAGGGACCATCTTTTTTCATGTTCCATCTTACAAATCTTTTCATTGAACTAATTTACATTCAATCACAAAAGCAGTAGTGCATATTCCTTAGGGGGAGGGGAAGCATTTTCAGCAAAAGCAGAATGTTTGATTTGCGTTGCTATTTCATTAGCATTTGTGCCACTCTTTTCTACCCCCCCCCATACATTCTGCAGAGAGGGGAACTGTTGGATATTGTTACATTGTATTGCTTCTAATACAATTGTTTATCTCCTGATCAGTTGCCTAATAATATTTCCTGATCTCCATAGAATTGTGATTAGCAGAAACAGTGATTTGTTAAAAAAAGAGAGAAAATGGCAGGCGGGGGGGGGGGTAGAATCTTGACTATTTATCAGGAGGGAAGTGACTTTGATGTGCTTTTTTGTTATCTTGTGAGCAACGTAACAGATGCAGACTTTGAAACAAAACAAAGACAAATGAAAAAGCATTTCAGGTCATTACATAGGACACTGTTATTCTTTTGCTACACAATAATTAAAAACAAGTGGAGCCGCAATGTGTAATTGATCAGAATAATTGATTGAAAATGTTCAGTTGGCCAAAAGTGCCCCTGATTAATCAAATAGCACATTTTTAAAATATATATATATAAAATAATACAAGACCTATAAAAACTACAAGTGGCAAAAGGCATTTTAAAAGAAATGTACAGTCTTGTACTGCAGGAAAAAGCCAAACTAGAGATACATTTGACAGTCATATATGCCATTGGGGAGCTAAGTGTGCCAAGGCCCAGTTTGGCTCAGGAATGCAGCATTGAGAAGCTGTTCCCAATCAGAAACAGCCACCTAGAGGGCTTGTATACTTGCAAAACCAGAGTGAACAAATTGGCCTTCCATAACGTCTTGTGGCCCACCCCCCCAGACTCTAAACGCCCCCCCCCAATTCTAATACCCAAAAGTGATGTCATAGCAATGGCGCTCTTTGCACAAGTATTCTTTCTTGGCTCTGTTTCAAGGTGTTGGTCCTTACCTTTAAGGCCCTTTATGGCCAGGGGCCTGCATATTATAGCATACTTGCCCCAAAGGTTGTAAACTAAAGGGTATGTGCTCAAGATCTCATTCAGTCTTGGACTCATGTGCTTCCTTCTGATCTTTCCCCAAACCTTAATTATGACTCCTATGGAAGATTCTGCACTTATATGAGGTAGGTTCTCCCCAATATAGATGGCAGGAAAAAGTACAAGTCAACAGGTGTTCCACTTCCAATCTTTTTGCAAGCAGAAGCCTTAGAGTTGTCAGCCTCCAGGTGGTACCTGGAGAACTCCAGATGACCAAGATCAGTTCCTGTGGGAAAAATGGCTGCTTTGGAGGGTGGCCTTCCCCTCCCCAAAGCCCACCCTCCCTAGGCTCCACCGCCAATATCACCAGGTATTTTACATCCCAGAGCTGGCAACCCTAAGAGACCTGTAGAGAGAAGGTATATTTGAACAAGTCGTTGCTCTTTTCCTTGAGCCATAGCTGGTTTCTACAGACCTAGATGTGTTAATGTAGGGTGTCCAAGAGAAGTCTGAGCATGGGCACCTCTCAGTTAAACATGAAGGACTAAACCCCACTCTCTATGGGTGGAGAAAATGTCAACAAGTTGCAGCTGTTTAATGGTGTGTGTGCATTTATGCTAGCTGCATAAAAAACATTTATGCCCTGTAAACAATCAGGAATCACTTAGCACAACTTTTTTATATTGTCCTAAGCTTTCCTGTTCCAATGGGTAGTTTCCACAGATTTTGGATGACTTTCAAGTTTCTGTTTGGAGAGAAAATATACACATCGGCCGCCAGTCAGCAGGGCTGCTGATCTGTAGTCACCAAACTCACCTCTAGTTGAACATTTAGCAATCTCTGTGGTGCAATGCCTTTAACATGTGATATTCAGCTGGCAATGGCCTTGAGACTGCATTCCCCATGAAAATATATGCATCTCTTTCCTCTATTGTGTCTGAAAACACACACAAAAGGCAAGTTTAAATGGCAATGTGGACAACATTCATTTTGGTCATTGTATGCTGCTGATGAAAAACAGCTGTTGGGAACCAGAAAGTGGGAAGAGTAGGAGAAATAGTCAAGTTGCAAACACATTTGTATATCAAATTGCCTGTTTATGGTCCTTAAGAAATATTTGAATGGAAAGAGGGGGAACTTCAGTCGCATGCAAAGCTTTTCATGCTCACCGTCCCTGGGAATTGCCAGACTCATTTTTTTTTTCTGAGCTGACTTTTTGCCAGCCAAGACTCTGTTGTTCTGCAGCACAGATACAATCAGATCCAGCTTTGCTCAATGAGGAGGTAAAATCTGAAGAGCAAGGTGAAGCACTGCCAAAGATAAAGGAAAACTGAACTGACTAACAAGATGCTTATTATAATTGCTGGACATCCATCAATCAGTCCAAGAAATCTGATTGTTACTAAAGGTTGGAGGTGTCTAATAGTGCACTCTTGATGCAATCACAGGGTTCTCAGCACTGCCTAGGCAATTGTTGGGAGATTTTCCCTATGAAGGATGGAGTTTGGGGAGGAAGTGATGTCATTTGTGGGTGAGACTCTAGGAATTTCCCTACTCTTTATGGTAAAGACCATAGAGACTAGAAGACATTTCTAGAATTTGACCATGGAGGTCATTTTTCCCCCTCCATCTCCTTAATTTCTTTAGGTTGGGAGACTGGGACTGGGACAGCGAATGTCCTGCTGGGTCTGGGCATTTAGGAAGCCTATGGCATCAATGGCCATGTATGAGGCCTAAAAGATCTCCAAGTTTGCTTTGGTAGCACTCAAGGCATTGGTGATATCTGTGTCTTTTAGGGTATACATCAAGACATCCTTGCTACTCCTAATAAACTAAACAGATCATAATGGGGTGTGTGTGTAATCTCTAGTGCTGCCCTGAGGTCTTTTGCAGAATCAGATACTTGATTCCCAAGTCTCATCTGAACAGCTTTCACAAAACACCATCCCTCCTGAATTCAGGGTTGGAGCTTTTTTCAAAAAACTTGATATTTATGGCAATTTCAGTCCATTTTTTGAGCAAAGTGACACTCACAGCCTACTACCTGAGACTGCAGCTGTGCAACAGAAAAGTAAGCCTCTATTATGCCTTCTGCTTCCAACAATTTAAAGATGAGAGAGGGGGGGGGGGAAACCACAGTATGTTAAAAAAACCCCAGCTTGGTTCATCTGTTCATTATATGTTTGTGGAAGGACAGGGGGAGTGCATGGGAGCAGTGTAACAATTTAAGGTTCTGTTCTGGTTCACATATGCTCTGTCTGTTACTGTTTATTGATTATATTTTCTGATCACCGTCCTTGGTATTTTGTTTCTGGTTTTGCTTTTGGGTGATGCCTTGTGAACATTTGTTAGTGAAAGTGGTCATTCTTCAGTAGGTTTGCCAGCCCTGGCAACCAGAAAGAGGGAGTGGGCAGGGATAAAGGGTGAATACCAGGAAGTGATGTCATGACTTTGGTGCGACAGCAATGTGATGCTCTAGGATTCATGCAGAACTCTAGAGAGTATCATCATGCCAGCAAACCAATATTGCTTCTGGGTACTTAGTGGAAGTGATATCACTTCATCAACATGACTCCACTTTCTAAAATATCTCCCCCCAACAGACCTAGGGAGGCCACTGGACAACAAAAATGGAGACTAGAAGGTCTCCTGCTGAATCCTAGAGTGTATCATCATGCTGGCGAAGCAATATCATTTCTTAGTATTTACTGGCAATTACATTACTCTCTTCAGAGATATAAGGGTTAAGTCCCTTCTCCTTCTGTAGTATTGTCTTAATCTGACCTCTGGGGCTGGCCTAAAAAGTTCTGGAAAGATCCCTTCACAGATCTCTCAGTATCTTAGTGCCTCAGTATCTCTCAGTGCCTTTAGATCTGCCCCATCCATCCAAGAGAAGTATGCAGTGGCAAAGCCTTAGGACAAATTTAAGTATACTGTGTAAGAGAATCGAAACATATAATGGAATACAAGACAGCCAAGGTATGAGAGTCTCATTGTTCTTGCCTCCCATTGTTAGACCTGCCTGATTAGAGACAATGATCTGTGATATAAATTATGGTAAGCAGCTCAGCTTATCAAGAGATTGCACACAGTCATTATCATATGATTACCATGTGCAAAACTAATCTTCAGTGTCATTTACATTTTTCCTACTGCCAAGCAACCAGGAATCCTCTTGCATATGGAAGTCCTGCCACTTTTTTTTAAAATGAGTTTCTTTCATACTATGCCCTGATCTGGATGGCCCAGGCTAGCCCAATCTCATCAGACCTCAGAAGCTAAGTGAAGTCAGTGTCAAGCATGCAGTTTTCAATGACGAGTCAAGTGGATACAAAACTACGTTTATTGATAGACTGATATGCTCTTTGGTACAGGTTCTTGAGAGTGATGCCAGAAATACATTGTTATATTACTTTTAAGACATATTTCAAAGGATTCCCAAAGGTGGGGGCGAGCTGTGCGCTCTAACACATAAACTATCATAAATGTCTACATTCTCACAATGTTATCAGTATCTTGTCCTTGCTTTCCCCAGATGTCTCACACTCCCGGACAGGAATGTATGGGAAGGTGTTGATTACTCTTTCTCAAGTTAGTTTCGTTTCTCTCTATTCTACTTCAAAAGCAATAAAGCAAGAAGGGGGAGGGGGAAAGAATAACAGAGCTAACATACCTTGGTCCCCCATGATATTTCACAGACCAGCTTTATGGGGGACCCTAAAACAATAAATTACCAGTGGAATTCTACCATGCTTGACAGTCAGCCCTGGTTAGTGCTTGGATAAAAGACCACCAAGGAAGTCCAGGGCTGCTATGCAGAGCCAGGCAATGCCAAACCACTTCTGAGCATCATTTGCCATGAAAATCCTATAGGGTTGCCATCACTTAGAGCAGGGCAGGAAGCTGTTCCTGTTAGCAGCAGAGGAGAGGACTCACGATAACGGGTTTAAATAAAGCGTGGAAAGGTACCAGCTGTATATTAGGGGATTTTTTTTTTTTACAAGAAGAGTTGTCCAACGTTGGAATCAGCTACCAAGGGAGGTGGTGAGCTCTTCATCACTAGCAGTCTTTAAGCAATGGGTGGACAAAAACTTGTCAGGGATGCTCTAAGGATGTTCCTACTAGGGTTGCAAAGTCTGTGTTGGAAAATATCTGGAGTCTTTGGGGGTGCATCCAGGAGAAGGTGAGGTTTGAGGAGGGGAGAGGCTTCAGTATGGCACAATGCCATAGAGTTCATCCTTCAAAGCAGCTGTTTTATCCAGGGCAGCTGATCTCTGCCAGCTGAAGATCAGTTGTAAATGCAGGAGACCTCCAGGCCCCACCTGGAGGCTGGCAAACCTAGATCCTGCATTAAGCAGGGTGTTGGACTAGATGGCCTATATGGCCCCTTCCAACTCTATGATTCTAAGTTGGCTGCAACTTGACAGCAATTTCCACCATCAGCATTGTACTATAGATAAGAAGAAAGACAACAACCTTGTACACATATACTAGGTAATATTATTTGGCAGGTATGTAAGGAAATGAAAACCTCAGGGTGCAAAAACATGGATTCTGATGTCTCTACACTAATGCACTGAGTATGGGAAACAAGCAGGAGGAACTGTAAGTTCTAATACAGGAAGGAAACTATGACTTAATAAGCATTACTGAAACTTGGTGGGATGACACTCATTATTGGAGTATTAGGGTTGAAGGGTACAACTTATTTAAAAGGGACAGAAAAATAAGGAAGGGTGGAGGCATGGCATTATAATGTGAAGGAGATAAATGCTTGTGAGGAAATTCATGAATCTGAGCACGGAAGTTCAATTGTGATTCTCTGCATAAAAATAAAAGGAGTAAGAAATAATAGTGATACTATGGTGGGGATATGCTATAGACCACGAAACCAGACCGAGGACTTAGATGAGATACTCCAACAACAGATTGCAAAGTTCTCAAAGAGAAGAGACACAATGGTCATGGGAGATTTCAGTTACCTGGACATATGTTGGAAGTCCAACTGTGCTAAAAATGAAAGGTCAAATAAATTTCTAACTTGTCTTGCTGACAACTTCATTTTCCAGAAAGTGGAGAATGAAACAAGGGGATCTGCTATCTTGGGCTTGATTCTCACCAACAGAGAAGAACTGGCTGATGAGGAGGAAGTAGTGGCCACCCTGAGTTGTAGTGACCACGTAATTTTGAAATTTACAGTCCTGGGGAAGGAAAAAGCTTCAGATGTATAGGTTGGACTTCAGGAAAGCAAATTTTGACAGAGTGATGCTGGGTAAAATCCCATGGTCAGAGATACGTAAGGAGAAGGAAGTTGAAGAGGGGCAGGAATTTCTTAAAAGTTAAATATTGAAGGCAGAATCACAAACAATTCCTATGAGAAAGAAAAATGGGAGGACCCTAAAGAAGCCAATGTGGCTCCATAAACAATCCTCTAAGACTTGAAAAATTAAAAAAGACTCATTTAGGAAATGGAAGGAGGGTCTTATAACCAAAGATGAATATAAACAAATAGCCAGTATTTTTAGCAAGAGTTAGGAAAGCTAAAGCTCAGTATGAGCACAGGCTAGCAAGAGATGCTAAAAACAACAACAACAAAAGGATTACATTCTTATGTACAAAGTAAGAAAAAGAGCAAGGACATGGTAGGCCCATTGCAGGGACAGGAAAGTGAAATAGTAACAGGTGATGAAGAAAGGACAGAACTGTTCAATTCTTACTTTTCCTCAGTCTTCTCTTGTGAGGGAAATGGTGCTCAACATGGCAAAAATGGAACAGGGAGTTGCAGTCTAGGGATCAGCATAGAGTAGGCTTCCCAACCCTCCCGCCCTGGCGGGGGACCCCAGGATTTCCACCCTCTTCCCCCGCTCCCCAAAAAAACGGAAGCGGGGGGAGGGGGGAAATGGTGCCAGGGAGCATGGTGAGCCGCCCGATCCTGGAGCGGGTGAGGCCGCCGCATCGCGCCGCTGCTGCCCCCTCCCCGCCCACTGCAGCTGTTCCTCCGAGATGGGCCCAGGCTGAGCCCATCTCGGAGGAGCAGCCAAGGGGCGGCAGCAGTGCAGGCAAAACCAGCGAGACAAAACCAGAGAAGGGGAGGGCGAAGGCAGGCCAGGGGCATGGCGAGCTGCGAATCTGAGCCCGTCTAGGATCCGGACTCGCAGCTCGCCATGCCCCCGGCCCGCCTCCACCCCCCCCTCCGATTCTACCCCAGAGGCGGAGCGGGCGAGGCCGCTGTGCCACTGCCGCCCCCCCCCGCCCCACCGCAACTGCTTCTCCAAGATGGGCTCAGCCTGAGCCCATCTCGAAGGAGCAGCCACGGCGAGCGGAGAAGAGGCGGCAGCCGCACAGCGGCGTCGCCCGCTCCGAGACGGGGCGGCTCGCCACGCTCCCCAGCGCCGTTTCCCCCCCCTCCCCCTAGCTCCACCCCAGTGTCTCCTGGCTCCACCCCCAAAGTCCCCAGATATTTCTGGGATTGGACTTGGCAACCCTAGCACAGAGGTGTACATAAACACCAGGTTTCTTTAAATTAAACCAAGTCCTTGGAGCCAGACAAACTGCATCCCAGAGTACTGAAAGAACTTGTGAATGTAATTTCTCTGTCCATTATTTTGAGAATTATTGGAGAACAGGTGAGGTGCAGAAGACTGGAGGTGGGCAAATGTTGTCCCCCATCTTCAAGAAGGGCAAAAAGGAGGATCCAGATAACTGCCAACTCATCAGCTTGACATCTATACCTGGAAATGTTTTGGAACAAATCATCAAATTGTCAGTCCTTGAACATTTAGAAATGATGGCTGTGGTTACTAAGAGCCTGCACGGGTTTCTCAATGACAAGTTATGTCAGAGTAACCTGATCTCCTTTTTTGAGAAAGTTACTACTCAGGGGAATGCTGTACACATAGTTTATCTTGATTTCAGTAAGGCTTCTGATAAGGTTCCACATACTTATCTTGTTGACAAGTTGGTAAAATGTGGTTTGGATAGTGAGGGATCTGGAGACCAAATCTGTGAGGAAAAATTGAAGGAGCTTGGTATGTTTAGCCTGGAGAGGAGATAATTGAGAGGTGATTTGATCACCATCTTCAAGTACTTGAAGGGCTGTCATTGACAGGATGTTGTGGAATTGTTTTCTGTGGCCCCAGAAGGCAGGACCAGAACCAATAGGTTGAAATTAAATCAAAAGAGTTTCCAGCTCAACATTAGGAAGAACTTCCTGATAGTTAGAGCAGTTCCCTGGAGGTCTCTTCCAACTCTATGATTCTATGACCCTAAGCCTTGCATTTATTTTTGTGCCTTCCTTCATCTGCTACAGAGTGCATCCCTCTAAGCACTTCACGCAAGAAAAGTATCTTTCAGAGAAAAAAAAACACCTAGGACTAGGGGAAAGAAAGAGCCAGTAAGCAGACAATCACTTCCCTAGCAGACAAAGACGGGTATAAATGGAAATGACCATTAGGATCCAACCCACTGCCATAAACTTTTCAGCTGGGATTTAACAAAACAACTCCTCTTTTACAGTCTCTTTGACAGCAAAATTTTAAAGGAGAAAGTAACAGGGTATCACTGCCATTGTCTCAACCAGGGCTTTTTTTGAAGAAAAAACCCAGCAGGAACTCATTTGCATATTAGTCTACACCCATTATGCCAAGCCAGCAGGAACTGCATTCCTATGTGTTCCTGCTCAAAAAAAGCCATGGTCTCAACCTTAGCTTAATCCATCCATGGAACCAACAATATGGGAGTGAGGTTTATTCGGGTGGTGGTGGGGTCTATTCTAGGGTTAATTACATTTTTTTTCTTGCTATTCTGCTTCACTGCAGATTATTCTAACTTCGCTTCAGCTGTGAGTTGTCAGGGAGCAAAAACTGTAGTGTTGGCCATTTTAATTCTGCAGTGCTAACTTCAGGCTTGACATATGCACAATGGAACAACAACATAAAATTGCAGGATCCAATTTACACTTGTAGCGTCTGCTCAACACAGGAAATGTATATGCATTTCAGGGAGTTCCACCCAATACGACTTCCTGAGTTGATTTGATCTCAGGCCATGAGAAGGAAGGAAGCTGTCACATTTGCTTCATTATGTTCTCTCTACTCCCCCACCTCCTGCATGCACATTGCAATGCACAGATGGCCACAGAGATGACAAGAGGTGCATGGCTCTGCCACAAGCTTCATAGCAGCTGGCCACATTCCAGTGCAAGAATGTGTTTGGGTCACATCTTTATGATGCTTTAAAAACTACCTTGTGTGTGTATAAACCATCTTTTACCTCTCTCCCCTGTCTTTTCAAACTAACATTCAATGCAATTCACAACTTATCTTTTAACTCCCAACAGTTGAGATAAAAAACACCCTGGAGATTCTTGGTGCTCTCTGACCTTTGTGCCAGCAGCATGCCCTAGTCTTTGATGAAAATAAATACATGTCATAAGTAAGATGCTAACTGGTGAATGCCATATATCCATTGGCCCTGACCTGGATGGTCCAGGCTGGCCAAATCTGACCAGATCATGGAAGCTAAGCAGGGTTGGCCCTGGTTAGTCCTTGGAGGGGAGACCAGTAAGGAAGTCCCAGGTTGCAATGCAAATACAGGCAATAGTAAACCTCCAGTGTTCTGTGTCTTGCCTTTGAACTCTGTAGGGTCCCCATAAGTTGTCTGTGAGCTGATGACAGCTGACACACATCCCGTCAAGTGGGTAGCCTTGTTGGGCTGAAGCAGCAGAACAAAGTTTGAGTCCAGTGGCACCTTTAAAACCAAAACAGTTTTGTCTGAGGTATAACCTTTTGTGTGCATGTACACCACTTCAGATACAGTGAAACAGAATTCCCTCAACCATAACATATGAGAGAGGGTGGGAGGGAGTTAGTTGCCAGGAAGGGCTAGTTAGAGTCCAGATGCAAGATATGAGAAGATATCCCAGTTATGCCTTTCCCCCTCTGAACATTTTCTCCCTGTGCATCTCGTCTTTCAGACTGCTGCGGTTATAGTGCCAAACTAGGATCTGAGAGAACCATTTCTGAATCCCCACAACAGGAAAGCTCACTGGGTGGCTTTGAACCAGTCACTCTCTCAGACTCTCAGCCTAACCCACCTCACAGGGTTGCTGTGAAAACAAAACAGAGGCGAGGAGAATTATGGAAGCCACTTGGGTCCCTTGTTGGGGACAAAGGCAGGGCATAAATGAAGTAAATAAAGAAATGAATAAACCTGAGGGAAAACCTTCCCCCCCCCCCTTGATTTTGTTTTAGGCACAGTGCCAAAGGAATGAAATAAATGAATAAACCTGAGGGAAAGCCTCCCCCCCCCTTGATTTTGTTTTAGGCACAGTGCCAAAGGAAGGAGACAAAAAGCAGAGGACCTTTGCATCACTGTAATGGCAGAAAATTTGGAGGACAGGAGCTTCATTGCCTGCCATGGAAATTCCATTTTACATCTTTCCTCAGTGTATTGGCAAAGCTGATGGTACAGTAATGCCGGGGCACTGCAAGGCTCCACTTATCAGAAATAATCCACCCTTCTCCATGCTTGGAACGAAAATAAACCAGACGCGAAACAGGAGGGGGCCAGCATTGCTGTTTGAATTCTTGTAACACATCTAAACCAGTTTCCATAGCAATGGGGCTATTTGAGACACATTTAAACACACAGGCAACATCAAAAGAGAAAGAGAAGGAAAAAAGAGGAAAAAACCCAGTGAGGGGAGAAAGGAAGTGAGTGAGGCAGAAAGTCCCGCTTTCACTTTAAGCACAGCTCTGGTGCAGAAAAGAGAGATTTTGTAAAATCAGCACCTTCCAATTCAACCAGTTGTCTCTCCGGAAAATTTCAAAGTGGTAAAGATTTGTTTTGTTTTTGCTTTGGAAAACTTGTTAAATTTGCTTAATGACAATAGCATGCTTCTCCCTCGTGTAACTTGCAGGCTGAGGTATATAATAATGAAGACACCAGAGGGATGCTGACACAGTGGCCAGTTTTTACTCATTCAGATATTACACCCACGCTGCCCCCTGATGTCATCTTTGGTCCTGATTTGTACTTTCCTTCTTCATTTATTTTTAGTGTTCAACTTTTCCAAACTGTTGTAGCTCACAAAAGATACACCAACACAGAGATTACTGTGGGGGTGAGGGGAGTGCATGATTGCAAGAAACTGAAAATGGCAGCTATGTGTCAGATTCATAGAATCATAGAGTTGGAAGGGACCTCTAGGGTCATCTAGTTCAACCTCCTGCACAATGCAGGAAACCCACAAATGCCTACCCCAAATTCACAGGATCTTCATCACTGTCAGATGACCATCTAGCCTCTGTTTAAAAACATCCAAGGAAGTAGACCCCACCACCTCCCGAGGAAGCCTGTTCCACTGAGGAATCGCTCTAACAGATAGGAAGTTCTTCATAAAGTTGAGCCGGAAACTCTTTTGATTTAATTTCAACTCATTGGTTCTGGTCCTACCTTCCAGGGCCACAGAAAACAATTCCACACCATCCTCTATATGACAGCCCTTCAAGTACGTGAAGATGGTGATCATATCACCTCTCAGCCGCCTCCTCTGCAGGCTAAACATCCCCAGCTCCTTCAACCTTTCCTCAAAGGACTTGGTCTCCAGACCCCTCACCATCTTCATCGCCCTCCTCTGGACTCATTCCAGCTTGTCTATATCCTTCTTAAAATGTGGTGCCCAAAACTGAACACAATACTCCAGCTGAGGTCTTACCAGAGCAGATTCTTTCACATGTTTCTCTTAACTTCTGACATCATTGTGTTGGGAGTTTTCCCCTCTCTCACTAGTGGCAGCCATGGAGGTGAATGAGAAGCAGGAAAACAAACTGCACAGAGTTGTCAGGATAAAAGGTGGATCCAGGTGGGCAGTCATGTTGGTCTGAAGCAAAGAACAAAGTTAGAGTCCAACAGTACCTTTAAGATCAAGAAGTTTTATTCAGAAAGTAAACTTACATACGCATGCACACTTTGTCAGACAATGAAATGGGGAACTGTACCCCATTTCATTGTCTGATGAAGTTATGCATGCATACAAAAGCTTACATTCTGAATAAAACTTCGTTGGTTTTAAGATATTGGATTGGATTTATATCCTGCCCTTTACTCTGAATCTCAGAGCGGTCACAATCTCTTTTACCTCCCCCCCCCACAACAGACACCCTGTGAGGTAGGTGGGGCTGAAAGAACTCTTACAGCAGCTGCCCTTTCAAGGACAACTCCTACAAGAGCTATGGCTGACCCAAGGCCATTCCAGCAGCTGCAAGTGGAGGAGCAGGGAATCAAACCCGGTTCTCCCAGATAAGAGTCTGCACACTTAACCACTACACCAAACCGGCTTTTAAGGATAAAAGGTGGCCTATGGGGGGCGGCGGGGGGACAACACACAGCAATTCTTGTCATGTGTGCTTTTATCTTTACAGTAATGTGTGGTTCTATCAAAGTTGGAGTCCAGTAGCACCTTTAAGACCAACAAATTTTTATTGAGCATTTAAGCTTTCATGCGCATGCACACTTCATCAGACAAAATGGGATAAAGTTAGCAATGCTACATATAGCTTGTGGGCAGGGGTCCTTACTGTTAGAAATGGAGAGCAACTTCTGCCTTTCTGACCATTGTCCTGTGTCTTTCTGTTTTCAGTTTTGGCTTTCATTTTTTTTTAAATTTCCCACTTGATTCCACCCCCCCTCCATTTGTGTTTGTCAATCCTGTACAATGATAGCTTCTTGTGCTTCCCTCTTTTGCTTAAAAACATACACAAACACTTTTGCAATGACCTCTGATGAGTTAAGTACTTGGTGTAATCAGTCAATTGCCCTGCTCATCGTTCTATATTTCTGAATACACAATACAAAGCTATCAAAGACCATTGTCTTTGGAACATGAAAATGTGGAACAGAAGTGCCCTGTGCTTATATGACAGCTCCAACAGTGCTGGTTGTTTCCTACACTGCTCTAGCTCACACTTAGGGTTGCCAGCTCTGGATTGGGAAATACCTAGAGATTTTGGAGGTGGAGCCTTAGGAGGTTGGGGTTTGGGGAGGGGAAGGAATTCAAGGGGCTTTGGGGAGCAGAAGGAGTTCAATGCCATAGAGTCCACCTCCAAAAGTGGCCATTTTCTCCAGGTGAACTGATACTTGGATATCAGTTGTAATCCCAGGAAATCTCCAGTCACCACCTGGAGGTTGGCAACCCTGGTGGTAGTTCATACAAAAAGTACGTGGTTGGTTAGGCCCAATGTTCTAAAAAATAAATGATTCAGCATGCATCAAAAGGAAAACAAAACAAAATACTCTTCTATCTATCTGTCTGTCTTTCTGTCTCCCACCTTTCATTTAAGGAGCTCAGGGTAGTGGCAGTATCCTAGGTGAAGTACAGTGGAGACCACCAAGGAAGACTGGGGTTGTGATGCAAAGACAGGCAATGCCAAAATACCCCTGCTCATCTCTTGTCTTGAACACTCCATGGTTTGGATCGCCATGATCCAGTTGCAACTCAATAGCACATTCTTCATTATGTACACCAAAGAGTCATCCCGCCACCTTTTTGCATCCTCAACATGCTTTGCCAGCAAATCTAAGGTGTGATCTAAGCATCCAAGTATTTGTTCTATGTGCCACGTTTCTTTCAATGCATTTTCTTCTATCTTTGTAATCCATTTTCTGCATTATGGTCTGTCATGCCTTAGGCAGGTTTTTGCTTGAATTGTTTTCGGATTCTCTAATCCTAGTCCCACAGTGTTGTTTATTGGATGTCTCACCCTGCCTGATTGAATTGTTTTTCTAAAGTTTGTAATCCTCCTTGAGTCTCAATGAGAAAGGGAAGCTATAAAGGAAGTCAACAGATCAAACACATCATTCTAAATTTATGCATTTCTGATTTCTAATGGGTGGGTGTATAGCTCTGTGGAAGGATTTATACTTTGTATGCAGAAGTCCCAGGTTCAGTTCTTGGTTTTTGCACTTTAAAAAAACCAGGTAGTAAGAAATGCAAAAGGCATCTGCTTATATAGCTTGGAGAGCAGCTGCCAGTCAGAGAAAGCAGTCCTGACCTTGATAGCCCAATGCTCTGACTCAGTATAAGGCAGTTTTATGTGTTCACTAATTTAAAAGGAGATTGAGAATGAATCGTACTGCTACAGCATCAACCCCAAATCAGACTTTTCCCTGCAGCCACTGTGGCCGGACCTGCTTGTCCCGCATTGGTCTTGTCAGCCACCAGCGAGCCTGCAGCAGACGTGGACTACTGCACCCTTCTTAAATCTTCATTCGCGAAGTCAAGCCGAGAGAGAGAGAATTTCAGTGCAAGAAAGTTAAATACGTGCTCAGGTTCAACATGTTCAGCCCTCACCTTGGTAAGGAATAATCAGGGCTTTTTTTTTTTAGCAGGAACACACAGGAATGCAGTTTTGGCTGGCTTAGGGTGTGTGGCCTAATATGCAAATGAGTCCCTGCTGGACTTTTTCTACTTTAAGGGGAGGGACGGTGGCTCAGTGGCAGAGCATCTGCTTGGGAAGCAGAAGGTCCCGGGTTCAATCCCTGGCATCTCCAAAAAAGGGTCCAGGCAAATAGGTGTGAAAAACCTCAGCTTGAGACCCTGGAGAGCCGCTGCCAGTCTGAGAAGACAATACTGACTTTGATGGACCAAGGGTCTGATTCAGTATAAGGCAGCTTCATATGTTCATATGTACCCAAAAGTCCAGTGTGAAACAATGGTGACATCAAGGGAATGTGGCCTAATATGCAAATGAGCCCCTGCTGGACTTTTTCTACCCCAAAGTCCCGTGCGAAACAATGGTGATATCAAGGGGGTGTAGCCTAATATGCCAATGAGTTCCTGCTGGACTTTTTCTACAAAAAAGCTCTGGGAATAATAAACTGCTCTCCATGACATGCTGATGCTTGCAAGGCAATTCTCAGTTATTCATAATTTACTTGATAGCTCTTGTGCTATGTTTCTGCAAAATGGTACCAAAACCAGCAACACAAGCCTAGATCAGCCAAATGAGACATGAAACTGCCTTTTCAGACCTTTAATCCATCAAGGTCAGTATTGTCTACTCAGACTGGCAGAGGCTCTTTCAGGACTCAGGCAGAGATCTAGTACATCATCTGCTACCTGGCCCATTAAACTGAAGTGGCCTGGAACTGAAGCTGGGACCTTCTTCAAGCCAAGCAGATGCTCTACCACTGAGCCATTGCCCCTTCCCCAAATGCAATATCAATCTTACAATCCACGCATCATGGTTCCATTATATGTTATATATAGTAATATATTATCAGGTTTGGGGCAGTGAAATTAACATGCTTGGGGAATCATGAACAAAGACATTCAGCAGAGAAACCATTACAACAGCTAGACCTTTGTGGAATGTACAAATTGAAATTGTCCAGGAAGGCCTTTTTATAAAGGGGATAGCGCCATAGTCAATATCTGTGAAAGTTTAGGTAGCTTTCATTGCTTTGTTCATTGTATATGCCATACTGTTACAGTTTTTCTAATTTTGTAATTCACTTTTGTTTCATTATTTGTTGTGTGTATTATACCATTCTATTATATGTAGCATATGGTTCAACACACTATTGTCATTTTGTAATTCTGTTTTATTGCATTGTTGATTGTATGTATACAGATCCAATTGTATTTAGTTGGTTGCAATCTGCCATGAGTGTCAATGAGAAAGGCAGACTATAAATGAAGCAAATAAATTAAATAAACTTTCAAATCAGATTAGCATGTTCACAAAATCTGGCTATATCTTGTCCTTTGTCTTTCCAGAAGACAAGTGAGACAGGAATATGAACTTTCCATCTCATGTTCCTTACAAATAAAACTAAGCAAAACTTTTTAAAAGTTCTAATCATACGTACAAATTTAAATTTCGTAGAGCTATTGATGCCCAGATAAGATATCTAACCTCCAGTTCTCCTGGAATTATATCTGATCTCCAGGCTACAGAGATCAGTTCCCCTGGAACAAATAGTGGATTGGAACCATTTGGCATCACATCCCTGCTGAACTCCCCCTGCTGAGTTCCCCCCCTCCAGATTTAGCCCTCTCTGGTCTCCACCAATGTTCCCTCTAAGTTGTGGAGTCTTGTGAGCAAAAATTCTACTTTGTGAGCTACTACTGGCATTAAAGTTGTAAGTGAGCGATTTGGCTACTTCATAAATTAGTTTACTCTGGAGTCATCCTTTCTGAGCTGAGACAAAAATGTGTGAGCCAAAAAACTGTGAGTTAGCTCACACTAATTCACCTTAGAGAGAACACTGGTCTCCACTCTCTAAATCTCCAGGAATATCCCAACCCAGTGCGACAACCCTATGTCCATGGATAGCAATGTTGATAGCGTGATCTTCCACCAGTTAGTCCTGATCAGTGAATGCTAAAAATACAAAGCGTAGGAGCTGCTTGAAACATAACTTGCTAAGGAGAAAAGACGGATTTCTGCAGCACTTCTTCATTCCTGCTGGCTTTATTGACAAAAGACAATATTTTAGTTTTGTTGTAATACTCTTTCATAGAAAGGAGGGCAGCTGGCCTGCGGGACTCGTCAATGAAACCGATTACTGTATTCCTTTTAGTTATACCTCTGAAAATCTGCAACACTCACCAGATGTGTCTCTGTTTGCCTGGGGGTGGTAGTGGTGTTCATTTGGCTTGGACAACATCTATTGGTCATGAGATAAAAGTAAGCAAACAGCTTGGTCCTGACAGCCCAGTGTGAGTGTGCATAATTGCTATTTTGCCTGCAAGCTGAGGACTATCAGAATATATTTTCTCATTATATGAACTGATATCCAGTCAATTCCCCTCTATAGACTATTAAACATAGCTGTAATGGGCAGAACTGAACTAGTAGCTGCCATCTTTTTCATGCTGCATTTACAATAGCACACAGTTATTACCAGGAATCGTATTTCTTCTAGAGATGTCCTGTTTATAATGAAATCTGATCAGTGTGCCACAAAGAAGTCAGGTCTCACTTTAGGTTTACCATTCCCCTGCTTCTCCCAGTAGTTCAGCTCTCCCACCTGCCCTTCAGTTCAGGCTGGTAGGGTAAATATGGAGGGTAGAATACTGTGTTCCTTTTGTAGCAGGAACTCCTTTGCGTATTAGGCCACACACCCCTGATGTAACCAATTTGCCAAGAGCTTACAGGGCTCTTAGTACAGGGTCTACTGTAAGTTCTTGGAGGACTGGCTACATCAGGGTGTGTGGCCTAATATGCAAAGGAGTTCTTGCTACAAAAAAGCCCTGCTTGTCTGGTACCACAAACAGGAACAAGAATGCCTGATATATATGTATAAAATGTAAGTACACAGTAAAACAAACAGGTGATCTTTCACTGCCCATATATATGATGGCACCACAAAGCTGCTAATTATGTCTGACCATGGAAAGTCTGTGAGAAAGCAGGAGCCATGGGAAGCAGGAGAACACTCCACAGACACTGTATCTTCAGTGATGCAGATAGTGGTGCCCATTCTGGCTTTGAAATGCAGATGGAGTGTGTAGACCTCAGGATTCCGGAGACATTTAGAGATCAGAAGCATTAATAAACTAATAACTGTGTGCCATCAAGTCATAACTGAGTTATGGTGACCACAGGACAATGGAATTTTCAAGGCAAGAGATGAGCAGAGGTGGATTGCCATTGCCTTCTTCAGCATAGCAATCCCAGTCATCCTTGGTGGTCCAAGTACTACGCATGGCCAACCCTGCTTAGCTTCCAAATTCTGATAAGTTCAGACTATTCAGGGTTAATCAGAAGCATTAAAACTAGAGAAGAAATTCAGACCTCAGCAGAGCTTTAACGTTTGCTTTGAACCGTGAAGCTGGCACTTGTCTGTAAAGGAGGCAAAATCCCATTGCCTGCGCCTTCTGCAGCACTTGTGTTACAGTTTGGTCACCCATGTGATAAGTATACCCACTCATTAGATTTATACTCACTCATTAGAGATCAGTATGAACCTCTCTAAATTTCTTCTCTTGTTTTTTTTTTTAAATAATTTTAGTTCATTTTAAAAATACATGTTATTAGGGAAACCCCTCTCTCTCTTTTTAAAAGATTTTCTAATAACCATTTTCACGATAGCATCTGAGCATTCTCCTTCTATAGTTTTGGTCCAACATGTTCCGCTGAAGGCTTTAAGTAGCTGACAGTTAATTATTTGAAAATCCATAAGTACTGTCATGGAAATCACTCTTTTTCTCTTCTGGAAAAGCATGTCTTCAAAAGAAAAAGCAAATCATAGAATCAGAATCATAGAGTTGGAAGGGACCTCTAGGGTCATCTAGTCCAACCCCTGCACAATGCAGGAAATCAATTCTTAAGATGTCATCTGTTTAGCTGCTGTTCCTGCTTTGTCATAAGAACATAAGAGAAGCCATGCTAGATCAGGTCAATGGCCTATCCAGCCCAACACTCTGTGTCACACAGTGGCCAAAATCCAGGTGTCATCAGGAGCACTTCTAAGTGGGCTACCTTGGAGGTCCTGGCCTTGAGTCTCCTTCTGATTAGCAGACTAAATTTTTCCTCCAGGACCACACATTTCCCCAACATGTACCATGACCACAAGTTTCTTCTCAGCACTATCTACAAGCCTATCTAGGTCATGCATAACATCCGCTACCTTCACACCAGGCAGGCAAGTCACTATACATAGTGGGTTCACAACCTGTCTATCCAGGGGCAGCACTGGGTTTTACCACCCCAGGCCATCTCCACGCCTGAACCCCCCCAATGGGGGTCAGAGAGGGGCCATGCTGCCTATTTCGTCCTCCTGGGTCCCAGGTTGGCAAAAGGAGGTGGTGAGGCTGTTCTGCCTCGCTCCTGGGCGGATGACAGAGGTCGTATGTCCTCACTCCCGGCTGCCTCCCCTCCTCTGAGCCTGGCTAAGAAGCTGAGATTGGCAGGACAGGTGGAGGGGGTGCCCACTGGTGCCCTGTAGGTGAGGTGGCACCCCAGGTGGCCGCCTACCTTGCCTACTCCCATGCGCCAGCCATGCATCTATCTACATGCCTAAGGGATCAAATCACCAACTACCAGGAGACCACCCCCCTCCATCCCTGTCCAGGGATGCTTCCTTGGTACAAAAGGATGCCTGTTCACCAAATGAAGAAGGAGTCCCTTCTGAAGGAACATTCCCTTTTCATCAGCACGGTACTTGAACCTTATGCTCACTGACAGTTTCCTGAGCACCTTGTCATTTTCTTTTGGCCTGATTAACGCAAACCAAACCCCAACTTAGATAGCCCAGGCAAGCCTGATCTCATCAGATCTCAGAAGTTAAGCAGGGTTGGCCCTGGTTAGTAGTTGGATGGGAGACCTCCAAGGAATAGCACCAAGGAATACTAGGGTCAGGATGCTGAGGCAGGCAGTGGCAAACCACCTCTTAATGTCTCTTGCCTCCACAAGGTCACCATAAGTCTGCTACAACTTAACAGCAAAAAAAAAAAAAAGCAAACCATGGGCATCTGCACTCAACCTTTGTCCGGAGGAGAAATCCAGAAGAGAGAGCCGAAGTGTACTCTTTATTCAGGTCTTTACAGAGTGATTTGTTCAGTGACTCCACCAAGTTTCCTGTGCGTCACCCATGAGATCTGTTTCCTGAGCACCTTGGCCTCTTCCCTTGAATTTGGCTAAGCTGCTGTTCATGCATTTGCTTGAGCCTCATAATCTCTTCCTCTCATTACCCACATCCACACTTTTATTTAATGAATGTGCTAACAGTGACCTCCGTTTTACCTTCTGTGGAGCGAGCAAAAGACCTCACACTCAGTCTATGAATGCAGCAGTCGAAATTTTCCTAGTAACTTGAAGAGTCTTGCTACTGCGTTCTGCCCCACTTAATCCCCCAGTATGCTGTATCAAAAGGCACCCCCCTTTCCACTTCAGGTTGGTAATTTTCTATAGAAAGACTATCTGGCCACTCTTTCTTTGAAGAACCAACGGTCTGTGCATAGTATTTCAATAGGATTAACTTTTAAAGGCACTGTGCTAATAAACAGATGATTCCCCCCTTTGGGCAATACATTAAAACTTGCATTGTCCATTCAGAGAGGGAGCTCTGGAATGCTATGGAGAAGAGATGCCCTGCAATTTACTGAAACCTAAGCCACCCTGTGGCTGGAACAGTCTAACTGAACACTACCTCTATTAACTTCTTGCACAATAATTGCTTTTATTTTGGATGAGCCTCATAGTAAGAGAGAAAAGCTGGTTTGGAAAGTAAGCAAGACCCTTTGTATTTTATTTGCCTCTTATCTGACACCAGTGAGTTTTGGGTCTGCAACATATAGCCAGTGGACTCTAACTTTGTTCTATTGCTTCAGACCAACATGGTGTCATGGATCGGGTGCAGTCAGGAGCAAAGTCCAAGTCCAGTCTGGGTTCGATCCAGGGAGTTCTAACCAAAGCTGAGTCAGGTAGCCAAATTGGGGGGCAGAGAGCAAGGTTGTCTGGAATCGAGAGTCAGGAAGCCGGAGAGTTCAATTAGGAGTGCAAGAGCCAGGGTGGACGCTAGTCGTTATGGATGTGACTTGCTGCTTCCATGAGGAGCCCAGCCCCAAGCAGGGGGGCTAAATGGGCCTCCGGCAATGTTCCCGTTAGTGCACGGTGAAGCTTCTGTCAAAACTCAGGACTCGCTAACCACCTTCCTCACAGGCGTACATCCCTCTGACAGGTCACTAAGTCTCAGTGGAGTCACTCCTTCAGCCGAGCTACCCATGAGTGTGAGTCTGGCGGGCTTTCTGCTTGCAGTTGTGCCTCTTCCACTGCTGCTGGGTCAAGTGCAGGGAATGCTGATTCAGGCAGCGGCAAGCTGTCAGCTTCAGGAGCTTTAGAGAGGCCAGCTACAGACTCTGCTGCCAACTCAGGCAGGGGCCCTGCATGGTCATCACTGTCACCCATGACACATGGCTACCCACCTGGATCTCTCTACCAGCTACATTTAGGATGAGCAAAAAGACATCATGAGCATTGCTGGCACTTGTGTTTTGCTAGTCTGTGCTGCAGAATGGAAGACCACAGACACAAGAGGGAAAGAGGTTGGGAGTTAGAATGATGACAGGGAGGGGAAGAGTGGGAGTCTGTAAGGGAGGAAAAGACAAGGGTTGCCAAGTTCAATTCAAGAAATATCTGGGGACTTTGGGGGTGGAGCCAGGAGCAAGGGTGTCACAAGCACAACTGAACTCCAAATGGAGTCCTGGCCATCACATTTAAAGGGATTGCACACCTTTTACATGCCTTCTCTCCACTGGAAATAATGAAGGATAGAGACGCCTTTTTTAGGGGCTCATAGAATTGGACCCCTGGTCCAATCTTTTAGAAACTTGGGTTGTTGGTTTTTTTTCTTTACTGCATTCCAATTGTGGTGATTAGGCGAACTTACTTTTCTGCTCAGTATTCCAACAGCGGTTGTGATATCAGGTCTGATAGTTTTACTCAGGTACAGGAGTTTTCCTATAGCTTCTCTGGACTCTCCAATGTCTTTGAGTGGTTGACCACCCTGAGCTCTCAGGTATGCAGGTTCAAGAGGTATCTTAGATTCTTTACAGTCTCTCATGCCAATAGATTCTATAAAGTCCATAATCTTTTGTCTTTGGCACAGTTGAAAGGTTCCATCCTCGAGTCTCTCAATCTGTATTCCTAGATAGTGTTTAATATCTCCAAGTCTTTTGACTTCGACCTCTTTGTTCAGCTTTTCAACAATGTCGTTAATGTCCTCTTTGTTCTTGCACCTCAACCAAATAATCAACGTAAACCAGAATGTATTGATATTCTCCATCTTTAAGTCTAGTGTACATGCAGGGTTCACCTTTCCCTTGCTCAAATCCTTGTTATTGTAGTAGTCCAGTTATTTTGCCATACCGGCTTTTCGCGGCCTGTTTCAAACCATACAGTCCTTTGTTGAGTTTGAAAACACAGTTCTCTTTGCCAGGGACTTGAAAACCTTCAGGTATTTCCATATAGATTTCCTCTGATAACTCATCATTAAGAAACGCTGTCTTAATGTCTAGGTGCTCTACAAGCATATTTCTAGATGATGCCACACTCAGTAGTGTTTTAAGTGTAGCACTATTGATAACTGGTGCAAAAGTCTCTGAATAATCAGTTCCAAATTCTTGTTCATAGCCTTTGGCTACTAGCCTTGCTTTGTACAAGTCTATAGTTCCATCATCTTTGTATTTTATTTTGTAGACCCATTTGCATCCAACAGGCTTTCTTCCCGCAGGTAGCTTTGTAAGAGTCCATACATATTTTTCATAAATGGATAGTATCTCTTGTTCCATTGCTTGAATCCATTTTTCCTTTTCTTCATTAGGTAGATCACACGCTTGTTTCCAGCTCTTGGGTTCCTCTTTAGGTTTCACAGTCTCTATAGATCTCAACAGCCCCGTAGCCAGAATTTGAGGAATCAGGGGGCCTTGGATTTTTTCAAGGGGCACATAGCAGGCAGCCTCAACCCCGTGGCCTTCCCTCCCACTGCCACTTGAGGAGGAAGGCTGCCGGCTCACTACCATACAGTCTCCGCCCTCACTGCGCTTTCCCCAACTCCTTCTCTCTCTTTCTTCTCCTTCTCCTCGTCCTTCCTCTTAGTACCTGCCTGAAGTACAAAAATCCCTGGGAAACATTGAAATATTATTATACAGAACTAGTAAAGTATTATATCTTATAGAGATCAGTTGTAGAGTTATTCTTCAGAAATCTACATCAAATAATGTATGACATTCGTGCAGGGCTTTTTTTGTAGCAGGAACTCCTTTGCATATTAGGTCACACCCACCCTGATGTATCCAATCCTCCAGGAGCTAACAGTAGGCCCTGTAAGAAGAGCCCTGTAAGCTCTTGGAGGATTGGCTACATCTGGGGTGTGTGGCCTAATATGCAGAGGAATTCCTGCTACAAAAAAAGCCCTGATAAACAGCATAATCAAACCTCATAATATTCAGAAATCTTTACCACTGTGCTTAGAAGCTCATTGTTACAAGCAGTCCCGCTACATCTCAAGTCCATAGAAAGGCAAAGACAGAATAAGAGAAACAGAGAGACATCAAAGTGAAAGAACTTGGAGACAGGATACATTGATGGGTAAAATGTTATGTTCTGATGTAAACTCAAAAAAAGGAAACCATTTTTCTTCATTATGCATTTTTTTTGCAGCTTTGCAAGCTCCAGCTGAAGCAGGCAAAGATAAGGGAGAAGGAGCTGGGGCCATTGTCTGTAGCCTCAGAGCTTCAAAGGGTGAGGACAGGAGAGGGAGGAAGTGGGATAAAATTACCTTGGGCCTGATTGAAGCCCCGGGTGAGCCAGGAGTCTGGCAGTCCTGCTCTAGATTTACTAAGTGCCCAATGGTAGTGGGCAATCTTCTGCCTTTGCTCTTAGTCCTTCATCCCAAGTGGGAGTGGGAGAAAAAAAAATGGGACACCGGTGATGGTGACTCCATGATAAAAATGGTGAAGTTCAACCTCTATGATAAGATCACAGAGACTGCAGGATATTCCTAGAACATCGCCTAGAAATGATGCTACATCCTGTGTCCAGGCCAGGAGTGAAGTCACATCCTCTATGCCACTCTAGGAATTGCCCCATCTCTTTCTGCTGTTTCCTCTACTAAAACTTACTTGCATATAATAAAATCTGTATGCTGGCCCCAGAATGTTTGAATTCTTTCCCCGTATGGATTGCCAGACAGACTTAACCCATGTCAGTATTCATGGCCAATTATAGGGAAGGAAAGCATGGTCCACTGGTGCACAGTGTCGTGTCTCACTGCATTTTCAGCAGTATGCTGTGGGTTGTTAAACCACCTGCCCGCAGGCAATAGCAAAAAATATACCTTGGGTTGAATTCACTGGTCTTACTGGTTGGACAGGTTCAATTTTCCGTGGAAAATATGAGATTTGGAATTCTATTAAGATCAGAGAAATCTGCAGCTGCATGCTTTATTTACTGAGTGATGACATTTTACTGTCTCTTTATCTTTCCAGTGATACATGCCATATCAACACAGAGATGCTGCTATTATTTCAAATTGTATTTAAACAAACACATCTTTCTAAAGCAAAATCCCTTGCTAGAGAACCAGATCGTAGGCCTGCCTCACCCTGGGAAGTCACTGGTCCATTATAAATGTGCAAAGTGTTAATATTTCTTTAAGTCTTATTTGTATGCGGAGGCTGCGGAACGGAGGGATTGGGAAGGCATGCTGTTCAATAGCTTGAGAATGAACCGCTTATAACATTTTTTTCTCTACAGGGAAACTGTACAGGGAATGGGAAAAGAAAATCAGATGTCGGTAAACAGGGTAATAAACTAGCTACTAAGCATAATATTGATCAAAATACATCCAGAAATGGCGTGTCTATGATAGAACAGCTGTAGGCAAAGCATTCAGCCTCTGAAGAAATAATTTAAATAAATGCAAGAAATCAGCTGTGATACCAGCAAAGGCATTATAGTCAATGAGTCTAAACAAACAAAATTAACTTTGCTGCAAATATTCATCTGAACCTCTTCAAGGCTTTTTTAACAAGATGGGGAGGGGAACCAAGCTAGGAAACCAAATGAGAGGGAGGAAAAGATATTCTCCATATTAGGGTCATATTCAAACTATACCACCTCATTTATTGAGTGGGATGTCCTGTGGATAAGTAGATTCAAACCAACATACTGTGATTTGTTATAACCTGTGACACTACAAACCTGGGTCTGTCAATAGTGTGGAATTAGGAATGTTTGAACACCCACCATTTGGATTACATTTGCATCACTGGTCATGAGCAGAGAGAGATTAACTATTTTGTCAAGCATTTCAGCTGCTTCTGAGCCTCTTCAGTGGATTACTTTCCAGTACAGTATAGGATCACTGGCAGCATATCAAATATGCATGCTCTTATCCAGCCCAATGGGAATCTTGATGTGTATCTCTCATCAGCCAACTGACTAAATGGAGAGTGAGCAAACCCGTCAATCGGCTATTTATAAATACACTATGGCTGATAACAGACGGGCATTTGGGGGTGGATTGGAGGCATCCCAAATGTGGCCAGCTCAAAAAGAAGCATCCCAAGGTGTTCACAAGCTCCCCCACAAGCCGTCCCCATCCCATCGACTTTGGTGTGATCAGACGGCTGTTGTGCATCATTCTTGCAGTTTGGTTTGGGTTTCTTTTTTTCCCATTCATATTTTGGTTATGTGCCCATGCGCCTATGTGCCTGAAACCAATTTTTTTATAACAAAAAAGGCCAGAAGTGGGGCAGCTTGATGGGTTCACACCACCAAGGCACCTCACTTGTGTGCGCTTCCGCATCCAGAGGCCAAAGAGGCAACTGGCGTGCACCTCAGAAATTTGCTACCACTTTAACAGTGGTAGCTTTTTACCCACTCTAAGGATGCTGGAGGATGGGGTAAGCTCTAAATTGCCAGGGACAGGAATGGGCAGCAGATGTTAGCATTTGGAAGGATTTTTCATGTAGGTATCTGAGGCTTCTCTGCATTGGCCCAAACTGCCTGTCTGTTACCAGCCCCTATGTCTTGTCTAAAAGTCCTGATGTATTATTTTATCTCATTCCTGTGGTTCATTCCCATGATCTGAGAGAAGCTGGTCTGTGTGACTGGTCATACTTCACAGCAAGAGCTTGGACAAGACAGGACTTTGTTTAGGCAGAGGTGCCACCAGTTTCATGGCAAACATGTTTAGTGGATAAATGCACCTTTTAAAACAGTTATGATCATTTGTAAACCAAACCATGGACTTCCTTAACTCATTGCCACCCAACGCCAGCAGCTGCCAAACAGCTTTGTGGCTGCATAGTAGCTATGGTGGAGTTTTATTCCTTTCTCCTTTGAAGCCAATCTTTGTAGCTCCACAGTAGGTGAAATTGAGTCTCCTTATGGTCATGCCCATTGACCCCACGGTTATGGACTGTATGAAAAATGTGCATCCACCTATTTAAGAACATAAGAGAAGCCGTTTTGGATCAAGCCAATGGCCCATCCAGTCCAACACTCTGTGTCACACAGTGGCCAAAAAAGCCAGGCGCCATCAGGAGGTCCATCAGTGGGCCAGGACACTAGAAGCTCTCCCACTCTCCCACTATTTAGCTATTTCACAACCAGTGTTCCCTCTAAGTTGAGTTAGTGTGAGCTAGCTCACAATTTTTAGCCTCCAGCTCACATATTTTTGTCTCAGCTCAGGAAAAACGGCCTTAGAGCAAATTTATGCAGTAGCTCACAACTTTAATGCCAGTAGCTCACAAAGTAGAATTTTTGCTCACAAGATTCCACAGCTTAGAGGGAACATTGTTCACAATTTATATGTCTGCTGTGAATTCATATGGCATGGTTATACCTATGCACTGTAATAAGTACATGAGTTAGAAGAAGAAGATATTGGATTTATATCCCGCCCTCCACTCCGAAGAGTCTCAGAGTGGCTCACAATCTCCTTTACCTTCCTCCCCCACAACAGACACCCTGTGAGGTGGGTGGGGCTGGAGAGGGCTCTCACAGCAGCTGCCCTTTCAAGGAGAACCTCTGCCTGAGCTATGGCTGACCCAAGACCATGCTAGCAGGTGCAAGTGGAGGAGTGGGGAATCAAACCCAGTTCTCACAGATAAGAGTCCACACACTTAACCACTACACCAAACTGGCTCTCCTTTTTTCTCTGAAAGGGGCAATTGCTATTAGTTAAATGCCCTTTCCCCCATTTCAAGGCATAGTTTTCTGGAATGCTGACTAATTTACAAAGGAATACATAGAAATATTCAGAAGAAGGAGGGGGCTGGTGGATGATACACAACAAGGAAGATGAGGCTCAGAAGATATTATTTAAATGTGTGTTATAGATAACATTTTAAGCAAATGGTTAGAGGGGATTAGATGTTTTGTTCTGCTTCTCCTGTGATCAATCCCATGTGAGTAACAGTATATCTAAAGACTCTCACCCACATGAGTTACTGTGACAACATGGTTAGAAACTACCATGTAGGCAACACCAGGCACTGTGGGAAGTGCACTGCATGTGTGGTTGCTAACCACGTTGTCACAGCAACCTATGTGGGCAGAAGTCTTTCTGGCATGGGAACTACCACACAGTGTTGAAAGGAGCTCTAAACTGCCAGGACAAAAGTGTGAAGGAAAAGATGTGCACAGACAAGGGATTTGCAGGACATCATCCACAGTTGATCAGTGGGCCAAAAATCCTTTCCCAAACATACCTCAGAAAGTGTCATGGTAAGAGAGTGCTGGTACCTGCAGTGTTTTTGGACATTGGGATTTATTTCGCACTAGGGCTTGTTCCAGGTAGAGAGCCCTTTTGCCCCCAGGGCCTCTCTCCATTTTCTCATAAACTGCCCTGGAGCTGCTGGTTGGCACACCGGTTTTCCGCAGCAAGCAGAAACCACTTGTCAGAAGATCTCACTTGCTGCAGAATAGCAGTGTGCCAACTCACAGCTCCGGGACAACTTGTGCGAAAACGGAGAGAAATCCTAGGAGCAAAAGGGCTCTCCACTTGGAACAAGCCTAGCACAAAATTGGACATGGACTTCTCTCAGGTAGCCTATGCAACCACATTCTGCTATTGCAAAATCCTATTTTTCATGGCTAAGCATGATAAGTTGATTCATACTTGGCCCAAGCAAAAGGCTTCTGATACTCTAGTGTGTGGGAATTTTTTTTTTTAAAAAACCCCAATATTTGAAAAAAGCCAAAGTAAGCATAAGTTGTATTCCTGGCAACAATGCACAGTGTGTTTTTAAAAAGAGGCTCTTTGGCAGATTCCTGCCAGGAACATCTGCCCCAAGCTAGCACAAGGATAGCTAAGATTGTCATCACCCTTCCTGATGGAATTCCTGTTTCCCTTCCTTTCACACACAAATTGCAGGCCAATTTGTCAGGCCATCAAGAGGAACACAAAGATCTGCAGGGTTGGGGTGGGGAGGGGGATGAAGGGGAAAACCTTGTCACTTGGCATATGCCTCACCCTGAGCAGAGAGGAAATTTGTTTCCATGTGCTCTGAAAAAAGCATTGAAACTGAACAATGGCATCCTCACAGCTGGCTTTTTTAGAAATCTGATGTCAACAAGACCTGAGGCATGCTTTTTATCTCAGGCGAGATTGGGAAAAAACAGAGTGCGTTTGATTAAAGATGTCTGGCAAAAACTGGAGCAGCCAATAATGTTGAGAGCTCGAGGGAACCGATACCAGGCCTTCTTTCGCAGCTAGCTGTCAGGCAAGAGAATCCTATCAGAAGCTAAGGATGATCTTGGTCCCCAACCCCTCTTTTCCATTTTCCTTCTCCTTTGTGCAGCTTGAACCTGTCATTCTTTTTCTGACACTTCTCATTTGCTTGCACCAAAAGGTAGATATTTTTCAGAGCCATTGGTGCTTTGCTAAATCTGCACTGTGTATGTGTGTGTGTATATTGCATACAGGAACTGCACAACATATGCACACCATGCAAATGAATGTACAAATCCAACCGACAAAGCCAAATATTGGAAATAGCTGATTTTTTTTTTAAAAAAATTGTGCATTAAGGGGAGGTTACCATATTTTCCTTCCCAGTGTGGGCTCAAAGCAACCTACAATAATATATATGACAGGAACATATGAAGCTGCCTTCTACTGAATCAGACCCTTGGTCCATCAAAGTCAGTATTGTCTTCTCAGACTGGCAGCGGCTCTCCAGGGTCTCAAGCTGAGGTTTTTCACACCATTTTGCCTGGACCCTTTTTTGGAGATGCCAGGGATTGAACCTGGGACCTTCTGCTTCCCAAGCAGATGCTCTACCACTGAGCCACCGTCCCTACCCCTGAGCAAATAGTGTGTGTGCAGGGGGGGCGGAATCCTGAATTGTTTCTGGTGCTACTGGGCTGTCTTCCTGAAGGTCACAGGTTGCAAGCCACGGACAAAGAGCTAAGGGATAAGACCAGTGTTCCCTCTAAGCTGAGTTAGTGTGAGCTAGCTCACAATTTTTTAGCCTCTGGCTCACAAATTTTATCTTAGCTCGCAAAAAATGGCCCTAGAGCAAACTAAATTATGCAGTAGCTCACAACTTTGATGCCAGTAACTCACAAATAATTTCTTTTCACAAGACTCCACAGCTTAGAGGGAACATTGGACAAGACTCCTTTGGATCTTTGGCATGGCCAAGCTTAAATTCTTGCAAACAGGAAGTGTGATATTATACATATGTGTGCATATCTTTAAGTGAGCCCTGGCAAACTAGTTTCGGTCCCTCACTTCAGAACCTAAATGGGAGGGGGCCTCACTTAGTTCTAGTGCTATGTGTCGAATGTAGTTGCAAGTGTGTAAGTGGAAGCAAGAAAGAAGCCTATTGCATTGTCTCCTGTGTGCTGATCAGACCATAGAGAATACTGCAGGAAGGGAAACAGAAGCTGAGCCTAGATTTATATATCTATTCCCAAGAATCCTCTAACTTTGCGGAAATGCATTCAGTTGGGAACATTTGCTCATCAACAACAGCTGTGTGCCATGATGGAACCACCACATTCACATGGACTCAAATCAGTTGCTACAAGGGACTAGCAGAGGAAGAGTGCTCTTGCTTTCTCAACCATTATGGCCTTATGGTATCCTTGTATTTCTAGTCCACTAGGAATAATGTTGTTGCACCAAAATTCCAAAGGTATATTTTTATGTCCTGGCAAGAGACCCACTAGCAGTGCTTTGACAGAAGAAGATAACATTAGCTGGGCAATACTTCTTGCATAATTCCAGGAGACATGATCAAGGACTGCCAATTTCCACCAGCTACTTAGAGTATAGATGCCATTATGAAAGTGAGAAAGTAAAGCTGTGAAAATAACACAATGACTTTCGATTTTATTTTTGCATTTTTATGTCCATGTGTGTGTGCATGCACCTGGAAGTCATAGTGACCTATGGTGATTGACGTCTACTGGGGGCATGGAGGATATTCAGAGAGGTGGCTGAATATCCTTCCCAGCTTTGGTATGCCCTGCCTCTCAGCTTTGGTATTTCAAGGAGGTCTCCCATCCAAGTACTTGCCAGAGTTAACCCTGCTTAGCTTCTGAGATCTGATGAGGTTGGGCTTGCCTGGGCTATCCAGGTCAGGGCTAGTGACTCTTGACTATTTGATATGCCGTTAGGTTGTACAGCACATGTTCCATGGAGAGGCGGAGGGCTCAAAATTTTAATATGCCTAGAACAGTGTTGCACTTTGTGTTGACCCAGCCATCTTTCCTTAGTTGTTGTGCTCTTGCATTATTATGCATCTGCACGTTAGCAAATAATTAATACCAGTGTACATTGTAAATGGAGTCTGGCTTTATCTCCTTTCAGAGAGAATTATAAGCCAAATGGGTTTTCAGAAACCTCCTTAATCTTGTCTTCGTGGTGTGCATTTTCATTTATAGTTTAACTGCCTCAAAACTCCACTGCTATTAGCAGAAAGGATTGTTGATCTTTGTTTGTGTTCAAGACTAATGCACCAATCCATATGTCTTTATTAATACCACCTAAATGTTCATCCAAAGAAATTAATTGCCAGTCAAATGCTTTAGTGTTGTTCTGAGACACTTGTCAGAATGCTTCCAAAAGAAAGGAAGAAAAAAGAAAGTTTGCTCTGAAGCAGAACCAAGGTCAAGAGAGGTTCTTCCTGTTTTCTTTAGCACCCACATAGCATTTCCTTTTATATAATACCTGTAAAACACCCAGAAAGTTGAAAACAAAAACTGCCTGTGAAATGGGCTCAAGTGGAAGAGTTCATGCTCTTTGAAAAAGCTGAAAAACAAGTAACATATCATTCATATATCCTATGATGTTCAGCACAGCCTACTTCCCTGAGTTGTGAGAAGTCTAGAGCCAATACTCAAGGATTTTATGTCATTCAGAAATAGCATTGTTGAGGAATGGCTCAGCCATAGGAAATGCTGAGAAAAGCCCACACTAGGAGTGAGATCACATGAGAGGTTTGGCCTGACCTAGCCATACCTCCCTTCCAGATTTCATATGTGTGATCACACACACATCTGCCCCCCCCCCCCAATTCCTGTCCATACTTACCTCGTTTTAGGACATACTGGGACCAGATTAAATAGCTACTGGCCACTTCCCAGTGGCAAATCTCTAAAACACCTGCAGGGCACATTTCCCGGCTGTCTGAATGTCGGGGCCAATAATACACCTATCACACATGCGAAGGAGCAGTCTGAATGCTCCTCTTATGTGTGTGTGGCCCATGCCTCTCCCAGAAGCAGGGCGGGGTCTCTGTGATAGCCATAGTGCACATCAAAGAGCACCAGTTTTTTCACCAGGATACTGCCATGCAAAATTCCCAGTGTGATCCCACCCTAGGTCCCAGATTCAGCCCCTGGTCTCCCCAGTGGCAACATAAGCCAAAGTTTCTTTGTGGTGGTCCCTAAGCTTTTGGAACTCACGCTCTCTGGAGGGTCAGCTGGCATCCTCTTTCTGTGGCTTTAAGCATCTTTTCAGATAATAGTCTTGTTAGTCTGTAGCAGAAGAGCTAGATTTTAGTTGAGTAGCACCTTAGAGACTTACAAGATTTTTAGTATATAAGCTTTTAAGAATCAAAGCTCCCTTGGTCAGATCTGATGAAGGGAGCGTTGACTCTTAAAAGCTTATACACCCCAAAATTTTGTTGGTCTTTAAGGTGCTTCTGGACTCGAATCTGTTAAAAATACTGCTACTGCAGATGGCTTTCAGGCATGCCATTCATTCAGTATATCTCTGATTATAAATGTGTTGCTGTTCATTTTGTGTTTTAACTGTTGTGCATTTTTTAAAAAAAGGATTTTTCTTTTTAATGCTTAGTGCTTTTTTATGTTCAAAATGAATTTGTATTTTTGTTGTTCATTTGTTCCACTATTTGATTTCTCGGACACTTAGATGGAAGGGGAAACAAAATATTGGAATTAGAGCTACATCAGCCAATCAATTCAGTGTTCTTACATCAAGAGAATGCTGACAGAAATTCTCTGCAAAGTTGCCCCTTTATGGGTGGATCTTCCTACTTTCAGCCTCTCATCAAAACTCAAGGCTGAACATTTTGAAGAATCTTTCCATGACAGTTTTATTTGGTCTGTGTTTGGCACCTAGGGAGGAAGTGTTAGAACGTATAATTTGTTTATGGCTATATCATTAGCTAGCAAGGCAATGTTTTGAAATCTCTGTTCTGTCAGTAAATTGTGAGAACAGAGATGGGCCTGCAGTTTCTCCATCTGGGAATTACAGGACCAAGTAATTTCTGTCAGTCTGTCCCCTAGTTGAGATGAACAGCATATGTGAGTGAAATCTTATGAGTTACATATTATTTATTATTATTGTTTGGGAGTCAAAAATGTTCAAGAATCCATATAAATGAAAATCAATAAGAGTGGACCCGCCTGCCATCTCACAATGTTAAGAGAAAAGTGGGATGAGAGAAAGAAGGTGGGATGATGGGAGGGAAGAAGAGCAGTGAAGAATGAATAGTCAGGGAAAAACCCAAAAGAAACTATGAGGAAGCAGAGAATTATCATTTGGTTTAAAAACAAAGTAAGACAATCATAAAAGCCATCTTGACATTTTCTAATGAAACACTATGAAGGGGGCAACAAAGATAGCCACGGTGGGGATTTTGCTGAGATTCTTCAATCTTTTATAGCATTATCAAAGATTTCAGGTTTTCACGGCTGGTAACATCTTTAGGGTTTGTAGAATCTTTAGGGATCAAGTGCCATGTTCTACTGGAGAAAGTTTTCCTTCCAGACGTTTCGTTCTCAGCTGCGGAGAACATCCTCAGTGGCGTTGCAACCAGAGCAGGCGCTCAGACCTTCTTGGCTGCTGTGCATTGAGTGGAGCCAGGACTGCTGGAGAGCTGCTATTTCTAGGCTGGAGGGGGTGTGATGAAAGGGCAATTGGTTTGTGGACGTGCCCATTGTTTGGTGGGGCTTCCTGGAAGGGTAGTGATAAGGAAACTGGCTGTTGAATGTGACCATTGTTCTGTGTTAATTGCTGGGAGGCTTGGAAGGGGTTTAAAGATAAGGAAGATGGTTGTTGACTGTGCTGATTGTTCTGTGGAATTTGCTGGTTGTTCTGAGACTTTCTGCAATTTATGGTCTGTAGGGTGTTTTGCGGAGCTGGGTACCAAGATTGGTGGATGAAAATGCCTTCTTCCTTTCTGTTAAAATTGTGCTGGTGTTTGTAAATCTCAATAGCTTCTCTGTTCAGGTGGGTATGATAATGTGAGACCATAGAAAGGACTTCAGTTCTTTCAAAGTGGATGGCGTGGTCTCCTTCTTGAAGTGCATGTTCAGCTACAGCTGATTTTTCTGGCTGAAACAAGCGACAGTGTCTCTTGTGTTCGGTGAGACGGGTGTTGATACTGCGTTGGGTAGTGCCAATGTAGACTGCACCACAGGAGCAGGGTATTTTGTAGACTCCAGGGGTTGAAAGTGGATCTCTCATATCTTTGGCCGAGCGCAGCATGCAAAACACCCTACAGACCATAAATTGCAGAAAGTCTCATCACACCCTCTCCAGCCTAGAAATAGGGTGTTTCATCACAGAAATAGGGTGTTTCATCACACCCCCTCCAGCCTAGAAATAGCAGCTCTCCAGCAGCCCTGGCTCCACTCAATGCACAGCAGCCAAGAAGGTCTGAGCGCCTGCTCCGGTTGCAATGTCTCTGAGGATGTTCTCCGCAGCTGAGAACGAAACGTCTGGAAGGAAAACTTTCTCCAGTAGAACACGGCACTTGATCCCTAAAGATTCTACAAACCCTAATTTTATAGCATTGTTATGAATCTGCACTTGTCCAATGGACTGAAGCTATGTAAAAAGCAGCAGTGTTTAATCCACAGGACAAAGTGAAAGTGAGAGAAAATTAGCAGCAATTAGGT
The DNA here is from genome assembly GCF_032191835.1 of Heteronotia binoei. NCBI lineage: Eukaryota > Metazoa > Chordata > Lepidosauria > Squamata > Gekkonidae > Heteronotia > Heteronotia binoei. The sequence goes on along the minus strand of NC_083226.1, from coordinate 146,152,948 downwards.
TTCAGCTGATCACCTGCCCTTTGGGAAATTAACAAGCCCTTCCACTGCGATCTTGTTGAAGTTGTATTCTGCTGCTTCTCAGCAAAGAACATTTTATTCTGGCTCAAAACAAAGATTTTTCCAGCAAGCCCCAACATGTTGAAGGGGATGCCCACAGAGCTGCAGTTCAGGACCTCCAAATGAGACAATTTTTGTACTTGAAATGCTATTTGTAAAGTCTACTTTGGGGGGCTTTTTAAAACTTGTTGCCACTACAAAAAAAAAAATCCGCTTTTTCGGTCCAGCGATCTATTTGGTGATTATTTTAAAAACAAACATATAACTTGCAACAGGAGAGATAAGATGAACAAGACCATTACACTGTTGGCCAATGATCTGCAAACCAGTGATGGAATGAACTGCAATTGCTCTGCTTGTAAATCAGTAACCAAAGAAATGCTTGAACTGGGAAAATGGAAACAAGTTTATGGATGGCACACATCCGGAGAGCCTATTAGCCCACAGAACATCAACAAACAGTATTTACTTGGCCAAAAGCTCATGGGATCTCTCGCATTCCTGGAAGGCTGTGAGGTGGTTGAAGGATTACCTCATCATGACAATGCATATTCTGTCCTGTAGCTCTGAAATTACTGCATGAACTCCTATCTGACATTTCTTGTAAGAGCAAACATATATTTCTTTTTGGACTCTTTAGATTGTGTGAGACAGAAGCCCACAAAAGGCAAGGGTACAACATAGGCGGCAACACATCAGAATTGGATTGTTCCTCTTCTTCTGCCTCAGGCAGTGCTTTTGAAGCTATATCAGGAAGCCCAGGAAAGACTTCACAAGTAGAAAAGTTGTACTAGAATGCTCTCCAGCCAGTCTCTACCCCCCCCTTCTTCCCTCCTTTCCCCCACATCTGTGGCACTGGGGCACCTTTTCAAAAATGTTGCCTATCATGTGTCTGTCATCCAATGCCAAGTAGCTATCTGGCATTTACCAACCTCAGCTGCCACTGGTGAAGGGCAAGGGAAGTTGAAGAAAGGAGGGATCCAAATTCAAAGGTTTAATGCTCACCTTCTTGTCAACTTGATGGAACGCTCTGCCAGAAGACATCAGGGCCCTGTAGGATCTTCTACAGTTCCGCAGGGCCTGTAAGGCAGAGATATTCTGCCAAGTTATTGCATAAGAATAGAAACAGTTACCATGCTGGCACCTTCTTCTTCCCAACCTCCTCTTGGGGGGATCCCCCACCCCGGATGTAATGACTGAACAATAGCACTTTAAAGACGCCATCAGGGTTTGTAATCTCTTTTATTGTAACTGATTTTATTGATATTAATATATGCATTTTATTTTAATGTTGTACATTGCCCAGAGCTTGGGACTAGCCAGGATGGGGCAATTCAAGAATAACAATAACAACAACAACAATAATTGTTACTGCTGTTGTTATCTGTCAAAGCTGAAATATATGAGCATCTCAATTTGTGTATAAAGTCCCACCAATTAACAGCCAGTTTATGGCAATCCCACAGCATTTTCAAGGCAAAAGATTAACTAAAGTGGCTTGCCATTGCCTGCCTCTGTGTAGCAGCCCTGGACTTTCTTGGTAGTCTCCCATCCAAATACTAACCAAGGCTAACCCTGCTTAGTTTCGGAGATCTGACAAGATCAGGCTTGCCTGGTCCATCCAGATCAGGGCATCTGAATTTCACCATGCAATGACAACAATATCAACAATGGTGCAGGGAACTGTTTTTTGTCCATCTTCCTGTTCCATATGCTGCTTCGGGTTACATTAAATAAATGACTGTATCCCACTTCTGCATTCCCTAAGACACTGTTGGCACATGATACACCTTTCATATATATCCAGCAGTGAGATTAATCAGTGAGTTAATGATAGAAAGAGAATGCCAGTCCTGAGCAGTGAGGAGTAGAAGGGAGCCCATTCCTCTTACAGGCAGGCATTGCAAAGCAGGATCAAAAGCAGGGCTAACTGACTTAGCCAGAGAAAGGCTTGCAGAACTCTACCTGGGCCCCCTGCTTCTGGTGCTGCCTTCCAGGGCTTTTTTTGTAGCAAGATTTCCTTTGCATATTGGGTCACACCCCTCTTATGTAGCCAATCCTCCAAGAATGCACAGGGTTCTTATTACAGGGCCTACTGTAAGCTCTTGGAGGATTGGCTACATCTGGGGTGCGTGGCCTAATATGCAAAGGAGTTCCTGCTGCCTTCAAATGACCACCATTAAGGATTGTCTTCCTTTTGGCCTTTTCCTCTTCATACATTCAATTCCCTTCCCAGACACACCATTATTACCAAATGTGTGAGCCAGCCCTTTAAATCAACTAAAGTCATGAGCAGTTCTGGCAACAAAACTCAGTTAGGGCAACAAAGTTCAGAGGTTTCTATCCCCACTGACCCTTCAGCATGTACTGTACAGTCACCATATTTATCTCCTAGAATTATACATGCAGATCCTGTGCAGATACTTTTGAGCAATGAGTTGCTTGTGCAGATGCATACCAGTATGTTTGAAAGGGTGAGGTCTGCTCGGGTAAAGCAGCTGAGAGCAAAAGAGCCATTCTACTCTGGGGATGATTGAGATTCAGAGCAATGGATCTAACTTTCCTCCAAGATGCCTCTCTCCAGCTTCAGTGTAGGGTTGCCAGATCTGTGTTGGAAAATAGCTGGAGACTTTGGGGGTGGGGTTTGGGGAGGAAAGGGGCCTCAGCATGGCACAGTTCCATAGAGTCCACCAAAGCAGCCATTTTTTTCCAGCAGAGTTGATCTCCACCAGCTGGAGATCAGTTGTAAAAGCAGGAGATCTCCAGGTCCCATCTAGAGTCTGGGAGCGCTACATAGCTTTCCCATTGGAGGAAGACTTCAGGCCTGGAGTGGTAGGACAGAGTGGTAAGATAGGGACCACTTCACTGACTGCTTTGAGGGCCTTGAGCACTGCCAGTTCTTGAATGAAACAGGAAAGCAAACGGGATCATCAATACCCTAGCAAATATAATTTGACTGATAAAGTTTGGGATTGAACTATACAAGTTTCTAAAGTTCTGGAGCAGGGAGAGGATTGTTACAATCTGGTCACCGAAGCCCCAGTAAAGTCAGTGATGCAGTCCTACAGATGTACTCAAAAACAGGGGTGAGCATAAAATGGGAAAATGTGGTTTGGCTGAGTTCATGGTTTGTGGCATGCCTGGTCGCCAAACCACAAACTGTCATGAATGTTTAGGGGCTAAATAAAGCGGTTTGGTTCATGAGATTTGTGATACTGTAGAGCAGCCCTCTGGCATGCTAGAGGCAGCAAACTCACAGGAGATCTCCAGCTGACTCTCCTCTACGTGCCCTCCAAGTTTGGTGAGGATTGCATTTACAGAGACTAAGTTATGGTCCAAGGAAAGTGCTTTCTGGTGGAAGTGGCAGGCACAGGTTCAGGAAGTTCAAGAGTATATAGAATAGATCTTATGTAAGTTAGGTTCAGGAAGTTCAAGAGTATATAGAATAGATCTTATGTAAGTTAGTGACACTAAACTCACAACAGATCTCCAACTAAGGTCCAAATTACATTCCCCCCCAAAGAAGGTGCCCCCATCTTCCATTGTTTCCAAGGGAGGAAAAAAAGCAGCAAAAAAAAAAGTAAGGGCAATAGAAGCCCAGCAGAACAAAATCAAAGTCCCAGAGAATCTCTGCAGTAGACACTGAAGATGGAGGGCATTTTTGAAGCTCAGCAGAACCAGTACAATGTACAGAGTGCCCAGCAGTTCCAGTGCAATCACAGAGTGCCCAGAGCTTAAAAGGCCTGATCCCAAAGCACAGAATCACAAGTCCAAGCAAGGGGGAGTGGGATTTTGCAAGCTTTGTGCAAGAAAATGGGAAGTGAACATAAAAGAATGCACCAAAGCAGGGTTGTTGGGTGGGGGGGGGTACCCTTTTGAAACTGACATGATTAATTAGTTTGTTCCTATTGTTCCAGGCTTCAAATGTCAATTTTGATTGTGTTTTACCTTTATAGAAATCCAACCTGTGAGTCTCTATTTTTGCTTCTTCTGTTTCTTTGTACCAAAGGTTTCCTGGGGAAAGTGTACATTTTTCAGCATGTATGTATGTAAATAAATGAGTGTCCTGCCCTGAGCAGGATAGCCCAGGCTATCTAGATCTCATCATAGTTCAGAAACTAAGCAGGGTAAGCTCTGGTTTAGTACTTGGATGGGAAACCACCAAGGAAGTCCAGGGTTGGTACACAGAGGCAAGCAATATCAAACCACCTCTGAATGCTTCTTGCCTTGAAAACCCTACAGGGTTGCCATAAATCAGCTGCAACTTGATGACAATTTCCACTACCAAGCCAGTACTCTACATATAAACGACGTGGACTTTGCATATGTAATGTTGTATATATCTGTGTGCAAATTGCATATAAAACCCATATAAATTATGCAGACTGCACATATGTAACAACACTGCATATTTTCATGTGCAAATTGCATATAAAAACCCTATAACATGCTGTGCAGTACAAATTGATAAAATTGACAGAAATAAAATGGGGAGCAAGGATTTCATAACACTAGCATTGCTCAGCATAAATTTAACCTCTCCACTTTGTTCCGTGAGCTAAGAAACTAAAAGGCCACAGACAGACTTCCAGTGCGAGTTTGTGTTACTTGGTGATTCCAATCTATGTCAGGATTGTTTCATTTATGAACACATAGCACAATTAGAAGTTTCAGACGTGACTGGTTTCTCTCAACAAACACATTTTTGTGGTAAAGTATGTGTAGTCCAGTGGAAAGCAGGAAGCCGTTCTTATCTTTGCATTTTCCATTTTATGCATGCATTTTTCTTTGAAACAGCCAGTTTTGAAATTTTCTTTTCCATTCGATTCATCAAATGTTCAGCAATTTCCTATGGAGGTTTAAAATGTCTCCCCTCCCAATGCTTCCTTTGCCTTTGAATATGAAGTGACAAGGTGAACTCTCACAAGAAAAGGTAAGGCATTGTGCTGAGTATTGAAGCAAAGCACAGAACTGTCTTTCCCTTGGATGTGAGATTTTACTGTGACAACATTGCAGGAATTGTAATTTGCAGTGCCCACTACATTACAGTGAGGCTCAAAAACTGAAGAACTGGCTTCAAATGAGGGTTGCCAACCTCCAAGTTTTGGTTGTAACTTCTAGTGACCTCCCTCTGAGGTTTGGTGAACTCCAGGTGGGGCCTGGGGCTCTCCCGGAATTACAACAGTTCCGCAGCATGAAATGACAGCCTTGGAGGGAAAACTCTTTGACAGCATGTCCCTACTGAAGTCCCTCTCTTCTCCAAACCCTGTGTTTCCTAGGCTGCAGCCTCCAAATCTCCAGGAACTGTGTGCAGTTCTGGTCGCCGCACCTCAAAAAGGATATTATAGCATTGGAGAAAGTCCAGAAAAGGGCAACTAGAATGATTAAAGGGCTGGAACACTTTCCCTATGAAAAAAGATTGAAACGCTTGGGGCTCTTTAGCTTGGAGAAACGTCGACTGCGGGGTGACATGATAGAGGTTTACAAGATAATGCATGGGATGGAGAAAGTAGAGAAAGAAGTACTTTTCTCCCTTTCTCACAATACAAGAACTCGTGGGCATTTGATGAAATTGCTGAGCAGAGAGGTTAAAACGGATAAAAGGAAGTACTTCTTCACCCAAAGGGTGATTAACATGTGGAATTCACTGCCACAGGAGGTGGTGGCGGCCACAAGCATAGCCAGTTTCAAGAGGGGGTTAGATAAAAATATGGAGCAGAGGTCCATCAGTGGCTATTAGCCACAGTGTATGTGTGTGTGTGTGTGTGTGTGTGTGTATATATATATATATATATATATATATAATTTTTTTTGGCCACTGAGTGACACAGAGTGTTGAACTGGATGGGCCATTGGCCTGATCTACACAAAAAATTTCCTTGAGTCCTAAGGATTATTCAGACACCAGCTCCTGCAGTCACACAGTTAGATGCAGTGACATTCAAAACGTATGAAAAGTATATTTCAGATCTGCATGTCAGAGGGAAATAATTCCAGATCAGCCTCTGTCCTCTTTAACTTTGCAAAATTTTGATCATGCAATCTCATCAGCTGGAGCCTTGAATTCAGAAAATATGCTTTTGTTCTTTATTAGAACAGTGGGGTTTTCCTGCCCGCAGCATAAGCAGGCAATGGTATCTCAAGAGCTGTCTGTTTATTGATTTCCTGAGATAGCACACATTATTTCAGAATGGAGTAGCAAATGCTTCCATCGTCAACACGTGAGAAAAGCCTCACTCTATAGATAAAAGCTTTCTCTGCATTTACTGCCATTCTTTCTAAATAATTGGTTTTCAGATGAAAGAAAGTAGATATTAAGGGATTTCAAGATATCCATACAAATGTCTTAATGGTATATATATATATTCATTCATTCATGAATATATATATTCATTCTTTCCAGTGAGCCTGATATTGTTAGATATATGTGTCAAGATCAGCCAGGTATCAGTCAAACAAACTTCTCTGATGAAACCATGATAAAATTTATTAGTACCGAAAGGCCAGCACTAATCTGTATATGATCAGCATTGCCAGGAATGAGTATTAATGGTTGCAAGGGATAGATATAGGAAAGTTGCATGGGTAAATACCGGCACCCATTCCTCCCACCTCCAAGACATTAAAAAATATTCCCACTGCTCTCATCATAAGAACATAAGAGAAGCCATGTTGGATCAGGCCAATGGCCCATCCAGTCCAACACTCTGTGTCACACAGTGGCCAAAAAAAAAAAAATTATACACACACACACACTCATATATATATATATATATACACACTGTGGCTAATGGACCTCTGCTCCATATTTTTATCTAACCCCCTCAGTTCAGCCCAAGGTTGCTACAGTATCTGTGGCAGGGCCAGGCACCAGTTGCCTTAGTAACAAGATAGCTTAGAGATAATCAGAGTGAACAGTCAAAGTGAAAGTACAGAAATTCCCCACAGTTCCCTTCTCCTCGCAACACACATAGATTTAACAGACTGTATTGATCGTGGCATTCTGGAATAAACAGCAGGGATCATGGCAGGCACACCTGACAATAGGCTTGGCTCCACTGGAGAATTTCCACAGACAGAAGGAAATTCCATGAATGCGACCCTCTCTCTCGCATACACCTCCCCTTGCTGTAGCCCAAAATGCTTCTGGACAAGCTAGTTTAGGGACAGGGGATTCCCTTCCCAGATCAACACCCTCTCAATATACCCACCATTTTTGTGTAAGCAGTGGTCCTGTATTATTTTCCATGCAGGTATAGTTTCAGTGCATGCATGTACTGAAATGGGACATCCATGGATAATGTGTGTGTTGCCCCTATTCAGGAGATGGCATCCAGTGAGTGCTCCCGTTATGCATGGGTGGACTTCCAGTTGCACATTAACACAGAACAAGGAGAGAAAGAAGTTTCTCCTTGGAAGCATGCTACTGTCATAACGTTAAGTACACTTTCAGCCTGAGTCCATGAGATCAGAAGAGAGTGCTCGTGGTATCTGTGGGGCTTGTGCCAGACCTTCAGTTCTTGGACTAGTTGCTCACCTCCTCTTGTAAAACAAAGTATGAGCAGTATTTGAGATAGAGAAGTTCTACACCCTGTTCTCCTTATGGCCCTCTGGGGCAAGATAAAGACCTATTGATTTTGATTTTCCATTTCCCCCTCTTCCTGTCCTTTTGTTCTTATTGATTTTGCCCTCTATTGATTCAGCCCTCCCATTTCATCCTTCCCTGATGTATGTTATGATCAAGTTGTTCATACCAGCCATTACTACTGCAATAGCTGCTAATGTTTCATAAATCATTGACTTTCTATTTCTACCATTCCTTCCATTTAGAGAACATTCCTGCTTCCAAGTAATTACGTTTGGTCTAAATATAGCTCTATCTGCTGTTATCACCTCTGAACACTCTGATCCAAAACATCTGTGTCTGGGTACCTACTTGCAGGTGCAAGCCTGTTGGATCTCAGAGATAACATCACATTCTCTAACTTGCAATAGTGTGGCTGTTGATGATCTCCATAATATTACACTGCCAGGCAAATGAAAATTGAACCACCTTCCCTATATCCCCAGTAAGCTCAGAGTAGCACATGTAGGTCTGTCAGATATTTGTCTGCCCACATAACAGCCAGATCCAAACTTGCTTAGACAGTTTAGTGGGGGGCGGGGGGATGGCATGTATAGTGGTTAGCAATACTCCTTCTAAGCTGTGGAGTCTTGTGAGCAAAAATTCTACTCCATGAGCTACTGGCATTAAAGTTGTGAGTGAGCGATTTGGCTACTGCATAAAATGGTTTGCTCTGGAGCCATCCTTCCTAAGCTAAGTCAAAAATCTGTGACTGGAGGCTAAAAAACTGTGACCTAGCTCACACGAACTCAGCTTAGAGGGAACACTAGTTAGAATGCCTGATTAGGACCAAGGAGGCCCAAATTAAAACCCCCTCTCTGCCACAAAGTTCATTTTATGGGTCCTGGGCTGATAACTCTCTCAGCCTACAGAGGCACAGCCATGACAGTATCTAGCACAGGGCCAGCTCGCCCACTAGGCAAACTAGGAGGTTACCTAGGGCACCAGGAGGGTGGGCTCCCCCCTCCCAGTGCCCCAGGCAAGCGCCTAGTTTACCTGCCTCCACAGCCCCACGCGCCCACTCACCACTGCCTGCCCCCTCCTTCCCTTCCCTCCCGAGTCTCCCCCCCCCCCGGTGTGATCACAGCCTGCTGTGCCTGGGCCCTGCTGACTGTGGCACGCTGTGATCGCATGGGGGAGAACGACGGGACAGGAAGGGAAGGGAAGGAGGGGGTGTGGGTGAGCACCTCAGCGTGGCATCCTGGGGGGGTTGCAGCAGGGCGACAGCAGAGGGACGGCACGGGGGGCGCATGCCTGGGGCACCACATGCCGTTGGGTCGGCGCTGATCTAGCAGCAAAATCAATGTGGGCAGCATATTCTGTCTATGTGTTCCCAGTTGGGAGCAGTCCTTTGAATGGAGTAAATGTTCTTTGGTTGGTTGTTTCTAACTGGTCTCTCTTTGTAACATCTCCCCGCTTCCACTTTTAGGTTGCTTATGGCTTTAAGTAAAATATATATCTGCTGTGGATGTTACACTCCATGCATCTGATGAAGTGAGCTCTCCGCTGTGACTCACAAAGGCTTATGCTATAAGGAATGTTGTTAGTCTTTAGCAGGGCCAGTGCCCAGTGAGGCTAGGAAGCTCTTGGTTATGACGCTGCATCAAGGAGGAAACAGCCCTTAAGTACAGTCTATGGCAAGGCTGTATACTGCTGTAGTTCAGAATTAACTGAGCTAACTAATCAGAATTAACTGAATTAACTTGCTATGACCCTGCAGAATTAACTGAATCCACTGTTCAGAATTAATTGATCTGAGATTCCTGAATTTTATGTGGAAGAAGGGGAAAGCAATATTGCATTACTTTGCAAACAAGGCCTGAAAAGCAGGGCTTTTTTTGAGCAGGAATGCACAGAAATGCAGTTCCGGCTGGCTTGACATCAGGGAGCATGCCTAATATGCAATTGAGTTCCTGTTGAGCTTTTTCTACAACCCCCCCCCCCAAAAAAAAAACCCTATGTGAAACAATGGTGACATCAGGGGGGGGTCTAATATACCAAAGAGTTTCTGCTGGGCTTTTTCTACAAAGAAAATCCTGCTGAAAAGCACAGCAAGTTTTGAACTGGGTCCTATTGTCAAGAATTGGGGGACCAGTGAGTGAGCTTTTTATTCTTTGAGACTGATAGAATTGATTTTTCTATTCCAAAGCTCCACAGATACAAATAAGGCATGAAATTGGTTTCTGTGAGTTCTATTTGTAACTGTGAATATTGAAAGTGTTATCCCAGATGGAAGCAGATCCCATTAACTAGAGCTATGATCACTGACCCGAGAGACCCCTGATCTGCCGCACAAAAGAAATATATATATATAGGTCAGTCACACTTTCAGTCCAACCTATATCTCAGATATCAAATCCATACCTTGTAGGAACCAATATTGAATTAGCATCTCTGGGTAGTGCAAATAATGCTGCTGGACAACAGTTTTGCATGACAACATCATGGTACGTACTCACAGCCAGGAACTATGGCCAGGAACACAGTAAGGAACACAGCCAGCAACACAATAAGGACCAAACTAGATGTGATGTTTGTCATGTGTTTTTCATGGGGACTGGCAGGCAGCCATATGCCAGCTGCCTGTCCCCATGGCGAACGCCCCATAAAAGTGTTTCAGGGCCATGATTCTGGTCCAGACCATAGCTTGGGGGAGGGGGTGCTCCTCCCCTTGCACCACTTGCCTGGCTAGAAATGGCACCAGGGAGCCTTATTTGCCCCATCAGGCAGCTGTGTGTGTGTGCTGAGTTTAAATGTAATTGCCATTTATATTGCTTTGCACTTGGTTACATGCAGCAGAACAGGCAACTGATAGAGTTTGCAGGGTATGAGATGTTTGCACTGAGAGCACTGTCACTTAAAAGCCAATCTAGTATATAGCAATACTGTTGATATTCTGGTTGCAAGCAAAGCAAACCTTTTTGTTTATATCAGTTTGCTTTGAGTGGTCAGTGATAAGGAGAGTGCACATTTTGCTGTCCTATTTTCAGCTGGCTTCTGTGATATATAAACAAAGAAGCATGGCCTTTGTCTACATTTAGACAGAAGTCACCAGTTAGAGCCACCACAGTTCTGTCTGTCTCACAGCCTAGCCTGGAAAGGGTTCACAGCAGCTGAGTTATACAAGAAGAGTAGAGTTGGTCCACCAGTGCTCTCAGTCATTATGCCTAGAAAGAGCAGATTAAGACTGTGCAATAATTGGCCATATTATTTTCTGTTGATTTTTTTTTTTAAGTAGTGGATGAATAACCTCCTGTTTGAGTGGCTGAAGGAAGTTGCCCTGAGTTAGTGTCTGGTTTATGACAGACATCATTAATGTGCTCCTTACATGATTTTAGCAGCCAGGATGGGCAAGGATTAATGATGGCAAGTGCTGGCCATAACTGATAAATTCCACCCCATGCCTGTCAGTTCCCAACTGCACTGGAATACTGCATGCATCAAACATCCTGCCCCAAAGAAAAATTGACCCCAGCCCTGCTAATAACACCCTTCCCACATTTATTTCACATTCAACACGCCAGTGGCCAAAGAGAAGTCATATGGTAGTCCAGGGCTATAGGCCTGTTGTTTCAGAATTGTTTTCAGTTAAGCAACTGGTGTCTCTTTCTCTTTCCATTAGTGGTGGACCATTTACCACTCATTATGAGAAATGACCATGCCTGGGCTGTGCCTGAGAGCCAGTGTGGTATAGTGGTTAAGAGTGGTGGACTCTAATCTGGAAAACCAGGTTTGATTCTCTACTCCTCCACCTGAAACCAGCTGGGTGACCTGAGGTCAGCTACAGTTTTCTCAGAGCTCTCTCAGCCCTACCTATCTCACAGGGTGTCTGTTATGGGAAGAGGAAGGGAAGATGATTGTAGGCTACTCTGTGGCTGATTCCGCATTAGCCTTTGCTCTGGCTCCGGAGCTGTGTTTCCCCCAGGGCAGATGTTGGTTTCCGCATATCATGACCCGGGGCGGCAGTTTGACCCGCCTCCAAAGCTGTATCGCCCTACATTTAGGAGATCCTCAAAAAGCGAAAAGTTTATTTTTGATGCGGGTTCGGGGCTCAAAATTTATGTGCGAAACTCACACCAATGCGTTGTCAAACTTCTCGCATCAGTAGAACACACCCACATAACTCCACACCCATGATTCCACCCAGTTTTTTCGTCATACTTCCTTAATTTCACTCCCTTTGAAAATTATCCAATATTTTCCTGAAAAAAGTAATTTTTTAAACAAATCACATTTCGCGATACAATGCGAAAAATATATAACAATATATAATGCGATTTTCTTTTACTGAAAGAAAATCAGTAAAAGATTTTACAGTAAAAGAATTTTACAGTAAAAGAATTTTACAGTAAAATTTTACAGATTTTACAGTAAAAGAATACCCCCATTCTTTATGGTATTCCATGTGATTTTGATAATGGGTCATTGCATTGTGATTACTTCCCCCCTCCGATTAAATCACTCCTGAATATTATAATTTTTTTTTCAAATAAGATAGTTACAACGCAACTAAATAAATAGCGATGCTACACGAACTACTTTAAAGTTGCGCGATTGCCACCTTTATCAATCCCCACCCCCCGCATGGCCTCAAACAGGAACAGGAATTTGATTACGCTTATAGGTTTATATTTTTGATAGGTTGGAAAAGTTTCTCCCTTAACCCCTCAGCATAAATCTCTCCCCCACAGACCTTTATGCCTCTATTTGTAATTTGTTATAGCTTTTAATGGAAAACTGTGTGCTTAACATTCAGCGTGTGTGGATAAAAATGGTGGATCGCCAACTCAGATTTCCTGAGGTTTAGATAACTTGCCAATGGCAGGGTGAAAGGAAAACACGTGACTTTGCCAGTATTATGCCTCTGGCATTACGTTGTAACGCAAACAAAGATGATCACGTTGTAACGCGAACACGCATGCATGTTTAAAAAAAAGGGAAGCGTATGAGGGAGGGGGAAATTGCTACGATTGTGGGGGGAACTCCGGGAGCAGCTGTAATGTGGAATCAGAACACACGGAACAGATTGGGAATTGAATCTGGGAGAAATCCTCTAGTGCAGAATCAGGAAATCACGCCTGCATGGAACAACAACAGAGCAAAAGGGAGGCAAACGCCAAATGCGGAATCAGCCTGAGTCTCCTTCAGGTAGTGAAGGGCGGGGTATAAAAACTAACATTTCTTCTTCCACCCAGGTGAAGATCTACAGGCCAAAACCCCTTTGGCAACACCAATCACTTTCCATGCAGCCTTTGTCAAGTTGTGGCACCCTGAGACTCACATGAACTGTCTCCAGCGACACAACAATATAATTTCTGGTTGCATAACCAAAAATGACACCACCATGTCATTGGATGCTCTAGCATTTCCCTCAGGCTCAGGAAATGATATTATGGCGCTACTGGACACCACTCCCTCTCCTTTTTTGCCACCAGTCCACTGAGAAAAGGTTTCTGCCACTGATCCAGTGGGGAAAAGGAATGCTTCAGTGGGGAGAGGGGTGTTACCCACTGAAAACAGACAAATCTGCCTAGAGATATTAAATGAAGCAACATCACTGAAATCCATCAGTGGGCACTTCCCCCGGCAAAGATTGCTGTGTGGAGTCGGGTATTTTGGTGGCTTCAGATTCTGCTTTTATTTATTTTATGTATTTATTTAAAACTATTAGCACCGGGAATGTTTGACCTTGCCTTTTGTTCTGTGGGGCGAAAAAGGGGTTAAAACATTGGTTTCTCCTTCTGGTTTATACTTTTGAGAGAGCGCACAAAATCCCAGAGCTTGGGAAGGGCTGAATTCTTCGAATAAGAGCCATCTGGATCGGCAGCTGGTGGTTTCATCTCCATATTCCCAGAAAAGACCAATGTAAGAGAAAGGACACCTGTGAAGAGCATTTGGACGGAGGAGGAGACATGAATTACACACCCCAGGCTCTCCAGGTTCAAAGTAAGCATCCCATTTTGCCCAGATAGAGAAAAGCCAAACAGATGCAAAACGTCACCTGCACCCAGCTGAAGGGTTAAACTTTCATTTTGGAGCCCTTTAGAAACAACGGCAGCATGCTGATTTTATCTTTGGCATTACCTCCTCAGAGATTCTTTTTTCTGTAAAGCTCTTGCATATAACAGATGGATAAGCACCAAGGAAGCAGAGTTATTATTAGTCAAGTAGTCGTCACATAATTACTAACCACATTCCTGTGAATTTCCAAAATGTGAAGAAAACAAGCTTGTTACATCTAGAAGCACAGGCTGGCCTGTCACTCTTAGATCACTTCTCAAGCAGAAAACGTCATTTCTCTGGGTGAGCTGCACAGAGTATGGCAGGTATAGATCTGGACCCAAAAAGGCATTGTGTCTAGGAAGAAGCAGAGGGAGGGAGCTTTGGGAGCGTCTTGTCAGCTGCATAGCATCCAACTGAGTTTGTCTCCTTCTTGTCTGCAGGTATATGGAGCTTTGGGCATGAGCCAAAGGTAGGAAAGCCAGCCTTCAAGTCAGACCTGGGGATCTCCCAGAATTACAGCTCTCCTCCAGACTACAGAGATCAGTTCTTCTGGAGAACATGAATGCTTTGGAGGGTGGGCTCTATGGCATTGTGCCCTACTGAAATCCCTGTCCTCCCCAGGTTTCACCCCCAAATCTCCAGGAGTTTCCCAACCTGGAGCTGACAACCCTACCCCCCCCCCCACTGCTGGTGGCCAGAGAGTACCTGGCGGCCAGAGGGTTCAACAGACTTCAGACTTTGGCCAAAGGCTCACAGCTTGGCGGGGGGGGGGGCTCCTGTCAGCTGGCACTATGAATAAAGAGCTGCCCTGGATGTATTTGTTTTGTCTGTGGTCTGACTTTTTATAATTATATTGCTTAATTCAGTTTGTTTTGGAAATTTCTATGGGCTGCTTTGGGTCCTTTTGGAGAGCAAACCCGCATAAGTGCCTTAAATAAACAAGTATAAAAGGAATGCATTGGACCGTCTGCACTGGGTTCTCCTGGAATCAAAGGACTGAGTGATCACCATCAAAGATGAACTACTGTGATGTTCTCAGGGTGGGGGGCTGCCCTTGAGAAGTGTTCAGACTTCTTATTTTGTGCAGCATACAGTAGCACACTATCTACTTGCAGAAGGAAGCCAGCATGACTGCACCTTAGCTGTGCTATCTCCACAGCTCTGCCTCCCTACTAGCCTCCAGATACCATTAAAAGTGGTCCTGGTAGTTATCTCAGTCCCATGGCCTGGGGCCTACATACCTGCTTCCATGTGAAACTGCCTATCTGTTACAGAGTCTGAAGAGGCCCGCTTGCAGGTACCATCTATTTGACAGGAGATCCAGAAAGCCACAGTCAAAAGGCCCTCTTTGGAGAGTTCCCAGTATTGCAAGACCTGCCAGAGCTGTACATCACATGTCTATTTGTTTAGTTAGATGTTTATATCCCATTTTTCTCCTCATAGAGGGCCCAAGTGGTTTTGGTATCAGTCTCCCCTCCTCCATTTTATTCGCACAACAAACCTATGATTAGGGCTGACAACTCCAATTTGGGAAATCCCTGGAGTTTTGGGGGTGAGCTTGAGTAGAATGGGGTTGAGGAGGGTGGGGGAAGGCCACAGCAGTGATAATGCCATTGAGTCCATCCTCCAAAGCAGTGATTTTCTCCAGAGGAACTGATCTCTGTAGTCCAGCAGTCAGATGCAAATCTGGGAGATCTCCAGTCTCATCTGGAGGATGGCAACTCTATGAGATAGAATATCTGGACCAAGGTCAACCAGTGAACTTCCATGGCAGAGAAGAATATAAACTGGGGAGGGGGGTCTCTTGCCAAAGCAGGAGGTCTCCCATCTACTCCCCCCCTCATTCCCAGCCAAGACTTGCCTGGTTGGCACAGGGTATAATGGCAGGAAATGGAGGGGCATGTCAGCATCGGTCCTGTGCATTATATCACTTCTGCTGCAAAAAGTTACATCTGGGTTGCACTCTAGAATTTGTCCAGCTCTCTATGGAGTGAATTCTACAGTATCACCTTAATGAAATGACATCACTTCCCATATTACACTGGAAGTGATGTCACATTCTGGCACTCCTCTATCTGCCCACAGTTCCTCCCGTGGTATCACCCCTCCCCACTGACATCAAATATAAACAGGGGAAGGGATTCTTGAGATACATCAAGGAAGGAATGTACACCTAAAAATGGTATTTTCATGTATTCAAATTCCTAAATACTTGTATTAGGGGGTATTGATAATTTCAGATTTAGGTTTGTCCCCCCCCCCACCTGCCCCTAGGATTCTGGAATTTTTCAGGTTCCATTATTTACTATGGGGGACATCAGGGAGGTGGAGCTGGAGCCAAATGACACCAAAATCGCAGGGAATTTTTGTGCTTCCTGTCCACTAGAGCATCAAATTCCAAGCAAATTGGACCAAGGGATTCAATTCTTAGGGCCCCACCAAAAGGTGCCCTCAGCCATCCGACTTTCCCTATGGGAGGGGGGGGATTCAAAGAAGCCAAAAAATCAAATGCACAAGAGCAACCACTGGCCAATAGCCTCCAAATACAAACAGAACCAACAAGCCTAAATGAACCAACTGCAAACCAGAAGATCCTAGCAGAGCCATGGGCTAATGTATCAAGCCTAACACAACCAATTTCAAACCAGGAAATTCCAAATGAACCCAGGGCCAATGCGGCAAGCCCAAAGGAACTAACAGCCCTTCCTCACTTGAACATCTGTTCGCCACCACTCCTGTGCAGAAGAAACAAAACAGCAATACAGCATGCATAAGCTTCCTTTTAGGTGCTTTTGTGGGATCTGCTTGTGTTTGTTTTAAATTGAGATACATGCCTACTTTCCTAATGTCTCATCTTCCAATTATATTTGAGGAAGCTTCTTTATGAGTGTGGTAAGAACAACATTTTTGGCATCGAATTTATTTTCTGTACATAAGTGCTCCCCCTAACATCTGGTCCCATTGCCTAGGAGACCTGCCTCCCTCCCTCCCGCCCTCCCTCTCTCCTTCCTGTTGCCTGGAAAACATGTAAACCTGAAGAAAAATAGGCCTGGAAGCATTATGCCAGCTTTTAATATTTTCATCTATTCCTTAATATTTCCAGAATTGGGGGGTAATCAATTTTCAATCAATATTGAATAACCCAGATACTCAAATATATTTGAAAAAATCCAGTAAGGTATTTTTAAGATACATATTTGGAAAAGAAATATCAAAATGCACATCCCTGTTTCAAGGCTTTCCAGCAGCCTTTCACTGAAATCCTAAAGCCCCGTGTCTGTTAAGAAGAACCAGGAAAGACTGTGGTTTAGACCCTGCTTGGAACTTTCAATTGGAGACCAAAGGCTTTTTAACAGACACTCTGGTGGTGCAGATATGAGGCTTTGCAGTCTAAGGGAGAGTTTGGTATGTCTAACACAACAGCAGGTCTTGTCAGCCACCAGCGAGCCTGCAGCAGACGTGGACTACTGCACCCTTCTTAAATCTTCGTTCGCGAAGTCAAGCCGAGAGAGAGAGAGAGAGAGAGAGAGAGAGGAACTTCCAATTGGTTAATCTTTGACACCACTGATTTAATGGTGACTTCCTATCAGAAGAGGAGGAGGAGATTGGATTTATACCCCACCTTTACTACCCAAAGGAGTCTCAGAGCAGTTTACAATCTCCTTTCCCTTTCCTTCCCCACAAAAGAAACCCTGTGAGGTAGGTGGGACTGACAGATCTCTCCAAGAACTGCTCTTGAGCAGAACTGCTCTGAAAGAGTTATGACTGACCCAAGATCACTCCAAGCAGTTGCATGTGAAGGAGTGGGGAATCAAACCCATTTCTCCCAGATAAGAGTCCACACAACCACTATACCAAACTGGCTTTCTCTTGGGCTTCCCTTAGTGCGGTTTAAATAGTTTACAAGCATTCTCTAGGGATTTGACTCTCTTGTGTTTCCCCTTTAGCTTCCTTTTTACTATTCCCCTCATTTTTGTAAAGTTCCCTCTTTTGAAATCAAATGTTAACAGTTTTGGATTTCATAACTTGCTTATTGATTTAATGCACAATTCAGCCTTGTTTAAAAAAATCACGTTTTGCCGCATAAAAAGAAGTCTCCACCCCAAAATGTAGTGCAGCCCTAATGATCTAACCAATGAAGAGTTCCACCTATATAAGGTTCCCCCACCATGATCTGAAAGCATACATAACAAATAAAAACAAATGTTGCTACCCAATTCACCTGGCCTCATAGTGTCATCTAGATCACAGTAAGGAGTAATGACCTAACCAATGAAGAGTTCCACCTATGTAAGGTTCCCCCCCCCCAATGGCTTAAAAGCATACATAGAAAATAAAAACAATACTAGCCAAAATGTATTACAGTTTATTTTGACATGTCTTCCATCTCTGTTTTCTGATGGTTGAACGTTCCTGAGATAGTTTCAGTTTCCTGTCGCAATCAGGTCACCGATTCACAATTAGTCATTTATTCTGTCTGTATCAACATCTTCCTAGGCTTCCGTTAACAGCAGGCTGTCCTTTGCACCTAAACAAAATGAGCCACCAGCTATTACTAAAGAACCAGATTGACCTTCCCCCCACCCCTTGAATGAAGCAAGTATGAGATCATTATCATTTTAGTATGCTCTTTTGCTGCCACTGTCATATAGGGAACAGAATACAAATCCAAAAAGAATGCCATGAATTAAGATTACATTTTCATATACTCTGATATTTCACAGAAGAAAATCTGACCTCATTCTCCCAAGCAGCAGATGAGATGGCCAACTTGTGCCTGGCTTGGACCACTTCTGATTTACAAATGACGGTTCACATGACATGGTGGAATACTCAGCCCCAGAACAATACCTGGACATTTTTTAGAAATTATCAAATAAATGGGTTGTAGCCCCAAATTCTCCCCGTAAGGCAATTCTTTGTGTGTAGGGATGTGGGGGTGGGGGGGAAGAGAACACAGATCATTCCACCATATAAACATTGACATACAATCTGGAAAGGCACATGTTTTCCACTTAGTTAGGCATGGGCTGGGAGACAGGGGCTGGGGAAAGGGGAGGGAACCATTAGGAAATGGTGTGATGTTACTTTTGGGGAAAACTTTGAAATGATGTCACACTTCTCTAGGAATCACCAGGTAGTCTATAGTCTATGGTAAAACCAGAGAGTTAATCTGATCAGTTCACCCTTTCCCTACCAGCAGCTTGCCTGATCAACATTACTCTCTTTTATAGTTGCTTTTCTTCCCACCAGAAAAAAGCTACATGGATCTGTTTTGGGAACTGGGGAATGGAGACTTAGGCTGATTCCGCATTTGGCGTTTGCCTCCCTTTCACTCCGGGGTTGTTCCATGCGGGTGTAATTTCCCGATTCCGCACTAGAGGATTTCTCCCAGATTCAATTCCCAATCTGTTCCGTGTGTTCTGATTCCACATTACTGCTGCTCCTGGAGTTTCCCCCACAATCGTAACAATTTCCCCCTCCCTCATACATTTCCCTTTTTTTTTAACACGCATGTGTGTTTGCATTACAACGTGATCATCTTTGCGTTACAACTATAACAAATTACAAACAGATGCATGAAGGTGTGTGGGGGGGGAAGATTTATGCAGGGTGGTTAAGGGAGAAAGTTTCCCCAACCTATCAAAAATATAAACCTATAAACATAATCAAATTCCCATTCCCATTTGAGGCCATACGGGGAGGGGATCGATAAAGGTGGCAATCGCGCATCATTAAAGTAGTTTGTGTAACATTGCTATTTATTTAGTTGCATTGTAACGACCTTATTTGAAAATAAAATTATAATAGTCAGGAGTGATTTTAATCGGAGGGGGGAAGAAAGTAATCTCAATGCAATGACACATTATCAAAATCACATGGAATATCATAAAGAATGGGGGCGGGTGGAAGCAAGGGATGTATTCAGTAACAAAAAATTGCGTTACAGTCTTATATATTTTTCATGTTGTAACGCGAAACATGATTTGCTTAAAAAATTACTTTATTTCAGGAAAATATTGGCTAATTTTCAAAGGGAGTAAAATTAAGGAAGTATGACGAAATAACTGGGCGGAATCATGGGCATGGAGTTATGTGGGTGTGTTCTACTGATGCGAGAAGTTTGACAGCACATTGGCGTGAGTTCCGCACATAAATTTCGAGCCCCGAAACCGCATCAAAAATAAACTTCTTGCAAAATGAACTTCTTGCATAGCCCTGGTTTTATGAGAAGGACAAAATATTGTTCTATTTTGTCTTGGTGGATTAGGCTAATGTGTTTTGGCATATTTCTATAAATATTTTTTAAAAAGAAATATGTTATCCCTTATTTAAATATTCATCAGTTGATCCATTCATTTCTTTTTGTGATCAGAATGTTCCAGCTTGTGCTGGTCGTGGTTGTCAGCTCAATGTGGCAAGTGGACAAGAATTTGGAATTCGTGAGCAGGGAATTAAGCAGATTGATGGGGATTAGCCCATTTCAGAGGGAACAGGTCAACTGTGTTTGCTGGGTCCATTGAGTCTTTGCCACCGGGGTTGTCACAGAAGATTAAGTACATTTCATGATTAAGAACTTTATTAATAGCATGTGAAAGGACTAAAAAGTCAGTAGGGAAACAAACCAATACATTGGGGGCTTTTTATTTTTTTTAAAAAAAATGTAGCGCCAGTCTATTTTGTGTATGGCACAATTGTGAGTCTAACAGAGTTCATGAGACTGGTTTTCTTTTAATCCTTTGCTTTTCTTGCATTCCGAGCCGTTTCCAAGTCCTGCTCTAGGACCCATCCCTGATCAGTCTGACAGAACTCACATCCTGTGAATCACACAACAGATTTAATGACCAAAAGGGGTGTCAGGTTGTAATTCAACAGTAAGGCCAGTACCTTATATTGAACAGGTGATTCAACAACCTATAAGGCCCTTTCAGAACTAGAATTCTATGACCAGTAAGGAGGAGAAGGAGGAGAGTTGGTTAAGACTACCTTAAGGAGTCCCAAAGCTGCTTAAAAGAGCCTTCCCCCCAGCTCCCTATAACAGGCACCATGTGAGGTAGGTGGGGCTGCGAGAGTTCTGAGAGAACGGTGACAGGTCCAAGGTCACTCAGCAGGCTTCTTGTGGAGGAGCAGAGAATCAAACTCATTTCTCCAGATTAGAGACCACCACTCTTAACCACTATACCACACTGGCTCCAGAGTTTTTGCACTCCCCCATGGGCCTTTGAAACTGTTTTATCTTAGCCTTTCTGCGACGGCTGCAGGGTTGCCACCACCAGGTTTGAAAATTCCTGAAGATTGGGTAATGCAGCCTGGAGAAGGTGGGATTTGGGGTGGGGAGGAGCCTCAGAATGGTATAATGGCAAACAGTCCAGCCTCCCAGCAGCCATTTTTTCCCTAGGGAACTGATCTTGAGAGCTGCAAAACAGCTATCTTATGCTCCTGGCCATGAAGCCTGCTGTGTGAATTTAGGCTGGTCCCACTCTCTCAGCTGAACCTGCTTCAGTGAGTTGTTTTGGGAACAAAATGAGGAAAGAAGGGAACCATAAACCACCCGGAGCTCCCAAGAAGAAGGGTGGGATTTTTTTTAAAAAAATCTAGATCCATAGATAGAACAACCCAACTTGTCAAGCAAAGCTGTTGGCATAATCAGATTGTATTTAATCCTGGTGAACAGTGACATATCTTGCATGACTGGTCATAGGGATGCAAGTTCTAGAGTTATGACAAAATATAATGCATACTGCATGCTCATTTCTCATATGTATGGTCTGCAGTATATGTGATCACATTCTGGGGAAGGGGAGTCTGTTCCCCTCTGAAAACAACTGCCCAACCATTATTGCTATAGGGGGAAAAAGTGTGTTCAGAATTTCCCAGCCAGCACTACTTTTATTGTAATGAGAACATATTGTTGCAGGTACATGTTGCTAATATTTTTAAAGGGGGGAGACCTGACACAAACACTCTTTAAAAGAAAATGATGGCTGAAGGTGCCTTTGTTTGCAGAAAAGCAGAATGAAGAGCTACATGTGCCTTAATTCTTTACAATTCTTAATTCTTTACAATTATGTTAAGAAAACCAATTCCAAAGTAACCAAGATAAAAGACCACAAAACGGTGTCGCTGACAAAACTTTCATCTAGAATTTGCTGGTAGAATGCGCATATTTCATCAGATTAGAGATATGTAGTGGGTAGAGGAAGACAGATTGACTGGAGATATTAAAAGAGTTTGTTATTTCAGTTTGTAGTTAAAGAAGCATGCAGCGCTTAATGATCAGACAAATTCATGGGACAGGGCTGATAAATGGCTAGCCCACAATGGATCTTCCACATAGTAAGAGAAAGCAGATCGCATTATCAGATGCTAGGGACTCATGTCTTGAACTGTCTTGTGGAATTCTAGCAGGAGCTCCTTTGCATATTAGGCCCCACACCCCTGATGTAGCCAATCCTCCAAGAGCTTACAAAAAAGAGCCTTGTAAGCTCTTGGAGAATTGGCTACATCAGGGGTGTGTGGCCTAATATGCAAAGGAGCTCTTGTTAGAATTTCACCCCTTGTCTCCCATACAGCCTGTTTGTTCCTAGGGCACTTCACTGACTATTGGGTCCACTGGCCTTCCACCTCAGGTGCATAAATGAGAAAGAGTGATTGGCTGAAGATCACCCAAGGAAGCATTGTGGTCAAGTGGCATTTGAGCCCAGGTCTCCCCAGCCCTAATCTCTAACCACTATTTTCACTTGCCAGTGATGGAGTTCTTGGCCTAGGCAACTGTCTGCACAAGACTTGCAGATGTCCCCGGCATCTGCCTCCCCCTGAAATCTCATTTGAGCTGCAAAAAAACATGGGACCCATATAGAGTCATGAAGGACAGAATGCTGCAGTGAGGAAAGGGAAGGGGTGAGATTGCCCCTCCTCCCTCTTCTGCAACCACAACTCCTTTGATAGAAGAGGAAGGAGGGTCATTTTCACCTTTCCGCACTGCAGTCCCCTGGCTGTTTGTCTGTGCAGGTCTCAAAACTCCAGGATTAATTTGGGGGACAGGGTGACAGACACCCCTGGGATGAGATAAATGTGTGTGTGTGGGGGGGACATCTGCCAGTGCCTTTCTCTGGTAGTTGACTGGATGCAAGCCAGAATGCTGAATTAGAAAGACCAGGATGTTGGTTAGCATGAGAATTTTTCTGCAAGGCCTGGAAGTCATCTTAGTGGGCTGAGAAAAGGAGGAAGGGGAGCAGAAGAATGAACAATGCACAGCAGCTGGATGGTATTCTGCTCCTGAACAGATTTTACAACACCGAGGCAACCCCCCTCCTCAAGCTGTGGTGTAATGTAATTCCAGAAACAAGATGGGGGAGGGGGGAGACAGCTGTGGTTTTTAAGTCCTGCGGATAAGGTATCTCTGACAGGAACAACTGAACTGTTTCCAGGGATGGATGAAGGTTGTTAAAAGCAGGGAAATCCCCTCATCCCTCACTTCAATTATGGCAAAGGAATTTTAAAAAAAGGTTCCTTGGCTCTTCCCCTATCCTCTTCTCCCCAGCATATCACAGAGGTCACTATGCATTGTAAAGCATCTGTCTTCAGGGCTACTTTGAGATCTGTTAGCTGTTAGCCTTTTTTAGTAATTTGGAGTTAGGGTGGCCAGCTCTGGGTTGGGGAATATCTGGAGATTTATGGGGGGGTAGAGCCTGATAAGAATGGGGTTTGGGAAGGGACTTAAGTGGGGTATGATCCAAAGCAGCTATTTTCTCCAAGAGAACTGATCTTTGTCAATGGGAGATCAGTTGTAATAGCAGGAGATCTCCAGCCACTACCTCAAATTTGGTAACCCTCTTTGGAGTTCAGATCATAGTTGGAAAAAGTCTGGTAATTTTCAAAAGCTCCAATGGGTGTGCTAACCTTGTTTGACTGGTTTGTGGCTCTGTGCCCCCCAAAAGCTCCCTTGTCCTGAATGGATTTTATGTTTAGGGTCTGATTGCTATATAGATACTGGGAGGAATCTCTCTTCAAAGTCATGTTGGAAAGTGTCAGGAAGGTGCCTTACCCTATAGCATGTGCTTAAGCCATTTGGAATTGTTGGTTTTACAGTTCATTTTCTATACCTCCCTTCCTTGCTTCTGAGCTCAGTAGTTTATGGCAATATAATTGTGGGTAATAACCTGTGAAGTAGGCTATAGAGGGGACTACCTTTCAGGAAAGGACTGAGGATGGTGAGCTTTTGACCTCTTCCAACTCTATGATTCAAGGAAGTGATAACCTTCTGGTTGAACCATCTTAAGAATGTTAGAAGAGACAACTAATCAGAGTTCTTTTTGCTGTAATGCCTACCCAGGCAAAGATAATGGATCTGTATTATATTTTGGCTGTGTGCTTTTCTGCAAGTTGACAGAAAGAACTCGTTGCAAGAGGCATGAACTATATACCTCATTTACTTCTTTTTAAATCTTTTTATTTAACTATTTCAGTATATAATAATCATATAAATATTTAAAGGGTTGTTTTAAATAGAAGAATGAGGCAGAAGCAGAAAATATAGAAGTAGAATCGCTTTAGGAAACAAAGTAGATAATGTGCACATATTCATTTGATAATATAATAAATTACGAGGCCATTTAATTGTCTAAGCAGAGCCATTCTCAGTATATGAACACAAGTGGATTGGAGTTGGGCAGCACCTGAATGGTAACTCATCCTCCAGATTAGTAATGAGTGTCCAAAAGGCCATTCTGAGATTAACCCTATATTTATATTATTACCTATTTACAAAATTTGCACCAAGGCAGCCAACAAGTTAAATAAGTATTATGAGAATGCATCTTTTTTTAAAAAAAACCATTAAAACCAAACAAAAACACATCATTAAAACAATTAAAACCAAAGATAAAATACCCAAAACATAAAAAAATGATGATTAAAACCTAGAGCGAGAAGGCGGGATCACTGAAGGAATACCAGACAAAACAAAAAAGTGCTCCCCCACCAGAGGAAGACAGCAACAGGCGAGGACAAGCAAATCTCCCTGGGGAGAGAGTTCCAGAGTTTTGGTGCCACAGCTAAAGCCCTGCCCCTTAAATATAAAATGCCATGATCAGTTTCTCAAAATAGCCCAAACATTTTCATAACAATCACACATATTTAAGTACCTCAGTGCTTAACTATCCACACCACTCACTTGTTCCATCATATTGTAGGAGAGCTATAGAATAATGGCACTGGAGAAGTATCAGAGGATGGGAGTGGAAAGATGAAAATAGCCTTGACTCCTCCCTAGTTAAGCTAATTCAGCCAGTTTGGTTAACTGCACGGACTCTTATCTGGGAGAAACGGGTTTGATTCCCCACTCTTCCACTTGCAGCTGCTGGAATGGCCTTGGGTTAGCCATAGCTATCGCAGGAGTTGTCCTTGAAAGGGCAGCATTTGTGAGAGCCCTCTCAGCTCCACCCACCTCACAGGGTGTCTGTTGTGGGGAGAGAAGATAAAGGAGATTGTAAGCCACTCTGAGTTTCTAATTCAGAGAGATGGGCAGGGTATAAATCTGCAGTCTTCTTCTTCAAAGCAGGTAATCATCAAATTTTGTCAGAGCAAACATTCCCAAATGGAGAGGTGAATTGGGTTGAATGTTTCCAGATATAAAGTAAGTAAGAATGAATTCACTGGAAAGATTCACTTGTATCCTACCCACAGAGCCAAATGGATCAATAAAACAAGAGATGGCAGAGTTTCATGGGCTCAAGTAATGCTTAAAGAACCTCAGAGAGACTAACAGAGATCCTTCAGTTGTCTAGGTGCTTAGGGGCAGGCAGGATGCCCCCAGGCTCCCCACTTACTATGGCAAGGCCCCCATAGGGGGCTGCCCAAGGGCGTCCAACAGGCCATTCACAAATGGAAGGGATGCAGTTCGCTGACAGCTGGAGGCCAATGCCCATCCAGGGGTTCAACCAGCTAGTGGTGGTTTGGCTGACTCAAATCACACTCTTGTGGACCACCTGGCTAGGTCAATCACACCCTTGTGGACCACATGGCCTGCAGAAACATGCTGGCAGGGTGTGATGAGGCCCTAACACAGCCTAAGGGTGGAGGCACAGCCAGGGAGTGAATGAGAGGGCAGAGTCCCAGCTGGAGGGAGGTGGAGGAAGCCTCCAAGGTTTGATTGGCCCATGAAATAGTGGGTGAAGTATGTAAAGGCTGAGAAACATGGCTGAGAGAGGGGAGAGATCCTAAGAGTTATACTGAAGTCTACTCAATGAGGCTTAATCCCAGGAAAGTGTTCTTCAGATTGTGCTGACAGTCTGTTAAGAGGAATTATTGCATTCTCACCAACTGTATCAATCAATAAAGGGACTGGAGAGCTTCTCTGAGGGAAGGCATTTAGTTTATTTAAAAAATGACTAAGGGTGGACATGATAGAAGTTTGTAATATTATGAACAGTACAGAGTGGATAGGATTTCTTTTTCTCATGGGACTGGAAACATGCCAATGAACTGGCAAGAGTCAGCAAGCAGAAGAAAGAGGCTCTGAAGCACCATGTTCAGAGGTTATTGCCACTTCAGGTAATGGGAGCATTGTGTAGTGGTGATCCATCAATTAATGATTTTACCCCTACCTTTTTCTTTTCTGTGAACACTGCAAAAAGCTCCATCTGTATTTGATGAAGAAATAACTCCAAACCTGCACTGCGTTAGTGCTTCACTACATAGGTTTGCAACTCATTTGCCCTTTAATGACAACCACTAAAAAAAAAGAAAAGAACAAAGACTCTCATTTCAGTCTTCCAAGCAAAGTAATAGCCTGCCTAGCATTCTAATCTTACTTAACCTGGCCTCCAGGTGAGGTTTTTTTATTATTATTATTAATGTTATCAAACATACTTGCATTGTTATTACTTTGCATAAATCATTACAACGGCTTAAAAGGCCTATTTATACTGGCATTTTCCCCTGCCACCTCCCAATCCAAAGCGTGCAAATTATTTGAAATGTGTTTTGTACTCAAGCACCACCTTTAGCTTTAGTTCAAAGCAGTTGACTCAGACTAGACTTAGAAGCAGCCGTTGAACGCACACAGCCTGAAGCCATGGCTTTCCCCTTACAAGGAGAACTATTTAAAGGGGAATTTTCAACTTGTTTTTTTTTTTAAAGCAAGGCTAGTAACCTGTTCTGGAAAAGCAGGCTTGTAATTAGTAGCGGATGATAGGTTTGATTTAAGGCCTATTCCTGTCCCAAGGCCAGAGGGAGAAGTTCCTAACACTTCAGAAAAATGCACTTTTTGATCAAGGAAAACAACTCCGCCTACTGTTGCCAGGGCTCACTCTGGTGGTGCTCGTGTTTTGTAAGCGGGTCTCAAGTTCAGTCCCTTCCATTGCCAGTTAAGGGCTTCTTTGGTAGCGGTCATTGACACCAGTGAGACTTCAAAGAGCTGCTGAACATCAGAAGAGACAATACTGAGCTGGGTGAACCAACAGTCTCACTCAATACAAGTCAAGATTCTTAGGTTTTTCCTTCTTGGTTGTGATCACGCATGCTAAACAGTGCAATTTCAATCCACTTTCAGTGCACTTTCCAACTGGATCTTGCCAGTTCACACAGTACAATCCAGTTGGAAAGTGCATTGAAAGTAGAAAGTTGAAATTGTCTTCCCCAATACTAGGAGCACTCTACAATATACACTACTAGGGCTTTCTTTAAAGCAAAAACTCCTTTGCATATTAGGCTACAGCCCTCTCATGTAGCCAATCCTCCAAGAGCTTACAGGGCTCTTATTAGAGGGCCTACTGTAAGCTCTTGGAGGATTGGCTACATCAGGGGTATGTGGCCTAATAGGCAAAGGAGTTCCTGCTCAAAAAAAGTCCTTTACACTACAGAGGCCCTCTGTGCAATAGTCCCCTCCTCTCCATGGCAGTAAGTGTGTGGGATGGGCACAGTTCTGAACATGGACAGAGAAAGCTTTTCCTCCCCACTGAATCACTACATTCAGCCTGAATGCCCAGTTCCTATGCTTTCTGTGACATCTTAGCAAAGACTTTTTTGAATCCCATTGGCTTCCATGGACTTAGAAGGCTGTAACTCTGGTAAGGAGTGTGGGCTCTAAGTGTGCCCCAACTATTTCTAGCCTGTGAGGTAGCCTAGGCTGAACATATGTGACCTGCCCCAGGTCACCCAGCAAGTTTCCAGGGCAGAGTAAGAATTTGAACCTGGGTCTCCCAGAGCCTAGTATGACACTCTTAACCACTAGATCAAACTGGTCTCTATTCATGCTTTTCATAGAATCATAGAGTTGGAAGGGAAGTCCAGGGCCATCTAGTCCAAATGCTTGCACAATGCAGGAAATTCACAAATATCTCCCCCCCATACCCCCAGTGACCCCTGCTCCATGCCAGAACATGGCAAAAAAAACCCCAACCAAAACCCTCCAGGATCCCTGACCAAATTGACCTGTAGAAAAATTTCTGCCTGACCCCCAAAGTGGCAATCAACATTTCCCTGGGTGTGTAAGAAACGGCCACAAGAGCTAAGCACTGATGCAAACCTTCCTGCCCTCCTTCTCATGATCTGCCTAATTCACAGAATCAATGACCTAAAAAACACTGTGTGATACAATGAAGAATACTCTACAATTATTAATACATTTTATCTCATAAATTGTGTGTACAGTTACTGTCTATTCTTCTGTTCTCATAAGTAAACCTACATCCATCCAATGCAATCATTACATACAAAGCATAATTCAGTCATATCACAGAATAGTGGAAAATGGACAAGTAAAATGCATGCACATGAGCACTAATGCATTATGCATTGCACGTTGTGACATTCATGCACTGCTACTGCTGACATATACTTTGAAATGCTGATAACACATGGTAGAACAATTTTGCCCTTCTAAACATCTTTCATCTAATACATCTTTACTGCTGTTCTAGTGCAGACTGATATGGCTACTAGGGGTGTGCAAAAAAAAAAATCAAAAGTAATCGGATTCAGAAATATACAGGGCCAAAATATTCAGAATACTGTATATTTTGGAATACCGGTATTCAGAATAGCCATATATACTGGAGATATATGGCTATTTCCTAATATATGGTCCCATTATACCCTATGGGCCATTGAAATCAATGGCAAAATAGGGTATATTGGAAGCCACCTGGAGAGGAAGGGGTTTGAGGGAGAGACCTGCAGGGGACTCTTCCCTATGAACTGCCCAAGTCCCAAAAAGATTGGGCCAGGGGTTCCCATTCCAGGGGCACACAAAGAGGGTGCCCCTATCCCACCATTATACACTATGGGCCATTGAACTCAATGGCAACATAGGGCATAATCAGAGGCTACTGGGGGGCAGGGGATTAGAGGGAGAGCCCCCAAAACTGCATGGAATCTGCAGGGGACTCTCCCCTACATAACCACTAGTCCCAAAAAGATTGGGCCGGGGGTCCCTGTCTTTGGGCTCCCCAAAAGGCCCATTGCCACCAATGCTGGGGAAAGCCCAATTAGCCACTTCCTCCACTATAATTGCTGTGGGAAAAGTGGCTCTGGCCAGAGGGGGGTTTGAGGGAGAGGCCCCAAAACTGCAGGGCAGTTTCAGGGGATTCCCCTACATGCAACTCCCTGGTCCCAAAAGACTGCACCAGACTCTGTGAGCACCCCAAAAGGAACACTGTTCCCAATGGTGAGAAAATACCAATTAGAGCCACTTCCCCCACTGTAATTATCGTGGGAAAAGTGGCTCTGGGGAGCAGGGGTTTTTGAGGAGAGCCCCCCAAACTGCTGTGCAGCTTCAGGGCACTGTCCCACACAAAACCCACAAGGCCAAAAAAAAAATGGACCAGGGGGTCCAATTCTTGGGGCACCCAAAGCCAAACCTAACTTCACATCAGAGAATCTCTATAGGACCCAAATGCACTACATCCATCTATCTACTCTATGAACCCTGCTGGCCTGGAATCAATATAAACCCAGTTGCCAACATCACTGCCATGCAAAACACAATCTGCTCAAGGTCTGCTCTGCAGACCTGGCTGCAGCAAACCCAGATGCCAGCTCTCCAGCCCTGCCCCAAACAACGCGGGGAGAGCTGGCCAAGCACAACAGGCATGCTGGTTCTGGGTCTCTCACTCAGATGCCAGCTTCCCTGCCACAGAACGCACAATCTACAGATGCAAGCTCTCCAGCCTTGCCCCAAACAATGTGGGGAGAGCTGGCCAAGCACAACAAGCATGCTGGTTCTGGGTCTCTCACTCAGATGCCAGCTTTCCTGCCAAAGAACATGCAATCTACAGATGCCAGCTCTTCAGCCCTGCCCCAAACAACACAACTTTCAAACAATAGAAGCGGTGGATCAGACCTAGCTCCACATCATTCTCTTATCTGACACAAAGCAAGAAACATTTAGACTTACCTTGAGTGATGGATGGTTGTCTGGTCCAGGCTTTTTTGCGTTACCCAGGGTGCACCACGAGGAGGCGAGCCAGAGTTGCACCCCAAATGAGGAAGATCACTGGGAGGGCCTCAGATTGTGTGAGAGGAAGGGAACCATTCCTTCTTTCTCAGCTCAGCAGCAACACACCAGCTATCACTGTCCCATTAGAGGGACCTCAGCATTGGTATGGCTGCTGGCTGCCTGTCATCATCACTGGCACCTCCCTCTTTCTTCCTCCTGCCCCTGAAAAAAAAAAACTGGGTTATCCTGGCTGGGCTTGTGGGTGCTGTTGATTACAGTTGTTGGCTACAATGGCCCTTTCAGTATTATTAGGCATGTGTGGATGGGGATTGGGAAAATTTGGATTGTTTTGCAGATTTTAAATCAGCATTCACTTTTGGTTTGGGGATGGATGAGAGGTGGAGGGTGCACTGCCAATTTGTGAGTGAGTTTTTGGGCTGTCTTTGGACTCTAGTCTATGTTTAGTGGGAGAGCATTTTACAACCACCTTCCAAGCACAGGCCAAGAGAGGATGCAGGCACAAGTAGGTGCTCACGTCATTCACTCTCAAAGTCTACATTCGGGGAGGCGAACAGAGACAAGTTGATCTTCAGGAAGACCAACTGCTCAACTGTCCAGGGTTGCAGGCGATTGCGATGTGGGCAGGCAATGTCGCCCATATTTGAAAAGACGCACTTGGTGGGCATGAGAGGAATGCCTTGGCCATGGAGGAGAGGGCTGGCCAGACCGCCTCCTTCATGACCCAGTAGTCCAAAGGAGACATTTCATGCGACTTGTTGGGCTCTGAAAGATAGTCCCTCACCATTGCAGCACCCGTCTCTGCTCTCAGGGGCCTACTGCTCCCAGAGGGGCCACCGAGCCGCCCAATGGGTGTCATCTCCACACTCTTCTTGGCATGAGTCTGGTGGGAAACACTGCCTAGCCGGGGAGGCTGGGGATGAACAGCAGTGGAAGTGGCAGATGAGCTGCTTCCACACCCCTTCTCCTCAGCTACCAGCACTGGGTCTGCCCTGACTCTGCAGCGCTCAAGCTTCCGGGAGAGCTCGTCTCACCAATGATCGAGCTTGTTGGTCTGCTTGGCAATCGTGCCCTTAAGGCATGAGTCTAACATGGTCACCATCATGTAGACCTTATCCTGGGTGAAAGTCTGAAAGCAGGCCCCAAGCCCTTCCTGCAGCCTAACAAGGCACAGACTGCTGAAAGAACGTCTGCACGGCCTTGAGCTGGCACTAGAAATGAGGCCAGGTCCTCATGGGCCATGTGGACCATGGGGACCACCAGTGTGATGCTCGCCGTATCAGACAAGAGCATTTCTGTGTGGGTCTTGAGGGGCCCAAGAACCTCCACAGTCTGAGAAATGACCACCCAATCTTCTTGGATGAGACGGTTCTCATCCCAAAAGACCCTCGTCTCAGAGACAAAGGCATCCAGGGCTGCTCTCTGCTCCACCATGCGCTCCAGCATGGCACAGGTGGAGTTCCAGAATGTGCTGACATCACAGAATGCCCTGGCACACCTGTCAGTGTCTGTTTCTCACGCAGCAGATATGAGTCCGTATTGCTGCATGAGAAGTGACCTGTGATGTGCCAACACTTCTGGAGCAGATGTTGGTACTCATGGATCGCAGCTAGATACTGATGATTCTGGCTTTTCAACTGGCCCAATGCATCCTTAACCATGAGGTGGAGAAGGTGGGCCATGCAAGGAAGGCGTTTTAGGCCCTGACGCTGGACACCTGCCTTGATGTTGGAGCCACCATCAGTCACCACGAAGCCTGTGGCGATGTCCCTGCCTACCCAGGCCTCTAACTGCCATGAGAGAATGACTCCGAGAGTGTCCACTGTGTGCGGCGCATCGACTGCTTCGGCATGCAGCAAGGCCCAGCGATAGCCGGCCTGGTGGCCCTGACCCTGTCTGCTGCTACTGCCACCCCCATCCTGCAGCTCACTGTGTTGCCACCAATGCACAGTCAGGGAGAGATACCCCTTGAACGCATGTTGAGAGCTCCAGATATCTGAGGTGAAATGAACAGTCCCCCCTGGCAGCATGGGACAAATGCTCCTTCACCACAGATCTGGTTGTCCTGAAAACAGATGGCACAATGGTCCTGCAAATGGTGGTTCTAGCAGGAACTTTGTACCAGGGCGCCAGGTACTCGAGCAACCCTAGCACCCCAGGATTCTCGACCACTGAAAATGGAAGCCCATGGGTGACCGACCTGACGAGGTTCCAGGTGATCACCCTCCTGCTGTACCTGATTCCCCCTCTTGGCACACAGGTGCCACCCCCACCAAACATCTCAGGCAGAGATGCCTGGTTTCCCTGCGCTGTCGCAAAACTCTCCTGGAGAGCTCTGGAGGTAGTCATGGTGGGACGGACGTCCTGACTGAGTGGTGTTGGCAGCTTAGGCACCCCAGCACCAGTCTGCTTCTCCCCCTTAAGAAGCACCGCCTGGTGGTGCATCCACAGGTGGTTCCGCATCCCCCTCGGAGTCAGGTGGGCAGGGTCCCGCCCACGACTGATCCGGACCCTGCACAGCTGGCACTGCACATAGCGTGGATCCTCCGTAAGTCGGAAATGCTTCCAGACTTTGGAGGTGTACGGATGCCCAAGCTGACTGGCAGCTTGGGTGTACAGAGCCATCTCCTGAGAGGTGCTCGGAGCAGACACATCATGTCAAGGTAGCAGGAGGGGCTGGCCACCGGGGGGGAAGTGAGCAGAGATGGAGGCACCTCATGTGTCTCCATTTCTTCCTCCTCCACCCCATGCAGACTCCCCTCTTGGCCATCCCCTGAAGGAATGCTGGTGTCCGAAGAACCGAAGAAGGGGGCTGGTCCTCCTCAACCAGCTTCTCCTCCAGCTCCTGTACGACACTCTGCACCCTCCTTGGGGTGATCATTTTGGACAGAAAACTGTTCCCAATTCTCATCTCCAAAGAGGGCTGCTCTTGCTGCCCCTCCTCCGGCTGCTGTGGCCAAGCTACATCAGCCAGAGGAGAGACTGCCTGAGCAGCAGACCCCTGCTCAGTGCCAGCACCTAATGGCACCTCTGCTAGGGGCGCCCCAGCAGCAGCCTTGATGAAGGGCCCAAGGCAGGCCTTCTTCATCACACTTCAGCCAGAGGTCGGAGTGCTGGAAGGCGGCTGTGGAGTGGCCCTACACACAGGTGTGTGTGTGGGGGGGTGGAAACTGGGTCCTCCCCCTCCCCTCCATCCCTCTAATCTTCTTCTTGGCCTTGCCCCCAGGGCCCCTCTTCTGCTGCCTGTCACTCATGTCACTCTTGGCCAGTCTCCCACAATCTGAACTGAGAGTGGGGTTTTTTACAAACCTAACTCACTACACTGTATCCTGAACCAACAGGTGCCCTGACTTCTTTTTAAAAACCCTCCCACCAAAACTTGTTTGTTTGTTTTTTTGGGTTGTGGTAGTAGTCTGGTAAAGTTTAGGAGACTAGGTGATCCTGCCTCTACCTGGCTACAGTTTTTAAAAGGCTACCTTGAGATGAAGGCAATCCTTGTTATAGCCTCCTAGTCAAACTTCTAACTAGATCCTGGGACAAACCAGATTTCCTTGCAAACCAGAAATCAGGTGTCTCCTATAACTAGAGAGAAGCTATTGTTTACCCTATGGAAATCTAAGGATGCACCGGTTTTCAGTGACTGAAAGCAAGATGCACTGCAAACCTAGTCTCTTTAAAAGGGAGCCTGATGTGGCCTAGTAGTCACGCTGCCTTTTATGAGAAACATAAAGTCTTTTTAAATCCCTCCTATCTGGCCTAGTTGAATTTGGATTAATTTTTTTTTTAATTTCAAAAAACACAATCCCTAGAAACACCCTTATTAGTGGGGCAGCCTATTTAGTGGCCTAGGCAAACCGAAAGCACCCTCAGACTCCAAAAATAGCTCTATAAAAACATGAAAGTGTCCCACCCCAAACAGCCCACACACCAAGCCCCTCACACCAACCAGAGGTAATTAAAAAGAACCAAAACATGACAGAAAGAAACCTAACTTTTAACACCCCCCCAAAAAAAAAAACACAGAACCAGGAAAAGGGACAACAAGACAGGATGCAAAACCAACAGCAACAGATCCAAACAAATCCAACTGAGAAAAGGCCAACAAACTCAACTGTTAAAAAACTAAACTTTTACCAATAAAAAACCTCAGGCCAAATCAGTCAACACCCCCCCTTACCCCCCCCCCCCAAAAAACAGAACTAGGAAAAGGGACAACAGGACACGATGCAAAACCAACAGCAACAGATCCAAACAAATCCAACTGAGAAAAGGCCAACAAACTAAAAAAAATGAACTTTTTAACAATAAAAATTAGACCAAACACCACCCCCCCAAGAACCAGAAGAGAAAAAGAACAACAGCAGCACAACACAGCAGCAACAAATAAAACACAAAATCCTTTTAAAACAGTAAAAAAAACCTTAACTTTTAACAATACAGGAACTTAACCAACCCTTCCCCCCCAAAGAAAGCTTCACCCTAACCCCAGGAGATTTAAGCCACCCAAATCAGGAAAAGTAAAAGAACACTGCACTTTTAAAAGTCCTCTCACTAAAGTAAGATATAGACAGATTGGCAACCCCCCACCCCAGGCCCCCACCCCCAGCAGAACCCCCTAACCCTAACCCCCAAAAAGCTACCCACCCACCCAAATCTGGATAAGTAAAGGGACTCTGAGTCTTAAAAAGTCATTTTACTTTTATCCTAACTAAAATAAAAACAAGAACCCCAAGACTGTCTTACCTTAGATGTCTTCTCCAGGCAGGTCAGGCAAGGCTGAGAGAGAACAGCAGCAGCTGAGGCCAAGGGCCAGCGCAGCACAATCTCTCTCTCACACCAACACCAACACAGCAGCAATGGAATGGAGTCCAGCCACGCAGACTCCTTAAAAAGGTTCTCTGGCCCTACATAGGGCAGTTTCAAAAAATACTACTGCTCTGTGATTGGCCAGAGAACAGTGTTTACTTGGATACCCAAGTAAACAAAAGAACACCAATGTTGCTAATGGCTGGGGGATTAGCCCAGCCATTAACTACACAACAGCCCTGCAAAGCATGCATTTGCAATGCATTTTGCAAATGCATGCTTTGGATTGGCTGCTGGGGCTCCTCTCCCCCTCCCTGCCTTATCCCAGGGAGGCTATGGGAGAGGCAGGAAAAGGCTTCCAAAGGTGGGAAAGGAGGCAAGCAGCTTCCCTGAAGCTGCAGAAGCTCCTTTCCCACCTTTTACATTGAGTTCCATGCAAGCATCAGGGAGTGTTCGGCGGTCTATTCGGTTAGGCCGAACCGAATGCACACCCCTAATGGCTACCTACCCGAAACTGACTTTTTCCTGCTAGAGGCAGTACTGGCTTGGTGGGGAATAGCAGAAGGGAAAAGTATTAATGTCCTGCCTTGCTACTTCAGTCCTGGTCCAAACTGCCAGACTCTACAGCTGCTTTTAAATATTAAAATAATATAACCAAAGAGCAATCACAGAGTTCTACATATAACATGTAGTTTGCATAGTATTCATCGCAGGTTCTCTTCTTTCTCCCCACCCCCCACACCTTAATCAATAAAATGAAAGAATTTTGAAGACAGACTCTCTTTAGGACAGTCTTTGTTTCACAACCTAGTTCGCATTCTTCATGACAACCAACTTTTCTGTAAATCATTAAATGCCTGAACACCATTCCTGTGCATATGTCACTTTTAAAAGCAGTGTCTTACAATAGGACAAGGAAAATAAGAAGGAATGCTCAACAAAAATTGCATACTTGTAGACATGCACACATATGCAGCACGAATTTACCTTCCAGAATACTAATACCTTGGTTTATATTAACATCTGTGTAGAATCTCCGGAATACTAATATCTTGGTTTATTTTAACATCTGTGTAGAATCTCCATTAACCTACAAGACAAAGAAACTTTTGTGACATTCTGAAAATTGGCCTTGCAGGACTGTTCCTGCATTGCCTAAGGTTTGCACTGAACTGACAAAAAAAATGAAGCGATAAATCCAAAGATTCCTTTCTTGCCCTTTGAGAGGTAACATATTTTCAGTTCTGCCTTTAGTATTAAGAAAGGCTTCAATGTGAAGAGGCTTCATTATTACCGTGAAAGGAAATCAGCAGCCAAGGAAAACGATGCCTCCTGTCCAGTATGTTGTAATACATAAATCAATTGATTGAAGCCAGAAATAAACAAAGCCAGGGCTTTCTTTTGAGCAGGAACGCAGTTTCAGCTGCCTTGGTGTCAGGGGGTGTGGCCTAATATGCAAATGAGTTCCTGCTGGCCTTTTTCTACAAAAAGTCCTATGTGAAACAATGGTGATGTCGGGGTGTGGCCTAATATCCAAATGAGTTCCCACTGGGCTTTTCTACAAAACCCCCCAAAGCTAATGTGTTACAAGGGGGGAGCTTTTCACAAACATTTTTGTCCCGTGGGAAAGTGCCCCCTCATTGGGGAGCATAGGCTTCAAACGAGGCAAAAGTATTCTCAGCACAGTGGCTGTGAGCATGCATTTTTGATATTCATTTAAAGTGAGGGTAATATGATATAGGAAGCATTGCCCTCACTCTGAAATACTTTGATGAAGATGCTTGTGGAGAAATGCACTCTACTTTGGGCTACATCGCATTGTTGGGGCTATAAAACCTTCTTGTTCATTGGAGGAAGTTTTGCTGTTGGTACAAGGACAGGAATTAGGAGAGTGGCTAATTGCTGTCAATCACCTCCATCGTACTGATGCCCCTCACAAGCACGTAGTACTTGAGGTTTGGTACTAGATTCAGAGTCAGAAGGTACTTCCAGGGTCATCTAATCTAACCCTCTATATGATGCAAGAAATTCACAAATATCTCCCCCTACATACACACCCAGTGACCCCTATTCCATGTCCAGAAGAGGGGGCAGAATCCCTAACCAAACTGGCCTGGAGAAAAATTGCTGCCTGACCCCAAAATGGCAATCAGCATTTTCCTGGGTGTGTAAGAAGGGGCCACAAGAACTAAGCACTGATGCAGTCCTTCCTGACCTCCCTCTCATGATCTGCCTAAATTCACAGAATCAGCACTGCTGTCAGTTGGCCATCTAGCCTCTGTTTAAAAACCTCCAAAGAAGGAGAGCCCACCACCTTCTGAGGAAGCCTCCACTGTGGAACTGCTCTAACTATCAGGAAGTTTAGCCCAAAAAGTTTAACCAAAAGCTCATTTAATTTCAACCCATTGACTCTGTTCCGACCTTCTGGGGCAACAGAAAACGTGGAAATGTTTCTGTCCAGAAAAGAACAATCAAAATGCCATCTTACACTCTGGCATGAATGTGACACCTAGGAGGTGACAGAGACTTGTGCATGCCAAATGCTAGATAGTATCTCTTCCTGGAAAGGACAGGAAAAGAAGGATTGACCCATGAGAGAGTGGGCAGATATAGGAGTTAGATTTCATTGACACAAAAGGAATGGCATCCATTTTACAAAGTTTATTCTGGGGATGACTTCAGAAAAGAGCTCTCACACCTGGGCTCCACCTTGATGGCTTCCATTTCTATGTAGAGCTAACAAAGGGCAGGCAGCCCAGACAAAGACTCAAGGTAATGGTTGACTGATAGAATGCTGTAACTTTCAGAGTAAAGAGCCTACCCTAGAATAACAACAGCCCAAAAGTCAGAGTATATTTAGCAAAGGGACAAAGATTTTCATGGATGCACCTTTACTTTGTAAACTTGTTCAGTCTGTTGCTGTATGCATGTGGCCATTTTCTTTGTAATAAATGTCTTATTTTGCATGCTGGAAGTTTGTTCTCAATAACTCTGCTAGAACATGTTACTAAAAGGATGCCAGGGGAAAGAAGATGGTTGGTCAGTAGATCACTAGATCCCCAGGAATGTGCAAGTGCAGTAAGTTGTCCACATGAAGCCAAATCATTATGAAAGCAGGAGATGTAGGCACTAGGCAGAGCTTGGAAATAGCAGTGAAGGTGGAGTGCTGGCCTTCTTGGTGGAAATGAACTCTATTTGACCAATGGATGGCAGAGTAGTTTTATTTAGAGAGAAGAAAAGGAGTTTTGGAGTTGTTTGGGCTTGGATAAGTAGCACTACCAGCTCTCAGAGGGCCGAAAGTGGGTCAGTGCTTGTGTGTCAGCAAGACATTTGTGATAATGTTGGACCACAATGTTATCACTCTAGTTATATGATCTTTGATTGGCTAGAATTAAGCTGCCAGCAAGAAGGTTATAAAGAGGGGAAGTGAATAAGCACAAACTCCAAAAACTAATTAAGGCTGTGGTTACAAAAGCAGTTTGATCTGATATCATTGTGGTATCATTGTGAATTTAAAGAGTACAATCAAACAGCGATATCTGCCTTCCATGCCCAATTGTCACTACCCTGTTCTGTCCTGTCTTCAAAGCAGAGTTAACTGTCTCAGAGGGAAGTCTGGTCTTTACTGATGCCAGCACTTTCACCCCACATTTCCGGCTTCCTGAATTTCCTTCTTGCAAAATCAAGCCATTTGGGAAGTCTACACCTTTTTTCTTTCTTTTGGATCAGCAGTGTGTGAATATGCACATAATTGTCCCTGGCAATGTCAAGTAGTCATTCTAGATTGGGAGTCCCCAGGGGAGTTGTTTTTGAGCAACAAATCCCCCCCACCCCAAAAAAACCACCCTCTCTCCTGTTTCTGCATCAAAGTTGTTGTTTGAGAGCATCTCATGATTGACACAAGGGTAAATGTACTGAAGTCAATGGGACTACTCTCATGTAAATCTGCACTTCATCCCTCTCCATGTATTCCAAGGAAGAGTGGCAAAGGAAAGGAAGCTGAGAGGGTCTGGAGTACTTGACAGAGGGATTGTGGAACTGTCAAAACAGACCCAGAACTTTGGATACGTACTTATATGCATGGGTAAAAGAAAAAAAAAAAGGATTCTGCAACAATCTGAACAGTTGTCCATGGGGCGAGTGTGTGGTGATGCCGGATGGGATGTCTGATCAAAACTTCCCACTACAAAATAAAATTATGTAATCAGAGGCATAGCCAGATCGCATCAAACCCATAGTGTGGCCACAACCTAAACCTGAGTAGAATTTGGGGAATATTTAGTTCTCTAGAATCCCAAATCTGATCATGAATGTTTAGAAGCCTCAAATGACTTAGCAAACTCCTGTTCCCATCTCTGATATTCTGAGGGAACACAAATGAAGATATAAAGACCATCTCTAGAGGAGAATCAACAAGTGGGAGAGTGTTTCATTTTTCCTGTGCCTACTGATTCTCACCTGAAAGCGCCCTACCAGTTCGTTTTCTCCTCAGTCAGGCTATTATTTTCTTAATTTGTGCCCAGTCAGGAGAAAAAAATATATATGCTGAGGGGGCAAGGAGGTGGGAGAAGAAAGAGCAGATGGGAAAAGAATAACCATTTCTCACCAACCTGCCAATTCTCCTTGCAAATCTGTCTCTCAAGCAAAAGTGTTTCTAGGAAAAAGAAAACACTTTGTTTGAATCTCCACATTTCTCTCGAGAACTGCTAAATCCCTGATGTACAAGCTATTCACTGAAATATTTCAGTATATTTGAATTTTAGGACATGAATGAATACACAGTTCTTGCTTTAGTGAACTGGTTTTTACTTTCTCTTGACAAGCAGACATCGTAAGTTCATTAAAAGTTAAATTAGTTCAGACTGATGTGACTATATGGTCTCTGAGCTATGATTTGGGATTTCCATTGTTCCATTTTGCAAAGTACTGCTAAAAATTGGTTACCGTGTCCAACTACAAAGGTATACAGAATGGGATTCCCACCAAAATTACAATTTACCAGTGCAGCTTCGCCTTTCTTCTCTCCTTTTGCTCCACTCCCTCCTAACATTGCTTTTCTTCACACATGCACACGTATATTTGCTAGGGCATCAATGCTTTGGGTTGAAATAGAGGGCCCCAAAGGAAATTTAACTATGGGAGTTTGTTGTTGCCCACCAAATCAAAAGATAGAGGATGATTATAATATAACGGAAGGCTTAAAGATAGGGGCTAGATGTAAAAACTGTGTTGTAATAGGTGATTTTAACTACCCGCAGATTGATTGGATCAATATATGTTCTGGTTGAGAGAAAGAGATTGAGTTTCTAGATGCTCTCAATGACTGTGGTATGGAGCAGATGGTCTCTGAACCTACCAGGGGTGGGGCGATCCTGGATTTGGTCCTAAGTAATGTCCAAGACTTGATGAGAGATGTAAAAGTGATCGCACCGCTTGGGAGCAGTGACCATAACATTGTTGATTTCACCGTTTGTATAAATAGAGAGTTGTCCCAAAAGACCAGCACAACCACGTTTAACTTTAAAAGGGGTAAATTCTCTGAGATGAGGAGGCGTGTCAAGAGGAAACTGAAAGGAAAGGTAAATACAGTCAAAACCCTTGGGGAAGCTTGGAGGCTATTTAAAACTACAATCCTAGAAGCTCAGATAAAATATATACCACAAGTTAGGAAAGGCACGAACAGGTATAAGAAAAGGCCTGCATGGTTAACAAACAAAGTAATGGAAGCTGTAAAAGGTAAGAAGGACTCCTTTAAGCGGTGGAAAACCAGTCCAAATGAGATTAATAAAAGGGAACACAGGATGTGGCAAATCAAATGCAAGACTGTGATTAGGCAGGCAAAAAGGGACTATAAGGAGTATATTGCAAAAAGCATAAAGACCAACAATAAAAATTTCTTCAAATATATTAGAAGCAGGAAACCAGCCAGGGAGGCAGGGGGGCCTTTGGATGACCAAGGAGTCAAAGGATTACTGAAGGAGGATAGGGAAATGACTAAGAAGCTGAATGCATTTTTGCCTCCGTCTTCACTGTGGAAGATGAGAAGTGTTTGCCTGCTCCAGAACCACTTATATTGGAAGGGGTGTTGAAAGACCTGAGTCAGATTGAGGTGCCAAGAGAGGAGGTCCTACAACTGATAGACGAATTAAAAACTAATAAGTCACCAGATCCGGATGGCATACATCCAAGAGTTCTGAAAGAACTCAAAGTTGAACTTGTGGATCTTCTGACAAAAATATGTAATCTTTCATTGAAATCTGCCTCCATTCCTGAGGACTGGAAGGTAGCAAATGTCACCCCCATCTTTAAAAAGGGTTCCAGAGGAGATCCAGGAAACTACAGGCCAGTCAGTCTGACTTCAATACCAGGAAAGTTGGTAGAAACCATTATCAAGAACAGAATGAATAGGCACATTGATGAACACGAGTTATTGAGGAAGACTCAGCATGGGTTCTGTAAGGGAAGATCTTGCTTCACTAACCTGTGACATTTCTTTGAGGGGGTGAACAAACATGTGGACAAAGGAGAC
Organism: Heteronotia binoei; assembly: GCF_032191835.1. Taxonomy (NCBI): domain Eukaryota; kingdom Metazoa; phylum Chordata; class Lepidosauria; order Squamata; family Gekkonidae; genus Heteronotia; species Heteronotia binoei. The sequence continues at coordinate 146,111,470 of NC_083226.1, read as the reverse complement.
CTGATAGATATTGTTTACCTTGACTTCCAGAAAGCTTTTGATAAAGTTCCTCATCAAAGGCTCCCTAGTAAGTTCGAGAGTCATGGAGTAGAAGGACAGGTCCTCTTGTGGATCAAAAACTGGCTAATTAATAGGAAGCAGAGAATGAGTATAAATGGACAGTCTTCGCAGTGGAGGACAGTAAGCAGTGGAGTGCCGCACTGCTTACTCTCAACTCCAAATCATTTATGAACAAGTTAAAGAGCATGGGACCCAGTACTTATTTATTCCGTAACTTATATCCCGCCCTGAGCCACTTGTGAGAAGGGCGGGATATAAGTTACGGAATAAATAAGTACTGGGTCCCATGCTCTTTAACTTGTTCATAAATGATTTGGAGTTGAGAGTAAGCAGTGAAGTGACCAAGTTTGCAGTTGACACTAAATTGTTCAGGGTGGTGAGAACCAGAGAGGATTGTGAGGAACTCCAAAGGGATCTGTTGAGGCTGGGTGAGTGGACATCAACGTGGCAGATGAGGTTCAATGTGACCAAGTGCAAAGTAATGCACATTGGGGCCAAGAATCCCAGCTGCAAATACAAGTTGATGGAGTGTGAACTGGCAGAGACTGACCAAGAGAGAGATCTTGGGGTCGTGGTAGATAACTCACTGAAAATGTCAAGACAGTGTGCAATTGCAATAAAAAAGGCCAACGCCGTGCTGGGAATTATTAAGAAGGGAACTGAAAACAAATCAGCCAGTATCATAATAATGCCCCTGTATAAATTGATGGTGCGGTCTCATTTGGAATACTGTGAGCAATTCTGGTCACCGCACCTCAAAAAGGATATTATAGCATTGGAAAAAGTGCAGAAAAGGGCAACTAGAATGATTAAAGATTTGGAACACTTTCCCTATGAAGAAAGGTTAAAACGCTTGGGGCTCTTTAGCTTGGAGAAACGTCGACTGCGGGGTGACATGATAGAGGTTTACAAGATTATGCATGAGATGGAGAAAGTAGAGAAAGAAGTCCTTTTCTCCCTTTCTCACAATACAAGAACTCGTGGGCATTCGATGAAATTGCTGAGCAGTCGGGTTAGAACGGATAAAAGGAGGTACTTCTTCACCCAAAGGGTGATTAACATGTGAAATTCACTGCCACAGGAGATGGTAGCAGCTACAAGCATAGCCAGCTTCAAGAGGAGGTTAGATAAAAATATGGAGCAGAGGTCCATCAGTGGCTATTAGCCACAGAGTGTATATATATATATGTGTGTGTGTGTGTATATATATATACACACACATAAATTTATATATATATATATATATATATACACACACATAAATTTATATATATATATATATATATATATATATATACACACACATAAATTTATATATATATATATATATATATATATATATATATATATATATATATATATATATATATATATGAACCCCTTGCAATGTGGGTAGTTCCATGGAAAGGTTCTGCAGCAGACACATAAAAGAAGAGCCTGTTTCCAGAAAGGTAGAATATTTGGAAAATAAAGAACTGGAGTGATTTGATAGAATAAGGAAATATTTGAAATGAGGGTGGGATTGACAAGGATTTGAAAAATTAATTGCATGCACTATCTGTCCCCAACTTTGCATGCACTATCCTGTCCCCAAATTTTATCTGGAATATCTAAACTGGCATTTGCAAAAGAACAAACAGGAATGTTGAAGAGTGATAGCAAAGGAAGAAATAATAAGAGTAATAATAGGTAAGGAAGTATCTACTTCCAGAAAAACAAATCAACCCACTCACAAAGCTTCAAGCTTCTGGGTACTTTTTTCAGTCAAGGGTCATTCTGAGGTAAAAGCAATTATAATAATAATTACAGAGAAATGGAGCCCACAGCAATGGGTGATGCACAAGGCAATCTCTGATGCAGAGAGCGAATATTCAATAGATGATGTTTATGTTGCAGTGACTTTGTGATCATTCACCTAAGGTAGGAGTCCCTAGTCTTATCTTATGAGTGCTTTTGGGAATTTTGAGAATGTTGACTAGGCAGCTCCATCAACTGGCTGCCATGGTGGTTGGGATCAATCACAAAATGACTGCCTTCAAGTGCTAGTGCCAGTTACAAAACACTGGAAAGGTGTAAACCAGATATCCTTGTGCAATGGAGGCAGCTGTTTCTGAAGGGGTCTTCCTGCAGACACACAGGTGATGCCTCATAGGTTCTTCAAATGGAGCTCGTGCTCCAATGAGGAGGAAAACAGCTGGAATTGGCTCTTTGTCTGGAGGAAGAGATGGTATGGGGAAGAAGGACATACTGTAGGTTATTGGTGGCTTGCAGAAGTCACAGCTGCAGCACCATGCAAGTGGCTAGTTTTACATGGCACCAGCATATAATGCCATTATTCCACTGCTGATGGAGCTGATGAACCCATCAGCTCCATCAACACTTCCCAGTGGCCACTGCTAAGGGGATTGCCTTCTCCTCCCCCTTCAGTGTTGCAGTTTGGTGTTAACTGAGATATAATCTACACTCCACACCATTGCTTGCTGGCTGCTGAAATGGTGTCAGAAAACCTAATAATTGTCATCAAAGTACCTAAGGGGGTCACAATGGGGATGACTTAACTACTGAAGCCAAATTTGCTCTTCAGTAGAAGAGGTGAGATTGGATTTATACCCCACCCTTCGACTCACTATCTGAAGGAGACTCAGAGTGGTTTATAATCTCCTTTCCTTTCCCCTCCCCACAACAGACATCCTGTGAGGTAGGCAGCGCTGAGAGAGCTCTGATGGAAACTGCTCTTGAGAGAACAGCTCTGAGAGAACCGTGACTGACTCAAGGTCACATCAGCAGCTGCAAGTCGTGGAATGGAGAATCAAATCCGGTTCTCCCAGATAAGAGTCCATGCACTTACCCACTACACCAATCTAGGAGATTGCATGAAACCCTCTACATTTAAATCCATCTCCCATATGATTAAAAATCACACAAGAACATTTCTTTGGATTTTCATTGCTTAGCTTGAGATTGCCATGGAGGATAATAGCATCATTGTTCACAATATCTAGAGAATGTAAAAACAACTTTATTGGACTATACCAAGGCTCTTGTTAGGGTTGCCAATTCCCAGGTGGGGGCAGGGGATCCCCCGGTTTAGAGGTCCTCCCCCCGCTTCAGGGTCGTCAGAAAGCGGGGGGGGGAGGGGAGGGAAATGTCTGCTGGGAACTCTATGGCCGCGGTCAGACGCACCATCAAATCCGTCAGCAAGGCATTCCTGTTTTGCCGAGTGCCTGTCCCGTCCTCCACCCGTCCTCCACCTTGCCGAGTGCCTGTCCCGTCGTTGACTGATCAGATGGCCCGGCCTTTGCGCATGTGCATAAACAATGCCGCTGATTGGCTCAACCTCAGGGACTATTTTCTAGAAATACGGACTAAACAATGATTGTGTCACAAAATTCAACCCCACAAAATTAAAAAGAAACATTTGCAGTTGCTCGGAATTCATCTGTTGTGGTGCTTAAAGCGCCCAGGAGCCCTTCCGCCTTTTGCCTTTTGCCGATCCTTTTGCGGTTATGCATGTATCGCTAAGATTTTAAAAAAATGGCGCTGATCTGGGATGCAAGTTGAGACGACTCGCTAACGCTGGCGTGATCAGACAGGGGAAATCCGTTTTTGGCCCGTCGTCAAGCATGTAGAACCGGATTTTATCCGCTATCAAAAAAGTCCGACAGTAAGTTGCAGCATGACGGGATACCCACAACTCACCGACTACTTCCAGATGTTGTCGTATGGACGTGCACTTTCAATCCGATGAGCATCCACTGCTGTGTCGGATAAAAATGTATGTCTGACCGCGGCCTATTATTCCCTATGGAGATTTATTCCCATAGAAAATAATGGAGAATTGGTATCTGGGGCTCGGGGGGGGCTGTTTTTTAGGGTAGAGGCACCAAATTTTCAGTATAGCATCTAGTGCCTCTCCCCAAAATACCCCCCAAGTTTCAAAAAGATTGGACCAGGGGGTCCAATTCTATGAGCCCCAAAAGAAGGTGCCCCTATCCTTCATTATTTCCTATGGAAGGAAGGCATTGAAAAGGTGTGCCGTCCCTTTAAATGTGATGGCCAGAACTCCCGTTGGAGTTCAATTATGCTTGTCACAGCCTTGATCTTGGCTCCACCCCAATGTCTCCTGGCTCCACCCCCAAAGTCTCCTGGCTCCACCCCCAAAGTCCCCAGATATTTCTTGAATTGGACTTGGCAACCCTAGCTATTGTCCATCTGTCTGTCTCCAGCAGTGGACACATCTGTGAAGCTCACCAGCAGAACATGCATGAGCAGAGCAGCTTGATAAGCCAGTGTTGTATAGTGGTTAGAGTGTTGGTCTAGAATATGGGAGATGCGGGTTCAATCCCCACTCATCAATGAAACTCCCTGGCTGACCTGAGGCCAGTTACTGTCTCTCACTTCAAAGTGCTTCTCAGTGTTGTTTTGAGGGTAAAATGGAGGCTCCCAAGCTTCTTAGAGGGAGAGCAAAACTGAACACATAAAGCTGTCTTATACTGAGTCAGACTCTTGGGTGCTATCACACTGGGAAACTGAAGCAATATTATCTTGGCTCCAAAAAAGCTGCTTGAGTTTGGCCCATTTCTGGGCAATCAGACAGCCACCATTGAAATGGCAGGATCATGACAGCAATCCATGGTTGGCCATTCACACTGCTAATATGCCTCAACCACAGACCCACTGTGGAAAGGGTTGGGTTTTTTTTTTTAAGTTCCCCAGTCTGTATGCTCAAGCAGAGACGTGCACAAGTGCTCCTCGGAGCAGGGTTGGGGGAAAAAAACCTGAACATGCCAGAAACAGTTTGGCATGATCACATTGCTCTTCTGCTTATGAGTTGTGCCTGGGCATTCAGACAGCGAATGAATATGTGACCTAAATACAATTCAGGGGGAAACTTCCAGGAAGATCCAGGTGCCTTTTTAATCTGAATAGGAGATGTCTGGAGACAGGGTGAGAATGGGTGCAGTTTGGAGGGCAGATGTGATTGTGCATATTTAATCTGAATGGGAGGCATAGCTAGATCAGGCCAAATTTATTTATTTATTCACCTTAAATTTGTATGCCGCCCACTCCATACGGACTCTAGGCGGCTCATTGTCACAATACCACAACACAATACCTTATGGTTATAAAATCAAAACATATATAACAATTTATAATTTAAAAACTTAAAAATGGTGCTACAGAATTTCTTACTTAGGCGGTCCAGCTTCATTATAGTTCTTAATTCTCTGTATTGCTCTATTAGGTGTCTATTCACAAATCGCTTGTGTGATAGCATCCTTGGTTCATCAGATATTTCTACTCTGACTGCCAGTGGCTCTTCAGGATCTCAGGTAGAGGATTTTCCTATCATCTGCGGCTGCCAGATCCTTTTAATTAGAGATGCCAAGGATTGAGCCTGGGACCTTCTGCATGCGAAGCAAATGTTCTACCCCTCTGAACAGAGTTCTCCCAGAACTGCTGTTAAGGTATTATTTGTGTCTCTTCCACCACCAATCTGGTCCTTCAGCAAGCCAAGATCTCTCAACTTCAAATTGCAATGATAAGAATGCTGGTCGGCATTACAGGATTGTTGCAAGGATTAGTGACATATTATTAAAGACAGCAGAGTCCTTTAAACATTCCCAAAGTGTGATAGAAATGCTAAGCATAGCGATTCATTTAAGCCCATCAAAGTGAAAGCCGGTGATCGAAATAAGCCATTGTCTGAAATGACTAGCACTCTGCTCTGCCTTGCCTTGGAATGCTACCTAACCCGAAAGCACTTCAGTGTCCTTGCATTTTGCCTCTCTTGATTCCAGGCTGCCAAGGGAAACAGGAAGAGGTTGGTGCCACGCTGGTCAACAACTCCTGTTTTAGATCACCTTGTTGTCTGTGCCCAACAGATCCCCTTGCTGATTCTTGTGTTTGTTTTGACTTGTTCTGCAGTAACCCTCCTTCAAAACTGCCCTGCTTGTGCCTGTGCCCTTCACTTGTCCCTCTACTGCTGTGATCCAGCTACAGTGCCAAAATCCCTGTTTAGCTGAACCAGTAAGATCCTCTTAAATTGATCATGTTTTCTGAAATATTAACCAATGCTTGTTAGGGAATTCTGTTTGAAATTCTATTTCTTTATCTCAAACAGTGCGATGGATCACTGGATCAAATTATTATTGAGAGGCATTTAACATGGAAAAGCAAAACATATTTATTTCTACTGGGAAAGGGTACTGGGAGATAAAATAATAAACACTATAGAACTACATCCTCACAGTAGAAGATCATGTGCGTAATGGAAGACCACTTCCTCCTTCTTGAACTCTCTGCCTGAATTAAGGAAGTCTCCTTGGCCAATGAACAAAATTCTATACCAAGTTGTTTATTCCATAAAAATTTGTGATCCATTTGTTTAATGTGAACTTCTTGCAGACAGATTATATTACATTTTTGTTTCCCAATCCAATGAAAGGTTGCCCTTCTTTTTTGTGGTGAATGTAGACCATTTACATTCCAAGATATTAATTTGTAAACCATAATGGGTTTTTTTTCTTAATCTGTACCCCCAAATTCCTTATGATCGTCCAAAAGTTTTGTCATTTCCTGAGTGCTTGTAATTGTGAATCTCTTTCCTTTGTACTCAAAACTTAAACCCTCTGGAAGTATCCATCTATATCTCATTTCATTTTCTCTCAGCTTTTCTGTCAATTTTTTATACAGTCTCCTGTAATTGATGACTTTCCTTGGGAATTCTTTCATAATTCTTACACTGCTGCCATCCACCTCCAATGAATTTTCAAATTGTTTACTCAGAATCTTCCCCACCATATCTTTTGTCACAAATCTTACTACCACATCTCTTGGTAATGTGTTTTTTTCTGGCATAGTCCGAATTTACCCTGTAAATGTAGTCATAAAGATAGCTAGTTTCATCTGGGTCTTCATTCAAGAATTCAGCAATGATTTTAATTATATATGTCCTTAAATCAGTCTCAGCAGATTCAGGCACCCCTCTCAACCATATTTGATTTTCCATGAGTTTACAGTCTTGTAGCAATGCTTTCTCCTGCATTTTTTGAATAGTGGAATCCACTGTATCTATTTTTATATCTTGGCCTTTCACCTTTTCTTCCACCTCCTTTCTTTAACACTGCTTAAGAATCTTTTCTGAGCTCTTCAATTTCTATTTTAATTTCTTTTTTGACTTCTTCCACACTGGATTCAATGTCTTTTTTTATTTCCTTCTTACTTTCTGTTAATGATTCTTTTATTATTTTTACCAATCTTGCCTCCATAGCATCCGTTGCCTCCTGCCATTTAGCCATTCTTGCTTCTTCAAGTGACCCAGCCCTTGTTTGAATCTGCTTTGCTCCTCGTTTTTGCGCAGACATCACTGTCTGCCCATTGCTTAAATAGGCTCCAAAGTTCACCTCATGAATTCAGTTTTCAGTTACACAGTCTTATAGATTGGACCATGCCCTTTTATATGAGCCCAAAATTGCCATTCCCTGAGGCTCCTAAGTCCAGATATTAATTTTTTAAAATTTAAAATTCTTCAAAATGGCGTCCGCGGCTTTTCTGTCCTTTTAAAAAAGTTTTTCCTTTTTTCTCCTGGGCTGCACCAAACTTGATTCAAAACATATATTCCAATAGATTTTACCTTTTGATGATGATATCTGCTGGCTCCACTGATTTTTAAAGTCCTGTTTGCTTTTAAATAATTTTTAAAATTTTGACATTCTCTTAATGGCCGCTGACACTTCTCTATGATTTATAGTCCTAGAGAGGGCTGGGAGGCTTACAATTTTCCCTTCTCTTAATGGCTTCTTCCTTCCTTTCTTGCCACGAAGTCTCGTTTTCAATAGTTAAGAAGTCTTGTGATGTTTCTATGACGCCATTTCCTGTGACGTCTTCACCAAGTCAGCCGATCTGTTTCGGAGGGGGCTGTCTGACCCAACCACAGGTATTCAAAACAAAGTTTGCTTTTCCTCTTTTAACCTTATTTCCTCAATTTCAAAAGTCCCAAAATTGCCCCCTCCTTTATCTTCCTTAATTTAAGATGACGTAGTTGGATTCAGACCTTTAATTTAGTTTCAGATTAGTCTTATATTAGTCCCAGAGTGATAGATAAAGATCTTTTACCTTAAAAGCCGCTATCTTTCCGAACACTGCTTTTTTTCAAAGATAGATGTTAACCAGTCTAAAGAAGCCTTGAATCCTGGTGGATTTAAGTCAACTTAATGACCACAGAAATCCTATGTGGACATTGGAATGCAATCCTTCTCCGGGGACTCTTCAAAGCCAAAAAGGAACCCCACTGGAATTCTTCGTCAGCCAAAGTAAATCCCCTCAGAATTTTATAAGCATGTCTTGGCCTTCTCCCTGCCTGGAAGAAGTAGGCAGCAGGTGTTTAGATCACCTTCTCTGCCCAGAACAGAGGCTCTGGTCTGCTCCCCCGGCTGAGAAACAGCTCAATTCTCCATGACCAAAGCCTGGAAGCTTTGAGGTGCAAGCCCAAATCTGTTTTTAACCATGGCAACATATTCTTTAAATTTATCAAGAGTCTCATCTTTTGATTTGAGCATATAGACAGTGCTATATTTTGTCTTTGCCTCTGTGAATACTAAGAAGATTTTATTTCTCCCAATCGAAGCTTTTATAGGCCCAACAACATCACTGAATATTGTTTCCAAAAACCTTTCATTATTCACACTGCTTTTTCCACTGAAGCAAGGTGCCATTCCTTTTGCTCTCAGACAAACATCACATATTTCCTTGGATTTATCACAATGCACAACATCAAGTCCACAATCCTTTAGCAACTTCTCAGCACTCTGCATGCTTCTGTGTGCTAACTTTACACGCCAAGCATAAACACATCCCCAATGGTCACACTTTCTGCCTTCAGTCTGGCAAACAGTCTTTTCCACAACATCAACAGCATCTGACCTTTCACTTAAGTCCATAATATAATGAGCTGCATTTCTTTCACCCAGTTTAAAACTAATTCCAGAATTCTTCTGAATAATTTCACCATCATCTCCTTTATCAAGATATACAGAATAATTATTTCTTATAAGCACTTGGCTTGAAAGTAAATTCTCAATTGATTCAGGTGCATAAGCTACATTTTTCAGTCTTATTGGCATTAAATCTCCATCAGTGGTAAGCAATTTCATTTTGATCTCACCCACACCACAAACTTGTAAGGGTTTCTGGTTGGCAGCTATCATTTCAGGTCTCTGACTTTCATCCAGCTCTGAAAAAATGCCCTTGTATTGACAAATATACATAGAAGATCCACTATCAATCAAAAATCTTCCTCTTTCACCAATAAAATTCACATTATTAACATGTATGGTACTTTCTCTGTTTTTTTCTTTGTTCCCACCTGGGCCATGTGGCTTGGAAAATTTCTGGTTTAAAAATTTCTGGCTGCTATTATTGCTATGGCCATGAGATGGCGCCCGTGTTCCCTCATTTGAAACGTGCTTTAACATTCCTATTCCTTTGTTCAGTAGCAGCATCACAATTATTACGATATCTTGCGATATTGCCTTTTTGCCCACATCTATGGCATATTATATCTCTTCTTGACTTATTCCGATACTGTGGTTTCAGGCTTAAAGCAGACATAGAATCAGATATTTCAGTGTCCTTGTCCCCAGATCTGGAGCCTGCTTCTTCCTTGATAGCATTTAACAGGCCTTCCAGACTCAAATCCTTTTGCAACATCAACATCATTTTAATTGGCTTGTAAATACAGAGCTCTCAATATAGTTGAGATTAAGTCTTTTTCTGCAATATCCTCACCAAGCTCCTATAGTCTGGATTGCATGCACATAAATTCCTTCAGATGTTTAGTCATATTCTCCCCTTCTTGCCCTTTAAATCATGAATTGTGCTTATGGGAGTTTTGTTATATTTATTTTTAAGGCATTCAAGCATTTGTTTTGCAGTTTTAAGAGTGTACAATTCAGGAATTTCATATGCCTCAATAGATTCTAAAACGAGAGTTTTTGCAAAACCATCTAGCTTTTTAAAATTTGATCTTCCTTGTTCATTCTCAGGGGGATTTTCAGACAAAACTCTTTTAGCTCCATAAATCTCCAGTTTTTGCATTAGGAGCGAGAGCCAGAATGAGAAATTATTCTTAGTTAACTTCAGGGTACTAAATCCTATCACTGGTAGGTTACTCACGGCTTTTAGACAAAAGTAGCAGTGTTTCCAGATCAAGACAATCTGAATTCAAAGCTCATTTAAGTCAGAATGCTCTCAGTAATGGCCATAGAAAAAAAAATATGTCGTTTTAAAATTGAGGCTTGTCTGCATAGCAGAGCAGCTTTTTGCCTATTGCTTTCTAAATGCTCTCAAAGGCAATCCAGATTAAAAAAAATAATTTAGAGTTCAAAAACAGTCCATGCTATAAACTACCAGCTTGATGGCAAAAACCAAGAACCTATCTGCTCTGCTATCAATTTGTTAGGGGATTCTGTTTGAAATTCTATTTCTTTATCTCAAACAGTATAATGGATCACTGGATCAAATTATCATTGAGAGGAATTTAACATGAAAAAGCAAAACATTTATTTCTACAGGGAACTGGGAGATAAAATAACAAACACTATAGAACTACATCCTCACAGTAGAAGATCATGTGCGTAATGGAAGACCACTTCCTCCTTCTTGAACTCTCTGCCTGAACAAAGAAAGTCACCTGACTAACTGACCAAACAGACAAAACAGGTCTAGACCTTGATTGACAGAAGTCAGTATCTTCTTCCCAGGTCATGTAGACAATAGGGAATCAGACACAGTGTTAACCCTATAATGACTGGAACTTTAGGACATTGCAAAGGACATACAGAACAGATATGTATTTCCAACATGCTACAGGTACAGCATATTTTTCATCTTGGGTTTTCTCCACAGTTCTTACAGATAATCACATAACCTGGCATTTGAGTGTTTAACATCTACATATGTAAACAGGGCTGGTTCAAGGTTTTGGGAGGCCCATGGCAGAGAGTTCCCAGGACCCCCCCCCCCTTCTCCTCTGCCTATCACCCAGGGCCCTGCTCACTCCTCATTCCCTCTCACCCATCCTCATGCTTCCCACAAGTCTTTGGGTCCTTCCCTGTCTTCTTGCAAGACCTTGCACTGCCTGAAATTGCCACCCTCCAGGTAACACCTGGAGATCTCTCACAATTATAATTGATCTCCAAACTGCCAAACTCAGCTCCACTGAAGAAAATAGCTGCTTTGGAGGGTGGACTCTATGACATTATACCCTGCTGAGGTCCCTCCCCAAACCACACCCTCACCAGGCTCCACCCCCAAAATCACCAGGTAGTTCCAAACTCAGAGCTTAAATTCAGTCTCATTACCAGCCAGTTGCAAATTACTATCTTTTTAAAAAAATGACTCCAAAAGAAGTCAACCACTTCCATTCTGGGAGGCAGAGTAAATAGGAATGAAATAAGCACGCCAGAGACAGGCACGATGCATTTGTTACCTGGTGAATGGTAAAATGACAGCATTGCTACACAGCTTAAAAGAATACCATCAGTGTTTTTATAAGGGATCATTTGGGTGATTCATTTCTCAGGCTTTCTTTTGCTAAGTGGAAGTACTCTTGGGATAATCACTTGGTCTGAATTTTCTCTAGCTGTTGTCTATTGAAGAATGAGGGTTATTCTAGCTCAGTGGCAGAAGGCACACTTTGTATACAGAGAGTCCAAAGTTCAATCCCTGGCATGTCAGATAATAGTGCTGGGAAATACCCTTATTTACCTGATAAAAAAGATTATTTGTTTTCCACATGTTCTATCAAGAAAAGGGGGACATCTTAAATTTGCATGCATGATTACATTAATTTAAAAATATTTTGTGTATTGCCTTTTTTAAGGAGGATCTCTGACATTTTGGGTCCTCATCCTTTAGAGTAAATATGGCCATTTTGCCTGCAGTCTCAGAGTCAAACTAGACAAGACCACAGAGTTCCACCAATGACTCTCCTGAGTGCTTTTTATTTGATAAATAGCAGTAACAGAAGCTCAAGTTCAGATTGGAAACATGGTTTAAGGTGAGGTGGTTTGATCCTTTATTGTTAACCACTCCCCAGCCACAAATAGCCTCCCATTCTCCCTTGATCTGCTGTTTGACTTACTGGGGATATATTTCGGCTGTTTCCACATGGAGATTTTAGTCCAGTTAATCCAAAACACCAAACTTTGTTCTATAGGATATTTGCAGGTCAGTTGTTTTATAGTACATGCCAGATGTCATTTGTATTTTAATCAGAGTTTTTATATTGATACTCTTTAAATTTATAATACACTTTTATTGAAGGTCTTACTTACTTACTTACATTCTATCATAAGTAAATGCAGTTCAAAAGCAATGTCAGCTTTGTGTGACTTGTAATATCCCAAATAAATCCCAAATAAATAAATAATATGTACACCACTGAAAAAGGCAAAAACCAAAACGTGTCTGGTGGTTTGGATAAACTATGTGACAAACATATACTTTTAGTGTGTTGTGCTGCTTACTGTTGGAAAGATTTCATTCTTAGTATTAAAGTATACATTTGCATTGGTTTTTCCAATTTATACACTTTTGGAGTTTGCTCTCTTCTAGATGACCTGACTTGTTTCTTTGGGTTGGGTTTGTTGTCTCTCCCCCATCAACCCCAGCTTTTGGATCTAGTATTCACCTCACATTGAACGCATGATCTCAGGAGGGCAATATTTGGCCATTGTATTAGGGTTGCCAGGTCCAACTCAGGAAATATTGGGGAACTTTGGGTGTGGAACCAGGCAAGGAGCAAGGATGTAACAAGCAAGACTGAACTCCCAAGGGAGTTTGGGCCATCACATTTAAAGGGACCACACTCCTTTTAAATGTCTTCCTTCCATTAGAAATAATGGAAGATAGGGGCACCTTCTTTTGGGGCTAATAGAGGCACCATACATTATGTCCTATTTGGTGCCCTGCCTCAAAAAACAGCACCTCCAGAGCCCCAGATACCCTCAGATTGATTCTCCATTATACCCTGTAGAGATCAGTCTCTATAGGGAACAAAGGAGTGCCCAGCAGACATTTCCCTCCACCCCTCCACTTTCTTATAACCCTGATGTGGGAGGGAGGATCCCCTGCACCCAACTGGGGATTGGAAACCCTACCATGTGTACAGCTGTGGGTATTCTCAACACGCCCAAGTGCAACTCCCAGGACCAGTTCCAGTCAAGAAAATGGTGGGTGGAGAGAGAATCTGAAGCCCCTCCTCCATGTGTGTCACAGTTGCCACCTGAACCAGTCACACTAACGAGTTGATGAGAAACCACAGCTCAAAGTGTCAGGATCAGTTCATTGCTGAAGCCCAACTAGATAGGGATGGGGAAGCATTATAGCCTGGATGGAAAGAAGAACCAGCATTTTTCTGTCTAGAACAGTATTTCCCCAACTTATGACCAGAAGACCAAACACAGACAAGGCAGAGCTGCCTCTTTCCATCCAGATGTGAATACCCCACATCTTCATGGGATGGCAGAATTGTGTGTATTTCTCACACATCTAGATGCATGACCTAAGGCCACTGAGTTTCCTGATGGAGCAAGAATCTGGGATCTATCCTTGATTTTCCACATCTAAGCTCAACCCTCCAACCACTACTCCACACCATCCTCCCTTTGCAAACTTTGCAGTTCTGACTTCTGAACACTCAGTTCCTCACAGGAAGCTATATTGTCTCCTACTTGACCAAACAGCACTGGTGATCACTGAGGCATTCACAGTTAGGCTACTCTTATACAGAAGAATTCACCAGAATTCTTTTAACACAATAGAAGACCTTCAGAGTCAGAGATTTGGAGGCCACATACAGAGACAGAAATAAAAAAAAATTGCTTGATTGAACTGCTTAATAAAGCTGGCAGAGTTCAGATATTTTAATTTGTGTCTGGACTTGTCTGAGATGGAGTGAGAATAATATCTAAGCAATGTAGCCTTTAATTCAGGCATGTGGGTGCAGATTTCCTCCTGCAGCAATGAATGCTCTGTGTTGTGTGCTGCATACTTCAGACTGCTCTCACCCTGACCTGAACTCTTAAGTACAGCCCCCCCCAAAATACCATTTGGGGATCAGCGTAACAGAATACTCAACCTATGCATTTGGGGATGAAGAGCTATTGAAAGAAGGCAACAATAAATACGACTTTCATTTCTCTAGGAAGTTTTCAGAATAATTTCATTGATAGATTCCTCTGTTGCATCGAATCTCAGTTCTTCTAGCTTCAGCTTCATAAATGGAGAGTTGTTCACAATGCATTGTGTGTGTGTGTGCAGGCACATGTGCACAACAGGCTGTCGAGCTAGAAGAAAACAGCAACTCCAAGAGCAAAGAGAGTGTGGGCTCAGTTGAAAACTTTTCATGAGAAACTGTGCTTGCATCTTGAACCAAGTAAGTGCTCTGTGCACTTCTGTATTGAGCACACTAATGAAAGCACTTCATTGTCGCCAGAGGAGGCTAATTCTTTAAACAGGGAACTTGACACAACCTTGTAACTAGAAGTTCAGAACAAACACCAATCCCCTGCTATCCCCTCTGGCTCAAACTGTTCTTTTCTGCAGCTCACGCTTTTCCTTCCAAATCCTGCTGAGGCTGGCTCCTCACCAAGGAGTCCAAAAGGGACCATTTCCAATCAGGTGACAATAAGTGATGACAGTGATAACAGGAGACATAAAATAGAGTTCAAGCCCACTAGGATGTTTATATTTCTGTTTCTATAGCCCTGTACATTAATTATGGTGATGGTTAATAAAAATATTAATTAATAATATTAATAATAACAGTAGTAGTAGCAGCAGCAACAGAAGTAAAAGAAGAAACATCAGTCTCCTTGGTGCTTTACCAGATAAAATTTGACATGGGAGAAATAACATATGGAGGAGAGGGAGCTGAAGGTGGTGAACTGCATTAGTCAGTTAAGCCGGGGTTCAAATCTTTATATAACTCTTAGCCTATCCAATCTCTAGGGTTGCTAATTTTCAAGTGGGGACTGGAATTCTCCCAGAACTGCAATCAATCCCAGACCACAGAGATCAGTTTCCCTGGAGAAAATGGCAGCTTCTGAGGCTGGAATCATGAGATCACATCCTGGCTGAGCTCCCTCCCCCCTTAAACTCCCTCCTCCCCTGGCACCACCCCATATCTCCAGAAATTTCCCAAGGCAGAGTTGCAACCCTGCCTTTCAGGGTTAGGGATGCCAGCCTCCAGGTGGGACTGGGAGAAAATGCGGATGGCTTGGAGGGTACACTTTATATGGCCTTGTACCTCACTAAGATACCTGTCCTCCTCAGGCTCCACCCCCAGATCTGCCCCAAACTGGCTCTAGCAACCCTGCTCAAGGTTGTTGTGAGGCTAAAATGGAGAAGGAAAGAAAACGGTATTCTGCCCTAAGCTCCTGAAAGAATTAGTGGGACCAGGAAAATACTTTTTATTAAGTTTTTTTTTTAATGACAGCTTTTAAAATGATATTTGTACCATTGTTTTTAACTGTTATTTTTAGCTGTATAGCTGAAAGTGTGGATATTTTAAATTCATCAATCAATCCCACATCCTGAAGTAATATTAGCTGTAGCTCCCTGGTGTGTATTTACTCTGTATTTAAAGGCAGATAGCTGCCACTCACACATCATATATCTACTGTAGAAAGCATCATTAGTCATCTATTCATAATTTACTTTTTATTTAGGGTTTGTAGAATCTTTCGGGATCAAGTGCCGTGTTCTACTGGAGAAAGTTTTCCTTCCAGACGTTTCGTTCTCAGCTGCGGAGAACATCCTCAGTGGCGTTGCAGCCGGAGCAGGCGCTCAGAACTTCTTGGCTGCTGTGCATTGAGTGGGACCAGGGCTGCTGGAGAGCTGCTATTTGTAGGCTGGAGGGGGTGTGATGAAAGGGCAATTGGTTTGTGGATGTGCCCATTGTTTGGTGGAGCTTCCTGGAAGGGTAGTGATAAGGAAACTGGCTGTTGAATGTGACCATTGTTCTGTGTTAATTGCTGGGAAGGTTGGAAGGGGTTTGAAGATAAGGAAGATGGTTGTTGACTGTGCTGATTGTTCTGTGGAATTTGCTGGTTGTTAATTGCCTTCCCAGCAATTAACACAGAACAATGGTCACATTCAACAGCCAGTTTCCTTATCACTACCCTTCCAGGAAGCCCCACCAAACAATGGGCACATCCACAAACCAATTGCCCTTTCATCACACCCCCTCCAGCCTACAAATAGCAGCTCTCCAGCAGCCTACAAATAGCAGCTCTTCAGCAGCCCTGGCCCCACTCAGAGATTACCCACACTCACACTTGCTTTTCGTTTTGTCAGGGTGTCATCATGTGCCCTCTCAAACCACAACCAGGACCAAATCCTCTTCAAAGATACCATGGTCTTGAAAAAACTGGGCAGGGGAGAACAAAAATTGAGTTCCCTCCCTCTTTTAACCAAGGATTTGAGGAGAAAAGATTTTTAAAACCCAAACAAAAAATGTGTGCCTCTCCTTCAGGGAGAGAAAGTGACCTCTAAATGCATAAGAACATCACAGCTTGAGAGTTCTACAGATCTACAGCGTGGGGGATTCCTGAGTCCTGACCTCCAAGAGCCTCAGCTGACCTGTGGAGGTGGGGTAGGTAAGGGTATGATGAGCAAATGAGGCTGGAAGAATAATATAAATGTGAGCGAAGTTTTCTCTGAATAGGGTGGCCATACCGTCCCGGGCGCCCGGGAATGTCCCGGTTCTGGCCCCCTATTCCCGCCTCCCGGGCTGGCTATACCGGGACCATTTAGAGGTCCCGGTTTAGCCAGCCCCGGAGGCGGTGGGCCGCAGGTGCCGGCAGGGAAGGCGGCGAGTGAGGGAGGGAGCGTCCCTGCGCGTGCGCAGGGCCCCTGCACACGCGCAGGGACGCTCCCTCTCTCACTTGCCGCCTTCCCCGCCCGCGCGCGGGGCCCGGCAGCGGTGGCGGAGGCCTCTCCGCGGCCTGTTGGTCACTTCCGGGTTCCTGTCCTGCATCTCGACCTGTGTTATTAGTGACAGGCTGCTTCGGCGGGCCGCTGCGCCGGCCCCCTGGGTCCCACAATGATGGGACCGATGCCACAGGGATGGGCTCGAAACACTCTATAACCCCTCAAAAGAACAGCAGTCTAGCTCGCTTCCCCCGAGCCCTGCCGCCATAAGCCTCAAGGGGGCTCATTTTGCGGCATCTCCCGGCGGGAGGGTGGCACCCGCACGGGACACATATCAAATTAAAGAGGGGGCGCAGGGCTATCAGAAACAGCCGGCGGAGGGAGTCGGGAGACCACCCCACTGGGGGATCCACACCCTGAAAGTGATGAAGGTGGCGCAGATAGAGCCAACAGAGCCAACAGGACAAAATAAATAGGCTGCATTATGCAGCACAGTTGAGAAAGTGCCTTATCCCATATGCTGATGAAGTATATACAGGATTTGAGAACAAAATTGTTTCTGGCGGTGATATTTGGGGGATTTTTGGGGACGTCACAAGAAGTGCTGTGAAGTCACTTCCTGTTTCCGGCGGTGGCATTTGGGGGAAATGATGTCATTTGGGGGAAGTGATGTCACAGGAAGTGATGTCACTTCCCGTTTCCGGCAGGTGACGCGGGGAAATGACGTCACAGGAAGTGGTGTCACTTCCTGTTTCCAGCGGTGGCATGACATCACCGGAAGTGACGTCACTGGAAGTGACGTCACTTCCTGTTTCTGGCGACGCGCGCGCTTTGCGCACGCACCCCTGCCTCCCCCCTTCCCCCCCAAGGTGTCCCTGGCTGGCCTTCAGACATTATGGTCACCCTATCTCTGAATGTTGTTTTGAAACGGGGAAATGTCATTGATGATCAACAGACTGAAGCTTCCTGTTTGGTGCGGTGAGAGATGATTATGAGGAGGAGGAAAGGACAAGGAGGAAAGGACAAGGGGGAGGCAAGTCAGCTTGGTCCCTGTGGGTTTTGTTATGGTTTGGTGACTTTGCGTAGTGTGAGGGGTGGCATTAAAGGGAATCTTTAGTTGGGGCGGGGAGGGGGACTAATTTCTCATTTTAAGAGATTTTGCTGTGCGATTGCCAAGAAAAAAAGTGAAGGTTTCCAGGTGAGACAATTTTCTAGGTCACCAGTGAAGTCATTTAACCACTCCTCTGACTAACTCCTCTGACTGACTCATGCGTTTTCCATTCTTTTCTTCTTCTTTTTAAATGACAGAGAAATGGTCTGTTCATGTGTTGAGTCTTTGTCTGAGTTGTCTCCAAGGTGAACAAGCTCAGAGATATTTTCCCTCCTGGAAAATTCTGTGCCAATGGATCAGCATACTGAAAGCCTAACTATATGTTACAAAAATGTAGATAATAAAGCCCTTGACAGGATTAAATAAATAAATAAATAAAACCAGTTGAAGGAGGTGGGTTTTTGAAAGGAAGGCAGAGAAGGGAGGTACTTAATCCTCACCCTGCTGGATGCTTTTCAGTTCCAAATCCTATTTCCCTGAGCAGCTCTCCCACCCAGGTTCCAGATGCATACTTACCTTTGTACTCATGCATTGGGAAGGCTGTAAATAGAAAGAAGCTGGGGAGTATTAGAAAAATTGTTGTCAAGAAAAGGGTTAAGTACACCGTTTTTCCCCAGCTATTTTTGTTCTACTGATGTGTTTGCATGAAACCTATAGTTTGACCTTTACTGGAACTCTTCACCTGTTTGACATTCTTTCAGTTCCACTGACCTAATGTGGGAGTGAACAGCTGGCAGCCAGTGTGAGAGATAATGTGGGCCAAGGTGCCAGTGAGAGATCTGGGACCAGTAAATGCCTCTAGAGCAAAGATCAACTAGTGGATCTCTTCAACAGAAAGCTTGTGTAATTACATAGTGCAGTTGGCTGATAGCTGGGTGAGACAGAAAAGGCCTTCCCCCCCCCTCACCTGTAAGGGATATTATCAAATCTTTTGCTCAGCCCTTTTAAAACCATGTTCCCCCACTTTATGTCCCCTCTGTTTACTGTTTAGGGAGATTTTACTTGAATCAGTGTAATGCCATAATTATTCAGTGTTAAGAATTCGTGTCTTGCAGCTTTTAGGCTTTAATTTTCCTGTTCCAGTTTAGATGATGCTTGATGCAGAATGCAGAAACAGGTTAGAATGGCAGAGCTGGGAAATAAGATTTAAAGAGTATACTTTGTTTAGTTACTATTAAACATGTGGAAATCATTATCCATGTTGCTACAGGTTAAAGAAACAATTTTAGAAGTTATCTCTTCATTAATACTTGTTCCTCTTGTATTCAGGTAAACCATAGTGCTCAATCTTAAGGAAAAGAAAGGTCCCCTGTGTAAGCACCAGTCGTTTCCGACTCTGGGGTGACATTGCTTTCACAATGTTTTCATGGCAGACTTTTTACGGGGTGGTTTGCCATTGCCTTCCCCAGTCATCTACACTTTACCTCCAGCAAGCTGGGTACTCATTTTACCGACCTCAGAAGGATGGAAAGTCTGAGTCAACCCGGAGCCGGCTACCTGAACCCAGCTTCCACTGGGATTGAACTAAGGTCATGAGCAGAGCTTAGGACTGCAGTACTGCAGCTTTAACACTGCACCATGAAGCTCTTTCACTAAATCTTAATGGCAGTGTTAACTGTTCTAATTTTCACCCTTATGATGAACACTGAGGGAAGTGTTCTCATTAAACTGTGACTCTAAATGGTGCAATGTAACCATTCCATCTGGAATTAACATGATTTGGTCATAGAACAAACTTGGAGACCAGTAGCACCTTTAAGACCAACAAAGGTTTATTCACAATGTAAGCTTTTGGGTGCATGCACATTTCATTAGACGATGAAATGGGGTACAATGAGCAGTGCTACATATAGCTGGTGGGCAGTGGTTAAGCATGCAAAGTAGTACAAAGTTAGAAGAATCCAACAGGGAAAATGTTGCAATTAACAAAGAGCACCGTTCGCAAACATTTGTGGAAGCTCCACTGCTATGAAAAGAAATGATGAAAGGTGGTGATGAAAGGCAAACAGAGAATCTTTGCTGTGTGGACGCAGCTTCTGCAAGCCTGATGAGTAAAATTACAGCAGCAGAATTGTATGGGCAGCTAAAACCCTACTGCCCAATTCCAAGCATAGCAAAAAGTTCTGCTCATCAATTGATAGTCTATTTATTTATTTATTTATTTATTTATTTTTGGTGTATTATTCTTTTTGGTGTATTTTCTCAGTCTCTGCAATCTGTACCATTAATGAGAGAACCTCAGAATTTATCTAATCTTGCTGCATAAACCAGTGGAACAAGTTTGCTGAAAAGGTTTGCCACTCTTTATTTTTAGCATTGTTAACAGACTAGCAATTGCATCCACTATAATCAAAGTCATTGGAAAGACACCTGAAAAATACCCTACATACAAATAGAAAAAATACAAAAATACCTGATATCTGACCAAGCATGCTCTGGCTCTCAAAAACTGATGTCACAGTCAAGTTGTCAGTTTTTGGGGTACACAAGAGTATCTCTTGTCTTGGGCATCTGAGAATCGTCATTACAGATGACCTTATAAGCAAAAATCACAGGCTTGCACTGGAGAATTTTCCAAGCAAGAAACTGGTCTGAATTTCTATTCCATTGGCTTCACACCTATTAATCTCTTTTAAGGCTTTTTGGAATGTTTTGCTGCCAGAATTAAATATTAATGTTAACAGGGTAGATCCTGCCATTCCACTGGAAAAAATCTGAAGCCCTCCTCTCCAACTTTGTTGCTTTTCCATTAGAGGAAGAGCCACTTAAGTTGTGGGAAGACACCTCAGGCTAGATGAAGCCTCCTTCTGTGTACTGACACCAACTTCTACATAACATTGCTCACTAGTCAGCCATTTGCTCCATCCAGAATGAGTTCCCTGACTTACAAATGGCAGCTGTGGATAATTCTGCCATACAGAGCAGTGGGAAAGTATTTCTAGGCAGTCCCTGCAGAACCAAAAAGAGCATGTCAGAGCAACAGGAACAGTCCCCCCACAAACCCCCCCCCCAACCTTAACTGGATGGGAACACACAACTAAGGTGCCTGTCCTCACACACCTACTTGGGAGTAAGCCCTCTTTAATGCATTGGAAATGATGTCTAAGTAAATAGGCACAGGATTTATCTGTGAAGGTATGGTGCTAAAGATCTCTGCAATGTGTCTGACACCTTTGCAGTCTTTCTCAGACACACAACCACTGAGCACAACAACCTGGAAGGCTGAACAGATATGTAGAACATGCTGTATTTGGGGGTGGAATTAAATGAAGGTGAAATGATTATGACATGTGACTCAATAATCATTAGATATTGACCAAGAGGAAAGGGTTTCATTCTGAAGCCCAGTTATAGTACTGTCATCTTCCTAGTCTAAGCAGATTCTGAAACCAGAACTGGAAGTCCTTTGTGACTGAGCTTACACAAACTCGGGAGGATGCTGTCATTTCCATTATATGAAATAGGCACAAACTTGTCCCCCTCAGTGAGAGCTAGGTTCTACTCAGTGTGTTTTCACATGGGTTATTTGCCCCAAGCCTGATGCTGCTGGAAAGTGGGGGTTTATTTCATGCTTCCTCACAGCATCATGGTGCATTTGTGCACCCCCTGGGATTTCCCCAGCTTTTCTCTGATCTTTCCCAAGTCTGCTCTTCTCCAAAGATATTGGAAAGATTACAGCAAAGCCTGGATGGCATGGCTGCCCCCAGCTGACAACTCGTGGAAGTCTGAGTGGGGAAATGGGAGGCACCATCAGCTAGGGTTGCCAGGACTTCCCTTGTGCACATGAAACATTTGTGGCACAATGACAATACTCAGAAGTGACGTAATTACATTGGGCATGTTGTGTGGGGAAACGCTAACATTTTGGTATAAACCTCTATGGTGCCATAGAGTTTTATACTGAATTGCTAGAGCATCCCCTGCACAACATGCCCAGTGCAATTACATCACTTCTGTCATCGCACTGAGCACATTGGGTGCCATCAGAGCTTTTCAGGGCAAGGCTCCCCCCATCAGCCAATCCTGTGCTGGTGGGTTGGAGACCTGGAGATTGGGTGAAAACCCATCCCCAGCAGGAGATTGGGAACCCTACCATCAGCTGATATTGTTACATCTTCTCTGAGTAGGGTTGCCAGCCTTCAGTTGGTGGCTGGAAATATGTTATTACAGCTTTTCTCCAGGAAACAGATCAGTTCATCTGGAGAAAATGGCCACTTTGGAAGGGCTCTGTAGCATTGTACCCCATTGAAGTACCCCTCAAAAACCTGCCCTTCTGAAGGTTCTATCCCCAAAATCTCCACGTATTTGCCAACCCTGCTTCTGGGGAAAACAGGAAGTGACATCTAGGAATCACTGGAACCTCTATGGTTGTCATCCTCCTCTGAGGACTCGCCTTCCTGTGCTAGATTCGGGTGGTTCACGACTGTGGTTTTACTGACAGTGATATTCCTGCTAACCTCTGAAGAGGCAGTGGGAAATGAGAGCTAGAAGCAGGTGCCTGGCAACCTACTGCCTTGTGGGGAGGGATTTTCTCAGCTCTTCCCACCCAACAACCATGTTCCCCTGTCATTGGTGATTTGTTTCTTTTCTTTAAAAAAAGTTAAGTCTTCAGCCTCTTTCCTTGCAGAGAGATAAGGAAAAAGCTGTATCTTTTCAAGGGAATAGTCTAGAGACTTTTTAAAAATGAAAGCTAATAATTCAGAGAACCCAACACAGATATTATTATAATGGTATATCTATATAACACTATTCAATCTCCAGTTTCAAAAATGGTACTGGAAAAACTTACATTGTGGAAGCCACATTGTCACTGTGTTACATTAGCAGACAACTGCAGCAATGGGGAAAGTACACATGTTCCATGTGGAAAACACCTCAGTGGTATTGCCATTCTGTAGAACAGGGAGGTCATGAACTCAAGATGAAGAACCAGTACCCAAAGAAGAGAGGAAGTCCCTACTCTGTTGTCACTAGCATTATTGATCAGTCAAAATCATATGCAGAGTATTGTCCACAAGATTTTGGAAGAGCTTTGGTGACTGATATTGCCAATCATGAGGTTGGAAATAGGATGAGAAGAATGATTGGCACTTCCAGCTAGAGTTGTCAGGTCCCCTGGCCAATAGCAGGGGGTGGGATGGGGGGCAAAAGAAGAAGGACTGGATTTATACCTCACCCTTCACTACTCAAAGGAGTATCTCAGAGTGGCTTACAATCCCCTTTCCCTTCCCATAACAGACACCCTGAGGTAGATGGGGCTGAGAGAGCTCCCTGAGAAACTGTTCTTGAGCAAAACAGCTCTGAGAGAGTTATGATTGTCCCGAGGTCACTCCAGCAGTTGCATGTGGAGGAGCAGGGAATCAAACCCAGTTCTCCCAGATAAGAGTCCATGCACTTAATCACTACACCAAACTGGCTGCTAGCTCCAGGTTGGAGATTTACAGATGGAGCCTGGGATGTTCAGAGACCTCAGTGGGGTTCAATACCATAAAGTCCACCCTAACCCTAACCTTCCAAAGCATCCATTTTCTTTATGGGAACTGATCGCTGTAGCTGTAATTCCAGGGGATCCCCATGTCCTACCTGGAGACTAGCATCCCTACTTCCAGCATCCCTTTATGTGTAGGGAAGAAAGAAACTGGAATCAAGGAGCACTGAAATCAAGGAGAAACAAGGAGACTTTGGACCAAAGCTTTGTGGGTCCAAAGTACCAATGCACAATATGCAGTTCAAGTATAAACAGTTATGCAAGTGTTTTCCTCTTGACAACTGTTTTCAAGTTGGCCAGTTCATGCCTTTGTTGTAACTTAAGCTAAATGTTCATCTAGTGTTTTCATATCCTGTCTTTCTATCCAAGTAGGAAACTCACCATAGCTTACACTAAATCAAACAAAAGTCAGTACAAATAATATAAATGTGCAGCCACAATAACAATGAAGGGCACACACCATGAAAACAGAGATGCCCACAGCACTCTGCCACACATTTTTGTTATTTGTTTGGATCATTTTTGAATGCAGCTTTCTGCTGAAGTAGAAGGCAAGGCCATTTAAAGACAAAAACCTGAAAAGAAACAAGATAAAATAGCTCAAATTCAACAGCTAAGACTCCAAAGTGACTAAAGAACAGCAGTAGTATCAAAATCAAAGTCGGTTGTGAAATGGCAATAGCACAGCAGTTCAAAACAATAAAAATGATAAAAGCCAGGCATCAGCAATATAAATCATGGTAAAGAAGTATGCACCACACAGCCATAATAGGCCAAAGCAAACTCAACCATAAAAGAGTGTCTGTGCTGAACCCACTTCTTCCCATTAATTTCTTGTTCTTTTTACCACTCTGATTCCAGCCTCCTCTTACTAGCTTAAACTTTCTCCTCTCCTCCTTCTGTTGTCTCTCTTCTGCCGTCAGATTTAGACTGGAAGCTCCATGAGGGCAGACACCCATTGTTTCTGTTTGTTTTCTTTAAGTTACTCTGTAAAGTCAACATTTGTGTGTGTGCATTTCTTTATGTTAACTATTCCTTGACTTGAAGTATTTCTACCCTTCCCAACAAAACATCCTCAAGAGGGCTCATGACAAATCAAGAGCCAATTGAAAAATCAACACTCAGCTGCGATATAAAAATAACCAATATTCAGCTTCCCCCAGCAGGTTGAAGCAGCAACACATTCTTCCAAAATCCCACTGCACATCAGGAATATAACACCATTTCTCACCTCTTGAATTCAGCTATGAAAACTAAGCAAAAGCTGTTCTTGCTCTGGGATCAATCATCCGCGTGGGGCACTTCTCTTCACTCCAGTCACTAATGTCTTGCTCTGAGAAGCCAGGCAAGCAGCAAGGAATTGCAAGGAGAAACAACTATGCTGGGACTTGGCAGAGTGTCCTCTGCTAGGTTACAGGCTTTGGCAAGTTTTCTGTGATGCTGAGCATATGGAGCAGAGGTCCATCAGTGGCTATTAGCCACAGCTTATAGTTGGAACTCTCTGTCTGGGGCAGTGATGCTCTGTATTCTTGTGCTTGTGGGGGGCATAGTGGGAGGGCTTCTAGTGTCCTGGCCCCACTGGTGGCACTTGGGGTTTTTTTGCCACTGTGTGACACAGAAACCGTTTTCGCACACAGCTCACCTTGCAGTCACAATCCTGTTCCCTCCGCAGCGTCTGGTCGGATTTCCCACCATCTGCGCCAAAGTTACAGGAAGTGTAACCGTTTGTATAAAAACCGTTTGTATTTATACAAAGTCACCGTTTGTATAAATAGGGATTTGCCCAAAAAGACCGCCACAACCACATTTAACTTTAAAAGGGGTAAATTCTCTGAGATGAGGAGGCATGTGAGGAGGAAACTGAAAGGAAAGGTAAATACGGTCAAAACCCTTGGGGAAGCTTGGAGACTATTTAAAACTATAATCCTAGAAGCTCAGATAAAATACATACCACAAGTTAGGAAAGGCACAAACAGGTATAAGAAGAGGCCAGCATGGTTAACAAACAAAGTAATGGAAGCTGTAAAAGGTAAGAAGGATTCCTTTAAGCGGTGGAAAACCAGTCCAAGTGAGATTAATAAAAGGGAACACAGGCAGTGGCAAATCAAATGCAAGACTGTGATCAGGCAGGCAAAAAGGAACTATGAGGAGCATATTGCAAAAAACATAAAGACCAACAATAAAAATTTCTTCAAATATATTAGAAGTAGGAAACCAGCCAGGGAAGCAGTGGGGCCCTTGGATGACCATGGGGTAAAAGGATTACTGAAGGAGGATGGGGAAATGGCTGAGAAGCTGAATGCATTTTTTGCCTCCGTCTTCACCGTGGAAGATGAGAAGTGTTTGCCCGCCCCAGAACCACTAATATTGGAAGGGGTGTTGAAAGACCTGAGTCAGATTGAGGTGACAAAAGAGGAGGTCCTACAACTGATAGACAAATTAAAAACTAATAAGTCACCGGGTCCGGATGGCATAAATCCGAGAGTTCTGAAAGAACTCAAAGTTGAAATTGTGGATCTTCTAACAAAAATCTGTAATCTTTCATTGAAATCTGCCTCTGTTCCTGAGGACTGGAAGGTAGCAAATGTCACCCCCATCTTTAAAAAGGGTTCCAGAGGAGATCCAGGAAATTACAGGCCAGTCAGTCTGACTTCAATACCGGGAAAGTAGGTAGAAACCATTATCAAGGACAGAATGAGTAGGCACATTGATGAACACAGGTTATTGAGGAAGACTCAGCATGGGTTCTGTAAGGGAAGATCTTGCCTCACTAACCTGTTACATTTCTTTGAGGGGGTAAACAAACTTGTGGACAAAGGAGACCCGATAGATGTTGTTTACCTTGACTTCCAGAAAGCTTTTGATAAAGTTCCTCATCAAAGGCTCCTTAGAAAGCTTGAGAGTCATGGAGTAAAAGGACAGGTCCTCTTGTGGATCAAAAACTGGCTGAGTAATAGGAAGCAGAGAGTGAGTATAAATGGGCAGTCTTCGCAGTGGAGGATGGTAAGCAGTGGGGTGCCGCAGGGCTCGGTACTGGGTCCCATGCTCTTTAACTTGTTCATAAATGATTTAGAGTTGGGAGTGAGCAGTGAAGTGGCCAAATTTGCGGATGACACTAAATTGTTCAGGGTGGTGAGAACCAGAGAGGATTGTGAGGAACTCCAAAGGGATCTGTTGAGGCTGGGTGAGTGGGCGTCAACGTGGCAGATGCGGTTCATTGTGGCCAAGTGCAAAGTAATGCACATTGGGGCCAAGAATCCCAGCTACAAATACAAGTTGATGGGGTGTGAACTGGCAGAGACTGACCAAGAGAGAGATCTTGGGGTCGTGGTAGATAATTCACTGAAAATGTCAAGGCAGTGTGCGTTTGCAATAAAAAAGGCCAATGCCATGCTGGGAATTATTAGGAAGGGAATTGAAAACAAATCAGCCAGTATCATAATGCCCCTGTATAAATCGATGGTGCGGTCTCATTTGGAGTACTGTGTGCAGTTCTGGTCGCCGCACCTCAAAAAGGATATTATAGCATTGGAGAAAGTTCAGAAAAGGGCAACTAGAATGATTAAAGGGCTGGAACACCTTCCCTATGAAGAAAGGTTGAAACGCTTAGGGCTCTTTAGCTTGGAGAAACGTCGACTGAGGGGTGACATGATAGAGGTTTACAAGATAATGCATGGGATGGAGAAAGTAGAGAAAGAAGTACTTTTCTCCCTTTCTCACAATACGAGAACTCGTGGGCATTCGATGAAATTGCTGAGCAGACAGGTTAAAACGGATAAAAGGAAGTACTTCTTCACCCAAAGGGTGATTAACATGTGGAATTCACTGCCACAGGAGGTGGTGGCGGCCACAAGCATGGCCACCTTCAAGAGGGGGTTAGATAAAAATATGGAGCAGAGGTCCATCAGTGGCTATTAGCCACAGTGTGTATGTGTGTGTATATATGTATATATATATATATATATATATATATATATATATATATATATATATATATATATATATGTATATGTATGTATATGTATGTATATATATTTGGCCGCTGTGTGACACAGAATGTTGGACTGGATGGGCCATTGGCCTGATCTAACATGGCTTCTCTTATGTTCTTATGCCGCAGCTTTTGTGTAGCAAACGTAAACTGCTAACCTCCAGTTTACATTTGCTATGCAAAAGCCGCAGCACTTCCTGTTAGGGTGACCATAATGTCTGAAGGCCAGCCAGGGACACCTTGGGGGGGAAGGGGGGAGGCAGGGGTGCGTGCGCAAAGCGCGCGCGTCGCCAGAAACAGGAAGTGACGTCACTTCCAGTGACGTCACTTCCGGTGATGTCATGCCACCGCTGGAAACAGGAAGTGACACCACTTCCTGTGACGTCATTTCCCCGCGTCACCTGCCGGAAACGGGAAGTGACATCACTTCCTGTGACATCACTTCCCCCAAATGACATCATTTCCCCCAAATGCCACCGCCGGAAACAGGAAGTGACTTCACAGCACTTCTTGTGACGTCCCCAAAAATCCCCCAAATATCACCGCCAGAAACAATTTTGTTCTCAAATCCTGTATATACTTCATCAGCATATGGGATAAGGCACTTTCTCAACTGTGCTGCATAATGCAGCCTATTTATTTTGTCCTGTTGGCTCTGTTGGCTCTATCTGCGCCACCTTCATCACTTTCAGGGTGTGGATCCCCCAGTGGGGTGGTCTCCCGACTCCCTCCGCCGGCTGTTTCTGATAGCCCTGCGCCCCCTCTTTAATTTGATATGTGTCCCGTGCGGGTGCCACCCTCCCGCCGGGAGATGCCGCAAAATGAGCCCCCTTGAGGCTTATGGCGGCAGGGCTCGGGGGAAGCGAGCTAGACTGCTGTTCTTTTGAGGGGTTATAGAGTGTTTCGAGCCCATCCCTGTGGCATCGGTCCCATCATTGTGGGACCCAGGGGGCCGGCGCAGCGGCCCGCCGAAGCAGCCTGTCACTAATAACACAGGTCGAGATGCAGGACAGGAACCCGGAAGTGACCAACAGGCCGCGGAGAGGCCTCCGCCACCGCTGCCGGGCCCCGCGCGCGGGCGGGGAAGGCGGCAAGTGAGAGAGGGAGCGTCCCTGCGCGTGTGCAGGGGCCCTGCGCACGCGCAGGGACGCTCCCTCCCTCACTCGCCGCCTTCCCTGCCGGCACCTGCGGCCCACCGCCTCCGGGGCTGGCTAAACCGGGACCTCTAAATGGTCCCGGTATAGCCAGCCCGGGAGGCGGGAATAGGGGGCCAGAACCGGGACATTCCCGGGCGCCCGGGACGGTATGGCCACCCTACTTCCTGTAACTCTGGCGCAGATGGTGGGAAATCCGACAGACGCTGCGGAGGGAACAGGATTGTGACTGCGAGGTAAACTGTATGCGAAAAAGGTTAGAGTGCTGGAGTGGATGGGTCATTAACCTGATCCAACATGGTTTCTGTTATGTTCTTATGACCCTGAATCCAGCCCTGAACTTTATGAGCTGTGGATAGGGTTGCCAGCTCCAGACTGGGAAATACCTGTAGACTTGGGGGGCTGGAACCTGGAGTGGGTGGGGTTTGTATAGGGGAGGAACCTCAACAGGGTATAATTCTAAAGAGTCCAGAAGCCATTTTCTCCAGGAGAACTGATCTTTGTAGCCTAGAGATCAGCTGTAATTCTGAGAGGTCTCCAGCCCACACCTGGAGGTTGGCAACTCTAGCTGTGAGTAAGAGGCTTTCTGTTCGTGTAAGTTCACATCCCATGGGTATCCTGTGCTGGGGAGAATGCATCACTCACTTTGAGAATCTGCTGGTTATTTTGGCCTTTGTTGATGCATATTTCTTCCCTCTGTCTCACCAGTAACATTTTGTTGTGCTACTAAATGGTGTGTCATCATGATATTCTTGTTTTTCCCTGCCTCTCAAAAGTGGCAGCCAAGGAAGCGGAACAAAGACATGGTAATACCAAATGTGATGTTTCTCTATGCATCTTCTTTAAATAAACTTTATCAGAAAGATGTATGTGGGCCAGTGGAGGGAATGACACATTAGTTGTAGGGTGCAGCTTGATATTTAAGTTACAGTGAATCCGGAGTCATTTTGTAGAAAAATAGGTGGTGGAGCTCATCCAGGGTTTGCGATGCAGCTGCACATACTATTCAATGGACAGGGAGGTGGAACTCTCAGAAGGAGGAGGTGGAACTCTCAGAAAGTTTCAGAAGCTGCACTCCTGTGAGCTCCCACTGAATCTGAGGCCTGCAGTGAATAAATATCAGTGACATTATAGGTGGAATATTTGCTTAGCGAAAATGTGTGGCTATTTTTTTGATAGGGTGGGAAGAAAATGTTAATGTTATTTGTGCTGATCTTTGTGTTGATAGTCACTTGATAAGACACTCGCCACTACTTTCTGAGGGTGGATCCAAACACAGTAGGCATGATGGTTGTGAACACCCCATGCATGTAAAGCATAAACAATGCACCAGTTTAAGCACTCGGGACTGGAGCCAGGCTTCTGTGAATGGAGTCTATTCATGCAGGCATTATTATCCCATTCCCTTCTTCCCAACACTTTTGTCTGCTCCACTACCACTTCTATGGACTACATTACTGTGTCCAGTACTGTCTGTTGATGTGAGTGCAATCCTATCATGCAGGGTCTTTTTTGTAGAAAAACCCAGCAGGGAACTCATTTGCATATTAGGCCACACCCTTTGATACCAAGCCAACCAGAACTGCATTTCTGTGCATTCCTGCTCAAAAAAAAGCCATGCTACCATGTAATTTTTTGCATTATTTCACTTGTCATGTGCTTTCCTTCACCTCTGTTTTCAGATTTGTGCAATCCAATTGTTGCTTTGTTTACTGAATGTCACATCCTGTTGGTTGTATTTGATCCATGTTGTGTAAGTTGCCTGAAGTCTCTGTCAGACAATAAATAAATAAAAGTAATAATAATGGTCAAGGAGACCTTCCAGAACAATATGCCATGCATCAGGGAGACTGCAGCAAGAAGGTGCAATTCGATAAAACCATCTACCTCTTTCTTGCATTAAAAAGATCATGCAAAAGTGAAGGTTCCTAATTAATTGACTTGTATTTGGCCACATAATAACACTCTTGCTACTCAGAAGGGGGTTCTCAGCCATTATTGAAGACATTTGAACTTCAGCTTGTGGTGAAGGTTAATGAAAGACTACTTCCTTGTTGCGGGTTCAAGGAAGGATGCAGCGTGAGGCATTGGAAGGAATAACTGGTTGACAGATCTCACCCAAAGAGTGCTTGTGAATGGTTCCTCATCCTCTTGGAGAGGAGTGACAAGTGGAGTGCCTCAGGGATCTGTCCTGGGACCTGTTTATTTCAACATTTTTATCAATGATTTGGATGAAGGAATAGAGGGAATGCTTATTAAATTTGCAGATGATACTAAATTGGGAGGGGTTGCAAACACAGAAGAAGACAGAAACAGGATACGGGATGACCTTGACAGGCTGGAAAACTGGGCTAAAACCAATAAAATGAATTTTAACAGGGATAAATGTAAAGTTCTGCATTTAGGTAGGAAAAATCCAATGCATGGTTATAGAATTGGGGAGACTAGTCTTAGCAGCAGTATGTGCGAAAAGGATCTAGGGATCTTGGTGGATCATACGCTGAACATGAGTCAACAGTGTGATGCGGTGGCTAAAAAGGCAAATGCAATTTTGGGCTGTATCAACAGAAGTATAGTGTCCAGATCACGTGATGTGATGGTATCACTTTACACTGCTCTGGTAAAACCTCATCTGGAGTATTGTGTTCAGTTTTGGGTACCACATTTTAAGAAGGATATAGACAAGCTGGAACGGGTCCAGACGAGGGCGATGAAGATGGTGAGGGGTCTGAAAACCAAGTCCTATGAGGAAAGGTTGAAGGAGCTGGGGATGTTTAGCCTGGAGAGGCGGCGGCTGAGAGGTGATATGATCACCATCTTCAAGTACTTGAAGGGCTGTCATATAGAGGATGGTGTGGAATTGTTTTCTGTGGCCCCAAAAGGTAGGACCAGAACCAATGAAATTAAATCAAAAGAGTTTCTGGCTCAACATTAGGAAGAACTTCCTGACAGTTAGAGCAATTCCTCAGTGGAACAGGCTTCCTCAGGAGGTGGTGGGCTCTCCTTCCTTGGAGGTTTTTAAACAGAGGCTGGATGGCCATCTGACAGCAATGAAGGAGGTCCAGAGAAGGGCAATAAAGATGGTGAGGGGTCTGGAGACCAAGTCCTATTCCTCAGTGGAACAGGCTTTCTTGGGAGGTGGTGGGTGTCAGGCTCTGTAACTCTATCATATTACAATTAGAAAATACTAACCAAATGGACTTTTCATACTAACCCAAGGCTTTGTTGTATTGTAGCTAGCATGCATATCAAAGGGGGGACGTTTGAAGTGTTAACTTTGTTTAGGTTGTAAAAGGAGCTAAGGAATGCGACTGTTAGTAGATACCGCAGTCGCCCAGCATCTTCCCAGAGGCAAAGAGATAAGCGGAAGCTCTCGTGTGAAAGTTTGCACCTTCACTCCCTGTTGTTTTGAGAATAGTACTTTTGTTTAGATATCACTTTGATGTAGATTCCATAAGACTAAGAGACACCCATTCCCAGGTATTAGTCTCAACTTCTGTATCCAGCTATGAGTTTCCAATAAAGTATACATTGTTTCAATGAATACTGCCTTGAGTCTCCATCGTCTGACAGTGGGCTCTCCTTCCGTGGAGGTTTTCAAACAGAGGCTAGATGGCCATCTGACAGCAATGAAGATCCTGTGAATTTAGGGAGAGGTGTTTGCGAGTTTCCTGCATTGTGCAGGGAGTTGGACTAGATGACCCTAGAGGTCCCTTCCAACTCTATGATTCTATGAATAAACACTCATACAACCATTCTTTGGTAAATCATGGCCACAGCTTCATTTTATTAATACAGACAAAAGAGCAATGGCACAGCATAGGGATAGATCTGAGCATTGGGCGACCACCCTGCTTGCCCAGTGAGCCACATCCCAGCCCGCCTGCTGGCAATTAACTGTGGAGTGACAAGATAGTGGGACACATGTGGGTGCTGGCCTCTACATGGCCCCTTGTTACTGGTGCTGGAGCCAAATGGCAGGCCCCACCTGAGCATACAGCTGAGTGGCTCAAAACCCCAAAGGCTCCTTATGGGAGCCCCCCAAAATGGGGGAGGTGAGCATGCAGGCACAGCCTCCCCCCAAAAAAGGATACGTCCTCATGCCCAAACCACCAAAGAGTGGGAGACTCACCATGTTCCACTCCCATCAAAGCTCCTAAGCCTGGACCCATTCTAACAAGGCATTTAAATAGCCCCAGATCTATCCCCACCTATGCCCATGTTGTGACACATTGCCTGATATGGCAAGCACACCGTGTCTGTTGAGAAAAACATAAGATGGTCATTGAAAAATAACAAGA
This sequence comes from Heteronotia binoei, assembly GCF_032191835.1. Taxonomy (NCBI): domain Eukaryota; kingdom Metazoa; phylum Chordata; class Lepidosauria; order Squamata; family Gekkonidae; genus Heteronotia; species Heteronotia binoei. The sequence continues at coordinate 146,078,427 of NC_083226.1, read as the reverse complement.
GGCCTGGGCACTCCACTCTTTAAGAATTTTTTCTCCTTTATGTTTAAACTGATACTAAGAGGATATTGCTCTGTGTGAGAAGTTCAGCTGTGGATCAAGATTCAGAAACTGGACCTTTTGTATCAATTACCAGTCAGCTGAATGCATATTTTTATCTCCATGAGTAGGAACCACTCATGGCAGCCTGATTTCTCCTCAGCAGGCATGCCTGTTGCAATCACATCAAGAAAGGCCCTGACCAGTGGAGAAGTCACAGCCCCTCTCAATTAAACAGAGGCCAAAATTCAAGTCATGAGGCAAATTTGGTGACACCCAACTTTGTCTCAGCAGTCAACATGAACAATTCTCTGCAAGTTGAGAGAGAACCTTCTCCAAGCTTAATGACATTAATTACGATGGGCTGGGTTTTTTTAAATCAAATTAGAAAGAAGTTCTCTGAGCTGATGGCAGCCAAATGTTGTAAATCTATTTTGATGACAGGAAAACTATTAAGATGTTATCTCATCCTATGCTTGAAAACTTGGAGAATGTTTTCTTAGCATGTCTGCATTTTAATAACTAGTAAATAATTACCTTACGCAGAAGGCTCTGCACGTCACCCTCTGTGTGATCCTAGGGAGATTTATGCCCTTCCAAATACACTGAAATCAATGGGTTTAGAAGCCTGTAACTCTGTTTAGGATTTCATTGCCTTGCTCTGTAGCATTTGGCATGAGTTCTAAGTCCAAACGACTGTTCAGGTGTGTGACTTTGGCAAAGTTTTTTCTTGTAAACAGGTAGAGGTGTCTGGTGGCATGTTGGAGCCTATCATTTTGAAAGTGCCAACAAGAGAAACTCAATCTTCAGAATGCCTGGAGAAATTTAATTTCATAGGTAACAGCAAGGTCAAAAGATTTTCCTTAGCAAATGCACATTTATCTAGGCCTCTTTAATCCTGGCCCTCTTTTGGGGCAATAGATCAGAAAGTTCAGATCTGACCTCTGTCATGAAATCCCAAGGCTGGCCTTATGGAAAACTCTCTGAGCCTCACAACTGAAAAACTGGTTATTACAACAGCAAATTTGCCTTGAAGGATTATTGTAAGGATTTTGACCTGGATAATATATGCTAAGCAGGGAACTGTCTGTGGGTCAGAGAGTGAGCACACAGCCTTCCGTGCAGGAGGTCCCAGATTCAATCCCTGTTTCTAGTTAAATGTTATCAGGTAGCTGGTCTTGAAGAGGGAAAGTAGCACAGTATAGCCCAATTTTGTCAGATTTTGGAAGGTAAGCAAGGAAGGCTTTGCAGTGGAAAGTAACAAACTATCTCTGTTTCTCAATTGCCTTGAAAATCCCTTGCTGTAGGGCTGCCAAGCTCCCAGGTGGGGCAGGGGTTCTCCCATTTTGGAGGTCCCCAACCTGCCAGCCCACAGTGGGTCGGTGGGGGGATCCCCTCCCAACGTCACCGGAATGATAATATCACTCGCAAATGACATCATTGTGTTGGTGACGTCGCATGCCAGCCTCTCTAGAAGCTTTCTGGAACACTCTATAGTTTTCCCAGATGCTCTAGCAATTTGGGAGGAAAACTCTATGGTACACTATGGTACCATAGAGTTTTTATCCCAAATTTGGTACCATAGAGTTTTTGTTTCAAATTGATAAAGCGTCCGGGAAAACCTGGAAGCTCCTAGAGCAGCCAGTGCACAACATTGCTGGCATGATGACATCACTTATGAATGATATCATCACACCACATGCGCTATGTGCATGCAAAAAAAGTCCCTTCCGGTGGCCATAGAGGACTTAGCAACCCTATCTCATTGGGGTCACCATAAGTTGGTTATGGCTTGACAGTATTTATGTACATAGTAGGCCTTGGGAAAGACTCTCCTCTGTTTGAGGCCCTGAGAGTCTTCTGCTAGCCTGGCTGAGGTAGAGACATGGCTTTTCCCAGTAGTATTGTCTCTAGACTCAGTGGGAATTTAATTAAAACTCTGAAACGCTTCACGAATTCATGTGTCATCCTTGAGCAGGGCCCATGCTAATCTTCTCTGTATCAATCCAAATTTAGTACATGTGCTGCCAAAGCACGCACGGGGGACTTGATTCAGAATAACCCCCCCCCCAAAAAAAACCCCGCTTTCTCCTGTTTCTTGGGTTTTGAAAGTCATGGAAATAGTCCCTAATTAGGTGCGTGTCTGCGTATTTGGACTCAGAGTTGCTATTTGTCTGACACAAGAGTAAATATACAAATGTCAATGGGGCTACTCTTGTGTAAATCTGCAAGATGCTTACACTCCTCCCCCCACCCTAAAGTATTCCAAGGAATAGAGGCACAGTGAGGGGTGTTTTGGGGGGCTGTAGTACTTGGCAGAGGGTTTGTGGAGCTGTCAAAAAGAAGCTGGTGCTTCAGCTGTGTACTTATGTGCATATATGAAGGACAAAAAAAAAGGATTCTGCCCACTCGGCTGCTCAGTGGTTGATCTGCAGCAATAATCTGAATGATAGACCATGGGGAGAGTGCATTAATTACAAATTACCAATTTGTAATTAATTTATTATTAGTTGTTTAATTCGTATTTATTGATTAGCTAAGTGGACTTTTTTCTCTGGCAAATTAATTGGAGATAGATAGTGGGTTAGGTTTTTAAATTAAGGAGCCAATAGACGTTTTATTAAATTATTGTTAGCTAAGGAGTTACTGGTGATCTAGGCAGTGGGATTTAAATTAAATAACTAGGGGTCGTTGGTGGTTGGCTAGTGGAAGGTGAACTGCTGCTGGCAACAATAGGGTTGAAGGGAATAGGAATAGGTCTGTACACTGCCAGTTGATGAGCTGGTCTCCACCTGCAGGAGATGGCTGGCCCGGGGATTCCAGTGCTCCTGGAGAGGGGAAGGTATGACGGTGGGAGCAGGCAGACCTATAGGGGAAGGAGACCGAGACATGCCAGTGCTCGACCGCCTTCCTGCCTGCGTCCCATCCCGATGGTGACAGGTAGTGGGGCCAGGCGATCTTACCCACCTCCGGCACTGGTGTTATGTAATGCCAGGTCCATTAATAACAAGACCGCTGTCCTCCGGGATTTCTTACTGGAACAGGAGGCGGACCTGGCATGCGTGACCGAGACCTGGGTGCGTGATGGGGAGACCGTAGCCCTCTCTCAGATGGCGCCCCCAGGATACTCGGTCTTTCACCAGTCCCGGTCTAGTGGGTGGGGGGGAGGAGTGGTGCTTCTCATACGAGAGGTTTACTCCTTTAGGGCCCTCCCAGCTCCGGAGATCAGGGGTGTTGAATGTGTCGGCCTGATGTAGGACATTGGGGAGGGGTTGGCGATCTGGCTGGTGTACCGTCCGCCTAACGCACCGGCCGGCGCCTTATCATCCCTGATGGAGGCCGCGGCGGGCTGGGCATTGGAGTACCCAAGGCTGCTGGTCTTGGGTGACTTCAATGTTCACGCCGATGACGCGGCCTCCAGTCAGGCGATGGACCTGGTGTCATCCATGGCGACACTGGGACTCTCCCAAGTTGTCACAATGCCCACTCATCAGGCGGGGCACATGTTAGACCTGGTCTTCGCGGTGGGAGTTCTAGTGAATGATATTACTGCCAGAGCAGTGCCATGGTCGGATCACTATGCCTTTAAGGCTCGCGTGGGTGTGCCACTCAAACCTGTTTAGGCGGAGAGCGTATTTTAGCTCGCCCGCGGAGCCTGATGGACCCGGAACGGTTCCTGACGGCCCTGCGGGATCCCGGGCCCCCTAGCGATTCCTTGGATGGTCTGGTGGAGTCCTGGAATGATAAACTCTCCAGAGCTATCAAAGAAATCGCACCTAGATGTCCTCTGCGCTCCTGTTTGAAGTCGACGCCCTGGTATAACCAGGGGTTGCGACAACTAAAACAGGAACTCAGACGACTAGAGAGGCAATGGCGGCGTACTCAAGACGAAGCAACTCGAACATCTTATAGAGAGATTATGAAGTCCTATGAGGTGGCAATCAAAACCGCAAAGAGAACATACTTTGCGGCTGAGATTGCGTCCGCAGCATCGCGCCCGGCACAACTATTTAATATAATTCGGAGTCTAACAACACTGCCGCAGGGCAGACCAAATTGTAAAGAATTGGAGATTGGCTGTGAGGCTTTTGCGAATTTCTTTGCGGACAAGATCGCGTCGCTCCGCCTTGACCTCCCTGCCACATTGGAGGCAGTTAGCGAAACCGAGGCTCCGGGCCTGTCTTCGGATTATGTTCTAGATGGTTTCAGCTCTCTCAGCCTGGAGGAAGTTGACAGGATCCTCTTATCTGCTCGCCCAACAACCTGTAAATTGGACCCGTGCCCCTCCTGGCTTATTAAATCCTGCCAGAGGGAGCTTAGATATCCTGTACGGGATATCATAAATAGATCCCTCACGGAAGGGCAATTCCCAACACAGCTTAAAGAGGCGGTGGTCCGTCCCCTCTTGAAAAAAACATCATTAGACCCGGCCCAATTGGCACATTATCGGCCGGTCTCGAATTTGCCCTTTTTGGGCGAACTTATCGAGAGGCAGTGGCAATGCAGCTACAGACTTTCCTGGATGACGCTTCCGTCCTTGATCCCCTTCAGTCCGGCTTCCGCCCGGGCCATGGGACAGAGACGGTGCTGGTCGCCCTAGTAGATGACCTGCAACGGCATCTGGATCGAGGCGGCTCAGCGGTACTGATGCTGTTGGACCTATCGGCGGCGTTCGATACGGTCGACCATCAGCTGCTGGCCCGCCGTCTCGCCGACGCGGGGATTCAGGGGTTAGCCTTGCAATGGCTTTCCTCTTTCCTTGAAGGTCGGGGACAGAGGGTCGCTATTGGGGATGAGCTGTCCCGCAGGCACACGCTTGATTGCGGGGTGCCTCAGGGTGCGGTTCTTTCCCCGATGTTATTTAACATCTATATGCGTCCCCTCGCCCAGATTGCCCGAAGGTACGGGCTGGGTTGTCACCAGTATGCTGATGACACCCAGCTTTATCTGCTTATGGACGGCCAGCCGGTCTGCGCCCCACAAAATCTGGACCGGGCACTACAGGCTGTGGCTGGGTGGCTCAGGCTGAGCGGGCTGAGGCTAAATCCGGTGAAGACAGAGGTCCTTTGCTTGGGCCGTCGGGGTCCGGGAAGGGAAATCCCCCTTCCGGTTTTTGACGGTACGCCGCTGATTGCAGCACATAGGGTCAAGAGCCTGGGGGTACTACTGGAGCCTTCCTTAATAATGGAGGCCCAGATAGCAGCCACTGCCAAGTCCGCATTTTTCCATCTTAGGCGGGCAAGGCAGCTGGCTCCCTTCCTGGAGCACGACGATCTAGCAACGGTGATCCATGCTACGGTCACCTCGAGGTTGGACTACTGCAATGCCCTCTACATGGGGCTGCCCCTGTGCCGGACCCGGAAATTGCAGCTGGTGCAGAACGCCGCCGCCCGGTTGTTATTGGGGCTCCCAAGGTGGGAGCACATCCAGCCGGGACTTCGGGCTCTGCACTGGCTGCCAATATCCTACCGAGTTTGGTACAAGGTGTTGGTTATTACCTTTAAAGCCCTATATGGCCTAGGACCTGCCTACCTGAGGGACTGTCTCTTCCCACACGTTCCCCAGCGAGCACTGAGATCGGGAACTCAAAATCTCCTGGTTGTCCCCGGGCCAAAAGAAGCCCGCTTGAAAGCTACAAGGGACAGGGCCTTCTCCATAATGGCTCCATCTTGGTGGAACCAGCTGCCGGAAGAGGTAAGGGCCCTGCGGGACCTTACCCAATTCCGCAGGGCCTGTAAGACAGCCCTCTTCTGGCTGGCCCACAACTGACTGGCACTGAGTACTGAACACTGAACATCGAATTTGAATTGAGCGTAACTTAAGACCGCTGAATGATTTTAATGTTTTATGTATATAACAAATGATTAGATTTTTAACTATAAATTATGTAATGTTAATTTTAATGCTTAATTTTATATTTTATGTTAGTTTTACATGTTGTAAGCCGCCCTGAGCCACCTAGTGGGAAGGGTGGGATATAAATCTCAGATAAATAAATAAATAAAAATAAAATAAATGGTGGTTCAGGGTGGGATGTCTGATCAAAACTTCCCATTACAAAACAAAATGGTATCATTGGAGGTACAGTCAGACTGTGCCAAGCTTGTAGTCTGACCACACTTTGCACAGCCACCTGGGAACAATAGTTCAATCTAGTAAATTCTGAGCTTATGCCACTATGATAAACATCATCAGTTGATTAATGCTGCTAACACAAAAGCTGATGTTAAATGATATAGTCTGCTCATGTGATGCTGGGACACATTCAGGCCTGCAGCCAGAAAATTCCAATTGGGGGGGCCCACTGAAAAAATTTTTGGGTGGAGGGCCCCCCCTCTGGTGGCCCCCACTCTCATCACCGCCACTTTTAAGGTGCCCCTGCCCCCTCCACGCAGCACCTCCCCCTCCCACCCACCCACTGGACAAAACAGTCAAGAGCAGGCTCCTGGAGCTCTTTCAAAGCACCACGCAGCGCCTTCCCAGGGCGAGGAGGAGAAGGGTGGCTGTGGCAGCAGCTCGGTCGGCTGCCCAGGGCCACGCCCCCAAAGTGAGGCGAGGCCATGATGCATCCTAGCTGGGGTGGGTGGAGAGGCGCGGCACTGCACGACGGGTGGCCTCTGCTTCTGCTGCTGGCTGGTGAGCGGGAGCGTGTGGGGTTATTTGTGGCTGTGCACGGCCAACATGCTGAATACTACCAATTGTTTTAATGCAAAACTACGCCAAATATTGCTTGCTTAAATAGCAAGCAAACCATCAATGGGATTATATGAGGTACTTGACTCAGGATGAAAATGAACTCTGCAAGTAGGACGTTATATTTGGTTTTCAAATATCTTATTTATAAATGTGAAATCATGGCTAGTTAAAACCCAATGGAATACAAATATTATAACTACTCAACTTCCTAACTACCAGCTTTGCTGGTTGTGGTTCAGACAGTGTATACATGCTTTTCATGTAGAAGGTGTAGGTTGAGTCCAAACCTCTCCAGTCAAATGGTTGCCAAAAGGACATACCAGGAAGGATCTGTTTTTGCCTAAGAGCCCCTGTCTGCCAGAGTGGGTGATCCTGAGCAAAATGGACCATAGCCTGCCTTGGCATGTCATATGCACCAAAGAACAATCCATATTTTCAAAAACCAGCAAAGCTTCTGAAAAATGGTTTGAGTTGTTGTTTAGGTAGGTTTAAAAGAGTGGGAAAGTTCTGGTTCACAGACAGCTGGTGTAAATGTTTTTCTTCAGGCTCTCAGTGTCTGAACACAGACACACTGACAAGCACTCTCACACAATCGTTAAAGAGTGCACCTGGACTATAGCTTTTAGTGCAAACCCAGCATTTTTTCTTCACTTCTGCCAGATCTGTTCTCAGAAAAATCACTAGGAAGAAATGAAATCCTAAGAATCTGCAGCCATAATGATTCACTGACTGTCTGGCACTGCCACAGTCACACCAGCCAGGTTTGAACACAAGCACTGATCAGTTGGTTTTTAATTTGCACATTTCATGCAGTTCTGTATTTTGCATGTTGTATGATGATCAGGGATGCTTTGTCAATGATTTTCTCAGTGGCAATGGAAAGGAAATCACATCATTCGTGTCAAATTGGAAATCTCTGGGAAAGCAAAAAAAGAGAGTAATGATTATGCTGCGGTTTTTGAAGGAGTCGATTCATATTTCCCCTCCTAGGCTGGGGTGTGGTTTACGTCACTGAACCCAGATGGAAAGGTTAGACTCACTATTCAGAAGCTTCCACCTTGATCTGTGGTTTCATAACAGTGAGCACGGGGCATGCCCAAACATCCGTTTTATCTTTCAACTGCAGGTATCAGCTAACATAATCTTGTCCATGCTTGAGGGAATATAATGTACTGAGTGAGCAGTTTGCTTTGGAGAAGGCCTCACCCCACCTTTGCTTATGACATTTTCAAATGGTCCCTGCATTTCTCTACATATATGTATATGCCACCTCATGCTGCTCTTACATCCAGTGTAGTAAGCTTACCATATGTTTTCCCCAGCTTGGATAAAAGCAACAGGCAGACTGACAATTTTCAGGGAGAAAATAGTGCAAGGAGAAACAGTTGTAGACCTTCATCCCTTGCATGATCTCTCTCTTTAAATCAAGGCCTTGTGACTGCCAATGAAATATTGTCTGTACTTTTCAGTCTGGGAGATAGAATCACGGTATAGCACAGAACATACAATTTCACTTTATTTCTGTCGCAGCAAAAGAAAACAAAAGGCATTTATGGTATTTGTATACCATGATTCTGCATTTCAACAGTAACCATTCTTTAAAGCTTCTTGCAAACTAGAACATAATTTATGAAATGTGACAAAACAGGATTAGCCCACAAATTTCCTTCATAGATGCCACAAGGGCATAGTTCTAAACCCTACTTTCAAACACTTATGGTCGTGACTAAGTTTTATGCCGGCATATCTCAATTTCATGTAGATACACTAGTATCTTGTGAAGGTATGTCAGCATCAGTTTCCACTGGTGATGTATTAGCAGCAGCCGGTATAACTTCAGTGCCAGCATATAGTTTGGGGGTGTCGGTAGAGGGTCTGGCCTTAGTCAGGTTCCTACCCCTCTCCAGTCACAGTCAAACACCCAGTGCTGGCATAACACTGGGGTGGGGCCACAGTGGCAGAACATTCACTTGGCATGCAGAAGGTCCCAAGCTCAATCCTTGATGTTTCTAGTCAGGGCTGGCTCTGCCACTAGGCAAACTAGGTAACTGCCTAGGGTGCCAGCCTTCTGGGGGTAACAAATTGGGCACCTCCATGTGACTCAGTGATGTTATCAGTGCAGTGGGAGGGGCACCAGAAGTTAGCCTTGCCTGGGGTGCCGGACAGTCTAGGGCCAGCCCTGTTTCTAGTTAAAAGGATCAGCTGATAAGTGAGGTGAAAGACTTCTGCAGCTTTGGAGGGGGACGTTCTATGATGCATCATAGAGATGACACCTCCATTGAGATCCTTCTCTTTCCCGAACACTTAGCCTCCCTAGGCACTGCTCCCAAATCTCTAGCTAGCATCTGGGGGTGGGGGTCATGAACACACAAATCTGCCTTCTACTGAATCAGGCCCTTGATCCATTGAGGTCAGTATTGTCTACTCAGACTAGCAGTGGCACTACAGAGTCTCAGGAAGTGGTCTTTCTCATCACCTACTGCCTGGTCCTTTTAGCTGGATGTACTGGGAATTGAACCTGGGATCTTCTGCATGCCAAACAGATGCTTTGCCACTGAGCAACAGGGTTGGGCTGCAATTATACTTGTTTATGCATATGCCTATGGTATATGTATAAGTTAGAAGGAGAGAGAACCTCACTATATTCAAGTTCACATTCATAGTTACCAAGTAAGGATTTGACTTGTTTTCTCCTCAGTTGCTCTCTAGTTCTGTTCATTAAACAGACTGCCAAACTTCTATTGTAAATCATTATTTTCATTGCCTTACCACTCCACCATAAAAACATACTGGAACCTGAAATTTGGCATCCTCTCAGCCATGCGCAACTGTTTTTCCCCGCTAACCTTCAAAGTTCTGTTCTGTTTCTCAAGCTTGTGTTTTGTACAAGATGGAAAGAAGTCCAACTTGCCTCGAAACTTCTGTTAACCCCAACACTCAAAGGCCCCTCAAATTCAATGCCTGACTGCTGCCAAAAAACAGTCTGACTCATTATAAAGAATTTGACCCTGGTAACGTGCTGGGAATGTCTACTGACTGGACCCATTATAACTGTCATAGGTTAATGAGTTGGATTGTGAATAGTAAGATTGTAATAAGAGTGGGTGGGCAGAGACTCCTAATGTTTCAAGAGGAGATGGACATGTTTAAAGTCTAAAACCGATATAGGATGAATAGCAAACTATCAAACATGGAGAATGAAGAAGTAAAATAAGTTATGGCCTACATAGATAGTATCTTGTTGGAAATAACTTATGGAGAACAAGTTGAATATGAAATATGATGGCATTCAAAAAACTGTTATTTTTAGATGTTTATCTTTTGTTATGCTGTAGGGGGTCTGTAATCTTAGATTTTAATTCTGGATTTTAATGAATAACTTTTAATGTTTGTGTTTATTGTTTTATTTTTAATTAAAAATTGCCTTGGGCAGGTGCATAAAAATTTTCTAAATCTATTTCTCAAATGGGCCTAGATCTCTCTCGGCTTGGCTTCGCGAACGAAGATTTAAGAAGGGTGCAATAATCCACGTCTGCTGCAGGCTCGCTGTTGGCTGACAAGACCAATGCGGGACAGGCAGGTCCGGCCACAGTGGCTGCAGGGAAAAGTCTGATTTAGGGTTGGTGCTGTAGCAGTGCGATTCTTCCTCAATCTCCTTTTGTCCTCAAGACCAGCTATGCGTGCGTTCTCAAAGGAAGAGACAGCCTGGTGGATGGTGTGTCTCCATGCTTTGCGATCTGAGGCTAGGTCAGACCACTGGTGATGGTTGATGCGACAGGTGCCAAGGGATTTCTTCAAGGAGTCCTTGTACCTCTTCTTTGGTGCCCCTCTATTTCGATGGCCGGTGGAGAGTTCGCCATACAGGGCAATCTTGGGAAGGCGGTGGTTTTCCATCCTAGAAATATGCCCTGCCCAGCGCAGCTGCGTCTTCAGCAGCAGTGCCTCGATACTGGTAACCTCCGCCCGCTTGAGGACTTCAGTGTTGGTCACAAAGTCACTCCAGTGGATGTTGAGGATGGTGCGAAGGCAGCGCTGATGAAAGCGCTCGAGGAGTCGCAGGTGATGACGGTATAAAACCCACGATTCGGAGCCGTAGATGAGGGTTGTCATCACAACCGCTTTGTAAACATTGATCTTTGTGCCTTTTTTCAGATGCTTGTTGCTCCACACTCTTTTGTGCAGTCGGCCAAATGCACGGTTTGCCTTTGCCAGCCTGTTGTCAATCTCCTTGTCGGTCTTGGCATCTGAGGAGATGATGCACCCCAGGTAGCTGAACAGCTGGACTGTCTTCAGAACTGATTCACCCACAGTGATGCAGGGAGGGTGATAATCTTCCTGGGGTGCAGGCTGGTGGAGAACTTCTGTCTTCTTCAGACTAACTTCTAGGCCGAATAGCTTGGCAGCCTCTGCAAAGCAGGACGTCATATGCTGCAGAGCTGATACCGAGTGGGAGACGAGTGCAGCATCATCAGCAAACAGTAGCTCTCGGATGAGTTTTTCCATTGTCTTGGAGTGGGCCTTTAGTCGCCTCAGGTTGAACAGGCTGCCATCGGTGCGATAGCAGATGTAGACACCATCGTCATCATCTAGATCTACTGCGGCTCTTTGAAGCATCATGCTAAAGAAGATCGTAAAGAGAGTTGGCGCGAGAACGCAGCCTTGCTTTACACCTGTGCCTATTGGGAAGGGCTCCGAGAGGTCGTTGCAGTGTCTGACTTGGCCTCACTGGTCTTCATGTAGCTGGATGATCATGCTGAGGAACCTTGGGGGACATCCTAAACGTTCCAAGATTTGCCACAGGCCTTTCCTGCTAACGGTATCGAAGGCTTTGGTAAGGTCGACAAAAGTCACATACAGAGCCTTGTTCTGTTCCCTGCATTTCTCTTGGAGCTGCCTGAGAACAAATACCATGTGGGTGGTGCTCCTGTTAGCTCTGAAGCCGCACTGGCTCTCTGGGAGGAGTTCTTCTGCAATGGTGGGCACCAGTCTGTTCAGGAGTATTCTGGCAAGGATTTTGCCTGCGATGGAGAGCAGGGTTATCCCCCGGTAGTTGGAGCAGTCTGACTTTTCCCCTTTGTTCTTGTATAGGGTGATGATGATTGCATCGCAAAAATCCTGTGGTAATTTGCCTTGTTCCCAGCAGGTGACAAGTACTTTGTGAAGTGAGCTATGTAGTACTGTGCCCCCATGCTTCCAGATCTCTGGTGGAATTCCATCAACTCCTGCTGCCTTGCCACTTTTCAGTTGCTTGATGGCTTTAACAGTCTCTTCTAGGGTGGGGATCTCATCCAACTCTGTTTTCACTGGTTGAAGTGGGGTGAGGTGCATTGCTGAATCTTGAACTACGCGGTTGGCACTGAAGAGAACCTGAAAATACTCTGACCACCGGTTCAGTATGGATGCCTTGTCTGTGAGGAGCACTTGGCCGTCTGCACTACGCAAGGGACTCTGAGCCTGATATGATGGACCATATACTGCCTTCAGGGCTTCGTAGAACCCTCTTAAATCACCAGTGTCTGCACACAGCTGGGTTCTCTCTGCAAGCTTGGTCCACCAATCGTTCTGAATGTCTCGAAGCTTGCGCTGGAGGTTGCTACATGCAGCGCGAAAGGTTGCTTTTTTCCCAGGACAGGAGGGCTGAGCAAGATGTGCTTGGTAGGCAGATCTCTTTTTCGCCAGTAATTCTTGGATCTCTTGATTGTTCTCATCAAACCAGTCCTTGTTCTTCCTTGTGGAGAACCCGAGGACTTCTTCAGAGATCTGCAGGACGGTAGTTTTTAGGTGTTCCCAGAGTGCTTCTGGAGAAGGGTCTGTGGGGCAACTGGGGTCCTCAATTCTTGACTGGAGTTTTGCCTGGAAGGCAGCTTTAACTTCGGCTGACTGGAGACTGCCAACCTGAAACTTCCTCCGAGGGATACCTCCTCTCCTGGGTGTGGGTTTAAAGTGAAGACGGAGATTGCAGCGTACAAGACGATGATCCGTATGACATTCTGCACTGGGCATTACTCGGGTGTGTAAGACATCTCGAAGGTCTCTCTGGCGCACCAGAATGTAGTCGATAAGGTGCCAGTGCTTGGACCGTGGGTGCATCCAGGTTGTCTTCAGACTGTTCTTCTGCTGGAAGATAGTGTTGGTGATGGTGAGCTGGTGCTCCATGCAGAATTCTAGCAGGAGGCGCCCGTTGTCATTGCAGTTGCCAATGCCGTGTTTGCCAAGTACTCCTTTCCAGGCTTCTGAGTCTTTACCTACTCTGGCATTGAAGTCGCCAAGGATGATCACCTTGTCCTCTGTAGGGGTCTTCCGTACGAGGTGGGAAGGGCCTAGTACGGAAGGGCCTAGATCTACAGATATCTAAATCCACAGACTGGGCACACACTGAGAGAAAAGAGATTTTTCTCCAAACTTGGGGTCCCCATAGGAGACAATGGAGCTGGAAAAACCAGTGATTTTTGCACACCCCTATTGTGTTTTTCAGTGTGATTTGCAAGCTGCCTTGAGTCACAGGGGAAAGTGGGGTATAAATATTTGAATAAATAAGTAGTTTGGCCAGGTTGATAACATTTAAACAACTTTCTGTTTGTTAGGTTAGGCAGGGTTCTGACAGTGATTGTTCCTCTTCTGTTATACTTGACCTGTAATTCTAATTGTTATATTTCACACAAACACACACAAAAGAAATAGACAGCAAGAGTCCCCCGCATCCCCAAATGTTTTCTAAGGCTCAGCACAGGGCACTGGTCCAAGGTCAGGTCTACCAATAGGCTTCCCAATCCCCAGGTCCCAGCGGGGGATCCCCCGTTTTTACAGGCTTCTCCCCGCCCCCAGCCAGCTGGCCAGCGGGGGAAGCCTCACCCCCACAATCATCATATAGTTTTAGAGCTCCTGCAGGTCCCTTTTTAAAATATGTGCCTTTAAGGCTGAGCAGGAAGGGCTCGGAGAACGGCCCCTCCCTTTGTTTTACTTCGTTTTTAGAGCAAGTAGAGTTCTGCAGGAACAAGACCCAGTAAATATTTGTGTGTGTGAGAGAGAGGGAGGGAGCAGGGGATTCCCTGGTTTGGAGGCCCCCCCTCCGCTTTAGAAAGCGTGGGGGGGGAGGGAAATGTCTACTGGGCACCCTATTATTCCCTATGGAGAACGATTCCCATAGGGAATAATGGGGAATTGAGCCGCGGGTATTGGGGGCTCTGGAGGGGGCTATGTTTTGAGGTAGAGGCACCAAATTTTTAGTATAGCATCTAGTGCCTTTCCCCAAAATACCCCCCAAGTTTCAAAATGATTGGACCAGGGGGTCCAATTCTATGAGCCCCAAAAGATGGTGCTCCTATCCTTCATTATTTCCTATGGAAGAAAGGCATTTAAGAAGGTGTGCTGCTGTCCCTTTAAATGTGATGGCCAGAACTCCCTTGGAGTTCAATTATGCTTATCACACCCTTGTTCCTGGCTCTGCCCCCAATATCTCCTGGCTCCACCCCCAAAGTCCCCAAATATTTCTTGAATTGGTCTTGGCAACCCTATCTACCAATATAGTGGACTGGAGTGGGTAGACCTGTTCTTCAGAGGCTGGGTCTACCAACATATTGGAAAAGGGTGGGTAGACCTATTCTCTGGAGACCAGGTCTACCAATAGAGTGGGCCTGTGTGAGTAGACCTAGCAAGCAGGCCACTGGACTGGGGGGGTCCCTGCTGCAGGCAGTCTCAGCAGCTCCTTAGGTAGCGGCAGGGCTTTTTTGAGTAGGAATGCACAGGAATGCAGTTCCAGCTGGTTTGATGTCAGAGGGTGTGGTCTAATATGCAAATGAGTTCCTGCTGGGCTTTTTCTACAAAAAAAGCCCTGGGTAGGGGGAAAAGGAGAAAGGAGATTGTCTGAGAGAGAGAGAGGACTGTCTGAGAGAGGAGGGAGAGAAAAAAGAAGAAGGGATTGTCTGAGAGTGGGGGAGAGAGAAAGAAGGGGGGAGATTAGAGAAGGAAAGAGAGGGAAGGATGAGAGAGAAAGAGGGGCAGATGGAGGAGGCCTGTGGGGAGAAAGAGAGGCAAAACTGAGAAGGGCTAGGAGGTAAGAGATAGAGGACATTGACATAAAAGGGGTGAGGGGATAAAAATGGGGTAAGAGAAAATTGCTAGAGAAGGGGTGGGGAAAGGGAGAGGCAGTGCCAGATTAAACCCTGTGGAGGCCCCTAGGCGTTCAATATCTCGGGGGGGGGGGCTCATACATTTTCTCAGAGTCCATGCACCCACCCCACCACCCATGGCCCATGCTGCAGCCTGCAGGCACCTTCTCAAAAGCCCCTTTGACAAAGCTGCGGGGGAGAGGCAGAGAGAGGCAAACATGGAGACTACACTACACCAGCAGCCACTGCACCAGGCAAATCAGGCGTAGAGTGGCTCAATTGCTGGCTGTGCCTCCAGGCTGGGAGAGCTGCAAGCAGGGAAAACCAGGGGAGAAGGGAGCCAGCCTGGGGTCCCTAAAGGTGAGGGGGCCCATAGGCCAGTGCCTACTTGGCCTAATTGTTAATCCAGCCCTGGGAAGAGGACTGACATAGAAGGGGTGAGGGAAGCTTGATGAATAAGGTTTAAGGGCAGAAAATGGGGAAGAACTTTGACAGAGAAGGTGGGGAGAAGGAAGGAAGCAAAGACAGAGGAATTCCCCCTCCTCACTAGTTTCTCATGGAACCCCACTTGTAAATAAATAAATCACAAGGAAAGATTGGGATGCAGCTTTCCAGATTTTAGATAATTTCACATGGTGTTTAAATGTTAAGGGAAGCACAAAGATGCAACGCAGAGCCAATCTGGTGTAGTGGTTAAGTGCGCAGACTCTTATCTGGAAGAACTGGGTTTGATTCCCCACTCTTCCACTTGCAGCTACTGGAATGGCCATGGGTCAGCCATAGCTCTTGCAGAGTTGTCCTTGAAAGGGGAGCTTCTGGCCGGCAGGGGGAAGCCCTGCCCCCAGAGGACCATGTGCCTTTGCATCTCCAGAGGCTTCAGTCTCCGATTGAAAGTCTTCCTCTTGGGATGGTGTGTCTGTGTGTACTTTGAAGAAGTTGGCAGCAACTCGTGAGTAGAGTGGCCAATCCCTCGCTTCAGAGTCGCCAGAAACGGGGGGGGGGAGGGGAATGGCTGCTGAGCACTTCATTATTTCCTATGTGGAGATCGATTCTCATAGGGTACAATGGGGAATTGATCTGGAGGTTTCAGGGGCTCTGGGGGAGCTGTTTTTTGAGGTAGAGGCACCAAATTTTCAGTATCATATCTAGTGCCTTTCCCCAAAGTACCCCCCAAGTTTCAAAACTATTGGACCAGGGGGTCCAATTCTATGAGCCCCAAAAGAAGGTGCCCCTATCCTTCATTATTTCCTATGGAAGGAAGACATTTAAAAAGGTATGCTGTCCCTTTAAATGTGATGGCCAGAACTCCCTTAGAGTTCAATTATGCTTGTCACACCCTTGTTCCTGGCTCTGCCCCAATGTCTCCTGGCTCCACCCCCAAAGTTCCCAGATATTTCTTGAATTGGACTTGAGTTCTCTCAGCCCCACCTACTTCACAGGGTGCTTGTTGTGGGGGAAGAAGGTAAAGGGGATTGTGACTACTCTGAGATTCAAGTGAAGGGTGGTATATAAATCTAATTTATTCTTCTTCATGAGTCAAATATATAAAGGTGCAGTTTGCCCAAAAAGTTTACATTCATCCTGCTAATTAAACATTACTTTTAATAACCAGCCAGAGTTCATTTATCCCCATGTGTCTCTTTAGGATGAAAATGTTATTTCTTGTCAATCTCAAAACTTCCATAAGGCTCAAAGTTCTTCAGACAGAAAACAACATCTTAGTGTAGCCAGAACGCTTGCAGATTAGATTGATCGCATAACATGCTCATCTACATTCATTCATTCTTTTCCTGAATAAATGGGATAAATCTCTTAGTATGGGAGGCCAGCCTGGAATTTATTACTAAGTTTTTATAACTCAAAAATACTGGAAGGAGTGGCTTGCGCATTGTAAAAAGAAAAGTTGATTGCATGCTTCCCTAAAGATATCCTCCCAGTATAATTAAAAAGAGATGGGAAATATGGCCTGAGTCCAGAAATAAGGCATTTACAGTGCATTCCTAAATGGAATCACTTCGCTGAAGTTAATGGTTTTAGATGAGTGTAATCCTGTTAGGACTGCACACTTCCTGTATGCTCTGTATGTCAGGGGATATGCCGCTGAAATGGAGGTGTGTTACTACAGCTCAAAACTCTTAAGAGTGCCTGAATGCATCTTATCCTACCATGCTTTCTAGTTCACTGAACCCTTTTCTCTGCACTGCTTCCTTTATGCTGATGTCTTCTGCAGTGTTGTGGCATCTGAATGGAACTCAGGAGGTGAGCAGCTGGGGTAGAACTCTAGTTTGGTGATCTCTTTGAAAAGATGTTGGGAACAACAGTGAGCTGCAGGCAGAAGATAAAGTTCTGTAAATGCACCTCACCCTCCTGCCTCTTTCATTCTTGATATTGACCTTATCTTGCTCAGCTTTGTTGGTCCTGAAGTACTTTTGAAAACATTAATTTGGCATCAGCACAAAACAGCTTCCCTGATGACTGTGGCCAGTCATGAACTATCAGGGGATTCTATGCCAGTTGACCTTCTATGACAGACACATAGGTGTTCCTGGCAGAAAAAAAAGGTGATGCTTCCTGGGCTCTTTGGAAGCACATCCTGCTTCAGTGAAGTGGAGGAAAGCTGGGATTGGTTCTTCACTTTGAGGGGAAAAGAAGTTAGCTCTGGGAGACACATCGCCAGGCACCATGGCACCACAACCACCATGCCGGGAGTCACTGTTCTCCATCTCTGCAACAATTTAACTTAATATAAAATTCTTCTGCCCTCATTTCTAGTTTGACTGTGGAAAGTACTATCAAGTCACAGCCAACACATGGCAATTCCATTGAGTTTTCAAGGCAAAAGATGGACAGAGGTGGTTTGCCATTGCCTGCCTTTGCACAGCAACCCTGGACTTCCTTGGTTGGCTCTCATCCAAATACTAACCAGGGCTGTCCTTGCTTAGCTTCTGAAATCTGACAAGATCAGGCTAGTATGGACCATCTGAGTCAGAAGTATAACTTGTTTGGTTTCTGGTATAAGGCTTGAAACCCTAACCTGGGTAGCCCACACTAGCCCAATTTCATCAAATCACAGAAGCTAAACAGGGTTGGCCCTGGTCAGATTTTGGATGGGAGACCACCAAGAAATATCAAGGGCACTTCACAGAGGTAGGCAGTGATAAACCACATCTGAATGTCTGTTGCCTTGAAAAACCTAAGGGGCCACCATAAGTGAGCTGCAACTTAATCGCAAAAAGGGGGAGGGGGCTTGAAAAAAAAAACACAGAATAGTGGCAGTATCTGAGGCCTTTTAAGAACATAAGAGAAGCCATATCGGATCAGGCCAATGGCCCATCCAGTCCAACACTCTGTGTCACACAGTGGCCAAAACAGCCAGGTGCCATCCAGAGGTCCATCAGTGGGGCCAGGACACTAGAAGCCCTCACACTCTTGCCCCTCCCAAGCACCAAGAATACAGAGCATCACTGCCCCAGACAGTGAGTTCCAACAATACACTGTGGCTAATAACCATGGATTCTGTGCCAAAAGATATTTCTTTTCTGATTCTGTGCCAAAAGATATTTCTCAGCATCCTTAGTGTTATCATATATGGCTTTTTAAAAAGTTGGATTTTGACCATTTAAGATGGATGCAACAGTTTATTTTTCATTCCATAGCCATAGTTCGGACAAACAGACCTTCAAGAGGTGATACTGGAATGTGGGGTTGTTTGAAGTTCATGATGAGATATATATATATATTATCCTAGGTCTTATTAATTCTACTAAAATTTTGCTCCACACAGCAATTTAAGAAAATGCTTGAAGCACGATGTAAGTGGCTTTTAAATAATAAATCAGAGTGGCTTCCTCTTCAAAAATGAGAGTGAGAAGCTACAAATAATCATTTCTTCAGGGGCTTGAAACTGCTGGGCCTTTTGGCACAGATGCAAATAATTATGTAATGAAAAAACCTGCATATGATTGTACATGAATGCAACTGTGCCAACCTCGTGGCCTGCAGAAATGAAGAAGTTTTCAATTTATGTTCTTAAATGCCCTTCTTATGAAAAACAGTGACAGATGTCCTGTATTAAGTACATATACTATATTTACCATAAAGCATTAATGTATTTGATTTTATTCTTCCTAGGACTCACAAATACCAGGCGAGGAGGCTTGTGGATGATGAAATACATGGAAGATGAAATACAAGTGCATATTTAAAAAAAAAAATCCTGCACACAGAAAGCAAACATGTCAGGGGAGAAATTAGGCTTGGAATATGCACATTTTCTCTGTGCAGGGAATTGTTTTGCATGGAAGAGCATGACAAGATGAAAAACTTCCTGTACTCTCAAGTGGTGCAGCCCCCAAACAGGTTTACCTTCTCATCTACTTTCTGTTAGAGGTAAAATGACAATAACTACAGGATTAAGGAAGGGGAGGAATCAGGGATCTGTGTTTTAAGTGAGTGTTTTACACTCCTGTGGGAGAATTTTTTGTACAGGTAGCTGATGGGAGTGCACCGTTCTTTTGATGCGTAAAT
This sequence comes from Heteronotia binoei, assembly GCF_032191835.1. NCBI lineage: Eukaryota > Metazoa > Chordata > Lepidosauria > Squamata > Gekkonidae > Heteronotia > Heteronotia binoei. The sequence continues at coordinate 146,059,060 of NC_083226.1, read as the reverse complement.
GAGCCTCCAATTAGCATGAATGAAAATTATTTTTGTGCATGGAAAGCAAAATCTGCGTGGCAATCAGCCTATAGCATAAGGTCATATAATAACCACTCATCTTAACAGTAACGATTACATTGCACTGAAAGGATTCTAAGGGTGCTGTGAAAATTTAGGAAAACATTCAGTCACCAAATTGGTCTCTTCCTGTTTTCCTCATTCATTAGGAAATCAACTTACATGTATTGACATGCAGGATTTTGTTGCTGTTGTTGTTTTTAACTGTTCATGACCTTGATTGTTCTATTATATTATTATCCCACCATTCCTTCAAGAAATTCAGGATGGTGTACATACTTCACTTGTTCTCTATTTACTCTTCACAACAATCCTGTGAGGTAGGTTAAACTGAGAAAGAGGGTTTTGCTCACTATACAACTGAGTGACAATATGTCTTTGGAAGAGGGGAGAAAATAGAATTTTCCTTTTATGAGAGGCTCCACATGCATGAAAATGTACTGATTGAAATGTACTGAACTGCACTGTTTGAATACATACAAAGTAACTCAGTAAACTTGCTTGAACAGGCTTGAACCCCTGCTCTCCCACAGGGTAGTAATTGCTACCTTACACTATTACACAGAATTACTGAGGCAATGTGAAGTGTTCTTACATTCCTGTGCTTTAAATGCTAATTGTTATCTTTCAGGCAAATAATTAGCATATTTTATAATTCCAGTTCTGAACGGATGGCACATTAAGTATTAATCAAAATAATTTGAGTGGCTTAAGTTAACTTGAGTGATTTGTGTGTAGACATGTTTCAAACAAGCAGAAAAACTACAATCCCAAAAAGGGAAGACATTCTTGCCCTATTTTTGATTCACTGTGGACTAGAAAATCTTTCATTTTCCCCAGAAGACTTCTGTGAACAACTGAATGTTTGTTCGCTTAGTCACCCAAAACTTCATCATCACTTTCCCTCCATCCCTAGAGCTTTCCTTATTTAACGTGATGTTCATCAAAGGAGCCTGTGAAAACTATAGTTGTGGAAGCTCTATAAGCCACTATATTAATAAGAAAGGAAGAGTCTCTGAATGATTGCCTTTGCATCCTTGAGCACTCAGTCTTGCAACCAATTTAAGGTGATGAAAACCTGCCTAGACTAATTTTGGGCCATGTTCTCTCCAAGTAATGTGCATCATTTACAGCTGCTGCAGGATTTGCAGAAGGAAGATATCAAAAGCAGCAAACCAATGCAGTAGTATGGGGAAGAGAGAGTTGGGCCTTGGCTGAGGGGACCGCAGGTCACACTACTAGATATTGGCAGAAAACTCAAGGCAGGGGTGTCACTCATTTGTTATGAGGGCCGTATCTGATATTAATGAGACGTTGGGCCAGGCGATGTGTGTACCTATTTAAGATTAGGTAGCAGATATATAAACTTTATAAAGGAGACAGACAAACACAATTAAAGATTTAAAAAAATTAAAACATACTTAAAACATTCGTACTCGTTGGTCTTAAAGGTGCCTTCTTTGTATTTCTTTCATGGGATCCAGCGAACTGAGCAAAGGAAGCTCTGGCTCTTTCCTTCTTTCTCCAGGGGACAAGGAGGGGGAGGAGCCTCAGCCGGTAGAAGGAAGAGAGGCTTGGCTCAGTCGCTCTGCTGTGCAACTGAGAGACCCTGGCAAAACAAGCTGTTCCTTCCCCCTTCCTCCCCAAGGGAGGAGCCTCAGCCAATGGAGATAATAGAGGTTTGGCTCTGTAGCTCCTGTGTGATTGAGCAAGCCTTGCAAAGCAAGTTGTTATGCAGAAGGAAGCAGAGAGGGAGAAGGAAGCAGATGGCAGCCAGTTGCTCAGGAGCCTGATAGGAGCCCTCTGGGGGCCTCATTCAGCTCTGGACCACATGTTTGACACCCCTGCTCTAGAGCACTAGCTATTTGAAGAACGTGCAGTGGGTTCAACAAAAATTTACAGATTTGGCTCTAATCTGCCAACTATTTGAGAATACCATTGTGCTGCAATAGAACTGAAATGCAGCTGAATATTGTTTTAAGCAGAATTGAGAAGAAGTGTCTATAATTATGCTTTCAAATTATACTAGTAAAAGAAGCACATTGTCTTCCCTTATATGAAAACTGGAGCTGTAGATATTCTGAGAAATCACTAGAGATTTAAGTTGTCTCTGCATGGGGCTTTGTTTGCATATTAGATACAATCATAAAGCACCTTTGATCTCACTGAACTCTGCAAATTGAAAGTGGGGAGAGATACTGGGGAGGAAGGGCTTGGCTCAGTGTTAGTTCTTGTTCTTTGTATGCAAAAAGTTCCACATTGAATATATGAAAGTTCAAGTGAAATAATTGCAGCCTGCAGATGTTTGGAGGGACTTTTCCTTTGCCTGAAATCCTGGGAAATCACTGCTCATGAGTCAGACTGACCACAGCGATCTCCAGTGTGATGCCCATGGGCACCACTGCACCTGCCAGTGGCTTTCCTGATGCCTATTTCATTGGCATATCACCTCTTCCCCATAATGAAGAGCCAGCTGTGATGGTCTACCACTTCAGTGGAGTAAGAGGTGCTTTAGAAGAACCCAGGAAACATCTCCTTTGTGTCAGCAGGAACATTCATTCACGATAAGCTGTTTTCATAGGAGGCTTGCCACCCTCGCTCCATATGGCAGCCATTTTGCGATTGCCGCCTGTGGTGGCCATTTGTGGTGGTGCCAGGGTTGCTAGCTCTGAGTTGGGAAATTCCTAGCTATTTGGATGTGGAGGCTGGGGATGGGTTGGAAGAGAGGAGGCACCTCAGTGGGGTATAATGCCATAAAGTCTACACTCCAAAGCAGTGATTTAATGGCAGCTTGGCAAAATGCATTCAGAGCAGGACCGGATCTACATGTTTGTTTGTTTTGGGGGGGGGGGCAAAATTAAAAAATGACACCCCCTTATGGGCCATTCTATCTTATGGTCCCATAGAATACAATGGACTCCATACCCAATTTGGTGCCCCCCCCCCTCAGTCGGTGCCCAGGGCAAGCACCCTCCTCTGCCCGACCCCTAGATCTGGCCCTGATTCTGAGTCATAACCTTCTGATGACTGTCTGACTGAAACTGATTTCTCAGGATCGATAGCTAAAAATATCAGTCTGTCCTGGTATTTTGCTGTGTATTTTGAAAAGCGTTGATGTTAAAAAGTATTTCTGTCTCATTATCATTATATTCTCTTTAACTCTGTGACACTCGCTCAATGGATCAGGAACCACATATGGATCTTTGACATGACACCTGTGGCTCTCCTGAGCACTATTCGCCAATGTGGCATTTATTGAGATATTTGGTTAATATAGCAGAGTTTTGTCCAGTCATAAAAGTATGATACAGAATGCAGTTAATAAATCTCTCAAGCAGGGCTTTTTTTCTGGAAAAAGAGGTGCAGGAACTCTCAAGAGGGAAATGAAGGAGAAACACGCAGGTGTCCCTCATGAACTTTTAAACATTTTTTTGAGAATTTTGTTTCCACAAAGAGGTTCCAGAAATCTGTTCCACCATGTTCCCACAGAAAAAAAGCCCTGCTCTCAAGTATATTGCAAAAAAGGTGAACATACATTTCTTCAAGTAGATCCAGTTCACATTCACTTTGTAGTCAAAAGACTTCTGGGCATGGAGCAGGGGTCACTGGGGGTGTGGGTGTGGGAGGTATTTATGAATCTCCTGAATTATGCAAGGGGTTCAACTAGATGACCTTGAAGGTCCATTCTAACTCTATGATTCTAAGGGAGAGAAGGCTAATCTAAAGAGCATTTTCCCTATCACAAATGGCCAGCTTGTCCAAGAGTGCATGTGGGAGTATAAGGGCATTGTATCTACAGAGGAGACCTGCAAAGATGTGTCTCCATGGAAGGCCATGTGATGAGAGGGAGGGGATAAAGGGAGAGAAGAGGTCAGATGGCAACTCCTAAGACAAAGTGAGGCATCCAGTTCTAGGAGGGTGGTTTATAAATTGAATCAATCAAGGAAATAACATCTACACACACTTTAAGTGATGTTGCCCCTCCCAATCAATGTCCAGGCATGCTGAGTCACTCACTTCAACAGCTTTTCCAGAAAAGTAGGCAAGGTCAAATCAACTTCTGGCTGGTAGGTAGTTCCCACCTTGAAAGGATGGAGAATGGGCAAGCGGCAAGCTTCCCTGAGCTGTGAGTCCAGTGCCAGGGATGAAAGAGCCTAAGATTGCCTACTCTGGCTTGGTAAATTTCTAGAGATCTGGTAGCAGAGGCTGTAGATAATGGAGTTTGAGGAAAGAAAGGATCTGAGCAGGGATGTGATGCCACAGAGTCCACCTTCCAAAGCTGCCTTTTTCCTCCAGGGGAACTAATTTCTGTAGTCTGGAGATAGCGTAGAACTCCTTACCCCACTGGCAAGGTAAAGAGGTGGGGGGGGGGAGATGGTAACCCTAGAAGGGCTTATACTCTCCAACAAACCTTGCCTCCCCTTCTGTCGCCTCCAGAGTTTTATCTCAGCACCTGAGCAGCTGTCAGGAGAAAAAGAGCAAGCTGGCTGCACAGGAGAGTAAAACAAGGAAAACCCTACCATTATGACAGCCACTTGGTAAAAGCCCTCTAGTAAATTTCTCCAGAGCCAGCTTGCCTCAGCCAAGCACTCTGGCAATCTCACTGGTGTGATGCCTCTTGCTGAGAAAAGGGTGGGAAGGCAGAGAGGGAAGCCCTTCCCTTCACTCCAAATACACACAGGCTGGCTAAGGCTCAGAAGGGGTAGAGAGAGAAACCCTACAGGCTCAGAGGCACTCTGGCCATTTAAAGGTGATAGTTATATATTTAGCATTACTTGCTATATTTAATATTTTGTGTGTGTGTTAGGGGGGGCACATAGCACTCTGTATTCATTTGGCTCTTTTGGTTGATGGGAAATGAAAATGTGGCTCTCTGCAGGGTGCTGAGTGAGGATCACTGCTTTAACTGTAAAAACAACTGGGAGGAGAAGGGCTATGTTTGCCCTACTGCAAGCCACAGGCAGTTTCAGCTCTGAGAACTGATAATTAATGCAAGATATGCTCACCTTACAGCATTCCAATGCACGTTTCCACTTTTAGAAACTCTCCAGTATATGAACTGGAACCTGAGCACACAGGTGACCTAGAAACAAACAGACGCATCTTCCCAGGAGTCAGGAAGCTATCTCGCTGCTGATTGAGAACTGAAAAGTTAACACTTTACTTGGCTGTGCGCTGAGTGGATTCCTTTATTAAGCCCTTTGGCCACAATGCAACTCATCCACATGTGATGCTATTAGATTTGCCTCTAAAGTGTAATGTAATGTAATGTAATGTAAAATTTTATTTATATCCCGCCCTCCCCGCCGAAGCAGGCTCAGGGCGGCTAACAGCATTTCAGGTAAACAATAGTAATAAAAACATTAAATTCACATTAAAATTCACATTAAAATCAGTCAATAATCAATAATTAATTAAAACATTCCTAAGTCAACATTGGCGGTAAACGTTACTAATCTGGCGGTAAACATTAATTCAGTTATTGGTGAACGCCTGTTTGAAGAGGGCGGTCTTGCAGGCCCTGCGGAACTGGTCTAAGTTCCGCAGGGCCCGCACCTCCTCTGGGAGTTGGTTCCAGAGTTGTGGGGCCGCAACAGAAAAGGCCCGGGTGCGGGTGCTTTGAAGTTTAACTTCTTTTGGCCCAGGGATATTCAGTCTGCTTTTCCCCACTGACCTCAGTGCTCTCTGGGGCTCATATGGGGAGAGACGGTCATGAGTTGCATCATGTTTTGCTTAGAAGGCTGTGTCCATAGAATGCTGGGTAATGTAATATCATTGCACTATAGCAATAACTCACAACATGATTCTTTTATCTGCACAGGATAATCCAGTTGCAAATTATTGCTATATAGAACAACAAGATCCAGAGATGTGTGGAAGCATTGTTCAAATATCCTTATAGATTTTCCCAGACTGTTTCCATACTAGAATTTTCTCCCTAGTACTGAACCTGCTAAAGTGTGTGTGTGTGCATGTGTGTGTATGCTTGCATGACATCAAGTAACTTCTGATTTATGATAACTCTGTGACTTAATGACCTCCAAAATGTCATGTCATTAACAGCCTTGCTCAGGTCTTGCAAACTGGGGACCATGGCATCTTTCATTTAGTCAATCCATCTCCTGTTGGGTCTTCCGCTTTTCCTGTCTTCAATTTTCCTAGCATTATTGTCTTTTCCAGTGAGTTTTCTCATAATGTGACCAAAATATGACTGCCTCAGTTTAGTCATTTTAGTTACTAATGAGAGTTCAGGCTTAATTTGATGTAGAACCCACCAGGACACTTTTTTTGTACCAGGAACTCCTTTGCATATTAGGCCACATGCCCCTGATGTAGCCAATCCTCCTGGAGCTTACAGTAGACCCTGTAATAAGAGCCCTGTAAATTCTTGGAGGATTGGCTACATCAGGGGTGTGTGGCTTAATATGCTAAAAAAAAAAAGCCCTGGAACCCATTTATTTGTCCATGATATCCAAAAACTCTCCTCCAACATTACATTTCAAATGAATCGGCTTTCTTCATTGTCCAACTTGTGTGTGTTTGTCTGTTTATGTATTGGGGTGTTCAGGAATTCTTTAATGTTCCCTGTTGTTCTAACATGATCATTAAGGAGAAAGCCTTTCCTTTAGTTTCACTTTTGGTATTGGTAGGTTATTGCTTTGCAGGGTCAGACTAAGTCTTGCTTATGTTCTAATCAGGCCTCAGATTCAGCAGGAGCTCACAGGAGCACAGATCCTGAGCCTTTCTGAGGGTTCCCCCTCTTCCTCCCCACCTACCTTGTCCATTGAATAGTAGGTGCAGCTGCATAACAATCCCTGGATTAGGAAAGTGGGCAGTCAGCCAGCCACCAGGGACTTTGCCATGCCCCCAGCAGCCCTCATTAACCCCTGGAGAAGCCTACATCACCCTTTCTCCACTTCTTATGGGATTTTGGGTGGCAGGTAGCTTGCTGGCCTTTTGACTGGGGGGGAGGGGGTGGCGGCCCAGGAGAGCCCCAGGAGACAGAGGCATGCTCGCTCACCCAGGGCTCTCCTTTCTTGCAGCAGGTTGCTTTTGGCTGGGGGGGGGGCATCTGCTAATGAGTTATGCTAATGAGCTCTGCCACCTATTTTTCTACAAAATGACCCCTGGTTCTAATAAAGTTCCATTCTGTTTTGGTACCCAGTGCTGTCATTACACTGGGAACATGGATACAGCTACAGTGGACATGCCTTCTGAGAATCAGGAAAACATTCCTACAAAAAAACTCTGCATTCCAAAGTTTCCCTTAGGTTTTTTTTTCAAGTGCTGATTTATCATAGAACTACATCTCTGTGTATACTCTCATCTGCCAATAGGGTTGCCGGCAGGAGGGCTTAGGGGTGGGGACATGAGTGGGATGATATTGCTGATGTCACTACATCACTTTCCAGTGATTCCTAGAGCTACCCAGGATGTACCCAGAAGTGACATACCAGCACAAATGATGCCAGCAGGAGGCTTCCTATCATAGCAAGAAGACTGGCAACTCTACAGATACATTCCTCAGGCAGGCATTGTGGCTCAGTCACACTGCTTATGCTTGGCATGCAAATGACTTATGTCACAGGCTCCCAACCTTTTTGAGCCTGTGGGCACCTTTGGAATTCTGACACAACATGGTCAGCATGGAATTCTGGTCACAAAATGGCTGCTGCAGGAGGTAGTCAGTAGCAAAATGACAGCCCCAGCTAACTTTCAGTCACACCGTGACGATTCTTGTACTGTGGTGGCAGCTGCTGCCAAATAAGATTCTTAAACATTTGCAAAGCCAATCTTTAATGGCCAACCAGAAGTCTTGTTGGGCAAACCCCAATCTTGCCCTATCTACTTTCTAAAAAGTACTTGGTGGGCATTGCTGGTTCTGCTCCTGGAATCCTCAGTTTAAAAAATCTCAGCAAGAGTGGGACAATCCTTCTTTGTCAGTCACAGTGGACAGCACTGGGCAAAACAGGCCAATGGTCTGACTTGATATGAGGTGGCTGATGACAGTATAGAGCCACCCCTATCTTCATATCCTACCTGCCCCTCCATCAATACCAATTCAGAAGTGGTGTTCCTTTTCTAGTTTTAACCCACTCCCTTGTTTTCTGTATCTACTTGTTTTATGGGTACAGCACCACCTAAGAATTTCTCAGTTCTGAATAAAAGAAAGAATAATAGAAATAAAATTTAAATGTAGTTGCTGATACAGATGATTAATGCCGTTCCTTTAACTCTCCTCTAAACATCCATTGTCCTTCAAGATGGAAGAAGTATCTTAGGATATGTCAAGTTGTAAAACACTATAAAACATTATGAAAAGTGATATTGTGTAAACTGAATAAAAGAATAAAATAGCTTCCTTTTTATGTGCATATGCACATCAACAATGAAACAGATTTTTTTTTTTAAAAAAAAAAACTATCTCTGGACTGGATGTTTTCTCTGATTCCCTCTCGATATCTCCTGGAGCAACCAGTCTCATTCATGAATTAATCCAGTAATTTCTGACTTAGAAGGCCCTTCTAGGGTTGCCAGGTCTGTGTTGGAAAATACCTGGAGACTTTGGGGGTGGAGCCAGGAGAGGGTGGGGTTTGGGGAGGGAAAAGGCCTCAGCATGCCACAATACCATAGATTTCACCCTTCAAAGCAGCCATTTTCTCCAGGGGAGCTGATCTCTGCCAGTTGGAGATCCGTTGCAAAAGCAGGAGATCTCCAGACCCCACCTGAAGGCTTAGGCCCTTCTGCTTATGTGAATCAGTAAACCACAGCACAGAAAGACACATTGATCACCTTTTATACAGCGTTGCATCAGTCTGGGCATTGGCACCAATAAGGAGAAAGGGACACAAACAAATGGAAAGAACTTAAAGCTGCAACAAACAGCACATTGCACGTGTTCTGTACAAACTTCAGAAATCTCTTTTTAAAAAAATGAAAAGTGAGGACTTCCTAACGTGTCATTTCCAGTTCAAAAAACAAGGGCAGGTAGTTCAGATCTCCCAAATCTGGGGAGAAATTCATATGAAGAGGATTTCTGAAGTGTCTCTCTTTGAACAGTCAGGGAGACAAACAGCCAGATAGCTGTGATGCCTGGTTGAATTTCTAATGGGCAATATCCATTCTCCGTGTTGCTAAATTAGAAAAGGGGCCATGATCTCCACACATTAGATATTCACACTGTGTCAGCCCTGGTGCTCAGCAAGAAGATGTTCAATTACTTGTGGCTAGAACAAAGAATTATATTAGCATATATATCATTATACTTTAAAACAAGACTGAGGACTCATTAGCCAGGAATAAATGAAAGCAAATGGAACACAATCCTCGCAGGCAATTTTCCTGAAGTGAGACAGACTTTTCCACTTCAACCAAAACTTTTCACTGTAGCACTCAACATGGAGATAGCTTGTTTGCCATCTGATGTATGCTAAAGACAGGTCCAAAAACTCCAATGCATTTTATGTGCAAACCAGTCAATGTTGACACATGCATGGTTTCTCTTGGTCTTACTTCCCTAGCCCTAAGTAGAAGAAAATGATCGCACCAGATTCCTTTGGCCATGGCTGACTGTGTTAAAGCCAGCTTTGTCATCTGATTTCATTTAATAAAACATCTACCAGCTAATGCAATTGTATTTTTCCCCTCAGGTTGTTTGTCATTTCCTTTAAATACTCTGGGCTGAGTGTCAACATTGATTTCATTTTTTCTGTTAAAAGGGGGAAACAAAATAATCAAGCAACTTTGAAAAAGGTTGAGGAGGGGGGAAACAAGACTGTTGCAAGGGGGACTTCGACCAGCTTCACAGGTTCCTGCAAACACAGGAAGAAGTGACACAGAATTTTGATTCATATTCTTGCAAATGCTATGAGTGCGGCTTTTTCATTGCTGCTCTAGAGGAGTCATAAGAAATGAATGGCATGCTGCAGATTTTGAAATACAGCGTTGTTGTTTTTTTGTCAGGATTTATGACCACCATGGTGTTAATGCTGGCTATAAATTAAACGTGGACACTTGGAAAGCAAAAAGTCTGCACAAACTCACAATCCTGGATTCAGTGTCCATATGTAGAGCTGCAGCCCAGCAACACAGCTTTGATTTGTGTAGTTTATCAGATACCTTTTTATTCTACCTTTCCTTCACAAAGCCCACAATAGTGTATGTCACTCTCATGTCTTCCATTTTGCCCTCACAACAACCCTGCGAGGTAGATTAGGCTAAGAGAGAGAGCAAGCTTCACAGCACAGTGAGGATCAGGGTCTCCCAGGTCATAGGCAATAAAACAGTCCTTAGAAAACACAAGTTCTAACAAATGGCTCTAATATCTCTGCACCAGAGGTTATACTAAATAATAATGTGCCAGTTCAAAATACCTTACAGTTCAAAAAGAACGTTCTTGGTAAAAGTACAGTCTCATAATATAATATAAATCTCTGATGCCATTTGATTATGCTGCACACTCCATAATCCACCCTGAGTCTCATGAGAAAGATGGACTATAAATAAATAATACCTTGCTATTCTTTTTCTTCTCCACCCTTTAAGGACTCCAAAAAGGCCTGTCTCTGTATTCCAGAGGTGTTGAAAGTGGAAGATTACTAGTACTAGATTTATTACCTGCTGGCTCACCTGTATGGCTGTCCACATCTACAGTTTTCCTGGGAGACATGCTTTAACTCCAAGGTAGATAGGTCTCCAAAGGGTATAATGGAGTGTCTAGTGGACATCCCCTCCCCTGCCTTTCTGATAATTTTTAAGCGGGGGCCCCTCAAAACTGGGGGGTCCCCTGCCCCCAACTGGGGATTAGCAACCCTATCTCAGTCTAACCCATCATACAGGAAGTGGATGAGGAAAGAACTCTATATGCCACCCTGAAGTCCTTGGAGTTAGAGTGGGATAAAATCTCACAACATATAATAAATCAAGTAATAAATCTCACAATATTTAAAAGTCTTTAAAGAAACCCAGAGGAGGAGAAATTGGATCTGGGCTGGGGTGTTGGGGAAGAAAGGTGGTTATAGGGTTACCAAGTCCAATTCAAGAAATATCTGGAGACTTTGGGGTGGAGCCAGGAGACTTTGGGGGCGGAGCCAGGAACAAGGGTGTGAGAAGCATAATTGAACTCCAAAGGGAGTTCTGGCCATCACATTTAAAGGGACTGAACACTTTTTAAATGCCTTCCTTCCATAGAAAATAATGAAGGATAGGGGCACCTTCTTTTGGGGCACATAGAATTGGACCCCCTTGTCCAATCCTTTTGAAACTTGGAGGGTATTTTGGAGAGAGGCACCAGATGCTACGCTGTGAATTTGGGACCTCTACCTCAAAAAACACCCGTGGATTCATTCTCCATTATTTCCTATAGGAATACATCTCCAAAGGGAATAATAAAGTTCCCAGCAGATATTTCCCTCCCCTTCCCCCCCACTTTCTGATGACCCTGAAGCGGGGGGAGGGCCTCCAAACCGGGGGATCCCCTGCCCCCACCTGGGGATTGGCTCCCTAGGTGGTTATAATATTCCTTCCAAGCTGTTTTCCCTACCAGTATTACTGTGTGGGAGGGGACACAGTTATGAATGGCTGTTCCCCCCTCCCCACCGCCTGGCTAATAGTGGCTTAGAAGGCAAAGGGGGAAATGGTGCAGAAAGATTAGTGCCAAACCCTGATCCAAATTTGTCAGGCTATTGGGTAACAGATCTCCAGGTGCCAAACTGGAGTTGCCAGACTCCAGGGAAGATCTGGAGATCTCCTGGAATTACAACTGATCTTCAGACTACAAAGATCTGTTCCCATGGAGAAAAGGGCAGCTTTGGAGGGAGTAATTCAATAGCATTATGTCCTGCTGAGGTCCCTTCCTTCCCCAAACCTTACTCTCCCTAAACTTCAACCCAAAATCTCCAAGAATTGACCAACCCAGAGTTGGCAATCCAAGGCTTTAAGCTTTTTTTTTCTAGTGCATATTTATTCTAAGGAGCTCAGAGCACCAAACATGGTTCTCTCTTCCTCATTTTATAATCACAAGAACCCTATGAGACAGGTTAAATGCATGGGGTGGGGAGAGGAAAACTGGCCCAAAGTCATTCAGAGAGTTTCATGGCAGAATAGGGTTTTGAACATGGGTCTTTTTCCTGTAGTTTGCCATTCTAGCTTCTACATCACATTGAAGAAGAAGAAGAAGATATTGGATTTATATCCCGCCCTCCACTCCGAAGAGTCTCAGAGCGGCTCACAATCTCCTTTACCTTCCTCCCCCACAACAGACACCCTGTGAGGTGGGTGGGGCTGGAGAGGGCTCTCACAGCAGCTGCCCTTTCAAGGACAACTTCTGCCAGAGCTATGGCTGACCCAAGGCCATTCCAGCAGGTGCAAGTGGAGGAGTGGGGAATCAAACCCGGTTCTCCCAGATAAGAGTCCGCACACTTAACCACTACACCAAACTGGCTCTCAAATATGAACCAGTGGAGGATACTTATGTCATTTGTTGTTTCTGCTGTCAAGTCACAGCTGACTTATGGTGACCCGGTAGGATTTTCAAGGCAAGAGACATTCAGAGGTGGTTTGCCATCGCCTCTTTGCATCACAGCCCTGGTCTCCCTTCCAAATACAAGCCATGGCTGATGTTGCTTGGCCTCCAAGATCTAACGAGATCCAGCTAGCCTGAGCCATCCAAGTTGGGGCTATTTAAATAGTCATCCAGTGTAAATTAATATAAACAAAGCAAGTAGGCAGGGCCCAAACATTGGGGGAGGGATACATGTTTACTGGGACTGGCTACTGAAAGGCCCACCCTGGACTGAGAAAAAACAGATGGCCTAATTATGACATTTTAGAAATGGCATTGTTTTGTTCTTCATGGCTCATGAGACTGTACAAGTGGTATGGGTTTGGGAAGGCGTGGAATGTCACACTTTTGTACAGAGCAGGCACAAATGATATTTAGGCTTTGCAAGTAGTATTTTATGATTTTCTTAAGCACAAATAATCCTGTCCCTTCTGCCATGCTGGCTGGCTGTCTTCAACTCTTGGAGTGCCTGGAGTGAGTGTTATAGACGTGCATGAACTGAAGTTGTCATCTTTGAGGGGGTAAAAGCTTAAACTACTCAGCAACATGAATAAGGCATTCATTTATAAGTGAGACAGAGATACACATACAAAAAGGTCATTCTGTCCAGTATTAGTTACTAGCAAACAGATGTAAAATAAGTCCCCAAGCAGCTTTATCATCTAATAGTGCAATCTGTGCAGTCTCACTCCAGTTTGAGCCCATTGGTTTCAGTGGGCTCACACTGGCATAACTTTGTGTGGGATTACATTGTAAATCTCACACTTTCAAGAAAGCTTATAAGCATATATTACCATGGCCATAGAGAAAAAACAGGAAGGATCAAACATAGAGGAAAGATCAAACACTGAAACACTGGCCCATGATGAATCTTTCTTGGTTTTCTGCCTCTTTGAGGCTTCTCTGTGCCACCTTTTAGAGCTAGGTTTTTTATTTCCTATGCTTTGTTTATATTTTATTTGTTCTTTATTGCTGTTTTGCTTTATCTCAAGTCATTGTTTGGAATAAGGGAAGTGAAGTATAAATGCTCCTGCAGATGTGTTTTGCTGCTGTGTTAAATCAGAAGGTGCTTTCCTGCAGCACCGACACAACTTGCAGTGTTCACATTCGCCCTTTCTTCCAGCATAGACTCGGGGTTTGTGCCAAGAACCTCACCTAGCAAACTACCATGGACTGGGTGTGCTCTGGCCTCAAGCCTTCATCAGGTGCAAAAAAGACCAGTTGTAAACAGCCACAGAAGCAGCCTCTATAATTGACAAGCAAGGATATTGTGTCATTAGTGTCAGACTGGGGAGACGTGGCTTCAAATCCTCATTCAGTGGGGAGGGACCTTGGGCTAGTCATCTTCTCTTACCCCACAGGACTGTTCCAGGGCAAAATGGAAGAGAGGAGAATCATGCACAATGCCTTGAACTCACAGGAGAAAAGGTGGGATACAAAGACATGGTGTTTTGGATTGTCCAGCCTGATTGATATCTGTGCTAGGAGCTTGGTCTTCTGCCTTGCCTGATCAACGTGCTGCATGTCTGGCTTCTAAATCAGGCCATGGAGCTCTTGGGCCTGGAAGTGGAGAATACACCCTTACAGCCTGAATTCAAGTGTACTGTTTCCCAAACCCCATCCTGATGCCCATCAGCTTCCTATTTCATCCATTATGAAAGAAAAATGAAAGAGGAAGTTCATTTACTGGGGCTTTGTAGGACACCGTCACAACTAGGGTTACCAGTACCACCAGTGCAGGCAAGGATCCCCTGCTACCTACTAGGGATGTGAAAAAAAAATTGATAGTACGCAGATTCGGAAATATACGGGGGGGGGGGGGGAATACGGAATCCCGTATAATTCTGAATTCCGTAGTCAGAATAGCTGCATACATAACATGAAATATGGGCCATTGAAATCAATGGCAAATAGGGTATATTTGAATCCGCCTGGAGGGGAGGGGGTTTGAGGGAGAGCCCCCAAATTTGCAGGGGACCTGCAGGGGACTCTCCCCTACAAACCCCCCAAGTCCCAAAAAGATTGGGCCAGGGGGTCCAATTCCTGGGACACCCAAAGCCAAACCTAACTTCACATCAGAGAATCTCTATAGGACCCAAATGCACTATATACACCTATCTACTCTATGAACTCTGCCACACAAAACACAATCTGCTCAAGGTTGGCTGCAGCAAATCCAGATGCCAGCTCTCCAGCCCTGCCCCAAAGAACGGGGGAGAATTGGCCAAGCACAACAAGCATGCTGGCTCTGGGTCTCTCACCCAGATGCCAGCTCTCCAGCCCTGCCCCAAACAACATGGGGAGAGCTGGCCAAGCACAACAAGCCTGCTGGTTCTGGGTCTCTCACCCAGGTGCCAGCTTCCCCCCCCTAAAAAAAAACAGAACCAGGAAAAGGGACAACAGGAGAAGGCCAAGAAACTCAACTGTTAAAAAGTGGCCTTTTAAACAATGAAAATTAGGCCAAACAGCCCCCCCCAAAGAACCAGAACCAGAAGAGAAAAGGAACAACAACAGCATATCACAGCAGCAACAAATCAAACACAGAATCCTTTTAAAACAGTAAAAAACTTAACTTTTAACAATACAGGAACTTTACCAACCCCTCCCCCCCCAAAAAAAACCCTTCACCCTAACCCCAAGAAATCCAAGCCACCCAAATCAGGAAAAGTAAAAGGACCCTGCACTTTTAAAAGTCCTCTCACTAAAGTAAGATATGGGCAAATTGGCAAAAAAAAACCCACCCCAGGCCCCCTCCCCCAGCAGAACCCCCTAACCCTAACCCCAAATAAACGACCCACCACCCAAATCTGGATAAGTAAAGGGACTCTGAGTCTTAAAAAGTCCTTTTGCCAACTAAAATAAAAACAAGAACCCCAAGACTGCCTTACCTTAGATGTCTTCTCTACTCCAGGCACGTCTGGTAAGGCTGAAAGAGAGCAGCAGCAGCTGAGGCCAAGGGCCAGCACAGCACAATCTCTCTCACACACCAACACCCACCAACACAGCAGAAATGGAGGAGTCCAGCCAGGCAAACTCCTTAAAAAGGTTCTCTGGCCTTACAGAGAGCAGTTTCAAAAAATAGCACTGCTCTGTGATTGGCCAGACAATGGTGCTTACTTGGATACCCAAGTAAGCAAAAGATCAAAAGAACAACAATGTTGCTGATGGCTGGGGGATCAGCTACACAGTCCTGCAAAGCATGCATTTGGATTGGCTGCTAGGGCTCCTCTTTCCCCTTCCCCCCTCCCTGATCCCAGGGAGGCTATGGGAGAGGCGGGAAAAGGCTACCAAAGGCGGGAAAGGAGGCAAGCAGCTCCCCTGAGGATGCAGAAGCCTCTTTCCCACCTTTTCCATTGACTTTTGTATACTTCTGTATATCTATACGGAAGTATACAGGGAGCCATACTCAGCTCCCGCATAATGGGCCCCAATTGGATTCGGCTGTATGCGATTCCGTATACAGCTGAATCAGGGGTGATTTGGCGGTTGATTCGGTTCGGCCGACCCTAATGCACATCCCTACTACCTACCAGCAATCAGGTGGCAGGTGGGGGAACTTTCAAGAAGAGGGAGGGCCAGGCTATATTGCCCACGACATGGCAATGTCACTTCCAACATGCACTAGAAGTGACATTTTCACATTGGCAACATCCAGGCAATGCTCTGGTATTTTGGCAAAAACTCTATGGTAGAAACCATCTTGCCATAGAGGTTTTGCCTGAATACCAGAGCATCATCATGACATCATAGCATGATGATGTCGCTTCCAGTACATGTCAGAAGTTATGTAGCCACATTGCCAGCAACATTACCTGGGCCTCCTTTCTGCTCCCGGTAAGCCCTCCAATCCCCTAATGGTGGCCAGGAGAGACCTGGCAATCCAGACTGAGTTGATCCAGGCAGCAAGGCTGTGGGTGCCTATGCCATTCTCCAGCAGAGTTTCCACTGTTCTCTTCAGGGGGCTTAGCAAATGAGGTCTTAAAGCAGGGTTGCTTCCAGATGGGGCTGGAGATCTCCTGCTTTTATAACCTCCAGCTGGCAGAGATCAGCTCCCCTGGAGAAAATAAGCAATATAAGATAACCACCAGAAGCAATAAAACTTTCACACAAAGTGTGTAAATATGCGTTTTAGTGAAGTAAAACAAAAACAAAACTAAGGAACACTGAACATTCTTGAAATTTTTCCCACAAAGTCTCTCAACAGTCATGAAGAATGATAGCCTCTTCAAATAAGACTTAATGAAGACGTGGGTGAAGTCTTTAAATTCTTAGTGTTCCACTTGTGATGGTACAGAGAGAAGAAGGATCCGCTTTTTAAAGGACTCCTCACGGTTTCAATAGTTCTTCCTCAGCCTCTTTCTCCTGACATTACATGGAGCCACAGCTCTATTTATAACATGAATCCACGCATGCTCTAATTTGCTGCTATCAGCATGCGTGGATCCATGTTATAAAGAGTAGAGCTGTGGCTCCATGTAACGTCGGGAGAAAGAGGCTGAGGAAGAACTATTGAAACCGTGAGGAGTCCTTTTAAAAGCGGTTGCTTCTTCTCTCTGTACCATCACGAGTGGAACACTAAGAATTTAAAGACTTCACCCACATCTTCATTAAGTCCTGTTTGAAGAGGCTATCATTCTTCGTGACTGTTGAGAGACTTTGTGGGAAAAATTTCAAGAATGTTCAGTGTTCCTTAGTTTTGTTTTTGTTTTACTTCACTAAAAGCACATATTTGCACACTTTGTGTGAAAGCTTTGTTGCTTCCGGTGGTTATCTTATATTGCAAAGGTAGCTCTCCAGATTTCTTTGTCTACAACTCCCATCAGGCCCAGCCAGCATGGCCAATGACTGGGACTGATGGGAGTTGTAGGCAAAAAACATCTGGAGTGCTACCGTTGGCCACCCCTGCTATATTGCTTATCTTCACACCGGCTCCAGTTGTATTTACTACCCCTGGAGAAAATGGCTGCTTTGAAGGGTGGACTCTAGGGCACTGTACCATGCCGAGGCCTTTCCTCTCCCCAAAACCCACCATCTCCTGGATCCACCCCCAAAGTCTTCAGGTATTTTCCAACATGGACCTGGCAATCCTACCTTGAAGCCATGCATTTATTTGTAAAAATATGGACTAGGAATGAGCAAATATTCTCCAAATGTTGACCAAAAGAATCCCAATCTTTCATTGTTGGTTATGCTATAACATAGGCTGGGTTCATAATCTGTAGCTTTCACAATCTGATTTTTAGGAGGCAGGGTGCTTGTGTAGCAGCAATGTGAACTGTGGGCACAGTAGCTGAAGTGGCCTCAAAGGGGAGCCTGTAGGATCATCATTTACAACCACTGAGAGAGACTGGCCTCTTGACTTACTGGGCTGACAAGAACAAAACCTGAGAAGGCTTGATGAGTCTGGCCAAGAGGGTCTGGCCAAGGGGACTGACTGACATCTTGCATTCCCACCCATGTTCTCTCAAGCTCCTGCCTAAATCTGTGCAGCTCCTCCCTGTAACCTTACCTGATTCAGTGAGGAAACTGGTTTTCCTTAATGTCAACCTCCCCCTCCTAGGCTTCCCCAAGGTGCTACAGTCTCTCCTCATTCCACTTCTGGTGCTCAAGGACTGCATCTGCACATTCTACTGAACCACACTGGGAAGAGTTGCCTGTCCCCCACCTGTCTGCTGCTCCCAGTCAGTTTGCCAGTGGTACCCAGAATATTTGCCTTCCAGCACCAGCTGACCTCTGCTCCACCATGCCATGACCAGTAGTCCTCTGGTGATGCATGAAGTATTAAGGGTTCTTCATGCCCAGTCTGAAGTCATTGCCCAATGTCCTGGCATTGCTGTGGTTGTTGCTATGCTCTTGAACACAAGAATTGCATTCTGCAAAACCATGCTGGAACTGCATTCCGCAGTAATGCTTAACCTTCTCAGCAAACTGTTTTCTCTAATTCCATGACATCAGAGCTGACCTAGAATAAAATGCATGTATATACAAAACATGCCAAGTCAGGTTTAAGATTATGAACCCAGCCTATGCTGTAGCGTGACCTACAATGAAATATGCATGGGAAATGATAAATATTCTGTTAGTTTAAGACTGCAAACCCAATGCATGTTTCATGCTTATTTGTAATATAATTTAGGGCCTTTAATTAAAGCAAACAATTGACCATATTGCTTGGAGAACAGTTCAAACAGAATAAAATACCATTCCACTAGACAGACTTGCTGTGGAACTCCATGGCTGGGACTCAGAAAATAGAATTCAGACTGGAATTAATTCTGTAGCTTTCACAAACACTTAGCTAAAAATAAGTGGATTTTAGCATATTATACACCACTAATAGCTTGATTTTTTTTAAGCAAAGAAACATTCAGGTGATGCAAACAGCCTCATGTTATACCACAGGTTTTTTAAAAAGATAACACATTTGACAATCCCACTGTGTCAAAGTAATGACAGCATGAATAATGTAGCAGATTTCACTGAGGTAATCCTCTCAGTTGCAATCCAACATTCTTTTTCCTATCTCTCCTGACCCACATACTCATTGCTATCCACCTGTGTTGCACTATAATCGAAGCTCTTACTCAACACAGCCGGTATATGTCACACATAGAGGTACTGTTTCATGCTCGACAGAAGGGAAAAAATCGCCCTTGATCCAGCATAGATACTGTTGAGTGGTGAATACACTGATTAGGGTTGCCAGTCTCCAGGTGGTAGCTGGAGATCTCCTAGGACAACTGATCTCTAAGTGACAGAGATCAGTTCTCCTGGAGAAAATGGCCACTTTGGAAAGAAGAACTTTATGGCATTACTAGAAATAAGGCCTGTTGTGAGGGAAAATACAATGGGCTCCAGAAAGAGACTCTGGACAAGTGCCCAGGACCAGATCTAGGGGGAAGGGGCAGAGGGGGGTGCTTGCCCCGGGCGTCGACAGAGGGGAGGCAGCAAATTGGGTATGGGGTCCATTGTATTCTATGGAACCATAAGATAGAATTGCCCATAAGGGGCATCATTTTTTAATTTCCCCTCCCTCAAAAAACATGTAGATTCGATCCTGCAAGTGCCCCCCACCATTGCTATCTTCCCACTCACCCAAATAAAGGCATTCACTCCCCCCACCCTTGGTGTCCTCACACCCACCCCCTCACCCCTCAACTTCCCACTCCCCTCCAGCTACTCCCAATCCCCCAACCACTTCTTCCTTTCAACTACTTCTGCACCCTTGGCATTCCACTACTCCTCCACCCATGACATACACTCACCCTCCACCCTTGCTGTCTTCTCCCACCCCCTAACACTTGGCCTTCAGTCACCTCCCCACCCTTGCTGTCTCCCCCCCCCCAACTCTTGGAATTCACTCCCCCCCCCACACACACACACACCTTTGCTATCTTCCTACCCACTCTGCAGCTGAAACAAATGCTGGCTTTCCCCCCACCCCCATATGTGTGTGTCTCCATGTCTGCAGTGGCTCAAAGCCCTGAAACAGGCCCAGAATGGAGAGAAGGATGAATAATTATGGGGCTGCAGGGGGCATGACAATGGTCACACAGAAGCTGAAGCTCAGCATTCCTTTTGTTTGCAATGCATTGTTGCCACCTTTTCCTAACATATTCAGCCTTGCGGCATTTACCATCAACGTGAGTTTGTGGTATGATCTGTGTTTTTGGCCTGGCATGATTGTGTTATGATATATCATAGGTATGCACCTCTAGATGGCCATTTTCTGTAAGGGAATTGATCTGACTTCAGTTTTCCATCTCCTCTCCCCTCCCTGCAGCCTTGACCTAGGAAAATTACAGTCTTTCTCCATAGGTGGACCAAAGCAGGAGGGAAGCATCCTTAGCAGAGTATAATGACACAGAGTCCAGCCTGTAAAGCAGCTATTTTCTCCAGGGGAGCTGATTGCCATCTGGAGAGCAGTTGTAATTCTGAGTGATCTCCAGCCCTCACCTGAAGATTGGCAGCACTGGTTCTCCAGGCAGAAATGGCTGGAGGGTGGAATCATGGTATGGTGCCTGTCTGAGGTCCCACCCCACCTCAAACCCCACCCTGTCCAGGTTCCACCCCTCAAATCTCCAGGAATTTCCCAACTCAGAGTTGGCAACCCTATCTCTTTTCTAGCCAACTATCAACCTACCTTTATTGAGCCCCCTGAGTTCAGCTTTCAGTCTCCTCCCTATCTGTTCAGAATCTGCCTAGGAAAAGGACAGTCCTCCTCCACAGTGGGAACTGAAACAGCTTACATCATTCTCCTCTCCACCTTTTCATGTGGAATTCACTGCCACAGGAGGTGGTAGCGCTACAAGCATAGCCAGCTTCAAGAGGGGGGTAGATAAAAATATGGAGCAGAGGTCCATCAGTGGCTATTAGCCACTGTGTGTATATGTGTGTGTGTGTGTGTGTATAAATTTTTAGGCCACTGTGTGACACAGAGTGTTGGACTGGATGGGCCATTGGCCTGATCCAACATGGCTTCCCTTATGGTCTTATGATCTGCACAACAACCCTGTGAGGTAGGTTAGGCTGATCCAAAATCACCCAGTCAATTTCCACAGCAAAAACCCTGCTCTAAAGCTCTAACTACTATGCCCCACTGGCTGTCATGGGGAGGGGGGGCTGCTGCTGAACAGGAGCAAGCAGCTAGGCCTAATTAAGTCAGATGACATCAAGCCACCCAGAGGGCACTGCCAGGCCTAGGGTAGGAAACCTCCAGGAGGAGGCTGAAAATCTCCTGGTATCACAACTGAACTCCAGATAACAGATCTCCCCCTAGAGAAAATAACTGCTTTGGAGGTAGGGTTGCCAATCCTCAGTTGGGGACAATGGATCACCTGGTTTGGAGGCCCTCCCCTCACTTCAGGGTCAACAGAAAGTGGGAGGGGGGAATTGTTGCTGGGCACTCCATTATGCCCTATGGAGATTGATTCCCATGGGGCTTCCAGGTTAGAAATGGGATTTGAAACTGACAATGAAACTGGGTCTCCCAGATTATGGATGTCTCTCACATGGGTAAAGTTTAGCCATCCTTCAAAAGGAAGAGTCTATTCACAATCTCCCTTACCATATCTAGTTTAAATGAATAGCCCAGAGTCTAGCCCAAGCTTGTTAGCCATGGTTAGTATTTGGATGGGAGACCACCATATTATTTGGATGGAAAAGGCAGGCAATGGCAGACCACTTTTGCTCATCTGTTGCTTTGAAAGCCCATGAAGGGTCAACATATGTTGACAGGTCTTAATTATTAGTACTTCATATGAGGACTCTCAACACATTTCAGAATATCCACACCAAAAATGATGCATGATGTAACACATACTTAAATAGTAATACTCAATGCACATGTAAATTGCTTAATATACAAGTGATGAAAACAACTGTGATGGCTCACGGCTGGCTTCACAGCAGAGGCAATTATATATATCACATGAAACCCGGGGGCTTTGTAAGATCTCAAAGAGATGAGAAAGCAGGAAGATTAATCATTACTCAGAAGATGTCTAGTGCTTGTTTCTGTTCAACTCTGGAATGTACTTATGTATTTGTGCAGAAATCGGCTAGTGTCTGATGTGGCCCTAACTAATACACAGGCAGAGGGATTAATCCTGAATTTTTCCCATAACTTTCCAAGATCACTCATGCTGAAGCACTAGAAGCATCCTTAAAGAACCATTGCCCATGAAAAATATATTTCCAACATGGATGTAATCTCTGGTTTAAAAAATACTTGTTTGACTCATTAGATGAAATGCATCACCAGGATTTTCTGCAACAACCAGTCTGACAGCTGACACATGCTATGCATAGATGGTTCTTGTTTCTAGCACAGCATCCCTATCCCTATCCTGACCTGAATAGCCCAGGCTAGCCCAATCTCATCTGATCTTGGAAGCTAAGCAGGGTTGCCTCTGGCTAGTATTTGGATGGCAGACCTCCAAGGAATACCAGGGCTGTGATACAGGGGCAGGCAATGGCAAATAATCTCTGAACATCTCTTGCCTTGAAAACCCTACAGGGTCACCGTAAGTCAGCTGCAACTTGATGGCCCTTTTCACCATCATCCTTCTTCCTACAGTCTGCAAGCCTCCTTCTCTGACTGTTGGTATGAACTGTAAAGACACAACTTCCAAACTGTAGTATGCTTTACCCAAAGCATGTGAATATCCAGAAAACTCTTGGAATTCAAGATGAACAGATTTCAGTTCTAGTCAGGGTTTTTTTTGTAGAAAAAGCCCAGCAGGAATTCATTTCCATATTAGGCCACACCTCCTGCATGACCATTGTTTCATGCAGGGCTTTTTTGTTGGAAAAAGCCCAGCAGGAGCTCATTTGCATATTAGACCACACCCCCTGATGCCAAGCCAGCCACAACTGCGTTTCTGTACATTCCCAGAAAAAAAAAGCCCTGGTTTGAGTGTGATTACTTTTGATTCATCCTCAGGACAAATTCACTATTTTTGTTTGGTTGCAGTCACTGGATGAACTGCAACAGGACAACATGGGAAAGAACATGTGTACAGCTCCTTTTCTATCCAGACCTTGACAGCCTTGTTAGAAACAAAGAGCTTTGCAAAGGCATTTCCACATTGATTGTCACACATTGCTATCTTATCTGCAAAGGGGAAGCATGGGTGAATATAAATACATCTCCTGCAAAGCGTCTTTGTATTTTTGTTGTTGTTTAGAAAATGCCTTCTGTGAATTCTTTTGTTGGCTGGATTTAAAAGGAATGCAACAGCTTGGTGCATATGGAACAGGACTGGCAAAAAAAAAATTAAGGAAATAAAATGATCTAAATTGGCTTAGCATTCATTGATTTTCTCCTTGCATTGTTAAGTGATTGCATTAGAACTATGTGCATAATAATGGATAGCCAAGAATAGAATTATAAAAAGTGCTGCTGAGCTTGAAAGAAATCATTTTGATTCAACAGCTTGTACAGAAGCAAAATCTTACATTCCTAAAAACTCCGATAAATAGCCCATTCAACAGCATAACATAGACCTTTGACTGTGATCCACCAGTTGAGAATTTGCGACTGGAGGCTCATAGCAAGAAAGGCTTAAATCTCAATGTAGCTTACATTTTTCTCTGTGTCTCCATTTAATCCTCACAACAGCAACCCTAAGAGGTCAGTTAAGCTCAGAAACAGTGACTGTCCCAGGGCCACCCAGTAAGCCGCCCTATCAGAGTGGGGATTTGAACCCGGGTTTCCCTGATCTCATCAGGTCTTGGAAGCTAAGTAGCATTGGCTCTGTCTAGTATTTGGATAGGAAACTTCCAAGGAATACCAAGGTTATGACATGAGCCCATTACACATGCACGTCTTACTGCAGATTTTTAGAGTAGTAAGCCTTTAATTTTGACTTCAGATTCTGTCCCCACATTACACACCATTATTTTTCCCACAGTGTTTTAATTCTGCAGCTACAAGTTTTAAAATGTGCTATACTGAATTGGGGTGGAATATCACTTGTGACGTGTGGGGGTTGCGTTCAAACATTTTTTAAAAAAAATTACACAATTGTGCTATAGCAGCTGCACAAGCACCTTCCATTTTAATGATCATGGTTCAGGTTTTGTGCATGAATTTTAGTGTTACTTCACTGAATGAAAGGAAATAGAAAGGAAGGCAAGGAAAGGAGGGAAACCCACTGTTGAAATTGGCTTTTTCTGAAATTGAGAAGCAGCTGCAAAGCTCCATTTTCCATATTGCTTAGCACCTGGAGATTCTTTGCTATGTTATCAGCCATTGTGAAAAATGAGAAAGAGTCACACAATCTCATAATAAGGGGAAACATGTTGAGTGTACAGATTGCATGGTAGAACCCACTGGCACTGGCATTGCAAGCTGGAGGAAGAGGAGATTGGATTTATACCCTACCCTTCACTCAGAGTGGTTTACAATCTCCTTTCCCTTCCCACAACAGACATCCTATTAATTTATTTTTTATTTCTGTTGATTTATACACTCCCCTCCCATGAACTGTAGGTGGAGCTGAGAGAGCTGTTTTGAGGACTGCTCTTGAGAGAACAGCTCTGAAAGAATTAGTGACTGACTCAAAGTCACAACAGCAGCTGTGTGTGGAGGAGTGGGGAATCAAACCCAGTTCTGCCAGATTAGGGTCCGTGCTCCTAACCACTACAACAAACTAACTGGTAATGTATTTTTGTGCCTGCATGCAGTTCTGTGTAATGTCAGCTGCAACTCCATCACGCTTTGCACAGGGCTGCAATTTGTATGGGGAAAGAGTTCTCTGGCAGAAGTTCTGGAGAGCTTTTTAAATTTTGTGTCACTAAATTGAAAAAAGGGGGGGGGGTATTTTCACCAGTGCCATAGTGCAGCTGCATAGTAATGCTAATTTCCTGCCCTTCCTTGCAAACTTCCATGGTTTTCTCTTTGTGATTCTCTAATTTGATCCTGCACACTGGTCATGATCTTGGCATTTTTTTTAAAGCCTGTCATGTTTGGATTTCACTCTTCCTCCAAATGAATCAATCCCAAGTGATTCTTAAGTCCGGTGGGTCAGAAAGTCCATGCGGATCAGCTGCCACTTCAGTGCTAGGTTTCCAGAAACTGCCAAAATGGTTCCCCCCCCCCCCCGAAAAACCCTTTATTCAGTAAAGCATTAAAGGGCAAAATGTTTTCAAATCTTTAGGCTTCCCATCCCAATTCCTCTCTCTTTACATATCATGTCAATTTCATACTGCACTGATAACCCCCCCCCCTTTATTTTGTTTATATGCAGCACTGAAATCCTTTTTTCTTTTTCTTTTTTTGCACTGTGGGATGCTGTCGTTTGCCTCCTCTGCAATTCTCCTTTCAAGTCAATACCAGCAGGGAACTAAACCTCGTGCAGCTCCTTTAAAACTTCCCCCCATTGTTTACTTTTTTTTTATTCAGTAAAGCAAGACTAGTAAAAGTCTCAAATTGTTAGACTCATGCCATCTGTCAACCCCACCCCCCCAAAATGGAGCTTGTACACCAATGAAGGGAGGAGGATGGCAGAAGCTGTAGAGTGCATGGAATGACCTCAATGTGGGTGGGAAGTGGCCTTTGAGGGGTGGCAAAAGGGCAGGGGAATATCCAAAGGAATCTGTATGCTTTTAAATTACCTTTGGCTTGGAAGTGAAAAAAGGGAAAAATCAGCACCAAAACACTCTCAGAAAATCTGTGTAAGCAGCAACTAGAAAGCAACCTAAGCACCGAATGGAGAAAAATCAATGCAAAGCAACAAAGAAAACCCAACAATATGCACAGTGAAAGTGAGGGGAAACACCCATGCATAATAGGCCATGGAGGCAGGCAGTGGCAAACCACTTTTCTTGCCTTGACAACCGCATGTGATTGCTGTAAGTCAGCTGTGACTTCATGGTACTTTCTAATACTACTTACTTCCCAGATCTTATTCTAACACTCTGACTGTCACACCACACTGGTATAATACATCACAGCAACCCACCTGTCAAATGTGAGGTTAGTCAGGTTCATCACACCTCGGGCAGAAGGAGGAATGTGACCCCAAAAGACTGCATTGTTGGAAGGTGCCAAACCCTGACCCCTACCCATCACACCTTCACTCTGTGGTCTTTCCCCTTGCCCTCCCCTGACCAACTAACCTCTTATGGCAGAAGAGCCCCTCTGGAAGAAAGGCAGTTGTGATAGGGCACTGTTCAGATAAAGGCCATAGTTTTGCTTTTTAGTAAACAACACAACGTCCCAAGTTTGGTGATGACTGAGGCAGACATATGACTAGATCTGGCACTGTCATTATTGTAGTCCACCAGTAGGGGTAAAGCTGGGCCCCTAGAAAGAGATTTGTCATTAAATCTCCTCTGTGTGTGGATGGATGGATGGATTCAGGTCATGGTGCAGGGAAAGGGGCTTAACACTTTGCTCAGTGTTACTTTGCAAGCCCCTCCCCTCCCCAAGTTTCTGTTTGCCCTGAAGGAGGAACATACAGTTCTTTCATAGTATCTCTGTGTTTCACCTGTGAGTCCAACAGAAGCATCAGGGCAACTTAAATCAGGAAAACATCACTGGGGAAATGATTAATAAAACTCATTCAGTACCATAGCTCTGATCTGATTGGACTCTTTGTTATGGTAAGAAGGGGGGGCAGTGTCTTTCCTTGATGAAAAAGTCCCTTAAAATAAAGGTTCCCTAGAAAATACCCTGGTAACTAGTTGCCTCTACTGCCTCATGAGAACTGCTGAAAAAGTACTCTTCCAGTGCAGTAGTAAAGCAATAACAAAATGACTGGGTAGAACCCTAGAAAATACCTTATAACTATTTCACACCCATGTGACCTAGCAGGTGGAGAAGATATTAAAAGAAGTATCCCAGGGAAACAAATTGTACTAAGAAAGCAAAAAAAATGTCTTTACAAAAAGGTTTATTATAAAAAAGAAAGAGGGGGAGGGAAAATGTGATTGAATTAAAAAGAATTGCAGGGAAAGAGTAGAACAAAATATAAGGGGGGGGGGGGACACAAAAGAATACAGCACACAGAATTCCAAAATAAAAAGCAATACAGTTGAACTAACTCAGCTAAGTACACTTTACTGAGGCTGTAGTAGAATCTTCAGACCATGTTCAGAGTTCTTTGCAGTAACACAGTGTCATTAACACCTACCCAACTTCCTGTTGGCCCAGTTTTTCTGAAGATGGAAAAGTCCCAAAGGTCCAGATTTTTATGGTCAATGGAATTGGAACTAAGCCAGCCTCCTTCGAGAGACAAGCTGATTTAGTGAATCCCATGAAAAGCTCCATCTCTAATGTCAGAGGCTACTGTTGCTAATCAGAAACTTATAAAATATAGCCCCGCCTCCATCAAACATCTCATAATGGCACTGAACTTCCATAAGAAATATGTGGTCTGGCTCAAAGGGGATTGTCTGTTGTCCAAAAAGGATTAATTCTGTCAGGATGGTCCAATATGGAATGGAAATGAATGGGTTATTTTAATGTAAACCCCAGGGGTCCAGGACCCCAGACATTCTAGATCAGGGGTCTCAAACATGCAGCCTGGGGGCCGAATCAGGCCCCCAGAGGACTTCTATCAGTCCCCTGAGCAACTGGCGGCCATCTATTCCTTCTCCCTTTCTCCTGCTTCCTTCTGCATAACAGCTTGCTTTGCCAGGTTTGCTCAATCACACAGGAGCTACTGAGCAAAACCTCAATTTTCTCCATTGCCTGTGGCTCCTCGCTTGGGGAGGAAGGGGAGGAGGGATAGTTTGCTTTCCCAGGCTCTCTCAATTGCACAGCAGAGCGACTGAGTCAAGCCTCTCTTCCTTCTATTGGCTGAGGCTCCTCCTCATCATCATCCCTTGGGGAAAAAAGGAAAGAGCCAGAGCTTCCTTTGCCCAATTCCCTAGATCTCATCGGAGAGCTACAAAGAAAGCACCTTTAAGACCAATGAGTGTTAATGTTTTAAGCATGCTTTAAGGGTTTTTTTTTTTAAAAAAACCCATTAATTGTATTTATCTGTCTCCTTTATAAAGTTTATATCTCTGCTTCCTAATCTTAAATAGGTACACACATGGCCCGGTGTGACATGGCCCGGCCCAGCCCAATATGGCCCAGCCCAACAAAGTCTCCTTTATGTCAGATTCATCCTTCATAACAAATGAGTTTGACACCCCTGCTCTAGGTGGCTTGCCCTAGTAAGATTTCTGTCACACCATCCCCCCCCCCCCCCAATAATTGGTATAATAATTCCTTTTGAAATTGGGAGTGGGGTCCAATCATGGTTCTCTTGTCTTTTCATCTAGTTGTACCCTAAGAGACCCATGCTTGGGTTGTTTATAGGTGAACAGTATTTCTATTAAAATAAATACCATCACTACAAATCAGCACGAGACCACATTAAGACTGGTGAAGGACTGGTCATGCATGCACACCCATCTTCTGGTATTTTCAGTGTCAGGTGGTGACTTGTACGTATGAATGAATCAAACAGATTTAACACCACAGATACCACCTCATACCACCTGAAGCACAGTGTTTTCTAAGTAATCCAGTTCAAACATTCAGCTGACAGTTATTAAGTATATTACAGTCATGTACAGTAATCAAGGGTAGAGTAACCAAGTGATTCTGCGAATCAGCCTCAAGGGTAATTATTGCAGTTTTGGCAGTACACCTTGGTATCTGTAAGTCAGCTTCTACAGAAATATATGTTAAAATCACTTAAGAAACATTCATTGAAGTCAGATTACCTGACAATTCTGCAAATGTCCTGAACAGCTGACAGGAGAAAATATGGATGAAAGTCAGTAAACTGAAGCTCAATCCAGAGTAATGGTGCTGTTGAATCAATGACAAACATACTCAGAGACCACAGGGTCAACTTGTCCTGGAAAGGGTTTCATGCCCTGCAAAAGAGCAGATTCACAGATTGGGGTGCTGCTGGACTCTGGCCTACAGTTGAAGGCTCAAGTCTCCTTTGCGGCAGATAGCAGCTGCTATCAGCTTCAGCTCATGAGCCAGCTACAACCATTCCCCAAAAGCATGCTCTGTGTTGATCTATCATCTGATCACCTACCAGGTTAGATTACTGTGATGTGCTCTCCGGGGGCTGTCCTTGAAAAGTGTCTGGTGTAGCAATGGGGCCAGGCTTCCGTTGATCCACAATGCATCAGTCAAGGCTAGATGAAGGGATCATATCACTGAAAGATGTGCCATGGCTACCCATCTGTTTCCAGGTATGGAATTTTTAAAGACTGCTCGATGGCTGTTTCATGCTGTTTTTTATACACATGGCTGGTTTTCCCTGCTTTTTATTGACTTGTTTTAATATTGAAAATGCATGTTGTTTTATTGTACTGTTTTTATCCCATTTTTCCACCATTGGTTGGGTATTCCCTTCCCCCCAATCTCATTTTCTGCTGTTGCTCCTGCAACCAACAAGAGACAAATAATCTAAAATAGTCAGGTGATGGTATGACATCACTTCCAAGGAAAAACCAGAAGTGATACCTGTTCACTCTAGGAATTGATAGACACTGTAGTTTCTTACAGAAGTCTGATGTTGCTTCCAGGTTTCCCCTGAGGTGAGGCCACCCTGTTGCTCAGTGGTGGGCTCCCATGTCCCCACACCTGGATTCCCACCAAGCAACCCAACTGTGATTTTCCTGAAGTGGGTCTCTGTATAGGCAGCATTTAATCTCCATACAGAAAGAAATAAGAGAGTAGCCCCAATTGTTTCCTTCTTGGCTCTGGGCTGGAGGAGCTTAAATAGCTCCCCATAGTCTCTTCAAATCCCTCCCCCTTCCTCTGGTTTGTGAGGAACCAGCCAACCCTGGGTGTTGTTTCTCATCACTTGAAAAGGTCTGGGAATGGTCCGCACCCCCTTGTGCCCATGTGTCCTCTGACTTTCTCCCTGGCCTAACCTCATTAGTCCACTTGTGGTGGCACCACCAGTTGTGGTGGCATGACTGTGCTTTCTGGCTTGCAAGTGTTTGCCACCCACTTCTCCTGCCCTGAGGAAGCCTGACCCCACCACTACAGCAGCCTTCCCTCTAGAGCTGCAGGCAAGCCCTGTGCCCTCCTCTTATCCCCATCAAGGAGCTGTGCTGACTTGCCTTTGCAGTGGTCATGGGATCAGCATCAGGACCCCCATCTGGCTCCAGCTCGAGACAATATTAAAGTAGCAAAGAAGTTTTTGGAAAGTTGTGTTGATAGACTGTGGACTAATTTAGTGAGAGAATACCAGTTCTTATAGCAGTGATCTCCAACGTGGAACTTGTGGGCATTTTGAAGCCCACCCATGTGTTTCCTGTTGCACAGTTGCTTTTTCCCTAAAGTGTCACTTATTTTAAGGAAGAAGAAGATATTGGATTTATATCCCGCCCTCCACTCAGAGTCTTAGAGCAGCTCACAATCTCCTTTATTTTCCTCCCCCACAACAGACACCCTGTGAGGTGGGTGGGGCTGAGAGGACTCTCACAGCAGCTGCCCTTCAAGGACAACCTCTGCCAGAGCTATGGCTGACCCAAGGCCATTCCAGCAGGTGCAAGTGGAGGAGTGGGGAATCAAACCCGGTTCTCCCAGATAAGAAGAGAGATGATCTAGGCTTTCCAATCTTGAGACAAGGGAAGGTAGGATGCCCTGAATAGTCACACAAGCCTTTTTTACAACCCCACCCAGCAGCCTCAGTGAGTACACTGGAGCTTACACATCTTACACATCCTGTAAGATGGGAACCAGGCCATAAGATCCTCTTGTTACAGGCAGGCAGAAAACATCCCCCACCCCCACCCCCCAATTTATTATGATCAATAAGTGGAACCATTAGCCATAATGCCAGGAAATGGTAAAACAGGTTACTTGTGAAATCTTGACTTTTTAAAAAAACAGGAAAGTTCAATGTGATTTCATTGGTTAGCTGTGAACTTGGTGGAAAATGCAGGGCTCAGCCCCCATTACAGGAGGAGAGGAGGAGGAGGAAGAGGAGGAGATTGGATTTGCCAGCCTCCTGGAGATCTCCCGCTTTTACAATTGATCTCCAGCTGGCAGAGATCAATTCCCCTAGAGAAAATGGCTGCTTTGAAGGGTAGACTCTATGACATTGTACCATGCTGAGGCCCCTCCCCTTCCCAAACCCCACTCTCTCCCAGATCCACCCCCAAAGTCTCCAGGTATTTTCCAACACAGACCTGGCAACCCTACCTGCCCTTCAGGCTTTCAGTCTCCCTCCCTTCCTCTCCCTACAACAGACACCCTGTGAGGTAGCTGGGGCTGAAAGAACTCTTTCAAGAATTTATTTTTAGAGAATGGCTCTGTGAGAACTGTGGCTGACCCAAAGTCACCCAGCTGGCTTTACGGGGAGGAGTGGAGAATTAAACCCAGTTCTTCCAGATTAGAATCCACACACTTAACCACTACACCAAACTGACTCCCTCTAAACTGGAGAGGGAAGAGTTAAACGAGTCAGCTCAGTGTAAACTGAGGAGACTGGAACTGACAGGAAACCAGTGAAGTTCGCAAGGACCATCTTCTGTTTTACAAGCCCCAGCTGTCTTGTACCGGTTTCTCTGGGAGAAACACCAGGATAAAATTATTTAGATTCAAGTCCAGTAGCATCTTAGAGACCAACAAGATTTTGGGGGGTATTTGAAAGTCAAAGCTCACTTTGTCAGAACTGATTAAGGGAATTTTGACTCTCAAAAGCTGATATCCTGAAAATCTTGTAGGTCTTTAAGGTGCTACTGAAATGGAATCTAGCCGTTCCACTGAAGACCCCAGCATGGTTACCCTCTGAAACTATCTTCAAGGCAAAAGTAGTGATCGGTTCAGCTAGGTGTTTAGTATCTATGTGAATAAATGGTCAGACTGTGCAGAAGGAACTTATTATGAGCCTGACTATTTGTTCCTGCTCAGAAAAACAAGCTTCAGACCTAGTCAAGCTAGAGGATTTAAGATTAGTAGAACTCTGCTAGAGTTCTACAGTTCCACAGGGCCTGTAAGGCAGAAATGTTCCACTGGGGTTTTGATTAAGGTTAGGGGTGTGTAGGGGTGTGCATTCGGTTTGGCTGAACCGCATAAAGCACCGAATCACCCCTTATCCGGTAGTATACGGCGCCATATACTACTGATCCCATTTTCAGGCCATTAAACGGGAGCCGTATATGGCTCCCCATATACTTCCATATAGATATTCGGAAGTATATGTAAGCCAATAGAAAAGGCGGGAAAGGGGCTTCCACAGCCTCAGGGGAGCTGCTTGCTTCCTTTCCTGCCTTTGGAAGCCTTTTCCCACCTCTCCCATAGACTCCCTGGGATCAGGGAGGGAGGGGGAGGGGGATAGGAGCCCCAGCAGCCAATCCAAAGCATGCATTTGCAAAATGCATTGCAAATGCATGCTTTGCAGGGCTGTTGTGTAGCTGATGGCTGGGCTAATCTCTCAGCCATCAGCAGCATTGTTGTTCTTTTGTTCTTTTGTTTACTTGGGTATCCAAGTAAACAGTGTTCTCTGGCCAATCACAGAGCAGTGCTATTTTTTGAAACTGCTCTGTGGGTCAGAGAACCTTTTTAAGGAGTCTGCCTGGCTGTACTCCTCCATTGCTGTTGTGTTGGTGTGAGAGAGAGATTGTGCTGCATTGGCCCTTGGCCTTAGCTGCTGCTTCTCTCTCTCAGCCTTGCCTGACCTGCCAGAGTGCCTGGAGAAGAGAAGACGTCTAAAGGTAAGACAGTCTTGGGGTTCTTGTTTTTATTTTAGTTAGTAAAAGGACTTTTTAAGACTCAGAGTCCCTTTACTTATCCAGATTTGGGTGGGTGAGTACTGGGTAGCTTATTTGGGGTTAGGGGGTTCCACTGGGGGTGGGGTCCTGGGGTGGGGGGGTTGACAATTTGCCCGTATCTTACTTTAGTTAGAGGACCTTTAAAAGTGCAGTGTCCTTTTACTTTTCTTGATTTGGGTGGCTTGGATTTCTTGGGGTTAGGGTGAAGGGTTTTTTTGGGGGGAGGGGTTGGTAAAGTTCCTGTATTGTTAAAAGTTAAGTTTTTTACTGTTTTAAAAGGCTTCTGTGTTTGATTTGTTGCTGCTGTCTGTGTTGTGTTGCTGTTGTTCCTTTTCTCTTCTGTTTCTGGTTCTTGGTGGGGGGGCTGTTTGGCCTCATTTTCATTGATTAAAAGGCCACTTTTTTAACAGTTGAGTTTGTTGGTCTTCTGTTTGGATCTATTGTTGCAGGTTTTGCATCCTCCTGTTTTGGTTTTAGGGGGGCGGTGTTGTTGACTGATTTGGCCTGAGGTTTCTTATTGGTGAAAAAGCCACTTTTTTAACAGTTGAATTTCTTGGCCTTCTCCTGTTGTCCCTTTTCCTGGTTCTGGGTTGGGGGGGGGGGTGTTGTTGACTGATTTGGCCTGAGGTTTCTTATTGGTGAAAAGTGGGGTTCAAAGTTAAGTTTCTTTCTGTCACATTTTGGGTTTTTTAAGTTACCTCTGGTTGGTGTGAGAGGGTTGGTGAGTGGGCTGTGTGGGGTGGGGGTTTTATAGAGTTGTTTTTGGAGTCTGAGGCTGCTATCGGTTTGCCTAGGGCCACTAAATAGGCTGCCCCACTAATAAGGTGTTTTTAGGGATTGTGTTTTTTGAAATTTAAAAAAAAATTAATCCAGTTTAGGGCTTTATCTTCTTTCAAAATTCAACTAGGTCATATAGGGGTGATTTAAGAAGATCTTAGGTTTCTCATAAAAGGCAGCGTGACTACTAGGCCATATCAGGCTCCCTTTTAAAGAGACTAGGGTTGCAGTGCATCTTGCTTTCAGACAGCTGGTGCATCCTTAGATTTCCATAGGGTAAACCACAGCTTCTCTCAAGTTAGGGGACACCTGATTTCTAGTTTGCAAGGAAATCTGGTTTGTCCCAGGATCTAGTTAGGAGAAATTTCACTAGGAGGATATAACAAGGATTGCCTTCATCTCAAGGTAGCCTTTTAAAAACTGTAGCCAGGTAGAGGCAGGATCACCTAGTCTCCTAAACTTTAACAGATCACTACTTCCCCAACCCAAAGAAGGACAGGTTAGGGACCAAAGGAAAGTTTTGGTGGGAGGGTTTAAAAAGAAGTCAGGGCACCTGTTGGTTCAGGATACAGTGCAGTGAGATAGGTTTGTAAAAAAAAACCCACTCTCAGTTCAGGTTGTGTGAGACTGGCCAAGGGTGACATGAGTGACAGGCAGCAGAAGAAGGGCCCTGGGGGCAAGGTCAAGGAGAAGACTAGAGGGGTGGAGGGGAGGGGAAGGACCAAGGAATCCCCCCCACCTGTGCAGAGGGCCACTCCACAGCTGCCTACCAGCACTCCGACCTCTGGCCAGAGTGTGATGAAGAAGAAGGCCCGCCTTGGGCCCTTCATCGAGGCTGCTGGTGGGGCGCCCCCAGCAGAGGTGACATTAGGTGCTGGCACTGAGCAGGGGTCTGCTGCTTGGGCAGTCTCTCCTCCAGCTGATGTCGCTCGGCCTCAGCAGCCGGAGGAGGGGCAGCAAGAGCAGCCCTCCTTGGAGATGAGCTTTGGGGACAGTTTTCTGTCCAAAACAATCACCCCAAGGAGGGTGCAGAGTGTAGTGCAGGAGCTGGAGGAGAAGCTGGTTGAGGAGGACCAGCCCCCTTCTTCGGTTCCTTCAGGCACCAGCATTCCTTCAGGGGATGGCCAGGAGGGGAGGCTGCATGGGGTGGAGGGGGAAGAGATGGAGACACACGAGGTGCCTCCATCTCCGCTCACTTCCCCCCGGCAGCCAGCCCCTCCTGCCATCCCGAGACACGATATGTCTGCACCGAGCACCTCACAGGAGATGGCTCCGGACACCAAAGCTGCCGGTCAGCTTGGGGATCTGTACACCTCCGAAGTCTGGAAGTATTTCCGACTTATGAATGATCCACGCTATGCGCAGTGCCAGCTGTGCAGGGCCCGGATCAGTCGTGGGTGGAACCCTGCCCACCTGATTCTAGGGGGGATACTGAACCACCTGTGAAAGCACCACCAGGCGGTGCATCTTAAGGGGGAGAAGCAGGCTGGTGTTGCGGTGCCCAAGCGGCCAACATCACCCAGCCAGGAGGTCAGTCCCATCGCGACTACCTCCAGAGCTCTCCAGGAGCATTCCGTGGGAGTACAGGAACGCCAGCCATCTCTGCCTGAGATGTTTGGTAGGGGTGGCACCAGTGTGCCAAGAGAGGGAATCAGGTATGGCAGGAAGGTGATCACCTGGAACCTTGCCAGGTCGGTCACCCATGGGCTTCCATTTTCAGTGGTTGAGAATCCTGGGTGCTAGGGTTGCTCGATTACCTGGCGCCCTGGTACAAAGTTCCTGCTAGAACCACCCTTAGCAGGACCATTGTGCCAGCTGTTTTCAGGGCGACCAGATCTGTGGTGAAAAAGCATTTGTCCTCTGCTGCCGGGGGGACTGCTCATTTCACCTCAGATATCTGGAGCTCCCAACATGCGTTCAAGGAGTATCTCTCCCTGACTGAGCATTGGTGGCAACCCAGTGAGGTGCAAGGTGGGGGTGGCAGTAGTGACAGGTAGGGTCAGGGCCGGCTATCTCTGGGCCTTGCTGCATGCTGAAGCAGTCGACATGCCGCACATGGCGGACACTCTCAAAGCCATCCTCTCACGGCAGTTAGAGGGCTGGGTAAGCAGTGGGGATGTCGCCAAGGGCTTCGTGGTGACTGATGGTGGCTCCAACATCAAAGCGGCTGTCCAGCATCAGGGCCTAAAACGCCTTCCTTGCATGTCCCACCTTCTCCACCTCGTGGTTAAGGACGCATTGGGCCAGACGAAAAGCCAGGATCGTCGGTATCTAGCCACGACCCATGAGTACTGACTTCTGTTCCAGAAGTGTCGGCACATCACGGGTCACTTTTCACACAGCAATACGGACTCGTATCTGCTGCGTGAGAAACAGACACTGACAGGCATGCCAGGGCACCGCCTGATCGGTGACGTCAGCACACGTCGGAACTCCACCTGTGCCATGCTGGAGCGCATGGTGGAGCAGAGAGCAGCCCTGGATGCCTTTGTCTCTGAGACGAGGGTCTTTTGGGATGAGAACCGTCTCACCCAAGAGGATTGGGTGGTCATTTCTCAGACTGTGGAGGTTCTTGGGCCCTTCATGACCCACACAGAAATGCTCTCATCTGACATGGCAAGCATTGCACTGGTCGTCCACATGGCCTGTGAGGACCTGGCCTCATTTCTAGTGCCAGCTCAAGGCCGTGCAGATGTTCTCCCAGTGGTGCGCGCCCTGGTTGTTAGGCTGCAAGAAGGGCTTGAGGCCCGCTTTCAGACTTTCACCCAGGATAAGGTCTACATGATGGTGACCATGTTAGACCCGTGCCTTAAGGGCATAGTCGCCAAGTGGGCCAACGAGCTTGATCACTGGCGAGACGAGCTCTCCCAGAAGGTCGAGCGTTGCAGAGTCAGGGAGGGCCCAATGCCAGTAACTGAGGAGGAGGAGGGTGGAAGCAGTTCATCTGCCACCTCCACTGCTGTTCATCCCCAACCTCCCCGGCTAGGCAGTGTTTCCCGCCAGACTCACACCACAAAGAGTCCTGAGATGACACTCATCAGGCGGCTCGTTGGTCCCTCTAGGAGCGGCGGCAGGCCCCTGAGAGTGGAGACGGGTGCTGCGATGGTGAGGGACTATCTTTCAGAGCCCATCGAGTCGCAGGAAATGTCTCCTTTGGACTACTGGGTCACAAAGGAGAGGGTCTGGCCGGCCCTCTCCTCCGTGGCCAAGGCGTTCCTCTCATGCCCACCGACGAGCGTGCAGAGCGAGCGCATCTTTTCGCATATGGGCGACATTGTCTGCCCACATCGCAATCGCCTGCAACCCTTGACAGTTGAGCAGTTGGTCTTCCTGAAGGTCAACTTGCCTCTGTTCAGCTCCCGGAACATAGACTTTGAGAGTGAATGAAGTGAGCACCTACTTGTGCCTGCATCCTCTCTTGGCCCGCACTTGGAAGGTGGTTGTAAAACCTCCACTAAAAATAGACTAGAGTCCAAAGACAGCCCAAAAACTCACTCACAAATTGATTGGCAGTGAATCCCAACCCTTCATCCCTCCCCAAACCAAAACATACCTAATAATACTGAAAGGGCCATTGCAGCCCCCAACTGTAACCGACAGCACCCACAGGCGCAGCCCGGATAACCCAGGTTTCTTTTCAGGGGCAGGAGGAAGAAAGAGGGAGGTGCCAGTGATGATGACAGGCAGCCAGCAGCCATGCCAATGCTGAGGTCCCTCTAATGGGACAGTGATGCTGGTGTGTTACTGCTGAGCTGAGAGAGAAGGAATGGTTGGCTTCCTCTCACACAATCTGAGGCCCTCCCAGTGTGTGTTCTGTGTCAGGGAAGCTGGCACCTGGGTGAGAGACCCAGAACCAGCAGGCTTGTTGTGCTTGGCCAGCTCTCCCCGTGTTGTTTGGGGCAGGGCTGGAGAGCTGGCATCTGTAGATTGTGTGTTCTGTGGCAGGGAAGCTGGCACCGGGGTGAGCGACCCAGAGCCAGCAGCCTTGTTGTGCTTGGCCAGCTCTCCCTGTGTTGTTTGGGGCAGGGCTGGAGAGCTGGCATTTGGGTTTGCTGCACCCACTTGAGCAGATTGTGTTTTGTGTGGCAGTGACGTTGGCAACTGGGTTTGTATTGGTTCCAGGCCTGCAGGGTTCATCATAGAGTAGATAGAGGGATGTAGTGCATTTGGGTCCTATAGATATTCTCTGGTGTGAAGTTAGGTTTGGCTTTGGGTGCCACAGAAATTGGACCCCCTGGTCCAATTTTTTTTTTTTTGGCCTTGTGGATTTTGTGTGGGACAGTGCCCTGAAGCTGCACAGCAGTTTGGAGGGCTCTCCTCAAAACCTCCTGCTCCCCAGAGCCACTTTTCCCACGACAATTACAGTGAGGAAGTGGCTCTAATTGGTTTTTTCTCACCATTGAACATATATGAACATATGAAGCTGCCTTATACTGAATCAAATCTTTGGTCCATCAAAGTCAGTATTGTCTTCTCAGGCAGTGGCTCTCCCGGGTCTCAAGCTGAGGTTATTCACACCTATTTGCCTGGACCCTTTTTTTGGAGATGCCAGGGATTGAACCTGGGACCTTCTGCTTCCCAAGCAGATGCTCTACCACTGAGCCACTGTCCCTCCCCTCCATTGGGAGCAGTGTTGCTTTTGGGGTGCCCACTGATGGGTGCAGTCTTTTTGGGCCAGGGGGGTTTCATGCTGGGGAGTTCCTTGAAGCTGCCCTGCAGTTTTGGGGCCTCTCCCTCAAACCCCCCTCTGGCCAGAGCCACTTTCCCCACAGCAATTATAGTGGAGGAAGTGGCTAATTGGGCTTTCACCATCATTGGTGTCAATGGGCCTTTTGGGGAGCCCAAAGACAGGGACCCCATGGCCCAATCTTTTTGGGACTTGGGGGTTTTAAAGGGGAGAGTTCCCTGCGGGCTCCCTGCAGTTTTGGGGGCTCTCCCTCAAATCCCCTGCCCCCCAGTAGCCTCTAATTATGCCCTATGTTGCCATTGATTTCAATGGCCCATAGGGTATAATGGTGGGATAGGGGCACCCACTTTGGGTGCCCCTGGAATGGGACCCCCCGGCCCAATCTTTTTGGGACTTGGAGGGTTTGTAGGGGAGAGTCCCTTGAAGGTCCCCTGCAAATTTGGGGGCTCTCTCTCAAACCCCCTTCCCTCCAGGTGGCTTCCAATATACCCTATTTTGCCATTGATTTAAATGGCCATAGGGTATAATGGGGCTGTATATTCCGAAATAGCCGCACATCTACCGTATATGCTGCTATTCCGAGTACGGTAACAGGAAATACACGGTATTCCGTATCTTTTTGGCCCCGTGTATTTCCAAATCCGTGTAATTCTGTTTGGTTTTTTTTGCACACCCCTATTGCTGAGCTGGCACTCCCCTCCTCCACCTCTATGGGGTGCCCCCCATAGGAAATCTGGAGCAAAAGAATGTTAATAGGATGCCATTGGGGGTTATAATTTATCACAGTTAACTGATTTCATTGGATTTTATATTATTGTATTTTATCCACTGTTGTAAATTGTCCAGAACCTAACACTAGTCAGAATAGGGAGACTCATTAAATTGAAATAATAATAAGAAGAAGAGCAACAACAACAACAACAACACAATCTTGTCAGTCTTGGGAGCTAAGCTGGGTGGGGCATGGCTACTGCTTGGATGGGAGACCACCAAGGAAGCACAGGGATGCTATGCCTTGAAAATCCTATGGCCCTAGGGTCACCATGACTTGACATCGCACAATAATTATTATTAGGAGAAAGAAGACATTTATTCCATACAAATGTACATGTGACACTCCACTTTCAGTGAGATGGATCACTGGGAGGGA
Source organism: Heteronotia binoei (assembly GCF_032191835.1). Taxonomy (NCBI): domain Eukaryota; kingdom Metazoa; phylum Chordata; class Lepidosauria; order Squamata; family Gekkonidae; genus Heteronotia; species Heteronotia binoei. The sequence continues at coordinate 146,019,577 of NC_083226.1, read as the reverse complement.
GGTTAGGGAGTTTAGTCTGGCTTGCAGCACACTAGCAGAACAGTAGAACATTAGAATTCTATAAGTAGGTTCAAGCCCCCCACACACACACCAAACACTAACACCTCACCCACCTGGGAGATAGAGGGCTGAGGAGATGGTGGGATCAGGATATTCTCTTCCTTGGTCAGCAGGAGACACTTCAAAAGACCCCAAGAAGCATCACCTTTGGTTTTATAAGGAGAAACCATTCAGAAATGACTGACTCAGTCATTAGAGAACAGTTGGCTTAGAACCTCCAAACATCTTGTGATGGCCTCACTGTGACAGTCATTTTGTGGTGGTGCTCATTCAGTCCTTTCTCAAAATTCCACAGAATCAGCATCTGCAGATCCTTGTCTTATAGCATGGGATTGCCTGGCCCTCAACTGCAGCTTTCTTTACTATAGAAAAGGATTTCATAATCTAGCAGCATAATTTAACCTGAAAGCAGCAGCAAGCAAGTAAGCAGTTGACCTTGTCTGTCAGGAAATAGGCAATCTAATTACTTGTAGCTTTGTTCTCCACCTCATCTGGTCACATTCCTCCCCCAAGCATACATACACTGTCAAAAACAATGGTTACCTCCTTCCCTTAGGAGAAAAAGCAATTCCCATCCATCAAATGCCAGAGAGCTCACATTTGAGTTTGAATTCATTCCCTTGCAAAAACAACAACAAACGATGTTGCAATTGGTCCATTAAAGATATCTTGTGTAAACTGTGGGGGGAGGGATGAGTTCTTCACCCTACTTTTTTTTTTAAAAAAAAAACTTATTTGTGATATTATGGGGAGTGATCTTTGTTCATTTCCTTTGTTGGTATTCCTGATTTATTTTTACACAACTGACAAACAAAGATTTCAATTTTAATAGTGATATTTCTAACAGATTTTGTTAGTGTGGTTTGTAAAAGACAACTGCAGTTTTGCCCTGAGGAGAGAGACTAATTGAAACTGTGTGATCTCAACATGTGTTAGCATCCCTTGTGACTTTTTATACAGCCTACTATTCATAACCAGGTGACACAGTCTGTACCACCTGAACTGATCCACTAGGATTCAAAGGCATCCAATGAAGCTGATGGGCAGTAGGTAATAAAAATATGGAATTTGTTGCCAGAGAATGTAGTGATGGTCACAGGAATAAATAGGTTTAAAGGGGGATTAGATGGATAAATCTATCAATGGTTACTAGTCATAGTGACTGAAGGGAACCTCCACATTTAAAGGCACTAATCCCAGAGCCAGGAGGCAACATCATGGGATTGCCTCAACCTCTGCCCTATTGTTGGCCATCCAGAGGAACTGGTTGGCCACCGTGTGAGACAGGATGCTGGACTAGATGTAATATTGGCCTGCTCTTCTTATGTTCTTACCATCTACACATTGAGGTCTATAAAACATGTTCCCTATGATTTTTCCCTATGGCTCAAGACAGCTTACAACACATAATGAAAAATATCAAGTAACAATAAAAACCCACTCTTGTCCTGGCCTAATAAATGCCTGTGGTTTGCACTGATACGCATTTCTTGCATTGAAGAGTTACAGACCTCCTCAAAGTCATTGTGGGAATAGAAACTCCACACTGTCCATCTTGTCTTTTTCGTTTCAAGGACACCCCCCCCCTTTCCTTCCTCCCATATTCTGCATCAAATATATTAAAGGCTGCAATCTCACATGCTAAATAATGCTGCTTCGATCCACTTTCAAACTGGATTTTGCCAGTTCACATCACACAGTAAAATCCAGTTGGAAAGTGCATTGAAACAGCATTATTTATCAAGTGTGATTGCAGCCCTAGGGTATAGAAATGTATACTCCCCCATGCTGGATGGCTATGGCTAGACTGATCTCATCAGATCCCAGCTAAGCAGGGTTAGTATTGTTAGTACCTTGATGGTTAGCACTTGGATGGGAGACCACCAAGGAAGTCCAGGGTTGCTATACAGAGGCAGGCACAGGCAAACCCCCGTTATTAGTCTCTTGCCTTGAAAACCCAATGGGATTGTCATTAATCAGCTGCAGCTTGATGGTACTTTTCACCACCTACCACCATAGAAAGGTATGGGTGTAGTTGTAAAATTGAGCATACTCGGGGTGGGGAAAGAGACCCTTTAAAATACCAGTAGATACATATTGCAAGACATCATTTTTGGACCGTGGTTATAATCCCCAAGGGGAGGCTTTTCAACTGCTGTTTAGATTTCATGCCTTGATGACAAAGGCTTACGTTCTTAATGTTGCATGCACACTTCGATGGGTTTATGGGCTATGTGGTGAATCATCCTAGATGTGAACAATTGAGTGGAGTGTTCTTCAGTTTTCCAACAGAGTAAAGGAAAAAGTGTTGTGCTCGCTGTTTTGCTCTCTGTGTACCATGACATATTTCCAGCACTGCATAAATATTACCATTGACATTTATGATAAATGGGTCATCATACAAATAGCTCCAAAAGTGATCTCACAGTGTGGAACTTGCTCAGGTTATTAATACCAATAACATAGGTCATGCTGGAAATGATGGTGTCCCAGCATTGCCTTCTGCAGCACAAGCAATGTGGCATATACTTCTCCTGTCAAAACTGAACTGGATGTAAGTTCATCCAGTCCTACAAGTCCACAAGATATAGCAGCTGTTATCTTTTACTCATAACACTGGGAATTATAAACATTGCCACCAGTATGATTACTATGATCACCAATGCTCTAAGTACCTACAGAAATGGATGTATGCACAAGGTATGCAATGTTCCCTCTAAACTGCAGAGCCTTGTGAGCAAAAATTCTGCTTCGTGAGCAACTGGCATTAAAGTTGTGAGCTACTGGAATTAAAGTTGTGAGTTACTGTATAAATTATTGTGCTCTGGGGTCATCCTTCCTGAGCTAAGACAAAAATGTGTGAGCTGGAGGCTAAAAATCTCTGAGCTAGCTCATGCTAACTCAGTTTAGAGGGAACACTGAAGGTAAGTAAACTACGGTTTAGGGTTTCAGATTATGTTCTTTAAATCAACCTGAACATTTGGGTCTTTCTCCCTCCTTCTCCCATAATACTAGAACTCATAGGCATCCTATGAAGTTGGTAGGCAACCAATAACAGGAAAGACAAAAGGATATACTTCTTCTCTCGATAAGTAATTAAAATTGTGAAATTCCCTGCATGTAGTAAACAGTAGCCTCTTCTTCCTTGCACAACATTCCCAGTCATGGCAAATCCAGTTTGTATATGCACAGGCTCTGTGCACATGTTGTGTCAAATGACCATATGAAGCAGTGGGGTCATAGCCTCATTCCTGCTTCTCTTATAGACAAATAACCCTGTGTGTGTTTATGTTGGATATACAAGTTTAATATTACAAGCAGATGCATGCAATAAACAGTAGCCTCTTCTTCCTTGCAAAACAGCAAAAGAAGAAGAGAGGCTGGGGTGCTTAACCCTTTTCTGCCTGCCAGTTTTCTGTACCATTTCCTTCCATCCCATCACTTTCCCCAGTCATAGCATTCCAGATGCATTTTCACACACACATGCCTAGAAGTCAAAGAGAATTGTTTAAGGGTAGCCTCAATATAGCTTGTGAGAGTCTGGGAACCACCTACGTTTATTTCAGGGTGGTGCAAACAATGTCCGCAAAAGCTTGTGCTGGGATAAAGACTTGTTTGGTCTTTAAAGCACTGCAAGACACCTGTTTATCCATTCCTCTGGAAGTAAAAACCTTTTAACTGACATCCTTACTTTAAAAAGCAAGTCTTCTAGAACTATATGTTATGAAATAAAAACAGAAGTATGAAAATCTTTAATAGTGGAACATTCTTTTAGCCCTAGATGTTTGTATTGATAGCCCAGGCTAGTTGGATCTCATCGGACCTCAGAAGCTAATCAGGGTCAGCCCTGGTTAATTCTTGGATGGGAGACCACTGAGGGAAGTCCTTGGGTCCAGGAGTGATCTTAGGAGTTAGAGTTCGTGCATTCTTTCTGGCTGTGAAGCTCTGATCATTGTCAATGTTAAGCAAAAGACTCCATTTGACAAGTTAGAAGATACCTGCCTTCATTTCCTACAGAAATCAGAATTCAGCTTTTTAGCCACAGCCTAGGGGAAAAAAAACCTTGCCACAACTTAGCACACATATTCAGATGGAAGCCATATTTGATACACATATTCAGATGGAGGCCATATTTGGCACATTTCCACTTACTTTGAGGGGAACACAATAGTGTTGGCTGGTAGAAATTGAAGAAGATACTGGCCTGAGCTTACCTTCAGAAAGATGCTGTCACCCAAATAAATTTTAGAGGATTCAAAAGTAGGAGTAGGGCCACAAAATTTGGGGAAACACGAATATGTGTGCAGAAGAGGCAAGACAGACAAAATGCATGGCAAAACGTTTTACAAGGTGTATGTGTAAGCTTCCTTAGTTATTACATTGGCTGCATCCCATTCACACAATTGAATATAAGGCATTGATCAGTCATGGTGAAGAATACTGGAATCATTTTCATATGCCATTTAAAAATCAACTGAAGTTTTCCTGCAGTTACTTGTTAAACACAAAGTAGCAACAGGACTTCAGTTTGGGTAAATTAATCCAAACTTATCTAAGAGTCTGCCAAAGGCCAAATGGATTGCTTTATTTCACATAGATCAAGGCACAAGTGCTCACAGATATCTCATTGAAGAGGCCTAGGGCAGATCTGTACTCAGCAAGGGGGCAGCTAACCTGGGCGTCTCTCTGATAAAATTGCTCAGGCAGGGTGCTTCAATTCTAGGCAATCAACAGCCAGAAACTAGGACTGACACTAAACCATTGGTGGAGATGTGAGTGCATGCAACATCACACCCATCAGTGAGTCCATTTAAATTTATTCACTATCTCATTTACAGGTGGATGAGCAATTAGGAGAGAAGAACAACCCTCAGTAATCACCTTCCCGGTTCAGGCCTGAGCCAGTGGCTCAGAATTTAAATATTAATTAATATATTAATGACTCATTCTGTATCCACAAACTGCTTAGTCTGGGCTCCACCATGACACAATTACCACATCCTTCTTTTCCTCTACGTTTAGCTTAACACCTTAAGACACTCTGCCTAGTGATCACAGGAAGCAATGGAATCAAACAATGGCCATGCTTTTCTTTCTATGGCTGTGTGTACTTGTTGGACAGAATGTACCTTCATCTAAGTGCTCATGTTTGATATGCCTGAATCTAGTTGAGCCATTGGAGATTTTTTTTCCACACTGAAAATAAAATTAAAAAGAATAAATCCCAAAGGCGAAATCCTTATGTTCTATTAAAGCAAATTCCAAACATTGATGAACCATGATATTAGATTTCAACACTATATATTTAAATGGCATTTAACATCTTAATTTGAATGTATCAGTCTAATTAAGCAGTAGCAATTCAATCAGAGGGATGTTTGCTGCTACGGAAGTTAATAAGGCATAAAAAGCATGAAAGCAGACAGGAAGCGACAGATTATGAGCTCAAGATCACATCTCTAGCAAGGCAGAAAAGTTAGAACTGAATTTTACAAGCAGCTATTTAGCTCAAAGCTCCCTGTGGGCTGCAGGTGTTTTTTGTATTTGGAAGTGTCAGTACATCCTGTCTTAGTAGGACTCCTACTAATCAAAGTGGTTTGTTATTTACCATATTTCTTTAAATTTAATAATTGATTAGCACATTGAAATAATTATATCATCTCCCTCCTAAAGATTTTTTTTTTGTACTTTTTGGTATGTTGTGTGTGCACCAGGAAACCATGTAACTGATCCCTACTGGGGACCTGGAGGATATTCAGAGAGGAGGCTGAATAAAGCCTGCCCCTGTCCTCCTGACTGCTAATATTTCAAAGAGGTCTCCCATTTAGGTACTTGCCAGAGTCAGCCCTGCTTAGCTTCCAAGATCTGACGAGATCAGGCTTGCCTGGGCTATCCTGGTCAGGGTCTGAGAGATCTGTTGAGGGTACTTTATGAAAGCAATGGAGCCCCTAACTCCAATAACAAAGCATATTTTGAAAAGGTGTCTTCAGTCACTTGAATCAAACAGATATGCTAAATATTACATTTACAATACATGTTTAGGTGTACATTATTGTTGACTAGAGTGCAGGATGGGATGTAGAATGGTATGATATAACCTGAGATCATCAAATCTTGGAAACCAACAAGCTTGATACTTTGGATGGGGAAACCACCAAGGAAGTCTCTATGGAGGAAGGCAATGGCAAACCACTGCTTCTTACTCGCCTTGAAAGCCCCTTTCTGGGATAACCCTAAGTTGGTTGCAGTTTGATGGTACGTACATACACAGTATGCAAGAACCACCACCTTTGGAAATTTTAAATATTTTTAAAATAAAAGAATTACAAAATCAACCCAGCTGTGCTAAAAATCCAAGTTCTATTCCTTCCCCCATCCCCAATATACAAATACCACATGCTGTTTTTATTCTGAAACAGATGCCCATGCCTAGTTCCTTGCAAAGTGATTATGCCATTTCTTATTAACTTTTAACAATGATGCTGCAATACAGGAAGTCATGGCCTTTTTACCATACAAAAGGGAGAATACAGCCACACAAGTTATAATTAAGGCTATTTTTTCCTTGTTCACAATTGCAGAAGTTACACAGTTAAGCAAGAGAGGGCACATGGTGTTCCACATAAGAATGCGGCATGATCCACCATCCTTTGGAAAACATTTTGCCTACATAGTTTATTCTTATTACTCAGGATCGAAAACAAGCATTTGAGTCCCTTTCCAAATGCAGCTTTAATTGCACTCTGAAAGATGCTTTCCCCAAGACTACTTGCTTTTTAATTTCCCTTGTTGGTATACAATATACCAAAAGGAAGAAAGCTTACCTACAAATCTAAAAAGAAAGCTTACCTACATATCTACCAGATCAATGTAATATACTGGTTAGCTCATTGGACTTGGGCAACCTGGTTTTAAAGCTCCATACTGAAAGGTGCCTCTCTCTGTCTGACTTCACATAGTGAGAATCAAATGGAGGGGAGAACCATGTATGTTGCTCCATGGAGGGAGGTCCACAGAAGAATGTGATAAATGCAGCAAAGATTGTAAGAAATGACAGCTTTCCACAGCAAACCTGGGGGAAAGTATCCAACACAGAGAGGGCAACAGGCTAGATTTGGCCAGAACGGAGGAACTCTGCACCAGCATTGCATGGATGAAGAAGTATCTTATGTTCTAAACCAGGGCCCATAATTTTGTTACAAGCATTTTTTGAACACTAAGAGAAATGAGTGGATGCCCAAGAGGGACTAGTGGGAGGAGAATAACACTGCTCAGCCTTCTGAAGAAGTAACTCATGAAAGCTCACCCCCTACCACAAATTTTGTTAGCCTTTAGAGTGCTAAAGGACTCTTAGGCCGTTTTCGCACTCACGTTTTACTGGCGCCACGACCATCCTGACGCCGGCAAATCTGCATGGCTTTCGCACCAGAAGCTCCGGCGCTCCCAGAAGCGCCGGCTACTTCCGTCGCTAAGCCAGCGCAAACGGAAATCGCAAAGATGCAGGAAAACGTTTGCGCTGGCTTAGCGACGGAAAGCGCCGGCGCTTCTGGGAGCGCCGGCGCTTCTGTTGCGAAATCCATGCAGATTCGCCGGCGTCAGGAGGGTCGTGGCGCCAGTAAAACGTGAGTGCGAAAACACCCTTACTCTTTTCTACTGCTATAGTCTGCCACGGCTGCCCATCTTTGTCATGGCTCAACCGTACTAGTATTGACTTAATGGAAATAAATTATGGCAGAGATCCTTAATTACCATCTGCAAGTAAGTACCTGTGGGATTAGGGATTCCAGTAACGGAATCCAGATGAAGCCAAAACCAGGGAGCCCAAAAGCTTGGACACAGTGAATTTTGTTTCGGATGTTTGTCAAGGTATCCTGGCAGGGGTGGATGTAAACAGGATGTGGTAGGTTTCTCTTGCTGAAACAGGGTGATGGTTGGGGTCTAGCAGTATCATTATGAGCAAGTCTACTCAGAATCCTACTCAGGTCAATTCAATAGAGTTTAAGATTGCACTGTCAATCATCCATTCTCCTAACTGTGATATTTACTTCATTTATCTTTGTGAAAGTCCTTGCCTGTTGGTTGTGGAGCCACTATTGTTGCAAGCAAACACATCCCTAATGAAGACAAATACAGCTTCAAGTTCAAGCACCTTTTATCCTCATGTATCCTCAGAACTTGGGTTGCTGTCTGGACTTTGTGTGAAGTTCTTCTACACACACATCCCGATTCCATAGCTACTACAACTTTGTCTCTCTCCTGCCACATTTAAGACACCTCCAAAGCATCTGGAGCTGCTGGAGAAGCACTTTAGTCATAAGAGTGCAGGACAGAGTAGCTCAAAAAGGAAAGAAAGTAACATGAAAGATAATAAGGCATAGCGAGGAAGTAATATGGAGAAGGGGATAAAGAGGAAGGACACTTAAAAAGGAAACAGTTCCACCAAAACCCACTGATAGGTATTGTGGCTACTATTATATCAGAGATTTCCTGATAAACTTCTGATGATGCAATAGCCCCCTGCCTTCTAAGATCTGTGATACTGCACAACCCCCTGCCCTCCTTCTAAGATCTATTATGCCCAAAGAAAACCCAACTGAGAAACTTGGCTAGAATATGAGCTTACTCTACCCTTCATCCACACACTGCTGCCAATCAATATAGAGAATACTGACTTTGATAGACCAGGCCTTACTCAGGATAAAGTAGCTCCATGTGACTAATCCAAATCTTATTTAAGGGAGAGTTAAGGAAGTATGCAAATATTTGTGTTTATGTAAACTAGCATATCTTCTCATGAAGACACAGTCATACTTGATACATTCAGCCATCGTCAATTAAGGGCTTCAGAAAATAATGAAAACCTTTGCGCACCATTAGCTGTACTAAGCACTAAAAACACAGTAACTAGGAATCCACCTGAGGCCGCTACAGCAAGCACATCTGAATTAGTTTGCAAGATCTACAATAAGTGGGTCTTCAGCATTATGTTGAGAAATTCCTGGAGTACCTCAGTAGTTCCTTCTACAGTGAAGTAGTACCTTAGCAAGCAAAGGTAGATTTTCTTCTGGTGTCATTCAATGGGAAGAAACTTGAGTATCTTCTAAGGATAAGTGCAAATGTCCACTACCATGTGTGTCTTTGCTGTATCAGAAGAAAACCTCAGCCAAAGCCAGAGGTGAGGGAAAGGCCACATCTTTCCCTACTGGAGTAGGAAAAGCTAGAATTATTCTTATGGGAGAAGGGATTCTTAAGAGATCTGAAGCTCCAGCAAACAGCTACAAATTCAGAAAGTTTTCCAGGATCCTTTCTTAACTTTTAAATATAGATAAAAAATATTTATTTAAATATAAATAAAAAAAAAAAAAGAAGATGCCATCAAAACGAAAAAAAAAAAAACTTTTAAATATAGTAATTTTGAATTGGAGGTATTGCTACCTGGATAGTTTTCATGCTGCCAAATTTCAAAATAGAGCCAAGAACTCTTAAATCATGTAGTGATACCTAAGCAAGAAAACACTGCCCAGAGATATTCATGGACATTCTTCCATGGGTGGTAAATGGTTTCCAAACTCACGAGTACTGTCCATCAACTTTTTTCGTGATAGTGTTTCCTGCTTGAAGGAACCACATGTTCCATGCAACAAACTTGAAATTGCTATCTACTGTGAAGTCATCACCAGCATGGCTTTCAGTCCTATTTATGCTTAAAATGCTGTGCAACAGGGAAGCAAATATTAAAGTCACTAAGATATTCTGTTGCTTGCATGTCCAGTAGATGATGTGGCAAGGAGTAATCTATAAGACAGACTACTATGTTTGCATTTTACATATATCTAGATTGCAAAAAAAAAATACTATCTAAACATAGCTGTTACCAAAGTGCCATGCTGAAACCCAAAATAGAGCAAGGCACTCCATTATTACCACCAGTTCTAACTGTAAAGTAGTAGCCCACTGGCTTCAGTTCTAGATGGTACAAGTATGTGCAATAGAAAAAAGGCACATTGAAGTCATTGGTTCAAGTCCCTCCCCCCACTCTTTATTGCCAACAAATGTTTTCTTAAAATCACAGTTGCAAAAAAAAAGTGTGTGTGTATATAATAAATACTTCCACTTTGGGCTGTAATAAATAAAAAAATTATTAACAAGGAATGCACTTTGCCAGCCACAAGTGTGATCAGTTCTTGGAAGAAAATAAAAAAAAAGTATGGCCATAGTTCACAGTTAAGCAGTCACAAAACTGCCCCTTAACAATTATTCCACAACATCGAGTGCTTCCCTCCCTCCCAGATCCTCAAGTGTTATTCACAGTTTAGAGTCCTCCATCAGAACTATTCACTGCAGAGCTTCAAGTTCTACTCATATCTTTCAAGGCAAGCTACATTCCAAAGAAATTCCTTGTCACACCATTAATCCAACAAAGCAGACTGCAGGCTTCATGTCTGGTTCCAGCCCAGCACGCAAGACGAGATAGTGATTCGTACCAGTCCCCTCCTCCTCCGTCAACATACTGGTCTTCCCAACTGCCTCCATTAGTAGACTTCAGCAAGAGAAGTCCTTTTGGTTTTAGAAGAGTTCTTTTAATTACACCTTTGCAACAGCATATTCAATGCATATTCCATTCGCTGCTTTAGCTCCAGTGAGCACCCAGACATCAGGAGAGTTGTCAAGTGAAAAGTTGTTGATATCCGATCTTCATTGATGTAGGTAAGCAGGTATTCCTCACTTTGGTTGCAAATTATGATCTTTGTGTGATCATGGTAGAAGTTCACCTGCCAAGGAGGTAAGAGTTGTGGCTTAATGTAAAGTTGAGACTTAAAACATGTTGAGGCGTTCAAAGAACTTGAACCAATGCATTTGGTATTGTTCCATAGGCGCACAGAACTTACAAATTGTACTACAGAGCTCTTTGTTCAGGTAGGATTAAATCACCAAGGCAACAAATTTAAATGGCATCAATTAAGTCATGTTTCCAATTTGTAAAAACACTTCCTTAACAAGAATATGTATGAATATTGGCTGCTGTAACAATCAGCATATTTTGGTTTGCAACTAGAGCAGCATTCATACAGTCCAGGTGCATAATTCAAAGCTTTCAGTTATGTATCTGACAAGCACTGCAGAATTACACCTACTCAGAAACTCCCACTTATACAAACTTCTTACTAGAAGACCGCAGCAGGCAATTTATGCCTACATTCAGAATTAAGAGCCATGGCCCAAAACAGACATTTTATCATAAATACGTAGAACTAGGGTGTGAAAAAAAACATGCTTTATTAAAAAAAGAGAAAAGTATGGTAGTTACTGCATAAAACAATGTTTTCATGGCACCTTGGATGTCCATGCTGTTTGGTTGCTACAGTCCTAAGTATTTGTTCTTTTGGAACCAAAAAAGGGGTTGCTGGTGAAAAATGAAATCGAAGCCCACAGTGATTAATTTGTATTCTCAAGAGGACTGCCGGAGATGTCTTGCTAGTCCCTAGGCCCATCAACTAGTCTTGCTAGCCCTTAGGGCCTTCAACCCGTCCACAATGATTACATACAAACATTACCATTTATATTTCTAGGGAAAGTCATTTTTATTCACCTTAGTGCAGCCATGGATGGTCTACCAATCAGCAGCGGCTTGAGATGGAACAGCACTCTAAGCAGGGCACCCACCCCCTCTGAAAGTGGCAAGGAGCAGCTGTGCGCCTTCACCATGGAGTGCACTGCAAGGCTGCCCTAGCTCCACGCCCAGTGTCTGATGCAGCCAGCAGTGACGAGCAGCCCCGCTGCACCCTCTGCAGTGTAGGCGCGCAGCTCCCTCCAGCCGCTTTTGCCGGTATTTCCCTTGCCACAGTGGTGAGGGTGGGTGGGATGGCCAATCCAGTGCCCTCCCAGGGCTTGCACCAGCACCCTGGTTAGGGTTGTGCCCCAGGCAGCCACCTGGACTGCCTAGTGAAAGGACTGGCCCTGCTACCAATGAATCCATCTAGGCGCACTATACAGTGCAGGACAGATCCTCAAGCATGACTATGAAATCAGTTCTCTTAAATCCACAGCGTCTAAAAACTATACTCCTAGTATCAAGAATTCATCTTTCATGGACTTATGGTAAACTAGAACAAAGCCATTAATCACTAATTCCCATCACAACATCCTATACCAATGTATTCCTTCAGCTGTTCATACACTGTGAAATGGTACTCCTTGTTCTGCAAATTTGATCACGTTCTACATAAAGAATGAAAGAGGTTGTGGCTCAGTGGTAGAGCATCTAGTTGGCATGCAGAAGCATCTTCTGTGAAACCTTGGAGACCTGCCAGTCTGAGTAGATCATATTAACTTTGATGGACCAAGGGTCCAATTCACTATAAGGCAGCCCCATGTGTAGATCTTAGACGGGGCAGGGAGGGGAGAATGTGAGCAAGTGAAAGAAGTTACCTGGAAAGTGCCATCATTGAAAAGCATCATCAGTGCCTTATCAGATTTCAACCACTGCAGGAGGTAAAGCCGAGGTCTGCGGACATCAGTCACACTGGGCAGGTCCCCTCCCTGGAAGATGGCACACAGCTCAGTTTAGAACAGATATCACTCAAACAATCTACAAGTCCAATATCCTCCAGTCACACTACTCACATCCATGAGGTTCTCCTCCATGTAATGAGAAAAGTACTTCAGAACTGTCACTTGACTGATGAACTGTTCAGGAGCATCAGTAGCAGAAAAAACTGAACACTGGCCAAGCTCTGCATAGTAATGGACTGTTCTACAGACAAAAGCCGAGAAGAGAAGGTAAGGTTTAATTAAGGTTTAGTTAGAGAGGTACAAAAATACAATAGGACAAACTGAGTCATCTTATCAACCAGCCACTCACTTCTTGTCTGGGAGGAGGCTCATGTGTGCACCATTGTTGAAAAGGACGCCCACAGTATGGTCTGACAACTGATAACCAAAGCCATATTTGTTGGAATAGTCCACCCATTTTGTGACCCACTGGAAAGAGGCAGTCAGCTGTTCTTTGGGAATATGATCCGACTCAGGCATGTTCTCTAGACATCCACGCAGAACTCTTGCAACAGTATCAGCTACAGTTCCCATAGTACTATCTTCAAGGCCTTTGGGAGAAGACAGGAGAAAAGGTGTGTTACACAAGTTGCTCAGCAAACTATGACCAAGCCCATCATCTCTGTACCATTCTTCAGCTGGTTCACTTGGTTTGTTCAAAGCATGGGATGTCAATATTATGGTGACCCCTTAGGACAAGGAACAATAAACTTATTTGTGGGGGGAGGAGAACTTGGGAATTTCAGAATCCTCAGCACTCTCAGAATAATTTCAAGGGATCCATGGGAGTTTTGACAGATCTGTCCATGTCAGTTTGAACTCAAGAGGCCTGCAGTTTCAAGCCAGAATCCATTGATATGGTAGGAAAGATTTGTAACACTTACATTCACTGCTGCTGCTGCAGCTGCCCAACGTTCCTCGGACTATCATTCGGATAGCATCACCAATTTGCTTGGTCTCTGTTAGCATGCCGGGTTTGGCTACAGGGGTGTTGGAAGGCTGGCTCTCCTGAAAGAAAGAGGACATCATGTGATGTTCCAAGCAAGATGACTAAAAAACATGTTGCAGCTTTTGTTCTGAAGGTGGCCTGGCAGTCATTCCTTAATAGCAAAGCCCCATCATGGCATCAGGCAAAGAGGTGAGCTCAGGCTTGTAGTTTCTAAACCATGTAAAGGATGCAGAATGTGCACTCTTACACACAAGCCTGCTGTCTCTCTCCCGCCCCCCCCCCAAACATCAGACTCCACATTAGTGATCTTGAGATTAGCTAGAGCGACACCACTAGGCCAGACCTGCCTTGAAAATCTTCCCCACAACAACTTGAAGCACCATGAGAATCTTCCCCACAACAACTTGAAGCACCATGAGAATCAGACCTACCAAGATCTTCATGGCCTCCGCCTGAATTTCATTCATTCATTTATTTATCAGATTTATATCCCACCCTCCCCTAACAGGTTCATGGCAGCCTACTGAGTAAGGACTTATTGAGTAAGGACCTCTATGCCCTGTTGTTGGCCCTCCAGAGGAACTGGTTGGCCACTGTGTGAGACAGAATGCTGAACTAGATAGACCCCTCGTCTAATCTAACAGGGTTCTTCTAATGTTCTTAAGTTAATTTTACAGCAAAAGTAATTTGCATTTCTGGCCAGCTTTATCACTACTCAACCCAGGTTCCCATAGTCTGCAAACGCCAAGTTTTCCATAACACAGGTTCATCCAGAATTTTTTTAAAAACAAACGAACCAAGAATGAATAGTGTGTCCAGCAGCATCTCAAAGGATTACACTGTGTGAAGCAGATGCTAGATGATCTGATTTATTATTTTTGGGGTCAACACAGGGATGGCATCAAGTGTTCCCAATACATCCAAAGCTCTTGGCATTTAAGTATCTGCTAGCTATTAATTTTCTAGTAATATTAGAAAACCCCAGAAACTTAACAGATCTGTGTAGTAACTATACATACCTCTTCTAGTCTATGCTTCGGAGGCTGCTGGGTTATAGAGGTCTTTTTCAAGTCATGCCGAAGTTTGTATATTTCTTCGTCTTCTTTAGCCAATCGATCTGAAAAGACACAGGGGAAAAACACAGCTGTTATTACACCCAGAAATGAATTACTGCATCAGGAAACATCCTGCAGTGCTTTCCTTGCCATGACATGCTGTTTTTTCCTGTAGGTTTGCTTGTTAGTCCCTACCCAATTTTCATTTGCTTGCAACTAATTTCACAGGGCAGAACACAGTATTATACTAAGAGACCACTAATGAAGGACTTGGTTGCAAGGAGAAGTTCCTGTTTCGCCAATAACAAGCAGGCATACAAGACTGACGGAACTACCCAATAGGTATTTAAACTTTTTATACAGAGCTGCTGGACATGCCTATCCCAAGCATGCAAGCTCTTTGGAAGCAGCAGCACAAGTTTTCCTAATTGATATTTGTACTTACCTAGTACTAAAGCTAGCTACACTTTGTAACTTTGCTACAACCACCCAGGAAGCTGGAACTGGGTGTAAAACAACCTGTACATAAATAAGATGCTTACTGTGTGTGTCAAAGTATCTCGCTTTTTCCTTCTTGCCCCCAAAGAGAGCTGCCGCTGCCTTCTTGAAGAAATTCTTAGCCGGGCTTGACAAATTGAAGTCAGGAACTGTGTGACAACAGCTCGCTGGAAGCCTCTCTGGGGTGAAGCCCTAAGGAAACAAGATGCACAAAAATGGTAGTCCAACAGATCTGCATCTGCATTCAGAACAGAGGGAACCACACACACACACACACACACACACACACACAAAGAAAAAGCACCCCAAGATGGCTACTAACCAGCAAGAAGAAATCATGCCGAACGATGTCGTCTAAACTTGGACGATCCTCAGGGTTTTTTGACAACATGCTTGTAATTAAATGTTTTGCTGGGGGCATCAATGATGATGGCATGGAATATCTTGCTTCCCTAATACACCTGTAGGTTTCCTTTAGATTAGTGGTTTCAAATGGAGGTCTTCCCAATAGCATTGTATACCTGTTGAAAAAACAACGGATACCAGTCTCATTTCCATCTCTGGCAGAGAATAAATCTCTATGCTAAACAGTTTCCCGTTCAGCTCATTCATTCCCTAGTTAGGATGGATTCCAGAAGTTACAACCGGAAGGTGAACCAACGTTTTGCACCATTCTATTTTGTGCAGAAGAAACAAGTTTGGTAACTCGACAAGAACTCAACTGTCAGCAAATTGTGGCTCATGTGGCTGTAGGAAGAGAAGCAGACAGAGCAGGGCTCATAGTTCAGTAATAGAGCACCTGCTTCTCAGAGCCCATTTCTGCCATCTCCAGTTAAAGATCTTTAGTAAATGGATCTGAAGAGGACCCAGAACATTCGAGAGCTACTGCTGGGTTGGATGAACCAAGGATCTAGAAGCATAAATCAGAATAGCTTATGTCTTCTGACATCTCAACACTAACAGGTATTTCTGGTGGACTAAAAGCTGGACTTCCATTACCAGGTATCAATTGTTACCCTCTCATATAACCAGAGCAAGCAAAACAAGCTGTGAAAAATAAGCACTTTTTGAACAGTTCAATTCTCACAGGTCACAAAGTTCACCTTTGGACAGTTAGACTTAATTCAAGCTGAACTTTGTGACAGCTTTGCATGCACACAGATCAGTTAGTAATCTCTTTATGTATTTGCATGGAAGGCAGGGATGCCAGCCTCCAGTGGGACCTGAGGATTCCCTGGAGTTCATCTCCAACCTACAGAGATAAGTTTCCTTGGAGAAAATCAATGCTTTGGGAGCTGGACTGTATGGCATTGCACTCCACCAAAGTCCCTTTCCTCCTCGGGCTCCATCCCCAAGTCTCCAGGCATTTCTCAACCTGGAGCTAGCAACCCTACCCCCATCCCCCATGAGTGGACAATGGGGACCTGGCAACCCGAATAGAAGGCCATAAATATTCTCAGTACTTACATGACACAGCCCAATGCCCATATGTCTGATTCACAGCCATGCCCTTGTTTGTTCAAGACTTCTGGAGAAAGGTAATTTGGTGTGCCACAGATTGTTCTGAGGGAACAAAAATTAACCAGGAGTTAAACTTCAAGACTTGCTGTTGCTACCTTTTCCAATTACTCCTTTTCAACATGTTTATAATAGATTGCAATGAAACATGCACATCTACAAATAAGTTTGCCTACTACTAAGGAAGAAATTTGGCCAAATAAGCTAAGAGTTAAATACTGGGCAGATTTCCACATGGGCCCTTTGCTCCAGTTCCAGCAGGCCTCAACTATAGGCATAATCTCAACAGTACACAACCAGCAGTAGACCTGCTGTTACTGAAGGTTCATCAATGGTCCATTACGACAATTCACTGGCAGTTTTATGCAGTAACCTGATAAAAAGGAAGTGGGCCTAAAAACCATCGGGATTGTTTGTGTGTAAAAGACAGGACAAATCTGGGAGAAGCTGTAACTCAGCAGCAAAACATCTGCTTGGCACCCAGAAGGTCCCAGGTTCAATCCCTGGCATCCCCAGTTAAAACAAATCAAGCAAGAGGTGATGTGAGAGACCTCAGCCTGAGACCCTGGAGAGCTGCTGCCAGTCTGAGTAGACAATACTCCGATGGATCAGTGGTCTGATTCAGTATAAGGCAGCTTCATGTGTGTTCATGCACTGACCTATTCTGGAAAGAGGCCCAAGCAATGTGCTAGCAATACTTGCACATCTCATTGCCATATAAAACTAGGAGTCCCCAAGGCAATCCCACTGTGGCCTTGAAATACATGATGATGAAAGGAGTCAATTTTAGGTCATGACAAAGATTGTCTCTCAGATCCTTACCGCCTTCTGTGCTCCAAAGGTTCAAGCCTTGCTGCCAGTCCAAAATCACCTACTTTTAATTCCATGGCATCATTAATGAAGAAGTTACCTGTGGGAAAAAGGGGTGGAGGGAAAAGCCAGTTGAGTGCCCAGTCAACATAATGATGTACTAGACAAGTGCTGACTCATGCCCAAAGGAAGCCAGAAGATATTCATTTAATAAAGAAAGCTACTTAGCACTATTGCTCAGGCATTCCAAAACCATATTGCAAGATAACTGATCCTATCAATTAATCCCCATGAGTGTAATTTTAATAGCACTAAGAAAAAAACCCCACTTCCATTGTCGAACAGCTTTTAATACAAGCCCAGCGTATCGTAGGAAGGGCAACCCACTCACCTAGCTTCAGATCTCTGTGCAAGATTTCTTGCTCGTGAAGGTATTTCAGTCCCAACACAATCTGCCTGAGGTAGTATCGGACTTCTGGCGCCGTCAATACCTTCCTGGCTTTCAAGATGTGAGCCATAGACTGATTGGGGGCGGGGGGGGGGAGAAGGAAACAAGGCACAAGACAAGGTCACCGGACCAAAGCCAGACACAAGATTTAGCCTGTATTAAAAACTGGGATGAAGAGGGAAGGAATAAGAACTGCTCAAAGCAGTTGCAGAAGATACCTTGCACACCCCGCCACACATTTTAAGTTAGCTGCCAATTCCATGCAAGTGAATACCGGATTGCTCCCCAGGGACGCATGCTCACCCTTCGACTGCAGTACTCCAGAAGAATGTAAATATTCTCTTTGTCCTCAAAGTAATGGTAGAACTGCACAATATGCCTGTGATTGAGCAACCTGTGCAGCTCAATTTCTTTATCGATCTGTGGGGAGAAACGGGAGGGAAAAGGGTCATACCTGCGTGGCTTGCAGTAATGGCTCAGCCACCGTGGGAAAAAAAGACAGGGCTTACACATGAGTAAGCCACTGCAGGAAGAGGGAAGGGCCACCCAGGCACATAAGAGAGATTCCTGAGCGCCGCGTCACGGAGGGAGGCACGCACCTTCTCTCTTTGATGAGGCTTGGCCACTCGGCTGTGTGGAATGATCTTGGCAGCGTAGACTTTGTTCGTGGTCAGGTCTGTCATCTCGTAACATTTTGCAAAGCCACCCTGGAGAGACAAGCCCATGGGAGAAAGCAGAGCATTAGATGTGACAGCTAAGAGATTCGCCCTCCCCTTTTCAAAGGAGTTCGAGTGAGCTGAGCTCTGTGCGCAACAGAGAGAGCACCACATGGAGCCAAAGTCCTCTGAAGGGGGAGGAGGGGGGCCAGGATATTTACTAAAGGCTCAGCAGAGCATTGACTAGTGCCACCCCCACCGCCAGCATGCTGTCCAGGCAGACACAGTTCTTGCATACCGAAGCAGCCACCAGCACAGCTATCGACCATTAACATCCGTGCGGGTCCCAGCAAATGGCTGGATAAAGATGCTTGAGGAGGAACGCTGCTGGGCACCCGCAGCAGCAAGGCAGACATTCAATTCCCACAGAGGCAGCTGCAAGTCAGAGAAGATGCCTGCCATGCTGTTCCGTGCAAGCAGGGAGGCAAGCATGCATTTGTCACACAGGAACACGATATGCTAAGCAGCCCTTTCCAGACTAGCAACCGAAGGCTTAATGAGCTCTTCCATTCAGGCAGACACAACTGGGGACTCCATTCAGGCAATCTGGGGATCCAAGGAGGAGGCAGATCAACATGCGGGGCGGAGGGGAGAGCGGGGGGAGATCCTGGACCAGACCACTGGAGAATTAGAAATGAATGGCACAGTGAGAGGCTTTGTGTGTGGAAAGGGGGGGGGGGGCTTGTGCACGGAGGAGGGGGGTCTGAAGCATAACAGACGGCAGTGAGAGAAAAATCAGAAGGTAAGCAAGGGGAGAAAGCGCTTGTAGGCACAAGAAAGCCCCTGTGGGTACCTGGAAGGGGGGAGCCCAATTGGGTGCCCCCCTCCCCCCAGGGCCCTGGGCAACCGCGGAGTTGGCCAGCCGCCCTGGAGAAAGGCCAAAGAGGCAGCATGCAGAGCGGGGGGCGCCGCCAGCTGCTCTCCTCTGCCCCCAGTTCTAGAGAGCCGTCTCGATAGATCCCCGTCCAGGGCCACCCGCAGCGCCTCCACAGCCGGGCGTTTACCTTCCCTAGCACCTTGCCGCGGCAATATCGCCTTCCCGTGGTGGGGTCGATAATAATCCGGGAGACCTCGGCGGCGGAGTGCGAATGGTGGTGATGCTGCTCCGGGTCCGCCGCTGCCGCCGCCTTCTTCCTCCGAGACTCCCCGCCGCAGGCTTTGCCCAGCGCCTGCTCGCCCATCTTGCTGTTGCCGCCGGCGGTGGCGCCGGTGCTGCCCGGCTGGTAGGTGATAGTCCTCAATAAATCCATAGCCTCGACGGCCGGCTCTGCCCAGCGCCCCGCACCCGCCGCGCCAGCTTCTGCCCGCCCCGCTCCGGACACCGCTTGTTGCAAACCACTCGCTGTGCGGAGCGGGAGGCGGTTCGGCTGCCTTTTATAGCGCGGGCCTTGGCCCCGCCCCGCCCCGTGACGTCACAACAGCGGCCCGCCCAGCAGTCGCGTTCTCCGGCCAGCCGCGGAGAAAACCTGACGGAGCTCCGCATTGGCCGGCGGAGAGGCGAAGCGCGCTCGGCGTTCGGTGGCGGCAGGCTTCGCTTGCGCGCCCCTGGCGGAGAGGCTTGTAATGACAATCGCCTTCCTTCCCAAGCGCCTTTGATTAGGTGTTAAGTGCCACCGGACGCGGTGACACCGACTCCCGAGTAACGCTTTAGGAGAATGGTTTTTTTGTCTTTATCATAGCACCATAGCGCTACAGGTGGCATTGTGGAAATGTAGAGCGACGAGCGGATGGGTACTTGGACATTTTCCTCAGTTTTTAAACTCCTCTTTCAAAATCCGGTGGAGTGAATATTCAGCATTTTACCTTGACTGATAGTGGCCTGACCAGCTGCCAACGCCAGAGAAGAATTGCACACCTGCCTATGTAGGGCACAGCCCCAACTGGGATATGTGTGACCTACAACGGAATCCAATGCCGTAACTATATTTTTCTGCAAGAAGGGAGCTGAAGGGTTTACCTTGAGCCTCTTGCCTTGGCCTCACAAAACACAGAAGCGGCTCCCTGTTGTTCTCCCTCCTGCCCCATGACTGTGGCATTTCTCCGGTGAAAAGATTAGGAAGGAACTAAATGTCAGCCTTTTCTTCCCAAACTGGCAGGCCCCTGCGTTATGCTCTCTCAGACTTTCCAGTCTTGGTAGTGTTCCCATGGGAAAACACATGAACATCGGTACATGTATTTTGATACACATACAGGTGCATTTGTCACATGTGATGATTTACACACAACCCCTTCTTTCTAGTTCTGCACAGCGGTGCTTTTTGCATAGAGATTTTTGTAGCCCTGCAAGCACTCCTAAACTCCAGCTGAAACGTGAGACTAAAGATCCTGTAGTTGTTCTGCCTGCATTTGTGGAGATTCATGGAAGATTAATTTCTGTACATGCATAGTCGTTGAAGGACTGCCATCTACTGGAGTCTACACTGATGTGTTGGGAGAAGAGACCACTTTGGATTCCTCTCCTCCTTTCTTCCCAAGCAGTTTTGTCTTTCAGGAAAGAGAAGTAAATTTAATCATACTTAAGAAGTTATTAGTAATCACCATCTATGTATATGGAATTAGGGTAATTGCTCTTCAGAAAAGAATGTGTGGTAATGCATCATTCACCTTTGCTCCTACCTTCCTGCCCTCAGGGAGCCTTTTCCAAGGAGTTGCCTGCTGACAGGACCCTCCTTTTCTGTCTAGAATATCCTCAAAATGTACATTTAGGAAGAGACTGTGATTCTGAGGTAGAGTGTGTGCTTGGCAAGCAAAAGGTCCCTTGTTCAGTTTCTGACATCTCCAGTTAAAAAGGATCAAGTTACAGGGAAAGGCCTTGGCCTGAGACTTTGGAGAACCTCTGCCTGTCAAAGCAGACAATACTGACTCTGATAGATCAGTGGCTCCTGTACAAGGCAGCTTCGTGTGTAAAGCACATGGACAGTTCATCCAAGAGGTAGTCTGGACATTGCTCTGCATGAATCCCAAGTGAGCTATAAAATGTGCCCACATCACTTACCCTACAGATGCCTTAAGAACATAAAAGAAGCCATCTTGGATCAGGCCAATGGCCCATCCAGTTCAACACTCTGGGTCACATAGTGGCAAAAAAAACCCCAGGTGTCATCAGGAGGTCCATCAGTGGGGCCAGGACATTAGAAGCCCTCCCACTGTTGTCCCACCAAGCACCTTCTGCTCTGACCTGGGTGGCCTAGGCTAGCCTGATCTCATCAGATCTCTGGAGCAAAGCAGGGTCAGCCCTGGTTAGTACTTGGATGGAAAAACACCAAGCAAGCCCAAGGGTCGCTGTGCAGAGGCAGGCAACAGCAAACCACCTTTGTCCATCTCTTGCCTTGAAAAGCCTACAGGATTGCCATAAGTTGGTTGAGACTGGATGGAACTTTCCACCACCAAGAATGTCTTCTGCCTTGTTTTCCATGACTTACCTAATCAAGGAGTCGTGGTGAGCTGAGCTTCCCAGAACACTCTTTGCAACACACTCAAAGCCATTAACTCGCTCAACCAGCAGCCTCTGCCTTCACACCACTATCTCAAGCATTACTTTGTTCAGCACATTGCAACTGAACTGATTGTGGCCATTCCTTTTGTTAGGGAAAATAAGAATCACCAGAATCCTTAGGGTGTCTAGTATCAGATTAGCACCAGGGAGATCCCAAATCCCAACTCTGCTGTGAAGCTCATGGGGGGACCATGGGCCAGTCATTCTGTCTCAGCCTGATCTGCCTCACGGGGTTGTTGTGAGGATAAGAGAACCTTGAGCTCTTTGGAGGAAACATAAAGTAAGAAATGCAATAGGAAAAATGCCACAATAATCCCTGCTGGAATGAGGAGCCCCTTGTGTCTTTCTGAATCACTCGTCCATGCCCCAAACACATCTTCTCTGTCTTTCTATGGTTTGATATGCATACCCTGCTTTTCTTTCCAATGCACCTAACAGTATTGGTCTCACCTCCTCCATTTTATCCTTCCAACAACAGTCCCAAGAATCAGGTTAGGCTGAGAGTGCATGACAGACCCAAAGACATACAGCATGCATCTCTAGCAGGGTGGGGATTGAACCCTGGATCTCTCAGATCCTAGTCCCACACTAACCACGCTGGCTCTCAGGAAGTGTATCATCAGCATGGACCTCCCCTGTGCCCCAGGATGAAATGCACTAGGTGGGTGTGAAGCTGGCACACACCATGCAAACTGCACAAATGTCTTGCCAGTGTGTGTTCTGGAGGCTGGATTCATCTGGAGCCTATTTGTGTGCTGAAGGTGCCCTTCAGCACCTCCAGCAAAGGCAACAGCTGCAACACCAAGGGATAAATCTCAGGGATTAATGTCCCAGGTGCAGGGAGAGAGAATGCCCTTGTTTCTGTTCCCTAATTTTCTCTCCATATGTCTTTCTAATGAACAGGCTGTGAGGCAAACACATGCCAGGCTGAAGTGCCCTAAATTAACCAGGCTGAGCAAGGCGGATGGTTGTTTGGGTTGCAGAGAGGAGCAGGACAGTATTGTTGCCCTTTCCTAATCACACAAGGTTATTCAAGGACAAACCTGCAGAGCCATTCTCTAGGACTAGCCATTGCCTCTTTCATCTCTTGAGAGAACAAAGGAGAGGGGTGACAGCGCTGTACTGTAATAATTTTTTTTCATCAAAAGAGGAAGCTGGTAAAAATATCAGAATATTCTTCATCCATTTAAATGAGGGTTGTTAGTAAAAATGTTACAAACTCATTGGCATTGCAACCCTAAACATAGTTACACCCTCCCAGGGCTTTTTTTTTTTGCAGAAAAATCCCAGCAGGAACTAATTTGCATATTAGGCCACACCCCTGATGTCACCATTGTTCTGCATGGGGCTTTTATGTAGAAGAGGTCCAGCAGGAATAATTTGCATATTGGGCCACACCCCCTGACACCAAGCCAGCCAGAACTGCGTTCCTGTGTGTTCCTGCTCAAAAAAAAAAAAAAGCCCCACACCCTTCAACATCCATTAATGTCAGTGGGCTTAGAAGGATGTAACTGTATAGGAAGCCTCTGCAAATGTAAAACATTTCATACTGAATATGATACTTTTCTTAGAAGACTTTTTTCCTTAAAAAAACCAGACGGTTTCATTTATTCCATGAAAACTATCCATGCCATTTTGCTGGAACTATGGGGAAAATTAGCTTTCAAGGTTTGGAAACCAAAATTTCAGAAAATGAACCAGCCACTCGGAGGGGGGGGGGGTGTATGGAGGCAGCAAAACAGCACCAAATGATGATGGTCCAGAGACCAAACTGGTCAGAATTGTTGTTTGCTGCCTTTGCATCATTGAATCTTACTGCCAAACTTTCTGGATTGAATCTCTTGGCTTCGGATGCTCTGCCAATCAGCATTCCCCAAGCTAAAGATCTAGCTGTTGCTAAGTGGGTTATTAACTTGCTGCGGATTTGGGATGCAGCCAGCGGGTCCTTCGGAATATGGAGCTGAAAGAAACCAAGAGTGGCCTCTAGTGGCTTGTGTTATTAGTACATTGACTGGTTAAAGCAGCAGCCTCCTGGGAAACTAAACGATATGATCTATTTATTGGACTGGCAAAGCCAAGAGGCCAAATTACTAACTGTGGCATGATAATTGCTATTCATTTGTCCTCAATCTTACTAGGATCGACGTGTAGAAAGAAAACCTTGCCCTGTTTTCTCAACATTCAGGTTTAAATTGGATGACTAGACACAAGAAGTTTCTTTTTACTTGTTTATCCAGGCAAAACTTGTGCATCTAAATTACAGATGCAGGTGTTGTTCAATTAACAAATTACTCAGATTGCAGAGGATGCTGTCAGCTGTCTTGTGTACTTGGTTGGTACTCACAATACATGAATGCGCATGAACCCTTGAAGCTGCTTTATACTGAGCCGGATGATCAGTCCATCAAAGTCAATATTATCTACGCTGACTTGGCAGCATCTATCCAGGTTCTCCCATTCATGTCTCTTACTGCTTAACCTTTTTAACCAGAGATACTGGAGATGGAAACTGGAACCTTCTGTATACAAAGCAGATGCTCTGCCACTGAGCTTTGGCAAGCCAGCCATAGGAGCCTCAAGAGTACATGTTATACTTGCACAGCCAATGGAGGGATGATGGATGGTACTTTTGGGCACATTGATGAAGGGGAAGAGTTGCACCAAGGTGAAGGGAATAGGCAGAAAACGTTATTGTTTATAGTCAGAATACTTGTATACCCTAGAATGCAACTGTGCAAATATGATTAACATTGGAGCCCAAATCGCAGGAATGCATGAAGCAGATTCTTGGTCTATCAAGGTCTATATTGCCTACTCTGACTGGCAGTGACTATCCAGGGTCTCAAGTGGAGTCTTTTCCCATCATCTAATGTCAGATCCTTTGGAATATGGAGCTGAAAGAAACCAAGAGTGGCCTCTAGTGGCTTGTGCTATTAGTACATTGACTGGTTAAAGCAGCAGCTTCCTGGGAAACTAAATGATATGATCGATTTATTGTACTGGCAAAGATTGAACCTGAGACCTTCTATTGTTAAGCTAGGAAAACCCATGTCAGAGGAGGAGCAGAGAAAAGAGACGACATTGATTTTGAACTAGGTTTTATTATTGTTGGTGTTAGGAAGGAAGGCAGGGTAAGAGGCAATGCACTATTATTAGGAATATACCAAAAGTTAGTAAATCACACCAATTGGGGAATGCAGATCACACAATAAAGCAATCAGCAAGCAATTTAAACAATTCCCAGTGGAAGCTGTCCTGTTTAAGCTAGATGTATCCACCCATAGCTTGGCCCAAGAAATCCCACTGTGGGTATGCATTCAGTGTCCCCAAAGGAGAAACAGAGGAAAGGAAAGGGGGAGGAGAAAGAAGCACTTTTTTTGCTTGACTTGAGGCATAGATTCTTGTTACTATCTGTTGTGCCATCTACGTTCTATTGTTTTTATTGCTGATGAGTTTTTATATTGTAAGGCGCTCTGAGCCCACTTGTGGGACAGGACAGGGAATAAGTAGTAGTAGTAGTAGTGGTGGTACTGAAGATGCAGAGGAAGGAGAGGGTTATCAGGCTTGAGATGGAGGATTATGACAATAGAAGACGTGAAAAGGTGCAGAATGGGGCTTTGAGGCTTAGGAGGGGGGAGAGAAGAGGCATGGAGTCCAAAAGTGAAGGACAGTGAGAGAGCTGGAGGCAAGCCTTTGTGGCATCAGGAGAGAGATGCAGAGAACAGTGAGGGAAGGATCCATATGTTTGCCTGAGTGGGGGAACAGTCTTAAGCTGACATAGTGGTGGTGGAGCAGCCCCAGAGCAGAACTGAGCCTAAAATGCAAGCTCAAAGTGAGTCATTATATATCAAGTATCACACCCATTTTCAGCAGTGATTGGGAACCAGATTTCCTAGGTACTTGGATTATTTTGAGAGGGATGCTACTAGGGAAGCAGATGGATCTGTTCTGCTGATTAAGGACTGGATGAAGTTACGAGGCATATCTGTGTTTCCAAGGGACAGTGCTGACAGGAAAGGAATGTTGGGGTTGTTGTCCTGCAAATACCAATTGTTGTTTTTCTAGCCCGCGCGTGTGGGATCCCTCGAGCCACAAGAACAAGTCTTTGATTAGGGTGTGTGACAGCTTTCCCATGGGAAACTGGCTGTCTCATCAGGAGATGTCTTTAATTGCATATTACCCTGATCCAGATTCACTGGTTTGATTCAAGATGGAGACTCTACCTCTGGCTGCACAAGGTCCTGCAGGGATCATGGCTCAGCAGTGGGGTGTGAAGGAGTCTTGGGGTAACTGCATGACAAGTAGGTGGCCTACCACTGAGCCACAGTTCCCACAAATACACATTAAAAGAGCCAAGGATAAATTAGCAAGCCTTCCTTCCCTTGCTCGTTGTCTAGTGAGAAGCAGGTTCTGAAGCTAAAAACCCATGAAAAACCAATCTATAAATCTAGGCAGTAGGGCCAGTTCCAGGTTTGGGAGGATTCTGGGCAAACAGTGCTCAGGGGTCCCAATATCTCCTCTCATGTTCTCTTTTGCACCTTCACACCTGTATGATCCTCACCTGTCCATGTGTCCCTCTAGAGCTTGCAAGCCCTCTGTGCGCAGTTCCCTCTACCATCTGTGCGCTCTTTCTCTGACAGCAGTGGCTAGTATA
Organism: Heteronotia binoei; assembly: GCF_032191835.1. NCBI lineage: Eukaryota > Metazoa > Chordata > Lepidosauria > Squamata > Gekkonidae > Heteronotia > Heteronotia binoei. The sequence goes on along the minus strand of NC_083226.1, from coordinate 145,992,821 downwards.
TGCAGCTGAGAGTGCTTCTGCCATTACTACCACAAGTAGCATCACTGTGCACCACCCAGATGCATGCCCTTCCTCAATGACTCCGGGCAGATGGGGGCATAGGTACAGAAAGGTGTCAGGGGAGATGTGTGTGGGAGTCATCAGCAGTGAGTCCACCTCAGGGTATGCTGGCACCAGACCTGCTAGGCAGTGACCCATACATTAGTAATAAGAGATCTGTGACTCATCGGTGAGGCATTGCTACATACTCAGAAGCAATACTGAGACTCAATAGAATGAGAACCAGAGATAAAATATGGGGTGCGGGGTGTGGGGGGAGGAGAGATAAATAGAAATCTCAAGCAGTCAAATAATACCAATTAATCAATACTTAATTCTCAAAACCAAGTTTCCAGTAAATAGTAACTTAATTCTAGAATTAGCAAGAGGTTATCACTTTTCAAAAAATCACAGATTTGGAAGAGGCCATACCAGCCATCTAGTTCCACCCCCCACCCCCCAACGCAGGATCAGACTAGAGCATCCCTGACAAGTGTTTGCTCAGCCACTGCTCAAAGCTTGCTAGGGGGAACTCATCACCTCCCTAGGTAGCTAATGCCACTGTTGAACAACTCTGACTGTAAAAAGAGTTTTTCCTAAACAAGAAGAATATAATGGAGAGAATTAAAGTGAAAAAACTCCCTCAAAATTAAAAGAGATACTAAATACAAAGATAACAATCCAAGAAATTGTTGACACGATAACACAGAAAAACAATAAAGCTTCAAGCTTGGATGGGCTACCAATGGAATTTTACAAAAAAATTTCAGAACAACTCCTGCTTCCTTATAAAAAAAAAGTAATAGATGGTATAGAATATACAGGTAAAGTCCCAGACTCTTGGAATGAGGCCATGATATCCTTGATTCATAAAGAGGGATCTGAACCTACGGATATAAAAAATTACAGACCAATATCGCTTTTGAATACTGATTATAAAATTTTCACCACCATTTTAGCACAAAAGCTCAAGAAAGTATTGTCGCAGATAATAGAGGAAGAGCAAACTGGATTTCTACCAAGGAGACAAATGAAGCAGAATGTAAGAAATATTTTAAACATTCTGGAATATTACTATGAGCACCCAGACAAACAAGCAGCTTGTATTTTTTTGGATGCAGAAAAGGCTTTCGATAATGTCAACTGGAGCTTTATGTTGAAATGTTTGGAAAGATTGAGTCTGGGTCGTATTTTAAAAGTATAGTCCAAGCTATTTACACAAAACAAACAGCAAGAGTAAACATCAATGGTACATTGACAAAACCAATAAATATTAAACAAGGTACTAGGCAGGGGTGTCCTTTGTCTCCATTGTTGTTTGTGTTATCGCTGGAATATTTGATTCAATCTGTAGGAGAAGAATCCAAGAGTAATGGTCTAAAAATAAAGGAGGAACAATACAAAGTACAGGCCTTTGCAGATGACGTAGTGTTTATTTTGGAAAATCCGAATTCTTCAATTGAAATTTTGAAAAATAAATTAATCCAATATGGTCAAATTGCCGGTTTGAAAATTAATTACAAGAAAACTAAGTTTTTCGCAAAGCTCATGACAAAAGAACAAATTTAAGAATTGGAAATTAAATCATGCTTCGGACATGAGAAAAAGGTGAAATATTTCGGTATTGAAAATTGAAAATTGACAACTATGATAAACTCCTAAAAGAGATTAAAAAGGATTTAGAGAGGTGAAGAGATATACTGTGTCTCTTCTAGGAAGAATTGCGACTGTTAAAATGAATGTCCTCCCAAGGTTATTGTTCTTGTTTCAAATGATTCCTATAGCCCTTCCAGAAATCTTTTTTTTGGCAGTTGAACACTCTAATTTCTAAATTCATTTGGCAGAATGAGAGGCCTAGAATGAAAGTGAAAGTATTACAAGACATCAAGCAGAGAGGGGGTCTCGGCCTTCCGGACTGGCAGCTATCACAAAGCCTGTCGGTGTGGCTTAAAGATTGGGTCACACTAGCTAACAAAAAACATTGGTTGTAGAAGGTGCAGACCTGCTGCGAGGATAGCACTTTTACATGTGGTACCAACCCCCTTCGAAAAAGTTTATTTAACAAACATGAAATTAGGAAATCATTATACAAAACTTGGCAATGGATAAAACCACAATTTTTCAATAAGGTGCCGAGGTGGATATCTCCACTTGAAGCATTGATACACCCCAATTTGTTGAACTGGGATGAAATACCCACTTACCATACATTATTGGATAGCCAAGCAAATTTGAAGATCGATCCAGGTTTACATGTATGATTGGCTGAACATGCAGAAATAGTAGTAATAAAGGAGAGGGGTGATGGAAGAGATGTTTTAATGAAACTGATAGATGAACTTAGAAGAAGAACCAGATCAAAGTTCTCTTCCCCCAAAATGTTCATTTATGTGTATTTTTCAATTATTGTTTTTGTTTTGCATTGTTATAACATTTGTGTTATTGTTATTGTGTTGTTGTTTTATGTTGTTTACTATGTAAAAAATAAAAATATTATGAACCCATAAAAAGGAGTTTTTCCTACTAGCAAGCTGATACTTTCCTACCCTTATTAAACCCATTATTGTGAGTCTTCTGCTGCCAACAGGAACAGCTCCCTGCCTTCTTCTAAGTGAGAGCCTTTCAGATACTTAAAGAGAGCGATCACATCCCCTCTCAACCTCCTCTTCTCCGGACTGAACATTCCCAAGCCCCTCAGTCTTTCCTCTTAGGGCTTGGTCTCCAGGACCTGGTCATCCTTGTTGCTCTTTTCTGCACCCACTCCATTCTGTCCGCATCCTTCTTGAAGTGAGGCTTCCAGAACTGCACACAATACTCCAGAGGTGGCCTGACCAATGCAGTATACAGTGAGACTAGAACATCTCGCAATTTGGATGTTATGCCTCTGTTGATACACCTCAAAATGGCATTACCTTTTTTTGTTGTTGCATCACACTGGCTGCTCATATATAACTTATGATCCACCCATATCCAAAGATCTTGTTCACATACACTGCTACTCAGTAGTATATCCCCCATCCAGAATGTGTGTGCTCTTCTTTGTTACCCAGATGTAGAACTCAACACTTACCCTTGTTAAAGTGCATGTTGTTCACATCCACCCACTTTTCCAGTGTGTTCAGATCTCATTGTTCTATCCCTATCTTCTGGTGTGTTTGCTGCTCTAGCAATTCTAGCAAAAGGTTACCATTCAAAATGAGTGTTTTACATGGGGCGGTCCCTTCCTCTGAACTGGATAGTCCAGGATAGCCTGATCTTGTCAGATCTTGGAAGCTAAGCAGGATCAGCCCTGGTTAGTATTTGGATAGGAGGCCACCAAGGAACAACACAGTTGCTACACAGAGAGAGGCTAAGGCAAACAACCTCTGAAGTCTCTTCTATTGAAAACCCTACAAGGTTGCCATAAGTTGGTTGCAACTTGAGAACAACAAAACTCCCCCTAAAGGATGAGACATGCAGTGTGGGGGGTACTGTTAGAGGCATCTCTACAGACATTCAAGTCTCATCCTGTTCTGAAACTATATAGTTTTAATTATCGGACGATTGATTTTAGCTATGGTATCCTGTCTCTGTTGTAATCCGCCTCACTTGCGGGGTAGGGCAGAATAATAATCCACTAAATAAAAATAAATAAATAAATCTGTGGCACAACAGAAAGCTGTTAATCATCTGTGGTATTTCAGCTGCCTTGAAATTTTGCACTTCTAATTTTGTTGCTGTCCCCGCCACCGCTGCTTGATCCTGTTTTATTTCTGCATGCCTGTTTTTAGGACCCCATTTCTCTAGTCCATCCTAATCTCCTTTATATTGTATTGCTCTTTTACATTTTTTTTAACTACCTTGAGAACTTTGAGCGGTGTTTATCCATGTTAATGAGCACAAGTATAGCTGAACTGACATCAACAAAATGTAGCACAAAATGTTTCATCGTCCCTGATCGAAAAAATCTATTTTTAACTGTGCCAGAGAGTATTTTTGCTTGCCTCCTTGGCAGTGATTGATGCACTGGACTATACAAGATGCATGAATGAACTTGCAGAATATGTGATGTTGTAATGAGGCCGTGTGCCCATGCACACCATTTGTGACAGCCAAGAATGAGAAATTCTATCTATTGGCTGCTGTGCCACCATGTGGAGAAAAAGTAGACTGCAACAAGAAAGGAAAGTGCTGAAGTCAAGAAGGCTTGTGGTTTGTATGTCAAACATTCAAGGGTTGTCAGTCCCAAAGGCACAAGATGAAAAAAAAAAATCAGGTATCTCAAAGCATTCAAATCAGAAACAACGCAGAAAATATAAAGGTGAAATAAAGCCATAGAACTTTCAACCATAGCATGCCTTCAGTATTTCTTCCTTGGTATTATCACCCTTTCGCCTTTAAGAACTCACAGATTAGAACAAATAACCAGGAAATAATTGAAGAGAAATATTATCCATCTATGTGCACTTTCATTGCATGAAGCTTAGGGTGGGCTACATGATTCTGCTAGGGTTGCCAGCTCCAAGTTGTGGAATCCCTGGAGATTTGGGGGTGGAGCCTGGGGACGGTGGGATTTGAGGAGGGGAGGGACCACAGTAGGGTATAATGCCATACAGCCCACCTCCTTGAGCAGCCATTTTCTCCAGGGGAGCTGAGCTCTTTATTCCGGTGATAAGTAATAATTTCAGAAGCTCTCCAGGCCCCACCTGAGAGTGGCAACTCTGTGATTCTCCCTTCTGCCCTCACAACAAGCCTGTGAGATGGGTCAGGCAGAAAAGAACAACAGTCCCAGGAGAACGCAGCAGGCTTCATAACAGAGAGGGGTGGGGGTGGATTTGAACCCAAGTCTGCAAGATCCTATTCTGATAGTCTTAACCAGGAGCTGCATTCTGGTGTGCTCTCTCCCAACTGAGGACTAGTAACATCACAGCTAAATACAAGAGCATGCTTGTTCCCTGCATTAACTACTGTGCAATCCTAGGCAGAGTTACACCTGTCTAAGTCCATTTAAGCCAATGAACTTAGACCTGGGTTTGAATCTCCACTCTGGCACAGGAGCTTGCTGGGTGACCTTGGGCCGATTAGATTCTCTCAGCCTAACCTACCTCACAGGGTTGTTGTGAGTTTAACATGGAGGAGAAGACAACAATGTAAACTGCTTTGAGCCCTCACTGGGGAGAAAGAAAGGCAGGATATACTGCTGTGTATAGCTTATTATAAGTAGGATCTTATTATGTAACTTCTGTACCAGTTAATGTGTCACATTAATACTTATGCTATGCTTCAGGTCCTTTTGATGGTTCCAGAATTCCAATATCCTACTGCATTGTTGAATGTCTTATTTTCTTGGCTCACTGTGTGTAATGAGCCTTGAGTCCCTGTGAGAAAAGCAGACTATAAAGAATGTAAATAATTAAATTAAATTAACCAATAAATAGAATTATGTAACTGATTAAAATCGCATGGTTAGTCACCATGAATCACTATCATCTCCTTGTCCAATTCTCAGGTCTGATGTATATATTACTGGAGTTGTATGGAACCTTAAATCTTGTGGTCCAATTCTGTAATGCTCCAGTTATGCCTACATGGATGTAAGGTCCAATTATGTGGTTCTTCCCACATCATATTAGAATCCTCACTGCAATAGTGGTCATACCACTCTGATTGTGGCTATGAAGTTTCTAACTAGCTACATTAAGTGATGTTGAATGGGTGTCTCCAATACATTCTCACTCCAAAGTCTGAGTCCAGTGACACCTTTAACACCAACAAAGTTTAATTCTGGGTTCAAGATTTTGTGCGCATACACAATTCTTCAGTGCATACACACAAAAGTTTATAACCCAGAATACAAAGACAGTCTGCAAACTGACACAGTAACTTGCATATTGCCATCAATTTAAGCTTTAGTATCTCTCACACACACACATACCCAATATAGCTTCCTTGTTTTCTCTTTTCAGAATATAGTTTGTGTTTAGTGGGTTCATCTTTTAGTGAAAAACCTGTCTCACAGCGCTCTCTGGTGGCAAGTTAACATCTTGTCATCTTCAGATTCCAAGATTATTCTATTTAAAACCATGGGTCACATCCAACCAGGCATTCTCAGAGGTCCTGCAGGCTCAGACCGCTGCTAGCTTTTGAAGCCCCTAGCCATAATTTTTAAGCCCCTAGCCATAATTGTCTTCTTTAAATGGTGGTATATGATGTACATAAAAACCAGATGCAGGGCTTAGGAATGCAAAGAAGAAGAAGTCTAAATCTGAGGCATGCTTTGAGCTTGAGGTCCTGGCCAAATGGGAGAAAGGGACTCTTCAACCACCCAAACTTGCATGCACACATCCACTCTGAAACTATTTGATACATAATGAAGAGTTAGTAAAATACTCCTGAGCATATTACAGCTGTTTTCTCAAATTAGGACAGCAAAGGTGGGTCATCCTGAAATCATAAATGTGACACTGAATTTTCACATTTCAAGAATTTCTTTAGCGCTTCATCTTTTCCCTCACAACAGCCCTGTAAATCTTTAACTTTGTTTTGTCAGATGGTATTTGGAGTGGGGGGGGGGGAGCTGCATGGTAGAGGGAATCCAGCCTATAGAACTTGACACAGGATGCAGTTTGACCTATGGAACCTAAAGGCACAAATAGATATAATGAAAATCACAGATCTCTGTCAGCCTATAAAAGGTAGACAACATGCGTCTATGGCCATGAGTCAGACAGAGGCCATGCAGGGTGGGGTGAGTGGGTGAGTCAACTCTTCAACACCCTTCCTCTTAGTTTTGCTAATAAAAGCTGGGTTCTTGGTTTTATTATCAGTGCTTTAAAATAATAAAAGGCATCATTAAACACCCGTAATTTTCATTTATTTCTTGATTTCATTTATGCCATGCCTTTTCTCCAATTAGGATTGCCAACAACCTGGAGAAGAATGCCTCACCCCTTTAATAGAGGCTTAATGTGTGAAAAGGGGCAGGTGAAGCTTTTCATGGCACAGAGGTAAGTAATATCACCTGGCAAATAACATCACATGAAACCTCTGTTAAAGGGAGAGGGTTCCCTCCCCTCCCAAGCTGTTGGCAAGCCTATGCCCAGTGGGGACCCAAAGGGCTTAACATCATTCTTTTTTATGTTATTTTATCTCCACAGCCACTTCTGAAGAAGGTTGGACTGGGAGTATGTGACTGACCCAAAGCCACCTGGCAAACTTTCATGGCAGAGTGAAAAGTCAAACCTGGATCCCCCAGATCCTAGTCCAGCACTATGTGTGCTATACCTCAAGGGAGCATGATGGTGATGATGATATTGGATTTATATGCCGCCCTCCACTCCAAATCTCAGAGTAGCTCACAATCTCCTTTATCTTCCTCCCCCACAACAGGCACCCTATGAGGTGGGTGGGGCTGAGAGAGCTCTCCCAGAAGCTGCCCTTCCTGCGAGTGCTATGGCTGACCCAAGGCCATTCCAGCAGCTGCAAATGGAGGAGTGTGGAACCCAGTTCTCCCAGATAAGAATCAGCATACTTAACCACTACACCAAACTGGCTCTCCAATGCCAATAAAAATGAATAAATGCTAAAACAAATGTTAATAAAAGTCCCAGAAGCCTTGTTTCTGTTTGTAACACCAAGAAAAGGTTGAAGGGTTAAATCCTCTCTCCCCTTTCAATTGAACCCCAATCTACCTTGTGGCTATGCATGCAACTTACTCTGTATAGACAAACAGAAATTCATGAGCTTTATCACATCTGTTTTAGCATCCTGAAGCAGTGCTTTTCATTTTGTAATTTGCTATGCCACAAGATGGCACAATATTGCTTTTTATTCATTAGTCATGGCTTGAGTTTGCATCCCTCTTTTTGAAGAGAGGGCAACATTCAATGCCATGGGTTACACGCTTGTAGAAATACCCAAGTACAAAATTCTCACATTCAATGTCAATCTGAAGAAGATACATGTACATTGTTCACCATGAACCCTATAAAATATGTAGAATGCATAAGTCCAAATACTGGGCAGTAAACTATGCCCAGAACAAAGAGACCAGACCTTTTTTAAGCATCTGTTAAAGAAAACTGGCCATAGCAATGCTACATCCAAAGAGGATGAGAGAGAGAGAGAGAGAGAGAACATGTGTCCATTCCATTGCAATGCTAAAATGGTGGGCGACTAATTTAAAACATCAGACTAGAATTAGGGTAGCAGAGCGTCTGAATGAGTGCAACTTTTTAAAAACTTCAAGATTTGCTTAAGGAACCACATCAGGCAGCACTGAACAAATGGTGGGGCAGATGCATCAGCAACAGTGATGAGCATAACAAAGCCTTTGTGTGTATGCGCACTTCTTCAGAAGAGGTCTGCATATTAATTAATATTACATATTAATGAATGTAAAAGGATGTAATTGGAACTCTAGTACTGTATATTTTAAAAAACCAAAAAAAACCTTGACTATTTCACACACAGATTCACACAAGTATCTATTTGATACTACTTCAACTAACAAAGTTCTGTATAACTTGGAATACCTAAAATAAACTTAACATATGTTAAAAAAAAGAAGAAGAGGTCTGCATGTAAAGGACAGCAATGTACATGGGAGCACAGATCCACCAATCATGTTGTATACAGCTTACCCCACTTGTTGTGGGTGTGAGCAGTCACATGGGGGAGGGGTTGACTAATATGTGTGTCCCCTTCCAGGAGACCTGTAGCCCCCCATATCCTTTCCTCCTGCCCTCTTCAGCCCCAGAGCAGTCAAGGGCCTTAACTAATAGTCACAACTCTGGAGTACAAACCAGGGAGGGCCCAGAGTACCCTTCCTTCAGCCTTCAAAAATGCACCCTCCCACACACACTAATGAGGGTGTTGCCAGGTCAAGCTTGAGATGTGAGGACCCAGGTAGATTACAACAAACTGGTTTATTAAACAAGGTGGATAGTAGACAGGGATAAAATACACTTGGAAGCAACAGCTTAACAGGGATCCATTTTCAGCCAACAGGGAAAAATTAACACATAAATGAGCTGGCAAGGGAGTAAGAAAGCTTCCTAATGCAGTTGCCTCACTAGTCCTTGCTGCACCTGACCTTTCGCGGGTCCAACCCACTCCTTGGGTGAGGGATCCTCTCTTGCTATGGTGGCTTCTCTGCCAATCAGCTTCTGGGAGAAGAACATCTTCCCACTCCTGGGTGGGGACTTACATTGTTTTCCCCAAGACCCAGAGTTTTCAGTGATGACTGGCCTTCCCTCCAATGTCACCCCAGTCCACTCAAAGGCCCAGATTGGAGAGCCAGTTTGGTGTAGTGGTTAAGTGTGCAGACTCTTATCTGAGAGAACTGGGTTTGATCCCCCACTCCTCCACTTGCACCTGCTAGCATGGCCTTGGGTCAGCCATAGCTCTGGCAGAGGTTGTCCTTGAAAGGGCAGCTGCTGTGAGAGCCCTCTCAGCCCCACCCACCTCACAGGGTGTCTGTTGTGGGGGAGGAAGGTAAAGGAGATTGTGAGCTGCTCTGAGACTCTTCAGAGTGGAGGGCGGGATATAAATCACTGCCACAGGAGGTGGTGGCGGCTACAAGCATAGCCAGCTTCAAGAGGGGGTTAGATAAAAATATGGAGCAGAGGTCCCTCAGTGGCTATTAGCCACAGTGTGTGTGTGTGTATAATTTTTTTGGCCACTGTGTGATACAGAGTGTTGGACTGGATGGGCCATTGGCCTGATCCAACATGGCTTCTCTTATGTCTTATGTTACGTTCTTAAATCCAATATCTTCTTCATCTTCTTCTTCTTCAGATGGTGCCTGGGAAATGTAGGCTTGTAAACTGTACATGAGGCCTCAGAGGTTTCATTGAGGCCTATAGGCTGCTTATTCTTTAGTCTTTGGCATAGGATCATGACATCACTGATAGGGTCAAGGAGGCTATCACTGTGATAGGGTCACCAGCTCCAGGTTGGGAAATACCTTGAGATTTTTGGGGTAAAGCCTGAGATAGGTTTGGTTTCAATGGAGTACACCACAGAGTTCATCTTTCAAAGAGGCCGTTTTCTCCAGGTGAAGTTGGTGAACTGATCTCTGTCATCTGGAGATGACTTGTAATCATAGAAGATCTCCAGCCACCACTGGAGGCTGGCAACCCTAAGATGAACCAAGATGTGCATCCTTAGAGAGTCTTAAAGATATTGTCAAGAGTACAAGATGTACTCTTGTGAGGAGGGAGTATTAGAAAGATGCTTGAATAACCAATTAATGAAAACATTTATCTGCTGTCACAGATGCTATGTCATTTAATCTTACTCACTTGTATGCTGATTTCTGCATGGGGGGGCCTGGGCAGGGTTAACAAGCCATCTGCTTTGTGTTCCTGTGAAAAAAAATGAGATAATTTTTTACCACATTGAACATTAAGGATAAAGCCTAAAGAAAATGAAGAGAACAGTCGGGCCTGTCTTCAAAGTACCAGGACAAGTCCTGTGAAAGCTGGTGGCAGGTGTACAGTAGCAGACAGTAGCAGGGCTTTTTTGTGTGTGGTGGTACTCACTGGTACTGAGTACCAGCACCTTTCAGGGGGACTCTCCCAAGTCCTGATGGGAAACTGGTAGAAATTGGTGCAGCCTTATACATGACTACCAGCACCTCTTTTTTTTTTTTAACAACATCAAAAAGTGCTGTCTAGTAGTCTATGAAGAATATTGAATAGCTCATCATCAGTTTCATCATTTTTGTAAAAGCTATCATCTCCATCAAATGCAATGGGTTGTGGGATACAAAAATTGGTTTCTTCAATAAACCTTCCTTTTCTATAATGCAGTAACAACTCAAAGCATACACACAAACACAGTCCCAATCCTATGCCGTTTACTAGGCTTGCCAATCTCCAGGTCCCAGTGAGGGTTCTTCTGCTTTCCCAGGCTCCTTCCCACCCCCAGTCAGCTGGCTGGTGGGGGAAGCCCCGCCCCCAAAGCCATCATGTGACTTTCCCCCTCCGGAGGCTCCAGTCTCCGATTGGAAAGGCTTCCTCTTGGGATGGGATGTCTGTGTTACTTGGAAGAAGTTGGCTGCAACTCATGAGTAGAGAGGCCAATCCCTCACTTCAGAGTCACCAGAAAAAGTGGGGGGGGGGGAGTCTGCTGAGCACTTCATTATTCCCTATGTGGAGATCGATTCTCATAGGGTATAATGGGGAATTGATCTGGAGGTTTTGGGGGCTCTGGGAGAGCTGTTTTTTGAGGTAGAGGCACCACATTTTCAGTATAGTATCTAGTGCCTCTCCCCAAAGTGCCCCCCAAGTTTCAAAACGATTGGACCAGGGGGTCCAATTCTATGAGCCCCAAAAGAAGGTGCCCCTATCCTTCATTATTTCCTCTGGAAGGAAGACATTTAAAAGGTGTTCTGTCCCTTTAAATGTGATGACCAGAACTCCCTTGGAGTTCAATTATGCTTGTCACACCCTTGTTCCTGGCTCCGCCTCTAATGTCTCCTGGCTCCACCTCCAAAGTCTCCTGGCTCCACTCCCAAAGTCCCCAGATATTTCGTGAATTGGACTTGGCAATCCTACTGTTTACTCAGCAGCAAACCTGACTGAGATCAAAGAGACTTATTTCCTAAGGACCAGGCCTCATTTTGGGCAGAAGCTCACAGGAGCAGAGCAGAGCTCTAGCACCTCTAAATGTTATTGCTCTTTCTTTCTGTTTTTCTTCCATTTTCAAATTTATTGAGTTTCATACAGGGAAAATTGGGGAGTTTGGGGAAAAGGAATAAGGGAAAAGATACAATAGGGGGATAGATAGATTACTTGCTTTTGGTTTCCCCACAAACACTTGCTTTTGGGCTCCAGAGTTCAACCCCCCTGTGAGAATTTTGCTGGACTCTAAGATTTGACAGACTTTCTAATATTTTCCTCCACAAAAAATGGGGAAATAACCAAAATATATAAAGCAGACAGATGGAAATCTACATCATGATGAGAGTAAGGTTTTATTATGACAACTATCATTCAAGAAGCATTTTAAGGTAGATGCTGAGCTGATATGAGTTGGTTGAGGCAACAGGTGTCCATAATACATCTAATCTGGCCTCCCTTGTAGTGTCCTCCATCTTCTTTCAGGCCCACTGCTATAGTGTTGATTTAATTTATTAAACCAGAGCTGCCTGTTGCTGAAATTGTATAGTTTACTGTAAATGGATTGTAATGTTTTAATGGTTGTTTTTATTAGCTAATTATTATGATTTACTATTGCTCCTTTTAATATGTTGCACTCCACCCTGAGCCCTTCGTGGGAAAGGGTAAAATAGAAATTAGCTAAATAAATAATATACTTCAGTACAAATTCTGGTGATGTCAGGGGTGTTGGCATATGGAAATCAGTTATGCAAATGAGTTGTGCTAAAATGAGTTGTGCTAATGAGCTCCGGCACCTCTTTTTCTATAAAATGACCACTGCTTAGGACTGCAGTCTAAGGAAGGTTCTTGATAGCTTCAAGAACCAGTTTAGTGTAGTGGTTAAGTGTGCTGACTCTTACCTGGGAGAACCGGGTATGATTCCCCACTCCTCCACTTGCAGCTGCTGGAATGGCCTTGGGTCAGCCACAGCTCTCACAGAGGTTGTCCTTGAAAGGGCAGCTGCTGTGAGTCCTCTCAGCCCTACCCACCTCACAGGGTATCGATTGTGCGGGAGGAAGATAAAGGAGATTGTGAGCTGCTCTGAGATTCAGAGTGGAAGGTGGGATATAAATCCAATATCATCTTCTTCTTCTTCAACATTTTGAGGACTAAAGAGAAGTGACATCTGAATTGATTCCTAAGGAAGCAAGGAATGCCCTCTGAATTCAGTGTTGATTGAGTCACGTGTACTTTGCTCTCCTGAATATCATTAGTTGCTTGCAAAATACACTTGCATATCTCATTTGATTTGTCATCCATTTCTGGGATTTTAATAATATCCATTATTTTTATTTTATTTACATTGTATCATATGTGCTAAAATCAGTACAGTACAAAAATAACACCCTTGCCATGATGTGTCCTCAAACTAGCAGTGGTCCACTGGACAAATGTGTTGCAATTTCCATTCAGAAGACTTAAACACTGGCGATGTCAGGGGGTGTGGCCAAATATGCAAATGAGTTCTTGCTGGGCTTTTTCTACCAAAAAAAACCCCTGGGTTTATTAATGCCAAGTATGTGTCAGTTCCATGAAGCAGTGAGGCGGGGGGGGGGGTGAAGGGGAGAGGGGAAGGAGGAGAGAATGACTCACAGACGTGTACCTGATAGGGAACTTTTCCAACTAGAAGAGTTTGCCAATGGTTTCGCCAAACAGGATTACCCCCAAATAGCATTTCTGCTATTTTCACTCTCTGCTAATCACTGCACTAACTCAGGTTTGGCGAGAGCTTTCTGTTAAAGATTCTTGTGTCTTGTTTATGTGAAACATCTCTTTCTCTGGGATTGTGACTGCCTGTTAGCTTTGCTTGTACCTACTGGGAAATCGGACTGCAGGTAGAGGCACATTCCCAGTGTTGTCCTTCCCCCCCAGGCAATAGGCAACAACTGGAAGGGCAGCTGAGTCAAATGTTTCATTTAGGCTTGCTAGTAGGCAAGCAGGGCTGTAGGAGTCCACAAACTGATTCCTTATTTAGACCTAGACACCCAGGTCTGATTCTGATCCATGCCACTGTAACATGGATGCTAGATTACTGAAAGATGCTATATGTATTACTGTCCTTTGACAATCCAGAAGCTTCTGCTAATTCAGAATACAACAGCTCTTTTTTTGCTTTGTTTGTTTTTTAATTAGGACCTGACACTGCCAGCACATTATACCAGTTCTGGAACAAAGTCGTGTTGACTGCTCATCTGTTTCCAAAATAAATCAGGACTTCAGAGGCACCTTAGAATAACAGACTTTACTCTAGCATAAAATGTTCTGAGCAAGAGCTCACTTCGCTATGCATCTTAAAAAGCAGTCACAAAAGTTTATGCCTTAATATATTCCATTACACCCAGTTCAACCCATTGTTTTAATAAAGGGAAAGGGACTGTGAACTAAATCTATGTATAGTGTGTACTTCCTTGTCCTGGATGGCCCAGGCTAGCCCAATCTCATTGGATCTCGGACGGTAAGCAGGGTCAGCTCTCATCGATACTTAGATGTTTGGCCACCAAGGAAGACCAGGGTGGCGATGCAGAGGCGGGCAATGGCAAGCCACCTCTGAGGATCTCCTGCCTTGAAAACCCTACAGGGTCTCCATAAGCCCATTGCAACTTGATAGCACGTTCCATTACATATTGTATACTATGTTGTTATATATAATTTCTTCACTGTTCATCATTTTAATACTTATCCATTGTTTCACCTTCATTTCAGCTATTTTTCAGTTTTCCACAGTCCTTATTACATCGCTTACTGAATCCCCGATAATGTTGACTTCATTGACATACACTGTGTAATCTGCCTTGAGTCTCAGTGAGAAAGGTAGACTATTAAATGACTTAAATAAAGTAGACTTCAGCGGACTTAGAAGGGTGTAACTCTGCTTAGTCTCTAAGGTGCTACTGGATTCCTATTTTGTTTTGTTGCTAGTACCGACTTACATGGCTACCCATCCAGTTTTAATCTTTAAAGCCTTAAATGTCCTGGTATCCCCAAGCCTGAAGGACCATCTCTCCTAGTCTAAGCCCATGCTCTAGTTAGAATCTTCATGTCAGTTTCTCCTCATCCTTCCTTTTAAGGAAAGGACTCTGGTGGGCTCTGTCAAGGTTTTTGCAATGATCAACCTACACAACAGGTTACATTTGAAGCTTCAGGCTGTACCTTCCCCTTCTGTCTTTTCTGGGCTATGTAAAGAGACTTTTGTTTAACCAGTTGCTGAATTAACGCCCCCCCCCCCTTTTAAAGGCTTGCTGGCTTTTTTACAATTTTAAAACTGATTGCATTGATTGTTGTAAATGGCCCTGGAGGCACTGGGCACATCCAAAGGCAACATATGAGCAATTTGAATTCATTAACTCAATAACTGCTGATTCAAGTCCTCCGATCTCTCGCAGTCTTCAATTGCATGCAAAAGCATGGTAAAGCTGGACCTTTTCCCTACTATCCAGTACTCCTCTTCATGTGTGATTAGCCTTAGTAGGAAAAAAGATAGGTCATGTTTAGGGACGTCAGGAGCAGTAGATAAACATTTGGAGCAGAGGTTCATCCACAGAGTATAGATGGAACACTCTGTATGGGGCAGTGATGCTCTGTATTCTTGGTGCTTGGGGAGTGTGGCAACAATGGGAGGGCTTCTAGTGTCCCCCACTGGTGGATCTCCTGATGGCACCTGTTTGTTTTTTTAGCCACTGTGTGACATAGTGTTGAACTGGATGTGCCATTAGCCTGATCCAATGTGACTTCTCATATGTTCTTATAGCAGTAGGAATCCATTTTAAACAAAACAGGAGTGTGGTCAAGTCATTCTCTCCAAGCATTCTAACTTCAGTGCTTGAACTATTTTTCGCTTGAACAGGCCCTCTTGCTAAAACTGTTCCAGGCTGGGAGAAAAATGGTAAAATCAACAGAACAAGAAAGTAAAAAGAAGCAGGAATTAATTCCTCTTGTTCGTATCTTACATTTTCATTTTTACTCAGAGCCTCATCCACCACTTGAGAATTTAAAAAAAGGTGGGAAGACTCCCTCACACACCAATTCACAGCTGCCTGTTCCCTTCACAAGTGAACTTTTAAATTACCTTTAAACAGGTGTTTGTTTGTTTGTTTGTTTAAATCTAAGTGCCTGAAATACAACAGGGAGAAATGACGATATCAGCCACTGAGGCAGGATTGGAGCAGTCATGAGCTAGTATGGAACTATGGGGAAACTTTGGAACCTGAACCTATCAAAGTTAATAAATATTAAGGCTTATTCATTTCACTGGGGGGAATTAAGCATACACTTAATGCTGCTGTTGAAATCAAGAAAGTAGTTAACTTTGCCTGGTTGTGGTTTGCCCCCCAAGGTCGGAATAAAGAGTCAGACACAATGCATTGGAATAAAATTGGGCCACTTTATTAACAAACAGCATAAACAGCAAGGGTACCCCACCAGTGGCCTGCCCAGGGCTAGGGGACACCGCAACTGCTCCCCTGCCATTAATGGGCGAGAGACCCAGCCCCCAGCCAGAGCTGAGCAACTCAGCTCCCTTCAGGCAGGCCCAGCAGGGAGGCCCGCACCAGAGGGCCCAAACCCAGACGCACGTCTCGACAGAAAGGCACCCTCTAGCCGAGCCTCCTGGACAGTCTGCAATCTCCAACCCGGGTCTCCAAACCC
This sequence comes from Heteronotia binoei, assembly GCF_032191835.1. Taxonomy (NCBI): domain Eukaryota; kingdom Metazoa; phylum Chordata; class Lepidosauria; order Squamata; family Gekkonidae; genus Heteronotia; species Heteronotia binoei. The sequence goes on along the minus strand of NC_083226.1, from coordinate 145,976,493 downwards.
AAGGTTGATCATGCCAGACCCCAAATTCCCCAAAAGGGAGATGCTTTGCAGTCTTCCCCTAGCCACATAGTGTCCTAAAGCCCAAAACCTGCCAACTAAAGTGACCACCTATTTAAAGGCACCTTCCCTAAGCCAATTCCACAATCCACTGCACTGCTATGCAGAGTAGGTGAAAAACACACCCCAGCAACAGCCAATCAGCTGGGGCGTAAAAAATTCCTACCCTCATTCCTCAAATGAGGCAACCAGCAAAACCTACATAACAGACAGGGCGGGCGGGAGGGCTGGTCAATGAAACAATGCCAGGAGGGAAGGTAGAGCTAGCTGTTAAAACGGCTAAACTCCACCCCCCAACACTGCACGCCCAAACGGGCGACCTCTGACTCCTCCCTCCCAGGGAGGCAAACAGAGCAGAAGCAGCCTAGCAGCTATGCTGCCGGCTGCAAGCTCCTGATTTCTTCTTTAATCAGTGGAAAAGTTGCTTTAAGGCAGAAACAGGGAGTGACCTTTTCTCCTACTGGTTACCCCTCATTGAAATCCAGCACTCTCACCTTGCAAGAATCACCAGCTGCAAATAATACATTTCCCTTGCTATCTTTCGTTCTGGATTCTGCAGCAGTGCACTTTGGGAAAATGCCTTTTATTAAAGTGAGCTTTCAGCATGCCTAGAATCTCTGGAGCTTGAAGGAACTCAATTGATTTTCATCTTCTCAAAAGAGTAATAATCAAATGTGGATTGTGGTGGGATTTTTTCTTCTTTTTTGGCTTGAGGAGGAATGCAAACAAAAATGTCTCTCTCCACTATCATCCTATCAGGAGGCCTGCACATTTCATAAACCTGCTCCAAAGAAAATGTAGCATGCTCAACCGCAGGGTGCATTCTGCTTAAAGAAACCTGCAGTTAATGTTTACTTTGAATACTTAAAATGGCAATGGATGCCTGAGAATGTCCCAAATATTTTATTTAAATTGCTAGAAGCAGAACATATAGTAAATAAGTGACACACCCAGTGGCAAAGAGAAATTTTTTTATAGTGTTACAAAGATCACAGATCAGGTTGTCAAAGCTACATTGTACATTCACACAGTCAGAATTTGGATCAGGGCCATGCACATAGAGAAAAAAAGATTAAACCCATCAATCTGTCTCAGGTTTGCTACAAGCAAGTAGGCTCCCTGAGTTGTTGCCAGAGTTTTCAGATTCTTAAAGGGAAATGTCTTTCCACTTTTTAAAACTGCTAATGTGGGAGCCTTGTTTAAGTTAGCGAAGGATTAGATCGCCTCTTCTCTTCCTGAATGGGCTTGTTTAAATTGCACCTACACATGCAATCAATTAACATTATATATACTGACAAAAGGCCCTGACTTGAATGACTCAGACTAACCTGATCTTGTCACATCTTGGAAACTAAGCAAGGTTGGTCCTGGTCAGTATTTGGATGGGAGACCACCAAGGAAGTCCAGGGTCACTATGGAGAGGCAGGAATAGCGAGTCACCTCTGAACATCTCTTGCCTTGAAACCCCTATGAGGTTGCCATAAGTTGATTGTGACTTGATGGCACTTTCCACTACCACCAGACTGACCGAGATCCTGGTCTTCATCATATCTGTTTCAGCCCTAAAGTTGGACTGAAAAGCATTCAAAATGTGTGTGGGGGGGGGTTGCACTTTTTTTAATGCATTGATTCACTTTCCACTCATCATCTTCATTTCCATTGCGTATAACTTTTCTTCATCCAACTGGGATGAAATTCCAAGGGATTCTATCTGCCAGATAAGAGTTCAAAGGAAAACTATGAGCATATAGTTCACTCATACAGTGGAAAGAGGTATGCAGGCAGCACAGCAGATTGAGCAGAAATAATATACAAATAGTAAATCCATCAGCTGACCTCCCTTGTGGTGACCTTGTGGTGACATTGTGTCCTACTGCAGTACTATGCTGCTACTACTACCATCATTTAGTCTGGGCCTATAAATGTTTACCTGCTATGATGTGCCCTTTCTGCCTGTGGTGCACTTTATTTACTGTTGGATTGTTTTTACTTGTTTAATCTTAATGTAGTGTTTTAACTTCGAACTGTAGGGTTTTTATTGTTATTATTGTATGTTGTGATCCTCTCTAAGCCTGCTTATGGAAAAGGGCAGAATATAAGCCTACTAAACAAACAAACAAATGTCCTCAGGTGGGCACCTCACTTAACGAGAACATGGAACCCATCTGTGTACCACAAGTACAAGTATCAGGCAAAGAAATAGCTGGTAGCACCTCTAGCCCACTCCTCTGCCTGGTGTGTGAGGTTTTCCTCAGGTGGATCCTTCATCTGCTAATGTGTAACGCATAGTGGGCAGAAGAGGTCTGTTCTCAAAGAAAAAAATGGAGTGTCCATAGGCCCATACCCACGAGGGGGGAGGCCTGGGGGGCTGGCCCCTCCATTAAACCCCCCCTTCCCCTGTAGGGCCCCTCCATCCAGTTCCCCCACCGCCACCCACCCCTTCCCTTCCCATTGCAACTCCCCCACATTGCATCGCCCGCCACGGCCTGTGCCTTCTCCGCTGACCCACCACCGCCCACCCCTTCCCTTTGCACACACCCCCAGCGCACTGCCCGCCTGCCTGCCGCAGCAGCCTGTGTCTCCTGATGCTGTAACGGGCAGAGTGGATTTCCAAGCTGGAACCAGCTCTAGCACTGCATTCAGGCTATCTAAAGTGCCCCCCCCCCCCCCGAGGATGGCTGGAACAGTGAGTAAAACCGTGCCGCAAGGCCGCTCTCACAGTCTGTCAGCACCAGAGTCCTGACAGCGCAGCCTCACTGTCACTGACTCCTCCCCTCCCCACTTCCTGGATGGAGAGGAGTCAGACCCCCCACCAGAATTCTTACCTGGGGGCCCCTCCACCCAAACTTTTCTGGCTACGGGCCTGAGTGTCCAAGCAAAAGAAGCTGAACCCTAGTCCTCCTGTACTTTACTTCATTTTCCTTGTTTAGTACCTTCAGCCCTCTCTTCCCAGCCTGAGAGAAAAAAGCTACAAGAAATGCTTTGCAAATCATTAAATAAGATGTGGGAGGGGATGGTGCTTAACCCCTCTTGCTTCTACATGATAGGTTCATAGACAAAATCTCTCTCAATGGCTACTAGCCAAGGTGAATGATCAGAGGGAATAGAGCTCTGAAATCCAGTATTAGGAAGCAACACAGGAGGGTGTCTTGGCCTCAATGCCATTTGTTGGTCCCCAAGACTAACTGGTAAGTCACTATGTGAAATAGGGTGCTGGAGTAGATGCTTCTTATACATTCTTTTTTTAAAATAATAATAATAATTTCCAACCCCGACCTTAAATATAAACAAGATGACACTTGAATATAAATACATAAATTTCCACCTCACCCTGTAATTAGTTTAATTACCAAAGGCTGCAATCTCAATGACATTTTCCTGGATGTAAGTCCCAATGAATAAAATCAGATTTACCTCTGAGTAGATCCAGCTAGGTTTGTCCTCTATGACAGAGTGTCAGTTTTCTCTGCCAGTGTCCCGTGTGCATATGATTTCTCAATGGGAATTGTAAAGGAGAAGAAAGGTAACCCATCCCCCTGTACCAATCCAAATCAGCTACCTACCCATCTGTATTTAAAATAGCTTAAGTTGCCAGATCGTCACAACACATCTTGCCTTGTTCAGCAATAAATCCATCTGCCCCACTGTTCTGTAAGCAATTGTTAGTTCATGTGCATTTATTGTATGAAGACCACCGATGAGAAGGCATTGTCTAGAAAACCTACAGAAGGTAACTGTCCAGTTGAGAGAGAAAGAAAAGGCAGGGGAGAACAAAATACAGTGCTGCTCTCTAGGAGAGGAGACAGAAAAGGTCACCCAGACAGACCTCCCAACAACGGAGTCAAATAACCACAATATCCTGGTGAGCCTCTGTAAATTCTCATCATAACTTGTTTCAACCAAGGAATGGAACTTTGGGTGGTATCTCTTTATATTCCAGGTAAGACATTAATATTATCAATTAATCATCCAAAGCATAGAAGACAGAAAGACAGACTGCTTTGTGTTGTGCCCTTGTGTGTTAGCCCTTGTGAAGAAGAGGCTCTTTAAACTGCATAGTCACAAATCACTGCATCACAAATCCACAGAACAATCACCCTGGACACAAAAGACCATCTTCTGCAGGTATGAGCACTCTCTCATTTTTGCAAAGTACAAAGTTATGTGCTGTCTATCGTGTCTGCAATGGCAGAAACAGGACTTCAGGAAACTGAAATTGGATGATGGATCATTATATTCTACCACCCCCTAAAACTGACTCTGCCATTTCACTTGACAACAGTAATTGGATATATAAAACTTTCTACCTAGGTGGCTTCAGTTCAAACCCAAACCAGATTGTTAGTGTCCAGAAGTCATCCTGAGGTAGCTGTTTGCTGACCCATGAGAAATGGATTTATGGCCTCAGAACAGCTCTTAATTGGATACCAGGAGTGCTGATGCTGTAACGGGCAAGACCAGCAGCTGCTCATTTGGGGTAGCTATTCAGCCTTTGATCCGTCTTTGGGTAAAGAAAGAGAAAGCATTTAAAGAGCAGCCACGGTGCGTTCTTTACCCATGGGGGTGAGCTTAGCTTAGCAATTTGCACAACAACATAAAGCTGGTCAGCTAGCCTAGCCCAACACCTTACACCTAAAGTGAGAAGTCAGCTTTTGAGCAGTGTTCATAACATCGCTGGCACCAGTCGATTAGGTTAACCTAAGTCTACGGTGGAGGTGGGGGGAGGAGAGTGTCTCCTTCCTTTCATAGGAGCTTAATAGGATGTTATGAACCAGGTGATGTTACCTACTTTCATGCCATGGGAAGCTTCACCAGTTCATTTCCACACATTAAGCCTCTATTAAAGAGACAGGAGAATTTCCTGTCTGCTGGCAACCAGTGTTCCCTCTAAGCTGAGTTAGTGTGAGCTAGCTCACAATTTTCTAGCCTCCAGCTCACACATTTTTGTCTCAGCTCACAAAAAATGGCCCCAGAGAAAATTAATTTATGCAGTAGCTCACAACTTTAATGCCAGTAGCTCACAAAGTAGAACTTTTGCTCACAAGACTCCACAGCTTAGAGGGAGTACTGCTGGCAACTCTACTGAGTAGTGGAGGTCTTCATCCCAGCAAAGTCCCTTCTTCTGGGCCACGAGCTCTTTTAAAGATGCCATTGTTACTGCCTTTTGGAAGGATTTGTTGTATAAAGTGCAAGCAATGCCTATCCTGCTGCCTCTCCTTGCCTGAGTGTTGAGAAAAGCAGGATAGCGATGTGAGTTCCGGTTTTGACACTGGGGAGGTCATAATTCCAGACTCTACAGATGTCACATGACTTCCTGTTACATAATAGCAGGATCTTGTTCTAGAAAGACTGAAAACACTGCCATAAAGCTATTTTTCTCCCTCTCTCCTTTCACATCATGCTACATTTTTAGGATTTACAGGTTCTTGCCCTCACCTGGATGTCCCAGACCAGCCTGATCTTAGAAGCAAAACATTATCAGTCCTGGCTGGTACAGAGATGGGAAACCACCAAGGAAGTCCAGGGTTGTTCTGCAGAAAACCCCATGAGGCAGTGCTATAAGTCAGCTTGCATCTTGATGGCCCTTTCCACTCCTACCATTGATCAGACACCAGAACCAGAGCTCCAGTTTTTCTCTTGTAGTTTCTACACTATGAAACAGGCTGCTTTTGGAGATGAGGGAGGAGCCATCTCTAAATAAAAAAAAAGTCAAGATTCTAAATGGCTGTTCAGACACACAGTATAACCAGTTGTCGCTGCTGTTTCATACTGTATTAAAAGTGGCTGATCAGACAGCAACATCTGCTTCCCGGTATTAACTCGTAGTAGCCCCCCTCAATCCTTCTCAGAACCGGAGTATTTTGTTACCTGCTTCTTTGCGGTGTTTTTGAGTTTTTCGGTTTCACCTCATAGTTTCCCCATCTGGATAGTTCTCGACCAACTTCCGGATGTCTGAAGGCTGTCCCGGAGCAAAAGGAGCCTCAGACATTCGGTTTACGGGTCGCCATTTTTTTTACTACTTAGCGATATGCGCATAACTGCATAACCACATAATGTTTTAACCTATGTGCATGTGTGCGCATACGCATAAAAGTGGCGGAAAAAAGAACTGCATGGTGCCGTTGTGTGGACAGCAGAAAACGGTTTCACTGCGGAGTGATTCGAATTGCAGTATGGCTGTCTAATATCTGGAACAAAGGTATTCAGAACAGAACCAGGTCAGTTTAACACCGACTGAACATGCTGTGTGAACAGGGCCTAATAGAGGTAAACCAGCTTCTTAGTAAAAAATGCAAGATGGTCTACATGAAGGATTTAGGTTGCAGTCCTGGAGACTGGAACTATGCCTCATTGAATAAAATGAGGACTTACTTCCAAGTAGACCTGCTTAGGACTGTTCTCTCAGTACTCCTTCCAAATGAAATGTGAACTATGTGCTGAACAGTCAGAGAGAAAGGGACATTTTGTTTTCAGAGCTTTAAACCATGATCTCCCTGCAGTTGTTAAACCAGAAGTGGATCCCGTTTATCAGCCTTCTTGGTTTTCATTACCTAGTAGGGTTGCCAGCCTCTAGGTGGGGCCTGGAGATCTCCCACTTTTACAGCTGATCTCCAGTTGGCAGAGATCAGCTCCCCTGGAGAAAATGGCTGCTTTGAAGGGTGAATTCTATGGCATTGTACCATGCTGAGGCCCCTCTGCTCATGAAACCCTGCCCTCTCCTGACTCCACCCCCAAAGGCTCCAGGTATTTTCCAACACAAACCTGGCAACCCTAGCCTTCCAGAGAGGATGTCCTACTGCTTTTCAATTAAAATTCAATTAAAATGTAAAAAATCTGTAACAAGAATTAGTTTTACTTACCGTATATTAATGAAAGAATGGATCTCTGTCAATAGAATTGTTCCAATGAAACAGAATGGGCCATTAAGGATTATATTTAATAAGAAATTGAGAAGGATTTAAAGGGCAAAAATCCCTAATTATCTGCAGTACCTGTTGTAATAAAGGGAGTAGTGTTAGCTGTTGCCTGGAAACACATTGGACAGAAGAAAAGGGAGAAGAAATTGCTTCTTATCTGAAAAATTGTGTCTTACTTTTAAGTCAGGTTGCAATTAGCCAGGGACTATCTTCGTTCATTTCACTGTAGGAAGGAACCTTACACAAGCCCTTAAAAAAAAAAAAAAACGGAGGTTGCAAGATGGGAGCTTTTAGGAAATTGGGGTAGGCTGTCTGCCAATTGAAAACAGAAACTCTTTGTTCTGCCAGAACTGGAAGTACATGTTTTTAGCTGTTGCCCATTTCAATGAAAGATGCATTTTAAAGTGATTATTTTGTATTTTTAAGAAAGAATAAGGAGGTATGTTGTATTTTTCTTAAAGAAAACATCCTGATTTTCTGAAGTGACTTGCTTGAACTTTGAGTGTTGATTACCTGGTAAGAAACACAGCAGGTAATATCCCAGTGGCCCCATTAAACTGTAGAATTGTCTCTCAAAGGATATACTAGAAAACCTATGATTAATGAAAATCAGTACTGAAGATACAATAGCTGCAAGTGAGATATACTTCACTGCAGAAATAGGCTTCTGGAAAGCTGCCTCCACCACCTTAAGCACAATGCATGGGCACCTTTGAGAACGTCATCCAAAACAAAATATTGTTGAAAATAAAAGTTGTCAGGAGAGGGAGAATGGATAAAATTAAAACCAGATGCTGCCATAAACATAAACAGAAATATGAAGACTTTCCTGAGAGTAAGGCCCATAGTAAGCTACTGAAGGGGTGACAGAATATCTCTTCTGGCTGCCCTGATGCTTTCTCCTTACTGGCCAAAAGGCTGATACTCTTAGCTCCCACCCTCCCAGCCTGAGCCCTTGTATGGGAAGGGCCCCACTCACCTAAGCTGTGGGGGGCTCTTAGTGCTGTAGCTGGAGTGGTCGTGTTTCCGGGTAGGGTTGCTGGGTCTCTTCTGACCACTGGTGAGGGGTGGGGTAGGGTTACCAGTTCCAGGTTGGGGAACTATTGGAAAGTGGAGCCCGGGGAGGACAGGAACATCAGGGGTACAATGCCATAGAGTCCACATTCCTAAGCTTCCATTTTTCTTCAGGAGAATGGATCTCTGTAGTCTGGAAATGAGCTGTAATTCCAGGGGATCCACTGGAGGCTGGCATTCCTATTTCCTACCTTGTGTGTCTGCTTGTCAAAGGGGAACATGGCTTTAACAAGGGACTCAAATCTGTTTCTAAAGAGCTCTAGAGCAAGTATGTCCAACAGGTAGATCGCGATCTACTGGGGTCAGAGGTAGATCACCAGCCCCACTTGGTCTCATGGTTTGCTGGACAGGTGTTTGGGGGGGTTTTGATGATTGTCTGGTGTGGTGGTATTTGATTATTGGTGCCAGTATGATGAATTTTTATTTTTACTTTTAGAACTGCATTTGTGGTTTTGGCATCATCCAGAGGTCTTCAGTTCCTGTTGATCTTTAATACTTTTAGGACAGTGACAGTTTTGGACCAGATTCAACCAGTGTTAACTTAGCACCCCAGCCACTCCAGTATAACGAAGATGAGTGTTCCAAAGAAGAGCAAAACCTACCACTTTCGTGGTGAATCGGAAATGGAGTACTTCTTCATCATGGTGAAAGACAAGCGTTGTTGTCTACTTTGTAACGCCGCTGTATCCTTGCCCCAAAAGGATAATCTGGAGGCTCTGCATAGCAATAAGTTTGATGCTGATTTCCCACCCAAAAGTGAAATTCCTAAATTGAAGCTCAAAGAACTTAAATCTAAATTGGCTGCACAGCAATGATGGCAAAGCCAAGGTCACATTCAATCAAAGCAACCATGGCATTCTTCAAGGTCAGCAACCTGATCGCAAAGAAATGCAAACCTTTCAATGAAGGAGGATTTGTAAAAGATTGTTTTCTTGAAGCAGCAGACAATCTTTTTGAAGGATTTAAGAATAAGAAAGAGATCATAGCTGCTGTTCCAGATGTACAATTGTCAAGAAACACCGTTGTGTGGCAAATAGATAAGATGTGTGGAGACACAACTGAACAATTGTTGGAGGATGTTTCAGTTTGTGTCACTTTCTCACTCCAACTGGATGAATCTACAGACATAAGAGACATAGCCTAGTTATTAGTCTTTATCCGGATGGTTTTTGAAGACTTCAGTGTTAAAGAAGAACTACTTGGAATGATTTCTTTAAAAGGGGGAACTACCGGTCAGGAAATATTCAGCTCTTTCCATTCTTTTGTGACAAAGTGTAATCTTCCATTGCATAAACTTGTTTCCATCACTACTGATGGAGCGAGAGCAATGACAGGTGAGGTTAACGGTTTCATAGGCCTCTGTAGACAGCATGATGACATTCCAGATTTCCTTTCTTACCACTGCATCATTTACCAGCAAGTTTTGGCAAGCAAGAGACTCAATACAAAGACTGTCATGGACATCACTTTCAAAATTGTAAATTCAGTTCGTGGAAGATCAAAGACGGCTTTTCAATCTTACTCTTGATGAAGGGGCAGCGGAAATCATTTTGCACACAGATGTAAGGTGGCTAAATAGGCACAAATTTCTGCAAAGATTTTGTGATTTGCTGAATGAAATAAGAAGGTTTTTGAAGGAGAGGGGAGATGACAAAGCAGAGTTGGAAGATGAGGAGTGGTTATGTGATCTGGCATTTCTCGCTGACTTTACAGGCGAACTAAGTGATATGAACATTGAACTACAAGGTAAAAACAAATACATTGGCAAGATAATGAGTACAGTTTCATCCTACAAGAGCAAATTTGAGCTAATTATGACTGACCTTGCAAACAACACTTTTGATCATTTTCCTAATATGCAGGACCATCTGGGACAATATCCAAACCTTGTTTTTCAGAACAAAGTATGTGACAGAAATCTGCTGTTATCCAGGAATTTGAAAAAAGATTCTGTGACTTCCAAAGAATTAAAAAAGTTGTGGAGTACTTGTCATACCCATTCAAAGCAGATATGGACTTTAAGAAAACTACAGCTGCTATCAGTTAAAATTACTCATTGAACAAGGTGTCTCTTGAAAAAGAAATAGTATCCCTTAAAAATGACATTTTTCTCAAGACCCATGCTGAGCAAGAATCGTTTTGGAAGCTAGTGCCTAGAGACAAATTTCCCAACTTGAGAAAATGCAGTGAAGCTGTACACTCCTGTTTCAGTTCAACTTATGTGTGTGAATCTGTGTTTTCCCATCTGAAAATGACAAAGAGTACACAGCATTCCAACATGACAGATGAACATCTCCAGGATTCCCTGAGACTGGCCCTCATGCAATATTCACCCAACTTCAAAAAGCTGGTGGATGAAATGCAGGCTCAGACATCTCACTAATTAGCAAGAGCGAAGTTTTAAAGATTGCACAAGATCAGCCTGGATCAATATTTGACCTACATTTAACACAAATTACTCAATAAAAGTTAGTTATTAAGACAGTTAAAGAAACTTATAACAATAACAATTTAAGAAAAACTGTTTGCAGTTCTTTCTGGATCTTCGTCTCTCTCTCTTTTTTCCCCTTATTTTGCTTACCAGTAAATGAGAGAAGGTGCATTGTAAATGGGGTAGGGGGCAGTGGAACCCAACTTTGGTGGGTTAAAATCTAATTTGAAACTTAATTTTTATGGTGGTAGATCACCAGCACTTTTGTCCGGAAAAAATAGATCATGACCTGTTCGAAGTTGGACATGCTTGCTCTAGAGGGTTAGTTTGTCCAAGGGCTCCTACTGCTAAAGCCACAGTCCATCCTGTGGGGAGTTACCTGTATTTCCTCCCTTGTTATGTTCCACATATGAGTGGTGGGCTGATGCCAGAGGTGTGTGCCAGCATCACATACTCTATTTGGCTGCTTGCATCTCTTGATGCCTCAGGGAGATCAGTATGGTGTATTTGGTGGGTTGTTCTGCTATGGTTGTTCTCAGCGGCAGTCAACTTCTATGCTCTCCACACCTGTACATATTTCTTCTCTATTGAACAGGTATAGGATACCAAGTAGCAGCACTCAAACTTCACCAGGTCATCCAGGACTTAGGACTGGGCTGCCTGAGTGGAATTTGCTTTTTCTTTTCATGTGCAGTAGCATGTAATATCTCATCCTTTCTCTGAAACCTGAACTGAAATGCGTGATGATTTAGTTATCAAAGTTGGCAGTTTATGTTACAGCACTTGAAAAGTATGGAATGTGGGGAAAATTTCTTGAGAATAGTAGAAGCAATATACTCCTCACAAAATGCCAGGGTGACAGTGAATGGTGAACTAACAGAAACAATTAATATACAAAAAGGTACAAGACAAGGCTGTCCACTGTCACCTTTACTTTTCATTCTATCCTTAGAGGTATTGAACAATCAAATAAGAGAAGATGCAAGTATAAAGGGTGCTGTGATAAAAATGAACAATATAAACTTAAAGCATTTGCTGACAACTTAGTTTTTATATTAGAACAACCAATGGACTCTATAGACAGTCTCATAAACAAGATTAAACAATTTGGCTGTTGGGCAGAATTAAAGATTAATTATTACAAAACAAAATTTTTGACCAAGAACATGACAACAGAACAAATTCAACAAATTCAGCAAAAATCAGGATTTCTTCATGAAAAAAGAATTAAATATCTAGGTGTGGTAATTTCAAATAGATGCAGTAATCTAAAAGCAGACAACTATGATAAACTACTTAAAGAAATCTAAAAAGATCTGGAAAAATAGCATGACTTGAACTTGTCTTTAATGGGAAGAATAGCTCTGATAAAAATGAATATTTTACCAAGACTATTATTTCTCTTTCAAACTATTCCAATATTTCTAAATTGTGGATTTTTTCAAGAGCTAAATAAGATGGTTATCAAATATGTGTGGCAAGGCAAAAAATCCAGAATTAAATTAAAGACTTTGCAGGATTCCAAATTAAGAGCAGGTATGGGTTTCCCAGACTGGCAATTGTACTATAAAGCATCTGTACTTTTGTGGATAAGAGATTGGATGCTGTTGAAAGATAAGAGACAATTGCTTTTAGAAGGTCACGATTTGAATATGGGATGGCATGCTTACTTGTGGTATCAAAGACTTGAAGGCCACTCTTATTTTAAGAATCATTGGTTTCGGAAATCTTTGTACCATGCCTGGTCATGGTTAAAGCCTAAAATCTACTCAAAAGTTCCAAGATGGGTTTCACCAGTAGAAGCATTTACTCACCCAAATCTTTTGAAAGCATACCAGAATTACAGGTATGAGGATTTGTTGGGAAAAGATAATCAACTGAAAACCAAAGAAGAACTAGAAAACATGAACATTAAAATGAACTGGTGGATGAGAATGCAAGTTGAATCCAGATATGCTAAAGACAAGGTGATAGGCTTCACCAGTGAACAATACTTATTTGATAAAATTCTTTTGGGACCACAGGAAAAGTTAATTTCCAAATTATATGCATATCTACTTCAAATGAAGACACAAGATGAAGTTGTAAAGGATTACATGGTTCAATGGGCGAAAAATTTTGGATACAACATTATTTTAGAACAGTGGGAAAGATTGTGGAGCTTCAATGTTAAACTTACCAGGTCAGTGACTTTTAAAGAAAACCTCTATAAAATGTTTTATAGATGGTATTTGACCCCTCAGAAACTGTGCAAGATCTACACTAACATGTCTAATAAATGTTGGAAGTGCAACAAACAAATTGGTACTTTTTATCATATGTGGTGGACATGTGAGATGGTGAAAGACTACTGGAAAATGGTACATGAAATGTTACAGAAGATTATGAAAACGCAGATATATTTTAAACCAGAACTTTTTTTATTGAACATATTACCAGAGGACTATTCTAAAGAAATGAGACACATGTTGGCACATTTTAACACTGCAGCTAGAATCCTGTTGGCGCAGAGATGGAAATCTCAGGAAATTCCCTCGAAAATGGATTTGGTGGGAAAAGTTTTGGAGACTGCTGAACTTGACTTTTTGTCACAGTTGATGGCTGGGAAATCTAAAGAAGAAGCGAGAAAAAACTGGATGAAATTCTATGTTTGGTTGAACACTCAAGACTCTTAAGATTCTTTGGTGTGATCTGATTTCTTTTTCTTTTTTTTCCTGTGCTTATATTACAATATTTATCTTGAATCGAATTTTCAAATTTAATATGAATAAAATTATTAGAATACAATTAAAGATTTAGATTATATAACTTTAAAATGTTTAGATTAAAATAATAATAAGAGATAACATATGTCAAGAAAATGTGGTAGAATTATCCTTTTGGCTTTTGGAAGGTATTGTATAAAAATAAGACCAGAATGTATTGTGCTTTTACCCCTTTCCCTTTCTGTTCCCTATTTTCTAAACTTTTCTGAAACTAATAAAAACTTTTGAAAACTGGGATTTAGTTATCAAGGCTGGGGAGACTATTGGTAAGAGAAACAACTCAAGATAAACAACTATTTCTCATGTGTCAAATGTGCTGCTTATTACTTTGAATGGAACCACAAAGAAAAGAAACTTAAATGCATTACTTGGGTCACAATTGAGTCAGTGAGAAGTGGCTGGACTTCTTTTCCAAGAAAATAGAAATTTCTTTCTACACTTTCACAAACAGATATCAATAGTAAGACATGAACAATAGCCATCCTTGAACATTATCAGAGAACAGTTATAAATGGTCAAGCTCAGCCTAGCCCATGCAAGCAGTGGAAAGAAAGTCATATCCTTTTTAAAGTATCCAGTTGTTTCCTGAGTGGTTGTTTAGGAGAGTCAATTGAGCTAAAGAAGCTACCAATTCTTCCCTTTTAGAAAACAAGAGGTCCATAGCTTAGTGGCAGAGCATGTGATGTGCCTGCATAAGGTGCAGGGTTAACCTTGGTATCTCTAGCTCAACATTATCTAAGAATTCGAAGGGCTATTACTACATGGCATAGGCAATACTTGTCCAATGAGCCAACTCAGTGTATGATTCACATATAGTATAGTTTTTTCACCTCTGTTTAAGTATTAGTTTTTCAACTGGAATCAATGGGTGTTTATATGTAAAATCAAACTATTGTAATAAGGGACATATTTATTTCTGACAGGTAGTTACTCAAGGATTCTCATTTCCCATTCTCCAAAGATATATGCTTCCATGCTCTCCCACGCTAATGGACCCATGAAGTATTTTTGAGACTGAATTAAGTTATATCAAAATGGTAAACCAAGTGGGAAAATGCTTAGCACAAAAAAATGGAAGCCATGTTGGATTAATTGCAAGACAATGACTTGATTTTTAAAATTTATTCTCATTGTTTAAAGAGACCACTAGTGTCAACAAGTCCAACCCCCAACTAATGCAGAATCTACAACTGTAATATCCCCAACAAGCAGTTAACCAATCAATACTTCAAAGCTTCCAACAATGAAGAATCTGCCATCTCACAGGTGACTTATGCCAAGTAACAAAGAATGAGAAATTATCAAAGATTTCAGGTTTTCATGGCTGGTAACATCATTAGGGTTTGTAGAATCTTTCGGGCTCAAGTGCCGTGTTCTACTGGAGAAAGTTTTTCTTCCAGACGTTTCGTTCTCAGCTGCGGAGAACATCCTCAGTGGCGTTGCAGCCGGAGCAGGCGCTCTGACCTTCTTGGCTGCTGTGCATTGAGTGAGGCCAGGGCTGCTGGAGAGCTGCTATTTCTAGGCTGGAGGGGGTGTGGTGAAAAGGCAATTGGTTTGTGGATGTGCCCATTGTTTGGTGGGGCTTCCTGGAAACTGGCTGTTGAATGTGACCATTGTTCTGTGTTAATTGCTGGGAGTCACAGAACAATCAGCACATTCCACAGAACAATCAGCACAGTCAACAACCATCTTCCTTATCTTCACACCCCTTCCAACCCTCCCAGCAATTAACACAGAACAATGGTCACATTCAACAGCCAGTTTCCTTATCACTACCCTTCCAGGAAGCCCCACCAAACAATGGGCACATCCACAAGCCATGATGTCCCCAACCATACATCGCATGAAACCATAGTTAATGTGACCCATAGTTAATACAGCCAGTGCTTTCTTTGTAGCAGGAACTCCTTTGCATATTAGGCCAAACAACCCTGATGTAGTCATTCCTCTACAGGGCTCTTAGTACAAGGCCTACTGTAAGCTCCAGGAGGATTGGCTACATCAGGGGTGTGTGGCCTAATATGCAAAGAAGTTCCTGCTACAAAAAAAGCCCTGAATTCAGCCAATGGTTTCAGATACTGCTTTGGTATTCTGTAACAAGCCACAGTTTGTTATCATTTGGGTAATCACCATTACCACAGCTAGTTTAATGAAACCATGGTTTTGTGGAACATTCAAATTGAACTTCTATGGCAATGGCAACGCTAACAGCAACTATTACATTAACCTGGGGAAATTAAAATTCCAAAGAAGCTTTGGAACTTTTGGACTACTAGGATTAAGTGATGCCAGATGCTGGTCTCTGTTCATGTTATGACCCTCAGAAGCCTCTCTTTGAAGGGGGATGCCATACAAATTTGCATTCATGTTTTCTATGGGAGCCCAGCATGAATGTGTCTCAAAACCTTCTCTTGGATTGTGGCCCAGGTGTCAGCAGTGGGAAAATGTGCAAAAAACTAACACTTTCATCAGAATTAAGAACCAGACAATGGGACAGGCCCAAGGTGGTGATTCATTATGATTTTTTCTTAAGTTGACTTTGGAACAGATGGAATTTATCGAATGTCTGCCTTTTAAAAGAGAATACATTTCCTAATTAATTCAAATTACATTGGCCGCAGCTGCAGAGCAAATAAATTGAAGGGGGTTGGGAGAGAGTAAGCTTTTGCTGTAATATGTCGTTCTTTTTTCATGGTGTAAACACATTAATTAATGAGATTTGTGTGAGCCGACTACAGTTGCAAGTCAAGGGAACCGTTCATTCTCCTTACAATGTATGCAGGGATTTCTGGGGCAGTCTTTGCACTAAGCCTCTCTGGGAGCTATTTGGGTAGAGGAAGTCCCTTGGGAAACCTCTTGCAATAACTTCAAAGGACAATTTAAATAGGAGGTAATATAGATCTTCCACACCGGGAACCTTCTGCTGTGTTTCAGAGAAGGAAGACAAAATAGCTCATCATATGTTTCTATACAGCAGAAGCAGTTGGAGACAGGAGCTACCCCTCATACAGACGTAAGCAAAGCAACAATGGATACTTCTCCGGGGGTTACTTGGGAGGGTTTGCCTTACACTGTTAGTGCTCCAAACATTTTAAGAAGTATATGTCACCCAGCAAGATCACAATTTGCAACCATGCAGGGATCTAGGGTTGACTTTTCCTGTTTTGATTGCCAGGGGGGGAGGGGGGGAGGGTTGTGTGTTATTGTTGGTGCATGCTGCCTAGAGGATGATCTTTTTTGATATTAAACATTTTAATTCTGTAATGACAGCAATAAATTCTTGAGGGATAGCTGTGTTACCTGTTGTGTCCTAAAGAGAGCTGTGGCACCTCAAAGACCAACTAATGCACTGAACATATGAAGCTGCTTTATATGCCATTTGTCTTTCAAGGTGCGTACAGTCTCCTATGACCAGCAGTGGGTCGCCAAGTCTCATCTCAAGATCTTTTCTATTTTCTACTTCCTGGTGCTTTTTTGTAACTAGGACAGAACCCGGGGCCTTCTGTGTGTCCAGCACTGAGCCTTGTCCCCTCCCAAGTCCCACTTTTTCACATGCATAACTTCCCATGAGACTACTCCTAGTCATTACGGCTTTAATTATTGTTATTATTAACATTATCTCTATTAACAACAATACAGAATTGAGCTTTCGGCTTTGCTTTCTCCAGAATGTGATGGTGCAACTCAGCCACTTGCTTGCTCACTCTAGCTGGTAGGTTCACTTGCCTATAATTCTCCCACCTGCTTATTCAAGAACTCTATACTGACACAGATGGTGACAGCCGTTGTCACAGATTTAAAGTAAAAACTGAAAAAAAAATCTGATTAAGTCTCTGTTTAAAGTGCTATCAAATCTCAGCCAATGTATGCCATCCTAGGGTTTTCAAGACAAGGGACTAATGCAGGCCATTGTCTTCCTCTGCATACTGACCTTGGAATTCTCCTTGGTGGTCTCCCATCCACCTACTTACCAGGTTTGACCTTGCTTAGCTTCTGTGATCTGATGAGATCATGCTAGCCTGGGACATGCAGTTCACAATGATTAAAACTATAGTTGTAACTGATTTAACCCTATTGACATTTTTTAAAAATTTTGCCAAAACTTAAATGTTCTTGTTCTGAAGACAGCAAATGAAAGGAACACTTTAGACCAGGGATCTACAGTTGAGCCATGGAGTGGCCATGGCTCCAATGATACAGCATTTGCTTGGCATGCAGGAAGGTCTCATCTTCAACTCCTTGCATCTCTAGTTGTTGTTGTTGTTGTTAAGTCAGGTAGGAGGTAATATGAAAGACCTCTATCTGAAACTCCGGAGAACTGATGCTAGTCTGAGTAGACAATAATTATCTCTATGTGCTAATGGTCTGATTCAGTATGAGGCAATTTCATGTGGGTGCCCAACTTTGTTAAGGTTGAAAAAAGGTATTGGACACCCAATACTCTCTCTAAGCTGTGGAGTCTTGTGGGCAAAAACTCTACTTTGTGAGCTACTGACATTAAAGTTGTGAGCTACTGCATAAATTATTTTGCTCTAAGGGTCATTCTTCCTGAGCCAAGACAAAAATGGGTGAACCAGAGACTTAGAAACTGTGAGCTAGCTCACACTAACTCAGCTTACAGGGAACACTGGGCACCACCACAAAATGGTTACTGTGAAGGGGCAATTACAGAACATCATGAGTTTCCAATCCATGCACACTCCTATGATAGAGAGGCAACTTTTCCCCAATGTGTGCTCCCTGCAGACCTAAAGGTGATTCTTCCCAGGGCCTATAAAGCATCTCCTGCTCCAACGTAATAGAGGAAAGACAGTACTGGCTCTTTTTATTTGGGGAAATAAGTATATTTGCAGAATCATAGTGTTGGAAGGGACCTGCAGGAAAGAAGCAAGTGGGCATCAGGAAACATTAGCCACAGTATATATATTGGCCACTATGTGACACAGAGTGTTGGACTGGATGGGCCATTGGCCTGATCCAACATGGCTTCTCTTATGTCATCAGGCACTACCATGTCCACAGGCATCACATTAGGGATCACCACTTTATACCTATTCAGGTGTTCAAAACCAGATATGCTTAGGAAGTAAAGGGCAGAACGAACTTGTGTCCACTGGCCCTGAACAAAACTGACTGCAATGAAACATAAAAAGAATCCCACTGGATCAGACTAGTGATGTCCATCTAATCCAGAATCCTGCTTCACACAGCAGCCAACCAGTTCTTCTGGAGGGCCAACAACAGGACACAGAAACCAAGGCCTTCTCCTGATATTTCTTCCTGGACCTGGTATTCATAGGTGCACTCTCTGAATACAGAGCTTCCCTTTAGTCACCATGGCTGGTAGCCACTGATAGACCTATCCTCCATGAAGCTGTCTAATCCCCCTATAAAGCCATCAGTCCTGTGGACATCACTACATCCTCTGGTGGCAAATTTCCTTTTAAACCTTTCCCATGTGCACTTGAATGCATGATGGCACCACTGTGTCATCAAGACTGTAGCTGTTTGCACAGGCTTGCATGCATACAGGAGCTTGCTGCACTCATTGGCACTCAGTAGTATGTCTGTATGTTCAGGCAAGAGGCCAGTGAGAGCATTCTTGCTGCCCTCTATGTGCATGTGCCATTTTGAAACACAACAACTTCAGAAATTTTTTTTTTAAATATACTTGATTTCATGAACACAAAATCTTCTTTATTATTCTCACCCCTTTGTGGGGGAAGGCAAATTGTGACCCTCTTGTGTTTGTGAACTGGCTATATGTATCATCCTGTTGCATTCTCTTCCAACTCACCTGGCATTTGTCAGCCATTATTTTAAACACAACAGCCTGTTAACAGAGGAAAAGGTCAAGAGATATGTTTTGTTTGCTCACAGTTTCCAGGACTGAACTGACATGAGCAAAGCTTTCCTCACCCCTAGTTGAAGTTTCACATAATTTTGTGAAACATGATTTTATGAAAGCATCCTAATAAAGTTCAAAGTGTAACAAGCAACAGTTCCACTTTTGGGTGGGTAACCCCTTCAGGGAATCGGTGTGCAAATAGTAGGAAGGGGACCTTGGAAGGAAAGCAGAATGGCTGGCAGCAGCCTGCTCGGTGGATAGAGCCCTCCAAGTTGTCCGTATCAGCTAACCAACCTCCAGAAGTAGTTGCAGAAACGTTGCTTTTCAACTTCTGTAACACTGTTTCAGCAAGAATACTTTTTGGAGCTATATGAGATATCAGTTCCTGCAGAACTCGCGACTTCCTTAACTGGCATGCTTTGTAAAAACACACAATCTAAGCTTTGATGAATTCAGCGCTTTGATTAAAACTTACTGCCCTACTAAATAATCCTTGAATTTTTTTTTGCCTCACTCATATATAAGAGTGCACAGGGATTTTGAACAATGTGCCACCAATATGCAGATGATACCCAGTTCTGTTTGAAAAGTGGGGGCATGGCTCAGAGGAAGGGCAGCTGCTTGGCATTCAGAAGTTCCCAGGATTTAACCCTTGGTGTCTCCAGCTGAAAAGGATCAGGAAGTCAAAGACCTAGAGAGCCACTGCCGGTCATAGTAGACAATGCTGATCTTGAGAAATCAGTGGTCTGACTCAGTATAATGCAGCTCCGTGTGTTCGTGTGATTCTACCCTAGAAGATGAGTTATGTGGATCTGTGGAACTCCTGAACAAATGCCTGAAGAAGGGAATGGGATGGATGAGGCACATTGACAACAACTCTGGGACCCCTGAGGGGAAAGTCACTCAAGGGTTAGGAATTCAGCCTGTCCTGGAGGGGGCTGCACTGTCCCGGAAGGAGCAGGTTCATAGTTGGGGTGCTACAAATTTCACGGTGAATGAGTTTGACAGCCAAACATACTGTGAAGGTCTCAAACAAATGTCAGAAAGCATTCTTCATTCAGTGGTGCTTTTTTAAAGGAATCCATGAAAGATGTTAAGTAAAAGCCAATATCCTGCCTGTCCCCCCTACAGTCCCAGTAAATCATTACATGTGGCTAGCAAGCACACGGAAGATGGGAATGCATTTCTACCATGGTGACCTGGTAACTATAGCAACTACAGTGCTATGATAAGTTATCCTAATGCTTTCTCCAGTCAGCAGCAGGACACAGATAATTTATACCATTTCATTGTGTCTCTGTCCACAATGATATGGAAGCTTTGTAAAGCTTGCTGAGCAGCACACGGTAACACATTGTGAAAGGCTTCTGAGTGACTCTGCTGGTGTGTGTTTATATTCATGAGACTCTCTTCTATAAAGCAGATGCTTGTATCACATGAATGTGGGGGGGGCAGATTTTGGACAACACTATTAAACATCTGTTTGGTAGGAAGATTTGAGGGTGCTGCCTCTTTCAGATTGCACAGGTCAAACTGAAATGTTGGCTGGCAGAACTGGGCATTTCCTGGGCAACCTGTAGCCTTCAGTAAACTCCAGGGGCCCTGTTCCGCCCCACAAGTATAAACCAGACTCTCAAATCAGTTCTGCAATAGCCGTTTAATCTGGCCTTCATACCAATATGGTAAGTAAGTGGTTAACAGCTCCTCTCCTCTCATGTGGCCCACACATCCTCCTGTTGTTTCCGCAGGCACTCCCCCCACAACAGTCTGGGCTGCCGCTTTTAAGGCTCACCTTTGGAGCTCTTTGGCTTAGCCAACTTGCTGCCCTACCCACTTCCAGCTCCTGCTAATTGCTGCTGGCTCAGTGGGCTCTAGGGTCATTAGCCCATACCATCTCTGCCTGGGGCTTGCCTTGCCTTCCCAGAGCAGGCTTCTCAAAGTTGTTTGTCCACCCTTTTGTTCCTAGAAGTGCCTCAGGGCTTTCCTCATGGGATGTACCTCCTGGCCTCCAGTAAGTGGGCACTCTCACCCACCTGCCTTTGTCATATGTTGCCATTACAGGTTCAAGGCCAATTCTCCTCAACAACTGCTTCCTAGAAGTTTGCTTTGGGAACTATGTACAGGATGAAATACCGCAGATAACTTTAACCATACCTACCGGTACCTTTCCCAAAGAGACTTTCTGGCATGTCCTGTTGCCACAGATGCAGTCTCCTGCATGCCCCCTGAGTTAACAACTTGGAGGGGCAGATAGACTTTCCCCATTTGTCATCTCAAGCTACCTTGTTCCCATTCCTTGTGCATCCCAGCTGTTAGATTAGCTAAGTGACATAACTGACATCTGCCAGCCAACAGCTTCTCCTTCTCTCCCAGTATGACTTCCAGTGACAAGATCCTCCAATTTTGCTTGACTGTTAGGAGGGCAGCTTCAGATTTTTGAGTAATCAGAGCCCAGCTGATTTTTGCATAATGAGTAATCAATGAGTGGGGCTAAATTTATGTCAAATGCAACCATTACAGCTTCCACCCTGAAGAATCTGTGGGTTGCTAGGAATTCTCCACTTTAGCTTCCCATCATGCATAGCTACAGTTGCAAAGTTTTCCTGTAAGTATTGGAACTATACTTCATCAACTCCAACCAGTTTGGTGTAGTGGTTAAGAACAGTGGACTCCAACCTGGAGAACCGGGTTTGATTCCCCACTCTTCCATATCAAAGCACCTGGGTGACCTTGGGTGAGTCACAACTCTCTCAGTCTCTCACCTACCTCACAGGGTGGCTGTTGTGGGAAGAAGAAGGGAAGGTGATTGTAAGTTGCTCTTAAACTCCTTCAGATAGCGAAGGGCGGGGATAAAACCTACTCTTCTTCTAACCATCCAAGTTTGGGGTGTGTTTTCTACCCTGGTTACACTTTTGATGGCAGAATGCATGGCGAAGTGGCTGTACAACTTTGTCTTCCAGGGACACTGCCACCTGTAACTGAGTAAACAACCCAAAGTAATACTAGTTACCACCTAGTGTTTGCTTTCCGTAAACAAAAACACACCTGAGGTTCAAAACAATCCCAGAAATCTATGTACTGTGGTAGGTTTTTTTAACCCAAGGGGCAGCTGTCTCGGGCCCCATGCTGCACCCCCATAACATAACTGGGGGGGGGAGGGAAGAAGAGCAGACTCCAGCTGCTGTTACCACTCATGTCCTCTCCATCCAGGGTCTGAGTAGCCAGCTTCTGTTGGTGGTGGATCCTGTCTGCTTTGTTCAGGGACCCTTGTTTGAACCCAGTTGGGGGTTGGGTCTGGAGTGTTTCTGGGGCCCCATCCTGGAATTTTGCCCAAGGTTCCATACTTAATAAGACTGCCCTTGTTTTTACCCCAGGGCCATTTATCATATTGTGGTAGAAAATGCCCCATGAGTCAATGAAGAAAAAACATTGATCCAGAGATCTATTTTTAAGTGTTCAGAAGAGATGTAGCCTCTCAAGACAGTCTGATGACCCTGCATGATAACCTAGCCACTATGTAATCACAGAGAGCTATATCAGGGGGGGCAGAAAAATACAGGAATGTTAAAGTAAAGGTAGTCCCCTGTGCAAGCACCAGGTTGTTACCAACTCATTGAGTGATGTCACATCAGGACATTTTCTTGGCAGACTTTTAAGGGGTGGTTTGCCATTGCCTTCCCCAGCCATAGAAAATATTAAGTTTAGATGTTTTCTTTTAAAATGTTTTTGCTAGTTGTCTAGTTTCTTAGGTTTTGTAGTTTCTGTTATTTCAATTTCTTTAAAAGGTTATAATTTAGTAAAGGTCCCATACTGGTGTAAGTCATTCAATATGCAAAAGGGGATGAGGGTATCTATGTCATTCTGTCTCATGCCTGCCTGAGTATGTTTCCAAGCTCTAGCCGCCCTGAGCCTGCTTTCACAGGGAGGGCGGGATATAAATTGAATAAAATAAATAAAAATGGTGTGTGTGTGAAGTCCTGTCACATTGTAGTTACCCATGGCAGTACCTGTAGGGTTTTCAAGGCAAGAAATGAACAGAGGTGATTTACCATTGCCTGCACCTGCCTTGGTTGGGGCTGAGGGCATCCAACAAAGTGGCCTCCCTCGCTGAAGCTTCTCCATCATTCTGAATCAGACCTGGGTCATCTGGTCAGGGTGACAAGCAAATGTGTTTTTGTGGGAAATTTCTTGCCCTGGTCCAATGGAAATTGGTCTTGGGGTATAAATATATCCCAGAATACAATATGTGTACACAGGGCTTTTTTTGAGCCAGAATGCACTGGAACGCTGTTCCGGCTGGCCCGGGCAGCATTCTGGCCAGCCCAGTCAGTGTTCCAGCTCAGCCTAGGCGACTTCCCCCGCTGTTAGGCAGGGCTCAGGGAGGGCAGCCGGGCTTGCGCAGAGCCTCCAGACGTCCAGGTGTCGGGGTGGGGTTCAGGGAGGCCAGCTGGGCTTGCACGGGGCCTTTAGATGTCCAGGTGTCGGGCGGAGCTTAGGGAGGCTAGCCGCGCTTGCATGGGGGCCTCCCAATGTCCCACTGTCTGGTGGGGTTCAGGGAGGCCAACTGTGGTTGCTTGGAGGCCTCCAGACATCCAGGTGTCAGGTGGGGTTTAGGGAGGCCAGCTGTGCTTGAGCAGGGGCCTCCCAACGTCCCACTGCATGGCGGGGTTCAGGGAGTCCAGCTGTGCTAGCGTGGAGGCCTCCCAATGTTCTGCTGTCTGGCGGGGTTCAGGGAGGCCAGTTGTGCTTGCATGAGGCCTCCTGACATCCAGCTGGCTGGCGGGGTTTGGGGGTCAAGCTGCAGAGCCCGGGCTTCTTGGACGTCAGCAGTTTTACAGGTGAGTTGCTGCTATCCCCTTTCAGTTTCTTTCTTTCTTTCTTTTCCTTTCTTTTCTTTTCTTTTTCTTTCTTTCTTTCTTTCTTTCACCCTTTCACCCTTTCCCTCTTTTTTTCCTTTTTTTCTTTTTCTTTCTCTATTTTTTCTTTTTTTTCTCTATTTTCTCTATTTGTTTCCAACTGTCTCCCCCTCCCTCCCCTCATTATTTCTTTTTGTCAGTGTTTTTTCTTTCTTTCTCTTTCCAACTCTCTCCCCCTTTCATTTATTCATTTTTTCTTTCTGTCAGTCTTTTTCTCTGTCTGCTTAATTTTCCACTCCCCCACTTACTTTCTTTCTTTCTTTCTTTCTTTCTTTCTTTCTTTCTTTCTTTCTTTCTTTCTTTCTTTCTTTCTTTCTTTCTTTCTTTCTTTCTTTCTTTCTTTCTTTCTTTCTCCCTGTTTACCTTCTTTCCCCCTCTCTTTATCTTCCTTTCTTTCCAACTTTCTCCCACTTTCATTCATTCATTTTTTCTGTCAGTCTTTCTTTTTCTCTGTCTGTTTGCTTTATTTTCCACTCCCCCACTCTTTCTTTCTGTCAGTCTTTCTGTCACTATTTCTTTTTCCCTGTTTGCCTTTTCCCACTCCCCCTTCCTTCCTCCCCCTCCTCTCTCTGTCAGTCAGTCTTTTTCCCTATTTGCTTCATTTCTCTTTCTTTCTTTAAGCACTACACCATGCTGGCTCTTGTGATCGAGTAGTGTGTTGGAATTTGATTTTTTTTTTCTGGGATAGCTATATATTTATGGCTTTGTATATGTATATGGCTATATATTTCTGGACTTTTTCCAATGCTAGAATATCTTTTTTGAGGTGTGATGACCAGAATTGTTACCACACCACAAAAAAGATATTATAGCACTTTCGGCGATGACAGATGTGTGGTCTAGTATGCAAATATTGATGATGTCAGAGGTGTGACCTCGCATCCTAATGAGTTCCTGCTGGGCTTTTTCTACAAAAAAAGCCCCGTGTGTACACCTTTTTACAGGATGGGTAAAGGATTGTGGTAGAAGTGTGGGTACTCCTGGACTGTAGATTTTGTCATCACAGTGTTACTATTTTCCACATTTGATTCCAGCACCAGCCAACTTTTTTCTTAATCTCCCCCTATTGTCCCCCATTCCACATGGCTTTTGTCCATCCAGTTCCTAGGATTTCCATCAAAGCTGTTTTGGGTGTTCCTCTATTTTCCACCACTTGAACAGCTGATTGGGTCCAACCTCATGAGTTCAGCTCACTATGTGTAGCCCTGTGACATATCATTGTGTTTATTTTTTTCCCATTTCTTTACCTCATTTATAGTCCTCCACTGAGATGGTTCTTTTAGAAATCCCTACATTAGAAATAAAAATTAGAAACTCCTCATGGTAATACATTCATTCTTTCATTATTCTGCACAGAACAGTGAGATATTGATTGCAGCTACACAGTTCTCAGTTTTTCTATATGACTTTAATGAACACAATTGTAGAATGCTAATTATTCTCTCTAATAATCTGGCAGGTTTTGTTTAGAACATAAAGCTAGGACCAAATTGAAATGGTACAATTGGTGTAATAAGATTTCATCTGTTTTAAATACTGCTTGGTATTTCATTGTCCCAACCAGCCTTGACAATAAATTTTACCGCCAGTCTCTATTCTAGCCAGGCTAATTTGTGAACAAATATATAATAGAGTTGGTCTGATTACAAACTGCCTTACAGCCCATTTGCTTTTCATTAGAATCAACATGGACATTCAATGATGTTTTTTATCTCACCATCCTTTCATACAATACTATGAGTTTTCCATTTGATTGAAAGCTCAGTTTCCATTTTATTGAATGGCTCCATCAGAGAAATTATGATGCATTTACTCTCCTTTTGTATTAAATGGCTGAAAGGCAAAATCTTTCACTGAGGAAGTTAATACAACAAATGCATAAATCCATTACTAAACTGTGCTCTTGATACGACCCACCATCCCTGTTTATGTATCAATGCACTGCGATGGCTTTTGGTAGTTTAAATAGAACCACAATAGGAAACCTTCCTGAATAACCCATATGGGATGCATCAATACTAAAATCTATTCAGACCACTGCATTCAAGCCACTTATACATATGGCACATATAAAGACATAATGACATGCAATGGTACTTGTGTTTATCTGGTCAGGGAGCCTTATAAGCAATAGTGCTAGTTATATTCCTGGATTGCACCACTTCAGCATGCAAGTATGGCAGGGGGCCCCATTGTGGTATCCATGGGTGTCATGGTGCCCACCAACACCTTATCTGGTGTCCACTAAGTGTCTTTAGGATGGGTGGGACCAGGTAGGGCTTTTGCCCAGCAAAGCTTCTGATTGGCCACTGGGGATTTGATTGGCTGTTAAAATGTGGTTTTTGGCAGCAGCTGCCACCACAACCCAAGGATCTACACTGTGTGACTGAACTTCAGTCACAACTGGGAGAGCCAGTGTGGTGTAGTGGTTAAGTGTGTGGACTCCCCACTCCTCCACATGGGTGACCTTGGGTTAGCCACAGTTCTCTGAGAACTGTTCTCAAAAGAGCTCTCTCAGCCTTACCTAACTAACAGGATGTCTGTTGTGGGGAGGAGAAGGAAAGGAGATGGTAAATGACTCTTAGACTCCTCCGGGTAGTGAAGGGCAGGGTATAAATCCAATCTCCAGTTGCTTCCTGTGACCTCAGAAATTTTAAAAGAAACCTAGCAACTTGACTAGTCATAAAGGAATTTCACCTACCTCACAGGATGTCTGTTGTGGGCAGGGGAAGGGAAAGGAAATTGTAAATGACTCTTAGACTCCTCCAGGTAGTGAAGGAAATCCAATCCCCAATTGGTTCCTGTGACCTCAGAAATTTTAAAAGAAACCTAGCAACTTGACTAGTCATAAAGGAATTTTAATTAGATAAAAGGTAAGAGACAAGCCATTTGTCAGGTTGATTGGTAAAATTATGAATGAGGGAGCTAATTAAAAAATTCCTCTGCTCAAGTTGACAGTGACTGTAGAGTAAAACATGCGATATAGTTTCAGGGACTCTTGCCCAGCATGGGCAGAGCCTTTTGGTGTGAGGCTTCCATGAATATTTGCTGTAGATGACTGCAGTAGGCAAGATGTCAAACCTAGTGAACATGAAGGCTCTGTGGGTTTAAGGAGCTCTGATGGAAGAAACAACCAATGTATCTGTGGGATCATCTCCTCCAGTATGTCCCCAGCAGACTGTTATGCTCCTTGGATAGCAATCTGCTGGTGATCCCTGGCCCCAGAGATGTCCAGCTGTCCTTGACGAGGGCCAGAGCCTTTTTGGTCCTGGCCCCAACCTGGTGGAACTCTCTGCTGAATACCATCAGGCCCTGTGGAATCTCACACACAGGACCTGTAAGGCACAGCAACAGGACAGCAACAGTTTGCATTCTGGCTGGCACCTTCTTCTCCTACAGGCTACTCAATTCCTTCCCCCACCCCCATCACCACCACCTACAAGGTGGCTGCAGTCCAGAATAGGGAACTGTAAAATTTCGCTATCTGATTCTTTTCAGACTTACTGTATTATTTATTTATTTATTTATTTATTTATTTATTTATTTGTAATTTATATCCCGTCCTTCCCACCAGGTGCCTCAGGGCGGCTTACAACATATAAAAACCAACATAAGAGTATAAAATTAAGCATAAAAGTTTAAACATTTCACAATTTACATAGTTAAAATCTAAACATTTCTCACGGTTATATACTTAAAACATTAAAGACATACAGCGATCTTACAACTACACGTTTCAGTGCCGGTTAGTTGTGAGCCAGCTGGAAGAGGACTGTCTTACAGGCCCTGCAGAATTGAGCAAGATCCCGCAGGGCCCTTACCTCTTCCGGCAGCTGGTTCCACCAGGAAGGGGCCATTACCGAGAAGGCCCTATCCCTTGTAGTTTTCAAACGGGCTTCCTTTAGGAGCTGTATTAGTACTTCTTATGCATTTTATCCTATGACTTTGATGTTTTTATTAAATGATGTACATTTCACAGAGCCCTGCAGTAGCAGCGGTAGGGCAATCTATAAATGTAATTAAATAAATAAATAAAATATGCAGCCAAAGTCCCATAGTCAGAGAAGATATCTAAGTCTGAGAGAGAGCAAGTTCTATTTGCTGCTGCATACAGGGACTGCCT
This sequence comes from Heteronotia binoei, assembly GCF_032191835.1. NCBI lineage: Eukaryota > Metazoa > Chordata > Lepidosauria > Squamata > Gekkonidae > Heteronotia > Heteronotia binoei. The sequence continues at coordinate 145,948,362 of NC_083226.1, read as the reverse complement.
ATCAATATCTTTTAACCTCCGGCACAGCAAGCAAAAGGCTTGAGGTCTTCCAGGTGGTACTCCAATCAATTTAATTTTCCTTTAAATTTGACACAATCAATTGCTAGAGTAAGTATTTGAGAGCATAGTATATACATAGCTAGGGTATTCTGATAAAAAGTGGATGCACAGCCAGAATGTTAAGGTCTGAAGCCAGATCCTCATCTCTAAGACACACAGACTGGTCTCCAGGCACATGGTTATGTATCCAACACACTTGCATAAATCCATTACTAAACTGTGGATTTATGCCCCTCTATCTTGTGTGTGGGATGACTTCCAGGCAGACAAATCCAAACTACAGCCCCCAGAGGGCACAGGTGCATAACACCATCACACACACACCCCATCCCACCCCCATATACCAATCTAATCTAACCTTACAGCCAGGGGTGGAATTCTAGCAGAAGCTCCTTTGCATATTAGGCCGCACACCCCTGATGTAGCCAATCCTCCAAGAGCTTTAGAAGGCTCTTTTTTGTAAGCTCTTGGAGGGCTGGCTACATCAGGGGTGTATGGCCTAATATGCACAGGAGCTCCTGCTAGAATTCTACCCCTGCTTACAGCAAAATATTTTTCACAATTCTGAATTAAACAGTAGTAAAAATAATACTGATCTTTCTGAACAGTGTGTCTAACCTTTATATTTTCAAAGTATACGTTAGCCTCTCAAAATTAAGAGTGTTTTTTCCCCTCCCCACACACTATTGAGCCATGATAAGATGAACCATATTCCGTCCATTCCAAAAGTCCTCAGCTCTGGGGGTTACAGTTTTGGTCTAAAGAAAATCCCTGCTGTTATCTTTAAAGCTATTTTCCATTTCATTGCTGCAGATAATAACTTGCTGATAGGAAATCATCTGAACCAGGGAGGGTGGGGGGAAAGTGTATCGTGATCTTATCAACTACTGAAACCTTTAGGGGGAAATGTAGTTTGACCTAGGAAAGTCTCTTTTTTTAAAAAAAAAAAAAAAGTAAAACAATTGTAACAAGTAAAATGATAGTTTATGTTTGCTAGAGTACCCTAGGTGAACATCAGAACATCCATCTATTGCTGACATTTCCAACTCATTCTGACTGGCACCCTTTTCCAGGGCAGCCAGCTGGAAACAGCCATCTAATAAATGGTAGAGCCTGGAATGATTCCAACATTAACATCTGGTGCTCATGGGATGGCTTTTAATTCTGTGAGAGCACATCACTCCTAGAGGCATGACATGGAATAGGTGATCCACATTGCTTTTCTCAAATAAGCCCATGAAGAGACACATACTGTCAGACCAGCACTTTATACAGCTGACTGACACAAAGAAGTCGAGGTTCCTTCTCTTCTCTGCTTGACTCTGCTACATAACAACAGGAGAGAATGATATCACAGTCTCAGGAGTGCTGGGATTAGAAACAACACTCATGAGAATGGGAGAGGGGGGAAAACACATCAACAACAAATGCAGTAGGCACACTGTGGGAACTGAGAGGACAGGAAGAAATCCTGACTTTGGATGCTTTTGGCTGCTGCTGCTTTATTTTCCATCATCACACAACATCGATGACATCTGTGCAGGAAAAATAGCTGCCTCAGAGCTTAAGCAGCAGCAGTTTTTGTCAAGGCTGTATGAGTGACTAGGCAATGTTTTCCAGAATATGAAGCTGGATCCAATAACTCTTGCACTAAGATGGATCCAATTTTATATAACTTGTGGCTTAGTATTGGCCAAAGGGAAGAAGATGTAACAGCAGGAGAGTCCTTAGGTCCAAACTACCAATGTGAACTGGTTTTATCTGCAAAGATTTTACCCACTTCTTCTGTCCCTGAAGTGACTTGCAGAATAAAACTGATAAAACAGCACATTTTGTGGGGGGGTGGGGAGAGAATCAATAGCAAGAACAATTTGTCTAGCAACCCAAGAGGGAAAGTATGTTTCCAACAATCAGGCCTCTAGAGACGTGGCATATAAACATGTTCTTTAAATAACAGAAAAACCAGACCTATCCTTTAACAATGCACTAAACTTGCAGGGGGGCTGTAACAAATACAGTTCTGCAGTCCCCACAATCAGTAAAGGATGCAACTCAGTTTCCAAAGCCCCTCTGGAATAGGATTGGTCTTGCACAGTTCCCAAAATGCTTGTCAAAGAAGGTGTCCTATGCATCATCCTTAGCAAGCCTTTCCAAAGGGTGGGTGCCATTACTACAAAGTCCATTGATTTTATAAAGACCAAAAGGAGCTCTAAAAATAAGAAAGCACTGCTAGATTTATTTATGTAAAATATTTGTCTCCTTTTCATCTGAGCCTCTCAAAGGAGCATGCTCAAACAACGGGTATACAAACCTCTGAAATGCACTCAGGTTTGCTGATCATGCTTTACATACTTGCTGCAAGAAACAATGATATTGATGTAGCAGACATGATTGCAGTATGCTAGAGCTTTTGACACTTTAATTTGCACTGTAACACTATGTCTTTTTCTCTCTCTCTATCACTCTGTATTTTTAAAAGTAACTGGTTATGGTGACTTATGTTGGGTTACAAGGAAGACGATTCCCAGATTAAGAGTTTCAGCCTAGTTCAAAAGACTACATCAGCAAGCAGCACAGTGTGGAATTTACTTAACAGAAAGTTATATTGGACTGTATCATACTGCCTATGAACACAGGTGCAAATACTCAGCAGTATTCTATCTTTTAAAAAAAGATTAGAACTGCAGTGTAGTGGACAGTACAGGAAAGCACCTTCATAATGGAATAAAATTGTAGTCCACTCATGATTATTGTAGGTATCACTTGCTTTTACTGCAGTGTTCTAGACCATATAGTGGCCCCGTGGTGCAGAGTGGTAAAGCAGCAGTACTGCAGTACTGTGGTCTGAATTCTCTGTTTACAACCTGAGCCCGATTCCAGCGGAAGCTGGTTTCAGGTAGCTGGCTCAGGTTGACTCAGCCTTCCATCCTTCCGAGGTCAGTAAAATGAATACCCAGCTTGCTGGGGGGAAAGTGTAAAAGACTGGGAAAGGCAATGACAAACCACCCCATAAAAAGTCTGCCATGAAAACGTTGTGAAAGCAATGTCACCCCAGAGTCGGAAACGACTGGTGCTTTCACAGGGGACCTTTCCTTTCCTCTAGACTGTATAACCAATTTCTTTGTTGTTTTTAGTATTCCTGCCTTAGTTTGTTGTTTGCATTTTTGCTCTAATTCTGCAGTCCTCATTCAACTGCATTGTTCACTGGTTGTCTCATGCTGTCTGATTGCACTGCTTGACATCCTGTAATACCCCTTGGGTTTCAGCAAGAACGGCAGATTGTAAAGTAAATAAAAATTAAGCAAATAAATTAAAAATCCTCTTGCTCACACTGTGCCACAGAAATAGATCCAGACCAACCAGAAAAAGAACTTCTTTTCTGCCTAATTTAAAATAAATCAGCTCAGTCACACAACAGTAGTTCAATGACTGCCAATCAGGGATTAAATGTAGCTCTCAAAAATCAGAATCTCTGCTCTTGGATGCTTTTGAAAAGCAAAAGGGAGCTCACCTCTGAGTGATGTATGTGAGGAAGATGGCTTGGAGGACTTTGGAGTCTGGTTGCTTTTAAAAGTTCATTTTTACACTGGAATTTTATACTGGAATCTGGTTTTAAAGCAGAAATGTGTTCACTGACAACATTTGAACATTACACATGTCATTTTCCCTTGGTTTGCAAATATAAAGGGGAAAACCCTCCAGGAATATGTAAATCAGTTGCTTGATTTGGGATCCATGGATCTCAAAGTCCTATCATTTCCAATAGGCAGTTGAAAGGGTCTTTGGTGCACACTACACAAAGTGTAGTGCTACAAAGGGATGAAAGAAACACGAATCCAATTATTCTGTCCACTCCTGGCCGGGCTTTGTTTTGGTGATCTGAGGGCTGCATTTTATATAACTTGTTTGGTGTAAATAACCCCAGTGCGCCCCCCTCCGTCACCACCTGCTGTTCCAATTCTGAGATAATTAATGCGAAAGGTGCCTAAAGGGAGGTTCGTGGGGGTTGTGCTAATGCTGGTGCGGCTACTGGGAAACTCAGCGCTGGGCTGGGATTGCGAATGCTACTTTTCTCCACCAGCCAGTCGGGGGTGAAGGCGGGGGGAGCCCGCCCGCCCGCCTGACTCAGCCCTATCGGGGTGTTTAGTTCAACCGGCACTTATTTGCAGAAGTGTCTCGTTCCCGGGGAAAGTGGAGCATCCTGCCTTCGGCCAGAGCTAAATGGAGCTGTACGGGAAGGTAAGGCCTTTTTGCTTCTTCTTCGCGGGTCTGGGGCGCCTCTTTCCAAGCATGCGATTGTGCCCTTCCTCACCAAAGCGCCTCAGCAGCACCTAAACAAACGCCTTCCGATCTGTGTTTGACAAGACAACCCAGCTTGGACCCTGAACTGAACGGCCATCTGCGATGCCGCACACCCACGCACACAAACAACCATTCACTTCCCAGCAGAAAGGGATGAAGCTTAAATGTTCCAAGTTGAATCCAGAGTCACGATCTGAGCGGATATCTCAGAAAATCCGATTTCTGGGCACGTGTAAGAAGCCGAGGGGAGTGGACGGTGTTCCCTGTACCTTTCCCTCTGCAGGTCGCGTGATTCCGACGACTAAGGCAAAAACGTTGAAACTTTAGCCTGCTTTCCGGGCGAGGAGCACTCACTCGCCGCTGCAAAACTAGCAGCCACCCGGGTTTCAGTTTCCATGGAGCAATTGCAGAGACGGAGAGCTGAGGGGCGGGGTTTGAGGCGGGGAGAGCGCAGATTTCTGGGAGTTGTAGTTTTGGCTGGCTCTGGTTTCCCCTTGATCCTGGCCAGAGACCGGCGACAGTTCGCACTACAAGTCCCACAGGTCACGCGGGTGGCTCTTGATAAGACGTGGAGGGAGGGAGGGAGGGAGGTGGACAGCTCCCGGTGCTGATCTCTCCCAGCAGCTGTGCCGGGCGTGCAGCCTTGGGGTTCGCCGCTGCTGCTCCCGCTGCTGGTTTGATCCGAGGGCCGAGGAAGCGGGAGAAAGGACGACGAGTGGCTGACGATGAGGCACGAAGCTCCAGTGCAGGTTGGTCAGGCGAAAGGGAACCGAGCGACAGGGGAGGCGCGCAAGCGACGGGAGAAGAGGGCTGTGGCTTTGGTGCTGGCCCCTCTTGGAAAGTCTCTTGGGTGTTGTGTAATTGCGATTGTTGCCCGTCTAGTGTCCGCGCCTGCCTCTCCCACTTAGGCGCTGCAAAACCAGACGCTGCTCCGGGCAAACAGCGCGTGTGTTATTCTCTTCCGAAGCCCCCCCGCACCAGCCCGGATCTCCTTGTTTGTGCCTTTCGCGTGCGAAAGGCGAGGCGTGAACTCGGGCGTTACTTAACCGCGAGGAATCTGGATGACTACCCAGCGGAGCCAAGCTCACGAACACCTTTCCCCTGACCAACCCCGTTTCCTCTTTCTACGGCTGACTGTTGGACAGCTTTAATTAGAATTCAAACCCTTCCCGGGGTAGGGGGGGACGAGCGTCTCTTTTTGCAGCTAACGCGTTCCTTGAGAGCCTCTTTCCCAAACACTGAGGCGACTTCATGGTGGGTCTTCTTGAAAATCTGCCGGAGGAATCGTGAAAGTCTGTGCTTCCTAAACTCTTTTGCGTGGGAATTAACGACAGTTTAAAAAGTTTTCAATACGAAATGCATCTTTGATTACAATCACGACGGTAGCTGTTTGTTTATTAAAGGGCATATTGGCATTTTAAAACAGAAAGAAAAGTGGCTCCTAAAAAATAGAGACGCCTTTTAAAAATGTTTCTGGAGGGGGACTTCTGGTCGCTCTGCAATTGGAATAAGTACATGAATAGGAATCAGCCCAGATGGTAGCGATTTACAGGGCTTTGCAGTTTGTGTAATCTAACAGTAAATGTTTTTTGATAATTGATACACAGTAAATTGCCTATTATGTGGTTTATGGTCTTTCTGATTACTGTCTTTTAAACAGAAGCTCACCCATAGTCACCTCTCCATTATAAATTTGGCCAGTAGATTTTTACAGCTATATTGTGAACTGTGAACATTTTGCAATGCATTTACTGGCAGGTGTATTTCCCCTTCTACATGGCATTTTGTGACACTGTTCAAACCAACTTCAGAGGAAAATTCAATTCCAACTACAAAATCATTCATTGTTATGCACTGTTGCCCAATAATTTCAGAATAGTAATAGTGGGATTTTTAAAATCTTGAAATGTGATCCCCAAAACCTGATCAGTTTCCGTATACTGAAATATATTTTCTCATTGAAGGAACAACAAATGCAAAAATATGGTAGGAATATCTGCTTCAGCATCCCAATACACAAGCATGCTTATAGAATTAAAATGCATATGAGGTGAGCCTTCATGTTGTAACACATAACATATTTGAAATGTAGCACAAGAATTAAAGCGAGGACCCATAATTATGTGCGTTAAATTTGCTTTTTGGAGAAAAAATTTAACAGGGCCTTGTCAGAATTAATAGTGTAAGCTATGCTGCTATTGGAATAGTTACAATTGTTGCAATGTTGACTATGAACCTTTACTTGAGAGAAAAGTCTCATGGAACTCCACTGGACTTGCTTCTGAGTAAATATACACAGGATTGGGTGGCATAGTCTTGTAAATGCAAAATAATAGACTTTGAATAATACAAAAGTATCAAAGAGTGTTTTATTTGGCAGTGCCTTGACATATATGCTATTCAGCTATGATATCGGAGGGGGGGACTCCAAGCTGCCATTGCACTTAAAAATGCTTTGCCCCCTTCCTTTCCCCAAGCAGCAGAGGCAAAGAAGCTTGTTTTTACATAATATGGTGGCAAGAAATCTGTCAAAAACAAAGTGCGTGTAGCAGGGGGAAGCACTGAGATGGACTAATAATGTATTTTTCCCATGTTCCATCCATAATTATAATTACAGAGCATCCAGGATTCTCTGAAATATGAAAATGCAATCAGGCAGAGTACTTCAGATTAGCATTTAAAGACCACAGATAAAAAAAGAGAAAAGCTTCTTCTCATCTTCCCGCCTGCCCTTCTCATTCCTGCTGAATATGTCTAGAATGATTCTTATTAAACCTCCAAGCAATCCCAGATTCCATTATGAGAGTGTCTCCTGATGTGCTGTTAGTTTGTTTTCTGATGGGTTTTCTTTCTCCAAATGAGTTTCACATTTTTGGCAAAAGAGGTTCTGGACTGACTGAACCGATTGCTTGACTGGACTCATTTTCATTTGTTAGCAAAGGGAATGTGAAAGTTTCCCCATTTTCTGTCCTGCTGGCTTTACAGAATGTTTTATTAAATGTACCTTGGTTGTCCAATTAAAAAAAAAATTGAAGAGCTGCTGTTTAGTCTAAGACTGAAATTCACCCATGCAGTTTTCCACCCTTCTCTCACTAGTAATGTGCCTATGTGGAAAAATATATATAATAAAGCAGTTTTAAATGTACTTTAATCAGAATGAAATGTATATTCATGCAGGAAGGCTGGTTTCCGATTGCATTTCACCTTCCCTGTGCTTTACAATGCATGTGGCATTTCAGTCTAGGAGTGGTTCCAGACATCTGCATCCCCAATGACAGCAATCAGCACCATTCACATCACTTTTTGTCACCCACAAAAAGCATTACAAAAACCGGAACTTCTGGATGGGTAGCTGGGTTAGTTTGCAGAAGAAGAATCAAACAGGGGTCCAGAGTCACCTTAAGAACTAACAACATTTATTCCAGCATAAGTTTACATGAATCAGAGCTCATCTTATCAGAGGCACACAGTATGTGGAGAAAGCCAATGGAGTGGATCCAACCATCCTCCAACGAACCTACCCCCAACCTAAGGAAACGTCCTGCAACTTAAGAGGCTCTTCCACCAATGGAGGAGGAAACTGCCTTCAACTGGAGGAAGGCTTCATGGAGGTGGTTGGTTGTGGTAGGGTTGGGTAGGGAGAGGATCCACCACAGCTGGAAGTACCTAATCCCAGAAATCCCTTTACTCTTGCAGTTGATGATGCAGCCAGTTTAGATGAATTGAGTCAGCATTCACTGCTCCTTTCATATTCAGATATTTGAGGGCTGTGCAGAGGAATATCCCAGGTATCTGCCAAGATGCCCCAAGAGTATAGGGCTGATTCACACATGTTCATTGCTGAATATCTTGTCACTCAGTAACTTATCATTCCCCATTTGTCTCAGGCGAAAACAATTTTGTTTCAATGATATAAGGGTGATATCAAAGCTCTAGCCATGTTGTGTGCTCTGTGATAACTGTTTCATATAAGCAAGCTATCATCAATTTAGCCAGGCCTTGAATTCAGCAGGAGCTCACAGGAGCACAGCTGCTGAACCTTTCTGATAACCCCTGCTCCTCTTCCCCACCTACCTACCTACCTCATCCATTGAATAATAGGTGCAGCTGCATAACAATCCCTGGATTAGGAGAGTGGGCAGCCAGCCAGCCCCCAGGAGCTTTGCCACAACCCCAGCAGCCCTCATTAACCCCTGGAGAAGCCCGCCCCACCCTTTCTCCACTTCTTATGTGATTTTGGGCAGTGGAAGATTGTGGAGGGGGGGCCAAGGAGAACCCCAGGTGAGTGAGGCCTGATTGGGCTGGCTGGATCTCTGGTCAGCCCAAGCAGACTTTGCTTGCCCGGGGCTCTTCTTTCTTGTCTTGGGTTGCTTTTGGCTGGTGGGGAGTGGCATATGCTAATGAGTTATGCTAATGAGTTCCAGCTGAATTTAGACCCCTGAATTTAGCTCATCCTCTGATCCTCTTTGTCTCTTTTTGAACTTCTAAACCGCAGGAAATGTGGAAGGTGAACCATAATTCAAAAACAGTCTGTTCTTAAATAGGCTGCAGAATATAGATAAGGATTGGCAGATATGTACATGGGTGTCATAAAATTGTTCCCATTCAATATGAAGCTCTCCTCCCTAATTGGTCCCCAACAACAAGCTCAATATGAGGAGAGGCTGTGGCTCAGTGGTTGGGCATCTGTGGCTCAGTATCAGAGGGGCTGTGGAATCTCCAGTCAAAAGGATCAGGCAGTAGGTGATGTGAGAGTCCTGAGACCCTGTTTATGGCTGCAGTAGTGCATAATACCATAGAGAGGAAAGGAGGGCTCTTCCCCCGCTTCCTTGAGACCAAAACAGGCATACTGGAGAGAACATTGAATCTGATAGTGTGAATGTTGGATAGAGGCTTTGGCTCAGTAGCAGAGTATTTATTTGGCATGCAGAAAGTCCCAGGTTCAATCCCTGGTATTTCCAGCTAAAAGGGCCAGGTAATGTGAAACACCTCAACTGGAGATTCTGGAAACCTGCTTCCACTGTGAATAGATAGTGCTGACCAAAATGGAATAAGTTTTTTAATCAGTCTCAGGCAGCTTCATGCGTCCATGTAGATGGATAAACCACTTAATGGTCAAGTAACTTCAAGAGTTTGTTAAAGCTAACAATTTCTGGATCATCATGCGATTGAGTGACAGACTAAATAATACTGACCTTGATGGAACAACGGTCTAATTCAGTATAAGATAGCTTTGTGTTGGTACATCTCCTTTACATGTATTAAAAGGATCAGGTAGTAAGTGATGTGAGACCTTTACCGGAGACCCTGGAGAACCACAGCGAGTTTGCATAGACAATATTGACTTTGGCTGCACATTGTGGAATATAATGTTGTCATTGCCCTAAAGATGATAATTTACAATGCGATTTTCTTGTGTCAATAAGGCAATCCATTGGGATATGATTGGCAGAGTGTAACAGTAGCATAGTATCCAAGGATGTGCAGATGCAGCAGATAGGACAGTGGTCTGATTCAGTATAAAACAGCTTCATGGGTTCTTGTAGTGAACAGTTTGCTGGCTTTGTGGACATCCAGCATCAGATACGGACCCCATGGTCACATTACAAGTCAAATTTGATCCATGTCATCATCATTCTCTCTCTCTCGGCTTGGCTTCGCGAACGAAGATTTAAGAAGGGTGCAATAGTCCACGTTTGCTGCAGGCTCGCTGGTGGCTCACAAGACCAATGCGGGACAGGCAGGTCCTGCCACAGTGGCTGCAGGGAAAAGTCTGATTTAGGGTTGGTCCTGTAGCAGTGCGATTCTTCCTCAATCTCCTTTTGTCCTCAAGACCAGCTATGCGTGCGTTCTCAAAGGAAGAGACAGCCTGGTGGATGGTACGCCTCCATGCTTTGCGATCTGAGGCTAGGTCAGACCACTGGTGATGGTTGATGTGACAGGTGCTAAAGGATTTCTTCAAGGAGTCCTTGTACCTCTTCTTTGGTGCCCCTCTATTTCGATGGCCGGTGGAGAGTTCGCCATACAGGGCAATCTTGGGAAGGCGGTGGTTGTAAATACTAAGCTCAACAAACATCATTTGGCCACTTTGAAAACAACACTATTGGAAACTGAATACATGCCTGACCTTTGTTAGTAGCAGCCTTTTAGGATACACTTGTAGCTGACACAGGATGATGCAGGATGGCTCTTCAGCAAAGATTGTTCTGTATACCATTAGAGGTTATGCATACCTGTAAAAGCCTGGTAGGGTTCTGTATGAAACAGCCTACAGAAAAGAGACCATCCCAGATCAATCTGTCTGCGGCCAAATCAGAGTGTTGTACCAGCTAACCAAGTTGCACCAGGAAGACATAAGCTTATGGTAATAACTGGATATTCCTTGAGCAATTCATTTTCTCTCCACCAGACACCTCTGGGAATTATGAGAGAAGAATACTTAGCATTATTTATTAGTTTAATTTAGTACCCTTTCCAGGTATTTGTTTGCATAAAGCACACCCAAGTGTTCAGTGCTGTCCTGTAATCTCTGCTACAGCTCTGTAAAGTTGATCAGTATTATTATCTCCATGTTGCACAGAAGTTGCTGAGGATAAACAAAAGCAACTTGGCTGAAGTCATGTGGTGAGAGGCAAGGCTGGGAGTGCAACCTTCATGTTTTGTAGTACAGTCTCTGTGCTTTTCCAGCCCATGCAGATGCCATATTCTCATGGATCCCAGTCTGAGATCCTTAAGGAAGGATGGAACAGAAGAGGAATTTGTTAAATAGCAATAAATTGTATCAGGAAGAAGGAGGAGGAGGAGAAGAAGAGGTGGTGATGGAGGTTTTGATACTTTGGTTTTCTCTACCTTAAGGAGTCTCAAAGCGGCTTACAATTGCCTTCTCTTTCTTTCTGCACAACAGTCACCTTGTGAGGTAGTTGGGGCTGAGGGAGTTCTGAGAGAACTGTGACTGGCTTAAGGTCACCCAGCTGGCTTCATGTAGAGGAAGAGTGGGGAATCAAGCCCATTTCTCCAGATTAGAGGTGCCTGCTCTTAACCACTTCAGTCCTATTTATTTTCAACGATGTACTTTATTCTCAAGATGAAGTCTGGTTAAGGTTAACTTCTTCAGAGAACTGCGTGGATCTCCCCTAGAAAGGCAGAGCTCAAGGCACCTTGCAGAGTAAAACATGTAATACCATAAATGTTAACAATTGATAAACTAGTGAAGATTCAGCATTAAAAATGCATCCAAAGCATAAAAAGACAATAAAAGGCTGAGCAGCTTCATAAAAGAGAAGCAGACTATAAAACTACCTTAAAAGATCAACTCCTTGATCAAAAGCCTGGATAAAAAGGAAAATTTTGACTCAGCACATAAAAGAGAGTAAGGTAAGCACCAGGTGAACTTCATCAGGAAGTGCATCTTCTAGGGGAGTTTGTCACCAGCCTCACCTCTGAAGGCAGAGGCACAGAAAGCAGGGCTTGTGAGGAAACCTCTTAGTTGTCTGGACAGTGTGGGAGTATGGGAGGAGATCCAGACAGTCCTTAGAGCAGAGGTGGCCAAACTTGCTTAACGTAAGAGCCACAAAGAATAAACATCAGCTGTTTGAGAGCCAGAATACATGAACAAATACTACTAGGGTTGCCAAGTCCAATTCAAGAAATATCTGGGGACTTTGGGGGTAGAGCCAGAAGACTTTCGGGGTGGAGCAAGGAGCAAGGGCGTGACAAGCATAATTGAACTCCAAAGGGAGTTCTGGACGTCACATTTAAAGGGACCACACACCTTTTAAATGCCTTCCTTCCATAGGAAATAATGAAGGATAGGGGCACCTACTTTGGGGGCTCATGGAATTGGACCCCCTGGTCCAGTTTTTTTGAAATGGGGGGTATTTTGGGGAGAGGTACTGGATGCTATGCTGAAAAATTGGTACCTCTACTTCAAAAAACAGGCCCTCCAGAGCCCCAGATACCCACAGATCAATTCTCCATTGTTTTCTATGGGAATAAGTCTCCATAAGGAATAATAGAGTTCCAGCAGACATTTCCCTCCCCTCCCCCCGCTTTCTGATGACCCTGAAGTGGGGGGAGGGCCTCCAAACTGGGGAATCCCCTGCTCCCACCTGGGGATTGGCAACCCTAAATACTACCCACAAATTTTTATAAAGCTCTTTATACTGGACTTGGTGGCTCAGCCAGCAGCTTCCCTCCCCTCGTGCTCACTTTTCTCCTTCAGCTCTTGCACTCTCATTCTCTGGGTGACCCTTGTGGTGGTGAAGAGCTTGCGAGCCTGGTTATTTCCCCCTCTTTCCCTGCTTCACACATGATAGAAATAGTTGCCTACCTATGAGTCAGCACTCAAAGGCTGACTGAGGTCCTGATGCTACACACACTCACTCCTCAACCTCTGGGAGCCACACTGTATGTGTGAAAGAGCCGCATATGGCTCCCGAGCCACAGTTTGGCCTTAGAATATCCTGGCCTCAAGCCATTCAAAGGGAAGTACCAACACTTTGTGTTGCATCCAGAAACAAAACAGACAGCCAGTACAGATATTTCAGTACTTTAAATGCAAACAAGCCTTGACAGAGAAGGAGTGGAAAGCCCACTTTATTGACTTCCACAATATGAATATGACAAGATAGTTAAAGCTATTCATTCATGGAGTATGACAAATTGCTCAGGACTGGGATCAGATGTCAGCTTCACCAGCAATTTATGGCCTGAGTAACTAATTTGCCACATAGAGACCACTTCTTCTAACCTCGCTGTGGAGGCTTACAAGGATGGGGGTCACCAGTTGTTTTTGGAATCTTGACACATCCTACCATATCCACACCATTTCTGCCTGGTTCCAGGAATATAGTGAAATTTTCTTCACGACTTGGCTGGACTCTATTGAAAACTGCAGTTGCCCTGTGGTTTCTTTCACCTTGTGGGAATTTGCAAGCAACCACCAAATAGCCAAATGGCAAGACATTGCATAAGGAGGAAGAGAAATCAAGGGCATAAAATCACAAGTCCTATTGCTAATTGCTGAAACCTGACTGCCATTAAGAGGTCTCTAAACACATCTGGCTATTAATAATTGAGAAAAAGTAAAAAAGCAGCACAGCAAGCTTTCAGATCGAAGTAGTTATGGTATATCAAAGGCATGAGTGGGTGCCTGTTGCTTTGCAGCAATAGTAGAAGTAATTTATGAATCAGTGTCTGTAGTGAATCATAGTTTTTATGTGTGTGTGTGTGTGAACAAAAAAAGTATCATCTGACACGCTCTGTAATTCATCCGTCTGTAATTGCCGATCAGAGACCCAAACTTCCCACCATCAATAGCAACCAAACGGAATTTCTAAAAGAAGGAAGGACTAGTTGTTCATAGTACTAGAATGGTAAAGTTAATGTGGGAGGGATGAAAATATTTCCAATACATTTAAATACAGTCTGGAGACAACTTGGAAAATATCTGGCTAAACTCGTCGCTTTAAGACCCAATCTTAACCTGGTTTTGGCCTAGAACAAAGCTGTAAAGTGAGCCTTTGAACACAAGCAATCCCATCCAGTAATACAAGCTGATGAGTCATGGGGGGAAAAGGCTGTTTTATTTCTAAAATGTCATATATATACTATATCAAGACAACAGACCTTCAGCCTGGCCTGAGCATCCCTGGACCTCCAGGCCCCAGCAGATTCAGTCTCCCTTCTGTCCTTGAGCCCTGCTTCACCACAAGGTCCTTCATTCTTGATTCTGCTCAAGAGCAGCCCCTGTCATTCACACTTTAGACTATCACAGCCAAATATCATGCGTAAGCACTTTACACTTAGAATGAATGCCACTCCTGTCTATACTTTTTAATCCCAGCCTTCCCCCAAGGTACTAGTGACAGCACAGCTGATTTCCCCTTTCTAATTTGTACTGAACAATCCTGGGAGGTGGGTATGTTAGGCTGAGAGGGACTGGCCCAAGGTCACCCACTAGCAAATGGGTTGAGTGGGGATTTGAACCCAAATTTTCCAGGTCCTAGCCAAAAACTTTACATCACCATGCAATAGAGCTGCCAAACCCCCAGTCATCATGCTCATGATGTAGGATTGCCAGGTCCTACCTTGCTGGTGGTGGTAGGGGCTCCAGAGTCCATTCCAGGATCTTCTGGTGTGTGTGCAAAGCACATGCACTGTGATGATGTCACTCAGAAGTGACATTATGTTACCAACATTGGGCAAAACTATGGTTTGAGCTCAATTTTACCATAGAGTTTTGCACGAAAACTAGATCATCATCACACACACACACACCCCCAACATCAGCAATGTGATTATGTCACTTCATTTCATTATGTTCAGGGGCATTTGTGGTTGCGGTTTCAACTTGCTGGCCAGCTGGCTGGCAATGGAAGGAGGCCTGCAAAAGCAGGGGAACCCCCACCCAGACAGGGGGGATGGCAACCCTATCATGACGCTACTCCCACTGCAGGTCTTCCATACTTGCCAACATTCAGCAAATCTTATCCTTAAGCTTGGTAGCCTGAAAGGACACAGTGTATATGTTACTATCTGCCATAATTTCCTTGCAGTTACACTTACAGGGATCTTAGTTGCTTTGTCTTTGGCCTTTCAACTTGGACTAAGCCCTGATTAAACAGTACAGGATTTCTTCATCTCCATTCAGCCAGGCTTTCCTTTTTATGGAGTGTAGTTATTCATAACGATAAACTCTCTGGGTCCTGCTTTGCTCCTTATGGTGCAATCCTAAGAAGAATTAAAATAGGACCCAGACCTTCTGAAGGTGTTCTGAGCACATATTTTAAAGCAAGGCCTATGAGTTTCTTCTACAGTCCAGTTCCCCCCCCCCCCCCGAGAGTAGTTCCTGCCATGAAGGAAGGAGATAAAGTGAACCATTTCACCAATTCAGAATCTCAAGCCGAAAGCGCAATGGTGGCACGCGTGAACCCAAGGTGGGGTGAATCCAGAGAAGGGCCCCATCAAGAGATGAGCTCAGAACTTTTCTTTCATCATCCTGAGAGAATGTTGGTTCCTGCCTTGCCGATGTGTGGTATGAATTTCTGCAGCTCTGTTCCACAGCACAGGAGCAGGAATAAGGTCAAATTCATGATTTAAAAATAAGATCAAAAGTGAAGCTTGAGGGCATGATCCGTTGTTGGCATTGTTCCCTTTGAATGTCAGGAAACAATTTCTTCAACATCCCTTTCTTTCTTCATTAAAGTTTTATGAAAATATTTCACAACAGTGAATTTCAAAGAGTATAATAACGCTTGTAATCGTTAGCAATTTGAATCATCATTGTATTATTTATAAAGGATCAAACCATTTCATGCATGATGTGAATTGTTTGTATGTTTGCAAAAACATGATGGTCTCAATGAGTTCAGAGGGACTTTCTGGTAGATTTGCTTAGGATTTCAGCATTATATTTTTCCGAGGGACAGACAGCACAGTGTATTTTGCATGGAATATTGTAGGAGTACATAACTGTGGCTTTTAATCTGCTTCAACAAATTCAGAGTTCCTTAGGCAATACTGGTGGATAAATGCCAGAGGGGTGAGCGCAGCTAAAATAACAATGGGTTTTATGGCACTTTAAAGAGCCCCGTGGTGCAGAGTGGTAAGCTGCAGTATTGCAGTCCAAACTCTGTTCATGACCTGAGTTCGATCCCGGTGGAAGCTGGGTCCAGGTAGACTCAAGGTTGACTCAGCCTTCCATTCTTCTGAGGTCAGTAAAATGCATACCCAGCTTGCTGGGCGGAAAGTGTAGATGAAAGGGGAATGCAATGGCAAACCATCCCATTAAAAAAGTCTGCTGTGAAAATATGATGTGGCATCACCCCAGAGTCAGAAATGACTGGTGCTTGCACAGGGGCTACCCTTACCTTCAAAGATTTACAAATGTATTGTGACATAAGCTTTCACAAGCTCCAGAGCCTTCTCTATCAAATACATGAAAAGCTACATTTGGTTGGGATGTGTGCGTGTGTACATGTGTGTGTGTGTGTGTGAAGTTCTGCCACAGCTAATTTACAGCAACTTCACTAGGTTTTCAAGGCAAAAGACTAACAGAGGTGATTTCGCCATTGCCTTCCTCTGTGTAGAGATCCTACAGTTCCTTGGTGGTCTCCCATCCAAATATTAAGCAGGGTCAACCCTACTTAGCTTCTGAGGTCTGGTTGGATGAGGCTAGCCTAGGCCATCCAGGTCACAATATGTGTGTGTGTGTATGCCCATGCACACTATCTTTCTCTCTCATTGTTTGCCTGGGAAAATGAGCAAAAGCTGTATTTGATGGGTAACATGTTTTAACATGATACATACTTTTCAATCTACTCATTTTAATGATTTGTTTTATGTTTTAACTTTTTGCAATCAATTGTAAGGGCCTTGGATTCATATACAATAAATGTTATCATATCATATCACATACATACACACAGGACACCGTGCATCTGATGGGGCTCAGAAAAAGCTTAAATGTGTCTTCAAGGTGCCACAAACCTCTTAGTTCAGAGATGTCAAACTAACTTGTTATGAGGGGTGGATCTGACATTAATGAGACCTTGTTGGGTCGGGCCGTGTGTGTTCCTATTTAAGATTAGGTAGCAGAGGTAGAAAATTTATAAAGGACACAGACAAACACAAAGCAAGCTGTGATGCAGAAGGGAGCAAGAGAGAGGGAGAAGGAAGCAGATAACAGCCAGTTGCTCAGGGGCCTGATAGGAGCCCTCCGAGGGTCTGATTTGGCCCCCAGGCTGGATGTTTGACACCCTTGTCTCCCAGTAGTGGCCCATTGCTGGGAAAGTCTCTCCCAGCAATGGGCCACTACTGGGAAACGTTGTATGTGGCTTGTTCACACAAAGTGATGGCAACACTCAACAGGTCAGCCTTGAGAGTGAGAAGGGGCAGCCCCTGAATAATTAATTAATACCCCCAATAATAATAATAATTGCTATATTGAATAAGAGCTTTGCCTTCAAACGAAGGTGTCTGGTGTAAAACTGCCGTTAGAAACTGACTACCGCCCAGTGGGTGTGAGCTCCAGCTGTAAGATTAGATAAGAAAGCAGCCTCCTACAGAAAACTTGCTGTAAATAGATAGCGTAGAGGTATTGTGTTATGGAAATTTACTAGAAGGAGCTCTGTGAGGCAGGAACTTTGAAATCTGATAAGCTTGCACCAGCCTACTTGCTTGAAAACTGTATGCACACCGGGAAATATATCTCAGTCAATTTGGGGGCCCATGCCCGACTGAGTTCTGAATCATAAAGTACCATAAAGTAAACCTTGCTTCATACCAGTAAGTCTGTGCAGATCTCGTTATTTCTCTGCTTCAAGTGCATTCTAGAGCACTTCTCCACCCAGAATCATCTGCAACATGCAGAGTTTTGCACTAAGTGTGCATGAAGCTGCCATGTGCTGAGTCAGTCCAGTTGCTCCCCAGTGTCTCAGGAAGAGATCTTTCACATCACCTACTGCCTGATATTTTAACTGGAGATGCCAGGGATTGAACCTCAGACCTTCTGCATGGATACCTGATGATCTAACACCAAGCTATGGTTCTTCCGCTAATTTTTGTTCCATGGCAAAGATTCAAGGGCTCCTAAACAGAGAAGTCAATGAAGAAAGAATTCCCGAAAAGTTTGGATTCCTGATTAGTATTTATGTGGCCTAGAGCTGCCCTTTGGAATGTTCTAGCAACAGAAAAAAACATCAGATTTTCTAGCTCAAACCAATGCAGGCCTGACCATCTCCTTTGTTCTATGCTCCCTCTGTCATTCGCTAAGGATTAAGTGATGTTGTTTCCACGCCCACCTGGTTACAAATCCAATTACATTCAAAGCTACTAGGGAATTTTCCCTTCAAGACACAATCCTTTTGTTAACTGTCTGTAGTATGTTTATTTCTGTTGTGTCATTTAAAATAAGCTCAAGATTTATATGTTTCTGTGCTTAGTGCTTTCTTTTTCCCCCTCTACTTTTTGCATATTTTTGATGCAGAAGGTTGCAGAGCTTTGTTCAGCCTCCCCCCCACCACCACCACCACCTTCTGTACTGGCTGAGCTATGATCAAACAAGTTTTGGGTTTATAAGAACAGATCTGGGCAGTGTTCTGTCTAATCCAGCATTCTGTCTCAGATAGGAGGGTTGCCTGGTTCTTCCTGGACACTGGTGGAGGGTGGGAGAGGTAGGGTTGGGAAAATCCTGGAAAGTCCCTTGGAAATGGAACCTGGAAGGACAGGAACCTCAATGGGGTACAAATAATGACATAGAGTCCATTCTCCAAAGCATCTATTTTCTCCTGAGAAACTGTAGTCTGGAGGGAGATGAGCTGCAATTCTGGGGGATCCCCAGGTACCATTGGCATCCCTGAGCCAACCAGATGCCTTGAAGAGCTACTAGTGGTATCGAGGGTGAGGCCCCCTGATGTTGCCTCCCTGCACTGGCTTTCAGAAGTTCACTGCCTCTGAATGTGGAGGTTTCCTTTTAGACACCATAGTTAGCAGCCACTTGTCTGCCAGGAACTTGTCTAATTCTCATTTAAAGCTATCCATGGTCCAAACATCACCAGAACACCTTGGGTAACTTTAAGGTTAATTTCCCACACACCTTCCATCTGTACTAATAATACTGATCTGCCTTACATGCAGGGGTGGCATTCTAGCAGGAGCTCCTTTGCATATTAGGCCACACACTCCTGATGTAGCCAATCCTCCAAGAGTTTACAAAAAAGAGCCTTGTAAGCTCTTGGAGGATTGGCTACATCATGGGGGTGCGGCCTAATATGCAAAGGAGCTCCTGCTAGAATGCCACCCCTGCTTACATGGTTGTTGCAATGATTACAGAAGTAATATATGCTCAGCAAAAGTGCTAGATGCTTATGATTATATTCTGGTGAATGACTTCATTTTATTGCTGCTTGCTTCCGTGATGAATATGAATGTTGGGTTATTTTTAAAGATATGAAATAGAAAAACCTGGTTGAATAAATTTTAAAAAAAACATATTTCCTTCTACTTTATCTTGTGGACAACTGCACTGTACTATCCTTGCAACATTAATTTGGTAATGTATTAATATAACATCACATCCTTTATTTGGAGAGCAAGAAAATAGGGTGTTAAAAGCTAGGAGACCATGTCAAAAACTCAATTAGCACTGCAGCCTGCTTTCTGCACACAGACCCCACAGAGTTCAATGAGACTCACTCCCAAGGAAGTGTGCATAGAAGATCAAAATTGTGCAGCAGCCCAGTTGTGTTCACAGAAAACTCTGCATAGGACTGCAGTCTAAGACAGAAAAGGCACAACTGACTAATGGAAAGGATACTGACATAAAATATATTGGAAAGCATTGTGGCGCATCATGTAATATGCCAGACTGAAAACAACTTTGGTATAATAGACTGCCAGAGCTGAGATGTGGAGACCTGAGTTTGGATTCCTGCCTTCCTTATAGGCTTGTTGTTAGAAACCCATCCATGCTGCTCTTTATTCTGTAAGAAGAACTCATCACCATTCCATACAAACAAACTCAGAGCCTTTCTCCTCGACATGGGGTCTTTCGTTCACATAAACCTAAACAGCTTAAAAGTAAGGCCTCTGCATAACCTATACAAAATAGGTTATGCCCAGGCCTTTAGCTACTAGTATTGCCAAGTCTAATTCATAAAATATCTGGGGACTTTGGGGGTGGAGCCAAGAGACTTTGGGGTGGAGTCAGGAGACTTTGGGGCGGAGCCAGACATTCCCATTCCCAAAATAAATACATAAAAATACAGCAGTGCAGTTCACCTGAATAGTCATCGTTTCCTCATCGCCCAATAGCTGCAGTTCTAGTAAATGATAGTGAATACACACAAAGCAGCCAAAATGCACAGAGTTTGCAAGCTCACATTTCACTGCAGCTTTACTCACAGGAACTGCTGTTCTTCAGGCTAACACTGGCAAACAAAAAGAGAGAGAGAGAGAAAGAGATGGAGTTTTCCTCCATCCCATAAACAGGTTCCTATACAAAGTCTCTGAAAACAATGCAAAACAAGCACAGAAACACCACCCCCCCTTACTGTCTCTATAAAGCCTTCTGAAAAGTACAGGAGCTGATCTCTCTCTCTCTCCCTCTTTCTCTCTCTCTCACACACACACACTTAACTGTCTCTGGTTCCTCCACAATGAGGTCTGAAAAATATGCTGCTCTGTTTTACACACACACTTACTTGCTCTGAAACGAAAGCAAAGCAAATGGAGGGGCTGAGCTCTGACGAAGCTATGCTGCTGACCCTTCCCCATGAAGTACTTCCTGCTTCCTGCTCTACTTTAAAGGCACACACACACATTTTAAAATGGGACCTGTTTGCAGGTTTCTAAATCTGCTGGAGATCTAGAGATACATGATGACTGTGGGGGCGGGTCTTCCCCCCATCGACCAGCTGACTGGGGGTGGGGGAAAGCCTGTAAAACTGGGGGATCCCCCACTGGGACCTGGGGATTGGAAAGCCTAATAGCTACAGGGGGGCCAGGCCCATCCTTTCAACCCCCCTTCAGACTTTATGGCTCCTCCATTGGAGGACCCCCAATCTGTCCCCTTTGCTCACCGCCACTCTGAACAAGAAGTAGCACTGCTGCTGGTCTTTTCATTTTCTTCTCTCCTCTTTCCTAATACAGCATGCAGAGCAAAGGGGGAGGGGGAGTCAAGAGGTCTCTGTCTCTCTGAGAGAGGGGCACATAAGAAAGGGATGGGGGAAATGGAGCTGCTTTAACTGCCCAGGTGAAGGGGGGTTAGCTTTTGGAACCCAAGGCAGCTTACAGCACCAAGAGCCCAGAATAGGGCTGCCAAGGGGGTTCTCCCACCCTGGAGGTTCCCAACCCACCGGCCCACATTGGGCCGGCGGGGGGAACCTCCCCCAACATCGCTGGCATGATGACATCTCCCGAAAGTGACATCATCGTGCTGGTGACATTACATGCTGGCCACTCTAGGCGTTTTCAGGAAAACTCTATGGTTTTCCTGGATGCTCTAGCAATTTGGAAGGGAAAACTCTATGGTACAATAGGTACCATACTGTAGGTACCATAGAGTTTTTCCCTCCCAAATTGCTAGAGTACCATAGAGTTTTCCCAGAAACACCTAGAGCGTCCAGTGTACGATGTCATGCATGAAAAATGTCCCCCACCAGAAGACGCGGGGGACTTGGGAACCCTAGCCCAGGAGCACCAAACTGGATAGCCCTCTGGCCCCCCAAACAATAAATTCTGTTGTGGACCCCACCAAACATGAAATCCTGGCTATGGCTGGTTATGCCACCTGCCTCCCTTCACCCAGTCCTTCCTTGTTATGGAGTGCTACTATATATATTTATAAGCCATCCAGGCCTTGGTTTGCTACTCACAATGCAATTCTAAACACAGTTAACCCCTTCTAAATCCAGTGAAGCCAAAGCACTTAGATAATACACTGCTTAGGATTGCACTAGTCAGACATACCAATGCAGAGGTAATGAGAAAACATAACTTTTTGCTCTCTGTTCCCTGCCATGCATCTGAATGACACCCAAATTACCTTCTTTGTTCGTCCTCTCCTGCTGCAACTCATAAGGGCTTGCATAGCTTTTCCAGCAATTAATTTTGATTGCTGCAAGACCACTTGAGGAACTCTTATTTAATGGTTCTCTGGATGTAGTGATAGGTCACACTGTGCCAAACAACCAGCCTTCGTGTCCTTCTGTATTGACTTGCAGTACTTCCAAAGGATTAAGGTTTCTTTGTATGCTTTACAGCTGATGTTCTGGGGAATGGAAATTGAAGTACTAGACAGAGGACCCCTTGAGAACCTTAGGAAATTTATTATCAAAGTTCAGGACCTGTATTCATTTTCTTTTATACTACTTTCTAAAAACCCTACTTTTCCAGTAATAATACAATAATATAGCCACCATATGAAAAGACAAATGCAACAGACAACAAATATCTCCAACATCAGAATGTAAGCAAACTACTTGGAAGATTAATAGCTAGCTTGCCCCAGAAACACTCTATCAAAGGCCCACTGAAATAAAACAGCCTTAAAGAGAGGGTGCCAGATGCAGCCCTTCTGGCAGCCCACTGAACAAACTTGGGGAAGGTGCTGTGGCTCAGTCTGGGCTTCACATAACAGCAAGTGTCAGGTTCAAGCCCAGGCATTTACAGTCATTCAGGTAGCAGGGGTTTGAAAGAGCCTCTCCTCCGGAGATCCTGAAGAGCCCCTGTCAGTCATCGGTGAAGGTAGTCCCCCTGTGCAAGCACCAAGTCGTTACCAACCCATGGGGTGATGTCACATCACAACGTTCTTGGCAGGCTTTTTATGGAGTGGTTTGCCATTGCCTTCCCCAGTCATCTAAACTCCCCCCCCCCCCAAGCAAGCTGGGTACTCATTTTACCAATCTTGGATGGATGGAAGGCTGAGTTAACCTTGAGGTGGCTACCTGACTCTAGCTTCTGCTGGGATCAAACTCAGGTCATGAGCAGAGCTTGGACTGCAGTACTGCAGCTTACCACTCTGTGCCATGGGGCTCAGTCCTGTCAGCCATAGAACCAATAGTCTGAAAGTACGCAGTAGCTTCATTTGCTCAGCAGAATGTAACCAACCTCGCAGTTCCTCCAAAGGAATGGCATTTCACTGTGGACAAGGGACAATGGTTTCCACTGATTCTGTACTCAGACCCCCCCCCTCAGACCCCCCCCCCCACTTTGCCTTCTGTGCTGCTATCAAAGCTCCACTGATTCCCAGAAACAAAATTTCAAGCGGCTCAGTGAGCTGCATCAGGAAGGGAAGAAGTCCTGTTCTGCAAAGGCTGTGGATAGTTGCATACAGGGATTTTTTGTAAAAAAAAGCCCAGCAGGAACTCATTTGCATATTAGGCCACACCTCCTGATACCAAGCCAGCCAAAATTGCATTCCTGCTCAAAAAAAAAACAAACCCAAACCCTGGTTGCATATTTGCCAGTGTTGGCTGGGGAGGGGCTGTGGCTCATTGGTAAAATAGCTGCTTGGAATGTAGAAGGTCCCAGTTTCAGTCCCTGGCATTGCCCGTTAAGACCTTTCCCTGAGACCCTGGAGAGCCACCACCAATCTGAGTGCAAAATACTGACTTGGAAGAACCAGTGGTCTGATTCAATGTTCTGCAAAGGCAGAGCCATGTTCTCATGTAATGGTATTCTGAGTCAACATAAAGTGAAAGGGCTTAGTTTTTGGCTACAATTACCCTCCTGGCTAATTAAATCCTGCCTGAGGGAGCTTGAATGTCCTTTACGGGACATCATAAATAGATCCCTCTTGGAGGGGTGTTTTCCATCATCTCTAAAAGAGGCTTTGGTCCGTCCCCTCTTGAAAAAAAGTACAGCAGACCCGGCCGAATTGGCAAACTACCGGCCGGTCTCTAATTTACCGTTTTTAGGTAAAATCATAGAGAGGGCAGTGGCGTCACAGTTGCAGAGCTTTCGCCCGGGTTATGGGACGGAGACAGTACTGGTCGCCCTGGTAGATGATCTTCAACGGCATCTGGATCGGGGCGGTGTGGCGGTGCTGATGTTGTTGGGCCTGTCGGCTGCGTTCGACATGGTCGACCATCGGCTACTGACCCGCCGCCTCGCCGACGTAGGGGTGAGGGGGTCTGCCTTACAATGGCTCTCCTCCTTCCTCGAGGATCGGGGACAAAGGGTGGCAATTGGGGGCGAGCGGTCCCAGAGGCGCACACTGGACTGTGGAGTGCTTCAGGGGGCAGTTCTCTCACCAATGTTATTTAATATCTATATGCACCCCCTTGCCCAGATCGCCAGGAGACATGGACTTGGGTGCCATCAATATGCAGATGACACCCAACTCTATCTGCTAATGGACGGCCGGCCTGACTGCGTCCCAGAGAATTTAGACCGGGCCCTGCAGGATTTGGCAACTTGGTTGAGGAGGAGTGGGCTGAAATTGAATCCAGCAAAGACAGAAGTCCTCTGTCTAGGTCGGGGCGCTCGGGGAGGGGAAATACCTCTCCCTGTCTTCGACGGGGCGCCGCTAAAAGCGGCGCACCGGGTTAGGAACCTGGGAGTTTTACTGGAGCCTGCACTATCAATGGAGGCCCAAATTGCAGCCACTGCCAAGTCAGCCTTTTTCCATCTAAGGCGGGCAAAGCAGTTGGCTCCCTTCCTAGAGCGGCAAGATCTGGCAATGGTGCTTCATGCAACGGTCACCTCGAGACTGGATTACTGTAATGCCCTCTACATGGGGCTGCCTCTGTACCGAACCCAGAAGCTGCAGCTGGTGCAGAATGCAGCGGCCAGACTGTTGTTAGGG
The DNA here is from genome assembly GCF_032191835.1 of Heteronotia binoei. Lineage (NCBI taxonomy): Eukaryota > Metazoa > Chordata > Lepidosauria > Squamata > Gekkonidae > Heteronotia > Heteronotia binoei. The sequence continues at coordinate 145,923,692 of NC_083226.1, read as the reverse complement.
CTTCCTAAATGGGAACACATACAGCCTGGGCTGCGCGAACTGCACTGGCTGCCAGTTATATACCGGGTCCGTTACAAAGTGCTGGTCATTACCTTTAAAGCCCTATATGGTCGAGGACCTGTCTACCTTAGGGACCGTCTCTCCCCATATGAACCCCAGAAAGCACTGAGGTCAGCCGGGAAAAAACTGTTGACTATTACCGGACCGAGAGAGGTGAAGTTGCAATGTACCCACAATCAGGCCTTCTCCTCTATAGCTCCGAGCCTATGGAACCAACTTCCAGAGGAAATGCGGGCCCTGCGGGACCTTGAACAGTTCTGCAGGGCCTGCAAGACCTTCCTCTTCCGACTGGCTTTCGCTGATGAAAATGGAAATTGCTAAGGAAACCGCCATAATAAAAGCAAACATAAAGTAAACATAGCATTAGCACTTTTATTAATTTAATTTAATTTAATTTAATTTTAAAACTTAAGCAGATTTTTAATTAAATGTTCATGTTGTTTAACTGTAATTTTATCTATCTGTATAGCTAAATTTGAATTGTGTTGTTAGCCGCCCTGAGCCTGCCCCGGCGGGGAGGGCAGGATATAAATAAAATTTTGTTGTTGTTGCTGTTGTTGTTGTTTTGAAGGCTTAGTAGAATATATATCGGCCACAGATAATAAAGTAAATTCAAGACCCCCTCACCCCCCAAAAAAACCTAATCTTTTTTTTCCTATTCAAAATTTACAGATGGCATCTGCTCAGGACTCCAAGTATGGCCAGAAGGACACATCCGATCAGAATTTTGATTACATGTTCAAGCTGCTCATCATTGGCAACAGCAGTGTTGGGAAGACCTCCTTCTTGTTCCGTTATGCTGATGATTCTTTTACATCAGCTTTCGTAAGCACCGTCGGGATTGATTTCAAAGTAAAAACGGTTTTCAAAAATGAAAAAAGAATTAAGCTACAGATCTGGGTAAGCTGGAAGTTCTTTTAAAAAGATTCTTGCATAGTGATTATTTGGTGATGAGTCATCATATTTAGAATTGCCCGCTCAATAGGATGACTAACTAGATTGTTCTCTTTTTTTCTTTCCCTTTTCCTGATGACATGGTTTGGTCTATGGCATATATTCTGGAGAGCTTACATTTGGAGCAGGGATCTGGTTGGTTTCTCTGATGAAATTCTGGCATTATTATTGTTATTGCATTGTTCCATTCTACTACTCACTTCTGGCTTGTATTAAACCTTAGCCCTGTTTTGTTGCCACCAAAAACCAGCAAGTATTTCATAGCTTTTTTTAACTATTAAGCAGCAGCATTCTGGACTCCCTGTTCTTTCTCAAATAGCTCATATGTAGGTGTAAGTCAGGGGATCAGTTTACCACCATTCTTTGATAATGGTCAGAGGATGCATTCACCAATCACTCTCATATGAGGGACAATGGCATACCTGCCCATCTTGTTTTCCTGGCACACTTGCCTAGCTTCCACATAGTGATATTTAAACTCTGCAGGAACATGCAATCCAAAGCATGTACGCCCAGACTGTATGATTAATTTCCTAGATAAACTCCAAGGACTGACCACATGAATTGAACCTACATCCTTAAGACTGTTACATGTACATTTCCAATATGACTGTTGCTGCTTTATACTGAATTAGACCCTGGGTCCATCAGGGAAAGTATTGTCTACTCAGTCTGGCAGTGGCTCTCCACTGGCTCATTCACATCATCTGCCATTTGATCCTTTTAGCTGGAGCTTCTGGGGATTGTGCCTGAGACCTTCTGTATGCCAAGTAGATGCCCAACCACTGAGCCACAGCCCTTCCCAGATATGAAAACTAGTTAGGGCCTATGCCATCCTACCCATTTTGCTCCCCCTGCTTCACTGAACAGCAGCAGGAGCAGGAGCTCAAAGGCCAGGAGTGAGAGGCTTGGAAATGACATCACAGCTTTCCTGATACTCCAATAGCCTCCCTGGTGTCTATGGTATTTGCCCTAGAGATTGGGGGGATTCCTAGAGCATCACCTAGTGCCTCAAGGTGTCTCAAGGATCTATCCTGGGACCTGTTTTGTTTAATATCTTTATAAATGGTTTGGATGAATGCTTATTAAATTTGTAGATGATACTAAATTAGGAGGGGTAGCAAATACAGTAGAAGAAAAAATCAGGATACAGGATGATCTTAATAGGCTGGAAGACTGGGCTAAAATAAATAAAACAAATTTTAAGGTAAAGGTAGTCCCTGAGTCATTACTGACCCATGGGGTGATGTTGCATCATGACATTTTCTTGGCAAACTTTTTACGGGGTGGAGCTTGGACTGCAGTATTGTACTGCATCTTGCCACTCTGCACCACAGGGCTCCTGCATTTTAAGTTAAATAAGTGTAAAGTTCTGCATTTAGGTGGGAAAAATCCAATACATAATTATAGGATGGGGGAGGCTTGTCTTGGCAATAGTATGTGTGAAAAGGATCTAAAAATCTTGGTGGGCTGTACAATGAACATGAATCACTAGTGTGATGCAGTAACGAAAAAGGCCAATGCAGTTTTGGGCTGTATCAACAGAAGTATCACCAGATCATGCAAACTGATGGTATCGCTTTACTTTGCTCTGGTTAGATCTCACCTAGAGTATTGTGTTCAGTTTTGGGCAGCACAATTTAAGAAGGATATAGACCAACTGGAATGTGTCCAGAGGAGCACAATGAAGATGGTGAGGGGTCTGGAGACCCAGTCCTATGAGGAAAGGTTGAAGAACATAAGAGAAGCCATGTTGGATCAGGCCAATGGCCCATCCAGTCCAACACTCTGTGTCACACAGTGGCCAAAATTTTTTTTATACACACACACACACACACACACACACACACACTATGGCTAATAGCCACTGATGGACCTCTGCTCCATATTTTTATCTAAACCCCTCTTGAAGCTGGCTATGCTTGTGGCCGCCACCACCTCCTGTGGCAGTGAATTCCACATGTTAATCACCCTTTGGGTGAAGAAGTGCTTCCTTTTATCCGTTTTAACCTGTCTGCTCAGGAGCTGGGTATGTTTAACCTGGATAGGAGATGACAGTGCCTCTGAATGTGGAAGTCCCCCTCAGTCACTATGGCTAGTAGCCATTGATAGACGTATCCTTCATGAATCTATCTAATCCCCTTTTAATGCTGTTTACTTCTGTGGCCATCATTATATCCTCTGATGGCAAATTCCACATATTAATATCTCTCTGTATAAAGCAGTATTTCCTTCTGTTTATCCTGAACCTGCTGGACATTGGAAGCTGTTACATCTTTATATGAGTGTTCAGATACAACTATGGTGAGAGAACTGGTATATCCTCATTCTTTTCTTACTCCCCACTTTACTCCTCTGTCTGCCAGATTAAAAGGTAAAAGTACTCCTCTTTGGGTGCCCCTGGAAGCTAGGTGGATGGCAACCTGGAAAAATGCCTTCTTAGTTGTGGCTGCAGATGCCAGCCTTCAAGTAGGACCTGGGGATCTCCTGGAATTTTAGCTCATCTCCAGACTACAGATATCAGCTCCCCCAGAGAACATGAATGCTTTGGAATGAGGGCCTCAATGCCATTTGTATTCCATGGAGAAGGGATCTGGCAACCCAAGTCAAGGCACCAAAACTGTGGACTTTCCTAGGAAGATTATTACTCTCTCTATTTATCTGTTGCCACATATAAAGACTTCTTTGTTTCATTTAGCACACTCTGGCTGATCCTCCTTCCTGGATGTTGGGGTTGCCAGCCCCCCACCCAATGGAACCAGGGGTCTTCCATTACCAGGCCCCACCCCCACTGCCAATCAGCTGGCCAGTGGGGGTATTGCCGGGAGAAAGAGGAAGGCCCAAGTGACATCACCAGTAATCTGGCAATGTCACTTTCAGTGCACACAGGAAATGATGTCATCACACTGGCAGCAGCAATGTCTGGAAAATGCTTTGGTATTTGGGCAAAAAACTCTTTGGTAGAAGCCATTTTCTCTGAGACAACTGATCTCAGTCATCTGGAGATTAGCTGCAATTTCAGGAGCTCTCCAGACTTTACCTGGATGATGGCAATCTGGTTTTTTCCAGTTTGGTTGTAGTGTCCATCAATTTTGCCCCATTTTTTACAACTGATATTTTGTTTACTTGACTGTTACAGTATTTGTTTAATGAACTGATTTTTGGTACATGTATAGTATAATCAGAATTTCTTCATAATAACTCTACATAGGATTTCTTAATGTTAAAGGCCTCTTTTGCTCACATCCAGTCTCTAACATACTCCCAGTGCAGCTTAGATTTGGGATGGGCTTCCGTATTGTACCTGATTCCAACCCTGCCCTTGAGCAATTTTGAAGGACCCAGAGAAGAGAGCACACTGGCTTCCTGGTGGGGGGGGGGGATAGACAGGAGGGGAGAGAAAGAAGGAAGAGGACTTAGGAAGTCCTATATTGATCCCTTCCCCTGTTTTTGACTGAATTAGTTTAGAGCTGGCTCATGTCCCTAAGGGGCTTTTTAAAAAAAAGCAAAACATGATTCTCTATTTTTTCCATTTTGAATACAGAGATTTTATGAACTGTCAAGGTCACCTTTGCCATCCTTTCACCTTTTTCTGCATAGCGCCAGTTTTAGCATTGTAGTATTTGAGACTGTTTTTAGCATTGTAGTGTTTTAAGACCTTTTAAAAGAAAACCATCCTTTTACAAACAAGCAATATTTCACATGAAAGTAATGTATAAGATTGACTTTGTAGCATAATGCTTGCTCTTCTACATCAAATCCAGCTGCTCCCTTAGAATTGCAACGATAACAAGTTGGTTCTTGTTGGTACCTTCTCATTTTACCACCTTGTAAATTGTCTTCCTTTCGTGGGTAAAAAATTGGTTCTTTCTAGTGGACAGCATGTAGAATGTATATAATTGATCGTCTCATCTTGCAAAGGGTGGGGGTGGCAAAACCAGATTCAGAGCATGATGGTATTTTATATTAACTTTTTAGAAGCTGAATTCTGGCATTCCTCCATTTTCTTCCCCTATGGACTGTCAAAGAAATGTATTAATTTGTATTCAGAGAGAGAACTGACAGAGCCAGTTTGGTGTAGTGATTAAGAGTGTGGACTCTAATCTAGAGAAACAAGTTTGATTCCCCGCTCTTCTACATGCACCTACTGAGTGATCTTGGGTCAGTCACAGTTCTCTCAAAGCTGTTCTCTCAAAAGCAGTTCTCAAAAGAGTGCTCTCATCCCCCCCCCTACCTCACAAGATGCCTGTTGTGGGGAAGGGAAGGGAAAGGAGATTGTAAGCTGCTCTGAGACTCCGTTGGGTGGTAAAGGGCAGGGTATAAATCCAGTCTCCTTCTCCTCCTCCTCTTCTCTATGTAAGGTTGTCGCTCCATTTTGGGAAATTCCTGGAGATTTGGAGGGGGAGTCTGTGGACAGTGTGGTTTGAGGTGGCGGAGGACTTCAGCGGGGTATAATGCCATAGAGTCTATCCTCCAAGGCTGCCCTTTACTTCAGGGGATCTGATCTCTGTAGTCTGAACATCAGTTATAATTCTGGGAAATCTCCAAGCCACACTTGGAGGTTGACAACCCCAACTCAAGATATCCTGAGTGAGAACTTTACTGTCCCTTGACACCACCTCCAAATCTCTAAGAATTTCCCAAGCCGAAGGTAGTAACTATGGTGAGATGGAAGCAGAAAAAGGGGAGACGCTCTGGGGGCTTTCAGGGAAGGCACTGAGAAAATGGGATGGGAGAGTGGAAATAAGATGCCCCCTGCAAGTCCTTGCAGTTCCCTCCCCCTCCTGTACATCCTAAAAAGCCTTGGCATTACAAAATGAATTATGGGTCTGCCTGCTCAATATTGTTGTCCACTCATTTAAAGATTTAGAGCTTTGCATTAAGTCATTTCTGTTGCACTTAAGCCAGCTAGAGTAAAATGGTATGACTGCTGGACCCCTGAGGCTACTAATGAAATAAGAGATGAATCTCATGAAAGCTGTTCTGGGGAGCAGATTTTAAATAAATAGAATACACTTCCCTCCTCTCATAACCTTCAGTGACAGCTATATTATTATAAGTGCATAGAAGCTATACCTGTAGGACCACACTGCACTCCTGTTTTATTGCTTTCATCTAACTGGCCCTTGAAAGGAATCACATTCCTGAACCATTCATTTAAGTTTTGCAATTATCTTTCAAGGATGCACATAGTGCACAGTTATGGGCACCAAATATGTTTCCAACATACTTAGCAATCATAAGCAGATCAACTCATAATCCTACTCAAGTCTATTCAGTGGGGCTAATTTTCCAAGAAAATTTCCTCAAGATTGCACTGATAGCATACTGTCCATATATAGTTTTTTTGTTCACTCTTTGTAATGGTAGCTGGTGTGTAGTAACACGGTATTCTCCTTTGGATTGCCAGTTTTGAGGTTGGGCTGGAGTCCTCCCAGGATTACAACCCATCTCCAGACCATAGGGAGCGGTCCTCTGGAGAAGGAAATGGCAGCTTTGGACTCTATGACATCAAATTCCTGCTGAGTTCTCAGATTCAACCTTCCCCAGGCTCAACCCCCAAATCTCCAGAAATTTCCCAGCCTGTTATATTTATTGGCAAGATGTGAGTCTGATTTGCTCATATTGGGTTGGATCCAACGAGCCCCTTTCATGGTCTTCCTGTTAGACAGTAGAAGGCTCTCAGTGGAAAGGAGTCAATGACTCTGCCTTGGCAGAAGTGAGTCATTAGCAGCCCACACAGAGACCAATTTCGCACTCACTCTACGCCGCTCTGACATTCCTCTTTTCAGTGCAGCATCCTTCCAATTTCCCACTATCTGCCCCAGGGCTTCAGCTTGCATCGCCGTTTTTGTGCAGCAAAGAGAAATTGGTTTTTAGTGGTTTCTCTTTGCCTCGCAAAAATGGCCCCGGGGCAGATAGTGAGAAATTGGAAAGATGCCGTGCTGAAAAGAGGAATGTCAGAGCAGCGTAGGGTGTGAAACAGTGGTAAATTAGCAACAGTATGGCATACTGGAGCTTTTGTAACATTGAAGAGAATGGTAAAGCCTCTTACACAGAGGGAATTTCCCACACTGATGCTTCATGGTGCTAATCTCTAAATGCCCATCTGTTTTCCTGCTCCTGTCTCATAGAGTATAAATGCTCAGATGGGAGAGAAACTTTGAACCTTAACTGAGGAAAGCACATATCAGACTCTACATATAGCAGAAGATACTATCTTATGAGACTAAATTTCATTTGAAATGTCTACCATAAATTACATGAAGCAAAGACTGTGCAAACCAGGGGCATTATACTCTCTAAAGATTATCAACACCTCACGTGGTCAATCCAATCTTGTGTACAGTGGAAAAGGAGTAAGTTCATCAAATCCACGCATGAAGCTGCCTTATCAGCTTCTTGTGTAGCTTCATCTTCATGTCAGCTTATCAGCTTCATGTGAGGTTCTTAAATGCAAGCTAGATGGCCATCTGACAGCAATGCTGTGATTCCCTGAACTTAGGCAGATCATGAGAAGGAGGGCAGGATGGGGTGCATCAGTGTTTAGTTCTCATGGCCCTTACATGCTCAGAGAATATTGTTCACCACTTTGGAATCAGGCAGCAATTTTTCTCCAGGCCAGTATGGCCAGGAATCCTGAAGGGTTGTTGTTATTGGGGTTTTTTTGGGGGGGGTGGGGGGGTTGCCATCTCCTGGGCATTGAGCAGGTGTCACTGGAGGTATGCCGTGGGAAGTATTTGTTAGTTTCCTGCATTGTACAGGGGTTGGACTATATGACCCTGGAGATCCCTTCCAACTTTACGATTTTATCACTGAATCAGACCTCCAGTCCATCAAGGTCATATTGTCTACTCAGATGGGCAGCAGCTCCCTAGGGTCTCTGATACAGGAATTCCATACCACCTTATATCTGGTTCTTTCAGCTTCAGATGCCAGTAGGGCTGCCAGTCTCCAGGTGGTGACTGGCAATCAGTGTTCCCTCTAAGCTGAGTTAGTGTGAGCTAGCTCACAGTTTTTCAGCCTCCAACTCATACATTTTTGTCTTTGCTCAGGAAAAATGGCCCCAGGGAAAACAAATTTATGCCAGATGTAGGCTGCCTTGAAGATCGAAAGATAGGACAGAAATGTGCTAAGGAAAAAACACTTTAAGGATTAGGTTAAGCTGTTGAAAGGAAAAATGCTGGGCATGTAGATGGTAGTTTCCACTAACTATACCTTTGAACAGCTTTTATACCCATCTACTTCTTTTAGGGGATTTTAAAAAGGACTTTGGATGGTGTGGGAGATATTTAAAAAGCACTTTCTGAAAGGCTAATTTTTTAGGATAGATGATATCTTCAGCTTTTAAACGTTCCAGACATGGGGCAATGTATAAGCAAATGTGTCATCTGTCTCCATCATAAGGCATGAATTTTGCACTAGACCTTTAATCCTGGTTTAACTTTGTCCCCAAACTGGCATTCCTCACTAGAATAATAGAATCAGAGAAACCAACTCTGTGACTCTATGATTCTATGATTTGGGGACAGGGCTAGACCAGGATTAAAAGTCTGGTGTGAAAATGTTAAATGTGGATATGATGTCCTAGAAACTGATGTGGACTCCATTTTGCAGAATGTGTAAAACAGAAGTGTTCAGGAGGACATTTTTGGTGGTGGAAAGTGCCATCAAGTCACAGCTGACTCAGGGCAACCCAATGGGTCTTTCAAAGCAAGAGACATTCAGAGGTGGTTTGCCATTGCCTGCCTCTTTGTCACAACCACGGTATTCCCTGGTGGTCTCCAATCCAAATACTAGCCAGGGCCAACCCTGCTTAGCTTCCAAGATCTGACAAGATTGGGCTAGCCTGGGCTATACAGGAGGTTGATTGTATAAGGAAATAGGATTTAGTCTATTGCTATGCTCATTTTACTACTATGCTGTCTACTTTTGTAAAACACTTTCTACGTTATGGTATACCCTGCCTTAGGCAAGTTTTTCTTTTTGTTTATCTGCATTGTATTCCAAATGGGGTTGCTAACTCTGGGTTGGAAAATACCTGGAGATTTTGGGGATGGACCCTGGGGACAGTGGGGTTTTGGGGTGGGGGACTTCAGCAGGATTATAATGCCATAGAGTCCACCCTTCAAAGCAGCCATTTTCTCCAGGGGAAGTGATCTCTGTACCCTAAAAACCAGTTATAATATATCTGCTTAAATTTACTGCTGATATAAGATATTATGTGAAGGTGGCTTTAGCTGATGATCTCCACCTTAGACAAAGGTAATGCTTCATTATTGCTCCTCCTGGATCTGTCTGCAGCCTTTGATACAGTAGACCATGTTAGCCTATTGAGGCATTTGGATGCAGAAGTAGAATTATAGAATAATAGAGTTGGAAGGGACCTACAGGGTCATCTAGTCCAACCTCCTGCACAATGCAGGAAACTCACAAATACATCCCCCTAAATTCATAGGAGCTTCATTGCTGTCAGATGGCCATCCAGCCTCTGTTTAAAAACCTCCAAGGAAGGAGAGCCGACCACCTCCCGAGGAAGCCTGTTCCACTGAGGAATTGCTCTAACTGTCAGGAAGTTCTTCCTAATGTTGAGCCAGAAACTCTTTTGATTTAATTTCATTGGTTCTGGTCCTACCTTTTGGGGCCACAGAAAACAATTCCACACCATTCTCTATATGACAGCCCTTCAAGTACTTGAAGATGGTGATCATATCACCTCTCAGCCGCCTCCTCTCCAGGCTAAACATCCCCAGCTCCTTCAACCTTTCCTCATAGGACTTGGTTTTCAGACCCCTCACCATCTTCATCACCTCGTCTGGACCCGTTCCAGCTTGTCTATATCCTTCTTAAAATGTGATGCCCAAAACTGAACACAATACTCCAGGTGAGGTCTTACCAGAGCAGAGTAAAGTAGGTGTCAGAGGATGGCCCTTGAACTGGTTTAAATAATTCCTTATGAATCAGACTCAAAGGGGCTGCTGCTATCCTCAGTTTGGGAGTTATCTTGTGGTGTTAGTTCCTCAGGGTCAGGGTTTTGGTTTTTTTTTTAGCAGGAATGCAGTTCCAGCTAACTTGGCATCAGGGGGTGTGACCTAATATGCAAATCAGTTCCTGCTGGGCTTTTGCTACAAAAAGCCCTGCTCAGGGCGCAGTCTTATCCCCCATGTTATTAAGCATCAACCATATTGGATTTGGAATTGGATGTTGTCTACATGAGGATAAGACCCAGCTTTACATATCTCTTTCAAAATTCCTTGATAATACAGTAAAGATCCTTCCTGAGCCACTGCTAGATTATTGTCAGGAGCTAGCAGAACGTGCATATGACTTCCATTCTGCAGCCACTCCATTGGCAGCCTAACAATTACCAGGCTTAATTCAAGGTGATGAGTCATTACCAATGACTATCACCAGGGGTGGAATTCTAGCAGGAGCTCCTTTGCATATTAGGCCACACACCCCTGATGTAGCCAATCCTCCAAGAGCTTACAAGGCTCTTTTTTGTAAGCTCTTGGAGGATTGGCTACTTCAGGGGTGTGTGGCCTAATATGCAAAGGAACTCCTGCTAGAATTCCACCCCTGACGATCACATAAAGCCCTTTATGGCCTTGTAAGACTACTTCTTTCCCTATGCTGTGCCATGACAGCTTTGTTCATCCCAGCAGGGCCTTTTGTGAGTACCATCCTGCAACAGGCAAAATTAACCGCCCATACTCATGTATTTGGCATGGCCCCCAGTTTATGGAATGATCTCCTTGAAGAAGTTAGGAAGGGTCCCACAGTCTCTCTTGAGTTTTCACAAACTATGCAAAATTGCATTCTTCAACAAGTAAATAGGTACTGTACTACTGAAACAGTCAGAAAGTTGCACTAGTAAAGGGACTGCAATGGTGGTCTATACTACTATATTGCCACCTCTCTCTGTAAGCATGCTCCAGGCTTTACCACTCACCATATCATGTTTAAAAGCTCATGCTTTGTTTCAACCCTGTTTGAGATTTCTATTTGTGTTCAGTTTTTTGTAGGAACCCCCCTTGTATCATTCATTGGATGTCCTGTCCTGCTGGTTTTACTTGATTTACACCATGTAATCCACTTTGAGTCTCCGTCAGGAAGGTGGATTACAAATAACCTGATGATGGAGGTGGTGATGGTGATGATGATGATAACAAAAGCAACAAATTGCAGTTTTAAAGCCCATTAAATTGGGTGGAAAGCAAGAACTGGTTTACTTGGTAACAATGCAGTCATAAAATAGAAGTAGCTTGTTTTAGAACTGGGCTGTAAAAACTGAGTTTGTACTTAGTGCTTTCATAATCCCCTGTGCTCTTTCAAACTGCAATGCAAAAGGATGGCTCAATTAATTTTGCCCCTTGATTTACATTTCTTCTGTAATCCCAGCATAAAATCCATCCGCTGCTCAGGAGGGAGTTACAGACATGATCAAAGACTTCATGGTGGCCTCGCTTTGATCCCTTCATTGAATCATTATGGGATGGGTTAACCCAGGGCTGGAGCTGACATGAAGTTGCTGATTTGTAGGCATTGATTTGGAGATGTAGGACACGCATTTGGAAGAACTCTAATGACTGCTGCTGAGGAACACATTATCTGTGGAGAGTCTCAGCTGTGAAGCTCAATGGTAAATGTGTGTTGCTATTTAAAACAGCAATGGCACTTCTGAGTCACTAGGGCTACTTGCCTGCAGAGGTCATTTAAAATGCAATTGAAAATGAAGCAGCAAGACAAATTGCATTTGTCCCATTGTCCAGGTCAGCTTTCCATTATATTTTTAGACAACAAAGCACTAGTACCCCCACCGCACTTTCCTAGAGGCCTCTCTTTTTGGCAGGGACTCTTATTTGGAAGAACCAGGTTTGATTCTCCACTCCTCCACATGCAACTGTTGGAGTGGCCTTGGGTCAGTCATAACTCTGTCAGAAGCTGTTCTGGAAAGAGCAGTTTCTGTCAGAGCTCTCTCAGCCCCACCTACCTCACAGGGTGTCCCTTGTGGGGAGGGGAAGGGAAAGGAGATTGTAAACTGCTCTGAGACTCCTTCAGGTAGATCCAACTGGGCAGCTGTGTTGGTCTGAAGCAGTAGAACAAAGTAGAGTCAAGTTGCACCTTTAAAACCAACAAAGGCTTATTCCGAATGTAAGCATTCTGAATAAACCTTTGTTGGTCTTAAAGGTGCAACTTGACTCTACTTTGTTCTCCTTCAGATAGTGAAGGCTGGGGTATAAATCCAATCTCCTCCTTCTCCCTTCTTTTTTTTGAGATGATGTGGGGAGGGGAGAATTCCTTCAGGCTAGTTAACTTAGACTACTCAGGACATAGATAGATGGTCAGTGAGTTGTAGGAGCTGGTGTTGGACCAGAAAGACCAATGTAATGGATGGGATCTTAATATAATTGTTTGTTGCATAAGCTGCTTTGAGCTTTGTAGAAAGATGGAGCATTAATATGTTAAATAAATAAATTTGATTAATTTGAAATGTGGAGTTAGAGGAGAGTTTTAAGGATACCATGGAACACCACAGAGACAAATATGTGGGTTCTAAATCAAATCAAGCCTGAGCTCTCCTGAAAAGCTAAAATGACCAAACCAAGGCTCTCGTACTTCAGTCACATTATGAGAATACAAGAGTCTCTGGAAAATGCAATAATGCTAGGAAAAGTTAAAGCAGGAAAAGGGAGAGACCCAAAAGAAGATGGGTTGACTCAATAAAGAGAGCCACAGCCCCAAGCAAGGCTGTTAATGACAGAACATTCTGGAGATTGTTAATTGATAGGATCACCATAAGTCAGAAACTACTTGACAGCATTTAACACAGACACAAGTAATTATCTATTTCCAATGACAGAAAAGCTGTTCTATCGTCAAAGAAGGGCAGAAGATTTTTGCTGATTTCCTCTTCCCACTGAAGACCCTCTCTTTGCCTCCTGTGATTATGAGGGTCCCCTGTCTCCCAGAACAGAATTTCAAAGAGTGGCAGCAGGGAAGGCAGAAATGTATTGTTCCAAGGGTTCTGCCATATATTCCTAGAATAGCAGCCAGGTTTCTCAGTCTGCAGACAGACAGGTTCTTCAGCACAATTTTTTTGTTAATATGAATTAACAGATTAAATATAGAATAATGAAATAAAAATAAAGAAACATACACAGGGCAGTATAGTGGTTAGAGCATTGGGCTGAATCTGGGAATACTTGGGTTCAGATCTCCATTCATTCTTAAAGCACACTGGGTCAGTCACATTTCCTTAGGCAAGCTAACTCTCAGGATAATTGTGTTGGTACCACTTCAATCTTAGATGTTAGTCTTGAATTCCTTCCTGGATAGTTTAAACTGAGAGAAATTAACTGACAGTTTCCTGCCTTTTGTTTTGCTCAACAAGGAGAACATGAACCAATATAATTTCACCTTGAGAAAAGGGAACATAGTTAATCCCCCCAGTGATGCCTTCTCCAGTTTGTTTTTTGTCCAATTTGTTTTAATGTTTAAAGAACACTCTGCAATTCCTCCTCTTGATGTTTTCTCTCTTAACCACCAGAAGCATCATTTAGTTGCCTGTTTCCTCTTTTGTAACTTTTACAAGTTTTGCTAAATAGTGGATAAAAGGGTTGATCACAGATTTAAATATCGACATTTGCAGCTACGAAATCTATGTGGACTCTTAGCTTCTTATGCTCTAAAGGGAAATGATTGCTCCTTAGAGGGGCAGACAGAAGATCCAAAAGCAGAAATGGTATATTAGGTAGCTAGATACTTTGTATGTGTAATGTGATATTTCTACAGCACCAAGTATAGCAAGTAAACTGTTTTATAAGAGACAATTGTGTGAGGGAGTGAACAAGTCTGTAAAAAAAAATAACTATGATGATAACAGGCGTGGCACTGCTGCCTTTTCTGTCCAGTTTTGCCTACTTATCCAACAGTTGTAAAGAGATTGAGGTCAGTCGGGGTGATGTACATATTTAAATTACTAAATGACACAAAGCAGCAATAATGGAAAGTAATAGTATCAGACTCTTAGGATGAAAATGTCTACAGTGATTTGTTCATTTATTTATTTAATCAGATTTATATCTCGACCTTCCCTGATGGGCTCAGGGTGGCTAACAACAAATAAAAGCAACATAAAATATTAAAAAACAAAATATACAATAAAATAATTTCCATACATTTTATAGTCATTAAAAGTTCAAGATGCACGTTGATGTTCTGGTTATTCTGATGTTTCTGGTTTCAATTATGTTAGTTCAGTGAGATTGTCAGTGCTGTGGAATAATAGCCACCTCCCCTTAACCGTTGAAGGTAAGTTTGAACAGTTCAGTCTTACAGGCCCTATGGAACTGTGGCAGGTCCCTCAGGGTCCTGATGTTTTTGGGGAGGGCATTCCACAGAGCGGGGGCTATTACAGAGAACACTCTGACTCTGGTGGTGAACAATTGAGCTTCTTTTGGTCCAAGGATCTTAAGATTTTGGGACCCTGAACATAGTACTCTCTGGAGTACGTATAGGGAGAGGCAATCCTAAAGGTAGACAAATCCCAGACCATATAGGGCTTTAAAGGCTATGACCAGCACCTTGAAGCGAATCTGGAATGCCACGGGCAACCAGTGTAATGTTTCCAGCACAGGTTGAATGTACTCCAGTGCAGAATTAGTATTTTGGGTGAATCAATTCAGACACTGGAGATCCCCATCTCAAGTTTTCACAGGAACCTTTAGGGATTTCTTACCACAAGGACATGTCCTAGTCTCAGGCAGACTGCTTGGAATTTACTAGGTTGATTATTCAAAGGAGATTCTTCAAGAGGACTGAAGAGGATTGTGGATTCTGCTAGTATCCCTATGGGGTATATCACTTGCTGGCTATCTTCTCCTCCCCAGCCAGCCTTGGATCCATGCTCGGAGCCTATCCAAGGGAGCTTGTATTGTTTTAAGTCAAATGGCAGCAACTCTAAGCATAAGCCAAGAGAGAGTGCAGTTCATGCAGGTGTATTTAAGAAGGGTCTTCAAGATGTGTTTTGTCCCTGGCTGTCTGTAGGAAGAAATGGTTGATAAAAGAAAGGTTGCCCAACTCCTAACATGTTGTTGTTATTGTGCTAGAAGCATTCCCCAATCACTTGGCTGCACACCAATTACCTTCCCTCCCAGCTGTAATTTTGTGGTGGCTAATGAATGGTACAGTCATATGCAGAAGCTCCACTGACATCTGTGAGGGAGGAGACAAATCCATCAGGCCCTCTCTTGAGGTGGGGCTTAACTGCCCTCAAGCCAGCTGTCTGTGAGAAGAGCTGGGAAGCAGGAATTGACCTGCCCTATCTCAACCCCAGTCTGCATTCTGTCATCTGCTGCGCTTTCAGATTGGTTCAAAGAGTTGGTGTTCCTAGAGAGGGCCTGTTCTTTGCTCTACTACTGAGGCTTCACCAGTGGCCCAGTGCCCTCTGGATGTCAGCAGTAAGGAAAGGGAACCTTTTTTGTTCTAGCATGAGAGGTCTATGCAGATGCTGAGACCTGATCTGGATGGTCCAAGCTAGCTTAGTCTCTTCAGAAACTAAGCAGTGTTTGCAGTATTTCTGGGTTCCAAAACAAAGACCAGAAGAATGAAGAGTGGTTCAATCAGTTTTAATCTAAGAACCTAATCTAACATGTTTATGCAAGTACTCTCATAGATTAATATAAGAGAATATCTTGAACAACAGTGTTTGCCCTGGTTAGTACTTGGATAGGCTTTCATCAATGAAGTCCAGGGTTGCTACACAGAGGCAGGCAATGGCAAACTACTCCTGTTCATCTCTTGCCTTGAAAACCCTCAGAAGTTGCTATACGTCAGCTGCAACTTGATGAGACTTTTCACCACCACACTGTTAATACTGAAAGCAGCAAGCACCTTGTTCTTTATAAGCACCTTGAAGACCTAAGCTGTAGAAGGCAGGCCATAAATAAATACATGGTATCAGACATGAGCTGTTTCCATCTCACAGGCTATTGACATTCCCTGTGGTTTGGCCTCTACAGGCTTACACCAGTTTAACAATAATTCTTTCCCCTGTGGGAACTGTTAAGTAAGAGGAGGAGAGATGGATCTGAAACAGTTCTGGCCATGGAATGCTTTGTGAGGCAGGTGAAGATGTAATCTCATGTCTGCGGCTGGCTGAGTTGAATTGATCCCTCCTCAAATTTCAGGACTTGGTAAATTTATTAAGAGAAAAGGATGATTTCCAGTCAGAAGACTTACACACAAATCCTACCACCCAAGGGGATTGTTAATAGGTCTGTCTTTCCAAAGTTCTGTTTACACTGATCACAATTTGGGATGCCAGCCTCCAGGTGGGACCTGGGGATCTCCCAGAATTACAGCTCGTGTCCCAAATAACATTAGCTTCAGTATGTGTGTGTTAAACTGGGCCAAATTATAAAAGTCTGGGAGATTTTTATACATTTACATGAGCCCATCTATTTACATATGAAGAAAAGCGGGAGTGAGTTGTCTGTTTTTAAACAAAACTGTTGTGGTGGGCAAGCTAAACTCTCCATCTTCCTGGGGCTCATGTTTGCTATGCTGTGGTGCTTAAAGTATTTTTCTCCTTTCCTTGTTTTGATACAAAAAGTGAACTTGGCTGGGATAAAAATGCTGGAATTTTTTTTAATGGAGCACAATGACTTAAGATATGGAAGATGGCAGAATTTAGCTTCCTCCCATCTGCATTTTTGTTTTTAAAACAGATTTTCTCCAGTCGCTGTTTTAGATGTGAATGGATAGGTAGATGCAGGCCTCAGATTCAGTGGGAGCTTACAGGAGCACAGTTCCTGAACCTTTCTGAGAGTTCCACCTCCTTGTCCATTGAATAGTATGTGCAGCTGCATAACAATCCCTGGATGAGCTCCACCACCTATTTTTCTACAAAATGACCCTTGGGTAGATGTACAAGGATCCCCTTATTTATTATTTGCACCAACTACCCATTTTCTTGGGTTGCTAAAAATCTCTTTGTGCCTGTTCTGTAAGTGTGCTTATTAATTACTGGAGAAATTTCATCTGATGAAGAGGTTGGCTTGGCTGAGGAGGGCCCTATCCCTAAAAATGTCATGCTAATTAGATATGGGGGGGGGATAGGCAAAAGGAGGGGAATTTATAAGAACAATGGTAATGAAACCACACTGGAAAACTTTGCTAAATACATGAGCCAAATGGACCAAAACTGAAAAGGGCATGATATTGTATGCAGAGGGTATGGTGACTTTTACCATGTCCAGCATTCAGAGTGAAATCTTCAGGGGACCTTTTGAAAAAACATCAATATAATTTAACTATAACTGTTTCAAATAAGGAGTTGTATCTTAAGATGAGCAGTTCAACAGCTTTTAGATTAAGTCCGATTGTCTCCAGCACTCATGTATTATGTTTAATTTTGCATGCTCTGATGTGCTTGCATCCACAGTGCCAAAGGGCATTTGGGGAGATGAACATTAACTGGACTGTTCTGGCAGATTTGCTGCTCTGGGGTGATGCGTGTCATGAGCCCTGGCTAATACTGGAAGTGCTGACTGCCACTGACTTTACCATCAGCCCATCAGGACAGAAGCATATCTGACTCATTAAGATGGGTAGACTCATTAAGATCTGCATCTATTAGGAAACTGCAAATGAATCTCAAAGAGCTTTGCTTGTCATTCACTAGAGCCAGTGACTCATTCAGAATGGTGGAGTCTGATTTCCATGAAAAAGTGCCATCCAGGCAAGAAAACATTCAGAGCTTAATGTTTGCCAACTGCTGACACGTAGATGATGCTCCCATTGACGTCATTGGGGCAGTACTCTATGTTTTCCAGGGAAGGAATAGGCCAATGCATTAGATCATGTCAATTCTGTTCATGCACAAGTCAGAAAGTGACAGTAACAGATTTAGGCTGTGTTCTTGCTGCATTAAAATCAAGAGGAGCTTTGTCAATGGATTCTGTCAGAGCAAGACTACACCCATCAAGAGCAGACAGACAAAACCTGGTTGAATCTAGTGATGCTGAAAATCTAGAAAACTGTTCGCTAACCCTAGATTCAGAATTTCCTTGAATGTGTGGAATAAGACCCTCTTGTGACATGTATTTACATAAAACTGTCATTCATTCCCCTGACCTGTATAGCCCAGGCTCGCCTGATCTCATCAGATCTCAGAAACGAAGCAAGGTTAGTACTGTGTACAATTCTGGTCACCGCATCTCAAAAATGATATTATAGCATTGGGAAAAGTCCAGAAAAGGGCAACTAGATTGATTAAAGGGTTGGAACACTTTCCCTATGAAGAAAGGTTAAAACACTTGGGGCTCTTTAGCTTGGAGAAATGTCGACTGCGGAGTGACATGTAGAGGTTTACAAGATTATGCATGGGATAGAGAAGGTAGAGAAAGAAGTACTTTTCTCTCTTTCTCACAATACGAGAACTCATGGATATTCAATGAAATTGCTGAGCAGTCAGGTTAGAACTGACAAAAGGAAGTCCACCCAAAGGGTGATTAACATGTGGAATGTACTGCCACAGGAGGTGGCAGCAGCTACAGGCTTAGCCAGCTTCAAGAGGGGATTGGATAAGCATATGGAGCAGAGGTCCATCAGTGGCTATTAGCCACAAAATATTGTTGGAACTCTCTGTCTGGGGCAGTGATGCTCTGTATTCTTGTGCTTGCGGGGGGGGGGGCACAGTGGAAGGGCTTCTAGCCCCACTGGTGGACCTCCTGATGGTACTTAGGTTTTTTGGCCACTATGTGATACAGAGTGTTGGACTGGATGGGCCATTGGCCTGATCCAACATGGCTTCTCTTATGTTCTTAAGGTTGGCCCTGGTTAGTATTTGGATGGGAGACCACGAGTAGAGTCCAGGGTCACTGTGCAGAAACAGGCAATGGCAAACCTTTGAAGGTCTCTTGCTTTGAAAACCCTGTGGACCATGCTCACTTTTCCCAGACCACTGTAAAGTATATCTATCTCTCCTCAGTCTCAGGGCTCTTGTTCCATGAGGCTTACTCTCCAGATTGCATGCAGAGAACTGCAGCCTTAAAGAGAAAAATTAACAGTGCCTTCAGTCTGAGCCCCACTGATTAATGCTTGTTCCCACTGATGAATCAATTAAAACTTTAGTTGATTGATCTACCAATTAAACTGATTACAGCATGTGGTTCTAATTATTAGTGTGAGTCCTCCAATGTGGAAGACTGCCTTTCCAGCTCAGACTATGGAAGAAATCTGATCTTTCTCAAAATTAATTAGTGGATGGTAGACTTTTTCCCTCTCCTAAGCCAACATCATCTGGCAATAGCAATGACCTGGTTTTGAGGCAATTCTCTAAATTCATTTTTGACGTAAGGATATATGGCAATGAATCAATGTTATTTTCCAGCAGTCATAAATCTTTCTCATAGCAAATGCATTTATCTTGACCTGACAACATGTAAAAGTTTCAGATTAGCCACTTGGTAGTTACATATAAAATATTCTGGGGGCAGGGAGTAAAATCTACAGCTAAGTCACTGTTGGCAGCATGGAAAGCTAATTAAGATCTATTGCTGATACCTCAGCTTTTCAGGTGCTGGAAAGGATGTTTTATGGGGATGAAACAAAAACAAGAGAAGTGGTTGTCTTCATGATTCTGGTGCTTTTAATGAAAAGGAGTTAACCTTCTCAACCCCACTAAAAAGCTTTAGCACAACAGTTTACTCCTGTCAATAATTTCATAAATCTCTCAGTCTGTTTTCTAGCCTAAATGCCCCCAATGGTTTTGATTTTTTTTTTTTGTCAAGGGTCAAGTACTCGAACCCCTTGAGCAGTTTGATTTCCCTTTTCTGCACATTTTTAGCTCTTCAAAATATGGCAACAAGAAGTTAGGCACAACATTCTGAAAGTGTGTGTGTATACACCTAAACAGAAAAATATAACAAGAAGTCTACAGATAAGCATCTACAAAAGGTTTCCAAATATCTAAAAATATGTCCATGTGCATTGTGCAGTTGTCATCTGTATGCCATATGCTCAAGTGTTACAAAGTTTTAAGGTACTCAATCCACTGGGTTACTGAAACTACGCATTTATCTTTCCAGTGTTGTTTGTTGGGGAAATGAGGGGTGCAGGAACCTTTTTCATGTACTCATATCTCCACTGTGTTAATCTGGGGAGAGAGAGAAACTGGCTTCCCAGTTGCATCAGGAAATACAGGTTGTTGTTTTTTAAACCCTCTTATTTATTTAACTTCAATCCCAAATGTAAATTCATCAAAACACAGGGCTTTTTTTTTTAGCAGGAACACACAGGAACACAGTTCCGGCTGGCATGGCATCAGGAGGTGTGGCCTAATATGCAAATGAGCTCCTGCTGGGCTTTTTCTATTAAAAAGCCCTGTGTGAAGCAATGGTGCCAGCAGGGGGTATGCAAATGAGTCAATATATATATGGATCTGGTATGCTGCATACAAACTAATCAAATTAACCAAATACCTAATTAGAGTGCACTGTAATTTTATAAAGGATCTATCCAGGTTATTCTGTCAAAACCCATAACACAGAACAACCCCAAACAAGACTAAATTCACGCATTAAGGTTCCAATGTAAGCTTAATTCTTTTGCTAAGCATCTGTCATATACCTGACATTCATGGCAAAGCTCAGCCCTTTCTTTCTATCTCTTGGGGTCAGGAAGATCCAGGAAAGTCAGGGAAAACTAGTGTGACTCAGAGAGTCCAGGAAACTAGGTTCTGATACTTTATCTATTTAGACTTTGATAGGATATAAACATTCCAAAAAGGCAAAAAGTCATGTAAGGCAAAAATCATGTACAACATTATCTGTCCTGAAAAGATCACATCACCAGAAGCGTTCTAAAGACTCCTGGGAAGCAGAACCAAAGTTTCAACTATAGAAGCTAATTACTATAGAAATTGAAATAGCATAGATTTAGCAGAGGACTGAGGCTAAATTCAGCCCTAATTCCATAGCATTGTAATATAAATCTTTTAGCAACAGTAGGGGTATGGAAGGTCCATTTCTGTAGACAATCAGTTAGTCTCCAAGAAGCAGGCAAATCGTTTAGAAGTACATAAGCATCCCCAAAGATCAATGAATATTCTAATACAAAACTGATATCAGTAAGTACTTCTTTCCAAAAAGACCAAATAACCGGACAGTCCCAAGGCATATGTTTAAGACATGCATCTGATAAATTACAGCACCAACAATTAGACACTTTCTGTTGGCCTTTACTAAAAAGTCACCATTGTATCCAGTATATCTTGAACATATTTTTAAAAATATTTTATTATTAAACATATTTTTAAACACACTGATGAAGTGTGCTTGGAACACATGAAAGCTTACATTCTGAATAAAGCTTTGTTGATCTTAAAGGGACACTTGACTCCTACTTTGTACTACTGCTTCAGACCAACACGGCTGCTCACTTGGATATATTTTTTTATTGTTGAATGTGTTTCAGCTTGGAGTCCATAGAAACAACAATATAAAGTTTGGTGCCATATCCCACTGCTTGGGCAAAATAGGGAAATTTGACTCCTTATTCCATTCATTCCTAAGACTTTGCATATCATATTTATGAATCAACATCAAGGATTCATAAACACATTTTGTAGGGTTCATTTTCTCAATTGATTCAATGAGAGATTCCAAGAGTAAGAAAGTTTCTGAAACACATAGTGCTGCAGGGCCATATTTAGATACCAACAGATGTTGCAGTTGTAAATATTGCCATTTAACAAAAGTTGGCAGGTCATATCTAGATCTCAGCGAAGGAAACAACAAAACTCATAACCATAGTCTATTAGTTGGTCTAGAGCAGGGATGTCAAACTCATTTGTTATGAGGGCCAGATATAACTTAAGTGAGAACTTGTCAGGATGGGCAATGTGTGTCATAAAATATAATGCCAGGTAGCAGAGATATAAACTTTATAAAAGACACAGACAAACACAAAGATTTTTTTAAAGCTTAAAATAAAACATGCATAAAACATTAGCACTCATTGGTCTTAAAGGTGCTTTCCTTGTGTCTCTCCTGTGCTATCCAGGGAACTGGTCAAAGGAAGCTCTGGCTCTTCCTTTCCTTCCCCAGGGGACCAGGAGGGGAAGGAGCCTCAGCCAATAGAAGGAAGAGAGGCTTGACTCAGTAGTTCTGCTGTGCAATTGAGAGAGCCTGGCAAAGCAAGCTTTCCCTCCCCCCTTCCTCCCCAAGGGGGAAGCCTCAGCCAGTGGAGAAAATAGAGGTTTTGCTCTGTAGCTCCTGTGCAATTCACTAAGCTTGGCAAAGCAAGCTGTGATGCAGAAGGAAGCTCGAGAGAGGGAGAAGGAAGCAGATGACAGCCAGTTGCTTGGGGGCCTAATAGGTGCCCTCTGAGGGGCCTGATTTGGCCCCTGGGCCACATGTTTGACACCCCTGCTCTAGAGTAAAAATCCCCTTATCTGTCCAAGCCTTCCATAAAAAGATCTCTTCCCATTATATCTGGACTGGCCCATTCTTAATTAGCAAGTGAAAATGGTTCAAAATGATATTGTCATGGCATTATATGCAATTGTTCTCTAACCACAAGAATTTCAGGAGGAATGGAATCCATTTTATTATCAATAGACTGTAATGCCCTGACCTGTTTGGCACAGGCTCACCTGATCTCATTAGACCTCAGAAGCTAAGCAGGGTCATCCCTGATTAATACAAGGGACAGGTGTAAAGGCAGGCAATGGCAAACCAGCTCTGAACATCTCTTGCCTTGAAAAACTTGGTTAGCCATAGCAGCAGCTTAACCACACACAAACAACGCCCAGTGCCATCAGGCAAAGGGCAAGTATACAGGGTGGGAAGCTGTGAGTGTGGGCAGTGGGAAGGCTCGTGAGCAGGGGGAAATGCACAGAATGGTGGGAGCACCCAGGAATGCCAATTCCAGGTCGAGCACTTCCTGGATATTTGGGGGTAGAAACTGGAGAGGGACCTCATAAGATATAATGCCAGGAAGTCCATCCTCCAGCTTAGTCATTTTTCCTAGGGGAATTTATTTCTGGAAATCAGTTGCAATTCCTGCAGGGGTGAGTAGGGGCCTCCAAAACCTAGCACTGGCCTTGTGTAAAGATCCAGACAGATTTTAAAGTGGCTGCAAATACAGGAGTTAGATCCTGCCAGATTTCTGCTGTCTTTCATCCATCTCCCTCTCATTCTTCACCCGCTCACAGGGCTTTTGTGCATGGAAATATGATGATCCACAGCATAGCATTCTTTAGTGGTCAGAGCCCACTAGTGGTTAGAGCCAGTTAGTGTAGTGATTAAGAACATGTGCTCTAATCTGCAGAACTGGGTTTGATTCCCCATTCCTCCACATGCACCTGCACCTGCTGGGTGATCTTGGGTCAGCTACAGTTCTCTTCAAGCTGTTTTCTCGAAGGAGCTCTCTGAGCCCCACCTACCTTACAGGGTGTCTGTTGTGGGGAGAGGAAGAAAAAGAAGATTTTAGGCTGCACTGAGACTCCAAGTGAAGGTGAGGGTATAAATCCATTATCTTCTTCTTTTTTCCCCCTTTTCAATAGCAAAATAGCTTGGTGGATCAAACCCAGGAGGAGGTGGGCAGGGTCCTTTCCATAGGCAGAGCTTCACTCATGGTTCCTTGGATCCAGATGACTTTTGGTCACTGGTACTGTATCCTTAGAATGGAACATATTGTGTAACCTAAAGCACATTTAACATTGTTAGTTTTCACAAGGCTTAAGTGCCTTGGACTGCAGTGGCTTGTGGCCAGAGAATCTCAGACTGCATTCCTATTCACATCAATCCCATGGAACTCAGTAGGACTTACTTCTCAGTAAACATGCTTAGGGTCAGGCTGCCAGGGAACTCTGCACATGTCTTTGAAAAGAAATCCTGTCAGAGGTCAACCTGACCCAGATTGCAGCCCCACAGGGTAGGCAGAAGAAAGGCAGTTTTTATATTATCGCACATCCTGTTTTCTGTAACTAGAGCTGACCTTTCTAGATGGACCAGAAACCATCCAGTTCATTTTGAATAGAGCTGTCTAAACACTCAGTGTGTATGACTGTCAAAGGTCAGCTTGATGCAGGTTGGCATAGCAACAGCAAAATGTAAAGTACATCCAGAGGAGAATTGCTAGTTTTATCTGCTGTGGCATAGTAAGGGAGTCAGCAGCACAGACAGGACTCTGTTCTGTCACTAAGAGACCATTCTGCATATTGTGTTGATACCACATTTCAGCATCTTGAAAATCTCACGTTTCACTTTTAACTACTCCTTAAAACTATAAAAGACAGGCTCCCCGACACCAAAGGTAATTTGTGGGCACACTCATTTTTTTCCCTATCCTTTTTTGCTGTATGGTTGAACTGGTTCTATGGTCCTTCAAAAACCTGTAAAGCCTGTTTGTACAGAGCCAATACTGGAACAAAAGAAACGAGTATGTGCAGAATAAACTATGATGCTTCTGTTATTAGATGTTCAACTCGCAGAAGTCTTGTCTGTCCCCATATTGTATTGGGGAACAACCAGGACAGTCTGAGATACTAGAAGGCTAAATGGAGCAAGGAGGGCTTAGCAGGTCTTTCAGGGGCTGTGTAACCCTGCCTAGCTCTATGCTACTGATGTGGAATTATGCAAAAATATACGTGTACATTTTCATAATAGGTGAATGTGGCAGAGAAGGAGGAGGAGATTGGATTTATAGTTCGCACTTGACTTGGAGTCTCAGAGCAGTTTACAATCTCCTTTCCCTTCCCTACCCTATCCTGTGAGATAGGTGCAGCTGAGAGAGCTCTGACAGAAACTGCCCTTGAGAGGATAGCTCTGACAGAACTTTTGACTGACCCAAGGTCACACCACCAGCTGCATGTGGAGAAGTGAGGAATCAAACCTGGTTCTCCCGGATCAGAGTCTGTGTTCTTAACCTCTACACCAAACTGGCTGTCCCAAACTGGCTCTCTGAGTACAACAGCAGTGATGTATCTGCAGTATTGTTGACCAGAACAAATACATTCCCAAGTACAGGAATCAGGGCTTTCTTTGTAGCAGGAACTCCTTTGCATATTAGGTCACACACCCCTGATGTAGCCAATCCTCCAAGAGCTTACAGTAGGCCCTGTAAGAAGAGCCCTGTAAGCTCTTGGAGGATTGGTTACATCAGGGGTGTGTAGCCTAATATGCAAAGGAGTTCCTGCTACAAAGAAAGCCCTGACAGGAATCATAATGGAATATTGTGGTGCATGGGTTAAAACAGCTTCCATCCTTGAAAGGGGTCACTTGCCATTAATGATAAGGGAATAATACCCTCCATACCACCAATTACCACTAATGCTTCATACCATTACTGTTCAGACTACATAATTACCTGCTTCAGTACGTGAATCCATCCAGCTGGTATGCTTGGCTGTATTTCAAATGAAGCCTCATTCCCACAAAACACTTTTTCTTCACTCAGAGTGTGAAGGGGGTCCCTGCATGTGGGGGGGTCCCTGTTCAGAGGACTAGCTACCTCAAGCCAGATGCTCTGGCATATGCACAATTCTTTATTCTCATTGAAATTTGTCCTAGTTTTCATGAACTATGGGACCAAGTTGCCTGAACAAACAGATTAACTGTTAGACCATCAGAGACTGTTCCCATAAACAGTACTGCAAATGCAAATCCACACGATGCCAGAAAGAGAGCCACATTAGACTGGTGTTCCCCTCGTGTTCGGAAAGACCTACATATTATGGCTTAAATGGTTATGCTTGCAAAACTGCCCCTGTGTCATGTTCACTTGTTCCTCATAATGTATAGCAATACTTAATGGCAATGGAATGTGTTCCCCATCCCCTCCAGTGGCAGTCACAGATGGCATCACAATGCAAATGTTATGAGGGAGGGTTGATGTAGTAGTTAGAACTGCTGGACTTAGAACTGGAAGATCCAGGTTTGAATCCCCCTCTGCCGTGGAAGCTCAGTGAGTGATCTGAAGTCAGTCACTTATCCAACTTCACAAGGTTGATGTGAGGCTAAAATGGAAGACAGGAGATCAATGAATGCCTCCCTGAGATGCTTGGAGGAAGGGTGGGATAAAAATTTGCAAAGTAAATAGAACCAGGCATAAAGATGCCTATTTTTCAGTAGCACCTCTATGTCACCAATAAGGTGTCACTTCACCCTAAGATTATGGAAAGGGGCTGGCAAGATAAAGGTTTGCACTAAAACTTACAATGGATTTTAAGGAACAGTATAAAGTCTTGTTGTACTTGCAAAGTGGCATTCATTTTGAATGTCCTTGGTAAAATGCAGAACCAAGATGCTTTGGTTAGCAGTTTGTCCTGCTGAGACTAAGTTATTCTCAGCACTGCTTTCTTGAGAAGCCAGGTATGAATTTGATTTCTTGCTGGTAAATATGACCATGCTGAGGCCCCTCCCCAAACCCTGCCCTCTCCCGGATTCACCCCCAGAGTCTTGAGGTATCTTCCAACACAGACCTGGCAGCCTTAGTTGATCTTAAAGGTGCCACTGGACTCAGACTTTGTTTTGTTGCTTCAGACCAATTTGGCTACTCACGTGAATCTCTCTTAGTTGGGGAACTAAGTTTTGCAGGGCAAGTTTCCTACAGAAGCGCTGTATCAAAGAGCCAGAAGGGATAGTTTCCAAATTACACTGTTTAAAAGACAACACAACAAAGTAGGGTTTCCAGTCCCCAGGTCCCAGCGGGGGTTCCCTTGGTTTTCAGGACTTTTCCCTGCCACCAGCCAGCTGACAAAAGCGAGGGAAACCCCACCCCCAAACACTGATGCCACTGTGTGATGTCCCTGGTGTGCTGACATCACCCAGAAGTGATGCCATCTTGTCAGGGGTGTTGCACAATGACATTCTGGTTTGAGGGCAAAACTCCATGTTTTGAAGCGGGTTTTGCCATAGAGTTTTACCCCCAAACCAGAGTGTCACCGTGCAGTATTTCCAATGTGATGACATCATTTCCAGGTAATGTCATTGTGTTGACGATGTTCTGGAACATCCCTCAGATCCCCCTGCCAGAGTGACAAGGGGACCTGGCAACCTACAAGGGAAGGAGGCAGTGTCTCCCAAGCAGAAGCCAAGCTAAGTATTCAAGAGGTGTGGAGTCTTCTGAGGAGGCTTAAATGGACAAATCCCACCCTAGTTTTACTGTGAAAAAATACTTTTAGGTGTTTTTTTAAAAAAAGATATGTAAGGCATTAATCCATATTCCAGGGGATGGTCAATATATATCCATGCAACTATGCCAAGCTCAATCATTATAACATCTAGCTCAGTATTGTCTGCTTTGAAATGGCAGCAGCTCTCCAGGTTTGCAAGCAGAAAAAGATCTTTCCCAGCACATGAAATCCTTTGGTGGAAGATATGAACCTGGGACCTTCCATATATAAAGAAACAGCTATATCACTGAGCTGAAGGCCCTCTCTGATGTTGATCAGTAGGAAAAATGGAAAGAAGCATGTCTTCAGGACTCTCCCAGCCTTTGCATGGACAACAAAAAGCTACTCTGAGTCCCAGCTATGTAGGAGGAGGCAAGGATATTGTAAAGTACTGGGGTCGACGCAGTAAGAGACCAGAGGCGGAGAGTGATTTCAGCAAGCTTTACTTCAGGAACACCAACACAGACAGACTGAGCTCTATTCAAACCTCCCACTCCTTTATACAATTCTTGCCCCCTTCTGATTGGACCTTAACTATGTACATGGATTGGCTATTTACAGAGGCCTAAGGGCCTATCAGGGTACAGTATGAGCCTAGATGTTGATTGGCTACCTATGTTTCAATCCTTCCCCTGATTGGGCACGCTTAGGCCTTCTCTGGAACCCTGGTGTGGAGTACAAGCTTGGCTTGTTCAGCTTCCCTCCAAAAGTAACAGTTCCCTCCAAAAGTAACAGTTCTCCATTTGAACCTAGGACACAACAGATATGGTCAGTTGGCCTGCTTCTTAGAGCATAGCAGAGAGCTCTGGGCCTGGGCTGTGGCAAGACCTGCCATTCTGCCACTGTGCAACCCCCAGTTAGCTAACCTGGAGTCTTAGAATTGGGTCTTTATTATGTTAATTGTGCCCTTATTTTGTTCAATTTTCTTTACCCAGGAATAAAAAAATACAAGAGTGCACCAATTATTTCTACAGTTAAAAGAAAAATGGAACATTCATAGGAACAACCACCACATATTATAAGAATAATCCATTTTATCTGGAGGAAATGTGTCAAGAGATCTTTTAACCCTCATAAGTACAGCTTTATTGTTTTTTGAAAGGTAGATATAGAATCTGAGTTAATATTTCTTCATGAATTGGTTTCCTACCTGCTTGTTTAACATTTGCGTAGAATTCAAGGGAATACAGAAAGTCTCCTTTTTAATTTGGAAATGTTATATTCCATACATATTTTTGTTAACTGCCATGTGGGACTTTAAAAAAAAAGACCTTTAGAAGCGTCCAGTCCATGGGATTTCCACACAGGTTTTTTCTTTATCAGTTCTTGGCCCCACCTGCTTCAGTTTATCCCCTGATTTTCATATGCATTTTTGTGACTTTAGTTTTCATTTTGTTTTGTTTGTGTTTTTGTTTTTTTAAAAACCACTTTTACTCCAATGTTTTTCTGGAAGTTCATTTTGAGTTGTCTTTTTCCTTGTGTGTTACATTATTTAATTATTTTAAATTATTTCAAATTTAAAGTATTCTAAATTATTTTAAATACATAAATCTTGTATTTTCCTTTGTGAACTGCCTTGAACACATTTTCTTGTACAAGAGTGGCATACAAATATTCTCAATAAATACCTTCCTATATAATTTGAACTCCTCCTCCAGAATCAAGGCACGTGATTTGTGTATGTAGAAACCAAGTATCCACACTCAGTGTCTTATGTCTTAAGAAGCAATCACTATTAGAGAGGCATGCTTTTATTACTTCCCAGAAATGGAGAGACATTAGCCACTTCAGCAGAATAAATCTCTTTCTGGAGATGGGGAGCTGGCAGAAAATAACAGCTTTGCTCTGTCAAGAGCTTAAAACTAATTATTTCATTCAAGCGAGTGGGGAGAGCAAACAGAAAAAACGGATATTGGAAAATGCCTTTGATACCCAAGAAGATGGTTTCCAGTGAAAGACTGAGTCATATCCTGCCATTGTCTTCTATCGGAAATGTGCCCACAGGAAGGGTTACTAGGTTAGCATTGAGTTGCTCCAGTGAGTCTGGCATATGGGAATCTCAGTCAGAATCACGTAAATATTTGTCCTGTTCTGATTGTAGGTCTAGACTTGTTCTGATTGCAGGGATGTAGCTAGCTAGGAAGGTTGCCAGTCTGCAGGTGGGGCCTGGCAATCTCCCAGAATTACAACTGATCTTTAGACTAGAGATCAGTTTCCCTGGAGAAAACAGTCTCTTTAGACTCTATGGCATTATGCTCTGCTGTCCTCCCTCACCTCTCCAAAACTCCCTGCCCCCAGAGTCTTCCCTCAAATCTCCAGAGTTGGCAATCCTGCTAGCTAGCCTTCTCAACTAGGTAGGGCTGCCACATTTCAGGGGGATGGGACTTCAAATAGATGAACAGGGAAAAAACTCAGATGACTTTTCTTAAGTAGTGGAAGCTGTTATATCCCCCTTGTGTCCGTGAATTGTTAGCAGCAGAAATGTAAAAAAAAGAATTATCTCACCTTTTGATATGTGTGTATATGTGTATACACACACACACACCATGTATATGTTCTGATACTGCTTAACTAATGTATATTAGCCGCCATGATGGTGAAAGCTATAGTGTGAGTTTGCCGTAACAACCAGGGAACAGGGGATTTAGAGCCAAAATCAACAGAATGTTATCTTCCCAGGGTTTTAGCAGCTACACAAAGGCTTTGGGTTGGGGGCACGAGGCAGGTTGGGGACAGATTTACCCTTTCTGCACTCTGTAACTTCAAACACATGCCTACTGATCTCCCTCTTCTATCCAAACTCCAATAATTTAGATTTTATTTTCTCTGAGAACCTGGAGTTGGCAATCCTAGGTCTTCTCAGCAAACCCCTGCTGGCAGTATACTTTGTCCTGTCCAGTCTTACCAGGGGAGATGGTTAAAGCCTCTGCTTGCAGGCATTTTGTTGGGCATGGTTGTTCTGGAGGTTAACAACTTCTGCTCTTGTGATTTTGTGGATTTGCAGGACTTCTTTTCATTGGCGGCCCTCATGAACTTTTAAACCCCCCTCTTTTGTGACCCCCAGCAGTGCATACCCCCTTAGCAAACGTCTCCGTATTACTATTTGATCTAATTTGTTATAAGGTAATAAACTCTATCAAAGAATCTTTCTCCAAAAAACCCCAGAGGTTATAATTATAATCCATCATCATAGTATTTCGTCTTAATCATTGAGGGAGAAAAAAAAGAGAAAAATTATAATCCACTAATCATATTTTTAAACTGTAATCCATATATCATTTCTTTAAAAATTAACCATTGTCAAAGATCACCAAATGTCTTTTAACGTTCCATTGTTTTTCAATGTATTTTTGAAACTTTCCCCAATTGTTTTTAAATTTCTCTAAATCTTGCTCTTTTAAGATTCTTGTAAGTTTGTCCATTTCACTCCAATGCATGACTTTCAGAGTCCATTCCCATATTTCTGGTATTTTGTCTTGTTTCCACATTTGCGCAAATAATGTCCGTGTAGCTGAAAGCATATACCAAATTATTGTTCTATCTTGCTTTTGAAATTTTCCCACTTGTAATCCCAACAGGAAAGTATCTGGTGCCTTCTTAATATTATATCCCAAAACTTTTGAGATCTCCTGCTGAATTATTTGCCAGAATTGTTTCGCCTTTTCGCAAGTCCACCACATATGGTAGAAAGATCCTTCATGTCATTTACATTTCCAACTTCTATCCGACAAATGATTGTTCATTTTTGCCAATTTCTTAGGTGTCATGTACCACCTATATAGCATTTTAAAGCAATTTTCTTTAATGTTATAACATGTAGAAATTTTCATAGAATTCTTCCAAAGGTATTCCCATGACTCCATCTGTATTTCCTTATTTATATTTATCGCCCATTTTATCATTTGTGATTTAACTGCTTCATCTTCCGTAGACCATTTCAATAATAGTTTATATGTCCTTGAGAACAGGTTTTCATTTTCTCCAAACAGCATTTTCTCCAATTCTGTTTGTTCTTGTCTTATTCCATCATTCTTGATGTCCTGTTCAAGCAAGCTCTTTATTTGTTGCAGTTGAATCCAATTATATTTATATTGTATTTCTTCGGCTGTTTTTAATTCCACCTTTTTTCCTTGGATTTTTAAAAGTTGCTTGTATGTTAACCACTTCTCTTCTTTAATATCTGAATGCAATTTTATTACTTCTGTTGGTTCGATTCAAAGCAGCTTCCTCTCATCACCATATATTTTATATTTTGAGCAGGTATTTAACAGATTGCTTCTGATATAATGATGTGAGAAGAAACCATCCATCTTATTTTTCCCATAGTACATATAAGCATGCCATCCAAAGACATTTCCATGTCTTTCTAATGTCAGTAACTTTCTGTTTGATAATGTCATCCATTCCTTAATCCACACGAGGCAAACCACATCATGATACAGCTTTAAGTTAGGCAGTTGGAATCCACCTCTTTCTTTCGCATCAGCCAGAATTTTCATTTTAATTCTTGGTTTTTTCCCAGCCCATACAAATTCTGAAAGTTTCCTTTGCCATCTATTAAATTGTTTATTGTCTTTCACTATTGGAATTGTTTGAAACAGGAACATAATTCTCGGTAAAACATTCATCTTAATTGGAGAGATTCTGCCCAGCATAGATAGGTTCAATTTGTTCCATTTAATCATATCTCCATCGATCATGTGCCAGAGTTTCTCATAATTGTTTTTATACAAATCAATATTTTTCATTGTTTTTTCTGCACTTAAGTATTTTACTTTTAAGGTAATTTCACACTCTGTTAATCTCTGTAGTTCTTCCTGCTTACTCTTTAACATATTTTTACACATGATTTTTTATTTTTCTTTGTTTATATAAAAGCCTGCCAACTCTCCATATTCTTGTATCTTACAAAGCAGCAATGGTGTTACATGAGTGGGATTTTCATTTATAAACATCGTCATCTGCAAATACTCTGTATTTATAGGAAAAACCTTTCATTTTTAGCCCCTCTATCTCTTTATCGTCTTGGATTTGAATTAACAAAACCTCTAAAGTCGTTATAAATATCAGTGGAGATAGAGGGCAACCTTGTCTTTTTCCTTTATTTATTATCATTTTTTCTGTTAAGTCTGCATTAATGCAGAGCCTTGCTGATTGTTCAGAATATATCGCCTTTACCATTCTAATAAAGTCTTCTCCCAATCTCATTTTCTCCATAACTGCAAACATAAAGTCCCAATGCACATTATCAAATGCTTTCTCTGCGTCTGCAAAAAATAATGCTACTTCTTTTTCAGGATGCTTCTGATAATATTCGATAATATCTATAACTGTTCTTATG
Organism: Heteronotia binoei; assembly: GCF_032191835.1. Lineage (NCBI taxonomy): Eukaryota > Metazoa > Chordata > Lepidosauria > Squamata > Gekkonidae > Heteronotia > Heteronotia binoei. The sequence continues at coordinate 145,891,152 of NC_083226.1, read as the reverse complement.
TTGTCTCTAATTTGTTTCTTGGGAAGAAATCCTGCTTTTTCTTCTTTAATAAAACTGTTCAAATGCTGTTTAAGGTGTTCTGCTAAAATCCTTGCGTATATTTTATAGTCATTTTTAGTAATGAAATTGGTCTGTAGTTTTTCACATTTGTGGTCTCTCTGTCTTCTTTTGGTATCAAAGAAATTACTGCTTCTTTCCATGTACTAGGAACTTTCCCATCTAATATTATAGTGTTCATCAGTATCTGAAGTTTTGGTAATAGCGTCTCTGCAAGAACTTTATAAAATTTTGCCCTGAAGCCATCTGGACCAGGTTCTTTTCCTAATTTCATTAAGTTGATCGCCTCCTCTATTTCTCCTCTCTCAATTGGTTTATTTAACAAATTCTCCATGTTTTTTGTTGATGAGTTAACCTTAATTTTCTGTAGATACTCATCAATTCTTTTTCTTTCTACACTTTGGCTTTTAAACAGCTTGGCATAATATTTGTAAAATTCCCTTTTAATGCCTTCATGGTCAACAATGTCTTTTTCTCCAGATACAATTTTGTTAATTACTTTATTCTCCCTTCTTTTTTTCATTTGCCATGTAAGATATTTTCCAGGTTTATTCGCACCTTCAAAAGATTTCTGCTATAGTCTTTTTAAATTCATTCCAATTCTTAATTCAGCAAATGGCTCAGTTGGCTTTGTAATATTGTAATTTCTCTTATGATCTTCTTTTTCCCAGGTCTTTTTTAAAGCTCTTTCTCTTTTTTGCCTATTTCTTTCTGAATGTCCATCATTTGTTTATTTTTGGCTCTTTTATCCTGTAATCAAAATGCCCCTCATAACTGCTTTATATGCATCCCACACAATTCGAAAATGGGTATCTTCTTTTTCATTTATTTGGAAGAAGCATTTAGTTTCCTTTTCCAGAGACACCACTATTTCCTGTTTCTGTAGCAAATCCTAATTTATCCATCACCTTTGAGTCTTTTTCCCTGATTTTGCAGACCACAATATTGGATGCCTGATACCAGCATGGAATCTCTGCTATTTTTCAATGTCCAGATTTCTTTTTATTAACTTTTAAAATTTTGACCTTCTTGTAATGGCATCTGATACTTCTCTATGGTTTTGAGTCCTAAATAAGGCTGGAGGACTTGCTATTTTTCCCTTCTCTTAATGGCGCCGTCGTTTACCTTCCTTCCTTTCTTGACACGAAGTCTCATTTTCTATGGTTGTGAAGTCTCACGTTGTTTCAGTGACGACACTTCCTGTATTATAATCACTTCTGGGTTTTGGTCATGGAGGATTGAGCTGCTCTTCAGCAGACGGGCAGATCAGAACTTCTGTTCTGGGCAGAGAAGGTGACCTTAACACCTGCTGCCTACCCCTTCCAGGTAGGGAGGGGGCCAAGAAATGCATATGAAGTTCTGAGGGGATTTACTTTGGCTGACGAGGAACTCCAATGGGGTTTCTTTTTGGCTTTGAAGAGTCCCCCGAGAAGGACTGCATTTTATCGTCTACAGAGGATCTCTGAGGCCATTAAATTGGCTTAAATCCACCAAGATACAAAGCTTCTATGAGACTGATTAACATCTGATAACTAAGAGAGCAGTGCAAAGAAGGATATCAGAACTGAAGGTAAAAGATTTATATCTATCACTCCGGGACAAATAAAAGACTAAATAAAACTAAAAGCAAAGGTCTGGAGCCAGAAACATAATATTATATCTAGGAGAATAAAGGAGGGGTTGAAATTGGGACTTTAAAATTGTGAGAAACAAGTTTAAAAGAAGAAAAATAGATATTGTTTGGAATACCTGTGGTTTGAATAGAAAACCCCTCCTAGAGGATCTGCTGAGCTGGTGATTGTAAAACTTTTAAACATTTTTTGAGAATTTTGTTTCCACAAATTAGTTCCAGAACTTTGTTCTCTGCACTACCACTAGGGGGAAAAGACCTTTTTACAGGGTTTTGTTTGGGTTTTTTTGCCATCTTCTGGGCATGGAGTAGGGGTTATAGGGGGGTGGGCGGGGGAGGTATTTGTGAATTTCCCGCATTATGCAGGGATAGGCTTCCCAATCCCCCACTGGGAGCGGGGGGTTCCCTGGTTTTCAAGCCCCTCCCCCACTGGTCAAAAATCCAGAAGTGGGGGACAAAATGGCAGACGTTTTTGTGCCACTCTAGGATTACTCTCTATGGTGCCAGGAAGATCTCCAGAGAGTCACATGGTTGGTTTCCTATAGAAGTTTCCCCCCCTCTTCTGTGAGTGTTCTGGTGTGATGAGAGACTGTAAACATGGATGGTAAATTGTTTCAGTATATTTGGCTGTGTTCATTTTTAGTCTCTCTGTGTTTTAAAAGTTCTATGTGTTCTGAAATTAGGAATGCTTATAATTTGTAGTTTGTACATTTTAATTTGCTAATTGGGCTACTATATTTTGTGCCCTCTCAGCTGCCAGAAATAGTTACTAAGAACACACCATTATAAATTGATATTATGCAGGTGCCTTTATCTTTGTTTTTGAAGGAAGTTATGTCCACAGATGAATTTGTTTTCTAGCCATTGTAAATCAAATATTCACTAATGTAGCCAGCCTTCTAGGAGAAACAACACCAAAACCACCCCAAGGTCTTGGTATGTACAGTAATTCTGTGCATCCTTTTCAAGAGTTTTATCATTTTTGCAACTGAGTCTTCTAGTAATATAGGAGAGGAGACACTACTTTAAAGTGCCTCTATTTATGTTTAGAAAAGGAAAGTTTTATTTCAAAATGACACCCTCACTCCCTACTATTTAATTACAAATGAAATGAACCTTTAAACTATTGGTTTCCCTTTTAAAATACTTATGGGATACTAATTACATATTTAGCTTTTCTTAAAAGTTTGTTAAACTGTAGATGGAAATTAAAAAAATGTGTAACTGAAGAGCAATAGATTTCAAGCCATTCCTCCATTTACTTCAACAGTATATTGGGTACAGTGTTAAGTCCATTACTACTGATGGAACTTAACAAAGTTTAAGCATAAAGCAGTGGATTTCATTAAAAAGATAAAGGTGGTCCCCTGTGCAAGCACCAGTTATTTTTCGACTTTGGGGTGACGTTGCTTTCACAATGTTTCCATGGCAGACTTTTTACGGGGTGGTTTGCCATTGCCTTCCCCAGTCATCTACACTTCCCCCCACCCACAAACTGGGTACTCATTTTACCAACCTCGGAAGAATGGAAGGTTGAGTCAATCTGGAGCTGACTACCTAAACCCAATTTCTGCTGCAATCAGCTAGCTGCATGCCTATTCTCTATGTGGAGTTATGACCTCCTACAGTTGAGTCTGCAGTCTTTCTGGATGATCATGGGTGGGCCAGCAAGTGTCTTAACTGGTTTTTGATGGATTATATGGGACTGAGATTCAGATGGATAAGCAGAATTTAGACCCTTCTTTCCCTGCCCTAAACTGAAGAAAAAGAAAACCAATTGCAGTGTTGCTTAGCCACCAAGTTTCCAATCAGCAATATTATTTTACTGTGTTTAAATCAGCCCCTAGCTATAATAGTTTTTATCAGTAATGCAACTTGCAATGCCACTGTGGTAGTTAGTGATAAGAAAACCCTACTGTCACCATGAGAAGGATTTCAGGAATCAAAGGAAAGTAATACAAATAACAACAGAACAAAGCAGGGGTTAAAGGAGAAAATGATTTTCAGTTTAGAAAATTGCTAAATTATTCAGCTTTCTTTTAGATCTCTCCAGGTATGTGGGTGTGGGCATTGCTTGATTGCATACCTCACTCTGGTGATGTCAGCCTGTTTCGGTCACTTTTGGTTCTGAATGTTTTCTGACCTGATCCTTTGAAGGCTCTGGAACTGAAATTGTGGCTTTTTATTATTTATTTATTTATTTATTTATTTATTTATTTATTTATTTTATTCGATTTATATCCCGCCCTCCCCACCAAGGCGGGCTCAGGGCGGCTTACAACAGAAAAAAGCTAACAAAGATCAATTTAAATACGTTAATAATTATACAATAAAATACATAAAAACCTTAAAAATACATAAAACTCACATCGATATACACTATGCTACGTTTCCTTAAATCAGTCTTTCAAATTTTCCAGAATTCAATAATCTGATGTTCGAGACGAGCACACAAGTCATCTTTTTATGTCCGGCAAATCTGGTGGAGTTCTGCTTGGTTAGCCAGACAAAAAACCTTAGCTACAAACCCAGTAGCATAATGTTGTGCCGCTGCCATCAGGTTCTGTGATGTCAGTTCAGCCAATAGCAAATTGAAAGTATCCAAATTTCCATGTTTAAAGACTTAGATTCCAAACAGCAACCCTAAATATATGTGGGCCTGTGAATGATCATATCCAAATCTAGACATTCCAGCTAGGCTTGCCAGTCTCCAGGTTCTAGCCGGGGATCCACCAGTTTTGCAGGCTCCTCAGCAGCATCAAGGGGTGCCTTATCATCATCAAGCCACATACCAAAATGACAGCTGCCATGCCCACGCACACACACACACAAAATGAATACCAGATGTCTTCTAGGGGGGTAACTGACCTCCTGATCCACCCCACCAATGAATGCCAGATGTTTCCTATGGGAAAATGCTATGGTCTGAGGACAACAGCCTGTTTGGGGAATGTTTAATTTTGGTGGCGGGGGGAGGGTGGTGTGTGGCCCTTACCAGTATAGGGCTTCTTTGAGAGGGGGGACTATTTTTTGTGTGTCTGAGGCATGGGAGGGCACCCCACACACAAACCAGAAAGAAACCCAAACCTTGAAAACTCAAAAAACCCGGAAAGAGTTTGTGCAGTTGTCACAGGGCGTGTCCCAGCGATATTTAAACACTCCAATGAATGCCAGTGGGTTTTCCCATGGAGCTCTTTAAAATAGGGGAGACCACACACAAACACACACCCCCATGGCATGCATTTGTTGCTTTTGGTTTCCTGGCTCTGTTGAACCATCATTTTATGAAGAAATGAATGCTGTGAAGGCTGACGGGGATCCTACTTTGGAACAGACTGTTCATTAGGATATGAATCACGTGGAGACTGATGGGGGGACAGCTGATGCTGGTGAGGAACCTGTTTATGAGGAGATGAAGCATCTTTCACCCAAAATCGATGGCAAGGAGTCTGGACATGATGAGGGAAAAGATGAAGCTGAGGAAGAAGAAGAGGAATGGGCGCAGTGTGTTCAGAATTGGAAAGAGGATGTAAGTAGCATGAAGGAAATGGGGATGTTGTTGATAGTGGAGGTCAGGAAATATTTAGAATTGTGTTTTTTCTCTTGCAGCTGGAGGATGAAGGACTGTATTGAAGACTGATTGATCGAATTCTGGAATTGGCGCATCGTAGAGTGGGAATAAACTGTTGTAAATTCTGTAGAACAATAATATATTGTCAAGAAGATAGTTGTATGAAAAACATGACAGGCAAGAAGACTGGACAGGATGAGGAAGAGGAGGTGGAGGAAAAAGAAAGTATAGTGTGTGCCGAATATTACCTAGAGATGGTAAGTAGCAAAGGTGTGGGAGGAATGGGATGTGGGAAAGATCCAGGGGGTGTGGGGGACAGAATAAACATCACTATTTATCTCTTTCAGAACTAATATGACGATGTGGAGTGGCACCAGTTTACACAAATTGTGGGAACTGCACATGAGAAAGTGAATCCTTCTTGTTGTGATTATTGTGAAGAAATAGCTTGGTATCAAGATCACAGTTGGGTGAGAAAGAAATGAAATGCCCGCAACCCCCCTGCATGCGAGATTTATATCCAGGTGTAAGTTTTTTATTTTAAAGGGTGGGATGGGGATATCTAGAAGGGAAATAGAAAGACTTAGACACTTTTTTTCCCCTGACAAAGTAGGGAAAACTCGCCCATATTCAGAGGTGGCGGATGTCATCCCTGTGAAGTCAGAACCAAGTTGCTGCTGGGAATGCATGACTGTATATAACGTGATTGTATATAACATTCCATCTGTAAAGAAGGATGCTGAGAAAGAAGGTGATTCGGGAGATTCCCCAGGAGATATTGAACACATGACCCCGGGAGATTCAAGAGCAGATACAGAGTCTGAAGCTGCAGGGGGAGCAAAGGAACTCACAACTTCTGAAGCGCAAACACCTGAGCCTCCAATGGAAGCTGATCCAGCCAAGGAGGGGGAAGAAGAAGATAACCGCCCATGCATTGAGGCTTTATTCCCTGATGTAAGTGTAATAAAAGAGCACCAATTGTGTGAATGTAACAAAGCAATATTTGAGCTAAAATGTGTGTTTTTTCTTTGAACACAGGTGTGGGATAGACCCGTTGATTTTGCACTTCTGGCCAGATGTGTTAGCGAGGAGATAAACCCAGGCTGTTGCTACTGCTGTGGATTGGTCACCCTGTTTCAAAAGGAGGGATACAGTACCCAAAGCGCGTGTGTAGATGTTCCAAAGTTTACGGTGTTTGAAGTAAAGGGGGCAGACCTATGTAAATTTCTGCAAAGAAAAAGTGATGGAGCGTGCTGAGAAGCAGAACCAACTTGGAGAAGAAGATGAGAATCAGGAGTCAGAGTGAAGATCTAGTTTTTCTGTATATATGCTGCCTAATAAAAAAAAAATACTTTCATTGTGGCAAAAGAGAGCTAAGTGTCATGAGTCGTCATGGGGATGTGTTAAAAGGGATTTATTATAATCCTTGGGAGGTTGGAAGTTTTGGGGGTATTGAACCGCTATTTCAGGCAGCCTCTAAGAAGGGGTATAAGCTGAGCAGAAATGAGGTAAAAGAGTGGTTGGATGATCAGGATGTATACAGCATGCTTTAACCAGTCAGGGTGCACTTCAAAAGAAACAAGCTAATCGTGGGGAATATTGATGAACAGTAGCAGCCTGATTTGGTAGATATGCAACAATATTCCAATTACAACGGGGGCTATAAATACATTCTGTGTTTGACATCCTGTCTAAATACGTGTGAGCGGTGCCTCTGAAAGACAAGGGTGGGACTGAGGTGGCAGCTGCTTTTAAAAGCATTTTCAGGGGATCAGGGAGGTCCCCTCAGAAGCTACAAACAGGCGGGGCAAGGAGTTTCTCAATAAAAAAGTGGGTGATCTGTTAAAACAACATGTTCACCATTTTGTCACCAACAACGAAGTGAAGGCGGCCATAGTGGAGAAGTTTAATAGAACTTTAAAGACCAGGATGTCTTTAACACTTTTAAGTATACGGTTGTGTTACAAGACCTAGTCAAAAGTTATAACCATAGTCACCATAGTACTATTCAGACGCGACCTGTAGATATCAAGCCCTCTAACATGCTTACCATGTGGAGGTGTGTGTTTGGTGCGGTCCTGGGGTCTCCCAAAAAAGAAACACAAGTTCTGTTTAGAAAAGGGGACCGTGTGATGGTCTCTAGAACAAAGGGGACATTTGAGAAGGGTTATGAACAGAATTTCACACAAGAAATTTTTATTATAGAAGAGGTAAGTGGAAGGGGCAAGAGGCCCATGTACCACCTGGTAGATTTTGACGGTGAACCGATCCTAGGAGGGTTTTACCTGGAGGAGTTGCAGAAAGTGACTCGCTGGAAAGACAGAATATACAAGATAGAGAAAATTATAGAAACCCGGACAAACAAGAAACAGAAGCAGTTCTTAGTGAAGTGGAGGAGGTGGCCACCCAAATTTAACAGCTGGATCCCGACTGAAGACATCGCTGAACAGGATGGAAGATGACGGGTTTTACATTACGCTTCCCAGCAACGCTTCTAAGGACCGATTTCCTGAAAATACCAGTTCAGCTTTCACGGTGCGCTTGTTTAAGCCTCTGGATTTGAGAGGGGAGTGGGAAGTTGGGTTGGTGGAAATTCAGTACCCCTGCACCTGGTACACTATCAGTAAGCCTCAGATGTTCCAAATCTGTACCGAGACTACTAGAAACAAATTCCAAGTGAAGCAGGGTTATTATGAAGACGTTCGCCATATATTAGATGCCATGCAGACAGCTGTATGGGAACAGGTCAATATACCACCCAATGTGTGTTTCCTTTATGACCAAACAACAGGGAAAACTAGATTTGTTGGTTCGAGCATTACACACTTCATCATGGGTGATGAATTAGCCCCTAACACACCATTCAAAAACATTCACCATGCCACAGATATTACCAAAGGATTTAATTCTCTTTACCTATATACGGATATCATAGAACACCAGCTGGTAGGGGACACACCGTATCCCTTCTGTCAGTGTCCCGATAAGAGGGAAAAATCACGATTTTCTCACAGTCATCTATGATGAGCCCCACTATGTCCCTGTCAAGAAGAAGCATATTGAAACGATCCACATAGAAATAAAGATGGATCAGAATCAACCCGTGTCATTTTGTTACGGTAAGCTCATCGTAAGGTTGCAGTTACGACCGCGGAAAAAATGTTGATTGTGAAAGATTACGGGAACCCTGCGATGTTTAGGGGCTATTACCATTCTCAGGCTGGTTATGCTCTCCCTGGATTTCACGGTGTACTCGTGATGGTCAGGAGTTGGTGGGATTTTCCGGAGGCTTTTCTGAATGGCCGTACCGCTTTTTAAAAAAGGGGTGGACATTGTCAAACCGCACTTGAAATCTGCAGCTCGTGATATTGCTCAAGATGTCGTGAGCCATGTGACACGCAGAGTTATGAATAAACTTGACCCCCAGGAGGGATCGGGCTTTCTGTATCTTAAAAGAAGGGGTGGACTTAAAAGAAAACAGTCTACTACATGCAAGGGCCCCCCAGGCCCTGTTAGAAGAAGCCATGGGGGCCCTAAGAAGCAGAAGGCCCTGAGAAAGAGGGGAGGAAAGAGGAAGAAGAAGAGGGCTCCTCACGGGGGACTCAAAGATGTTTTATAAGCAGCCATGGCTTTCATCCACTGCGGCTCGGAAGAGTGTGTGAAGTCGGAGCTTGATCTGTTCCAGATAGCCCCACAACAAACCTGCATCAAGAAAAACCTGTATATTGAAGTCCCACCCCTATCAGCCCTTATAGGATATGCTCCCCTAGAGTTCTACATAGCGGGTAATGGGGAAGATTACATTGATTTAAACAATGCTCTCCTCTATGTGAAATGCAAAATTACTCAAGAAGATGGCACAGACCTCCCTGCTGACGCTAAAGTGGCGCTGGTGAACTACCCAATAGCAGCCATCTTTAGTCAGCTGGATGTGACCGTTGGCGAACGGCTGATCAGCCAGAGCAATAATTGCTTCCCCTATAGGGCAATGATTGAAACTCTGCTCAACTACAGCAGGAAAACCCTAGCCACACAATTTTCAGTGGGTGGTTTTTATAAGGATATGGCGGCCCACCATCCTAACGAACCCCATCAACAAGGGGTTTGCCAAGAGAGCAGAACTAATGGCCAAGAGCCGGGTGATAGACCTTTTAGGTCATCTCCATGCGGACCTATTTTTTCAAGAAAAACTGCTACTAAAGAGAGTGGATGTGAAAATCAAACTAACCCGCAGCAGGGACACCTTCTGCTTGATGAGCCGTGTGGGAGACGGGACACGTTTTAAGCTCCAGATGGATTCCATCTCTCTCTTTGTGAAAAAAGTGAGGGAATCCCTGGGTGTCTAACTGGTCCATGCTGAAGCACTGTTGACCTCAACAGCAAAATACCCTGTGGATCGTGTCAGCATGAAAGAGTTCAGTACCTCAGCAGGAGCCCATGTAAGCAACCAAGACAACTTGTTTTGGGACAGCTCCCCAAATGGTGGTCAAGGGTCTGGTGGACAATAACGCATTCAGTGGCAGCTTCACCAAAAACCCTTTCCAACATTAACTTTGCAGCCCTATATGTGGATGCGGAGCAGATTCCCCCCCAAGCCCTTCCAGCCCGATTTTGCCATGGGGAACAACATGATAGAATACATTAGTTTGGTGCAGACGGCGGGGAAGCATCTTCAGGATAGACCACTCCTAATAGATCATGACGACTATCAGAATGGGTACACTCTGTTTGCCTTTGACCTCTCTCCTGATCAGGAATGTGCAGACCATTACTCCCTGATCAAAACAGGGAACCTGAGAGCTGAAATACGCTTGGCAGCAGTGCTCCCCCAAACGATGAATTTAATCGTGTAAGGGGTGTTTGACAACATCGAGATCAACCAAAACCACAACGTGCTCTTTGACTATATGTAACATGGATACTTTCCAGCTAACATGTGCCTTACTAGACAATTTTCACACCCAAAAAAGCTTCTTGAACGTCTTCCCCTGCAATCAGCTTCCTGTTGAAAGGCTGCCCCAGAGGCCCATCTCTTTAGTGGTGAACACTCACCCCCACTACCTCCCGGGAGAACACTGGCTGGCGATTTATCTCAGTGACCCCGGTACCTCCGAGTTTTTGACTCATTCAGCAACCCACCCTCTAGCTCCCTAGGGGTGGTGGTTATGAATGTCTCTAGGAGTCAGGATTGTGGAGAAAGGGTAAATGGGTCTTAGACATTAGTTCATTACCAAATTAAATTTTAAAATATTTGTGTTTTTCTTCTGAAAAGCTATGCATTGAAAAACCACAGGCCAAAAGAACTGGAAAAATTAAAAATGTTCTTTGCATTGAAATGTATGGGGAAGCTAAAAAACCAGAAATAAACCATGATGTAAAAATAGGGTGGGGGGGATCTTAAGCATAAAAAGGAGTTTTGCCATGTTCTTTTTCTGCACATCTAAAATGTCTTTGTTAGGTGGTTCATATTGTGCCTGTGCCTATCAGCCCGTTGCTATAATGTTTTTCTTCTGGAAAAGTATGCATTTAAAACCAGAGGCTTTGGCAGCCCAAACAACTGAAAATTTTTAAAAATATTCTTTGCATTGAAATGTGAGGGAAACTAATTACTTAAAAACATGAAACAAACAGACACATCTCTAAACTGCTTTTGCACACGCACAAATGCCATGCATTAAGGATGCCAACCTCCAGATCTCCTGGAGATCTCCTAGAATTACAACACATCTGTTTTTGAAAAATGCTCCCATTGCAAATCACAAAACAGCCTTGTAAAAACCCCACAATGGCAACCATTTTTTTTATTTTTTACCCACACTTACAGTCCCATCTCTCAACAAATAACAGGGAGGGCAGGCTATGGCTATGATTCCAAGCTTTACTGAACCATTTCTACTGCCAGCTTAGAAGTAACTGGTAAAACACATGCCCTCTTTCTAGCTAACCCCAAGTCAGAGATGAAGTTCTTTCTGTTTATTTATCTTAACTGACCTTATCAGGTCTAAGCGGAGACACATGTATTTAAGATTGTCTAGGAATTAGTAGCAAACATTGACCTGTTTATATACAGAATATAACAACATTACATTTGCCTGCTGATGCAGTTAGCCCTGTTTTTTTTATATATAAAATCTGGTCTACACATCTGTCCATTGACCTCAGGGACCTGACCTTTTAGATCAGTTTGAAAGTCAAAATAGTATTTGTTTTACAGCAATAATTCAGAAGATGTGATGTTTCTACCACCTTGTTTGTTTTTTTAAATGCTATGTGTGGGAAAGGCATTGGAAGAAATCACTTTCCCAGACATGGGTCTGTGAGAACTCTTTTTGCAAGGAGGTGAGGTGGTTTAGGCTTTTGGAAGCCAAAAGAAATGAAAATTTTTAAAAATGTTCTTTGCAATGAAATGTGAGGGGAAACTAGTTATTTAAACAACATGAAACAGACACATCTCTGCACATCTGAAATGCTGTTAGGTGTTTTACATTGTGCCTGCCAGCCCATTGGAACTGCTAGTCCTTTTTCTCAGAGAGGGGAGGGCATGTCCATAGTGACCACCTCCAGCAAGAGTATTGCTGAAAAGAGAACAGAGAACCAAAAAAGCACCCAGCTTTTCCCCAAATGCCTTTCATTCTCCCCTCCATGCTTTATTCAAAAACACACGCTTCCCCCCTCCCGCCCCACACAGAGACACTGAAAATGCCTTTAATTTCCTCCAACATAGTTTTTTTCCAAAGCACCATGTTTGCACACACACAAATGACCTGCATTAGGGGTGCCAGACCCCAGGTTGGAAAACCTGATCCTTATTTATCCACAGCATTCATTTCTTCATAAAATGATGGTTCAATAGAGCAGGGAAACCAAAAGCAATAAGCGCATGCCATGGGAGGGGGGGGGGCGGTGCAGGTTAGGCTTTTGCATCAAGTCGTTTGCTTTTAAATAGGAAAAAATACTTGTGTGTTGGGGCAATAGTTCACTACCAAATTAAATTTAAATATATTTGTGGAAGAGTGTGTGTGAGGGATGTATATAAAGTACAATCAAATATTTTTGAACCTTCCATCTGTGAAGGACAAAAAAAAAAATTGAACCTCTCAACAAATAACTGGGACTGGCAAACCAAAGATCTAGGATTCAGGCAAAACTCTATGGCTTTACTGAGCCCAGAGAGTTGTATCAACATGCAACCTGATGTTAAAGGGACATATTACTGGTATAAGGTTAGCTGTGTGGACTCTGTTCAGTTTAAATCCATCATTTTATCCATTGGGTAAATCTCCAAACTATGTCTGCTTAGAATAGCTGCTTCTCCACAATTCTCTAAATAACGTCTGTGTTGCAAAGCAGGCTTTCCCCAAACAATCTGAAGCAGGGCTACCCCAAAAGCATTGGCTGTCCACTTTTTTCCCCATAGGAAAATCTGGCATTCATTGGATGGGTGGATTATGAGGTCAATCGCCCCATCAGGGCAGTTGCCTCAGTCCCCATAGGAAACATCTGGTATTCATTTGTGTGTGCGTGTGTGGGCGTGGCAGCTGTCACTTTGGCATGCAGCTTGATGATGATAAGGCACCCCTTGATGCTGCTCTCCTCCCTGTCCCAACAGCCACCATGTGCCTTTATATCTCAGCAGGTTTATAAGAACCCTGCAAACTGCCTGTGTTTTGTTCTTTGTGTGCACCTTTAAATCCTGTGGCTAGTACTTGGGAGACCAAGAAGAAAGTTGAATGGGTGGGGCGAGTAGGCAGAGCCATGTGGGTCTTCCTAGTGAGTGCGTAAAAGGAAGAGAAGCTAGCAGAGTCCCTCTGTTTGTTTGGAGGAAAACTCCACCCCCTAGGCTGCTCTGCTTTCATTTTCCTGTTAGTGTGAAGAAGTTAGTTGAAAGACAGAAGATGGTTGCATTCAATGTCCCAGTGCCCCAGTGAGATTACAAAAGTGTGTGCTTGCAAACTGTGTTTATTTTGGGGGCTTTGTGAGAGGGTGTCTGTGCGTGTTCACTTTCATTTAGTGGAGGTGCAGCCAGCTGCTGGGGGATGAGGAAATTAAGACTGTATTTAGGGGAACTGCTCTGCTGGAAAAGTCACCTGGCTCCACCCCCAAAATCTTCCAGCTCCACCCCAAAGTGCCCAGGTATTTTCTGAGTTGGACCTGGCAAGCCTAATTATAGCTCTGAATCCCAGGGGGTCAATGGTTTGTGCTGAAAACTAGAGTTCAGGAAGCAGAAAATATTGTTTCATTGAAGAGAGAAGAGGAGAAAGCCAGGGCCTAAATCCTGATAGTTTAGTATGCCTGAGGGCTTCATACTGCATGCCAATCACCAGGACTGATGTTGCTTCCTTTATTCTGTATTTGCAAAGCCATCACAGTGTAGTGTTAAAAGCAGCAGACTCTAGTCTGGAGAATCTGATTTGATTTCCCAGTCCTCCACATGAAGCCCCACCTACCTCACAAGGTGTCTATTGTGGGAAGAGGAAGGGAAGGCGATTGTAAGCCACTTTGAGATTCCTTAGAGTAGGGGGAAGCAGGGTATAAAAACCAATTCTCCTCCTCCTCCTCTAAACTAGAATCCAGCCTTGGATTGTGAGGTTTCTGATATCTCAGGACCTGAGAAAATGCAGAGTTCCACAACTGGATCTTCCCAATTTTTTTAAAGGAAATGACAGCCATGAGGATTAGGATTAGTACCAAGGCATGGTATGTGTGTGTTAATCACTGCACCTCTGTATCATTTTGTTAATCAAAATAACTATGTTGTTAGCACAGTGGAAAAAAACCCTAAAGAAAAACAGACAAGCAGACAAGGTTCTTATCTCTTTGTCTTTTTTTTTCCTTTCCAAAATGAATATGAATCCTTGGTTGCCAAAAACATGTGAAATCAAATGGTTAACCCCTAATCCACCTTGCAAAGAATCATAGAGTTGGAAGGGGCCTCCGGGGTCATCTATTCCAACCCCCTGCACAATGCATGAACTTCACAAATACCTCCCCCACACACATACAGTGACCCCTGGTCAATGCCCAGAAGATGGCAAAACCTCCAGGATCCCTTGCCAATCTGGCCTGGAGAAAAATTGCTGACTGACCCCAAAGTGTCAATCAACATTTCCCTGGCCGTGTAAGAAAGGGCAACAAGAACTAAGCACCGATGCAACCCTTCCTGCCTTCCTTCTCATGATCTGCCTAATTAACAGAATTGGCGTTGCAGTCAGATGGCCATCTAGCCTCTGTTTAAAAACTTCCAAACAAGGAGAGTCCACTACCTCCCAAGGAAGCCTGTTCTTCTGCAGAACTGCTCTGTCAGGAAGTTCTTCCTAATGTTTAGTCAGAGACTCTTTCGATTTAATTTCAACCCGTTGGTTCTGGTCTGACCTTCTGGGGCAACAGCAGTTAGTTCAGTGCCTATGCAGATAATGGCAGCAATCCTAAGCATGCAAGTTTTAGAAGTCTCATTTTATTCACTGGGGCTTAACTCCCAGGAAAGTGCTTATAGAACTGTAGTCATCATCATACAAGCTGTCACGTTTTAGCAATGATAACTGTTTATAGTAGAACAGCCTTGACTTTTCCAAGAAAATTATTCACAGTTGCTGTTTTCAATGAAGCGATATTTCCAAGATGCTGATTTGGAGTCAGTTTGTGGATTAAATAGCGAGCATCTAAGTCATATTTTCCTCTTGCCCAGAAAAAAGAACTAGCTAGGTCACACTACCATGAAATCAATCCTTTGTACTGGTTATCCTCAACTTAATTTTTGGAGCTCAGCCTAAGATTTGCCCTGTCCCACAAAAGGATGCCAGCACCTACACAAGTATACATGAACAAGTTTTTACACAGAGAGAATGCTGTTATTCATACTGGATTTTTTAAAAGAGGGTTTGAAGGACATCTCTTGTAAGTAATTTTGGCAAATTATTCTACATCATTCAATGACAGCCTCAATTTAATAACATCTGTTTTTAAAAATGTAAGTCAAATGGGAACGTTTCCCAGAACTAAATACTGGTGGAGAAGTCCAGTGGAGCTGAGGGGATGACCATATAGTTTGCAGGCAGGTTTAACCCTTAGCATCTCCACATAAACAGATCTCAGGTAGCAGGTGTTGAACACAACCTTGCTCTTGGATCCTTGTATGTGGAGGGAGGCATGATTTCAGTTGGGGAAATGGCAAGCAAGGAAAGGTCTTCAGCATCCTCTGCTATAAATTCTTTGCTTCCAGAATTGTTTTCCACTTGGCAAAATGTCATTACATGAATTTGAGTATTTAGTTCCCAGTTCTTTTGAATGATTGAAAGCAAAGCTATTTAGGAGGATCCATCATTGGTATTTAACTGTTTGGCAAATATATGGATTTCTGAATCTCTACCAAATATCTGATGCAACACTGGTGTCTGTTTTGCCAAGGAATCACCCCTTTATAACATGAATTTGGTAGCATTTTAATTTCTAAAGGATCAGAGATGAGGCACAAGCACTGGGGACCAGTACCTAGGAGTTTGGAGCTTCAGTAAATATAATCCCAAAAATTTATAGTTCGGACATTATTTGCTCCATCTGGCCCAATGTAACAGTAGTCTCAGCTTAAACAACATCAAAATAAATTTCCAGATTCAGATGCTCGTCTTGTTTTTTGTAGATGATGCTGAAACCATTTTATAGGTCTCGGTCAATATGCCTCTTGTTTTTAGACTCTGATTTATATGCTTAAACACTGCAAGTGATAGAACTTGGTGTGCAATGGTAGGTATAAATCATTTGGATGCCAAGTTTTGAATTTAAAAGAAAGCTGCTAGCAAGGCTGCCAGGGTAAGAGATGGAGGAGGGAAGCCATTCTGAAATGTTTATTTTAACAAAGACAAATTGTAGCAGGGTGGGGTATTTCACAACTCAGCATGCTGCTTTTCCATGGGTGGAGGGACAGGTTACAATAAAAGAGAGTAAACAGGATCACTTCTGTCAAACAGCAGGGGGAGACACCAGGGCATCTGTTTACCTTGTTAGCAGCTTCCATTGTGTTGGCCTTAGTCTCTGCCCTTTAGCCAGTTCACCTTTTTTTGAAACTCGAGACCTGGGAGGCCCTTGTCTGAGCGGCGTTCCAGATGTATATGTAGGATAAAGCTGAGTAGGGTGGGAGTGGAAGCAGGAACATGCGAGGGTGTCTTAGACTCAGGGCAGCTTCCCCAGGTCCCATGCAATGGGAGGGGGGCAACAACCCTGTTGCCCTGGCACTGCTACTGCCAGTCTCTCTGTAGCCATGGTGGGCAGTGGCAGGCAGAGGAGAGCACCCATGGTTAATCAGCTGTAGGGCCATGCGGGCCCATCTGACTACTCTACAGCCTGACTGCTGCATTCCCCACCCTGAAGTCATCACACTCAGTGATCAGGATGGACTGGGAGGCAAAACAGGGCCTGCCCATTGTCCTGCCACCCTACGGAAGGAGGAAAAGAAGAGAAGCAGGATCTCATGGGGCTGGAGCCACCCAGTCACAGCACACGCTTCTTATGCTCTTACGATACTGCTCATGCTTGCTGCTTTTCTCCCAAAAGTACTTTCCTGGGAGCATCTTCTTGGGGGTGGGGAATCCATATATTTCAGACCCCCTAAATCCAATCTCCACAGAACTTGGAGGACATGAAGAGGAGCATCAGAGGGAGGTCTCCTGTGAGTTTTACATCTCTGGCTTGCACAGAATCTGATTCTGAACCCATGCCTGTCAAATTGACTGCCTGACATTTTCCTAGGAAGCACCTTCCTGAGCACCTTTTTTTTGGGGGGGAGGGGGGTGATATACTCTGTAAATCCTATCCTCACCACACTTGGAGGGCAAGTGAAGGAGAATCAGACCTGTGAATTTGGTTTCTCTAGCATGCTGGGGGGTGACCTAGTACATCACAAACCTCATGAATTCATTTGGCAGCTAACAGTTTGTGATTTGTGAACATACCACAGACCAAACCGCATTCTACTGGTTCATGCCCATCCCTACTTATTAGTGGCTACTAGCCATGGTGACTAAGAGGTACTAAACCTCTAAACTAAGAGGCACTAAACCTCTGAATCCCAGAGCCAGAAGGCAACATTAGGGGAAGGTCTCAGCCTCTGTGCTCTGTTGTTGACCCTCAGTCTAGAGGAACTGGTTGGCCACTGTGTGAGACAGGATGCTGGACTAGATGGACCACTGGTCTGATCCAGCAGGGCTCTTCTTATGGAAGCATCCTTTACTTTGGAGAAATGAAGACTGAGAGGTGACATGATATAGGTGTACAAAATTTTGCACAGGACAGAAAAGGTAGAAAAGTAGTCCTTTTCTCACAATACAAGAACTCATGGGCACTCAATGAAATTGATTAGCACTAAACAGATAAAAGCTTGGCTTTTCTTATGTTCTTATATTCTTAAATGTTTCTGAGTTCATGTTTTCATCCCATGGATCTACTCTTTCTAGTAAAAGAATATATACTGGTTTGGAAGGTGACACTTTAGCAGCAAGAAGCTGTTTGTGTGTGTGCATGCTTATCCACATATGTCTATCTCCTTTGTCATTTACAACCTATGTCCAAATTCTGTTGGTCCAACATAAAAATGTAATTATATGGTGGCAATGCAAGTATATCATTCCTTCAAATGGCAATCTTTTTCAATGCCAACCACTTGCCAGAAAGCTGGAGGCAACACAACCTCAACCATAGTGCTTCTTATCTATTGAAAGCAGAGTTGGAACCAGATGTTATTAGCCACATGGAATAGATGGAACTCTCTGTCTCTGGGGCAAGTGATGCTCTGTATTCTTGGTGCTTTGGAGACAACAGTGGGAAGGCTTCTGGAGTTCTGGCCCCACTCATGGACCTCCTGGTGGCACCTGGGTTGTGGCTACTGTGTGACACAGAATGTTGGACTGGATGGACCATTGGCTTGATCCAACATGGCTTCTCTCATGTTCTTATGCAAGTCCTGCTGACTCACAGCTTGGGGCAAGTGTCTGTTAGTTAGCAAGCCTATTTACATGTTCAGCTGAAGTCGTCAGAAGCCATCTTGGAAGCATCTATCGATCCTAGGAGATGTCCCAGGTCCTGTTGAACCTGCTCCTAGCCTAGCTGTCTGTAATGGCTTTTTCTTTGTTAGTAATTGTTGTTCAACCCGAGGTCAGCCCTCTGCAGAGCCAAAACATGATGCTGGAGATCCATGATAAGATCTTTCAGAAGCTTGTTCTAACTCAAATAGGATATGCTTGGATTCTCATTCAACAAGGAAAGCATCACTGCTCTGTAGGAGTTGTTCATCACCTTATCTCCCCCGGATTTAAATAATCCCCTTGAAGCTGCTCTTGTCTTCACTGGAGAGAGCATATACATATGTTTCTGTGGTTTCTGCCTCTCATCCATTGGGACATAGTTTTAAGGGATCAATTTAGTTTACAAAAGCCATTTTGTTTACAAAAGTGGTAAACCCCTTTTGCTCTAAAACCACTGCTTTGATCCAACTTATTTTAAAGTAAATTAATGGTATTGGGATAGCCAGTCTCAGCTTTCCTGCATAATCTCTGGTTTGGTCTTTGATCAGTGGCTTGCAGACTAGCAGGGTTGAAATAGTAGGTTTGAACTGAACTGATTGTTAGTCACCCTGAGTCTGCTTGCAGAGAGGGCAGGATAAAAGTCTAAAGTAATAAATAAATAATTAATTAATAAATAAATTTATATTATGCACACAGAATGTTGCTCCTGAACATAGCAGTGGAGTGTATGCCTCACATAACTCAATGCTTTGCATTTTAAAGGAGGCACTGTGTGGATCCTACCAGCTTTTCCTTCGGTCTTGCCCAATTTCTCTGCTTGCTGGAGCCCCACTCCAGTGTGGGTTTTGTCCATGCTGTTCCCAAGATCTCCAGAGTAGCCTTTATGCTGGTCCAAAGGGGATTCTGCTCAGTAGAAAATCTAGTAGGATAGAACCTAATGAAAAATAGTGTGCATCTCCCATGGAGGAGATGTGCAAATTCCCCCCTTTGTGCTTTATTGCCAACTTGGGCATCTGCTTTTTGTCATTTTCTGTAAATACAAACAGAGCCTCAGGCAGCTAGTCAGGGAAAAATATCTGCAAAGACATCAGAGGTCTGATATCAGTCAGAGTCGACTGAATGAGGCTGAATGCTTCATTGGTTTGACCAAATACAAGGCAGCTGCTTATCAGTACAATTTAAATGACCTTCCTTATGCTAATGTAATTTGGAAGGTACATTTTGGAGGTGTGTTGCAAAGCCAGTCTTAAGTTAAATTTATCATGGTAGCATTATTAATATATTGCTCAAGAAAATTGTGAAGAATTAAAAACTGAATGCCTGAGCCATTTTTAATTTTTGCAAGAATCACAAAGATTCCACGGGAAGGGGCCATTCCTCAGAGGTAGAGTGCATACTACAAGGGGGGGGGGTGTCTCTTCTAGGTTGAATCCTTAGTATCTCTGGCTAAAACATGAGGCAGTAAAGTGATAGAGACATCTGAGAAGAAGAAGAAGAAGAAGCTCTGCCAGAGCTATGGCTGACCCAAGGCCATTCCAGCAGATGCAAGTGGAGGAGTGGGGAGTGAAACCCAGTTCTCCCAGGCAAGAGTTTGCACACTTAACCACTACCAAACTGGCTCTGTAACTACTACACCAAACTTAGCAGGCAGTATGCTGTTGTATAGACCAAGTGCCAACCAACATACAAAAGCCTTGTGGATGGCACAGTGCCAGTGCTATCCTGGATGGCATAGTGCCAGGCCATACATTGGCCTAAATGAAGTCCGTTCTTACACAGAGGATGGGGTGCATCCTCTAAAGGCCATTTTCATTATATTGGCAGCTTTTGACATTTCCTCTTGTTTGATGGGAACAGTGGGGTGCGCATGACTTGTCACATTATAACTGGAAGATGTAATTGGCCTGATCTCTGTTCTTGCTCAAGAAATTCTCCCTTCAATGGCAATGAAAGCTTTGCCTTCATGAAGAAATTAGAATCCAGGATAAAATTCAGTTGTGTTTTATTAGGAGGTAAAGCTATAGCCTGATTGCCTTCGAAAGCACAGGAAAGGGAAAGAGCTGTCAGAGCTGCCTGCATTTGCAGTGTAAATAGCAATCAATTATTAACTCTTCCACATTTACCTAGTTTATTTCCTCATCCGATGCATATGATCCTTCATTATGAATTGCACTCAAGGAAGAAATTCTTCTCTTGCTGAGCTAGCCATGGATTACCTAAAACTTGCTCGTTCCCTACCTTTGCTTTATCTCCCTCCTGCCAAAACACACGTCCTCTTGAAGGGGAATTTGGTTTGACAAGCTGCAGCCATCCACAAATGGCTGAAATTGGTTCTTTGAGAACATTATTTCTCAAAGAACATTATTTCCCAGTTCCTTATTTGCAACTTATTCATTAATTCAACCAAAAACACTGAGGAGACCAGGAAATAGCACATGTCCCCTGGAAAGCAAGTCCCATGAATGTGAGGGTGTGTGATATACCTATATGATATACCAGACCTTATTTTGGGGTTCAGAGTGTTCAAACTCTCCTCAGTGTTTTTGGTTGAATTCATTAACAAGTCACCAATATGAAATGAATAAGGAACTGGGAATAAGGCGCCAACTTCAGCCTCCCTCACAGCCAGGAGGTTGTTCTCAGGTGCTTTTGTTTGTGGTTCCACACTGCCCCTAGCCTTGTTCATTATCCAGTGCTGCTTTGCCCTTTTGGATAGGGGTTTCTTATCTTTTTCACAGTGATGTTCTGTGTCCAGGTAAAACATGCTATACCCTGTAATCTAATCAGGGACAAAGTGATATTTTTCTTTTTAAAAATCTATCATCCAAAAGGATGGTAATTAGATTTCTGGTTCGT
Source organism: Heteronotia binoei (assembly GCF_032191835.1). Lineage (NCBI taxonomy): Eukaryota > Metazoa > Chordata > Lepidosauria > Squamata > Gekkonidae > Heteronotia > Heteronotia binoei. The sequence goes on along the minus strand of NC_083226.1, from coordinate 145,870,025 downwards.
GTGTTTCTAGATAATGTGCTGCATTGAAAGAAGCAATGTCTCAAGACATCCCTTTTTGGGGGAGACAGAATTAAGTGATGATAAAAACACACATGCTTATGCATAAGTTCAGCATTATATTAGCACATACATTGCCTGCAGCCAAATGGGAAGCATAGTAATTGTATCATAATTACGGTCCTGATGTCTTTTAAAACCTATTGTGGAATTAGTAATAACTGAATTCCATCTTCAGTCCCAATTTTATGTTCTCAAAGGACCATTTCACAGTGCAATTTCAATAGATTACCATCAGTTTAGAATCCACCTCCTACATTTTTATGCTGTAATCTTCTCCCTCCCCCTATTAAAACTAGGACCAAATCACTTATTTTTCAGGATCCTGGCTCCAGGGATGCTTTTAATTAATATCCAGATAACCTTGATGACCAAAGATAGCCTGATCTCATTAGATCTCAAGAGCTAAGTAGAGTTGGTTCTGGTTAGAATTTGGATTGGAGATCACCAAAGAAATCCAGGCTGTGGCATGATTGTTAATGGGGCTCCCTCGACGGGAGCACATTCAACCGGTGCTGAAAGAGTTGCACTGGCTACCTATTGCATTCCAAATCTGTTTCAAGGTGCTGGTATTGACCTTTAAAGCCCTATATGGTCGAAGGCCTGTCTATATATGGGACCGCCTTTCCCCATGTGTTCCCCAGAGAGCACTGTGTTCAGGGCACAAAATCTGCTCTCTATCCCTGGACCAAGGGAGGCCCGACTGAGTTCCACAAGGGCCAGGGCCTTCTCAGTGGCAGCGCCAACAATGTGGAACACCCTCCCAGAGACCATAAGGACCCTGCAGGATCTTTCCCAATTCTGCATGGCCTGTAAAACAGAATTATTCCGATTGGCCAACAATATCTAAATGGAAGAGAACTGCCACTTCCATAGAGGCTGAGCAACACAAAAACTGAGGAGTTGGAGACACCATAAGGACCACCATCAGATAAAAAGTAACTATAAAACCAAAAATGAACTAAATTGCCTGATGAAGAAGGTCATGATCCCTCCTATTAATTCTTTGAGTAGCGTCACAATGTTGTTTTTAACTGTTTTCAACATTGTTTAAGTTTATTGATTTTAATATTGTTATTTATCTGTAATTCTTGGTTGATTGTTAGCTGCCCTGAGTCCATTCGCAGAGAGGGCAGGATATAAATCCAAAGTAAACAAATAAATCAAGGTTGCTACATAGACGTTGGCAATGGCAAATCGCCTCTATCCATCTCTTGGCTTGAAAACCCTATGGGGTCACTATGTCAACTGCAAGGTGTTTTCCATCTATCATATCTGGAAAACTTAGTTTCTATGAGATATCTAAAAAAACCTGGTTTGGAAGGCCTGTGTGAATGGGCAATGCCCGCAGAAGCCCTTTTCTCATTCCTTGCACTCATCTTCCTAGCCATTCTCATCTAAGTATAGCCGGGGAGAAGCAGCTGATGGGGGAGGGGAGAGCATCCCTAGCCCACTAATTGATTTTGCCCTCCAGATCATACTTTCCATGCTGCTTTCTAAATATTCAGCAGGCTAGGATTCTAGTTTGTCTTCCAGTAACTCTTTACTTGGCACATGGGTTGCCAACTGAGTGCTGGCAACCGCTACGAGCTTTTTGGACTTAGGGGTGTATGAACTGCAACATCACTTGTGGTGTTCACAACTTCAGTGCTGCAACATCACTTGTGGTGTGAAACCAGAAGTGACATTGTCACATCCGGGTTCCCCCCCTCCACAAACTCTATGGTTTTTGCCATTTAGTTTCAGTGGAATTCTTGAGAGAATCTGTGATGCAATTATGTCACTTATGGTTTTGTGCTGGAAGTGATGTTATGGCATGGGAGCAATGCCTGCATGCAGTGGGAGCTAGGAGAGAGAGGACACCTGCCCCAGATGGCCCAAAGCAGGGGTGTCAAACAAGTGGCCTGGGGGCCAAATCAGGTCCCCGGAGGGCTCCTATCAGGCCCCCGAGCAACTTGCTCTTGTCTGCTTCCTTCTCCCTCTCTCTTGCTTCCTTCTCAGCTTGCTTTGCAAGGCTTGCTCAATCACACAGGAGCTACAGAGCAAAACCTCAGTTTTCTCCATGGTTTGAGGCTCCTCTCCCTCCTGGTCCCCTGGGGAGGGAGGGAAAGAGACAGAGCTTCCTTTGCCCAGTTCTCTGGATCCCAAGGAAAAAAATACAAAGAAAGCACCTTTAAGACCAACAAGTGCTAATGTTTTAAGCATGTATTAAGTTTACAAAAAAACCATCATTAGTCGTGTTTGTATCCTTTATAAAGTTTATATCTCTGCTACCTAATCTTAAATATGTACACACATGGCCCGGCCCAACAGAGCCGAGCCCAGCCTAGCCCAACAAGGTCTCATTTATCTCAGATCTGGCCCTCATAACAAATGAGTTCGACACCCCTGGTCCATAGCATATTGGCCTTTTAAAACTGAAGGGCTAATTTGCCACCTGGAGGATGGCAAAAGGGCCTCTTGTCCTGACCTGATTCCAAATATTGTCAAAATTTATCAGGGGTTAAATATCTAATCAGGAAGCATCAGGAGTGCCTTTCATGATGTGTGGTAGCTGATACTGAAAATATCATGCATTTTATTGGGTTGACAATAAGCAGCTGCAGATCCCTGATAAATATACAAAGGAGCGCCCTGCACAATAATATCAGTGTACTGGCATAAATCTGTGCATAGTTCATAGTTGGATTATTAGCAACTGTTCCTCTCTGTCAATTCCCTTCCTATAAAATACCTCTTAGAGGTTCTCAAGGTACATAAAATTATTTACCTGCCATTCCTTTCACATGCTGGTTATTCTGGAATCCCACCTCCCCTCCATAGTTTTCTGAAAGTGCCACATTTGTTTCTGTATTGAGCCACATTTGACACTGCAGCCATATGTTGCACTCCTCTGATCCACCCTGATGCTAAGTTCTTGAGAACTTGCAAGTATGAACACATTTTTTCTTTTCTTTTTTTGTTGTCAGTTTCAATAATAGGCCTTAGGTGGCTTTTGTTTTTGGTTTGATGGGTGGTCTTTCACATAGAAAGGACTAATAAACATATGATCCTCATGGTTAGTCTCACTGTGCTTTCCCCTTTTTTCCCCATTTGCAACATCTTTGTCTATTTCATAGTCCTACATAGGCCTTTACCTGTGGCATAACTAATAATGTACACAAGCGAAAAAAATCCTAAGACTCTGTTCTTGGAGGGGTGGAGGGAGAGTTGAGGAAGCAGGTCCAGTTATAATGCTTCTGCTTCTGCTTCCGTTTTCTTTCTTTCTTTTATTTTTTTTAAATCATATCCCATAATCCTGTGGTGCACCTGCTGGTTTTAGCTGATAAGGAAAAGCTTGGATACTGCAAGTGCAGTGCTTTTGATAACAGAAAACAGACTTGAGAAATGTTCCTACTTGCTGTCATCAAGGGCATGTTTGTAGTTAAGTGAGGCGGCAATATTATCAGCATATTTTAATAAACACATCTGTTTAGTGTCATGTCAGTTTTGTGGGACTGCTTGCTGTGGGAGTCATTGCACCTAAAACCCTGAGAGGAATCTTGTCACCTTGCCAGTTATGGTGACTTCTGAAAGGGAATATTTGGGACTTCAGACAGGTTTGCTGTTAATGAAATGGCTGTTCTTAGTTGCCTGGAAGCAGCAAACCTCAACGCGATGGATGTTAGTGTGGCAAAAACAGATGAACACATGAAAACAGACGTTGCCATAAGTTGCCTTCCTGATAGATGCTCCTGTTTGGGAGAAGAGAGTATACTACAACATGTGCCAGAATGCATAGGGAGGGGTGCCATTCAGGAAGAGGGGGGAGAGAGGACCATATCCCATGTTTCAGATCTCTTGAAAAAACTTGTATCTTTGGTCATTAATTATTATAAAAACTAATCACACCATATACTCTTAGAATGCAGTATTATTCTATTTGCAATTAGACCTCAAATGTTGTATCTATGTGGCCTTTGGACTACACTATGGGTCTTACCTGCCAACTATGGTCTCTTAATAGCTAATAGATTTATTGAAGTATCAATCTTCGCAGGCTAGAATCCCCTCATTGTATGGGCTCTAGCCCATAAAAGATTATAGATCAATTAATCTGTTGGTCCTTAAAGGGGCTGTGAAACTTTCTTTTGTATTTGCTACAATTAGGGCCAGCCTTGCCACTAGGCAAACTAGGCAACTGTCTAAGGTGACAGCCTTCTGGGGATGCTGAATCGGGCACTCCCCATGTGACTTTGTGATGTTACCAGTGCAGGGGAGTGAGGCGCCAGAAGTTAGCCTTGCCTAGGGTGCTAGACAGTCTAGGGCTGGCCCTGCCTCCAATAGCCTAACATGGCTACCCCACTGAAATCTGTTACCTGCCTGCTACAGAAGCCCACAGATAGCAGTAGGGCAAAAATAGGTGACAGGGGTTGTGTATGGTCTGGTATAAGCACATTTCTGGAGTTTTTCTTTCCATTCATGTAGTTGAGGGTAGATAGATCTATGGCCACTTGTACTGTATTCTAACTAGGCTTTCCAATCCCCAGGTCCCAGCAGGGGATCCCCCGTTTTTACAGGCTTCTCCCCGCCCCAGCCAGCTGGCCTGTGGGGGAAGCCCCCCCCCACACAGTTACCATGTAGTTTTAGAGCTCCCGCAGGTCCGTTTTTGAAATATGTGCCTTTAAGGCTGAGCAGGAAACAGGAAGGGCTTTGGAGAACGGCCCCTCCCTTTGTTTTGCCTTTGTTTTCAGATCAAGTAAAGTTCTGCAGGAACAAGACACAGTAAGTATTTGTGCGTGAGAGAGAGAGAGAGAGGGCAGGGGATTCCCTGGTTTGGAGGCCCTCCCCCCGCTTTAGAAAGCGTGCGGGGAGAGGAAAATGTCTATTGGGCACTCTATCATTCCCTATGGAGAACGATTCCCATAGGGAATAATGGGGAATTGATCTGTGGGTGTTGGGGGCTCTGGGGGGGACCTATGTTTTGAGGTAGATGCACCAGATTTTTAGTATCGCATCTAGTGCCTCTCCCCAAAATACCCCCCAAGTTTCAAAACGATTGGACCAAGGGGTCCAATTCTATGAGCTCCAAAAGATGGCACCCCTATCCTTCATTTTTTCCTATGGAAGAAAAGCATTTAAAAAGGTGTGCTGTCCCTTTAAATGTGATGGCCAGAACTTCCTTGGAGTTCAAATATGCTTGTCGCACCCTTGTTCCTGGCTCCACCCCCAAAGTCCCCAGATATTTCTTGAATTGGACTTGGCAACCCTAATTCTAACCTCAATATCCTTAGCTGCACACAGAGTGTGTTGGCATATTCTGAGTGTGCATTAGGGCTGCCAATTCTGAAATACCTGAAGATTTTGGGGGTTGGAGCCTGGGGAGTTGGGGCTGGGGGAGGAGAGGGACCTTTGCACAGGACAATGCCTTAGACTCTACCCTCCAAAGTATCCTTTTTATCCAAGGGAACTGATCTTGGTTGTCCAGAGATCAGTTGAAATAGTGAGAGATCTCCAGGTGCTCCCTGGAGGTTGGCAACCTTAGTGTGCATGGGTGTTGCAAAGTTATGGGTGAAACAGTGCCATGTTTTAAGGACAACACATGGCTTGCTTTATTTTGAAGGTGTCACGGTGGTCTGCTTGAAGCAGGTAGATGAAAGTTTAACATGCATGTAAACATAGATAAACATATGTTCTGGGTTAACAGCATTTTAAAGAGTCTGCTTATGTGACTCTCTAAAATAAAATATATAAAACATTTCAACTGATAAAAACTATAGTCCAGTAATGCAAACCAGGACCACCAGCAAACAAACACTGTTAGAATATATCTGTCATAAATATTTTGGTCACTGTTCAGAATATGAATTGGAAAAAGTAGTTCTGTTATAGGACTGCATTTTTTTACCATGACTGATCAAGGGAAATATCTACTTCCTTTTGAAAGAAAACAATGCAGGGTTGTTCTAAAGGAATTTTTCAGCATAAGTTTTATGCTTTTGTTTCAGGCAATGAAGCAATTAATAAGAACATTAGAACTGAGACAGCCATGTGATAAAAATATGAACGCATCCTTTCCTCACACTTCATCAAAGTTAAATGAGTCTAACAATAAGCTGGCAAAATGTAATTAAATCCCCCTTTTTATTACAAAAGGATTATCTTTCATCTCCTGAAGATTTGTGTCAATGTCCTTCAGCACAGCAAAAGAATCCCTTTAGTGCTTGCAAGTTGCTCAAAAGGTAGGGGATTGTTTGCTCTTTAAAATGAGAAACTGGTCATTGGTCACATTATGGACTTCTTCTTTCTTTAATAAGCTTGCCTATAAAAAGATAAATGCCAAGCTGTGGAGGTTTTGGCACTGACTTCAAAGGTCTGTTAATACTTACTTGTAAAGACTGGTCTTTAACACACTTTGGAGCATGCAGTGTTGAGCTTAATAGGTATTTACGGCTGCAATACTGAGAACTCTTTCCTGGGAGTAAATCCCACTGGATAAAATGGGATTTACTTCCAAGTAAAGGATTGTTCCCTAACTCTGTCTAGAAAACCATGTTTAAAGCATCGTTGCTTTCAGGAAATCCTGCTGTTCTTTAAATAAAAAGAGCAGAATTTAATGGAGTTTAGTTTTGTGGTTCTAGAAGTAGACTGAACCTTTCCTACAGTCAGGTTTCTGAGAGTGGAATTATATATGATGTCCAGTGTGGATTTGGAACTCCAAAACATCAATGCTGCATTGAGCACACCCCTCTCCCGGTTCATAATTGTAAAGTTATACAAATATGGGAATACATTAAGCTGCCTTATACTGAAACAGACCACAGGTCCAGCACAGTCAGTATTGTCTATTCTGACAGGCTGTGGCTATCCAGGGCCTTAAAACAAGGGGTTTTCATATCAAATACTGCTGGAACCTTAAATGGAGATGCCAGGGATAGAACCCAGGACCTTCTGCATGCCAAGCAGATGCTCTACCACTGAGCCACAGCCCCTCACACCGTATATTTTCCCTTATTTCCCAGAAACATCAGCCAGAAAATTGGAATCTGAACAGGGAAATGTATGGCACAGGTGCATCATATAAACAGAGGAAAGGACTTATTTGAACAAACTTGTTGTAAGACTGTATGAATAAATAGCCTATCGCACATTCCATTCCATTCTGAAAAAGGAATCTACAAACGTTCATGGTTGCACCAGAAACATGGTGTTTATATTACTTGAGGAAGGCAATTGCCTGTCTTACATTTTGGCTCACTATATTGTTGCATGGTGTTTTTGAAATCATATTACTGAATAATACCTGCCCTCCCTCTTTTTCCTGTGTGGCATTTGAAGCCGCTGCTAAAATTGCCTGGTGAAAGGAAAGATGACCCCATACACATTTACTTTGAAGGGGAGGTGAGAGATCAGGTGAGAAAACCAAAGGCATTTAACACATTTGGGGAGGAAAATAAAACCCCAGGCTTCCTATATATCAAGAACACATCTATTTTTGGGTTATAAAGTGTTCTGCAGCGGAAGAGCCAATATTAGAAACAACATCAAATTGCAAGAACCTGAGGTCACCAAGGCTAAATGTGGTTTCTTTGGCTGTTGGCCGGTTTATATATAATAACCACCCATTTCCATGATAAAAAGAGAGAACAGATGCTGCACAGACTAAAACTAAAGAGATCCAGTGGCAGTTCAGTGCTAGACCATGTATTTTGCATAGAGTTGCCAATCCCCTGGTGGAGGCAGGGGAGCCTCTAGTTTGGAGGACTTCACCCCACTTCAGGATCATCAGAAAGCAGGCAGGGGGAGAGAAATGTCTGCTGGGCAATTCATTATTCTTTATGGAGACCGATTCCCATAGGGTATCATTGATCTACGGGTACCTGGGGCTCTGGGGGGGCCCCCTGTTTTTTGAGGTAGAAGCACCAAATTTGCACAATAGTGTCCAATGCCTCTCCCCAAAACACCCTCCAAGTTTCAAAAAGATTGGACCAGGGGGTCCAATTCTATGAGCCCCAAAAGAAGGTTCCTTTATCATTCATTATTTCCAATGGGGGGAAGGCATTTTAAAAGGTGTGTGGTCCCTTTAAATGTGATGGACAGAACTCCCTTTGGAGTTCAGTTGTGCTTGTCACACCCTTGCTCCTGGTTCCACCCCAATGTCTCCTGGCTCCACCCCCAAAGTCCCCAGATATTTCTTGAATTGGACTTGGCAACCCTAATTTTGAATAGAATAGGCTCCAGGTTCAATCCCGGCCATCTCTAGCTGAAGAATTTCAGTAGTGGTGTTGGAAAGATCTTTCTCTGCCTGAGTTCCCAGAGAACAACTGCCAGTCAAAGTAGACAATAAAGAATTAGATGGCTCAATTGCCTGGTTACAGGTGATCTCCAGATGACTCAGATCAATTTATCTTGAGAAGCTGACTGCTTTGGAGAGTGGCATTATACCCTGCTGAGGCCCCTCCCCTCTCCAAACCCTGCCCTCCCCAGGCTCCATCCTCAAATCTCCAGGTATTTCCTAACCCAGAGTCAGCAAACCTTCCCTTTTTTGTTTGCCATCAAGTTGCAGCTGAACTCATGGCAACCCTTTAGGGTTTTCAAGGCAAGAGATGTTCAGAGGTGGTTTGCCATTGCCTGCGTCTGCATAGTGACCTATTATTCATTGGTGGTCTCCCATCCAAACACTGACCAGAGCTTGCCCTGCATCACTTCCAAGTTCTGACAAGATTAGGCTAGCCTTCAGGTTGAAGCCAGCAACCCTAGGCAGCTTTATATGCTAAGCCATTTTAAGAAGACTTGCACAGAAGTATGTCTCATTCAATAGACTTAAGTAGTATTTGAGCAGACATAGAATTGCTGTATTGGAGATTTAATTTTTACATTTGCTGGAGCTTGACTCTTTATTCTCAAACTAGGGAGTATTTTTCCAACTCAGATATGTGTGTCAAGATTAGGGCTTTTTTTCTGGGGGAATGGAGTTCCAGAACCTCTTCATGGAAATAAAATTCTAAAGAAAAAATATTTAAAAGCTCACAAAGAGCACCTGTATGTTTCACCTTCATTTCCCTGTTTAGAGTTCTGGCACCTCTTTTTCCAGAATAAAAGCCCTGATCAAGACTATTTGAGTTACAATGCAATTCATATTTTAATGGCATTATATTCTAGGAGTTGTGTGACTTGATCAGTGTTTCTGTTTTCATTTTGCATAATCAGTGGATTCAATTTTTTTTATTTTATAATTACTGAATGCCAATTTTACATGTTATTATTTAATAAATGAGTTCTGTATTTTCAGTTAACATTTTCAGTGATTTGATATTTTTATGTATATATGTTGAGATTATATCCTGCTTTTTTAATTCCAAGAATACCTAAGGTGGCATTACAGCAACAGAACTGCCAATAAAAAAGAATAGTGTCTAAGATAACCACTAGTTAATGAGGTAAATCAGTAGTAGAAATAGTGGCTACTGATGTTTAAAAGATACAGGCGTGTAAGTTTTATGGTGGTGCAGTGGGATAAAGGTACATTGAGGGGGCTGCCATAACTCAGTTGAAAAACTAAATATGAGCCTTTCATGCTTAAAGCTGTAGACAGCTTAAAGCTACATTCCTAAACCCTAGAGACCAATACATTGCTGTGGACTGCACAGTGCCAGCACAGTTAGTTATCTTCTGCTGCCTCAATAGGGGAAAGAAGTGGCAAAGGAGTGCCAATTTCAAGGCCTTGAGAATGTAGCAACTGAATTAAAGTTAGCTAGCAACTTCCACCCCGCCACCCTCACCCACCAAGATTCCATCTCAAAATCTCCAGGAATTTTCCAACCAAGAGTTAGCAATCTTATGTTCACAGATGTTCTGCTTCAAGTGCCCCTTCCATCTGAGGTTAGCCAGGTGACAACCTGAGAGCAGGCCTTCCCAGGGAGATTTGTTTATCCCCCTTCATCAAAGTCTTCTGCCAGTGGGTTCAGATCCCACCAATATCCCACAAGCTGGAATGGGTATAGAGGAGGGCAACAAAGATGGTGAGGGGTCTGGTGACCAAGTCCTATGAGGAAAGGTTGAAGGAGCTTGGCGTGTTTAGCCTGGAGAGGAGGCTACTGGGAGGTGATATGATCACCATGTTCAAGTACTTGAAGGGCTGTCATATAAAGGATGGTGCAGAATTGTTTTCTGTGGCCCCAGAAGGTAGGACTAGAACCAGTGGGTTGAAATTAAATCAAAAGAGTTTCCAGCTTAACATTAGGAAGAACTTCCTGACAGTTAGAGCGGTTCCTCAGTGGAACAGGCTTCCTCAGGAGATGGTGGGCTGTCCTTCCTTGGAGGTTTTTAAACAGAGGCTGGATAGCCATCTGACAGCAATGAAGATCCTATGAATTTAGGGGGAGGTGTTTGTGAGTTTCCTACATTGTGCAGGGGGTTGGACTAGATGACTCTGGAGATCCCTTCCAACTCTATGATTCTAAGTCATTTGCAGTAAAAGAAAGGGTGTGGAAATAAAGTCTAGCTTACAGTTCAGCCAACCAGAAGCAATTTAGGAGGACTGCATTGCAAAACTAGAACCTAGACTTCACCCCACATGGAAAAAATCCATCATGAGGCATTTGAAATCCTCTATTGGCCTTGCTGTTGAAAGCAGCCACATATGGTGGTAGAAAGAGCTGTCCAGTCACAATCAGCTTTGACAACCCTGTAGCATTTTCAAGGGAAGAGACAAATAGAGGTGTTTTACCATTGTTTGCCTTGTGGCTCAGAGTGGTAAGGCTGCAGTACTGCAGTCAAAGCTCTGCTCACAATCTGAGTTCGATCCCAGCAGAAGCTGGGTTCAGGTAGCCAGCTCAAGGTTGACTCAGCCTTCCATCCTTCTGACATCAGTTAAATGAGCGCCCAGCTTGCTGTGGGGGGGGGAGTGTAGATGACTGGGGAAGACAATGGCAAACCACCCTATTAAAAAGTCTGCTGTGAAAACGTCATTATGCGACATTACCCCAGAGTCGGAAATTACTGGTGCTTGCACAGGGGACTACCTTTACCTTTTTAGCAAACTTGGACTTCCATGGTGGTCTCTTATCCAAGTACTAACCAGGCCAATCTTGCTTGAGATTGAGCTAGCCTGGGCCATCCATACCAGGGCAGAAAAGACTGGAGAAGAGAAAGGTATAATAACACTGTGGAACAGCACGTGTGATCTCCAGTTCAAGCCCTACATGTGGTTAACCCTGGCAAAAGTCCCTGACACAAACTGAACTTTACACTGTCAGATAGGGGTGCCAGCCCCTAGGTGGGGCTTGGAGATCTCCTGGAATTATAGCTCATCTCCAAACTACAGAGATCAGTTCCTCTGGAGAAAACAGATGCTTTGGATGGTGAACTGTATGGCATTGTACCCACTGTCCTCCCCAGGCTCCACCCCCAAATCTTCATGTAGGGTTGCCAAGTCCAATTCAAGAAATATCTGGGGACTTTGGGGGTAGAGCCAGGAAACATTGGGGGTTGAGCCAGGAGCTCAAAGGGAGTTCTGGCCATCAAATTTAAAGGGACTGCATACCTGTTAAATGCCTTCCTTCCATAGGAAATAATGAATAATAGGGGCACCTTCTTTTGGGGCTCATAGAAATGGACCCCTTGGTCCAATCTTTTTGAAACATGGGGGTATTTTGGGGGAGAGGCACTGGATGCTACACTGAAAATTTGATGCCTCTACATAAAAAATCAGCCCCCACCCCAGAGCCCAAGATAGCCGTGGACCAATTATCCATTATTTCCTATGGAAATAAGTCTCCATAAGGAATAATAGAGTTCCCAGCAGACATTTCCCTTCCCTCCCCCCCGCTTTCTGATTACCCTGAAGTGGGGGGAGGGCCTCCAAACCGGGGGATCCCCTGCCCCACCTGGGGATTGGCAAACCTATCTCCAGGAGTTTCCCAACCTTTACCCTCTGTCAGTGGCCAGGGGGACCTGGCATTGGAGGGCCATTCCAAAACCTGGAGCTAGCCCTACAAATCCTGTCTGTATACCTTCCAGAAAACAGCTGAGTTTCCTCAACAAGCATGAGGCAGGGAAATGTTCTACATGGTAAACTAAGCCCAATTTTACAGCAAAAGTACAGGTAAGACATCCAGCAGCAAACCAGTTTTCCTGTGTGTATCCTCAGAACTAGCGGTTTTTAGTTTTTCAAATTGTTTTTATCACTTTTACCTCTAGCAAGGAGAAAGTTGCACAGCAGGGCTAGAGAAGACCCCTGGCTGGGATTTGAGAGACCTTCTTCAGTCAGACGAGACAAGGCTGAACTGGATGAACTAATGGCCTGAGTCAGTTAGGTCAGCTTCAAATGTTTGCATTTGCTTTCCAGATGTGACATACGCATGATGAAGCCATTATGAAGTGCCACACATATCAGAAGTGCTACATCTGTTGTTATTTTGCAGCATTTGCATAATTTTCTTTTTCAAAGGGTTTTTTTTTCAATAACTTCTTAGATCAATACATGCTGCAGGTTGAAATACAGCATTTTGTAAATCTTTCTTCCTTTTGTTATTTGTTAGTAGTGTTCAGAGTTTCTTCAAGAGATTTATGGGGGAGGGGAAGAAAATAATCCACAATCTCTCTGTGTGCCAGACTGGTGAATAAATTCCATCCTGATGGCATCTCCTGGAGGAGGCCCTGTGGAACTAGGATTTAATGCAATAGTTTAGATAATAAACCTGTGCATGAACCAGAGCTAGGGTTGCCAAGTCCAATTCAAGAAATACCTGGGGACTTTGGGGGTGGAGCCAGGAGCAAGGTTGTGACAAGCATAATTGAATTCCAAAGGGAGTTTTGGCCACTACATTTAAAAGGACCACACACCTTTTAGATACCTTCCCTCCATTGGAAATAATTAAGGATAGGGGCACCTTCTTTTGTGGCTCATAGAATTGGACACCTAGTCCAATCTTTTTGAAACTTGGAGGGCATTTTGAGGAGAAGCATTGGATGCTATACTGCAAATTTGGTACCTCTACCTCTAAAAACAGCCCCTTAGAGCCCCAGATACTCACAGATCAATTCTTCATGATACCCTATGGGAATTGGTCTCCAGAGAGACTAATGGAGTACCCAGCAGACATTTCCCTCCCCCCTCCCACTTTCTGATGACCCTGAAATGGGGGGAGGGCCTCCAAACTGGGGTATTCCCTGCCCCAACCTGGAGATTAGCAACCCTATCCAGAGCTGCCAACCCCTGGTTGAGAAATCCCAGGAGTTTTGGGAGTGAAGCCTGAGGAGGGTAGTGGGAAGGTCCTCAACAGGTATAATGCCATAGAGTCCACCCTCCAAAACAGCAGTTTTTTCCAGGGAATCGACTCCCTTCAGGCATGAGACTGGGTTCCTATGATTAAACAGTATTCCTCTATGCATAAAGCAATATAGTACATATCAGGAAGAAATGCTTTGCTGGCATTGGTTTTCTTTGTGTGAAGACACATTCCTTCTTCTTAGTTCCTGCCTTTAATTCAAAGTGGTATAGGCTGTGGTACAGCCCAGAGACAGATTACTAGGCCCCAAGAGCTAGGATTATAGACCAGCTGAAACTAGGGTTGCCAGGTCCAATTCGAGAAAAATCTGGGGACTTTGGGGGTGGAGCCAGGGGACCTTGTTGGGGAGCCAGGAGCAAGGTTGCAATAGCCATAATTGAACTTCAAAGGGAGTTCTGGCCATCAAATTTAAAGGGACCACACACCTTTTAAATGCCTTCCCTCCACTGGAAATAATGAAGGATAGGGGCATCTTCTTTGAGGCTCATAGAATTGAACCCCCCCCCCCAGGCCCAATCTTTTTGAAACTTGGAGGGTCTTTTGAGGAGAGGCACCGGATACTATGCTGAAGATTTGGTACCTCTACTTCAAAAAACAGCCCCCCCCCCCAGAGCCCCAGATACTCACAGATTAATTCTCCATTAGTCTCCATAGGGAATGATGGAGGGCCCAGCAGACATTCTCTCTCCCCCACCTCCACTGCTTTCTGATGACCCTGAAGCTGGAGAAGGGCCTCCAAAATGGGGGATCCCCAGCCCCCAACTGGCAACCCTAACTGAAACGTTATAAACCACATGCAACAGAGTGACCAATCATTGGTTTGTACTCTTCAGGTTGCAATCCTCTGCACATTTTCTTGGGAGGAATTCCAACGGAACCAAGTACAATTTGTGTATAGGACTAGACTGTCAGGCTGCAGTCCTCAGGACACACTTTGAAGTAACTCCCACTGAAGACAATGGGATATTAAATAAATTTGCATGTATTGAATCTTTCCTAAACCTAGTCCCGTGTCCTCACTGGAAGGCATCTGTAAAATGTCCACCGCAGTCAAAGCTTGTTTGAATACCTCCCCTACATCTATAGCTGTGACTATCCCACCTGAGTAATTACCTAGTATTAGAGCACCATCAAAACATTGTATGTATTTTCTGTGTTCATCCAAGAAGAAGATAGATTGCCATGGTAACACCATCACCGAATAACAGGTCAATTTTTTTATCAATATTCCTCAGGCTTATGCTTTTAGAGTTTGCTTAGAAAGCACCACTGGAATAAAAAAGCAAACCTTTGCATTTTCAAGTTAAAAGATAATCTGATCAGTGGGTAAATTAGTACCAGTGAATAAGCAGGATTGAATTGATAAAAGCACTTGGTTTTACATAGATGCTCGCGTCAAGGTTTAATGGGGAAAATCAGGATTGATGTACAGTAAGATGTAAATGAAATATGGAAATTAATTCTCCAGTGCTTTCCATTTGCATAAAAGTCAAGCATAATAAAAGCAACAAAGGGGCTTCAACATTCATTGTACAAAGAAATGGATCAGAGGAAATATTAACATATTTTTCTATGAAAATTTAGTTATTTTGTGGTAATGTTAACAAATATTAATTCCAATATTGTGTAGGCCCAGACCAAACAGAATGAAGATGCATTCAAATTGCAGGGTAATTACTGATGTTTAAGCATATCGTTGACTTTACTTTTTCTTGGATTACATTAGGATACAAGTCTTCATGCAGTTCTACTGTGCAAACATCATTTAATGAATGTGACTGGGTAATAGCACACCAATACTCTTGCTCCATTTCTATTCGTTTCATTGGGAGTTTCAGGGCCACGACCATTTTCTTCATATGCTAATAGTCAAGTTAAACCCAAAAAGAATGAGTACAAAAGGGGAGGGGAATTATAGAAATGCTATCAGGACCATACCTGCAAATGGATGTTAAAGTATGATCCACAGTGCATAGCAACTTTTTAGCCAGCACGGTTCTTACATCTGCTCAGACCATTCTTTGAAAAGTTAGATCTAGCCACAGTTATCCATGTTCTGATCTCATCCAGGTTAGAATATTGCAATCTGCTGTATGTGGGGTTGTTTTTGAAGTCTTTTTGGAAATGTGAAGACAGCTCTGAGAATTCTGGCTGGTATAGGCTATAGGAACAAATCACACTGAGAGTAAGAACTCAAATGCTGATGGTTCTGCCATTTAAATCTTTAAACTTACTAGATAATTTTACTGCTCCTAGATAAACTTACTGCTCCTATATGAACCTGAGCAACAGCTGAACTCTTCAGAGGCCCTTGATCTGTGCCCCACTTTTAAGTAGGTGGTTACAATAGATAAGCCTTTTCTGATGTGGGGGTGTCATATCTGAAATGCCTTCCCCACAACCACTCATCTGGCACCATATCCAAGTATTTATGAATTATTAATAGTGGCTACTAGTCTTTGTTCAACTATTATCAATGGTTTTTTTGTATTTTCATGTGCATTTGTGTGCGTGTAAGTATGTGTATGCACTTGAAGTAGTGTTGACCCCTGGTGACTGATGCCTGCTGGAACCTTGAAGTCATGTTGACCTCTAGTGATAGACCCCAGCCGGAGACCTGGAGGATATTCAGAGAGATGACTGAATAAAGCCAGCCCCTGTCCTCTCAACTTCTGATATTCCTTGGAGGTCTCCCCATCCAAGTATGAGCCAGAGTCAACCCTGCTTAACATAAGAACATAAGAGAAGCCATGTTGGATCAGGCCAATGGCCCATCCAGTCCAACACTCTGTGTCATACAGTGGCCAATATACACACACACACACACACACACACACTGTGGCTAATAGCCACTGATGGACCTCTGCTCCATATTTTTATCCAATCCCCTCTTGAAGCTGTCTATGCTTCAAAGTACGTCTTTCTCTACCTGCTCCATCCCATGCATAATCTTGTAAACCTCTATCATGTCACCCCGCAGTCGACGTTTCTCCAAGCTAAAGAGTCCCAAGCATTTTAACCTTTCTTCATAGGGAAAGTGTTCCAAACTTTTAATCATTCTAGTTGCCCTTTTCTGGACTTTTTTCCAATGCTATAATATCCTTTTTGAGGTGCGGTGACCAGAATTGTACACAGTATTCCAAATGAGACCGCACCATCGATTTATTCAGGGGCATTATGATACTGGCTGATTTGTTTTCAATTCCCTTCCTAATAATTCCCAGCATGGCATTGGCCTTTTTTATTGCAACCGCACACTGTCTTGACATTTTCAGTGAGTTATCTACCACGACCCCAAGATCTCTCTCTTGGTCAGTCTCTGCCAGTTCACACCCCATCAACTTGTATTTGTAGCTGGGATTTTTGGCCCCAATGTGCATTACTTTGCACTTGGCCACACTGAACCTCATCTGCCACGTTGACACCCACTCACCCAGTCTCAACAGATCCCTTTGGAGTGCCTCACAATCCTCTCTGGTTCTCACCACCCTGAACAATTTAGTGTCATCTGCAAACTTGGTCACATCACTGCTTACTCCCAACTCCAGATCATTAATGAACAAGTTAAAGAGCATGGGACCCAGTACTGAGCCCTGCGGCACCCCACTGCTTACCGTCTTCCACTGCGAAGACTGCCCATTTATACTCACTCTCTGCTTCCTATTAATTAGCCAGTTTTTGATCCACAAGAGGACCTGTCCTTTTACTCCATGACTCTCGAGCTTACTAAGGAGCCTTTGAAGAGGAACTTTATCAAAAGCTTTCTGGAAGTTAAGGTAAACAACATCTATTGGGTCCCCTTTGGCCACATGTTTGTTCACCCCCTCAAAGAACTGTAACAGGTTAGTGAGGCAAGATCTTCCCTTACAGAACCCATGCTGAGTCTTCCTCAATAACTTGTGTTCATCAATGTGCCTACTCAGAGATCTGATGAGATCAGGCTTGCCTAGACTATCCAGGTCAGGGCTTGTTATTATCATTTTGATCCTTTACTTTAGTACTCTAACTGATAGTTTTTGTTTTATTGGCTTTGGAAATGATGGGTTTATGCTGCTGATTTTAAGCTGTGATTCTAGAGTTCATTTGTGCTGCTTTTTTTTTGGGGGGGGGATGGCTTTTTATATTTTTATTGTTATCCTTTTTTCATTTTCATGGCATGCCTCATATGATTTTAGCTGAGAACGTGGGATAAAAATGGATATGTCTAAATGAATGCATCTAATCTGATGCATTTACAATGACTGAGAGTTGACAGGATTATGGGATAGAGAAGATTAGAGAAAGAAGTACTTTTCTCCCCTTCTCTCAATACAAGAATTTGGGGACACTCAATGAAATTGCTGAGCAGTTGGGTTAGAATGGATAAAAAGAAGTACTTCATCGAAAGAGTGATTTAACACATGGAATTCACTGCCACATGAGGTGGTGGCAGCTACAAGCATAGATGGCTTCTAGAGGGGACTGGATAAACATATGGAGCAGGGGTCCATCAGTGACTATTAGCCACCAGGAATAGATGGAACTCTCTGTCTGTGGCAAGTGATGCTCTGTATTCTTGGTGCTTGGGGGGAGCAACAGAGGGAGGGCTTTTAGTGCCCTGGCCCCACTGATGGACTTTCTGATGGCATCTGACTTTTTGGCCACTGTGTGACACACAGTGTTGGACTGGATGAGCCATTGGCCTGATCCAACATGGCTTCTCTTATGTTCTCTTATATTCTTAAAAGCCATTTGTGGTATATGTAAAAATGTACAGGTGGACTATAAATAATATAAATTTTTAAAAAGTAATGTCTAATGTTTCAGCACTACTCAAATGATCAACATTATGCAGTGCCATATCTTAGTAATATTTGTTGTTCAACTGGGCAAGCATCAGGTAGACCTGACATGTTTATTTAAAAAAGCAAGATGGGGAAGTCCAATGGAAACATAATAAAATGTTCTACCTTGCTTTTGTGATGAGGGAATTTCCAATATCAATTAATGAGCCTAGGCATCAAGGGACAAATAAGCACTTTGAGATTACCTATCTATAATGCTCCAATCCAGTGATTCATTAGGAGCTTATTCCAGCCTACAGTCTGTGTGTCTTCTTTACTTGCATACTGTTTCCCCAATAAAAAAAATCTCCATTCATTCCAATGGCAGGCGCAAATCTGTGTTCATAAAAGAACATGAGTATAGAGCTTCCCTTCTGTTCAAGCACATGTGGAAACTTCTCCTTTAGGAGCTCTATGTGCACACTGGAGCATAACTAGAATTCTGGATAGGAAACAATGAGGCCCTGTTAAAGTGGTGTTTAGGAGGCTAAGGCGATAAATTTTAGAAGACAATACAGGTATCTTGTTGTTTCAGTTCACCCATGCATTTATTTATTTGTATCCATGCTACATTTTATGGCTTTGAGTAAAGGGAAGGAATAAAGAAACCCAGGGAAGGAACACAAATGTGTCCTCAAATCTGTGACTGAATGTGAATGAGCTGTGGATTGCGAAGTGCTACTTAATTCTACATTTCTCTGGGTTCAGACTAGGGTTGCCAGGACTATGTAGGAAAATACCTGGAGACTTTAGGGGTGGATCTGCGAGAGGGCGTGGCTTGGGGAGGAGAGGGGCCTCTTGGTACAATGCCATAGAGTCCACCTTTCAAAGCAGCCCTTTTCTCCAGGGTAGCTGATCTATGTGAGCTGGAGATCGGCTGTAGAAGTGGGAGATCTCTAGGCCCCACCTGGAGGCTGGCTACCCTAGTTCAGACAGTCAAAACAAAGATTGTTTATCTCTGTCCATGAAACAGAAGCAACTGTTTTCTTTTATAATACTAACAGCAGAGTGGGAAGATCCCATCTAGCACAGCTAAACTGACTGGAGGTTAAAAGGTCTACTCTTTTCCCTTCCCTATTTTGTCCCAAGGCTAATTGAAGCCAGGCAAGTCTGCAACTTGTATTTTATGAATGGACAGAAATGTCCTTTGAGCCTTCGGTCACTTTTGACCCATGCTTTGAATTAGGCTGTGGCTCAGGAAAGTATACAGACTGCCCTGACCCTGATAGCCCAGGCAAACCTGATCTCATTATGTCTCAGAAGCTAAGCAGGGTCAACGCTGCCAAGTACTTGGATGGAAGACCTCCTTAGAATACCAGCAGTCAGGAGGATGGACAGGCTCTATTCAGTCATCTCTCTGAATATCCTTTAGGCCCCTAGTAGGAGTCAGTCACCAGAGGTGGCCATGATTTCCAGGTGCAGGCATACACACACACACATACATCACACACACATTAAAAATTCCAAAAACAAAGAGAGAGAGAAGTACACAACCCTTTGAGTTGCTAAACTAAGTCCCTGGAAATAAAACTCACACTAAAAACTGTTCTAGGTACACGCCTCTGATAGAAGCACAAGTTCTGTGATTTCCTGAATAGATTGATTGATTGATTGATTGATTTAGAAACTTTATAGGAAAATACATCTCCAGAAACTTTCTTGAGGTGGCTTACAATTGCATTAAAAAAAACATTACAATGCAAACATTAAAAAACCCAGGTCAATGCCATCCAGGTATGATGAGTCTCTCCCTACCCACTGCTGATGTAATGATCAAATTTTAAGAACCACCACAATGGTGGATCAGACAAAAGCCTATCTTGTGGATCACTGTGTCCAATAGTGGCCCATACAGATGTTTCTTAGTAGAGCATGAAGACAACAGCCCTTCCTGATTGTTAATGCCAGAGGCTGGATAGAAAGAAAAGTTGTCATTGAGAGGCTTCTATGAAACTGTTTTTCAAGTCCTCTAAAAGAGTGAGTATTGTCAATGACTTGAACTTGTCTCAGAGATGAGTGATTAATGGCATTAATTTGTTTCAACACAGACATCACCTCTCTTGTCAATAGTTATGCTACTGAAAGAGCTGGATGCTATAAGTGTAATGCAGTCCTCAGCTCTTACAGGAATTGCATACCTTCTAGCAATATGAAGATGGAGTTAAGTGACCCAGATTTCCCCACTGTGTGTTGACATTTGGAATCCACAAGAAACTGTGTCTATCAGAAGATGCCCTCGTTCTGTGATGAACTTCTAAGCCACTGTGGTTTTAATTAACAAGCATTCCTTGTAGGTTCTTCCTGTATGATTCATTCATATAACCTGCAACATGACTGTGGGAATGTAGATGGCCAGTAAGTAGGGTTTCCAGCTCTGGGTTGGGAAATACCTGGAAATTTGGAGGCCTCGAGTATAACACCATACTGCATACTTTCCAAAGCAGCCAATTTTATCCAGGCGAACTGATCTCTGTTGCCTGGAGATCACTTGCAATTGCAGGAGGTATCCAGTCACCACCTAGAGAAAGTACCACAGTTGTTCAAGAATAGAGAAAAACTGACACATAAAGCATCCCGGACATGCTGTTGGCCATTTAAACTGCAGCTTCATGAAGCAAAGTTCAGGTAGCTCCTTCTCCATTTCAGAGTACCCATAAGAAGGAATTGTGCTGTTCCAAACAAAAAGGGAGAGTGGAGCGCTTAACCCTTTTCCTTACTGTGGCTTTTAATCTCTTCCCTGACAATTTCTCAATGCTCTCATTTACTTTGCAAACTTCGGTCTCAAACTCCAGGAGTATAAAAGCAGCTGTGGCAAAAGATTTTTTCAGGAGAAAGGTGACTGTCAGGAAAGGTGAAGTGTGTGCTTTTCCATCCTGTCACATCTCTGCTCCACTGGTTCCATTGGCCCAACTCTGCTGCTAGGTGCCCTCTGATAGGGACAATATAAAATACATGATTTGCCCCTTTATGTGAGGTTAGGGTCAGAAACACAGAAAAGAGGGAGCTTTCATGTGTACAAAGTGTCATCAAGTCACAGCCAAATTATAATAACCTCAGCAAGGAACTTTCAAAGCAAATAAGAGGCCAACGTGGTTTGCCATTGCCTTTCTCTGCAGAGTCTTCTTTGGTGGTCTCCCATCCCACTAGGCTTGCCAATCCCCAGGTCCCAGTGGGGGTTCTTCCGCTTTCCCCGGCTCCTTCCCGCCCCAGTCAGCTGGCTGGCGGGGGGAAGCCCCGCCCCCAGAGGACCATGTGCCTTTCCACCTCTGGAGGCTTCCGTCTCTGATTGAAAGGCTTCCTCTTGGGATGGTGTGTCTGTGTTACTTCAAAGAAGTTGGCAGCAACTCGTGAGTAGAGAGGCCAATCCCTCACTTCAGAGTCGCCAGAAACAGGTGGGGGGAGGGAAACGTCTGCTGAGCTCTTCATTATTCCCTATGTGGATATTGATTCTCATAGGGTATAATGGGGAATTGATCTGGAGGTTTCGGGGGCTCTGGGGGAGCTGTTTTTTGAGGTAGAGGCACCAAGTTTTCAGTACAGTATCTAGTGCCTCTCCCCAAAGTACCCCAAAGTTTCAAAACAATTGGACCAGGGGGTCAAATTCTATGAGCCCCAAAAGAAGGTGCCCCTATCCTTCATTATTTCCTATGGAAGGAAGACATTTAAAAAGGTGTGCTGTCCCTTTAAATGTCATGGCCAGAACTTCCTTGGAGTTCAATTATGCTTGTCACACCCCTGTTCCTGGCTCTGCCCCCAATGTCTCCTGGCTCCACCCCCAAAGTCCCCAGATATTTCTTGAATTGGACTTGGCAACCCTACATCCAACCCTGCTTAGTTTCCAAGATCTGAAGAGATCAGGCTGTACCATACTGCTTTCCCTCTCTCAAGAGGAAAACTACTGGTTGCAAACCCAACTTATGCAAGGTATTTCTCTCTCACTCTCTCTCTCTCTCTCTCTCACTCACTCACACACACACACACACACAAAAATTGCTGCTTCTCTTTTCACCCTCATCAGAAACATACTATGAAATGTGGAAGACTGAGACAACTTGGAAATTCTATTTCTCTCTTTCTCATACAACTCCCCCCCCCTCCACTATAACTGATGCCCATTTGCTTTCAAAACTCCTTGCTCCTGAAGATAATTTAGTTCTTTTTGGGATGTATTTTTTTTGCTAACTTGAAAACCTGTTTACTGCATACTTGAATAGCTCCCCCCTCAAGTACAAAAGAGACTTCCACTTTGTGGGAGTATATCTGTTATGTTGCTTCTATCAACTGCTCAGAAATTAGCCAGTTTACTGTTAGATATAGTGGAAATCTACTGCCAATAGGGTGTGTGGTAGGTGGGGCTGAGAGAGTTCTTTATAGCATAAGAACATAAGAGAAGCCATGTTGGATCAGGCTGATGGCCCATCCAGTCCAACACTCTGTGTCACACAGTGGCCAAAAAAACCAAGTGCCATCAGAAGGTTCACAAGTGGGTCTAGAAGCCCTTCCACTTTGCCTGCCCCCCCCAAGCACCAAGAATACAGAGCATCACTGCCCCCAGACAGTTCCAATCATATACTGTGGCTAATAGCCACTGATGGACCTCTGCTCCATATTTTTATCCAATCCCCTCTTGAAGCTGTCTATGCTTGTAGCCACCACCACCTCCTGTGGCAGTGAATTCCACATGTTAATCATCCTTTGGGTGAAGAAGTACTTCCTTTTATCCGTTCTAACCCGAATGCTCAGCAATTTCATTGAATGCCCACGACTTCTTGTATTGTGAGAAAGGGAGAAAAGTACTTTACTTGCTCCATCCCATGCATGATCTTGTAAACCTCTATCATGTCACCCCGCAGTTGACGTTTCTCCAAGCTAAAGAGCCCCAAGCGTTTTAACCTTCCTTCATAGGGAAAGTGTTCCAAACCTTAAATCATTCTAATTTCCCTTTTCTGGACTTTTTCCAGTGCTATAATATCCTTTTTGAGGTGTGGTGACCAAAAGTGTACACAGTATTCCAAATGAGACCGCACCATTGATTTATATAGGGGCATTATGATACTGGCTGATTTGTTTTCAATTCCCTTCCTAATAATTCCCAGCATGGCATTGGCCTTTTTTATTGCAACTGCACACTGTCTTGTGAGATATCTACCATGACCCCAAGATCTATCTCTTGGTCAGTCTCTGCCAGTTCACACCCCATCAACTTGTATTTGTAGCTGGGATTTTTGACCCCAATGTGCATTACTTTGCACTTGGCCACATTGAACCTCATCTGCCACATTGACGCCCACTCACCCAGCTTCAACAGATCCCTTTGGAGTGCCTCACAATCTTCTCTGGTTCTCACCACCCTGAACAATTTAGTGTCATCTGCAAACTTGGCCACTTCACTGCTTACTCCCAACTCCAGATCATTAATGAACAAGTTAAAGAGCATGGGACCCAGTACTAAGCCATGCGGCACCCCACTGCTTACTGTACTCCATTGCGAAGACTGCCCATTTATACTCACTCTCTGTTTCCTATTAACTAGCCAGTTTTTGATCCACAAGAGGACCTGTCCTTTTACTCCATGACCCTTTCAAGAACAACTGCGAGAGCTATGGCTGACCCCTAGCAGCTGCAAGTGGAGAAATGGAGAATCAATCCCAATTCTCCCAAATAAGAATCTGTGCACTTAACCACTACACCACACTGGCTCTCTCATACATATTGGTAAGGTTGACTTCATAAGAAGCAACAATTTTTCAGTTATCTTTTGATCATTAAGAGGATTTTTTGGGAGAGAATAAGAGGTCCACTGAAGGGAGGGACTTGACCCTTTCCCTGCAGTCTGTTTTTATTCTAACCCCCCCCCTACTGTTGTTCCTCCCCCCAGGGGTTCTGTATGCCAGTCTGATGGGCAAACAGGTGGGGTGAGTGGTAGTACAAGGGAAAGGGAAGGCAGGGAAATATTTAGGCATTCTCCCCTCTTGTCTACTGCTTTCCTTCTGCACAGCCCGCTCCATTTCCAATTCACATGATACAAAACCGTGTGTCCTATCTTTTCCCCTAAATATTTGACTCTTCCCACTCTGTATCACAAAGAAACCTCTTTCTTTACTTAAAGGAAAGCAGCACTTTGAAATTCTACTCAGTTACAGTCTTGACCATGTTAAAAGGTATTGTTGGTTTTTCAGCTAGGATCTGCCAACTTGTGAATAAAAACATTTTGAAAGCTTTTGGCTCTTCTCTTTCATAAGCACAGAGAAGTGAACAGCATAGAATTGCAGCCTCATTTGTCTGTTCTTTATTGATCTTAGGACACAGCGGGGCAGGAGAGATATAGGACAATTACTACAGCCTACTATCGGGGTGCAATGGGCTTCATATTAATGTATGACATCACCAATGAAGAATCCTTCAATGCTGTGCAAGACTGGTGAGTAGAACATGGGAACAAAAACTACTTAGCAATCCATGTACTTATTACTGTCATGGGAGTAACTTTCTAAGAATGGGAGTAACTCTGGGAGTAACTTTCTAAGAATGTCTACTCTTTCATTTTTGCTTTTTAAGAAAATCTATCTTGAATTTGACTTTGAGAATATTTCCCTCTTGATCTGTGTTTCCTTCCATATCAGTGTCAAGCTTCTAGCACTCACAATCTCTGGCTGCAGACCTATTCAGAAGACCATCTCAAAGTTGTGGTTACATGATGAAGCTGTCAGGGGGCTAGCAGCTTTGAGGGATTTGTTTGTATCAAAGAGAATATCATGAGGGGGAAATGATTAAATATCCCATTCCTTTTAGTGACCAGAGGTGGGATTTCACACAACTGCTCTAATGTGAAAACCAAAATGTCCTGATATCCAGCCACCCCGAAGGTTGCTAACTCTGGCTTGAGAAATTCCTGGAGATTTGGGAGTGGTGTCAAGGAAGGGCAGAGTCTGGGGAGGGAGCTCAGTGGGGATTTAACCCCACTGATTTAACCCAAAAGCTTGAATTGTTTTATTGCTTTTAAATTTATGTAGTCCAACATGACTGATGTACATCGTCCAGAGCCCAGCATTATCTGGGATAGGGTGATTAATAAGCCAAATTAATACTAATAATAATACTAATGATATGATGTGATGCCAGAAAGTCTGCCCTCCAAAGCTGGCACTTCGTCCTTGGGAACTCATTCGTGTTGTGTGGCGATCAGTTGTAATTTCAGGAACTACTTTGAGGCTGATAACCCTAATTGAACATCTCTTGTGACATGTGAAGGTTGTTCCCACTTCTGATTGTAAACCCTGGATAACCCAATAATTTAACAGAAGCTCCCTTTCCCACATTCCTACATTCTGTTTGTTCCAAAAGGCATAATGCCTATGCTGGGGAAAATATCATGCTTTCAGCTCCACTACATATAATTCATTTGGGCACTCTGCATCTTGTTAATATTTTAACATTTGCACTTTTGCTTTCCATGGATAATTTATAGAAGTAAATCAAATGCCCTCCTAGTAGGGACAAGCTGTGGAGACAAGAAACACCAGGGCATGTTACAGTGTGAGTGTTCTGGAGAACACTAAAATGGCCATCCTGGGAAAGGGTGTGTGTGTGTTCTGGCTTATTGTTCTCTCTTCTTTTTTTTTCTCATACACACTTGCACTATTTCCTGTACCATTACTGTTGATAATTGTGTGTCTTTCAAGATTTGGGAGCTGGGCAGGCAAATAAGGATTTTGACAGAGGTGCAATCTATAACAAGCAGAAATGGTAGTAAGGGTGAAACAGATGGGATTTGTAAAGCAAGCTGAGCAGAGTGGGACAGCTGAAGTGAACATTCTTGGACTACCAGACAGAGCAGGTTAGGCAAGTCGGGAAATCTGTTTCTTAAAGGAATGCCCTAGGCCCTGAAGATCACTCACAGGGCGGAAAGTGCCATTAAGTTACAAATTACTTATGGCAAGAGGGGGACAGAGGTTGTCTGATATGGTCTGCCTTGGTGGTCACCCATCGAAATACTAGCCAGGGGCTGACCCTGCTTAACTTCCAAGATCTGATGAGGCTGGGCTAGCTTGGGTCATCCAAGTAAGGCATAAATTCATACACTGCCATTTTAAGTATTCTCGTACATAAACACCCTCCTTAAAATGTAAAGTACAAATGTTAATAAATGGGTTATCTATTTCATTGCTGTGTAAAGCTACAAAGAACACCATCCATGTACAATATGCAGATTTCTTTGTCAAGTGCTGTCAGTGGCTATCTCTCTCTATTGGGTGTACATTCATTGATGAGCCTAATTTAGGCTCTGCAAGATCTAGGAAATAGACTTGCCAAAGTCAGGTTTACAAGTGCATGTCAAGTAGATATGCTCATCAGGGAATTGTAATTGGATGTCCTTTCCTGTTAACCAGCAATCATTTTGTAGAAAAAGAGGTGCCGGAGCTCATTAGCACAACTTATTTGCATAACTCATTTGCATATGTCACACACCCCTGACATCACTGGAAGGTGGACGAAATCATATTACCTCAGCATATACCTTTAAATGCTTCTTTGAATTATAATTGTCACAATAAAACCTTACTCCCATTATATTTTTAAAATTACTTTCTCCTATGTGGCCACAGTGGCATGATGACGATTTCCATCTGTCTGCTTTATGTGCTTTGGTGGTTTCCCCATTTTTTGTGGGGGAAAATATTAGAAAGTCTGTCAAATCTTAGAGTTCAGCAAAATTCTCACAGGGGGTTTGAACAATAGAGCCCAGAAGCAAGTATACGGTGGGGGGTGGGGTAAAAAAAAAAGAGCACAATAAAATTTAGAGCTTTCAGAGCTCTGCTCCTGTGAGCTCCTGCTCAAAATGAGGCCTGCTGTTAACTGTGCTGTCAGGGGCAAACTCCAGTTTGCCGGTGTGTGAATGACCCTTACAGGATTTAGCCCTGAAGCATTACGATCACATCCAAATCTACATCCATATCATTTAAAACGAAAATGTCTGATGAGAATCTGAATATTTATGCTTCCTCAAGATTTTGCATGGTCAAAAAGCCATACACAACCAATTAACTGCACCTCAAATGGAAATGGTAGCTGCCTTTCTCCATGGGTGGTGTGCTGGATTCCAACTGTTTAAACCTATGCAGTGATCAGAGTTCCTTGTGTAATTTTTTTTTAAAAAAATACAGTTTAGTGCAGACTATAACAGTGTTTATTGTTACTATTCTGTTGCTTGATTGTTTGTTTGTTTTTTAACCTTTTTACATGATGCATTCTCAGTAATCCATGCCTCCATTTAACAATGCTTTGGCCACCTGCTGAGAGAGGAAGAGACAAAAAAAAAATGCGCAGAGTAAAACTGAATAAAAATCCGCAAAGAATTATTAGTCTTTTACACTCTACACTTTCCCTGTTTGAAGGGATGTTTTGTTTGGCATCTATATGTACTAGGGTTGTCAAGTCCAATTCAAGAAATATCTGGGGACTTTGGGGGTGGAGCCAGGAGACTTTGGGGGTGGAGCCAGGAGACATTGGGGGCAGAGCCAGGAATAAGGGTGTGACAAGCATAATTGAACTCCAAGGGAGTTCTGGCCATCACATTTAAAGGGACAGCACACCTTTTTAAATGTCTTCCTTCCATAGGAAATAATGAAGGATAGGGGCACCTTCTTTTGGAGCTCATAGAATGGGACCCCCTGGTCCAATCGTTTTGAAACTTGGGGGGTACTTTGGGAAGAGGCACTAGATACTATACTGAAAATGTGGTGCCTCTACCTCAAAAAACAGCTCCCCCAGAGCCCCCGAAACCTCCAGATCAATTCCCCATTATACCCTATGAGAATCGATCTCCACATAGGGAATAATGAAGTGCTCAGCAGACGTTTCTCTCCCCCCACCCTGTTTCTGGCGACTCTGAAACGAGGGATTGGCCTCTCTACTCACAAGTTGCTGCCAACTTCTTCAAAGTAACACAGATATACCATCCCAAGAGTAAGCCTTTCAATTGGAGACTGAAACCTCCGGAGGTGGAAATGCACATGGTCCTCTGGGGGTGGGGCTTCCCCCCTCTGGCCAGCTGACTGGGGGCAGGAAGGAGCATGGGAAAGCAGAAAAACCCCCGCTGGGTCATGGGGATTGGCAAGCCTAATGTGTCCAGCTTTTCTCAGGGAAGTAGAAATGTATGAAAACATTTCAGCAAAGTAGTTTGCTCAAAGTCTATTCTGTAAGCTGGATAAAAGAAGCTGCTTTATACATTGCCTAGGTAATAGACTAACATAGTAGAATTCTTTGGACTGGACCATTGAGCTTTTAGGATGGGGGTGGGTGTAAATTTTGAAAGCTCCTCTTCTGTAAAACTGTCTGTCAGCTATGTTTCTTTCATCACAAGCTTCTTGAGATATGAGCAGCCTCAGCCTGCAAAACATGTGAGCCTTCTCAGTAATAAGAGGTAAAAAGCGTCAGCCTGGGAGACTGTTCTTTTAGGCCATTTGTTAATTAAACATTGGTGTTTCGTATCAGATGTTTACAGTTGACTCTTTCTTAAGATTGTTCTACTTGTTCTGTTCGGGAGTGGGGTTCCCCCACTGGGCAGCTGACGGGCCAGCAGATTGGAGTCCCAAAGATCCCCTATTTACTGCTGATTTCATTGTGAACTGCCTACTTTGTGAACTGCCTACTTTGTAGGGGGAAAACTGGATTATAAATAGTCAAAATACCAAACTCGCTGCATGAAATAGGCCAGCCAGTGTAGTGATTAAGAGCAGCAGACTCTAATCTGGAGTACCAGGTTTGATTCTCCACTCCTCCACATGAAGCCTGTTGGGTGACCTTGGGCCAGTCACAGTTCTCCTAGAACTCTCTCAGCCCCTCCTACCTCACAAGGTGTCTGTTGTGGGGAGAGGAGGGGAAGGGGATTGTAAACTGCATTGAGACTTCTTATGGTAGAGAAAGGTGGGGTATAAAAACCAACTCTTCTTCTAAACAGCCACAACAACACAGGTATTCTAAACCTTCCTTCCCTATGTGCTAAGATGCCACCATCTTGTCACTTTTTGCAGATAGTCAATAATTATTTCACCTTCATATAATACTTCATTAATTTACAGAATAGCAACAAGAATATCACCTTGTTGTCTATAGCCCTCTCACAAGGGTACAGACCACCAAGAATGAAGGTTCAGTGAAAACAAGCCCAGTTATGATAGTTCTATCTAACTGGGCTTGTTTTCACTGAACCTTCATTCTTGGTGGTTCTCCACATGGAGGAGAACCATTCAGTTGTGAACATTTGTTCCAACATGGATTTTCTGCATTCCCATTTTACTTGCTGCTAATTTCCTGTTTCTTTGGTGGGGTGGGGGTGGAGTTTATTCCACACATGTTTTTTCTCTCCCTAGTGGCTTATTGAATATTACACAGGTTTATTTCCAGTTTATCTACCTGCAGTTCAAATCTACAGCAAGTTGTGTTGGAAATAAACTTGTGTGATGATATCCAATTGACCACTAAGCGGAGAAAAACACATGAGAAACAGAGAGAGAGAAAACCCAAGAAGCTGGAAACTACCAGTGAGTTAAATGAGAATGCAGAAAAGTCCATAGGCATGATTTTAAAATGATCTATAAAAATGTGGTCATGTGACCAACTTTGAGTATTAGCTTTAATCTCTCTCTCTCTCTCCCGGCCAGATCTGTTATTTCTGTTGTTTCCTTCTAACTGTCCCATCCTTACGCATGCAGAACCTTAATTTCAGAAGCTTATTTCTGTTTCCTGGTGGCATCTCTTAACAGACACTTCTAGCCTTGACTCTCCACTGAAAAGTGAACACTGAAAACAGAAAAGGTTTCTTCACAACAACACAGAGATAGTGGAAAATAATTCTGAAGTCATTATGTTCTTCGCAAGGCGAGAAACTACCAGATCCAAAGGTCATTGGGCTTCAGCCACATTAAAGCCAAAAGTCAGCAGATATCCATCACACCCTTAAGCTTGGTAGTTGCATCAGAACTGGTCATTACCCCATGTCTGGGGCAGCTGGGTTTTGGCCTCATGAAGTGACTGCAATGAAGCAGTAATCAATACTTCACCTGAAAGTCTGGCTGGCACAGTGCCACATGTCAGGAGGAGGTAATTACTACCACCACTACCACTGCCACCATCGCCTGCTCCCGATCTCTGCTTTATTGCTTCCCTTTCGTAACCGGTAATTGTTTTCAATGAGCCGAGACTGCAACATTAGTAGGAGACATAAAACTGCTGCCAAGGTCTGTGAGAATCAGAAAAGTTAAAGAACCCTGCAAATGACAATGCTGCATTATAGAAGTGTGGAAAGAACAAGTAAATCTCAAAGGTCTTTGTTGGAGTTCATTTAGACAAGGCACAAGAAGACAGTTTTGTCAATTCATCTTTCTATGTATCCAATGAATCAAATCCTCCATTATACTCATTGTTCTTCAGATCCAAGCTGCACAGGGCCAATCTGTGCCCAGTATGGATAAACTCGAGCTCTTTTATATCCCAGTGGAACCTGATATAGGTTTAGGGTTGAGCTACAAATGATGGCATGCAGCGGGGTCCATCTTGTGGCTGCCAGCACCATTTTAAGGCTGCAGTCACACAAGCAGTTTGATCTGTTATTGTTGTGGTACCCTTGCAGATTTAAAGAGCATGATGATCAGACATCTGCTTCCTGTTCCCCAGTCATTAGCCCTCTCCCCTTCTGACCCATCTTGGAACTGAAGTTAATGGACACTAGGGAAAGGCCAGACTATGGATGCAAGAGCCTTCACCCCACATTTCCAGCTGTCTGAAGTCCCCTTTTGCGAAGTCAAGCCATTTGGGAAGTCTGAACCTTCTCTTCCATTCTCATCTCCTCCCCCCCCCCCCCCATTTTGGATCAGGTAGCAAGTGTGCATAAGCACATAATTGCCTATGATGTTGTCAGTCACCACAACCAAGTAGTCATTCTGGATTGGGAGTCCCTTGGGGGTTGTTTTTGAGCAACAAATCCCCACCCCACCCCCTCTCCTGTTTCTATGTCAGAGTTGCTGTTGGAGAACATCCCATGATTGACACAAGAGTAAATGTACTGAAGTCAATGGGACTACTCTCATGTAAACCTGCACTTTACACCTCCCATGTATTCCAAGGAAGAGAGGTGAAGGGAAGGAGACCAATAGGGACTGGAGTACTTGGCAGAGGGATTGTGGAGCTGTCAAAAAGGAGCCCGAGCTTCAATTACATGCTTATGCATATGAGTGAAGGACCAAAAGAAAAAAAGGATGCCATAACAATCTGAACAATCGACCATGTGGCAAGCATGCAGTGAAGCTGGCTCAGGGTGGGATGTCTGATCAAAAGTTCCCATGACAAAATAACCAGACTCCAATAGGCTTCCCAATCCCCGAGTCCCAGCAGGGGATCCCCCGGTTTTACAGGCTTTCCCCTACCCCCAGCCAGCTGGCCGGCAAGGGAAAGCCACGCCCCCACAGCCACCAGTACCTCTAGATCTCCCACAGGTTAAGAAACCTGCAAACAGGTCCCGTTTTAAAATGCCTCTTTGTGTTTGTGTTCCCCTTTAAATTTGAGCAGGAAGCAGGAAGTACTTCATGGGGAAGGGTCAGACGCAGAGCCTCCGTTTGTTTTGCTTTTGTTTCACAGCGAGAGAGAGAGAGAGCGAGAGCAGCATAGCCCCTGTAATTGTCAGATGTCGTTGTGGAGGAACCAGCCTCAGTGAGTGAGAGAGAGAGAGAGAGAGTACTTTTCAGAAGTCTTTGTAGGGGAGGCATTAATAGTGTGTGTCTGTCTCTGTGCTTGTTTTGCATTGTTTTCAGAGTCTTTGTATAGGAGCCTGTTTATGGGATAGAGGAAAACTCCACCTCTCTCTCTTTTGTTTGCCTGTGTTAGGCTGAAGAACAGCAGTTCCTGTGAGTAAAGCCCCAGTGAGATCACAAAAATGTGAGCTTGCAAACTCTGTGCATTTTGGCTGCTTTTCGTGTGCTTACACTTTCATGTACTAGAATTGCAGCTATTGGGGGATGAGGAAATGATGACTATTCAGGTAAACTGCACTGTTGTATTTTTATGCATTTATTTTGGAAATGGGAAGTCTGGCTCCACCCCGAAGTCTCCTGACTCCACCCCAAAGTCTCTTGGCTCCATCCCCAAAGTCCTCAGATATTTCCTAAATTAGACTTGGCAACCCTAGACTCCAAAGAGTTTACAATCTTAATAATTGTTATTGCTTTCGGAATGGGACCAAACCAGACTCCAAGGAACTTACAGTCTTATTTGCAAGAACTTGTAGTTATGTAGGAATCACCACAAACATTCACTAGTAGCCGAAGCCTACAATAATTATACAGGGAGAATCTTTCTCCCTATACAATTATTGTAGGCTTTGGCTACTGTTGAATGTTTGCGGTGATTCCCACATAAACACAAGATTGTACACTCTTTGGAGTCGAGTTTGATCCCATTTCAAAGTGATAGCAACAAACAGGACTATAAATTCTTTAGATTCAATCTCTTCATCCTTGGACCTGAGGAAGATTTGAAATGGTGTACTAGATTGACCCACCGTAGTTCATACCTTATATTTGGGATTTGTACGTGTTATATTTGTAAACAAATGACTAACTATTACTAAATTGTTTCTTGTTGTGCCTGGAGCAGTATATTTTTGATCTGTAGCCTCCAGGTGGGGCCTGGAGACCTCCCACTTTTACAACTGATCTGTAGCAGGCAGAGATCAGCTCCCCTGGAGAAAATGGCTGCTTTGAAGGGTGGACTCTATGACATTGTACCATGCTGAGGCCCCTCCTGTCAGGTGATGGAATCTCAAGGCAGTATTCATTTGAAACAATGTATACTTTATTGGAAACTCATAGCTGGATACAAAGATTGAGGCTAATGCCTGGAATCAGGCGGTTACTACTCTTAAAGATTCTACATCAAACACTTTCTAAACAAAGCTCCCATTCCCATAACATCAAGGGGGTGAAGGTGCAAACTTTCACATGAGGGCTTCAGCTTATCTCTTTGCCCTGAGAAGATGCCTGGAGGCCGTTTTATCTACCAACGGCTGCATTCTTTTGTTCTTTGGGTAACATCAACAACGTTTACACATCGCTCGCTGTCCCTTTTGATATGCACAGTAACTACAGCATTACAAAGAGCTTTGGGTTAGTACAAAGAGTCCATATGGTTAGTATTCTACATTTGTTAGATATTAAAGTTACAGAGCCTGACACCTCCCTTCCTCAAACTCTGCCGTCTCCCGGATCCACCCCAAAGTCTCCAAGTATTTTCCAACACAAACCTGGCAACCTAGTTGAGTAGATCTTGTCCTTGGTAGCCTGTAATAGTTCTCAAATTTATGTAATAAGAGCTAGTGTTTTTAAAGTGGATTGGAGAGGAGTTGGCCACCAGTGGAGCTGTTTAAAGATTGGCAAGATTGCCTATAGTTTGCGCTTATTAAGCAGCCTGCCTGCTGTTTTGAATGAGCTTTTGCATTTGTCTTCCAAGGCAGCCCTATGCAGAATACATTGCAATAAACTGCAATAATTTGAGGTGAGCAATGCATTTATAACTGCGGAAAGATCTCACATGGCAGAGCAAGGTTGAAGCTAGTGAATCAAACCAAGCTGATTAAAGATACTACACATTTCAAATGAAATTTGAATGTCTCTCTGAAAGCCTAGATTGCCCCCCACCCCCCCTTTGCAGGACTAGCCGGAATAATCCTGCAGTCTGCTGAAGAATTGTCCTGACTGATGCACTCTGCAATTTTCAACTTCATATGAAATATTCAGCAAGCAAACCTATAAACTTGTTTAGGTCAAACTCAGAGCATGATACCACTGTAAATTCGAGCTGTGAACGAACTCCTCAGCAGCTTCATCTTTTTAAAAAGCAGATCCCAGTTTGGATGGGGACTGTGGTGTGGGGCAAACCTCTCACCTAGGTGTTTTTCCTGACTTTAAAATGCCAGCGTGGTACAGTGGACTTGGACCCTGTGCAACCCAGTTCCTCACTTCTGCCATGGAAGCTCCTTGGGACCTTGGGCCCATCACAAATACTCAGTGTCCTACCTCACAGAGTTGTTGTTATGAGAAAATTAAAGAGGGGAGAATGGTGTTCTAAGCAGTTGTGAGCCAGAACTGTGGGGAGAAAAGAAGGGTATAAACAAATAAATGCAAACAGAATGGATTCCATATAGCTGCTATTTATCCCACTGGGGGAATCTGCTGGTCTGCAGTGAAGCAAGTGTCAGCTCCATGGGGCAGTTTCAAGACAGGAAAATGGAAGGGTGTGTGTGGGGAGGCTTAAGACTCCTCCCACTTGTGACAGCCCCAATCTGAACTGAGGTCCTGCATGCCCACTCATTAAGAGGGAAAAGATACTTGGTGGTTCATTTAGAGTACTGG
Organism: Heteronotia binoei; assembly: GCF_032191835.1. Taxonomy (NCBI): domain Eukaryota; kingdom Metazoa; phylum Chordata; class Lepidosauria; order Squamata; family Gekkonidae; genus Heteronotia; species Heteronotia binoei. The sequence continues at coordinate 145,835,471 of NC_083226.1, read as the reverse complement.
TAGCATCACATGTCATTTGTCACTCAGGTAGAGCTGCCAAATCTTGGTTGAGAAAGTCCTGGAGATCTTGGGGTGGAGCCTGGGAAGAGGGGAGGGATCTCAGCAGGGATGTGATTTGATAGAGTTGACTCCCCGAAGCTATTTCCTCCTGGGGAACTCATCCGCAGTTCAGTTGTCATTCCAGGGGAGCCCTAGACCCCAAGTGGAGGATGGCAACCTCTGGGGGCAGCTGTGCAAAAGGTTGCACAGACTTCTGCTATCAAATGTGATCTGAATAGGTAGTTAAGGGCATATAAACCCACTGCTGCTCTTTTACAGAGGTTAGTTTAGTCCCAGGCTTACCTTTTCCCTTTTAAAATGAAATTGGTCTCAAGTTCCCTTCCTTAACCACCATTCTACAAAACACACACACACACACAAACAAAAACAGTTTCGAGCATGATTACAGACTTCTCCACAGCTGATATGACTTTAAAAATCTTGCTTATTAAAAAAAAATGATACTAACGCCCTCTGGTGCTGAAGCAACATTTAGTGGTGCTTGCCTTGTCTACCGACAAGACCTCCAAACATTTACGGAATTCAGACAGAACAGAAACTTTGCAATAAAATATTTATTCCCTGAGCTCTTTCCCCAAATGGAATTAAGCAGAGTCAATCGAAGAACAGTCACAATAAAGTTCCTGTGGCATAAATCACTTTGGAGCTGCAAAGCTGTGTAAGAGATTTCAGAGTGTGATTAATGTAGGCAACTTAAAGGAAACAGGATACAGGCAGCATCTGTTTAATTTCTTCCTCATGTTTATATCCCACTCATGCATAAGATGACCCTGCTTTTTATTCCTTGCAACAACCCCTTAAGATAGGGTGGACCAAGAAAGAATGACTAGCCCTGCGCCACCTGATGAACTCAAAAGCCCAACTGGGAGTTTGAACCAAGATTGTGAAAGTTACATGTAGCCGTGTAAGTAATGTGGCTTTCACAACAGAGCCATCAGTGCCTCCATGGGGTGGTTTGCAGATACAAGAAACAGCAAAAGTGAGCGGAGGTGTGGCGTGGTCACAAACAGAAAAGAGCCCAGGTGTGTCTGTAAGGCACAAAACTCCCATTGCACGTGTGACAGCAAAGTCCTTGTGGTAGAGTTGCCAGGTCCCCTTACCTTTCTGGCAGGTATTTACCTTGGGGCATTTCAGTGGTAGGCATTACCTTTGGGGGCTTTCCAGGGGTTAAGCGGGGTGCCAAGGACCCAAATGACATTTTGGTTTTACCTGAAGTGGTCCAAAGCAGGAAATGACTATAGGGTTGCCAGGTCTGTGTTGGAAAATACCTGGAGACTTTGGGGGTGGACCAGGAGAGGGTGGGGTTTGGGAAGGGGAGGGGCCTCAGCATGGTACAATGCCATAGAGTCCACCCTTCAAAGCAGCCATTTTCTTTAGGGGAGCTGATCTCTGCCAGCTGGAGATCAGTTGTAAAAGTGGGAGACCTTTGGCATGTCTCTAGGGCATGTCTTCACTGTTCTCAGTTTAACTGTCGTGAGGTTTCCTTGGAAATCTTTGCATGAGACAGATGCCGTGTATTCTCTGTTAGAAATCCATAGCTATGTAACCTAACTGCCTCTGCTTTGCTAAAGTATAGTTCATGAGGAGTCCTGGAGAAGAGGGAATTATTAGCAAGCAGATTTAAATCTGTAGTATAGACATGTTTTCAAAAGTACCTGTCATATGCAAAAAGATAGAAAGAGGGTGGTTTGATAAGAGAGTATGGTTTGTCTCTTGCCTTTCTACAAACCTCTGTAGACAATTTATTCATTCACTTATTGCTTTTAATGGGTTTTTTAAAGTTGTAAACATTTGGAGAAAATCAGTAGATAAATAGGTAACTCCCTTGTTCCTTTGCTTACCTTGATGTACTGGATCCTTGTAACTGAATTCCCTTGTGTGAAATGGTGACTTTCTCATCATATCAATGGGAGTAGCAGTGCCGTATTGGGAAAGGGATTCATTTATATGTAGAGTTCCTGTATCCACTGAAATTAATCAGAGCACTGTACATCAGAGTACCCACAACAAGGCCATTACATGGCAGTAAATCCCATTGATGTCTGCAACATTGAATAATAACATTTTGAGTAATGGCTGGGACTGAATAATTAGTATTACCAGAGTTATTGCCTGTGCAGCACGACTCACCATCTTGCTGCAAAAAGCCATTGTGGGCTTTTGAGCTGTCATATTAAGTGGTCCAAAAAAGTATTCAACAGGGATGTCTGAAAAACAGCAATAGGTGAAGCATGTTCCCCATATCCAAGTATCCATTTCTCTCTTCCTCCAACAACTGCATACCCCTTATTTCTGAGAAGTGGGAGGGAATGGAAAGCCGTCATTGGGGGAGGTTCTTTGTACCCAGATTCCATGCTGCCTATCTTCTGAGCATGCGGGGGGTACTAGTATTCTTAATTCCTATTCAGTCCAGAAAGCACATAAACTACAGATCCTGGACATGCCTATGCCCTATAGGGTCACATGGCCACATGAAGTTGCCTTAAACTGAATTAGATCATTGTTCCATCCGTGGCAGTATTGTGTGCTCCATGGCACTGGCTTTCCAGAGTCTCAGGTAGAGGATTTTCCTCCTCACCTGCTGGTGGTGGAAAGTGTCATCAAGTTGCAGCCAAATTGTGACCAATGTTCCCTCTAAGCTGCAGAGTCTTGTGAGCAAAAATTCTACTTTGTGAGCAATTAGAATTAAAGTTGTGAGCTACTGGAATTAAATTTGTGAGCTACTGCATAAATTAGTGTGCTCTGGGGTCATCCTTCCTGAGCTAAGACAAAAATGTCTGAGCTGGAGGCTAAAAATCTGTGAGCGAGCTCACACTAACTCAGCTTAGAGGGAACACTGCTTGTAACAACCCCATAGGGGTTTCAAGAAAGGGAATTCAAAGGTGGTTTGCCATTGCCTGCCTCGCAACCCTGGACTTCATTGGTGGTCTCACATCCAAATACTGAACAGAGCCAGCCCTGCTTAGCTTGTGAGTTCTGGTGAGCTTGAGCTAGCCTGGACCAGGAGGGCGGGGTAGCAGGAATGCACAGGAATGCAGTTCCAGCTGTTTTGTTGTCCGGAGGGGGTGGCGGGGTGGCCTAATATGCAAATGAGTTCTTGACAGACTTTTTCTATAAAAGCCCTGCATGAGACAATGGTGACAACAGGGGTGTGGCCTAATATGCAAACGAGTTCCTTCTGAGCTTTTTCTACAATGTCAACTTTTTCTATGTCAGGCTGTTTCTAAATATATAATGACCAAAATGAAGGGTCTGTTGATCATTGGAGTTCGTTGCTTAAAAGTGCCAGCCTTGCTTAGTTTCTGAGATCTGATGAGATCAGGCTTGCCAGGGCTGTCAAGGTCAGGGCATACAGGTCACAGGGCCAGCTCTGCCACTAGACAAACTAGGTGATTGCCTAGGGTGCACCAGATTGGGAGCCCTCCCATGGGAATGGTGATATTATCAGTTGGCGGGGGCGGGGGGGGGGCACCAGAAGTTAGCCATACCTAGGGTGCCAGACAGTCTAGGGCTAGCCCTGACAAGGCATCATCTATTACCTTATCCTTTTACCAGGAGATGCCAGAAACTGGGCCTGAGACTTTCTATATGCTAAGTGAATGTTCTACCACTGATCTATAGCCCCTCCCTTGTCATTCCTAGGCAAGTGTTTGCATTTTGCAAGCCCTCCCTACCAGTGGCCTCCTCTCCCTCTTGTCAAACATCCTTTTTGTGTGGGAAATGAAGCTGGGCTGAACCCACCCGTCTTCTGAAATTCTGACTTCTGCATCCCTGAGTCCTGCCTAGATCCCTTCTCACTCAAGTGGGTTTGGTTTTCTGATTCCCTGTTTATCCTGGCCAGAGTGTTATGCTGATTTCACTGTAAGTATTTGTAGGTTTACATTCCCTGCTTCTGTTGGGAGGCAAATGCTTGTGAATGGCATGAATGAAAAACAGCTTGACAGCAAGTTCTTTTCTGACTGTGCCGCAGCCCCAGTATATATTGTAGGCTGCAAACTGTAAACAGCATCTAAGAGATCTGTGTATTTGGGCTGCTGGATTTAATTTATTTTAACTAATTATCTTTACCAAATTTGAACAAGGAATAAATGAATGCCAAGAGCCATCTCATGCTGCTTTTGTTTACATTATTGGATTCGTTTTGAAATAGATTTCAGTGGCTGCTCAGTACCCTCCTATATGGCACAGCATGTGGTGTGCATTTGCATGCTGTTTGGACCGGCTCAAAGAGGTCGTAAACAATTGCTCTTACCAAAGAACGTGGCAATTTAGCATATTTGAACTACCGTTTCATGATGCGTGGACCTGCTCCCATAACCACTGAATAAGTGTTAGCAAGGCAAAGTAAATGCGGGAAGGGGGGAGATCTCCACTACCCATCAGAAGCAGTTGAATATTTTCACTGCCATGTGAAAAGTCTTGCTTTTGAGGCACCTCTGCATTTTTCCAAAAGAGAATTTTATAGTGGCACATCAGAAGTGAAATCTTGCCAAGAAGAAGGGCTCAACTCGACCCATGCACTGCTCAGTAGAAGCAACAGAGACTTCCTACAGTTTCTAAGTGGCTTGATAGTCGTGCAAGCCAGTGACATTGTTTTCACTGACTTTATCCTGCCTTTCCCCCGCAAGGAGCTCCAGAGACCCTTGCCCCATTTTATCTTGAAAAGAACCCTGTGAGGTAGGTTAGACTGAGGACGAGTGACTAGCTCAAGGTCACCTAGTGAGTTTCATGGTTGAGTGGAGACAAGCTCGAGTCTTCCCAGTCATAATCAGTTCTGGAGCAGCCTCAATAGGTGCCTGTATTGCTTTCAAAAGCAAAAGGAGATTGATGCCACTTGGAAGAGGAGACATCTTCATAACAGCAGTACCAAATGTATACATAACCTCAAGAATGTCATGTCATTCACAAACTTGGATATGTTCTAATCATTTATTTGCTTGCTTCTTCAACCCAACCCTCCTTGGTATCCACGAATTGCTCTGTTCATGCAAATTTGGGGGTCCAGTTGCTTCCACCATGCAACGGAGATGTTTTGTGACAGACATTTCATGCTATATGAAGAAGACTGCAGATTTATATCCCACCCTTCTCTCTGAATCAGAAACTCAGAGCAGCTTACAATCTCCTATATCTTCTCCCCCCACAACAGACACCCTGTGAGATGGGTGGGGCTGAGAGGACTCTTACACCAGTTGCCCTTTCAAGGACAAGCCCTGTGATAGCTTACTTATCAAGCTGTTTTTACACAGTGGCATGTATTTTATTCTTGGTAAAGTCCTGGAAGGTTTTAATATTTACAATTTCTCTCTCTCTCTCTCGGCTTGACTTCGCGAACGAAGATTTAAGAAGGGTGCAGTAGTCCACGTCTGCTGCAGGCTCGCTGGTGGCTGACAAGACCAATGCGGGACAGGCAGATACGGCCACAGTGGCTGCAGGGAAAAGTCTGATTTGGGGTTGGTGCTGTAGCAGTGCGATTCTTCCTCAATCTCCTTTTGTCCTCAAGACCAGCTATGCATGCGATCTCAAAGGAAGAGACAGCCTGGTGGATGGTGTGCCTCCATGCTTTGCGATCTGAGGCTAGGTCAGACCACTGGTGATGGTTGATGCGACAGGTGCCAAGGGATTTCTTCAAGGAGTCCTTGTATCTCTTCTTTGGTGCCCCTCTATTTCGATGGCCAGTGGAAAGTTCACCATACAGAGCAATCTTGGGAAGGCGGTGGTTTTCCATCCTAGAAATATGCCCTGCCCAGCGCAACTGCGTCTTCAACAGCAGTGCTTCGATGCTTGTAACCTCCGCCCTCTTGAGGACTTATTACTAGGAAACATGATATCATTTGTATAGGGTAACAATATCAATGCCTTGAAGAAAAAGAGCTCTTGTGCAATTGCTCATGTAGATAAAATTTAGACAAACCAGAGATGATCATCTTCTGCATTCTTTGGGCGTTTTCGCACTCACCTTCAAGTGGTGCGACCACCCTCCTCACGCCGGCGGATCTGCAGGGATTTCGCACCAGAAGCGCCGGCGCACCCAAAAGAGCTGGCGACTTCCGTCGCGAAACCAGCTCAAACGTTTTCCTGCTTCTTGGCGGTTTCCGTTTGAGCTGGTTTCGCGACGGAAGTCGCCGGCTCTTTTGGGTGCGCCGGCGCTTCTGGTGCGAAATCCCTGCAGATCCGCCGGCGTGAGGAGGGTGGTCGCACCACTTGAAGGTCAGTGCGAAAACGCCCTTAGAGATGCTATGCTCCAGATGTCTTCCAAGAACATGGTCTGATCAGCATTGCAGACAAATTATAATGTTCTATATTACAGTTGGCAACATGGGACAAACAGGTATGTAGGAAGAACAGCCACACAGATGGAATACATGCGGGGAGAGGAGTGAATGTTGTTCTAGAAAGGTGCTTCTCAAGCAGCAGAGTGGCCACTAAACTTTATCTTCCTGGAATGTTTATTTGATAGCAACACACTGCAACACAGAACTACAGATTCATGACATTATCATCACCACCACCACCCTCCCATCAAGTTGCTGCTGCTGAATCTGACATCTGTCCAGGGTTAATCAACCATCAGCTATGCTGTGCAGCCAAAACTTAACTATTCAAGAGCTGAACGTTCCAACTATGACCATTCTTTAATATTGTAAAAGCACAATTATGTTCAAATTTTGAGTGGCTGGAAATCTTCCACTCTGACAGTTGTTCTGGTGCCTTGCTGTCACTTGACACAGTTGAAATATAAAAATAGAACTCAGTGTCATTCACATATCCATGGAAGCTCTGGACAGCTTCCCTAAGCCATTTTATGTAAGTGTTGAATAGCATGGGGGACAGAACAGGACCCTGAGGAACCCAGTATTTCAAACATTGGGGTTTTATTTCTTTGAGCATTTGTCCCCCAGCACCAACTGTAGAACTTGTCCACTGAATACAATCAGAGTGTGGTGCTCCCAATATCCACCTCAGCTATCTGATCTTGAAGGATCTTGATATTTAATAATATTGAAAGATGTTGAGAGGTTCAGAGCGATGCTAGCCAAATTGCCCTCAAGAGAGGTGTGGGGGAATTTAACTAGGTGGGCAAAAATGGCAAATTAGTACAGGAGCAATAACCTGAGTATGCAGGAGTCAGTCCTCCAGAGCAGCCCCCTTTACATAATGAGGAAATTTTAAAAGCTAGAACAGATTTTTATTATAAAACATCCAAGCATACAAGGAAACACAAGTATTCAACACACATACAGGTCTTGGAAAAACAAGTAGGAAATTGGTAGGGATGTTTGCACAAGCAGGAAAATGATGAGGGCAATACTATACCGCTCAATGATGGAAGAAGGATGATTCTCCAGCGAAGAAAGGAAGGGAAGGGGGAGCAAGGGACAACCAGCGTCACTCGCAATAATGGGCCCAAAACTGATCAGGAATTGGGGGTGGCTCTGGCAGCATGGTAGGGGTATTGTCAGAGACACACCTGAATGGCCAAAAAGCTGGCCTTTTATAGTCAATTTCATATCCTAAGGCAGGGTCTTGTGATGAGCTATGCTACCCAGAGATGGCTCTCAGGACACAGAACAAAAGAATTTGATGGGCGATGATGGTCCATGTAGTGTGGACCATTTTTCACACAAAGGAATTGGAGTGGGCAATTTAGGGTCGAATGTTCACTATTATAACACCTCGTGATTGGACAATGGAAAACAAAAGAGAGTAGATGGGTTGAATGATATAGCTGATGACCAGAGATCTTCTCCAGTGATGTTCTATTGAGCTGGAAGTCAGTCTTGATGGGTAACAGGAAGATTCTTTTGTCCAGAGAAGATGATGTTACAGCAGTCCTTTGTTGACAGGTATGCCTTCACATCTGCATTTCCAAAGCATTGGCAGGACTCTGGAATGTGGTGCATGCAAAAGAAACCTTCTCTGCATGGTGGTTTGCAGGGAGATTGTTGTCTCCTAGGGACATGGCTGCTTCTGGTGTTATCTTCTTGAAGAGAGGGATGCAGTTACTGTTCTGCAAAGCTGAGCAGCTTGCTGAGGAAGCACAGTCCAGTGTTCTCTCGATGTTGCAGGCATAGGCAACTCACACACTAGCAGGCACAGACAGGAAGCAAACTGGGGCCTGGCCTGGTACACGGCTGTTTAGTCCATAAGAGACAAATGTCCATAGCTGTTTTAGTATAGCAACTAGATGATATAGTCCATAACAGTTCAGAGCAGTTGGAGAGGGGGTGCAGGACTAACAGTGACACGCACTTTTGTGTCTTTTCCAGCATAGAGCATAAGTCAGGGTGATAGGTTTGCCAGCTCTGGGTTGGGAAATTCTTGGAGATTAAGGGAGGGGAGCCTGGGGAGGATGGGCTTAGGGGAGGGGTGGGACCTCAGTAGGGGAATGATGCCATGTAGCCCTCCAAAGCAGTCATTTTCTCCAGGAACCACCTAGGGTTGCCAGGTCCCCTTTCCTGTCCGGTGGTGGGATTTGGGGGTGGGATGGGACATGACATCCCTGATGTGATGACTTCACCTGGAAGTGACAGTATTACATCATGGACATCTCACAGGGACACCCTGGTATTTGGGCAAAACTCTGTGGGTTTTTTGCACTCAAAACCATAGAGTTTGTCCAAATACCAGAGCATCCCCACACAACATCCCCAACACGTAGGGTTGCCAAGTTCAGTTTCAAGAAATATCTGGGAACTTTGGGGGTGGTGTTAAGCCAAATGCCCTCAAAACGAGGTTGGGGAATTAGTTAGGTGGGCACCTGGCTCATTAGGAATCTTTTTACCAATTTATACCAGGCTCAACCATCCAGAAGGTAAATGCTCAATAAAAAGGACTCTAATTTAATAAAAACCAATTGTAATTTATTTAGAATAATAGTTCTTTCATACAAGATAAAAATACAAAACAATCACACATTCACACAGGTCTAAGAAATACAGATAGATTGATAGGGGAACATATAGGGGTAGACAGACAGGGCGATATTTACCTCTCGCAGACTCCAAGGAAGGCTCCGATGGCGACAGTTGAGGGAATGGGGGAGGACCCGAAACTGATCAGGAATCGGGGATGGATCTATACAGCGGAAGGTGGGTTGCTGAATAGAAGCACACCTGTGGGTAGCTAGTCCACAGGTTATAAAGAGTCACCTGAGTCCCGAGGGGATGGGAGGTGACGGGGAGGAGAGATGGGAGGTTCTGTGATGACCACGAAGGCTGGACATCAGCAGAGCCAATGGTGAGTCCTTTGGTGACATTCAATTGGGTGTTTGCTTTGACCAATGAACTTCACCTTCGTCCTGGGCAACCTGGAAACTTCCAGGTTGCAACAGGACCTGAGGCGGCTCCAGGAGTGTCAGTATGGAAATGGCTGGGTACTTAAGATTAGATGGGATTATCTGGGCATGTGACAATAGGGAATCAAATATTGACCTAGGTATCCCCGGTGTATACAAAAGACTTGGATGTGACAGGAGATGTCCTTCCTCTTTTCTCATCATCTTCTGGGCAAGAGTTATTGTTGAGGGTATTGCCCTGCAATTAGGACTAACAGTTGAGCTGTTAATCCATTCATAGAACGAATGGGTTGCTTGCGGGCTAGGAGTGACTCAGGGTGTGTACGTGAGATCCCCACTATGAAGGAATTAAGTCCAGCCTGGCAGGAAGATGGCTACGAGTGGTGTTAGCGAAACACAGTGGTTTCCATGCTCAGCGCTTCAACACCGGTCGCCTGGAAAGCTCCGTGGCGGCGCAGCTTCTTCCCTACCATGGCGGACCCACGCAGTGACGGGGAAACGTCCGTGCATATTGGCAAGCACTCTGTACCTGTTTAGAATGCCTGCACACTTAGGCTGTTTGTACACACGAGTCCCTTTTGGTTCCTGGATGGCTTTACTCGCACTCTCTGGCCAGACGGGTGCAAGCTCACTTCTCCAGGCGCCCTGGCAACCATGCTGGTGATTATAATATTGGGGAAAGAGGGGTCTTTTCCTCACAGTGGAGCCAGGAGACATAGGGACGGAACCAGGAGCAAGGGTGTGACAAGCATAATTGCACTCCAAAGGAAGTTCTGGCCATCACATTGAAAGGGACCACACATTTTTTTAAATAGCTTCCTTCCATAGGAAATAATGAAGGACAGGGGCACCTTCTTTTGGGGGCTCATAGAATTGGACACCCTGGTCCAATCTTTTTTAAACTTGGGGAGTATTTTGGGGAGAGGCACTGGATGCTATGCTGCAAATGCACTGGATGCTATCCTGCCTCTACCTCCAAAAACCCCCTGAGCCCCAGATACCTGTGGATCAATTCTCCATTATTTCATATGAGAATAAGTCTCCATAGGAAATAAGAGTTCCCTCCCCTCCCCCCGCTTTCTCTCTCTCACTCACACACACACTTAACTCTCTCTGGTGCCTGTACTGGAAAGTACAGGGGCTACACTGCTCTCTTTTACACACACACACACTTGCTCTGAAATGAAAGCAAAACAAATGGAGGGCCTTTGCTCTGACGAGATCTGCTGTTGCTGACCCTTCTCCATTAAGTACTTCCTGCTTCTAGGTCCAATTTAAAGGCACACACACAAACATTTTAAAACTGGACCTGTTTGCAGGTCCTGCCGGAGATCTAGAGGTACATGGTGGCTGTGGGGGAGGGGCTGTGGGGGAGCTGGCTGAGGATGGGGGGAAGCCTGTAAAACCCGGGGATCCCCCACTGGGACCTGGGGATTGGGAAGCCTACCAACATGATGATATCACTTCTGGGTGATATCATCATGTTGGAGCATCGTGTGGCAATGTCCCTGCTTAGGGGAGGAGTTTCCCCTACCTGTCAGCTGGTCTGCAGTGGAGAGGAGCCCCCAAAACCAGGGAATCCCCCACAGGGACCTGGGGAATGGCAACTTTAGAGCTATCTGGAGTTTGTCAACCCTACAGGGTAACCAATACATTTCTGCCACCAAGCCAGGTCTGAAACATGATTGAAAAGGATCTAGATAATCTGTTTTAATCCAAGAAAGCCTGGAATTAGATCACTACCACTCACTCAAGTACCTTGCCCCAAAATGGAATATTTTCAACTGGGCAATAATTATACAAGTTATTTACATTTTTCAAGCAACTTCATTAACATTCTCTCATCCAAGTACTAACCAGGGCCAGTTTTGCTTACCTTCTGAGATCTGATGAGATTGAACTAGTTTGGGCCATCCAGGGCACAGCAAGGGGCAATTAGCCCTTAGGAAAAAACAGTTTTTGAAAAATGGATTATATTCTCTGGATGCAGCCTAATTTCTCATGGCATAAGACTTTTTGCGTATGATACTGTATAAAGTGGTCTGATAAACCTAGGAAAGATAACAGTCATTCAGAATGTAATGTGATAATCACTGTTTTGGCAAAGGTGCAAAATAAATGGATCCATTATATTTTCTGGCCTGCTTGTATCTTCTGACATAGGTTGCTTATGACAGCCGTGACACTCAAAAAGTGTTGTTTTATCATCCAGTCAGAAAATTTGCTCTCAGTAGCAATAAGACTACTGGGGCAGAGATGACAGATTTTATTGGCTGAGAAGTGGCTACCTGCCAAGGTAGTATCTTCATTTTCTGCTGCCTTTCCATGTGTTGACAAAATTACATTGTCATTCAGCATTTCCAAATGAAATTTGTGCCTCCAGAAAATTGAATACACCTCTGCCACTGACTTGAGCTATATTAATAACAAAACAGATATTTCAATGGCAACAAAGATAGAATGAAGCATTTTAGGTCATTTTAAAAGAAGAATCACCTTTAATCCTGGCACAGTATACTAGGAGAGAGGCAGTGCCAAACATGAAGTGTGCATGCACATGAAAGCTTACATTCTGAATAAAACTTTGTTGGTCTTAAAGGTGCTACTGGACTCCAACTTTGTTATGTTCCTTCAGACCAACATGACTGCCCACCTGGATCTATAATTTCTCTGTGCACAGCACTTATGAGCCATGTGGACCCCACCAGTATGCTCCCATCGCACATAGACAGTAGGTTACAGAGAATGCATATACCACCTGTGTACAATGTACTCAAGTGTTCTTTGTATGTATGTTGAATAATTATCATGTTACAGTCAATAAATATATATGTATATGTGATATTTATCCAGGTACAGGTCCCCGATTTCAATTGTAAAGTAAACATACATTGACTCTTACAGGGAGGATGTACATACACCCAGGAGGAGGGGGGTTGTCACGGTTACAAAGTACCAGCACCTTTTTTTTTTTGAAGGGGGGGGGTTCTCCCAAGTTCTGAAGGGGGAATTGGTGGAAATCAGTGCAGCCTTATCCAAGAGCACTTGGTAGGGTTGTAGATCCTACATGACTGCCATCAGGGAGATCACACACAGCACATTGGTGTCACTCAGAAATGACATCATCATGTTGCTGACATCGGGGATATGGTTTGTAGCCAATTTCACCATAGAGTTTTGCACAAACTAGGGCGCTGCCATGTGATATCAGTAACATGATGACACTTCCAGGTGATGTCATCATTTTGCCTTTCAGGCCTGTTGGGGGTGAGATTTCTGAAAAAGTGGGGGCAGCCATAAAGGAGCTAGAAAAGATCCTTAAGTGTAAAGATGTGTCACTGGCAACCAAGATCAAGATCATTCATGTCACAGTATTCCCTATTACTATCTATGGGTGTGAAAGTTAGACAATGAAGAAAGCTGACAGAAAGAAAATTGATTTCTTTGAAATGCTGGAGTTTTACGGATACTGTGGACTGCCAAAAAGACCAACAAGTGAGTTCTAGGTCAAATCAAACATAAACTCTCCCTAGAAGCTAAAATGACTACTTTGTACTTTGGTCACATTATGAGAAGACAGCAGTCACTGGAAAAGACAATTGCTAGGAAAAGCTGAAGGCAGCAGGAAAAGAGTAAGACACAACATGAGATGGATAAAAATATAGGAAAGCACAGCTCAGTTTGCAAGACTTGAGCAAGGCTGTAAACAATATGACATTTTGAAGGTCATTCATTCATAGGGATGCCTTGGGTCAGAAGTGACTTGAAAGCACTTAGTATGTACACACACCTTCCAATCCTAGTCTGATACTCTAATTCAGGGGTCCTCAAACTACGGCCCGTGGGCCAGATGCGGCCCGCTGAGGACGTTTATGCGGCCCGCCGGGTTATGGCAAAATCAGACCGGAAGTGACGTTCAACCTAAACTCGCGTTAGCAACGCACACTTCCGGCACTGGGCTGAGGCGGCGGAGACAGAGTGTGAGGTGATACCGAGGTGAGGTGAGTTCCCAAGCCAGGGTGTGTGATGTGGGGAAGGGAGAGAGATGCAGAAGACAGAGAACTGACAGCCCGCGGCCTTGTACAGTAACGGCAGTCCGGCCCTCCAACAGTCTGAGGGACAGTGAACTGGCCCCCTATTTAAAAAGTTTGAGGACCCCTGCACTAATTACTTCATGATACTGAAGGAGCTTTGTAACTTTTTTTTTTAATAATAAGCACTGTATTTTGCCAACTTTCTGTGGTGTACTGGTTAAATAGAAGGAAGAATGTTAACTGTACTGTGCATATAAACTACTTAGTGTGGCAAAGTAGTTTGAGCTTTGAACAAGAGAACCTTTAATTGTTGACAAGTGCATCTGTAAATGCTTTTAAATCAGCTTGAAATCAGTTTAGCCATCCTGGATTCCATCATAGAACCTGAAGAACTGTTGTTTAGTGAGAGTGCTTATAAGTCCTTCTTAGTACACCAGGTTAAACAGTTGGCTCAATACCTGTTGCCCTGTAACCTGGATTATTGTAACTCGCTCAATGCAGGAGTCTATGCTGAGGTTGTCCCAGAAAATGCAACTGATCCAGAACGCAGCTGTGAGGGTTCTGACAGGAACATCCTTTAGAGCACATATCCAACCCGTGCTCTACCAGCTGCACTGGCTCCAGATAGAAGACCGAATCAAGTTCAAGGTTGTGGTGTTGACCTTTAAAGCCCTAAATGGTCAGGGACCAGCATACATTTGGGACTGCCTTTCCTGGTATTTTCCCCAAAGAGCATTACACTTAAGTGATGAAAATCTGCTGGTGGTCCCCAAGAGTGTCCTGCTGTACTCTACCAGAGCCAAGGCCTGAACACTCTAACGGGAAAGATCAGGGCCCTGCGGGACTTGTTGCAGTTCCACAGGCCCTGCAAAACAGAATTGTTCCACTGGGCTTATGGTTGACGGCAGCAACAGGCTTCTTTCTGATAGGTTTCATCTAGGTTTGGTCTCCCCCTCCTTCTCCTCCTTTCCCCTTCACTCCCCCCCCCCTTTCCTTCTTATCAGATGATTTCATATTGCCCCTCTGTTATGATTGTATGCCATCACTTAGCTGTATAGTAGTTGTATTTTATTGATTTTATTGTATTTATTGCAATTATTTTGTCATTTATTTATTTGTTAAATGTATATCCACCCTATCCCACAAGTGGGCTCAGGGTGGTTCACAGTATGTAAAAGTAACAATAGACATATAATAATGTTAAAAAATTAAAACATTCAAAACAAGATGGCAACTAAAACAAAGACAACAACCCCCCGCTCTCCTAATCCTATATATATATAGGATTAGGAGAGCGGGCAGCCAGCCAGCCACCAGGAGCTTTGCCAGCAACCCTCATTAACCCCTGGAGAAGCCCACGCCACCCTTTCTCCTCTTCTTATGTGATTTTGGGCGGCGGGTGGCTTGCTGGCCTTTTGGCTGGAGGGGGGGTGGCCAAGGAGAGCCCCTGGTGAGCGAGGTCTACTTAGGCTGGCTGGATCTCTAGCCAGCCCAAGCAGGCCTTGCTCTCCTGGGGCTCTCCTTTCTTGCATCAGGTTGCTTTTGGCTGGGGGGGGCATATGCTAATGAGTTATGCTAATAAGCTCCACCACCTATTTTTCTACAAAACAATCTCTGATTGGTAGCCTTAATGTTTTACTTGCTTTAAGCCTTTAGGAGCAGGAAAATAATATAGATCAGTCTTCTGTAGCTGGATTCTGAAAGCCATCTTAATATTTTTAGATTTATGTCTTGTATTTTCATGTCTCTGAGCACATAAAGCCTTAATCATGTCTGTCTTTAAACAAGTCACGAATAGTGACAGCCTTAAAAAACAGGTAGTGAGGCTGCATAATTCCTCTTGGCTTCAGAAGCAGATTATAAGAAGCTGTGAATGGCTCGGTTGGAGAATTTAAGGGCAAGTAGACATTTTGGCAATGTTAAGTCTTGTAAAAATCCTTCAACCCTGACAGAGCATCATGGGGTTGGGTCTATGTAATTGTCAATGTCTCTAGCTATGATGTCAAAGAAGGCACTTTGTGTGGGAAATAGCATTTCTTGCTCGAATTTAACAGACAAGGACATATTTGAAATAAAGCATCAACTAAAAAGTTCCATTCCATACTATTTATATTATTAGGGTTTCATGCCTGGCTTCTGATCAGTGGATCAGTCTCTCTACATGACAAAAGTAAGAATAAAATGTCTTAACAGCTAGGCATTTCCTTGATGGCCCTTGAATAACAGGAAAATGGTTTTGTTCAGGACTTGGAAGGTATGATGAGTCTCCTGCCTAACCAGAAGGAGGGGCCAAATGTGTGTGTGTGTGCGTGAAAAGAAAGGACAGTTAAAATGCTGGAAGATTCAAACATACTCTGCTGAAGTTGGCTGAGGCGCTTTGATTATGGTACATTATATCTCTCTCTCAGCATCTGATGTGAGTAGTAGATCTTCTGCCCCTTAAGGATGCCTCTGCCTGTCCACCCTGTGATATATCTGTCTATTTGTAAATAAGCAAATACTTCAAAAATTCCATGAATCTTCAGGTCTGTCCTTGAAAAGGAACTGACCCACATAAGTGTAGCCCCTGGGACTTTTCACAGCTGGAAGAAGTGAGACGTTCATAATTATTATTTTTGTTTAAAAAGCAGAGAAGGCGAGGCAAAGGTGAGAGAGAATAACTATGTAGGTTGGATCCTGTCTAAAATTCCCAGAGACACACAAAAAGACTTATGCGCATGGAAGTGTGATTTCCCTACCTTCCACCTCCAGCTACATTCTGAAATCTGCCCCAAATGTTGCCCTCGTATTGTGGAGGACCCCAGCAGCTGAATGAGGGGGAAGAGCTGCTATACAAAGGCGAATCAACAGAATTCTATTTTGTTGGATGCACAGATCGTTTTGACAGGATCCATCCCAAAATATCTAACAAGGGCCTTGGCTCAAAGGTTATCAGGGTTGCCAACCTCCAGGTGGTGGCTGTTACAGCTGATCTCCAGGTGACAGAGATCAGTTCAACTGGAGAAAATGGCTGCTTTGGAAGGTGGATTCTGTGGCATTATACCCTGCTGAGGTCCCTCTCTTCTCCAGACCTTGCCCTTCTCAGGCTTCACCCCACCCCCCACCCCCCCAAAAAAATCTCCAGATATTTCCCAACTGAGAGCTGGCAACCCCTAGCTAAATTGAACTCCTTATAGGTGTCAGGTCCATCTGGCCTCTAACACTGAGCTTCTAATGCTACAGCTAATTAACATAAGTTTTTCTGAGTCTTTTTTCAATTGGGAGCCAAATTGGTTTTTCTTATTTTAGTCTGAATTTGCATGCAGTGATCTGGGTTTTGGCTTTCCACGTGTCCAGATCACCATTGTGTCTGAGTTATACACAACCGGAAAGACAAACGCCATAGAAGAAGATGTACATCCCAGTACTGTCCATGCTTGTTTGGAAGTTATGCACATTTCTTATAAGGATACTTACTCATGAGTATGCATAGTAAGTATACAGGAAGTTGGCATAATTTAATGGCCAAGAGAATTAGCTTTAAATTGGGCAGTCCCTGGTTCAAATTTCACTGCTGTCACCAATTTATTGGGTGGCATTAGGCATGTCTTCCCTTCAGCGCAATGCCACAATATGGGGATAATAGGGCTGGCCCAGCTTACAGGCCTGTTGTGTAAGGACTGCCAGAAGATACTGCACATGAAACATTTTGAATACTGAAAGAGTATTATAAATGCCAAGTATAATCGGAATTGCAGCTTGATTTTTTTTTTTTTTTGCACAGCACTAATCATGCCTCACAAAAAGAGGGGGGCAGCGTTTTCTAGTGGAAATGTGGACAGATGGAGTTTGGCCTCCAGTGAGCTGCCACAACAAAGAATAAGGGCCACCATTTAAATTAATTGATCTGTAATGGAATTATAATGATTAGCTGATCTCCACTCCCTTCCTCAGTGCTGCCAAGGTGAGAATATCCCCCCCTGCCAGCTTGTTCAAGTGATGATGCCACAACAAAGCATCAGATCAGTGCTTAAATTGTATAGCTTATCTTTACTGCCTCCAAGGTGTGCCAAGGGAGCCCCTGGCAGCAGCAAATCCTGCTACGTGTATGATATTTTACAGAAGAGGAGACCAATGAGGCAGTCAGGGTCCAAGAATGTTCCCATCTTTGATCCCCTCAAGCTGCTAAATTATAGGCAAGCCTCCCTTCACCACAAAACTATCAGAGGAAGCACACCATGGCTTTCAAAGGGGGTTAGACAGATACATGGATAGCTTCATCCATGGCTACTAGCCATGGTGAGTAAAGTGAGCCTTATATACAGCAGGGTTGCCAGCCAGTGGTTCCGTAGGTGGGACAGTGTGCCAGTTTCAGTCAGAAGCAATGTCATACATCTCTAGGACATATATGAACATATGAAGCTGCCTTATACTGAATCAGACCCCTGGTCCATCAAAGTCAGTATTGTCTTCTCAGACTGACAGCAGCTCTCCAGGGTCTCAAGCTGAGGATTTTCACACCTATTTGCCTGGACCCTTTTTTTGGAGATGCCAGGGATTGAACCTGGGACCTTCTGCTTCCCAAGCAAATGCTCTACCACTGAGCCACCATTCCTCCGTAAAGCCATAGAGCTCCCAGTGATTCCTAGATTGATATGATGTCACTTTAGGTGTTCCCTGAGATTAGGTTATGCTGCTAGATCACCAGTGACTTCCCCCCCCCACACACACACACACTCTGGCCATCATAGCAGAAGGCCTGACAACTCTCATATACAAAGGCAATGAACCTCTGAATTACCAGCGCTAGGAGGCTGCATCAGGGAAAACCTAGGCCTCTGTCCCCTATTTGTCTGACCCTCTAGGCCTGGGCAACTGATTTGTCTGCTAGGGATCCCTAGGGATTCAGGGATGATTCTGGCAGATGGGGCTGCAGCTGTCATGCCTAGTCTGATCCAGCAGGGCTCTTCTTATGTTCTTACCATGAGCTTTTCCATTTGTCCAGCTTGGAGTTGTGAATTTATTAATTGTGATAAGGCCCCAACAGACCATTATTTATGTCAATTAGTATGTTTTTATATGTTTTTATTAAATTATTCTATATATTATTTTGATTGCTGTTTTGATGTTCAATTTTTTATTGTTTGCCACCTTGGGGACCCTATTTGGGCAGAAAGGCAACATAACAATGTTTTTAAAAACAAATAGCACTTTCCACCACCATATATCTCCTGTGGATGTACACTGTACGTATCTAATGGTCTACCTCATGAAAAGCCTATACTGGAATAAAACACCACTTTGGCCGGTATCACTGTGATTCACAGCAGCCATTGAGAGTTTCAACAGAAAGAAGGGCTTAACTTTAAACACTTTTCCAGCATCCTTTACATAAACAGATGGCTTTGTAGCAGTTTCCCAGCAATCAATGAGAGCAACAGGATTTAACAATAAAGACCTTTTGCTCATGTGCCTACAGAAACAGGGTACTTGATCTGCAGAGCTCAGATTATGCACAACATCTTACTTTATATTCCAAGCTAAAATGCAGCCAAGGATTATGATGGACAGATTGGTATTCTGCACCAGGTAAATATGCAATGCAGTAATATTCGAAATTTACAGCTGTTGTGCAAGGTGGACTGCTGCAGCCAAAACAACAAGAGTCTTGCAGCACCTTAAAAATTTAAGTTTTTTTTTTTATGCAAGCTTTTGCAAGCCTAATGTATGAAGTGTTAATATTTATTAGGCAGAGGGATATATATACTTAAAGCTATGGACAGAGAGAAGGAAAGTTAAAAGAAACCATATGGTCCAATTTCTCCCATGATGCAATCCTAAAGGCACTTTTCTGGGATTAAGCTTCACTGAATAACAGGAGACTTACTTACAAGTACATGTTTAGGACTGATCCCATGATGTGTTACACTGCAAAACACAGATGGAAAAACATCCATTGGAAAAAATAAGAATATACTCAGGGTGAGTGTGGACCACACTTAACAGTTCATGAAATAGCCAAGTAGGATGAACCTAAATAATGCTTTTAAACCTCAATGGAGAGCTCAGCCAACCATTCTAAGTTCCTATTGAGTCCAAAGTTGATAAACTTGCTTAATGTAAGAGCCACATAGAATAAATAGCAGATGTTTGAGAGCTGCAAGACATGAACGTCAGAGGAAGGAATTAAGGAAGGAAAATAGATGGGGGGAGGGAGAGGTGGAAAGAAAACAACTTTACCTTTAAATGCATTCTCCAAGCCGCCGGGTGGCTTTGCTTGGAGAAGAGATTTAAAGAGAGAAATGCCTTCTCCAAGCCAGCTGACATGGTGGTGGGGGCTTTCAGAGCCACACAATATGTGTGAAAGAAGCACATCTGGCTCCCAAACCACAGTTTGGCCACCCTGATATAAGATCTGCATACAAATTCCATACGAATGGCCCTTGGTAGGGTTGCCAATGGTTTCCTAGCCACTGGCAGTGGGTGGGGAGAGAGGGAGGGTTACCAGATCCAGATTGGAAAACTCCTGGAGATCTGGGGATGGAGTCTGGGGAGGACAGGGGCTTCACTTAGGTATGATACTACAGAGTCCAATCCAAAGCATCCATTTTCTCCAGGGGAATTGGATCTCTGTAGTCTGGATATAACCTGTAATTCCAGGGGATCCCCAGGTCCCACCTGGAAGCTGGCACCCCTACCCCTTGGTGAGTTTCCTAGCTTCTGTTTTTAAGCACCACATTACATTAATTCAAAGCAATCCTAAATTTCACTTCATGCTTTAGTGCAAAAAAATAAGTCCTAAATTTTCAATTTTCAAAATGGTGTAGTATAGTGTAATAATAATATCTTGAGGGGGGGGGAGAATTATCCTACAAAAATATTACCACGGATTAAAATTACACGGGTGTGTAATTAGACGCCAGCCTGATAGTAGTTTCATTGCAGCTGCTGCCAGCGAGGAATGGCTGGCTCAGGGATTCCGGTGCTCCTGGGGAGGGGGAGGTATGGCGGTGGGAGCAGATATTATAAGGGAGGCGGACAGAGACAAGTCGGTGCTCGGCCCCCCTCCAGTCTGCGGCCCATCCCAAGGGTGACAGGTAGCAGGACCAGGAGCAACCCGCCTCCGTCATTGGTGTTATGCAACGCCAGGTCCATCAATAATAAGACCTCAACTCTCCGAGAGTTCATGCTTGAGCAGAATATGGACCTGGCTTGCGTGACCGAGACCTGGATCCGGGAGGGTGATACAGTGGCCCTCTCGCAAACAGCTCCCCCAGGTTACTCGGTCTTCCACCAATCGCGGACGAGCGGGCGGGGGGGAGGAGTGGCATTATTTGCACGGGAGGCTTACTCCTTTAGGGCGCTCCCGGCCCCAAAGATTGAGGGCATTGAATGTGCCGGGCTGGCGTGGGGGGATGAAGAGGGGTTGGCGATTTGGCTGGTGTACCGTACGCCTAACGCACCGGCCAACGCCTTACCGTCCCTGCTTGAGGCGGCGACAGGCTGGGCGCTGGAGCACCCAAGGCTGATAATCCTGGGTGACTTCAACGTCCATGCCGATGACCCGTCCTCCAGTCAGGCGACGGACCTAGTGTCTTCCATGGCGACACTGGGACTCTCTCAATTCGTTGTGACCCCCACCCACCAGGCCGGGCACATGTTAGACCTGATCTTTGCGGCCGGGATTGTAGTGAGCGATATAACCACAGAGGTTGTGCCATGGTCGGATCACTTCGCCCTCAAGGCCCGTGTGAATATGCCCCCCCGAACCTGTTTAGGCGAGGAGCCGATTATGGCTC
The DNA here is from genome assembly GCF_032191835.1 of Heteronotia binoei. NCBI lineage: Eukaryota > Metazoa > Chordata > Lepidosauria > Squamata > Gekkonidae > Heteronotia > Heteronotia binoei. The sequence goes on along the minus strand of NC_083226.1, from coordinate 145,814,301 downwards.
GCCCGCGGAGTCAAATGGACCCGGAACGGTTCCAGATGGCTCTGCGGGACTCCTGGCCCTCTGGCGGCTCCCTTGATGGCCTGATTGAGACCTGGAATAGCCGGCTCTCTAGGGCCATCGAGGAGATCGCACCTCGGCGCCCTCTGCGACCTCGGATTAAGCTGGCTCCGTGGTATACCCCGGAATTACGCCAGCTGAAACAAGGCCTTAGACGGCTAGAGAGGCAATGGCGACGCACTCGTGACGAGGCGACTAGAACATCTTATAGGAAGTTTATGAAGTCCTATGAGATGGCAATCAAGGCCGCAAAGAAAACATACTTTGCGGCTAGGATTGCATCCGCAAATTCGCGCCCAGCCCAATTATTTAGAATAATTCGGAATCTGACTACATTGCCTCAGGGCAATTCTAAAGCTAAGGAATTGGAAATCGGCTGCGAGGCCTTCGCGAAATTCTTTGCGGATAAGGTCCAATCGCTCCGCCAGGACTGCCCCGCCAACTTGGAGGCAGTAAGTGGACTCGAAGCCCAATGCGTGTCTTCTGATTCAACTCTGGATTGCTTCGACCCGCTCAGCTTGGAGGAAGTCGACAGAATTCTTGCCACTGCACGTTCCACGACTTGCGATCTGGACCCCTGCCCCTCCTGGCTAATTAAGGCCTGCCAGGAGGAATTAAGATATCCTATACGGGATATTATAAATCGATCCCTTTCAGAAGGTGTTTTTCCAACACCTCTGAAAGAGGCACTGGTCCGCCCTCTCCTGAAAAAACCGTCATCAGATCCGGCCGAATTGGCACATTACCGGCCGGTCTCAAACTTGCCCTTTTTAGGCAAAATAATCGAGAGGGCCGTGGCGGTGCAGTTACAGGAATTCCTGGAGGACGCTTCCGTCCTAGACCCATGCCAGTCCGGCTTTCGCCCGGGCCATGGGACAGAAACAGTCCTGGTCGCCCTCATGGATGACCTCCGACGGCAACTGGATCGAGGCGGCTCGGCAGTATTGCTGTTGTTAGACCTATCGGCGGCGTTCGATATGGTTGATCATCGGCTGCTGACCCGCCGCCTCGCCGACGCAGGAATTCGGGGGCTAGCCTTACAGTGGCTCTCCTCCTTTCTTGAGGGTCGGGGACAAAGGGTGGCGATCGGGGGGGAACTGTCTCAGAGGTATCCACTCCATTGCGGAGTGCCTCAGGGGGCAGTCCTCTCCCCGATGCTGTTTAACATCTTTATGCGCCCCCTTGCCCAGATTGCACGGAGGTATGGGCTGGGTTGCCATCAATATGCAGATGACACCCAGCTCTATCTATTGATGGACGGCCGGGCTGGTGATGTCCCAGCAAATTTGGACCGGGCACTACAAGCCGTGGCTGACTGGCTCAGGCTGAGCGGGCTGAAGTTGAATCCGGCGAAGACTGAGGTCCTTTGCGTGGGCCGCGGCGGACCGGGAGGGGAGACTACTTTACCGGCCTTTGACGGTGTGCCACTGGTACCGGTGCGCAAAGTCAAGAGCCTGGGGGTGCTACTGGAGTCCTCCCTATCAATGGAGGCCCAAGTAGCTGCCACTGCTAGATCCGCCTTCTTCTATCTCAAGAGGGCGAGGCAGTTGGCCCCCTTCCTGGAACGCACCGACCTGGCAACTGTGATCCACGCAACGGTCACTTCGAGGTTAGACTACTGCAATGCCCTCTACATGGGGCTGCCCTTGTACCGAACACGGAGACTCCAGGTAGTCCAGAACGCGGCGGCCAGGCTGCTGGAGGGACTACCACGGTGGGAGCCTGCACGGCCTGGGCTGCGCAATCTGCACTGGCTGCCGGTTGTCTACCGTGTTCGCTATAAGGTGCTGGTCATTACCTTTAAAGCCCTATATGGCCGAGGACCTGCCTACCTAAAGGACCGCCTCTCCCCATATGTACCCCGGAGAGCACTGAGGTCTGGTTCTCAGAACTTATTAACAATCCCTGGGCCAAGAGAAGTTAGGTTGAAGGCCACTAGGGAGCAGGCCTTCTCGGTGATAGCCCCTCGCTGGTGGAACGATCTCCCAGAGATGGTGCGAGCCCTGCGGGACCTGAACCAATTCCGCAGGGCTTGCAAAACATTTCTTTTTCAGTTAGCATTTGAGTCACCATGTGGCAACTAAGACGGAACCTGATTAATGAATGAATAGACACTCAGCCATCTTAAATACATCATTTTAGCACCTATTTTTATATCTTATATGTTTATATGTTTTTATGTATTTTAAATAATTTATTGTAATTAATGTTTAAGTTGTTATGTTTTATGAATCACGGGACTCCCATGTCTATTATTGTTTAATGTGAATCATGAGACTCCCATGTCTGTTAGCCGCCCTGAGCCCGCCTAGCGGGGAGGGCGGGATATAAAAATAAAATATTATTATTATTATTATTATTATTATAAAATTATCATAATTATTTGGTGACTCATTACTGATGTTCTTATAATAAATTGTATGCAAAATAGCTTTAATCAGTAGTATTCTGGAGAGGTCACACACTGTAATAAATATCAAGAAACAGTGACTATAATATACGCTTACTTTTTTTCTGAACGAAGTGTACATTCAAAGACTGTCACTCAGAGGAACTTAAAATGGCTCTCAGTTGCCATGGAGACTCTTTTTGTGGGGTTGCCACTGCAGTCAGTCTAAATATAAACAGACAAGGTTGTGGAATATATTTAGGCTAAGCAGGAGATTTAGATGATTTTCCCACATTTCCTCTCCCCTCCCCACCACCTTTTTTTTTAAAAAAATTACAAATTAAAGTATGTCTTTAGGTGACCTTTTTAAAATTATCAGTTAAAATTTGGGGGTGTCCATCTAAAAATGTATGAGGGGCAGCCAATGCTTTTTTCGTCTGTGTGTTACACTTCAGGCTAGAGAATGCCTTAGAGCGGGCAATAAGGTACACAGAAGGATAATTATTCTTTCATTACATTTCTTCTCAGAAAGCCCAAGGTGGTATATACTAACACCTGAAGAACACCTGTCATGCTCATTTGTAATTCTGAAAAGAAGTCTTGTGTAATAGTTCCCTCTGTCCCTTACCTGCCGATCACATTTTTATCCCACACTTCCACCTGGGAGCTCAGAGATTCCATGTGATTATCTCCTTCCCTATTTTATTCTTGTAACAGAGTTATGAGAGTCAAGCTGAGTTAGTGACCGAAGACACCCAGCTTTATGGTAGAGTAGAGATTCAAACTCAGGTCTTACCAGTACTAGTCCTACATTCAAGGCACTAGACCAGGTGCCTGCAGTCTATGCCTCTAGAGTCAAACATGGCTCAGTATAGAAACAAACATAGCTCTTTTTAAAAGAATCCAGTGGCAAAATATTCTAACTTTATACCACTTTGCATGCTTAATCACTGCCCACCGGCTATATGTAACACTGTTCACTGTACCCCATTTCATTGTCTGATAAAGTATGCATACATATGAAAGCTTACATACTGAATAAAACTTTGTTGGTCTTAAAGGTGCTACTGGATTCCTACTTTGTTCTATTGTTTCAGACCAAAATGGCTGCCCACCTGGATCTAGGTAACATTATTATATAAACAACAGTTTAATTCTTTCAAGATTGAAGTGGTTACACTTGCAAAGTCAAACAGTTTACCTTATGTTGGTAAATCAGACTTAGGAAATTTGAACAACCAACTTTAGTAGGGGTTGGAGATCTCCCAGGATTACAACTGATCTCAAGATGACAGAGATCAGTTCCCATGGAGAAAATGTCTGCTTTGGGTGGTGAACTCTATGGCATTATACCCTGCTGAAGTACCTCCCTTCTCGAAACCATTCCCTACCCCCAGATCTCCAGATATCTTCCAGTGGGAGTTGGCAGACCCAAACCATGCCAAGTTAGTAGAGTTGCCAGGTTGCAAGGGTTTGGGGGGGGGGGTAGGGTTGCAAATCCTGGTTGGGAAACTCTTGGAGATTTGGGGATAGAGTCTGGGGAGAACAGGGACCTCAGTGGGGATACAATGCCATGGACTCCATCCTCCAAAACATCTATTTCCTCCAGGGATACTGATCTCTGTAGAGTGGAGATGACCTGTAATTCCAGGGGATCCCCAGGTCCACCTGGAGGCTGGCATCCCTACAGTAGTCAGCATTTCATCTCAAGGCCAAACGCTGGGGTTTCCCTCCCTTTCATTTCTCATTTGATGGCACTCATCAGAGCCTTCCTTCTGCTTGAGAGCCAGCTTGGTGTAATGATTAAGTGCACAGACTCTTGTCTGGAAGAACCAGGTTTGATTCCCTACTCTTCCACTTGCAGCTGCGGGAATGGGCTCTCGTAGGTCAGCCATAGCTCTCGTAGGAGTTGTCCTTGAAAGGAGAGCTGCTGTAAGAGCTCTCTCAACCCCACCCACCTCACAGGGTGTCTGTGGTGGGGGGAAGTTAAGGAGATTGTGACCACTCTGAGACTCTTAAGATTCAGAGTATAGGGTGGGATATAAATCCAATTTCTTCTTCTTCCATCCAAAGCAAAGGGAAGGGGGAAAGTCATGGTTCTCCTCCTTAGAATGCCTCCCCTCCCCTTAATCTTCCCAAACTCCAGGCCTTCCATTCCTTGGAAACTTCTAGACAAAATGTAGAACCTTTAGGTTTTCATACTAAGATAGTGGCTTGTTGAATAGACTTACTAAGTTACCTGCTAATTACAGTTTGCCCAATTACATCAATTCCCCACTGAAGGTTAACCTGCGAAATTAATTTTCAAAACCTTTGTCCTACCTGGGAAGGCTGTTTTAGGGCAGCCACAGCAGTGTGCAAATTAAACATTCATTTTCCAAAGCTGTAAATTTTGCACAAGTTAATGGTGGGAAATGGGGTGGCATAGCATGTCCTGTATGTCATTGGGTGCTGTGACATCACACAAATGTTCCTCCCACTATAGAATGCCATGATGTCACAGCACCCCAAGACATACAGGAAACACCCACAGACACATGCATTACTGGGGGGCAGGCTAGGACAATTCTGGAACATTTACAATGGTTTTAATATATTCCCACCTCTGTTAAAAGCTTCCCCCAGTAAGTGGGTCATCAGGAGGTTCACTTTGAAATACTTCATCAGTCTCTGAGAAGGTTTTTGTGGTCTCATTAAGTTGTCACAACTCAGTAGTTGTGGCTGCAAGCAGTGAAAGTCTTCTTAGGGTGACTTTTCTGACTGCAAAGGTTATTCTGGGAACCAAGTGAGAGAAATCTAAATGGGGCTTTTAAAGCCTGATGATACGTAGTTGGAGTGCACGACTGAAATGCACCGTGATAGCATTGGAGAAAATCGTTATCTGTTTGCTGACCCTGATTGCATCTTGAAAGCAAAGTGTGAGGGCCATTGCAGAAGTTACCTTTCTGGAATGGAGATTAGTAACGAATACATAAAGAATAGAGCTGCCAGCTAGCCAAAAAAACTGGGCTGGTTTACTCTTGTGCCTTTCACAGCACTCTGATCTGTCAGAACCAGCCAGTGAAGCTTTTTCATGCTATTATCAGCCAGTAATATCTGCCAATCAGGGCCAGATCTAGAGGGGGGCAGAGGGGGGGTGCTTGCCCCGGGCGCCGACAGAGGGGGGGGGGGCGCCAATTGGACATGGAGTCCATTGTATTGTATGGGACCATAAGACAGAATGGCCCAAAAGGGGGCATCATTTTTTAATTTTGCCTCCCCAATCAAGCAGCTTTTAGAGGAGCAGGAGTGAAGAAAAAAAGTGAAGTAGTAAAGGCTCATCTGGTATGAGTGTCGTCTTGTCCTTGGATTCACACAGCCTGAGAATAGGCTTGCCAGTGGGCCTGAAGTTCTCCTGGAATTGCAGCTGATCTCTAGATAGGTTGCTGGGTCCCCCTTGGCCACCAGTGGGGGATGGGGAAGTAGAGTTGCCAGATCCAGGTTGGGAATCTCCTGGAGACTTAGAGATGGAGCCTGGAGAGGACAGGGACCTCAGTGGGTGCAATGCCATACAGTCCACCCTCCAAAGCAACCATATTCTCCAGGGGAACCAATCTCTGTAGTCTGGAGATGAGCTGTAATTCCAGGGGATCCTCACCTGGAGGCTGGCATCCCTATCTCCAGACTAGAGACATCTAATTTCCTGGAGAAAATGGCTCCTTTGGAGGGTTCACTCCTCCACACGGAGCTTCATCCCCTCCACAAACTCTGCCCTCTTCAGGCTTCACCCTCAAATCTCCAGGAATTTTCCAACCCAAAGCTGCAACCCTAGAAGCTAATGTTTATACTGTCTTCCACTAAGTATACCTGAAATAAATATTACATAAATAAAAACACTGAACTTTCACATTTGACATTTTTTTTCTTCAACACATTGAGTTAGAGGTTTGTTTGTTTTTTAAAAAAAACATGAGCCTTAAAATGATTCTTGCTTCATTAATTTTGTAATCTGCATGCTGCATTTGCATTGCTCAGAATGCTCTGCTTTTGGTGGGTTATTTTGATTCAAGTGTACAGGTTCAGTTTTTCTGTCTGCTGTCGCTGCAGAGCACAGATCAAGCATATATGAATGCTAATAGATGCTGTGGACCTTGAGCAAGCCTGTCCTTTGAATGATTCTTATTTCTTCTTTGCTAAATATGGTCTGAGCACATGATATCCAGCAAGGACAAGCTTGGTAAATGGCTTCTAATTAAGCCACTGAAAGCTACTCTTGCTTGGAAGGAAGCCTATTGAGCATTTTGCAATTAGTAGCATTTTCTAGCACATCTTTGATGAATGTTGCCCATTGTACAGTAGTTTTTTAGTCCCATTTTTAAAAAGCAAGGAAAGGGTGGTGAATGGCTTAGGGAAATGAAGCTCTTTTGCAGTGAAAATAGTTAGCAGAAATGAGAGATTCCTCAGGGTGTTCACGACTGAGCTTTCCACATGTGCAATTCCCAGGCACTTGCCAGCTCCAGGATTGGAAATATATGGAGATTATGGAGGTGGAGTCTGAGGAGGTGGCGGACTGGGGGAGAGGGAGGTCTTCAATGGGATATAATGCCATAGAGACCACTTTTCAAAGCAGCCATTTTCTTCAGATGAACTGATCTCTGTTGCCTAGAAATCAGTTGTAAATCCAGGAGACCTCCAGGCACCATCTGGAGGTTGGCAACCTTACCCTTGATTGCAGGGTACTTAGGCCTCTCTATACATAGAAATAGATTGGACTTAATATTTTCCCAGAAGAAAATTAGAGGGGGAGGGGAGAAAAGAGCTTAAGTATTTTTATCTTCATTTATCTAACCAAAAGTACAGGGCAGGAGAAGGAAATGTAGTGGCCTTCTCAAATCTCATCGGAAGGAGTTCTAAAGGTGGTGGTGGGGAACAGTCAAAAAAGACCTTTCCTTGGTTCCCCAGAAAGCTAAGCTAAGGCTTGTTCTCAGACTTGGGCTGACCTCAAGTCTTAGGTTGGCTCATACAGCTGGTGGTGTTCCTTGCTTTAAAACATAACCAAAAGATAAATAACTGTGAACAACAAAATCACCAGCCTATAAAACTACTTCCTAACTCCAGAGTTTCCCATATTGAAAAAATAAAGTTTCTTTAAAATAATAGTGTTTAATGGTCCCATGAACAATAACAGTAGTTTTGTAACATGAGGCAGGGAGTTCTAAGTGCCAATGCCAACATATATCTTTTTTACTTATTTATTTATCTATCCCCAATGGGGACTCAAATCAGCTTCCAATGTTCTCCTCTCCTCTGTTTTCTCCTCACCACAAACCCTATGAGGTAGGCTGAGATTGTGTGTATAATATTCATATACATAACAGTGTGACTGACCAATGATCACTCATCAAGTTTCCAAGGCTGAGTGGGGATTCAAACTTGACTCTCAGATTCTAATCCAGGACTTTCACCACAGCTGGCTCTCCCAACATGGAGATGATGGAGGAGGAGGAGGAGAGCTGGGTTTATACCCTTACCATTAGTCTTGGAGTAGCTTAGAATCATCTTCCCTTCCTCTCCCCACAACAGTCACATTGTGAGGTAGGTGAGGCTGAAAGAGTTCTGAGAGAACTGTGACTGGCCCAAATTCACCCAGCAGGTTTCATGTGAAGTGGGAAAGCAAACCTCTCCAGATTAGAGTCCATGGCTCTTAACCACTACACCAAACTGGCTAGAAAAGGTGATGGCCCACTCTGGCATTAATGGCACTCAGACCAGAGAATGGATTACTTTAGTTCATTGGAGAACTACTTCACAGGGCTGTTGTGAGGATATTCACAATAGCTGAATGATGTACAAGATGGCTTTGTAAACAAAAGCAATAGCATCAGGTTGCCAGCTCTGGGTTGGGAAATACCTGGAGATTTGAGGGTGGAGGCTGGGGAGGGCAGGGGTTGTGGGGGAACTTCTGCAGGATATCATGCCATGGCATCCACCCTCCAAAGAAGCCATTTTTCCCCAGGGGAATTGATCTCTGTCATCTGGAGATCACTTGTAATAGCAGGAGATCTCCAGGTCCCACCTGGAGACTGGCAACCATAATGCAGTAGATAAAGGTTTGAGAAAGAAGGTCTTGTTCAGTGCTCTAGATTTATGCCATTTTTAATATCTGAGCCATGAATTCAAGAACAATATTAAATGAGAACAATGAAATAAAGAACCAAGCCTATCTCAATATGCAGTGCCAGCTGCATTCATTTCGGGACTTAATTTACATGATCGCATTCTCACTGAAAATTGTTTTATGACATTTAATTATCCCTGTGTGTCTCATGGAGAGGCCTGAGCAAATTCTGAGGAGCAGTATTACAGGGAAATGACATCGCAGTGGAGAATAACGGCATGCCACACCCTGATGGTCTAATGAGGGCATTTGGACCCCACAGCTTTTCTGTTGGCCCAGGAGCCACTGCAGGTAAAAACAGATGGTTTCCTTTTGTCTTTAAATGTCCCCACGCCAGACTAGAATAGAGAAACTGATATGGAAGTTTGCAGACTGTGATGCTTGATTAGGGTTGCCAGGTCCCTGGTTGGGGCAGAGGTTTCCCCATTTTCGGGAGCTCCAATCTGCCACCAGCCAACTGGCTGGAGCTCCAATCTGCCACCAGCCAACTGGCTGGTGGGGGAAGCCCCACCCCCAAACAGCCCCCTCCTGCATCGACATTGTTGGCACAATGACATCACTTCTGCGTAACATCATTGCACCAATAATGTCGCAGGCAGTGACTTCACCCTGCCCTGCCCACTCCCGGAAGCCTCCCTCCCACCAGCCAAATAGATCTGGCAACCCTGCTCTTAGTGGTCTCTGAAGACCTGATTGAAATCACTGCTAAACCATGGGGAGTCACTTCACCCAAATGCCTCGCCACTTAAAGCTATACTCATACATTTGGGGTTTTAGTATCTCCCTTTCCTTTATTTGCAATCTCTTGACCTGGAGCAGGAGTCGCCAACCTTTTTGAGCCTACAGGCACCTTTGGAATTCAGACACAATGTGGTGGGCAGAGCCACACAATAGCTGTTGCAGGAGGTATAGCCTGTCATAAAATGGCTGCCACAGCTTACCTTCAGTCATACAGTGAGGATGCTTGTGCTGCTTTGGCACCTGCTACCAAAGCAACAGTTTTCAAAAATCTGCACAGCCAATCAAATTTCCAGTGGCCAATCAGAAGCTTGCTAGGCAAAAGCTCCACCTGGCCCTGCCAACTTTGGCAGATGCCAGGAAAGGTGTAGGCAGGTGTCCTAGCATCCATAGGCACCACATTGGTGGCCCATAATCTAGAACAAAGGTTTACAGTGATCTCTGGCTGCATGCTAACTATAACAGGAATAGCCACATATATTTAATTATAGTTCTGCCCCATTCATGTGTAAAGTGGAGGTATATTTTCATTTGAAATGAGCCATTGTAGATGAGGCAATGCCCCCCCTTTGCCCATCACCTCTAGTGTCTCAGATAGCAGTGACTGAATAGCTCTTTTAGGGTCAGATTATATAGGATGGTAGAGTTCTGTCATTGGGCATCTTGCCTTGTTTTTGGCTTTAAAATGCAGGTGTGGGAAAGGGGAAGAATGGGCAGTGTGGATAGGCAAGTGCACTGGAAAGGAGATATTGAACTCTTTGCCTTCATGCCTCATTCAATACCCCCGACTGCTTTTCATCCCACTCAAAAAAGAGACAAGTGCCTGCATTGTGCCTGTCTTTTTTTCTCTACTGGAGCTATAAGCTGCTCAGAAGATCCATTTTCAATCAGAGAAAAAATACCAGGAGAAGGAAGAGCTGCCCCTCACTTCTGGATCACACAGCTGCAATCCATATTGAGGGGGATTGCCTTTTGGGGCCAAAAGATGTCAGGAGATCCACAGTGGCATCCTAAGCAGAGAGGAAAATAACAGAATGGGAAAGACAAGAGATCTCTTTAAGAAAATTGGAGAAATCAAGGGAATGTTTCATGCAAAGATGGCCATGATAAAGGACAAAAACGATAGGGACCTAACAGAAGCAGAAGAGATTAGGAAAAAGTGGCAAGAATACACAGAAGAATTGTACAAGAAGGATCTCAATGTCCTTGACAACCATGACGGTGAAATCACTGACCTCGAGCCAGACATTCTGGAGTGTGAAGTCAAATGGGTCTTAGAAAGCATTACTAACAACAAAGTGAGCGGAGATGATGGTATCCCAGTTGAGCTATTCAAAGTCCTAAAAGACAATGCTGTTAAAGTGATGCACACATTATGTCATCAAATTTTGAAAATGCAACAGTGGCCACAGGATTGGAAAAGATCAGTTTATATTCCAATCCCAAAGAAGGGTAATGCCAAGGAACTATCGCACCACTTCACTCATTTCACATGCCAGCAAGGCTTCAGCAGTATGTAAATCGGGAGCTACCAGAAGTTCAAGCTGGGTTTCAGAGAGGTAGAGAAACTAAAGATCAAATTGCCAACATTCCCTGGATTATGGAGAAAGCACGGGAATAAAGAAAAACATCCATTTCTGTTTCATTGTCTTTGCTAAAGCCTTTGATTTTGTGGATCACAACAAACTGTGGCAAGTCCTTAAAGAGATGGAAGTACCAGACCACCTCACATGTCTCTTGAGAAACCTATATAAGGGTCAAGATGCAACTGTCAGAACAGGATATGGAGCAACTGATTGGTTCAGAATAGGAAAGGGGGTTCGACAAGGATGTATATTGTCACTCTGCTTATTTAATTTATATGCAAAGTACATCATGCGGAATGCTGGCCTGGATGAAGCACAAGCCAGAATTAAGATTGCTGGGAAAAACATCAACAACTTCAGATATGCAGATGATACCACTCTAATGGCAGAAAGTGAGGAGGACCTAAAGAACCTCTTGTTGAGGGTGAAAGAGGAGAGCACAAAAGCTTAGGTATAATGTTTATTATTTAGAGAGCACCTAACAGCCAGTATCTGTTTTGATTGTGGGTTATCTTATTGGAATGTACTGATTGCCTCTACGTACTTCTGGTTCAGAAATATCAAATGTGTCACTTTTAAAAATGACTCTTAAGGAACAAATGTCAACCACGCTGGAAGCTTGAAATACTGTGCCTCTACAGAGAACTTAACTGATTGTGTCTGGCATGCTAACTGTAGGCAGAAACTGCATGTTTCGGAATAGTGGCCTTCATATCCATAATTAGCAGGGCCTTTTTTGTAGAAAAAGCCCAGCAGGAACTCATTTGCATATTAGGCCACACTATCTCACATGTAGGCTTGAAACTCAACATCAAAAAAACTAAGATCATGGCATCCGACCCCATCACAACTTGGCAAATAGAAGGGGAAGATATGGAAGTAGTAACAGAGTTCACATTTCTGGGGTCAAAGATCACTGCAGATGGTGACTGTAGCCATGAACTTAAAAGACATTTGCTCCTTGGCGAACCTGGGCAGTATAATAAGCAGAGACATCAGCCTGCCAACAAAAGTCCGTATAGTCAAAGTAATGGTAATGTATGGCTATGAGAGCTGGACCATAAGGAAGGCCGAGCACAGAAGAATAGATGCTTTTGAGCTGTGGTGCTGGAGAAGAATCTTGAGAGTCCCTTGGTCCTAAGGGAAATCAACCCTGACTGTTCCCTGGAAGCTCAAATACTTTAGCCACCAAATGAGAAGGGAGCACTCACTGGAGAAGACCCCGATGCTGGGAAAGAGAGAAGGCAAAAGAAGAAGGGGACAGCAAAAGATTAGATGGATGGACAGCATTACTGATGTAACTAACACGAATTGGAGCAGACTTCAGAGGATGGTAGAAGACAGGAGGGTCTGGTGTGACTTTGTCCATGGGGCTGCAAAGAGTCAGACTCAACTGTGCGACTGAACAACAAAAAAAACTTCAGAGGACTTAGAGAGGTTAACCGTTTAGGGTTGCACTGTTAATCACGGGAAGTCCAATATTATGTATATTTGGTGTTGACATTTCCATGTTTCACTAATATATTGAGCATAGATAGACAACCAGACAGTAATGAATTTTACACTTTTCTTTCTACAAATTTCTCACTTCAAAACAATTTGAGTCATTAATTTATGCCATTTGGGAGGTGAGTAAAATAAATGGGAATGCCTTCTACACAAAGCCCCCCCCCCCCAAAAGCGCCACCTTAAATCTTTGCAAAGCTGCAGTGAGGGGAAAAGGACAACATTCAGCATCTTGTTGTTTGCTAAAGAATCCCGGGCTGTTTCCAAGGTAACAGATCTCATCCTTTAGAAACCCCTGCCTTGGTTCCACTAAACTTAAATGCCTCTTTTTCTCCCTCTCCCTGGCCTCTTGGAAAATTTCACTTTTAACAGACAGGTCCACACTTCTGATGTTGCTCCCCCTTGTTCCAAGATAAAGGTAAATAGGAGGTAGTTAATATTTAAACTGTTAAATGAGGCCACTGCAGTGCTGCGTTCTTGGAGAGGCATTGTTGGTCCTGATGACCAGCACTTAAACAAATTGCTCTTGTAAACCAGGTAGATTAATATTGCACCTGTTCCTGAGTGTCTGCTCTCTTGCTCACAGTGGCTTTCTTTGTTCTGCTTTGATGCAGCTAGAAGAGAAAACAAGCCTGTACTAGGAGAAACAATGAGGCCCTGCCAATAAAGGATACATAGTACACAATCATACAGGTTATTTTTAGGACTCACTCCCATATTCTTTTGCTGCTGAAAACTAACAGTAAAACTTAAAACCTCCAAACAAGCCTTCCGAGCCAGGTGAGCCACAAGCCCTATCCAGCCCACCAAGGATTTTCACTTACCCTCCCTTTGGAAGAGTTGCTACATAGTCGTCATGCAGCATTAGAGAGCGAGGAGAGATGCTGCAGCAATCAGATATGGGATTTTGGCCTTTATGTTGCTCATCTCCTAGCTTTGAACTATTTCAGGGTACATTTATCTAGAAATAATTTCTGAGTAAATTATTTATATCTTGGAAGCTAAGCAACATTGGCACCTGGCTAGTACTTGGACAGGAGACCACCAAGGAAGTCCAGGGTTGCTACACAAAGTAAGCAATGGCAAGCCACCTCTGTTCAACTCTCACTTTGAAAATCCTGTGGAGTTGTCATAAATCAGCTGTAATTAGATAGCACTTTCTGCCATCACCATTGTAGGGATGCAGGGGTCCAGGTCTCTGACCAGAGCCAAATGTGGTTTTCAGTTGCCCCAGGGGAACCAATGATGTCCTCAGATCTGGAGTGGGGAAGGGGCTTCCATCACCTTATTCCTCCTCATCATCACCTCAGATTCTTCACTCCTCCACAACCTGGCAAAAATTTCTTCCATAGTTGCCAACAAGCTTGGGGGGGGCGGAGAGCAGGAACTTATAGGGACACAGTTCCGGCTGGCTTGGCATTTTGCCGTCCCCTTCTTCTTTTACCTTCTGTCTTTCTCATCATCAGGGTCTTCTCCAGTGAGTGCTCCCTTCTCATTTGGTGGCTAAAGTATTTGAGCTTCCAGGGAACAGTCAGGGTTGATTTCCCTTAGGACCGACTAATTTGATCTTCTTGCAGTCCAAGGGACTCTTGAGATTCTTCTCCAGCACCACAGCTCAAAAGCATCTATTCTTCTGTGCTCGACCTTCCTTATGGTCCAGCTGTCACATTCATACATTACTACTGGGAATACCATCACTTTGACTATATGGACTTTTGTTGGCAGGGTGATGTCTCTACTTTTTATTATACTGCCCAGGTTCGCCATAGCTGTCCTCCCAAGGAGTAAATATCTTTTAAGTTCATGGCTACAGTCACCATCTGCAGTGATCTTGGATCCTAGAAATGTAAAGTCTGTCACTACTTCCATGCCTTCCCCTTCTATTTGCCAATGTGTGATGAGGCTGGATGCCATGATCTTAAGTTTTTTTTTATGTTGAGTTTCAAGCCTACTTTTGTGCTCTCCTCTTTCACCCTCAACAAGAGGTTCTTTAGGTCCTCCTCACTTTCTGCCATTAGAGTGGTATCATCTGCAAATCTGAGGTTGTTGATGTTTTTCCCAGCAATCTTAATTCCGGCTTGTGCTTCATCCAGGCCAGCATTCCACATGATGTACTCTGCATATAAATTAAATAAGCAGAGTGACAATATACATCCTTGTTGAACTCCTTTTCCTATTCTAAACCAAGCAGTTGTTCCATATCCCATTCTGACAGTTGCTTCTTGACCCTTATACAGATTTCTCAGGAGACATGTGAGATGGTCTGGTACTTCCATCTCTTTAAGGACTTGCCACAGTTTGTTGTGATCCACACAATCAAAGGCTTTAGCATAGTCAATGAAACAGAAATAGACGTTTTTCTGATACTCTCGTGCTTTCTCCATAATCCAACAAATGTTGGCAATTTGATCTCTAGTTCTTCAACCTCTCCAAAACCCAACTTGAACTTCTGGTAGTTCCCGATTTACATACTGCTGAAGGCTAGCTTGTAGGATCTTTAACATGATCTTGCTAGCATGTGAAATGAGTGCAATGGTGCGATAGTTTGAACATTCCTTGGCATTACCCTTCTTTGGGATTGGAATATAAACTGACCTTTTCCAATCCTTGCATTTTCCAAATTTGTTGACATAATGTGTGCATCACTTTAACAGAATAATCTTTTAGGGCTTTGAATAGCTCAACTGGGATACCGTCATCTCCGCTCACTTTGTTGTTAGCAATGCTTTCTAAGGCCCATATGACTTCACACTCCAGGATGTCAAAAGCTTAGAAATGTGTGATTAAGGAATACACTTCATAATCAGCTTAGAGTTTCTGTCCTCCCAAATAATTTGTTATCATCTGCAAAACTTGCATCCTTGCTATGCTGCCTGACTCCAGATAATTTGTGTAAAAAATTAATCAGCACAGCCCTAGTACATATGCTTGGAGTCTTGCGTGTTTACTTCCTTCCACTCTGCAACCCACCTTTTTATTTCAATTCTCTGGCTCCTAATTTGTAAGCCCATTCCAGTCTGTCTTATCAGATGTCTTAACAGTTGGCACATGTTTACATGAGATGTGTTCAAAGTATTTTTAAAAAAAGGTATTTAAAAGCTGCAAAAAGACAGCCAAATTCAGATTTTGAAGATGGGGAAAGAGTTTGAGCAGAAAGAATATGGGCTCCTAAAACATAAGCAATTCCTAAAATATCCAAAATTTCCAGGCTTGTGCACGTCTAGTTTTGTATATTACAGTTTAATCATTACGACCCTGGAAACAGGTCAGTTATTAGATGTGTTGATGAATTCTGGCTGAAGCAGAATGCAGGACAGATTTTGTGTAACTAGACATGCTACTGATTCTGACCAGTTTTTTGGCACCAAGAGACCCTATTAGGTCTCTGGAGAAGCAGGGAAACTCAGGGCATTCGTTCATGCAGAGCATATGCATATGACGTCATATCCATCAACCTTGCACTTGGAAGTGATACTATACTCACCATGCTGCCAATTTTTATGGTAAAGACCATAGAGATTGGGGAAATCCCTAGAGTATCATCCAGAAGTGAGGTCATGTTCCCCTCTGAAACTCCAACCTCCCCAAGCACTACCCCAATATATATATCTGCAGTCTTTTCCCCCAAACACAACCCTGCCTGCCCAATACAAACTACCGGTGGGCATTTTCTGCATGATATTGCATACACAACATTAATAGAATTGCAGCTGTAACCATCCCAGATGTGGTGACTGATGGCACTAAATCCTCTGCCAATGATCCTCTGCCAATGATGCACAGCTGGTACTTGTGTTTGGTTGCATTAGCTGCCATTTTAAATTATGGAACTATTTCTATGCTACCCTTGGTTGACCTCCCATTGCCTCCTTGAGAGGATCATCATTCTCCAGAATGTGATTTAACTCTCTTCTGATGTGCTGCAGTATTTTCAGCTGAGAGGCATAGTTGATTATAAAAGGTTTCATGTTGTTCCTTTGATGCTATTATAGTTCTTCCCAATGTATGAGTCTTGCTTTTGCAATATGATTACCGACAGTCTTAGGAGGGTACCTTACATTTAAGAATGCTCTTCTCAGGTGCTATATATGCTGCATCTTGGCTACTTTTGATCTCACTCCCCAGCAGGTGAACTTATATGGGGAATCCTCTTCCATAATGGGGTACATATCGATGCCAAATGAACCACACCAACATTATTTCAACATGTCTGTGCAGTAAAGTTAGCTTTCCCACACAGTCAAATAAACAGATGGAGGAGAAGTCTGCTGTTCAATGACATTCCAAGAAATCACCATGCATCATTTGGAAGCCTGAAATCCCAGTCATGAGATCCGGCATGTTGTAGTGGTTAGATTGTTGGACTAGGGTCTGGCAGAACCAGAATCAAATCCCCACTCCACCATGGAAATTTGAGCCAGACAGTCATTCTCTTCCAGCTGATCTAACCTCACAGGGTTGCTATGAAAATACAGTGGAGGAAGTGAGAATAACATGCACTGCCCCAAGGTGCTTGGAAGAAGAGTCAGATAGAAATGTAACTAAATAAAAAAAAAGTGGTTTTAAAATAGTTTTGGTAGTATTTACTGCTGGCATCAGAAACTGCAGCACTTGAGGCTAGCCTGGTAAACTTCCAGGGGGTGTGCATGTGTCTTTGCTTAGGCTGAGTACAGAAGGGAGTGAAGGTGAGCAAGATCAATCCCTGAAATTGACTACTGGTAAGGATAGAATAGATCTCAAAAGCTAAGCAGGATCAGCCCTGGTTAGTGCTTGAATGGCAGACCACCAAGAAAGTTCATGGTCATGACACAGAACCAGGCAATGGCAAACCACCTCTGAACATCTCTTGCCTTGAAAACCCTGTGGGATTATCATAAATCAGCTATGACTTGAAGGCACTTTTCACCACCACCACCACAAAGCCTCTGGATTAGACAGCACAGTATAAATAGCCATTTCCTGCTTTTGCTTGGAGCAACACTTTCTGCCCGATGCCTGTACTTCAATCTCTCCCTCCCACCAGTGTCCTCCAGGATCTTAAGCTGTACATCATGCCCTCAAGATTTGCGTTTTCTTGACCCTCATAGATATGCCAGTCCATGAGAAGAAAGCCATCTAACTCAAATGCGGTGGGTGATTTGCACCCAGAGGAACGTTTATTGCCCCCCTCCCATTATTGCCTCAATGTGTTGTGCCTAGTGACTGTAAATATTGAATACTTTCCCCCTACACTTTACCGTATGACTTTTTATCTAGTTTCTGATCCATGACAGTTTTGCCTCTCAGCTCACGGCTACTTATCTTTTCCAATCCCTTCCTGCAAGGACCTTGTCAAGAACTTGTTAAAAGTCTAAATGAATTATGTCACCCATGTGATTCTTCAGTAATGGAAACTGTTCAGCCTTCACAGAAAGAAAGCTCCCTTTCAGAAAAGAATCCTCCTGCCCTCCATGGCAAAGCCCTCCAGGAGGGGGTTATTGCTCATGGTGGAAAGAAGAGGATGCAGTAGTGGCTGCAGAACAGTGAAGCTCTAAACTAATCTCACCCAGAAATCTTGCAAGCTCTGTTGCTTTGTTCCAGATCTTGTGAGAATTTGTGCAAGAGGCGAAAAGTAGCACTTACAGAAGCGCCTTTCCTGCCACACAAAGCAATAATCTGGCCACCTGACAGCAATGCAGTGTGAATTCTGTAAATTTAGGGGGAGGTATTTGTGAATTTCCTGCATTGTGCAGGGGGTTGGACTAGATGACCCTGGGACTCCCTTCCAACTCTATGATTCTATAATCTATGGCAAAGAAGTAATGCAACCAGTCCATCTGGGCAGAAGACCTACCTGGGCTTTGATTGTTCATTCTTTGGAGGGGCCAGGAGGGGATTTTTATTATCAGTTCTGATTGGTTGTTGGGAAAGCAGGAGTTTTCTTTGGAGAGGGGGTTGTCTTCCAAGAGATACAGCATGATAACAAGCAATAATCATTCTCTTTTCTAAGTTTTCCCCATTCTCAATGTGCTCTTTCCCAAACCCATTCAACTGCAATCTTTTTGGAGGGAATGCAGTCCAGGCATCTTAGCACACCATCTCGAAGGCATGGTGTGCATTTGCTTGCCCTGCAAAGGTCCTACCTACATTAGTACCATTTGCTCCATCCTCTCAAGGTCACTCACATAGAATCAAACTACACATTCCCTGAAACCAACTTACTTTCCCCTCAGTTACATAGTGGCTGTAGGAGAAGGCATTAAAGCAACCAGGAGTCCAGCTGAACTTGTGACAATAGGCAAGGGGAAGAGGGGCTTCTGAAGTCCTTTCAGTACCATTTTTCTGAGCCAAAACAGCTGTGGAGAGGGAGCAATTTGCCCATCTTTAGAGCCGCACTTGCACAGAATTCTCCACATATCCAGCTCCGGAAAATGGCAGGGAACCTGGACTCAACTTATCAAAAAGTGTAATGTGTAGTTTGACCCATAGCTGAAGCAATTGAAGAGTCTGTGGCAGACTTCCTGGTGATTCACATGGGATATCTATGTCAAACCTGACTTTTCCTTGCAAGGTAAAAGGTTTGCAACTCATCAGATCTAGCCCAGAGTGAGCTGTGAGGTACCAGGGAGGATGTCTTATCAGTGTCAGGCTTCCTGCACAGCTCAGAAGGAAAGGACCATCACTAGGTCTTCCACACTGGTCTAAGCAAGTATCTGCCTTCTTCTTCCTGCATCACAACCCTCTAATTTGACATCGGGGTGCAAGTAGTTCTGTTCTTGTGATTGTGTGCAAAGGGTGTTTTGTTTTCTTTGACTGTTTTTGCACTAGGGCTTGTTCCGAGTGGAGAGCCCTTTTGCTCCCGGGGCTTCTCTCCATTTTCGCACAAGCTGTCATGGAGCTGCAAGTTGGCTTGCCATTCTCCCATGGCAATTCATTAGAAAACATTTGGGCTATGATTGCCTTTGCTTTAAGAATTTGCTAAGAGATTTATTGCAGCTTGAAGAAGCTCTCTGTTAAGATGTCTATTCCAGCTTGAATAAGCTCTCTACCAAGAGGTGTATTGCAGCTTGAAGTTCTCTGCTAAGAGGTTTTATAGCTTGAAAAAGCTTTTTGCGAAACAAGGGTATTAGCACAACCTTGTCCCTTTCCTCTTTGAAAATTGAATTATTTGGCTGCATCCATTGAGAGACATTCATCATTTGGAATATCTTACCAAGATTACATGGAAAAGCTGGACAATTTTACCATATAAAGGAAAAGAACTCTTGGTGTAAATGCTTCCTTTTGTTCTAAGGACTGAGTATTATGGTTGTTTTTATGAAAGTAATATATGTGGGTCAAATACAATTATTTATATATGAATGGTTCTTCTTGTTTATGTAATTTGATATAGAAGCTGGTTTCATGTGGGGCTTTTTGCTTTTTGTTTCCTTATTCTCCCATGGCAAGCAGAAACCACTTGTAAGAGGATCTTGCTTGCTGCAGAAAAGCAGCGGGCCAACTCGCAGCCCCTGTTTCACGTTCTCAGGGCACAGGCAGGCAGGAGACTCTTCCAGGTCTGTTAACTCTTTCAGCTCCTCCTCATCAGACTCATGACACTATCCCCCCACAGAACACCGCCCCCCCACCCCACAGACAGGCCAGGTCAGTCAGGGTAGGCCGTGTGGAACTGCTGCACGAGGTCAGGGGTGTGTAGGTTGTCCGCGGGGTCCCATGAACGGACCTCGGGCCATAGCCTTTCCAGTCCACAAAGCCAGTCCAAGGTCAAAGTCCAGGAATTCAAGCAGGAGCAAAGTCACCAATGCAGAATCACAAACCAGAATCAGAAGTCAATGTCCAAAAGCCAAAAGTTCAGGGTGCCAAGGAAATCAAGCAGGTCAGGATCAGGACTCAGAAAGGAACGTGAATAAGCCAGAGAATAGACTTGTTGCTTCCACAAGCAACTGATTGGACTGATTGGATTTTATGATGTTGTGAGCCGCCCTGAGTCCGCTTGCGGAGAGGGCGCGATATAAATTGAAAGTAATAAATAAATTGAAAGTAATAAATAAATAAATAAACAAGGATACCAGGTCCTGGGTGGGAGCTATATGGGAGTCTCAATCAGCCTGCTCCCTGGGTGGCAGTGACTCTGCTAGAACTCAGGGCTGAGAGATCTGAAGCACCGGTGTGCCTCATGTCTTCACTCTGAAAGTTCTTTCCGGAGCCTGTTTCAAACTCATGAGTTGGGAGGAGGAGAGCTTGGAGGAGATTGATCGTAAACAGCTGACACTGGTGCTGGGAGAGTGATTGATGGGCCAGCTGCTGTTTGTTCAGCTGAGGAACTGGCTGGCAACTCTTCCAGGTCTGTTAACTCTTTCAGCTCCTCCTCATCAGACTCATGACACTATCCCCCCACAGAACACACACACCCCCGCCCCACAGACAGGCCAGGTCGGTCAGGGTAGGCCGTGTGGAACTGCTGCACAAGGTCAGGGGCATGTAGGTTGTCCGCGGGGTCCCATGAACGGACCTCAGGCCATAGCCTTTCCAGTCCACAAAGTACTGGAGGTCCCCACGGTGGATTCTGGAGTCCAGGAGCTGATGGACCTCATATTCCTCCTTGTCATCGACCAGGACAGGAGGAGGTGGTGCTGGAGGTGGCGGTCGGATGTCCGGTGGTGTAGCAGGAACAAAAAGGAACTGGTGGAAGACTGGATGGATGCGAAGGGTGGCCGGCAGCTGTAGCTGGAAAGCAGCGGGGTTGATTTGGTCCGTGATCAGGCAAGGCCCCGCAAAGCGAGGGTCCAGCTTGCGAGACTGGCCAGGCCAACGCAGGTGGAGAGCCAGACGTGGTCCCTGAGCTTCAGTGGGGGCCCCACCTGTCGCTTTCGATCGGCGGCTGTCTTGTAGGCCTTTTTAGCCTATTGGAGTTGCTCTTGGAGCAAGTCCTGGAGAGCCCGGAGTTCCTGCAGGTGCGCATCAGCAGCAGGGACTGCTGTGGGGGGCAGGACTGCGGGGAAGAAGTGAGGGTGGTACCCATAGGTGGCAGCAAATGAGGTTTGTTGCGTGGACGCATGTATGGCATTGTTGTAGGCAACTCTGCGAGGGGTAGCAAGGCGGCCCAGTCATCCTGCTAGTAGCTGATGTAACAGCACAGGTATTGTTCCAGCGTGGCGTTGGTGCATTCGGTCTGCCCATAAGTTTGGGGATGGTAAGCTGAGGACAAATGCACCTGAGTGCCTAAGCTGGAGTGCAGGGCTTGCCAGAATTCAGAGGTGAACTGGGGGCCTCGTTCTGAGATCAAGTGTGTCGGGAGCCCGTGCAGGCAAAAGACCTGCTGGAGGTAGAGCTGGGCTGTTTCAGGAGCCGTGGGTGGCGTGGGACATGGATCAAAGTGAGCCATCTTGGTGAAGAGGTCCACCATCACCAGGATGCAAGTGTGCCCCTTGGACCCAGGGAGCTTGGTGATAAAGTCCAGGGAGACGGTGTCCCAGGGTCCTGCAGGCATGGGTAAGGGATGCAAAAGCCCTGGGGGCTTGGCTGGTACATCCTTGGCCCGCCGGCAGACTTCACAGGAACCGACATAGCAGGCCACGTCGGCACAAAAGCAAGGTTATCAAAACTCCCACAGGAGCAGGTGAAGGGTCTGGTGTTGGCCAAAGTGCCCCGCAGGAGGGGAGTCGTGGGTCAGGCGGAGCACGTCAGCCCAGAGGGATCCTGGAGGCACGTATAGGTGCCCACAGTGCAGGAGGAGACCTTGGCAGGTAGAGAGGTCCCCGGCCGGGCCATCTTGCACTTCCAGGAGAGCCAGTTTGGTGTAGTGGTTAAGTGTGCAGACTCTTATCTGGGAGAACCGGGTTTGATTCCCCACTCCTCCACTTGCACCTGCTGGAATGGCCTTGGGTCAGCCATAGCTCTGGCAGAGGTTGTCCTTGAAAGGGCAGCAGCTGTGAGAGCCCTCTCCAGCCCCACCCACCTCACAGGGTGTTTGTTGTGGGGGAGGAAGGTAAAGGAGATTGTGAGCCGCTCTGAGACTCTTCGGAGTGGAGGGCGGGATATAAATCCAATATCTTCTTCTTCTTCTTCTTCAGGAGGCGTTGCTGAGCACAGGGGTCTTGGGCCTGGCTGGCCTGGATGTCTGCAGCCAAGGTCAGGCAAGTCGTGGTGGCAGCAAAGACCGAGGGTGCAAGGATGAGCCCAGTTGGGGTCTCCTCCATTAGAGGCACAGCATACTCCAGTTTTCAGGAGAGGGTGTCCGCTTTCCGGTTCTGGTTCTGCAGGATGTAGGTATTCCGGAAGTCAAACCAGGAAAAGAAGAGGGACCACCGAATCTGACACTGGGTGAGGCGTCGAGCAGTCTGTAGATGCTCCAGGTTCCAATGGTCAGTCAGGACCTGGACAGGGTGGCGGGCCTCTTCAAGGTGATGCCTCCAAACCTCGAAGGCGGTCTTGATGGCCAGAAGTTCCCACTTCCAGATGGTGTAGTTGCGCTCTGCAGGCGTCAGCTGCCACGAGTAGTATGCGCAGGGTTGTAGCGGCTGGGAGGGGTCCTCCTACTGGGATAGCACTGCGCCGAGGGCCACACTGGAGGCATCGGTTTCTACTGTGAACGGCAGCTGCGGGTCTGGGTAACGCAGGAGCGGCCTGGTGGTAAAGCAGGTTTTCAGGGTGATGAAGGCATGGTCTGCCTCTGGAGTCCAGTGAAATGGCTCTTTGGCCCAGAGGAGCTGGGTCAGAGGCGTGGTTACGTCGGCATAGGCAGGGATGGATTGGCAGTAATAATTGGAAAAACCAAGGAACCGCTGTACGTCCTTGCGGTTCCATGGCATCTGCCAGGTCAGGACCGCCTTGACTTTGTTCGGGTCCATCCGAGTCCCATGGGGTGAGACGATGTGGCCAAGGAGCTCGATTGCTGTTAAGTCAAAGACACACTTCTCTAACTTGGCGTAGAGACCATGCTCGTGCATGCGTTGCAAGACCTGGCGGACGTGCCCTGCATGCTAGGTGGGGCCTTGGGAATAAATTAAAATGTCATCTAAATAAATGATCACAAAGTGGTCGAGCAGGTCGTGGAAGATGTCATTCATCAGCCTTTGGAACACAGCGGGGGCATTGGTCACGCCGAAGGGCATCACGAGATACTCGTGCTGGCCATAGCGGGTCCAGAAAGCCATCTTCCATTTGTCTCCTGCACAGATCCGCACCAAGTTGTACGCACCCCGGAGGTCCAGCTTGGTATAGACCTGGGCCCCCTTAAGGTGATCCAGTAGTTCTGGGATCAGTGGCAAAGGATAGCGGTCCCAGACGGTGATTTTGTTCAGGGCCCAGTAGTCATTGCAGGGCCGGAGCTCACCGCCTTTCTTCTTGACAAAGAGAACAGGGGTTGACAGCGAGGATGTGGATGGCCAGATGAAACCCCGTTCCAGGTTTTTGGTGAGGAAGTCCCGCTAGGCTGCTAGTTCCAGTTTGGACATGGGGTAGAGCCGCCCCATAGGCAGGGGTGTCCCTGGTATCAAATTGATGGCGCAATCATAGGGCCAGTGCGGCGGGAGCTGGTCGGCCCCCTTCTCCTCAAAGACATTGACAAAGTCTGTGTAGGCCGGGGGAAGTAGAGGACCAGCAGTCGGGGCAGCGGCGGACAGAGTGGCCGACTGGGCCTGGTGAGGACAAGGGTTCTTGAAGCTCAGCTTTCCCTGTGCCCAGTCCACGAGGGGGTTGTGCTTTATGAGCCAGGAGAGTCTCAGAATGAGGGGAAAACAGGGCATGCAAGCAACATCAAATTGTACTTGCTAGTGATGGTGTTGGATCTGGACCGTGACTGGGTGGGTCTCCTGGGTCACCAGAGCGGAGGAGGCACCAGTCGATGAATTCGACCAGGGTCAGGGTATCTTTGTCCTGCAAAGGAATTTGGTGTTGCTTCACAAAGGCCACATCGACAAAGCAGCGGGTGGCCCCGGAGTCAACCATGACGTAGACGAACATCCAGTGCCCGTGCAGCAAGCCAAGTGTGACCGGTATGAGGAACAGGCCCTGGCTGGTAACGTAGGGTTCAGGACCTGGCTAGATGCCCCAAGTCAGGGGGTCCACTCTGACTTGGGGCTGGTCTTTTACTGGCGGCAGTGGCATGGTATTGGGCTGGGTGCGCTTGGCAGGGCAGCCGGAGGAGAAGTGCTCCATAGTACACTCAGAGATTCTGTGAGCGGCGCTGTGCTTTTTCCTCTGGAGTTGCATGGGCTCGGGGTCATCAGTCTCGGGACTGGTGTGCATCAGGGTTGTCACTATTGCTGGGCGGTGTGGCAGCTGAGAGGGACAGGCGCTGCTTCACGCGTGGCGGCGGCTTTCCAGGCAGCCATCGATGCGGAGACACAGCATGATTAGGCCTTGCAGCGTGGCCGGTTGGTCTACTCGTGCCAGCTTATCAAGGACTTTGTTAGCCAGCCCCTCCATATACTGGTCCATGAGGTCAGCCTCATTCCAGGCCAGGTCTCAGGCCAGAAGCTTGAACTCAGTGGAGTACTGGGAAACCGATTGGCGGTGGCTGCTTGCTGGGGGTTGCTGCTTGCTCTCCACCCGGAATAAGCCTTGTCCAAAATCAGTCTTTCTGTTTTGCTTTTCTTCTTTTACTCCAAAAGAATGGGCATTCATTTCTTGGGGGTATGAGGAAGGTATTGTGTGTTTCCAATGTGTCCTATGCTCCTAAAGCATAATTGAGGCCGTTATTTCAATAAAGGACATATAAATATTAGTCTGCTGTGGAAGCCAGCCACATCTAGATTTCTTTGTGGGTCATTAATCTAGAACTGGGGGTGGGTGGGAAGAACACAGAGGAGACTTAATCCTGTTGCCATCCTGAGAAAGAGAACAGAAGGCAGGGTCCGCCCCCCTGCGGGAAACTCCAGTCTCAGCGGCTGCACAACCATGCCAAGTCTTGATGCTGGCCCTGGCTTTGGGACTTGAGGAGGACTGTGAATGCAGCTGTTGTTCCTTTTGAACAGAACCTTTTCCCCAGTGCTCTTCAAATCCTTCCACTGTTGAAGGAAGCATTTGATTTGACATGTAAAAGGATGAGATTCTGTTGCCCTGCTAAACAATGCCTGTTGCTCAGAAGAGCTGTGCTTGGGTCCTGTTGCCAATGTCTTTTGCCACTCTTGGACTTGGTTTGGTTTTAGTTCTCAGGCAGTGGAGGAAATAGTAGGGGGCCTTTTATGGAATCCCACCAATCTGACCCTCTGTGGCTTTCTAGGTCCAACTGTAAAAGGACTGTTATCCATGGTAGGGAGTGCCACATGTAATTTGAGCATATCTTAAGTATCCCTTCCTCACAGGCCATTTAGCTATATATTTCCTTCTAGGTTCTTTCTATCGAAAGTCATGGTTACATCATATGGAAAGCTAATCTTATGAATCTGCCTGATCCTTATTACCTGTTTGTAGGCATTGTATCCTTAACCAGTGCAGAATCACCCCTTACTATGATGTTCTGGTTTGCCAACTAGCTTGAGTAGCAACAAACGAGTGACAAAGCAGTTGCAATATTTGGGTGCAAGTACACCATCACCAACACTATCTTCCAGCAGAAGAACAGTCTGAAGACAACCTGGATGCACCCACGGTCCAAGCATTGGCACCTTATCGACTACATTCTGGTGCGCCAGAGAGACCTTCGAGATGTCTTACACACCCGAGTAATGCCCAGCGCAGAATGTCATACGGATCATCGTCTTGTACGCTGCAATCTCCGTCTTCACTTTAAACCCACACCCAGGAGAGGAGGTATCCCTCGGAGGAAGTTTCAGGTTGGCAGCCTCCAGTCAGCCGAAGTTAAAGCTGCCTTCCAGGCAAAACTCCAGTCAAGAATTGAGGACCTCAGTTGCCCCACAGACCCTTCTCCAGAAGCACTCTGGGAACACCTAAAAACTACCGTCCTGCAGATCTCTGAAGAAGTCCTCGGGTTCTCCACAAGGAAAAACAAGGACTGGTTTGATGAGAACAATCAAGAGATCCAAGAATTACTGGCAAAAAAGAGATCTGTCTACCAAGCACATCTTGCTCAGCCCTCCTGTCCTGGGAAAAAAGCAACCTTTCGCGCTGCATGTAGCAACCTCCAGCGCAAGCTTCGAGACATTCAGAACGAGTGGTGGACCAAGCTTGCAGAGAGAACCCAGCTGTGTGCAGACACTGGTGATTTAAGAGGGTTCTACGAAGCCCTGAAGGCAGTATATGGTCCATCATATCAGGCTCAGAGTCCCTTGCATAGTGCAGACGGCCAAGTGCTCCTCACAGACAAGGCATCCATACTGAACCGGTGGTCGGAGTATTTTCAGGTTCTCTTCAGTGCCAACCACGTAGTTCAAGATTCAGCAATCCACCTCACCCCACTTCAACCAGTGAAAACAGAGTTGGATGAGATCCCCACCCTAGAAGAGACTGTTAAAGCCATCAAGCAACTGAAAAGTGGCAAGGCAGCAGGAGTTGATGGAATTCCACCAGAGATCTGGAAGCATGGGGGCACAGTACTACATAGCTCACTTCACAAAGTACTTGTCACCTGCTGGGAACAAGGAAAATTACCACAGGACTTTCGCGATGCAATCATCATCACCCTATACAAGAACAAAGGGGAAAAGTCAGACTGCTCCAACTACCGGGGGATAACCCTGCTCTCCATCGCAGGCAAAATCCTTGCCAGAATACTCCTGAACAGACTGGTGCCCACCATTGCAGAAGAACTCCTCCCAGAGAGCCAGTGCGGCTTCAGAGCTAACAGGAGCACCACCGACATGGTATTTGTTCTCAGGCAGCTCCAAGAGAAATGCAGGGAACAGAACAAGGGTCTGTATGTGACTTTTGTCGACCTTACCAAAGCTTTCGATACCGTTAGCAGGAAAGGCCTGTGGCAAATCTTGGAACGTTTAGGATGTCCCCCAAGGTTCCTCAGCATGATCATCCAGCTACACGAAGACCAGCGAGGCCAAGTCAGACACTGCAACGACCTCTCGGAGCCCTTCCCAATAGGCACAGGTGTAAAGCAAGGCTGCGTTCTCGCGCCAACTCTCTTTACGATCTTCTTTAGCATGATGCTTCAAAGAGCCACAGTAGATCTAGATGAGGACGATGGTGTCTACATCCGCTATCGCACCGATGGCAGCCTGTTCAGCCTGAGGCGACTAAAGGCACACTCCAAGACAATGGAAAAACTCATCCGAGAGCTACTGTTTGCTGACGATGCTGCACTCGTCTCCCACTCGGTATCAGCTCTGCAGCATATGACGTCCTGCTTTGCAGAGGCTGCCAAGCTATTCGGCCTAGAAGTTAGTCTGAAGAAGACAGAAGTTCTCCACCAGCCTGCACCCCAGGAAGATTATCACCCTCCCTGCATCACTGTGGGTGAATCAGTTCTGAAGACAGTCCAGCAGTTCAGCTACCTGGGGTGCATCATCTCCTCAGATGCCAAGATTGACAAGGAGATTGACAACAGGCTGGCAAAGGCAAACCGTGCATTTGGCCGACTGCACAAAAGAGTGTGGAGCAACAAGCATCTGAAAAAAGGCACAAAGATCAATGTTTACAAAGCGGTTGTGATGACAACCCTCATCTATGGCTCCGAATCGTGGGTTTTATACCGTCATCACCTGCGACTCCTTGAGCGCTTTCATCAGCGCTGCCTTCGCACCATCCTCAACATCCACTGGAGTGACTTTGTGACCAACACTGAAGTCCTCAAGCGGGCAGAGGTTACCAGCATCGAGGCACTGCTGTTGAAGACGCAGCTGCGCTGGGCAGGGCATATTTCTAGGATGGAAAACCACCGCCTTCCCAAGATTGCCCTGTATGGCGAACTCTCCACCGGCCATCGAAATAGAGGGGCACCAAAGAAGAGGTACAAGGACTCCTTGAAGAAATCCCTTAGCACCTGTCACATCAACCATCACCAGTGGTCTGACCTAGCCTCAGATCGCAAAGCATGGAGGCACACCATCCACCAGGCTGTCTCTTCCTTTGAGAACACACGCATAGCTGGTCTTGAGGACAAAAGGAGATTGAGGAAGAATCGCACTGCTACAGGACCAACCCTAAATCAGACTTTTCCCTGCAGCCGCTGTGGCCGGACCTGCCTGTCCCACATTGGTCTTGTCAGCCACCAGCGAGCCTGCTGCAAACATGGACTATTGCACCCTTCTTAAATCTTCGTTCACGAAGCCAAGCCGAGAGATAAAAGCTGCCATCATAACCATATCTGAGTAAAGCTAATTGCCAATATGGAGATGGAGCCTCTTGACAAGACCAGAGGTTGAGGGGAGAGTTGCTTATGTTATGCTAAGTAATTTAAGCCATTGATAGAAGACTTCAGTGCTATTATGGTCTGTTAAGTTCTAAAATATGGCAAATCTGTCTCGTACAGCATGTTGATAATCAATACCTGTTCTTTGCCCTATTATAGTTCTATGTTTTATGATCAGGACTTTTTTTGAGCTGGAATGCACAGGGTGCAGTTCCGGCTGACTTTGTGTCAGAGGTGTGGCCTAATATGCAAGTGAGTTCCTATAATCGGGGTAAAGCAATCAAATATTTACTGGACTTGAATCTAGTTCTTTTACTGCAGACCAACATGGATATCAACCCGAAACCATGCAGGG
Source organism: Heteronotia binoei (assembly GCF_032191835.1). Taxonomy (NCBI): domain Eukaryota; kingdom Metazoa; phylum Chordata; class Lepidosauria; order Squamata; family Gekkonidae; genus Heteronotia; species Heteronotia binoei. Next base: position 145,785,270 of record NC_083226.1, on the reverse strand, counting down.
CTCAGATTCTTTTTCACAGTGTGGGAGAAGAATGAGTTTTAACCCTTCCATCCCTGCATCCTTTCATCAATCAAAACTCCCTCCCCTTTGCTGACCCCCCCCCCCTTTCCAGAGCTAAGGGTGGTGTTGTGGGAGTCAGATTCACTTACCAAAACTGTACAAGGTAGAAGGGTTATGCTTCTTCTCTGCCTCACCTTGAGTCTAACCCGAACTGAGCCCTCAATCAGCCCTCTTACCTTTTTAGAAAATGCAGGGACATGGCAGTACAAATTTAAAGCACAGTAAATCACATCACAAAGGGATTCCTTGATCCACATTTCAGAGGGCCTGGAGACTGTTAGGCTTAGTTGGAGTTGTGGTGGTTTCATTTTACATTGTACTTTCGTTTTTTGTTTTATGCTTAGTTATCACTGTCCTTCCTAGCTGTTTTTTTTGTGACTTGTTTTGGGATGCTAGTCTGTTTGCTGTTCTTTGTTCTAATATGGTATATCATTTGATTTTTTTTGGGGGGGGGGGGTTCCTGATGCTTCCATAAGCTGCTTTTGGAACCCATGTAAGGAGAAAAGCAGCATTGGACAGCCATCCTGGAGTTGGGAAATACCGGAGCCTGAGAAGGGTGGGGGTTGAGGAGGGGAGGGCTTTCAGCTGGGTTTAATGCCAGACAGTCCACCTTCCAAAGCAGCTGTTTTCTCCAGGCAAACTGATCTCTGTGGCTGGAAGATCCGTTTTAAATACCAGGAGATCTCCAGCCATCACCTGGAGGTTGGCAGCCTTAAGCATAGGCATTTTTAAAAACGAGGAGGCAGCAGGAGGTTGGTGGAGCTGATGAATAGCTACATGTTGCTTTTCTCTCCTGACATTATTTTTACTGTTAAACCTTTTCTTGCCAAATCTGCTTGCATTATGCACAACCCTTTAACCAAGTGTGCTTTTTATCAAGACCTGGGGGACCCCTGCACCCCTGAATCTTTTAAAGAAGATTCCACATCGATAGTATCTGCTGAGCAGGATATTTGTTGGGATATTTCCCCTTCTGCCCACCTCTCTCTGAGTCCTTAACAAAGACAAGCTGTATAAATAAAAAGATTAATGTTACACAGAATGCTGTTTCCTTTTGCTGTGCTGCGGCTTTTGTAGCAAAGGCATTGTTTATTCTGTCTGGAGTGGCCGGCTGGGAAAGCTCTGAACTTCACCAATGTGCAAAAAGCAAGCTGTTCGTTTTTAATCGGCACCCTTAATTTGCCCTGCTTTGCATGCAGCTCCACACAGTCTTCTTCTTGCCATATAAGGATGCCACGGTATCTTCCTGCAGCACCCCTGCCTCTCTTGGAACAGCCAAAGCTGGCTTTTGTTGCATGTTCCCTGTCTGTGCTGTAGGCCCCGCTCTCTTCTGGCTTGCAGCACAGAACAGCTGTTTCCTCCTGGTACAGATCCCTGCAGGTAAGTTGTATTCAGATCCTTTTTGCAAAACTGGAGGATTCTGTTTACTGTGCCTGTTCTTCTTGGCGGGGCTCTATTTTACCCACCCACCCCAGCTTGGAGGAAGGAAGGGAAGTGAGAATCAGAAGGCAGAGTTCTGCTTTGGTGAAAGCTTTTGATCAGTGATAGAGGCTTTTGCCTTAAGAGTTCTCATTTTGGGTGTGCATGTGAACGTGTTGGTTGGATTTCTGCATGCATATGTGCATTACATAATCCTTAGGTGAATTCTTGGTGTGGTCTTGAGATTGATAATGGCAAGGTTGTTTGTACATGTTCACATGATGTGGTTCTTGTGGAAATGGGCATATTCAACACTAAATGTGATCTGCACCTTTTGTTATAGTTTTCTCTTCTTTTCTTTCTTTTCTTTTTTTGCTGCAGATGGGCTTGACAGTGTTATTTGTGAATTTCCACACATGCTCACATATTATGTACAAATATGCAAGCTTGATAGAGAAATGTTTGGGAGTCTCACTCTGCAGTTGTCAATGTGCAATATCTGGGTGGGTTTTTTAAAAAAACTTGTGTGGGTTTTTTTCCCCTCCTTGTTTAAAGACTGGACAGTTTCTCAAGCTGTATTCCCATGAATGCTCAGCACTAGGTATTCCAGTAGGCAATATTCAGGAAGGCATGCTGTGCTCTGTACACAGATTTTAAGAACAGGAGCACACAATGTTGCTTTTTCTTCTATGAGAGCTGGTTCACATATTACAAAGTCCTTCCAGCCATCATAAGGACTTTGCAGCACACATGTGCCGGGAGTTCCATGTCTCCCAGGCATGGCAGAATTCTGCCCTACTTCATGTGCATGACCTGAAATGACCCCAGAGACCTGCTGTTTTGCTCCTCTGGGAAACTTTTAAATGAACACTTCAATTCACGTAAGTTTTTCAAGGGAATGAATACTGGCTCCCAGGGCTGTTGAGGTTAGGGAAGGGGGGGGAGCTGAAGCCCCCTTCTACACATGTGCTGTAGTCCTGAGCCAAATTGAACGTGTGCCTGTGTTGTGTCTTGCATTTCAGTCCCGAAATTACAACACAGCGGACGCAAATATGCTCCGCCAATCAAGATCTGTGGCGGGAAGTTTAACTGGCCAGGATTGGACCTGGCCAGACTGAGGGTTGTTCCGGGGTATGTATATAATCGGGACTCGGCCCGCATTGTTTTGCCTTCGCAAATAAAGCATGTTGCCTTCAACACGTCTCGTCACTCAGTACATTACAGTCGTGACGAGGATGGGATTCTAGCCAGGTAACTCCCCAAGCGGGACTTCGCTGACCTGGCCAGAGACGAGGAAGGCACGCATTCGAGGGAGATGGAAGCGCCCGCCGCTGCCATGGCTAACCCGAGTGGGACGACGGGCCACCTTGCAGAGTTCGACCCCGCCAACCCCAATAGGTGGGAGACCTACACAGAGCAGGTCGACTGCTACCTACGAGCGAACATGATTACAGACGACAGCCGTAAGAGAGACATGCTCCTGAGTGTCTGTGGGGAGGCCACATTCGAGATCACAAAGGGTCTGTCGGCCCCTGCGAAGATCATGGAGAAAACGTACGATGAGATAGTCAGACTCCTGACCAGGCACTTCTTGCCCCAGCCTTCCATCATCGCCCACCGATTCCTCTTCCACAAGAGGGATCAAGGGGCGGGAGAGACAGCTGCCGTCTACCTGGCCGCCCTCCGCCAAATCGCAGGGAACTGCAGCTTCGACAAGCTGGATAAAGCCCTGAGGGATCGCTTCATCTGGGGCCTCCGAAACGAAAGACTGCAGCAAAAGCTCTTCGCAAAGGAAGAGCTCACCCTCCAACTTGCCTTCAACGAAGCCACCATGTTCGAGAGAGCAATCAAAGCTTACAACAACCCGCAAGCGGAAGCCGTCCACCAGGAGGAGATGGCATCGGGCAACCCAGAGGAGGAGGAGGCAAACCAGCTACGTCGCCAACCGGGAATGGGGCCAAGAGCACCCAAGCGGCCACAAGCGACAGAGTGACCAACCAACACCAAGTGCGCCAGCTGTGGGGATCCACACAAGCGCCGGGACTGCCCCTACCACAACGTGGACTGCATGAACTGTGGAAGAGTGGGCAACATAGCGCAGGCTTGCCGGGCCAAGGCCACCCACAGACGCCAGTCCACCAACCACGACTTGACCGATGCCTACTCAACCGCATAGACTAGCCTGCAGGTAATGAACTTGCCCCTCACCACCCCAGATAAGGTTAGGGTGTCAGTCCTAATCGAGGGCGCTCCATGCCTAATGGAGCTGGACTCGGGCTCCTCCATCTCCATAATTTCAGAGGAGTCTCTAAGAAAACTTTGTCCCCGTGGCCGGCCCCAGCTGCAACCGGCGGACTTCATATTGCAGGACTTCCAAAAAAACCCTGTACAGATTTTGGGTTGGGCCACTGTAAGGGTAGAGTTTAAGAACTTTAAGGGCAAGCTGGACATTCTCGTGGTCAAACGCCAGCTCACCACATTACTGGGGCTGGCCTGGTTTTGACTGCTGGGTATTCAAATAATGGGGGTGCAGCAGATGCAAACACAAAATTTCAAGCACGTGTGCTGGGAATTCCCGGAAGTGTTTGATGGGTCCCTGGGGTGCTACAAGGGGCCTCCCATCACCTTACCCCTCAATCCCCACATGAGACCGATAAGGCTGAAGGCCAGGCGACTTCCGTTCGCTCTTTAACCAAAATAGAAGTGGAGCTGAACCGCCTCATGGCCCAGGGAGTGCTAGAACCGGTATCCTATGCTGCATGGGAAACACCCATAGTCACTCCAGTGAAGCCAAATAGAGATGTGCGCATATGCACTGATTACAAGTGCACAATAAATAAGGCACTTCAGAACAACCCATACCCCATTCCGGTGGTCAGCGACGTACTGGCAGCCCTAGCAGGCTCTAAGGTTTTGGGGAAACTGGACTTGGCCCAGGCGTACCAGCAACTCCCGGTGGCTGCCGAGACAGCAGAAGCCCAGACCATTGTGACTCACAGGGGAGCTTTTCAGGGGCAGCGGTTGCAATTTGGGGTTAGTGTGGCTCCAGGGATTTTTCCGAGCATTATGGATTCTCTTCTCAAAGGGATCCCCAGAGTGCAACCGTTTTTTGATGATGTTTTGATCGCTGCCCCGGACGCTGAGGAGTTCAGCATCCGTCTGCGTGAGGTACTCCGCCATTTCCAGGCGGCGGGACTTAAAATAAAGCGGGAGAAGTGTTCCCTCGGGGTGTCGAGGGCAGAGTTCTTGGGATTTGCAGTAGATGCCGAGGGAATCTACCAGATGTCCAACAAGACAAGGGCTATTGTCCACGCCCCGGCCCCCACGTGCAAGAAGGAGTTACAAAGTTTCTTGGGATTATTAAATTTTTATCATTCATTTTTGCCCCACAAAACAGCCATCTCAGAACCCCTTCATAGGCTCCTCGATAAAAAACGTCCTGTGGGTCTGGGAAAAGAAGCAGGCTGCCGCTTTTCAGGCAGTCAAGGACCTCCTAGTTTCCAATTATGTGCTCCACCATTTTGACGAATTTCATTTCATTTTCATTTGATTTGATTTATATCCTGCCCTACCCCACCGAGGTGGGCTCAGGGCGGCTCACAGCATAATAATTCTAGCAATAAGGTTTAAAAATTAAAATACAATAATAATTTACATAATTAAAAACAACCAGTATATCAATATATCAATCATATATCAATCAGTGATTCTGGCTTGCGATGCTTCCCCGTACGGGGTGGGCGCCATTCTGGGGCACCAACTCCCGGACGGGAGGGAGGTTCCTGTGGCCTATTATTCGAGGATCCTGAACCCCACGGAGCGCGGGTGAACAAACATGTGGACAAAGGAGACCCAATAGATGTTGTTTACCTTGACTTCCAGAAAGCTTTTGATAAAGTTCCTCATCAAAGGCTCCTTAGAAAACTTGAGAGTCATGGAGTAAAAGGACAGGTCCTCTTGTGGATCAAAAACTGGCTTAATAATAGGAAGCAGAGAATGAGACCGTTTTCGCACACAGCTTACCACGGGGTCACATTCCTGTTCTTTCCGCAGCGTCTGTCGGATTTCCCATTATCTGCACTGGAGTTCCACCAAGTTTCTGAAATTCCCACAATGTCTATGTTTTCTCACCAATTTTACTTTGAACACTTCTAGCATTTGCATACAAACATCTATAATTTCCCAGGCAAGCTAGGCCTGCAACCTTCCTCCTGTCGCCTCGAGACTGGCAGACAGTCCAAACTGTTTGTCACCATCTCAGTGGACAACTCTGATCCATTACCCGGTAGAAAAGTAACAGCTAACCCTTCATCTCTATGAGATGAGTCCTCCCGAACCAGAGACATTTCATCTCCTGTCGGCTTTCCTCCAAGATTTAGTTTAAAAACTGCTCTGCCACCTTCTTGATTTTAAGTGCCAGCAGCTGTTCAAGACTACTTTGTTCCAGGGCAGGGAGCATGTGATAAGTTTCTTTCCTGACATGTTGATGGTATGGTATTTATTGTCTGTGGTTTCATTTGTTGTTTTTGTTTTTCATTGACTGCTGCTGTTTTGTTGGGGGGGGGCGTGTTGCTGTTGCTGACTGGGTTTCCACGTCCCAAGCAAGCCCTTCATCACACATAAACATAGAGAGATAACTGAGAATATGTGAGCACGCTGGAAAATATGGGATTTTTAAATTTCTGACTTAAGCCGAAGGAAAATGATTTGTTCAGTTGTGTTCTTCTTGAGCTGGGTCTTTCTACCCCCTTGTCCTTTGCTCAAATAATAAAGGAGTCATCAATATACTGCCCACTTGGAACAAAACCCCCATTCACAATCTGTGTTGCTGATCTCTGGCAGCATGCTCCTGCTTCCCATGGCTTTGAAAGAAGCATACGGACAAACAAACCAAAGAGATAATGAATGTGGGTTGTTGCTCCTTTCAAAGCTAAGCCTTTCACCCGTCTGCACCCTGCAGGGCAGCATCTCTTCATCCGCTTGCTGTCACCGGTCATTCTCCAAGCTGTCCACCACAAATAAAGGCATTAGGGACTTAACTTGTACTGACAACAACTGAAAGCAAAGGATCGATGAAATGGAACAAACTCAGTTTTGGAACAAAGTATCCTCAGATACAATGAAATGGAAATTACCAGTCCATACATATATGCAGAGGAAGTGTGCATGCACACGAAAGCTCATGCCTTGAATAAAACTTTGTCAGTCTTCAAAGGTGCTGCTGGACTCTAACTTTGTTCTGCTGCCTCAGACCAGCATGGCTGTCCACCTGAATCAAAGCTCAATTTTGCTGAGACTTGCCCAGAAGCCTGTTGACCCTGACACACTGGTGATGGTGCCTGCATGCCTAAGCAGCCCACATGACACTGACTGAGCCCTCCCTGCTCCCTGGAGTCAAAGCTGGGTCTCAGGAAAGACTCAGTTCCCACAGTGAGAAACCACAATTGGCAGCTGGGTAGCATCAGACCCAGGGGGCCTGGGCACTCCAGCATCTCCACACAGTCATAGTGACCATGGGGCTAAGAGTCCTACAAGAGATAAACACAGTGGTCTGTGTGGCATGCAAGTGATCCTTCTCTCTTTGAAGTAAATCTATGGAATTGGCAGTGGCAGTGGAGAAGGGTTGCTCTTCTAGTTCCCTGCCATCTCTTCAGGGTGCTTCAGTTGTCACATGGGCAGCTACCCAGATGTGAGGGCCAGGGCCGGCCCTAGGGCGCATTGTGTCCCAGGCAGACCTGCTGTCCACTACCCCCCCATGGCCCTCCTTGACGGTGCCACACCCCGGTGCCACACCTCGCCACCTCCACAGTGAAGTAGGGTGTGGAGGGCACCCAGGAAGTGAAGCAAGCAGGCTGGTGTGCAACTGCTAGCTTTGCTCTGCCTCTTTTCCAGTCAGAAGGGAGGTGGAGTGAAGCTACCAGCCACTGTGCAACCGGGGCATTTGCCTAGGGCACTGGGAGGGGGGGAGCACCTAATTTGTCACCCCCCTCTGGTGAGGGCAGGCAGTGCCACCAGATCTTCTCCCAGCCAGTAGTGGGACAGGTCTAGGAAGGGGGTTTTCTTCTACATCAGCCCCTGACCACCATCCAAGGGGCACTGCTGGCAGTTCTGTTGAGCTTGATTTCACCCTGGAAGGCAGGGGCAGGTGTGAAGGTGTGTTGTCTCCTAGACTGCTGCCTTTTCAGGGTAGCAAAATGCATCAACCCAGCCCTGGCTCCTAATCCTTTCAAACCATGGTTTGGACTAGTATCAGAACCACTTTGCAGGTTCTTGTGTCCCTTCCTTCCATAAACTTTCCTATATGCAAACTGGACAACCATTATTTGCCTGCAATCAGAATTGTAAAATGGCAGTTTCCCACTTTGGTGTCCAAAGCTTGCCCAGTTTGTAAGTTGTGGTTTGCCAGGAAGAGGGAGAGAGGGGAAGCATGTGAGGTTCAGCTACAAATACCCGGATGGCATTACATAATGTCCAAGCCATGTGTGTCTGGCTACAGACTCAGAGCACTGATTATCCCTTTTGTGAATTGCCCCAGCCTGACTTGGCTTCCTGGCTCCTGTCTTTGGTTTGTTCTGATCAGCGGTGTGCAGCCACCATGTATGGCCATTTTATTACCATGAATAGTTAATGCAGGCTGCACTTAAATCATCATGAGGCTTGCATTTGGCCCACATTAACAATTGATAGCAACAGAATACAGGAAGGTGGAGTGCAAATCTCCACTCAGGTGCTGTTCCGGTGTTGCAAGGATTGTTAGGGTGTCCCTTTTGACTTGCTTATGAGAATTTCCACTGAATCACTTCCCTGGACAACTGGCTGGCTTCCAGGTCACAGACTGTAGCATTATTGGGCAGGGCCCTGAGGTCTCCTATTATACCCCCCAGCGGCAACCCCTTGCTTCCTGGTATACTCTATCCCCGATGCCCAGTCTCCCAGCAGGTGGTGTCCGCCAACTGACAAGCCTATTTCAGGAAAAGATGGGCTACTTTAATCAGGCTCGGCGCTAGGCTTTCCTGCGCCCGAGGCTGAATCGAGCCTTGGGAAGCCTGGGAGAAGTCAGGATGGGACTCGCAGCCAAGCCCCCCCCCCCTTCGCCCAGGCTTCCCAAGCCTCGGGAAGCCTGGGTGACATCAGGATGGGTGTGGGAGTGTGGAGAGGGGGCACCTCATGGTGCCCCTAGGCCAGGTGGTGCCCAAGGCCACCACCTAGTTGGCCTACTCCCACATGCCGACTCTAACCTTAATTCAAGGACAGTTTCCAGTGAGAGGGCCACAGGCATCCAGGAACAAGCAGAGCCAAGCTTGCTGTCATTCTCCAAGTTACTGACCTCAAATAAAGGCATTAGGGACAACTTGTGCTGAGAACAACTGAAAGCCAAGGATCAATGAAATGGAACAACCATGCACCCCTCCCCCTGCTTTCTCCAAATCATTTAAAGGGAAACTTTCCTTATACTCTTATATTATACCCTCTATCCCAAACACTGCCCTCCTCAGGCTCCCCACTCCCCTCCCACAAATCTCCATGTATTTCCCAACCCATAGCTGGCAACCCCATTGCACTCCTGCCAGTTAACATATGAATAATTGTTTTTGCTGATGGTGTCTGAGCCAAGTAACTTTTGCAGAGCTGGGTCAGGGGGGCTACTCTGCTTGGGATGTTCCTGGGCCATTATCCTGCCCAGAATGACCCTTTTTGGTGTCACCTGAAACCTGATTGTTGTGGCATAGAACAGTTCTGCAAATAGGGTTACTGCACCTTTAAGTTGTGCTTCCTGTTTTGATGGCCTTGCAGTTCTAGCTTGGTGGCCACAGTTAGAAGTATAGGTTCAGTCTGGTTTTCTGTAAGTCGTTGTTACCCTCTTGTCATGCTTGCGACTGAATCTTTTGATCTCCGCGAAAGCTTGTTGAGACCTCACGTTTATGTGAAGCCAGTGCTTAACAGTGCAGCAGCTGCTCATTTCAAGAGTCTGATCCTGCTTCTGTTCATTCTGCTGCTTTGAACAAATAAACTCTGATTTCGCTAATATAAAGACTGTAGCCTTGTCTTTCTTCTTTTACATGGTTAACAGGTAGGGTTGCCAAGTCCAATTCAAGAAATATCTTGGGACTTCGCTGATGGAGCCAGGAGACATTGGGGTGGAGCCAGGAGCAAGGGTGTGACAAGCATAATTGAACTCCAAGGGAGTTCTGGCCATCACATTTAAAGGGACAGCACACCTTTTTAAATGCCTTCCTTCCATAGGAAACAATGAAGGATAGGGGCACCTTCTTTTGGGGCTCATAGAATTGGACCCCCCGGGTCCAATCGTTTTGAAACTTGGGGGGTATTTTGAGGAGAGATGCTATACTGAAAATTTGGTGCCTCTACCTCAAAAAACAGCCCTCCCCCCAGAGCCCCCAATACCTCCAGATCAATCCCCCATTATACCCTATGAGAATTGATCTCCACATAGGGAATAATGAAGTGCCCAGCAGACATTTCCGCCCCCCCCCCCCGTCCCCATTTCTGGCGACTCTGAAGTGAGGGATTGGCATCTCTACTCACGAGTTGCTGCCAACTTCTTCAAAGTAACACAGACACAACATCCCAAGAGGAAGCCTTTCCAATCGGAGACTGAAGCCTCCGGAGGTGGAAAGTCACATGGTAGCTGTGGGGGTGGGGCTTACCCCCACTGGCCAGCTGACTGGGGGTGGGAAGGAGCATGGGAAAGCGGGAGAGCCCCCGCTGAGACCTGGGGATTGGCAAGCCTCTAAACAGGATAGAGATCTATAAAATTACAGGAGGAGGTTGCCAAGTCCAACTTGGAAACCAGTGGGAGACCAGGTGGGGGTGCCGATAGAATTGCCATCCTCTGGGTGGTGCCTGGTAGGGTTGCCAGCCTCCAGGTGGGACCTGGAGATCTCCTTCTTTTACAACTGATCCTCAGGTGGCAGTGATCAGCTCTTCTGAAGAAAATGGCCACTTTGAAGGGTGGACTCTATAGCATTGTGCCATCCTGAGGTCCCTCCCCTCCCCTCCCCAAACCCCACTCTCTCCTGTATCCACCCCCAAAGTCTCCAGGTATTTTTCAGCACAAACCTGGCAACCCTAGTGTCTGGAGATCTCCCAGAAATCTTCCAACAACAGAGATCATTTCACCCAGAGAATGTGGCAGCTTTGGAGAGCATTATACCCTCCAAATGGCAGCTCTGTGGCATTATTCCTTGCTGAGATCCCCCTCTTCCCCAAACCCTGCCCTCCCCAAGGTTCTAGGGATCTCTCGGTCCAGATTTGACAACCCTAAGTGGAGGTAAGGTGAAGGCAGCTGTCACTGACATCACTGCCAGAAACTATAGAGTTGCCAGCAATTCCTATAGAGATGTGGTATCATGCTGTCACCAATGGCTATTTAAAAAAAATATTCTTCTATTGATTGCTCAAGTGCTATTAGCCATGACCTGCTTGAGCAGGAGATCTCCCATGCACCCACCCCATTGGTCCATGGAAACCCTACACAGGGGGGCATCTCATTTCTCCCTCCGCCATGATTTCCTCTGTGCCTTCCCTAAATGCTCCCATAGCTTCTTCTCTTTAATGTCTCTCAACCTACTTTTATTTGCAGCTTCATTTTTTTTCCTTCCTTCCCTACCCCTTGCAGCCTCCCATGGGAAAAGTCTGGCCAGGTTAGTCACAGCTGACCACTGGTAGAAGGAGACCCACAAGGACTTGCATAGGGCACCTCCTTTTCCCTTGTCTCCCCTTCCCAATATTTTTTGGGGGGCGGGGGATGGGGGGAGAGCAAATGATAAACATTTGTTAAGAAATGAGTAAGGTCAAGGTTTTTTGTCATCTCCTGGATTGTCACATGTGAGTTACATTTTGAGAGTCGATATCACTGTACAGGCAAAAAAACTCATCTAATTTGATTTCCTTGTTTTTGTTCAGCCATTGTGCTGAAGCAGCAGCTTTAAACCTGCAGCTTTAAACATACTCAAGTAGTTTGCATTAACTGGATAGTTTAATAGGTTTTTCTTCCAATATTGCCTAGGTGCAATATTGGGTGTCATGATTTTTCCTGTAATTATATTTAAAGGAAATTTGGAATTATGTATAACCAAAGAGCCTATAACTCTTTGGTTAATTTCATAGGGCACATGATGACTGCTGCTTTTGCAAACTAAAATGTCTTAAATGAATGGGGCATGAGAAGAAAACTACATGATGCATTTGGATACACACATGTAACATTACCACCCACATCCCTTTCTAAAACAGAAAAGCTTCTGGAGGAGGCAATCGAAATGGTGGAGATGGCATGCGATGAGGAAGCACCTAACCATTTTCCTGCCTACCATTTCCCTACTTTGAATTTTCCATCAAGGATTCTTATTTATTTAGTATCATTGGAAGGGACCTCCAGGGTCATCTAGTCCAATCCCCTGCACTATGCAGGAAATTCACAAATACCTCCCCCAACACCACCAGTGACCCCTGTTCCATGCCCATGGCAGGGGAAAAAAACCCTCCAGGATCTCTGGCAAAACTCGCCTGGAGAAAAATTGCTGAGTAAGCCCAAAGTGGTGATCAGCATTTCCCTGGGCGTGTAAGAAAGGACCATGAGAACTAAGCACTGATGCAACCCTTCCCGCCCTCCTTCTCATGATCTGCCTAAGTTCACTGAATCAGCGTTGCTGTCAGATGGCCATCTAGCCTGTGTTTAAAAACCTCCAAGGAAGCCCACCACCTTCTGAGGAAGCCTGTTCCACTGAGGAACCACTCTGTCAGGAAGATCTTCCTAATGTTGAGCTGGAAACTCTTTTGGTTTACTGTTTATGTTACTTCATTTATACCCTTCCTTTCTCCCCAAAGAGAACTCAAAACAGCTTTCATCAATCCTGTCTCCTTCCTTCTATCCTCATAACCACCTTGGGAGGTAGGTTAGGATGAGAGTGTATGATTGAGACAGGGTCACCCAGTGAGATTCCAGGGCAGCTCTCTAACCACTGCACCCTAGGGCCTATGTGCTTTCCACAACTTTTTTTGTAGAAAAAGCCCAGCAGAACCTCATTTGCATATTAGGCCTCACCCCTGACATCACCATTGTTTCACACACGGGTTTTTGTAGAAAAAGCCCAGCAGAACCTCATTTGCATATTAGGCCACACACCCTGACGCTAAGCCAGCCGAAACTGCATTACTGTGTGTTCCTGCTCAATAAAAGCCCTGGTGCTTTCTCCCTGCAGGATTTGAATGGCTGGTATGTTTGTACATGTATTTGTTTACAGGATTTATATCCCTCCCATTTATTTACTCTCTTATTTACTTGATTTATAGTCCACCTTTCTTGATGAGACTTATAGCTGACTACAACTTACTGTTTGCATGCGCATGAAGGTAAAGGTAGTCCTCTGTGCAAGCGCCAGTCGTTTCCGACTCTGGGGTGACATCGCATCACAATGTTTTCATAGCAGACTTTTTTTACAGGGTGGTTTGCCATTGCATTCCCCAGTCATCTACACTTCACCCCCAGCAAGCTGGGTACTCATTTTACCGACCTTGGAAGGATGGAAGGCTTGAGCCAGCTACCTGAACCCAGCTTCCGCTGGGATCAAACTCAAGTCATGAGCAATGTTCCCTCTAAGCTGTGGAGCTTGTGAGCAAAAATTCTACTTTGTGAACTATTGGCATTAAAACTGTGAGCTACTGCATCAATTAGTTTGCTCTGGGGCCATCTTTCCTGAGCTCAGACAAAAATGTGTGAGCTAGAGGCTAAAAAACTGTGAGTTAGCTCACCCTAGCTCAGCTTAGAGGGAACACTGGTCATGAGCAGAGCTTGGACTGCAGTACTGCAAACTCAGAAAAACAGAGAGCGCTGCACTAAAAACACAGTCTAATGCAGCCAGTGGCATTCCATACCAGCTGTAGTGGGTTTAAAGTGGCTAAAACCATTCCAGTCCCAGCAGGTTGGAAAACGGCAAGACTCACGTAGCCCATGGGAAGGAATATAGCTGGGGGGAGTAGAGTTGCCAACCTCCAGGCAGTGGCTAGAGATCTCCTGGTGTTACAACTGATCTTCAGATGACAGTGATCAGTTCACCTGGATAAAATGGCCACATTGTACCCCACTGAAATCCTCCCCAAACCTTGCCCTTCTCAAGCTCTGCCCCCTCTCCCAAATCTCTGGGTATGTCTCAACCTGGAGCTGGCAAGCCAAGGGGGCAGGCAAGTAATTTTGTTCAGGAAAATGTGGAACTGGCTATAAGGAGACTCTTCCCCCCCCCCCTGCTTTCTGGTAAAAAGAGCTGTTGGGGTAATGTTATGTAAACCTGTGTTCAATATCTAAACCTGCCATAAGACAGAAAAAGAAGAGAGTACTTAGGGGAAACCAAAAGGTTACAGTGATGGTCAATTAATTCTTTGCATTGAGATTCCCTAAAGAAGATATTGGAGAGAGGAGCCAGGCCTGAGTCACTGAGGTGTGTATGGAGCAACGCTAAGTTAACAGAGTTATCTCTATGCATATAGAAAAAATAGTGAACTGAAAACTTCAGAAGTGGACTAATCACGTAGCACAGCCACAGTCTGCAGTATAGTTGCAAATGTTCCTTCATGAACGTTAATTCCCCCCCCCCCCAAAAAAAACCCCGCTTTCTTCTCCTTTTAACCCTTAATCGATGATGATGGGGCCTGCTGTGCATTTGTAGCGGAAGCCTCGAAGGCTTGTGATTTAATAGCAGGTATCCCAACAGGGAGAACATGAAAACGCACGGACTTTTCTTCTTATCCCGAGCTACTAAATCACTTTTCGCAGTTGGGCACAGCCAACCGCATTGTCTATGACATAAAAACTCTCAATTAACATGCATTGTTACCATACCCCAACAGTGGAAAACGTATTAAACGAGTTACGTTGTTCATGCACAGCGTTCTTCTGGCTCTTATGTTTCGAGACTGCGTCACTTAGAGATGTAAACTAGCAGTTAGTTACATGCCAGGAAGTTTCACTGACTTCAGTGGAATTGGTATATGTTGCACACAGCGAGGAAAATGGTGTACAATAAATTAAACTGTTCCCCAAGTATTGTTTCAGAGAGAGAAAGAAAGAGCCTGCAGGGAGGACAGTAACTCTAGCAAGCATCTTGCAGCAGTACTCTTTGATACTATAATGCAGGGCTCTTTTTTTTGTAGCAGGAACTCCTTTGCATATTAGGCTACACCCCACCCCCACCCCCGATGTAGCCAATCCTCCAAGAGCTTACAGGGCTCTTTTTACAGGGCCTACTGTAAGCTCTTGGAGGATTAGTTACATCAGGGGGATGCAAAGAAGTTCCTGCTACAAAAAAAGCCCTGCTATGGTGTAGCATCAGGAGGAGCCAAGACACAGGACAGACTAGTGTGTTCACTGAATGCCCGAGGAGGAAGAGTGGGCGTCATGAGTGCTCTGGCCTCATGCTCCCACTTCTGCTTCTCATCTGCAGAGTGCCATTGTGTGGAGGAAGTGGCTATGTGTTATACACATGGACACTCCCTGATTGGTGATGTTGTTTTCCAAATGTTGCTGATCAACTGATGCAAGGGAGGTAACAGGAGGTTGCTGGGGAGGGGGGCAAGCATGAGGAGCCGTTCTGATCGTGGCTTCAGTGTGGTGGAACAACCTCATTTGCAGCAATCAAGTAGAACCAAGCAATCAAGTGGGGTTGACCCTGGAGGACCCTTTCAATTCTGTGACTCTGAAAACCCCTTTGCTTCAGTGGCAGCCTCACTAGTAAATCATGCTCATGGTTCCAAAGTGATGTTGCATACCTCTCCACTTGGCCTGCAGCTCTGGGGATGCTATCCCAGAAGGCCATGGAGATCAATGTTTGCACATGGGCACAGACAATCCACTTTCAGGGCCTACTGGTGGCCAGCACTGCAGCTGTATTCACACACCCCATGCAGTGGCTGAACTTCTGCCCATGGTGAGTGTTCTTTGGTAGTTTCTTCTGCATATTGGAGGCCTGGGCCTGCCACTGAGCACATGACTCAGCAGCTGGGCTTCCCTTCCCCATGGACCATCCAACTGACTTCAGCCATAGGTAGCTGCCAGCAGTGCCAGCAATCTCTGGTTATACTGGTCACTGGGCAGCCTGGACCCTCTACCACGTGTGTGGCCTTGTGTGTGCAGTGCCTGCCCCCTCCCATTGGACAATCTGGCATCATTCAGCCTGGGGTAGCTGCTGCCGTTTGGGGATGGTGAGCTAGCCATCACTGTCTGGCTTAAACCCCTGGCACAGCCCCTCATGGGTTTCCGGCATATTGAGCTTGGCATGGGTTCTGCTGTGCACATAGGCTTGTGCCTGGGCCACCTACACACACAGTTCCATGGGCAGGGGTTAGTTCAGCTCATCTTTCTGTGGCAGGTCGGGGACAGGGAAGAGCTTGCAATGTCCAGCCACTTTGTGTTTTTCCCCTGAGACCAGAGCTTATGGCATTGGTGGCAGGAGTGGGCTGGGGAAGGGGTTTGCCCCCCTCCAGGCAGTGTGGGGGCATACATCCAGCACTGCACTGCTAGCTCACCAGTCCAACCATGTGGGTTTTCCTCTGCACCTCCCCACCACCACCTATATTGCCTCATGATGAGGACACACCAACTTGGAGTTTACCAGCTGCTGTCCTTTATAAAGTTTATATCTCTGGTACCTGGCATGGCATTACATTTTATAGTACACATGGCCTGGCCTAATAGGTGGATCCTGTCTAATGCAAGCAGAACCAGACTTTTCTGCCTCCCCCTTGTGATGCAGGTGGCTGTGTCCCCCGAAATCAGGCCCCATGCTCAGTGGATCTCCAGGAAGACCATGGGGACAAAAAGGGGGTCTTCTATGGGATGGGGCATTGGTGGCAATTACCCCTTTTCCCAAAAAGTCTACCTTTAATATCATTTTCATTTGCCAAGAAGCTTGGCACACATGATCAGGGCCAGCGCTATGGGTTCTGCCACTCAAGGCAGACCCCTGCACCACGCCCCCCCTCCTCCCCCCCCCCCCGCATTGTGCAGGGCGGCAGGGGACAAGAGAGCGATGGGTGGCACACAAGAGTGCTTCTGCGCCGCGGCTTTCACCCTACACTAAGCTCTTCCTTGGCAGCCTCTGAAGACTGCACTGTTTTAGCATCACCTGGC
The DNA here is from genome assembly GCF_032191835.1 of Heteronotia binoei. Lineage (NCBI taxonomy): Eukaryota > Metazoa > Chordata > Lepidosauria > Squamata > Gekkonidae > Heteronotia > Heteronotia binoei. The sequence goes on along the minus strand of NC_083226.1, from coordinate 145,768,646 downwards.
CACTTTCAACCAGAAAGCTTAGTGCACTGTGCAGCACTCCTCCGATCCTGCCTTTAAGGCAAGCTCAGAGGAGCACTCTGCATGGGTAAGGGGGTGCCTGGTGGCACCCCCAGGCAGGGTACTCCCACACACCGGCCCTGCACACAACAGCCCTTGTAACAAATGAGTTTGACACCTCTGGGGCTGTACATGAAATGTCACACGATGACAGCAGAACTTTTTACCACCCAGTCCTTTTGGGAAATGAGTGAATGTAAATGGGTGTTAAACTTGGGACCTTCTGCAGGCCAATCAGATGCTCTGCCACTGAGCCCTGGCCCCTCCCTAATGAGCCCCAGCCCCTCCCTCATATTATTCTGCTTGAGCTCTCCAACATCTAAAGCTCCATCTCTGTTTATAAACGGCATGATTCAGGCAAAAATAGGGATTTGTTGTCACAGAGTGGCCATTTTTAGCAGCTTCTAACAGCAGTGACATGATGACATCTGCTCTAGCCTTGAGTCAGGATTGGTCTTAAGAAATTAGGAAGAGAGAGAGATAAGGAGGAGACGGCAGTTGACTCTTTGCTCCTAGGCTGTGCTTTATATCAGCAGGATGACCAATCTAATTGACCAGGAATAGGACAAAGTGGTAAGCTGTAAGATGCAAGGCAATGCCCATTCTTCTCCTGACTCACCTACCGGCTGCCAACACTTCATTAGCGTCACACCACTTCTGCCGCTTCCATTCATCTTTCTCCTAAGGAAGCTGGCTTTTGTGCTGCCTCCAATGGAAAGATATGTACAGTTAGAAGTTGCAGGGAAGAAGTGCGAGACAACACCTTTTAATTGACCGACTAGATTCTTTAAGATGCTAGCAACACATTTGTCATGATGGTGAGAGGTTCAGAGCGAAAATAAATCCCAGCATTGCCTTTCCAAGCTGATTGAGTCTGACGTGCTTTGGAACAAAGGTCAAGGAAAACTGGAATATGATCTACATGTTCAGGAAAAGCAAGTGGTGCAGTTTTCTTGAGAATTTCAGAATGCACATAAAAGATTGTATCTTTGAATGCATCTCACATTTTTAAAAAAATTCCTTGGGAAATCCAGCAATTTAAACATAGCATTCACCCTGATGTCCTAGTTTTCTACGTATGGGGAGATTTGACTGTTCAGTATTCAGATATTAGAACCCTCCTCCAACCAGGGCCAGATTAACAATTAGGCCAAGTAGGCACTGGCCAATGGGCCCCCATGCCTTTAGGGGCCCTGGACTGGCTTCCCCCACCCCGTTTCCCCCCCTGCTTGCAGCCCTCCCAGCCTGCACATGCAGCCAGCAACTGAGCCGCTCATTGCTCGACTTGCCTGGTGTGGCTGCTGCTGGCATTGTTGCCACGTTTGCCTCTCTCTGCCTCTCCCCCGCAGCTTAGTAAAAGGGGCTTTTGAGAAGGTGCCTGCAGGTGCAGTGGAGACCGTGGGTGGCAGGGCGAGTGCTCCGACTCTTGAGATAATTTGTGAGGCCCCCCCAAGATTTTGACTGGCTAGAGGCCTCCAAAGGGTTTAATCCGGCACTATCTCCAACCTGCTTTGTGAAGTGGTACAATCTTTAGAGGATTTTACAATATGGTTTAATAGAGCAAATCAGCCTTTTGAACGATGGTTTCAAGGCAATTTGAATCATCATTTAAATCACCAAGAAAAAAAGACCCAGAAACCTGGAGTTAAGTTCATATATTTGCTGAAGCTGGCTACTATAACAAGTCACTCTCTTCAGCCTAGACGCTCATCCACTAATGCCAGGTATAGGTAGGGCTCTTTTTCTAACAGAATCTCATCTGCATATTAGGCCATGCCCCCTGATGTAGCCAGTCCTCCTGGAGTTTACAGTAGGCTCTGTACTAAGAGCCCTCTAAACTCTTGGAGATTGGCTACATCAGGGGGGCATGACCTAATATGCAGAGGAGCTCCTGCTAGAAAAAGAGCCCTGATGGAAAAACCAGCAGTGCTCTCTTTTCATCCATTCACATTCTTGGCTCAAATTTGTTTATATCTTTTAACATCAGAGCTGAGGCAAAAATATTGCTGAAAGCTCTGGGATACCACAAAGAAAGACACAGTATATAGTGGGGTTTTGCTCCCCTTGCCCACATAACTTTTTTGTATTTAAAATCCCTTTCTTGTCATGTAATCAGGCAGGGTTACAGTATTACATGAAGATTCCTTTACTTATTATTATATTTCATTTGTGCCCATGATTTGCTTTCTTGGCTCACCAGCTCTACAATATTTACAGCTTACAAAATGTGGACAATTTCACTCTATGGGTATGAAATTTAGCAAGAAGGATCCCTTGGTGAACAGTCCAGTCTCATTTCAAACAATTTTATTAGTAACATATGGTAATAAATTTCAATTTCTTACTTCATTAATAACTACTTTTTTTCATCTATCCCATATATTACTTTCTACCCTCCCCCCGTTACTTGACCCCGGCCGGTGTTATATACTTAAAATCTTAATATTATAGGTACCCTTAATTAATAAGAACCAAAATTAATATCCTTCTCCCTCTTGTACTTAGTCATTATCAAAAATTGTCCAATGTCCTTTTATTTTCCACTCTTTTTCTATGTATCTTCTGAACTTTTTCCACTCCATCTTAAATACTTCTAAATCATAGTCTCTTAAGGTCCTTGGTGAACAGTCCAGTCTCTAGAATTCTCAGCTAGACAGGGAAAAGAATACTCCAGTCTGAAATGGGTTTCTCACTGAAACCGCTGGAATGAGAAATTGAACCAAGTAGCCGAAATGAATAGCTTTGATAATTAATTTAATGAAAATGTTTAAAAACACACAACTAACCAGAAATGAAACAACCGTTTCATGGCTGTCCTTGAAGTTTTTCAAGAATTAGATTTGATTCATTTTATAAGCTGCTTTTTCAAACAAGCCTGCTTAAAAGGGTTACAATTCCATTAAAATATACCATAAAAAACAAACTTTTTGAAAAGGTGCAGATATGAAATGATCTAAGAGAATCTAGGAGAATTCTGGTTTTATAGCTAAACAGTGTTTTCTTTCAACAAAATTTTCAAAAATGAAAATCATTGATGTTTTCCAGAAAAATTGAGTACATCGGCATGCCTTCAATTACCAGTAGCTTCCATTACCTTCACCACACATTGTCTTCTCTACCATACATCCGTTGCCCAGTGGAGCATAAAGAAACACATATTCCTTCTTTAAAGACAGTGCTTTTCCTCCTTCCCAGCACAAGGCAATTGATTCCGTACCTGGAGTGCAACAACTTAGCAACAGTGATCCATTCAACAGTCATCTCAAGAATAGACTGCTGTAATGCCGTCTACATGGGGCTGCCCTTGACTCAAATTCAGAGCTGCAGCTGGTGCAAAATGAGTCAGCCAGGTTGTTAATGGAGCTGCCTGTATGGGAACACATTCAACCTGTGCTGGAAACGTTGCACTTACTGCATGTGCCATTTCAGATTCGTTTCAAGGTGCTGGTTATAACCTTTAAAGCCCTATATGGCCTAGGACCTGTCTATCTTTGAGACCGCTTTTCCCTGTATGTACCCTAGAGAGCACTACATTCAAGGTCCCAAAATCTTCTTAAGATCACTGAACCAAAAGAAGCTCGGTTATCCATCACCAGAGCCAGAGAGTTCTCGGTAATAGCCCCTGCTCTGTGGAATGCTCTCCCCGAAAACATTAGGGCCTTGTGGGACTTGTCGCAGTTCTGCAGGGCCTGTAAGACTGAATTGTTTAAACTTGCTTTCAATAGGACTAAGGGGAGGTTGCTATTATTTCACAGCACCAGCAATCTCACTGAAGTGTAAGAAGCGAAACCAAAAACATTGGAATGTAATGATTGCAAATATGTATGGAAATGATTTTATTGTATATCGTTTTAAATTTTATGTTGTTTAAACTGTTGTGAGCTGCCGTGAGCCCATTAGGGGAGGGTGGGATATAAATTTGATAAAGTAAAATAAAAAATAAAATAAATAAATCTACAGGAAAAGGAGTTAGAAATCCTCTTGTCTCTAAGTTTGGACTAAGATGGGTAGCCGTGTTGGTCTGACACAACAGAACAAAGTTTGAGTCCATTGGCAGCTTGAAGTGTTGGTCTTAAAGTTGCCACTTGACTCAAATTTCATTGGCAAATTTGTAGTTCCTCCTACTACCCCCGTCCTCATTTCTTGAATGATATGGGGGGGGGGGAATTGTTATCCTGATCTCTTTGATTCAAGTAAGTGAAAAATAGCTGGAAACTAGGGTTACCAGCTGTCTTCTTTTTAGACAACGTGCTTTCTTTTTGTGTGTGTCTGTCCTCTTTGGGGTTCTTTTTTTTAAAAAAAACAACAGATGAAAATGTCCTCTTTTTAGGTTAGAAGTTTAGAAATATTCCTAGTTAGTAGCAATTATCACAGCTTAAATAGCAGGGGTATTTAAAATCAGATTGTCACAGTGATCACTTGTTCGAAGTAGTTAGTTAGGAAATACATCACTTTTTTGTTTTTCAAAATATGGTAACCCTAACAGAAACCCTACTAGAGGCCTGACATATTACAAATGGAGAGGGTTGAATCAATTAGCGAGGAGCCGCAGTGGCAGCACATAGATGTTTCTCCAGCTGGTTACAGTGCTCCAGTTAATTGCATGCTCCCGCCTGAAACTAGTACCTCTGGATCAGTGTGTTCCCAGAAGTTCATGAAATAAAGAGTGTGTGCAGAACCCTGCAGGAATATCATCTGCAGGAGACTGTTGCCAGAGCGCATACAAAATCCAGGTGCCAAAATGTGTCCCTTTAGTTTAGGACATGCTGACATTCTTCCCTCAGCATAGATGCACACATGGACACATACACACCCAAATGAATCTGTTCTTCATAAAATGTACTTACTAGCCTTGTCAGGTCTGCTAAATGAGAAAGTATCTTCATCTGGCAAGTTCTGTATGTAATCCAGTATAAACATTACTAATCTGAAACAGGAACGGTCCTGATCTAATTTCCCTGGAACATCATTCTGGAAACGAGCACAGCTAGACAGAAATTAGCTTCTTTCCAAATGAAAGAAAAGGACAGTGCCATGGGCTGAAGTTCACTGCGGCATGAGCAGTGATTAATCCTGGTTTTATTTTGGATGTTCAACTCGAGTGAAGAGCAAACACACTCGAAAGGTACAGCCGAGGGGGGCGGTTTGTAGAAAAAGCCCTGCATGAACTCATTTGCATATTAGGCCACACCCCCTGACACGAAGCCGGCCGGAGCTGCGTTCCTGTGAGTTCCTGCTCAAAAAAAGCCCTGGGTACAACTACAATAGGGGAAAATAAATATATCACGGGATTTTAAAGGGATTCTTGGTGTCAAGACAGCATAACAGTTTTTAACCTTGGTATTAGGACTCATTACTTTTACTCTCTTCATGCCTATCATTAGTCTTGGGAAACGGTGAGCTAGCCTACAATAAAAAGAGTAGGGAAGAGTTGAGGGGGGGAGGGGGAGGGAATTTATTTTATTTTATTTTTTGTACACTGAGATCCAGGTAGGTAGCCATGTTGGTCTGAAGCAACAGAATAAAGTTTTGGTCTGAAGCAACAGAATAAAGAGTCCGATAGCATCTTTAAGACCAACTAAGTTTTATTTAAGGTATAAGTTTTCTTTAGATGCACTGAAATGGGGGGAAAGCATTCAAATTTATTTGTTGGTCTTAAAGTGCCACTAGACTCTAACTTTATTCTTCATGTGTGTGTGTGTGTGTGTGTGTGTGCGCGTGCACATGTGTGAAACATCATGGGGAAATGCTGGAAGAACAAGGAGTAGATTGGATTGTTGTGTGGAAGGGAACAGAGACCATACGATGCTCTTTTTAGTTTGGTGGCCATTCAGGACTGACAGAAATGCTAGGCTTTAATCTGTTGTTGCTTCCACAGGGAGGGTTTTCTTCACCTTGGCTTCCAAACCAGAGTGCTTTTCTTTTTTAAGAGCTTCCATGTAAAGCCGTGCTATGATCAGCATGTGGGTATAATAGAAGCAAAACAGTTAGAGCTAACAGAGAAAATGGCTATGATAGAGATGGGGAATGCAGATTATATTTTAAGATTTTTGAATGTCCCGGAAGAAAAAAATGAGGATTTGATAAATTTACTGGGGGAAGCTTTGATGTCTATATTGGAGAGGGAAAAATTGGAGGTAGAAAAGGAATTTGATTATATATATAGGGTGAATTCTCTATATGCAAAAAAGAATGATCTTCCCAGGGAAATTCATCTTAAATTTCTGCGTAAAGGGATAAAAGCGAAAGTATGGAGGGAAACGAGAGAACAACCCCTTATAATTAAAGGGGTACGAACTAAAATTATGAGAGAAACTCCTTGGATGATAAGAAGTAAAAGAAAAGAATATATGAAACTAGCAATGCTGCTACAGGAGAAAGAAATAATGTACAAATGGCTTATACCAGAAGGTTTATTATTTACTTTCTTGAATACCAGGTATATTGGTACGTTTTATCATTCATGGTGGTTGTGTAATGTTGTAAAGAAGTTTTGGGTGAGAGCATATGAATTTTTGAAGGAAGTGTTATGTTTTGATTTTCAATTTAAACCTGAGGTTATGTTATTATCTTTGATTACAAATGAGGTACCTAAAGAAGATCTACATTTGACAGTCTACTGCCTCACGGCTGCTAGAATTTTACTTGCCAAATTTTGGAGAATTTAGAAGAATTGGTTGATAAAGTCCTTCAGGCTGCTGAAGCGGATATACTTTCAGCCCTTTTGAAAGGGGTGACCAAGATAGCGGCGAGTAGTAAATGGGAGAAATTATATAGATGGGTTAGTAAGAAACAAAAGGGAAGGAATGAAGGAGAGGGAAAAGGTTTCTGAAATAAATGGGAGAAGCGAGTTAATGATAAGAAAGGAGTATATAACAGAATGATGTAAGAATGGATGTGAAAGGCATCTCCATGCTCTTTTTTTTTTTTGGTTAAGATAAATTAATTATGGGGTTCAGTTAAGTAGGATTTAAAGTAGACAAATTGATTATGTATGAAGACTGGTATGAACTTAAGATGCTATGCTGATGTAATATAATGTGGTTTTGCTAATAAAAAATATAAAAGGAAAATAAAATAAAGTCGTGCTATGATGGTCCTGTTTTTCAGGTTTCCCAAGCCCTCAGTACACTCTTTCTTACTTAGGGTTGCCAAGTCTAGTTGGAAAATACCCAGAGATTTAGGGGGTGGATCCGGGAGAGGATGAGGTTTGGGGAGGGGGACCTCAGCATGGTACATGGTCATAGAGTCCACCCTTCAAAGCAGCCATTTTCTTCAGGGGAGCTGATCTCTGCCAGCTGGAGATCAGTTGTAAAAGCAAAAGATCTCTAGGTCCCACCTGGAGGCTGGCAACTCTATGTAACTCTGTTGAAAAATATGCATTCCAATAGGCTTGCCAGTCCCCAGAACTGGATTGGGGGATCCTCCAGTTTTGCAAGCTCCTCCTCACCAGCAGCCAGCTGGCCAGTGGGAGAAATCCCCTCCCAACAGCCATTAGATCTCAGGTAGGGTTAAAAGCTGTCAAACTTGTATTTTGGAAAGTGTGTGTTTGTGTGTGTACCTTTAAATCTCAGTGAAACTGAAGCTGTATGGGGACAGGGCGAGCAGGCTGAGCTATGTGTGTAAGAGAGAGAGCCCAGTCCCTTCATTTGTTTTGCATACCTTTCAGAAACTGTTTGTATACTGAAAGGGATAGCAAAGAGTTAACTAGAGCCTGATTATGGGATAGAGGGAAACTCCAGCCCCTAGACGTCTATCTTCTTAAGTTAGTTGAAATTCAACAGATTGTTATTTTCAGCAGCTCTGGTGAGTAAAACTATATATACCATTGCCCCAGAGAGATCACAAAGTGTGGCCATGCAAACTGTTTATTTTGGCTACTTTGTGAGTGTGTGTTCACTTTCATCTAGTGAAAATGCAGCTGCTGGGGAACAAAAAAGGCAAAAAAGAGGAGGAGGAAATGAGGACTGTATTCAGGGGAACTGTACTGCACTGCTGTGTTTGTTTGTTTGCGTGCTTGCTTGCTTGTTTAGAATGGGAAAGTCTCCTGGCTGCATCCCCAAAGTCCTCAGATATTTCCTGAGTTGGACCTGGCAATCCTACATTCTGAACTTCAGCACACCATATGAAAGACATGGTGTGTATTTTCCTGCCCTGCAAAAGTCCTTCCCACACCTGTGCTATAATTACCTATTGCCACTTATCCACTCTTATAATAATAATATAATAATAATAATAAATTTTATTTCTACCCCGCCCTCCCCGCAAAGCGGCTCAGGGCGGCTAACAGTAAGTAATATATTAACATAAATAGTAAAACATTAGATTAGCAATTAAAATTACACATATAAAAACCCGTTAATTCAGTTAAAATACTTAATTTTACATTACATTATATATATATCTGGCAGTAATAGCTGTTCTGGCGCTGAATCTGCCAGTTTAAATGGTGTTAGAGATGGCGGTTCTTCGTTCATTGCAACTCAGCAGTCCGTATCATTATAGGCGTGTCTAAAAAGGGCAGTCTTGCAGGCCCTGCGGAACTGGTCCAGGTTCCGCAGGGCCCGCACCTCCTCCGGGAGCTGGTTCCACAGTGCAGGTGCCGCAACTGAAAAGGCTCGTACTCTGGTGTTTTGGAGTTTGGCCTCTCTCGGCCCAGGGATGGTCATTTTGTTTTTACTTGCTGACCTCAGTGCCCTCTGGGGTTCATACGGGGAGAGACGGTCCCTTAGGTAGGCAGGTCCTCGGCCATATAGGGCTTTAAAGGTAATAACCAACACTTTGTACTGGACTCGGTAGATAACTGGCAGCCAGTGCAGTCCGCGCAGCCCCGGCTGTATGTGCTCCCATTTCGGGAGCCCCAGTAACAGCCTGGCCGCCGCATTCTGCACTAGCTGCAGCTTCCGAGTCCGGCACAGAGGTAGCCCCAAGTAGAGGGCATTACAGTAGTCCAATCTTGAGGTGACCGTTGCATGGATCACTGTTGCGAGGTCGCGGCGTTCCAGGAAGGGGGCCAACTGCCTTGCCCGCTTCAGGTGAAAGAATGCTGACTTGGCAGTGGCTGCTATCTGGGCCTCCATTGATAATGAAGGCTCCAGTAAAACACCCAAACTCTTTACCTGGCGCACTGGTTCCAATGGTGCGCCGTCGAAGGTTGGGAGAGCTATTTCCCCTCCCTGGGCGCCGCGACCCACGCAAAGGACCTCTGTCTTCGCTGGGTTCAACTTCAACCCACTCAATCTAAGCCACGCCGCTACAGCCTGCAAGGCCCGATCCAGGTTCCCTGGGGCGGAGCCAGGCCGGCCGTCCATTAGTAGATAGAGCTGGGTGTCATCTGCATATTGATGGCAACCCAGCCCAAACCTCCGGACTATCTGGTGTAGTAATTAGAATGTTGGACAAGGATCGGGGAGGGACGGTGGCTCAGTGGTAGAGCATCTGCTTGGGAAGCAGAAGGTCCCAGGTTCAATCCCTGGCATCTCCAAAAAAGGGTCCAGGCAAATAGGTGTGAAAAACCTCAGCTTAAGACCCTGGAGAGCCACTGCCAGTCTGAGAAGACAATACTGACTTTGATGGACCAAGGGTCTGATTCAGTATAAGGCAGCTTCATATGTTCATATGTTCATATGTTCATATGATCTGCAAGACCCAATTTCAAATCCCTACTCTGCCATGGAAGCTCGCTGGGTGACCTTTGGCCAAGCACACTAACCTACCTCACAGAGTTGTTGTGAGGATAACATTTGTGTGTGTGTGTATATATAGCTTCCCCAGAGACCTGCTTGAGGTGGCTTATAGCCATAATGATAATGGAGAACCATCAAACACACCCATTAAAATATCCCATTTTTTTTCTCTTCAGTGGATACCCAAAACAGCTTACATCTGGGGTGTCGAACTCATTTGTTATGAGGACTGGATCTGACATAAAAGAGACCTTGTTGGGCCGGACAATGTCTGATTGGGCTGAGCCACGTCAGGCCGGGCCATGTGTGTACCTATTTAAGATTAGGTAGCAGAGATATAAATTTTATAAAGAACCCAAATATATATATTTTTAAAAAAAATAAAACAAGCTTAAAACATTAGCACTCATTGGTCTTAAAGGTGCTTTCTATGTATTTCTCCCATGGGATCCAGGGAACTGGGCAAAGGAAGCTCTGGCTCTTTCCTTCCTTCCCCAGGGGACTGGGTGGGAGGAGCCTCAGTCAATAGAACGAAGAGAGGCTTTGCTCAGTAGCTCTGCTGTGCCTGGCAAAGCAACCTATTCCTCCCCAAGGGAGGAGCCTCAGCCAATGGAGAAAATAGAGGATTTTTTCCTGTAGCTCCTGTGCAATTGAGCAAGCCTTGCAAAGCAAGCTGTTATGCAGAAGGAAGCAAGATATAGGGAGAAGGAAGCAGCCAGTTGCTTGAGGGCCTGATAGGAGCACTCGGGGGGGGGGGCTGATTTGGCCTATGAACTGCATGTTTGACACCTCTGGCTTACATCATTCTCCTCTCCTCTGTTTTATCCTCACAACAACCCTGCGAGGTAGGTTAAGCTGAGAGTATGTGACTGACCCAAGGTCACCCAGTGAGCTTCCATGGCATAAGTGAGGATGTGAACTTTGGTTTCCCAGATCCTAGCCCAACACATGCACCTCTACACCCTGCTGGCTCTCTAAGCTGCTTTGAATCCCCACTGGGGAGGAAGGGAAAGTATAAATGAAGTAAACAGATAAATGAAGTAAATAAATATTTCAGTTTTTAATTGAACTGTTTCTGTCGATCTATGAAGAAAAAGATAAAAAGGGGCGGGGGGGAGTCATCACAGATGGCTCCAAAGATCGAGGGCATTGAATGTGCCGGCCTGGCGTTGGAGGCTGGAGAGGGATTGGCGATCTGGCTGGTATACTGTACGCCTAACGCACCAGCCAGCGCCTTACCATCCCTACTCGAGGCGGCGACAGGCTGGGCGCTGGAGCACCCAAGGCTGGTGATCCTGGGTGACTTCAACGTCCATGCTGATGACCTGGCCTCTAGTCAGGCGACGGACCTAGTGTCATCCATGGTGACACTAGGACTCTCTCAATTTGTTACAACCCCCACTCACCAGGCCGGACACATGTTAGACCTGATCTTTGCGGCTGGGGTTATGGTGGACGATATAATCACCAAAGTGGTGCCATGGTCGGACCACCTCGCCCTTAGGGCTCGTATAGATATGCCACCCCAAACCTGTTTAGGCGATGAGCCTATTATGGCTCGCCCGTGGAGCCAGATGGACCCAGAACGGTTCCAAACAGCCCTGCGGGATCCCTGGCCCTCTGCCGATTCCCTCAATGGCCTGGTCGAGACCTGGAATAGCCGGCTATCTAGGGCCATGGACGAGATCGCACCTCGACGCCCTCTATGGCCTTGGAGTAGGCTGGCTCCGTGGTATACCCCGGAGTTGCGCCTGCTGAAACAAGGTCTCAGATGGCTAGAGAGGCAATGGCGACGCACCCGTGATGAAGTGACTAGAACATCTTATAGGGAGTTTATGAGGTCCTATGAGATGGCAATCAAGGCCGCAAAGAAAACATACTTTGCGGCCAAGATTGCGTCTGCAAATTCGCGCCCAGCACAATTATTTAGGATAATTCTGAATTTTACTACATTGCCACAAGGCAAGCCAAATGTTAAGGAATTGGAAATAGGCTGTGAGGCTTTTGCAAAAAATTTTGCAGACAAGGTCCAATTACTCCGCCATGACTGCCCTGCCATATTGGATACAGTGAGTGAACTTGAGGCTCCGTGCGTGTCTTCTAATTTGATCCTGGACTGCTTCGACCCACTCAGCTTGGAGGAAGTTGAAAGAATCCTTGTCACTGCACGCCCAACTACATGTGATCTGGACCCATGCCCCTCCTGGTTAATTAAGGCCTGCCCGGAGGAGCTAAGATGTCCTATACGGGACATCATAAATAGATCTCTTTCGGAGGGCTTCTTTCCAACACCCGTGAAGGAGGCAGTGGTCCGCCCCCTCCTGAAAAAGGTTACATCAGATCCAGCCGAATTGGCTCATTATCGGCCGGTCTCAAACTTGCCCTTTTGGGGCAAAATTATTGAGAGGGCTGTGGCGTTGCAGTTACAGGGCTTCTTGGATGACGCTTCCACCTTGGATCCATACCAGTCCGGCTTCCGCCCAGGCCATGGGGTGGAGACGGTGTTGGTCGCCCTCATGGATGACCTCCAGCGACATCTGGATCGAGGTGGCTCAGCGGTATTGCTGTTGCTAGACCTATCGGCTGCGTTCGATATGGTCGATCATCAGCTGCTGACTCGCCGCCTCGCCGACGCAGGAATTCGGGGGCTAGCCTTACAGTGGCTTTCCTCCTTCCTTGTGGCGGTTGGAGGAGAGATGTCCCAGAGACACCTACTTAACTGTGGGGTGCCTCAAGGGGCAGTTCTCTCCCCGATGCTGTTTAATATCTTTATGCGCCCCTTTGCCCAGATCGCCCGGAGACTTTGGCTGGGTTGCCATCAGTATGCTGATGACACTCAGCTCTATCTATTGATGGGCGGCCGGACCGCTGACACCCCTATAAATTTGGACCGGGCGTTGCAAGCCGTGGCTGGCTGGATTAAGCTGAGTGGGCTGAAGCTGAACCCAGCAAAGACAGTGGTCCTTTGCGTGGGTCGTGGTGAGCTAGGGGGGGAGATCTCCCTACCGGTCTTTGACGGTGCGTCACTGATACCAGTGTGCATGGTCAAGAGCCTGGGAGTGCTACTGGAGCCCTCCCTGACAATGGAGGCACAGATAGCAGCCACTGCTAAATCTGCCTTCTTCCATCTTAGAAGGGCGAGGCAGCTGGCCCCCTTCCTAAAATGTAGCGACCTAGCAACAGTGATCCATGCAACAGTCACCTCGAGATTAGACTACTGTAATGCCCTCTACATGGGGCTGCCCTTGTTCCGAACTCGGAAACTGCAGCTAGTGCAGAATGCGGCGGACAGGCTGCTAGTGGGACTACCTCGGTGGGAACACGTGTGGCCTGGGCTGAGGGAGCTGCACTGGCTTCCAATTGTATTCCGAGTTTGCTACAAGGTGCTGGTTATTACCTTTAAAGCCCTATATGGCCGAGGACCTGCCTACCTTAGGGACCGCCTCTCTCCATATGTTCCCCTGAGATCACTGAGATCCAGCTCCCAAAGTCTCCTAAAAATCCCTGGACCAAAGGAGGCCAAACTGAAAGTAACGAGGGAGCAGGCCTTCTCAATAATGGCTCCCCACTGGTGGAATCAGCTACCGGAGGAAGTGCGAGCCCTGCGGGACTTTAACCAGTTCCGCAGGGCTTGCAAAACTACCCTCTTTCAACACGCCTATAAGGAATCCTGAAAGTGACATCTAGCCATCTGGATATATATCTCACTGAAATGTAGCACCTCTAATTTATTGTGGTTTTAAAATTTTATGTAACTGTTTTAACTGTATTTATTAACTGTATTTTATCATATGAATTGTATTATAATCATGGTACACACCATGTCTTGTTAGCCGCCCTGAGCCTGCCTTGGCAGGGAGGGTGGGATATAAATAAAACTTATTATTATTATTATTATTATTATTATTATTATTATTATTATTATTATTATTATTGTTATTATTACAGCAGCCATGACAACCCCATGTCCCTGAGAGTCCATATAGAGTGCTTGTTAAAGAAAAAGATGATGATATTGGATCTATACCCTGCCCTTCACTCTGAATCTCAGAGTCTCAGAGTGTTTTACAATCTCCTTTACCTTCCTTCCCCACAACAGACACCCTGTGATGTAGGTGAGGCTGAGAGAGCTCTCACAAAAGCTGCCCTTTCAAGAACAGCTCTGTGAGAGCTATGGCTGACACATGTGAGGAAAAGCCCCCTTTTTCCCGAACATCATAGTCATCAGTAGATAGATAGATAGATAGATAGACAGACAGACAGACAGACAGACAGACAGACAGACAGACAGACAGACAGACAGATAGATAGATAGATAGATAGATAGATAGATAGATGAATTTATTGTCATTGTTCTCAACAAAAAGAGAGCAACGAAATGAGGCGCTCTTCCACAAACATACCAACACATCAAACACACATATTCATAAACCATTTAAATACATCTAAAACCATTAAACCATTTAAACCATTAAAACCATTTAAATACATCTAAAACGGATAAACATTCATAAAACCATTAAAACCATTTAAACCATTAAATAAACATTCATAAAACCATTAAACATTCATAAAACCATTAAAACCATTTAAACCATTAAATACATCTAAAACAGATAATCCTTCATAACCCTGCATTTAACCTAACCACAGCACTTGGATAGAAACTGTCCTTAAATCTGTTTGTCCTAGCCTTCAACACTCTATATCGTCTACCTGACGGTAAGATCTCAAAAAGCAAATGGCCCAGATGTGTATGATCCCTTAGGATCATTTGTATCTTCCTTTTACATGCCATATTATACAGATCCACCAATGAGGGGACAGAACATCCACAAATCTTTTGTGCTCTTCTCGTCACTCTTTGGAGCACCCTTCTCTCTGCTTCCGTGCAGCTCCCAAACCACGCGCAGAGGCAATAAGATAAAATGCTCTCAATGGAACTACGATAAAAGGCAACCAGCAGACTCCCTGACAGTTGTAGTGATCTTAAGAGTCTTAAGTAGTATAGTCGTTGCTGGGCCTTTTTCTCTAGAGCTAAAGTATTTGCCCCCCATGTTAGATCCTGTTTCATGGTAATTCCCAGAAACTTCCATTCTGTCACCTGTTCTACCATAACACCATCAATAAACAACGGCTGGGTGTCCAAACTACTGCAGAACATGGAATCCACCGTGTAACACTAACGCCACTCGTAGCCATCTTCCCGCCAGGCTGGACTTCATTCCCCCATAGTGGAAGGCTCACATACACACCCTATGTCACCTCTAGCCCGTAAGCAACCCGTCTGCCCCATGAATGGATTAACAGCTCAATTATTTATTTATTTATTTATTACTTTACATTTATATCCCGCCCTCTCCGCAAGCGGACTCAGGGCGGCTTACAGTATCATAAAAACAATCAATTCCATAAAACATATAAAACCATAATACATTTATCAGTTTAAAACTATTACGCTATCTCAATCCAGTCTGGCGGTATTGGGTTCTGACTATGACCACCAGCTTCTGTAGGATGTCCGGTGGCAACCCATTTTCAGTCAACCAGAAAAGCCTGTCTAAACAGTTCGGTCTTACAGACCCTGTGGAACGCCGACAAATCCCGCAGGGCCCTTATAGCTTCTGGGAGGGTGTTCCAGAGTTCTGGTGCTGCCACCGAGAAGGCCCTAGATCTTGTTGCGCATAGCCTGGCTTCTTTTGGGCCAGGGGCAGACAGCAGATTTTTTGTCCCTGATCGCAGTGCTCTCTGGGGGATATATGGGGAAAGGCGGTCCCGTAGATAGGCAACTGTTGCTCCTCTTTGTCTGGCAAAACCCTGGACAAAGGCTCCTACCCAGAAGATGATGAGATAAGAGGAAGACCATCTCCTGTCAAAGCCAAGTCTTTTGTCTATACCGGGGATACCTAGGTCAATATTTGATTCCTTATTGTCACCCTCCCAGATAAGTCCATCTAATCTTAAGTATTTAGCCATTTCCATTCTTCTTCCCGACTGACACCTTGGAGCCACCCCAAGGCCTGTTGCAATCTGGAAGTTCTCTCAGGTACACAGGACCCAAGCAAAGTTCATTGGTCAAGAGCACGTACCCAATTAGGTGCAACCAAGGAACTCGCCATTGGCTCTGCAAATTTCCAGCCTTCATGGTCATTGCGGAGCCTCCCCTTTCTCCTCCCTGATGCCGCCCATCCCCTGAGGGCTCAAGAGAGTCCTTATAACCTGTGGACTAGCTACCCACAGGTGTGCTTCTATCAGTAACCCACCTTCCGCTGCATAGATCCATCCCCGATTCCTGATCAGTTTCGGGTCCCTTTCCCATTCCCTCGCTTGTCGCCCATTGGAGCCTTCCTCGAAGACTACGATAGGTAATATCACCCTGTATGTCTACCCTTTTATGTTCCCCTATCGATCTATCTATATTCCTAGGACTGTATGTGTGATTGTATATGTGTTTTTATCTTGTATGGAAGACTATATTTTTCTCAATAAATTATAATTGGTTTTACAAAAGTAGAGTCCCATTATTTAAGCATCACTCTCTGGTTGGTTAATCTTGTATACATAGGTAAAAAGATTCCGAGTGAGCCAGGTGCCCACCTAACTAATTCCCCAACCTCGTTTTGAGGGCATTTCGGCTTACACCCAAGGCCATTCTAGCAGCTGCAAGTGGAGGAGTGAGGAATACACCAAACACCAAAGGGAAGAATCAGAAAAAAGAAAGATGAAAAATGGCAGGAAACCATCAAGTGTGGAAGGGCCAGGTCCAACTCACATGTCTCTGAATTCACAGTCAGAATGAAAGCAACGTGGAGAGTCTTGCCTTCTCTCTGCAGTCCTGCCTTCCCTCTGCAAGCTTTGCTTTTTAACTTGGAATGTGGTGGGGATGGGAGGCATTGATTGTTTGGAGAAAGCAACTCCAAAGTATTTATGTAATTATTATTTTGCTTAGTAATTCTCATATCATTGACGCAGTGACTGATTTGGGGTTCAGTGTTTATTGCTGAGACTTGGGATTCTTCTGCCACAGCAGAACTCACCAAATATTACAAATGGGAGATGCCAGATCCTCAGGGCTGTCGTTTGGATTTCCCCAGCCTCCAATATAGAGAAGGGCTGCCTTGCGTTGTTCAACGCTTTGAGCTGCGCCAAGAATTACAGAGCAAGTTCCTATTGACTCAGGGCAGGTCAGCCAGAGTGCTCTCATCAATTCAGCACAACATCAGCTCTGTCTCTTCAGACCTTTCATCTTCCTGAGACTGACGATGCTGCTTTGGCATGGAAAAGGAACTCTGCTGTGTCTGGCTTGGGAAACATCTGTTATTTAATAAGGAAATCATACGCAAAAAAGGGATTTAAAAAACCTGGTGCATTGTCCTCTGATGCATGATGTAAAAAGCAATACAATTATAGTACATCCAGTGTGCCATAGGAACGTATGCCCCAAAGGAAGCCCTATTCAGTATCACTGGTGTACAGTCTCAGGGGATCAGGACAGAAAGCCAGATGTTTCTAGAGGGATTCAGTTCTATTTCTGCAGAATACTCGGGGAAGATAGAGCGAAGTGATGTACAAGCTGTGTCCTAAAATAAAGCCTTTTTCAGACCCTGGAGCTCAGGATGGAATATATGGATGACTCTCCCCTTTTCTTCTCACAACAACCTTGTAGAATATGGTAGGCTGAGAGGGAGTGACTGTGACACCCAGGAAGTGTCACAGTGAATGAGCATTTGAATCAGGGTCTCTCTAGTCTTTGTCCAGCACTCTAAGCAGTATGCTACACTGGGGCTGATTTCTCACTAGCGTTGCTCCACCCCCCGGCTTCTGGTTTCCCCCGGTGCAAGCGACCACTTTCCCACCAGTTGCTCCAGGGGTGCATTTTGATGCGGGGCTCCTTCTAATTCCCTGTGCAGCATCATGATCCTTAAAAGACAGCATCACAAAATTGTGTTTGGAACTGGAGAGAGCCCCACGTCAAAATGTGCCCGTGGAGCAATTGGTGGGAAACTGATTGTTTGCACTGAGGGGAACAAGCCTGAGAGTGGAGCAACACTAGTGAGAAATTGGTGTTGCTCTCAACCAGAATCCAAGCTGATCATACAAAGGGCCCATCCCCTCTTTGCTTGCATTCATGGTACTAGAAGAACAGATTCTATGCACATATGTCTATATAGGGACTATTCTTAAAGCATACAGAATTTACATAGATTGGAACTTGTCACTATGATCTCATCCCCATAGATACATACATCTTCCCAGTTCGCTGTTGGGAAAGGGCTAAGTTGCACCAATATAAAACAAGTACATTGGACCCCTCCCCACAACAATCAAATAAAGAGGCTCACATACAATAACTTGAAAAACAACCACAACGGGGATGTGGGAAGAAGTCTGAAGGGACCAAAGGAACTTGTAGAGAAGGAAAAGAATCTAACCGCATGCAACAGGACTGATAGGATGGATGCAAAAATCGTGTCTTGCTATTTGCTCTATATTGTAGTGGTGAAAATTATTTCTCATTCACAAGAAAATAATGCACATAAGTGCATGAACTAAATGATGGCATCAATTTGATAGCTTTAGAATAAGCAGATGCTATAGTGAAGAAGCCCATAATAATGTATTGCATAAGCTTTATCGTACAGTCGGATATCAGCTCAGACAAGCTCTGATGGATTAATTTTAAAAGGGTATTTTAATGATGCAGCATGAACACCTTTTGTTATGCAGGCCAAAGCAGGACAGGAGTGCAGTTCTGCCCTATTGTCAGAAAAGGTGCCAAAAGGTCTTTCACAGATAAAGAGAATAAAGAAGCAGCTGATGAGCCAGTGTGGTGTAGTGGTTGCACTCAAGGCAGGTGTGATATGCACTTTTATGCTCTGTGGGGGGTTTTCGCTGTCTGTATCATCACTCCTGGGCAGGTGAGGAGATTGCCACAGTCAAAGCCTAGGCAGAGGGAAGCCACAATATCCTCACCCGCCCAACCTCCTGCAGCCTCCCCCTCCCCCCACCCAGAAGTGGCTCATGCTTGGCCCAGGCAGGCTGTTTGGAATGCAGGGATGCCTGGTTGCATTTTTCCCTAACCCTGCTGGAGGGGAAATGGGAGGAACGTCACTTCCAGCAAACAACTTGAAGTGACGTTAAGATGTTGGAGCAATGCTTTAGGCAGCCCCGTAGCTAGGAGTCACAGGATGAGGGGCCACGGGGGGCCATGGGTTGAGAGGGGGGCCATGGGTTGAGAGCAAGAAGCTGGAGAGGCTGGGGGCTACCCCTCTCCCTCCCCCCTCCAGTGTGATTTAAATTGCATGTGAGCTCCGATTCCCCTTCTATCTTTCCTGGAGCTCAGCCTGCAGTGATCAACTTCCAATTCTGAAGTTCAAAAAAAGGCTGATTTGTATCTCTGCACTCCCTCCCCATTTCCATGCTTTTCTGTGCCTTTCCCCAACCAGGAGCAGCAGGGAACATGCATGGCCTGTACTGCTGCCTGGGGGAGACATGTCCTGGCCACCCTCCTCCCTCCCCACCCTGAAAGGACTCTAGCTACCCTTGCAGCCTGTGCAATCTAGGGGCCTCTCTTCCCACCTACCCAAGAACTAATTGTTCAGGCTCATGGCAGTGGAAAACAAGGCAGCACATGGAGCCCCCAGCTCTTCATGGTTGGACTAAGGGCTGCTGGGTGCAGGGGGTGGGGCTGGCTGCCCACCTATCCACCCACCCAACTTTCGGAATCTGCCCACCCACCCACCCAACTCTGCTCAGAGTGCTTCAGGGGAGAACTTGCCAATGCCACTACCTGCTTCAAGTGCTAAGGCAATTGAGGTGAGGGGTCCCGAGGGGGAGAGGGAGGGGGCCCATAAAATCTACAAGGAGGCTGGGCCCTGTGGGCACCATGGGGTGCTACAAGCCTTGCCTTAGAAGTCATCAGTTTCTACAGCCTTGGTGAATGCTAGTGCTTTGCTTCCAGATGACATGATCTCACTTCCATTACTTCGCTCCATTACTAGGCTTGCCAGCCCCCAGGTCCAGGCAGGGGAACCCCCGGTTTTGTAGGCTTCACCCTGCTGCCAGCCATCTGGCCATCAGGGAGAAGCCCCACCCGTATAGCCATGATATGCCTTTAGATCTCCAGGTTTAGAAGAAGCTTGCAGATTGCGTTTTGGAATGTGTGTGTGCCTTTAAATCTCAGCAGGATGCAAAAGCTGCACGGGGGTGCGTGCAGGCAGAGCCATGTGGCTCTTCCCAGTGAGTGTGTGATAGAGGAAGAGAGCACATTCCCTCTATTTGTGGGAGCCAAGAAGCTGTGGGAGTCAAGATGCTGTGGGAGTCAAGAAATCAGACGAGACGACCATGGGGTAAAAAGCTGCTCTCTCGGGCCAGGAGCGGTGCTTTATTTTATATCCTTGTAAGCCAGGCGTTGGCTCAGGTAATGATTGATACCCTTTTACAACAGTGCCGTGCCGGGGCAAAGTACAATGCACACGAAGCAGTTTCGGTTGGGGCCCTGCAGGGTGCAGGCAGCACAGGGACCATGTGGTTTGCCAGCATGGCCTCTGATACTCTTCCTGTACCCCTACATCTCCCCCTTTTTGTTTTTAAGCTGATAATAAGCATAATACAATGCACGCCGCTGCCATGTTTCCTTAGAACGTGTACACATTTGCAGCAAATTAGGAAGGCACTGAATACAACAACAGGCAATGATTAAAAGAACAACAATTACAATTATGGCACAAATCAATTGTCGGAGCCAAGTAGGGTCTGGGAGCAGGGAGGTTAGCCAGCGAAAGGGTCCCAATCAGGACGGAGTGCATTATCCGCAATGAGGTTGTGCAAGTGCTTCAACTCTTCCTCGATGGTCCGGTTGAAGTCTTGAAACCGTACCTCACAGGCTGCTGGTCCAACAATCTTGCAAAACCCTCCCTGGCGTGCCAACAGATAGTCCAGGGCAAGCCGGTGCTGCAACTGTACTTGGTGCAGACTGAAGATTTCCTTCTGTAGGTCACGAATAATGGAGGTAGTTGCATTAATGGATTGTTCTAGACGGCAGGTGAGTCCAATGATGGAGGCGCGGTTCTCCTGCGCTACTATATTAGAATAGCCGCCTAAGGTTAAAATGCCTGTGAAACTTGCAGCGGCTGCCCTCCCCGTACCCCACTTCTCGGGACCCCCACTTAACTGTGGGTCTACAAAGACAAGATCAGAACACCCTGACCCCAGCGGGCTTCGTGGGTGTCGCTGGGGTTGGGGGGTCTGTGTGGAGCGCAACACCGTGACAGGCAACGTAAGAAACCCAATAGATGCGCACTCATAATTTCCTGGATGAAAATTAGTGGCGATTCCCCCACCCCAGAAGAACCATAAATTGGGGTCTTTTATGATCCACCCACTACAAACGGACCCGGGGGTAAAGGTGGAAACATTTGGAAACAAGAATGGAAAAGTAACATGAAGCGTGTCCCAAGTAGAATTCATAAGAGAAATATTAACATTATAAGAAGAATTAAAGTTCATGTTATTACCGCCTCCCACCCAGAATCGGTCACTACAATGGGTCTGATTCTTGCGACTAAGCCAATGTTTGTTCCCATCAGCAAGTCCCTTCCACTTGGAAAAGGCGTTATTTGTAGCACCGCAGCAAAAGCACAGTCCTGGTAAGGCATATTGGTAATGAAACATGCGAAAGCGAGTAGCATTAACATCGTCCTCCAATGGGTTGGTAAACATATAGGATCGATTTAAGTTCTGTAATTGGGCTAACACTATTTCTGGAGCTTGAAAGGGGGTGGGCAGGAAAGACATAGAGGAAACAGACATGGGGGGTTCATACACAAGTGTAACATTAGTACCATGGTGCCAAAACATATACGCAGTGTGTCGAACCCACAAATTCTGAGGAGGAGACTGATTAACTAGTTCTGCATTGACTGGAACCAACAACAAACAATAAAAAGGTTTGTGCTCAGAGCATGTCACAGGAAACAGCGGAGGGGGATTCTCCCCCTTTCTGTTTTTCGAGAACAGCCAGGGCAGCGTTCAAGGTACGGTTGGCACGCTCCACAACAGCTTGACCTGTGGAATTAAGGGGAATACCGTAGAGATGCCGAACGTGCCAGCGGCCACAAAATTCAGCAAAGGCGGAGCTACAGGAAGCAGGGCCATTGTCTGTTGTGAGGGTGGCAGGACGACCCATAACAGCCATGGCGCGGACAAAATGAGAAATAACCCGTTTCACGTTCTCCCCTCGTTGATAAGCTTCTTAAACTGGGGTTGGAAGAGGATCTTCTGCCATGGACCTATTGGGTATGTGAAAGTCCTAGGGGAGGGTGAACTAAAGAGTCTTCCCACCCCCCCTAGCACCCAGTGAAATGAGTCTTTATGGTTGCCAAAAGGGAATTCTTCCTGTAACCCAGCATAGAATTGGCAACGGTGCTGTCCTGCCGGTATCACCGATGGTCCATACAGCAACAGGGGCTGGAGGAAAAAAACCAAAAAGGAACCAAAAACATTCACACATGACAACATGGAGATGACTCCGTACCAGTGTAGGGAGCAGTGAAAGCAGATCAAAAATGCATACATTCAACCATGAAGAAAGGAGTCTTAAAAAGTTATTAGTGAAGCGTCTTCCTGTCCAGAGTATGGTGACCAGTGAGCTTTTACGTCACAAGCTTACAGATGTCATGTTAGGGGCCTGCATTGGGCAGGTTTGCCTAGTACACTAAGCACTCAGGACTTCAGGAGGCTTCTTCCTTGTCAAGGGAGGAAAGTAACATACACAATACAGAAAACACAACCCAAAATATTCTTTGTTGCAACATAAAACTTAAAATAAAACATTGTGCACAATCCAGGAAAATGACCATAGTGTGGGGCGTCCCCCATATGATGAAAATAGTTCCATAAAAAAGAGACAAAAGAAAACCTTTGCTATAGCCTTGGAATATAATAAATTGTCAAAACAATATAAAAACTTCAAAAACAAAAACTGAGGCCTCAATAGAACAATGCTAGCTAGCGTTATATGATAGGTGAGCTAGATCAGAGAAATTAAAAACCTGGACACTAGTGAGCTGATCAGGTCCCACCAAATCCAGTGTTGCTCTGGGCTAGGTCAGCTAAAACGATCTCACATGTGAGCACAGATTTCAACAAAAACTTAACAAAACCAGAATTCTGAAAAGGAACATAATGGTTACACATACATAAAACAATTCTTAACAGGACTATCAACAACCTTTAGAACTACTGAGCAGGCATTAGACTTGATGTGCAGGTCCAGATTCCCTGCATATCTATATTGAAAGAAAAGATGAGCAAACTTAACAAAAACAGTCACAACATCCTAGAAAGCAAATCATGGTTAATACCTTGATAGACACACTAAAACAATGCATAAAAAGAGAAAAGATGTGTCAAGGCATCTGTAGGACCAAGATTAAAATGCTGAGTTGTTGCAAGGACAAGTCAAAAGAAAGACTAGAAGCACGAAAGCATATCCCTTTAAGAAGAGACCTTTTATGGAGTAAAAGGCAAAACTAGGATGATGGCACAATGCTCCAGGTTTAAGGCTTGTGCCAGAGAATGAGTTTCCTCTGTGCATACACAGAGTGCAAAGAATGTGTTGCTGGAAGGCAACACGCTGTCAGAAATACCAAGTAGACCAAAAGTTGAGCATAATACAACAAGACTTAAATTGAAGGGCCTTCATTGAGGCAAAAATAACACAAAAGGACATTTAGTAGCAAGAAGAAAGTCATGATCAGAAATGAACCCTGAGGGATCTACATTAAGAATCTAACAGGTTATGGCTCATTTCCTTGAGAACATGGAAAATAGAAAAGGGTTTTCACTCAGAAAAGTCTGGCTCTAACAAGATATACTGAGCCCACAAGGTGGGGCCTTTTAAGAACATGTGGATACCTCTTTCCACAGGCAGACTGGATTAAACAACAATTAAAACTCAAGCTGCACCAAATAGCTAGAAAGGGGAAGATTGATCATAGATGGAACATAACTACAAATGACATGCAGAGGGCAAATGAAGATATCAATAGTTGAAATACATTTGAGGAATCCAGATTTCTAAGGGAGACCAAGAACTTTCAGGAATTCTGCCAAAAAACAAGAGTATGAGGTCTGGAAGCTTAAGAGAGAAAAAGCACAGGGAGAAGGTATGTTTACCCCAAGGAAATGTACAGATGTCCTATACTGCTTGTAGGAACCAAAATTGTGAGGTAAAGTTTAAAACATTGCCCTGTATAAGAAAACTACTAGAAATAACAAAAAGGAGTCTCTATTAGGTGCACCATTTCCTTAGAACAATGGAAATCATAGGCTGACTATTTTAAAAGGGTTTACCAGTCACTAGAAAATTATTAACCTAGGAGAACTCCTGGTATTAGGGCAGTTTACAGGCAGAGGAGTCTCTCCAGCGGAGAAGGATTGGCTGTAAGTAGAACTTTGGGATGCCAGCTCCAGGCTGGAGATTCCTGAAATAGTGAATCAAATGTGAAAATCACAAGGCATGCAGTTCATTTCCTTGGACACCTATTCCCTCCAGAGGCTTTAGCCTCAATGTATTGGGGAAAAGGCTATGATTTCGGGAGAGACCTCCAGGTCCCACCTGGAGACTGGCGACCTTACAAAAACAAAGTAGTATGCACATCTTCCATCCAGGTATTTCTCTGGCTGGGGAGAGGCTGTCTGTGAGAGACTGCAATATTAGAAAAAGGTTTGGTAATGAAAGACTTTTGAAATTATATCTTTTAGACCCAAACTCAGGAGATGAGAATTCAAAATAGCACAAAAATATTTCCACGCTATTTCCACCCTCCCCCCCTAGATGGGAAAGAAGGGGAAGGTTTTAACAGACACAATGGATTTGGCCAGTACTCTCTTATCTAATCCTGATAAGTTTTTACAAAGAGAGGTGGAAAAGAGGGAAATAATGAGCTTTCTGCCTGGGTGAGGCTCAAAATTGTAACTCTTTCCAGTTTCTTTAACTCAAGCTGAATTTGGCTGAGTTTATTTCAAGAGGGTTTTCCAATCATAGGGCAACATGGCATATCCTTGGGCGATGCCCTCCAAGGTCCCTTGCACAAAGGTGGATTTTAACCCATAATCCTTAATAGATTTATTCAATTCTCTCAGGACAGAATAAGGTAGCCCTGTCCAGGTCACCTATTTCTACCTACCTTATATTTTTATATCTTTTAATCTCCTATTCTCTTATTGTTATATTTTTAAACTTTATTAATTCATGTAATTGTATTATTTAAACTATTGTTGTCTATTTTAACCAAATCATGCTTGTCATGTCTGTGAGCCGCCCTGAGCCCGCCTTCTGGCGGGGGAGGGCGGGATATAAAAATAAAATTTGCTTTGCTTTGCTTTGCTTTGCTAAACTCGGTCAGGGTGACTAGGATCTGGTCCCCGTGTTCTAGGGTGGCCAGACCGTCCCGGTCTCCCGGGACTTTCCCGGTTCTGGCCCCCAATTCCCGGCTCCCGGGCTGGGTATACCGGGACCATTAAGAGGTCCCGGTTTAGCCAGCCAGAGAGCCGGGGGCCGCGCGCCCGGGTGGGGAAGGCGGCGAGTGAGGGAGGGAGCGACCCTGCGCGTGCGCAGATCGCTCTGCGCACGCGCAGGGACGCTCCCTCCCTCCCTCGCCACTTTCCCCGCCCGCGCACGGGGCCCGGCAGTGGCGGCGGAGGCCCGGGAGGGCGTCGGAAAGGCCCGCGGGGGTCGCTGGAGGCCCTCCAGCGACCCCCGCGGGCCTTCCCGAGGCTTCCCGGGCCTTGGAACGCCCACCCCCCGTCCTTCCCCGCCCGGGAGGGCATCGGAAAGGCCCGCGGGGGTCGCTGGAGGCGCTCCAGCGACCCCCGCGGGCCTTCCCGAGGCTTCCCGGGCCTTGGAACGCCCACCCCCCGTCCTTCCCCGCCCGGGAGGGCATCGGAAAGGCCCGCGGGGGTCGCTGGAGGCCCTCCAGCGACCCCCGCGGGCCTTCCCGAGGCTTCCCGGGCCTTGGAACGCCCACCCCCCGTCCTTCCCCGCCCGGGAGGGCGTCGGAAAGGCCCGCGGGGGTCGTTGGAGGCCCTCCAGCGACCCTCGCGGGCCTTTCCGAGGCTTCCCCGGCCTCGCAACCCCCACCCCCCGTCCTTCCCCGCCCGGGAGGGCATCGGAAAGGCCCGCGGGGGTCGCTGGAGGCCCTCCAGCGACCCCCGCGGGCCTTCCCGAGGCTTCCCGGGCCTCACAACCCCCACCCCCCGTCCTTCCCCGCCCGGGAGGGCATCGGAAAGGCCCGCGGGGGTCGCTGGAGGCCCTCCAGCGACCCCCGCGGGCCTTTCCGAGGCTTCCCGGGCCTTGGAACGCCCACCCCCCGTCCTTCCCCGCCCGGGAGGGCATCGGAAAGGCCCGCGGGGGTCGCTGGAGGCCCTCCAGCGACCCCCGCGGGCCTTCCCGAGGCTTCCCCGGCCTCGCAACCCCCACCCCCCGTCCTTCCCCGCCCGGGAGGGCATCGGAAAGGCCCGCGGGGGTCGCTGGAGGCCCTCCAGCGACACCCGCGGGCCTTCCCGAGGCTTCCCGGGCCTTGGAACGCCCACCCCCCGTCCTTCCCCGCCCGGGAGGGCATCGGAAAGGCCCGCGGGGGTCGCTGGAGGCCCTCCAGCGACCCCCGCGGGCCTTTCCGAGGCTTCCCGGGCCTTGGAACGCCCACCCCCCGTCCTTCCCCGCCCGGGAGGGCATCGGAAAGGCCCGCGGGGGTCGCTGGAGGCCCTCCAGCGACCCCCGCGGGCCTTCCCGAGGCTTCCCCGGCCTCGCAACCCCCACCCCCCGTCCTTCCCCGCCCGGGAGGGCGTCGGAAAGTCCCGCGGGGGTCGCTGGAGGCCCTCCAGCGACCCCCGCGGGCCTTCCCGAGGCTTCCCCGGCCTCGCAACCCCCACCCCCCGTCCTTCCCCGCCCGGGAGGGCATCGGAGAGGCCCGCGGGGGTCGCTGGAGGCCCTCCAGCGACCCCCGCGGGCCTTCCCGAGGCTTCCCGGGCCTCGGAACGCCCACCCCCCGTCCTTCCCCGCCCGGGAGGGCATCGGAAAGGCCCGCGGGGGTCGCTGGAGGCCCTCCAGCGACCCCCGCGGGCCTTCCCGAGGCTTCCCGGGCCTTGGAACGCCCACCCCCCGTCCTTCCCCGCCCGGGAGGGCGTCGGAAAGGCCCGCGGGGGTCGCTGGAGGCCCTCCAGCGACCCCCGCGGGCCTTTCCGAGGCTTCCACGGCCTCGCAACCCCCACCCCCCGTCCTTCCCCGCCCGGGAGGGCATCGGAAAGGCCCGCGGGGGTCGCTGGAGGCCCTCCAGCAACCACCGCGGGCCTTTCCGACGCCCTCCCGGGCCTCTAGCATTCCCCCCCCTGTTCTCCTCCGCCCGGGGGGGGGCGTCGGAAAGGCCTCTCCGCCGCCGCCGCTGCCGGACTAGCAGCAGGTAAGGGGGCCGGGGGGGGGGCTGGCGGGAGGGGGTGGCCTTCCTTCCTTCCC
The DNA here is from genome assembly GCF_032191835.1 of Heteronotia binoei. NCBI lineage: Eukaryota > Metazoa > Chordata > Lepidosauria > Squamata > Gekkonidae > Heteronotia > Heteronotia binoei. The sequence goes on along the minus strand of NC_083226.1, from coordinate 145,741,388 downwards.
TCCCTCCTTCCTTCCTTCCTTCCTTCCTTCCTTCCTTCCTTCCCTCCCTCCTTTCTTCCTTTCTTCCTTTCTTCCTTCCTTCCTTCCCTCCTTTCTTCCTTTCTTCCTTCCTTCCCTCCTTCCTTCCTCCCTCCCTCCCTCCCTCCCTCCCTCCCTTCCTTCCTTCCTTCCTTCCTTCCTTCCTTCCTTCCTTCCTTCCTTCCTTCCTTCCTTCCTTCCTTCCTTCCTTCCTTCCTTCCTTCCTTTCTCCCTTCCTTCCTTCCCTCCCTCTCTCCCTCCCTCCTTATGTTCTTATGTGACGCAGAGTGTTGGACTGGAGGGGCCACTGGCCTGATCCAACAGGGCTTCTCTTATGTTCTTATGTGACCCAGAGTGTTGGACTGGATGGGCCACTGGCCTGATCCAACAGGGCTTCTCTTATGTTCTTATGTGACCCAGAGTGTTGGACTGGATGGGCCACTGGCCTGATCCAACAGGGCTTCTCTTATGTTCTTATGTGACGCAGAGTGTTGGACTGGATGGGCCACTGGCCTGATCCAACAGGGCTTCTCTTATGTTCTTATGTGACGCAGAGTGTTGGACTGGATGGGCCACTGGCCTGATCCAACAGGGCTTCTCTTATGTTCTTATGTGACCCAGAGTGTTGGACTGGATGGGCCACTGGCCTGATCCAACAGGGCTTCTCTTATGTTCTTATGTGACGCAGAGTGTTGGACTGGATGGGCCACTGGCCTGATCCAACAGGGCTTCTCTTATGTTCTTATGTGACGCAGAGTGTTGGACTGGATGGGCCACTGGCCTGATCCAACAGGGCTTCTCTTATGTTCTTATGTGACGCAGAGTGTTGGACTGGATGGGCCACTGGCCTGATCCAACAGGGCTTCTCTTATGTTCTTATGTGACGCAGAGTGTTGGACTGGATGGGCCACTTTCCTGATCCAACAGGGCTTCTCTTATGTTGTTATGTGACGCAGAGTGTTGGACTGGATGGGCCACTGGCCTGATCCAACAGGGCTTCTCTTATGTGACAATACTGACTTTGGTGGACCCAAGCACTGATTCAGTGTAAGGGAGCTTTGTGTTTGTGACTGGAGTAGACAATACTGACTTTGGTGGACCCAAGCACTGATTCAGTGTAAGGGAGCTTTGTGTTTGTGTCTTCTAGTGCAATTTTGTTCTCAGATCCTGTATTTACTTCATCAGTATATGGGATAAGGCACTTTCTCAACTGTGCTGCATAATGCAGCCTATTTATTTTGTCCTGTTGGCTCTATCTGCGCCACCTTCATCACTTTCGGGGTGTGGATCCCCCAGTGGAGTGGTCTCCCGACTCCCTCCGCCGGCTGTTTCTGATAGCCCTGCGCCCCCTCTTTCATTTGATATGTGTCCCGTGCGGGTGCCACCCTCCCGCCGGGAGATGCTGCAAAATGAGCCCCCTTGAGGCTTATGGCGGCAGGGCTCGGGGGAAGCGAGCTAGACTGCTGTTCTTTTGAGGGGTTATAGAGTGTTTCGAGCCCGTCCCTGTGGCATCGGTCCCATCATTGTGGGGCCCAGGGGGCCGGCGCAGCGGCACGCTGAAGCAGCCTGTCGGTCACTTCCAGGTTCCTGTCCTGCATCTCGACCGGTGTTATTAGTGACAGGCTGCTTCGGCGTGCCGCTGCGCCGGCCCCCTGGGTCCCACAACGATGGGACCGATGCCACAGGGACGGGCTCGAAACACTCTATAACCCCTCAAAAGAACAGCAGTCTAGCTCGCTTCCCCCGAGCCCTGCCGCCATAAGCCTCAAGGGGGCTCATTTTGCGGCATCTCCCGGCGGGAGGGTGGCACCCGCACGGGACACATATCAAATGAAAGAGGGGGCGCAGGGCTATCAGAAACAGTCGGCGGAGGGAGTCGGGAGACCACCCCACTGGGGGATCCACACCCCGAAAGTGATGAAGGTGGCGCAGATAGAGCCAACAGAGCCAACAGGACAAAATAAATAGGCTGCATTATGCAGCACAGTTGAGAAAGTGCCTTATCCCATATACTGATGAAGTATATACAGGATTTGAGAACAAAATTGTTTCCGGCGGTGATATTTGGGGGATTTTTGGGGACGTCACAGGAAGTGCTGTGAAGTCACTTCCTGTTTCCGGCAGTGGCATTTGGGGGAAATGATGTCATTTGGGGGAAATGATGTCACAGGAAGTGATGTCACTTCCCGTTTCCGGCAGGTGACGCGGGGGAAATGATGTCACAGGAAGTGATGCCACTTCCTGTTTCCGGTGGTGGCATGACGTCACCGGAAGTGACGTCACCGGAAGTGACGTCACTTCCTGTTTCCGGCGGCGCTCGCGCTTCGCGCGCGCACACCCCTACCCACCCACCCACCCCCCAGTGTCCCTGGCTGGCCTTCAGACATTATGGTCACCCTACCGTGTTCTGGGGAACAGCCCTGGAGATTCCCCCCCCCCAATCCTCTGACAAGTCCAGTTCCCCTGCCTCTCGGGCTCGAGCCAAAGAGCGTTCTAAGGGACTGAGAAGCATGGCGGGAGAGGACTGGGGCACCGGGAGGGCTGAGCCCAGAGGCTCACTGGGAGACACAACCGTCTGGGGAGACACAACCGTCTGGGGAGCTCCCGCGGGAGCTGAGGCCTCTGACCAAGGGGCCAGGACCGGGTAGAGATGAGGAGGGGGTTCACCCGACGTCTCAGGGGGCTTACAGAGGATGTTATCAGTCGGGGTGAACTGGCAAATAGCATGATGAATCCGCTGCCAGGTTATGAGCAGAGACATAGGAGCGCGGGGTTCCTGTTTTAATTCCGCCCCGATTTTCCCCCAGTCACTGGGCTTCATGGAACCACATTGTGGATACCATGGACACTGGCAGTCTATCTCCCGCAGGAGCTCAAGGATCTTTTTCCCTGACGGGCATCTGTCTGGCTGCTGCGACTGACATAGTTCATCTGCATGCACTACCTGTTCCCCCATACTCACCTGAAATTGGTGCACCGTGAAGACCGAAGGGTCGGGTGAGCAGAGGCCGGGAGCTGATCTGCTGTGGGAGCTGATCACGTCGGGGTCACCAGCTGTGGGAGCCAAGAAGCTGTGGGAGTCAAGATGCTGTGGGAGTCAAGAAATCAGACGAGACGACCATGGGGTAAAAAGCTGCTCTCTCGGGCCAGGAGCGGTGCTTTATTTTATATCCTTGTAAGCCAGGCGTTGGCTCAGGTAATGATTGATACCCTTTTACAACAGTGCCGTGCCGGGGCAAAGTACAATGCACACGAAGCAGTTTCGGTTGGGGCCCTGCAGGGTGCAGGCAGCACAGGGACCATGTGGTTTGCCAGCATGGCCTCTGATACTCTTCCTGTACCCCTACATCTATTTGCTTTGCATTCATTTCAGAAGCCATTTGTATGGTACAATGGATAGTAAAGAGTTAACTAGAACCTGATAATGGTATGGAGAAAAACTCCACCCAGAAGAAGAAGACTGCAGATTTATACCCCGCTCTTCTCTCTGAATCAGAAACTCAAAGTGGATTACAATCTCCTATATCTTCTCCCCCCACAACAGACACCCTGTGAGGAGGGTGGAGCTCAGAGGGCTCTCATAGCAGCTGCCCTTTCAAGGACAACTCCTACGATAGCTATGGCTAACCCAAGGCCATTCCAGCAGGTGCAAGTGGAGGAGTGTGGAATCAAACCCAGTTCCCCCAGATCAGAATCCACATACTTAACCACTACACCAAACTGGCTCTCTAAACTTCTGTATTCCTTACTTTCATTTTCTTACGTTAGCCTGAAGAAGTTGGTAGAAATACAGCATCTCCTTTGAGGAAAGTGATTTACTCATGCCCCAGTGAAATCACAAAAGTGTGGGCTTGCAAAATCTTTATTAAGCTGCTCTGTGTGTGTGAGTGTGTGTTCACTTTCATTTAGTGGAAGTGCACTGTTGGAAAACCCTTTGAAGGCAAAAAAGAGGAGGAAATGAAGACTGTATTCAGGGGAACTGTACTGCTGTATTTTAGTTATTTATTTTAGGAAATGGAAAAGTCTCCAGGCTCCAACTCCAAAGTCCCTAGGTATTTCCTGAGCTGGACCTGGCAACCCTCTCTGTTACCATCTCCTGCCAACTTGCTTTTCAAACAGCAAGACAGGATCCATGAGCACCCTGAAACTCTTAGCCAGTTCTGGAAAAGGTTTTAGCTGCCTTGGTGGTTCTAATGAGGACAGAAAGATTAAGTATAAATAGATAAATATGGTGGGAAAATATCATCTATACAATGTTCAGGAGCCATTTCATGCAGCAGTTTATACAAGAACAGAGTTGTTTTCTTGGCACGTAGTTTATTTATTCAAACACTTATACCCTGCCTTCCCTTGTGGCTTGAAGTAGCTGATAATTCTATTTTTAAAAAGCCTAACAAATATAAGAAAACCCCAATTAATACCCTTCTTTAAAAAAATCCCTGCTGCTTATACCCCATTAAAAACCCTAGTGAATAAAATGGCTTTGCAGCACTTTCTAAAAACTTCGAAACTTCTAAAGATGGCTCCCTGCCCCATTCCATAGTGTGGGGAAACTATCAGAATGGAACGGGCTCCAACTGGTACCAGGCAAGCGACCATAGGATGAATTTTCAATGTGTGCTGAAATGATTGTATGAGCATGCACTGTGTGCTCAAACATGACCATAAAAAGCGAAGTGGAATAATAATGATAAGGACACCTGGAGCGATAAAAGTAGGGCACCATACTTCGGAGTTGCCCAAACCCTTGTATAGCTATTGAAAGATGTTTTACTGAAATCTTACCTTTGCAAGGAAGTGGGTGGATATGATGAAGGAGAATTTTTTTTCCCCTTCTCCCAGTCTGGAACATCTTCCACTTGTTAGTGAAATATTGCTATATCAGTCGGCCCTGATTCACAGCTGGTTAAAAAAAATGAAACCTTCTAGAGACACTAATAAGGGGGTGCTGTTAGTGGTCTGTGTTCCTGCAGTTTTCAAGGTTACCATGGTGACCAGTGCATCTTTGGTAAAAGCCACTTTTTGTATTCTGATTGATCACAAATTCCTAAAAAAAAAAAAAAAACCACCTCAGCATGCTTCCAAAAAGACTGTATTTCTACCAAAGCAAACTTATCACCTCTATGACATCAAAGCATTGGTGGAGTCTTAAATAAAATATTCATATGAATGGAACGCTGACCTTTTGTGCCTTAGCTTTGTGACCCCACTTCAGGGGTCCCTGCTTGAGGTTATTCATTTGAGAACTTGCTTCTTTTGAAAATGGGTGCAGTTATTCTCGTGAAAGAAGACAGCTTTATTATGTACAGAACTACATACACTGATTTCTACAGCAGAATCTTTGCTGAATTCTAAAACAAAGAGTAAGGATATTTAGCAGGCATACAGCATTTTTGGCATTCAGAGCGCTTCACATATTTATCTTGATGTAATCCATGCAGCAACCCTACAAAGTTGGCCAGTATTATTTCCTTATGAGAGTTATGAGAGGCAGACAAGAGGCAGTATGCTCAATGTCACTTACAGTGGCACCCTAAACAGAGTTATGCCTTTCTAAGACCATTGACTTCAGTGGGCTTAGAAGGGTGAAATGCTGCTTAGGAGAGCAACGTTAGTAAATTTGTAGCAGAGGCAAAATTCAAACCAAGGATTTCTTGGAGTAGAACTCACTCTCTTAAACACAGTGCTACATCAACTTCCTAAATAAATTCTAAACTGTACAAGAAAATTTAAAAAAAGAAGTAGAAGAGGAGGAAGGGATTGGATTTATACCCTGCCTTTCACTTGGAGTCTCAGAGCAGTTTACAATCTCCTTCCCTTCCTCTCCCGAAAACAGACATCCTGTGTGAGGTAGGTGGGGCTGGGAGAGCTCTCAGAGCACAGCTCGTTCAAGAACTGTGACTGACTCAAGGTCACTACTGCAGTTGCATGTGAAGGAGTGGAGAATCAAACCTGGTTCTCCAGATTAGAGTCCACCACTCTTAACCATTACACCAAATTAGCCACTACACCAAACTAGCTAATAAGTGTGAAGTGTCCTCCTGCTTGCTTGCTTGCCATCTATTGAGGCTGCAGTGGGAGTTTGGTATAAGTGCCTAGAAGCTATCAATAAGGCAGGCCTTTGTTGGCCTCCCCCATCCCTGAGGTGGAACCTGGCTCTGTAGTTTACCACAGAACTGGCTGACCTGAAGAGAGATGAGAAATGTCTTGAGTGGTGCTCACAGAAAATTTGTGTTCATCTGACACAATGTGCTATAGAACTCTTCAGAAAATCCACAAAGCAATGGTGACAGCAGCACAGAAATGTTACTTCTCTGTTACCGTTGCATAAATGACCATCCCAATTATTTAAGATTGGCAACTGCTAACTCCTGAAACTATGCTTTTATTGCCATAGGAACAGGTAATTAGTTGGGGTGCTGTTACAATTTTTTTTGCTGATAAAATCTCTTGTGTATGTTTTGATTTGGATGGTAGTTGTAGGCATAGCTCATACAATGGAAATGTGTGATGCACTGTCTGACCCGGTTGTGGACTGTTTTGACCCAATCATCATGACAGATGTTGACAGGATCTTAGGATATATGAAGGCCACTACTTGTGCTCTTGGTCCTTTTCTGTCCCGATGGATGAAATCAGGCAAAGCTACATTAATGAGTCTGTGGTATCCATCATAAATCCATCATTGATTCAGGACTAGGGTTGCTAGGTCCCAGCTTCTCCATGGTGGGGGGATTTGGGGGGCTTTCTGGGAGGGGCCGTATTCGTGGCTTGCAGGGCAGGCACATATGCTGCCCACTCTTTTCAAGCAGGGCCATGGACGATTGTTGGAGGCATGGTTCCCCACCACCACTGGTCAGCTGGCTGGTGTCAGGGGGGAATCCCAAAAATTTGGGGATCCCCTGCCCCCCGCCCCGGGGACAGCCTATAATTCTATAACCATTTGGAAGGATACAGTGTTTGTGGTTGTCTATCTTTGAGCATCAAAATCCATTGTCCCCCCCCATTTAAATTTTATTGAATTTTTAAAACTTAACTGACATAACAAACATAGGGGGGGGTTATTCCAAGCATTACAATTAGTGTGTGAGATCAACATATTTATCCATAAACCAACATTCAAACAAAGTTACAAAGGAGATTACATATATTACATATATTGATGACTCCATTTTTATCAAATTTGCATTTTAGATTTCCTGAATAATTAATGAAAAGCTAATGATCCTTAGTCTAATATCAGTGTTTAAAATACTGATAAGGGATAGAATAAACACATTTATGTGAACAGCCATATATTATAATCTGATTGATTTGGTAGAACATTATTGGATTTAAGATAAAAAAAAACTGGATCCCAATAGTATTGCATATTGTTAGTTGTTGATAACAAAGAGTCTCCTAAAAAGAATACATTTTGAGTAATTTGAGACATAATGAAAGTTTCCCAAATTCTATCATACATTATTTCAAGTGTAAGTTTAGCTGAATCTTTCCAGCAGGAGGCAATGGTATGTCTGGCAGCTGCTAGTAACTGGGAAATAAAATCTCTCTTGGATTTTAGCATCGAGATATCTGGCTAGTGATCTAAAAGCAGAAATTCAGGACTGAAAGGGATGTTCACCCCTGTCCACTCTACAATTTGAATCCTGACTTTTGACCAAAAAGACACCACCTCCTGACACTCCCACCACAGATGAAAGTGCGTTCCCAACTGACCACATTTTTCCAACAATAAGGGGAATGGTTTGTATCAATCCAATGAAGTCAGCTGGATGTCATATACCAATTTGCTATAAGTTAAAAAAAATGGGTTTTGATACTAAAGATTGAAGATGTTAGATGGAGACCGCCATATCTTGTTCCAGTCATCTAAAGACAATTCTGTTGGGAAGATTTTTGCCCATTTACTTACATATGATGGAGGAGATGAAGAAATTTGTTCATATACTGGAAGCCAGTTCTAACTAGACAAAGCTTTGTGTGAAATGAGGTTCTTTTAAAAAACTGATTTGCCCATTGCTGGAGCTGCAACCAGGATTTCTATGAAGAACATTTGGAAGAGTGTGCTGTTATCTGGAAGGAGACTTCTGTAGTAAATTCACTACAGCACACCTTTATTATCTGTGGACATTTCACAAACTTTTCACATTTGGGGTATTCGTTCAGTATTTTTCCCCTGATGTTGCACTGTTTTCTATGAAGAATTTGTTTGTGATATACTTGAATAAATTATTTTGGTGTGGGGTTTGTTTGTTTTTTAGTATTGTATTCTTTCATGGATTGGTTTTCTCTTCACTCACCTGAGGATTGGCATCCCTATTCCTGGCCTTGAGCTATCATATCTACAGGACCACTCCTCTTGACATACTCCCCCATGACTACTTCATCAAACGAGTAGGATCTTCTGTAGGTGTCACCTTACAAATGAGAAAGATCTACAACAGCATGTACATGTGGGTTCTCTCTTGGGCCCCCACCATGTGGAATAGCTTGCCTGAGAAAGTCAGGAAGGCTCCCACGCTTCTATCATTCCGCAAAGTATGTAAAACGGTATTGTCTTGGGGAGGAGGGGTTGTTTATAAAGGCAATAGGATTATATTAGAACAAACTGATTCAGGAGGGTGCTTTTCTAAAAGAAGCAGGATGTGAATTATACCACTGTGTTATGTATTGTGTTGTACTGGGGTCTTGTTGCTTGAGCTTGAGACAGGCACTCCTTGCAAACCAGGATCCTGAAGCCTGGAAGAACTGTCCAGTCAGGTTGCTAGGCATGTAACAACTTGTAACAAAGAGATGTAAATGAAGGATTCTGTAGTAAGCCAGTAGGAGTAACTGCTGTCTGCTGTGGGGGGTGGAGGGTAACCATGGCAAGAGGGTATATAATGAGTGAAGTGCCTCTGCTGTTTGTGACTGTTTCTTCTTGCAATAAAGTGTTCTTGGTTGATTCAGAGCCAGCTGAAATCACTTTACAATACACTGTAATATGTATTATCTATTTGCTGTATGTATTATCCACTCAGTGTTTTGCTTTTATACGTACACAGTACCATTTTCTGCACTGATTAACATACCACGTGTAGTCCTTGTGCTTTGTTTCAGACTGCCACAGTCCTAGTTTTACTACATTGCTTATTAAATGCCTCATCCTATTGATTGCATGCCAAGTTATTCTCTGAAAATTTATATATGACACACACACACCCAATATCCTCAGCCACCACCACCAAATTACTAGCAAAGGGCTAAACAGTCTAGCAAGATTAACTGGATATTTCCTGGCCTTCTCAGCATAGTCTGTCTGTATTACTAACAGATTGGAAGGCAAAAGCAATATCATATTGGGGACACCAGAGCAGATGCTCACAAGAGATGCTGCGCTGGTGTTTATGCAGTGCTGGAGTTCTTACGTTACTCTTAAATCATCAAACGTTTGCTGTTCTTTAACAGTATTCCCAGTTCTGCTTCCAGGGACTGGCCACATCACCCTTGCCTAATGGTAGAGCCAACCCTGTTACATGCTCTGCGTTTGACTGTTTTTTTTTCTCTGTCTTTCTCTCTCTCAAGGTCAACCCAAATAAAAACCTACTCTTGGGATAATGCCCAGGTTATTTTGGTCGGTAATAAATGTGACATGGAAGAAGAACGGGTAGTTTCCATGGAAAGAGGGAAACATTTAGCGGAACAACTTGGTAAGAAGAGAATTTTTAAAAAATAACAATAAAATTAAGATTGTTTACCATGTTCCAGCACTTTATTGCCATAGTATGAGAGTTCTGATAATTCAGTTTGTCAGTTATTGTAAAGAAATATGTGGCAACAACAAGTGATGCTAATGGCTTTCCTAGGTTTGGATAAGAAGACAGCTAGAGACATACCTAAAACTGGAATTATTTTACAAAGTAATGTTGTTGCATTCATATCACCTAAAAGGGGCAGTGGGTGAACTTTAAGAATAAGACTTGGCTGCACTATGATTTTGCCTGCACCTTTGGAGAACATTTTTCTTCACTTTTACTCCATCAAAATTAAAAGCATCTAGTTGGTTAAAATCTGGATTCAGACCATGCAGATTTGGGTGTGGAAACTGGGTGATCAGGCCAGCAGAGGGAGCCAATTAATAGAAAATATGAATTCAGACTCAGCACACGCAGCAGCAGCTGAGCTTCAAGAAACAGGAATACAAACAACCTTGCCAATGAGTCATGCCGTTGCTAATCAGAGTTGATGGTTTCAGGGACAGAAAGCACATTCCCAATACCTTCTGTCTTTCTCAGTGGAGACACCAGGGTTCAATTTAGGACTTGCAGCCACACAAACCCTGTGCTCTGCTGCCATTTCGCAGCTTGCAAAGATTTTTTGCTAGGCATCCAGCCAGCTTATACAAGGCCACACACACACAATAATAATTTGTGGCACAGTGACTCCCAAAACAGGGGGACCCAAACCACAACCCACACTAGCTATCCAAATTGCAATATATGAGTTTTCTAAGGCAAGATCCCTCTGTCAGACACACAGTGGGCCTTTGTCTAAGAATGCTGTAACAAATTATTTCATTGGACTTCTGTGCATGTTCACTGAGAAGAAAGCCTCACTGGCTACTTGCCTGGTTGTTTAGAACTCTAGCACACTGGAGTGTAGAGGCTGAGCCACACTGAGTCTAAGGAGGTAAGGTAAACTCTTCCCCTCAGCAAAAGTAGTCACTGATCTATAGCATTTCAAAATAACTTTGTTTGCCAAACCATGATACAGTGCTATCTTCAGAAACAATAGCCCATGTGATAAAGATGTAACAAATAAAGCACGAATAAGGAAGAAGGCAAATTCTTGGAAGGGACCATGGTTTAGAGGTAGAATATCTGCTTTGTGTGAAAGAAGGTCCCAAGAGCCAGTTTGGTGTAGTGGTTAAGCGTGGCAGACTCTAATCTGGAGAACTGGATTTGATTCCCCATTCATCCTCCACATGAAGCCTGCTGGGTGACTTTGGCCCAGTCTCAGTTCTCTCAGAGCTCTCTCAGCGCCACCTACCTCACATGGTGTCTATTGTGGGGAGAGAAAAGAAAGGTGATTGTAAGCTGCTCTGAGACTCCTTTGGTTAGTGAAAAGTGGGGTATAAGAACCAACTCTCCTCCTCCCTGACATCTCCAGCTAAAAGGTTCAGGTAGTTGGTGAAGTGAAGGGCCTCTGGCTACGACTCTGGAGAGCTGCTGCCCATCAGAGAAGACAATACTGACCTTAGTAGTCCAATTGTCTGACTCAAAAGTAGGCAGCTTCATGATTTCTTGCATTCCATTGACACTCCAGGTTCATCAGTGGCTACCTTATCCAGTTTTACATCCACTCCACCTTCCCCCCTCCCCGAGTCCCGCAGTTATCATCTGCCTTGTTTCTTTTCTGCCAGTTCACCTCTAAGAATTCAACTAGGGGCCAAACAAGACATGACGGTGTCCTCGTGGCCACCAAGAGAATTCCACTACCATTTTAAAGTAATTACAACCGTCGTGAGGGCCATTCCTGATTGGGCATGCAGTGCAGTGAGCTGAGATGCTGTTGTTCCCCCCTGTGGTGGTGCACCTTATCAAGTGCCAAAGCAGCCACACACAGAGACACCACAGCTGTTCTGGGACTTGGAAAGGCAAAGGGAGGGGAGACAAGAGCACTGCATGGCATTTTAAAATGGTGGTGGTGTCCTCATGACAGCTGCAAGGCTGTTATCACATCTGTTTTCGCCCAAGACCAAACACACAGACAGACAGGTGCCACTAAGGAAATGCCGCTTATAACAAAGATGATTGCAAAAGGGGTAAACTATGTTAGTCTTTTGCAGCAAAATAAAACAACAATCCAGTGGCACTTTAGAGACTGACAAACATTTATTTCAAGGTGAGCTTTCACGAGTCACTGCTCTGAAGATGGTGAGTGGTGACTCACAAAAGTTCATAAATAAATAAATGTTGTTACTCTTTAAGGTGCCGCTGGACTTTTGTTTTATGCTCAAAAGGATAAACTCTTGTGGAGAAAAATTTCCTACCGGCAATCATGTTACTCTGTAACAGCAAAATTAAACAGGAGTCTAGTGCTGAGTTAGGATTTATCAAAAACTTTAGTATTATTCCCACCCCCAGGTCTGAACAAGAATTTGGCATTTGGTACTTGGTATCCCTTGCAAATGTTAGTAAGTTCTCCTAAATCTCTGTACTTTTCTAACTGGATCGGCTGCTTTTAACAATTAGGCATGGTCCTTGCCCACATTGAATGGATTAGTTACTCTTTTGAGTGGATCATTTTTTTCAACTGGCCTCCCTTCAAAACATCTTCTGCCTTTCTGTCATCTGCAGCTTTTAGTATAAACATCTCTGCTTAGTAGATTTACATTCCAGTGTATCTGATGAAGTGACCTCTGACTCATGAAACTTTATGCTGGAATAAATTCTGTTAGCCTTCATGGTGCCACTGGATTCCTGTTTAGTTTTGTGCACAAAGCAGCCATGGAGGAGTTGCACTGGGAAAGAGGCAGGTCGGGGAGGGAATTAAGTTCCCTTCTCCTCCGTTGCTTCTCCCCTGCCCTTTTTCCCCTTCCAAAAGCTGTAGTTCCTTAGTAAAGTCAGCAGTTGGGATTTAACTTGCATACATAACATCTTGACAAGCTCTAAAAGAACACCATGCATCTCTATTTCTGAGCTATTTTTGGGAGCTCAGGGAGGCAGACAAGGGTAGTGAGTGAACACGTTTTTCTTCTCTGCTCTGATAGCAAACCTGGGAAACAAACAAGAGCAGAGGATCAGGGATGAGACAGCAAATCTCTTTGCACCCCCCTGCCCCAGTGAAATATGGAATACTGAGTCGCCAGGGAAAGGCTACTCTATGTGAAATAACTTGTTCATAAGCTCAAATAAGAAGCAGTTTCATGGATTTGTACTTTTTTTTTGCTGTTTTCTGGAATATTCTTTTAACTTCCATCTCCCTCTCCTGTCCTCACCCTTGCCCAATGTGGGCAAGGACCATGCCTATTTGTTAAAACTTCTTTAACTTCCATCTCCCTCTCCTGTCCTCACCCTTTGACTGCCAAAGCTCCCAGCTCCTTCTTCCCTGTCTTTGCAGGCTGAAGCAGGAAGCAATTCTGGACTTGCAAAGCTGCAAAGAAAATCCAGAATGGAGTTTCCATTAAGGTCTCTGTGCCCAGATAGGCTACTCTAGGAGTAATTTATCTGGGCACAGAGATCTTAACGGAAAATCCATTCCGTGTTTTCCTTGCAGCTTCTTCTGTGCTGCATTTTAACGGAGTGCTCTTTTCTATTTGTGACCTACCACCCAGAGAGGAGCATCTGTAGCCTGCCCCCTGCTGATTTCACATCCTCAAACTGCCACAGTGTGCCACTGTTGGCTCCATTGTGAAACTTAATGTGTAGTGATGTGAGTAATGGGATTTTTACAATGGATCCAAAGGCAGCTCCCTGGAGCATTTTAAGAACAGTAAAAGGGGGAAGGAGCTACAACTGTGTCTCCCCAGGTACCTTGGTGGCAGAAGAGCCAGTGTGAATCTGGGAGTCACAAAAACCCCATCACATCTGTGAGACAAAAATCCTAGTAGTAGTTGTAATAGTAGTAGCGGCAGAAGAAGAAGAGGGGGGGGGATTGGATTTATACCCCCACCCTTCGCTCACAGTCTCAGAGCAGCTTACAATCTCAGTCTTTTCCCTTCCCCTCCCCACAACAGACACCCCGTGAGGTAGGTGGAGCCAAGAGAGATCTTTCAAAAAACTGTTCTTGGGAAAAAAGCTTTTTGAAAGAACTTGTGACTGACTCAAGGGTCGTTTTCGCACTCGCCTTAATCAGCAGCGATGACCCTCTTCACCGCACAGGATCTGCGTGGATTTCGCACTAATTGCCACGGAGCACCCAGAAGAGCCAGAAAGTCCTGGCGCTTTTGCGATGCAAACGGAAACCGCCAAAAACCAGTTTCCGTTTGCGCCGCAAAAGCGCCGGGACTTTCCGGCTCTTCTGGGTGCTCCGCGGCAATTAGTGCGAAATCCACGCAGATTCTGGACCCTGAGGTCTTGATTGGGCCAGTGAACTATAGCTAGCATTTTGTATTTATCAGAGCTCCAAGATGGAGCCTGTTTTCACATGTGATATATAATGCATCTTTGAGCTGCTCTCATGCATTTTGTGCCCTCTGTGTGTGTTGATATTGGAGGATGGACAACTGAAGAGATGAGGATGGAGGATTCATTCTAGCAGTCTAGGGTGGAGGATTCATTCTAGGAGGAATCATTCTAGCAGTAGAGGATTCATACTACAGTCTACACTTGCAGACATGAACATACACACATGAAGTCACCATATCCTGAATCAGACCCTTGGTCTATCTAAGTTGGTATTATCTACTCAGACTGGCAGCAGTTTTCCAGGGTCTCAGGCTGAGGTCTTTCACATCATCCCCTACATGATCCTTTGAACTGGAGTTGCCAGGGGTTGAACCTGGGGCCTTCTGCATGCCAAACAGATACTCTGCCGGTGAGCCAGAGCCCCTCTCCTGCTTAGGTTTCCCTTTCAAATACTAGCCAGAGACAACCCAACTTAGCTTCCATTGTCTGACAAGATCAGGCTAGCCTGAGCTATCCAAGCCAGGGCCCTGCATCTCCAGAAGAGTCTGCAAGCATTACAATTCTGGAGCCTTCTCCTCCGACAGCTTCAATTTTGCTACTTTTTCAGTGATACGGCTTGACAGACAGCTGCTGTTTACTCTGTTCCAGACAGAACCTGATGTACAACCCTTGTGTGATTCCCCCCCCTCCACCAACTCCCTTGGAGCATGCATTTGCAAGCACCTGTTACTCATTGAAAGGTTTAAATTTTGAATGGGTTTAGACGAATTTCAGTTAAGTGGCCATTTGGGAAAAGCAGGTGTACAAGCTTCCTGTGTGAATGTTAAAGAATCCTACTAAAATAAAATAAAGAGAATTGGCTTGAAGAGTCAGAACTGTGGAGATTTTGTTTTTTAAAAAATCATTATAATTGCTGAAGTGTTAAAACAGGTGCTCCTGAGGCTGAAGAAGAGGAATCACTAGCATTTATTATATGATGAGAACCAGTTTGGTGTAGTGGTTAAGTGTGCGGACTCTTACCTGGGAGAACCGGGTTTGATTCCTCACTCCTCCACTTGCACCTGCTGGAATGGCCTTGGGTCAGCCATAGCTCTCGCAGAGGTTATCCTTGAAAGGGCAGCTGCTGTGAGAACCCTCTCAGCCCCACCCACCTCACAGGGTGTCTGTTGTGGGGGAGGAAGATAAAGGAGATTGTGAGCTGCTCTGAGACTCTGAGATTTGGAGTGGAGGGCGGGATATAAATCCAATATCTTCTTCTTTGATAAACACATCCTCTTCATGCAGCATTTCTCCATATCAAAGTGTGGCTGTGCATATGCGCCACATGACACCATGTGGTGCCATGATGGCAGTGCTGGAGAGAAGCAGCCAACCACCATGCAGCTCTTTCTCCATGCGGTCAGTGTACTTGTCTGTAGTTTGGCTGTGAATGAGCGGTAAACAACCACAACTTTGCACATTATGGAGCACACAAGTTGGGTCCAAAATCCCCACTCTGTATCTTGTGTATTAACTAGATGTGACTTGTGGGTTCTCCTCAGTTCCTGCATGTGTGTGTACATTGCTCCAGTTCACACGTTATAGTGTATAAACATACAGTCTGTATTTATATACACACACTTGTTTGCAAGAAAGAGCCAACATGCATTCATGTTGTAAGTGGTCAATAGAACCGGTGTAGGAGTTCTGTGTTTGGAACTTAGTTCCCAGGTACATACAGCCTTGATTCAGACTAGGTTCATGGTGCACAAGGAGAGGAAGGTTAAGTCTCTCCCAACACAAAATTTTCCTGACCAGAAATGGCCCTAGCAAGCTACGCTTTGGCCCAGTGTGTGTAGTAAGATTTCTCCAACAGGGTAAATAGTGACTCAGTGGGGTCACTGAGGTCAGGAAAACACACAGTAGAAGGCTTAAATCTTCTCTCCCCACATGCTGTGATCCAAAATGGGCTCTCATCTACCTGGGATTTAGGGACCAAACCAAAAGGTAGAATCATATGGGAGACACAAGAACTTCATAACAAGTGATGAGTCCTCAGCTCCTATTGTCAGACAGGCATTGCTTCCATAACAAAGAGGAGGGGCAGACATACAGGAGTATTTATTATCTACAGAGGAATCTTCAGTTAACGGGATTAATTGGGACATCTACAGTTATCTAGTAGCGCCAAGGCACAGAGTGGTAAAGCTGCAGTACTGCAGTCTAAACTCTCTCCTCACAACCTGAGTTCAATCCCACCGGAAGCTGGGTTCAGGTAGCCCTCTCAGGGTTCACTCAGCCTTCCATCCTTCCAAGGTTGGTAAAATGAGTACCCAGCTTGCTGGGGTGGAAGTGTAGATGATAGGAGAAGGCAAAGGCAAACCACCCTCTAAAAAATCTGCTGTGAAAATGTTGTGATGCAATGTCACCCCAGAGTCGGAAACGACTGGTGCTTGCACAGGGTGCTTGCACCTTTACCTTTTTTTTTACAGTTACCTGGAGTCTTGCAGATCATGCGTAGTTCATATGTGAGCATACATTCTGTACAATAATCTGTCCTTGGTTGAAGTCAAAAGGACATTTTGAATCAAGACAGCAAAAAGAAAAAATTGCTATTGATAAAATCAATACAGATGTTCACCCCATCTGGATTTTTAAGAAAGCTGTGCTGCTGACAGATGTAGTGTGGGTCTCAAACAAACTTCTACAAAGAAAGAAGCTAAAGAAATTTGTATATCTGTTATAAGAACCATTGGGTCATGAAATATTCTTCACTGAGAAACATGTTTCGAAGTCTGCAAACTGAAGTGTCTTTCAAAAAGGGGTGCTTCTTGGGAGCTGGGTCTTTTCGTTCAGTCTCAATAAACATAAGGAGGCATAGCAGGGAGACTGTGGCCTACACGCAACGTGGACCATTAGAGTGGCTCCCATTAGCTGGAGATAAAAGGAGATTAGATAGATTTGTGAAGGCTCAAGAATAGGTTCATGGGAACTAAAGGCAACCGTCACATTCACTGGCAGTCAAACTCTGCATGCTTGTGCCAGAAGGCAACATCAGGGAAGACCTCCAGAATAACTGATCAGACACTGTGTGAAACAGGACGTTGGACTAGATGGATCACTGGTCTGATCCAGCAGGGATCTTCTTATACTCTTAAAAGAGCAATGGGATCTTTCATTCCTCCTGAATAGTGGGTAATATTTCTGTGTCTCTACTGTGAATGTGTTTTTGCTTTCAGACCTTGATTTCTTCTATGTTTTTCATACTCACCTGTGGACTGTGCTTTACAGAACCTTAACAAGAGATGTTATTGGTCTCTCTCTCTGTCTCTTTCTCAAAACACCAGAGTTTACGGTCATCTGATACAAAAGGATCTACTTCTCAGACAATGCAGAATTAACAATATGGAATGCATTATCAAAAAAAAAATTGGATGACTTTTAAAAAGCAGCCCATGTGCTTTTTCCGCTGTTGAAGAAAGCAGGGTAGATTAATGACCTTTCTTAAAAGAAGCATCGGTGTGGGGTGAATCTCCCTCTTGGCCCTACAGATATGAGTACAATGCAGTGCTTCTTATATCCTTACATATAATGAGGGGCAGACTGAGTACTGAGCCAACATTGGCATTGCTGACTGGATCTGAGAGGTCTCATCTCACTGCAAAGGCTGCTCCATTTGGCATTTTGCGGACTGTTTAAGTTTCCCAGTCCACCCATGTGTATAATCTGAATTTACTTCACCGGATACTATTGGTATCCTGGTTCGTTATAAAGGAATGACCAAGTTCCATCTCCTTGGAACTCCTGCAAGGGTCTTCTTTTCTCAAATTGCAAGCAAAGCTGATTCCCAGGCTTATGACCAGCCAGTATGAAAGGTTTACCGTGCAATCCTAACC
Source organism: Heteronotia binoei (assembly GCF_032191835.1). Taxonomy (NCBI): domain Eukaryota; kingdom Metazoa; phylum Chordata; class Lepidosauria; order Squamata; family Gekkonidae; genus Heteronotia; species Heteronotia binoei. Next base: position 145,723,384 of record NC_083226.1, on the reverse strand, counting down.
AGAGTTACATCTTTCTAGGCTCATTGGACTTAGGAAGGTGTAACTCTGGTTAGAATTGGTCTTTAAGCTCCAACCCTAAGTGTATTGGCCATAACTGAAACCTGCTGGTCTTCTCATTCCTCTCCTCTGCCTTTGCATGCTTGCCCCATCTGATTTCCAAAATGTAACACAGAGTTGCTGCTCAAAGAAACTGAAGTACACTTACTGACCACAGTACGTTCTGTCTCTGTTACTAGGTTTTGAATTCTTCGAAACAAGCGCCAAGGATAACATCAATGTCAAGCAGACATTCGAGCGGCTTGTGGATATCATCTGTGACAAAATGTCAGAAAGTCTGGAGACAGATCCTGCCATTGCTGCTGGTAAACAGAATACAAGACTAAGGGACACCCCTCCTCCACAGCAACCCAATTGCGGCTGTTAATAGAGTCATCGTCGACAGAGGCAGCTCCAGTGTGTTCTTTTGCCAATAGAGTATTTACATATAGGGTCTTTATGCCTTTATTTATAATGTCTTACCAGTTCGTTGGGAGGGATCTGTCTTATTTAGCGTCCACTGCTGGTACAGTATGTGCATAGAGCTGTTTTGTGGAAACTGATCACAAATGTTTCAGGAAAGGACTGCCCTCCAGGTTCTCAGCATCTGGCCTCTGCACGTAGATGGCTGTTAGTCTTTTCTCTTAATGTTTGCCCTTTCCTTGACGTATATCTATTACTGTTACTTCAGCTGGTTCTGTGACCTCAGTCCCCAGTTTTGTCTAGATGCTACTCTTCTTTCACCTGTTTCTGGTTACACTATTTTGCCACTCTAGGGTGATGATCTAGAAGTTCAGAAGTAGGATTCCCATTGTCCAGATCAAAGTTAACATATTGCAAGAGGCTAGAAATCTCATCACACAGGGACAGCTGTACCTTCCAAATATGTCACCAGAATCTACATTCTCCAGAGAACCTCAGTGATGCAAGATAACTTTACAACAGTGGTGCCCAGTACCATGTTTGTGGGTACTATGGTGTCTCCCAAGGTATGTTCTGGTGCCCTCTTGCTTCTTTCTTGAAGCACTTCTCCCTCAAAGCAAATAGCCAAACTTGGCTTTTCTCCACCTCACTGGAGGAGGTGCTTCAGCCTAGGAGGCTTTGTGTCTATAGGAAGCATTTTGGAAACAGCTGCCCATCAAAGGAGGATGCTTGGCTTGGAATCACCCAACATTATCTAATTGGATCCAGGCCCCATGGCAGTCATTTTGTTGTGCTGCCCACCCTCTCTTCTCAACATTCCAAAAGTGCCCATAGCTTCAACAAGCTTGGGCAGGGGCGGGTGGGGGAGCTTTGACCTGGATAGCCCAGGCAAGCCCAATCTTGTCAGATCTTGGAAGCCAAGCAGGGTCAGCTGTGGTTATTACTTGGAGGGGAAACTTACTTGAAATACCCAGTCAGGAGGACAGGGGCAGGCTATATTCAGGCACTCTCTGAATATCCTCCAGGCCCCCAGTAGGGATCAGTCACCAGAGGTTGACATGATTTCTAGTTGCAGACACATACACACACATACACAAATATATAAATATATATATACACACACACAAAAAAAAAAAACCTCTCCAAAAACATGCTGGGAGGGAGGCTTATGCTTTGGAGAAACTTACATGGTGTCTCTCTAAGCAAATGGAAGGATGGTACCTCAGATTTTCCAGTTCTCGCATTATGACGACCTGCCATTCTAATGACCTTCTTTATGAAGGGCATCCTGTATGCTGAGCCAAGATGTACATTTCTTTCATTCCAGTCATTGGCCTTATACAGTCTGATGGTTTAACCCACATGTTTCCAAGCCTTTGGATCATCTTCACTGGCATACGGCTTGTTTTGAAGCATAATGTAGCCACATGTTTGGTCATATTCACCAAAACTTTTGGTTATAGATAGACTTGTAATGGTCTTAAGTTTTGCTAATTTGCAGATTGTGAGATCAGTTAGAAAGAGGAAAGATCAAGACAATGGATGTCTTTTTAAAGAAGAGTATAAAACCTAATTCTTTCACTGTTTTCCCTGATGAATATGCAGATACAGGATTCAGTCTTCCCCTTCCCAGACAGCACTGTCAACTGCAGAGTTTAACTACATGAACAGCAGAAAGAAGAGCCAAAATGATAATTATAAACATTTATAATGAGGGTACAGCTGTCACTTCTAAGGATACAGAGATAGGTATACTAATTAGTCATCAGAAGACTTTCATCTTCACAAGGGGATGAAGAGTTTATTAAAAAAACAGACAGACACAACATGACCCTATAAGAAATATAGTAAGGGGGCCTGATGCAGGTATAATCTCCATTTTATATCTGTGGAATCTCTCGTCTTAATAATGCATTGTTTATTCTGTCCTGATGCAATAACTACCAATAGCAAAATGAGTAAAAAATACGCCATTTGTTATGTAATTTGTGGCCAACTATTTGCAGCATGCTTCAAATCACATTTGCTATGATCCTCCATTACACACAGAATTTTGCCTCCAGAGAAGTTTGCCTCAGTCTCTTACATGAGTTGGGATTCTCTAGGTACACTGTGGAAGTTTCTCATTACATTTGCTAGGTGTGCTTCAGGATCAATGATCTCTCTCTAAGCTGTGGAGTCTTGTGAATTCTACTTCATGAGCTACTGGCATTAAGACTGGAAGTGAGCAATTCGGCTACTGCATAAATTAGTTTGCTCTGAGACCATCCTTCCTGAGCTAAAAGAAAAATGTGTGAGCAGGAGGCTGAAAACTATGAACTAGTTCACACTAACTCAGCGGGAACACTGCTTCAGGTAGAAGCAAATGGGACACTTCCTCTGTGCCTGTGTTCCATCTAAGCTGTAGAAATTGGCAAAGGTTTGGCAGATGGCTTTGGGGTGGAAGCGTATTACTGAAAATTAATTTACATGTGCATATTCACATGTTCACCTTTATGTTCAATAGATGATTTCTGTGTGTGAATGTGGCATTATGGATTAATCACTACAGAAATTTTATATATTACAATATGAACTTATAAATACAATAATTCTCAGTGGGGAAAGCAATCACCAAGTAACATCAATGCATACATGAATCAGTTCTATAGTTTCATGTAATGTGTTGACCATATAGGTAATGGATTACTCTGTAGTCTCTGTTGCATAAGAATGCCACTTCTGATTGTTAAAAAGATGGTTCAGTCTTCATATTATATACTACAGAATAAGACACACCTTTTTTGTTCTTTGTTTCCTGTAATCATTAATTTCTTCCCTTCCTGTGAGGACGGATCTGGGTTATGACTTCTGAAAGGCAGCATCTTTGATGGTTTTCTTATACCTTTTAATTAGAAAGTTAGAATTTGGCAGGCTTTTTATGAGACTCACAGAAAAATAAAACTCAAACCTTCAACTATATCAAAAAATGAAATAGTGCAAATTAAATTGTAGGATAGTGTGCAGAGCAATTTAAGTATTATTCTCCCTCCAATGTTTTTCTTACCACATGAATAAGTTCTCTTCTCTGTTCACTGCTGGAAGTGTTTCAACTCACCATCTTGAAGCATTCCATCTCCCCAGCTCTATCTGGGTCACAGTGAACTACTTCATATCAGTGGCTCTATCAAAGAAGCATTCTTTGTGTCAAGTTCTTTTTGAATTATCTTTAATACCTTGCTGCCCATTATTCAACAGGCACACTACGGACAGAGATGACTGAAGGAAGAAATGGGCGTTCTAGGATATTACTAACAATGCCTACCCATAAGGAATTCTTTTGGGCCCATTTCACTGTAGCTACCCGAGAATGAAGCTCAGGTTTTAACCATGAACTACCAACAGGGGTGCCATCTCAAATTTTGTGGGTAAAGAGGTGTAGGTAAGTTTGAAGACCTGCTGTTAGATACAGTCTGAGTTAAAGACAGCAACCAAACTATATATTTAGGAGCATTTAGTTTCTTTTTATGCCTCACAATAATTTCCCTTGTGTTGTTGGTAGAGGAAACTGCTGTCAAGTCAAGAGGTTAATAGAGGTGGTTGCCATTGCCAGCCTCTGCATAGCAACTGGGGATGTCCTTGGTGGTTTCCCATACAAATATTACATAATGCAAATATTAATGCATAGCTTCCAAGATCTGATGAGATCAGGCTAGCATGGGCTACCCAGATCAGGAACAACAATGAATTCCTCATTTGGGGATTCTTAAAAAAAGATTGTGCTTCTGGTATGCACACTTTTTTCATACAAAAACAATTACTTGGGGGTGCCAGATGAAACAAAAAATCTTCACCTACTTCAATAATGCATTCTGAAGTGGTAATTCAGATTCAAGTTGACCACCTGACCTTAGTGAGAACTAAGGTAAATGTCACTTCAGCAGTACTGTAGGCCCTCTCATGATGTTGTTTTTTGCTCTTAAGTCGCAGCCAACGTATGTCAACCCTATAGGGCTTTCAAGGCAAGAGACATTCAGAGGTGGTTTGCCATTGCCTGCCTCTGCATAGTGACCCTGGTATTCCTTGGTGGTCTCCCATTCAACCCTGCTTAGCTTCCAAGATCTGATGAAATCAGGCTAGCCTGGGTATCCAAGTCAGGACAGATGTATATATTCCCAGAGCCATTAGAGCTTCTGAGGGAGAACGTACTGGGGCCAGGCCACCAGCAACCACCAGGCAATTTGCTACCTCACCGATGCCTGGCTGCTTGCTCCAGTTCTACAGCAGCTGTCCCATGAAAGCCAGTATGGTGTAGCATTGATAGTTTCACACCGGGATCTGGAAGACTTAGATTTGAAACATCACTCTGCTGTGGAAAGCCACTAGGTAGCTTTGAGCCAGTCACATACTCTTAGCCTAATTTACCTCCCAGGGTTGTTGTGAGGATAAAATGGAGGAGGCAAGAATTATGTAAGCTGTTTTGGTTCTCCATTGTGGAGCAATGCAGGATAGAAATAAATAATAAATATAGCTGAAGATAAAATCTAGGTTGGTGGTTGCTTGGGAAGGAGAGAAGGATGCAAGGAAAGGTGAGGATATGGGGTCTGTCAGGAGAAAATAGTGTGGGAAGGGAATACAGGGGGAAGCAAGGTACTTCCTGCAAGTCTTTGCAGATTCCCCACCATGCAACTTGGCCAGGGTTTTCCCTGGGGGAGGGAAAGATGGAAAGCTGAAGATGGGGGAGGGGGAATAAAGTTAGATTGGTTGGTGGGTGGGAAGGAGAGAAAGAAGTAGGAAAAGGGGAGAGGCTTTGGAAAAAGTAAAGACAGGAAAGAAAAAACGGCGGGGAATGGAATTACCTCACTTGTGATTTCTATTCTAAAACTTCACTGTGTTTACCCACACAGTTTTTTTTAGGGGGAAAGAGGCATTTTATTTATTTATTTGAAGTGGCAACTGGTACAACATGTATTGTCAGGGATCTATCAAAAAATCACATTTTTATTTTTAACAGTGATTGCCTCCAGCAGAGTTTACTGTTCACTTCCACAGGCAAAATCCAGAGAAAAAGATCTGCTGAAATTAATGACATGGAGGGTTAGATTTCATTTTCTAGTGGCACTGAATTAGCTTGCTCTAAATCTCATTCTCAGTCTTTAATATAGCTAAGAAAGTACAAACATTTCACAGAATGAAAAAAATATAGGACAGAAGAGTGGCTATGAATTGTTCTGGTAGAGTTGCCTACCCCACCCCCCACATCCCAGCAAGCAAAAAAGGAAGGGGGGGGGACAATATTAACAGCAAATTAGATTTGTATGGAAATGTAATTGAGTGCACTTTTACAGAATGTTCCCAAAAAAAATTGAATATAAAAATACAAAATGAAAACTATCTTAAGAAATGCAGGTCTTCCTGAAATGTGCAAGTACAATTGATTAAAATGTTCAGATTTGAAGCATTTCTTGCTATTAGCGCACATTTTCATATTTACTATCCTATAATAGACAAAGGTGGGCATGACCTAGACAAGCCTCAAGGCTAATTCTTACATTATAAAGTACACATGGTGGACACACAGTCAGCACAAGGACTTTGGAATAGACATGTGGCTGAAGTTCTGTGCTGGAAACTCGATTCCTAGGCAGATGATTCAGATCAGGATTCAGATCAGCCAGGGCAGAAGGTGCTTCAGTCTTCCCTTCTCCCATGCCATTTTCTTAAACTGAATTGTGAGGGACCCATTATTTACCCACTGGGGGAAATCACATGTACTCTAAATTTCCATTATGGAGAAAATAGCAGCTCCCAGGCCCATCTGAGATTGGGGAAACCAGGAAGATAAGTTTAAGCACCCTGTCCCTCCCTGCCTCTGTGCACCAGAGAACTGAGTGCCCAGCATGGAACTCCAGATGCACACCAAATGGCAGTGTGGATCAGTGCCAGCTGAACTGTCACCACACATGGGTACAGCAACAGCCATGCCATAAGTAGAATAATTCCTTGCACAGATAAACACCTTCTTGCTCATGCAGTACCTTCCTTGATGCTTAAGCAAAATATTTTTCATGAGTCCCCACTGGAACACAGGTATGACTTGAATGTTAGCAAGTCCAGAAGCACAGACACCAACAGACCATACCCCAGCAGTCTTGTACGTTTTACTGGTGAAGTGGCAAGTTTGTGTTTTGATTTATAGATAATGGCTCACTCTCCAATTATAATAAATGTGCCTATCCTTAGTGCCATTCATTCAAAATGATTTTTTAAAAATTTCTGCCTGTTTTTAGATCTGGTTGTTTGGTGTCTGAAATACAGATGAGGTGGCCTATTTTCTGTCAAAATTGCTTTCCATCTCTCTCTCTCTTAGCTGCAATGTATGTGACTGTTACGGAAACCATTTGTTCCTTTGTGCATATACTCAGGGCCTTCCCAACCTATCAGTTCATCATGAGCCAGAGGCACTGTGGTGGGTTGTGTGTTGTACATAGGGCTGCCAACTTCAGGCTGGGAAATTCCTGGAGATATCAGGGCAGAGCTTAGGAGTGTAAGGGTTTGGGGAAAGGGAATGACCTCAGCAGGACTTTTTTTATAGCAGGAACTCCTTTGCATATTAGGCCAAACCTCTCGATTTAGCCAATCCTCCAAGAGCTTACAGGGCTCTTAGTACAGGGCCTACTGTAAGCTCCAGAAGGATTGGCTACATCAGGGAGGTGTGATCTAATATGCAAAGGAGTTTCTGCTACAAAAAAAGCCCTGGACCTCAGTAAGATCATAATTCCAACAGTCTGCTCACCAGAGCAGCCATTTTCTCCAGGGGAACTTATCTCTGTCAGTTGTAATTCCTGGAGGTCTTAAGGCCCCACTTGGAGGATAGTAACTCTAACTTAGCCTCTTCAGATACCACATTGTCCCAGCCCTCAAATAGCAATAGCCTGACTCATACCAAATAATGAACCATTGTTTATCAATATGGCAATAAGCCTTCAAGTCATGCATTCCCCCCCTCCCCATAGTGCTTCACTTGGAAAGTAATCATTTCTGCTTGTCCAAACCATGATTTGGAGCCATTGGTTCCTCTCCTTCAAGTAAGGAGTCAGAGTGGAAAGGAATAAGGATAGGATCCAGTCCTGCATATTGTTTTCTTCTTTCCAAGCCAGGATTCAGAATCTCAATCCCCAGGGAAAGGGAAATCACCATTTGTGGTTCAAACATAACAAAAAGTCACTGTTTACTGCAAAAACAAGGTAGGTCTGGAAGAGATCTCCCAAGGCATGTTCACATCATGAGAGACCCTCATGTTTACTATTACATGTATACCAAGCTGTACCATAAAATTAGAGTCTTGCCACCAGCTGATGAGGCTATTGCAATTAGAACAGTTGTCTGAAATCCTAATAACAGGAGTGTCACAGGTTCCCATTAGCTAGTGCTCATGACAACACTGATTTTGAGTAATACAGGTTTTCCACTACCCCATACTGGCATCGTGTTGGGACAGTAACACTTTTGCACAGCTTGGAAATATGGGTCTCATCAGGATCCAAGCTGACTACTCAGAGCAAAGTGTGAAAAGCTCCTGATCCCCTGAGCCTTCCCTTTGTGCAGCAAGCTTTCAGATTCTGCTTGAGCAGATCTAACTGGCCAAGGAATTCTCTGAACTTTATCCTGAGGGTGGAGACAAATCAGTTTTACCCAATGTGACCAAAACTGCTTTGCAGCTTTTTCTCCACAAGCCAGAGAACATGTCACCCAGCTTTCTTTTTAAAACAGAGAAAAGGATAATAGGGTCAAAGACCCTCTTGTATCAGTACTCCCTGCCCCCCCAATTATGTGTATAATGGACACCACTCTGCTTGTGAAATAGAATAAGCCCTCTGTATCTTGTATGGAGAAACCACCTGAACAGCTAGATCTATGTGGCCTTTCTGGAGTATGAGTCTGAAAGATTAGATTTCCTTCCCAATTGGGCTCAGCTCTGTTACGTTCGGCTGTACTGTCTGCACCTTATTTGTTTTTAAGAATGAAAGAGTATTTGATAGTGTACTGTGCTCACTGATTTTATCTGCTCTTGCAAAATTATTAGAATGCTTTGTTTCCCTGGAGACAAATGGTGCAAGATTTATGCCTGCTAATAACAGGTTTTTTCAGTTGCAGAAAATCAATAGAGATAGTTTTTGATAAGCATAGTTTGTGAGGGCACTGTGTAGATGAGTGCATTGTTAAATAGGGGTCCTCTTTCCATAGGCACCAATAAAACACTAATTTTTTCATGAATCAAACATCTTAACTGTGCCCATTGTGGTGAGATTTGCATATCCCATTAAAACCAGTAGTAATAAGTACTTCTGCCTTGATAAACAGAAGCCAGCGGCATCTGTGCGCATCACTTCAAACCTGTGTGATTGTGGAGTTTGAAGAAAGTGAAGTTCGTCTTATGGAATGTGTTTCCCCCAGATGTGGGTTTATCTGTTCTTATGTTAAAATAGTTGGCTGTCAGGTAGTTTTGAGGCAATTAAAATACAGACTGTCCTTTTTAATTGCTACCAGTTGGCAGATGGTTTTCAACATACTGTATCCAGGAAACGAAATAATTTCCTTTAAGATAACCCTTTGGGAATCAGTGGAGCCAAGGTACAGATGGATTCATGGTATAGGCACTCAACTGATGCCCATCATGCCTAGTTCCCTCTCATCCAGCAGGCCAATGCTAGTTTATTTATTTCTCTCAGACAATACAGAATGTGGCTTTGCCAAAGTTTTCCACTTGACTTCAATACAAAATTCAATGTAGATGTTGTTATTAAACATTTTTTTGCAGACAAGTCAGGTAAATGAATTTTTGTTCTATCTCTGTTAATGATGCTTTATTTTTATCAGCTTAACATTCCCTAGATCAAAAATCTACTGCACTTCCCATGTTAACACATTATTTATACTTGATTCGCTGTGATAAAATCTGTTGTTCTTCTCCCTCACCCTCTACTTTGCAAAACTTGCCAAGATATTCACCTTGTCACTAAAAAAGTGCCTGTAGAATTTTTTTTTTAAATGTCAGATTCATGCTTAAAATGGCAGCAAAACAAAAGGCGGTCTGCTTGGATATGGCCACCTGGCATCACAGTGGAGAGAACACATCCTAACCACCCAGCAATTTTACATGCCTGCCTAAAACAAGTGAAACAGAAGCTAGGACTTGCTGACATGTACTGTGATAAAGCAACATAAATAGGTAATCCTGACATGTACCTGCATTCTAGTGTTAAATGGAAACTGTGCCGTAATGCCTGTTCAATATATTGTTGGTAACGTCAGCCGTGTCGTGATTCAGTTGGACTGTCAGAATGTGTAAACTATTCAATAGTGTTCGTGGAACTGAAGTGTCTTAAATGTTGCATGAAAATGTTATAAAAAATAGATTTGTTTTCTATTTTTGAACACCTCTAACCTGAGGGATCATGGGCCAATAAGTGCAATATTTAACGACTTATTCAGTGTATATAATCTTGTGTGAAAGAGAGAATTGTCGTGAATGCGTGAGATGCTGCTGTTGGTAGCTCAAGACTGTGTGGCTTATTTAAAAGGTTTCTAGTTGCTGTTAAGTGTCTGATAGTCACATTTATATCGTATAAATGCTTTTAACAGTTGTAGTGAAAGAATAACCTCTTCCTGATTATGTTAAATTATTTTTCCTATCATAACGATACAATATGTCCATTTGTTTATTTGCAAGTGCATGTCAATTTTACTTCTCAAACCATATCTTTAAAAAACAAAAAGAAAACCAAAAGATTGTGCTATAAATAAAAACGGTGAAGAAACTTATTTTCAGTCAAAATATCTTACCTATTTCTTATGGCAATTTGTGCACATTTGAGAGGCATGGTTTGTAAAATATATATACATATATATATATCTAGACTGCCAGGAAATCTCATGTCCTCAGATGGCTTGTTAGTTATGTACCCTGTCAGTTTATAGAATAATAAAATGTCTCTGCTCCTTGTTTCTGTGTTCTAGAATATAACGGAGATGGTGCAGACTATAAGACTAAACAAAATCTGCACAGTGAGGGATTTGTTTGGCAATTCATTTGGTTTGGTGTGGAGGGAATGGTAGCTTAAATAACACCTTTGAGGGCAAAATCATTCATTCTAGCAAAAGGAACCCTATTTCAAAGGGTAGTTTCTGAAGAGGTGTAGCTGTTTTATCTCTATGTGAGGGTGTGCACTACAGAAACCATAGTTGTTCTTGGCTTTCTGAAGTTTGTGTGTTATTCCAGTATTTCCAGGTACACATCTCCCCTTGAAACATCAAAACACTTAGCAGCACATGGCCTCTGGATTGGTATCTGCCACAGGTAGAGCCAAGCAGCCTGGTAAAAGGCTTATGAAGTTAAATGACCTCGTTTATTTTAAGTAGACATAGGAATGTTTCAGAAGGTAACTGTCATTTGCCAGTAATTTGAAGGTTGGTTTATATATTGCAATTCAAAAAATATGGCTTGATTTGAATTATTATTGTTCATCTTTTCTATGCACATCTAGAACACAAAGTACTCACCTTAGTCATTCTCAGAACCTATTAACATATATTATATTGCAAAAGGGTAAACAGCACTGAGAGAGAACATTGTGGCCAAGAGCACCCTGTGATTCTGTGGAATTTGAAGGCCAATCTGAGTCCCGGTTGCCCTGCTAGCTACAGAGGAAAGCTTGATAGTTAAGTTAAAATCCTGTGACCTGTTTTTCCATTACCTCAAGAAGTACTTTACACAGGAAGTGCTAAATTGTTTGGTTGAGGAGAAACTTGATCAGATCAATTCAACTAACCACATGCAAACAATACACATTGTTTGTCCCAAGCAAATATTGTAAGTGTTTCCACAATAATGTACTTTCAATCCACTTTGCAACCAGAGCGACTTCAGCATATGCGGCCTAGTGCTGCAATTCTAAATTGAGTTACCCTCTTCTAAGTTATGTCTGTGAGTGCAGAAGGGTATAACTTGGTCTACCATCATGTCTTGCTTGGAAGAGCAGGCTGCAGTTCATGAAGAATGGAAGGAAAAAGGATGCAGCCAAAATTGTCTCGTGTGGTTTTTATCTTCTTTGTCAATTGCACCAAAACGCGTGGGGTATTGGGAAACAGCCCAGTGGCATCTATTGCAACCACCAGATGGAAAGAGAAGGAGCCAGACTGTTTTAATAGCAGAAGGATACTAGGCAAACTACATAACAATGTGTGTGAACTTCACTAATGTTACATTAGTACCACTGATACCTTTGGGCGTCCCATTTCTGATGGGACATTATGCGAGCTTCTTGAACTAAACCTTTTAGTCAGGCTAGCTAAATACAGATGCCCCCAATCCAGCTAAAGCTATGACTGAGGCTGCAATCCTGTGCATAATAGGAGTCAATTGCACCTTTAAGACCAACTTAGTTTTATTCAGAATGTAAGTTTTTGTGTGCATGCACACTTCTTCAGACGAGGAATAAGGTACAATAAGCAGAGCCACATATAGTTGGTGGGGTTTGGAATGCCAAGTGGTACAAAGTTAAAAACCAATAGCAGAATATACCTTTGAGCAGAATTAACTTTGTACCACTTGGCATTCCAAACCCCACCAGCTATATGTGGCTCTGCTTACTGTACTTCATTCCTCATCTGAAGAAGTGTGCATGCACACGAAAGCTTACGTTCTGAATAAAACTAAGTTGGTCTTAAAGGTGCAATTGACTCCTATTTTGTTCTACTGCTTCAGACCAACACGGCTGCCTATTTGGATCAATTCTGTGCATGTTTACTGAGGGGAGGGGCCCTATCAAATATACTGGGACTTCCTTCTCAATTACTATCTAAAAGACTGCACTGTACGTCAAAATCTAACCAGGGGAACAGTTACTCATAACAACCAAGTCTGTAGTCCGATGCACACCTAATAGCTACTAGTAGAGTTGCACATAATATCTATGTCCACTGAACTTTTCCAGTTACCACTCATCAACTTATAAACTGAACTGTTTGCCAGAGGCATGTCCGGAACTCAAATTCCCACCCTGTTGCAACATACAACCTAGTGACTGTGCTTCTATGAATCTTAGTTTAAAATGCTGCTGGGTGATCAACGTTGTGACTCTCCTTCATTATGTCCACAGGACCCTTGCTTGGGCATCAAGTACCAGTATTACACATGTGCAGGTTTTTAATTCACCGCAGAAGTAAATACAACATGTAAACCACCAGACATTCTGATTCATCTGAGTTTTATGTAACAAGTGAACTTCCTCCACTTTGTCTTATTTCATTGATTCTGTAAAAAAAAAAATCCAATAAATATTTACAAGGCTATATTATGAATTCCAGGTGTGTCAAGGTGATTTTCTACTACGTCTTAAAAGTGAATGGACACTGTACAAAACCAACACACTTCAACAAGACCATGTATAACCTGAGAATCTTGTTGGTCTCTGGACTCAGTGGCATACCTAGCCTTTTTGGCACTTGGAGGCTGTGCTCACACACACTAAATAATGCACTTTCCATGCACTTTCCAACTGGATTTTGCCAGTTCACACAGTGAAATTCAGTTAGAAAGTGGAATGAAGATGCATTATTTAGTGATCACAGCCAGAGTGTATCATTTGCCACCTTGTCATTACGCTATTCTGCCACTCTGGGTGATGATCTAGAAGTTCAGAAGTAGGATTCACATTGCCGAGATCAGTGTTAACGTATTGCAAAAGGCTAGAAATCTCATCACACAGGGACAGCTGCACCTTCCAAATATGTCACCAGAACCTACATTCTCCAGAGAAGCTCAGTGATGCAAGATGACATTAGAACAGTGGTGCCCAGTACCGTGCTTGCAGGTACCGTGGTGTCTGCCAAGGTATGTTCATTTTTTTAACACCCTCCTCCTCTATATGATAACTCTTGTAAGAGCCAAAAAAGCACATGCTGGAGATCTCCAGGCCCCACATGGAAGTTTGCCAAGGATTTTTTAACTTGCATAACTTTGCATTCATTTGGAGAATGACTGTGGTATGAATTGGACTTTGGTTATTGCTTGGCATTTATTGTAATAAAATCAGTGTTTAATTATTAGCAATTATCCGTATTAATCTTTGGTCACAGTGATTGTGTTGGTTAATTGACTTCCCCAACTGGAAGTTGGTAAGTGTAGGCTGCACCCACCATGCTGCGTCAAAATTCCAAAGGTGCCTGCAGGCTCAAAAAGGTTGCGAACCCCAGATGTATTCCCACAGTGGGGGGATGTCCTTGAAAGTGTTCCATATGGTTGGAGCCACCATATGATGAGGTCTTTGAATCTGCTCCTGTTGGTCACAGGGCAACAATGCTAACACTACTGGCCCAATTGGGATATTCAGCACTGGAGAGGAGGGTATTTACCAGCCTCAGCCAGTTTACCCTAGGGTTGGTCAAATATTCCTGCAATCAGAGCTGGGATGGGGGGGATAGGAAGAAACAAAATGCCTGGGACCCTGGTCATTTTGGGAGCCCATGGAGCTGGACAAGTCATGCAATATGCTTTCATATGAAGCTGAAGTTGGGTGAAAGGTAGGATCGCCAGCCTCCAGGTTGGATTGTCGGGATCCAAAAGCCCGATGATCGTTTTGACTTTTGATACTACTCTTTCTCAAAAGCTCAGAATCCTCACAGTCATAATCATTAATGAGTTTAACGATTTCAAAACAGAACAGCACAGCCTCCAACAATAACCGATGCAATGCAAAAACTTTTTTCTAATTAGTTTTGCTCTTAAGAAAGGGTAATATCAAAATGATCATTGGGCTTTTGGATCCAGTTGATTTGACATTTGTCCATTTGTCGTGCACTCATTTTACTGGAATATGAGACTTTTGTGAACACTGCTTAGGATGCTTTGTATATTATTGCTGAAAGTGGATTTGGGATGATGTTTGGATTGGTCACGTACTTGTTTATATGACATCTTGTATGCTTTTGCAACACTTAATATATGTCCATTTATTAGTACATTGTTTCCACGGTTTATCTTTGTATTTTGGCTTAACTAGCATACTATGGTGCTCATTCTGACAGTAACCTCTAGGTTGGGCCTGTTGATCTCCTGGGTTATAACTGATTTCTATGACATTACTACCTCTGAAGGAAAAGGCTGCTTTGGAGGGAAGACACTATGACATTGTACTCTGCAAAGGTCTCTTCCCTCTCCCTAAATTCTATTCCCTCCAGGCTCTACCCCCAAAACCTTGAGGAATTTCCCAACACAGCTAGCATCCTAAGAAAGGTGACGAGGAGGGAATCTGAACTTCAGAGGTATGTGCCTTGGTAGCCCTACTTACAGCTACAAATTTGATTTTGACCTCGCAGAAATCTGTCATTAATTTTAAGAGTGAGCAGGCTTTGAAATAGTACATAATTTAGCCCAGTGCTTTTTTTTGTAGCAGGAACTCATTTGCATATTAGGCCATACACCCCTGATGTAGCCAATCCTTCAAAAGCTTACAGGGCTCTTAGTACACGGCCTGCTTTAAGCACCGGGAGGATTGGCTACATCAGGGGGGTGTGGCCTGATATGCAAAGGAGTTCCTGCTACAAAAAAGCCCTGATTTAGCCCCTCTAGGTCAGCCTGTTGTCTTGAAAATCCCACAGTGGCTATAACTGACAAGGGGGTTGTGTAGGGGGTTAGCAGACTAGAATTGCCAGTGACACTTTTCAGTCCTTAGAGGGAACCCCCTGGCCCAGCAGTAGTAATCTGGGGCTCCTCCATCACTAGCTGCACATCCTTTCCTGCTCCAGTTTGTGAGAAAGCTCAACCTCTACCCTAACAGTTAATGGTGCAAAGTTCGAGTCCAGTGGCACCTTTAGGATCAACAAAGTTTTATTCACAGTATGAGCTTTTGTGTGCACACACACTTTCTATGCAGAGGAAGGGTGCATGCCCAGGAAAACTCATACCTTGAATAAAACTTCGTTGGTCTTAAAGGTGCCACTGGACTCGAACCTTGTTCCGCTGTTTCAGCCTGACAGGACTGCCCACCTGGAGCTAATGACGAAAGTGCAATTGACTAAAGGTGGAGGGGAGAGGAGCAGGAATGGATTAGAATGAAAACAGATGAGTGAATGGATTTGGACTCTGAAGATCATCTGACTTAACAAATCCCAACTGGATTTCAAAGTGTGGAAGAGAGGAAAATACCAACATTGCTTAGTTTCCAGTATCTGATGAGATGGAGCTCTACCATGCTGCCTTCCCTCCTGAAGAAGTATCCGTTTTGCCCAAATATTTACATTTGATGTGCCCCTTCTTTTATAACATCAGTTCTAAAATATATCTTATGTCCATTGCAAAAGGACTCACATCCCTGTTCAGATAAGAGACAAACTAGGGGTGACAGCCATAACTAAATGTATGAGGCCTGAAGTCCATGTTTGGTATGTGCAATCAAGTTGCTTCCAACTTATGACAACCTTGTGAATTCATTACCTCCAAACTGTCCTATCACTGACAGCCTTGATCTTCTTACAAATTGAAGGCTGTGGCTTCCTTCACTGCGTCAGGTAAGAGGATCTGAATCTTTTCTACTTACCCAGTTTGTCCCTATGGTCCATCCCCCAAGGCGTTATAGAGGAACTGCATAAGCATGCTGGAAACAACCATTGCAGGTCTTCTCACAAAACAACACTTACCCACTTCCACATCCCACAAAAATATGGAAAGAACCTGTAAGGCAAACAAGAGAGGCAATTAAGGGAACAGAAAAGAAGAGGGAATAAAAATCTAATTGAAAAAAGGCCACAAACAAGCTTATTACTAGAGCTTCTTTTGCAGCAGGAACTCATTTGCATATTAGGCCTTGCCTCCCTGATGTAGCCAATCCTCCAAGAGCTTACAGTAGGCCCTGTAGTAAGAGCCCTGTAAGCTCTTGGAGGATTGGCTACATTAGGGAGGCAAGGCCTAATATGCAAAAGAGTTCTTGCTACAAAAAAAACCCTGCTTAAGTTATGACAGAGAAGGACCATGCACATGAAATTAGCAACTCACTTTATGTGTCCTTAGAAGGTTCAGAAGAGGATGTTAAGAGCAGCACCAGTCCCTTATCTTAAAGCTGCAAACTGTTTGCTGCAAACTGGAATCAAGTCCTAGCCCACATCAGCTTGGATATCTATATGCTGAGCACAGAACAACCAAAAAAAAATTACAAATGTTATGCTTTGACATCCTTCTCTAATCTGATCAAACATAAATAGACTGACTACCATAGCGGAAAAAAATAAGCTTCATTATCACATTGAATCAGGGTTGGTGTGTATTTAGAAAGTATACACAGAGACATGAGTCTGCAATCAGGATGATGGGTTAGTCTTTTAATTGCTGCCATATGCAGTGGCATCTGGCAGTGGAGAATTAGATACAGTTTGGTGCTACAGAATTAAGCAGCAATCAAATGTATGTCTTGTAGTGCAATCCTAAATAAAGTTACAACAATCTAATTCTGTTGAAGTCAATTGACTCAGAAGGGTGTGTATCTTTGTCTACAATTGCACTGTCAGCTACAAAAACAAGATCTAGATCCATATGTGACCTCCATATAAAAGTGCCAAAATGCAGCCTCATATCATTTTTTCTTTTTTGTTTTGTATTGTTATGTGCATGCCAGGAAGCCATGATGACCTCTGGTGATGGACCTCTATTGGGGACGTGGAGGATATTCAGAGAGGTGGCTGAATAAAAGCTGTCCCTGCTAATGGGCTCTGGTATGCCAAGGAGGTCTCCCATACAAGTACTTGTCAGAACTGACTCTTCTTAGCTTCCGAGGTGTGATGAAATCAGGCTTGCCTGGGCTATCCAGGTCATGGCTCATATAATACTACCTTGAGAGTGAAAATCTCCACGCTCAAGGCACTGTCCTGAAAAAATACCTCCAGTTTCATGCAGGAAGCAAAAATACCTAAAGCAAAAAACAAACAAACAAGAATGGCTGTACCAATGGGCAGGAGTGCAGAAGAACAGGTGCAAGGCGGAAAAAAATATTTATTACGTTCTTGTGGATCCCCAGGGCCTTTTTTGTAGAAAAAGTCCAGCAGGAACTCATTTGCATATTAGGCCACACACCCTGTCACCAAGCCAGCCAGAACTGCGTTCCTGTGTGTTCCTGCTCAAAAAAACATTCCTATTTCCCACACACCACTTGAGAATTGAGATGTTATATCCCAGGAATGGTTGGAACTTTTGCTTTTGTCAGGGCTCTTGTGGCCACAGCCAGAGATTCTGCAGAAGCCATGGCTTCATGTTGAAACCCAGGCATTATTTAGTGCATTTGTATCCTACCCTTCTTCCAAAGCACTCAGAGAAATGTGCATCATTCTCCCTGCCTCCTTTAGCCCAGTGACTAACACTTTCCTATCCACTAGAGGGTGTTATTGTTAGTATTTTGTGTGTATGTGTGTGTGTGAGAGAGAGAGAGAGAGATGACTTCTGGCAACCCCTAGTGAGATGTCTTGCTTGCCTGCCTCTGCATCCCAGTTCTGGTAATACTTGGAAGCCTCCCATCAAGGTACTTGCCAGGGTCGACCCTCCTTAGCTTCCAAGATCTGATGAGATCAGACTTGCCTGGGTATCCAGGTCAGGCCCTCTAGGGGGCTTTTTAAAACAACAAATTGAGAATTACTAGATCACTATTACTAGATTCAGGTGGGCAGCTATGTTGGTCTGAAGCAGCAGAACAAAGTTTTAATCCAGTGGCATCTTTAAGTTGAATAAAACTTTGCAGATTACTATTCAGTTATACTGATCTATCACCTCCCCAAACTCCACCCTCCTCAGGCTCCACCCCACCCCCCAAATATCCGGATATTTCTCAGCTGTCACACAAAAAGTCTCTGTCCCTTTTCATTGTGAAGTTATTTCGATTTATAACTCCACTATGAAAAGGGATCAAGACATCCTTCCATAAAAATGAAAGCTAGGATCTAGCAGATCATGCAAAATAAATTGTTATAACATTATAATATTATAATGTTATAACATTATAATGCTATTTCATTATAATGTTATCTTTTCAGCAGATTTCATTAAAGCAAGTTTGGGAAAGATTGTGGTAAAATGGGGGAAAGCACAGAAGTGACTTGAAAAAAACATTGCTTGTTAGGAAGCCAAGGGAGAGCAAAACATCCACGTGGAAACAGCTTTAATAACAGTGAGCCTCGAGGTGGTAGCTGGATCACAATTGATCTCCAGGCAACAGAGAACAGTTCACCTGGAGAAAATGCCCACTTTGGAAAGTGGACTCTGTGGCATTATACCCCATTGAAGTCCTTCCCTCCCCAAACTTCACCCTCTTCAGGCTCCACCCCACCCCCAAATACCCAGATATTTGTTAGCCCAGAGTTGGGAACACTATTGGTTATGCTGAGAGCAATGGGCAAAGCTTTCTGGAAGAGTGAGGATTTGAATCTTGGTCTCCCAAATAGGGTTTCCAGCCTCCAGGTGGGACCTGAAGATCTCCCACTTTTACAACTGATCTCCAGCTGGCAAAGATCAGCTCCCCTGGAGAAAAAGGCTGTTTTGAAGGGTGGACTCTCTATGCCATGGCATTGCACTATACTGAGGCCCCTCCCCTCCCCATGCCCCAACCTCTCCCAGATCCACCCCCAAAGTCCAGGTATTTTCCAACACAGACCTGGCAACCCTACTCCCAAATCCTAGGCTAACTTTATAACAAGGTCATCTTGGAAAATATGTTCTTTGCCTTTAAAGAGGTGTTAGATTCATTTCTTATGAGGGTCAGATCTGACATAAATGGGACTTTGTCAGCTGGGCCATATGTGCCATAAAACATAATGACAAGTTGCAGAGATAAAAACTTTATAAAAGACAGCATCTGGTAAGCTCCGAATTGGTATGTCCTCAGTCATCACAAGGCCCCATGGGGTGGGGGTGGGGGGGTTGCAGAGGTAAGCCCATACGATCCTGCGGATCAAATGCCTGTTAAAGAAACAGTGATAGTCTGGTTCAAAAGTTGAAAATCTTAACAAGGAACTAAAGTTTTCATCTCTCTGATCGCAGGGAAGTGACATTTGACTAACCCAAATAATTCACTGTTGCTACTGGAAGACTGTCTCTTACAAGGTATCCCTGCAGTCTCGCACAGACTCTGTGGAATTTTGAGGACAAGTAGTCCTATAATAAGGGGGAAGCAGCCACAAAATGGCTGTTATGAAGGCTGAATCCAATCACAAAACATTGGGAGGTTCCACAAAGTGTTAGGACATTCCAGGTCAACCATGGTGCCATGAGGGAGGGAAGTGGTTTCCAAATGAGTGCTCCCTGCAGTCGTGATTCCTCATGGGCTCTTCTGAAGTACCTGGTACTCCAGTGATTCAGAAAAAGCCAGAACTTGCTTTTTTTGACTTTGAGCAGAAGCAAGTAGATGCAAGGCAACATATCCGTGAACACTGTAAGCAATCTGTTCCCTAGCAAAACCTCTTGGCCAAAGCTTTGTTTTAGCACAGCTTGCATGTCGTACTGTGCCAACACAGAGCAAATAAGGGACTGGGTCTTGCAATATGAGTCCTGCTGAGTGACCTTGGGTCAGTCACAAGTTTTCTCAGATTGTTTCCTCAAGAGCACTTCTTGAAGGAGATCTTTCAGCCCTACCTGCCTCCAGGGTGTCTGTTGTGGGGAGAGGAAGGGAAAGGAGAGTCTGGCTGGATCCAGAATGGCATCTTGGGTCAGCAGAGTCCAAGCTTAGAAGAAAGCCAGCACAGTGGAAAGCGACCCCGGGGTGGTCAGATGGTGCGCTCCCCACTGTTGGGAGAAGGGACGGGCCGCGCACGTTCTGGAGGAGCAGTCAAACAGCTCAAGCACTTGAGAGGTTCTTCCCAGGTGTTCCCTGGCTGTTCAGGCTGGGATTGCAGTGCAGTTTTGAGTCTCAGTAATAAAGCAGTGTTTAATATATAGCAAAATACAAATATGAACCTTGTTAAACAGTTAACAGCAATGCTGCCTCTAAGCTGTGGAGTCTTGCGAGCAAAAATTCTACTCAGTGAGCTACTAGCATTAAAGTTGTGAGCGAGCGATTTGGCTACTGCATGAATTCATTTGCTCTGGGGCCACCCTTCCTGAGCTGAGACAAACAGATGTGAGCCAGAAGCAAAAAAACTGTGAGCTGGCTCACATGAACTCAGCTTAGAGGGAACACTGGACAATATTGCTTCTTTTATAGTGTTTCTGCATGATGTTTCGCTCCCCAAATCTATTCTAGGCATCCTTTTCAAAGAAAGTGACTTTAACTAATTTTCCTGAAAAATCTAGCTTGCTTTAGCATGGCTCGGTTGAAGGGAAAGCATCCCCCCTGCCCCCTCCCAGCAGCAGAATAAACCAGCTGTTTCCAAGCAGTGTG
This sequence comes from Heteronotia binoei, assembly GCF_032191835.1. Taxonomy (NCBI): domain Eukaryota; kingdom Metazoa; phylum Chordata; class Lepidosauria; order Squamata; family Gekkonidae; genus Heteronotia; species Heteronotia binoei. The sequence continues at coordinate 145,702,532 of NC_083226.1, read as the reverse complement.
CTCTGTATTTGCATTAGGTAGCCCTCTGATGGATGCAAGTGGTAAATGCAGTTTCTTTCAGTGTGGCGTAGCATTTTGCAACTGTAACAATCAGAGCCAGATTAACAATTAGGCCAAGTAGGCACTGTCCTGTGCGCTATGGGCCCCATGCCTTTAGGGGCCCCAGCCCAGCCTCCCCCCACCCAGTTTTCCCCCTGCTTGCAGCCCTCCCAGCCTGCACACACAGCCAGCAACTGAGCCTCTCTTTGTCCAGCTTGCCTGGTGTGGCTGCTGCTGGTGTCATCACCAAGTTTGCCTCTCTCCCACATAGGGTTGCCAATCCCCAGGTGGGGCAGGGGATCCCCCGGTTTGGAGGCCCTCCCCCCACTTCAGGGTCATTAGAAAGCAGGGGGACGGGAGGGAAATGTCTGCTGGGAACTCTATTATTCCCTATGGAGACTTATTCCCATAGAAAATAATGGAGTATTGATCTGCGGGTATCTGGGGCTCTGGGGGGGCTGTTTTTTGAGGTAGAGGCACCAAATTTTCAGTACAGCATCTAGTGCCTTTCCCCAAAATTCTCCCAAGTTTCAAAACGATTGGACCAGGGGGTCCCATTCTATGAGCCCCAAAAGAAGGTGCCCCTATCCTTCATTATTTCCTATGGAAGGAAGGCATTGAAAAGGTGTGCTGTCCCTTTAAATGTGATGGCCAGAGCTCCCTGTGGAGTTCAATTATGCTTGTCACAGCCTTGATCTTGGCTCCACCCCTAATGTCTCCTGGCTCCACCCCCAAAGTCCCCAGATATTTCTTAAATTGGACTTGGCAACCCTACTCCCACAGCTTTGTCAAAGGAGCTTTTGAGAAGGTGCCTGAAGGCTGTAGGTTGGTAGGGTTGCCAAGTCCAATTCAAGAAATATCTGGGGACTTTGGGGGTGGAGCCAGGAGACTTTGGGATGGAGCCAGGAGACACTGGAGGCGGAGCCAGGAACAAAGGTGTGACAAGTATAATTGAACTCCAAGGGAGTTCTAGCCATCACATTTAAAGGGACAGCACACCTTTTTAAATGTCTTCCTCCCATAGGAAATAATGAAGGATTAGGGCACCTTCTTTTGGGGCTCATAGAATTGGACCCCCTGGTCCAATTGTTTTGAAATTTAGGGGGCACTTTGGGGAGAGGCACTAGATACTATACTGAAAATTCGGTGCCTCTACCTCAAAAAACAGCTCCCCCAGAGCCCCAGATCAATTCCCCATTATACCCTATGAGAATCGATCTCCACATAGGGAATACTGAAGTGCTCAGCAGACATTTCCCTCCCACCCCCCGCCGCTGCCGCCACCATTTCTGGTGACTCTGAAGCAAGGGAGTGGCCTCTCTACTCACAAATTGCTGCCAACTTCTTCAAAGTAACACAGACACCCCATCCCAAGAGGAAGCCTTTCAATCGGAGACTGAAGCCTCCGGAGGTGCAAAGGCACATGGTCCTCTGGGGGAGGGGCTTCCCCCCCACCGGCCAGCTGACAGGGGGCAGGAAGGAACCTGGGAAAGCGGAAGAGCTCCCGCTGGGACCTGGGGATTGGCAAGCCTAGTAGGTGGTGGGGCGGGCACTCCAACTCAGATAATTTGCAAGGGGGCCCCCAAGATTTTGACTGCCTAGGGACCTCCACAGGGTTTAATCCGGCACTGGTACCAATGCCAGATCTTGTGCCCGTCTATAATCCAGCAGCCACTTCCACTGAGTTCAGCAGATCTGACCAACTGAGAATTGTTTTTCAGGAGGACATTCGCTGAAGGGAAAATGGGACACTGGCTCCTACGGGAGAAATCTGCAGCATACATTCAGTTTGAACTGCCCAGAGCAAAGCAAACAATGGCCTCCAAGGACTGGGGAAATAGCTGCTGCCCTGTTTATGAAAGAACAGCTGCTTTCAGACAGTAGGGTGTGTTGTTACTGAGGGGTAGGGTTGCCAAGTCCAATTTAAGAAATATCTGGGGACTTTGGGGGTTGAGCCAGGAGACATTGGGGGCAGAGCCAAGAGCAAGGGTGTGACAAGCATCATTGAACTCCAAGGGAGTTCTGGCCATCACATTTAAAGGGACTGCACAAATTTTTAAATGCCTTCCTTCCATAGGAAATAATGAAGGATAGGGGCACCTTCTTTTGGGGCTCATAGAATTGGACCCCCTGGTCCAATCTTTTTGAAACTTGGGAGGTATTTTGGGGAGAGGAACTAGATGCTATACTGAAAAATTGGTGCCTCTATCTCAAAAAACAGCCCCCCAGAGCCCCCAATACCCGCGGATCAATTCCCTATCATTCCCTATGGGAATTGTTCATGGAGGTGCATGATGGCTCTGGGGGCGGGACTTCCCCCGCCAGCCAGCTGGCTGGGGGAGGGGGGAAGCCTGTAAAACTGGGGGATACCCCTCTGGGACCTGGGGATTGGGAAGCCTACTGAGGGGAGGAGGGCAGCAACAAAATAAGTTTGTGCCATTTGCAATTAGAGGGGTCTGCACTGTGTGCAGTGGCGGTGGGAGATATGGCAGAAGTAGATTTTCTCTCCTTCCCCAGTGGAAGGGTTGCCATGCCTCTCCTGGCCACCGGTGGGATGGGGTGGTACAGAGCCTACTGTAAGCTCCAGGAGGACAGGCTACATCAGGGGGCTGCTGTCTAATATGTAGTGGAGTTCCTGCTTCAAGAAAGAGCCATGCTGCTGGCCATGTTTGGAACAACTTGCTTCAAGGATGGCCTGTCCAAGGATGGCCAAGACCAGGGCTTTTTTGTAGCAAGAACTCCTTTGCATATTAGGCCACACAACCCTGATGTAGCCAATCCTCCTGGAGCTTACAGGGCTCTTAGTACAGGGCTTACTGTAAACTCCAGGAGGATTAGCCACATCAGATGGTGTAGCCTAGTATGCAAAGGGTTCCTGCTACAAAAAAAGCCCTGGGGGGAATAAGATTGCCAGATTCAGGTTGGGAAACTCCTGGATATGTGGGGAGTGAACCTGGGCAAGGTAAGACCTCAGTGCGGTACAGTGCCATACAGCCCACTCTCTAAAGCATCCATTTTCTCCAGGGAAACTGATCTTTGTAGTCTGGAGATCAATTGTAATTCTGGGGGATCTCCAGGTCCCACCTGGAGGCTGGCATCCCTGCCCAGTGGCCAACTCTAGCTTTGAAAGGGCAGCGGCAAGCACTGTGGATTGAAATGCTGTGTGATGGGGCAGTTGCACTGAGGAAAGGGAAAGCGGGTGAAATTGCCCCTTTGGTCTGTTCTGGAAGTAGAGCTGGAGGGGAAAATCTTTCTGCTCTGCCAAAGGAGGAAAAAATTGTGGTTGGTGTTTCTGTGTAGTTTCCTCAGTCAGAGGTGATACTGTGTGGTGTGTACATGGGCTATGCATTTGGTTGGACTGCGTGCCTGTCATGGACATATCCAGGGCTTTTTTTGTAGAAAAGGCCCAGTGGGAACTCATTTGCATATTAGGCCACACCCCCTGACACCAAGCTAGCTGGAACTGCGTTCCTCTGTGTTCCTGTTCAAAAAAAAAGCCCTGGACATATCTGAGTTGCTCTTTTCTCCTTCTTGTCACCCTGAGGAATGAGAAACTTTAAAATAGCATGGGGAGATAGATGGTAATGAAAAGAAGAATGAAGATGCAGGTCTGACAATGCCATCAGAGTAATTAACTGAAATCAGATCAATTTGGATCTAAGTTGGGAAAAGTTTATTTGTTTACTCACATCATTTTTAGGTCACCTTTTTTTTACTGAGTCGCAGGTGGGTTTTTTTTCTTTGCTGTCAAGTTACTGCTGACTTATGGGCAACCTCCTAGGGTTTTCAAGGCAAGAGACATTCAGAGGTGGTTTGCCATTGCCTGGCTGCTGCGTAGCAAACCTGGACTTCCTTGGTGGTCGCCCATCCAAGTCCTAACCAGGGCTGGCCCTGCTTAGCTTCCAAGATCTGAGGAGACAGGGCCAGCCTGGGCCATACAGCTCAGGGTCAAGTTGGCTTAACACAAAAACAATGAAATTGTACTAGGATAATACATACCACAAACTATGAAAAAAATGGACTTACAAAATTAAAGAAACAGTGAAAGTGGGCAAATGTATATGATGAACAAAGCAATGGGTGTTCACTGTGATTCCATTATTCCTTTTTTTTAAAGGCCCTCCTGAACAATAAAGTGTTGCACAAGTAAGGTGTGTTTGGATCAAGCCGTGTTCCAAAATCTCATGTGTTTGTGGCAGCAGAGCTCCAGAGTTTCCTGAAGAATATTGATCCATTTCACAGAACAATTTTTTGGGTGGCGCCATGTTGCAATGCTCCTATCCCTTCCCGGTGGGTAGGTTTCAGGAGATGATACCAGTGGGTACTTCTCTATCACATTCCCCCAATGGAGGAATGGGCAGAATATAAGTAATTAATAATAATAATAATTGTCTTATAGAGAGTTCTGCTTATTCTGTCTTGCCCCTTTTACTATGTTAATGTCCTTTTGAATCATCTGGAGATCTGGACTTTACTGTCATCAATATGCAGATAACATCCGGCTCTTGGTTTAAATTAATTCTGAAGAAGCCAAGGAAGCTCTGAACCACCATTCACTGGCGGGGTGGATGGGAACATACAAGGTGCGATTTAATCCTTAGAAAATATTGCATTGGTTAGAAAAGGTATTCTTGGTCTTGGGGACTGACCCAAAGGTAGTGGATACCGTTTCTTGGTTGTGTTCCTCTGCAACTCGGGAGTGTTTCTGGATTAATTACTGTTTTGAGGAGGTGCCTCTCATTCCACTAGCTCCATCTATTCGTGGATCAGAAGGATCTGACCACAATTGCTTGAGTTTAATGAGAGTCAGTGATTGCCTTTAAAGACTATCTGAAAACTGCAGCTGGAGCCGAATATGTGATGATAAACACAACTGGAATCGGTGTACTCAGTGGATAATAAAAGGAAATCACCGGAAACAATGTAACTTTCACAAAACAGTGTACAAATATATTTAGTGCAGACTGAATTGAACAAAAAGAACAGAACACTGAGTATACAGTATGAATGTCCCCACAAAGTCTTTCCACAGCCTGAAAGTCGGCTTCTAATAGACACAGGGGTGGACAAAATCCTTTGAACTCACATTCAATTCCAAATGGCACGGAGAAAGTAAGGAGGAACCACTTATTGCAGGACCGCTTATTACGTCGAGAGAAGGAGGCTGATGAAGTATATTCTGTCGAAATTGCGAGGAGTCCTGCAATAAGCTGTTCCTCCTTACTTTCTCCATGCCGTTTGGAGTTGAACATTGAGTTCAAAGGATCTGTGTCTATTAAAAGAAGCCGACTTTCAGGCTGTGGAAAGACTTTGTGGGAGCAGAATATGTGGCTGCTGAAGTCCTAGTAGGCCACCTACCAGCCCCGTAGCCAGGATTTGAAGAATTGAGGGGAGGGCCCTGATTTTTTTCAGGAGGTACATAGTGGCCCCAACCTCCATTGCCTTCTCTCCTACCACCGCTGAGGAAGAAAGCTGCCAGCTCGCTGCCATACAGCCTCCCCCCCTCCCATAGCTGCCCCAAGGTGATCCCTTTCCACCCCTCTTCCTGCAGCTCTGGTGGGGAGCCACTCAGAGGTTTAGATACATGCCACACGGTCTCCTGCCCTTACCTGTAGCATAATCCAGCTAGCAAGCCCGGCGGGATGGGGGGGGGGGGTGGAAGGCGCCAACAAGTCGCAACTGACTTCTGGGGCTACAAGACCTCCAATTCGGGTTTCTTCCTGTCAGAGGGCAAGCCGAGGCTGCCCAAGTGCAGCTCCCACCCTTGCTTGGGTGGCCAGTGAGACCAGGTCAGAAAACCCCTGCAGGCGAACATCACCTCTCTGCTGATCCTCAGCCCCGCACTGCACCTCCACTTGTGTGCGGCAGCCTACCCTACCCTGCCCTGTCTGCAATGGAGCCATCTGCCTCCTACCCCTGCCACCCCACTTGAGGACCAGAATGGCCTCTTCTTGCAGGCGCCCTCTAGCCCAACGTCAGCCCAATGTGGAGCTTAACTTTCAGTCCTGGGCGCTGAAAGTGCTCCATTGTTTCTGCTTGTTGAGGGGTCAGAGATTTCTTCCAGCCCCTAAGCAAGCAGAAGCAACAGGGATCTTAAATTTCAGTCTTGGGCACTGAAAGTGCTCTGTTGTTTCTGCTTGCTGAGGGGTCAGAGAATTCTTCCGGCCCCTAAGCAAGAAGAAGCAATGGTGTATGATGACGGCAGAATGGAAAAGGATGCAGCCAAGGCACTGGAAGCTGGTTAGGGGCCCCAAGTCAGGGGGCCCTGCCTAGCAGTCAGGGGGCTGTGCCCCCACAGGCTCCCTCGCAGCTACGAGCCTGCCACCTACTAGTGATGTATTTCTCCTATTTTATCTACCCTGGTTTCCATTTCAAATTATAGTATTGACCTTTGAAGTTCTAAATTGTCAGGAGCCACAGTATCCTAAAGGTCACATTTTCTTCGACTTACAAACTTCCTTGGGGCATTTTGGTCCTCCTCTGTATGCCCCCCCCCCCACTGTAAGTAGGCGAACACTGTGTCACTTTGAACTCCTTAGGGAAGAGTTAGATTAAAATGTGAACACTTTCTTGGTAACATGCCTCAGTTATAGAATGAACTAGCATTTGTGGCTTGCAAGAGCCTCCTTTTGTTCACATTTTTGGTGGCTGTTAAAAATTATCTTTTTGAGCACAGCCTTTCAGATATAAGAAGTTGGACTGGATTTTCTGGTTTTGAGCTGCCAGACTTTCCTTTTTTAATTTTTTTTTCTTTGTGATTTAGAACTTCAGGTCCTTTTTTAAAAAAATGGTTTTTGTGGTACAGTTAATTTTATCTTGCCAGTGCTGCAATTGATAGCACATCTGCTCTTTGCAGTGGGTGTTGGTGTTTGCTACTTGATTGTATTATACTAGTTGTAATTTATTGTTTAATGGTTTGTCATAAGCCATCCTTTGGGACCATATACAGGATGGATGGGTAGACAAATAAATGGTGATAATGTTTTTTGTTTCATTTGGCATTTTACAGAATTGAAAAGCATTACGTGGGTTACAACGCAGCAGTCACTCAAAGAGGATATACAAACCCCCATTCACGTTGCCCTCCCAAGGGATGTTTGATTTGGCATCTGTCCAGTCTTACCAATTATCCTGTGCCCAGAGGAAATGGACGGGCTTCACTCCACTGCCGCTCCCTCTTCTGTATCAGTTGCAAGGGGGGGAATGCTCATGTGTGGCCCTAATTAGTCACAACTGAAAATCCCTTCTGTTCTGCTCCATTTTTACCTCAGACCCAAGTGATAACTAGTGATACTCCAGTGCTTGGCAGGGGTAGGAGGCAGATAACTAGTGATAACTAGTCTCTCTCTCTCTCTCTCTCTCTCTCTCTCTCTCTCTCTCTCTCTCTCTCTCTCTCTCGTGCTTGACCCAGAGGCACTGGGAGAGCATGACACAGAGTTGCTTAGCAACTGTAACCTCGCTTCCTCATTCCCTGGATCTGGTAAAATAGATGGACTGGTGTGGACAAATCTTCTCCTTCCCAGAAGTATGTGGTTGAGCTGGAGATTGCTGGTGTGCGTTTGTGTGTGAAAATGGCATCATTGCCTGTCTTTCTCTTCCCACCCCCCCACCCCGCCTTTCATCATGCATTATGGAAAATAGCAGCTAATCTTGCCTTCTTCTTTCAGAGACAGAGAAGACTAGCAACATCTCCCAGGGTGTTTTCGCACTTACGTTTTACTGGCGCGACGACCCTCCTCACGCTGGCGGATCTGCAGTGATTTCGCACTAGAAGCGCCGGCGCAGCCCATTGCGCCGGCTACTTCCGTCGCTAAGCCAGCGCAAACGGAAACCGCCAAGAAGCAGGAAAACGTTTGCGCTGGCTTAGCGACGGAAGTAGCCGGCTCTTTGGGCTGCGCCGGCGCTTCTAGTGCGAAATCACTGCAGATCCGCCGGCGTGAGGAGGGTCGTCGCACCAGTAAAACGTAAGTGCGAAAACACCCCCAGTTTCCTTTCCCAACAGAGTTGGAACAGAGGGGCTGATGAGAACTCTTAGAGATGCTTATCCCAAACCGATGTCAGAATTGGCTTTCCTAATTCTTTCTGTATTTTAGTGACAATGCAACATGCCAGGAAAGGGACGCCTTATTCTTAAGTAGAGCAACATCTTTGTCCAGTCTAGAATATCTTTTTGTTGAAGAGCATGTTTCAGTGGTACCATCCTAGTGACCACTCTTCTGAGCAGGGCAGGGGCCAAAATGTTGGCTTGGGTGTCTAATCTCATCCTGCATTCAGTGTTAGATCCTTCCCTTCCTGTACTAAATCCCGGCTGCTGACAGAACAAATGTGGGAAACAGTCAGCTTGAGGGGTGGGGTGCTGTATTTCTGGAAATACAGGCTTTTTCACAGATGAGCTAAGTAATATGTGGATAACACATAATGCAAGCCTAATGCTTTAATCCTTATATTGAGAAACTACGTTTGTGTAGAAAAAGTGACCATTTTGGACAGACGCACTGGAAATAAAATAAGTCGTTAGATAGTTGCATTTCTTTAAGTGAACACCAGAGAGAGCTTTTGAGTAATACTCCAGTGCTTGTCCTTCATTATTGACAAGGGAAAGCCCTGGTGGATCAAATGAGCATCTGTTAAACCAGAATTCTATTTTCCCCAGAGGCAAAGCAGATACCAGCGGGAAGACCCACAAGCAGAACCTGGAGGTCTTCCCAGTGTCCTCCCCAGCCCCTGAGTATCTGGTATTCAATCTCTGAGCACTGCCTTTTAAACAGAGATGTAGCATTTCTGGAGATTTTTATTTCCCCCTTTTTTTCTCTGGAAAGACTTTGGTAAACATTGAACTCTGTGTACTCTTTCTTATCAGCCCTAAACTTATTGTATTGCTTTAAAACACAATACAATCCCCTATGGTAAGTTATAAATGATGTATTCTATCTGTCATATATACGGCATTTAAAATATAAAAGACCTTAAGTTTTTTCCTAGCAAAATTTCAAATATAGCAAATATTAGAGAGAAGGTACTCACTGCAAATCCTATGTTGCATTATCACTGGTATCAATTCTCACCATCTTGAGAGACAGAGAGAGAGCTGAAAATAGAAAACACAACTTTTGAAATAAGCAACAACAAAAAGAAAAAACCCAAAACCCAACCTTAGTATTTGGACAGAAATAATCTCATGCAGTCAAAACAGGACTAACAAGATATCTGTGTATAAAGTTAGAACAATGAATTCTTCTGTAGTGTACTATCATACTATATTGTTTAATTCTTGGTCAAAAATTATCCAATGTTAAACAGTAAATGTACCCATAGAAATATGCCACATAATGTCTGTGTATGAATAGTTGCCATTCTCCAATGCTGTAGGTTATCTAACATACTGCACATTTTGAGTGAATGAAACCTTGTCTTTAAAAGCATTTCATTCATTCCAAATGAGAGGATATTTTATTGGAGGGTTTTCTTTCCTCCAGTGCCCCCCCCCCCTGCAATTTTCATGGATAGAAAATTTAACATTTATTTTCCCCAAATTTTTTTCTCAGCTTTCTCAAGTTGACTGTCATTACTAATAGCTTTTCATAGACCCATTTGTCATTAATTTGTCTAAGTCCCCTTTTACAGCCACCAACAGGCCAAACTACATGAAATGCTGGATGTCATTTAGGGGCACTCCCAAGTTTTTCTTTTCTTTTAAAGAGGAGGTCTGCAGGACCACTCCAGTTCTTTTCAGAGGCCCTGCTTCAGTTGTTCCCACCACCTGAGGATAGATGGATGGATATCTGAGGAAGGGTCTTCTCAGTCATAGCACCAAAACGAGGGATTTCCTCCATGGAGATGCTTTACTGCTCCCTTCTTTCATAGAATCACCAAGTTGGAAGGGGCCATACAAGGCCATCTAGTCCATCCCCCTGCTCAATGCAGGATCAGCCTAGAGCATCCCTGACAAGTGTTTGTCCATCTGCTGCTTAAAGACTGCCCGGGTGGTGGGATGGAGCTCACCCACCTCCCTTGGTAGCTGATTCCACTGTTGAACAACTCTTACTGTAAAAAAAGTCTTGCCTAATATCCAATCGGTACCTTCTCACTCTTAACTTAAACCTGTTATTGTGAATCCTCTACTCTGATGTCAACAGGAACAGCTCCCTGCCCTCCTCTAAGTGAGAGCCCTTCAGATACTTCAAGAGAGCAATCATGTCCCCCCTCAGCCTCCTCTTCTCCAGACTGAACATTCTCAAGTCCCTCAGCCTTTCCTCACAAGGCTTGGTCTCCCGATCATCCTTGTCACTCTCCTCTGCATCCACTCCATTCTGTCCACATCCTTCTTGAAGTGAGGCCTCCAGAACTGCACACAAGACTCCAGGTGCAGCCTGACCAATGCAGTGTACAGTGGGACTAGGACATCTTGTGATGTTATCATTGTCTTGTGCCTGCAACTGAGGAGTTTTCTGTTTTATCTTGCATTCTCTCACAGATTTTCATTGATCCTCCTTCCTGTTCATGTGTCCACATTTGTTTTAATTGCTTGTATGTCTTTGTTTTATTTTTTATTATTATTCCTTGCCTTGGGGACCCTAAGTTTTGCAGAAAGGCATCCTAAAATGTTAAAACTAAACCAAATATATAAATAATAAATGGTCCATTTACTTCTACCCACTACTTCTAGCTGTTTAGCCAGCGGCTAACGCATAAGATTAGGATTTGAAAACACTTGGGCTTTTATAGGCTTTTCAGATTGCTGCAAAAGTGGTTCTAGCTGACCGTTACACTGTTTTCTTCTATTCTAAATGGTTTTAATTTGAATATGTGAGTCTGATGCTCTTGTGTTTTTTTACTGTGGTTTATTGTGTTGCATCAGCTTTTAGTATTTATCTGATTTGGTTGCTGTGTTTGTGTTTAGCTTGGTTGGTATTTAGAGCCTCTTTGGTTTTCCATGGAGCAGAAAGGTAGAGTACAGATGCCTAATAAATATCCCAAGACTTCAGAATTTCCTCAGAAGCCTTTGAGGAAGGACTTTGTCAAAAGCTTTTTTTAGAACTCCCAAGAAAATCTCATCATCATTATTGATAAGTTGCAAAGAACTTCAAAAGATTTACATGGCAGGACTTCTCTGGGCAGAAGATAACTCTTAGTACAGCTTAGTATAGCTTTTTCTTCTGTTGTATATCTTATAACCATGTTATTAATAATAATATTCACCAATTTTCTTGGAACTGACAATGAGGCCAGCTGGTTTGCAGTTATCTGATTTCCCACCCACCCCAAAACTCCATGATTGTCGTTTTTTTAAAAAAAAAATGGTTGTATTTAGGATTGCCAATCCCCAGGTAGGAGAGATCTAAAAACAATTGTGTCAAGAATACAGTTTGACAAATTTTACAAAAATCTATATATTGTATTGTGCAAAAACATCCAATTTATATTCCAAAACCATAAACCATAAATCACATAGAGAGCATAAAGTCCCAAACAGAAACACTGTTTCTAAGGAAGCACTGTTTCCGACGAAGTCTTTAAAAAGTCTATAAGGAGTAATACTACTCAGGAGTAAGTTCCAAACAGAGTCCTTCCACCGATGTCGGCTTCTGAAGGAGAAATTCTTGCCTTCACGCAATCACCAGCTTAAATCGCGTTCCGCTGCACCTGCAGCTTCTTCATAAAGCCAACTGACAAGGTCCTCAGACCAGCCTCTCTCAAATGCCCCAATTAGAATCAAATAATCATTGAGAGGCATTTAACATGGAAAAGCAAAACATTTATTTCTACAGGGAAAGGGTACTGGGAGTTAAAACAACAAACACTATAGAACTACATGCTTACACTAGAAGATCATGTGCTTAATGGAGGCCACTTCCTCCTCCTTCTTGACCTCTCTGCCTGAACAAAGGAAGTCACCTGACTAACTGACCAAACAGACAAAACAGGTTTTCATGCTTCTAGACCTTGATTGACAGCAGTCAGTATCTTCTTTCTAGGTCATGCAGACAATAGGGAATCAGGCACAGTGTTAACCCTATAACGACTGGAACTTTAGAGCATTGCAAAGGACATACAGAACAGATACATATTTCCAACACCCCTTCTCAATGCCTAATGTGCAAGTCATTATACATTCAATAGTCATTACTAATTATTCACTGTAACATTCACATCAACTAGATTCATCATTTCACGTAAACATTCAAATCTAGCACAAGGTAATGGCTTTGTAAGTATAACAGCTGCCATAGCTTCTGTACAACAATATTCTATCTTAATCAGCCCCTTCTGGTGTAGATCTTTCACTAGCTCACATTTAATACCAATCAATCTTCTTCTGGCTGTTCTACTTTCCCCTTTACATATAGCAATACAAGCTTGATTATCTTCAAACATTACAATAGGTACAGGTTCTTTTATCTTGAAGTCTTTCAGCAGATGAAAAATCCATTCAAGTTCACTGCAGGCCCTGGCTGCTGACACACACTCAGCTTCTGCTGTAGATTGTGCCACTATAGTCTGTTTTCTGCCAATCCATTCTACAAGTCCATTTCCATAGAAGAACAAGTATCCGCTGGTTGATTGGTAATTGCACGATTCTTCTGCATAGTTGGCATCAATGTATCCAACTAGTCTGGGATTTTCAGAAGGTTCAATGATCAATCTTAAATCCATAGTCCCTTTTAAGTATTTGGCAACTTTCTTTACTGCATTCCAATCATGGTGATTAGGCGAACTTACTTTTCTGCTCAGTATTCCGACAGCAGCTGTGATATCAGGTTTGGTAGTTTTACTCAGGTACAGGAGTTTTCCTATAGCTTCTCTGTACTCTCCAGTGTCTTTGAGTGGTTGACCACCCTGAGCTCTCAGGTATGCAGGTTCAAGAGGTATCTTAGATTCTTTACAGTCTCTCATGCCAGGAGATTCTATAAAATCCATAATCTTTCATCTTTGGCACAGTTGAAAGATTCCATCCTCGAGTCTCTCAATCTGTATTCCTAGATAGTGTTTAATATCTCCAAGTCTTTTGACTTCAACCTCTTTGTTCAGCTTTTCAACAATGCCTTTAATGTCCTCTTTGTTCTTGCAGCTCACAATCAAATCGTCAACGTAAACCAGAATGTATTGATATTCTCCATCTTTGAGTCTAGTGTACATGCAGCGTTCAGCTTTCCCTTGCTCAAATCCTTGTTGCTGTAGTAGTTAAGTTATTTTGTCATACCAACCTTCTGCGGCTTGTTTCAAACCATACAGTCCTTTGTTGAGTTTGAAAACACAGTTCTCTTTGCCAGGGACTTGAAAACCTTCAGGTATTTCCATATAGATTTCCTCTGATAACTCACCATTAAGAAATGCTGACTTAATGTCTAGGTGCTCTACGAGCATATTTCTAGATGATGCCGCACTCAAAAGTGTTTTAAGTGTAGCACTATTGATAACTGGTGCAAAAGTCTCTGAATAATCAGTTCCAAATTTTTGTGCATATCCTTTGGCTACTAGCCTTGCTTTGTACAAGTCTATAGTTCCATCATCTTTGCACTTTATTTTGTAGACCCATTTGCATCCAACAGGCTTTCTTCCTGCAGGTAGCTTTGTAAGAGTCCATACATCTTTTTCATAAATGGATAGCATGTCTTGTTCCATTGCTTGAATCCATTTCTCCTTTTCTTCATTAGGGAAATCACACACTTGTTTCCAGCTCTTGGGTTCCTCTTTAGGTTTCACAGTCTCTATAGATCTCACAGTGTCACAGTATCCATATTTCTGAGGTGGTTGCCCTTTTGTGCTCCTTTCTGATCGTCTTAAAAAGAGTGGCGATTCTGTTGCTCCCTGCGGTCTGGTCCCCATTTCCTCTTCTGGTTCAGTAGAGTCTTCAGAAGGTAGACCTGCCGGTTCACTGGTGGTCACTACAGGTAATCAGGTACACCAATCTTCAGAAGCATCATCATTAACCTCACGATCAGATTCAAGTACACAAACACAACATTACAATGTTTGGTCTTATTCAGCTTTGGATGATAGACTCTGTAGCCTTTTCCCACTGAGGGATATCATACTATGAATCCAATCTCAGTCCTTGCATCAAGCTTCCCTCTATTTTCTCTAGGAACATATGTATAGGCTTTTGCTCCAAAAGTTTTGATATGCTTAAGTCCTGGCTTCTTGCCAAACCAAGCCTGGAACGGAGTGATTCCTGTTACTTTTGAAGGTACTCTATTGTGAATATGCACTACTGTGTTTACAGCTTCAGCCCACAAGCTTTTAGGTATTCCAGAATGCATGAGCATTGCTCTGGTCATTTCCTATAACACACGGTTAAGTCTTTCTGCACTCCCATCCTGCTGTGGAGTGTATGGGACAGTCACTTTGTGTTCAATCCCTTCTGCTTTCAGAAATTTCTTAAATTCAGTATTGCAATATTCACCACCTCCATCTGTCAGCAAGCTTTGAGGTGCACGCCCAAATTTGTTTTTAACCATGGCAACATATTCTTTACATTTATCAAGAGTCTCATCTTTTGATTTGAGCATATAGACAGTGCTATATTTTGTCTTTGCCTCTGTGAATACTGAGAAATTTATTTCTCCCAATCGAAGCTTTTATAGGCCCAACAACATCACTGAATATTGTTTCCAAAAACATTTCATTATTCACACTGCTTTTTCCACTGAAGCAAGGTGCCGTTCCTTTTGCTCTCAAACAAACATCACATCTTTCCTTGGATTTATCATAATGCACAACATCAAGTCCACAATACTTTAGCAACTTCTCAACACTCTGCATGCTTCTGGTGTGCTAACTTTACATGTCAAGCATAAACACATCTCCTATGATCACACTTTCTGCCTTCAGTCTGGCAAACAGTCTTTTCCACAACATCAACAGCATCTGACCTTTCACTTAAGTCCATAATATAATGAGCTCCATTTCTTTCATCCAGTTTAAAACTAATTACAGAATTCTTCTGAATGATTTCACCATCATCTCCTTCATCAAGATATACAGCATAATAATTTCTTATAAGCACTTGGCTTGAAAGTAAATACTCAATTGATTCAGGTGCATAAGCTACATTTTTCAGTCTTACTGGCATTAAATCTCCATCAGTGGTAAGCAATTTCATTTTGATCTCACCCACACTACAAACTTGTAAGGGTTTCTGGTTGGCACCTATCATTTCCGGTCTCTGACTTTCAACCAACTCTGAAAACATGCCCTTATATTGACAAATATGCATAGAAGATCCACTATCAATCAAAAATCTTCCTCTTTCACCAATAAAATTCACATTATTAACATGCATAGTACTTTTTCTGTTCTTTTCTTTGTTTCCACCTGGGCCATGTGGCTTGGAAAATTTCTGGTTTAAAAATTTCTGGCTGCTATTATTTCTATGGCCACGAGATGGTACCCGTGTTCCCTCATTTGAAACATGTGCTTTAACATTCCTTTGTTCAGTGGTCTTGTCCCCAAATCTGGAGGCTGCTTCCTCCTGGTTAGCATTTAACAGGCCTTCCACAAATCTTTTTGCAGTCTCAAAATCATCTTAATTGACTTGTAAGTACTGGGTAAAGCTTTCAATATAGTTGAGTTTAAATCTTGTTCTGCAATAGCCTCACCAAGCTCCTGTAGTCTGGATTTCATGCACATAAATTCCTTCAGATGTTTAGTCACATTCTCCCCTTCTTACACTTGAAAACCAAATACTTTGCCCTTTAAATCATGGGTAGTGCTTATGGGAGTGTTGTTATATTTATCTTTAAGGCATTCAAGCATTTGTTTTTCAGTTTTAAGAGTGTGCAATTGAGAAATTTCATATGCCTCAAGAGATTCTAAAATGAGAGTTTTTGCAAAACCATCTAGCTCATTCTCAGGGGGATTTTCAGACAAAACTCTTTCAGCTCCATAAATCTCAAGTCTCTGTGTTAGGAGTGAGAGCCAGAATGAGAAATTATTCTACTTAACTTCAGGGTACTAAATCCTATCACTGGTAGATTACTCAGTACCAAAACCAAGATTTGCAGTGTCTGTTCCTGAAAATGTGGAAACAGAAGATCCAGTGACTCCTCTCTCTGGGTTCGACATTTTTCACAGCAATCAGGCAGGGCAGGGTTAAAGATTGTTCCTTCCTCACTGGAGAGAAAAGGCAGCTGAATGTGTGTGCGTATGGCTGTAGCAGGGCTCTTCCAAGGTCTCCAACGTAATCCACAGAAAAAGGGTTAAAAAGCTCCAAAAATTCTCTTTCTAGCACATTTGAGGCTGTTAGACAAAAGTAACAGAGTTTCCAGATCGAGACAATCTGAATTCAAAGTTCATTTAAGTCAGAACACTCTCAGTAATGGCAAGAGAAAAAAAAGGCATCGTTTTAAAATTGAGGCTTGTCTGCACAGCATAGCAGCCTTTTGCCTATTGCTTTCAAAATGCTCTCAAAAGTGATCCAGATTTTAAAAAATCATTTAGAGTTCAAAAAACAGTCCATGCTATAAGCTACCAGCTGGATGGCAAAAACCATGCTTCCTGCTACCAATTTTGTTAGGGAAATTCTGTTTGAAATTCTATTTCTTTATCTCAAACAGTGCGATGGATCACTGGATCAAATAATCATTGAGAGGCATTTAACATGAAAAAGCAAAAACATATTTATTTCTACAGGGAAGGGGTACTGGGAGATAAAACAACACTATAGAACTACATGCTTACACTAGAAGATCATGCGCTTAATGGAGGCTACTTCCTCCTTCTTCTTGACCTCACTGCATGAACAAAGGAAGTCACCTGACTAACTGACCAAACAGACAAAACAGGTTTTCCCGCTTCTAGACCTTGATTAACAGCAGTCAGTATCTTCTTCCTAGGTCATGCAGGCAATAGGGAATCAGGCACAGTGTTAACCCTATAATGACTGGAACTTTAGAACATTGCAAAGGACATACAAAACAGATACATATTTCCAACAGTATTTTGGCATTCCGTGTAATGCCACTGCACTGATGATGTTGCATGAAGCAACATTGCCCTGATCTCCACCCTCTAGGAAGGCTCCCTCCCACCCACCCACCTACCCACCTACCCACCAGCTGGGTAAGTAAACTGGCAACCCTAGCATTATGACCCTGGTATTCCATGGAGGTCTAGTCGGGGCCAATCCTGTTCAACTTCCAAGATCTGATGAAATGGGTCTCACCTGGAGTGTCCAGCTCAGGGCATTTTCTACCTCAAGAAAGTTCAAAGTGACTTACTTTAAGGAGACTCAAAGTAGCTTACAATTATCTTCCCTTCCTGCCCCCACAGCAGACCCCTTGTTAGGTAGGTGGGGCTGAGAGAGTTTGGAGAGAACTGTAACTGACCTGAGATCACCCAGCAAGCTTCAGGTGGGGGGAGTGGGGAATTAAAGCCAGTTTTCCAGATTATAGGTTGCCACTCTTAAACAATACAACACACTACAACATGCCTTTTTTATTTTAGCACCAATGGCCATTATTTCCAACAACTCTTCAACCTCATGCAGCATCCTGGGCACCTCTTAAAATTGTCCTGTGTTTATCTTTCTTCCACAAGGGCTTGTGATCCATTCAGTGGGTATCCAACAAAGTACCTGAACCTGACCTATACCTGACAAGGTACCTGACCCAACCTCCAGAATGGCTATTTAAGGGTGTAAAATTGCAGATACTGTAGGCTCCACTCAGGGATGGAATTCTAGCAGGAGCTCCTTTGCATATTAGGCCACATACCCCTGATGTAGCCAATTCTCCAAGAGCTTACAAGACCCTTTTGTAAGCGCTTGGAGGATTGTCTACAGCAGGGGTGTGTAGCCTAATGTGCAAAGGAGCTCCTGCTAGAATTCCACCCCTGGATCCACTGAATATTTAAAGCCAAGTAGTTTGCTCTCAAGAGCAGTTCTCTCAGAGCTCTCTTGGCCCCACCTACCTCTTGGGTTGCCAGCCTCCAGGTGGACCCTGGATATCTCCCACTTTTACAACTGATCTCCAGCTGGCACAGATCAGCTTCCCTGGAGAAAATGGCTGCTTTGAAGGGTAGAATCTCTTGCATTGTACCATGCTTGAGGCCCCTCCCCTCCCCAAACCCTGCCCTCTCCCAGATCCACCCCCAAAGTCTCCAAGTATTTTCCAGCACAGACCAGGCAACCCTACCTAGCTCACAGGGTATCTGTTGTG
The DNA here is from genome assembly GCF_032191835.1 of Heteronotia binoei. Lineage (NCBI taxonomy): Eukaryota > Metazoa > Chordata > Lepidosauria > Squamata > Gekkonidae > Heteronotia > Heteronotia binoei. The sequence goes on along the minus strand of NC_083226.1, from coordinate 145,684,335 downwards.
GGGAGAGGAAGGGAAGGAGGTTGTAAGCTGCTCTGAGTCCCTGAGTGAAGGGCAAAGTATAAATCCAATATATTTTTCTTCTATGGGGAGACAGTTGCAGGGAGCCAGCTACAGGTGGTGGTGGGAGTAGGCACTAATGCTTCTTCCTTGAATCAAAGCAGAATCTGTGGGTGGGATCAGAACCAGCCCTGCCACTAGACAAACTAGGCGATTGCCTAGAGTGCCAGCCTTCTGGAGGTGCCAACTGGGTGCTACAATTCATCTGTTCTAGAAAATTGGTTATCAGTAGGGGAGGAGGCACCAGACATTAGCCTCACCTAGGGTGCCAAATAGTCTAGGGTCAACCCCAGGTGGGATGGGGCAGTGAATATGTAAGCAGGGCAGAGCAGAGAACCTGCATTAACAGCCCCTCTCAGAATAGAATCCAGGCTTCCAAGGTGGCACCCATAAGAAATTGGGACCTCCCCCCCCCCCCCCCCCAGGCATGAATGTTGTATATTTTGCAGGGTTTCATCTCAGGATTCCAAAGATGGTAGCCATCTGTTTTGTGAGCTCTCCTTTTGAAAACAATGAACTAACAAATATCCATATAAACTCCATTTCTGTGGCTGTTAAAACTCTGTGCTTTCATAAGTGTAGTTGAAAGAACATGTCTGGAAAATGTTGATTTGATGTTTGATCCCTGATACTCCTCTGCTTTTGAGGAAGGCTGTGGTTTGTTTTTGTTTCTCAGGAACGGATGGATGGATTGATAGATGGTTTTGATGAGGTCAAGTGTTTAATCTCTGATTTGTGCAGCCAATTCTTCAGGTTTAATCCAGGATGCCAGATGGAGCCCAAGTAATTTTTGGAGGTTGATGACGCAGGATGCAAATATTTTTTAACTTCTTCGGGTTTATTTTAACATCTTTGTTAATGAACATCTGTAGTGTAAAAATGTGGCTGGTGGCTTGTTTTCTGGGGAAGTCACAAATTTAGCCTTCATGAATTGCACTAAGATTTGTCAGGAATAGATTTACCCTTTCACTGAAGATGAGACATAATAGTTGGCTCCCAATGCTGACAATTAGGGATGCTTCTGAAGTTCTTTTCCAGATTTGTCAATGTTCTAATTTCCTAGATGATTCTGTAACTGAGCTGCTGCACTAGGAATCCTCCAACTCTCATTTCCATATTTTGTGCTCAGTACTGAACCTGCATTGATCTGGGTAGCCCTGACTAGCTGGATCTCATCAGATCTTAGAAGCTAAGCAGGGACAGATCTGGCTAGAATTTGGATGGGCAATCTCCAAGGAATACCAGAGGCGCAACACAGAGGCAGGCAATGGAAAACCACCTCTGAATGCCTCTTGCCTTGAAAACCCCACAGGGTTGCCATAAGTCAACTGTGAGTTGATGACAGAAACCCTGAACCTGCCCATTTTGCCACAACTTACAGTTCCTTTGTGAATTTCTCTTTCTCTGCATTACTGAGTTATATTGATAAAATGATCTGTTGTGATCCACACAAAATTGAAACCTGAAGTGACTTAACACATCAACACACACCCCTACTGTATCCTACGGTTGCCAGGTCTTACCTAGCTGCCAATGGGGAGAATTCCTTCATGCATGCATGGTGTCATAGAGTTTTTTACCAAAATGCTAGAGAGTCCCCACATGATATGTCCAGCATGATGACATCACTTCCAGGTGACATCATCATGCTGGGCATGCTGCACACCAATGGAGCTCTTTGGGGTCTCCCCCCACCAGCCAATCCTGTGCTGGCAGGATTGGAGGCCCTGAAACTGGGGAACCCCCCTCCCCCAAATGGGAGGCTGGGAACCCTGCTTTATCCCCACAAAAATCTGGAGAGATAGGTTAGGCTGAAAGAACTTGGATCACCTGGGGAGCTTCCAGGGCAGAATTGGGGTTCAAACTCAGGGTTGCCCCAGTCCCAGTCCTATGCCACATGAGCTCTCAATGTTCAATGGTTTTCTTCTTCTTCAGTTTAGATTGTGAAAGTTTTAATATCGCTAAGATCTGTGCAAACGTAGATAAGAGAACTCCATGGTGGGGGATAGTGGGCTGTGGGAGAGAAGATACATGGGAATCTAAAAACCAGATCTGCAACTCGAGTGTTTGCAAGAACAAAAGCTAAAAATTCGTGTCTGTCTTGGGCAATTCTGGGGGTCCTGTTTGCAAAAACTGATTGAGCAGTCCTAGATCCAGCAGCTGATGGACTGTGTATGAGACTCAAGCATTATTTCTGTGGGCTTGCCTTGGTGGAAACTTATGCTGGCCCCGAATATACACATGATCCCATCCCACACTCAGTTTCATGAGTAATAAAAAAATATTTTTATACACCATATAATAGTAACTGTCTGGCCACTTAGACTGCCCTGGTTGGTCCTTCTAAAATGTCACTTTCCCCCTTCTTCTTTTGTTCCCAAAACTATCCCAGCTCAACTTTGACCTCTCTTTTGCCACCCAAACTCTCCCTAATAGTTCATCTGAAAGCTGGTATTTCCCAGCTCAGGGCTATGGTTACCTTGCTGGGCTAACCCCTTATCTTGCATATTGCTTCTGTTCTTCTCTTAAGGCCTTGGATTTCATTTTCTGGAAATGCCATTTTTCTTATTTTTTAAAAAATAACCAAACACTTTTTTTTGGAAGATTGAAGAATAGAAATATGAATCAGCATTTTCCAAAAAGTAACAAAGTCTTCATCTTTTTAGAACTGGCAGCTCTGGGTTACGAAATACCTGGGGAATTTGGGGAAGAACTTGGGGAAGACCTCAGTACGATATAATGCCAAAGAATCCACACTCCAAAGCATCCATTTTCTCCAGGAGAACTGATTTCTGTCACCTGGGGATCAGTTCTAATTCCAGAGATCTCCAAATCCCACCATCTGGAGGTTGACAACCCTATTTATTGTTCACTCTACATTGAGATTGTTTGTATGCTTCAGTGACTGAGCTATGAATCAGCTCCTCCCCCTGTGTGAATCTGGAATTTTCATGGTCTTAGGCAAACTCCTCTCAGTCTCTTCTTTCAGCAGTGACAGTGAAAACCTCACAGGATTGTTGTCAGGATTATAAAAATGCTAGCTCTCTCTCTCTTTAAATACATTCTAAGCTTTAATTGATTAAATGCAACTCTCAGCAGATGAAACCTTAGGTGGGGAAGGTGATGAATTGGGGGAAGAGCCTGCTAGCTAGTAGAAATTGAGTGACATCTCCTTCCTTGAGTCTGTCCTCCTCTCTACACACCTGACACTTAAGGCCTAACCTAGAGGCAGGAGCTCTTGGGAGCAATCTAAAGCTCAAGAACCAGTGTGATATTAGCTTAGGACCAACTTTCAGATGGGCAGAAGGTCAGCTAGCAGAGAGAAAAGACCTGTTTGGCACTCACATGCCTTCCTTTCATGTTCCTTGTTTGTTTCTTTCGTGTGTGACTTAGGGTTGCCAAGTCCAATTCAAGAAATATCTGAGGACTTTGAAGGTGGAGCCAGGAGACTTTGGGAGTGGAGCCAGGTGTAAGGTTGTGACAAGCATAATTGAATTCCAAAGGGAATCCTGGCCATCACATTTAAAGGGACTTCACACTTTTTAAATGCTTTCTCTCCGATAGAAATAATGGCTGGGGCACCTTCTTTTGGATCTCCTAGATTTGGACCCCCTGGTCCAATCCTTTTGAAACTTGGAGGGTACTTTGGGGGCTGGTACTGGATGCTGTGCTGCAAATTTGGTGCCTTTACCTCAAAAAACAGCCCTCCTGGAGCCCCAGATACTTGCAGTTTAATTCTCCATTATATTCTATGGAAATTGGTCTCCATGGGGAATAATGGAGTGCCAGCAGACATTTCCCCCTCCCCACTTTCTGATGACCCTGAAGCAGGGGGAGGGCTTCCAAACTGGGGGATCCCCTACCCCCACCTGGGGATTGGCAACCCTAATGTTTCCTGTATCATTATCTAACCTGACCTGGATGGCCCAGGCTTGCCTGATCTCATGAAATCTTGGAAGATAAGCAGGGTTAGTATTTGGATGGGACACCAGCAAGAATCATAGAATCATGGAGTTGGAAGGGACCTCCAGGGTCATCTAAGCCAATCCCCAGCACAATGCAGGAATTTCATAAATACCTCCTCCACACACAAACATTCCCAAGAAAGTCCAGGGTTGCTACGCAGAGGCAGGTAATAGCAAGCCACCTCTAAATGTCTCTTGCCTTGAAAACCCTACGGGGTCACCATAAGTTGACTGTGACTTGACAGTACTTTCCACTATATTGTTATCTGATTTGGGCCTAGGGCTACCAACCTCCAGGTGGGGCAGGGGATCCCCGGTTTGGAGGCCCTCCCCGCCACTTCAGGGTCATTAGAAAGCGGGGGGAGGGGGGAATGCCTGCTGCACATGCCATTATTTGCTATGAAGACCGATTCCCATAGGGAATAATAGAGAATAGATCCATAGGTATCTGCGGTTCTGGGGGAGCTGTTTTTTGAGATAGAGACACGAAATTTGCCACACAGCATCCTGTCCCTCTCCTCGAAACACCCGCCAAGTTTCAAAAGGATTGGACCAGGGGGTCCAATTCTATGGACCCCAAAAGGAGGTGCCCCTATCCTTCATTATTTCTAATGGAGGGAAGGCATTTAAAAGGTGTGTTGTCCCTTTAAATGTGATGGCCAGAACTCCCTTTGGAATTCAGTTATGCTTGTCACAACCTTTTATTTATTTTATTTATTTTTGTGAATTTATAGTCCACCCTTTCCCAAGATGGGCTCAGGGCGGATTACAACACAATAAGACAGTTAGGAATTAAACAGTTTTAATTAACAGAATTAAACAACCTTGCTCCTGGCTCCACCCCCAATGTCTCCTGGCTCCACCCCAAAGTCTCCTGGTTCCACCTCCAAAGTCCCCAGATATTTCTTGACTTGGCAACCTATTTGGGCCCCCATTGTGGAGAAAAGAAGGATGCAAATGAAAATAAGTCAGTGGCACCGAAGGCCTATTCCTATACAGACCTTTAAAAATTAGTTTTTAGTTTTATTCCCAAAAGCAGCACTCTCATTAAAATCAAGTTATTACTCTTCATCATAGGAATCTTATTTTTGTCGATGTCCTTGCACTATATCCGCAGGAGTATACAGTATGGCTATTAAGGAAAACCACAGAAAGACCCTGGGTCTGATCACAGCGGGATGTGAATAACAGAGCCAGGGACAGCAGCAACTAAAATAAATCCTTTCCTTGCTTTGGTATCGGAAGAATGTATTTGCAGGCCAGGGCTCACGACTGTCATGCATCAGCGCAGAACGGGGTTATTTTGTATCTTGCATGGGACATTATCCTTTATAGACTGCACAGCTTATAAGTATATAAATACATCTGTTATGAATAGTATTTGTGTGTGTGTAGAAATGCCATGCTTTTGAAGTTTAGGGAATAATTTAAAAAAAAACAAAACCCTAGCATTGGCCAAGAATTACCACCAGATGTCTCCCTGAAAAGCTCATCTGGAACATATCGTAGTTTTCCCTCTTGACATAGGAGGTTTTTTGTTTGTTTGTTTTGTCCCCAAATGATCTCCCCACCACCACCACTTCTGAAAGCATAGAGGTATTTCTTAGATATGATATACATGCAACTGAATGCTTACTGTGACCTAAATGCAAGAATCTTATTTTGAAAGATTCATGTATTGCAAAATGCTTTCTTTTATGCCATTCCCTTTGTTCTTTGGTTGGTGGAAACAATGCGTTGCTTCCTCCCCTCTCACCGTGCCAAAAAAAAAAGATTCTTAAAATTGCAGTGAATATATGTTCAGTGACAAGTACTTATACTGTATTAATCTTCTGGATGTGAAGACATACAAGTCACTAGTAATATTCTCCATGAAACCAGAGAGAGATGTATGTTCACAAGCTATTTACTGCATGGTTTCATAGTCATACCATTATCACTCCATTGTTCTGTATCATTTCCTTCCATGTAGTGTAGCAACTAGAGTGTCAGTTGTCAAATTGGGGGGTGAATGAGTTAGAATTCCCACTTAGCCATGAAATGAAGATGAGCAAGGGCCAGCCCCTGTGTCTCCACCTAGTTTGCCACACAAGATTGCTATGAGGATAAAAAGAAGGTAGGATGATCCTGGAGTAACTTGGAGGGAAGGTGGGATAAATATGTGACAGACAGTTAATACTCCGAGCTCTATACCAAAGCTGGATATAGAAGTGAGTTTCTCAGCTTCCACCAGGCCTTAATTAAAAGGCAGAAATGCTCATGAATACTTGTTTTAACCCTCCTGTGTCAGACAGAATCACAATTTATTTTAAAGGGGTATACAATTATGTCAAACTTTCTCTCTTGCTGTATGTAACTTCATGTATTTTTCTACCATAAAGGGGTTGTTCTGTGCAGGGGTAGATTGGCAAGCAAAAACTTCCATGTGGGGTGGGGGGAGCTTCAATATGTCCCCTTATGCTTTGGTCTGGTTCAAGGGTGAAGCCTAGGAGGTCAAAGAGCCCAGAACTAAACTCTGAGAAACAGGGTGGGGGTGGGGAAAAGAGGGTTGCATCTTCTCCTGCGCAGCACCAACAGTTGGGTTTTTATCTCCAGGGAGCTCAGGGCAGCAAGCATAGTTCTTACCTTCCTTTCAACGATCTTGTGAGGCTGAGAAAAAGAGAGCAACTGGCTAAAGATCATGAAGCAAACTTCAAACATCTTCCAGATTTTAGCCCAACACCACTGTATCATACTTGCTGTCAAATATTTCAAGTGGGAGCTAAGTAGAGTTGTCATCCTCAATTTGGGCCTGGAGTTCTTCTAGAATCTCCAGGCTATATTCCCCTGGAGGAAATACCTTCAGAGTGCAGACTCTATGCAGTTCTATCCCCACTAAGTGACTCTCCCCGCCCCACAAACTCTGCCTTCCCCAGAATTCTACCTCCAAATCTTCAAGAATTGTCCTGATCCCTACTAAAAGTTGGCGGTTTTTTGCTTCTATTACATGGGCTTCATTTTCAAATCTCATTGTGTTTGTATATGTTTGATTGATAGCTATTTAATAGTAATATCAGATTTTAAAAGTGCCTTTTACAAACAGAACACAACTGAAAACTTAGGGGAAAGCTGGAAGAGCTAAGAGTTATGCCAGAGTTCTGGTGTAACTGAGATCCAGGGGGGATAGATCTAGAAGGCTGAGAGAGCTGGAGATATTTTGAGATATTGTATGGAAAATGAAATCACTATGGTCAAAAAAGAACAAGCGCTTTTTATTCTGGTAAATTACTGAAACACAATTTATCATTAGGTCATAACAAATAAAAAGAGAAGTATAATAATAGAAATGTATTGACATTTTGAACATTTAACTGGAAGTTCAATAGGTACAAATTTAGAAATATTCCAAGAGAGAGAAAAAACATATATGAAGGTGAAAATACATTCAGTATAATCTATAACAGCTACTCTTAGAAAACAGATTAAAATTAAAATTTTAACATGTTTTAAAGACATTAAGAGAAGACAAAAAATAAACAAAATGATGCTCAGAATTAAAACCTCAGTTAATAAAAGTATGAATAAGAACATTAAGCACAATTAACAGTTATTAGAAACAGCCTTCAAAAACTTGATTATAATTTTTAAAAAGAAGGGAACAGCTACTAAGTTATTGATACACCCACTTAGAATTGAATGGTGTACTATAAATAAATGAGCCCAATGACAAGTGCTCAGGAAAGAAAAGCTTGTGGTCTCCAAGATAAAGGGAATAGGGGGAAATAAACCCACAGAGATCTAGAAACAGAGAGATCTAGATCCTGAAAGCCAGTCCCTAGAAAGCTGCTCCTGGGAACACAGGGACATCAGAGTGGGATGAAGCCTGGGGCATTGCAGGAGAAAAAAGGGGAATTTGTCAATCTCTCTCTCTCTCTCACACACACACACAGGCCTGTAGCCACAGGGGGGCCTGTGGGGGCACCGCCACCTGACTCCCAGGGGGCCTCCAGCAAGCAGTCTTCTTTTTTCATTTTCTTTTTGTCGTGGCTGAGCCAGCAAAGCATCACAAGTGGCAGCCAGAGCCAGGAGAGCTGAGCAGTGCACAGTGCAATGCGGCAGCAAAAGCAGCAGGCGGAGAGGAGGGAGGCAGAGGAAGCCATATGGAATGTGCTGGGGAAGGGGGGGAGAAGGATGGAGCTCCTGGCTGCCAAGTGTCAGGGTGGGGGTGAGGGAGGTGGAAGGAAACTCCCCTGCTAGCACGCAAGGCGCAGTCCCTTCTTCACTCCAAATTTTTAGGGCTGGCTGCCTCAATTTGGCCACATTCAGAGCCTCCAGCTTTTGCCGCTACCCCAGAAAGCTTCTGAGAAGCGTCAAGCCCCACAGTGGATGGGAAAGGGTGTCCCCTGACTTTTTAAAAAGCCCCCCCACTTGTAAAATCCTGGCTACGGCCCTGCACACACACAAAATTCATGTGGAATGCCTTCTGAGAACAGAAGGGCAGTGTGCATAGAGGGTGATTTCTATCATTTTCGCTTTCCCCGTGTGGGTGCACCCCCCACCACACACACACACTATGTTCTTTCCTCATGGATTCCCTGACACTCACCAGCAGCTCAAGGTGGTGCAAGAAAGTACAGGAGGATGAGACAGATCCATTCTGTGAAGTTTTTGCTGTTCACAGTCCATTGGATTCAACCCACTGATTTAATTATTAAATACTACATTGGAAAACAGGACAGTGTGCCTAATGGTTATAGCTGTTTATTATCCTAACCCCGCAGGGCTCCATCCCACTTCCCATATTGCTCAGTTTATGGCTCTCTTGAACATAATGGCCAGAAGAAAAGCACTTCATGTCAGAAAAAGAGAAATGTATCAGCTATTCCTGTTTCTCAGCCTGCATTCACAGCAAGGGAGCAAGAGTTAATCCTTACTTGGGGTGTGATGTATTTTCTGCAGTTTTGCACAGCTGAATACTTGGGGTGAGGTTTTTTCTAACAATAAACAGATGAAAGAAAAAAAGATTTTAAAAATAGATGAAGATACTTTCTTTTCTTAGTCATTGTCCTTTCCTTTCTTCTCCCCATTTTTTTTCTTTTAAAAGTATGACATCACAGAAGGCTACTGAACTTGCTGCTTATGCAGTGGGAGGAGGAAAGCTTAACATATGGGCACCTAAAAAAGTAGTATTTTTTTTATTCAGATTTCAGGAAGTGTGCAAATTCTGGTAGTCTGGGTTATTCGGAGGCCCCCAAATACCATTTCAGTGTTCAGATTAGCCCCCCTGCTCCGAATTCTGGTTTTATTTAGTCCATTATTGCTTATGGAGAAGTTGGGGGCGTGGCTGGAGTGGCTGTTTTCTAGCAAATGTTCCCAAAATTCCTGTATATTCCCAACAATTTCCAGAATTTTTGGGACCCATTTGCTGATACCCTGAATATGGTCCAAACATCTGAATATATCCGAAAAATACTGATAGTGTATTTTTCATATGTATATTCAGACCAGAACTATCCAAACACACATCCCAGAGTTGTGCAAAGTGGCTCCTTCCCATGTTGTGAAGGCCTGAAGCCCCAGGTAACTTGGCAGAATCCCGCACTGCAGGCCCTCCCCACACCTGCTTTGCTTCTCCTAGGACTGCTGGTGTATAGAAAGGCATCAGAGGGACCTGTTCCCACCTTGCCCAGGGCTTCTGAGGCTTCCTTTGTATCTTAGGGGGGAGCTACGCTGCAGGGGTTCTCGTGCCATATATGTCACTTGTGAAGGGTTTGTCTTTAGTTAACCTGAATATCAGATTCATATTTTCACTTGTAGGAGACCATCCTGACGGAAGGGAGATTCCTCCCAGCAGGAGGATTTGGGAGGGGGGACAATCCACCGTGTTCCTGGCTAATGGGAGAATTATCTCACCCCGTCTTTCAAATGTTTATGCATTTCGGTTTCCTTCTTATCATGGGAAGATATCAGGAGTTGTCGGGCAAATTACTCTCACAAACTTTCTACCTAGACAGAGGCCTTCTTTTCTTATGGCTTTTATTTTTTATTTTCCTTGCCTCCAGCTTTTTGTTTCCTTTGTCTGATTCATGTCATCTTTCTCCTCCATGTGACAGGGCTGTGACTCAATGTCAGAGCATCTGCCTGGCCTGCAGAAGGTCCCAGGTTCATTCCCTGGCATCTTCAGCTGAAAGGATCATCTTCTAGTAGGTGATATAAAAGACCTCTACCCAGGGGTCATTTCGTAGAAAAAGAGGTGCCAGAGCTCATTAGCACAACTCATTTACATATGCCACACACCCCTGACATCACCAGAAGGTGTACTAAGTTATAGCAGCTCAGCATCTACCTTAAAATGCTTCTTGAATTGTCATAATAAAACCTTATTCCCATCATGCTTTTTAAAATTACTTTCTCCTACATGGCCACAGTGGCATGATGAATATTTCCATCTGTCTGCTTTATATGTTTTGGCTATTTTCCCATTTTTTTGTGGGGAAAAATATTAGAAAGTTTGTCAAATCTTAGAGTTCAGCAAAATTCTCACAGGGGGGTTAAACAATGGAGCCCAGAAGCAAGTATTTTGGGGGGTAGATGGTAAGAAAGGAAGAGCACAATAAAATTTAGAGGTTCCAGAACTCTGCTCCTGTGAGCTCCTGCCCAAAATGAGGCCTGCCTCTCCCTAAGACCCCAGATAGCCACTGCTGCTCAGGGTAGACAATACCAACACTGACAGACTTATGGTTTGACTTAGTAGTAGGCAGCTTCATGTGTTCTCGCTTTCCAATGACATTCCAGGTCTACACAGTGTTGTGTACATAAACTAATGTCGTGACTTTGGAATGGGGTTCCTGCCTGGCTCATTGGAGCCTTTAGGCCTGAGCTTGGAGACTCAGGAACAATGGGCAGTAGGATCCAGATCCTCACTGCCCTGCTCTAATCACAGACCCAACCTCAGAGACTCTCTCTCATCCATCACATACATTTCCCCTTCTGTTTTTTCTGAGTTCAGCAGGTATTGCCTGCCTCATACCTCTTCTGCCTTTGTGGGCTGTACAAATACTAAAATGGCTAGCTAGCCTCTTCCCTGGAACTTATATGGAAAAATAAATATTAGAAATATCTATTTCAGGTGCTAACTGCATTTGTTTGAAGTGAAATAGGTTAGGGCTGATTAAGGGAGTGCTTATTTTCCCCAGGGGTGTTCCATGAGCATCATTTGCATGAGTCATTTGAGGGTTTCTTCCTACTTAAAATTGCCACAGGCTAAACTGATTAATTGATTAAACATTTAAGCTGGAAGGAGGGCATGCATTAGCTGCTGTGCTCATGAACAAGGATGATGGTAAAAGGATGACGGTCCTAAATAAGGAGACTGGCTGTTCAGTCCTAAGAACAGTTTCCTGGGAGGAAGCTTTCTTGAAGAGCTCTGAGTACAATTATGAGTAGACTTTAGGATTGCTGTCTAAAGTATTCTTGTGAAGAGCAGCCAGGACTTGGAACTATGGCAAATACATTCAGTGCTTTAGTGGGAAGTGTTTTTGGAATTTTCATCTTGGATCCCTGCTTGTGAAAGATGGTGAGAGGATATTTTCAGGTGAAGGTTTGCAGAGGTTAAACTTTTTCTGCAAAAAAAGGCCTGTGTGGAACAATGGTGACGTCAGGGGGTGTGGCCTAATATGCAAATGAGTCTCTGCCGGGCTTTTTCTACAAAAAAAGCCCTGGGTCTGTGAGGCAATTGTGCGGGCGGGGGGGGGGGAGGTTCCCCTTAGGAAGCACATCTGTTTCTCTCCTCTGTTATTCTCTCCACATGAAGACGTTTTTATTCCACATGGCATTTGACAAACTGGTAGGGAGCTCTTTCTTTTCCCTTTGTGCACTTTTGAATTTATTTAATAGTTTTGTCTGAATGACATTTTAAAATTGTTGTAAACTACCCTGTGAATAGAAAGCTACTGAAAACCAATCTAAAGATGCTGATAATTTTTTTTAGGTACCATTGCACACCCTGTGCTTTTCCCTGCCCACCCCCCCCCAAGTTGGCTTTCAGACCTGACATAACCTTGCTGTAGAGGTTGCAGGAAAGAATCAATTGTGGGTAGAAGCAGGGGAAACTCAAGCACTTCCCCTCTTACTTATTGATTTGTTCCTTTCAGTTCCCCTCTGTTACCATAAACTGGCAGGTATTTTGAAAAGATGGTGTTATGAGCTTGGGATTTTGCAGATGTTCTGACCTCTAGGCATAGACTAAAATGGCAGGCCTTGGTGGAGTGACCACATATGACCCAAAAATGGCATTTAAAAAATAAAAAACTGGGCATTGCCTCCATTGGTCAACTGTTGAAAAATGGCTCCGTCCAAGCTAGGACTGCCAAGCCTCAGGTCTGGACGGGGGTTCTCCCACCTGGGAGGCTCCCAAACCGCCGGCCTACATTGGGCCAGTGGGGGGAACTTCCCCCAACGTCGCTGCCGCGATGACATCACCCAGAAGTGACATCATAAAAATGTTGGCGCCCATGCATGGCCACTCTAGGTGTTTCCGGGAAAACTCTATGGTTTTCCTGGATGCTCTAGCCATTTGGGAGGTAAAAAAACTCTATGGTGCATAGGTACTATAGAGTTTTTACCTCCCAAATGACTAGATCGTCCGGGAAAACCATAGAGTTTTCCCGGAAATGCCTAGAGTGGCCCCGCATGGGTGCCGCCATTTTGATGACATAACTTCCAGGTGACGTTATCACATCGCACACGCATGCTCCACATGTGACAGAGAGTCCCCCGCTGTGGGAAGCTGGGGACTTGGCAACCCTAGTCCAAGCATCTATCAAGGCAGAAGGGAAGGGGTTGATGTATGTCTCTGTGTTAAGAAACAGCAGTTTCTAGACACAGGAAAAAATGAAGAGAGTTTCTTGAAGGGCCTTGGGGTGCAGGGACTCCCTTCTCTAACTGGGGTTGGATGTGGGATAGCAGATCTTCTGACCTGTAGTAGGAAAGCCTTTTTTTCTTCACATGCCCTCTATTTATGTATTTCTAAAGATGGTAAGCTGCAGTATTGCAGTCCAAGCTCTGCTCACTCAATCCTGGCAGAAGCTGGGTTCAGGTAGCCGGCTCAAGATTGACTCAGCCTTCCATCCCTTCCAAGTTCAGTAAAACAGTAAAACATGGGACGGAGACGGTGCTGGTCGCCTTGGTGGATGACCTCCAACGGCAACTGGACCGAGGCGGCGTTGCGGTGCTGATGTTGTTAGATCTGTCGGCTGCATTCGATACAGTCGACCATCGGCTACTGACGCGCCGCCTCGCCGACATTGGGGTTGAGGGGTCGGCCTTGCAATGGCTTTCCTCCTTTCTCCTAGGTCGGGGACAGAGGGTGGCTATTGGGGGGGAACGGTCCCGGAGGCGCACACTGGATTGCGGGGTGCCTCAGGGAGCAGTTCTCTCCCCGATGTTGTTCAACATCTATATGCGCCCCCTCGCCCAGATTGCCCGGCGGTTTGGGCTGGGTTGCCATCAATATGCAGATGACACCCAGCTCTATCTACTAATGGACGGCTGGCCCGACTCCGCACCAGGGAATCTCGACCGGGCTTTACAGGCTGTTGCGACATGGCTCAGGCTGAGTGGGCTGAAACTGAACCCAGCGAAGACAGAGGTCCTTTGCGTGGGTCGCGGCGCTCTGGGAAGGGAAATAGCTCTCCCGGCCTTCGATGGTGCGCTATTGAAAGCAGCGCGCCAGGTAAAGAGCCTGGGTGTTTTACTGGAGCCTTCACTATCAATGGAGGCCCAGATAGCAGCCACTGCCAAGTCAGCATTCTTCCATCTGAAGCGGGCAAGGCAGTTGGCCCCTTTCCTCGAGCGCCGGGACCTCGCAACAGTGATCCACGCAACGGTCACCTCAAGATTAGACTACTGTAATGCCCTCTACTTGGGGCTACCTCTGTGCCGGACTCGGAGACTGCAGCTAGTGCAGAACGCGGCAGCCAGGCTGTTGCTGGGGCTCCCAAAACGGGAGCATATACAGCCGGGGCTGCGTGAACTGCACTGGCTGCCGATTGTATACCGAGTCCAGTACAAAGTGTTGGTCGTTACCTTTAAAGCCTTATATGGCCGAGGACCTGCCTACCTGAGGGACCGTCTTTCCCCATACGAACCCCAGAGAGCACTGAGGTCAGTCGGGAAAAATCTAATGACCATCCCCGGGCCGAAGGAGATAAAATATCAGAGCACCAGAGCACGGGCATTCTCGATTGCGGCTCCTACTCTGTGGAACCGACTCCCCGAGGAGGTGCGGGCCCTGCGGAACCTTGAGCAGTTCCGCAGAGCCTGCAAGACCGTCCTTTTCAAATTTGCACACCCGGACTGTTAGGAAGATCAGAAATTAAGGAGCCGCCAACGCGGTTGAAGAACTATACCGCAGAATAACTGTATTTATTGAACTGGTTTTTAATGTTATTAAGTTTATTGTTGATGTTTTATATTGTTAAACTTAAAGGTTTTATTATTATTATTGTATGTTTTTATAAAATGTTGTTAGCCGCCCTGAGCCTGCTGAGGTGGGGAGGGCGGGATAGAAATAAAATTTATTATTATTATTATTATTATTATATTATAAAATGAGCACCCAGCTTGCTGGGGGTAAAGTGTAGCTGACTGGAGAAGGCAATGGCAAACCACCCCATAAAAAACCTCCCATGAAAACATGATGTGATCATCCCATGGGTCGGTAACGACTCAGTGCTTTCTACCTTTCAACCTAGACAGGTACAGGGAACTACGTTTACCTTTAAAGAGGCAAACACTACTGCAATGCTATAAGTCTCCAGCTAGATGTGAGTCCAGTAGTACCTTAGAGACCAACAAGATGTTCAGGGTATAAACTTTCAACATTCAAAGCTCCTTTTGTCAAACATGACAAAGTTTGGATAAACATATGGAACAGAGATCCATCTGTGGATATTAGCCACAGTGTATTGCTGGAACTCTCTGTCTGGGGCAGTGATGCTCTGTATTCTTGGTGCTTGGGGTGGGGGCACAGTGGAGGGCTTCTACTGTCCTGGCCCCACTGATGGACCTCCTGATGACACCTGGGTTTTTTGACCGCTATGTGACACAGAGTATTAGACTGGATGCGCCATTGTTCTGATCCAACATGGTTTCTCTTATGTTCTCCATGCTCTCTTCTCCAAAGGGAATCAAACCAGGTAATCATTACCTCTGGAACTTCTGTTTGCTCAGAAGTGGTGTGCACATAACTAGGGCTGTCAATTACAACTCCAAACATCCTTTTTAAGAGGTTTAACAGATTATTTACCAGATGGCATTATTTACCCCCATTCCATCAAAACCTTCAGCTTCTCATTTCCATACAATAAGCCTCTATTGCAGGGGTGGCCAAGGGTAGCTCTTCAGATTTTTTTTGCCTACAACTCCCATCAACCCCAGCCAGCATGGCCAATGGCTGGGGCTGATGAGAGATGTAGGCAAAAAACATCTAGAGAGCTACCGTAGGCCACCCCTGCTCTATTGAAAGGGGCAAGAGTCTTGCTGGCAACCCTATGGCTTGTGGTGGTTTTTTCATTTCATTTTTCATTGTAAGTCACCCTCAAACAGAACTCTGAAGGGGCAGCACAGAAATAATAAATAAATAACATTGTCTTTGCCAAAGTGACATAGAGGTTCTGTGCTCACAGCACTGTACTTAGTTGCTTCTGGCCAAATCAAGAGTGCAGGTGATACTATCTACCTACAGGAAAATCCAAATTAAGACTTCAGATATTCATAAATTTAGGAATTTCCCGAACTGCAATTTTGTGTGAAATTCTACAGCAGATTATATGAACATATGAAGCTGCCTTATACTTAATCAGACCCTTGGTCCATCAAAGTCAGTATTGTCTACTCAGACTGGCAGTTGGCTCTCCAGGGTCTCAAGCTGAGGTTTTTCATGCCTATTTGCCTGGACCCTTTAGACGCTATATAAGTCTTTGTTTCTGTGACACCCTGTGTCCCACAGAGATGGGCTCCTTCTCTGTACCTTGACCCCCACATGGCTTAGCCACACCAGACTGTGCCTAGAAATTTTAGGTACTCAGGTAGGGTTGCTGATCTCCAGGTTGGGCCTGGAGATGTCCCAGAATTACTAATCACCAGACTACCGAGCTCCATTTCCCAGAAGAAAATGGCTGCTTTGTATTTATACCCTGTAGAAGTCTCTTTCCTTCCCTCCCCAAACCCCCATCTTTCCAGGAATTTCCTGACCTGGAGTTGACAACTGTAAGGCATTGCCCAGCCATGAGATGACCAAGCAGTGGGAAAAGACCCTTTGGGAAGGCAAAATGACTCTTTTAGCAAGAGCCAGCTGCTTTCTCGCTATAAAGGCAAATCGCCAGAGAGGAACAGGGAGGGGAAAGAGCAGCCGTATCTCCCTGGAAGTGGCTGGTGGTGATTTCAGTTAGAATGAAAGAAGGTTAAGCAGTACAAGAACAGCACAAGAGAGAAGGCAAGCTTTGAGCTAACATTGTGCAGAGTGATTTATTCCTGTAAGCAAGGACTGTGAGATCATTTTAACCAATTTAACAGAGGCTTGTCCTCAGAAGGCCTTCAACTCAAGTCATCAGCTCCACCAAGAAGCCCTGCTGCATGGGCCCAGGGTGTGAGGGCACGTCTTTGAATGAAAAAGGGCATATCTATCAACTCCATGCCTGGAGCCAGAAGGGATGACCAGGCTGGATAAAGCCATATTAACTCTTCTCATTTGTGCCAGAGGCAGATAAATCAACAGAAGGAAGGTGCTTTCTTTTATCCCTGTTGCTGCATTCAGGCTGCTTACCTGGTTGATTAGTCTTCTGAGAGGCCCCATGGAACTTGGTGGGCAGCCTCCTGTCGTGCTTTCCAGTGAGACACCCGTGCTTTGGCTGTTTGAACAAAATACACAGAATATTGAGCTGCTTTTAGCACAAATTCTTGTGACTTTACAATGTGGTTTTGGGATAGGGTTGCTAATCCCCTGGTTTGGAGGCCCTTCCCCCACTTCAGGGTCATCAGAAAGTGGGACAGGGAGGAAAATGTCTGCTGGGCACCCCATTATTCCCTATGGAGACTGATTCCCATAGGGTATAATGCAGAACTGATCTGCAGGTATTTGGGGCTCTGGGGTGCTATTGTTTGAGGTAGATGCTCCACATTTGCAGCATCTGGTGCCTCTCCTCAAAATACCCTCCAAGTTTCAAAAAGATTGGACCAGGGGGTCCAATTTTATGAGCCCCAAAAGAGCCCCTATCCTTCATTATTTCCAATGTAGGGAAGACATTTTGGTGTAGTGGTTAAGTGTGAGGACTCTTATCTGGGAGAACCGGGTTTGATTCCCCACTCCTCCACTTGCACCTGTTGGAATGGCCTTGGGTTAGCCACAGCTATTGCAGGGGTTGTCCTTGAAAGGGCAGCTGCTGTGAGAGCCCTCTCAGCCCCACCCACCTCACAGGGTGTCTGTTGTGCGGGGAGAAGATATAGCAGATTGTAAACCGCTCTGAGTTTCTGATTCAGAGTGAAGGGGGGGGGGTAAAAATCTGCAGTCATCATCTTCTTCTTCTAAAAGGTGTGCAGTCCCTTTAGATGTGATAGCCAGAACTCCTTTGAAGTTCAATTATGCTTGTCACAACTTTGCTCCTGGCTCCACCCCCAATATCTCTTGGCTCCACCCCCAAAGCCCCCAGATATTTCATGAATTGGACTTGGCAACCCTATTTTGGGAGGAAGGGCACACTTTATAGGAGGCCTTGCCAAAATGGCTCTGGCCGAATGCTCATACCAAACTCATACCTTTGTAGAAGTACCCAAAGGAATAGTCAACAGACAGTACCGGGAAGAGAGAGGCATGTGAGAAGCAGAAAATGTCAGGTACAGAGGAGGATGTGAAAGTTTGCAGACACCAAGGCTGAAGTGTTAAAAAAACCCCAAAGAGCGGAAGTCGATAGTGTAAACCCTTTTTCAGTGTCATTCACATTCATTTCAGCCTGACCAAGCTAGATACTACTTGGCAAGATTATATTACATACAGGAAGGCAATAAAGTGCCAATTGAGAAACTATGACTGAGAGACTGGAGAACATTGTTCTCTTGAGGCCATCAAGAGAGATCTTTCATCTCTAGTACAGGTATCACTTCCGAAATTGTGAGGCAGTATTTGGAAAATTGGCTTGCTACAATTTCAGGTGGATAGTTGTGTTGGACTACACTGCAGTAGAAGAACTAAATCCAGTAGTTCTTTAAAGACCAACAATATTTCCAGGGTATAAGCTTTCAAGAGTCATTTTCAGAGAAAGTAAAAGTCAGATAAGATTTTTGAAATGCCGTGGAAGATTTCACATTTGGAGGGTTTGTTGGGGGGGGGGGGTTGCAAGAAATCAGTCTATAATTTTGGAGAGATTGTTATTAGGCTGATAAGGCTAAAAGACCTAGAATGCAGAAAAAGGCTGGAACAAGATAAGTCAAGAGGAAAAGAAAGCTAAAGCTTGGGTTCTGAATATCAAGGAATATTGCTCCTGATAGTAATACATGACTTGGCTCCTTCAGAGGTCTCTTAATGTCACCCTGTCAAAGCAGCTGATATTTAGGAATGCCTTCCTGGGCCTAAAGGAGCCATTGCCTGCAGTGATGGGAGGAAAGACTCACTGAGTAAAGTGAAACTTATTTCCAAATAAACCTGTTTAGCATTGCTCTCTTGAAGCACTCATTCCATGTATTCCCAGGTTTCATAAGGATGATACTACTCAGGCCCTGCAGCTGAGTTCCCAGTCTGATTACTTTTTAAAGACCTGGGACCTTGGCAGCTGAATTCTGGTCCCTTACTATATACTATCAGGACAGCTGCCCAAAAGATGGAACTGAAGAAATGTCACACCAGCTACCAACATGTGGCTGTTGACCGACATGTCATGTCCAGGTTGCCCCTGTTGATGCGCCGCTAAGCTGATGTTCAAACTGGCCGAGATCGAGAACTTGCCTTCACTCAGGAGGCCCAAGGCTTGAAAAAAATGGCTGCTTTGTATTTATATCCTGTTGAGGTCCCTTCCCTCTTCAGTCAGGAGGCCCAATGTGCTGTGTGGCCAACTTCCTGTGTGTGTGTTCTCCTTGCCTGCACTCACCCATGTTGGTTGGCTTGCTGGTTTTGCAGCATTTTATAGCCTGCCTTTCTCCAAAGGACTCAAGGTACAGGTCAGTAAAAATATTTGAAATGAATAAAACAATAACTAAAAAGCTCCCCAGTTATGAAAATCGCCTGAAAAGTTCTGTTTTACAAAGTCAGTGGAAGGAGTAGAGTGTGAAGGCTTGCATGATTGCCTTTGGTAAGTTGTTCCACCAGGTAAGAATCATACCTGAAATAGTCAGAGCCTGTGATTCCATCCTTGCCACACTACTCACTACACATAGCTTTGACTCTCTGTGTGCCTTCTGATGTCACTTCCATTATGCCTCTCTACAACCATGATGTCTATCACCTATTACCATCTTCTAAGAGGTCCTCAGAACATAAGGATCTCAGTTGCCTGACCTGACAGTCTGCTATGCTGAAATATCTGGGAAACATATAACTGGTGTTTGTCATGTTATCAAGAACATACAAGCTTTCCTAGCATTTCAACCTTGGAAGCATCGGAGTCTAAAGGTCCAGAGTTAATTCTAGGTGGGCAGCTGTGTTGGTCTGAAGCAGTAGAACAAAATTTTAGTCCAGTGGCACCTTTAAGACAAACAAAAGTTTATCCATATTTAAATTTTCAATTTAACACTGTTGTGGAAATCATGCATGGGAAACCAATACAATTTTGCATGCCAATACGATTTTGCACTGTTTTATTTTAATTTTGGTATTTTTTTTTGTCTTCACTTAAAAATATTAACTGAAAAAAAATGCAAAATATAATTATCTTCCAGAAGATCTTAGCCAAAGAAGCAAAGGATTCAGGATTCAAAGGAAAACTTTAAAAAGAGAGAAATGATAATATGTATAAATAGAGGTGTGGAACAGAAGGTGCTGGGAGATACTTAGTGCTATATGAGGAGCTGATGAGCTCATTCAAGAAATAAAGCACTTGAGCCCAGTCTTAGGAATCAGTGTGTGCCCTGGCCTTTGTTCCCATCATTTATTTCCTTCATTTATCTCCATCCTTTCTCCCCAATGGGGACCCCAAGGGGCCTACATGGTTCTCCTGTTCTCCATTTTACCAACCTGCCCTGCCATGACTGTCCCTGTTTTACCACATGTATGTACCCTACACAGCTGATTCCCTGTGGGAAGGCAGTGTTACAGGTGATGTTTCATTGGTCAGCCCACATCCTCCTCCTTTGGTAAGTAAGCTTCCTATTATCCTATGTGGGAGTGCACAGAAGCCACAACAATGAAAATGGGGTTGTACTTATCTGTAACTGTTGTTCATTGAGTGACACACACACCTCCCTCCTTTCCCCACTATGGGCTGTTGACTGAGCAAAAATCTCCTCATGGGGACAAAGGGAACTGAGGGAGGAGTGCTTGCCCCACCTCTGTCATGTGACCCTTTGGGCAGGAAAGGGATCTCTGCAAACAGAGGGGATGGGGAGCACTTTCAAGGAAGCTTCTGTAAAAGCTTGGAAACTTCTCTGCAGTGGGCCTGCATTCTTGCAGTCTCCCATGAGGGACGGCACAGAAAGCTACTTGATGAACCATGTGCAACCCCATTTTTCATATTAAATCTGAACCAAGCCATTATATATTGTTTAGCTTATTTCTGAGGACCCTAGACACAAACATATTTGGGGTCTTTCACATTACCTTAGTAATCCATTTGCATTACCCATTGTAAATGTCTTTTTTATAGTGTTCACACAACTTTGTAAACATCCCAGAACTCTGTCATATCTTCCTGTTGCCCTCCCACCCATTCCTAATAAAAATGGTTTCTTTTACACTTTTTTTTTATGGGGGGGAGTGAAATGTATTTGCAACAAAGCGTCTGCTCTATAATCTGAACTAAGTTTTTTGCATTGGTGATGTTAAGTAGTGGGTTCAATGCATGAAGAGGTGAGGTTGCAGTGATCAAAGTTTTTTTGTATTATAGATAACAACATGGTAATGGCTGACTCAAGACTGCTGAACTGGGCCAGTGGGGTCAAATATATACACAGTTAAGTTCCTGCACTGAGGTGCTATTGGGTCATTTGAACCAGCAGTTCCCTTTGCTCTGCCTTGCAAATGTGTGCATATCTCTCTCTCTCTCTCTCTCTCTCTCTCTCTCTCTCTCTCTCTCTCTCTCACTGCCTGTCTCTCCAGCCTGAGCCAAGATCATGTCCCCCTATTCAACACGAAAGCCAGTGGTGCAAATAAATCATCTTTTGTGCTTCAGCTACTGTGCTTTACACAAGAGTAAATGGGGCTGGTCTCATGTAGAAGAAAAAGAAGATATTGGATTTATATCCCGCCCTCCACTCCGAAGAGTCTCAGAGCGGCTCACAATCTCCTTTACCTTCCTCCCCCACAACAGACACCCTGTGAGGTGGGTGGGGCTGGAGAGGGCTCTCCCATCAGCTGCCCTTTCAAGGACAACCTCTGCCAGAACTATGGCGGACCCAAGGCCATTCCAGCAGGTGCACGTGGAGGAGTGGGGAATCAAACCCGGTTCTCCCAGATAAGAGTCCGCACACTTAACCACTACACCAAACTGGTGGAGCAAACTAAGCTGCTGAAACACATCAACACATGTGCAAAAAATGCAAAAACAAAACCCAGAACAGATGGAATTCCTGAAGGGGAAGTCTGAACTGATCCAACTGATAGCATGATCATTAGAAGCAGTGCAATATGCACGAAAACGCAAATAGCAGCTGCAATCTGAAGAATACCTTTACTGATTATTGCAGGATAGGATCCATTTGTCAAATTCACAAAAAGCATGACTAAGTGCTTGATAGTTATAATATAGTGGGTTCTAGGCATGGCAGAGTCTTGGCGTAGTGATAACAAGCTCTTTATTAGGAATCACATAGTAAAGGTTACAATACAAGACTGGGGATGGGGCCTGCAGGCCCAACATATACATCTCTAGGTTCCTGCCCTAGCATATCATTGGGTCATTCAAACTGGTGGGGGTTTGTGATTGGTCGAGGGCTGCAGGGATTTGGATCTTGCAGCCCTTTATTCCCACGTTCCCAAGCTCAGTCTGCCTGGCTCCAATGAGCCGGTGGGAATATCCAAGCCTTCTCTTGAGTCCACATACATAACAATAGTATTAAGAAGCCTACTCTGAAAGTAGTTAACTGACTGCAGCATCTACAGAATATCATCGGGGTACTTTGATATATGTGTAGTAGATTACAAATTGGATACATGATGTTTACTGCCTTTTTTGATACCTACATTATTTTGATATATGTAGTCTTGTTATCTGTATGCCCATGGCTAAAGCAAACAAATTGGATAATGAGAATAAGTGAACTGAAAATTAATCATATTTTACGTCGCACAATTTTTAATAGTAAATTACATCAACAATCCTAATAACCATGTGGCACAGTCAGTGTTACTCCCGCTTTATTACTTTTCCCCAATGAACTAATGAACTGATACACATGATAGATCACTGAACCATCCGTAATGATTTACGCATGTAAATAAGACATCTTGGACCAAACCCCTTAGGTAGAATTTTCATCTTCCTTTGAGTCACCTGAAACCCCATGCTTTTCAGTGGAGCTGATTCACACACAGTCAGCTGCTAGTCATTGGGGCAATTAATGACACGTTGTATGAATATATGCAAACCATCCCTGTTATTTGGTACTGTTTTGTCATATTACTCAGGCAGGGATTGTATATATGTTTCTTAAGGTTATTTTTAAGAGTGACATCCTGAATCATTCATCCATCTTCTCCAACAAAATACAAATTCCAAAGGCTATACCGCTGGAGTCGGCTTCCTTTGCATGAGGGAGCACTAAGACTTAAGGCTATTGGAGGCAAAGTATTCTCTGCAGGGGAGAATGTAGTTGAGGCTACAGGAGGCGCTGTTTGTTTGTTTGTTTATATTTCGATTTATATCCCGCCCTTCCCACCGGAGTGGCTCAGTTATAATTTGGTTGATTTGTTTAGTGAGATGCTGCAGCAAACACTGAGAATGATATTGGTCTGACGTGTGACAAACCGTGGTTTGGGCTTTGCATTTAAGCTTGCTCACTCCACGATATAATCCTGCTTTCGAACCCTCATTTGTAGAATGAATGCAAAACATAGTTTGCCATTCAGACATAAAGCAGAAATCTTTTCATGAACTGGCCACATGCAAAAAAGGAGAACTGGCCACATGGAAGGGTAGGAGAGACACTGAGGAAATGGAGGGAACACGTGAAGCTTGTGCTATCATGCCATGGCTGGATGTTTATTCTCACCTGTACTCTCAAGTTTTATTTAAATACAGAGTGTAATGTACTGAGTGACGAGGTGTGTTGAAGGCAACATGCTTTATTAGCGAGTACATCACAAAGCGAGGCAACACAGGCCAGGTCCCGATTATATACATACCCTGGAACAACCCTCAGTCTGGCCAGGTCCAATCCTGGCCAGCTAAACTTCCCGCCACAGATCTTGATTGGTGGAGCGTATTTGCGGAGCTACATCCGGGGACCAGTGGACTTCCACTGGTCACCTCCGTAGCGTCCGCTGTGTTGTAATTTTGGGACTGAAATACAAGACACAACACAGAGCTTGGGTAGCAGTAGAGGGCCGCAGCCTAGCACCAAAGTTTGATGCATTTAGTCCCTTTTTAAGCCATTGCTACAGCACCAACCCTAAATCAGACTTTTCCCTGCAGCCACTGTGGCCGGACCTGCCTGTCCCGCATTGGTCTTGTCAGCCACCAGCGAGCCTGCAGCAGACGTGGACTATTGCACCCTTCTTAAATCTTCGTTCGCAAAGCCAAGCCGAGAAAGAGAGAGAGAAAGCCATTGCTCCTAAGCGCTTTCTCCTAGCTCTGTGCTTGATTGTAGGTATTATGCATTTAGCTAGCCCTGTTTTCAGCTGGAGATGCTAAAAGGAATGGCAGAGAATGACCATTGAAGGTGCATTTGTTCCTTCCAAATTTACCCATTTTCAGCTGCTACTTCTGGTGGAATTATTTGCAATGTATGGATACTGGTTATCCTTAGCAGAAAATGAATGTGAAGAGAAAGTGTTCAGATGTGTCCCTTCCCCCCCCCCCTCCACTTCCACACCAGTCTTCTGTTTCAAATTGCAGCCTTGATAGAATCACAGAGTGACATGCAGTAGTAGTTAACTAACATTTAGTAAAAAGCAATGACTGCAATAAGATTCGTGCCATGCTGAGACATGCTGACTTGCTTTCAAAGTCTGATTCAGAAAGTCTAAACATAGCAGAAACCTCTTTCTCTTTGTGGTGACAGAGATGAATGCACGAAGCTTACCTTCTACTGAGTCAGACCCTTCAGCTATCAAAGTCAGAGTTGTCTGCGCTGACTCGAGGCAGCTCTCCAGGGTCCCAAGCAGAGATCTTTCACATCACCTACTAGTTGAGTCTTTTAACTGCCGGTGCTGGGGATTGAACCAGGGACCTTCCGCAAGCAAAGCAAATGCTCTGCCACTGAGCCATGGTCCTGCCCCAGGCTTTCCATTTCCTAATATCAAGAAGGACCTGTCTTGGGATTTTAGGGACATTTCTCTAAAACAGAGGTCCTCAGCACGACACCTTTTCTGGCACCCACCAAGTGTTTTTCAAAAGTGGGCTGGGCCAGGTAAGGCCTTTGACCAGCATGGCTTCTGATTGACTATTGGAGATTTGGTTGGCTGTGCAGATTTTCTTAACTGTTGCTTCGTCAGCAGTTGCCCCCACAACGCAGGGATCTACACCACGTTGTTGAAGTTAAGCTGTGGCAATCATTTTGTTTCTGGCTTCACCTCCTGTGACAGCCATTTTGTTGTTGCTTGGGTTGCCAGGTCTAATTCAAAACATATTTGGGGACTTTGGGGGTGGAGCCAGGAGACTTTAGAGTGGAGCCAGGAGCAAGGTTGTGACAAGCATGATTGAATGCCAAAGGGAGTTCTAGCCATCACATTTAAAGAGATTGTGCTCCTATTAAGTGCCTTCCCTTCAATGGAAACAATGGAGGGTGGGTGCACCTTCTTTTGGGGCTCATAAAATTAGACCCCCTGGTCCAATCATTTTGAAACTTGGGGGATTTTTTGAAGAGAAGCACCAGATGCTATGCTGAAAATTTGGTGCCTCTATCTTAAAAAGCAGCCCCTCAGAGCCCCAGATACCCACAGATTGATTCTCTATTATACCCTATGAGAATCGGCCTCCAGAGGGTATAATGGAGTGCCCAGCAGACATTCAGTCCCCCCCCCCGCTTTCTGAGTGGGGGGGAGGGTCTCCAAACCAAGGGATTCCTTGCCCACAACTGGGGATTGGCAACCCTAATTGCCACACCCACCATGCTTTGTCAGAATTCCAAATATATTATGTAAACTTAATGGTATATTTTAAATGGTATAGAAATGTATAATTGTTTTATTGTTCAACATGGCTTTTGCCGCACCCTGTAAGCCGCCCTGAGCCTGCCCCAGCGGGGAGGGCGGGGCATAAATAAAATTTTATTATTATTATTATTAAATGCACCCCTAGGCTCAGAAAGGTTGGGGACCCCCTGCTCTAAAAGCATTCATTCTGTTTGTTTGCTTCAAGTCTCTTGTTTTTTAAGAGTTTCAGACCTCCCCACCCCCACACACAAACACACTCTTTCCTTTCTCTCACCTCTGGATTCACACTATCTCATTCTGAAGTGACACACTTGTTAAAACTTACATTTAAAACAGGCACTTATGATTCACCTTGTGCTCAGCAAAGCATTTTCTTCTGCACGTAAAACAAGGCCGCAATAAAACCCTTTGAATCATTCCCCTGCATTCTACCCTTTTCCAAGAGTGTTGTTATTGCTGCGGATTCTTAGAATCCCAAACTGTGAGTAGGGTTGCCATCCTCCAGGTGGAGGCCTGGAGATCTACAGAGACCAGTTCCCCAGGAGAAAATGGCAGCTTTGGAGGATATTCCTGCTGAGCTCCCTCTCCTCGCTTCACCCCTAAATCTTTAGGAAAGCAAAAACCCTCCAGGATCCCTGGCCAATCTGGCCTGGAGGAAAATTTCTTCCTGACCCCAAAGTGGTTATCAGCATTGCCCTGGGTGTGTAAGAAAGAGCCACAAGGAGAAGGAGGAATTAGAAGACAAAGACGACTGCAGATTTATACCCTGCCCTTCTCTCTGAATCAGAGACCGTTTTCGCACACAGCTTACCTCGCAGTCACAATCCTGTTCCCTCTGCAGCGTCTGGTCACATTTCCCACCATCTGCGCCAAAGTTACAGGAAGTGCCGCAGCTTTTGCATAGCAAACGTAAACCACTAAAAACCGAGTTTACGTTTGCTACGCAAAAGCCGCAGCACTTCCTGTAACTCCAGTGCAGACAGACGCTGCGGAGGGAACAGGATTGTGACTGCAAGGTAAGCTGTGTGTGAAAATGGTAAATGACTCAGAGCGGTTTACAATCTCCTATATTTTCTCCCCCCACAACAGACACCCTGTGAGGTAGGTGGGGCTGAGAGAGCTCTCCCGGAAGCTGTCCTTTCAAGGACAACTCCTGCGAAAGCTATGGCTGACCCAAGGCCATTCAAGCAACTGTAAGTGGAGGAGTGGGGAATCAAACCTGGTTCTCCCAGATAGGAGTCCGCACAATTTACCACTACACCAAACTGGCTCTCTTATTCCATGCCTTAAAGTGTCAGTGGGCTATAAATGCTTATAAAAGTGGGCTATAAATGAATCAAATACAATTATTTCATTATTCTCTATTTAAATAGATTACCTGTGAAAAACTAGCAAGATTTTGAAAGGGTTTGAGGTAGGATTGCCAGGCCGAGCGTGGCAAGAGGAGGGAAGGCTGGGGGATGACATCGCCAGTATGACGATGTCACTTCTAGACAAAACCCAGAAATGATGGTGGGTAGCTCTAGGAAACCCTAGAGACTCTGTGGTAAACCAGTGGCACCATGAAGCCCACAGGTGCTGCTCTCACCAATACAGCACGTGGTTTTCAGATCAGACTGCAAATGCCTGGCAGTTGTCTTGGTACAGGGCAAAGAAGACAGGAATGCAAATAATCTAACCTCACTGAAGTGACCCTGCAGACATTCAATATTATCCCTCTATATGCTAACGCACCCCCCCCCCTATATTTCTGTCTGTTGTATATACAATATAATTTAAAGAATATGAGCATGTCTGTTTTGCATAAAATATGCAATGAAAGCGATTACAGGATACTCTTCCACATCACTAAATTTCTGCCTACTAGCCTGCTTGCTTTTCCAGAAGTCTGTTTCTGTTTGTCCTGCTGTGGATTTTGTGTAGGGGCACATGTGCATGCATGTGTGGGCAGTGTGTTGGGTGAAACTACAGGAACCCAGCACCCAGCTGGCTTGGAATCATCTGGCTTTGTTCCAGCTGTGATTAATGCACCACTTAAGCGTTCCTAAGCCTAAGGCACCTGCCAATACTGCAGCCAGGAACAGCAAATCAATTTGCTGGGAAATAATTTGCAGAACAGAGGAATTATTTTGACTGGGCTGTTGGGGACAGTGATGAAGAAAGTGTTGTCTTTGAAAGGAACTACACTAGGAAATGCCTCTTTCCATACTGAGTTCCACACTGTCTTTAAAATTGGTAAGAGAAGGATAATTTCAGGTGTCCTTACTGAGGTGGTTAGAGGCTATCCAGTGTTTTGCACCTGAATACCACATGTACAACTATCTACCCACTGGACAGAAGTCTTGGGTGTGTGCTCAGTGCAAGGAGCTCCTGGTTCTCAGGGAAAGAGTTTGCACCCTTGAAGCTGAGGTGGCTAACCTGGAGAAGCAGAGACAGTCAGTTAGGCACATGGAGAAGACTTGCGGGGTCTTATTAGATGTGTCGCACTCTGAAAATGGCAGCCCCAGTGAGGGGAAACAGGGTGCCATGCTGAGAATAAGTGGAACGTGCCCTCAGAAGGGACCTATTCTTCAGTTGTGAACGGGTATCCTTTTGCACCAAGAAACCATCCTTGGGCAGGGAGGGAGGGGGGCTCTTGGTAGTTAAGTAATCTGGCATGCCAAAACTAGGGTTGCCAGTATCTGGGTGGGTCCTGGAGATCTCCCAAAATTACAACTGATCTCCAGACTACAGAGATCAGTTCTCTTGCAGAAGATGGCTGCTCAGGAGTGTGGATTCCATGCCATTATACCCCGCTGAGGTCCCTCCTGTCCCCAAGCCCCTTCCTCCCTAGGCTCCATCCCCAAAGCTCCAGAATGGACAACCATCCCCAAACCAGAATTGACAACCCTCCCAAAAGCGCATAATGGGTGCATGGCATGGCCCAGCCAACCAGGACAGCTAAGGCATCTTGGATCCATCCCCCCCACCCCCAGCCTCTTAAGCCTCAAATGTTAATTCTTGTTTCAAAACCTTCTTTTCACCTTGGATGTTACATGCTCTGCATTTTTTGTTGTTCCAGTGATCATCTAAGAAAACAGAAGGGGAGGAGAAAACGTATTTTTCTTTCTTCCCAAAGACCTATTCTCCCTTTCATGATTCCAAACGCACTGTAGGCTGTGAAGTTCTAAAAACATTCTTTGCCTTCTTTTGTCACCAAAGACAATGCTAAAAGATCACACAATCCCACCCACCCCCCGCCACAAATTATTAATGAAGCCCAAAGTCCTATTTAGCGAGAAGGGATCACAAAGGGTGGGCAAATGATTCTCCGACAGGCTGGTAATGCTTCAAAATTGATTGTCTATATCTACAGGGGTCCACAATTTAAACCAAGTTATTTGTTTTTAGCTGGCACTGTGGCACAAGGCAGTAGCCTCGGCTCAGGGGGATTTAAGCATAACGATTGCATGTGGAATGCCTAGCAAGGATTTGAAGGGCAATCATAACAGGCCCGTATGAGCAGGGAACACATGGCAACGTGGTTTACCATATGGGCTACCTGTCACATTTGGATCAATTTCAGTTTCCCTTTTCTTCCTTCAGTCAGCTCAGTTGCTAACTTGCCTCCTACCAGAAGGCCAGCAATGGGAAACATTAAAAGTAAAACATATTTTAAACAAAATACATGCGTACAAATAAAACACTCAATTTAAGTTCTCTGCTTAATCTGTGTTCTTGAATTCCCAAAGAGGCAAACATTATGGGTATTTTGAGAGAGTATACTATACGAGTGCAGGCTTCAGTAGACTTCTAGGGGAACAGAGTTACAAGTTTATGGGGCCACAGATAGGAACACCCTCACTGTTCTTTGACACACAGTGGCCCAGTAAAAAGAGCCCTCTCAGTCGATTATAATGGTACAAAGGAGAGAAGGTCACCTTGAAGATATTCTTTGTTCCAAGAATACACATCTTTGTGTGGAAGTGTATGAGTTAATGCTATTAATATAGGACCACAAAATGGTATCTACATTTTAGCACATTTGACATTTGTTCAATAATTAAGGATGTAGGACTCTTTTTTCCAGGTGCATACTAGTCAATATTATTACAAACCTCTCCCACCAGAGCCTGCTTTTTAAACATTAATTTGGGGGAAGAGGAACTTCCTGAGGCCGCAATGCTATGGGCATTTAGTTGAGACTAAGATTTGCTGAAGGTAAGATTAAATGCCAAACTAGACATTACAGCACCTACAGGTCCAACCTGTGGGCACTGATGCCATTTTAAAGCTAAACGCGATTGTTTAAAAAATGGTACAAGGGCCAAGCAGGCGATCTTGTCCCCCACCACATGCCTTTTCAAATGCCAAAACAGCCATGGGAGTGGGAAATAGCGTTATTCTGCCTCACTGCAGGTCCTTGTGGCATTGTTAATGGCCAAATTCAGCTCTGAAATGGTGTTAGTTTCTGTCAAGTCCATGGATGCTGTAATGTCTAGTTTGGCCCTAAGAGTTCTAGCAGATGAAACATGGGAGTCGTGTGATGTGATCTCCCTGTGTAATTTCTTTAAGGTGTAAAAGCAGCCATGGGGCTAACGTCATAATCTTGGTGGTGATGGTATTCTTCCCCCTCCCCACCCATTGGCAATCAGCACCTGTAAGAAATGCAAGCTTCCAGACCTGCTGGGCTTGGGGTGGGGGGTGGGGGGAGCACATGTGTCTGTAGTCCATCTGGAGGAAATTATGATTGGGAATCCTACCAGCAGCTGCCCCCCAGGGAAACTGTGCAGTGACCCTTCTGCATTTGCAAAGCTGGCAGAGATCCACTAGCAGAAGCAGAAAAATTGACTGAGCAGAACTCTTCGGGTTTAAGACCACCTGAGACAAGATACCAAAAGCCAATAATTTAATGAAACCTGCTGCAAGCTGCAAAATAAAAGGGGGGGGAGGGCTTTCTAATATCTTGGAAAATGCAATAATCACTCCTGGCACTTGTGTACCAACATGAGTATCTGCCGTTGTTATCTTTTATCAAAACGACCCTTTCAAAGTCAGGCTTGTTACACATTTTATTACAAAAGGGTGGGAGGGAGGGATTGATGCCCTAACCAGTTACTTATTCAAAGAATCTGGTCAAATGAAGCAAATTGGCCAGTCTAGAAAACAGGAAAGAAATAAGCCTTCTGCGTTCACATTGCCCAGCACCATGTTATTGGTTCTGCCTGACACGGGCATGGTGGTATGTGCCATTTATGTGCTGGAATGTCTTTTTGTGCAATTTCTACAGCACTGCAGATGTCCCAAAGCAGGATCATCTCAGCTGAACGGAGAGTGGATGGCGGTGTCTGACTTGCCTGTGGGACAAAGTGCTTGTGGCTGTTCTGTGTTCGTGAAGCTCTTTAGGCAGTGCTGGATACTGAAGGCTATTGATTGACTCAAAGGAACACATGACTGGCCTGTGCTGGATCAGGCTGAAGTCCATTAGTACAGCATCCCTTTTCCAGCAGTGGCCAGCCAGGTGCCTCTAGGTCTGGAGCAGGCTATAGAAATGGTAAACATTGTTTCTTTGATAGATTAACTGCCTCTGAACATGGAGGTTCCATTATTAGTTGGTGTGGCAACTAGCATTTGATTGACTTTTAATTCTTGAGAACATAGTTTGAATCCAGTGGCATATTTAAGACCAACAAGGTTTTTTTCACGGTAGAAACTTTTGTGTATGCACTGGACTTAAACTCAAGCTTCAGATCTATGCAGGTACCCACTTGAATTTTGTCTAACTTTCAAATTAGATCGTACATTTTGATCTTCTACAATCAAGTTCAAAAAGGCTGGGTAAAAATATTTTATTCACAACGGATTTTATCCAGTATCTGTCTTACAATTGTCAATGGCAATTAAGAATGTGTGAACACAGAAAAGATGTTGAGGGGTCTGGAGACCAAGTCCTACAAGGAAAGGCTGTTCAGTATGGGTATGTTTAGCCTGAAGAGTAGATGACTGAAGGGTGATATGATAACCATCTTTAAGTACTTGAAGGGCTGTCATATAGAGCAGGGGTGTCAAACATGAAGTTCGGGGGCCAAATCAGGTCCCCCGGAGGGCTCCTATCAGGCCCCCAAGCAACTGGCTGTCTTCTGCTTCCTTCTCCCTCTCTCTTGCTTGCTTTGCCAGGCTCACTCAATTGCACAGTAGAGCTACTGAGCCAAACCTCTCTTCCTTCTATTGACTGAGATCCACCCCCCAGTCCCTGGGAAGGAAGGAAAGAGTCAGAGCTTCCTTTGCCCAGTTCCTTGGATCCCATGGGAGAAATACAAAGAAGGCACCTTTAAGACTGAGTGCTAATGTTTTAAGCATGTTTTAAGTTTTTAAAAATATTTGTGTTTGTGTTCTTTTTAAAATTGATACATCTGCTACCTGATCTTAAATAGGTACACACATGACCTGGCCTGACATGGCTTGGCCCAAACTGACATGGCCCAGCCCCTCAAGGTCTCATTTGTGTCAGATCCAGCCCTCAGAACAAATGAGTTTGACACCCTTGATATAGAGGATGGTGCAGGATTGTTTTCTGTTGCTCCAGAAGGTCAGATCAGAACCAACAGAATTAAATTAAATCCAAAGAGTTCAACTAAACATTAGGAATAACTTCCAGACGTTTAGAGCGTTTGCTCAGTGGAACAGGCTTCCTCAGGAGGCAGTGGGCTCTCTTTCTTTGGAGGTGTTTAAACAGAGGCTAGGTGTCCATCTGACAGCAATGCTGATTCTGTGAACTTAGGCAGATCATAAAAAGGAAAGCAGGAAGAGTCACGTCAGTGCTTAGTTCTCATGGCCCCTTCTTACACACCCAGGGAAATGCTATTCACCACTTTGGGTTCAGTCAGCAATTTTTCTCCAGGCCAGTTTGGCTAGGGATCCTGGAGGGTTTTTTTTTCTTTTTGCCATCTCCTGGGCTTGGAGCAGGGGTCACTGGGGGTGAGTGGGTATTTGTGAATTTCCAGCATTGTGCAGGGGGTTAGACTAGATGACCCTGGAGGTCCCTTCCATCTCTATGATTCAAATTCATATTCTTCTGTTTGTGAATGATGAGATTTCTCCAAGTTCTCTAACTCTCTTCTGTATGAATTTCATGCATTAGAATCTTCCTCTACATGGATTTAGTACTTAAGAAGAGTGAATGCAACCATATGAAAAAGGGCTATGTGCAAGTTCCAAAGTCCCAGGAACCGTTCTAACAGTACATTTCCCAGGTTCTATGAATGGGAAGCAAGGCAGAGAGAAAATATTGCAAAGCTTGGGTCATATCAGAATGGTTGAGATCTAACAAGTGCTTCCAATCAAGGGCTATGTGTATCCCAGACACAGACCAGAGGGAACCAACATTATAGAATCTCATATTTTGTCCCCTCCCTCAGAAAAAAATGCACTACACAATTTGAGAGTCAAGTTACAAGGTTGGATCTCCACAGTTTATATCAAGATTAAAAAGGATCTGCTATGGAGCTGAATTTGACTCAAATTCCTCAACCCTTAAAGAGTTCAAGTACGTACTTATTCTTTCCCCCACCACTCTGGGATTGCTTTGTACTAGGAAAGTAGCAATGGAGAGAGTCAAAGACTCTTTCCCATCAGTGTCACGGCCCTGAAAGGAGACATTTTCCCCAAAAGAGACTTTGTTTAATATCAAAGAAAAAGTGAATGAAGATGTCCCGCTGTATGTAAGTGCACCCCAGGATCCATCAGAAAGCTACAGAGATCATGATTTTCAGCTGTGCACAGATATGCTGCAGATCGTCCAAGAGATGTGCCCCCCAAACACATCTGCCATATTGCATGCTGCTGAGCTGGGGGTGATCCTTCTTGCCATTTCTCTGGGCATAATATAAATACTCAAATAGGAAAAAGTAGCACCCCAACTCTTGCTAATCCTAGAACAAAGTTTGGGTCCAGGGGCACCTTTAAGACCAACAAAGTTTTATTCATGGTATGAGCTTCTGTGTCCATGCACACTTCCTCAGATGCTAATCCAGTCACCTTTTGTGAGTTTGCTAAGAGCCCAGGAAGTCTGACATGCCTGTTCAATTTATTACATACCTATAAAATAGCCCCTGACCCATAATTGGTGCTTGTGAGGTCACTGTCACAGTAAGGAGCTTCAAAACAGCGCTATCTTTTTCCAGTGAACATATGAACATATGAAGCTGCCTTATACTGAATCAGACCCTTGGTCCATCAAAGTCAGTATTGTCTTCTCAGACTGGCAGCAGCTCTCCAGGGTCTCAAGCTGAGGTTTTTCACACCTATTTGCCTGGACCCTTTTTTGGAGATGCCGGGGATTGAACCTGGGACCTTCTGCTTCCCAAGCAGATGCTCTACCACTAAGCCACCGTCTTTCCCCAATGCTTCTCTAAATGATAATGTTAGTACTTCTAGTACATGTGTGCATATCATATTGATGGGAAACCAGTTCTTCCATACCATGCATAATAGAGACTGAATTCTAAAGTTGTTACCAGCACATTTTGGGTTAGATTTTAAATCTAAGCACAGTTCTGGGTGACGGCAGTTCCATTTAGCTTTTATAGAGCTGGGATTGTTGCCTTTAACTTTGCCAATGGGGTAATTGCTCCATGGAAAATCCTGCTGGTTGCTTAGCTTCCCTGCTATTATTAGATCTCTTTCAGTTTCATGTTTATGTATGAATTAAAAGACATTCACAAAAGCCCCAACCCATTCATTATCAGAATGTGTGGAACTAGAGGTTAGCAATGAATCACTGGTTCCTGTGCTGTTTCTGTCTGATCAGCACAGCCCTAAGGTCCGGTTTCATCCTTCACTGCTTAGCACAGAGCAAAAAATGAAAATGGCTTTGTCCATGCTTCCCTCTTTTTAGGATGGTTCAAGCAGATAGTTCTAATCTGGCTTCCCTGACAAAGGGATGTTTGCCGGTCATGCAGTGAATATCTTACTCCATTCTCTAGAGCTATGGAAACCAAGCAAAATTCCCTTTCCGTCATTTTCTCAGAGATGGGGATGATTGTGCAGCTCCCTGGAGTTTGGATGGGGGAGAAAGAATCTGTGTCTTGGCTCCAGCTGCCTTGAGACAGAATGTGCATATTTTACCAGGCAAATTAGGTGTTTGGCTTATTCCAATAAAAGTATATTAAGTTGGTGAAGCAGGCCAGTCAAGGAGGTCATTTAAGGATCCATGTGAGGAGCTCGGTTGATAATGGTGATAGATGGTGTCTGTGTGTGTGTGTGTGAGAGAGAGAGAGAGAGACTGATTGACTGACTGACTGACTATCTCTTCCAGGTCAACTTGGTTCTGAGAGCACCCCAGGCATTTTAAAGAAGATATAAGGTAGGGCCTTTCAGGACAGAAGTGGCTAGTAGAATATCTCAAAAAAGGACCGGCAGGATAAAGCAAAACCTTTGAAAGCATCTGGCAGCCTGCAGAGGGAGAGTCATAAGAAAGGATTCAGTTGGTGGCAGATGAGCTCCTGGCTGTTGGACAGCTGTGTGGGAAGAGCACTTCTGGGGCCACATTGGATATATTGCAGCAGTAGGAAGGATCTGGGGGATGCAGGTTCAAATCCCTGCTCTCCCATGGGAGTTCACTGGGTAGCCGTGGGCTGGCACTTTCTCAATCTAATCTAAGTCATGAGGTTGTTGCTGTGAGGGTAAAATAAGGGAGAGGATAAATATGTTGTAAACCATTTTGGGTTTCCACTAGGGAAAGAAGTGGAGTATAAGTAAATAAATAATGCACAAGTTAAAATGTAGAACTGCAGATAGATGAGACTGATGTGTTGTGCCTGTGTATATGTTGAGAGGGGATACAGTGCCAAACTCTAGGGCCCCCCTAGAGAAATGTCATGGAAGAAACATGAACCGTCTCTGCTGTTCTGTAGTGTTTTGATGGGGGCGGGGGAAATCTATGGGCATTTAAGTTGAATGAGGGGATGTAAATGAAATAATCACAGGAAACTCAATGTTGAGGTATGTCAGAGAAAGCCAGAGCTACAAACAAGAGCATTAAGTACTATTGACACTGAATCCCACCCCCCTCCTAGTTTGGTGAGAGTCAGTTTGGTGTAGTGGTTAAATGCACGGACTCTTATCTGGGAGAACCAGGTTTGATTCCCCACTCCTCCACTTGCTGCTGCTGGAATGGCCTTGGGTTAGCCATTGCTCTCGCAAGACTTGTCCTTGAAAGGGGAGCTGCTGTGAGAGCCCTCACAGCCATGCGCACCTCACAGGGTGTCAGTTGTGGATGTGTGTGGGAAGATATAGGAGACTGTAAACAGCTCTGAGTCTCTGATTCAGAGACAAGGGCAGGGTATAAATCTGCAGTCTTCTTCTTCTAGAAAAGTTATTTGGGAGCCCAATGGTGAGGTGGAACCTTCAGTAGGCTGTACCATGGAAGGACACTGCTGAATAGCCCATCAGCTAAGGATGTCCATCCACAGTAATCTAAAGCATTGCAGGTGTACTTTTCTGCTGTCATTTCACGACACCTGCTTCATTTGTCACATGATTAGTCTTTCAGTGCCTCCTCCAGCAGCTCCTTACTGGTCTTTTAATAGAGGATGTCCTCTGACTGAAGGTCAGATGTGCTTGCAGGCCAACTGGTTTGCCTTGTGATGGTCCCTTGTAGTTTTCTTCTTCCTCACATGCATATTTTGACTATGCTTTTAAATGAGCTCAGTGAATAGGAGCAGAGCAACTACGAATGCAGTATGGCCTTTTCCAAATAGTAACACAAAGGGCTGTTGCCACCATAGGATGTGACTTGGATCAAACTCCCCCTCTCCCCCTAAAGCTGCCTGTATCTGATCAGATTTTTTGGCCCCAATGATCAGCTCTGGCAGATCTTCAAAGAAATGTCAGTGGTGGTCTAAAATCCATCCAGTTTGGTTAACTAGCACAGCAGAAAATGGGGGTGTCGGTAGTGGAAATCCTTCTGATTATTCATAATGTTCATAGTCTGCAGACAAAGAGATACAGCCACTGGCTGAGGCTATCCTGCACGTTCATTCAGAAAACATCCATGAATGCAGAACCGTCCGTTCATAAACCCAAGTGTGTGTTTTTAATCCTTTATAAACGCAACTGAAGTCTTCCTAACACACTGAGATGTACGTCGGTCACAGCAAGGCACTAGGTCTGGAAAGCAGGCAGGAAACAGGATTTCTGGAGCCATTCAGTTTCAGCATCAGATCGTCCTGCTTTCAGAAACGGCTGAATGATGCTTCATTCATACACAGCAAAGGCATGTGGGTAAAGTATGCCTTTGTCAACTCTTATTTGAGCAGAGGATGCAAACGGCTAATGTGATACTGATGCCGAACGACACAGAGTTAGTGGTGCAGCACATCATAACAAGATGCGCAAATCTGCACTGAATTCTTGTTTTTTTGTTTAAATGGCTTCTGAATCCCTTCTGGTGTGTGGGGGGGGGGGGAGGGGGGGGAAGAAATGAACAGGATCACATTCCAAAAGAGAGGCTGGCCATAGCACATGCTTGACAAGGTGTAATGCTAACCTGGCAAATGTCCTTTGCTCGATGCCAACACGCTTGGAAGTAATAGGAAATGTGCTGTGTTTGAGCTTTGCCTCAAAATGATTCCATTCATGGAGAATAGAGACCTTTGAGCCCTCTCATTAGAAAATGCATTTCTGTTGCTCAAGCAAACCTTCCCCTTCTTGACTTTTTGAATGAAGAAGAATGAACATTAACCCTTTAGCTGCATGGGCCTCTGTGAACTAGCAAAAGCATTACAATTTCTCTCAACAATAATCCGAATGAAACAAAGGCAAATTATGGTAAACTTTATCCACATGCACAAAGGTTAGGGGGGCTGTAGTCTAGTGACATGCCTTGTGGCTTAGCCAACCAGTCCAAGCAAAGTAGGCACGTATATGCTTTTCCCCACTACATTTTTCTTTTCTGCTTTAGCTTTCAGTACCTAACTTAGGACAGCCAGGTTCTTGGCCTCAGGTTCAGTGCTATTCATGCACTTCCTGGGGGGGGGGGGGGTTTCCATGGCTTTCGTGCACTTCCTGGGGCGGGGGGGGGGGGGTTCCAGTCTTTCTCATACCAACCTGGCAACCTCCATATCCTTTCCCCTTTCCCTGCTTTATTCTTTCCTTCTCATCCATTTACATACCATTACCTACCTTTTATCTGCCTCACATCTTCAGCTCTATTTGATCTCCATTTTTATACCCAACCTTTCTCCCAAGTGGGGGGACCAAAGCAACTTGGAATATTGTGATTGTCAAGCTGAGAAAATCAGTTGCTTAAAGCTATAGGAATTCCTTTTCTCATTTTCAAGTTTTTTTTTAACCCCCCCCCCCCCAATGTATTATTTGTAATTATTTTAGATTTCACATTTTCCTGCAAGCCCAGGACCCTTTTCAGGTCTGTAGAAAGATCTGTCTCGCCTGTTCACAGCTTCAGTCACTAGATTTATGTATCCTCAGATTTGGCTAACTTTGCTATTAGTAAAAGATTAACAGCCTCAAATGTTTAAATATTTGACTGCACCATACGTTGTACATTTCACGTACAAGGAGCCATTGCTCAGATCGTGTGTCCTTTGTGAATGGACCTTTTATTTAGTGCAGTCAAAAGTGTGTCCCTGCTGTGCTTTTACTAGCCTTTGTTGATCTGGGCATTCAGTTTCAAAGGCAAGAGTGTGTAGCAACGGCAGAGTACAAGATGGAGCGCCTGAGGGGCTTGCCTCAGTCGAGTAGTGGCTATAGGCTTCTGCTGCTGTTGCACTAGATTTCCTAGTGTAATCCTGAAATGGTAGCAGCCTGGTAGTAAGTCCCACATACCTTCCCGTGAGGCGCCTCTTCCCCATCACTCAAAGGGCTGCAGGTCCAGTCCTGCCTATCTCAAAACTTAGAAGTGAGATGCAGACCAGGCAATTAGGTCTAGGGACTTCATACACAGCTGTTAGCAATAGAGATAGGGCCACAGGTTCAGACAAGCTGCCCCTCGGGATACATTTCAGAGTCCCCCACTCAGGACTCATTTTGTAGAAAAAGAGGTGCAGGAGCTCATTAGCACAACTCATTTGCATATGTCAACCCCACTGACATTAAGGGCTTTAACAGCCTAGGAAGAGAAACTAGCCCTGCACCGGCCATGTTGCCTGGGAGCAGCTGGGCAACGCGGCTGGTGTGGGGCCAGCTTCTCTTCTGCAGCGCTGCTCCGGGAAGCTCCACCCCAAAACGAGGCCTGCCTCCACCCTGTTGCACATTCCTGGCTTGAAAACCACCATAGATGAAAGCAAGTCATGTACAAAATAGAGCTTCTCAGTGGGCTTGATGCATGTGCACATTGCAAAACAGAAACATGCACATCCAACAAGTTGTATCTTGGGAAGGCATTGGAGATGTGTTATAAAATGGATAATATAAAATATAATTTTATATCATCATCTATGAGCCAGTAACACGTCTTATGTCTTAACAGATGTCTTATGTGACTGTTTCTGTTCTTTGCTATAGTGCAGCATTACAGTCTGTTGTTTTGCTCATTTTAGGTAGAAATTGCTCAGTTGTCCTTGTGCTTGCTAGAACAAGGGTTTTTTAAACTGGATTCGATTTCTCCTTTATGTATACTTGGAAGGCATGTGATAATGGGGAATCAGCCTTGTGTGGAAGCAACTCTAGTATGTTCCTAGGAAAGAGCCTTCCCAGGAAACTTATGCAAGCCATCTTAAGTTCCATAAAAGAAGGAGAGATATAAAAAGAATTTATGCAATAAGGAAGAGGGCAAGTTACAACTTCCGGCTTCCAGTGAGTTAATCACACAATAGCCTTTTAGAATTAAGCATTAAACTCAGTAGAAAAAAGTTTGTGCCCAGTGGTACTTTTAAGACCAATGAAGGTGCCACTGGACTCAAACTTTGTCCTGTTGTTTCAGACCAACAGGACTACCCACCTTAAACTCAGTTTGTTTTCTGGCACCAAACCTTAAGACAAAACATAAACCCTTATTACAGAGAAGCGATTATAGTGTAAGATAAATTTATTTGCAAAAAGATGGTCAAGTACAGTATCTAGGCAGAATCAACCCATGCTTTTCCATTGCATATAAAAATTTCATATGAAGGTATTGACGTACAGTACTATCCCATAGGCTGAAAGAGAGGCTAAGAAACCGTTGAATTATTTGCAATGTTCACACAATTTGCCACTCTAAAGACATACCCAAAGGAAACAAAATCAAACTGAAAACAACAACAAAAATATTGTTCAGTAATCCTGTTGTTATAGTGTCCCTTTTATACTGTTTAAAACAAAAGCAATAATATTCCTTTGGGCCAGGGCTGCTATAATCTACAGTTTGTGTCAAACAAAGGAGGCTCCGGTTTTCCTTGAAAAAAGAATCTCTCCTTTCACTGAACAAGTCACATGGTTACAAGGGCTGGGCGGGAATGGAATGGTAGCGAGGTATCTGTCACCACAAAATTACGTGATCGAGAACAGCTGCAAGACAATATTTAGGACACAGAAAGAAGGGGTAGTGGAGAGAATGGTAGTGTTCCAATTCCAAGATCTAAAGGGTTAGGTTCATTCTCTATACCTATGCTATATATACACACACTTCCATAGACACAGTTGTACAGAAGCAAGCTTTTAGCTGCTCGAACCACTAATTAGTGTCGGAGAGGGGAAAGGTTTGACATAGATATTTCCCATGGACAATGAAGGAACTCTAACGGACAATCCAGCATTAAGGATAACAGACACAAAACATTTCCAGCATTAAAATGAATGGGAATTCACCTGGTGGAGTACAAATTTTCCCCGGATCAATTATACTCACTTTTGTTAGCTTAAATGGTGATTGTGTTTCTTTTAAGAAAGGAGGATGGGCAATGATCCCTTGAGAGACATTTTGAAATGGGAAAGTACCCCCCTCCCAATAGGCAGGGGGTGCTGATGCCCAAGTATGTACCCATTTGAGCTTTGGTAAAAGCCCACAGGAACTGGGGGGGGGGGGGAGGAGTGTCCTAGATTGGGGCCACAGCCACCTAAGTCCCCCAAACAGCCAAAATGGATGGTGGAGATATGCCCAGCCCATGTTCCATAATGACCTCTCTTTCAAATGCAGCAAAACAAGAAGAAAATATCATTTAAAGTTAAGGCACAGCCCTGGGACCAAAGACCTGCAGCTTTTAATTTATATATTTATTTTTTAATATTTTTTCTCAACTCTTCCATAAACAAGCTCTAAGGTGACAGAGGATATATTACAGGGTGGGAGGAAGAATGTACAAAGGGATTAATGTATACACAATATTAATTCTCTTCTCACCAAGAGTTTCCAAATATAGCAACACCACCCAAGCAAGGATGATGTTATAATAAGAACTTATAATTTACAATTAACATTACAGTATATACATTACAATAAATACATGGTTGTAAACAGAGACAAACAAGACTTATTACAAGTAAGGTCATTTGGTGAGAAAAATATGCATGGCACAAATAAAAATAAATAAATAAATGCATTTTAAAAGAAGTGTCAAAAGCTTTCTGTAAAGTTCATTTCATTCAAGTTGTTTTTTTAAAAAAAAAACCGTTTGAATGTGATTTGTTCAACCTATATTGTCTGATCACAATTTTTTAAAGAATGACAGAAATTAAAAGGAAACACACAGCATAACTGAGTACAGTAACTTGCAAGCTAAAGTGTACTGTCAGACACAAGTTCAGATTCCACTCTTTCCTCTTCCCCCGGATACAGTACCCAACTCATTGCATTTTTTCTTATGGCAAAAAAACAAACAAACACAGAAAACATGTAAAGTCACTTTTTGACAGTATTGTTGTTTTAAAGCAGTGTGCAATGCTAAAGCACACTTTGGCAAAATAAAAAACAAAAGATTGTACAGTGCATTCGATCCCTGGCTCTAAAACTTATTGTGTTTTCTACAACTTGATTGTCCATGTGTATGGGTGTATTTTACACAATATGGTTGTATTTTCTTTACATCTCCATTTTTTAATGAAATTTTATCCTTATGATATGGTAAGCACACTTAACCAGATCCACCAACCTTTAAAATTTAAGCATATGGAAAATCCCATTATATCAAAGATTCCCATGCTTAAGTTAGTGTATGGGGCCAGAGCTCCATATGCTCTTGTTCACTCAAGCAAAAGTGCTCCCCACTTCATAGGATTAAGCCTTTAGTGCAGATAAAATACCCTTCCAGATCCATATTGGTTTTTTGGAATTGATATTGCTTTTTTCATTAAGATTCCAGGCACTCTTGGGGACTGAACAATGTTAAAATAGCAAAGGGAGAACATGAGTTTATGGGGATAGCAACACAGTGAAATTCTTTGATTCACTTCTCCAGCTAGTCCCCCCCCCCTTAAAGTCATTAAATGGTAGAGTAGACACATTAAAATGCATGTTTAAAAAAATCTCAAATGATCAGTCAGTTCTTTCATTAAAAAGCCAATAACTTACCAAAGCCATAACATTCCCTGATTCAGCAAAACTAAATTCTATTTCTGCTCAATTGTGTCAAAACATCCATGCAGCCTCTCCATTTAATGTCAGTGTGATACTGTTGGTTCACACTATATGCATTCGTATATG
This sequence comes from Heteronotia binoei, assembly GCF_032191835.1. NCBI lineage: Eukaryota > Metazoa > Chordata > Lepidosauria > Squamata > Gekkonidae > Heteronotia > Heteronotia binoei. The sequence continues at coordinate 145,642,199 of NC_083226.1, read as the reverse complement.
CTGAACAGCTGTTCTTTATATATGTTGGTCACTGCTCTAGGTGTACATGGGCAAGCAAATGCTCCATGTTGACACAGTTGCAGAAACAATGGGATGTATGACACATGGTCATGTGCATGGCAGTGCAAGCTGTACGTTGTAACCACAGCACAGTTGGGTGAGGATACTCCATGTCTCTCAGCACAGACATGGACCAGCATCTGAAGCCTGTCCCAGTATGCAGCTCCACCTATAGCAGTAGTTGCACAATAAAGCAACAACCCAGTGCAGTTAAGTGCAGTCAAACCTAATGACACCAATGGCTTTACCTGCAGCTAACTCTGTGTCGGATCAGGGCTTATGCCTTATTTGGCATATGTTTCTTTGGATCTGTCAGTTTTGTTTGACGATGAACTTCTCGCCCTCAGCATATCTGTTGATTTCTACCAAAAAAATCACTGATTGGATATTTCCCATAAGACTATGGTTGATATTAGTAAAATAAATTTAAAAACCTAAAGGAATTGGGATAATCAAGGTCAAAAGCTATGAAGCTGGATATTAAAAGACCTCAACTGAATATTGTTTATGTAACATCTGCTGGCCAAAACAGATTTAAGGGGACCAGATGGGGGTCAGGGACTGCTGGAAACAGCCTGAGATGCACATCAATAACTCCACATATACCTGGCCTAATTGTTTGTATAAGTACAGCCTGCAATGTCATGTTGTCACAGCACTCAGAACACCCCCATATGAGAATTTATTTGGTAGAACAGCAAGGCTATTAAGGATGTCTCATGCACAGCTAGTTATGGCTGAACAGGAATAATATCATTAGCAACAGATTTGCATTTACAGCAAGACAGACTCACATTCATACTGGCCACAGTCTTGCAAATCCTGATTTGAATTCATAAAGAGTTCCCCAACTTTTCATTATGAAGAGCTGTGAAAGAAGTTTAGTCTTTGGAAGCTGCTTCAAGATCCCACATCTACTGCCGCTACTGTCGTCACCTTCCAGAGTGTGGACTCTATTGCACCTACTGTAAGGAACCGAGTGCTAAATCCCCAGGGCTCCAGCCACCTACCATATGGACGCAACCTAAAGTCAAGGAAGCTGTTGTCATAGTGGTTGGCTAGATTTCGGAAACCATATTTTGGTTGAGCAGAGAAAGCCCACAGCAGTAAAGGCAGGGCCTGCAAGTCTAAGCCACCTCTGGTGGAGAAAGAGCTGATTGCAGATTTCGTATTGCTGCTCTTGGAAAATTATGATTTTTTTTTTTTAAAAGCCAGAAAATAATGCCAACACAGTGAAAGGGAGCTTCTGCAATTCAGAATGGAAGGGGGGGGGGAGGAGAAAATGAAAATGGTTTATGGATAGATGTTGTCATTGGTCTAGACAGCAATGGGTTATTCTAGAAGAGGTGAAATAATTGCTTATGAAAAATCTAAGTGCAAACAAATATAAAACTCGATTAATCCAGTGTAGCACGTATTTGTACTGAAAACTTGCAAGTTACTCTTTGGGGAGGGAAAAAAGAATCAGTGGCAGATGAAGTTCTGAGGGTGCTGCATTCTTTTTAAATATAATACCTCAATACATTTAATAATAAAAGTAAACTCTACAAAAAGATTTCCATTTTACATATTATACAAAATGCAGGCGTCAGTGCAACCCACTGAGCTACACTTTTTTTTTTTCAGTCATGTGTCAGGAAGACTTGAAATTAGAAAAGTACGCCATTTCCACAGCTTTATCTTCCTACTGGTAATAACAGATTCATGTTGTGTCCCATTATTTGAGTGCATTTATTTTCCACTAGAAACCTTGATTCACTCGCTGGCTACTTTCTTTAAATCCTGATGATGATTGCTACTAATTGCCTCTCTCATGAAATTAAAAGAGAACACAAAAAGAAAACCAAACACTAGCTCTGGGCCAGCCTTTACTCTTCTTGAAAACAGCTTGGAGTAGACACTCTCTCTAATTGTATCTGCCAAGTGGAACTCTCATTAAAACTGTTCTTTGCAGGTGTTCTCCTTTGCTCTCTGATGCCATGGAGATGAACAATTCTGGTTACAATATTCCTGAGTGCCAAACTGAGTAATCAAGGTCAGTTTTTGATCAACAAACATCTCTGGCAGATGACAGTGAGGCGTGACCATGGTTGTGCCGTGTGACATGCACTTTGGAAACCATTTTCTATTTTTTTAAAAAAGAGAAGAGAGGAGGACAGACAGAGAGCTATGAAGCTGCCACACTGTTACGTATCAGGAGAACGTTCTTCTTCTAGCACACAAGGTTCTGTCTGGCTCTCCTCCTCCTCTACTACTTCCTCTCCAACTTGTTCGTCCAGTGGAATTTCTGTGGATTCTGAGTCTTGGGTACAAAGTGTTTTGGAGTCACTACAGCTGGTATCTTCTTCCACCTGACTGCCACTGTCTTTTTCTGTGTCCGATTCACCATCTTCCTCCAGTGTTAGTTCAAACTGGAATTTGTCTGTTTGGCCCTGCCTACCCTCCTCTTGGTCATCTGGGGCAGGAGAAGGACTCTGAGGGATTGTGCTCTGGTACCATTCACGATTGTCCTCCAAGGTGTCTAAAATGTCCTGGGCATCTGGATGTACAAGGTCTGCCCAGGTCTCCCAGAGAGGATGAACAATGTAGTCTATAAATCCCACCTGTTGGAATGCAAAAGAAGGAAAAACTATTATCCCAAAGACTGAAGGAGTTAACGTTATCAGTTTGTCTAATGAAATTGACTGACTGGAAAACAAACTCAACAGAACCATCCTCTCTACTAAACACTATGCAGCAAAATGTCTGCAATGTAAATCACCAATTCCCACAAAAAATGCTTAACAACAGTATCTCTCAAATTCTTTTAGTACCTTTCTGTAAACCCTTAGTTTTTTAAAAAATGCAAGCATAACATGGAGCTAAAATTTCATCTGATGATGATATTGAATTTATACCTTGCCCTATACTCTGATTCTCAGAGTCTCAGACTGGCTTACAATATCCTTTACCTCCCCCCACAACAGACATCATGTAAGGTAGGTGGGACTGAGAGAGCTCTCCCAGAAGCTGCCCTTTCAAGGACATCTCTGCCAGAACTGTAGCTGACCCAAGGCCATTCCAGCAGCTGCAAGTGGAGGAGGGGGGAATCAAACCTGGTTCTCCCAGATAAGAGTCTGCACATTTAAACACTACACCAAACTGGCTCTCTCATTATTCCATGCCTTGAAGTGTCAGTGGGCTATAAATGCTTAGAAAGGTGGGCTATAAATGAATTAAATAAAATTATCTCATTACTCTCTATATTAAATAGATTACCTGTGATTTTTCTACTGATGCATTGTGCTTATCACACATGGGGCTTATCTCCATGCCCCTCTCTCTTTCTCGATCACCCTGACGAAAGAACTCTTCCATTATTCTATCTGTCCATTGCCGATACAGCTGGAGTGGCTTTGTTGGATTGCTTAGATCTGCACAGTGTACCATATTTTGTAGCACCTAAAATAAACAATATATATATTTATATATATATATATATTTCTCTCTAGAGAAACATTCATGTTATTCCACTGGAGACAAGACCCCCTTTTTTTCCATTTGCACATTTGGCAGGTGTGAAAACAGAATCTCAAAAATAGATGTAGTGCAAGGTTTATTCTGAACAGCAAAGGGATGATGTGTGGTGGTGTTTTTCACACTGACATTAATAGCCTCCCCATTATCTCACATCTCTAGTTTCTGCCTTTATTAAAAGGCCAAAAATGTTCTAAGTGCAAGACTGATCAGTTACAAGGAAATGTGGAAGTTAGGCCGTAGCAAAATTAATCAAGGTTAACACCAACTTGGCCAAGCTCAAGTTTAGGAAAATAATCCAGTGACTGGCAGAATGTTTATTTAAGATGCAGTGATTGTACATAAATGCTACTCAGAAGAGATAGTCATCCATCATAGGAAATGTGGATAGCCTAAACACACATGTTACTGGAAGATATATGACAAGAGGAATGGAGGGATTTGAGTTTGTGGCATCTTACCTGGATCCTGTCTGAATAGTTATCAAGAAGCAGAACTCCAGAGCTAGTTACTTTCTTCGTTTCAACCATTGTTTTCAGGTCCGCCAACAGGTTCATATGTTTAGACATATCTGTAGCCAGCACCTTGGAAGAGGAGAGAAAGCAATGGGAGGGGGGTCACTCACTGTCAACATGGGATGGTGTGGAGTTAGGATCTGTTGCAGACAGAAGCAACAGACATGCTAAAATATCTAAAATCTACTGAGATGGCCATTGTACAAAGCTTTGTGAAGACAGAAATTCTCTGAGCATGCCGTACACCCTAAGAACTTCATAATTGGCAACCTGAATTGTGCAGACTGCACCAGCCCCCAACTTAAGATGCAAAGGGATCAAGTGTTCTTACAAATCACTCCAAGATCACCTACCAGAAATCTATAGCTGCCTTAGTTAAAAGTGGGTAAAACAGAATGCTTCTGAAATAGCCCTCTCTGTTCCATTTCTATCTTGGGTTTTAAACACTATACCAAGTACCTTAAAAAAAATTACCTACAGCTACAGTTTATATTTGCATGGAGTTCAAAAATAAGAAAAAAGGTTTAAATGGCAACTCACAATGTCAATAACCATTTTCCTCAATGATTGCCTCTGCTTTTTTGTCAGATTCTGGAAAATGTCACAGTTCTCCTCCTGCAGTAACTTGAATCCCACGGCTAAATGATGGTTTTCCAGGACCGAGGAATCATTGTACATCAAAGCGAGTTCAGAGTCTGCAAGATAGTTACAAGACAGAACATGAAGGAAATCTGTGGCCCTTCCCCTACAAGTTATTTCCAACTTATTGCATTTGTCAGTTATTTGTCAGATATCCAGAAAGCAAAATCTATAGTTTTAGTTTTTAGAACAGCACAATGCAAATAAAGGAGTCTCCTGAGGTATGTGTCAAATGGCAAAACAAAACAGGATTGGGTTATGCAGCAGGCAACAATTTCCCAATAAACCTTCCTTCGTCTACAATTGCCTTCTCCTCTCTCCAGAAAAAAAGCCTTCCAAGAGCAAGAAGAACAAAATTAACAAATTAAAGCTAACCAGTGTCAAATGAAGGCTATCTTTGCTTACTGCACATAAATCTGCAAACACATTACAAAACCTTTGCCAAGCACACTTTCTTGCAGGTACATCTTGTCAGGTGGGAGCTCCTCTCTCTTCTTCTGGTACTGATATAGTTAAGTGACACAGTCAGGAACAGAGAACTTTGAGGAGCTAGCAACAGAACGATAACTAATTCTTTGTTAACCTATGCTGGCAGTTCCTCTCCTTCAGTTTCTCCCTTCCACTGGCATCTGATTTTTTTTCACACACTTAATCCAACTGACCATCTACTGCAGATTGGACATTTAAGACAAGAGAGGATTTATGTACCCTTTTGAGTGGGTCTTTTCTTAGCTTGTCCTAAAGAATGTACCTAGCTTACTGCTGCTCAGTAAGTACTACAGAGAGAAGTTCTTTGCTGCACACATGAAATCTCTGTAAAGGGAAGTGCATGTTCCAAACAGTCTATATAGGATCAAGAAATCTGTACATCATCTTGGAATAGCCTTGGTAGGAAACACAGGGCAGCTGCCCTATGAGGCCTAATGAGGCCATCAGCTGCATGTAGGCAAACACACATACCATCTTCTAAATCCTTCTGGATGCCTTTGGATGTAAGATGTAGAAAAGTGTCTATTTTATGGGGAATGAGACAGTTTTCATGTAACGGTACTTGTCATCTGCTGACATTAATTTCTGTTTATTACGCTTCCCATATCCTAGAGCTAGCTGTTCCTTACTCTGCTCTACTAGCTGTTCTTGTGTTGAATCTTATTTCTTTTAGTTCCCCCATAAAAATCCCTGTGGCTCAAAAAGATCTGCAAGCAGAAGCCTCTTGTATTTATATTTCAGAAACCTTATCAGCTATTCTCCTGCATCTCACTCTCCTGTACCAAACACGTGAGTCAAAAATTCCTGCCTCTTGCTCGTTCCCTCCCAAGGCATATGAGAGATGCAGCACAGGAAGGAGAAAGACCGCATTCACGAAAAAGATCACAATAGCATTGGATAGGTTTGAGCATCCAACAAACAACAAAAAAAACCCTGTCTTTTTCTTAAAAGAAAGAAACCTCCAACAATGAATGACTAATTCACAAAAAGCTTTTAGATGTCTGTATTTTGAAGAATTCTTCTAGATGATGGGAACATGAGAGATTTTTCTACTTCTAATCATTATCCAGTTGTCGTGATGTGACAAGGTGCCTATCACATTTAGGTAAGAATATGTACAGATGATTTTTTAGACCAATTAAGTGAGTTGTACATACTACTTTATAAAAAGAGGCTTCCTAAGGCTGGTAATAGCTCCTTTGCAACATACACCGGGGTGGGGGGGGGACTGATCAACTGACCAGAAGGTATGGATGTGAGAACTTTAATGCAGCTTTTTAGAAGATGAGGATATTGGATTTATATCTTGCCCTTCACTCTGAATCTCAGAGCGGCTCACAATCTCCTTTATCTTCCTTCCCCGCAACAGACACCCTGTGAGGTGGGTGGGGCTGAGAGAGCTCTCCCAGAAGCTGCCCTTTCAAGGACAACCTCTGCCAGAGCTATGGCTGACCCAAGGCCATTCCAGCAGCTGCAAGTGGAGGAGCGGGGAATCAAACCCGGTTCTCCCAGATAAGAGTGCACGCACTTAACCACTACACCAAACTGGCTCTCTAGCAGGAATCACTTCCAATTCTGCAGCCATATCCCCTAGCTCTAGACCCACTCATCACCACTTGGAGCATGAAAGGATATCAAGTAACAAAGCTAGATATTGTGGTCAAGTGAAAGGTGAGCTCTGGCCACAATCACAATCCTATCAACTCTCCCCCCTCCCCCCCCAAAAAAGGTACATTGGGACATGCATTCTGAGAGTTTAGTCTTTAGGCCAAACAGCTTTAAGATCTGTTAACATCTGTATATTGTAAAACAAGCTCCTGTTCTACTGTTTTGTACTGTCCAAATCTTGAGGTTTACTTTTGTTCAAGTAAATGTTTCTAAAAACAAACTGAGCAAGGCCAAGATTCTTATCACCCTGCTCATTTGTATCTGTCACTGAATGCAAAGTTCAGCTCAACCCTTGCTGATATACCCATCACCCTAAACAGCAGCTCCTGCCAAAATAATACCTTGTAACGTTGCCATGAAAGGCCAGATGTTTGTGTTCACCATCCTAAGCCTCTATATGACAATTGGGTCTCCCCTCACATTTTTTCTTTTTAAAAGTCTACTTAGTTGCTGGATTTTAAATTCTTTCCCCCTGCTCTTCTTTTCTGTTTTATTTTAAAAATTAAAAAATAAAAAACCTGACAAGTCATCAGGAGTTGTGCCGCAGGATGCACAATTCCCACTTTTACCAAAACGAAAAGAGAAATGCAATTCTCTCCCTTATTTGCTCTCATTTCTGACAGCTCAGTGCTACCCAAGTGGGCTTCAGCCATTCATCTTCACAAACAGTGTCCTAGGCTGCTGCCTTCACTGAACCACAATCAGCTTCTACCCATCTGTTGCACATCATCCTGACAACATCCCTACAGGCTGTTTGAACCTCAGTGGAAAGGCGAACTCATTCAGATTCCATCATCATGCAACCCTCAGCCCTCCAACAGCTAATTAGGAGCACAACTACAATTACAATGGCAATCATGGGTTCCCAAACATGTCTGTGCCACGGTAGCATGAATATAGGGCTGAGTGTGCGAGTGGCATTCCTTAGGGATAATCAAAGCAAGGTTGGTTTTGTGTGTGTGTACATGTGCTTTTCTACCGCTCCCTGCATGGTTCTCTCTCACTGGGCTTATTGTTGTATTGAAACATTGGGGAAAGGGGTAGAAACAGGTAAAAAACAACCTGCCGGGCAGAACCAGCAGCTAGGGAAAGGGTTAAATATCCCTCTGCCTGCCAGGTCACCCCTGCAAATCACAGTTGCCCTTAAATTATCCTTACAAGGCAGACACAAGTTTGGGAGCTATATATTTGCTTCTATAGCTACAAAATCCTTTCCAGCTCTAGCCAGATGTGTTTTTGCAAGGAACCAAATCGCCGACACCAGCATTAAGGTTTGTAACAAAATCTGAAAAACAGCTGCAGCCACCTGTGATTCTCAGCTAGATGAGATCTGAACTAGTAACTGAAAATATCAAGGGTTTTTATATACCAGTTGCTTTGAATTCATCAGCATATACAATCATTAAAAAACAAACAGTATTCCAGATGAGAGAACAAAGAGGATTTCCAAGATTCATAAGTCCTAAGTTAACAAAATTGTCCCAGCATTTTGTACATTATGTGCTATCATGCTTCTGTCATAAAGCAATGATACTGTGAAGTGTTACAAGGAAGAGGCTGGTTACATCACCCTCATTTTCAACAGTTTAACATATTTCGTGACATTCTGTGTTCAGCTTTTGTCCCTGTGGGGGTTGCAGAGGTGCCTTTGGTATCATAACGCAGCTTGGAAAACTCTGACATTCCCACCCCTCCTCCTTTCAGATGAATCATCAAATTACATTCCACTAGAAGGTAGCCCAAGGGCTATTAAAGTACACAAAAATAGATTCAGATAAGGGACGGGCTGAGACGAATCAAATAGCACGGCGGGGGTGGGGGGAACCCAGCCTCAAATCTGGAGTTTCTTCTTTAAGCAACACTGTTGTGCTGAGTCCTGGCACTGTACAGTAGCTCTGAAGGAACAAAGAGTGCTCATGTTCACCAGAAGGGGTGAATATACATCGCCTAGTCCTCAAAGTGGTGGACAGCCTGGAAATGGGGTATACCATTTAGACTGCAAGTGGGGGCTCCCATGATAGTGCTTGGCATAACAATACATATTATGGGCTGAGTAGACTGTACTGTAGGGGAACAGTGTATCACGATGGTCGTCCTGCTTACACTGTTCTCTTCCAAACCCCCCCCCCCTTCTTCCCCTTTAATCTCATTTAGTTTTTCACCAAATCACTTTTGTTTTCAAGAAAGTTGTCCAACTGCACAAATGGCAGCATTATTTGATTCAAAATCTTAGGGAGTTCTTTGAAATGGAAACAACAAAAGGAGACTTAAGGAATTGAGATCATACCAAGATCATGGTTTCTCCATTGTATCTTGCAAGTTAGCTGTTACAGCCATTATCACATTCTCAGCTGACCCCAGGGAAGATGAAGAAACCCTGAACCAGTGTCTGCAGGCAGTTTTGGAGAGGATGCAGACTAATTAACTGAAGTTTAATTCTGACAAAAGTGCTACTGGTGGACAGAAGGTCTGACCCAAAATTTAAGGTGTCACCTGTTCTGCATGGGGCTCTGCTCCCCTTGAAGGAACAGCTCTGTGGTCTGGGGTTACCTTTGCACAGGACTACTACTAGATAAGCAGGTGGCAGCTGTGGCCACGAGTGCCTTTTACCAGCTTTGGCTAGTTAGCCAGCTGCAGCCTTTCCTGGACAAAAAAGATCTGACCACTGTGGTAAATGCCCTGGTTACATCTAGATTAGATTACTACAATACACTCTACATGGGGCTGCCTTTGAAAAGTATTTGGAAGCTTCAGTTCATACAGAACACTGCAGCCAGGATGCTGACTAGAGTGGGTTGTAGGGACCGTATCACTCCAGTCTTGGCTCACCTACACTGGCCTCCTATTTGTTTTCAGCCACAATTCAAGGAGTTGGTCTTGACCTTCAAAGCCCTGTGTGGTTGGGGTCCAACATACCTGAAAGACCACCTAATCCCTTATTACAAGTCAATTTTCGGTGTCCCTGCCTTCTGAGATTAGGCATGTGGCAGCCTGGCAAAGGGCTCTCACAGTCATAGCTCTGAAGCTCTGGAACTCTCTTCCTGGGGGTGAGGTGAGATTCTTCTATCCCCTTCTGTTGCCATCTTCCACCAGTGGGTGAAGACCTTTTTGTTTCATTTGGAGTTTTTCTCAATAATCCCTTCCTCCTAACCAATTCTTATCTTTTGAACATATTTTAATTGTTTTATATGTACTTAGCTCTGTTTTTAACCCTTTTTAAAGCTCTTTTAAGGAGGTATGTTTGGGAGGGGGTTTATGTTACTAGTTTCATAATTTCATCACATATGTTTTGAATTGCTACCCATTTTGGTGGCCCTTTTAAGGGCAGAATGGTGGGATATAAATTTTGTAAACAATAAATAAAAGTATGAGAAAAGGACAGAGAGCAAAACAGGATACAGAAACACAGGAAAGACTTCCATGCAAGGTTGCTGTACCCACAGGGTAGCCCTACTGCTCATAACATGTTTGTAGGTGTGCAAATTTCAAGACGTGGAGTGACTGGAGCTGAATAGGAAACTCATTTTTTTCACTTCCTTAAGCCCCATTTTGATAAGGGCATGGGACTGGAGAAAGAGATATATGTCTGTTTCCTGCATGCACTGCTTTTAAAATGCCAAACAAAAAGATTGTCAAGTGTTAGCAAGAACAAATCCCACTTACTTGTGTTGATAAGAAATTGGTTTGAAACCCCAGGGTGATCAACATCATGTATTGCACTGGCAAAAATGGCAGCCAGAATCTCTAGGTCTGTGAAAACCGCCTGGGGGAGGAAGAATGAATTACATTACTAAACAGAGAAAATATTTTTTGTTAGAAGTGCACTTCCCCATTTGAGTTCTGATCTGCAGAAGTGCCAAAACACAATAAAGAGTCTCTTAGTTGTTACCCATTTTTACAAAAACCAATTTAAACCCAAGCTTATGAAACAATTTGGATAACTACTTGCCAGATATTTGGAAGTTTTCACAATTTCTGTCTATCCACTAATTTCATTTTTTAAAATATCCAAGTGACTGAGAAGCCAGCATGGTGCACAGTTTGAAACCACACTGCCAAAATTTAAGTCTCAAAATGAATATGCCTCCCCATCTACAAATTAGCTGTTTTGAGAATTTTAGTCTAACTGGAAACAAATTTTAAACACTGGAATTAGAAATGAATGCTTGCAGTACAGGAAAATGTCACACTGCTCTGGAATGCCAGTAATACACTTCATCCAAAGCATTTATTTCCTGATACAGCTGCTCTTCAGTTTGTGCTTTAAACCTAAATGATATATACATTTATAATGTATGCTGCAATGCAACATGGTATTAACTGAGCTTTTACTAAGCAGCAGCTGTCCTTCCTAAGTGAAGAAGAGAAGTCCCATTTAATTTAACTTCTTCTAAATATACAGTCAGGTACTGCCTATAAATACAGTCAGGTACTGTACAATACAGAGTTACTCAAGCTTACCCCTTCAGTTCAAATATACTGGGGTAACTTTTACATAGAATTAAACTGTGAATTCCATCAATATGAATTCTCTCATTCAGCAATTGTTGCCTTATTACTGCTTGCCCAGATACCACCCAGTTTAAAATGGTGGCATATGATTTTGCTTCTGTTCATGGACCAGCCATTTTTAAAACAAAGCGGTCACAAGATTCAAATCACTGAATCTAAGAACAAACCAGTGCAGAATCTCTACTTGAATATTTTATGATAAAACCTGACTATCAGATACTTACTTTACAGGCAAGCAAGCTAATACAATTGGGTCAAATAGAGAAGAATTTATGGATAGACTTTTTATTTTGCTGTATTATTTTGTTATATTAAAAAAGAGAAGATACATCCTGCAAACAGCCAGTATACTGAAGAGAGTGATGCTGAAGATAACAGGTTTCCTAAACAGTATCACAGGAACATTCCAGAACACTACAAAACAAGCACGAATGCTTAAGTCCTTGAAAGTGCAACATTTCATGCTTGTCTATTATAAGTCTGTGTCTCTACATTGTGGATTTACCTCCAAAGCAGGGGTTGACAACAGCACATGTGTGGACTGCACAACATCTGCAGCATGTATATTGTTATGATATGCCACATCTGCATGGTAATGATCCTCCAATGTCATCAAGTATGTTATTAACATGTCTGGTGGAATTTTGAATGTTTTTAACAACTCCCGTTCCTGCAGTTAAGACAAGGAAAGAAAGCTGCTGTTACAAGACATTGAAGGGCTGAAGGAGAAGGAAAATGGAAAGCTGCCTGTTTGTTGAACTTACCTGAAAAATGGTGTACATGATGACTGTCAAAGGTCGGTTCCCAGATAATTCAGCTACTTTGAACACCTGAAGGCCCCATTTGTTTACATCTTCTAGTTCCTAATAGGGAATCAAACATCAGAAAATGGAATCTAAAACTCAGTCTTCCACTGCGTGACTAGCAATGTTCCTTCTAAGATGAGTTAATGTGAGCTAGCTCACAGTGTTTTAGCCTCCGGCTCACACATTTTTGTTGTAGCTCAGGAAAAATTGCCCCAGGGCAAACTAATCTATGCAGGAGCTCACAACTTTAATGCCAGTGACTCAAGGAGTAGAATATTTGCTTACAAGACTCCACATTTAGAGGGAGTATTGGTGACTATGTGGAAACAACAACACTGGATTGCTGCTACAAACCAAAAGTTTAACTTTTCAGCAAATGATTTTCTAGACTTTAAAAAGGGAGGCAGTGTCTTGCGTGAGAGAACTGTGCAATGTATTTTGTATGAACTGGATGGAGCGTTTTTGCTATAATTACCATCAGGAATAGAGACAAATGAGAACCTTCAGAGATTCTGCAATCTTTTCATTTTTAATGTTTGCTCATAGCACTGTGGGAAAACCAAAGGAGAGAAAACTCTAACCAAGCCTTTCTTTTGGTGAATGAACATATAATCTAATCAGCTGTTGAAATCCAGCTGGTGCAGAAGGTGACCAGCATGCACCCTGAGTGCATACCCTTTTTTAGTTTACTTTTCCACTACTGTGGCTCCATAGTTTAAAAGGTGCACAGCCAGTTAGACATTAGCACTGCTCTTACCTTGGCTAGAATCTCTTCTTGGTCAGTTTTAACTCCAAATTTGGGGATGCTGGAATTGGTTAAACTGGAACTGTGCATGAGTTTTTTCACTCCACTGATCTGAGACATAGGCCGTTTCTTCTTTTCTTTCTCTTTCTGTGTTGGGGATGGGATTTCCACTTCATGCTGTTTGTCTTTAAAAGGGGGGGAAAAGAAAATCTGTGTGTATACTAGAACTGCCTTGTAAAACAAAACAAATCCAGTACCAAACCTAACCACAGACTTTTCAATTTCATAAAATGTCTCCATTTGCAAAGTACAGACTTAAGGGGGGACACAACCAAAAACCAACATACTGCAAGAAATAGGAAAACATGAACCTGGCTTGTATCAAAATCAGACCATTGATTCAGCTCGATGGATATTCTATTTTGACTGGCAGTGATCCTCCATGGTTTCAGGGGTTTTTCCCAATACAAAGATCCTTTTAATTGAAGACAGTAGGAGGTAACACCTGGATTCATCTTTATGCAAAATCCTACTGGGAAAACAGTGCTCCGATCCAAGCGCACATTCACCATGGCCTTAAACAAATCTTTCTAATTATTATGTAAAACAAGACAAGAGCTCTACTAAGATGTGTTTTTCATACGTCAAAGGGACATGTTGGATAAATCCGGGCTTTGCTTGGCTATGAGCCTCCTATGCCAGCAGTTCAGATGAGCTTGGTTTTTCAACCCTTTTCCCCTAACCATCTGGGGAATCTCCTGGTGTCACCATGAATAGAGCAAAATAATGTCTGGACAGGATGCTGGCAGAGGAAGCTGCCTCGAGATCTTTATACCAATCACTTGTGGTTGAAAATCTGTCACATGATATGATCAGGCATTTACCTATTAATTTCACATGGATAAATGATGGGAAAAACAATTCACCTCAGGCTTTCAAGTTTGCCTCTGAAGATGCAGTGATGCATGCTTGCTCATGTGTCCTTCAAAGATGTAAAAGCAAGTGATTTTTAGGGGATAACATCCCTTCAAAACCTTGTGTTTAGCTTCACCCCCCTCCCGTACAAACAAAAACATGAATTATCTAGAATATTTGAGAAAACTAAACATTTATATGTTCCAGTTAATGGTCCTCTTTAGTGAAAAAGAATGGCGCCGTAACTAGACCACAGCTCTATTTTGCTTCTTCTGCTTCGTGGGCTGTTGTTTTTTTAAAACCTTTAGAAGGGGCTAGTACTCACTGGAAACAGCAGTGAATTCTGATCAGATCACTGCAAACAAGAGAAAATGTCACCAAGCATCAGCCTGAGGCATTCGGCCCCCTCCCTTCTTACCCCCCTTCCCTCTGTTCACCAATTAAATACAACTAGGAGAAAGGAAAAGCACTTGACTGGCTACAAACCAGTAGAGGCAGAAGAATAAAGACTCATGTGCATGCCTTGATATTTATGGCTTCAGTCATATGCACAAAGTTTAGGACCATCAAAGGGGAAGATTATAAACCAAGTTGTCAGATGAACTCAAGTGAAAGGAAGTGTCTGTCCAGAAGATTTTAGATATGCCAGGGAATTCCATGGGATTCCCTAGGGTTTTGTTCCAAGTGAACAGTTAACATTATCAGTGCTGAGTGCATTACTGCAAGCTGAAAATTTACCCCTCCCCAGATATTACTGCTTCAGTGAGGGTTATACATCTATTTCTTCAATCATATGGAATCCCTTTCCTAGAGGAAACAAGAGTATTCTACTGAAATCAGGAAATGAATGAAAGATGACCCAGAACTGCTGGGCTTCCTCTGTGAGGAAATAACTAGCAACTTTTTAGAGAAGTATAATAAACTGACAAAGAGAGGCAATGTTCATGAGGCTTTATGAGGGACATGGAATTTTTTGTCAGACAATGGGGAAGGCCAAGACATGAGTAACTGAAAGATGCCTACTTCAAAATATACCTACCCATAATAAGGTCTTGTTTCAAGGCCATAATAAGGTCTTGTTTCAAGGCCACACTTTTATATGTGTGGCTATGACTGGTAGGGTCTTCTTGGTTGTAACACCCTGATTTTGAAATGTTCTGTCTATGAGCATCTACTTCCTCTGAGCCTGTCAAATGTCTGCCATCCAGTAAATGCATGTTTTTTGGCCAAGGTCTTTTGAATTTTATAGTGACACGATTTTGGTTGTTCATTCTGCAGTTGTTTTGGTTTTTATTCTCATCTGCCTTTTTACTGCAGTGCTAACAGGTTTTAATATGTTGTTTCCCCTGCTGGGGGTGTACTGGGGATGGCAATGGCAAACCACCCCGTAAAAAGTCTGCCGTGAAAACACTGTGAAAGCGTCACCCCAGAGTCAGAAATGACTGGTGCTTGCACAGGGGACCTTTCCTTTCCTTCCCCTGCTGCATCATTAACCAGTCTTATTTATTGCAGTGCTGGGGTTTTACTTGCTTATTAAAAAGATATTTGTTTTTTGGATAGGTTATTTATGGAGTTGTTGTTAGCTGCCTCAGTAATAAGTTGAGTGAGTGCAGGCAACTAATGTCTTTAAGTTGCTCTTCAATTTGCATTGGAAGGAGGCTCGAGTCTTATGTGGCCATTTGGTTTAGATTTTCACCCTCTTAAGGGCTTCTAAGTCCAATTAAAACTATTTGATTCTACAACAGATCTCTATGTCACTTGACACCAGCATGAGGCCTTTGTCTTCCTGCTTGCTGAGGAGGACATATTACAGGATGAGAACACAATGTATTTCCTTCTCTCCTCCCCCCACAACCATGGAAACACTGATAGAGAAGTCTCAGTTTCTTCAGTAAGTGGGAACAAGAAGATTCTTCTAAGTAGGTCATCTCCACAGGCAATTCTATTCCAGCTTTTTCAAAGTTTCTTAAACTAGGGTGATAACTTTCCTGCCAGGATTCATAAAATTCAGTTTTCCAATGGCTGAGTAAGTAAATAGAGGGTTGGGGATTTTGAGAGATTAATTTCAGCTGGATATATAACTAGGATAAAAGGTCTTGCTTTACAATTTAGAATCAATAGCTTAAGCTGCGTTCTAGCAAGTTTTTATACAGAAAAGCATGACAGCCTGGGATCTGACTATAATTAATAGCTAATTAATCCCCTGAACTGGCTGAAAAAACTGCTAGCACTCTGATTCTGTGAGCATCAAGTCATAACATTTGAGCACTGTGTCCACACTGGCTCTAGAGCAGAACTTGTATAACTGTTAAGGGTTCTGCCAGCACAAAATGGCCATGCATTCCTCTTGTTCTTGCCTGGTATAATGATGTCACAATAATGTATGAGGCAGCACTCAATTCAATACTCAGGTTTTCAGTCATCAAGATATTCCTTGAGCAAATACATCTTCTCTGTGTGTGTGTGCATACATGCAAGTGTACATTTCTGTGATGCAAGCCATGTTGGATGTGGTGGATGGGAGTTTGTCTTTGCCAAGTACTGAATGCTAAATTAATTGCAGTGGCATAAATCAGGGATCCCCTACATATTATTGCTTGTCTGCAGTAGCATTGTATGATATGCACTAGTCTATGCTTCTTTATCAATCCACCCACCCACCTACATAACACTTCACAGTTCCGAGATTATATTTTAGATTTATTGACACCATCATCAGGTTTTTCTAAGTCCCTCATAATATGTTCTTGGGGCTGAAAGTATTTTCCAGATAGTAGCCTATTCAGTCCATTGGGTTTATCAATCTTTGCATCAGCACCAGATGACAATAGACCACCATGGTGTGCCAGAAGATTGTGGCCAGAAGACACCCTGTGAGGTGGGTGGAGCTGAGAGGACTCTTACAGCAGCTGTCCTTTCAAGGACAACCTCTGCCGGAGCTACGGCTGACTCAAGGCCATTCCAGCAGCTGCAAGTGGAGGAGTGGGGAATCAAACCTGGTACTCCCAGATAGGAGTCCGCACACTTAACCACTACACCAAACAATATCAAGGGAAAATCTTGACTTCTATGCACTATTTGTTGGCTCTCTGAGGCAATTCATTGGCTGCTGTGTGAAACAAGATGCTGGACTTCAGGGACTACTGGTCTGATCCAGCAGGACTTTTCATATGTTCTTCTGTTATATTATTCTTCATGGATGCCCTCCCCCCGACCCTGCCATATCTATGTGAGATCAGGCTGAGTGCTTGGCAGATCAAGGTTACTCGGGGAACTTCATGGCTGAGAAGGATATCACTCCTAGTCCAACACTCTAAACACTACACTATACTGACATGTATTAAAGACTAAAACATATCTGGAGAACCAAATGTCTGTGTTAATCAGGATGGCGTGTTGATGATGGGATTGCACCATATACTTGTGCGTAACCATACAACACGTCGTAAAAAGCAGAGATAACTGGGAGGGTGGAGGGTGGTGGTGGTCTGTCCAGAGGAACACAAATGGGCCACACTGAATGTAAAGGAAAAATTCATGTTGTAAAACCAAAGGCAAGCACTGCATTTAAACCAACCATGATTTATATGAATATGCACAAAACATTATTCTTCAGCAAAGATATGCAATGCTAGAACCTTTCCATCTGGATGTTGATGGTGGGCGTTGGAAGAGAAAACACATGGGAAAAGCACAAGCAGTACCAGTTTCCAAAGCCATCTGCTTACCCAAAAATGTGTTGGATATATATTCTGAGACCTGATTGCCCGATCGGCTCATTTCAGATAAGTGGGTTAGCTCCCGATTGAGCATTCTTTTAAACTGCAAAGGAAAAAAGAAAAAAATAGGATGCGTCAGTGACATGAACCTTGGGCATGAAAAAGTTCAAGATTCCTTTTATAGAGGCTTCATTCTGAAAACTGTTTTGACTCAATAGAATAATAGAAGATAGAATCCCATTTCCATGGCAGGGAGAGAATCTCAAAGATAGGCATCATCAAATATAATAATCTACTCAACATGATATAAATATATGTGGAAAACTAATTGTGGCCCTGAGTACGGATTAATTCAACTACTTTGCTTCTTCAGATGCATACGTAGGAGAGAAATTGACTCCTATTTAATTTACAACACACATACCACATCCCACCTTTGTTTCTTTTTTTTCAAATGATGTATAAATACATTGCAGCACGCTATCATCGAATCTGAAAATGTTCAGCTCTCTTGAACAATTTTCAGCATCCTTGTAGGTAAGGATTAAAGAAAGGTCAAAAGCAATTCCCCGCTCTCTGAAAGTACATCTGTCTCTCTAACTGGGGTGGTGGTGGTGGTACCCAATTTACTAAAATTTGATCCAACTGTCATGGGAGCCTGAGTGCTATAATTTTGTTTACGGATAGACTTTTTAAAATGCACCTTGAGAACAGCAACAACACATTTTGAATAGTACTGTGAAATCAGAGATGATGCAGGCCTTTCTAATTGTCAAGTGGGCTGGATCCAGACCAAATGGGCCATTTTCGTCTATTCTACCATTCCCCCTCATGTCATTCCCGTGAGTTCCTCGTCTCCCCTTCCTTGGAGCAGCATTTCTTGGAGATGAGAGGGCTGCAGTGGGATGGTTAAACTGAAAAGTCCCATTCTACTACAGGATCCAATCCTGTGTTTCCAATTAATGTGGGTACATTGTTGCACCTTACTCTTGTGCTACATATTTATCACCCCGTGTGCCCCTTTTGTGGCACAATACCAGATTTCTTGCACTGGCAAGAATTTTCACAAGAGCATGCATTTATTTGAAATAATCATCTTTGGGGAGTGAGATTTATACAGTGGCAACAATGGCCCTTATTGCAGTTGGAGGGAAACTCTGTTATCACTCCTAGCTAATGCAAACACAGCATTCTAGTTGAAAGCTGCAGGCTGCAAGAAACTCAGTATGGAGCGTTGCAAGAGTCCAGTAGCAATGCTACCCAAAGATGTCCCTTTCACAAGTCTCTTCTGGTCTGAAACAGCTGCATCAATGGTTGCTTCTAGTTTTATGGTGGGGGGGTCAGGTTTGAGAACAATTTTCAGCGACTCAGCAAAGGAACAGGGGACAGGAATCTAATACTGAATTCCGCAAGGCATGTTGAAAGAGCAAAGAAGTACGTTTTAAAGTGATAGTTTACTAGAACAAGCCAGTCAGCCACCATGCTTCACACAACTTGATTTCCATCTTATTGTAAAAACCTCTCATATAACATAAAACAGCATCTCCCTATTTTCAAGCACAAGGCTTAAAACAGCTCTCCAGTAGGTTTATGACAGGAATATAAAAGCTGCACTGATCAGAGTGCTCCAGTGGCATTTCTAATGCCTCTCCTGCCCTCATTCTTCCATCCCAAGAACAATGAGAAATATAAAAAAAATAGCATGAGAGAAATGCAAAGGCAGTTCAAGCCTTGTGAAAAAAATATCATGTGAAAACAGTCTGATGAACACTATGCAGTTTTTTTAAAAAAAATCCTCACTCTTCCCTTTGCACTCACATGGGGGGAAAGGGCTATGAAATATGTGCGCATTCACAACTCAGCTCATATCTGATGCTTTCAGTGTCCTTCATTCTGCTTCCTTCATACCTTGCAACAAAAGCCTTTGGGAGGGAAGCAAAGTCTACTTGTTTTAGCTGCCACAGTTATTTGGTACGTATCACATTCACACATAGTTATGTGTGCGTGTATGTATAAGCCTTGGCTGAAGTGTGTCCCCAGATGAACTAAGAGGGGGGGGGGGGGAATAGAACAGGAGACTCTGCCACTGTTTTTTCCAGCACAGGCAGTCCCACTTGCACTGGGACAATTTAGGGAAAGCAAGGGAAAAACAACCTTTCATCCTCCCCAAGCCCCTGAACTGAAACAGGAATGCGTATGCTCCACTGTATGAGGAACACTGGCACTAACCCTGAAGTGCTGACATTGCCCTGGGGGAGGGGGCAGAGGGAGGAGCTGACTGAGTTGGCTGAGGAATCAAGCACCACTTGGGTTCCTTTTCTGACATAGAAAGGAGCCGGAAACTTCTGCTCATGTGTGCTGGTTCAAGGGTGAAGAAAGCCCCCCCCCCCTCAAAGTGGTATGCATTAGAAAATATATGTATTTGCTTGGCACATTTTTATTCTGCTCTTCCTCCAAGGAGCTCATGGTGGCAAAGATCATTCTCCTTGCTTCCATTTTATCTTCACAACAACCGCACAAGGTGGGCTAGACTAACAGAGAGTGGCCCGCCCAAGGCCCATCAGTGAGCTTCATGGAAGAATGGGGATGGGAACCTGGGCCTTCAAGATCCTAGGCCAACACTCTAACTACTACACCACACTGGCTCATCTTGCAAATTATCAGGTTTCTTACATTTGCTTAATAGGCTGCTTATCACATGCCCCCCTTGCCACATGCAACACATAATTTAAACTAATAAACTACCTTTTATTTTTACCCCAAAACCACAAAGGTAAGCGCCCTATGGTGTCCCTTCTTTGGGGAAGCAGCACAGCAAGATCCTTGATTATTCATATCAGGGTCTAGGAGACAACTGCTGGTGCTGAGATTCTATTAGGTCACAGGCAGAAAAGAAACCGCTCTATGACCTCATGCTTGCCACTAAGTTACCAATACCTGCTAGTCTCAAGTCTATTAGAGCAGCGGTCCCCAGCCTTTTTAGCACCAGGGACCAGTTTTGTGGAAGACAATTTTGCCACAGACTGGGGTGTGTGTGTGTGTGTGATGGTTTTGGGATGATGCAATTGTGCGCTTTATTTCTATTAGTTTGATGTGGTGGTTAAGTGTGCAAACTCTTATCTGGGAGAACCAGGTTTGATTCCCCAGTTCTCCACTTGCAGTTGCTGGAATGGCCTTGAGTCAGCCATAGCTCTCGCAGAGTTGTCCTTGAAAGGGCAGCTGCTGTGAGAGTCCTCTCAGCACCACCCACGTCACAGGTGTCTGTTGTGGGGGAGGAAGCTAAGAGAGATTGTGAACGGCTTTGAGACTTGGAGTGGAGGATAGGATATAAATCCATGTCTTATTATTACTACTACAGAACAGTACCAGTCCATGGCCTGGGAGCTGGGGACCTCTGTATTAGAGGACTCTTGGGGGCTTACTCAGATGGTGGAAAGGGGCAGATAGGAGACACAGAAGGGCCGGGATTAGGGTTACCAGTCTCCAGGTGGAGCCTGGAGATCTCCTGGAATTACGACTGATTTCCAGAGTTCAGCTTCCCTGGAGAACGTGGCTACTTTGGTGGGTGGACTCTCTGGCATCACACCCTCCACCCCAAATCTCCACAATTTTCCAACACAATTGGCAACCCCTAATCAGGATACAAACAGGGCAGCACATCACTGAATTGAGCTCATGCCCCTTATTGGCAAGATCAGGCTTGCTGTTGCTCTCTAGGTCTTCCTCCATTCCTGCTACCCTAATTTAATCTGTACTTCAACAATCTACAGAAGAAAAAAACAAGGAAAACAAGGAGAAGAAGTATGTGCCATATGCTTGGCTTCAATGACAGACGGTATGAAAAGGTAAAGTGAGGAAACTCTGCCTCGTCTAGAAAGAGGGCAGAAGCTGTAGCCTGGATGGACTTATCGATCAAGCCAATACCCCCAGCCTCTAGACCTCAGTGAGGGATAGGGTTGCCAGCTTGGCTGGGAAATACCCAGAGATTTTGGAGGTGAAGCCATAGGAGGACAAAGGTTGGGGAGAAGGACGTCAATGGGGTATAATGTCAGAGAACGCACCTTCCAAAGCAACTATTTTCCCCAGGTGAATTGATCTCTGGTGCCTGGAGATCAGCTGTAACAGCAGGACATTTCCAGTCACTGCCAGGATATTGGAAACTAGGGTTGCCAACCTCTAGGTGCTACCTGGAGCTCTCCTGTTATTATAATGGATTTCCAGAAGATCAAGACACTACTTCTGTTGATACAGTCCAAAACTGAATTTGCCTTTTTAGCCACCTCATCACACTGTTGACTCTTGTTCAGTGTACCCTAAATTCTTTCCCCACATACTACTGCCAACACAAGTCTCCCCTATCCTATAATGATGCATTGGATTTTCCCTACCTGAATGCAGAACTTTACATTTATCCCTGTTAAAATTCATTTTATTTGTTTTAGCCCAGTTTTCCAGTCTGCTAAAATAATTCTGCATCCTAACTCTGTATTCTGCCATATTTCTTACCCCTCCCTATTTAGTATCATCTGCAGATTTAATAAGCATTCCCTCTATTCCTTCATCCATCCAAATTATTTATAAAGATGTTGAACAAAACAGGTCCCAGGACAGATCCTCGAGGCACTCCACTTGTCACTTCTCTCCAGAAGGATGAGGAACCATTCACAAGCACTCTATGGGTATAATTTGTCAGCCAGTTACAGATCCAGTAACAGTAACTGGATCCAAACCACATTTTACCAACTTGTCAACAAGAACAGTATGCGGAACCTTATCAAAAACCTTACTGCAATCAAGGTACACAGTATGTCTACAGCAAAGTAGTAACCCCTGATCCAGCAAGGTAGTAACTTTCTCAAAAAAGGAGATCAGGTTACTCTGACATGAGTTCTTGAGAAACCCATGCTGGCTCTTAGTAATCACAGCCATCTTTTCTAACTGTTCCAGGATTGACTGTTTGATGACTTGTTCTAAAACTTTTCCAGGCATAGACATCAACCTGATGTGTCAGCAGTTACCCGGATCCTCCTTTTTTGAAGAGAAATAACATATGCCCACCTCCAGTCTTCTGGCAGCTCACCTGTTCTCCAAGAATTCTCAAAAATAATGGCCAGAGGTTCAGAAATTACTTCACAAGTTCTTTTAGTAGCCTTCGGTGCAGTTCATATGGCCCCAAGGACTAGTTTCATTTAAAGAAACTAGGTGTTTATGTATTACCCCTATGCTGATCCTAAGCTGCAACTCCCTTCTCTCATCATATTTTCTGTTTTTGCCATGTTGAGCATGGTTTCCTTCACAAGAGAAGATTGAGGAAAATTAGGAATTGAGCAGTTCTGCTGCCCTTTCTTTACCACCAGTTACAATTTCATTTTCCTGTCCTTGCAAGGAGCCTACAATGTCCTTGATATTTTTCTTACTTTTTTGAATATAAGAAAATAACCCTTTTTGTTGTTTTCAGGTTAAAACAATTTTATTTGGTAACACATGGTAACAAATTATATTTCTTGCATCAGAGCCAGTTTGGTGTAGTGGTTAAGTGTGCGGACTCTTATCTGGGAGAACCGGGTTTGATTCCCCACTCCTCCACTTGCACCTGCTAGCATGGCCTTGGGTCAGCCATAGCTCTGGCAGAGGTTGTCCTTGAAAAGGCAGCTGCTGGGAGAGCCCTCTCCAGCCCCACCCACCTCACAGGGTGTCTGTTGTGGGGGAGGAAGGTAAAGGAGATTGTGAGCCGCTCTGAGACTCTTTGGAGTGGAGGGCGGGATATAAATCCAATATCTTCTTCTTCTTCTTCTTCTTCTTCTTCTTCTTCTTCTTCATTAATAACTTCTTTTATCAATCCCATATATTACTTTCTACCCACCCCTCCCCCCAGTTACTTGACCCTCGCCGGTGTTATTTACTTAAAATACTAATATTTAAAGGTACCCTTAACTAATAAAAACAAAAATTAATATTCTTTTTTTCTAAAACTTAATCATTATCAAAAATTGTCCAATGTCCTTTTATTTTCCACTCTTTTTCTACATATCTTCTGAACTTTTTCCACTCCATCTTAAAAATTTCTAAATCATAGTCTCTTAAAGTTCTTGCTAATTTGTCCATTTCACTCCATGTCATAACTTTTACAATCCTATCCCATTTCTCTGGTATTTTTTCTTGCTTCCACAACTGCGCATATAATATCCTAGCAGCTGAAAGCAAGTACCAAATTATAGTTCTATCTTCTTTTGGAAAATTTTCCATTTGTAATTCCAACAGAAAAGTCTCTGCAGCTTTCTTAAATTCATTTCCCAAGATCTTAGAAATTTCTTGTTGAATCAGATGCCAATACTTTTTTTGCTCTTTCACAAGTCCACCACATATGGTAGAAGGAACCTTCATGTTTTTTACATTTCCAACATCTATCTGGCATCTTGTTGTTCATCTTTGCCAATTTCTTTATTTACATTAATTGCCCATTTAATCATTTGAGATTTCACTACTTCCTCCGTAGACCATTTTAAAAGTAATTTATATATTTGTGAAATTAATTTTTCATTATCTCCAAGCAGAACTTTTTCCATTTCTGTTTGTTCTTTTCTTATTCCTTCAGTTTTGATATCATTATCCACCAAACTTTATTTGTTGCATTTGGAACCAATCATATTTATTATTCAGCTCTTCAGCAGTTTTCAATTCTATTTTACCACTTTGTATTTTTAATAATTGATTATATGACAACCACTTTTCTTCACCTATCTCAGCCATTATTTTTATTACTTCAGCTGGCACTATCCATAAAAAAACACACCCTTTTTTGTTGTTTTTAGCATCTCTCACTAGCCTAAGCTTATACTGAGCTTTAGCTTTCCTAACTCTTTCTCTACAAGCACGAGTTATTTCTTTATATTCATGCATTTCCTAAATGAATCTTTCTTATTTCTCATGTCTTTAGAGAGGCGATTGAGAGATGGTATTATTACCATCTTCAAGAACGTGAAGGGCTGTCATATACAGGATGGTGTGGAATTGTTTTCTGTTGCCCCAGGTCAGACCAAAATCGACATGTTGAAATTAAAGCAAAATAGTTTCTGGCGAAACATTAGGAAAAACTTCCTGACTGTTAGAGCTGTTCCTCAGTGGAACAGGCTTCTTCAGAAGGTGATGGGCTCTATTTCCTTGGAGGTTTTTAAGCAGAGGCTAGATGCCCATCTAATAGCAATGAGGATCCTGTTAATTACGCAGATCATGAGAAAGAGGGCAGGATGGGTTGCCTCAGTTTCTGTGGCCTTTTTTTACACACACAAGGAAATGCTAATTGACACTTTGTGGTCAGTTAGTAATTTTTCTACAGGCCAGTTTGGGAAGGGATCCTGGAGGGTTTTGACATCTTCTGGGCATGGAGCAGGGCTCAATGGGGATGTATATGTGTGGGGGAGGTATTTGCGAAGTTCTTGCATTGTGCAGGGGGTCGGACTAGATAACTCAGGAGGTCCCTTCCAACTCTAAGATTCTAAGGTCTGCTCCATCCTCCAAATACCTGGTATTTCCCAATACAGAGCTGGCAGCAACCCTAGCGAGAGAACAGTAGAAATATACAGGACAATTTATGTCCCTTCATCAAGGAAGACACAAATGTTTAACTCCCATTTACTTCGAGAGGACTGAAACCTTCCTAAATGTTGTTTTTACACTCAGAGCCAGTTTGGTGTAGTGGTTAAGTGCGCGGGAGAAGCGGGTTTGATTCCCCACTCCTCCACTTGCAGTTGCTGAAATGGCCTTGGGTCAGCCATAGCTCTCATAGAGCTGTCCTTGAAAGGGCAGCTTCTGTGAAAGCTCTCTCAGTCCCACCTACCTCACAGGGTGTCTGTTGTGGGGGAGGAAGGTAAAAGAGATTATAAACCGCTCTGAGATTCTGAGATTCAGAGTGAAGGGTTGGGTATAAATCCAATATCAACATGTTCTTCACTTTTGGCATGCAGATTCTCCACAGGCCTACAAGCTGTTGTGCTGTCTCTAAGGCATTCATTAACACATATATGTAGAGCAGGGGTGGCCAATGGTAGCTTTCCAGATGTTTTTTTGCCTACAACTCCCATCAGCCCCAGCCAGCATGTCAATGACTGCAGCTGATGGGAGTTGTAGGCAAAAAACATCTGGAGAGCTACTGTTGGCCATCCCTGATGTAGAGAATGCACATAACGGAAGTAACAACTGGGTACCTCAGAAGACGCTCTGAGTTGATTTTCCTTGGGAAATGTACATTTATTTTATTTCTAGGACAAGAGGAATATGAGTCAGCGCATCACCTCATTAAGATCAGTACTGTCTTCTCTGATTGGCAATGGCTCTCCAAGGTCCCCGGCAAAGTAGGGTCTTTCCTGTTATCTGATCCCTCGGATTCTTTAAACTAGAAATTCCACAGATTAAACCTGGAGCCTTCTGCATGAGAAGTATGGGCTTCCTCATGGAGCTACAGTCACTCTTCAAAGGACTCTGAAACACTTATAATACTTGACACCTCAAAAAAAAAAGAATGACAAACCAGCCTCTGATCCACAAACAGAACTTCAGCCCTGACAACATAAATGTCTCAGCTGCAACCTAGTAGAAAGGGGCCCATTACCTCAAAGTGGAAACTTCTGGTGTATATGTTAACTAATCTATAAGGACAGCTAGATTCAAGCACCTTAGAGACCAACAATATTTTCAGGGTATAGGCTTTCAAGACTCCAAACTCCCTTTGTCAGATAGCTTCAACTCAAAAGTTTATATACTGAATATCTTGTTGGTTTCTAAGGTGCTACTGGACTTGAATCTATCTGTTCTACTGCATAAGAATATGGCTACCCTCTGAAACTAATCTGTAAGGAGACATTCTAAGAGAATATTGGTTGTTTCCTTCTAATTATGATCTAGGGAATCATATATATAAGTTCATTATTCACACACTGTGCGCAGAGGATAACAAAGCAGAAATATTAACAGCTTCTAGAAATGATTCTTTATCTCTTGAAGAACACCCTCCCATTCATGTACATTACTGAAGACATCTAGTATTCTGCTGCCATGATATGGATGCCCCAGGAAAGTCCAATTTCATCAGATCTTGGAAGGTGAGTAGGGTCAGCCCTGGTTAGCACTTGGGTAGGAGAACAGCAAGTAAGTCCATGGTTGTCAAAGAGGCAGGCAATGGCAAACCACCGCTGTTCATCTCTTGCCTTGAAAACCCTATAGGGCTGCCATAAGTCAGCTGCAAACTGATGGCACTTTCTACTACCATCACCTCTTTAGACCGCTCTTGATAAAATGCAATTACCAATAAGATAATAACTCGTTAAGAGCCTCAGGTTTAGCAGCAATTCTGCAGGGGGGCTGCTCTACCACAAAGACAGTTGGTACTCTGGCAATGCTGGATCAACTGTGGGATGAGGAGGGGAAAGGGACAGTCTGGTTTCAGTCACCATTCACCCAACAACCTCTGGAAGATTTTTTTTTATTTCGGGGGGGGGGGGGCTGATCGAAGTAACATACAAGGGAAATCCCTTTTTTAGTTGCTTGACCAAAGCCATCCAATGAACACTGTTATCACCATTTGGCCAAGTACAGACTTAATATTCTGACTCAGAAAGAATGAAACTGTCATGCAAAAAAGGGTGATGATGGCTTCCACACATTAATTACCTTTCTCTTTGTGGTTTCTGCGTGTAACCACAGCAAACCATGGATCTGAACCCAGGCCTCCCTAGTTCAGTTCCAGCCCCTATACTGAATAGTCCTCTCATACACGTTTTGGATACTGTCCAAACATTCAATTGGCAGCCATATTTTGATATATACAGTGCACAAAAGCAGTGCATGGTCCTTCCATGCTAGCTGGAGGGAGGTTCTCTCTAGAGAGAATCCCTCTGCATTTAAAAAAAAACAAACATGCAGAAGGGTAATTAATTCATGGAAAGCTGCTTTTGCATGCAAACTTTCCATGGTCAGTCAGGATGTATTTGATAAAGGGATAACAGGTATCCCAAGGAAGAATTCTAAATGAATGTTAAGTGTTTTTTTAAAAAAGCAAGCCCCTGGAAAAAAGAATACAAGCATACAAAAGCTTGGTTATTTATATGGCACATGATAAATAAAATCAAGCTGACACATAAAATTAATCCATGTGCAATTGTAGGAAATTTTTATGAAAATATTGTAAGAGTCTGCTTTAGTAAGGAAAATTCTGATGACCAAAATAATATACAATTTCCAACCTTACATTCTAAAATAAGCACTGTTGTCTGTGTAATGCCAATGTTTACAAGCCAGTAACAATTTAAATCCATATAACAGAAGATAAAATTGGACAGTTCAGTTAAGAAAAAACAACAATTAATTAAGTATGTTATTCTGAATTGGCAAGGGAAGGTGACAGATTATTTAAATGAATTATATGTAACTGAGAAACAAAAAAGGAAAAGTTGTATGATTCTGCATCGCTACTGTATGCTAGGAAACACCTGTATCAGATTAAATGGTGCACAGTTTTATATAGAAAAGATAAGCCAATCGAATTTTCTATAATAGCAACCCTAAAATCTGAGGCTCATTCTTGGCAGCTTTACATCATAAGGCACACCGCTGAAGGGAAAAGACCCTTTTCAACCTGAAAAGGCATTAATCAATACAAGCTGGGTGTCACACACAGAAAACCAGAAAAATGTTATTAAAGCACAGTCTTGGTAATTGGGGAGATTTTCATATGATCAGGAAGCAATACGAATTCACATATTCAGCCATTATCCTTTTGCTTAGCTAGCCAAGCTCTCCTCAGAATGTGGTTCAAGCAGCCTAAGCCTAGATTTGATCCAAATATCTGCTTCTCCTTGAACGATACACTGGTGGACTTTTTGTAGAATTTTCCTTCATTTATATAATGATGGAGCCTCAAACCAGAGGAGCCTCAAACCAGAGGGCACCTCTTTCCCTTTACCAGTTACATATTACAAGCTAGGTTAAAGCAGCCTCAGTTCATAAAACAGAATATCTACGTTTAAACCATTACCCCTTTTTCTGAACATGTCTCCACAATTATATTTGTTCAAAATGTATTACTGTATACAAACAAACACCCAGTGGTTAAAAAGGTTTTTTAAAAAATCCTACCTTTATGTAGCCCCAAGACACTGAGAGTAGATAATTTGCTTCAGGCATTTTTGGTTTTTTAAGAGTTTCCAATTTAAACAGAAATGTTAAGTCCTCTGCAAGCTCTTGAGATACAGACAAGAAAAATAGCTGGATTTTCTTAATCAGTTTCTTTCCACCCTCAGTGTGTTAGTTCTGCTGATCTATAGATTCCCTGCAGCTGGCACACAAGAGAACACTAACGGGCATTCCAGTTGTGGGATCTTCTGGTTATATAAGAGCCATTTGCAGAATACCAAAGTGCTATAAAATTCAAGGACCAGTTCAGAAAAGCATATTGCAGAAACTGAAGAGAAATCTGAAGAGCGGCAAAAGATCTGCATATTTCCTGAACACCAGGACTTAATGAATTATGTATGCCAGGATGCTCAGCTGCTGGAAAAGACTTGTTCTATCAACAGCCTACCAAATAAGGATCTGCGGGGATGCTACAACCAGTGTGAAGTAATCCCTCCCATGAACCTCAGACAAAAGCCAATCATGTTCTAGCCAAAAATATATAAGAGCAGAAGATAAAGCCCTAACATGTGTGTGCTGTTTTCTGATTGGTCAGCATGGATGAATCTGCTGGGAATGGGGGTAGTTCTTTTCTTTTGAACTAAATGCCATTTAATAATGACTTCCCTGCAGCACTACTTCTATGCAGACATGATTAATTAGCTTAACTTTTTGTATCTGTCAATAGCACTTACTTTCTAATGCAAGGCACTCACTGAACCCATTCAATGAGGCAGAAGGGGCTGTTTTACTCAGGCTAAATGTCATGAGCTTAATTTCTGGGTTTTTTAAAAAGGTATATTTTCTAAAACAAATAATAAAAAGCCCCTCTCCCCCCCCCCCTCAAATTTTCAGCAAACCTTCACATGCAGTTGCAACAAAATTTAGGCAGCATCAGTGTGAAATCACAGCAGTTTTGGAAGACCAAGGAGCATCCGGGGATCAGCTTACACTATTTCAGACCAGGATTATATATATAAAATGTAGAAATATGAAAAAAGAAAATGACAAGGTGGCTGCACAGATTTCTATCTTTAAATCATAATGAGCAGAACCAATCTACAAGGGGTGGCCATTTTACACGACAAACCTGGCCTTTTTAAGCCCAGTCGTTTTAATGAACATTAAAGGGTAAAATTTTGGTTAAAATTGTATTGCAAGCGAAGAAACAACGAGCCCCTCCAGACTAACAGCTTTATTGCAGCACAGGCTTTATGGGAACCAAAGCTTATTTTCGTCAGATGCACACAGCATTATTGTCAGCATCATCAATTTATGACATATTTGTTACAAACTTCCAGCAATATAAAAACAAAGGGCCTTTGTCTAATATGTGTGCATTGTGATATATGACTTTTGAAAAAAAATACTCCAAATCAGTCAGTCCCATTGGTCCACCTAGTTCTCTGCCTACTCTGATGTGCAGCTGCTCTCTGGAGTCTCAGGCAGAAGAGACACCTGTCACTTGAGATTCTCGAACTAAAGATATCAGAGAATGGACCTCCTGCACACTAAACAGGTGTTCTACCAATGAGCAACAGTCCTTCCCCAAGTCAATAGCTGAGTGAAAATCTGAATTGGAACTTCCAGCTGTGCCCTTATCCACTATGCAGCAAACTTGGTTTAAAAAAAAAATGTCAGTGAAGACGCTCTCGTGACTAACCCAAGACAGTGTGGGGTAATGCAATGATCATCAATCTTTCCAGGCCCACCGTTAACACCTAGGCATCAGCATGGGACCCACTGAGTTGTAACCACATGTCAAGAAGTCATGTGCTAAGATAGGAAAAGGAGAATGCAGAGTTATCCCATTTATGGGGTATGGGGCCTCAACACTGCAAGCACACAGGGAGAGCTGGAAGGCCAACTTGCGAGGTGAGACTGGCCAAGCCAGAGCAACAGAAAGAAGCCACATAAGAGCTTGTTAGGGGAGCAAGCAAGTCTCTGAACCTTCCTGCACTAAAGAGGAATGCTGCCGACTGACCTCACTTTCACATCCTGCTGCTCCTTCCTCTAAGTGTGCATGCAAAGAGAGGCAGGAGACATGGTACCCTTGCTGGCTATTCATGTGCACTAACAGCAGGTCCTTCCAAAATAAAAAAAAATATGGCAACTGCCTAGTGGTTTATGACCCATCTGAGGGTCCTGACTCGTGTGTTGAAGACCACTGCTATAGCGAGGGCAGTGTATGACCAGGGAAGGCTGGGTTCTAATCCCCATTCTGCCATGAAGATTACTTGGGCAAGTCTCTCAGTCTCATGGAGATGTTGTGAGGATACAATTGTGTGGGGAGGGGAAAGAATGCCAGGACCGCTGATGTTGCTCCAAACTCCTTGGTTAATGGGAAGTATAAAAACTGAAGAGATAATAAACATCTCACTTAATAGTATTCAAAACAGCAAGGTCATCTGAAGGTTGGGAAAAAATCATTGAACTGAAGACTGCTAAGACAAATGTCACTGTCTATGTCGACCCATAAAACAAGAAAGCTTTCTGTTAATATAATGGGGAAATGCCTTCAAGCCAAATAACTGGGCCTTGCCACTCAACCTAGTGCTTGCTGATTTGTTCTGAAATAATGGGGCCAATTTAGAGATGCTGTTTTTATACTTTCATTCTCCATTCATTTCCATGGGGCTTAAACAGCAGTATCTAGGAAGATGATATTGGACTTATATCCACTCCAAATCTCAGAGTGGCTCCCAATCTCCTTTATCTTCCTCCCCCACATGAGACACCCTGTGAGGCGGGTGGGGCTGAGAGCGCTCTCACAGAAGCTGCCCTTTCAAGGACAACTCTGAGATCGCTATGGCTGAACAAAGACCATTCCAGCAGCTGCAAGTGGAGGAGTGGGGAATCAAACCCAGTTCTCCCAGATAAGAGTCTGCACACTTAACCACTACACCAAAGTGAACCCAAGTGAATAATGCATAGCATCAGTATCCGGGGTTGAACAGTGTAGAAAATCCAGAGTACAGGTGGCAGGTCCTGATGTATACATGAATGAATATTTTGAAATTAACTCTGTGTGTGCACAGTGACAACAAACTGAATATGTGAAAAAGGATATTCTAACTGCAATCCTAAACACACTTAATAGGGAGTAAATCCTATTGAATGCAGTGGGATTTACTTCAGAATATAAATTCCTAGGACTATACTGCTGGTCATAAGAGATAACGGACCATCTAGCTTTCTAATCATCCCTATATGTAAATAAAACTGGCCTCAACTCTCTTCTTTCAACCATACTGCAGCACCAAAACAAGGTCAAGCAGCTGCAACTTTGTCCACCCTTTCCTCAATGTGTCGCATCAGCTCTCACCCAGTTATGTGTGCCACCAACCATCTCAATTCCTCCACAAAGGTCATATGCTCAAAATATACTAGTGATTTATCCTTTACTGGGATGGATCCAGCAGATGACTTTTGTGTAAGGAAGGAAGGACAATTTTTACCAATTCCCCCATCCCTTTGCTGACCTCTGGCTCCACTCTCACACTGGTTCCTGGATTCCTTGTCTGGGAACACTTTTGGCCACGACAGGTGGGTGGCAGCAAGAAAGTAATGCTCTGCTGATGGGAAGCCCTTCCATCAACAGAAACTGCTGCTGGACCCAAGATACTCTTTCTTACAACATGCAGTAGCATAAACAGACTTATTTCATTTATATTCTACTGCTCACTGGACATCTAGTGATTGAGAAAGGAAATCTCTGATACAAATCATGTACAACCACCTCTATTTCTGGAACGTGATTTCTGGAACAGATGGGCCAGTTCTTCAGCTATCCTGGAAAGTACTGACAGTATATGAAAAGGAAGGCAAAAATCACCCTAATCTGAGCTTTTCTTTACAGCAGCTGTCTACATGTGAATGATGACCTCCCTCCTCTGTGGAGGACCAGTCTTATGTATGCATTAAAAATGGGGAGCAGAAACTGACAGCAGCAGAAGTAATCCGCACAATCCCTTCTATATGTTTACTTGGGCTAACTCCCACATGTCTTCTCTCTATGATTCAATTTCATTTGGGCAACTGATTGGTCTAATATTGTCAATTATTTTTAAAGCATTAACTTTATCAGGACAGCAAGAGATTATTTAATTTGAAAATTGCCCTGCTTTTTTAAAAAAAAAATCAGATTAATTCACTAGGACTATGAAATGATGTTATGTTTTGGAGATTCCAAAAAGTTTACAACTTCTTAAATATTAGGTAGGGTTTCTGGCTCTGACCTGGACAGTTCAGGCTACCTTGATCTTGTCAGATTTTGGAAGCTAAACAAGGTTGGCCCTGATTAGTACTTGGATGGGAGTTGCTCCGCAAAGGCAGGCAATGGCAAACTCCCTCTATTTGTCTCTTGCCTTAAGTCAGCTGCGACATCGGCAGTTTCCACCATTGCCACTGCAGATTAGAAATCTTCCCCAGGCAACCTAGAAACTGTACATGGAGTGACTCATAGCTCTCTTAATTTGCAGCAGACTCTAATGCAGGCATGAACATGGTGAATACGGTAGGTTCAGCAGTTGCTGAGCATTTTTTATTACCGAGCTGCCAATATGTTCCATGCCACAAGCCTCCTACAAAGCCTTTTTTTGCGAGATGCTCTGACATTTGTATCTTTTTTATGCCTACTCACGACCCAGTACATTAAAGGTCAAAGTAGATGAGATACTGGGAGATCTATGAATGGATCACCTGAATATTTCCATTGCTAAATATCACTGTACGCACATACCCCATATTCAGACTGAGGCTTAACCTTTTACCCCAGAAGTGTTTTCCTGGCATTAAACTGCTTCCTGAAGGCAGTATTTGTCCAGTGCAGGAACACGCTGTACTAAAGCTGACAGCAGGGAGAGGAGGGGAGGTACTATTAGGGAAGCCACAGCAAATAATCCCAAGATTCCATTTATACAGTAACAACCTACACTGATTATACATTAGGGTGCCAGTAGACCATGCAGCTATACCAGCTCAACTCTCTGTACAGAACCACTAAATCAGGGGTGTCAAACACGCAGTTCATGGGCCGAATCAGACCCCCAGGGGGCTCCTATCAGGCCCCCAAGCAACTGGCTGTCATTGGCTTCTTTCTCCCTATATCTTGCTTCCTTCTGCATAACAGCTTGCTTTGCAAGGCTTGCTTAGTCGCACAGGAGCTACAGAGCAAAACCTGTTTTCTCCATTGGCTGAGGCTCCTCCCTTGCGGAAGAAGGGGGGAGGAATAGCTTGCTTTGACAGGCTCTCTCAATTCCACAGTAGAGCTACTGAGCAAAGCCTCTCTTCCTTCTATTGGCTGAGGCGCCCCCCACCCAGTCCCCTGGGGAAGGAAGGAAAGAGCCAGAGCTCCCTTTGCCCAGTTCCCTGGATCCCATGGGAGAAATACAAAGAAAGCATCTTTAAGACCAATGAGTGCTAACGTTTTTAAGTTTTTTAAAAAATATATATTTGTGTTTGTGTTTGCTCTTTATAAAATTTGTATCTCTGCTACCTAATCTTAAAATAGGTACACACATGGCCCAGCCTGACAAGGTCTCATTTATGTCAGGTCTGGCCCTCGTAACAAATGAGTTCGACACCCCTGCACTAAAGGTCCCAAAGACTGCTCCAGAATGTAAACTTCAGGTCTCATTTTGGGCAGGAGCTCACAGGAGCAGAACTCTGGAACCTCTAAATTTTATTGTGCTCTTTTCTTTCCTAACCCCCTCCCCCCCAAAAAAACCCTTGTTTCTGGGCTCCATTGTTTAAAGCATATGTGGGAATTTTGCTGAACTCTAGGATCTGACAAACTTTCTAACGTTTTTCCCCACAAAAAAAATGGGAAAATGACCAAAACATATAAAGCAGACAGATGGAAATCTTCATCATGCCACTGTGGCCACATAGGAGAAAGTAATTTAAAATGTATGATAGAAGTAAGGTTTTATTATGACAATAATAATTCAAGAAGCATTTTAAGGTAGATGCTGATGTGATATAATTTAGTTCACCTTCCAGTGATGTCAGGGGTATGTGGCATATGCAAAAGAGTTGTGCTAATGAGCTCCGGTATCTCTTTTTCTACGAAATGCCCCCTGGTAAATTTTAATGTGAATGTGACTTGCACAGTGTGTTTATTATCTTGGTGGATGGATTGGCAGATATGCAGCACTCTTATGGTATCAAATTATGCATGTATGTAAGTCTAGTTATGAAGCCTTATATCATTTATTGAATTCCAAAATTCCACGGTTCAAACACTTTTTAAAATCAGACCATAATGTGTTCTGGAGACTGACTGCAGACGAGTCAATCACACAAGTACCGGTTTCAACTGTAAGGACTGCCTACTCACATATGAACCTATCTGATCACTCTGGTCATCTTCAGAGGCCCTGTTTCAAGTGACCCTGTCATCACAGGCTAGGTGGGTGGCAACCCAAAAAAGCTCCTTCTTGGTCAATAGTGCCAAAGCTTTGGAACTCTCTCCCCAGGGAGATTTATCTGGCTCCCTCTATCAGAGCCAGTTTGGTGTACTGGTGAAGTGTGCGGACTCTTATTTGGGAGAACCAGGTTTGATTCCCCACTCCTCCACTTGCACCTGCTGGAATGGCCTTGGGTCAGCCATAGCTCTGGCAGAGGTTGTCCTTGAAAGGGCAGCTGCTGTGAGAGCCCTCTCCAGCCCCACCCACCTCACAGGGTGTCTGTTGTGGGGGAGGAAGGTAAAGGAGATTGTGAGCCGCTCTGAGACTCTTCGGAGTATAGGGCGGGATATAAATCCAATATCATCATCTTCTTCTTATCATAGTCTTCTCTACTAGAGCATGAAGACCATGTTTGTTTGTTTGCTTGCTTGGTGTTCCCTCACTGTTACTGGCCCTCCTCTCTGGCTGCTGTTATGTTTATTTTGTGTGCTTATAAGTTTTATTGAACTGTTTAATTACTTTATGCACACTCATATTTTACATGGTGTTTTAATGTCTTTGTGTGTCAGCATGTTTAAATCTTCGATGTCCACCACTCTGGAGACCTTATTTGGGTGGAAAGGTGGCAAATAAACATTTTAAATAAATAAACTAGACTTTGTGAACGAAGCAATCTTAATAATGTCTAAAGCATAGAGTGCTTTTCCCAGTTGCTCAAAGCACTAAACATATTTACCAGTAATCTTTACAATGACCATGGAAGACAAACCAATATATGTAAACAAAGTGTCAGGTCTCTACCCTGTACAATGTATACTGCCTTGTATGTTAAATGAACTGGGATACAGAGATGCAGAAATATCACAGGCATAGGGAGAACTGACAAAAATGTTTAATTAAAATAAACAGTGTTTTTAATTTAATCATGAGTGACCTTTGCATGTGACTGCTAATTAAGGAGTAAATTAAAAAGATTGCTGTTGGAACAGCTGGTCTTTTTACTACCTCACAACTAAGGCTATCCCAAAGATTTCAGAATTAAAGGCAAGAAAAAGCACAGTTTTTCACACTGAACTCAACAACAGCAGAACTCACCAGCAACTCGCACTACCATCACGATGCAGAGGCAAAATAATAAATAAAAGTGAAGAACTGCTAGCTGCCTTAGTTTCACGGACTTTTTCAATCATGTGGTTTTCAAGCGATGTCTGCAGGGAACTCTGGGGGTTCTTGAAAACTTTGTAGGGATTCCTCAATAACAGGAACACTACTGTTAAATAAGCTTTGCAGAAAAACCAGTGGCCCAGCTTTAGCAGACCTTCTCCTGAAACAAACTTTTGCAAAGGCATGTAGGGATGTACTCCCAATGCACTATTACAGCGATGCCCACAAGGTGGGCTAGCACACTGAACAAAGTGACTGTACATGCTGGAACCTACCCACCCTTAAAACCCTTTGCAAAAGGGCATTCAGAAGACTACTTGTTACCAAAACTGCTTCCCAAGGGTAGAAAAATTCAAAGGCGCTGCTTGGGAACATCTTGCATTTGTGTTTAAAAACACTGAAGGATTGGGGCCTTTCAGTGAAGGGAGAGAGACAAACAGAATTCACCATCACAGTGATTTACATGATGCCTATTATTTTTATGGACAGGGACTTAGAATTGCGGTATGTTCTATTCCATTCCATTTGCACTTACCGCCCTCTAGTGACAAAAATCATAATAGCTCAAAACACAAGACTGTACTGGCTGTTCTTTGAAGCCAGCACATGTTCATGTTACAGAAGCCACACAAGAGATTGCCTGAAAGGCTTTGTAGTTAAAATGTAATTCTTGGGTGCAGCAGGTTTTACTTATATATTTATTTTACATTCCTGATAATCTGCACATATCAAAACTTTCCTTTATACTTTCCTACACTGGATCTTGAGTGTCCCTTGAACAGCAAGAAGATCAAATCAGTCAGTCCTAAGGGAAATCAACCCTGACTGTTCCCTGGAAGGCCAGATGCTGAAGCTCAAATACTTTGGCCACCAAAGGAGAAGGGAGCACTCACTGGAGAAGTTCCTGATGCTGGGAAAGACAGAAGGCAAAAGAAGAAGGGGACGGCAAAAGATGAGATGGCTGGACAGCATTACTAATGTAACAAACACAAATTTGAGCAGACTTCGAAGGATGGTGGAAGACAGAAGGGCCTGGCATGACTTTGTCCATGGGGTCGCAAAGAGTCGGACTCAACTGTGCGACTGAACAACAACAACATTGGATTCAACTTCCTTTCCTTACATGGATTTAGCATATTTGCTCAAAAGTACTTCCAATGCACTGGACACAAGAACATTGTGAAATGTGGTGAACAGTTTTCAAAATGACACTAGAAGAAACAAACTCAAATGACGCCACAAGAGGGCCACACCTCACAGCATTAGTTCTGTCTGCCTTCTGCTATAGAACAAAGTCTATACAGTATGTGAATGATTACCAAGCTATTTCTTTCCAATGAGGCTCTCAAAAAGGAGACAGCCATTGAATGGGAATGGTAGAAACTTTAAAGAAAATTATGACAAAACCCTGAATTTATGGTCGCAAGTAAAAACACCCCAAGCAGTGATTAGAGCTGGAAGTTTATTCTGTTACCCAGGGTATTCTATTCCCAATTCAAAGCCCCGTGGCACAGAGTGGTAAGCTGCAGCCCTGCTCAAGAACTGAGTTCGATCCTGATGGAAGCTGGGTTCAGGTTAACACAGGTTGACTCAGCCTTCCATCCTTCCAAGGTCGGTAAAATGAATATGCAGTTTGCTGGGGGGGGGGGGGGAGCAGGAAGTGTAGATGACTGGTGAAGGCAATGACAAACCACCCCATAAAAAAAAAAAACACTCTGCGGTGAAAACGTCACCCCAGAGTCGGAAATGACTGGTGCTTGCACAGGGGCTACCTTTACCTTTTTAAAGTTTGCTACCTTTGAATTTCCCAGTAATAAACTTAAGCATAAATATGGTCAGCATCCAGGAAAGAACTTGCTGGCGAGTTCAGTTCATTTGGGTGCTATCAGCTGCAATAAAAACACTGAGTCTCTAGGTGGGCAGGGGTGTTGGTCTATAGTAATAGAACAAAGTTAAAGTCCACCTTCAAGAACAACAAAGTTTTATTCAAGTGTATGAGCTTCTGTGCGCACTTATACTTCCTCAGATACATAGAAATGGAAGGTACTATTTCAAACTCATAGAGAAGCTGCTGGTCTTAAGGTGCCACTGCAACTCTAACTTTGTTCTGTTGATCCAGGTAGGTAGCTGTGTTGGCCTGAAGCAGCGGAACAAAGCTGGAATTCAGTGGCACCTTTTAGAAGAAGTGTGCTTGTACATGAAAGTTTATACCTTGAATAAAACTTTCTTGGTCTTAAAGATGCCACTGAATTCAAACTTTGTTTGTTCTACTGAGTCTCCAGTGAGCTCAGCATTCCTCTAAGAGCATGGAAGAAATGCAGTGGCTTGCTGACTAAATGGAAGTTTGTAATCTTAATACTCATTTTTGTTCTTATAAATTGTGTGGGTAGCACTAGCCCTCTGCAGTATCAAAATTGTGTTGGCATAATGTGGACTATCGTTCAATGGCTGGTTATGTGAATGCGCAGAGAATCTGAAACTTAAAATACTCTGCAATGTTAAAAAAACCAAAACAAAAACTGGAGGTACTCATATCATGGCCAGATCAAAACTCTGCTTCATCCTGAGAAAGACAGATACTCTCTAGGTCTTGCTTTTAACATGTGGAAAAGGCCTATTATTTGGATAAACACTGATAACAGTCTTGTGGAATCCTGATCTCCTGTAGGAAAAACAGGTTCCATGACAGCAAAACATGCTTTTCCCGGAGCTACATCTAGTTAGGAAGCTGCCTTCCTGTTTGCAGGTGCCTCGCCACGCTGAATCATGCTTCAGTAACCTTGAGGCTACATTACTGTAAAACACTGTAGAAGGGACTGCCTTTCAAAGATGATCACCAAGCCACAGCTGCTACGAAATACTGCTGTTGTCTGTTATCTGAGAATCAGTGAGGTACAGTGATTAGAGTCAGACTAAGATGAGGAGACTCAGGTCTGAACTGCCATGAAAGCTTGCTGGGTAACTTTGGGCCAGTCCAGAGGTGGCCAAACTGTGGCTCGGGAGCCATATGTGGCTCTTCCACACATATTGTGTCTCTCTTGAAGCCACCACCGCCCTGTAAGCTGCCTCTGTTTAAATCACTTCTCCAAGTCAATCCAGTTGGCAGCTTGGAGAATGCATTTAAAGTTGCTTTCTTTCCACCTCTCTCTCTCCCTCCTCCTGCCACCCCTCCCCCTCCCTCCCTTGCAGCTTTCAAACGTCTGATGTTTGTGTCTTGTGGCTCTCAAACATCTGACTTCATGTTTTGTGGCTCTCAAACATTTGACATTTATTCTATGTGGCTCTTACATTAAGCAAGTTTGGCCACCCCTGGGCCAGTCTCACACACTCAGCCTAACCTACCTCACAGGATGCTGTGAGGATAAAATGGAGGATATGAGAACTATGAAAGCTGCTTTGGGTTGCCATTCGAGAAAAGGGCAGGTTATAAATTAACTAAGTAAAATTATCTGATGATAGCTGACGGGACCATGTCATTCCTACTCTGAGGTCCCTTTAATGACTGCCAACTAGTTTCCAGGTCAAGTTCAAGGTATTGGTGCCCATCTTTAAAGCCCTAGATGACCTAGGGCCCTCACACAGTTGGAGGACAACCTCTCCTTGCATGTTCACATGTGGCAACTCTGATCTTCCCAGCAAGGTCTGTTATCAGTACCTCCTTTGTCTAAGGCATGTTAATACTATGGTGTGGCCTTAAGCTTTTCAGTGGCTGTCCCATGCCTCTGAACAGCTTTTTGGTTTGGGGCAGGGAAGGTGTCCTACCTTCCTGGATTTCCAATAAGGCTGCAAACAGGAGCTATTCCAGAGAGTGTTTTGAGCAGCCTGCGCATTGGAACAAGGTTTGAGTCTAGTGACACCTTTAAGATCAACAGAGCTTTCGTGTGCATGCACACTTCTTCAGTTGTTTTTAGTTTTGCTTTTAATGTCTTGTTTTAATATAATGCTGTTTTGTCAAATTGCTTTTAAACTGTTGTTACCAAGCCTTGGGTCCTGGGATGCCTGGGGAATGTGTTTTATGTAAAATTAATAATAAATCAATGGGTGCACTTGAGGAATAGAGGTTAAACTGGCTCTCTGCCTCAGTTATCCCAGACACTGTCAATCTCTTCCATCCATACAACTCTCCCAGTGGAGTCAAGCCATTATATATATATGAAATAGGAAAAGATACTTATTTTCTCCCAGAAGGAAAGACATTAAAATCCACTCTCTTTCAGAGCTAGAGCTGTTTGCTATTTTACCTATGTTACCTTTATCAATGAATGGATGCGTCACTTCTGCTAGGGAAGGATACTGCCGGGCAAAACAAAGTCAAGAAAGCAAGACAAGCCCATGCAATCATACTTTTATCAGAGGAAGTAAAATGAACATAAGCAAAGCTGAAAGACAGGATAAGGTCAGCAAGTCAAAAACACAGGAAACTAGAAACGGAGCAGCAACTTCCTTGGGTGAGTGCATTTTGGGTCAAGAGACTGACTAGCTGATGGCATTTGTCCTGAAACTGTATGGAGAAACATGTGAATAGAAACAGATGAAGAAGCATAGGTAGAATCAGTGACACTAGACCTTGAAGGAAGAACACCAGCAGGCTCAAAGGCAATTTATAAAATATGCATACTGACAAACAATAATATTACTCCAAAGGTAAAGGCAGGGAGGAGTTGCAAAGTAAATACCAAAGTGCAGTTCTTTAGCCAACATTTAAAAGACAGGGAAAACACACTCTTCTAAACAGAAGAAACATGTTCAAACTAACAACCAGCAATTCCATTAGGAGTAGAAACTGGAAGTCTTTATTCACCCGGCTCTGAGCAGTAAGAAAATTACCTAATTCTGTGTGCAGTGTGATTCACCAAAAAGTAGAATCTCAGATACTGCCAGGATCCAGCCATGCTAAATTTCAGTGGAAAAGATTTAAGCATGTGCAGTCAATGAGATTTTCTTTTTTGGTAGACTGCAGCACTCACATTCCTAATATCTAAATTAGCTAGGAGCTGTTGTTCTACCAAATCTAAAAGTTTCTTTAAAAACTGACACAGCTCCCTCTACGAATATATACACACCCCTCCATTTCTTCTTTCAAGATGATCTCTAATAGTATACATTGCAGAAATGTCTGCAATATTTTCTCTGCATTCACAAGGATTAGAACATAGCTCTCAAAATGAAGGCTCATAATTTTAATACCCTCAAACCAAACAAAATTGTCTGTGGCTAAAACCCATCTTTCAGGCAACCATTTTTAGTTGCCTTTATCAATGGAGCATTAATTCTCAGTAAGAATGGAAAACTAAGTAGTCTGAATTCAGTTACCTTGACTTTCAGGGATATGTTCAAGAAATCTGGTCCAACTAATAAAGCAACCACAACTTTGTGTAATGAAATATATACCACAGAGCATACCATTTATAAACTGTTTTCACTGATATTAGGAGCTGCCATTCGTAACTTTGAAAAGATAGAGTTTAAATTTTTAAATAAATAAAATGCTATTTTGGTTTCAATCTACATTAAAACAGCTTCACTATATTTTTTCTTGACACGTATTGCTTAATCTGGATTAGATTTCTCAAGGTTTTAAAACCACACTTACAGAACTATAACAGCTCATTGTGCAATAAGAGTATCAAAGCAAAAGCCAAACACCAAAAAATATGCACTGATATAACAAGGTAGGAGTCCAGTAGCACCTTTAAAACCAACAAAGTTTTGTTCTGAATGTAAACTTTTGTATGCATGCATACTTCTTCAGACAATGGAATAAGGTACAGTGAGCAGAGCTACATATAGCTGGTGGGCAGTGGTTAAGAATTCGAAGTAGTACAAAGTTATAGAATTCAATGGCCATTCCTCATTCCATTGGCTCCTGCTTTGTTCTACTGAATAAAACTTTGTTGGTCTTAAAGGTGTTACTGGACTCCTACTTTGTTCTGTTGCTTCAGACCAACACAGCTGCCCACCTGGATCTATCTACATGCACTGATATGCCATTTTTAAATTCAGAGGACAATTACTATAGTTATAGTCCTGCCTTGTTCTATGGCTTTTTTCTTGGCTTGCTCACACCGGTTGTATTAAAATATCTTTCAGTACCTTGCTGAAGCAGTGAATTCCATTGGTTAGTTATATGCCAAAGCAAAAACTATTCCCACTAATACGTCTTTGCCTGATTCTTTCTCAGCTGTGCAACACAGAAGCAGGCAATCGTAAACCATCTCTGTTCATCTCTTGCCTTGAAAGCCCTATAAGGTTGCCATAAATTGCCTGTGACTTGATGGCTCTTTCCATCATTATGTATGGGATCAGTCTATATGAAAAGAAGATGCAAATGATTCTCATGAAAAACAACAACACCCAAAATAAAACTTATTGCAGGCAAGCCTCTGGTTAAGAATTTGGCGTTTACAAGTGGAAATTAGAGGACTCAGGCAGGGGAGAAGCTGATAAATTATGCTTCCCATACATAGAGATTTAATTTTTGTAGAAACAAGATTTGAAGAAATTAAACAAACATATCTCAATATTTATGACAAATGTTCAATTATTCAAAAGATGGAGAGATTCAGAACCATAACCCCCCCCCCCTCCCAGTTGGGTACAAATAAGAAGGGTGGGACATGTTTTATTTCTGCTGAGAAAGGAACAGAGGTGAGAAAAAGGTGAGACAGGAAGGAAAGAGAAGTAAACAAAGTATTAGAAAAGGGTATAGATCCCAGCGTATGTTTGAGAATTTAGCTTTGCTAAAGATACTTTTCCAGCAACTGCAAGACTGTGGTAAATGGCAATGAAAAATGATGGCTGCAACACAATGGGCTGATAACTAAGCATAAGCCAAATTTTTGCAAATTTGCATTTTTAATAAGAAGAATTTTTCATCAAAGGGAAGAAAGAGAAATTATGCAAATATAATTGTTTTGTTTTTCCCAGTGAACTCCTGGCATACAAGAGATAGTGCAGTAAACTACAAATGGCT
Source organism: Heteronotia binoei (assembly GCF_032191835.1). Taxonomy (NCBI): domain Eukaryota; kingdom Metazoa; phylum Chordata; class Lepidosauria; order Squamata; family Gekkonidae; genus Heteronotia; species Heteronotia binoei. Next base: position 145,598,902 of record NC_083226.1, on the reverse strand, counting down.
ATTTCAGGCTCCCAGAATTGTGCAGTTGCTGGACTAATTTGCAAAATATCCAAATTTGGGAAAGCTCCTGAACTGGGAACAAGAGAACTATGAAGTCCTTGAGCCAAATCCATAAGCAGCAAGTTCAGAAAGGCTCACACAACCAAGCAGAAGTTTAGATAACTTCCCTTTATACATTAAGCTCCTTCCAGAATAATTCACTTGCTGTCCCAATCCTGTGACCTGTGCATTTTGTGTCTAGGACTTGGAAAAAATATGGCAAAAACTAAATAAGATATTTATTTATACCCTACTTTTCTCCCTAATGAAGATCCAAAGCAGTTTATGTCTTTTCCCTTTCTTCTATTTAATACTCACATCAACCCTAAGAGGTAGGTTAGAGTAGGGGTGGCCAAACTTGCTTAACATAAGAGTCACATAGAATAAATATAAGATGTTTGAGAGTCACAAGACATGAACATCAGATGTTTGAGAGCTGCAGGGAGGGAGGGAGGGAGGGAGGGAGGGAGGGAGGGAGGGAGGAAGGAAGGAAGGAAGGAAGGAAGGAAGGAAGGAAGGAAGGAAGGAAGGAAGGAAGGAAGGAAGGAAGGAAGGAAGGAAGGAAGGAAGGAAGGAAGGAAGGAAGGAAGGAAGGAAGGAAGGAAGGAAGGAAGGAAGGAAGGAAGGAAGGAAGGAAGGAAGGAATTTTAACTTCAAATTAATTCTCTAAGTTGCCAACTGGTTTGGAAAAGTGATTTAAAGAGACAAATGTCTTCTCCACATTGGCAGACAGGGCACTGGGGACTTTGAGAGCCGCCCTGAGCCACTCGCTGGGAAGGGTGGGATATAAATCATAAAAAGCAATCTTTCGTGCTGCATGTAGCAACCTCCAGCGCAAGCTTCGAGACATTCAGAACGAGTGGTGGACCAAGCTTGCAGAGAGAACCCAGCTGTGTGCAGACACTGGTGATTTAAGAGGGTTCTATGAAGCCCTGAAGGCAGTATATGGCCCATCATATCAGGCTCAGAGTCCCTTGCAGACAGCCAAGTGCTCCTCACAGACAAGGCATCCATACTGAACCGGTGATCAGAGTATTTTCAGGTTCTCTTCAGTGCCAACCGCGTAGTTCAAGATTCAGCAATCCACCTCACCCCACTTCAACCAGTGAAAACAGAGTTGGATGAGATCCCCACTCTAGAAGAGACTGTTAAAAACATCAAGCAACTGAAAAGTGGCAAGGCAGCGGGAGTTGATGGAATCCCACCAGAGATCTGGAAGCATGGGGGCACAGTACTACATAGCACACTTCACAAAGTACTTGTCACCTGCTGGGAACAAGGCAAACTACCACAGGACTTTCGCGATGCAATCATCACTCTACACAAGAACAAAGGAGAAAAGTCAGACTGCTCCAACTACCGGGGGATAACCCTGCTCTCCATCGCAGGCAAAATCCTTGCCAGAATACTCCTGAGCAGACTGGTGCCCACCATTGCAGAAGAATTCCTCCCAGAGAGCCAGTGCGGCTTCAGAGCTAACAGGAGCACCACTGACATGGTATTTGTTCTCAGGCAGCTCCAAGAGAAATGCAGGGAACAGAACAAGGCTCTGTATGTGACTTTTGTCGACCTTACCAAAGCTTTCGATACCGTAAGCAGGAAAGGCCTGTGGCAAATCTTGGAACGTTTAGGATGTCCCCCAAGGTTCCTCAGCATGATCATCCAGCTACATGAAGACCAGCGAGGCCAAGTCAGACACTGCAACGACCTCTCGGAGCCCTTCCCAATAGGCACAGGTGTAAAGCAAGGCTGCGTTCTCGCGCCAACTCTCTTTATGATCTTCTTTAGCATGATGCTTCAAAGAGCCGCAGTAGATCTAGATGATGACGATGGTGTCTACATCCGCTATCGCACTGATGGCAGCCTGTTCAACCTGAGGCGACTAAAGGCTCACTCCAAGACAATGGAAAAACTCATCCGAGAGCTACTATTTGCTGATGATGCTGCACTCGTCTCCCACTTGGTATAAGCTCTGCAGCATATGACGTCCTGCTTTGCAGAGGCTGCCAAGCTATTCGGCCTAGAAGTTAGTCTGAAGAAGACAGAAGTTCTCCACCAGCCTGCACCCCAGGAAGATTATCACCCTCCCTGCATCGATGTGGGTGAATCAGTTCTGAAGACAGTCCAGCAGTTCAGCTACCTGGGGTGCATCATCTCCTCAGATGCCAAGATTGACAAGGAGATTGACAACAGGCTGGCAAAGGCAAATCGTGCATTTGGCCGACTACACAAAAGAGTATGGAGCAACAAGCATCTGAAAAAAGGCACAAAGATCAATGTTTACAAAGCGGTTGTGATGACAACCCTCATCTACAGCTCCGAATCGTGGGTTTTATACCGTCATCACCTGCGACTCCTTGAGCGCTTTCATCAGCGCTGCCTTCGCACCATCCTCAACATCCACTGGAGTGACTTTGTGACCAACACTGAAGTCCTCAAGAGGGCGGAGGTTACAAGCATCGAAGCACTGCTGTTGAAGACGCAGCTGCGCTGGGCAGGGCATATTTCTAGGATGGAAAACCACCGCCTTCCCAAGATTGCTCTGTATGGCGAACTTTCCACCGGCCATCGAAATAGAGGGGCACCAAAGAAGAGGTACAAGGACTCCTTGAAGAAATCCCTTGGCACCTGTCGCATCAACCATCACCAGTGGTCTGACCTAGCCTCAGATCGCAAAGCATGGAGGCACACCATCCACCAGGCTGTCTCTTCCTTTGAGAACGCACGCATAGCTGGTCTTGAGAACAAAAGCAGATTGAGGAAGAATCGCACTGCTACAGCACCAACCCCAAATCAGACTTTTCCCTGCAGCCACTGTGGCCGGATCTGCCTGTCCCGCATTGGTCTTGTCAGCCACCAGCGAGCCTGCAGCAGATGTGGACTACTGCACCCTTCTTAAATCTTCGTTCGCGAAGTCAAGCCGAGAGAGAGAGAGAGAGAGAGAGAGAGAGAGAGATGTAGCCTCCAATCATTTCAATAAGCTCAGAGGACCTCTGACTGGATTAGGCCCTTTATAACCAACTGCGCAGCAAAAAGGCTACTTCCACACAGGGCATGAAATCACACTGCTGCTGCAGCAGCATGTGCTGCAGAAACAGGTGGAACAAAATCCACACGCCCTGTCCCTGTGTCGTTTCCTGCTGTCACCATTCCACTCCACCTTTCACTAATATGCCAAGTTGAGCTGCACGCCACTGTGGCCTGCCAACTCCCCCCCCCTTTCCCCACCCCAGCTTAACTATGATCTAAAGCAACACCATCATGCCTTGGCTAGGAAATGTGGGGCCCTTTAAAGATTGAAAGGTGGGGTGGAGGCTGAACTCTGCTATTTCAAAGGCAGAACTATACCATCTGTGAGCAGACCATCTGCAGTTCCATGTTTAGGCCAGGTCAAAGGATGCTTTCGTTTTAAAGGGGAAGTTCTTGGGAGACCCACAAGTCCTATGGAAGCTCCCTTTAAACGGGAAATGGGTGTGCTGCTCTTCCCTGGGATAACCACATGAAGAAGCAAGCCCAAACCAACAGCCTTTTGGCAGTAATAGTTAGAATGATACAAGAATGAATTCTATGAAATAACTTGGGGTCTTCTGAATAGGAATGCTAACATGAGATCTGAGGAAGGCCTATGATTATAATGTGCCATAAATTAAATAGTGAAACACAAAACTGTAATTTTTTCCACCCCCAACACCAAATGTTTCTTTATGGAGGGGAATTTAAAACCAAGCTTGCAATTTATCTGCAGGATTTCCATTCACCTACCCTGCTCACCCCCCTACTTTTAAAGGAGTATCCCAGCTGAATTCTTTGTGTGTCACTTTTTTTTTTAGCCACCACTTCATGGAGTGCTAGGTAACGCAGCTAACACCAAAACAAACAAACTGAGTAGGGCCCCAACATGTACATGCCAGTGCAAGAGCCTATAAATCACCCTGACTAGATATCAGGATTTCAAAGGCACATTGCAAGCTGTTTCACATAGACTTGTTGATTCAAGCTCCAGTTGCTATTAAAGCGTGGCTATCATCTCTCTTTCCGAAAAGGGTAACAGGATGGTATTACTGTTCCTACAAAGAAGAAATTTAATGTTCAGTTGGCCAAAAAGATTCGTTCTGTTTTATGTGTTGAATATATATATTTGATTCGCTCTTTTAAGTCCATCTGTTAAATATTTACTTAATATAAACATTTAAAGTCTTGCAATATAGCTTTCTCAGCCTGGTGATCCATCTACAATTCCACACAGAGTGACTTAGGTGCAGGTGCAACTTCTTTCTTTTTTATATGAAATAGGAAAAGAAAACAAAAGCTCAATTTCTACTTGCCCCCAGAATAAATTTTCTGGGTTTACTAGTAAAACCAGGTTTAAAGATTTAAGGCACAAAGTAAAACTAAAAAGGATTTGATATACATTTCTTTCTTGTTACCAATATGTGGTTCGTGCAATTCACTCCCTATGCTAAAAAATCAAGTCTTTATGCCAGAAAGCTGGTGATGTAGGAAGGAAAGGAACCCAGAACCCCCAGTGCTTATACAGTTGTTCATCCATTCTGGGCAGACCTGAACACTACTGCCACAGGCCTCCCGTGATGACAATTACCTGGGTTCTGACATGCAGGGCTACTTTGGGAACTCATGTCCATGACTAATACAAGCAGCCAAAAGACTATATAAGAGGGCTAGGTCAGGGGTGGCCAAACTTTATTAACGTAAGAATCACACAGAGTAAACACCAAATGTTTGCGAGCCGCAAGACAGGAAGGATGGAAGAAAGAAAGAAAGCAAATAGATGGGGGAAGTAGAAGTAGAAATAAAACAACTTTAACTTTAAACCAAGCCGGCTAGCTTGGCTTGGAGAAGTGAGTTAAAGAGACAAATGCCTTTTCTGAGCCAGCCAACAGGGTTCGGGGAGATTCGAGAGCCACATAATATGTGTGAAACAGCCATATGTGGCTCACAAACCACAGTTTGGCCACCACTGGGCTAGGTGATTGAGATGGCCCTTTCAGGGACTGGGGGCAGGATCTGAAAGAATTTGTTTCTTTTCTATTGGAATACAATGGGAATTCTTCTCAATGACAGTTCACACTCATTGGAGTGAGCCATTTAAGAGCTGCCCAAAAATTATATTTAACCCATGGATCTCTGCTTATATTAATTAGAGCTAGCACAATGTGCTGGTTAGAGTGCTAGACAGGATCTGGGATACCCAGGTTAAATCCCTGCTTTGCTATGAAAGCTTGTTGGGTGACCTTAGTCCATTCACATACTCTTAGTCAATGTACCCCACAGGGTTGTTTTGTGAGGATAAAACAGTGGAGAATGTTGTAAACCACTCTGGGTCTCCACTGGGGACAAAAGTTGGATATAGCCTCTTGCTAGCCTCTTGAAAAGAATTATGTCATTTCAGCATGTTCATATGAACATATGAAGCTGTCTTATACTGAATCAGACCCTTGGTCCATCAAAGTCAGTATTGTCTACTCAGACTGGCAGCGGCTCTCCAGGTTCTCAAGCTGAGGTTTTTTCACACCTACTTGCCTGGACCCTTTTTTAGTTGGAGATGCCGGGGATTGAACCTGGGACCTTCTGCTTCCCAAGCAGATGCTCTACCACTGAGCCACCGTCCCTCTGTAATGCTGTATGCCATAATGTACTCTTGGATCTTAGGTAAAGACTAGCACCATTCATGAAAAATGGGGGGAGGGAGAAACTATATGGTAGATCAGAAAAAAAACCCAAACCCAAACCCAAAGCTTCACAAAATGAAAACCACCAGTACTGACAAATACGGTGAAAAACAATTATTATTGCCATCAAGTTGCAGCCAGTTTGTGGCAATCCCATACAGTTTTCAAGTCAAAAGACAATCAAAGGTGTGTTTGCTATTTGCTGCCAGTGTGTTTGCTATTGCCTGCCAGTGCATTGCAACCCTGATGTTCTTTGGTGGTTTCCCATCCAAATATTGACCTGCTTAATTGCCAAGATCTGACATATAATCATTTCACTGGGCTATCCAGGTCAGGGATGGTAGAAATTGTTATTTAATAACTATACTTCCCATGTGTATTTGTATGTTTACAATGTTCTACGTGGGGCGGGAGGGTTAGCTAAGAAACATACAAGCATCTATGTCTATCTAAGAAATATGGTATAGTGGCTGAAAAGAAAGTGACAGAATATCACCACAGTTCATAGCTAAAACCAATCCAAGTAATCATCCTGACTTATAGCCCTGGGGAGCTGCTATTTGCCCCATTGAGGGCTCCACATATATGATGGAGTACAAGCAGATTTCCCTAATGGAAAAAAAATTAGCATCCCTGGGCAATTTCAAGACCTGATAATATCAGCCATACATCTGGAGCTCATCCTTCAAAGATCATTCTATACAAAAGAATGATCATAAATCCAACCTCTAAGATGGCAACATTCAGAAAAAGCATGGAAATAGTTCCCCAGGGAACATGGTTGCTAGTCTGAAATTAGCTGTTCTTCAGCAGCAACAAAAACTTCAAAGGAAGACTCCAGAATGAAATTTCTGAACTCAAATTTATCAACCAAAATTGATTCCATTCATTTAGGTCTTAACTAGGATCTCCACAGATGGGAACTTAACATAGCAAAGTGAGAAAGGTTGTGCTGTCACTTCTGCGAATGGTCACTGTACTTATCTTGTATATTTTACAGTTTGACATAGAAGTAACATGGACCTATTACATACACCTTTTTTTATTTCCAAACTGAGAATAATGCTTCATTAATATTGTGCCCAGAAAGAATCTAGTCCATAAAAGTTTTTGAAGTACCATTATATTCTTTGTTCTTAATACTAAATGTGCTGTGCTTCAAGTATACTGAATTCAACACTAGTATAATTAAAACTGGCCTAGAAAACCAAGCTTCAAATAAAAAAACTATAGATGTCCTATGTTCCTGTGCTGAAAAATGATTTAAACATAAAACTGAAGTTAATCTTAAAACTCTGGAAGGTCAGGCATGACAATTAATTTATGTATTCTTTTTAAAACTGTGTAAATTAGCAATACAATACCAAGAAGTATAAAGGTGGTACAACCCTGAACAACCTACTCAGAAATCCCACCATTCAGTGAGTCCAGTCCTCCTAGTAAAGGTGCAAAAATCCAAAGTTTTAATGGAAGAGATACTTCTTGTGAATGGTTCGTCATTTTCTACTGAGAAGACTAGGAGTCTAATGTTAAATATGGATAACAATGACAATTGCCTCACATTTTTTCTTTTGTTTTGTTCTGTTTTGTTGTTGCTGCTGCCTGATTTGGCCACTTCCCTACTTCAAACATACTCCCCCTGCCAGCTGCTTTTCCCAGAAACTTGAATTTGGAACCTCATGATAAGAGGCAACCGTGTCCTTTCTCTCTTCTAAACTGCCCTCTTCTCCCCAAGCTATTTGCTTTTTTAAAAGCACTGTGGCTTAGCTACATGCATCTGGGTGTAAGCCAGTTAAGCCCTAAGACTGTGAGCCAGAGGAAAATAAAACAGCCCCATTTTGTGAGGTAACTTCCTGGCCCAAACCTCATTCCTGTTTTCTGCCAAATATATGGACGAATCATGGAGGATCTGCACTAGTTCCACTTCCTCCTTTGGCTCCTTTCAATGAAAAACCTCATAGTCTCCAACGGCTGTGAGTCACAGCTTTTAGTGCGTTGTGGTGGGGGCAATCGGTGAAATTGCCTCACATTTTTGGTCAAGCTTGCCATAGCTCACAAGGATACTGAAACCAGCTTGATAAAGATGTAAAGAGAGCAGACAAACACTCAATCCAAACCCATTTTAATGACTAAGAAAGGGGTCCTCATTGGCAAGAACCAAGTCATAATTGAATCCAAACAATGAGTCATATTAAAATGAGTCAGAAGGAGGAATCAAACATAAGCAGAGGTTCCTTCAGTGTAAGAACTTTACATAATTCAAGATATAGGGACAGAACCAAATAGATTTTTGATGAAGCAAATATAATACTGTTTAACGAATAGCAGACCTTTTTGTCTACAGCAAATTCCTGTATAATATTGACTGGATAATATTGACAACAATACTGGACAATATTGACAACAGCAACCTACACATACATAAAGGGGAAAAAATACAAGCAGTCTTATTTATTCCTACAGGTATTAGCATCCTATGGATTTAAAAAAAAATAAGATAAAATAGGGCATTGATTTCAAAAAACAACACTGCATAATTGAATGTCAGCTAGTAAGAGCTCTAAAACTTTAGATAGACAGATGCGGGCAATAAAATCTCAACCTTGAACTGAATATAAACCACAAAAATGGACAAGTATTTCACTCACAAAATATCATTCCTTCCCTAGATCTATTGATCATTGTTTGGACCGCTTCAGTGCTTCCAGAGCAGATCAAAATTTGGAGGACCAATCTTGTCGGGACCAGTGGGTTTCTTCCTTTTCCATCCACTCAGCTGGAGCATTGTGACAATAATGAGAAAAACAAACCTGATGCAGGCATCTCCTGAACATCTTGAATTTGAGGAATATAGTTTGGGCCTTTACTCCAAGCCAGCTTCCTTCTTCGATGTGCGTTTCTGGATGGGCAACCAAAGAAAGGTGGAAGGGATCCCCCCTTCCTCAATCTCAGGGGAAGGAGAACTACTTAAGATTTTTCCAAATGTTGTGGTTTCCTGGGAAGCATGGAGACTGTGCAGCTGTCTCTCAGTTGTGTCATCAAAGATGACAAATACAGAAAGCTCAAACTGCTAACTCCCGATGGCTTGTAAAATTGCAAATCACACTATCACGCAGGCAACTACCATGGGTGTTTTCGTGTGCAGATGGACCTTGTGATAGTACCATGGGAAGCTACCAGATGACATAACATTCACACATGTTCCTTCCCCACCTATCTGTGACATTTTGAATTCCCCACCAATTAGATTGTTTTTAACTCTATGTTTAAGGCTGCCCAAGTGCTCAACCACACACCTCCTACATTTGATGAAATCTGCTCTGCTATCTTGCAGCATGGTTACCTCTGGCTGCAAGGAGAGATCCCATTTCCCGAGAATCTCACTGGATTAAGTTAACATTAGCACAGTACTAAAAGGAAAAAAAAGCATTATTCTCACAAGAAAAGGATTTTCATCCAGAGGGGGCAAGAGCAATCCTTCCCTATCTCCCCTGGAATCATGATTCCCCTTTCTTGCGCATCTCTTCTCTGCAGCAATGTCTGAGTCCCAAAGTCAGTATAGGGCAGGAGTCTCAGGCGTTTCTCCCAATTTCTCCTCTAGAAGGGAATTTCCATTCTTACCCAGTTTGCCGCCATCTCAACCCACCTGCTTTGCTGCAGGCCATTCTGCTTTTGCAGTACTCTTCTGAGCCCTCCGGGTTTGGTTCCAATTTAAATAAAAATGTCAGAGGCATGAAGTTGCTCTTGAAACTATCAGTGAAGTGGTATGATTCCTGGATATCTACAAGAGAACATTCTATCGATTCCACACTAGCAAGGTGCACCAAAGTCCCTGCCATTCAGAAGTGCTTAAATAACAGTGGAACAGTGAGCGAGGAAAACAGACAACTCTTAATTGTAAATGTTCTGACAGGCACATGACACACCCACAAATGCAAATGGTGGATTTATTCAGTCAACATTAAAAAATGGGGGAACTGCTGAAAAACACTGCTTTGTCAAAACAGTAAAGAAGCAAACAAAAAAAATCCTTCCTATCTTTATTGAAAAGAATCAACTCTTATGGAAGAGATTAGAGCTAGTAACAGGGGTGAGCAGAAAGCAAAAGCCGTTCATTGGGGAGTGACAGTAGAGATTCGACTCTTGCCTATCCCATTGACGTGTAGCTTAATTCTCCATGCAGCCATTAAATGGTTCAGGACTCGACAATTCAATAACATTTTCCCTCTCACTCAAAGATGTATATACACATACAGACAGTTGCTTCACTCAATATTAGCATTGTAGTCATCACTTTCTTTCCTCTTCCATTAAAAAAAATCTCTAGAAGTTCAAACAAAATAGGGCTAGAGACAGCTTCCTTGTTCCATTCTACCTAGCAGCCAGCATACACGACATTTTTATTTTTATGCCATCTCTCGTATTAACTCTTTTCTCTTTTTTTGCAAGACTGGTAAATAGGAATATCTGGAAACAGCTGCAATTACGCAGACAAGGGAGGAGGAGGGAAAGGGGGAAAATATTACGTAGGTTTCTTCATCATCTTGTCTCAAAATTACTCAGTTCTGGGTACAGTTCCCTGAACATTCCCAGTTCTCTGGACCTGGAACACTTTCCAATGCAGTAATTTCAGTGAAAAGATGAGATATTGTCAACAAGGATTTGCTAAAGCCAGTCACACCAATTTCCAGCACTTGCATCCGACAGGATCGTTTTACAGGCTGCAAGAGCATCTTCATACCAGTGAGCTTTCAAAGTGCTCAGATAAACAGCCATTTAAATCCTAACCTCCAACACCATATCAAAACTGCTGCAGATAAGGGGTATTCACTGATTTTGCTGGGGGGGGGGGAGTAAAGAAAACAACAGGTCATTTATTAAAAATGAAATGAAATCTTACCTGGATCCAAAATTCAGGAGCACAAAACTTTGGCCATACTTCATAATGTAAGGAACTCACAGTCATCTTACTCATAAAAATTTATATCCTCTCAGATTTAATAACTAAGCATCCAAAGGTACAGACTCTGAGTAGTCAGGTAAATATTTCTTAGGAGTAAGTGCACTATCATTCTCCGACAAAACTTTCTATTGCACTTGCAAGGGAAAAGAAAATCAATTCCGATAAACCACTTCAATGTCCCAAAAGTTTGTATTTAAAAAATGCTGTCCCCTGCATACAGCGTCTCTCTCACAAAGCATCTGACGTGCACACAGAGGGAGCTTTTTGAATCCTGTCAGATACTTTCTGGCTTCTTGTAGAGAGCTATACTAGTCTGCATATACTCCAAAATGGCAACCTCATCTCTCCTTGTTGCTATGGACACGCCATACGTCAGACCTGCACTTTTTTCCCTCAGACCTGTTTGTTTATGACAGGCCTAGGTGCTTCCTATTATGGTGCCTGCATCAGCACAGCATGCCATTTGCCAGTAACGAGAGCCCGCGGCAGCCACTAAGGTGATCAGCATGCAGCAGAGGACAGAGATGCTGAGGAATCTAAGCATGCTCTCTGCAACTCTGCATAGAACGGCAATTTCAGGAACGGTTAAGCAGCATACAAATCACTGAGCCTGATCTGGCCTGGCGTTTCCGATGGGGAAAGTTTACATATAGGAAAATTATGGAAAAAATAAAATCCTGGAAAAGCGCATTAAAAGCAAAAAAGAAAAAAGGACAAAAGTCAACCACTAGACATTGACAAAGAATTCAATGCTGCCCTGGCTTATGGAGAAATGCTGTTGTGGAAGACTGCGCTGACGACAGCAGCGAGGTCCCTAGGCCCTCAGGACTGCTGTACGCTTTACAATATCATTGCTCATTCTCTAGTGGCTCTCGCTTTTGCACTTTAGAAATATACTGCCTTTCCTCTGGCTGCAGAAGCTAGTCTGTTTGTTTGTCCTGTAGGCTTAATGGGGAGGGAGGCTGCCCTTTGGGACAAGGGAGACAGAACCCAGAAGGAAGACATGACTACTTTCAGACTCCCATCTGCCAACTCCGACAGTCCAACTAGCACAACATCCACTTAGTCAAGTCACCCTGCCAAATGACCTCACTTGCTCAGATGAGACAAGGCTTAGCTCATGCTTGCACATCTGGGCCCATTCACTATAAATTTAGAGATAACACAAATAATGGCCTTTCCAGTTTCCAGACAGCTCCAACTATGTAAATCCTTAGCAGAAGCAGGGGCTATTGCATAACTGACCATGTTGAAATCCACAAGAATACCCAATGCTTGCAATTCTTGAGCAACTACAGAATCAGCAGACATCTACAGACCTGTCAGCACCCTGATAAAAGAACTATTAGAGCAGCACAACTCAAAGAGCGAGCCTTTTTTCTCACATTGATTTTTTTTATTAAGAGTTTGATTGGTCCTTCTGACTGAATACAAACCAATCTGCTAACTAGACAACAGAAAAACAGATTTTGTGTCCGGTGGCACATTTAAGACCAACAACAGATTATTCAAGGTATGACTTTTCATGTGTGCACACACACTTCCTCAGACAGTGCATGCACGCGAAAGCTCATACCTTGAATAAACTTTTGTTGGTCTTAAAGGTGCCATTGGACTTAAAATCTGTTCTACTGTTTCAGACCAACACAGCTACCCTCCTAAACAACAGAGGGTTTCTGTTCTTATTTTAGTTTACTCTGCATTACATTTGAGGTTGACATCAAGGAAAGCACACATATTAAAGCAAATTAGGATTTCTAAATGCAATCTGTTAGTATACAAAAAGAGAATCTTTTTGTCATTATATAGGGACAAAATATTTTAGCTCAGTAACCAGGATATCTGAACCTTTGTAACCTTGCTTTAAAAAGACGGTGGTACGCACAGCCCCACAAAGAATTCTGTGTGCTTAAGCTGACTGAAATCTGTGGCCTAGATACTGTGCTGGCTGTGGCCTCAGTTTCTAGCATTTGTACATGAACACATGATTAAAGCAGAATTTTTGTACCTGTGTATTCCTAGATGCACACCTCTTAAATTATAAACTCCAGAGCCAACTGGAGAGATGCAGTTCCAGAAAAGAGTACACTGTACCTTTTCCATCCAAAAAATCAGAGAGCCAGTTCCAGAAAAGAGTACCTTTCCCATCCAAAAAATCAGAGGGTCTTAGTGGCCAACCAAGATGTTTCTGCTTTCACCAACTTACTTCTGCTTTGCAGAAGGGGGATTTGCTTCTCTTTCTCCCCTCCATCTTTCCAAAAGTGAGTTCTTCGCTCACTTTGTCTTTGATGTTTGTAGAAGAGGTTCCTGCTTCCAATGCCAATGAAACAGCTGCTCAAAGGAAAGTTTTTCCTCATATATACAGCTCCACTGGGCAAGAGCACATGATCAATTAGGTGCTCTTGGAGTAACCATGTAATATTCTCCAAAAGCATCTAACATAACTTCAACTAAGTCCACTTGCAGGGAGGGTGAGATATAAATCCAATACATGAAAATGAAATGAAATGAACTGGCCTTTCTTGTTAACACCTCTCCCACCTTCTGAACTGGATATAAGAACATAAGAGAAGCCATGTTGGATCAGGCCAACGGCCCATCAAGTCCAACACTCTGTGTCACACAGTGGCAAAAAATTTTATATACACACATACACTGTGGCTAATAGCCACTGATGGACCTGTGCTCCATATATTTATCTAAACCCTTCTTGAAGGTGGCTATACTTGTGGCCGCCACCACCTCCTGTGGCAGTGAATTCCACATGTTAATCACCCTTTGGGTGAAGAAGTACTTCCTTTTATCCGTTTTAACCTTTCTGCTCAGCAATTTCATCGAATGCCCACGAGTTCTTGTATTGTGAGAAAGGGAGAAAAGTACTTCTTTCTCTACTTTCTCCATCCCATGCATTATCTTGGGATGAAGATATGAAGACTAATGGATCTTTGTTCTTACTAGTAAATGAAGAACTGAGTTTTGATTCACAAAAGCTATACCCAAAGGAGATGTGGTGGAAACTGCTATCAAGTTGCAGTTGATTTATGGCACCCCCATGGGGTTTTTGAAGGCAAGAAACAAACAGAAGTGGTTTGCCATTGCCTCCCTCTGTGTAGCAACCCTTGACTTTCTTGGTGGTCTCCCATTCAAGTACTAGTGAGAGTCCATCCTGCTTAGCTTCCGAATAGACCATTTAATAGCCATCCAAAGATTATATTTAATATATGGATTTCTACTTGCATTGGCTAGAGTCAGCATGGTATGATGGTTAAGAGTGCTGAACTAGGATATGGGAAATCCAGGTTCAAATCCCCACTCTGCCACAGAAGCTCACAGGGTGACCTTGGGCAAGTCACACCCTCTCGGCCTAAGCTATCCACAGGGTTGTTATGAAGATAAAATGTAGGAGAGGAAAATGATGTAAGCTGTTTTGGGTCCCTGTTGGGGGAAAAGGTAAGATATTGAACATATGAACATATGAACATATGAAGCTGCCTTATACTGAATCAGACCCTCGGTCCATCAAAGTCAGTATTGTCTACTCAGACTGGCAGCGGCTCTCCAGGGTCTCAAGCTGAGGTTTTTCACGCCTATTTGCCTGGACCCTTTTTGGAGATGCCAGGGATTGAACCTGGGACCTTCTGCTTCCCAAGCAGATGCTCTACCACTGAGCCACCGTCCCTCCCCATTGGATTTATATCCCACCCTATAGTCTGAATCTCAGTAGTCACAATCTCCTTTACCTCCCCACCACCACAACAGACACCCTGTGAGGTAGGTGGGACTGAGAGAGCTCTTACAGCAGCTGCCATTTCAAGGATAATTCCTATGAGAGCTATTGCTGACCCAAGGCCATTCCAGCAGCTGCAAGTGGAGGAGTGAGGAATCAAATCTGGTTCTCCCAGATAAGAGTCTGCACACTTAACCACTACACCAAACTGGCTCTAAAGGTATAAATGAAGTAAATAATAATACTGTCAAATAATAACGATGATGATGGTGATGGAAGATGCCCAGCAAAACTTGACTTGAGACTGCACATTCTAGAAAAGAAGCATGATCCTGAGAGTGGGGGTGGGGATGATCAAAGCAAAAAAACCTGTCCGTCAACTGCAGAGATGCGATATTGCAGAAAGGAAAGTCACCAAAGGGTAGATTACCTTTAGACAACATAAGAAAAATGACCAGACCATGCAAATGTAGAGAAAGAGTAGATCTTGGTGGTGGAAATATGAAAACAAACTGAAGATGTTGCACTGAAATGAAGACAACCCTGAAGTTGTTTGCTTTTTATGGCTGTTTCACACATCATACCAAGAAAGCACAACCAACTGGGGCTCCATATGGCACACACACAAATTTATAGCATATGTATTAACATATAAGTTTTGAAATGTTATGCTGTTTACAGGTACATGCTGAAAATGCAACAGGTCTGAGACATGGGAGATTAGACTGTTTCCAGTTATGGCAGAGGAGTGGGAGGGTTTGTGTGGGAAGATTAGAAGGTCTTCCATCCCAAGGGAAAACAATATTCTCCTCAAACTGTCCAGTTGTTAATCACGTTCAGATTAACTAGGAAAAGAGAAAAATCCATGTTTATACAGTAGATATGTAATTATTCCATAGAATATGACTGTACAAACGAGTACTTGCTACTATGTCACGTCAAGAATGCAAAACGAATCCAGCCATCTTGGACATCATGCTGAAACACTGATGGGATAAGGGACCAACTGAGTTCCAAAAGGGAAAGGAATCAGGGCTTTTTTTTGTAGCAGGAACTCCTTTGCATATTAGGCCACACACCCTGATGATGTAGCCAATCCTCCAAGAGCTTACAGGGCTCTTAGTATAGGGCCTACTGTAAGCTCCAGGAGGATTGGCTGCATCAGGGAGTTCCTGCTACAAAATGCAAAGAAGTTCCTGCTACAAAAAAGAGCCCTGGGTAGGATCATGCCCGTGACTTTCTATTGATGTCCTTAATTGTTCTACAGTATTTTTGAGATTTAAAAGGGAACACCAACCTATTAAACTCATGATTGCACAGGGGGGAAACTTTACTACATGACAGAAACTTTACTACATTTTTTCTGATTAATACTTTTTGAGCAGCTCCCAAAGGCAGAGAGACTGAATTACAATATGCTAGGCCTACTAACAGCTAAGGAGCTGTACATGTGCTACCTGCAGAACTTCAGGTCTTAGGAAGCACAAAAGAAAGACATCTGCTGGGAAATGTTTCCATATTAAATTAGGTAAAAAATGTGCTTACCTCTACTGCACAAGGAAATTCCTAGCCCTGTGAATTCATGTGTGCTCTGTCATCCATTATGGGTTTCCATTCATGGGACTCCCTTTTCTAAGTTGCTCCGAAGGACAAACCCATGGGACCAAAAGCATGTATGCATGTGTCTATCAGTATACCAAGTATCTAGGAGTGGCTTAAGATGAGTGCAGCTGATCAATGGACAAACATGTATAATTCTTTCCCAGGTAACTATTTCACTTACAAGAGTGATTTGTTAAGGTAAACTAACCTGCTATACAAAGACATCCTGAGTCTCAGTCAAAAAGACATCAAGGCCTGCTTTGGTTTAGGAAGGCTTCTCCACTATGAACAAGGTTGTGTGCCCCAACTCCACTCTGTGCACCACTTCCTTGACAACAGTCTGTCAGAAGTAGTAATTTTGCCTTCATCTGCCAGCCTCACTTGAGAAAGCGTGAAGCTCCCCTTTGAGTACCTCTGCTTCTGCCGTAAACTGTACTAATACAACTTAAATAGCAAGTGGGGATTTGCACAAGTGAGTTGCCTTGTGCACTTCTGCTGTCCTTGCTTCTGCAAGTCCTTTCTACAAAGAACGATGTCTACCCATCCCACCCACACTTATCTCCATGGTTACCTGAGTGGAAGTCTGTTGTGCTCCAGCACTACCTAGAGTAAGTATAGTGTAGAACAAAGACTCAAGACTCTTGTATCTCATGCCAGCAGCATAAAAAGGTGGTGTGTAGGAGGGGAACGGCATTACTTAATTAATATGCTAAGTATAATCCCCTGAGCACATGTGAAGAAATATTTAGCTACACTACATTGTTTTATCTCTCCCTCCCTCCAAGCCATGAGTATTTTATTGTCCTAAAGGCAACTACCAGGCAATCACAGAGTGAGATGAAACTTGACCACGCTGTATTCCAATCATCCATGTATCAGCTCCCTCACAAAAGAGATTAACCCACATTGTCCAGTTTATGTACCAAACCAAAGAGAGAAAAAGACAGAGAGAAAACAAGTATGATACTTTCTGCACCAGGGCCGTTAAATGTTTTGTAAAACTGTAACTGGCTAAGTGAAGGAGCTAAATCATATGATATAGAAGGGATTGGAAATTTCTCCCAGGTCACAACAACCCAACCTCTTTATTAAAAATATCCCTTCCTGGCCAAATCTTGCAATTCAGTTAGATCCAAGTTATAAAGCAGGAGGAATTCACCAACACTTTCCCAGAGAACTGCAGACCTTAGATATTCATGCACCCAAATTTAAAATGGTAAATCCATCCTCTTACTTCAGAGGTGGCCAATGGTAGCTCTCCAGATGTTTTTTGCATACAACTCCCATCAGCCCCAGCCAGCATGGCCAATGGCTGGGGCTGATGGGAGTTGTAGGCAAAAAAACATCTGGAGAGCTACCGTTGGCCATCCCTGTCTTACTTGCATCTTTATGGTTTTAAAGAAATCCCAAGGGGGAGAGGCAGGAAACTGACACCTTTGAGATCTACTGCCAGAATTCTACTGACCACCGTCTAGCACAAGCCTGTAATACAATTACTACCACAATTACTACCTCAGATGCCTCAGGAAAATTGGGAAGAAAACACTGCACACAGGGAAGACCTCTCTAAATTCTACTGGATGAGAAATGGGAAGAGGGGAGAGTCATTTTGGCCCTGACTTGGATAGCTCAAGCAAACCCAATCTCATCAGATCCTGAAAGCTAAGCAGGGCTGACTCTTGTTAGTACTTGGATGGGAGACTTTCTTGAAATAGCAAGTTGGGAGGACAGGGGCATGCTTTAGTCAGTCACCTCTCTGAATATCCTCCAGACGCCCAGTAGGGGCAGGCATCAGAGGTCGACATGACTTCCAGGTGCAGACACACATGAACACACAAATACAAAATACCGAAAGAACCATCCAAACTGGTAACATTTTTTTTCAAAGCACAAGTGCCACAAGTGCCAACTATGGCGCCCTTCAGACACCATAATACATTGTGGTTTGTGCAACAAATTATTGTTCATCTACAAAACTTCAGCAACAAATCCTAATTTGATTCAAGTCTTGTAGTACCTTAAATATATCTGACTAAGGGAGTTTTGACTCTCAAAAGCTTATACCCTGGAAATCTTGCCGGTCTTCAAGGTGCTAATGGACTCAAATTTAGCTCTTTTACTGCCAGGGCTTTTTTTTGTAGAAAAAGCCCAAGAGGAATTCATTTGCATATTAGGCCACAGACCCCTGACACCAAGCCAGCCAGAATTGCGTTTGTGTGTTCCTGCTCAAAAAAAAAAAAAAAAAGCCCTGTCTACTGCAAACTAAGACAGTTACCCCAGCTGAAACAAATCCTAGTTTGCACACATACATTCTAGTTCATCTGCTTCTTGGCCCTTCTTCACCTCCCTAGAATAAAAGAGATTCTCCCTGTATTGGCATCTCTGCAGCCAGACAACTATGGTTTGTGAATTCAGATGTTGCAACAAGCCACAAATATTACAAACTGTGATTAACAAAACAATAAACTGTAGTTGAAATTCCAGCTTGGTGCCAGTTTAACACTCCACATAACTATCTGGGATCTGATCAAACCACAATTTAGAAATAATGGAGTATTGCCAGTATCTAAATATAGTTCTAATGTTTTCTGTGTTCTTGGAGAGATTCTAGAGCGCACAACAAATAAGGTATTATATAGTTCAAGTAATAGTTCAATAATGCATCAGATAAACATTTTAATTGGCAAATACATCTGAAAGCAGTGCTTATCTTATATTTAGGAATATAAATTTATTATATATATATCTTATATTATATATATATACACATACACACATACTTATCTTATATTTTCCTAGAAACAACAAGATCTAGCTAAACTGTATAGTCAGCTAGTACCATTGTCAAGCTTTTTATAACAGTACTGTCACATGATGCAAAAGTTTAGAGACCCTTTATCCGCCTTCTTGATCTTAAATAACACATGTGCCTGCTTTGTAACTGAACTGGCATTTATGACATCAATAAATTATTTTTGCACTATATAACTGCATGCCATTGTCAAAATGCAAAAGGTTGGTGGATCAGTAAACCCCACTAAATGAGATATGACAGCATTATCCTTCCTCTGTAACTGGAAACTGGTTGCTCTGATCTACAACTGTGATGGAAGTTTGAAATAATGCTAAAAATGTACTGCAGCGCTGAAGTTTATACACATTTCTAGTATGCAAGTGATAGTTGCTAAAGTAAGGTTGCCTGAAACAACCTCAGTGTTGCACACAAGATACCTAGCAACTGTAAGGCATCAAGTGGTTCATCTGACAGTGACAGTGCCCATTACATGTAGTGTCTGGGCTACATCCCTAACAGCAGTTGATGGCAACATGGAAGCTCATCTTGTCATCCTCTTGTAGAAGAGAACTGTCCTTAGGCGTATCCATAAACTTAGGACACAAGCAAGCAATACTCCATTAACTCCATAGCTTTTGTTTCAGCACTATAAATGTGCCTTGGTCAAAGCCCTTGGTCGGTATGATTTGTAATACACTCATATATGTAATTTCTTCCTGGCACCTCCAATCTGTATACTTTTTATGATAGGAAGGGTGTGACTGGAGAAGAGAACACCTGGCCCTCCCTTATATAATTTGCATGCTTCATTTAAACTCTGTGGTGCAGAAACAGTGCCCACAACTTGAACTCTGTGGTGCAGAAACAGTACCCACAACTTGAAACTGCATCCCTGTTTAGTATGTATATGAGGGGTTATACCAGGATCCCTTCTTTCCTTGCTTGCTAAGTTTGGAGGTTTGTCTGTCTTTGAGTTATTATAGTTTTTACAAGTAAACAGCAGCAGTGGGAGCTAAAATCTGAAAAGGAACAACAGAGATCAAGTCCCAGGGAACAAGTCATATCTTTGTATCTATTCTTCCTCTGGTTCTAGCCCTGGCTGCTGCTGCTGATAGCTGAGGAGAGAGATGCTGGGCTCGCTTTTCCTTTCTCTGTTGGGTTAGCAACCACCACTTTCCCTTAAGCACCAACACCAATCGCTACATGCACCCTTCGCCATCCCTTGCCCTTGACCCCCATCTCTCTCTATACATATGCAGAGTTTCATTCCTTGAAGCCAATGATGTGACTTAATATCATAATCCTAACACTGCAACCGCAAGGGGGCTGGGGATGGGAATGGATGGAAATGTACTGTATTAGTACAGTATTACAACATCAGTATATGAACAATGACTTTCAAAACTGTTAAAAATACAAATTTGCAAGAAATGCATTTTCACCTGCATTAATTATTCTTTCAGACAGCAAGCATGTTGTTTATCATACTTATCATTCTGTATGCCATCCAAAATAGTATGGTTTTGTTGGATCTTGCTATTGTTCAAGTATGTCAAATCAAGCATACCCAGGATGGCTTTTTCAGCTTTATCAATTACTTGTGCCATGGCACAAAGAACATTTTGTGTTTCCAGCAGTACAATATAATACAATACACACACACATTTGTCCATGTTCACACAGAGTGAATAAGCTTTGCACAAACGTTACTTCCTATCAAGACCTAAACCCATTTCAGATTTTTTTGAACAGGTACCTTCACTCCCGAAAGATACTGTACAAGATACTATGACTACACTTTCCTCTAACAGGTCAGATATTCTACAAGGAAATTCCTTTTAATAAACCCCCATGTCTTATATTCAGAGAAAAAAGGGTTTCCAGAAATTAGACTGGAACAAGACTAATGCCTTCAAAATCTGAATCTGCGCAATTCCAAGCCCCAGAAGAGAAAGCCCTAGCATTAGGGGCATGTTGAACTAAGTATGGGATCAGGAATTTGCTACATTGCATTTAATTATCAGCAAAGACATTTAAATAATTGTATTCCTGCTTTACGGCCAAAATAAAGCCAATTGTGAGGCTGCAGTAAAAATTTTCAGTGCTGATGTAAAGAATGGCATAATTCAGGATGACCTTCAGATTGGCTATGGCAACTCAGCTCACTATACATCTCATAGCAGGAAACCTTGGCTCTACAATCCTGTTTCTGAAGCAAAGTGAGCACTCTGGGTGAAAACACAGCTTTCCACACGGCTTTCCCCCTAGCATCACCAAAGACTCTTTAAACATTGAACACATCCATAATATTTAAAAATGCAAATATTTTATGTAAAACACCTCTCCAACTTATTCATTAGCAACAGAGTGTCCTATTTAGACAATGAGGACAGATTGTTTTTTAAAAACAAAAATCAAGTAAATGAACTGTTAAAACAGTATTTAAAACATGCATTTAAATATTTAATACACAACAAAATAGATTACTAAAACTCATGAAGATAGTTTCAGGTGGGTAGCCATGTTGGTCTGCAGTAGGAGAACAAGATTCATCAGCTCTGATGAAGAGAGCTTTGCTGAAGCTTGTACCTTGGAAACCTTTTGGTCTTTAAGGTGCTACTGGACTTGAATCTTGCTCTTTTACTAAAAAGCACAATCCCAAAACTGCCATGTTCATGACATTATTACTACAATCAACTAACTGCCATTAAGGGTGAATTTAGAATATGAAAATGCTCATATATTGATATTCAAGCTAATAAGCAATTAATTAAATAAGCGTATTAGGAAAAACTTGTCCAGTACTTGCAAATGAGGCTGCTTATAACTGCAAATCAAAATACACAGTCACGTTCCTCACTAAACTAAACAGCCTCTTTGCTCACTTTGTGTTTCATATGCACGTGTAAGTTTTTTTAAAAATTAAAAATGTAAAACAGTGAATCCAAGAAATATCTGGTGTGAACAGTACACATGTCATGGACTGATTGGATGTAGCTGCCTACTGAGCTTACATTCTGTGGCAAAACAAAGTTTGCTACTGCACAGTGTGTGAAAGAGTCCTTTTGAGTGTGCTGAGTTTAATGTCCAGAGCAACACAAATAGGTCTGAGGAAGAAATTATCATGAGCAGTAAAGTTTCTTACATTTGCTTCCTTACAACAGAAGCAACCACACAAATAATCGTAAATTTCCCAATTCTGTGTATCTTTACTAGAAATCAAGTCACTCCCATCGAGTTCAACAGATTTACTTCCAGGACCTCAGGGCAGCCTCAAGGAAGCCCAGGAGGAAAACTCAGTGGTGCCAATAACTTGACTCTTGTGGGGATGCTCAGAAGGCTTGTAGCAATCAGAGGTATCTCTCCCTTCTGCAACTAACTGAAGGTGACCAAAAGGATAACAGAGGTAAGGAGCCATTAATCCTATGATGAGAACTGCATTCAAATATGTAAAATTTTACTAGAGTTTTTTTTAAGCCTTAAAAGGATTATGGTGTGTGAATTTGTGCCAGTTTTCTTAGGGGAAATGTGATTAAACTTGTTGCTCAAACCTAATCACATTTTTTTCTGAAGTAAGTGTCAGTGACATCAATAAGACTCACTTCCAAGTCAACATGCTCATTGTTGGTTCTGTTAAGTATGAAGTCTAGCAACTCCCGTCCTGTCACGGCCTTTGCATATGAAGCACTTGTATATGACATACACTAACCAAGTTCCTCAGTCTGTTTCCACAATACATGAAGCCTTTCTTGCCTTTCTCCAGTGTGTGCAACAGGCTGTACCCATGTTGACAACTACCTTGTGCTGCCGACACTTTCAGCAAAAATCAACCCCCATGTGGATCAGTCCTCTTATCTAAATGGTGAAGGAAATGTATTTTCCCCATCCTGCAGCATTCTGATGTGACTACTCATAATGTTTAGATGGCATACACAGCCTCTGGATCCCATACTGTAGTGTCTCCTTGGATACTTCTAGACAGATTCAGCTCCCTTCTCCTTTTCATGTATAAATGGCAACCCTGCAATGGGCAAAAGTGAATGATCTGTCTTTTTTTTTTTTTTGCATCCAAATTGCTTGTCAAATTGGCCTTCTGATTCAACCACAACTGCAGTATTGCTTGACAGACCTTTTATAATGTTTAGCTTACTGCAAAGTTTTGCAGCCCTTCTCCAGGACCAAAGTCTGACTGAAGTGGAACGCTTTGGAGCAAACAAAGCATGAGGTTCAGGCAGACAGACACATTTACAGAATGCAAGAACTCGACTCAACTGAATCCTATGCCTCTTCACTGCTGAGCAAGTCCCCCTGAGTTGGGTGGACTAAGTCCCTAGAAGCCCAGGGCAGTCTTCGGGAGAATTCAGTGAGCTAGGTCGGAAGTCTCCCAACAAAAGAACATGTGAAACTGCGCCCTATGCCAACACCATCGAGGCACCCACGTTTTAATCTGCAAAGCATCACCGCTGTGAAGCAAACTTCCAGCTCCCGAGGGCCAAGTTTCGCTCGGCCTGCCTAAACCGCAGCCCAACACTGCAGTCTTGTGTGGCACCCGAGCGAAGAAGCAGCCAAGTCTGGCTGGGGAGGAGAAAACAAAGTCAAAGCAAGGCAAAGAAGCGCGTGGGGAAGGGGGGTGACGGTGGTTTCACTGGTTCCTACCTTGTTCGAGGCCATTTCACTGACGGAGTGCCTGGTTTGCAAGGTTTCCAGCTGGTCCAGGCACCAGTCCAGCTCCTCCAGGGTCTCGCTGGCCAGTTTTTGGTAGGCCTCCTCTGCGAAGAGATAGGGAAAGGAGTACTCAGTTCGCAAGCGTTTTACGGGGCTAACAGCAAGCTCCAACGGGTCCATCCTGCCGTACCCAGCTATGGGGGGATGCCCAGTGCCCACACATGAGTGCTGCTCCTTCATATTGCTAAAGCCAGGCAATGGGGAGAAAGGCGGGCTTGGTCCTCCGGCGGGAACCACGAAGGAACACCTCCAGCCTCTCGGGATCCAGTCTGGGCGAAGGCAACTTTTGGAGTGGAGGGGAAGGAGGGGGAGCAGGTGAGGAAAGAAGGAAGCGCGCCGCTGCTCCGTTTGGACTCCCTCCCTCGGCTGGTAGCGCGCCCTGTGCTGGCTGGCAAGAGGAGGAGGCGGCGGCGGCGGCGGGCGTAAGCAGCCGCTTCTCTCTGGCGAGCAAGAGACTCTGGGCTACACGCAGCGAAGCGCTCTCCTTCCCTCGGGCTGGAGGCAAGCAGCGGCGGCGGCACTTCCTCCTCCCCCCTCCCCTTCGGGGAAGCTTCAAGCCCAATGAATCAGAGCAGCGGCTGCCGGGTGTGCGGCCACCGCGTTTCCTGTTTGCTCAAGTTGTGCAGCAGAAGCCGCGCAAGCAAGTGGAGCAGAGCAGCAGCAGCAGTCCTTGGAGGAGCTGTCGTCGTCGTGAGGGGAAGCCTGCCTCGTCCTCCCGCCTTCCTTCCTCCCTTCCCCACAGAGGAATCTGCGCTTTCCAGCCTGGCGCGCTCCGACCTCCAGCTCCCCCCCGCCGCCCCGCTCTCTCCCTGCGTGTGCTTTGTTTTCATTTATTGTCTCAGAGTCTCCAGCGAGGGACAGGCCAGCGCCTCGCTGTTCCCGCCTTTGAACAGGCGCCGCCAGAGGAGTTTTTTTGTTGTTGTTTTTACAGCGGGAGGGTTGTGTGCAGAGCTGAGGGGAGAAGAAAAGGTCGGGCTGGGGGAGAAAGAGAAAAGGCAGTGTGGAGGACTCTCCCTCCCCCCTTTGGTAAAGGGCTGCGGTTTCTTCTTCGCCTCAGACGTGGAACCACACGCAGCGCCCTTTGCCCAAGCTGCGGCCACCTGCGCTGGGCGGAGAAGGGCGCGCATGACGTGGCCGTGAAATCCCCTTTCTCCACACCCGCCGCCCGCCTTATATAACTGCAGGGGCCTGCCTGAGTGGTGCTCTGGGCCGGCCGGAGGAGGAGGAGGAGGAATATAAACAGGATTAAGGCCTCTTAACCTTGGTGGGGGCTTAGCCCAGGCAAAGCAGGACCCGAGCTAAACTCTCGGGAAAGGGGGTCGGGCCTTTACGCAACCCACTCAAAGCCTGCAGAAAAAGACAGTGGTAGACATCTGCCACTGTGCACAGACTTCATGTTCCGGCATGCTGCTGCAAACCCTCATTTTCTGGCGTTTGCAGGAGTGTGTCAGATCCTGCAGATGCATGTGTTGCCACACACTGGGAACTAACTTTTTCTGGCATCTTTCCCCAACACTACCACACACAATTCATGTCCCAAGGTTAGGGATGTCAACCTCCAGGTGGGACCTCTGCATCCCCTGGAAGTACAGTTCATCCCCATACTACAGAGATCAGTTCCCCTTAAGAAAATGGATGTTTTGGAGGGTGGACTTCATGGCACTGCACCCCACTGAGGTCCCTGTCCTCCCCAGGCTCCTTCCCCAAATTGCTAGGAGTTTCCCAACCTGGATCTGGCAACCCTACCTATGGGTCATATAATTTGCACTGAGGAGGCTGATTATTATCATTTTAAAAGCTTAAGAGAGGAGTACTGTCCAGTTCATAAAATTTCAGAAACATCTGCTCCATGTAGCTCTGCCATGAGATATTCAGGAATGGAAGGTCGTAACAGCTAAGAGTGTCTCAAAGCAATGACCAGTGTCCCCATATTTGCTTACTCCTCCACAAACCATAAACTTCCTTCAATTATCCTTCAATTATCAAATCACACTATGTGGATTTCTTAAGTGTTCCATACTCCAGTAACTAATAAGGTAAATCGCACCATTAATATGCAAAATATTTTACAATCTTTGGGCACAATCCAGCAAAGTTAAGCACTTTTAAAGCCTGTACTGACTTTAAAGTATGTCATTAAATCTCCCCCTGAAATCAATACCACTGACTTGTGCTTAACTTTGACTGGATCGTGCCTATAATCTCTTTTGGCCTCTGTACAATCCTGGGAGGGGAGGCTGTATTCTCACATTTCAGAGAGGGAACTGAGGTCACCCAACAGTTGAGGTGAAGCTTAGACGTAGGTTTTTAAAGACTGTATCACACTGTCCACCAGACCACACAAAATCTGTTTACAGTTTATTCCCTATTTTCTTTAGGTAACTCTCATACATCCTGAGACTTACAGTTAATATTTGCACAAGTCAGTTTTAATGCAATGTATATATATGTTAGTCTAGCAACGATTCAGTAGAAAGGCATTTTCAAATATTTCAGTATATTTACTTTAAACCAAATCCCTGTTGGAAGGTGTGCATTATACATGCATCACACAGTTTGTTTTGGAAGAAGAAGGGAAAATTATCTTTCAGAGATCTACCTCAGCAACCTCATCTTGCTTCCAAAAAGATTTTGTCAATTGGCAATTAAAGGAGACAAAGCTGGAGGATAGGAATAAACCCTAGCCAGGGTTCACAAAACATTGAACCTCAACTTTGAACCTCAATGCTAAGCCTTAACACTGGAAAATGATACCTCTGGAAAATGAAAACTACATTTGTGCTTTCTCTCTTGCCCTGACCTGGAGAGGCCAAGCTAGCCTGATCTTGTCAGATCTCAGAAGCTAAACAAGGTCAGCCCTGGTTAGTACATGGATGGAAAACCATTAAGGCAGCCTAGGGTTGCTACACAGAGGCAGGCAATGGCAAACCACTCCTGTTTCTCTTTTGCCTTCAAAGTCCTATGGGGTTGCCATAAGTCAGCTAATAACACTTTCCCTTTTTTTGAGCAGGAACACACAGGAACAGAGTTCCGGCTGGCTTGGTGTTGGGTGTGTGGCCTAATATGCAAATGAGTTCCTGCTGAGAGCCAGTTTGGTGTAGTGGTTTAGTGTGTTATCTGGGAGATCCAGGTTTGATTCCCCACTCCTCCACTTGCAGATGCTGGAATGGCCTTGGGTCAGCTACAGCTATCACAGAGCTTGTCCTTGGAAGGGAAGCTGCTGCGCAAGCTCTTACAGCCCCACCTACCTCACAGGGTGTTTGTTGTGGGGGAGGAAGATAAAGGAGATTGTGAGCCACTCAGACTCTGAGTGGAGGGTGGAATATAAATCCAATGTCGTCATCTATAAAAAGCCCTGTGTGCAACAATGGTGGTGCCAGGGGTGTGGCCTAATAGGCAAATAAGTTCCTGCTGCACTTTTTCTACAAAAAACCCTCACCTATCACTAAGTAACCAAAGTTAAAACTGAGTCACTGAGAGGCAGGAGCAGAACTCAATCAAAGGCCATTTTTAGAATTTAACTGTTGCAGGGGAGAAATGTTGCTCAGAATTTCACAGTAGTGTAAACTTCCTCCTACAAAGATAATTTAATTTTAAAAAAAAAAAACCCTGAAAGCCAATAAGAAAAAAAATGATGATGGATCGTATTAAACTATTTTTAAGGTGTTGACTACTGATTGTGCTACTACAGATATCCTATTACCCTGGGGAACACCAGAACAGTCAAAGTTGACAGCACTATAGTTTATAGATGGGCTTTTTAGAACTGCAAGCTTGAAATATTTGGAAAATACATGTATGTTTTGCTGTTTCCCACTTGGCACAGGGGAATGAAGGGTAGTGGAAACAAAGCTATGGAAGAAAATAAGAAGTCATTAATACTTTAGAACACCCTTTCTAAATTTTCCTAGATGACATTTAATACAATCACCAAAACATTAGGCCACTTTTAAGGAATGTTCAGCACTGGCTAACCGCTGCTGCATATTCATGTACATTTTGGTGGCTTTTAGACATGCTTCAGCAACACAATCCATACATAAATAACCAAGGGAATTCCTCAGTACATATGAACAATAAATGCTTGTCCACATCACAGAGGGACTGCCAAATGTTGCAGAATTTTTCTCCTCGGGAACAACTTGGAGCTTGGACAGAAATGCAGTAACAGAATCACACAGTGTGAACTGCCAGGCTCTGCCCCTCTCACTGTGTCTCTATCATTTCATTACAGCATTAGCAAAACTCCAAGGCACTCACCTCTCCAGGATTAGAAAAGTACCCCTCAGATATACATGCTAGTTGAGGCATAGGCAGATTTTTCTAGCTTGAGGGGCACATCTGGGTCTCTGCATGCATTTGAGGGCTCTGGAGAACAAACCTTTTTGTTTACAGCACCTGATACCCATGGGCTGGATGTAGCCCCCAAGCTGTTTGTCCACCTGTGTTCTAGACAGTGCAAAAAAAAAAATCCTGTGACTTTACAAAGGGGACTTTCCTAAGTTTTTAAAAAAATGAATTGAAAGGGAACTTCTGATGTTTGCAACTGAATACCTGTCACAGATCAGTAGTTGTCAATTTCGCTCTGAATAATAATAATAAGCAAAAAGGCTGTAGTTGAAAAAGAGAACTTACTTATTTAGAAGCAAGTTCTACCAAACTCAGTGGGACAAGGCCAATTCACAGGGTATGATATCCCTTGTAATAACAGCAAGGAGTGTCTGGCATGTGTGAATGATGTGTGAATTCATCCACAGATGAATTTCATACCATTCCATGTCATCTGAAACCAAACTCTTCTGGCAGAGTCAGTTCACACGTTAAAGTTGAGTCATGAGGTAATGAATTTTGAATCAGCCAGACAAATAAAGAAGCTGCAGGGACTTTGCTTTCCATTCCGTGCCAGAAGGATTCCTGCTGTGATAGCTCCTCTGACTGCTACTGTAAAGCTGATTAACAAAAGTTTGACATTTGTTACTTTCTGTAAGCTGCCTTAAGTGCTTTATATAAAAGTACAATAGTGAGATAGAAATGACCTATATATATACAGAGAGGGGTTGTAAAAGTGAAGAAAAGGATATCCTGGCCTCTGGCATCAGTCTGTGGATTAAGGGGTGCAGGATAGTGGCACCACCTCCATCTCAACAAGAACACCAGTTGTCTGGCTCCAGCAGAAATGCTGATTTTGTCCTGATGCTGTCAGACTGATCTCCTTCTTCTGCCCTTTTTCCTCATTCCTCTTCCATGGTGTATCTTAGTCTGTAAGCCTCTGAGGGTAAGTGGCTCTGGCTGCGATCCTGAAGACACTTTCCGGAGAGGAAGAAGAAGAATGTGCCATCAAGTTGCTACCAGCTAATCACAACCCCAACCATAGGGTGTTCTAGGCAAGAGATGAACAGAGATGTTTTGCCATTGCCTTCTTCTGTGTAGCAACCCTGGTTTTCCTAGATGGTCTCCTATCCAGGTACTGACCATGGTCAGCTTTGCTTAGCTCCCAAACCCTGATAAGCTCAGATCAAACTGGGGTATTCAGGCTGGGAGTAAACCCCACTGCATAATATGGGACACTTTCTAGAAGACCTTCTTAGACTTTGTCTCTTGACTGATAAGGACTGTTTTGGCAGACAATTGTGTGAAAACCAAAAGATAAATATGATAACATAAGCCCTTATGCTCTCAAGAAAATGGTTTTGGGACTGAAGTGCCAGTAATACTTATCATTGGAACAGAGTTTTCAAGGCCCCACCAGGAACTAAAACTTAAAGAACTGACCCTCATATTGATATATATTTTTGAATACATATGAACAAAAAGAAAAGGCATTGCTGGGACCAATATAGTTACTTGGAGTGTGGTGATTTCAATATGCGTAAAGAATACGCGGCCAGGGACCTTCATACCTGTGGAACCACCTCTCCCCATATGAGCCCCGGAGAGCTTTATGCTCTTCTGAACCACACCTTCTGGTGGTCTCCCACCCAAGGGACATCTGCTTAGCCTCAACCATGGCAAAGGCTTTTTTGGCCCTTGCCCTGACCTCGTGGAACATGCTCCTACTCCAGATCAGGGCCCTGTGGGACTTATTACAGTTCTGCATGACCCGTAAAATGGAGCTGTTCTGTCAGGCTTTTGATTGAGGCAGCAGACATTCAACCATCGTGGCCTCCCCTGTCCACAGCCCCCTCTCCAGTGCCTTTGCTGCCTATGGACATTATCTGGGTACTGGAGTCTCTGGGGTATTTATTCTTACCTGACATGAGGCATGGTTGTTCTTGTTTTGCTGTAATTTGTTGATATTATTTATTGTTTTATTGTTAATGGTTTTATGCTGTAAGCTGCCCTGAGCCCATTTTTGGGTAAGGTGGGGTACAAGGTAGATAGACAGACACTGAAGACGTTCTGGGGAATGCATACTAGACAGTGATGTATTTGGTTCTTTGATGGACTTCAGCCTGCCTTTCAACATTCCTCAAAGTTAAGATGTTGGGAAATTCAGACTTCTCTCTAACAAGTGTCAATCCATTTTGGCCAGGTGAAACCTTCTGAGTAGTGTAAAAAATGAAAAAGTTAAATGTTGGTGACAGTCTGTGATAGTGTATGAATCGACTGAAAATCCATGTGAACACAAGAAGCTGTTTCTCACTAAGTCTCAAGCAAAGAAGGGTCGTTCCCCCCACCCCCCAGCACTTGAGATTCTTTTAACTAGAGATGAAGGAAGTAAATGTGGGACTTTCTGCATGCAAAGCAGATGCTCTGCTACTGAATTATGCCCCATATCCCACTTCCTCAATTATATAAAAATTCATTACTGAAACTTTTAGATTCATATAAAATGACTTCCTTAAGGGAGCATAAGAACATTCTAAGGATATCAGAGCACTTCAGTTGTCATTATTGTGCTCATGTTGAAGTGGTACAGAGGACTGCATTATGGAAAATTATAAATAGTTCCACCACTCATTATGTAGGCAGGTGTTGTAAAAGACAGGTAAGAGAAGCCTTGAGATCACTCAGAACTGATCAACCTAGCTGACTTAAAGAATGTAGTGACCAGATCTGTTACTTCAATAAGAATTTAGTTGGATTCTTGGAACATCCATATTACTGCTGATGTGACAAAAAATTCTGGGAATTGATGGGCTAATGAACCAGACTTAGGGTTCATCTATACATCACAATATGCACCATCACAGCACGGTGGTGGTGGAAAGTGCTGTCAAGTCACAGCTGACTTATGGCAACCCCACAGAGTTTTCAAGGCAAGAGACTTTCAGAGTTGGTTTGCCATAGCCTGCTTCTGCATCATGCACCTGATATTCATTTGAGATCTCCCATCCAAATACTAGCTGGGACTGACCCTGTGTAACTTCCAAGATCTGACAAGATCAAAGTGTTCACAACACAATTTGTTGCTGTGTTCATGCATACCCCTCACTCCTACCTCTTCTCCCCTGGAGTGAAAGTGAGCCAGTACGGGTCAGTATAGAGAACCACTAAGAAAGTGGCCGAAGTGGTAATTCCTATCTTCTTCTTCAAGCTCTCCCTCTACTCCAATACCGCACTAGTAAGACATACTATTTTCACTCCTGTAGCTCCCTTTTTGCAAATGGAGACTAATGCAAAGGTTCCCAGTATGATCAAGCTCCATTCTCCATGACTTAAATGCAAGTGCATGCCAGAATATTGGAGGTGGGGGGGGGGGGGAACCCATACACTCTACAAGTTCACAGGGCAGATTGAAAACAAGGGCTAGTTTTGCCTAGAATATCTTAAGAGTTTCTAAAACTCTACATTGCAACCGTTTGGGGCTCAAAAAGGAATTTAACTCTTCCAGTCAGTTATTTTCACAATCTGAATTGCTCCCTCTCTCCTTGCTATTTAGCTGGAGGGGAAAATTCCTTCCTCCCCTTGGCTGGTCAAACAGCAGTCCAGGGTGTGTGTGACTCTTGACAGTGAAAGCAGTACAGGGGAAAGAACTACACTTCCTTGCCTCTCCATACCACGGATCCATGTGACTGCCTTTAACATTTTTTAAGAAGTGGAAAATACATTCACAGATTTCCCTGAGTCCTGTCTAGTTTGGCCTCAAAACGTCCTCCTCCACTGCTCAGTTTCTGCTGTCACAGGATGGATAGGAGAAGACTTACTATATATCCAAAGGACAAAATCTTCAATAGTAGTTGACTATTTGTGAAAGCCTGAATTTCTAAATACTTAAGCACATAAGAGAAGCCATGTTGGATCAGGCCAATGGCCCATCCAGTCCAACACTCTGTCACACAGTGGAGTAAAATAACAATTAACATGGTTCTATGCCTTCAATCTTAACAGGGTAAACTTAGGGCTAAACAAAAAGTGTGTGTTTACATAACTCCAGCACCTTTTATAACTTAATGATCGAGTACATGGGATTGGGACCATGCCATGAGAGGAGGAAGTTCTATGTCTTTCCTCCAGGGCTGTTTTCCCAACTTGAAGGACCCAGAAACACTATCTGCTGTGCTGGGGAAACTTGCGTGTTCTAATGGGATAAATGTACATTTCTCTGAAAGGACAAATAATACCTTCCTGGAGCCATGTTATATTGGTGTGTGTGTGCTTAATACAAACTACAGTCCTGATCAAAGCTAGGCTCCTTCAAGCTTGACAAGTTAGAAGAAATACAGGAAATTGTGGAAATGTGCATCTGGTTTGTCCTTTTGACTTGCTATGGAAAATAAAGAGCAGATCATCCACATATTTTTTAAAAATCCAGAATGCATAGCAGCCCTGTGGACTGAGGAAGGTAGGGCTGTGTCTCAGGGCAGAGCACCTTGCTTTGCATGCAGAGGGTCCCAGGTACAATCCCAGGCATGTCCAGCTAAAAGTATATGGCAGAAGGTGATGTGAAGAAGCTTGACCTTTCCATACATGTTATATGCCTAAGGCCAATGCTGTTTAAAGTTGTTATTTTTTTCAGCTTCCCCATAGCATTGTGGTGCATTGGTGCACCTCTCAAGTTTGGGGCAGAAAGTGTTAAACCCTCTGAACATGTACAAATGATGGTGCCTTATACGAAACCACA
Source organism: Heteronotia binoei (assembly GCF_032191835.1). NCBI lineage: Eukaryota > Metazoa > Chordata > Lepidosauria > Squamata > Gekkonidae > Heteronotia > Heteronotia binoei. The sequence goes on along the minus strand of NC_083226.1, from coordinate 145,566,298 downwards.
CCACTAGTCTACCTGGGACAGCAATGTTTTCTGAGAGTTGAGGGGTTTTTTTCACACAGCAGCAGGCTTCTTTCTGTAGCTTCCCCATTGCTGATGTTGTTGCAACAGGACTCCCAGGTGGGAGGTGTACCTGCATTTTCCTGCCCTGGTCTCCTGACACAGGTCATGAATAGACACAAACACCAGTGGGGCATTTTCAGTTATTCTTTTTAAACCAGCAATTGAATATCATTACATTGTTATGTTTTAACAGTATGTGCACCAAGTCTTCTAAATTTCCATTTTAAAAAAGTAAGCATCTATACCCTTTTGTTGCGGAGATATAAGAGGGACAGCATATCTCCACAATTAAATGAGATAGAGACTGACTTTTAAAAAAAATAAAAGCCAGGCATTCAGAGAACCTGATACACAGATTGCTATATCATGATTGAAAATGATATAACCAACTGCCAAATTTAAACAAACAAGCAAGCAAGCAAAAACCTCTAGTGGTCCCTAGGGTGAGGGAAAAGGGCCACTGCTGAGGGTCTTAGGGTTGCCAACTCAAACCAGGGGAGATTCCTGGAGATTTGGGGGCGATACCTGTGGAGGGGAGAGTTTGAGGAAGGATTTCACTTAGGATCTGTGGTAAACCATAGTGTTTGACCTCTGAAGCTGCCACTTTCTCCAAGGAAACTGATTGCTATAGTCTGGAGATCAGTCATAATTTCAGGAGGACTCCAGGGGGGAACTGCAGGGAAACACGGGAGAAACATGCCATGTGGTAGCCCCATTACTGCTGCAGTAACAGAAAAACTACACAAGCTCTTCCCTTTGTGGAAAACACCTGCTAGTGTACAAGTATTAAGCTTGAAGCAAATACACCAACATTTGAACAAATCTGCCTATAAAGCTTCCCCCCCACATGTAAAATTTAAAAATGAAAACCATAAGAGCATAAAAAGATCAGACCCCTCTGTCCCACATAGTGGCTAAACAGTTACTCTGGAGGGGAGGCCTTCCTTTGATGTTGCCTCCTAGCACAGGGATCCAGAGGTTTAGTGCCCTTGAATGTGGAAGTTCTCTTAGTCACCATGGCTAGTACCACTGATAAATTTATCCTCCATGAATCTAATCGTCTTTTAAAGCTATCTGAAGTAAATTTCCAGGAAACATCCTGTGCATGTTGCAGGCAAATGCAAACAGGGAAAAGGTGAAGGAGGGATGAAGGATGGGGGGACGAGGGGAAAATGGGCACCGGACGGCCTTAGTCTACCCTTCTTGCCTGACTGTTCTCACTTGCAAATGTTCAACCCTTCCTCTGCACAAACACCATGGTTGGCACCAAACATGTCTTTTTCCCCCATTGCCCTTTGACAGCAACAGGAAATTGTTAAAAAAACTAGAACTTCAGTTACATGTTATCCACTCGGTATGACTTTTAATCCCATCGTAAAATAAAATCAAGACCTTGCTGTACCTGTTTGGGACCTATAAAAATAAACGTAGTTTGATTATCCTGAGGCGGGTTACTTGAGCAGGCACTCGTATTGAAGGGAACTCTTCCAGAGGGACTTTGCATAAAATGAATAAACTGATGTCTCTGGAATTTAAGGTAGTCTTCATTGCGTATGTTATGCTGTTTGTTTAACACTGTCCTTTAACTTTGTACTCCAGCTTTATTGCTTTGTTTGTTGCACGAAGTATAATGTTTTATTGCATTGTCTGCATTGTTTAATTCTGTTGATTCTATGTGTTACGCTGTCCTTATTGCATTTATTGCTAGTTTGCAACTCATTTTGTGTTTCAGTGAGAAAGGTGGACTCCAAATGAAGTAAATTAATTAATAAAATATGAAACACTTGCTTAACCTTCAAACAACCTAAGTTATACAGGATGCCATTGGTGTTATATGTTTTTCTTCAAGACAAAATTCCATTGCATTTGGTAGAAAAGATTCCACTGAAACACAAATATTTGTTGTGGCAGAAATCATAGTTTACAATACCAAAACAAGCTGAGTCTGAAAACACACTTTCACAAGACAGAGACCGATTCCTTAGTAGCAGTTGTTCTGCCCCCAGGGCTTCTGCTTTCCCCGGCTCAAGTGATCAATTCTCCACCCGTTGCTGTGTGGGCTCATTTTGACCCGCAGCTCCCTCCAATTTCCCTCATGGCTTCCTGGTCTTGTTTTCTAGAGATCAGGAAACCACGAGGGAAACTGGAGGGAGCAACGGATCAAAATGCAACCACGCAGCAACAGGTGGGAATCAATCACTTTGAGCCAGGGGAAAGCGGAAGCCTGGAGGCAGAACAACTGATAGTGAGGAATCTGTCAGAATTTTTCTTTTGAGTACATATGCTCCTCCCCTTTGACATATGAAATAACTCACTGGTTCTGCCCTTTTATAAAGCTATAGCTTTCATTTAAATTTTAAACAAACAAAACATATGTTTTGAACCTAAGACTTATGAAAATGAATACAAGTGTTCCTAAATTTTAAACAAAACCATAATAGCAATGAGTGGTGTTGTTTTCATATGGAGTTACTTTTCTACCTTAAAAACACATCCATATCCTTCTGTGGTGAGAGATATAGAGGTAGGCATGGGCACGAACTGGCTGACAAATTAAAATTTGTCATGGATTTTGGCCAATTCCTGGTTGGTGAAGCATTCTTTGTGAACCGAAGAACCACCACGAATTTCCATGAATTATGGTGCAGTTTGGAAGAGCAAAAGCCAGGGGTTTACACCCCAGCTTTCTGCTCTTCACGAAAAACAGCTGAGCACTGGGACGTTTTCTGCTGCTTAGCTGTGTGAAATATCCTGTTTTCTTCTTCCTGTAAAAAGCCATGGGGAGAAGAAAGCAGGGGTTTAAACTTTAAATGGCTTATGAGCCTATACAAACTGGGCCAGTTCATGAACCAAACTCCTGGCTTGCCTGGGTTCATGGTTCAGCCATGAATCAAGAACAGAACCAAACAGCAAAAATGCAGTTCCTGCATATCCCTATATATAAACTCTGGTTGTGCCAGCCTATTAAGAATCATCATGACAGTTCACTTCACTGCAAACATCATGTTTTTTTTTCTTTTTTATTCCAATATACGGTTAGAGCTAAATAACTGCAATGTCGATATTATTAGATTTCAGAGGTTGTGTTTCTACCATGAGTGCTTTTTTAAAAACAGAAATAAAATTGTAAGTAGAATGTGATAAGAAGACATTCTGCACTACGCTTCAGGAGATAATGTTTTAAGAGGAAAATGTTCTATAGCCACTTTTCTTTGCATTAGAGCTGCCAACCTCTGGAAGGGTCTAGAGATCTCCTGGAATTATAACTGATCTCCAGACTACAGAGACCAGTTCTTCTGGAGAAAACAGCTTCTTTGGAGGGTAAATTGAATTCTATAACATATACCCCAATGAGATATATGCTCCTCTTTCCAAATCCCACATCCTCCAAGTTCTACCCCCAAATCTTCAAGAATTTCCCAACCTTGAGTTTTCAGTCCTGTGCTGCTCTCTGCAACGAAGCAAAAACAAAACCCAGAGTGCCATATCAAACCTTTAAGTTATTGGTGGGTTAAGGCAAGTCAAATAACTATTACCTGGCTAGGGCAAATCAAATGGCAATTGCTTTCAAATTACTGAAACTGGTCCAGAGGAAGTACAAGATTTATTATGAGGTGTGGTTAAGAAAATCTTTGTTATGTGAACACCTGCTGTGGGCTAGTAAAACAGAACTGGAGAGTGAAAAGTCACTGTCTCTGTGTTGGAAATCTTTCCTAGTATGAGCCACTTTATGTGGGATAGAGCTGGTATTGCAGCTATAATGTTTAGATAGGCAGGCAGACTGGAGATGTTTTGGAGTTCTCAAGAACACAACAGGAGAACAGCATTTGCACTTTGATCTCCAAAAGCTCTGGAGAGACAGCCAGTCATTCTATTTGTGCTGACAAGTCATGCAGATCAAGGACTCCATTCTGAAGGCAAGAGAAATACTACAGATACTACAGGGCAGAGATTTCTGATGTCCACACAGTCTGCTGCTCTGTTTTTTTGGACTTTTTTCAAACATCCTCTCCTTCATTCCATGCAAGCACATCTGAGCCCAGACAGTGCTATCTTCTGTGGACCACAAGCAGGCTGATTTTGGCATGAGATGACTCCCTTGACACATCACCTTAAGTTCTGGCCTCAGCAGAGCGTGTCAAAACAGCCTTCTCTTGTTCAGAAGAAAATGTAATCGCCTCAAGGGCAACAGGAGCAGCTGACTGCTGAAGACTTCTCCCTTACACAATACTCACCACACTCCCTGGACCTATTATTTTACACAGCCGAAGGCCACATTTTTACACAGACAGATATGGGACAAAACATGGGTTTTGTGAGAAGCTATAGAGACAGACCAATGAATTGGAAGGCAGTGGTGTACCTAGCTTATTTGGTGCCCAGGGTGGATAAATTTTAACACCTCCTCCTCTATTTCCCGCCCCACCCCCCCTCCCCATCGAGTCACAGCTAATTCATGGTGACCCCATAGGGTTTTCAAGACAAGAGATTTTAGAGGTGGTTTGCCATTGCTATTGCCTGCTTCTGCATCTGCTCTGCTTAGCTTCTGAGATCTGATGAGGTCAGGCAAGGCTGGGGATATCCAGGTCAGGGCCCTGGCTCTATACAACAAAATTATTTTCTGCAATAATCATGACATTAAATGAATAATAATAATAATGGCAGAAAATACATTCAGGTGGGTAGCAGTGTTGGTCTGAAACAACAGAACAAAGTTTGGTCTTAAAAGTGCTACTGGACCCAAACTTTGTTTCAAAGGCCAGAAAAGAAATGCAGACAGTGAAAAATCTCTTTTATTTAACTTTGTAATATAATCATACCAGTAAAAAAACCATTCCAATTCCGATATGCTATTCCATCACAAGACCCAGCATGGTATAGTGCTTAAAGTGTCACACTAGGACCTGGAAAATCCGAATCCCCACTCATGCCATGGAAGTTTGCTGGGGGATCTTGGGCCAGCCACATTGCCAACACAGAGGCAAGCAATGGCAGACCACTGCCAAAGGTCTCTTGCTTTGAAAACCGTATAGGGTCACCATCACTCACCTGTGACTTGATGGGAAGAAAAATTCTATCACTTGTGTTCTGAGCAGGCACTTTGAAGGGCTTCTGTTCTCCATTTTTAAGGCCAAGAGCTGACCATCCAAAACATGTATGGGGAGGGGGAATAAAAACAAGGGTCTGTTCCACACACAAAGGATGGTTCGGAGCATCACACAGTACTGTTTGTTATTTTATAATGTTGTATAGCACTTGGTAGGTAAGAGGAAAAGGAAATCAGGTATCCACTCATCATGTTGTCCTCAAGACAGCCTGACAGTTGAATGCTGTCATTGGTAAGGGAAAAGCAGCATCAGCTATCAAGCTATCAACAGCATAGGCCTAATGTTACTTACATTGCCTTTCTAAGCAGAATTATACCCTTTACAAACACTCCCTTGCATCAATGGGCCTAGGAAGGGTATAACTCTGCTTAGGAGCAGAGGCATTCTGCTTGGGCACTGGTTCTTACTTGCAAAATTTGTACCCCAACTTTCTACTACAAAATGGGTCCCCAAGCCAGTTGTAATTAAAATACATGCACACACAATTTAAAACATATATAAAACATATTTAAAAAGCTGTAGATCCCAGCAGAAGCTGGGTTCAGGTAGCCAGCTCAAGGCTGACTCAGCCTTCCATCCTTCTGAGGTTGGTAAAATGAATACCTGGCTTGCTGGGGGGAAAGTTTAGATGACTGGGGAAGGCAATGGCAAACCACCCTGTAAAAAGTCTGCCGTGAAAACGTCGTGATGCAATGTCACCCCAGAGTTGGAGACGTCTGGTGCTTGCATAGGGGACTACCTTTACCTTTAGTATAATATAAACAAGAATGACAATAGTAGAGTTGCTAGGTCCAACAGAAAATATCTGGGGACTTTGGGGGGTGGAGCCAGGAGACTCCCATTCCCTAAAATAAATAAAAATACAGCAGTGCAATTCCTCTGAATACAGTCTTCATTTCCTCATCCCCCAGCAGCTTGTCATGGGTGCTGGGGACCCTTCAGAGGAAGTTGAGTCTGATGAGGAAACTGTGCCCCTGCCACCTGCACCAGTGCCCCTGCCTCCTGCTGGAGAAGATCCCAGCCCCCCTGCCTCGCCCTCTCGGGTGGCTCGTGTGCGTGACCGCCTCCGGCAGGACCTCAGGGATCGGAGGAGGGCGGCACGCTCACAAGCAAGACGCTCCCTGAGCCCTGAGTTCTGAGAGGATTCTGGCCCTTCTAAGAGCAAGGATGCTTGAGTGGTAACAGGATCCTGGCTGCCTCCCTGAGCCAGCAATTAGCCCAAACGGGCAACAGCCAGCAGAGGGCTATATAGCTGTGGGCTTTGGGAGGAAGCTTTGTGGAAGCAACTAGTCATCTCCCTGACATTCTAGCATCCACTCCGGCTTGACTTTGGTTCCTGACTCCCTGACTTTGGCTTTGGACTTCTGGACTCCCTGACCTCGGCTTCTGGACCTCAGACCTGCGATACTTCTACCGTGATTCGGATTTGGCGCCTCGGACCCTCCTGCTTACTGGCTACAGACCTCGGACTGCCTCTGGACTTTGCCTGACCCGGCCCCAGCCGTGACAGATTGCTTCCACCCACAAACACCCACTCCACAGGATGGATGCTGAAGCAAGTGAAACCACAGAACTACTGGCTGCGCTCCAAGCCCAGGTACAGCAGCTAACACAGGCAGTAGTGCACTTGCAGCAACAACCTGCGGCCAGTGCTCCAGCCAAGTGCCCAGTTCCCCCACCTGACAGATTTGGGGGTGCCGTGGAAGAATTTCCTGCCTTCTTAGCACAGTGTCGGCTGTACTTTGAACTGAGAGCACGGGACTTCCTCAATGACAAAACCAAGGTGTGTTTCGTCATCAGTCTGTTAAAGGGGCAGGCGGCCAAATGGGCCACACCCTTACTGGTCGCGTCCTCTCCCCTACTGACTGATTACCAGGGGTTTGAGGCCCACCTGTCTGCTGCTTTCTCAAACCCAGTCCAAGCAGCCACAGCCAACCGGAAGATCAGGGCACTGAAACAAGGCAACTCCTCGGTGGCTCAATATGCCACTGAATTCAAGCTCCTGACCCAGGACTTGGCGTGGAATGAGGCTGCCCAGATGGACCAGTTTACTGAGGGGTTGGCAGAGGAGGTCCTGGATGAACTGGCCAGGGTGGAGCAGCCACCCACGCTCCAAGAACTTATCACCCTCTGCCTCCGCATCGATGGCCGCCTGGAAAGTCGCCGCCAAGCCAAGACCAGAGGGCGCCAGCTCCCTGCGCCGTGCTACCTGGCTCCTCGCCCGTCCCCAGCTAGTACCAGCACCAAGGATGAGCCTATGCAGCTTGGAGCTGCTCGACCCCGCCTGACCCCAGAGGAAAAGACCAGACGCCGCACGCAGAATCTGTGCCTCTACTGCGGCACGGCAGGCCACTATGCCTCTGGCTGCCCTGCTAAGCATCGGATACCTGGACCTTCGCTGCCACCGCCGCCAAAAGGGCAGCCCCAGGCGTAAGTGGACCCCCCAGCCTGGGGCGACTAGCTGGGTCCTCCGAACAGCGGGCTGATACCCCAGGGCCATTCCTGCTACCAGTCAAACTCCGTCTGCCTGACGAACGCTGGCTGTTCGTGTATGCCATGCTGGACTCGGGAGCGGCCCACTGTTTTATAGATGCCGCCTTTGTGAAGCAACACCAGATCCCTGTGCAGACAAAAGGGATTCCGTCGCTGGTGGAGGCTATTGACGGGCGCCTCCTCCGTTCTGGCCCCGTCACCCAGGAGACCTGTCCCATCACCTTCCACGTCCAGCAGCACCAAGAACAGCTGCGGTTTGATGTCGCCCGCATGCCTCGCTTCCCGCTGATTCTAGGCCTTTCCTGGCTGAAGCTGCACAACCCCATCGTGGACTGGGCCCAGCAGGAACTACGCTTCCGAGACCCATGCCCCCATCTGACTCCTCCCACCACTCTAGCAGCTGGCATCCCGAGTGGTGGTCCTCAGCTCCCTCAGAAGTATGTGGACTTTGCTGATGTCTTCGAAGAGACAGGAGCTGATCAGCTTCCCCCTCACCGGCCCTACGACTGTGCCATTGATTTGGTACCTGGGGCACCACTCCCGGTGGGGCGTCTGTACCCAATGTCGGAGCCGGAGTTGGCAGCTCTGCGAGACTTCCTGGACAAGAACCTGAAACGCGGATTCATCCGACCCTCAACCTCTCCCCTATCTGCTCCAGTGCTCTTCGTGAAGAAGAAAAGTGGGGAGCTCCGGCTGTGCAATGACTACCGGGCCCTGAACAAGATCATCATCCGCGACCGGTACCCTCTACCACTGATCCCGGAACTCTTGGATCGCCTAAAGGGGGCCCAAATCTACACCAAGCTGGACCTCCGTGGAGCGTACAATTTGGTGCGCATACGGCCCGGAGACGAATGGAAGACCGCGTTTGGGACCCGATACGGGCAGTACGAGCACCTGGTAATGCCCTTCGGACTGACCAATGCCCCCGCTGTCTTCCAGAGGTTCATGAATGACATATTCCGGGACCTGCTCGACCGCTTCGCGATCATATACCTGGATGACATCCTAATTTACTCCCGCAATCCTGCCCAGCACGCCGAGCACGTCCGCCAGGTCCTGCAGCGCCTACGAGCCCATGGTCTCTACGCCAAGCTGGAGAAGTGCGACTTCGACCTGCGCTCCGTCGAGTTCCTTGGGCACATCGTGTCACCGCAGGGGATCCTCATGGACCCGAAAAAAGTAGAAGCGGTCCTGACCTGGCAGGCTCCTCAGAATCGCAAAGACCTGCAGCGGTTCCTCGGTTTTGCCAACTACTATCGGCAATTCATCCCGGCCTACGCATCCCTGACCACACCCCTGACTCAACTACTCCGCCCCAAAGAACCCTTCCACTGGTCCCCAGAGGCCGATAACGCCTTCTCCACCCTGAAGACTCGCTTTGCCACCGGGCCACTCCTGAGATACCCCGACCCCCAGCTTCCCTTTACGGTGGAAGCTGATGCCTCCAACGTGGCCCTGGGAGCAGTGCTGTCCCAGCGCGAGGAGCCGTCCCAGCCACTACAGCCCTGCGCCTATTACTCGCGGCAGCTCACTGCTGCAGAGAGGAACTATACCATCTGGGAGAGGGAGTTGCTCGCGATCAAGGCGGCGTTTGAGGTTTGGCGACATTACCTCGAAGGGGCTCGCCACCCTGTTCAAGTGCTCACCGATCACCGGAACTTGGAACACCTCCAGACCACCCGCCGTCTCAACCAGCGCCAGATCCGGTGGTCCCTATTCTTCTCTCGCTTCGACTTCCGGATCTCCTACATCCCCCATACCCAGAACCGGAAAGCAGACGCGCTCTCCCAGAAACCGGAATACGCCCCTGCCTCAACTGAGACCGCGCCCGCTGCTCCAATCCTGCCGCCCTCAGTATTTGCAGCCACCTCCACTTCACCAGCACTCGTGGAGGACATTCGGGCTAGCCAGGCCAATGATCCCTGGGTCCAGCAACACCTCCAGGCTCTCCAAGATGACCCAACAGGGGAGTTCACGACTCGAGGCGGCCTCTTGCTACACCGCGAACGCCTCTATGTGCCGCCCGGGCCCTTGCGGGCAGAAGTGCTACGCCTGACCCACGACTCGTTACCCGCCGGGCACTTTGGACAGCATAAGACCACCCACTTGCTGACAAGGGAATTCTGGTGGCCACGAGTTCGCGCTGATGTTGCCCGCTATGTCAGCTCCTGTGACGTCTGCCGACGGGCCAAAGACATCCCAGCCAAACCCTCAGGGTTGCTGCAGCCCTTGCCCACATCTTCAGGACCCTGGGATACCATCTCGATGGACTTCATCACGGAACTTCCACGCTCCAAGGGTCAGACTTGTATCTGGGTGGTCGTCGACCTATTTACCAAGATGGCCCACTTTGTTCCGTGCCCGAAACTCCCCACAGCTCAGGAGACGGCCCAGCTTTACCTGCAACACATCTTTCGTCTGCATGGACTCCCAGCCCATCTGATCTCCGATCGGGGCCCTCAGTTCTCCTCTCGGTTCTGGCAAGCCCTCCATTCCAGCCTGGGTACTCGAGTGCACCTGTCCTCGGCCTACCACCCACAGACAGATGGCCAGACAGAGCGCACCAATGCCACGCTAGAGCAATATCTCCGCTGCTACACCTGTTACCAGCAGGATGACTGGACCACTCTATTGCCCCTAGCGGAGTTTGCATACAACAACGCGGTCCATTCATCCACCCAAATGACCCCGTTTGCTGCAACCTACGGGTACCACCCTCGGTTCTTCCCAGCGATCCTACCACCCACGAATGTCCCCGCCGTCGATGCCTACCTGCAAGAACTCCGTGCCAGCCAAGACTTGCTCCGAGAGCAGCTACAGCAAGCCAAGGAGGCATATAAACGGGCTGCGGACCGAAAGAGGCAAGAAGGCCCTCCAGTGCAGCCGGGGGATCAGGTGTGGCTCTCAACTCGCTACCTGCGCCGGCCTGGTCGGTCTCACAAGCTGGATGCACGGTTCATTGGACCCTACCCCGTCGTTGAACAAATAAACCCCGTCGCCTTCAGGCTTCAGTTGCCACCCCACCTCCGCATTCACCCCGTGTTTCATCGCTCCCTCCTTGTTCCGGCTGCACCCCCTGACCCAGCTCGGACTCCTTCCCCACCGCCGCCACCACCAGTGTTGGTGGATGACGAGGAAGAATATGAGGTGCGCCAGATCCTGGACTCCCGGTACCATCGTGGAGGCCTCCAGTACCTGGTGGACTGGGAGGGATACGGCCCAGAAGACCGGTCTTGGGAGCCCGAGGACAATCTTCATGCCCCGGACTTGGTGCACCAGTTCCACAACGACCACCCCGACCTTCCAGGTCCCTCGACGGAGGGGGGGCCCTGGGGGGGGGGATAGTGTCATGGGTGCTGGGGACCCTTCAGAGGAAGTTGAGTCTGATGAGGAAACTGTGCCCCTGCCACCTGCACCAGTGCCCCTGCCTCCTGCTGGAGAAGATCCCAGCCCCCCTGCCTCGCCCTCTCGGGTGGCTCGTGTGCGTGACCGCCTCCGGCAGGACCTCAGGGATCGGAGGAGGGCGGCACGCTCACAAGCAAGACGCTCCCTGAGCCCTGAGTTCTGAGAGGATTCTGGCCCTTCTAAGAGCAAGGATGCTTGAGTGGTAACAGGATCCTGGCTGCCTCCCTGAGCCAGCAATTAGCCCAAACGGGCAACAGCCAGCAGAGGGCTATATAGCTGTGGGCTTTGGGAGGAAGCTTTGTGGAAGCAACTAGTCATCTCCCTGACATTCTAGCATCCACTCCGGCTTGACTTTGGTTCCTGACTCCCTGACTTTGGCTTTGGACTTCTGGACTCCCTGACCTCGGCTTCTGGACCTCAGACCTGCGATACTTCTACCGTGATTCGGATTTGGCGCCTCGGACCCTCCTGCTTACTGGCTACAGACCTCGGACTGCCTCTGGACTTTGCCTGACCCGGCCCCAGCCGTGACACAGCTAAACTTTTACTAAATGAGAACATATACACTCTCACAAAGCAGTCAAAATAAACACAGTTAGCAAGTACACATTTTTGTAATCTCATTGGGGAAATTTACTCACGTTGCTGAATGTAACTATCTATTGTATTTCAACCAACTTCTTCAGATTAATAGGAAAATGAAAGAGCAGCTTAGGGGTTGGAGATTCCCCCCAAACAAACAGAGAGACTGAGAGCCCCCCTGCAACTTTCTTGTTGAGATTTAAAGGCATGCACACACACGTTCAGAAACACAAACAGTTATAAGCAATGTTCCCTCTAAGCGGTGGAGTCCTGTGAGCCAAAATTCTACTTTGTGAGCTACTAGGATTAAAGTTGTGAGCTACTGCATATATTAGTTTGCTCTGGGGGCATTTTTCCTGAGCTAAGACAAAAAATGTGTGAGCCAGAGGCTAAAAAATTATGAACTAGCTCATGCTCACTCAGCTTAGAGGGAACACTGGTTGCAAGCCTCTTTTAAACCTGTGTAGGTTTGAAGGCACATGGTAGCTGTTGGGGTGGGGCTTGCTGGCTGGGAGGAACCTGAAAACTGGGAGATCCCCTGCCCGGACCTGGGAATTGGCAAGCCTAAGCAAAAGACGCCAGTATAGAGGGTATTAGTCATAGGGATTTCTGATTCCTTCCTTTCCTATGATGTAAATGGCCACTTAATGATTAAAGCCAATTCTTTGTAACAGCAATGTGACTGTTCTAGTGATAATGCTGCCTGCATTTTATGAATGGAAAAGATTACCATTTCATGCATGGGAAAGATGGGGAAAAATCTGGAACTTTAAGGACTCCCATCAATTTATTAGCCAGGCATTTCATCTGTGCTGAAAGATTGCATCTTTCTGAGTCAACCTGTTGGTTTTAATACATTTCCTTGTTGTTTTGCTTCAGCCAGCCTTGAGGCTAGGAAACCTGAGAGATGGCACCACAAATTTCAGTTCACACCCACCCTGTAAACTGTTGAGGAAGGGCCGGTTGGGAATGGTTTGTCTGGCACGACAGATAGGCCTCTGACATGCATTGTAAAACAAAACCACAATGGAAATGAACCTGCTGTTTTGTGAGTCAGGTATAAACTTGAGCAATCGTGCCTTGGCCTCCCTGGAAGTCAAATTTTGATTGTTTCACGACAATAGCCTGTAGTAGTAGTAATGCTTCTCTGAACAAGTATCTCCCTGTTGAAGCCCTTTTGTGTTTCTAAGAAACAGACAGATAAGCATGTGTAAGATACAAAGTATTCCGAAGAAAGGCTTGTGCCGTCATTTTTCAAAGGCCCATGGGAGTCATAAATCAGTTACCCTTGCTCAGCCTTTGAATCTGCTTGGATCAATCAGTGCTTTCAGCTAAATGTCACACAAGGGTATTGCGTTAGGCAAGAGTTCTGGTTTACTCACAACTATGATTGCCCACCATTCCCAGAAAAATCGTACTATTGCAGAAAAAATGGGGGTGGTAGAAATGACTACATTAAGGTTCCACATGGGGATGTTATGGGAACTGAAGAAAACACAATATAGAGGGAGCAGCAATCGTGAGTTACAGACATCTAAAAATGAAGAAAACCAGTACTCAGTTCCCACAAATTAATGGAGCTGGCACGCAAGCCCCCCAGAGCAAGCACACACTCTTGTCTCAGAAATGGGAGGTAGCCTTGGATCAAAAGGTGCCTGAACAGCAACTGGTGGGGAATGGATCACAAGCCCAACTCAGAGTGGGATGATGGCGTCAGGGAAAAAGGGCTTACATACCCCCCTCCTCATACCTTTTTCCCAATGGAGCAAATTCTAGCTCCCTGAGATCATACAGCGCCTTGGAGGCGGAGACTTAAAAGTGTGCTACAGACCCAGTATGACACCTGGGAAAGAGAGGGTTGCAGGGACTCACACTTGAGACCAAAGAGCAGTTCAGGGGGACAAGAGAAATGCCCAACTTATGGGAGCCAAATCTGTGGAATTAGTGTGGCTGGGCACACCAATGACAGGACAGGGATGGTTGGCTATTGTGACAGTTGTTTGTGGCAAGAGCATACCATTAGGCCTAAAGAGAGGGTGGGGAGAGGGCCAGGAGGGACAGACCCTAATCAACGAGGGTGGGTCAACTCAATATTGAAAAGAAAGAACCAGATCAAGATGGACATGTGGGATAGAAGAGCAATCTCTAACCCAACCAGATCACAAGCTATCCACAGCATAAGAAATTATTTGGGCTGGATCTCTTAAGCTGTCCAAAGTTATTCTAGGGATCCAAATAGGAGTAGCCTTAGAATTCATATCACCCAATGCAATGGGAGAGAGAACAGGTCTTTAGCCTGTTCACCGTGGTCTTATAAGACACGTGGGAAAGAAAAGGGTAGAGAAGCATGCAAGACCTGTGAATCTTCACAAGAGAGGGGCATGCAGAGATATTCTACAAGGGCTACTTAAAGAACTTCTCAGTCAAGATTGTTTGTGTGTTATGTGGAATTTACTATTATCGATTTAATTAGCTTTTTATCCAACTCCTCCCTCAAATTGGGGCTTAGGACAGAAATGCAGTTTTAAATGCACTTGTGACAGGTTTTTACACTGATAGTGCAAGAAGTTGGATTTCCAATCACATGTCAACCTTCCTGCATTGTTTGTGAACAGTTTGTTCCACCTAAGGGGGAGTTTATATTGTATTGTATACCAATAATGGTGTGCATAAATGGCCTTTGTGAAGAAAGTCCTTCACCCACCTTTTAAAAAATAACAAAGTCATACGCATTTTGCACTTGCTTTTTTCATCTTTTAACCTCTCTTTGGTCACTATCAACAAGTTCATGTTCCCCAGTTCCTGTTCCTTTTCCATGACTCTGACCAACTTATGGCCATTTCCTTCATCACCTGCAAGTAAAACTGACCAGGATGATAGGAAAGGGTCCAAAAATATTGTCAATTTCACTGGCTAGTTTACCTTTCTTCACAAAGGGCACTGATGCACAAAGGGCACTGATCGATGGTGCGGTCTCATTTGGAGTACTGTGTGCAGTTCTGGTCACCACACCTCAAAAAGGATATTATAGCATTGGAGAAAGTCCAGAAAAGGGCAACTAGAATGATTAAAGGGCTGGAACACTTTCCCTATGAACAAAGGTTGAAACGCTTGGGACTTTTTAGCTTGGAGAAACGTCGACTGCGGGGTGACATGATAGAGGTTTACAAGATAATGCATGGGATGCAGAAAGTAGAGAAAGAAGTACTTTTCTCCCTTTCTCACAATACAAGAACTCGTGGGCATTCGATGAAATTGCTGAGCAGACAGGTTAAAATGAATAAAAGGAAGTACTTCTTCACCCAAAGGGTGATTAACATGTGGAATTCACTGCCACAGGAGGTGGTGGCGGCCACAAGCATAGCCACCTTCAAGAGGGGTTTAGATAAAAATATGGAGCAGAGGTCCATCAGTGGCTATTAGCCACAGTGTGTGTGTGTGTGTGTATAATTTTTTTTTGCCACTGTGTGACAGAGTGTTGGACTGGATGGGCCATTGGCCTGATCTAACATGGCTTCTTTTATGTTCTAATGAAAACTTAGTAAATTATATCCTTTACCCTAATATATTAAATTACTATGAATTCATGGAAATGTTCTGTGCTACCCATATAAGAAATAATAATCCTAGATAATTTATTTCCTGTAGAATATTTTTAAACATTTGTAAAGGTAAATACAATTGTTTGAGAGTCAACACATAAGAGCTTCTCTCTCTCTCTCTCTCTCTCTCTCTCTCTCATGCCAAAATTAAACTACAGAAGCTTTATGCATTATATGTAGCATCAGAAAACAATTCATTCATTGTAGGGATCTGTGACTACATGGTCTCAGTTACATTCCTTTGAAGATATAAATTATTAAAAAAATAAAGATAACCTCGAAATTAACTATGTACTAAATGTAAAATTATTTGCTATATTACTGCCTTCCAGCTTCAGTTTTTATATGCAGTAGTCAAAATAAGCAGGCGTGCATAGCTATTTTAGAGTAAGCCATTGAGTCTATGGGCTAGGTGTTCTCCCTGAGATTTCATCCTGTTACTCTGAAAGTGCATATGAATACAGAGCTATGAACTCAGAGAGAGTACAAATATCTTTTAAAATGGCACATCATCAGTTACGCAGGGAAAGGTGATTTGGTTGTACTCACACCATGAGTCCTTTGTTGATCTAATTAGTGTTCCCATTTTTGATAGAGTCTTGAGCTGCATCTGTCTGTTAATTGCTCTCTTCAAGCTAGGAGCCAAGTAGCACCTTTAAGACCAACAAAGTATTATTCAGAATGTCAGCTTTCGTATGCATGCATAAGAAAGTTTACATTCTGAATAAAACTTGGTTGGTCTTAAAGGTGCTACTTGGCTCCTAATTTATTCTACTGCATCAGACCAACACGACTGCCCACCTGGATCTCTCTTCAAGCTAGAAATTCATTCCCTAATTCCAGATAGGTACAAATGTGGTATTACTGAGCAGAAAGAGAAAAGCACTTTGCATGTGCTCAGTGTTTTCAATCTTGGCATTTAGGGAAGGGATTATTGATTGCTTAAATTTTCCCAAGGACCTTATTTTCAACTAATGTGAGGTGGTGGAGCTTAATAGTTATGACTAGATATGACATGACTGTCTGGGAGTTGAGGATAGGAGCTTGCTAGTGGCTATTCACTAGTATTAAAAGGAAATTCTGCACATGCTTAGAGACATACATTCATTCATAAAGGCAAGCTGCAGCAAGATAGCTTGTCATTAACTTGTTTAAAACAAGGTGAATGAAAAGGAATGCTCATTTTTCTGTCCCTCCCCCCCATAATGTTTCTTCCATACCACACATTCCCCCCACACTTGGACATTTCCTCTTATATGTTCACAGTGAAGAGAGTTAGAAACTTACTTTTCTAGCATATGAAATGCAGAAATTAGGAATGGGCACAGACTGAAAAATGAACCCCAATTCAAACATGAACTGGTCCAGTTTGTGGTTTGTCTAATTGCATTTTTCCTGAACCCAAAAATGAACTGCCTTTATTCATGGAGGTTCGGCTGATTCATTTTTGCAGTTCATTTTCCAGACAGCCTGGTGCCGATTCAATTAACTCCTAGGCAATGATGGGGGTGGACTTGTGGAGAGCCCTAGAAACATCCAAAGCAGCTGTCCCAGCTTGATTGGCAGCTCTGGGAACCAACCACAGAACTTCCATTCTGCTCTATGGGAGCAGGTATAATATCACATCTGCTTTCACTTTGCAGCACAAAGAGAGAAGAATCAGTTGTCGTGAGAGCAGAATAAGAATTGTTTGCTGTGTGGCTGACTTAGGGGAGGCTTGAGGGCCTCCCTTCCCCCCCACATACACAGTGGGACAATTTTTTGAACACTTCTCCCAGCTGGGATAGTGTTCCTAGCTGTGGTTTCAGGGACCAAACCTGAAGCTAGAGCTGAAGCTGAGCTTTCCTGAGGGCACCTGCATTTTTTTGGGGGGGAGGGGGGGCTATAATTCAGACATCCCAAATCCAGTCTTCACCAAAGTTGGAGGGCAGGTGGAGGAGAGCCTGTTGAAGACTCCTGGTAAGTTTGGCATCTCTAACTTGCAAGGGAGCTGTTCTTCCACTCCCAAACAGCAACAACAACAAACATAAATGTCGGGAAAATGGTGGTTCATGTAAGTTTGTGGTTCATTTGGTTTGTGCAATCAAACAATGAACCAACACAAACCACCATTTTCCCAGTTCATGCTCATCCCTGGTGGAAATTCGAAAAGACATATTTCTAAGGGGGCACTGCCCCCACCACATCCTATAGCTACAGGCCTGACTACAGGGGGAATAAATAGTATAGCTACAGGAAATCGTATCCGCAAGGCAGGTCTCCTTGTTCTAACATGTAGTAAAATCCACCCACCCACAGCAGTCCACAAACTGTAAATGTCCTTTTTCACCATCCACTTATTTTTATTTTGACAGATATATTTGCAAAACACAGATGCTCAAAGGGAAAATGTCCCAGCGCCTTTTATAAGTGAGGGGCTAGTATGTCACTGTGGTTTCCTTCAACAGCCATCTGCTTTCTCATTACTACTGGCAGCAACTGATTAGCAATGATTCAACTTTGGTGAAATATCTTTTCTGATATCATTTCAAGCCATTCTCTATCTAGCATTCCCATGTGGCGGTAGCCTTGGCTACAAACAGAAAAACATTTATTTTATCTCACTTTCCACCTTCCAGTAATATGGAAAAAAACCATCTCTGTGTAGGATATTACGTATTATGACTCAAATGCTTATGTTTTCTTGTCTCACCTTTTCCAAATATATATATAAAGTGGACATTCCAAAAGAGAAAAGGTGGACAGAGTTTACATTATCAGCCTTCTACACTTTCTCAAGGTTCTTTTCCAAGGATGGTGTGCAAAAAGGGGCTCTACCACCTACTGTTTCAGAGCAGCCAAGTAATGTGCTGATTTTGGACAAGGTCAGCTTTTCTCTATCTGGGGTGCAAGGGCCCATAGGGGGATGTGTGAGGACATCCCAGGAGAACAAGGGTTTTCTGAAGACAAGGGATGGCCTCTTCTTAGTTCATCCAGCTAATCTAATCAGAGCTCAGAAGCCAAGCAGGGTTGGTACTTGGATACTTGGACAACGAAGGGTGACTGGGGTTGCTGTGCAGAAGAAGGCAATGGCAAACCAGCTCTGCTTATTTCTTGCCTTGAAACAAGGGATGGAACTTCATGGGCTCACCATGAGTCAAATGTGACTCAACAGCATACTTTACTTTAAAGTAAAAATCGTACCCTCTCGGTTTTCTGGGAAAGAGGGCAGGGATGGAATTATCTTCCATCTCTGTTGAAGGGCAGGAGTTCACGGATCTTCCTACACCTCACAGTTCCCTTGCTTCCAGATCATCTCAGAGTGACAGCAAACAACAGCAACATATGCTGATTGATCTTTGAGATCTAATAGCTAAGTCCTAGGAACTCTAATTGGCTGAGTGACCCCAAGGAAGAAGAGTCTTAATACAGTCATCATAGTTACCTCCAGTATAAAAGTGAGCTGCCTTTCAGTCTTATTTCCAGTATAAAGGATTTCACACACACGCACACATACAGAGAGAGGGAGAGGGAATGCGCTCTACCCACAGTAGCATCCAAAACTATGGCCAACCATGATTTTCAGTTGAAAAGTGAAGTTCAGGTTTGTGAGATGCTGTTCTATTTCTACTTGTACAAACATCTCTGAAAGGTTTTCCAGGTCCCTTTTTACCTAAGTTCAACTCGTAGAACATTAAACACTAGGAAGTTTATTGCTGTTTCCTGGTGGGGGAGGGGAATAAATCAAAATGGGAGATAATACTTGAAAACTACTTGGCTAGGTCAATGCTGGCCAGTGAGTGAGAACAGGGTCCTTCCCAGGCTAACAAGGAGCGGGGGTGTGGCTTGTGATGCCTGTGACAAACTCTAACAATTAGCAGGAATCTCCTTGTGTTCTTTAAAAAGTTGTTTTTCCTTAGTCTAATTTAGAGGGCAAATGAAGCAAACTGTCATGCCTTCCATAGATAGGTTCTCTACATGGCAGGAAGATCATCGCTCATTCCTCAAATAATAATTAAGTGCTATCAAATCCCTGATCTGGATGGCCCAAGCTATCCTGAAGTCAGATCTTGGAAGCTGAGCAGGATCAACCCTGGTTAGTGTTTGCATAGGAGACCACCAGGGAAGTCCAAGGTCACTGTGTAGAGACAGGCAATAGAAAACCACCTCTGTTTGTGTGAGATGGGATGCTGGAATAGATGGACCACTGGTCTGATCCAGCGGGGCTCTTATGCTCTTCTGTTCTTGTCTAACCCAAAGCACATGTGCCATCCCAATATCACATTCTGCATCTCCTTACCTTTGGCAGACATCATTAGCAGCCGGGGGGCCAAGAAGACACATTGAGCATGATCAGTGATACATTCCTGGGTTAGATGCTACAAAGAGAGGCAAAAGAGAGTGGGGGTATCTCTGGATCTCTTAGTGTCTACTTTGACACTCAGACACCAGCATTTGGGACTATGACTCCATGGGTCCATTCATTACACCCATAACTTTGAAAGAGAGAGTCTCAACTACTAAGAACATAAGAGAAGCCATGTTGGATCAGGCCAATGGCCCATCCAGTCCAACACATATGCACACACACACACACACACACACACACATATATATATATACTGTGGCTAATAGCCACTGATGGACCTCTGCTCCATATTTTTATCCAATCCCCTCTTAAAGCTGGCTATGTTTGTAGCCGCCACCACCTCCTGTGGCAGTGAATTCCACATGTTAATCACCCTTTGGGTGAAGAGGGACTTCCTTTTATCCATTTTAACCTGACTGCTCAGCAATTTCATCGAATGCCCACGAGTTCTTGTATTGTGAGAAAGGGAGAAAAGTACTTCTTTCTCTACTTTCTCCATCCCATGCATAATCTTGTAAACCTCTATCATGTCACCCCACAGTTGACATTTCTCCAAGCTAAAGAGCCCCAAGCGTTTTAACCTTTCTTCATAGGGAAAGTATTCCAAACCTTTAATCATTCTAGTTGCCCTTTTCTGGACTTTTTCCAATGCTATAATAACCTTTTTGAGGTGCAGTGACCAGAATTGTACACAGTATTCCAAATGAGACTGCACCATCGATTTATACAGGGGCATTATGATACTGGCTGATTTGTTTTCAATTCTCTTTCTAATAATTCCCAGCATGGCGTTGGCCTTCTTTATTGCAATCGCACACTGTTTGACATTTTCAGTAAGTTATCTACCACGACCCCAAGATCTCTCTTGGTCAGTCTCTGCCAGTTCACAACCCATTAACTTGTATTTGTACCTGGGATTCTTGGCCCCAATGTGCATTACTTTGCACTTGGCCACATTGAACCTCATCTGCCAAGTTGACGCCCATTCACCCAGCCTCAACAGATGCCTTTGGAGTACCTCACAATCCTCTCTGGTTCTCACCACCCTGAACAAGTTAGTGTCATCTGCAAACTTAGCCACTTCACTGCTTACTCCTAACTCCAGATCATTAATGAACAAGTTAAAGAGCATGGGACCCAGTACTGAGCCCTGCGGCACCCCACTGCTTACTGTCCTCCACTGTGAAGACTGGCCATTTATACTCACACTCTGCTTCCTATTAATTAACCAGTTTTTGATCCACAAGAGGACCTGTCCTTTTGCTCCATGACTCTCAAGCTTACTAAGGAACCTTTGATGAGGAACTTATCAAAAGCTTTTTGGAAGCCAAGATAAACAACATCTATTGGGTCCCCTTTGTCCACATGTTTGTTCACCCCCCTCAAAGAAATGTAACAGGTTAGTGAGGCAAGATCTTCCCTTACAGAATCCATGCTGAGTATTCCTCAATAACTTGTGTTCATCAATGTGCCTACTCATTATGTCCTTGATAATGCTTTCTACCAACTCTCCCGGTATTGAAGTCAGACTGACTGGCCTGTAATTTCCCAAATCTCCTCTGGAACCCTTTTTAAAGATGGGGGTGACATTTGCTACCTTCCAGTCCTCAGGAACTGAGGCAGATTTCAATGAAAGATTACATATTTTTGTCAGGAGATCCACAAGTTCAACTTTGAGTTCTTTCAGAACTCTTGGATGTATGCCATCCGGACCTGGTGACTTATTAGTTTTTAATTCGTCAATCAGTTGTAGGACCTCCTCTCTTGTCACCTCAATTTGACTCAGGTCTTTCAACACCCCTTCCAAAATTAGTGGTTCTGAAGCGGGCAAACACTTCTCATCTTCCACAGTGAAGACTGAGACAAAAAATGCATTCAGCTTCTCAGCCATTTCCCTATCCTCCTTCAGTAATCCTTTTACCCCTTGGTCATCCAAGGGCCCCACTGCCTCCCTGGCTGGTTTCCTGCTTCTAATATATTTGAAGAAATTTTTATTGTTGGTCTTTATGTTTTTCGCAATATGCTCCTCATAGTCCCTTTTTGCCTGCCTGATCACAGTCTTGCATTTGATTTGCCACAGCCTGTGTTCCCTTTTATTAATCTCACTTGGACTAGCTTTCCACCGCTTAAAGGAGTCCTTCTTACCTTTTACAGCTTCCATTACTTTGTTTGTTAACCATGCAGGCCTTTTCTTATACCTGTTTGTGCCTTTCCTAACTTGTGGTATATATTTTATCTGAGCTTCTAGGATTGTAGTTTTAAATAGCCTCCAAGCTTCCCCAAGGGTTTTGACTGTATTGACCTTCCCTTTCAGTTTCCTCTTTACATGCCTCCTCATCTACTATGCTAGTTTGTTCTTTGCTTGGGCTGTGTGTTTGTGGGAGTAATGGGGATTTAAACTAGGTGCGTAGCTATGGTGGGGCATTTGGGGGCCATGCCCCCTCAGTCCTGAGCCACCTCTGTCCGAAAAGGCATGAGTGCCAGTCATGTTTGTTTGCCTCACTACAGGAGAAGGAGAGCTCTCTTCTCTGCAGCAAAGAGTGCATTCCAGCTGGCTCTCCTTCTTCCAGCCTGGAGTCCCATGCCATGCACCAGCCAGGACAGTGGGCAAGCGAGCCGAGTGGATAAGCAGCAGACAAACGAGGCTGCCCAGCCTCTCTGCAGTGTGCCTACATCAGGGAAGGAGTTATGGCAGCTAGGTCACGTGATCAAGTCACATGACTCCTCCCCTAGCACAGGCCCAATGAAGCCAAGGTTGGGGCTGGTGGCCAGCTCTCCCTGCCCATGTAGAAAGCCCTTCTACCCATGCAGCTCCAGCGATGCTGCAAAGGAAGTCTCTGCCTGCATGGCTTAGCTTCAGAGGTGTATGTCTTCCTCCCTCTGCAGCCAGGGCACAGGCATGGTGCGGCAAGCCAGCAAGAGGAGGGGAAGTTTCCCAGTTGGGAAGGAGGGGGAGAGAAATCCATAGCCCCACAAAGTGCAGCCAAGCCATGCGCAGAATGGGAATTCCCACACAAGCTGGTAAGAATGCACTGGCTGGTTGCTGACAGGATCTCTCTCTCTTTCCCACACTCCTGTCTCTCTCTCCCCTGCCCCCCAGGCCCCGGATTTCCCAATGCCCCACCAACCAAAATTTTCTGCCTACATCCCTGGTTTAAACTATGTGGCTAAATGGGATCCCTGAAGGAAACAAGAGTATATTCTATGCCTGTAGAGAAGTTAGCAAACTGTAATGTCTGGTTGTAACCAACAGTTTTGGTAAATCCAGTAAAATGCTATTCTACCTCCTCTGTTATCTGTATTTGAGGATTGGAACATCACAGGATGCTGTCACAGAGGTGAGCGTGTTTTATACATGTGTCTATCCCTGAGCCAGATGCTGAACCTCCAACACCTACAGCACAATCCTAAACAGAGTTACACCCTGCTAAATCCATTGAAGTCAACAGGTTTAGAGGGATGTAACTCTGCTGAGGATTGCACTACTAATTTTGAGACACGTGCATATCCCTAATGAATATCTTGTTTACATCAGGAGTGAACTTCCTTTTGCGTAATATAGTGTTTTCCAAGTAATATTCATTGCTTAATCCCTAAACCCTTTCATTAATCCCAGTGTGTTGGTGGTAGATTCTTTTCTTTTTCCTATTTAACAACAGAAAAGCAACAGAATTACTAGCAGCCCATATAAGTTAGGGGGTTTGCACATGGAGGTAGAATGGACTCATTTTAACTTGCCTGAATAACTGCAAGCCATGACTATTGGCCTCTCTAGCCCAGCGTTCAGCCCCGTTTATAAACATACACAAAGCAAACCAACAGGAAACTCAGTGTGCCACTGCGGGCTAGTAAAATGCTTTGAACTACAGGCAATGCGCACACCCAAATTACATACTGTGATGTTCACAATATTTGAGCTGTTCCACAATGCAGAAGCCAATTATTCTTGGCAAGAACTCCCAGCATGCTTTCCAACTCGCCATCACTCACATGTGGAACTGTGCCACATCAAACGAACCAAGTCATAAATTCCATAAATCCCTTACAGATGAAAGTCAAGTATGTGGGGGGAAAGGGCTTGTGGTGCACATAACATTTAGAACAAACAGGCCGTCATTCATCTGCTCAGAGGTGTTATCGCTGCGACAGGAAAGAGTGATGGCTAAACAACCAGACCTGGAATGGCTGCTGACCGTGACCAACAAAAAATGTTTAATATGGGGTTTGAATAAGTGACAGGCCATTGCAAAGAAATAATGTGGCAACAGGAAATACATCCTACACAGAAAAAAGAGGCTTTAATATAACTTCTTCACAGATTTCCAGGGCATTTCAAGCATTGTTTTCTCCTTGGATTTTATTGTTTGAGGTTTACCACAAGAAATCCTGGCATCCGTCCCTGGACAGAAACTTCTATCCTATAAACACATCCCAAGGAGTTAAGGAAGTATATTGTAAGCATCAAGGGCAGGATAAATGTAATGCCCACAGTTGCCAACAAGCCTGGGGAAATATGCCCTGTCCCTTTAACAGAGACTTAATGTGTAGAAATGAGGAGCTGAAGCTTTTCATGCCAAGGAGGTAAATAACATCACCTGGTAAATAGCATACCATTAAGCCTCTGTTAAAGGGATGGGACATATTTTTTTTTCCAACACAAAATTGGCAGTCCTAGTAATACCCTATATAAACAGTTGCTCTTGGTGACTTTGGACAATCATCAAAAGCAAGGGTTTTTGGGATACTGCATTAGCCCAATGAAGTTCTCCCATTAAAGTATAAAACTAGTTCTCCTGAAAGAGTTAGACTGAGTCAGGGGCACATTCTACCAGGTATTCATGCACATAAGTCAACATGCTGGTTGTAATCTAGCAGAACTCTTTCCAGCTCAGAGGAATACTCAGGAGCCCAGATCCTCTTCTTTATCATAATGGAATTACTTAGAGATTAATGATAATACTAAGCCTTCAAATGGAGGTATTTAGAGAGTTGAAAGCACTTCATATACTTTACGTCAGTGATCTTTATAATGCAAAATAATTTCCTTTGATTCACTTCCTGTCTTAGGCCATCAATTGGCCAAATAAACTTCCTGGTTCAGGGCAATCCAGTCTGAGGCCTTCTTGACACAACCTGAATTCCACAGCAACAGGACAACCTGGACTGTTCCAGCTGCTTAATTTGTTTGGCTCTGCCATTGTTGCTTCCACTTTGTTTGGCTCTGCCATTGTTGCTTCCACTTTGCATCTGTTTCTCCTCCAGCTCAGTTTCCTCACTTAAGGTTTGTTCTTTTGATCTAATGCAGGCCCTACTCAGATTCAGGCCTATGAATGGGCCTAGGATCTAATAGAGGGATTCCCATTTTAATCTCCAACTGCACACTATTGTTGCTCATCAAAATGTTATTGTGCTTCTACAAAAAAACTTCAAGAGAAGAATCCAAGGCAGAAGTGCTAGATAACATTCATCAAAAGATCCAACACTTTCTTCCCCCTAGGCTTGAATAAGGACTTGGATTTTCACATTTACTGTAGGTGCTGATAGCTCAGCATGACCCACACGTTACAGTTGTTAATTAGTTCTGTTTATCCTTGATTAAAGGTAAAGGTAATCAATCCCCTGTGCAAGCACCAGTCATTTCCGACTCTGTGGTGACATCACATCACAACGTTTTCACGGCAGACTTTTTACAGGGTGGTTTGCCATTGCCTTCCCCATCTACACTTTACCTCCAGCAAGCTGGGTACTCATTTTACCAACCTCAACCTTGAGCCGGCTACCTGAACCCAACTTCTGCCGGGATCGAACTCAGGTCATGAGCAGAGCTTGGACTGCAGTACTGCAGCTTACCACTCTGTGCCTCAGGGCTCTCTACCTTTCTTGATTAGATTTATGTTAATCCTATTCTAACCAAGGAGAGGAAAGCCTCATTTTGGAAGCTAAGCAGGTTTGGTACTTGGATGGGAAACCACCAAAAAGGCTCTGCAGACGAAGGCAACAGCAAACCACCTTTGCTTTTCGCTTGCCTTTTAAAACGTCTTGCTAGTGTCCTCATAAGTCAGTTGCAACTTGATGGCACTCACATACATACTCTGGCCGACAATTAGGACTGGTTCTCCCAGTATTCCTTCTAAGCTGAGTTAGTGTGAGTTAGCTCACCATTTTTTAGCCTCTGGCTCACACATTTTTGTTTCAGCTCAGGAAGGATGGACCCAGAGCAAATGAATTTATGCAGTAGCCAAATCACTCGCTCACAACTTCAATGCCAGTAGCTCACAAAGTAGAAATTTTTGCTCACAAGACTCCAAGCTTAGAGGGAGCACTGGTTCTCACCCAATCTGAATGGACTGATTTCTCTTTGGTTATTGTTTAGAGGGGCAGCTCTTTCCAACATCTCCCCACTCCTGTCCTGCTACTGCTCATAGCTTTAAGCAACTGCTGTGGATGCATATTTCATCATACATCTGATGAAGTGAGCTCTGACTAACAAATACTTATATTGGAATAATTTTACTGCCACAGACTAACACAGCTACTTCTCTGGAAATACCCCCTTTTTGCAAAAGGATCAAGTAGCAAGTGATATGAAAGACCTCCTGAGACTCAGGAGAGCTGCTGCCACTCTGAGCACTGGATGCTGGTCTTGATGGACCAGGGGTTTGAGGCCATATAAGGCAGCTTCATGTGTTCCAAAGTATGATAAAACACACAGAGATATAGAATTGTTTGATGCTTACAATTTGAATAGGAGGAGGTGGAAGATGTGAATGGGAATCATTTACTTTTAGGCCAAGTCTAATGTCCTTGTTCACTGACTATATGAAATGAGCACTGGCCTCAAGAAGTTTTCTATCACTTAAAGCCAGGGGTGTCAAACTCATCTGTTATAAGGGCCGGATCTGACATAAATGAGACCTTGTCAGGCCAGGCTATGTCTGGTCAGGCCATATGCAGACCTATTTATGATTAGATAGCAGAGATATAAACTTTATAAAGGATACAGACAAACACAATTAAATTTTTTTTAAAAAAGCTTAAAACATTAGCACTCATTAAAGGTGCTTTCTTTGTGTTTCTCCCATGGGATCCAGAAAACTGGGCAAAGGAAACTCTGGCTCTTTCTTGCCTTCCCCAAGGGACCAGGAGGGGGAGGAGCCTCAGCCAATAGAAGGAAGAGAGGCTTGGCTCAATAGCTTTGCTGTGATTGTGATAGCTTAGCAAAGCAAGCTCTTCTTTCCCCCCTTTCTTCCCAAGGGAGGAGCCTCAGCCAATGGAGAAAATGGAGGTTTTGCTCTGTAGCTCCTGTGTGATTGAGCAAGCCTTGCAAAGCAAGCTATTACACAGAAGGAAGTAAGAGAGAGGGAAAAGGAAGCAGATGACAGCCAGTTGCTCGGGGGTCTGATAGGAGCCCTCCGGGGGGGGGGGGCTGATTCGGCCCCCGAGACAGATGTTTGACATCCCTGACTTAAAGCACTTTTTATATATATATGGAATTGTGATCATTTTACTTCTGTTACTTATCAAAACCAAAACACTATTATTGGCTAAACTGGTCTTAACCAAAGTTGTAGAACTAGCTAATTAGATCTTTCTCTGCAAAGTTAAATGGATAAAGAGTGCAAACAAATGATTATTTTTTTAAATCACACATTCTACCCTACAAGTGATTAGTAGACTCCAAAGCTGCTAAAAGTATTTATATTTTGCCAGTAAAATGTGACTCGTGTTACTGAGAAAAGCAACTGGAATACTTCTTAGGACCAGCGTTCATTTCCTGTAATTCTGTGGGAGAATTCCACATAATATGTCTAACAAACACAGTGAAGCTTAATGGTTTCCTGATAATGATGTCTTCGGCAAGTTAAAATGAATTCTGCACAATGACTAAGCTGCAGCATTTGTAGACAACAGACATCAGACATGCAAGGCAAAAACTATTGGGATGTCTCCTGGCATAAGTGCCACAGAAATTAATGAGAACTGTTCAGAAGCACATCTATGCTAATCCATCAGATCTTGTTATGGAACCTCTTTTAGACAATGCTCTCAATTTGCACTTGCATGCATTTTGGCTAGATAAGAGTGCATCGTCGTAATGTAAATAGTATTACACTGTCCTGCTTGTGCTCAAGAGTCACAAGTTCAGATCTGAAAGTGGATGCAGTGGGGTTAAGAGGTTGCTGGTATATACACTGGGGTCTCCAACCTTTTTGAGCACTCCAGGAATTCTGACATAAGGTGGTGGGTTCAACCACAAAAATGGCTACTGCAGGAGGCAGAGCCAACCTCACCCAGAGAAAGCTGACGTTCAGGGGAGAAGACAGTGAGGAAATAAAACAAACAATATGGTAGCAGTAGCTGCCAAAGCAACAGTATTTTAATTTGCACAATGAAGCAGATCTCCAGAAGCCATTTGGGGTAAGAAGCCATGCTGGCCCCACCTATATTCTTGGTGGGTATCAGGTAAGGTGATGGCAGGCATTAGAGTGCCCATGGGCACCATGTTGGGGACTCTCTCTCCCTCTCTCTCTGTATATAGTCCTTATATGCAAGGAGGGGCTATAGTTGAGATACTGTGTATTGTTCTGGTTACTGCATCTTAAAAAGGTTATTGAGAAGCTGGGAAATGTGGAGAAAAGGAAAGAAAAGGACAACCATTATTATCACTGAGCTAGAATGCTTTTCCTATGAGGCTATGCTAAAGCATCTGGAGCTTTAGGAAAAGTTCCTTTTCTCTACTTCAGAGAAAGAACAGAGAGGAACTTTTCTCCATCTTTTACGTAATATTAGATTCTATAGCCATCTCATGGAACAGATTG
This sequence comes from Heteronotia binoei, assembly GCF_032191835.1. Taxonomy (NCBI): domain Eukaryota; kingdom Metazoa; phylum Chordata; class Lepidosauria; order Squamata; family Gekkonidae; genus Heteronotia; species Heteronotia binoei. Next base: position 145,537,878 of record NC_083226.1, on the reverse strand, counting down.
ACAGTAGATTTGAGACAAATAAAAAAGTCCCATTTTGTTGATTACATATGGAGCCCACTCTCATGTGATATACTGATGACCATTGTCTTAGACGGATTTAAAAGTGGTTGATAAGTGTGTGGAGCCATGACAGCTGAAGGGGACCTTTAGAGTTCAGAGGTGGATTGTCAGATGCTGGGGAGCAGTCAGCAGGTGACTTATAGGTAGTGAGTCCTGCTAGTGGCAGCTGACTGGCCTAGCCTAGATGGACCATTGTTCTAATCCAGCCTGGCTGTTCTTTTGTTCCCCCCATCCGTACCTATTTAGCTTCCTTTTCTAAACAGCTCTGCTGACACATGTGGCAGAAGTAACATCCAGAAAGCTGAAAGGACAGGAAGGATAATAGCTTGTGTTTGGACAACTTAGGCTGCAATCCTAAGACTACTTTCCTGGGAGTAAACTCCATTGAATCAGATGGGAGTGACTTCTCAATAGACATGTTTAGGTTTACTCTCGTTGACTCTTTCACCTAGAAGACATCCCTTCCCCCAAGTGCCCCTTTGATCAAATTAAATAAGGAAATACAACTGATATAGAAAGCCATCATCAGTGCCTTTGTGACAAAAGCAACCACTACAATAACCCCAGCCCTTACCACAAGCCAGCAACCAATGTGCAAAGGCTGCTGTACTAAACAGGCTTAGAAGCCAAGATGACAGGAGAGCAACAACGTCCTACTCAGCTGCAGCCCATCATTACAGTTCAATTTCAAAATATGTGGGTGCTGTACTACTACAGCAATATTTTCCCTGACCCAATAATAACAGTGTGGTTAGACATGCTACCCTATTGATAAAACAAATGGAATCCAGAAGTGGATTCTTTGGTTTCATCAACAGAAAAACCACTCTGACCCAGCATGGGGGAGAAGATACGGTCAGAGCTTCACTGGTTTGCAGTTATAGGGAATTGGGGTTAATCAAATGGCCTAGATTCTCAAGCTTATTGAGGAAGAAAACTTTGGTGACCAAATACCACCCTAGAATGTCATGGCAGCAAACACCACCTTTCCTCTTTCTCCCAAGCCATAGAGCTGTCTTACACAGAGACCAGAGGATATAGGCAGCTTCCCAGGAACCCACCAGAAGAGCTGGCTCCTGACAACTCAAGACAGACTGAGGGGGAAGAGGCTCCAGAGGAAGATGAGGTTGTAAAAGCCCGGCAATGGCTGGAAGGATCAAGTTGGCTAGCTGTTAAGAGGGAAGCAGGGCACATGTGCAACCAAAGACAAGGGGTTATGGTGGCTAAAGTTAGGGAGCAGGAACTTGCCTTCTGTGTGATGCTAAATAACCAAGTGTTCAAGACAGGCAGCTGCAAGATACCAAAGCTTTTACTGTACTTAAAAGATCCTGGTAGGGTTCCTACCATGGATCTGGGGTTGCATTAACAGTGTAAGTCTCACTCATGCACTAATATGACATGATGATGTAATTGCATCCCATCTCTACAGGATGCCTGCACCCACTTCTTGATAATTAGAACAGGGCTTTATGGTAAATGTAATTTTTATGTATCAACAAGCAACCAATTTTATATGTTTCTTTCACAAAGGAAGTACACTTTCTTGCTATAAATGTATAAGCAGATATGCTGTTTAATATAAAGCCAAGTATATTTTTAAAAAATTATCCAGATGAAACATAAAACCCATACTATGAACACTATCCAGGATCTGATAAACTGCTTTTCATCCTATGATGATTACTATCATATCTTTCCTTACTGAATCCCATAACAATTCTAGGCATATCCCATTTACTGTTACTGGAAAGTTCTGAATGTACAAATGCTTCTGGGGTTCACTTTTGTTTAAAACACATTATGTGCTAGTTGGTGCCTTTTTTCATAATTTAAAGGCTAAACATTCCGAGTTTCAGTGGGCTTTACAAGGGGAATTCTGCCATGACACAGTGCAATATTTCAGTACTGCCTACCAAGTTTTAATGTATTAAAGACATAACCTGTTTAAGCCCCAGGACAAGTCAGTATATGTGGCACTAAAGTACTGCTTGCATGTCAACTATAGAACAGCAATACCTAGACAAACAAAGCAGGGGTTTTAGCTATATATCTAATTGCAAAGTCCTGACTCTCATCAGATAGCAAAGTCTGTGCAATGGGGCCAAGCACAAAGGTAGAGAGCAAATTATGCATACCTGGGGAAAACTCTGGTATGCAGAAATATCCAACTTGCCTCCTGAGGTTTTGAAAGAGCTTGGGTGCCATTTTGGTTGCCACAACAATCACTTTTCAGATTCCAGGGTGTCAAGAGACACTACAGGATCACAGAACATTTCAGGGAGTTGGAACTAGGATGGGGAGAGGGTGTTGGGGGAGTAGGAAACAGAAGGGGTGATAGGTAGGGGTTCTGAAGAGTGAAATATTTAAAGGGAGTGTGTATGGGGAGATGAAAAAGTTGGAAAGGGAGGAAAACTCTGGGGAAAGGAAAGAAAAGGAATGTGATGGGGGAAGTTAGTGGATGAACATGGGGGGGAACAAGACAGGTGGGGATCAGATGTGTGTGGGGATTGTCATAAGTGCTTGGGGAATGGAATGAGTAGGATATGAGAAACACAGGGAGATACAGTGAGAACGTTGAAAGTGGCCATGTGGAAGGAGATGGCAACATTAATGGTGGTGAAGGCAAACAAGGGAGGGAGAAAGGAAAGAAAACATTTAGGGAGGGTTCTGTGAGAAAGTGGAGATCTAAAGCATGTGGGAAAGCTTATCAGCTCCATAATTCACACCCCCTGCTGCAGTTTACATACAGGACTGAATTTAAGGAGTAAGTGATGAGAAAGAAGAAAACAATCCACACTATTTTGTTGCAAGCCCACACTTGTATTAATCATGACACACACACTGAGATGTCTTAGGAACCATTATGGTCCTAAAATGCCTAGTGATAGTTTTTCAGAATCTCTGCAATTCACAGTGGAAATGACAGCTCTGTAAAATAAGAACTGCCTCCTACACTGAACATGTGCAAACCTGTATACACAAAAAAGAACATCTCTGTAAAGAAAAAACATTTGGCTTTTCCTCCTCCTTTGCAGTAAAAGGACACACAATAAAATAACCAACAACTGCCCCATTGCTAAGACACAAAAGGAGTGTGTTTATGAGACGTCACTTGGAAATGAGTTAGGGTTTAGGAAGGATGGTATCAAGCACGTAGGACATGGCAGAAGGATTCTGCTTAATGGAGATATCAGGCGACAAGGAAAAGGAAGCAATGCTGAGAAAAGGAGAAAGTGGGCAGAGATGAGGGTATGAGGTCAAGATGACAAGACAAAAGAAACAAACTAAACAGGAAGTGACACAGACAGAAGAGAGATGAGGTCAGTCACATGGCAACAGCTTTGGGAACTCTGGACTTGAAACAATACAAATGGACTAGTAGACCTAATCTCTGTAAGAGAAAAAAATATCCAATGAAGCTTTTGTCTACCTTTTGGGAACATGTTCTTATTTTATCTCATCTGTATATTACTCTTTTGTCATGGAGATCTGAGTGACATACGTTGGATGGGAGAGCTCCAAGGAATACCAGGGTCATGAACAATGTTCCCTCTAAGCTACAGAGCCTTGTAAGAAAAAAATTCTACTTTGTGAGCTATTGCCATTAAAGTTCTGAGCTACTGCATAAATTAGTATGCTCTGAGGTCATCCTTCCTGAGCTAAGACAAAAATGTGTGAGCCGGAGGCTAAAAATCTGTGAACTAGCTCACACTCACTCAGCTTAGAGGGAACACTGGTCATGAATGCAAGCAATGAATGTCTCCATGTCGCCATGACCTGAAGGCACTTTGCACCACCAATCGGAAAACTTGCACATGCAAAAGAATAGACTAGAACCTTTCTCATGTTTCTTTTCTTCCAATCACATTGCCCATTCTGGCACCACAGATTTGTAACACCTCATTTTGAAGTATGTACAAACCAAGCCCTAGTGTGATGTTCCACCCCCTGCACTTCACTGGCTCTCAGAATAAACTGGATAAAATAGATGAGGAATTCTGCAAAACTCAAAACTTTGCAAATTGCATTGTGTTTATTTTAGGTAATCTTAAGGCATGTTTTTTGTGACTAAGTTCTAACTTTGTATACATTCATGCCAATAGATTTGAGTCTAGCATTTGGAATGGAGGGGGGGGACATCCACAGACAAGTGTTTGTAAATATGTTAAAATCTGTTTCTAATCAAGGTAGCTAAAGAGCATTAAACTGACAGATTTCTCTTCTGATTTTCGAATTAACACTCTTATGAGAAGGCATGATTCTAACACACATGCGCTACTGTGGTGAGGAGCAGCACTATGTGCTATGCTTGCCTTGAAGTATCTTTGCCATCCCTTGGAACCTGGGGAGCACCATCTCTTCTTCTGACATGATTTGCTTTACACAGAATACTAAATATTATTACGACATACATCAGTACTCTGTGTTTGTATGTTGAGGGTGTTACATGATGTTTGCCTGGAGTGTGCAATGTGTCTATGGGTCTCATCCTTCTTTGCCATTAAACTATGGAACGGCCTTCAGTTATGTCATCAACACCACTACAGCTGGCTTAAGGTACTGTGTCACCTTGTATTCTAGTGGTCTGGGTGGCAGTGATCTGTGACTGTCCCTCAGCATGTACTCCAAGATGTAGAAACAGCCACTACAGCTGCTATTTGTCATGGACTGGGTCTACTAGAACTTATTATCTCTTTTCTAACAGGGCATTGTGTATCTTCCCAGGAGAGTGTGTTTGCCTCTGTTTGCATGTCTAATACGATTTTTTTTTCGTAGAAAAAGCTCAGCAGGAACTTATTTGCATATTAGGCCACACACCCCCTGACACCAAGCCAGGTGGAACGGCAATCCTGTGTATTCCTGTTAAAAAAAAAAAAAAGCTCTGCATTGCACTGATTTTTATCTATTTGTTGTGTATTGGAACTTGATTTCTACCCTATCTTTTGATCTAGAAAGACCCTAAAGCAATTTGCACAGAATGACCCAATATAACTACATTGGGGGATGGTTCCTTCACCTCCAACATAATAATTTGCGGCAAAAAATAGAACTGAGGAAGACTCTGCTGGCTTGCTGCAGTTGGAGAGATCCATCTAGGCTGCCTTTCCCCCTCCTCTTCTTTCTGCAGGTATTTAACCTGGTCTGGTCCAGAAGCATCAGCCCTTGAGTGTGACCCAATGGGCCTGTGGTTCCCAACCTGGGTCCTGTGAAAAATCATCCTGCCAGACTGGGAACAGCTCACATCTGGTTTTTTTCAATGGCATTTTTTTTTTGTAAGCTGGTAGCAATGCTCAAAGAAAAAGAAATTCTAATTACGCATACCCTGGTTGTTCCCAGGCCCTTTCATCCTGCTTAATTCCACTAACAGCTCACAGCAACTGGATGGCCAGTAGCTAGCGGGGCTGCAGACTCCTCTTATCCCCTTCACTCCCCGCCCCCCCCCAGCCCACCCACGCACTGCAAATCTCTTCACTGCCAGCTGGAGCCGACTGGCCTCAGCAAAGGAGGACTCCTCACTCTGTGGCTCCCTTTCTCTCTGGGATCCCACAGGAGCATTTCAAGGGCACATGAGCTGAGCAGCCTACAGCTGCTGCTGCAGCATCCTGGAAACTGACAGTCCGCTGATGCGCAAAGAACCCCAAACCCAGACATTTTCGTTTCTCAACAACCACAAACCACACAAAAAAAAAGTCCTTGGAAAACATCAAGACACACAGAGGGAGGGGGGAGAGAGAGATTTGGAAAGCTTTCAGTAAGCACACGGTCGCTTTTGAACAGTTCTCGATTCAAGCCAGAAAATCTACACGTTTTGCGATGTGGCCAAAGGTATTCGACCAGCAGCCCACGTGAGTGGCAGGGCTTGTTTTCCTAGAAAACAATAAACTCTCAGAAAAACCTGAGAATGCTTTTATTTTTTTGCTTCGGTGAATTTCAAGCACCTTCGTCGCGACCGCAGCAACGTTCAAACTGCCCTCCCGTCCCCGATTTACAGGAAACACAGAAGCAACTGGGAGAGCTCAGCTGGAGCCGCAGCTTCCCCGCCTCCTCCTCCTGCTCCCCCTCCCGCGAACAGCGGCTTTTAATTTTCAAAGGCGCTGCAATTGCTTGGTGTGGTTTCAAGCGCAGGGCTGCCATCCTCCCTGCTGATGACTCTGCTGACGTCAATAGGCATTCTTATCATGCTTAGTGCGACATCAGAAACCAACCCTCAGAGGCTACTCTTGTTCACAGCGCTTCTGCTTCTCATAATCTCCGGCCTGGAGCTTCCTAGCCGGACGGGATTTCTCCACTGTAGCCCACAGCATGCTAAGAAAGCATGGAATTGCGAACGAAACGAACGTTATCGATTTCAACTTCTTATTTTTTTTTAAAGAAGTGTCGAAATGATTGTGATTAGCAACACAACTGCAGTTTATGTCTAGCTAAAAAGGAAAGAAATTAGCGATTTACAATATCAGTGTTTCCCCCTTCTCTTTCCTTCTAATTCACCATGTACGGATTCTCCCAGCACAGGCTGTATCTAAATTGGGAACTCGCCTCCTTACGTGGCTGGCACATTTTCACTTGTCTTTCTTGAAAACAGGTTCTGACTACTATTGCAAGGGCATTTTTTAATATTCTGTATATCTCTGTTTTGGGGATTTGAAGCAACGCTGAACACACCTGACAAAGTCTCTGCATTCTATGGGGTGTACAAAAATATGAACCCCCCCCCCCAATGAATTACTTAACCAATTATTCCAGCAAAACCCAGCAAAACGGTGTGATCTATCATAATGATGTTTGTTCATTTAAGCCACAGCAAGTGTAATACTAAGAAAGCAATCCTATTCAGAGCTACTCCATTAATATTACTAGGCTTAGACTGGAGTAACCCTGTAAAGGACTGCCTTGTTAGTTCACCAAGTACCAGCAGGTATGAAATTTCTGCCTTGGGGTCAGATTAGACTCCCAGGGTGTCCCTGTCTGGGATTTGGATACCTGCAAGAACATATATATAAGTATAGCCACCTTCAAGAAGGGTTTAGATAAAAATATGGAGCACAGGTCCATCAGTGGCTATTAGCCACAGTGTATGTGTGTATATAAAATTTTTTGCCACTGTGTGACACAGTGTGTTGGACTTGATGGGCCGTTGGCCTGATCCAACATGGCTTCTCTTATGTTTTTATGTTCTCACTCTTTCTCCTGCTCTGCAAACAGGTCCTTGGGTGCAGGCCCAGCACTAAGGTTTCCAGAGCCCCAGGCCGAAATTTGACCCCTGTCCCCTCCTTTTTTTCTTTTTAAAAAACTTGATGACATCATGCACTTCCTCCCCGACCCCCCCCCGATCACGTGTTCGCTCTCTGACCCCCCAAGATCACGTGTTCGCTCTCTGACCCCCCCCAAGAAGACAGTGGGCACGCTCAGATCATGCACTCACTCCCCAACCCGCCCCCCCATCTTGCCGAGGCTTGCAAAGCCTCGGCAAGAGTGGAAAGACAGTGGGTGCTCTCCCCCCTCCCTCCGTTGCGGCGCCGCAAGCCAGGCCGCACTCCCCTGCCCCTGCTGCCACCACTTCTGAGGCTGGGCCTTACCAGCTTCAGTGTGGCTGCGTGCGGCTTCTAAGCCTTTGAAGGGCCCGCGGGAGAAGAGTTCACTCCCCCTCCTTCCTGGAACCGGAAGTGAGGGGGAGCAAACTCAACTATCGTGGACCTTCAAAGGCTTAGAAGCCGCGCACAGCCACACTGGAGCTGGTAAGGACCAGCCTTGGCTGGGGGGGGGGGCGGGCTGAGCGGAGCCTGGTGCTGGCTTCCAGCGCTGTGAAGGGAGGGAGGAGGGCGGGGGGGTCAACTGCAGCTGATCGTGCCAGAGGGAGGGAGGCGCCCTGTGGAAGCTGGTGCCATAGGCCGTCACCAGGACTGGATCTACATGTTATTTGAGGAGGGGGCAAAATTAAAAAATGGCGCCCCCTTATGGGCCTTTCTATCTTATGGTCCCATAGAATACAATGGACTCCGTACCCAATTTGGCACTTCCCCTCTGTCGGGGCCCAGGGCAAGCATCCCCCTCTGCCCCACCCTAGATCTGGCCCTGGCCATTGCCTAGTTCGCCGACTCCCACACGCCAGCCCTGCTTGGGTGAGTTCTGGGCCCTGGCTTTTACTGATTTGGGACATTACATGTGCATATTCTGTTGGTCTTTTAAAGTGGGCCATGTATTTTTAAAAAACAGTTATCAAACGAGGGCTTCAGTTTAAAATCTTGGTTCATGGAGAACTTAGTTTCAAAGAGCAATGGGTGACCTCAAAGTAGCTGTTTTATTGCAAAGGAACTTCAGGAACAGAATGGAAAGGGAAACTGCTGAATTGCAAGTTATTACAACACTAAGAAGAAACACCTCATGGGACTTAACATGGATATTAGCTTCTTATTTCATTACATATGCTAAACTCATTCTCACCAAGAAGGAGCATACATCCTCTGTATTTTCATGCACTTCTTTATTGGAATAGTCCTTAGAATGCAATAGATTTTTCTAACATAAAACCTCTAAAGAACAATATGTTGGTATAGTATTTAGAACAATGTGTAGTAATTGTAATGTAATGCAATATAAATTAAAATATATTTCCCTACACAGCACTGCACCTCACCCCCCCCCCCCAATACTCCTGTACCGCCATGCTTGAGAGGAGATGAATGGAGCATTGAAATGGAGTTTCAGTTAACTCACCACAATTAGAAAGGATTATTTTACACATTTATCTCCTCTTTTGACATATTTATTGCTTCGCATTGTTCCCTCTTAATTAAATTCATACAACCGTTGACCCTATAAACTTAACTTGTTATTTCAGTTTTGTCTCCACATAGCATATAATATGATGAAGATATTTTAAGATAATTTGCTATTCAGCCTCTGTCGAGAAGTCTGAATGGTTTTCTTTCATTTCATTGTATCTGAAGAAGTGTGCATGCACACAATATTTCATACCTTGAATAAAAAATTGTTGGTTTTAAAAGTGCCACTGGACTCAAACTTCGTTCTATTGCTTCAGACCAGCATGGTTGCCCACCTGGATATATAATTGCAAATAGTTCATACCAGTACATGGAACTCTCAAACAAGGATCTTACACTGGCATATTTTTTTTCTCACAGCCATTTACTAACTGATACCCACTCAAACATATACACCACATCTAGACTTTTAGCATCCTTTGTGGCATGCATGGCAAACTGCAGCAATAATCCTCAGACAAAAGCAAGTAATTTTGCCCAGGTTGTAGAAATAGGGCAATATCTGCCTTCATGCAGATATGCAATGCTTCAGATTTAGCCCAGGTGTTCACCCTATGATGACCTGTTTTGTATAGAAGAGCCATAAGATTAGAACTGGGTCCTAAAAGCCTGCATTTTCATTGATTTTCAGCTGTGAGGAGACAGACTGCTCTTTGAAACTTCCTTGCATTGCACTCAGATGTTGTGAATCCTGCCTAACATAGCTAACTGGTGTTTGTGTGTGTGTGTGTGTGGGAAACAACAGCGCAAAAAAAGAAAGCACAGACATAGCTTAGCAATAAGAGCAGTCCGGGCCTTTTATACACATCGCTGGAGATATGACGTAGAACTGCAGTGTTTGCCAGCCCAGAAGAAAAAGAATGAAATTCCTTTATAGCATCAGCTAGGAAGGGAAAGAAACTAACAATGTGATCCTAAACTGATTTTTGCCCTTCTTTACCTACTGACTGCAATGGTTTTAGAAGAGTACAACTCCATTTATGATTGCAAAGTGACAGGAATTTTCAAAAAAAAGCAGAACTGAAGGCTGAACAGATCTCAGAAGGTCAGTTTTCACAGGACTCATTTTACATATTTAAATGCACAAAATATACTCATTTTTGTTCATGTGAGTTCTGGTACAATGGGGTCTTTCATTTCTCCCAGACTGACCCTTCACATGAATTTTGCATCTTTCCTTTCCTGATGATTGTTTTAATTTTGTTATTTTGAGAATTTTGTTTTTATACTGCTTTCTTGAGGTCTCAGCTACTTGGGAGAAAAGCCAGCTTATACAGTAAAGAAAATAACCATATACACTACGTAGTCTATTTAGCAAAGTAATAGATATACGTAAAGACAGAGAAATAGATAGAGGGTATGAAGCAAGTGCAACACACTGGCAACATGCAGGTGTCAATCATTTCAGTGGCATATAAATGTGCAAACTGTACACTAGACTGTGGCCATTGTGTAAATGTGTGCCTACACATGAGTGCTATTTACTGGACAACAACTGCAAAAGTGATCTGGAATAGCAGAAGAACCAACCCAAAAAGGAAATACTACTCTTGCTACCCTCAGTATTTCTTTGAATTGGACACACAGGAACTTGAGGGTACACTAAGGTTTCTGCTGTTTGTGGTTGTCTTCAGATATCTGAAACACAAGCCTCTCCTCTTCCCACATGATTGGAGCAACTTGAAGCTGTAGGAGCCTGCAATGCACAGGACAAGCACATGTGCTCGTCCTATGCACTGCAGGCTCCTACAGCTTCAAGTTGCCCCAACCATGTGGGAAAGATAGAGGAGGCTTATGACACACTCAACATCCAATCCATTTCACTATTTGAAGCCTGCTCTCCCACTCAATCATATTTAAAAAGAAAAAAATGCCTGCCTTTCAAAAGCAACCGATTTGTTCCTTTTAAAATACCAACGACAAAGCAGTCCTCAAAAAGTAAAACAGAGCAGTGGCTGAAGGGTTAAACTGCCTCTCCCCCACCCCTGCACAGGCCCCAAGTGAAATTGAGGCTACACGTGCCTACAATTTATCTCATCTGTTCAACCCCACGGGTCCATTGACTGTCTACTTGGACAGCAAGCAAAGCATGGGCTTGATCACTGAACCACAGCCCCCCACTTCACTTTCTTCAAACATTTTTCCTATGTTCTTTTCCCATGTGGTCTGTCTGTAAAATATTACATAATAAGCCAGATAACTCAGTAAAACTGTTTTGCCATTCTTTGGAAATGGCTGGGAGCTGATTGAATACAGCTGCCCTGCTTTGATCCCATGTATAATTTCTGATGGCTTGGTCCTATTGTGCTTTGAGGGTAACAGGAGAGTCAAAGAGAGTAAAAGTGAGGGCAACTCACAATTTCAGTATGATGTGGAGAGGACATGGAAAGTCACCATATGGAACTCTCCCTTTATTTTTCTGGTTTTGTCCCATGATTGACTGGAATTGGGAATACTCCGGCAAGTCTTTATAGCTGTTACTAACCACATCAATTGAGTGAACTGGCTGTTAGACTCAGGATAAAGCAACTTTCTGCTGTCACTCCAAGCATACTGCAAAACTTTACAAAATTCCAGTACAGCAGAAAGTCAGAGTTGAATACTATTACAAAAAAGGTACTAAGAATTAAACACAGTTAAATACCCGTCTAGTGGCTGATATTTTATTTAAGACATCCCCTAATTAATACCTTGGGCATAATTTTCATAAATTATTGTTTAGAATTTTAAAGCCAGTTCTGAAGTCTAAAACGTTAGGCTGAAGTTCATTTTCCTTCTTGGTGGTGATGCTCTCCTAGAGCCGTATAAGCATACTCAAATGATAAATGCAGTTCACTTTTTATTATGTGCCTGAAGTTCTGAACTGTGTTGCACATGTGCACTCTCACACTGCTTTCCATCTAAACCACTTGTGATGGGGGGTAGGGGAATGTACAAAAGCCATACTCCCCTTGTTTACATCACTCCTGCTGGGGCAGTGGAGTAGAGAGAGATCTGTTTGCCTTGCCTCTCTCTAATGCTTCGGACTAGATCATTTTCCCTTCCTGACAACTAATGCTGAGCTATTGAGTGCTCTAAATTGGACTGCAAACACTCTTAAAGAGTTCTCATAATGCTGCCTGCAAACTGTGGCTCAATCTAGTCGATTCTGACCATGCAGTGATATGATGAATGTGGCCAACCACTAGGGTTGCCAGGTCTGTTTGGAAAATACCTGGAGACTTTGGAGGTGGATCTGAGAGAGGGTGGGGTTTGGCAAGGGGAGAGGCCTTAGCAGGGTACAATGCCATGGAGTCCACCCTCCAAAGCAGACATTTTCTCCAGAGGAACTGATCTCTGCCAGCAGGAGATAAGTTGTAAAACCACTCAAAATGCTGCTCATATTCAGTTGAAACCATGTAAGAATACAGAGTGATCAACCTGAATAAAAACAGGTATTGTGAATATGCAAAGTTCAATTTTAAATTACAGGATCTGCAAAGATCCCAGCAGGGGATAATTCCAGTTGGGAAGGTGATGTTTATTTTCCATAGCGGTTTTCCAATGCACTGTGAGCATCAAAAATAGCACAATACGTCTGAGAAAGCCCTCCCCCCACAATGGAAAGCATTATGTTAAAAACAGTTTGGTCACTTTTTTATACCATGTCTGTAGCAACTGGAACCAATGTGGTGCCATGGAATGGAATACTGTCCTTGTGGGTTACCAACCTCCAGGTGAGGGCTGAAGATCTCCCAGGATTACCTCTGCTCTCCAGATGACAGACATCAGTTCCCCCTGGAGAAAATGGCTACTTTGGAAGGTGGACTCTATAACATCACAGCCTTGCTGAATTCCTCCTCCCCAAATTCTGCCCCCCCAGCTCTGCTCTCAAATCTCCAGGCATTTTCCAAGCAGGGCCTGGCAACTCTGGAGAGTTTTGCTTAGTCATAAAGCTCCCTGAGTGACCTTGGGCCAGTCACTATCTCTCTGTCTAACTTTGTAAGGATAGAGCAGGATAAGCCCTTGCATGCCACTCTGAGCTCCTTAGGATGGGAAATAAATGCAATAAATGGCATTTTGAACACCATTGAGTTAATAAGAGCAATTGTGAGGACTTTATGATAATAAAGGGTCCATTAGAGCGGCAGTGGGACCCAGGTCACATTTGGTTCTTTTGCTCAGTACAATCCATGTCAGGCAGTTCTGTTCAGAAAGTTTTTCTTTTAGCAACATTCTGCTGTTGCCTAATATTTGCAATTAGTTGGCCCTGAATTCTAGAAATTCATAAAACAAGGAAAATAAGAAGAGCTAAACAAACCATGACAGGCTGACAAATGTTTGCCTGAAAACACCACATGTTTGCACAATGATGCTCCATCCGGAAAATCCTGGTTTTGCTGACTCATCATTTCAGGCAGCTCATTATTCCATGGGGCTGGACTGAAGACGTCCAATGACTAAATCACACAAGAACTCCAGAAACAGTTAGTTAAACACAGGCCCACTACTTGTGCTGAATTTTCATCTATTGTCCCTGCCTTGTCATTGTGGAGAAAAAGCAAGAATGAGACCTGTTTAATAAACTCTAGACAAGTAGTTACCTACTTCCTGGCCATGAATCACTTCTGTCTGAGTGTGCAAGCATGACTGGAAGATATCAATACCAATCCAAGACAAGGGAGGTGTGGTGCAAAGTGTCACCATGTTTCAGAGATTATAAATGATGCTCCAATAATGCTCAGTGGATCACAGGTCCAGACACATACACACACACACACACACACACAACAAACACTCAAGAGATATGAGGATCACCAAGGAAGGGGAAAGATCCAGAAGTATGTCTTCTGGCAGATGGATTCCTAAGGACTAAGGAGACTGAAAAAAGCCATATTAACCATTAAGGAGAATGACAGCGCAAGTCTAAGCAGAGTTAACAGCCTTCTATGTTCCTTGAAGGCAATGGGCTTAGAAAAGTGTATACAGGCTGAGGATTGTGACCGTGACCCAGCTTGTGTTCAGAAGCAGAAAGAAGATGTTTACAGTGTTCACCACTGTACTAAAATTATAAAATTTAAATTTTAAAAATTAAAACAAAGCCAAATGAAACAGATCCTGTACACATTTTTCCAGCTGGGACGGAGGCACTGCATGTGACAGATTGCAAGTGACCGTGTTTATTATTTTCTTTCCATTTAAGGACAATCAGACATACATTGAGTTTAGGGATGCCAGACAACCCAGTGGGGGTGGGGGTCCCCCACTTTTGGGCCACACCTCTCCACCACCAACCAGCTGACCGGCTGGGGGTAATCATCCCCCAACAAGGAAGAATGTCGGAAATTAATGTGACATGCCTACATGACCTAGAAGTGATGTAGGCACATCAGGAACTTTGGGGGGCAACACTCTGGATTTTGGGCAAAACTCTATGGGAGAAGCTAATTCTACCGTAGAGGAGCATCACCTCCCAACTTCCTGGTCATGTGGACACATCACATTTATTTCCAGCATTCCCTCCAGCTCCTGTTAAGTTCACCCCACATCTCCCGCAAGCTGGTCCAAGGGATCTGGCAACCCTAAATAAGTTAGAAAACTGGGGGGAAAAAACCAGTAGTTTTCAATATAAAAGACCACACACTACAACTAAAACAACCTTATATAATGTGTGACACACACACACACACACACACCATGAGTCTTATACTGTGGCCTGCCAGTGTTTGACAGTTATCTCTATTTTTTGTAATCCTAAACAGGCTATTGAAAACAGGAGGTTTACCGAGCAGGCCAACATGGCCAGAGGCTGTGATTTGGTCTAGTGACTCACAGGCTGGGCACACCTGAACCTAAACTCCTGATACTACTCTAATGATACAGCATCAATGCAAATAGAACAGCTCAGGAGACCTGTTAACCGGAGAGGCTTGTATTAGGTCAGGCCTTTACAATTTGCAATTTGTCATCAGATGCACCTCACCAACTATGTATCGGGTGGCCCACTAGGACCTCAATACATCTCCCGTCTTGCTGCATGCCCAGGACTGTTCGAAATTAGTAGAGGGGGTTACTACCGAGCAGAACACATTATGTCACTGATAGGCTGTGCTCATCATATTGTATCGCAAGTCTGCAAAACTGGGATTGCTTAGCTAAACTCTCTCGTCAGACTGGAAGGTCCCCAGTGAACTCAACCCAGAATCTTGCAATGCCAAATGCAGGGATGACATTTTAAAATAACAAGAACGTCTTGTCAGAACTTCAAAGTCAGATATCCTATCCCCTTTCCAGGGGAAACAACCTAATGCAGTTGGTAAAAATCTCTGCTTCCCATGAGAAACAAAACCAATGGTTGACTCCTCCTATAACCAAGACTGCCAATCACCTGGTACAGCCTAGAGATCTCCCAGAATTACAACTGATCCCCACACAACAGAGATCAGTTCCCCTAGAGAGAATGGCTGTTTTGGAGGATGGCATTAGAACCTGGTGAGCCCCCTCCCATCAGCACACTCCCCTCCCTAGGCTCCACCTCCAAAATCTCCAGGAATTTCCCAACCCAGGGTTGGCAACATTACCCAGAACTGCATACCATCTGCAGCTAATTGTGTGTGTAAAGTGCTGTCAAGTTGCAGTCAACTTATGGCAAACTCATAGAGTTTTCAAAGCAAGTGAGAAGCAGAAGCGATTTGCCATTGCCTTCCTCCACAGTCTTCCTTGGTGGTCTTCCTTCCAAGTACTGGGCTATACCATGCCGCTTGCCCTCTCCATAAATGATCCTCTTGAAACAGGGCCCCATGATTTCTGTTGAACTATTGAGAACCCCAATTTAGAACAGAAACCTTCTCAGTTCTGTGGTGAACCTGAACAGCAGGGAGTGCGTTCAAGAGGTCACATGACATATTTATATCAGCAAAATAAAAGTATCGTGGCTGAACACAGCCTTGAAGTGCTCCTTCTAGTGTACTGCAGCCAATCAGCTCAAGGCTGCAATCTCACTACACATTTCAGCCTCCCGAGGGTCAGGTCAGGTCAGGACATGAATGGCACAGCTCTGGCAAAGGCTGGAGATAATGCAAGACAGCAGTATCAAAGTTCTGGGAAAGGCCCGGAGGAGCACAGTTCTACATTATCCATTGAAGGGAGTTAATTGCTTGTCAGTGTACTTCTCACTTTTCACTTTGATAAACATCTAGTTAAGATAAATAAATCACTTTTCCCATGTGCCATGGTATAGCTTTGTACTCCCAAATTCCTGCAGAAAAATCTCAATGCTGTCTGTTTTCTTAATACAGCCATTTAAGACACATTTGAAGTAGCTGGGGGGTTGAAAATGCTCCCAATGTAAAACTCAGCTGACTTCAGCTGCAGAACTTAAAGGTACAACAGAGTCAGTTGTGTTCTGCTGTAGTATCTATATTTCTTCAATTCATTAGGAAAAGTTCTACATATTCTCTGTAAAAAAAGTATTTGTGTTGCACATTTTGGTACCTACACATATGGTAGTCAAGAAAAGTGTTCCCCTGGATTTCTGTGCAAAAAGCAAAATCCTTGCCACTTGAAGGTGATACTAACAGCTTGTTCCCCAAATGGCTGCACTAGGGTGGCCAAGTCCAATTCAAGAAATATCTGGGGACTTTGGGGGTGGAGCCAGGAGACTTTGGGGGTGGAGCCAGGAGACATTGGGGGAGGAGCCAGGAACAAGGGTGTGACAAGCATAATTGAACTCCAAGAGAGTTCTGGCCATCACATTTAAAGGGACAGCACACGTGCTTACATTTCAATATTGATCTTTATCTTAGTCACTGGTTTCCTTACCAGCCCACTCCTCAGAACTTCACTCACACCCCCAACCAAGCTAAGGGAGCAAAGGCTACTCAGCTCTTATTGAGCCCCACCGGCCCCCATCATTAGGGAAGCGGACAGGGCTGAGGGCACCGGTCTGCCCTGAGATCCCTCCTACTCCCTGAGAAGAGCAGACTACTATTAAAACCCCCAGCCTCCCCTCAGAGCCCCGCAGCCAACGGCACCGCGGGCAGCCCCTCAGAGCCCCGCAGCCAGGCCCAGCGCCAGCGGCACCGCAGGCAGCCCTGAGGCCGCGGCCAGCAGCCGCCCGCACCGTCGGAAGCCCTCCGCCGGCCCCAGCAGCCACTCCCCGAGAAGAGCAGACTACTACTAAAACCCCCAGCCTCCCCTCAGAGCCCTGCAGCCAGGCCCAGAGCCAGCGCGACCACTTACCTCTCCGGTGGGGCAGCATGATGGAGAGCAGGAGCCCCGCAGCCAGGCCCAGCACCAGCGGCACCGCGGGCAGCCCTGAGGCCGCGGCCAGCAGCCGCCTGCGCCATCGAAAGCCCCCCGCCGGCCCCAGCAGCCACTCCCCGAGAAGAGCAGACTATTACTAAAACCCCCAGCCTCCCCTCAGAGCCCCGCAGCCAGGCCCAGAGCCAGCGCAAGCACTTACCTCTCCGGTGGGGCGGCTAGCGGCACCGCGGGCAGCCCTGAGGCCGCGGCCTGCAGCCGCCCACGCCGTCAGAAGCCCCCCGCCGGCCCCAGCAGCCACCAGTCAAGGCCATGTGCCGCTGCAGCCCCGAGGGGAAGGGAGGGGAGGCTGCCCCGGCGTGGCGGAGAGCCAGCGCGACCACTTACCTCCCCAGCAGCGGAGCAGCCACCAGTCAAGGCCATGCGCCGCTGCAGCCCCGAGGGGAAGGGAGGGGAGGGGAGGCTGCCCCGGAGCGCCGTCGAGGGCCGGTTGGTGGTGGTGTGGATGGGCCACTGGCTGCCTCCTCCTTCACCTCAGCCTGAGCCTTGGTGCCGTTTTCCCCCTCCTCCCCCCGCTTCCGTTTTTTTGGGGAGCGGGGGAAGAGGCTGGAAAACCTGGAGTCCCCCGCCAGGGTGGGAGGTTTGGGAAGCCTAGGCTGCACACCCACTTGGGCATGTCACCATCTATTAACTAACAACATTCTCTCTCTAAGCAACAAGGCCCACACATGTAGATAAGGTTGCCAGCTCTGACTCAAGAAATATCTGGGGACTTTGGGGGTGGAGCCAGGAGCAAGGGTGTGACAAGTACAAATGAACTCCAAAGGGAGTTCTGGCAATCACATTTAAAGGGACCACATGCCTTTTAAATGCCTTCCCTCCATTTTGAAATAATGAAGGATAGGGGCATCTTCTTTTGGGGCTCACAGAATTGGATCTCTTGGTCCAATCTTTTTTACACTTGGGGGGGTGTTTTGAGGAGAGGCACTGGATGCTATGCTGAAAATTTGGTGCCTCTAACTCAAAAAACAGCCCCACCCGAACCCCAGAGATCAATTCTCCACTATTCCCTATGGGAATTGGTCTCCATACGGTATAATGGAGTGCCCAGCAGACATTTCCCCCCCCCCACACACACACTTTCTGATAACTCAGTTTGGTGTAGTGGTTAAGTGTGCAGACTTTTATCTGGGATAAATGGGTTTGATTCCCCCATTCCTCCACTTGCAGCTGCTGGAATGGCCTTGGGTCAGCCATAGCTCTTGTAGAGTTGTCCTTGAAAGGGCAGCTGTTCAGCCCCACCTACCTCACAGTGTGTTTGTTGTGGGGGAGGAAGATAAAGGAGATTGTGAGCGGCTCTGAGATTCAGAGTAAAGAGCAGGATATAAATCCAATATCTTCTTCTTTTAAAGTCAGCGGAGAGTCTCCAAACCAGGGGATCCCCTGCCCCCATCTGGGGATTTGCAACCTTACATGCAGATACTGAGGCACTGTGATAATTTATTTCTAGTCTTTTCCTGTCCTGTGCTGATCCTTTCTGGCTGAAAGAATTGAATTGTCAATACATTCCTAGCTGTCATGGCAGATCCCTTCTCCCCAAATCTCATGAAACAAGCCATTAAACAGAAACAATTTTGCTTTCACATGCTTTAACAATCCTCAGATTGGGCAAGCAAGCAAGCAATGGCAACCAGGATCATCTTTGTACTCAAAAGCTACAGGCTGTGTTGATGACTACTATTCAGCAATAGTAGTGAGAAGAAAGGGGATTATGAACAACAGTCAAAGCTAATGATGATAATTTCTTGAATGCAAGCACAAATCCAAATCAATTGCGGCAGAGGAAAGAGCACTCTGAAAAACAGGATCATAAATGCTATTGCAACCGCTGAACATCAACATCTGGAATCTTTTACCCATCAAAGTGAAAGGCCGGAATATTACGCACAGTTCTACCATCAAAAGCCCTGCTTGGTAATTTGAGAGATACAATTCTGAGTCTGGCCAATGGGGGACAACTCATTTCGTTGTGTCCTCATACAACCTTCTCTCTGAATCTCCACCGTATACAAGCGGAATAGTCATGACATATTTCTTTCTTTCTCTGTCACATAAACTCTCTCTCTCTCACACACACACACACACACACAGAGAGACACAAACACACACACACACTCTTCAGATTTTCTTTTTCTTCATTCCCCTTCTCTGGATTCAGCAATCTTTCTCTAAAAGTATTTTCATGGCTTCTCAGCTCTGCCACTGGATTCTTTCCCAGTTGGATCAGTCTTCTCATGTGTCAGATCTTTCCACACCCCATGAATAATGTTTGGTCAGGCGAGGTAACTTGGTTATGTCAAACTATTTTCAGGAGATTTTCCCCCATCATTTATTTTGGCACACAGTATTTGCTGGACCCTCCCCTCTGCCTCTCATCTGTGCAGTCCTTCAGGTGAAAAAAAGCTCCGCTCTGAAGTTATCAGGTCACCAGTAAAATATTTTCTAGAAAGGGAATTTTAACAAGCTTTCCTAATCTAGGAATCACTTGCACGACTTGACTTGGGTGCTGTTTCCCAAATATGCTAATAAGGTCATTTTTCACTCAGCAGTAAAAATCACACTGATGTTATCTTGCAGTATTTGTTCCTAATGTTAACTTTAAAAACTCCCCTCTTGTTCTCCTAATTATTTCATATCTGTCATACAGCTTTTATTTCTTAACAGATGAACCATCAAGTAAATCTCAATAGTTTGAAGTATTAGGAATGTGCCTAGAGGCTGTTTTAATTTTTTTGCATGTTTAAAATTTTTGCATGTCATCCCAATATATGTATATTTCCAATTTGCTATTTCTTTTAGGCTATTTTAGAGCATTTTCATACCTTTTCCATGTTATATGCCATTTATATATGGGGATTTTAGACTATTATTAACAGGGGCATGCATAAATTTTTATGGGGAAAACCTCTGACACAAGAAAACAGAACAAAGTTTGAGTCCAGTGGCACCTTTAAGACCAATGAAGTTTAATTCTTTGTTGGTCTTAAAGGTGCCACTGGACTCAAACATTGCTCTATTGCTCCAAACCAACACAGCCGCCCACCTAAATCTATTTTACAGAAAACAGGGAATGAGATGAAATACAGAGATTCACAGGTTCAATTTGTATAAGGCAGAAACAAACACAAAATGGTTTTTTTCCCTGATCAAAATGTCAAGACTGTGGAATTCAGTAGCATCACTGTGAAATATTACACTGAAAATATCTGTCTTCTTATTTAACAGCGTTTGTGCACAAGGAAAGAGAGACTGCAGGACAGACTGTTGTGAGATTTTTTTAAAAAAGCACACCAGAACTTGATTCTGTAATGATGCACAACCTGGTCACAAAGAATTTTGACTGCTGTAGCTATAATGGCATACAGTAAGCTGATTCGCACTGACCAGTGCATGTGGTGTAATTAGCATTCAGTTGGCTGGCTTGGCACATGGCAAGAAGGCATCATATGCTTATGCTAACAATTGTATCCACAGAAAAGGTCATGAGCATCTGCCCTCATTCCCTTCCCATGATTTCAAAGAGCTTCAGCTGCTCCTCTCTGGAAACTAATTTTGTAAGGGCAGGCTCTCCCTCCAGGCCAGAGGATTTGGAGGCTGCAGCCAACCTCAGTCCATGTGAATATAGAGTGAGGATAGCTAGCTTTCTGCATATGAGTTGAAATCTGCATATGAGAACAACATACTTTTAAAGGGGAAAAACTTTCCTTTTACGTGTCTTGTATGTATGTCTCACAACAGTCGTCATTTAAGGGCCTGATCACACACATTAACTACACACTTTGCAACTGGATTTTTATTGTGTTAAGAACAGCAAAATCCACTTACAAACAGTTGCTGTGTAAAAGCACCCTAAGAAGAGGTATTTCCATTTCTACCCCAACCCAAGAAGAGATGTACGTACCTGACATATGCAATTTTTATAAATTTTTATATTACTTTAAAAAATCTATCAGGGATGCCTTTTAAGTTGATTAAAACACTGTTATCAATAACTGACTGTATGCTGCAAAATGTGTATATCTGTGTAAAATGACACACTGGGAACTTCCCAATCTCTAGTTTTTACCATTGACATTTAGGAAATCCCTTGAGTGTTGTGCAGTGCTGGTTTCCCCCTCTATTTTTGCTCCCACTGCTCCATCAAGTGGTAGCAGAAGCCTGAGGTGCAGTGACAGGAGGTTGTGCTCCATGGCATGTGCTCTCTCTCTCTTCTCTCTGTCTGAATATATGTATGTATATACACACCTAGGTTTGCCAACTCTGGTTGGGAAATTCTTAGAGATTTAAGGGCAGATCCTGAGGAGGAAGCTTAGCAGGGGTATGATGCCATAGCTCACCTTCAAAAGCTGCTATGTTCTCCAGCGGAACTGATCTCTTGTTTGGAGATCAGTCATAATACTGAGACAACTCCAGGCCCCACCTGGAAGTTGGCAACTGCACACACCCCCTATTCAGTACACTTCATGCATCTGATACAGAAGGCTAGGATCTACAGGCACTCATTGCAAGATAAACCAGTTTACTCCTCTTCAGGTAGTGGTCCTCCATTCTTCCACCAATAGAGAACGTTGACTCTTCTGAAATCCTGGAAGGTCATGCATGTATCTGACCACACAATGAAAGTGAGCCAAAAGCCACCCACACCCCCTGCTCCATTTGTCTCTTTCACTGTACAGCCTGCAGACAGCCTTCCTCCCTGTAATTTTTTGGGGTAGTGGACTGTGAAAAAGGGCTAAGCGTTTGCCTAGTTAACTGCTGATAGTAATTGCACTTTCTAGTTCTGCCAGGCATCGTTTTTCCTCTCTATTCTTTAATTAAAACTGTTTTAATGGGTACAGGAAGTACTACCCTCATGGCCCCTGTTTTTGGCGTCAGCTGGTTGTCAAATGTATTGTCATAAGGTTAAAACAGATGGAGGGGCAGCACTTCCTGCCTTTATTCTGTTTGAGATTCATTCATACACCACCATGTAATGACAGAGATTTGGCTAAGGGATGCTGTCTGAAGCCAGGTCAAGGCAAGGGTAATGCATTCTGCCCTCTCCCTGCCATTTTTGGTTAGAAGAATAGAGGGAGGGGTAATGGCACCTTGCAGTGGAAAGTCATTGTAGTGGCTTCCTCTAACAAAAGGGATAAAAGATTGAAGTAGAGAAGCTGGGAGAACTTTTGGGAAACCTTTCCATCCACTCTCTGTTTTACTGCAAAGGAACTTCAAGAACAGAATGGAGAGAGAAATTGCTGAATTACAAATTATTATGAAACTTGGAACAAACACCTCTCCAGGACTGAACAGGGACATTGGTTTTTTATCTCATTACACATGCTAAACCCACTCTCAGTGAGTAGAGCTATACATCCACAGCATTCCAATGTATTTCTCTTTTATAATAGTGTATCAGAATAATGTTTTATACTGACATACTCAAATAAGGGATATTGGCTATTTTTTCATTACATATACTCAGTCCATTTTCATTTTTTGTATTCGTGTTTTCTAATGGCAGACTAGAATGATGTTTAATATGTATAGATTGATGTTGATAAGTTGATTGGGTGGACTACAAGTTGGAAATACATGTCCTTTTGTGATTCACCTAGATTTGCAAAAACACCATTTGGCAGGGAATTTTATTACCTTTTATGGCTATCCAGACCAAATGGCCTAGCCACACTGTTTTATGTGACCACGTGACCAGTTAGTTTGCCAGACTGCTTGTATTTCAGCTCACAATACCTGATCCCCTCGTCTGATGAAGTGTGCTTAAGAGAGCGCACGAAAGCTTACATTCTGAATAAAAATTGGTTGGTCTTAAAGGTGAACTTGATTCCTGCTTTGTTCTTGAGTCAAAAGTGTCTGTCTCCAAACTTTCCATTCTTTCCTAATAAAATGTCTTTAATGCATCAGAGACGCCTTCTTCTTCTGAGGGTATTGCCCTGCCCTACCTTAGGTGGGAGAGATGAATGTAGGAATGAGGATCTATGACACCACTTGTGCTCAAAAGGTGTCCCAAGATACTGAACACACCACTTCCCCAAATGTGTCCAAGACTCCCCCTTCCTTCCATCACTTTCTCTATATCTTAAAAACAGATTCTCAAAAATCATGGGATTAGTTAAGATACAATGTCAAATAGTGCTCTGCAATTAGAAGAATGAGTTTTGTAGTTTTAGGTATGTTCCTATCTCTTTCCTTCCCACTCATGTGGTGAGAAAATTAGTGATTCCAGGATTTGCAGCAAAGTGTAGCTCACTGTTATATTTGAACTGACAAACTATGGTCTGCATTGGCCCCTGCAAATCAGGATTGCAAGCTGAAGGGAGGAAACTATGATCTTAGTTTACAGGGTAAAGGCAAACAATATTCTGCCAGTTTCAAATGAAACAGTAAACTAGGCCTTCCTGCAAATATGGAAATTGCTAATTAGCTGGTGCTACATGAGGAGAGGAGCAACTGCTTAAGCTAAACTGAGACCCCTTCAAGTAGGGCTGCCAGCTCTGGATTGGGAAATCCCTGAAGATTTTTTGGGGGGCGGGCAGGGTGGGGGGAATGGAGCCTGGGGAAGGTGAAGTTTGGAGAGGGAAGGGACTTCAATGGGAGTATAATGCCATTGAGTCCACCTTCCAAAGAGGTCACTTTCTCTAGGTGAACCTAGAGAACTCTGTCAACTGGAAATTAGTTGTAATCCTGGGGATCTTCAGTCACCATCTGGAGGCTGGCAACCCTACCTTCAAGGCTTGCTCCAAACTAGAGTTTGGCATTACATATGAATCAAGAAAAAGTTTTTAATGTTGGGGGAGGGGAGGGGAGACTAGGGGTATGCATTCAGCATAACCCAAATCGAAAAAATACCCCAAAATACCTTATTGGTATTTTTCAAATATTAATCAATTCAAATATAGATCAAATGATCTGATTCAGCTACTCATATAGCTGAGCCTGAATAAAAGCCATTTTTTTTTCAACTTTTATCTGGGTTCGCTGTACCAAGAAGATCAGCTCGGGCGGCAGGGGTTGAGAGTTTCGTGCTGCCTCAGTTGGTGGGTTCTTCAAACCAGGTCTGTGTGTCAGGTCTCTCCCAACCACATGCAGATCCTGGGGCCAGCTTCTCCTGCGGTGGCACAGGTTAACCCATGCTGCAGAAGAAGCCCTCCAAGCCAGGACTGTGTGTGGTGGCAAGAGATCTCCCTGCTGCACACAGATCCTGGGGCCAGCTTCTCATGGCCTGTGGTTTAAAGTGCTGCAGGAGAAGCCATTGGTATTTGTCTTCTTGGGTCTATTGGACCAGGAAAAAAAAATCAGATTTTTTTTTAAAAACCTGGATCCAAATACCATACCAGTATTGGTAGCCAGGATTTTTTTAAAAAAAATACCTTCTCCCCGCCCCCTCCCCAGGTTGAATAGACATGAACGGAAAAAGTCCTCCCAAAGCTGTTTTCATCTTCTGTGTTTAGCCAGCAACACCATTGACCGATATTGTTGTTCAGTTGCACAGTTGAGTGCAACTCTTTGCAACCCCATGGACAAAGTCATGGCAGGCCCTCCTGTCTTCTACCATCCTCCTCCATCCTTCCATCAGGCCCTCCTGTCTTCCACCATCCTCCGAAGTCTGCTCAAATTCGTGTTTGTTACATCAGTAACGCTGTCCAGCCATCTCATCTTTTGCCGTCCCCTTCTTCTTTTGCCTTCTGTTTTTCCCAGCATCAGGATCTTACTTTGTTTAAAACTATCTGCGGCTACTAAACCTCTCCCAGTTTTTAGGATGAACTGAAAGAGTGATAATGGTAACCACCAGAAGAGCATTGTTTGCTCTTTACCGCCCCCTCATGTGTCTGAATGTGTACTTTAGGTGTCTTCCTTTTCAACCACCATCTATTATTGTCCTGACATGGATGGCCCAGGCTAGCCTGATCTCATCAGGTCTCGGAAGCTGAGATGGGTTGGCCCTCGTTAGAACTTGGATGGGAGACCACCAAGGAAGTCTAGGGTTGCGATGCAGAGGCAGGCAATGGCAAACCACCACTGAATGTCTCTTGCCTTAAAAACCCAATGGCAAATAAATAAATAAATAAATCTATCAATCCAAGGACAATCAATGTATAGACATGGGTGGGTGTGATTGTGACCACTAAGTTCATTAGAGATGCCAACTAAACCTTCTGTGATTGGAAATACCTTTAGATGTTATAATACTCCAATACAAAAGGCAATCATTATTGTCCCTCATAGCAGAGTATATTGTTTCCTAAAGTACACATTAGTTGATTCCACTTTATCTCTCCGACCAGCAGAGTTGGTCAAGAACTCCTAACTAACTGCTAGTTAATACTGTTATTATTTATGTAGCACCGTACACGGTACTTTACAGAGTAGGTGGTGTAGGGATGTATATTATTTTCATTTATTTTAATTGCAGTCATAGAATCATAGAGCGGGAGGGGACCTCCAGAGTAATCTAGTCCAACCCCCTGCACAATGCAGGAAATTCACAAACACTTCCCCCCAACACACATACCTCAGTGACCCCGACTCCATGCCCAGAAGATGGCAAAAACCCTCCAGAATCCCTGGCCAAACTGGTCTATAATCGGGAAGCCAATTTAGTTCAGTCTTTTGCAAATTTCCCATGTTATGTTGTTTTGTTCCATTTACACAATATACACCTTGCTTACACCATTTATATGCAAGTAATTCAAAGCTGATTCACCTCTACCTTTAAAGATGGCTTGGAAGCTTCCACCAATGCAAGCCTGCAGGAATATGGCATCTAAAAGCCCTACAGGATCTTGAACCAACATACTATAAAGAGCATTTCCTCCCCTTTCCTTCAGGTGAGACCCTGCTCAGTGATCCTATATTTACAGAAGGGAGAACCATAAAGGAACAGAACAGCTAGATTCAAGTCCTGTTGCATCTTAGAGACCAGCAAGATTTTCAGAGTATATGCTTGAGAATCAAAGCTCTCTTCATCAGGAACAGAATGACTCCTCTATGTTGGTGTCTACTCTGTGGAATGCTCTGTAAAACACACACACATCTAACTACTTCTGCCATGACTTTTCAGCACTTGTGAAAATGTGGCTTTTTCAGAAAGTGCATTCCTGTTGGCTGCCAAAGCTGCTTGTCCTTCAGATGTGACTGTGATCTTTTGCCTGTGTTTTTAATTAAACTGTATATGGCTTTGACGCTGGTTTAACACTGTGGCTTGAAAGCCATATATTGTGATTTTATTTATTTATTTAAATGATTTTATTTATTTATTTAAATGATTTTATTTATTTATTTAAATGATTTTATTTATTCATAAATCCTCAGATTTATCCTGAGGATTCATTTATGTTGATTACATTGTGCTATCCAAACAACAGAGAATTTAACATGAATAAAAATGTTTCAAATATTGGAAATATTATAAGGTGATGTAGCAGAATGATCTACATTTGTCATAAAATGAAAATGGTTGAAGTCATTCTTTTTAAATGATTATTGTGTTTGGGGATGGTATAAAGAAAAATGGAAATGAATATTTCATTTAAAGTGTGCAAAGTCTTAGCCTTTTTTGTTGCTGCAGTGCAAATATCTGGCATGATCCAGCCATTGTTAGGCAATTTGGAATCCCATTTGCTTGATGGAAGTATTAAATCGCTGCTTAAATTTCTCCTTCGAAATCAATGAGGCTTACAAGTGTTTAATATTGGCTGGATTGTGCCCAGTGTTTATTATTTACCAAAGGCTTTATTTAATAAGCATGCTTCAGTGCACCCGGCCATGACTCACTGTAAGGGGAAATACCTTTCTGGCAGCAGAACAAAGAGAAAGTGGTATGATTTCAAAGAAGATACACACAGTAAGCGCAAGATGTTTGTTGCTGTACAGAAACATACCATTCCTGCTCCCAACTCATTTGACATTGTGCAGCAAGGGAAGAGAGGAGTTCAGTACAACTAATGTGAAGGATGCGGACTCCTACTTTAAGAATACTTTGGGGGGTGCGCATGGCAGAACTGGGAAACTAGATGTCAAAATTTCTTCCTATGTTGTGCTGATTTTTACTAGAGAAGCAGTTCTCAGTCTCATTAGCATTATTTGAAAGTCAGTCTAGAGTTCTTTAATAAGACAGCCAGTTTGGTGTAGTGGTTAAGTGCACGGACTCTTATCTGGGAGAACCGGGTTTGATTCCCCCCTCTTTGACTTGCAGCTGCTGGAATGGCCTTGGGTCAGCCACAGCACTCACAGGAGTTGTCCTTGAAAGGGCAGCTGCTGTGAGAGCCCTCTTAGCCGCACCCACCTCACAGGGTGTTTGGGGGGGGGGGGAGAAAGTAAAGGAGATTGTGACTGCTCTGAGACTGAGATTCAGAGTATAGGGCGGAATATAAATCCAATATCCAATCCAATCCAATCTACAATTGCACCCCAAAAGGCACATTACTGATCATCTTACCTCATGCAAACAAAAAGTACACCCCAAGACACATGTTTGGTGCAGTGTTTTTGATGGATTCAATCACAGGGCCTAGGCAGAATGTCAGGCACAAAATACAGCTAAGCTACAGATGGGCTCTGGGGTACTCCTGGAATTACAACGTATCTCTAGACTAGAGAGGTCAGTTCCCCTGGAGAAAATGGCAGCTTCACAAGCATCATATTCTTGCTAAACTCCACCCCCCTCAAAGTTTAGTCTTGTCAGTCAGCCATCCCACTGTCATTCGGCATGATACATAAACTTAGGCCTGAATGGCAACAGTAATTTTGAGTGTGGTCCAATGGTGGATTATACTCTGAATAATGTAGGTATCTTATTCTGAGTCAGACCATTGGTTTATCAAATACAACACCATCTTGAAGCAAAGAGGCCTTCTAAAGACATCACTTACAACCTGGGGATGTTTGGAACTGAACCCAGGACCTTCTGCATGCAAAGCAGGTGATCTACTACTGAGCCACAGATCCTCTCAGTGAGGCTAAAGGTACTTGAACAGTTTCAGGAGGGTGCTTCATATCATTATTGGCATATGACACTCAGCTTTAGCAGAATTTGGGGCAGTACCATGCAGGCACAGAGCTGATGAAAGAGAAGAAGAAGAGGCAGAGGCGGAGTTACTCTGCCCTTCACTGCCTGAAGGAGTCTCAGAGCAGCTTACAATTGCCTTCCCTTCCACTCCGCACAACAGACACTCTGTTAGGTAGGTGAGGCTGAGAGAGTTCTGAGAGAATTGTGACTGGCCCAAGATCACCCAGCAGGCTTCATGTGGAGGAGTGGGGAATCAAACCCAGTTCAACAGATTACAGTTAGCTGCTCTTAACCACTGCAGACTTCGGAAGATAGTAGAAGACAGGAGGGCCTGGCGTGACTTTGTCCATGGGGTTGCAAAGAGTCAGACTCGACTATGCGACTGAACAACAACAAAACCACTGCATCAAACAGAGGAAACCAGCACAGACTGATGTCATCAGGTCATGCTCATAGAAAGCACCAGCTTCATCACACTTCAGAATTGCAGAATTGTGTGTTTGCATGGTGCTGCTCTAGGCATTCCTACCGTCCCTATGGCTGAGTGATGCCCACCAGAAAGGAAATTGTGCTTTTCTCTTTGGCCACTCCTCAACAATGGAAAAAATGGATAATTTGGAGGGCAGACTCTACAGCACTGTGGTATCCCCACTGAGGTCCCTGTCCTCCCTAGGCTCCATCCCCAAATAGCCAGGATTTTTCCAACCTGGATCTGGCAAGCCTACTCTCATCCCCTGCCAGTAGTCTGGGCGGGCCTCACAACCTTAGGGACTTCAGTTTTAAAGAGCAATGAAAGAGAATAGCTGCCAGAAAGGCAAGGCAAATTCAGAGGCAGAAAGTTCAGAAACTAACTGAAGAACCAGGTTTCTTGAAGTGCTTCACTATTCTCCACTGAGGGAGGAAACCGAAGCTTCACCCACGGGTTTCTTCTCTGCTTGGCAGATGGTTCTCTTAATTCTCCTTTGAATTAACATTAATGGAAATCCCACCCATATAGCTGTCTCAAAAGTGTGTAGAGCAATAAACAAGGAACTTTCTAAAAGACATGAAGATAGAGACAGCACACTTCAAACATTTCTGGCAAGACTCTCTGAGGTGGAAGACTGGTGCCAAATGTCTAAACTGGTATAAAAGAGAGGGGTGAAGAAGCTTCTATTATTCTCCCCCACCTTGGCCTTATGCATTTGTATAATGTGTATCACAATTAACAGGGTTTTACATGCCCTGGGGGAGAGATTTGTTCCACGAAGTCTGTTGTTATGGTAACTCCTATAACATCAAATACAGCATTATGACTTGGGATGGGCAGACCAGTTCAGGCAAAATTCCATCTAGTCAAAACTCTGGTGCTTCTGAAGTCTTTCAGTTGGTGAAGTATTCTTCAGCTAATGGAGCCAAACCATTCAGTTGTCAAGTGGACCCTTTCCTTTGAAGTCAAGGCTTTGCAAAACTGGCTGGGATTTCTAATGGAAGATGCGCAGCATCCTGTAGGCTCCCTTTTCTACTTGCAAAGGAAGATTTCTGCTCAGTATGAGAGAAAATGGAGAAATGGAGAAAATGGCTGTTTCAGAGGGTTAACTCCATGACGTTATATCGAGATCCTTCCCCTTCACAAAACCTGCCTTTCACAGGCTCCAGCCCCAAAATCTCCAGGTAGGTCCCGACCCAGAGTTCGCAATCCTACTACAGCATCACCTTATCATGATTCTTCCTGGGATTGTAAGGTCTTGGTGTAAGCAAATAGTTGAGTGTATCAGCTCCAATGGAAGGCTGATGAGTAGCTAATTTGAAAACCTGAAAACGGATACATTTTCCACTGCTACCACCATTGTTTTCATTGTATGGTTAATACTGAAACTTTAAATTAGAAGCCAGTCTCTCTGAGGTTGGATATGTGGTGGGGTTGGAGTTCTACACTGGATTGGGTGCCTACAAGTAATGCAAGGTTGAGAAACGGTGTGAGGGAAATGGGGGAAGTGATTTAAGGTTCGGTATTTCAATATGAATTTCAAAAGAAGTTCTGGCCTCATAAGAGGGGGTGGTTTTTTCAGGGGGAGTGACTTCGAAGTGACACAATATGCCATCACTTGACCTTTTACCTGGAAGTGACATCACAAGACAGGATACCACAATGTGACATCCTCACTGAGCTCCGCGCTCCCCATACTCCACCCTCCTCAGGGACTCCCAAATCTCCTGGTATTTCCTCAGTCAGACCTGAAACCTTACACTCTGAATATTAATTTACTTATACCAGCATTTACCTCACACTGACTAAAGCAGTAACCATAGACAGGAATTAGGTATCCTTCAAAGTTAATTGTGACCATAAGTCTGAAAATCCTTACCCTAGCAAGACATTTGCAGCACTGATTTAGCAGCTGTGGCACACTTGCGTTTTCGAGCCACTGAACTTGCCTGCTACTTTATTTGTTCCCCAATGGAAAAAAAACCCATCTCACTACATTGCTCCCATAATGCATGCTATTTGAAATGAAGAAAGACTAATCTACAAAAATATGTGGATAAACTGAAAAGGCAAACATGGGAGTGAGGGGGATTGTTTTCCGTAATGGAAACCAGAATCAAACTTTATAAATACACACACACACAAACACACAGAGGATCATCATTATTATTGCAAAAAATAGTCCTATGTGGTTTTCAAATGCAATTCATATTTAATGATCCAACAGGAGGTGACCATGTTTAAGACCTAGCTCTATAAAAATGATTGCCTCATCAGCACACATCCAGCCATTGCTCCCAGAATAGCAAACAACAGGGCTTTTATTGAGCAGGAATGCACAGGAACACAGTTCCGGCTGGCTTGGCATCAAGGGGTGTGGCCTAATATGCAAATGAGTTCATGCTGGGCTTTTTCCTTTTTTACAAAAAGCCCTGTGTGAAACAATGGTGATGTCAGGGCTCTGGACTAATATGCAAATGAGTTCCTGCTGGGCTTTTTCTACACAAAAAGCCTTGACAAATAATACTGCTGTACCTATGGGGCTCCTTTCACCATATAGGGAACATAAGAGAAGCCATGTTGGATCAGGCCAATTGCCCATCCAGTCCAACACTCTGTGTCACACAGTGGCCAAAAAAACAACAACTAGGTGCCATCAGGAGGTCCACCAGTGGGACCAGGACACTAATAATAATAATAATAAATTTTATTTATATCCCGCCCTCCCCGCTGAAGCAGGCTCACAACATGTAAATTCAATATACAATAAAAC
Organism: Heteronotia binoei; assembly: GCF_032191835.1. Taxonomy (NCBI): domain Eukaryota; kingdom Metazoa; phylum Chordata; class Lepidosauria; order Squamata; family Gekkonidae; genus Heteronotia; species Heteronotia binoei. The sequence goes on along the minus strand of NC_083226.1, from coordinate 145,506,484 downwards.
AAATTCAATATATAATAAAGTCCTCCCACTGTGCCCCCCCAAGCACCAAGAATATAGAGCACCACTGCCCCAGACAGAGAGTTCCAACAATACACTGTGGCTAATAGCCACTGATGGACCTCTGTTCCAGATGTTTATCCAACCCCCTCTTGAAGCGGGCTATGCTTGTAGTCACCACCACCTCCTGTGGCAGTGAATTCCACATGTTAATCACCCTTTGGGTGAAGAAGGATTTCCTTTTATCAGTTCTAACCCGACTGCTCAGCAATTTCAGGGCTTTCTGTTCGGGGGAAAGCTCTAGGTCCGGATGACACAGAGAAGTTGCATGTGAGGTCCAGTGTCTATAACAGGGTTTCCCAAACTTTCCCCCCACCCCGTGGCCCGGTTATTTTTACACTTCTTTTTCGTGGCCCACTAAAATTTGAGGGTAGAGCCGGGAGACTTTGGGGGTGGAGCCGGGAGACAGGAAATGATGTACAAACAAACCTAAAACTCTTGCAATATATATTTTTTAGGAAAAGTAGAATATGTTGGGATTTTGCAATGCAATTTCAAAAATAAAAAATCAAGAAGAAGCACAAGGATCACACAGCAGAAAACTAAAAATATAAAATGCTCTTATCCTGGGAAAACATGAAATGGCAGGGCATTTCAAGTTCCTCCCCCCACCCCCCAGGTCTACTCAGATTAGCAATGGCAAGGAAGGAAGGAAGGAAGGAAGGAAGGAAGGAAGGAAGGAAGGAAGGAAGGAAGGAAGGAAGGAAGGAAGGAAGGAAGGAAGGAAGGAGAAACGAGAAAAGTCTGACAGAAAGAGAGACAGAGAAAAGGAAGAAAGGAACTGACCTGAAATGGCACTGCTGGGAAAACATGAAATGGCAGGGCATCTCCCCCCACTTCAGGTCTACTCAGATTAGCAATGGGAAGGAAGGAGAAAAGACTGACAGAAAGAGAGAGAGAGAGAGGATGGGAAAAGACTGACAGAAAGAAAGAAAGAAAGAAAGAAAGAATGAATGAAAGGGAGGGGGAGAGAAAGAGAAAGGAAATATGAAGGAAGGAAAGGGAAAGAAAGGAGTGAAAGAAAGGAGGGACAAAAGGAAGAAAGAAAGAAAAGAAAGGAAAAGAAAAGAAAAATGGGAAAAAATGGGATGGGAGTAATTCATTTTTAGAAATGCTGACTTTCGCTGCGCAAGCGCCTCCTTCTCACTCCCTTCCTCACCGCTGGTATATTTCTGGCTTTGTAAAGCTCCCCCTCCCCACCTTCTCGGCAAGGAAAATGGAGCTGAGATAATTCAGCGCTGAGGCATGTTGCCGGCATTTCGAGGGGACAACGCCTAGAAAGGGAGCATGGCTGATTCCTTCCCCACTGAAGTGTGGGGGAGGGATCAGCCACGCTCCCTTTCCAGGCGCGGTCCCTTACAAATGCCAGCGGCATGCCTCAGCACTGAATTATCTCAGCTCCGTTTTCCTTGCCAAGGAGATGGTGGTGGTGGGGGGAGCTTTACAAAGCCGGAAATTTACCAGTGGTGGGGAAGGGAGGGAGGGATGGAGGAGGAGGGGGCACTACCCTGTGGGAGGGAGGTGCGGGGGGGGGGGGCGCGACCGATTACCCGATTGGTGGGAAATCAACGCTGAGCTCATTCCGCGCTGGGCCAAGCCGGCCGCAGGTCAAACAGACCGTGGCTGAAAAGGGTGCATGGCTCCTCCTTCCTCCATCCCCGGCACTTCCTTTCCATCCAGGAAGTGCCAGGGAGGGAGGAGCCATGCGCCCTTTTCGGCCACAGTCTGTTCAACCTGCGGCCGGCTTGGCCCAATGCGGAATGAGCTCCGTGTCGATTTCCCACCGATCGGGTGATGTGGGGGGGGAGAAGGGCTTTGCACAGGATGAAACTGACCTGCCTGCGGTGGGGAAGAGTGGGAGAAGGAGGTGCGGAGTCGCGAAACCTGAGGAAGAGAGGTGCGATGCGGAGGAAGGCGGGGGGAGGGGCTGCTAGGGGACTGGAGGTCCCACGGCCCAGCATTGAGGGCTCCGCAGCCCAGTGTCGGGTTGCGACCCTGCCTTTGGGAAACCCCGGTCTATAAGGTAGCCTGCTAAGGAAAAGGGTTAATCTGCATGCACAACTGGAGATTTTATTGTGGTTTTCACTGATAAAGATTCCACATCTAGTAAGGCCAGCTCATCTGAAACCAAACCATGGCTGTTGAACTGAAACCAAGTAAACTGCTTGTGCTGCAGCCACTGGTGGTTAAAGCTTGCTACAGCACATCTTGGACATCATGGGAGTGGAAATGTAAGGCACTAAAAGAAAAATGTATGCACTTTTTGAAGTATGGAGAGATATTTCATATGCATAAAATAGTTTTATAAATTGATAATATGTTGTCTAGAATTAGGTAGATTTGACCATGAACAAGAAAAGGCTTAACCCAAATAATATCTTATCCAAGAGGTATGGTTAGATTCATCTGTCTTACCTGTTATGGTTGCTTTGTTAATGGATGGTTGGTTACACATGGGTGACCGTCTGAAAGAAACAGAGAAAATTTAAGTTTTTGGCATGGCTCTGTTTATAGCACTACATCTTTACAAATAATTTCATTAGGGACAATATTAATTATTTGATGGGCAAACAAGCTAATTACTTTGCAATCCAAAGCAAAGTTATATCCTTCTATTTAAATCAATGGGCTGAGAAGGGTATAACTCCGCTTGGGATGATGCTGTTAACGAGAATGCCCTGGTAAAAGTAAAAGAAGGTCTACACACACTAGCACTTATTTGGGGGTAAGAAGTACCCCAAATAGGGATGGGGAGGGATGGGGGCTCAGTGGTAGAGCATCTGCTTGGGAAGCAGAAGGTCCCAGGTTCGATCCCTGGCATCTCCAAAAAAGGGTCCAGGCAAATAGGTGTGAAAAGCCTCAGCTTGAGACCCTGGAGAGCCGCTGCCAGTCTGAGAAGACAATACTGACTTTGATGGACCAAAGGTCTGATTCAGTATAAGGCAGCTTCATATGTTCATATGTTCAAATAAGCAGATGCACCGGCTTGTGAAGTAGGAATCCCAGTTCACATCCTCACATTCTTGTGAAACTACTGATCAGCCTTGGACAAATCTCAGTCTTTCGTATTAAACTGTGCCTTCAATCTTAAGCACACTTACCCACTTAAGCACACTTACCCACACTTAAACTCTTGTGCAGGGGGCTGGACTAGGTGATCCTGGAGGTCCCTTCCAACTTTATGATTTTACAATTCTACCCAAATGTAAATGCTAGTGATGGATTTACTTTTGAGTAGACCTGTTTAAGATTGCTCCCTACATCACAAGAGCTCTTGTGATGATAACTGCATATACTCAGTGGAGGGGTGTGTGTGTGAAATAAGCCTGCTCCAGTGGGGAGGGCAGAATATAAATCTAATAAACAAACAAATGTAATAAATGATTTTTAAAATAAGCACTTTCAAGAGTGATTCTTTCAAAGCGAGGGAACCTCATGTGAAAGGAACACACCCTCTTTGGTATCATGGGTACATGGAAACAGCCACATACTCTGCTAAATTCTGAAAAGTGGTTATTTGTATAGGTACACCTGAAAAAGGCCAAAATGTTAAAGGTGTGGCCACATCTGTAGGACAAGCATTGTACAATTCCTTACTCCCAATGGAGAAAAAAAGTAGAGAAACATGAATCGTGGTGTCAGGGCAGGGGTAAATTGTCCTAATCATCATGGAGGGGAAGGAGGGGGAAATTAAACTTGTCACTTTCAGAAATGTTTTCAGCAATGGCCAAGTGTTTAATGCAACTCAAGTCATGATTTTGGCCTGAATGAAAATGAAGAGGGAGGAAAAGTTCATCTGAGCATATGAAACTGCCATACACCAACTTGGACTACCAGTCCATAGAGATCAGTATCTTTGATTCTAACTGGCAGCAGCTCTCCATGATCTGGGGAGAGAAAGGTCTGTTTTAGCACTTGCTACCTGAGATCTTTCTACCAGAAAGGCCAAGAAACAAACCTGGGACTTTCCATATGAAAAAGCATGCTCTGCCACTGAGTCACAGATCTTCCCCAAAGTTCATGTGAACTGGGCTGTCCATGCAGTAAATTAGCAGTCATATGTCCAGTCATCTCTGTGAATGCCGCAGCCTTTCTCAGAAGCTGCAAGTGTACTCTGGTACCTGGTACCATGGCTTCCTGGTACCATTTGTAGAACCTGGTTTGCAATAATCTGTCCTTGTTATGCTGTTGATCTGTACAGACAATCATATGGAAGGATTACGCAGAGCGAAGGGGCACTAATGCAGCAGGCTCTGGAGGAGAAAGACCACAATACTCACTTGCTGGGTGCTCGATCCTGTAAGTTGGTTAATGCAGCAAAATTATTCCGTACAGTACGTAAGCTGGCCAGCACCTGTAGGGGATGAAAGTGAAGCTTCATTCTCGTATTCTTCAGGTGCACTCACAACTTCTCTCCATTGAACAGAAAGCAAAAGACTTTCTAAATAAGCTAATAAACTTCCCAAGATTGTTTTGATGTTTGATGCCTTTGACTGTCATTCCACAAAGAAGCTTTTGTAATACAAGGCAAGAGTTTTGTCGCTTTCACTCTGACTAAAGAAACCATTATTTCTTTAAAAGCAGCCTTGTTCAAAGAGAAGGAAGATTTCCCACAGAAACCTCTTTGTCCATCTGAAATGAGTGAGCTCAGAAAAGAATGGGCCATTGCCTTCCAGTGCCATTTGCACTAGAATTGTTATAGCAATGAAACATTTGCACAATAAGAACGTTTCATACTTGACATCCAATCGACACAAAGACATCTGTGCATAAATTCATGTGATCCCACTTTCTATGTATTTGTTTAGACCATTTGTGCTCCGCCTTTCTGCTCAAAAAGAAGCTTAGGTGGCTTACAACAAATTAGTTCAAATGTCATGAGCTTTTATATATGTTTTTTTAAAAAACAGAAAACAATAAATGCTTAAATAAAAATAGTAAAAGCTTAAAAGCCATGGATGAAAATATTTTATTAAAATTGCCTTTAAAAGCAGTGCAAAGTAAGTAAATAGAACCACTGTCATGTTTAATAGCCAGGTATTCTTAGTTTAACACAGATTTATCTATGCATAAAATCCTAGCAACACACATTAAAGTAAATATGCTGAAATGGTCTTGAGGTGCAAATCCTTCTAAGGCCCCTGAATAACACCCAACAGGGCTCTGCATATATACCTTAACCAGACTAAACTGCCAAGGTCAACTTTGACATAGATGGGGAGAGTACTAGTTTCAGATCTCCACTAGGGATAGGCTTATCATGCTTCAAAAGCAGTTTGTGATACAGCATGGTAGTCTAGAGTTCAAATGAGGGGTGAAAGTTTAATATGTATATGTGATGGAGCTCTTTGGGCTCCAGCCAATGGCTTCGGGATGCCAGTTCACAGCATTTCTAAGCAACGGGGGTAACAATGGAAACTGTTCTTTTAGATTGTCTATTTTACTTGGAATATATGCAAAATAACGGAAAGAACAGCAGTGCCCATCTGAAATACATAGTATGGCACCAGCTGAAAGCACAAACTGATATTTTCATATGGCTATCTAAGGACGCCAGCCTCCAGTTGAGACCTGGGGATTCTCTGGAATTAGTGCTTGTCTCCAGACTACAGAGATCAGTTCCCATGGAGAAAATTGATGATTTAGAAGGTGGCTCTATGGCATTGTATCCCACCCCTGTCCTCTCCATTCCCAAATCTCTAGGTGCTTCTCAGCCTGGATCTGGTTACCTATTATTATTATTATTACTGGTGACTGTGAAGGGGGGGGAAATGCCTGGCAACCCTATGTAGCTTACCTGAGCAAACGGTGTCACAATCAAGTCATCTCCATGTCTGAAAGATAAAACAATACAAATATTTATTAGATGTGATGGACGGCTTTTCCCATCGCCAACAACAGCAAATCCAAATGTACAACATTCGTTCTCAAAGTTCAGCTCTCTAAATGATTTTAATTAACTGTGCCAATTAGTTTTTTTTCTCACCCTGTATTCATTCCAAGTTGGTTAAATGAAGGCTAAGATACACAACAGCATTAGTCTGGTCACCTGTAGATGGGCAAGAATGCAATGGCTCCACTCCATTTACTTAGAGCGGCACACATAAGTACATAAGGCAAATGAGCAAAAAATTTAGTCACTGGAGTTCTACTTCCTCATCTTTTAAATCCAGGGGAATCCCATAGTCTTAGAATTAGCCAGGCATGCCCAGAAGGAGGTAATATCTACAATTACCTTTTTTTTAAAAAATTACAGCAGTCAGCCCACTTAATTATTGCAAGTGATGTTCATTAAACATTACTAATGGATAATCATTTGTAAGAATTGGACAAGCTAGTAACTGTAGATGAGAGGGAAGTGTTTCAGAAGCTAATAAAAAAACTTGGTAAAACTCTTCGACTGACTCAGATGTCCACAGGGTTACCAAGTGTGTGCTGTTGCTGGAGCGACCAAACCCACATCACCTCCCTTTGACGTCTGAGTGAAGTGTCAGGGTGATGTGTCTTAATGACTGAGGGGAAAGAGCAACAAGATCAGCATTACCACAAGACAAAAACACCACTGGTTGAGCCCAAAGTATTTCTCACTCCCACAGAAATAAAATTTCAAAGTCATGTAAAAGTTCACACATGTAGACCTGGGTGATGTGTGATATTTTGCACAAAGTTAACAGGGACTACTGACAAATCTGAGGAAGGAAAGGACTGAGGAGATGATGTAACCCAGAAAGCCAGTCAAGTTTAATTGAAATTTTCACAAGGAGTGAAAGCAAACAGCCAGTGAAACTTTTCTAACACATTCTCACAAAATCTGTCCATTCTAAATGGAAAACAAAATATGCCCTGGGTGAACTCCAAGTCAAGTTCAAAGCTATAGTCCTGTGCTAAGTTGATCCCTTAGAAGGAACTGGGTTTAAATGTACTCGAGTGGCTGCAGGATTGCAGCCAGTATCTCCACCTTAGAGGGAGGAAACCCTGATAGATAAACACAGTTTGATTTACTGGTTGTATTACTCTGGAATCAAAGGCATGGTTCTGTGATACTTGCTTAGATAACTCTGAAGTTAATGTGAGGTTTGTAACTACAGCAATTCCAAGGAAATGGGTTACAAAATGAAAATTTAAAAGGAAGAACTGGGTGTTGTCTACCACAGGGCTTGAGGGTGTATTTTTGTTCAGTTATTTGGTGTTGCCTGCCTTTACAGACAAACACTGAAAGATTCACAGCCATGGGAGTGGCGAAAGGCAAGAAATTCTGCTTATATTACAAGAACAAGGTAGACATTTAAAGAGCTTGTTCAGTTTTAATAAGTTCCTGTCCACTTTTGTTTTGTTTCTTCTCACAGCAAGCCCATGAAATGTGTCAACAGTCTCTCCAGTTTACATACTGGGACCTGAGAGCTACATAATGGGTTTATGGTTAAGGGAACTCATATTGTGAACACATACTGTACAAATAAACTCTCTTGTCCACATTGGCTGTTTTCTAAGTATGTGTTAAGAAAGCGAATTTCTCAAGATTCAGCTACAGGTTGAGCAACAATAAGACCGGGTTGAGATTCCAAAAAATGTACAGGTCTAGGCAACAGTGTTTTGCCCAGCTCTTTTGTTTAAATTTATCTTTGTGTCTAAGATGCTTTGAAAAAGTGGCTTACAAAGCGATTGACCAGAATTAATAAGAAATGAGTGATCACCAAACACTGGAATGGTGCTGGGTATGACAGGACTCTAACACGGTCTTTCCCAATCTTTCTGGGGCCTCTGTCCCTTAGTTCCATAAACTCATCCCCAGGGCCCCTCCCCTCCCCTCTAAAAAACATTATTCAGAACAGCAAGTTTGTACAACTCGTCAAGGAAGATAACAACAATAAAATTTAAAACAGTAACAATTACTTGCACATGTATTCAGAATCCAATTAAAACTTTTTAGTTTAAGACTGTATTTTAGTTTTTTTATATTGTAATTTTAATCTTGTTTTTAATTGCTTAACCTTTTATGGAACCTGCTCTGAGCCTGCTTGCAGAAAGGGTGGGATATAAGCAATGCCCCCTCTAAGCTGTCGAGTCTTGTGAGCAAAAATTCAACTTTTTGAACTACTGGCATTAAAGTTGTGAGCTACTGCACAAATTAGTTTGCTCTGGGGCAATTTTTTCTGAGGTAAGACAAAAATGAGTGAGTCAGAGGCTAAAAAACTGTGAGTTAGCTCACACTAACTCACTTTAGAGGGAACACTGGATATGTCGAACAAAATGAATGAATGAATGAATGGTTTAATTTGTTCAACAAAATGTATTCAACGAAACCTACAGCACTGCCCCTCCCGCTACCCCCTTGCCTCTCACTACCCCCCTATGTAATCCAACTGTCCTCAGGGGTGGTACTGTACACTTTGGGAACCAATGCTCTAACAGAATATGATCCAAGCAAGCTAGGGTTCCCAACAGCCTGAAGGATAAAAATTGTTCTGTCCCTCTAATACAGGAAATGGGCAGTTGACGTTTTTCTGGCATGGAATAGTATCCCATCAAATCTCTGTTAAACAGACAGGACATTTTTTTCTCTCCAGGCAGCTGGCAACGCTAAAGCTACTTATGAGGAATCCAATAAAACATTATGAAGGCAACAAGAGTAGGTGAAATGGCCTGGATTTAAAACACACCCACACACCCACCCTTTTCTACTCAGACCCATCAAAATAAAATCAAAACCTTTAAATCAAGAATAGAAATTGATTGGTGGACATCCCTCCCTGGACATTATGCAGATACACATATTTACAAAATTTGACCTAATATTATAAGTGCATTATAAATCTTCCTGGAGGAAATCTTGGAACATTTTAAAATTGGTTACTAGGATCTGACTGATCAACTCAGAGCATTCAGCACACATTTTAATTGATTCTTGGTTATAAGCAAGCCTCAGATTCAGTGGGAGCTCACAGCAGCTCAGCTCTTGAACCTTTCTGAGAGTTCCACCTCCTCCTTCTGAGAGTTCCATCTCCTTGTCCATTGAATAGTAGGTGCAGCTGCATAACAATCTCTGGATGAGCTCCACCACCTATTTTTCTACAACATGATCCCTGGTTAGAAGAGCTCAGGGCTACTGTAACACAGTGTAGGATCACCCCAACAATGTCGGACTGACAGCTGAGAACAACATGGGAACAAATGGTTCAAAATGCTGTGGTGAGTTCCTAATAGGAACCCACAAAAGGGAACATATAACCCCATTACCAAGTGAGATCTTGACCAAGTGTCAACCATTTTCCAAAGAGGTGATTAAAGCCCTAAATGGCTCAGGATCTGGGTAGCTAAAGGTCATCTCCTTCCATACATTCCTACTTGTGCCACTAGATCTTCTGCTAGCATTGCACTTTGCACACTTGGGAGGGTGAATATTTGGAGCAAGAGAAAGGCTTTCTCAGGGACTGTGGCCAGATTAGGGAAGGCTCTCCTAAGGCATAACCATTTGTTTCAGTCTCGCTTTACCTTCAAGATGTTTCCTTAAGAGTTTTGAGCATTCTTTGAATGGAAAGGTAGATGATAAATTCACTAAAATAAAATAATAAAATTGTTTGATTTGACTACCGTTGGTGCACCAGAAAACCTTCTGCTGCACTGTAGCTCAAAATCAAACACCCTTCCCCTGCCCCAAAAAGGGAGGTGCATAGCTCCTTAGGAGCGGGTGTTGTTGCTGACATCTTTTGCCTTGGCTATCATCTAGAGGCTTTGGGTGGTGTTTAGATGCAAATGTTTGAACAAGCCTTTGAGACTGAGATACTGGAGCAACATGGCCCCTTTAGGTTCCTGTTGAGCAGGGAAATCCCAGTGCCCATTGGCTCTGCTCCCAGGAGCAAAAGAAAGTGGCACAACATGGTGGGTGAGGCTGTCCAGGATTGGCTGTATATTGATGTCAGTTTGGTAGAATGAACGCACTCCTGTATTATGCCTATGCCTGCTACCTCACCTACCTATTTTCCTGTTCACAGCAGGAATGTGTGCATATGGAACAAGAACTACATATGGATTCCCACCCCATCCCCACCCTGCCTTGAATTTATGTCCCCTTCTATGTGACCAGACCTGGGCAGAAAGTGTCAAAGAGCTTTTTCCTGTATGTTTTAATGAGGCTGCTTATTGTTTTATTGGGGAAGTACTATCTATTTACAGCCAATAAGCATCCTACTTATTTCTTTTCCATGCAGTCTCAGATGAAGCTTACAGAACGTTAGACAATATAATGTAACATAACACATTTATAACCAGGCAGAAGCAGGAAAACATGTCAAACAGACGTTTTTAACACAGAGAAGACCTTTAAAAGGCTGGGGCTGAACACCTCATTCTCTACCCCCCAGCCTCACTGAATCCTTGTTAACAGGAAACCAAGTGAACAGGTGTTTTCCCACTAATGTAACTATGAATATCTTCCTTTCTAATAATTAAGACTTGGAACCAGACACATCAAATTATGTATCCTTTGATGCTTAGATTTAAAAAGGGCCAGGAAAGGTTTATTTGCTATTATTTAATTGATTGATAGGCTTTTAAGTTCCATTTTTACTGACTGTGAGTCTCTAGGAGTATTGCAAATAGTGGAAACAGCTTAATACTAATATCAGTGTATCTAATTTTTAACATAGCCCCATCTATGGATACTTAAATCCACCAATTGGGGCTATTTACAGAGAAGGGTTGTTTTTCTTCAAACTTGGGGAGCAGTGAAAGTTCAAAAAAAGGGGGGGGGGAATTAAGTTACCTACAAAATAGTGGAACATTGTCTGCACCTGCACAGACAATGCTCCTCCACTGATCCGGCAGCATTCACCCTCCACACTACATGTGGCAGATTTTGGAGAAAGAGGAGCCACCACTTGAGCTAGAAAGGTGAAAGTGGGTACAGGCAGGAGCCACCCACTGCCAAGGTCATTGTCCTCAGAGAAGTGGAAAGGAGTACAAATGGAAGTCTGAGCAGCAGGACAAAACTGAGAATAAAGCTCCTCATTCGTCCCCTGCTGTTGCATTAGTCATTTTGGTCGAGGAAGCAGCACTACAGGTACGCAAGTAGCCCTACAGGTAGGCAAGTAGCCAGCCAACCAGCAGCTGAGCAAGGCATTTGGAGGGCCTGGAGGGTGAGGCAGTCAATGGAGGCCAGGAGGGGGTAGGGATGGGGAGAAAGGAAAGCAACAGAAGGGGAAATGGAAGTACAGTAGGGTCAGGGCAAGAAAGAGAAGGCTGTGTAGGGTAGTAAAAAATGGACAGGATCCCCCCCATGAGTCTTATGTGTCCCTCTCTGTTTGTCAATATATTTAATTCTCAGCAAGGCAAAATCTGTGGACACTTAAATCCATGGATTGGAGCCATGAACAAACAAGATAGATCTTTCAAGAAATCTGAAAAGGCACCAGATTTGCAGAAAAATCTGAAATCCAAGCATGCATGCACACATACATATACTGTGTGTGGGGGGGGGGGGGTAAAACCCCCCTAAATGATAGAAGCGGTGCTTATAGTTTTAAGAAATGAATGCCCTCTGTGGCCATTGCTAGGGAACCACAACAGTATTGCCAGTCAACAAGCCTTAGGTTCTGTCAGTAAAGGGCAGAGGGGAAGGAATGTTCTGGCCTTTGAGGGGAGGTCTTTTTTTTGAAAAGGGGTGTATGTTTGTGTGTGTGTGCATACCTGAAAATCATGTTACTCTCTGGTGACTGACCCTTATGAGGGACCTGGAGGATATTCAGAGAGGTGGCTGAATAGCCTGCCCCTGTCTTCCTGACTATTTCAGGGAAGTCTCCCATCCAGGTACTAACCACAGTCAACCCTGCTTAGCTTCTGAGATCTGATGAGACTGGGCTTGCCTGGGCTACCCAGGTCAGGGTGAGGGAGGACTCACTAGGGCCAGGCAAGGCAGCAACCACTGGGTGACTTGCTACTGCATCAAATGCATGGCTCACCAAGGCCCAGTTGCTTGTTACTGTTTAACAGCAGTCACCCCATGACTCCACAACAGCCAGTGCAGTGTAGCAGTTAAGAGTTTCAGAGTAGCATCTGGAATCCCCACTCTGTTATGGAAGTTCACTGGGTGACTTTGAACTCATAGCAAAATTCTCAGCCTAAGTTACTTTACAGGGTTGTGAGAATAAAATGAAAGAGCAGAATGATGTAAGCTGCTTTGGGTCCCTACTGTGAATAAATGCAGGATGCAAATAAAGTAAATAAATAATAAAAGGTAACTGAAGATGGTAGGTAAGAAGGAGAGAAAGAAGCAGAGAAGATGATGATATGGGGGCTGCCAGGAAAAAATAGTATGGGAATAGATATAGGGGGAAAGAAGGTGCTCCCTGCAGTCTCGTGGAGGTTCCCCAACATGCTAGTGGGCCTGCCCCAGCTTGGCCTGTACGACATCACTGGGCCTAGTCTGGTGACTGGTATCATGCCACTGGATCCAGTCTAATGACTGCCACATTTCCACTGGGCCAGATTTTTCCCAGGGAGAGAAAAGGAGGGAAACATGAAAAGGAGGCAGAAAAGGTTAGGTTGTCTGGTATGTAAGAAGGAAGCAGGGGAAAGGGAGAATTTATGGAGGCTTTCTGGAAATGAAAAGAAGAAATAGGAAGGGAGGGGAAAATGAAATGCCCTCTACAAGTCCTGTGGGCCCTGTGCTTGAATACATACAAATATTTGCTTTCTTACATTCTCATAGATATGTCATAGTAAGATTACTGTTTTCACAACCAGAGTCATAAACAGCAGACCCTCAGTTCACAAAAGGAAAGCCTAAAAATGACTACAAATGTTATCATGTAACTTAACAACAGCTGTCAGAAATTTTGCCACACACAAAGTACTTATCTCTGAGTAGCCAAGATGATTTAGATTCTGAAGAGATACAGTCTTGTTTAACTAATTCAGCTCTTTGATCTGAAAATTTGGGGCAGTCAAAAAGAATACGATCCACATAATTGATTCTGTTGTTGCCACAATTGTAGAGTCTATCTGAACGTGGAGTTTCATTGGATCTTCCTAACATCACTGCTGAATAGGGTTGCCAGGGACTGAACTTGGGACTTTGACATGGGAAATGTGTCATGTACTATGACTTCTCCCACGAAGTTGCACATAATGTTGCTATAAGTTTATGCCAATAATTTCTTGGAAGCCTCTTATGGAAATATGGGGACCACATCTAGTGATGAAGGCTGGTTCCAGCCCTCCATCTTTCATAGTTGAACTACAATCATGGCCTGCTGTTGTCACAAGACACAAGTCTGGATACTGAATCAAAGTATGATACTTACATATCACTGGCAATGGAGGAGTTCCTGGACATGGACTTTGGAGAGAGGTCATAATCGCTGTCTGACCGGTAGAGAAAGGATTCTCTACGTTGACTGTGAGCAAAGTTAGCCTGGAGAATCAGCCCTGAGCCTGGGCTTGTCATGGGATCCAAGGGACTCCGTCCCGATGAGGTGCCATTGTCTACGTCAAAACTGTAAGAAAGAAGACAAGTTTAATGCTTCACATCCAACAGATTTGCAAATGGAGGTATTATCAATCTAATCTTTTACCAATCAAGCTATGTTTTTTGCTGGGAAAATCAACAGATGGAATCAAATCAATGGTGGGTGCTATTTAATATATATTAGAAAAGCAGACATCAGTTCAAGAGCAAGACACAAAGAAAAGCCGGAGGAAGATGTGCTATGAGGATCATTTCCTTCTATTCCATTTTTAAATGGAGAAATAATTTACTTAAATTCATAGATATGTCATAGGAAATTATTTAGCTTGCTTGCAATGTTTATCTATAATCACACTTCTTACAGACAATTATGCTCAGAGCAGGTTGGAAACTACGGCCTATTTCTCACAATCCACTGGTGATGGGATAAAAATAATTGGATTTCAGATCTTTAGGCTTCAATTTCTACATTCAGAAAATCAAGACATCAGGAAGGAAGCTAGGTTGAATCCTTCTCCTGCTTTCCCTGTGCGCAGAATTGTTTTATAAAAATTAAGAATCCCACATCAGCAATCTGAAGTAATACAGTTCAGATAAAGGATTACAATGCCCTCTGCTGTTTGTGAAAACTAGAGCTAAACTAGATAAGATACTGGAGATCTGTAATGAGATCACCAATCTACTCAGGCTCAGAGGAATCTAGACTATGGCGCTGGATGAAGGTAAATTATGGTATGAGCTTTCATCAGTCACTGCTCACTTCTTCACATATAATTATTAATTATTATTTTAAATCAATCATTTATTAACCCTTTTCCTTGTGCTCTTTCCCTTATTTAAATCATGCATGCACAAACACTGAGAAATGTTAGATGACTTCAAAAGGCTATGCAAACTTCCTTATATATTGTCTAGTTGAACCGGTAGGGTTAGTACTACAGATATAAAATATTGTGTCCTTTAATAAATGCATGGAGCTCCTGTACATGTAGGTTTTCCCAATAAAGAGATGAATTTTTTCATTAACTGGTAAACATCATTGAATTAAACACACTATTCATTGTCATTACTATAACAAAAACAAATAAGGAAATTTCAGTTACATTATTTAATTAGATGAAGATGGGTAGCCATGTTAGTTTGTAGCAGCAGAAAAGAATAAGAGCTCAGTAGCACCTTAAAGACTAACAAAATTTGTGGTAGGGGATGAGCTTTCATGAGCCACTTCTTCAGAGAATTGTTTAATTAATTATTAATTAACCCATGTCAACAATCAGTTTAACTGACTCAATGTAACTCACTTGAACTGCAATGCACACATTTAAAGTTATTTCCACTGGTATTATTACAATGTCTCTTTTCCACCAAGAACTCACACTGACTGGGTTCTATCCAGGCTAAATTTTCCATCATTAGGATGGAATTTTTTTCCTCCCACTTCCAATGCAGGCTACTAATCTCTACAAATTCTGCTTCTGGGGGATAGGGAACCCATGAGGAATGTCTGCAGCAGGAAAGTGGGATTGGCAAAAACTGCATAATGCTGTCTATACAATGAAAACCTTCATGATCATTCTCCTATATGCTCTTCTTTGGGTGCAAAAAGCCCCTGTTCCCCAATAATTCCACCTGCTTCCATGGTTGCCAAATTCAACTTTCTGATCTTTATGCGTAGCTCAGCCTGTCTTCTGGTAGTGTCTTCTGCCTGCTTTGAAAGTGCAGTTTTTTATGACGTGTAAACTGGCCCTGACCTGGATATCCCAGGTTACCCTCATCTTGTCAGAGCTAAGCAGGGTCAGCCCTGGTTAGTATGTGAATGGGAGACCACCAAAAAATTCCCAGGGTTGTGATGTGGACTATCTCTTGCCTTGAAAACCCTACAGAGTCATCATAAGTCAGTTGTGACTTTATGGTACACTTCCACCACCACCAAAACCAACCAGGGTGCTTTCTCCTATCTGAGTGAAATCTGGCAGGATTCCTTGAGCGAAGGCACAATCTTTGAAAATTTCATGCACACTGGATGGGAAAGTTACAGCCCATTGAAAGGAACAGGAAACAAAAATGAATAATATGATAACCAACTGAAATGAGAAGGAATGAAAACGTAACTCTAATATGGATAGAGCCACAAAAAAGACAAAGAGCTCTATCCACCTTTGATCTTTCTGTGACTACCTTCCCTACAACTGCTAAACAGATGACACGGAACAAAAAAATGACAATTAAAAGACAACAATAACTTTAAAAATCAATACACTGGATTCCAAAGAAGTTCAAATGAAATTCTATTTATGAAACAGATCTTTCTTTTCTCCATTTTTTGCAGCCCCTCATGTCACTTAAGATGATTCTGAAAGTCAGGGGACATTCAGGCACAGTATGGGATACAGTAGTGGGGCTGCAACTTGGGCGGAGGACATCGATGGAAAACACAGATTCCTCTCTGGGCATGAGTAAAAGTGTCTTCTGGCCACACAAGAACACTTTGAGATTCCTGCCAATAAATACAAATACAACCTATTTCTTTATTTATTTAGTAGGCTTATATTCCGCCTTTTTCCGTAAACGGGCAATAACAATATTGTTAAAAATGATGTTGCTATTTATATCTAGCTATTCTCCTCAACAGAGATTGAAAGAGGCTTTGCAACATCATTCTCTTCTCTTCCATTTTATTTGCACAACAACCCTCTGAAGTAGGTTAGACTGGAGGACAAGGTCACCCAACCAGCTTCCACAGCAGAAGGAGGACATAAAGACCTGGGTCTCCCAGATCCTAGTCTATCATGCTCACTACAACACCATGTTGGTTCTCAGAGCTAGAGTGAATTAAAAGATACAAATAACAATAAAACTTGAAATGGCAGGAGAAAGTTGCATATCACAATTTCATCGTGTGGAAACCTTTTCTTATGCTGACTCCTGACCACTTCAGTTTATGGTGCATCCACCACTGTGAGCCAGATTTGCACAAGATCTGGATTTTGCCATGGCAGCGTAAAGACTCAAAAAATGTAAAGCACCAGTCGTTTCCGACTCTGGGGTGATGTCGCGTCACAATGTTTTCACAGCAGACTTTTCACAGGGTGGTTTGTCATTGCCTTCCCCAGTCATCTACACTTTATCCCCAGCAAGCTGGATACTCATTTTATCGACCTCAGAAAGATGGAAGGCTGAGTCAACCTTCAGCCGGCTACCTGAACCCAATTTCTGCCAGAATCGAACTCAGGTCGTGAGTAGAGCTTGGACTGCAGTACTGCAGCTTATCACTCTGTGCCACGGGGCTCTGTAAAGATTCAAACAGCTACATTTATATACTGTGCCAAATCCAAAGTGTGGTGGTACATGGGCAATGCAGGCTTTCTACCTTGCTGATGCCACTGAGAACACAAATGGATTCAAAACAAGAAAATGCTTGCTTAATTAGAAACTTCCATTTAAAAGTGCTTTTAAAATACATTGCAGTGTACAGTTATTCAGTATATTAACATAATGTGAAATGCATGGTTTTTAAAATTGTTTTATTCCTATTTAATAGTTTCATTGCATTATAATGGTTACTGATACTGGGTTTGTACTAGGGATGTGTGATGTATTCTGACGTGTTAAAAGTATTAAATTATGAATATTATCATGTAATCACTCTATCTAACAACATACTGGCTCACTGCCATGTGGATGATGTATAAGGACAAGGCAGGAGTCTATAGTTACTCACTCAAGGACCCAGAGGTACAAAGAAAAGTATGACTTCACCACCACCACCGCCCCAACCCATCTTGACAAGCACTATGAATGATGAGAGCAGTAGCTTGGGGGAAGGGGCAGTGTAAAAGTGGTAGAGCATCTGCTTGGCATGCAGAAGGTCCCATGGTCAATCCCCAGCATCTCCAATAGGGATCAGATTGTAAGTGATGTGAAAGACCTTAAAGCTTGAGATCCTGGAGAGCCATTTCTAATCTGAGTAGGCAGCATGGACCTTGATAGTCTGATGGTCTGATTCAGTATAAGGCAACTTCATGTATACTAATTTATATGATATGAGCATCAGTTTAAGATGGGAGCGGGGTAGGTGGGTGGAGAACTTTATTTGGTTGAGGTTGGTATTTCCAAGGTATTCATTCCTACCCTCCCCAAATCTTCTAGAGCCTACTATTATATCAAGTAGTAAATAGGCAGGATGCTGTGTTGATAAAGGCCACAACACTTGGCTACCCACTGTGAGTTGGGGTCACCAGCTGTTTCAGTGACTCCCTACATATTCAGAAAAAATGTTTAAACCAGAAGACAAGGGAATTAAACCTAAAAATCCTTGTCATATTAGGATTAAATATGGTACAGGAGCAATGAGCTGTAGAGAGCATGTGTGTGTCAGGTAAAGGCAGAGGTGGTGGTAGGGGGAAGGACAAGAAATTGACCTTCTCAGGTTCCTGACAGCATAGAGAATTCTGGAGGAATTGCTTTAGGGAGGTGGGGTAGAATTTCTCAATTGTTCACCTACTCCTGTTCCTCATGTGTGCCCAGATTGTTTTTATCATTGTTGTTATGTGCAATTACGGCTTAATTGTAAGTAAAAAAGGGGTTACTTGATTGATTTACAAATCATCTTTGAGGAGAATATTTCTGCAGCATTTGAAAATCAGATTTTTAAAAGAGACTTCAATATATTTTGAACATCCCAATAGCAAACACTGAAAGACTTCTAACCTCTCATCAAAATCCAAGCTACTTTTGTTTTCTTTTAGATTAAGCATATTTTTTTAAAAATCAACCAAAATTGAAAAGGACTGAGCTAAAATGCATTTTTAGCAATACAGTCAAAACTACATCTGAGAAGAGCTGTAGTTTGCCAGGTGTATTTAGATGTGTTTATTTCAATACAACAGTTTAGCCACTAGATGGGGGTCCAAAACTAAAAACAGGGAACTGGCATTTCAGCGTCTGAATTTAATGCTGATGCAGAGCTTACACTCGTATCTATATCACATAGGTATTTCATATGGAAAATGATTGCTTGTGTGACACGTATCCAAAACAGTGGAAAAGCTGAGCTTTTAGGAAGGAAGATGTTGAGTGCTGACCAGAGATTAATTATTGTTCTTACAGAAATTTTCAGTCTCTCTGAATATGTTGTCAACATTTTAACAGATCAAGGATAATATATGAGACAGTTGTCATTTGCATGTGGTGGCAGAAACAACTAAGTGTAAACTAATTAAAGATAGATAGATCCAAGCGGGCAGCCGTGTTGGTCTGAAGCAGTTGAACAAAGCAGAAGTCAAGTTGCACCTTTAAGACCAACCAATTTTTATTTAGAACGTAAGCTTTCATGTGCTCTTAAGCACACTTCATCAGACGAGGAATCCAGCACAGTGAGCAAAGCCATACATAGTGGAGCAGAGCCATACATAGCTGGTAGGCAGTGGCGCAGAATGCAACATGGGACAGATTTAAGAACCAATGACAGTGAAGCAAAATTACCTGGTACATAGTGGTTTAGAATGTAAAATGGTACAATGACAGAAAAGTAAAATTAACAGATTGAGCAAACCTTTGACCTGAGTAGCACGAGCATACGAAAGCAACAAAACAGCAGTATGCAGTAAAATTAACAAATTGAGCAAACCTTTGATCTGAGTAGCATGAGCCACTGCCTACCAGCTATGTATGGCTCTGCTCAGCTAAGTATGGCTTTGCTCACTGTGCTGGATTCCTCATCTGATGAAGTGTGCTTAAGAGCACACAAAAGCTTCCTTTCTAAATAAAAATTGGTTGGTCTTAAAGGTGTAACTTGACTCCTGCTTAATTAAAGATAGGTTTATCTCCAAAAGGAAACACTAACATGTACGTGATTTGGTCTGCAAAATTGCACAAGTTTTATTTTTAAAAAGGATTTTTAAAAAAGAAATGGAAGGAAGATGAAAGCTAGCTCAGCTCTTCCTGCTAAACCACCCCTAATCAATCAGGGCTTTACAAATAGGTTTGCCCTGTCATGACAGCTATCAGTATGTGGGGGGGGAGGGGAGAGGGGGGGGGAGAGAGAGAGATTCATATTGTCCATGTTAATGATAAAGACCCCTAAACTGAAAAGGATGGGAATCACAGATACAAAATTTACCTAATGAAACAACAGAAATTTTGAAAGCAGCTAACATAACCCTGAAGTTCCTCTAAATACCTTTTCTTTATAGTAAGAAGAAAATAAAGGGCTGCACCAGTCACAGGAAATAAAAAAAGAACGCTAAGGCCAAAGGTGCAAAATCAGGTAAAAATATTTTTTATTAGTTAAAATTAAAAAAAAAAAAAATCCTGTGTGTTTTGCCAACAGGCTTCATCAGGGGAATCTGTTTGTCTTGCAGTAATTCTTCAAAAGGAGAACAAGATCAATAGCAAGTTGTCACTGGAAGAAACTTTACTATATTCTAGAACAGTGATGGCGAACCTTTTAGAGACCAAGTACCCAAACTACAACCCAAAACCCACTTATTTATCGCAAAGTGCCAACATGGCAATTTAACCTGAATGCTGAGGGTTTAGTTTAGAAAAAAACTCATAGTGAAATTAACAAACTGAAAGAACATTTGGTTTGGATAGCATTTGCTTAAGAAACCAACAAAATAGTAACATGTCAGAATGGGAGAATGATGGCAAGAGTGTCAAAAGGCAATAAATGGAGGTTGTTCATTGCTCTGTTGCTTGCAGGTCTGGGTTAAACTGAGAACATGCCTTTCCCAGAGGTGTTCCTGTCCACCTAATTTACTTTTGGACACGTAACATACATTATAAACATCATTCTAGTTTGCCATTAGAAAAAAAGAATACATTAAAATATAGTGTGTTTAGTAGGAGCTGGTGGTTAGGGTGTCCAAATCAGATCTGGGAGGTCCTGATTCGTATGCCCACTCTGTCCTGGCAGCTTGCTGGGAAACCTTGGCCAGTAATATACTCTGAGTTAACCCGCCTCATAGGTTTGTTGTGAGGATAAAAGAGAAGGGGAGAGTGTATCAAACCACTTCAGTGTCCTTTTGGGGGAGGAAGGCAGGGGATACATGATGTTAGTTAATAAATTAAGTTGATGAAAGGAGTCCACTGATTTATATGGTTAAATCTGAGTCCAGCAGCACCTTAGAGAACAAGATTTTTGAGAGTCAAAGCCCCTTTTATCTAATTGAGGGAGCTCTAGACCTGGAAAGCTTGTGCCCCCTCCTCCAAATCTTGTTGGTCTCCAAGGTGCTCCTGGGCTCAAATCTAGTTGTTCTACTATAGACCAGCACGGCTACCCTTGGAAACTTCAGGGATAGTCTGAATTATATTAAGTAGAAAGTCTGATGTGAGAAAGGAGGGCCAGTTTGGTGTAGAGGTTAAGTGTGTGGACTCTTATCTGGGAGAAGTGGGATTGATTCCCCACTCCTTCACTTTCAGCTGCTGGAATGGTCTTAGGTCAGCCATAGCTATCACAGAGCTGTCCTTGAAAGGGCAGCTTCTGAGAGAGTTTCTCTTAGCCCCACCTACCTCACAGGGTGTCTGTTATGAGGGAGGAAGGTAAAGGAGATTGTGAGCTGCTCTGAGACCCTGGGATTCAGAGTGAAGGGCAGGATATAAATTATACAATCCTGTGCATGTATAGAGAGTAGGTGCCACAGTGCTTACTGTAGATTACTTCCGAGTAACCTTGGAGAGCAAGCCTAATGAGGAAAGGCTAAGGGACTTGGGGATATTCAGTCTGGAGAAGAGGAGGTTGAGGGGGGAGACATGATTGCTCTTTTGAAGTATTACCAGGGCTGCCACTTAGAGGAGGGCAGGGAGCTGCTCCTGCTGCCAGCAGAGGAGAGGACTGGCATAGGAAAAACTTTTTAACAGTAAGAGTTGTTCAACAGTGCAATCAACCCCCTCACTGGCAGTTTTTAAGCAGCAGCTGGACATACACTTGTCAGGGATGCTTTGGAAAACCAGAACAGCAGTGAAACAGTTCAAAAACAGCTTATCAACAATTTGCCTTATGGTGCCTGTAGCTTGAAAGAGCTCTGCTCAGATACTGCTATCAGAAGCATTGTATTTGAAAGCAAGGAAGCCTGCAGTTCCTCCCATTCCACTCCTAAACCAGAGGTGATCCCGGTTGCTGTTTCTGCCAAATTAGTGGGATACAACATTTCCTGTAATAAACCCACATCCCTTCAAAAAAATGTGCTTGATTCAAGGTCCTGATCTCTCCTCCCCCTCCTCCTCACATATCCATGCTCTCTTTTTCCCTTCAGCTTGGACCGTGCCACAACAGTTTTGAAATATGAAACACAACCAGGGAGCCAAGCCTCGTGTGCAGGTGGGGGGGGGGGGCGAGGGAGTGTGCATGCCCATAGAGAGGGCTCTGAGTGCCGCCTCTGGCACCCGTGCCACAGGTTCACCACCAATGTTCTAGAATACAGTAAAGTTTCTTGAAGTGACAGTTGAACAAAGCAGGAGTCAAGTTGCACCTTTAAAACCAACTAATTCGCCTGATGAAGCCTGTTGGCAAAATGCATAGGAAATTTTTGGGAAATGAACTGAGTAATAAAATGCAGAGGAGGCAGGCTAGAATAAAACAAACTCTATCTATCTATCTGTCTGTCTGTCTATTTATCTGGCTACACAACACTAGACAACTTTATAAAAAGCCTGTTTTTGATTAAAATATAATGGCTTGGGTCCCATCAACACATAAATGGATCCCTTGCCTTACAGCCCCCCAAAATCTGACCCCAAGATCTGTGGTACTTTCACAGAGTGGGATGCAGGGCTTAGGGCTGCTACTTGCAAGGAAATTAATCTGCTGTCTCACATCTTGTTCAAACTCTTCCAGGAATGCAACAAGCACTCAGGAGAGAGAATTTTGCCCCATGTGAATACTCCTTCTAGCTCCAGTCCTTCCTCCATGGTGCAACCTTCTCTTTACATAAAGGTCTCCCAACCCTCAGGAGCAGCTTTTCAAGGAATGCAGGAAGTTGCAGTGGGAAGGTGGAGAGAACAGTGGCAAGAACTTGCTAGTTCATTGGACTGAACTGAATGAGATTTTTAATTCTTGAAAACAAAAGCTGTCAACCAAGAAAGCTGGTACATCTCTTTAGTCCCTAGATGCAGCATTATGCCTGTACTCTTATTATTTAACTGGGGGGAGGAAGATTGTTAATCACTTCCCAGTTATTTCAGATTAGCCCCAACAATTGATTTATTAAAGTTTGCATCTCCGTTAACAACTTAGATCACTGGATGATGATGCATAACCTCTTATTCTTAGCTCCCGGTGGTTTCTAGAATGCATAAACTTTTCCTACCTAAATATATGTTAGATAGCCTTTTTATTGGAGTGTGTGAGAAAGGTTTCAGAAGTGCTTTATCCCAGATAGCCTGATTGCAGCCTTATGAGTGAACAGCAACCTCAAAAAACAAAGAGTTGATGGGCCATCTTGGAAGAATGCCACTGATGAAGGGCTCGTCTTCATGCTCTGTGTAGGAGCTGCTAAAATTGGCTGAGGCTTTGAAGTTGGTATTAAACAGGGCTCTTTTTGAGCAGGAATGCACTGGAATACAGTTCCGGCTGGCTTGGGGTCAGGGGTGTGGCCTAATAAACAAATGAGTTCCTGTTGGGCTTTTTCTACAAAAAAGGCCTGCTATAAATTAAACATTTTAGTTCAACTCTAGTTTAACTTCTCCAGTATTCTTTATTTGTCCAGTTCAGATCCACTTTGATCACTGATATTTTTACAGATTAACATCATTTGTAACAGCTATTGCAACTATTTATAACTTGAGAAATATATTTTAATATGTTATTGGCTTGCATTAGTAAAGGGGTCTCCAACCAGGACTGCCAATCCACCAGTGGGAATGGGGGGACCCCCTCCCCCAGCTTCTGTTGCCTGCCACTGCTCTGAATGGCATTGGGAGAAGAATTTAAAACACTGTCAGCTCTGGAGCTGGTGTTGTGGACCCCCCATGTCCCCACCACCTTCCCTCCTTCCAGTCACTAGAACCTGCTTGGTAACTCTTTGCAGAGACTGACCAAGAGAGAGATCTTGGGATCGTGGTAGATAACTCACTGAAAATGTCAAGACAGTGTGCAATTGCAATAAAAAAGGCCAAAGCCATGCTGGGAATTATTAGGAAGGGAATTGAAAACAAATCAGCCAGTATCATAATGCCCCTGTATAAATTGATGGTGCAGTCTCATTTGGAATACTGTGTGCAATTCTGGTCACTGCACCTCAAAAAGGATATTATAGCATTGGAAAAAGTCCAGAAAAGGGCAACTAGAATGATTAAAGGGTTGGGACACTTTCCTTATGAAGAAAAGTTAAAACGCTTGGGGCTCTTTAGCTTGGAGAAACGTTGACTTCGAGGTGACATGATAGAGGTTTACAAGATTATGCATGGGATGGAGAAGGTAGAGAAAGAAGTACTTTTCTCCCTTTCTCACAATACAAGAACTCGTGGGCATTCGATGAAATTGCTGAGCAGTCGGGTTAGAATGGATAAAAGGAGGTACTTCTTCACCCAAAGGGTGATTAACATGTGGAATTCACTGCCACAGGAGGTGGTAGCAGCTACAAGCATAGCCAGCTTCAAGAGAGGGTTAGATAAAAAAATATGGAGCAGAGGTCCATCAGTGGCTATTAGCTACAGTGTGTATATATATGTGTATATATATATATGTATATATATATAAATTTTGGCCACTGTGTGACACAGAGTGTTGGACTGGATGGGCCATTGGCCTGATCCAACATGGCTTCTCTTATGTTCTTAACCCTATCTCCAACCCTATCTCATTGGCTGATTCTTAGGATGGTGCTGAAAACACATTTCAAATATCAAGAAAGAAGAAGAAACAGATTTATACCCCGCCCTTCTCTCTGAATTAGAGACTCAGAACGGCTTACAATCTCCTATGTCTTCTCCCCCCACAACAGAGGTGGGTGGGGCTGAGAGGGCTCTCACAGCAGCTGCCCTTTCAAGGACAATTCCTGCGATAGCTATGGCTGACCCAAGGCCATTCCAGCAGCTGTAAGTGGAGCAGTGGGGAATCAAACCCAGTTCTCCCAGATAAGAGTCTGCCCACTTAACCACTACACCAAACTGGCTTTTAATGAAGCTGGTTGATGCAGAACAGCTTGTGCATCCCACAAAAGACTCAGAAAAGGTTGAGTTTAAATCTCTGTTCTCTGCAGTTCACTTCAGGCATTACATTTTAGATGTTCCTGTTTTGTACACTGGGAGGACTCCATCATTTTGTGTCAAAACAACCATGTTCATTTTGCAGTTCCAGTATGTGTAAAGGTATACATTTGAAAATATGGGTTTAAACAAACTTTGGCTGGGATATTCACAAGCTGCCCAACTCACAAAACATAGTGATCACACATATAAGAGACGTGCATGTAGTTCACTCAGCCAGAACTCTGTATAGAAGGAGCAAAGGCATAATTCTTGGAAAGGGCTCATGGAATAAAAGACAACAAGGATGGAGGGTTCCATAACCACTCTCACAACATTTACAGATGACTGCTTTGGGATCTTTTCTTCTTTGTGTTTACACTGCAGACAGCCTTTCCAATTAAACGTTGTATTAAAAAACTGAATTGACAGAGGTCCTTTGAATTAGCAAGCATTTATTTTTAAAAGTTCTATTAACATGCTTGTTGTAAATTTATATTGACTTATGAGTTCTAAGAACATCACATACTTAAGAACAACTGGAAACACATTTTGGATGGCTTAAAACCAATATTTAATAATTGCGTTGTGTTGAACGTTTCCCAAATAAACTTGATTTGCTATCCATGCAGAAGATCTTTAGTACAGTCTTTCAGAAAGCTTGGTGGCAACCATTCAGTTAAAATATTTTGATTAAAACTTGTTTCCATGAAACTTGAATCATTCAATTAAAAGGTTACAGTTTGCCTGTGCAACTTATTATAGTTGATAGTGCTGTTTGCAACAAGGCATAAAATGCCAAAAATGTAGATAAATCTTTAACAAAAGAAAAAGACTCCTTGACATAGTAAATGAACTATGAGCATCCAATAACTTAATCTGCTGAGCTACATTTTAGTAGCAAAGGCTGCAGTATTTCAAGAGTTAGTCCCCAATGAATTGAAGATCAAATAAAACAGAATTTAGGGCTGCAGTTCTCTTGTCTTTGGTCTGCATCTTGCCAAAATAAATGGCAAATAAATCGCCACTGAGCACTCTAGATGCAGAATTATGATTTCATATTCTGTTTAAAAAATACTCCCAAGGGAATACTGGCACAAAGCATTCAAAAGCAATCTTTTAACGTAATCTGTAGTTTTGTAAGATGAAGGAGATAGTACAATTAACAGAACTACACTTGGCCAAGGTTTAAAAAATACATCTGCAAAAGCTGCTTCATTCTGAAGCAGTTCATTGTATTAATGAATGTTTAGTAATGCAGACCGAGTAATTTGTATTTGCTGTTATGTTCCTGGATCAACAAAGTAGACAGCAGTGAAAAATAATGGCATCCAGAAAACAAAATAGTCCTCATGATCACTCTGCTCCTCTGACCCAGAAATAGGTGTGATGGCACTCATTTCTGAATGTAGTCACACAGCTGAGGACATGTTATATCTTCCACGTATGATGTGCTAATATAAAGTGAAAACAAGATATCAGCCATCCTAAACAGGTTAGTAACACCCCCAAATTTACCACATCTTCTTTGTGGCTGGAGACAAATATTTTCATTCCCACCACATATGGTATTTAATACTCAAACAATATTTAGACTCAGCTTTAATTTGTATCAATTACTATTAAAAGTTAGAAGTTGTCCCAACCTAGATAGCCAAGGCAAGCCTGATCTCAACAGATCAGAAACGACTGGTGCTTGCACAGTAGGGTTGCCAAGTCCAATTAAAGAAAAATCTGGGGACTTTGGGGGCGGAGCCAGGAGACATTGGGGGCGGAGCCAGGAGACATTGGGGGTGGAGCCAGGAACAAGGATGTGACAAGCATAATTGAACTCCAAGGGAGTTCTGGCCATCACATTCAAAGGGACAGCACGCCTTTTTAAATGCCTTTCTTCCATAAGAAATAATTAAGGATAGGGGCACCATCTTTTGGGGCTCATAGAATTGGACCCTCTGGTCCAATATTTTTGAAACTTGGGGGGTATTTTGGGGAGAGGCACTAGCTGCTATACTAAAAATCTGGTGCCTCTACCTCAAAAAATAGCCCCCCCAGAGCCTCCAATACCCATGGATCAATTCCCTATTATTCTCTATGGGAATCGTTCTCCATAGGGAATAATACAGTGCCTAGTAGACATTTCCCTCCCCCCCCACGCTTTCTAAAGGGGGGGGAGGGCGGGCCTCCATACCAGGGAATCCCCCCTCCCTGCCCCCCTCCCTCTCTCTCTCACACACACACAAATACTTACCGTACTTGGTCTTCTTCCAGCAGAATTTGCTCACTGTGAAAAAGGAAAGCAAGGCTGCACAGGAAAAGAAAGGGAGGGGCCGTTCCTGTTTCCTGTTTCCTGTGCAGCCTTAAAGGGACACATTTTAAAAACGGATCCCAAGCTGTAAAACAACATGATGCCTACAGCTATGTTCTCTCTCCCCCTGCCCCCAGATTTTTTAAGAGCGGGGGAGGAGGCTGAAAATTCGGGGGTCCCCCGCCAGGGTGGGAGGGTTGGGAAGCCTATTGCACAGGGAACTACCTTTACTTTTAATAGGGATTGCCAGAAGTCAACCATGACTTCCAGGCACACACGCACGCACACACATACACACTCATAAGATAGAAGGTTAGCATGCCCTTCAGATCTCAGAAACTAGGCAAGGTTAGCTCTGGTTAGTAATTGCATGGGAGTCCACCATGGAAGTCCAAGGTCACTACACAGAGACAGACAGGCCTCTGAACATTGCCAGAAGTAAAAGGGTTGCAGGAAGTCAGCTTTAAAAAGTATAGATAGATTCAGGGCTTTTTTGTAGCAGGAACTTCTTTGCATATTAGGCCGCACACCCTTGATGTAGCCAATCCTCCAAGAGCTTAAAGGGCTCTTACTACAGGGCCTACTGTAAGCTCTGGGAGGATTGGCTACACCAAGGGTGTGTGGCCTAATATGCAAAGGAGTTCCTACTACAAAAAAAGCGAAAGAAAGAAAGAAAGAAAGAAAGAAAGAAAGAAAGAAAGAAAGAAAGAAAGGAAGAAAGAAAGAAAGAAAGAAAGGAAGGAAGGAAGGAAGGAAGGAAGGAAGGAAGGAAGGAAGGAAGGAAGGAAGGAAGGAAGGAAGGAAGGAAGGAAGGAAGGAAGGAAAGAAAGAAGGAAAGAAAGAAAGAAAGAAAGAAAGAAAGAAAGAAAGAAAGAAAGAAAGAAAGAAAGAAAGAAAGAAAGAAAGAAAGAAAGAAAGAAAGAAAGAAAGAAAGAAAGAAAGAAAGAAAGAAAGAAGCAGAATCAGCACAGCTTGTCCAAAGACAAGTGCTGGAATTCTTTCAGAATGATATGTCCACAAACATGGAGGCTGGAGGTAAACAGAATTAAAAACAATGGCATGGCTAGTTCTTAAGAGTTACCAACATTCGACGGAGACATTCCTGGAGATTTGTGGATGGAGTCTGAGGACGGGAGGGGAAGGGCCTCAACAGGGTATAATCTGCAGAGTCCACCTTTCAAAGCAGCCATTTTCTTCAGGTGAACTGATCTTTGCCCTTTGTGTACATCGTCCTTGATTGAACATACCACTGTTTAATGTGGCTCCTCAAACTTTGTATACTGTCCTGAGGCCTTACACAATGATTTCCACTATGTCTCAGTTCTTTACTACTACAAAGGGACATGCTATAAATTGGCCATTTTGTGGCAACATCTGATTTGTGACTCAGATGTTCTGTGTTTTAACCAAGACAGCCAGGTCTCTTTTTGCCTCTGCTATTCCTAGCTGACCTGATCCAGATGAATCTTCCTTAATGATATGACCTCAAGATTTATATTACTGAACTTAAATGCAGGAATTCATAGAGTGCACAAAAGCTGTTTATTCTTATTGGAGCCAGTTCTCTGCCCAATCCACCCAAGCAACCACTTCAGGTGGACACAGACATGGCACAAGGGCTCAGCTCTCTCCTGGCTGGCAGAATCAGTTTGCTGGCTCGCAACAGCCACTTAGGTGGGAGAGCGGAGTAGACTCAACCAATGGCACTCGACTGACAGTTTGACAGGCCAAAAGTTGATGCACCACAGTCCCACCCAGTCACAACCAATCAGGTTGCTCAGTTTTGTGAACACAAAAGAGGTTTTATTAGATTATAGACAGGACCAATAGCAAGTTAACCTTTTTGAAGTTAATCTGTTCAAAAAAAGTTAAATGTTCATTACATAAATATGTCATGCAAAATGTGCTTCTATTTTTGAAAGTAAAATTTCTTTTTCTTGTTACCAATGGAGTCAGATAATCTTCAAAATTTATTTTAACAGTATTTTCCCCTTAAGAAGAAGAAGAATTGCAGATTTATACCCCGCCCTTCTCTCTGCATCAGAGACTCAGAGCGGCTTACAATCTCCTTTATCTTCTCCCTCCACAACAGACACCCTGTGAGGTGGGTGGGGCTGAGAGGGCTCTCTGTAAGCCGCCCTGAGCCTGCCTCAGCGGGGAGGGCAGGGTATAAATAAAATTTTATTATTATTATTATTATTATTATTATACTCTCACAGCAGTTTCCCTTTCAAGGACAACTCCTGTGAAAGCTATGGCTAACCCAAGGCCATTCCAGCAGGTGCAAGTGGAGGAGTGGGGAATCAAACCCAGTTCTCCCAGATAAGACTCCATGCATTTAACCACTACTTAACCACGCACTTAACCACTACACCAAACTGGCTCAGCAAACTGGAAAGGAGAATCAGGAATACTCAGAAAAAAGCTGCTATGCTTCTAAGGCAAATGATATTTTTTAATTATGGCCATTTTCTAAGGGTTATGAAGCTCTATTAGTTGTTGAACAATTGCTAATTTCATAAATGTTATTTTAAAAAGCAAAACATTTACATTACTATCATGATAATTAACGATGCTTGCTCAAAATGCCAATATTTTGAGAAATGAATAGGTCCATTAAATGGCATAGACAAAATAACCCATCATGCAAATATGAGATTAAAAAAAACCCTTGGATTTGTTCTGATTCAATGGTATCTGGCGCTTCTTATTTAACTCCAGTTTCATTTTATATTGCTGGTGTTCAAGCAAAAAACAATGAAAGGGACATTTTCAAAGTAGAAAAGGTGAGGAGGTGAAAGGCTGCAGTGGCACAAGACATTTCTGTTACGCAATCAAATGTAGAGATTGCTCCATCTTCATGCAGCTGCACAACTTATAAAAATGGTCAGAATGCTTGCAGCCATGTCGATTATCATGGGAAAGTTAATTAAAATTCTTCCAGGCAGGACTTCAAACTGAAAACGATTATTCATTTATACTTCATTTTCCTAAAGCTGTGTATTCATTGAATGTTGATCAACAAATTAGATCTGGGCTTTTTAAAAACTTAAAACGCAGTGCTCCACTATGACGTTTGTACAAGCAAGGCAGTGGGTTGGGGCGGGGGGGGGGGGAGAGAACAGCACTGAATGTTCCTTTGAAGGATTCACTTTGGTTTGATCGAGAGCAAAGATAAAGAACATTGTGTTTAAAACATAAGTAGACTTTCTTCTGACCAAGAACTGCTCTCATATACATATAACCCACCCCCAACAGTTAAGCTAGTTAAACTAAGTCCAGCAATAGCAACAGCTTCTAGTTTTGTTCACCAAAAGTTTTATGAGATCTGCCTTGACAAAAGATAATTGTAATTTAACACTTAATAGAACCAAGCCTGTAGCCATGCGGGGCATTGCCCCACAGATGAGTACCACCCTTCACAGGAAACATTTAAAAATCAAAGAAATAATTTGATTTTAATTGTGTTTTTAAAAAATGTAACATGAACATGGGGATCCAAAATGACCCCAGACACAGCTAGGGAAGCTTCAGCCTCATTTTCTTATTTCAGGGCAGCAAATACATGGATTTTTAAAAATGCAAAATAAAATAGCAAAAAATAAAATAAAATTGCAAAATGCAAAGGACAAAGAATCAGAGATTTCCCCTCCCTCCTCGATTCATGTAGAAGGCTGTGGATTTGGGGGGAGGGGGTGCATTTTGTTGGCAGCTTCCAACTTTCTTATTTCTGTCTCTCCCTCCCTTGGTTCCCCTGCCCCACAGGATTTTCCAGTGCCCCACCACCCAAAATATTCTGGCTACACCTCTGAAAATAACTGAATTAAGAGTTATTTGTGACAACTGGAAACAAGTGAGAAAATAAACTTTGCCATTTTTGTGAAAACTGAAATACTCTGAAGTACCCCTATGAAAAAGCATCCTTCTAGACATACTGCAGACTCCACATGCCCTTGGAGTCTATGAATGACTTAAGGGGAAGTAAAAGATGAAACATCCATTTCTGTAGCAAGAGAAGTCATGAATTTCCCAATTGACATCTTTGACAATCGGACTTATAATGTTAAACTGCAATAAGCAGTCACAAGCCAATCACCTGGTCTGCTCTGTTTGCTCAAGCAAACTGAATACTTGACAAACAGATTTGCATCATTCTCCCCACAACTGCACATGTGCGAAAATGCTGCCAACCCAAACAGATCAGAAGCCATTAATGTTGCTAAGGTCTACACTAATGAATATTAAACAGCAGGATTTAAAAAACATACAAACACAATTGGTTTATTACTGATTTTGTATCATTTGTGACTTATTTGCTAAGAGGAGCAGTGGCTCAGTAAGGAAAGGAGAAGTCAGACTCAACTGTGTTATGTGAGAGCACACAGGTATGAAAAGCTGATTGAGCTACACTGTAAGGAATACAAACTGCCAAATAGCCATTAAGTTTAAGGAAATTTTATAGCAATTTATTTATAGTCTACAATTCTTTTAACACTTTCAAGGCAGCCTACATGCAATAAATATAAAGGCAGTGACCGATTCCCCACTAGGCTTGTTCCAGCATCGGAGCTCTTCTCCCCCCCCCCCCCGCCCCACACTGCTGTGTGATTTTGCACAGGCTGCCCTGGGGCTGCAACTTGCCTTGCCTCTTTCCCACAGCAAGCAGAAACTGGTTTTCAGAGGATCTTGCTTGCCACCGGAAAGAGGCGAAGTGAGTCGCAGCCCTGGGGCAGCTTGTGTGAAATTGGACAAAAGTGTCAGGGAAAAAAGAGCTCTGACACCAGAACAAGCCTAGCGGGGAATTAGTCAACAAAATATCAACAGAAATCCTAATATGCAACAAAATGGTGGTAATAAACATGTTTTTAAAAATAGGTGAAGCCGGAGCAATAAATAAATAAAACACACTAAAAACTCAGAAGAACAATAGAGCCTTTACCTGCTACCTAAAGGATAGAAAAGTAGGAGCTGTTTGAATATATCTGGGAAGAGTATTCCATAAACAGGATTTCACTGAGTCTTTGGCCAGCAGCTCCTAACCACTGAAAGGAGGGCATCCTGAACAGGGTCTCAGAACCATACTTTAAACAACAGACAGGTTCTTATGGGAACTCCAAGTCCTCAGGATATAAGCCAAATAATACACATTATATTGAGGATCCTATTGAACAAAGATAACTTTTACATTTGCCTCATTTCTTATAAATTGCCAATCAAGCTTGAACTCTCCCGGGAAGCTAAAATGACTAAACTGAGGCTACTGAATTACTGGAAACAATGATAATGCTAGGAAAAGTTGAAGGCAGCAGGAAAAGAGAAAGACCCCCCCAAAAAGACTTAGTCAAGGAAACCACCATCCTCAGTTGGCAAGACATCAGCAAGGCTGTTAATGGTAGGATGTTTTGGAGGCCGTTAGTTTATAAGATCACCCTAAGTTGGAAGAGACCTGACAGTACTGAACACACACAAAGTGTTTAGTGAAGGGACTACTGCTCAGCAGAAGAGCCTCTGCTTTGTTTGCAGAAGGTCCCATATTCAATCCCCAGCATTTCCAGTTAAAATGACCACGTAGCAGGTGAGGTGGACCTCTACCTGAGACCCTGGAGAGCTGCTGCCAATCTGAATAGACAATATTGAAACTGAGGGATTCATGGACTGATTCAGTATAAGGCAGATTCACATGCATTTACATGCAAAACATTCTGAGAAAACCACTGCAAGCCACATTCTCATGATTTCAGCCCCCAGTGCTGCCAGTTCAAGCCCCATTTACAAACACAAGTCTTGTGCCAGCAGAGAGCTTTGAGAATGAACTTAAGCAGCCGGATGACTGGAAGCCGTGCGCCAGCAAATAAGCTGCTTATTTTTTATGTCCAGTTAACGTGAAGGAAGAGTAATGTCATGACTTGCCGTGTTGTGTTTTGACGCAGGTTGACATTAATGATGCAGCACTACCAAAAAGGTATTACAAGGCAGAAGATAGGGCTCAGAGGAAACAGGAAAAACATGACAGGTAACCACTGAACCAGTCCGCATCTTCTTCCCAACATCCAACCAGGGCAGTTGCTGGAGTCTCCAACGACAGCTGCTGCCTAACCTTTGAACGTTACCATTCTCTTCAGAGGATGGCAATAGCCATGGAGAAGGCAATTTGCTGAACCTCCCAAGAGGCACTGCACATGCTCAGTACCAGATCATGTATGTAAGATTCAATAGAGCCCACTAAAGGCTGGAAATAGTTATGCAGAGCTCTCTCTTTGTACAACTCTTACAGTACAACTCTCTCTTAGTACAACTCTTACTCTATCTTACAGACTGTAGTGGGCTATGATTTATCATATTCTTACCTGACTTTGCTTCCACAGATCATAAAATGGCATCCATAGGGCTACCCTATAATCTCCCATTCAGACATTGGTCAGAACTTTGCTTAGCTTCACCATATGCCTCCAGATCATACCATATTACAATGGGATTTTAGCTGCCTCCTCCCTGTACACATATTCATAAGATTTGCCCCATACAGGGTGCCAGCGTAGCTGCGTCATCTCACTCTTCTGTGTGCGTTGCTGCAGTGACACTTAATCTTTAAGATTAAATATATTTAGGATTAAGGTGCCTGACAGTCTAATCTGGGACTGTTATCTATCATACCCAGTGGCGTGTCCTGTCTTGCAAACTGAACCCGTGCTGTCCAGAGCAACAAGATTTTTTGTCAGCTGTTCTATGTTGTTATGGTGATGTTTTACAAGTAACTTCTTTTGGACATTGTCTGTTGAGTAATAAATTTTGGAATAATCATTTTCTTCTTCGTAATGACGTTAGTATATGCTTTCAGGATGACTGTATATTCTTTTTTATCCTATCTGAAAAAAACAATAAAACTGACTGATTTAATGAGCGCTGGGTTAGGCTAGTGGTCAAATCCCTGCTCAGCTGTGACTCAATTGGGTGGCCACAGCTTCAGTTCCATAGCAAAAAAATTAAATAATAAGGGTTGCAAGACACATTACAGTAGTGCTGGGAATACAAATGAGGAATCAAATCAACTTCACATGGTTAATAATATGGTCAACATCTTGAAAGTGCTATATAATAATAATTTACAAATGTATAGGAGTTTGTTTCCTTGACAGCAACAACAAGGAAAGTGATGTCTCTTACAGCTACTGTTGCAATGGGGTGTAAGCATGTGGCAGAACACCTGCGCAGCAGATTGGGGTGATGGGGAGAGGATAATACTTTCCATCCCTGCACAGGTTTATCTATCAAAACTGTACTCCCCATGCTGTTATTAGCCTTCAAAAGAAAAGAAAGCCCTGGAGAGCCGCTGCCAGTCTGAGTAGACAATACTGGCTTTGATGGACCGAGGATCTGATTCCGTATAAGGCAGCTTCATATGTTCATATGTTCATGTTCAAAAGAAAATGATGGGTCCCATCTTTTCCCCCTCATTTCCATGGTAAGAAGGGTATATAGGGAAGGGGATCAGGTTCAACAGGTAGAATCATAGAGCTGGAAGGGACCTCTAGGGTCATCTAGTCCAACCCCTGCACAATGCAGGAAACTCACACACACCTCCCCTTAAATTCACAGGATCTTCATTGCTGTCAGATGGCCATCTAGCCTCTGTTTAAAGACCTCCAAGGAAGGAGAGCCCACCACCTCCCGAGGAAGCCTGTTCCACTGAGGAATCGCTCTAACCAGTCAGGAAGTTCTTCCTAATGTTGAGCCAGAAACTCTTTTGATTTAATTTCAACCCAATAGTCTGGTCCTACCTTCTGAGGCCACAGAAAACAATTCCACACCATCCTCTATATGACAGCCCTTCAAGCACTTGAAGATGGTGATCATATCACCTCTCAGCTGCCTCCTCTCCAGGCTAAACATCCCCAGCTCCTTCAACCTTTCCTCATAGGATTTGGTCTCCAGACCCCTCACCATCTTTGTCGCCCTCTCTTCTGGACCCATTCCAGCTTGTCTATATGCTTTTTAAAATGTGGTGCCCAAAACTGAACACAGTACTCCAGGTGAGGTCTTACCAGAGCAACGTAAAGTGATACATCACATCACATGATCTAGACACTATACTACTGTTGATACAGTCCAAAATTGCATTTGTCTTTTTAGCCACCGCATCACACTGTTGACTCATGTTCAGCATATGATCCACTAAGACCCCTAGATCCTTTTCGCACATACTACTGCTAAGATAACTCTCCCCCATCCTATAACCATGCATTGGATTTTTCCTACCTAAACGCAGAACTTTACATTTATCCCTGTTAAAATTCATTTTATTGATTTTAGCCCAGTTTTCCAGCCTGTCAAGGTCATCCTGTATCCTGTTTCTGTCTTCTTCTGTGTTTGCAACCCCTCCCAATTTAATATCGTTGACAAATTTAATAAGCATTCTCTCTATTCCTTCATTCAAATCATCAATAAAGATGTTGAACAAAACAGGTCCCAGGACAGATCCTTGAGACACTCCACTTGTCACTCCTCTCCCAGAGGATGAGGAACCATTCACAAGCACTCTTTGGGTGCGATCTGTCAACCAGTTACAGATCCACCTAACAGTAACAGGATCCAACCACATTTTACCAACTTGTCAACAAGGATAGTATGTAGATCCTTATCAAAAGCCTTACTGAAATCAAGATAAATGATGTCTACAGCATCCCCCTGATCCACCAAGGTAGTCACTTTCTCAAAAAAAGAGACCAGGTTAGTCTGACATGACTTGTTCTTGAGAAACCCATGCTGGCTCTTAGTGATCATATCCATTCTTTCTAAATGTTCCAGGTCCGACTGTTTGATATTTGTTCTAAAACTTTTCCAGGTATACATGTCAAGCTGATGGGTCGGTAGTTACCCGGATCATCTTTTTTCTCCTTCTTGAAGAGGGGGACAACATTCGCCCGGCTTCAATCTTCTGGCACCTCTCCCGTTCTCCAAGAATTCTCAAAAATAATAGCCAGAGGCTCAGAAATTACATCCACAAGCTCTTTTAGAACCCTTGGATGCAATTCATCTGGCCCTGAGGACTTCGTTTATATACTACCCCTATGCTGATCCTAGGTTGGAACTTCATACCCTCCTTGTATGTTCTGTTTTTGGCATGTTGAGCACCATTTCCCTCAGAAGAGAAGACTGAGGAAAAGTAGGAATTGAGCAGTTCCGCCCTCTCTTCATTACCTGTTACAACTTCACTTTCTTGCCCTCGCAATGGGCCTACTATGTACTTGCTCTTTTTCTTGCTCTGAACATAAGAAAATAACTCTTTTTTGTTGTTTATAGCATCTTTGGCCAGCTTGAGCTCACACTGAGCTTCAGCTTTCCTAACTTTTTCTCTACAAGCACTGGTGATTTGTTTATATTCATCCTTGGTTATAAGGCCTTCCTTCCAATTCCTAAAGGAGTCTTTTTATTTCTCAAGTATTTATTTCTCAGGTAAAATTCTTCATGGTTTCAATTTATTTTTCAAAAGGCTGAGAAGATCCAACCACTGTCTTGCCTAATTAGACCCTGTAGGAACAGATGGGATTGGAATGCAAGGTCGCTGGAGTTCAGTTCCACTTCCACAAACTTGAACTATCATCAAAACGAGGGAGAGGGGGATTTGTAAAGGCAGCCAACAAACAAATCCATACTTGCAGAATAGAAGCTGTAATTTCTCAATATATAATTATAAACATAAGGCAGTGGGGTGTTTCCATTGGTCACAGCGAACTTCCCATTTGTACTGCTGGTCCAGGATTGATTATCATCTGACTTCTGGCAGCAATGTCTGAAGAGAAATGGAAGAGTGACGTCGGTAGCCAGAACCCGCCTGCTCAGAGCTGTTGCCCACTCAGCCCTAGCCAGTCAAACCTGTTGGACATGTTATACGTACACACCATTTTATTGGTGTCTCAACACTGGGCTTCTGGTGCAGTGCATTCTCCCCTTGCACACACACAATAGAAGCCTACGATCACAAGGATTTGGTAAACAGTAATGACATACAGAATGCATGGAGATGGGACCATTTTTTTCTCTCCTCCAATTTGCTGTAACTCATAGGCTTTGCAGTGTCACAGGAGAATTACGGCCTAGGGTTCTTAGGTGCAGATTCCAGTCTCCCATAAAAGCAGACTTCCCACCAATTTTTGTCCAAAGCATATTTCAAAGAAAATCAGTTCTTGATTAGGAAATCATCCTCCAAAAATTCAATAGAAGTATGATGAGAAATGCTGAGGCACATTAAGAGTTAAGACTAAGGAAATTTCTCAAAGGGGTTTACTTGTATCCTTGAATCAAGAGCTTCCACACGACGGTTGCCAAATCAAGGTTAAGAAATTCCTGGATACTTTGAGGGTGGAGCATGATGAGGACAGAGTTTGGAGATAGGAGGGACCTCAGCAGGAATAGAGACTGTAATGGATTTCTGGTTCCTTACAGCACTCTGGTCAAGCAGGCCTGGTCAAAAAGATTTCAACTAGGCCAGGGTGTCGAACACATTTGCTATGAGGGCCAGATCTGACATAAATGAAACCTTATCAGGCCGGGCCATGCGTGTCATAAAATGTAATGCCAGATAGTAGAGATATAAACTTTATAAAGGACACAGACAAACACAAAGATTTTGGATCTCTTCCATGTGATCAAGAGAACTGGGCAAAGGAAGCTCTGGCTCTTTCCCTCCCTCCCCAGGGAAAGAGGAAGGGATGGAACTTCAGTCAATAGAAGGAAAAGAGGCTTGGGTTCAGTAGCTCTGCTGTGTGATTGAGAGAGCTTGGCAAACCACTCTCTCCCTCCCCGCATTTCTCCCCAAGGGAGGAGCTTCAGCTGATTGAAAAAACAGAGGCTTTGTTCTGTAGCTCTTGTGTGATTGAGCAAGCCTGGCAAAGCAAGCTGTGACACAGAAGGAAACAAGAAAGAGGGAGAAGAAAGCAGACTTGCTTGTGGGCCTGATAGGAACCCTCTGGGGGCCTGATCCAGCTCCCGGGCTGCATGTTTGACACTCCTGAACTAGACTGCTAGAGATAATTGGTAAATGACCTTCATAGCAAACTATCTGCACCTGGATGAAGCTTGATACCATCCTTAACAAGGCTTCTTGAGTAGCAAATATTATGCAGCTGAGTGTCACATTCTCAGGGTGCAGGCAGGCAGGAGTCCAAAGCCAGTCCAAGGTCACAGTCCAGGAAGTCAAGCAGGAGCTAAGTCACCAATGCAGAATCACAAACCGGAATCAGAAGTCAATGTCCAAAAGTCAAACGGTCAGGGTGCCAAAGAAATCAAGCAGGTCAGGATCAGGGAAGAGTGTGGATGCAAGCCAGATAATAGACTTGTTGCTTCCACAAGGTTACCAGGTCCTGGGTGGGAGCTATATGGGAGTCTCAATCAGTCTTCTCCCTGGGTGGCAGTGACTATGCTAGAACTCAAGGCTGAGAGATCTGAAGCATCGGCGTGCCTCATGTCTTCACTCTGAAAGTCCTTTCCAGAGCCTGCTTCGAACTCTTGAGATGGGAGGAGGAGAGCTTGGAGGAGATTGATCATCAACAGCTGACACTGGTGCCTGGGGAGTGATTGATGGGCCAGCTGCTGTTTGTTCAGCTGAGGAACTGGCTGGCAACTCTTCCAGGTCTGTTAACCCTTCCAGCTCCTCCTCGTCAGGGCTCATGACACTGAGCAATGGGAAGCAAAGCCACAAGTTGGCCACATGTGATCTTGGTTTCCTAGTAATGAAGGGAAGGGATTACATGACCCCCTGGATTGTGATTGGCTCTAGGACCCAGAGACAATCAGAATCCATTTCTATAAGACAGCCATTCTTTTGCATAGGTTTTGCAGCTGTCGAACCCCTAGCAAGGCAGTATGTCAGTGGCCAAACAGCTATCTGCTATTCCTGATGGCTGAAGGCCTTATTTCGTCTCTGAGACATGAAGTGAACGCTGAACCTAATTACTGTTGGAACCTTGTGGTAACTATTTGCTTTCAAGTCTTAGTTATGCTGCATAAGTGTAGTTTCATTATTTTAATTCTTTCACATATCATGTCTTTCTAAAATATTTTTGCATGTTAAATAAATCATTTTTTAAAACCTGGTGTAGCTTTTTGCTCTAAAGCCTCAAAAGCTAAATCCAGAAGTCTTGGACTGCTTCATCCATTGTTAACATTTAGTTTGGAAACTCAGAACTGCAAACCAACCTTGCAGGGTTGACTCTCTGGAATAATTCCCTGAAAGGTTCAGAAGTTTGATCCTTTTTACTCTGGAGCTGTTGAGATAGTCAAAGAGTCTGGTGGCAGCCTACTCTTTTAGCCTGGAGAGAGAGCTTAGACTCTCTTTAGGACTTCTGTAATTGGTTTCGTCTTGTCCCTAAACAAAGGTTCCTGCTCTTCTTGGGCTTGGGAGATGGGGAATCCATGATAGAGACCATTCTTTAAAGTAGCTGTTTTCTCCAGGGTGGCTTAGCTCTGTAGTTTAGAGATCAATTTGGGCTACCAGGTCCAATGATTGTGCTGGTAGGGGAGGTGGAAAAGCTTTCTGGGAGTGGGAGCGCAGCGCTGCAACATGCAGAAGTGAAATCATCATGTTGGCAACATTGCACATTGACACTCTTATTTTGGGGGCAAAACTTTATGGTAAAATTGCCATCAAACCATAGAGTTTTGCGCAAAAATACAGTGTCATTGCACAATGTTGTCAGCATGGTGATGTCACTTCTGTGTGACATCAGTGCATCTTATCTGAGGATGGGATTTCTCCCCCCAGCCAGCTGGCCAGCAGCAGGCAGGAAATAAAAAAAACAGGGGATCCCCTGCCCCTAACTGGGGAATAGCATTGCTAAGATCAGTTGTAATTCTGTAGGATTTAGGCCCTCCCCAGAGATCAGAAACTCTATTCCACAGACTTGTGTGAGAGATGCAATAGAGAAGCAATGTGAACAAGAAGGGCAACACTGAATGTGGCTTTTCCAGTGACACTGGAGCTGATCAGCATTGAATTTCTGAGCCTCATTGCCACCATCATGTAAACATCCTTGCCAGTAAAGAATGCAGAGAGAAAAGAAAAGTC
Organism: Heteronotia binoei; assembly: GCF_032191835.1. Classification (NCBI taxonomy): domain Eukaryota; kingdom Metazoa; phylum Chordata; class Lepidosauria; order Squamata; family Gekkonidae; genus Heteronotia; species Heteronotia binoei. The sequence continues at coordinate 145,466,404 of NC_083226.1, read as the reverse complement.
ATTTTATATGAAGACTAGAGTTATTCTGGCTCAGCTCTACTCTACTCAGAACTTTTACGGGTAATCCATTTCAAGAATCAAACTCAAGCCTGAATCTCATACTCCTTTGCACAGGACAGATGTATTAGGAGAACATCACTGTGATGCAGGCATTATGTCATACCAGTTTAATTTTATATAAAATTGGAGGGACAGATAAACAACTACATTTCTGGGCAACTACCGGTAACACTCAATCATTGCTACTGCAGGCCATCTTATGATGTCTTCTGTCTTGTAGGATAAGAGCCCATGAAGTCCTAGCAAAAAATGTAGGCAAAGTTCCAGTATAATCAGGGCTTTTTTTGAGCAGGAACGCACAGGAACACAGTTCCGGCCGGCTTGGCACCAAGGGGTGTGGCCTAATATGCAAATGAGCTTCTGCTGGACTTTTTCTACAAAAAAGCCCTATGCAAAACAATGGTGATGTCAGGAGGAGGTATGGTCTAATATGAAAATGAGTTCTTGCTGGGCTTTTTTTGTTTGTTTGTTTTACAAAAAAGGCCCTGAGTATAACTGTTCCCTACTATAGATGGCTAAGCACTGACCCAATGATTATGCTGTGTCCACCAGGTGAATCTTGGTTTGGGAACTCCAAAGGGGAAGTATAGGAAATGGAAGAGCACCTTGGAGGTACCACTCTCTCTAATCTGTAGCTTAAAGCATGCGTAAAATGCTTGAACTCTCATACTGAATGTTGTTACTGCAGAATATTACTCATTCATGTCCTTGTGTCTCTTTTGACCCTTTCTTAGAGGCCACTGGAAGAGAAATGTTGTTTTTTTCAGTGATACATCCCAATATTTCAAGTTTGGGGGCTTGCAAAACCTTCACAATTGGTTTTAAAAGTTTTTCTTCCTGTTAGCAGAAGACAGGCAGGAAGGGGGAAGTTGATTGCTCCCAAATTTCACCCATCCTGTCAGCTATTCAGTACCCAGCCATCCAAACTTTATAAATGTAAATAGATCTCCCAGTGAATGGCCTGTTCATACCTGGAATGGGTCACTTAGAAGGTGACGCAGGATATCAGAGGCAAGAGTGGATCTTGCCTTGACCTGGATAGTCCATGCTATCCTGATCTTGTTAGATCTCGGAAGCTAAGTAAGGTCAGCCCTGGTTAGTATTTGGATGGGAGACCACCAAGAAAGTCCCAGGTTGTGACACAGAGGCAGAAGCAGGAAAAGGCAAACCACCTCTGCAAGTCTCTTGTCTTGAGAACCCTAGGGGGTTGTCATAAGTTAGTTGTGACTTGAGGCACTTTCCACAACCACCAGATTGTTCCTTCTTAGAGACCTTAGGAAGGGAAGATTTGACGCACAGGGGAGTAGGCAGACAGAGGTGATAAATTCCCATGGCTTGAAGGAACAAGGTCAGTTTGGGCAGATTTCATCTGAAGGAAGAAGATGTCACAAAAAGTAGGGATTGAGCTCACTTTGTTAGCATTTTTTTGTGTTTGCATTCTTACAAGACAGAGGAAGGAGACATGTTTAGAATTGTTATTGTAGTACCATGACATTTATATTGATTTCAAAGGGGAAACACAAGTTCCAAATGGAACTTGTTTATTTTCCAGTTAATACAGAGGAAATTCTCAGAGACTATAGCCTTTAGCCAAGGAATCATCCCTCTGAAATTCCAGGTAGGTGGCAGAAATGTCCCCATCCCAAAGGCAATTAAAATTCTTACATGCTGTCTGGGCAGAGAGAATAAAATGCTTAAAACAGTCAAGTGCTCAGTATTAGCAGGAGAGACAGGAAGGGAAAGAAGCAGAATTTGCTTTCCTTCACCAGAATAGGTCACTTTTGCAATTAAAAAAACAGAGCCATCTTCTCCAGCCTTATATGAGACTAGGATGACTTATGCATAATTGGTTTTCCTGGGTCATGGACCATTTGCCTCCTGTCTGCTCCTATCTCCCCCCCCCCCTTTCATTCTGAAGAGTGGAAATCTTGGCTTCCACTGCCCCCCACCCCCACTCCCCATGGCAGACTTTGTCTCTTTCCCAAGTTAGATGGTTATCCTTGCGAATTAAAAAAAAAAACACAAAAAACCCAAAATTGAATTTTGTTTAATTGTGTTCCAAATTCATATTCTTGATGTAGTACAAACTCCCTTCCAATAAGTATAATTATGGGTCAGCTTGTCTCAGTACCACATCCACATTATCAGATACTAAGATAATAGAATCAAGGAGATGGAAGGGACCGCGAGGGTCATCATCTAGTACACACCCCTGCACAATGCAAGAAATTCACAACTACCTCCCCCCACACTCCCAGTGATCCCTGCTCCATCCCCAGAAGATGTCAGAAAACCCTCCAGGATCCCTGGTCAAACTGGCCTGGAGAAAACTGCTTCCTGACCCCAAAGTGGCTATCGACATCTCCCTGGGCATGGATTCAGGAAGTTGACAACAGGTAGCTATGATTAGATCAGCTATGTAACAACCTAGTAAACACAATCTTGTCCTAAAATGGAAGGATCCGCAATGCTGGAATTATGTCTTCACCGACATTCTGGGAAGTCTTTTCCTATAAACATTTGTGCAAAATCACTGGAGAGAAATAAAGACGCCAAGAAATGCCTTACCATATTTGAGACCTCAGACTATTAAAACCTTCATCAATAAGTAAGACAAGAACTTTATAAAAATAAATAAGCAACTTTCTTGGACCATGATGTCCCAAATGTTCTGACTGCTTGTGCTTGACTTTAATTACAGAATATAGATATAAGACTGTAAAATGCTAAGAAACTCTGACAAACTCTAACAGTCTGGCATAAACAGCAACATCAGTCTTAAACGTTCTGCTGACATTGGGGAAGAGAAGACAAAAGGAGAGCCGCTATCACCATTTAGCCACTCTGCCTGGTTGAGGCCCAATCCCAGTTATTAACTATTCACATCCTGGAAGGAGTAGATATTTATTTTCCTCAGGGTCACCAGTGATGATGAAGAAAAACAGCACCAGCTGTAGCAGCAGGAATCTTGGGGAAAGGATTAGAAACTCAGACCTAGTTAAAAAGACATTACCCTGTGATCATCACTTTACATACAAACAAATAGATAGACAGATGAAAGACAGAAAAATAGATATTTTACACCGTTTTTCTTCCCACTGAGGAATGAAAGCAACTGTCAACATCATTCTCCCCTCTTCCAGACCGCTATGCAACAGACATACCTGGCCATTTCCTGCTGCCTCAAAGCCCAGCATGATAAATCCAAGATTTCCAACAACGGAGCCTCTGATGGCAACCTGTTTGTTTCTCTTTTTAGATACTGTTGTTCCTGGCCGGAGGAGCCGAGTTCTCATCTGTGGGCACAGTTATGTGTTTTGGGCGGCACATCAAGCTCGGAGAACTGCTGTTGGCTCTCAGTTGGGGCTCAGCAAATATGTTACGGTGGAATGGTGGGGGCGCCGGGGTCTTCAGTGGCCTGGCTTGCTCCCCCTTTTGTTTCATGGGTGTGCGGGCCCTCCTCCGCAGGTATTAATTGTTCACCTGGGAGGTAATGATCTCGGGCTGATTAAAGGCAAGGCTTTGATCTTACAAGCCCGAGATGATTTCAAGTACATAAGGAAGAGATGGCCTGGTACCGTTATAGTGTGGTTGGCCATAATTCCGCGCTTGGTGTGGCGCAGTGCTTGGAATCCAGCTGGGATAGAGAGGGCTCATTACAGAGTGAATAAGGAGATTCGCAAGTTTTTGGAGGGTCGTTTGGGCCACTATGTGCCCCATCCGGATATTTCTAGGGAATGTCCCAACCTCTACAGAGGGGATGGGGTGCATCTCTCGGAAAAGGGTAATATGCTACTCTTGAAGGATCTTCAGCAAGGGCTTGTGTTGGCTTTAGGCCTTTCGGTGGGTGCTTAAGTCCTAAGTAGAGACTTGGCCTTAGTTGTGGCAGGTTTTACGGGGTTTATGGCACCATGCGGCCTAGGGAGGACCAGTTAGCCTCCCCCTTTTGGGGAGTTAGGGGTCTGGCAGGATCAACCTTTGGGTGTGGCCCGAGATGTGTGACTGCAGACTGTCCTGGAGACTCGATTGGATGGGTGCCTTTTGCTGAGACTCGCGTCTGGTGTCTGGGCCCTCCGGTGCGAGCCTCCCTGCTGGGCCTGCCTGACGGGAGCTCTCGCCCATTGAAAAAGGCAGGGGAGCAGTCTGTGGAGACCCCTGGCCCTGACCTGGCTGCAGTTGGTTGCTCTTGCCGTTGCTATGTTATTTAATAAAGTAGCCCATATATTTTTCCAATTTTTCCTCTTTATTCCAACTTTGGGGGGGGGCAACGGAGCCTCCGACGGCCCGCCACATCACGCATGGCTGTCGGGGAGACTTTGCCCCCCCCAGACGGGGAGCGGATGATTCAGCGCGCTTTCGGCGCGTCTTGAGGGGGCAGGGCTTCCGCGTTTGTTCGGAAGCCTCCGCTCCGATGTGTCAGTCCTCCTTGGGTGCTTGGCCCTCCCGCCCTGTTTGTTATGCAGGCAATCGCTGGTCGCCTCTTTTGTGGAGGGGCCGGGTAGGAATTTTTTACTCCCCGGCTAATTGGCTGGTGACTGGGGGGTGTTTTTTGCCTACCCTGCATAGCATATCAGTGGATTGAGGAATTGGCTTTGGGTTGGTGCCTTGGTATAGATTGGTCACTTTTTAGGGCAGGTTTTACGGGGTTTATGGCACCATCCGGCCTGGGGAGGACCGGTTAGCCTTCCCCTTTTGGGGAGTTAGGGGTCTGGCAGGATCAACCTTTGGGTGTGGCCTGAGGTGTGTGAATGCAGACTGTCCTGGAGACTCGATTGGATAGGTGCCTTTTGCTGAAACTTGCATCTGGTGTCTGGGCCCTCCGGTGCGAGCCTCCCTGCTGGGCCTGCCTGACGGGAGCTGTGACACACAGCTCCGGCTGGGGGGGCCGGGTCTCTAATTGTGTCTGCCTTTTTATTCTGACTTGGGGGGGCAAAGGCTACAGGTTAGCCTCTCTCACAGACCCCTGGAATGGGATGTTACCATTAGGCCAGGACCATGTAGCTTTGCAATCAGTGTAACACAGGTACGATTGCCAAACTTCCAGGTGATGGCTGGCAATCTCCTGGTACTTCAACTAGTTTCCAAGCAACAGAGATCGGTTCCCCTGGGGGAAACTGTCAGCTTTGGAAGGTGGATATGGCATTAAAACCTGCTGAAGTCCATTCCTTCCCCAAATCCCAGCATCCCCAGACTCTACCCCCAACATCTCTAGAAATTTCCCAACCCAGAGCTGGATCCTCCACCTTGTTATTGCAATACATGGCAATGAAGTAGATTATCTCTGAATGAAATTGTTTTAGATTAATAATTCAGCAGTTGCATCGATCTTGTCTTTTAATAGAGTAAATATTCATGACTGAATATTAATTTAGAAACTGCCAGCACGAACTCATTAAATGCTGCCATCTTAGAACTCCGAGAAAATTCTGAATGGCTTTTCTCATTTCCAGGTTCTTTTGCATTCCCTGTAATGTATTTTTTTTTTAAATGCCATGAATGTGTCCATCAAGAAAAGCATGCCTGAATAAAATGTTGAGAGGCAGGGAGAAGCCACTCCATTATACAAGGCAGTGATCCCTTAAGGGCCTTATTTCCATTTACTGTTGGGAAAGAATGTGTTTTTTCCCCTCCTTTCCTTCACAGAGTGACCTTCTTGGGTCATATTTTATCCTGCTTCACTTTTGGTATTTCAAAAATGAACACATGAGCAATTTAGCAAAAGAGACAACTAACATAGTCTTCCACTTCTGCAAAATGTACAGCGCTAGAGTTCCATACTTAACCACTAAAGCCAGGGACATAGGAAGCACATTGGTCGCTTTTGTTACAGATAGGGAGTCCAACCAAACCTAATCCAAACTTTATATTTTTTCTTTCTGAGCTAGAACAGAAATGTAAAACAAATATAGCACATTATTGGCTGCAAACAGACTGAATCACAACTATGTAAACCATCATCTAGGAGGATTTTGATTTGATTTTGTTTGTCTCTGTTTCTGTGCTCTGTCATTTTAGAGGACTGGGAAGTATCAGTTCTGCTACCCTGGTGTAACATACTTTAACATTACCAATTAAAACACATTACACTTCAACTTTTAAAGTACTGAAATTATCCTCTGTTTCCTAAATACATCATAATACTGAGGGGCTTATGACTGATAACTGTAACAAATGAGATAATTTTGTCATGCTGCCCCATCAAGGGAGAATGATATCGAGATAGTCAGTCAGTTCCTGAACTTCACTTGGCCTGATCCAGAACCAAAGTCAAACAATTTCAGTTACAGCTAAACCAAGCCTTTGAACTCAGAGCGCCACTCAGATCAACAAACAAAAACTGAATGGTTAGAGTCTCTGAATAAATAGATATCGGATTTCAGAACTACCCTCATCTTTGAAGACCGGAGAAAATAGCTATTTTATGCAGTTACTGTGGTTGCGACCCTTTTGACTTTTTAATGTTCATATTTAATTCAGAAGGTCATTGTCTGTAAAATACCACTTCTCCTTCTCACAAATAATTCAGAATGTGACAGACATCCCAGTGTCAAGTTCAATAAAATCTATAGACACACAAGAGAAAAGGTGCACACAGCTGAGTGAAACGCTTTTCAAAATTACATGGGCACCTTTCCAGCCTTTGTGGCCATCCATAGTTCATGTTCTGAACCTAAACAAAAAGTATTGTCCAACAACAGGAGATCATAAAATCCCACTATTTCTTAATCTTTAAAAAGAAAAGAAAGATAAAGACAACTGACGTCATGGGACAAAAGAAGGCAGCCATTTCAGGTGACAAGTTATTATTAGCAGAAAGGTTCTGATCCGTGGGGCACACCGTCTTCTGACAAGTTTTATTGCAAAAGCCTTGGAAAATGTACCAGAGCACCAAATTTCATTGAAGTAAGGGTTGTGCATTCTACTAGACAGTCACAGGACTGAGTGCTAGGAAATCTAACACAGTCATGACATTATTTTAATAGAATTTAGATATTTATACTCTGCTTTCCTTTTATTGGGACCCAAAAGTAGTTTGGGACCCAAAAGACCATTCTCCCATCCTCCATATTATTTTCACATCAACTACCCTGTGACATAGGTTAGGGTGAGATCATGTGATGGACTCAAGGTCACCCAGCAAGCTTCCATGGCAGAGTGGGAACCTGAACCTGTATCTGCCAGACCCAGGTCCAATTCAGAGACTGTTGAATTGCAACTGATAATGAAATTCAAGACAACACATCCTCCAGGACTGAACTGAGACCTAGGTTTCCTGTCTCATTACAAATGCTGATTTCTCAATGCCAGCCTACCTTTGCATATCACACCTACTCCATCTAATCCAATCAGGCCAGGAGGAGGAAGAGGTGGGGGGAGGGGGAGAATTTATACCCTGCCCTTCACTCAGAGTGGCTTACAAGTTTCTTCCCTTCCTCTTCCCAAAACAGACACCCTGTGAGGTAGCTGGGGCTGAGAGAGCTCTCAGAGAACTGCTCTTGAGAAAACAGCTCTGAGAGAACTGTGACTGATTCAAGGTCCCCCAGAAGCTGCATGTGGAGAATCAAACCTGATCTTCCCAGATTAGCACCTGTGCACTTAACCACTACACTACACTACACCAAACTGGCTCTGTTTAAGGTTCTACTAGACTCTTACTCTTTTCTACTGGTATGGGTAGACTAACAAGGCTACCCATCTTGTTCTAGACCCTACTGTGACACTCTCCTTACTACATAACTACACCAGGATTGCTAACAAGCTTGTTCCATTAAAACAAGTAAAATGTATGGAAACGGGCAGTCAAATCTTTTCCTTTTCGTTAATAGCATCACTTGACCCATAACAGTCCATTAACCCTCTATTAAAGAGACATGGTTTTCCCCTCTTCAGGCAGTAAACAACCATCACAAATTTTAAGGGCAGAAAACCACCCATGGAACATTCTGTAAATGGCTGAATAGAGTAAATGTCTATTTTCTCTGTAAGTTTCCTGCAATTAACACATATGCAGCTACATTCTTAACCACCTTTGCTCAGACAACACATTAGTACTTCTTATGTATGCATTGTATTTCTACAAGTTATACAATCTCATTAAATCCATAGTCATCCAATGAAACAGATGGTAAACTAGACGTTCTTCAGACAAAACCAAATAACAGAAAGAAATGAGGTCAAATTTTTATTACGGAATAAACCCCACTCCCCCCCCCCAAAAAAAAGATTTTCATTATGAAGGACTGACAGCACATCCTTTGAATCCATAGCTGCACACATTCTAAATATAAAATTAAGAGCCAAACTAGACGAAATAGTAATTTTTGCTGGTAAATGGCATGTGTGGGGGGGGGGGCAACCTGATCAGGGCCATTGTGTGGGCGACAGAAAATTTACTCTACCCCTGCCTTCCACAAGTGATATTTTCCTGATCTTATACAACTTTCTGGAATATCTGTTTGCCCTGTTCAGGAGATGGGGAACCTTTTACACCCCCAGTATATCAATTGTATGATATAACCAACAAAGCAGGTTGTTTGAAGAGGAAGGGGAGAATGGAAACATTTTAAATTGGAAAAATGGCACAGGGCAAAATCACTAACCTCCCATCCGAACCTGAATTTGGGAACTGTTACTTTTTACTATTAAAATATTTACAAGATCCAATCATAGATCTGCTAGCATCTTGTCTAGTTCGGCTCATTGTTTCAGACTGTGGAATGGGGATGCTAGGGGGTGTATACTGTCACTACGTCATGATGAAAAGAATCTTTTCTGGCTTCAGTTAGAAACCATTCATGCATGAACATTTGACACTATACCCTTTAAGAGTTCCATCTTAATCTTCAATAAAATCACTGAATGCTAGGCTCGTGAGATCTAGTTTCCTTTTTGCAGACTGATTATGAAAACACTAGATCAGGGGTGCCCAACGGTAGCTCTCCAGATGTTTTTTGCCTACAACTCTCATCAGCCCCAGCCAGCATGGCCAATGGCTGGGGTTGATGGGAGTTGTAGGCAAAAAACATCTGGAGAGCTACCGTTGGCCACCCCTGCACTAGATCTACTCAAGTATGATAAGATCAAGTAAAGCAATTTTTAGCTGAATGTTGGCAGATTTTAATCACTCACTTTATCTTTTTAAAAAATGGCTTAGAGGATAGAGAATAAAATTGAATGAAAAAGAAAATATTAAAAATAGCCCTTTCCTTCTGTGGTTGCTTTTGTTTATATTCTCACCTTCTTTGACATGTAACATACATTGAGATTTGGTAATATGTAAATTTGGATTTCCCCCACATTCATGTGTGAGAGACATTCCAGTGTCATTGGGTGCAAATCTGTAAGAAGAGAAAGAGTCTTTGCCGATCAGTAATCTGAATGCCAGGGAGAAAAGTTAAAGAAATAAAGCCCTTATTCAGAAACTTGCTTTGCTAGATGATCATTTTAATAAGGTAGTATGAGGTTAATGTGTCAAAGCTCCACAGCTCATAGCCATACCAAAGTACTATCAAGTCACAACTGACTTACTATGACACCATGGTAAGTGAGAAGCAGAGATGGTTTGCCATGACTTTCCTCTACAAAGTTTTCCTTGGTGGTCCCCCTTCCAAATACCAGCCCTGCTTAGCTTCTGATATCTGATAAGATTGAGCTATACACCGTGCCATCTTCCCTCCCACCCATAGTCATAAGTGTTGCTTCTGCTTTTTGGAAGATCAGATGACATCACCAAGGAAGTCAGATTTAGCCAAGGAGCTGCCAATCATTAACCCTCCCCACCCCAGCAAGAAAGTGTCCTCAGACTACATTTATTTTTGAGCAGTGGTAGATTGGCACTTCAATATTCCTGATGAGTTGCTCCACTAGAAGGCCACTGGCAGCCAAGAGGAAGGTGAGCTGAATCTCAGCAATGCAAATGGTGCCAGGGAGGCTGCTTGGCTCAGCCCTGGCCATGGGGGGTGACAACAGAGACTTAAACCTAGGCAGAAGCAACAGCAGGGAAGGAGACAATGGGCAAAGGTATGCCCATCTTTATCACCACTGTTTGGGATCTAAGTCTAGCAGCACTATGGGGTCACCAGCACTGCTTTGGCTACTTCAGTCAACTATCTACCAGACTGTTCTAATGTCCCAATTTATCCTCTTTTTTGAGCATAATTTTCCAAAGTACGGCTGATCCATGGAATCAGTGGAAGTTAGGTACAAGCAGTAATTGATGGGCTAGTATTCACATGATGGTAGAATATGATGTACCGGTACATCACATGTGTTCTCATGTAAGTGAGAATCAGTGCACAGTTACAACATAGTGATTTCTAAAAATTTTTTACTAAAGTTATGTGGGAGAAAAAGCAAGGATTTTGTGTAAGGGCTGTCTGCTGGCCTGCTTGGACTAGGCAGAAGGAAATATGAGGAGATTTGGCCATAGTGTGAAGAGGGAAAGGTCATGGGACAAGATGAGAGAAAAAGCATGCCAAAGAATAACTGCTAATCTGGGCAAACTCAGGTCAGCAAGCCTAATGAAATTATTGATGGATCCTAGGGGAGTCAGCTAGAAATGCCTGAGAAATGCTAGCTATTACAATTGAGTACTCAAGTGAATCTGATGTTACCAATGATTGGAGAAGAGCAAACATCCTGCTAATTATAAGAAAAAGAAAACACGCACAGTGAGACAAAATCAGGGCACTAGAAATCATTCAAAATCTTGAACAAAGCATGAATAATATAAACTGGGAAGGACAGCAAATATTTCAGATGTTGGCTAAAAAGTTCAACAATGATCTCAAACTAAAAAAAATGTTCAGATAACAACCACGTAAATGGAGAACTGTATCTGCAAATGGTAAAGCAAAGCACCACAAGCTGTGATGACAGAAAAGTAGCTGTTTCACCCCTCTCTGTTGTGATGCGAATGCTATTCTAGGCTCCAATTATAAGGCCATTCCAAGAGTATGTAAGCAGAAGTTTCACCTAGGACTGTATTTGTCACTTTGGATGTCATCCAAATCAGTTCAAAACCCTGCAGATTCAGTCTTGGATCTAAAGCTGCTCATGAGGCAGGTAGTCGATGTGCACTGCAAAGCCAAAATGAGAGTTCAGCACAATTTTTGCTTTCAAGTAGAATCAGAAATGATGCCTCTTCTGAGCAGGTTTTTTTTAAACAACAACAGTTATGGTATGTACTAGAAAGCAGAGAAATATGTGTGCAAATGAGTAAATCAATCCCATATTTACTGAAAGTCAAGTGGCAAATTACATCTTAGCTTCTTAGATAGAGGGGATGGATCCCAGGAGCATCCTTTGGCATGGTTTTCAGGTAGCAATCCTGTTATGGTGCTATCTCTTCTGTTATGCTATCTATTTCTTATGTTATGTGATCTCTTATGCGTCCTGTGAGAACCATCATGCCACCATAGAGAGGCGGAATGGCAGCATGGATAAGTAATTGAGGGAAAAGTTACTGACAGTGGAAGCTAGCCATGGAAAGGGAGAAAGAAAAAGCTGGGAAGTAAAAATTTACCAAGAGCAATATGCATGGTGTTCACTTAATTCTTGATTTCTTCTGGGTGAACTGCTGATCATGGTGTCTTGAGTTCTGTCATGTAAAGAACAGGCCAATTCACCAGTTTTTCTTCCAAGAAGCTAGCCCCACTTCTCAAATTACTCTCAACCACTGTGGGGCCTCCAAAAATCCTATAGCTACATGCTGGTATTACCTTATTTCACCCTTAACTTTCCCTGTACATTAATTTCTGCATCTCCACTGCTTGTCCAGTAATTCTGCTTGGATGCCACAGCTGCATCAACCTCAATGTACCCAAGATTGAATTGTTTGTATTTTTTACCATATCCTCCTCTCCTTGTACATACACACATATGTGTTGTTAAGTTGCAGCCAACTTATGGCAACCCCAGCAAGGGGCTTTCAAAGCAAGTGAGAAGTGGTTTGCCATTACCTCTCTTTGCAGGGTGGTCTTCCATCCAACTACCAACCTTGCTTAGCTTTCAAGATTTGACAAGATCAAGCCATACCATGCTGCCTTCCCCTCCTCCTCCTCTCCTTGTATGCTCTCTATAACCATTGACAAAGATCCACCCTCTAGAACAGGAACAAAGTCTCCTCTTTAACTATTTTCATTATTTTGCCTCCATATTCAATCTGCTTCCAAAACATGTTTTTTCTCCCTTTACAGAATTCCAAAAATAGTGCTCTTTTCTGACTACCCCTTCTACAAAATCATCTGATTTTCATTTTGACCATCTCTTTGCTTGTCTATACCTTTTCTCTCACTACCTTTAAATCTTCCCTCACCTCCCCCCCCCCGCCCCGTCCCTTTCCATGAAACCTTTGGGACAACTCCTTAGCTCTTTCCCCTTATTGAAATTAACACTAGGCATGTGGAACTGAAATGAACACACATTTCTTCCCCTCTTCCATGGCAGAGAGGGGCCCCACTTCCATGTCTCTCCATTCAAGTTGCTGCCTATTGTCAAACTGTAAGCTCACCAGGGTTTTGTTTTTTAAGCACTGTGCATATTGATGAGGCATGATGATAATGGATCATGTGAAGTAAATTTGCATATTATAAATGTAGAATTTATAATATGGTTCTCTAGTGTTTGCACACACACACACACATCTCATTTAGATTGTAACTTGGTTGTCATTCTTTATCATAATTTATACATTCTGTACCCTAACTTGGATGGCCCATGTTAGCCTGATCTTGTCTGATAGCAGAAGCTAAGCAGGGTCAACTCTGGTTAGTACTTGGATGGGAGGAGTCCAGGGTTGCTATGCAGAAGGAGGCAATGGCAAACCACCTCTGTATCTTTTGCCTAGCAAACCCTACTGGGTTGCAATAAGTTGGCTGCAACTTGATGGCACTTCCCACTACATGCCATTCTGAAGAATGCTATGATTTTATTTACTTATTTAGATATTTACATCCCACTCTTCTCACCAGTAGGGAAGCAAAGCAGCTTATAACATTGTTTTCCCCTCCTCCATTTTATCCCTCAACAACCATCTTGTGACTGTCCCAAGGTCACCCTGTGAACTGCCATGGCGGAGTGGGGACTCAAACCCGGGCCTCCTAGATCCTAGTATAGGACTGTAACCACTATACCACATTGGTTATTACTCCTGTTTGCAAGATGGAAACCAAAGACTGACAGATGCCAAGGCCATATAAGAAGTCCCTCCGATCCAAGGCCAACTGTCCATCACCCCAAACAAGTCAGAAGTGGCATTAACAGATAGTTATAGTTATTTCCTTCTGCTCCCTTCCCAGGCACCTAGGTGCTCAAATGATTTAGCTATGTGCATAAGGTATAAATCATTAATAATCACTCAAAAAAAAAATCAGATGCCATTGCAAACTGCCTCCCAAAGGAACAATTACACATTGGCACTACCAAGTTGTAACAGGGAGCACTGCTGCTCTTCTGGCAAGAAACAAATATTTGGGTCATTTTTATCATTGTAAGAGCATTCTTAGCAGATGTAACAGTCATAGGTAATGCAAATTCCTTTTGTGACAGCAAGGGCTTATTAAAACAGTAATCCCCATACATTTAGGACACAGTCCAGCTAATTCCACTGTTTTCAATGGGAGAGTTAAGTATGTACTTAAAATCTCTTCCATTAAAATCAATTGGATTTAAAGGCGTTGACTCTAGCTGTATCTTATCTGTCCTTTGGGACTTACTAGAATTACAACAGGATGAAAATGAAGGTATCACAAATTATCTCTTGGACTGTATTGTCAGCTGACGTGATATCCTGATCACTCCAAGTTTTGTTGTTGTTTTTAAAAATCACTCTACCATTAGCTACTCACTACTGTACTTCCGTACCAGCTACTTCTTTCATGAATGGGGCACTTTCAAATTACAAGTGACCAATGGGACTTAAAAGCTACTATACCAGTCAACAGCTCCTTGTAATGTGTCTGATAAGTTGGGTAATCTAATGGTTAAATTCTGCACCCCCCCAAAAAAAAAAAAATTCCAAGACAATCATGCACTTAGAAAACTGGGTTGATCCAGAGAAGATTCTCATCTAACCTTATTCCACACACACAAATATTGGATATGAAGGGAGCAGTTTTCTTGTTAACATATGACAGTATTCAAGCATGTGACTCTTCCATCTGCAACCTAAAGTGGTGTGGTCCACCACACAGACTCATCATACTGCGCTGATGACCATGCATTTTGCATCTCACTGCACATTACACAGATATTCTCAAATGGCACCATTAATTTAATTACGTTTATATACAACACTTCTTCCACCACAGAACTTAAGGAGCCATAAATTGAGTCCCCAGGAGTCCTTTTGTGACATTCAAGCGCTGACCAGAATCATGTCTGCTTAGCTTCAGCAAGGTGGCTGGATCGCAGGCCTTTGTACCATAGCCATATTCATCTAAGGTTGGATGCAGCCAGCTTTTTGCTTACTCTTCCCCAATTATTATAGCCCTTGTTCCATGTGGCTTTTGTCCATGCCATGTCCCATGATCCCTGGCATAGCCAGTATGGGTGTGTCCCCTCCTTCCTTTTACATCAGTGCAAAGGTTGGTTAGATCCAACCAATCTTGCAAAGCAGATGATGTGAGACAACAATGTAGATTGATTATTCAAAAACTGTAAGGTAATAGATCACTGAGGTGTGCAACTCCAATGCTGTGAACTGATAAATGGATGGGGGAAGGAAGGAAGAACAGGACAGGACAGAAATTGGGCTGCCATGTTAGAAATTCCATATTGGCTACATACACATTGTGGTGCAATGGGTACATGCTGGACTAGAATTGAGAAGACACAAGTTTGAATCCCCACCTCAGCCATGAACTTCACCTTAGTCTCTCTCTCTCTCTCCTACACACACACTCACACATATACAGCCAAATCTACTTCACAGGGTTGTTGTGAGTCTAAAATATAGGAGAGGGGAATCATGTACCCTACTCCAAGCTCCTTGGAGAGGGAGACAAAAATATGACAGGCAAGATTCAATCTCAAAGGCAATGTCAGTGATCATTCAACGAGCAATGTGCTGTAATATTATGCAAAAGATAACCTTGCCTACTTTCTCACTGACAATGGAAATGTCTGCATTACACTGTGCACAAGTTGCACCTTATAATAGAGGGCAAGACAACAACTGTTTACCACAAATGACAACAGCCACACACTTAATCCTATTCACATCTCAATGCCAGGAGAAAAAAAATTGAACTAGACCCTCTTGAACATGCACTTAAAACTGTCTCTGATACAGCTACAAGTTCATCTGTTGTTATAAAATTCTGTAAACTAGTAAACGAATGTGTGAGGTTGCAAATGAAAAAAGAGACAGCTAGCAAGCGTTGCCTTTTACAGAAGGCTAAATTAAAAAGAGGAAGGGAATGCAGGTTTCTTTTGTTTAGTTTTATGGATCAGACAATAACTGGTCTGAGTGAAAGTATCTGCAATTGAGTGAAAGCATCTGTGACGTCAGTTGTGGTTTTGCCTGAATAAGGGCTGACGACTGCAGCATTTGGTCTGTGGTTCTCTGAGGGTTGCCCCCTTTGTGCGCTTCCACTGAAGAGCTGGCAACAGTTTACTACTAGATTACCAGCCGCGCTGTATTGTGTGCCTGACGTAATTCGACTCCAAATCCAAACGCTTCTTTGCGATGTCATGCCAGAAGCATGACACTTGTATACAGAAAGGATCAGCCACTTACCTTGATGTCCTATTTTTTTTCTACTTTTAGTGACGCTACTGTAGCCGTTGTGACTACTTTATTATCCATCCAGGGGTTTAATAGGGAGACCCACACTAAAAAAGCTAGCAGTTTAAAATACAGATATTTTTGCAGTGACTACACAAGTGGAGTGTGCAAAAAAAAAAAAAGAAAGACCAGAAAAACTTAGAACAAATCATATAGCTTAATGCCACTGAAAGGTTTCTCTCAGTGTACCTCTGGAGCATGCATCTTTAAAAGAATGCCTTAGGTAAATGTGACAGAAGCGTAGAACATTTAGGAACAAATTAAGATGCGCATAAGTAACAGAGAAGTTGCCCTGCCTGACCAGAAGTCCTGAAAAGTCTCATTTTAAAAGGAGAACAACAATATAAACATTTTGTCAACAGCTTAAGTAAATTAAAGAATAATTTTCTTGTTGCTTCCAGTCCAGACCCCTTACATGAAAAAGAATAAAAATACATTGATTTTCTCCACTCCACCCCTTTGCAGTTTTTAAAGGAAAATTTGTGAAACTAATTTTTTCTATTGATCTACCACGGCCTAATTTCTCTCACCGTTTGTAACATCTGTCATCATTTAGTCTGTTAAATGCAGGGAAAAAGTGAGAGCAAGATCTTTTTAAAAGTCATTGGACGCTACTACCAGTTTCCTTCCTACAAAATGACAAGCTTGAAAGTCCTTTATGTGGTATCAAATATTAGCTCAAGAAAGCTAGATAGTAATCTGCTTCCCCACCTCCAGGAATAATAGGTACAAAAAGAAGAAAGATGACCCTCCGGCTAACCCCTGCAACTCGCAATCTTTGTGAACAGCATGCAATATTTATTAACATGCAGTAAAAAAAAAAAAATCAAAGCCTTTGGGGAACAAGCAGTTCTGGGCGAGAGGAAACATATTACCCAGTCGTGTCTGCAGTCCTTAAGGAGCTGGTAGATCGAGATCTTGGCTTCATAATAATACTCATCTTGCAAGTACAATCCCAAGTGTTTTTAGCAGGGAAACTTCAGTTGTCTTTACAGAGCTCCCACACCACACATATTCCATTTGGGAAAGAGGCTTGTTTTAAAGATCCAAGCTTTCTCTGCAGCATACTCCTGGCCATGACCCGGCTCTGCCAGACAAATCCTAAAGCCACTGGAACTCTTTCTGCTCCCTCCTTGCTGCCTCCACGCCAGCACTGTTTGGAAGTGACAGTGCTGTTCTCTTCTGCCTCTTGCATTGCCAGGGGGAGGAACCCTGTTTTGAATCTATTCTTCATCTAGGTCACATGGGAACCAAGGCAGCTGAAAGAGCCTCTTGATCATTTTTGCTCTCGCAATCCTATAATAACAGGTTTAAAGGTCAGCCACATTCTAAAATAGTTGATGGGGGTAGTAAAAAGGGAAATGAGAAGGTAAGGCAATGGAGCACCACTTGGTACCCAGGGAAGCTTCACTTTCAGATGCATGAAAGTAAATGTGCCCGTTTGATTCAAAGCAAACCTGAAAATGCAACTCTGCACTCCCTTTCTAAATAACTCCCCCCACCATGCATCATCACTGCCAAAAGAAGAACAAGAACCAGATCTCTATAATACCTTTTATTATGACCAACCAAACTGACAACAAAAGATTGTGCAAACTTTTGAGCTCACCAGAACTCTTCATCAGGCCGAATGTTACAAAATTTTAAAAGACAGTGGGGGGAGGGGTAAGAAGCGCATTTTCCAGGCCACAATGCTGTAGTTTGGGTTCTGCATGGACCACTATGGCTGTTCACAACTTTTTCTACTTAAAGGAAGAATAGCCATTCAGTTCCACAAAGCCCAACATTGGTACAGGGTTAAGCGACCCTGTCTTAAACACTTTGACACCACAGGGGAGTTTCAGTACAGGAAGATATGCAAGTATTTCATTTATTTAGTTAGTGCATTTTGATCCTGCCCTTACTCCAAGGAGCTCAGGACAGGGTACTTTGTTCTCAACTCCTCCAGTTTTTATCCTCACGACAACTCTGTGAGGTAGGTGACTGACCCAATGTAACTCAGTGAGCTTCACTGCAGAACAAGGATTTGAACAGGGGCCTTTCAGATTGCAGTCCAGCACTAACAACTACATCTCAGCTCTCTCTTGCTCCCTCGCTCTGTCACACACAAACACACACACACGAGACTCACTTTTTAAAATTGTTTATTTAAATTCATTCAATAAGCATAACATTACTATAACCAATCAATACAGAGTAAAAGAATTACAACTGTTAAACAAAGCATAATTAACAACTGTACTGTCTAGGGGTCATATACTTATAAATGCATATAGATAGTGATTAATATAAGTATTAAATCTTTCCTTTCTAATCAATAAAACATTTTTTTCAGGTACTTTACAATATTCTTTATTAGAGTTTTCAATATATTCGAAAAAAGAAAACCAACACTCTATAAAAGTGTTTTTGCATAGTGGAACTTCTTCTTGGATGATCTGAGAAGCTAATTTATCAATCACTAGTACATCCCAAATTTTCAGG
The DNA here is from genome assembly GCF_032191835.1 of Heteronotia binoei. NCBI lineage: Eukaryota > Metazoa > Chordata > Lepidosauria > Squamata > Gekkonidae > Heteronotia > Heteronotia binoei. Next base: position 145,448,073 of record NC_083226.1, on the reverse strand, counting down.
CGCCATTGTCACTGAGTAGGTTTAGAAGGGCTTTTACATTTTGAAGCTATCAATAATTTGGCAGCCATTATGAGTAAACAGGCCAGATCCCTTTTTTCCTGAGCAAATTTAAAATTGGAACAGTCATTTAGTAGAACAAACTCTGGGTTTTTTGGAATAGTAACTTTAAGTATATCATCAATAACCGATAACACATTGCCCCAAAACCATTGGATTATGAGGCAACTCTACCAGCAGTGGTAAAAAGAAGCAATTTGCTTACATTCCTTCCAACAAAGAGGATCTGATTTGTGTTTAGAAAGGAATAGTCTAAGAGGTGTAAGGTACCATCTAGCCCATAACAAGAGACTCACTTAATGTTTCACATACAGAGTTAACAGATTATATAGTATAGATAAGCTTTGCATGACCTGCTGCACAAGCTTGGGGTGCCAGGCAACAGCTGGCAACCCCCACAAGAAATTGGGCAGTGGGGCCAGGTATGCCAGCATCATTTCCAGTAACAACCAGAAGTGAAAGCACCAGACGTTCTAGAATTTACAAAAATTTCTATGGCTTTGCATAGATTTTTTTTTTTTGTAAATTCTCCCCATGCCACAGCTATTGTTTTATTGAAAGTGACATCAGCATCCCCATGCCACAGCTATTGTTTTATTGAAAGTGACATCAGCACACCAGTGTGTGCTCCATTACCCCCATTTTTTCCAGCACAGGGATGCTGGGAGGTCTCTTGCTACAACAGGAGGCCTGGCATCCCTACACACAGTTCTTTGTGTGTTTATTTGGATGTGGGACCTACTGAGTTCAGTTTAACTTGCTTCCTGTTACTTATGCTTAGGGCTGCAGTCCAAGACCTGTTTCATACATGGAAGGAGCTATATACACACTGAGATATTCAAGGAGGCCAAAGCCCATGTCCCTTTTGAACAGCCTATCAATCTAACCAGCAATTTATCATTTTTACAGAACTCCATGCCTAATGATAACTCTTTTGAAATTGTTGGATTTCAACCGGCATGCCCGGTTTGTAAAAAGCCTTAAGTAAAAACTAAAGAGGAGGGGCCATATCTATGTAAATACAAGAGAGAGATTTTAAAATGCATTTTTGTGAATCTGTTTTGGAGTTCCCTTAGAAATTAAAACAACATTAACAAGTGATGACATGCAGAAGATCCGTTCTCCTTGACACAATGGCTCAAAACCAGCAGGTGACGTAGGGCAAAGAATTAAGTAACCATTTGGGAACCGACAGTTTTGAGATTCAAACCCAACGGTATGTTTTCTACTATATGTTAACATCTGAAACAAAACTTCAACTATGAGGCTTTCATCCATACCTGGATGGATGCCTTTTAATCTCTGAGGGCATCACGCATAAGTTGCTTATTGTTATTTTAAGATCTAGCAAACATGCACTGTGGTTTGTACATACTATTCTTTGACAGGAATGATCCTGTCTGCCCTGCAGGCTTATGCCAATCATGTGTATGCAAATTGTTCCATAACAGCAGAAAGAATTTTAATGAGGCATCGTGCAATTTACTCTCTTGTGCTCTCAAGCCTTTATTATTTTCTCCAGTACCATTTAGCGGCAGACACTTCAGGATTTTGAAAGGGATCCTGCCTTCTTAGCTGAAAGAGTCACCAATATAGCAAGACCAATAATAGTATAATGAACATGGGAGTATCCAACAGGTCCCGTTAATAGCTAGATTTAAGGACATGACCCTTAGAAGATATTTTAACTGAACTGCAGCTTTAGGAGGATGCAAATTTGACTGGATTAGCATAATCAATTTATTTATGCTTACCTCATTTATACCTCACTTCCCCCTCCCCCCAATAGGGGCTCAAAGTGTCTTACTATGTTCTCCCCTTCTCTATTTTATCCTCACACCTAACCTGTGAGGTTGGTTAGGCTGAGAGTACGTGACTGTCCAAAAGTCATCCAGTGAGCTTTCATAGCAGAGTGGGAATTTGAACCCAGGACTCCAAGATCTTAGTCCAGAATTCTAAACCCTAAGCTAACTCTAACCCCTAAACCATGCTAATGCTTCCCCCATAAAAGATTATGGCCCATTAGAAATTGGCTGGCCATTCCACTGGCTCTCAGTAGTGAGGAGCGCCTTGACTGATATAACACTTTATGAAGACTGCACTAGAAATATCTTAGTCTCAATTAATAATAATGCTTAACATTTAAGTAGTGTGTATTTTCAACCTTTCATGTTAATTATACAAATAATCTTTTTTGACACCCTTACAAAGTTGGTTAACATTGCCTCCTAGTATAGAGGTTAAGGTTGAATTAATAAAACTAAGGTTTTTATGGGGCCCCTCTACCATACCTCCATTCTCCCCCCAAAATCTTATCCACACCCTTCATTGCAGCTTTCTTCTTCCTTCCCAACTGCAGAGATGCTTAAGAGAGAGAGGCTTGGGTCTTCTTCCACTCCTTTGAACTCCATCAGTGTTGGAGGGTCCAGGAGTTTTAAGGAAGTATCACGGCAATCATAGAAAGGTCATTTAGGAGGGAGATTGCAGGGCACAATTTTCTTACAGTCTGTTTCATCCATTGTCTCTAGGAGATCCTCCCACTGAGAAATTAAGAGACCTCCAATGAATTGGTGTGAGACCTCTACCAGGCTGTGGGTATTGGCAGGTGCTTAAACATGCTGCTCACTAGTTCTGGCCCCAGTAGCATACATAAGGTCACCGCAGCAGTGGTAAGACATGAACCAGAGCATCCCTTAGTTCCTAGGTCATGTCCTTGGGACCCTGCTACAATAGCTCTAGCTTTGCATTTCTAAAGAACCATGTGGATGCGTCTTCTCTTGGTACAGGATCAGGACCTCACAACATCACTGCCTGTAAACATGTGTGAGATCTCAGAGAAGGAAACATCTGAGTCCTTTCAAGGAGGGAGAATGAAGACAGAGAGGGAGAGAGAAATCCTATCTAGACCTAAAGTGCAATTTTGGAACATTTGTGTTTGTGTTGAAAAAAAATAAATTTAAACAATTTACCCAAAGAATTTAGAAAGCTGCCATGTTCATTATGGATAATGAACTGCTTTCAGTTATTTACAGTGATGCCAGTGCTGACCTTTTACAGCACAGACACAATTTTTCAAGGTCTGTTCCCCACCCCCTTCCCTCCTTCAGTGCTTTGCAGCATCTTCCACTGAAGCTGGTGAAAGCTATTTTTAAACAATTTAAAAACAGTCCCAAAGAGTAAGACAGTTCTTTGGACACTTACTTGAAAAACCTGGTTTGTTTCAGAAAACTTTCCAAAATCCATAGTGTCTAAAATAAACATGGAAAATGACAGAATAGTGTGCATTAAAAATAGGGTTTGCCATAGAAGAAACAGATCAGTTTTCTTGGTGGTGTTACAATCCCTGTGTTGACACTGTGCAGTAATCATTGCTATAAGGAGGCCTGGAGCCTGAGAGACAAATCGCTATTTCCAACGAAGACTCTGATATTTTTTCCTTCTCAAGGTCATGGAACGTGTTAGTAACTGTTTGTTCCATATGGTAACCTAGCATACACAATTTCATTTTAGCAGCTATTTGGGAGGGGGGCACACAGGTAGCCTTTTTATTAAAAAGCCTGAGGGATCAGGAAAAAAGCAAATTCTTAATTTTCAGATGATTTGCAATAGTCTAACGGTCCCTCCTTTAATAAATTATTGCTTAGAAAAATCTGGGGCACTGAAATTACTTTTTAATATGCAGACACCAGTTGAAGCATACGGCTGCAAGGCTTAGTCACTGAATTGGTCTGATTAATCAATCAAGATATTAGATGGGTTAAATGGTGTAATTACTGTTGAAAATACAGGTGCCTTTAAAAATCTCAAATGGCAGGCACTGTCATAGCAGGAAAGCATTTCTCTTTCTCTTGCATAAAGGGATGTCTCTTCTGTCCCCACTGCCCACTGTGTAATAATGAAAATACTCATGATAACCAGCCCTTTAAAAAACAGAGGGAAAGCCATACATTCCCACATTTATCGAGTAGATAAAAGCTGAACAAATTTATGGGCAGGGCCTCCCAGAATATAACAATTGGTACATTGATGTCCCTGATATTGGTGGACCCATTAGTGCAGCAGTGACCATGATTCAGGATGTTCTCAGCTGCTACTAAACGGCTACCAAGGGCCGACACTTGTCACTGAGGACAGTGGAAATACATCCATAGCTACCAAAGACAAGTTAACTTCCTTTGCAGAAAGTAGCAGAATGGTTTCACATGTGCAGAAATAGCTTCATAACCCTAAAGTTTGTACTGAAGCTGTGGAACTGCATGTTTGAATGCTTTCCCATGTCTACTTAAAAAAAAATCTGTACAAAGATCATACTTGTTGCTTTCTGGCTCTGAATCACTTTTGACCTTGTTGTTCAGAAGTCACAACAATCAGCAAAGAAGATTAACTGTTTTGTGTTATTATTCTGTCAACCATGAAGGGCTTTCAAAAAATGTTCCTCTAATTAGAAGAGTAATTTGAGTAAAGACACAGTTGTTTTGGATTTTGTAAAAAAAAAAATCATTATTTTAAAAAGTTCCCATATACAGAAAAACATACTATACACTATCCACTGGGAAGAGATCATGCTATTTCATTTCTAGGGAAATGAACGAAGTTTGCATACTGTCCACCATGAGTATTGGCAACACTGCACTCTAATGGTTCTATTCTTAGGATAGATATGTGTGTGGGGTGTGTGTGTGTGTGTTGCAGCTCAGTCCCTCAGCTTTTATCCCAAGGTGTCCCTTGGGGTACCATCTCATCTCCTAGGATGCTTAATATCTGTATGAAATACTGTACAAGAATTTAAAGCATCCTCCCTGTGTAAATGATACTCAACTCTATTTCCTTCTGATTTAGTTGAAGTGATTGATATTCTAAACAGATACTTGGAAGAAGAGGAGGGCTGAGTAACTGAAATGAAACCCAGGCAAGACTGAACTGCTTTTGAGTCAGGGATTGCAGTGTCATCTTTTCTAAGATGAGGTTACTTTCTCCCTTTAAAAGCAGGTTTGCAGTCTGAGAGGTGTTGTTAGACTGATGCCTGAGGATGAATGTTCAGGTTTCTTCTTCACAAGGCTAATAATATTATACCATTTCTCAAAAGGTAATTACAAGACCAAACACACTAAGACTGAAAGGCCATTTTCATCTATGGCTAGGGATGGGCCTGAACCAAGAACTTTTAGGCACCAAATGAACAAGTTTGGTTCATGATGCAGTAGAACGCCCCCCCCCCCCAACCCGGCAAGCTAGAGACACAAAACACATAGGGGGATCTCTTCTACCTGTCCTCCAAGTTTGGTGAGGATTGGCTTTATGGGGTCCAAAGTATGGTCCCCCAAAGAAGATGCCCCCAGGAAAGTGCTTTCTGGGGAAATAACAGGTACAGGGTCAGGAGGTTCAGGAGTATATAGAACTGACCCTGCACAAGGTAGAGGCATCAAACTCACATGGGACCTCCCCTTGATGCTCTTCTACATATCTTCCAAATTTATGTAATAATAATAATAAGTTTTTATTTATAGCCCACCCTCCCCGCCAAAGCAGGCTCAGGGAGGCTTACAAAGCAGTTTAGACTTGAGGGTCCAAGTTATGGCCCCCAAAGATGATGCCCCCAAAGATGATGCCCCCAAGAAAGTGCTTTTGGGGGAAATGTCAGGTGCTGATTTAGAAGTGTATAGAATGGACCTCCTGCAAGCCACAAACACTTAACTCACAGAGAACATCACCCTGTTCTTTGAATTTTGGTAAACATTTTGGAAATGGATCCATTCATGAACCACCACAAACCACTTGAAAGCTCCTGAAGGTTTACCTGACACAAACCTAAGTTCACAAACTATGAACTGGTCAAAATTTGTCATGAATTTTAGTTTGTGAGCCAGCTTATGCCCATTGCTATCAATGGCTCACTGTACCCAGTCAGCCAGCCCCCACCCCACCCCCCAGCAGATTTATGTAGTCAGTAGAGCACAATAAACCAGTTGGCTAGCTACAGTACTTCTAGGAAACACAAGATCACCAAAACAATCCTAAACAGATTAACATCCTTCAACGTTTGTTGTGCACAGATATCCATATTTTGACCACATCCGATCTCAGTTACTGCAACTCACTGCATGTGGTGTTGCCACCTTGAGAACTAAGTTATGAGGCAGCACATAAATTATATTAAATAAATAGCAGTCTTTGCCAGCTCAAGATCCCACTGGACTGTATCCATCAAAGAGAAATAGATGTAATCTTTTATCCTTACCCTTTTTAGACCATGGTAGCATTGGGTAGATAGAAACTAAAATACAATGTAATATGCTTACAGCACTATGAATGGACTGCAAGATGTATTTAAAAAAGGAACACCAGTTATATACTGAGAGATCTTAACTAAAAGATGTGCAAACTTTCACAGACTTGCACAAGATCAATTTCACTGCAATTCAGTGATTATAAAGTTGAAACTGCACCTGGGACACTGAGATGCTAGTCACTACTGGGAGACTGTTTATCAGTTCTCCATCTTTAGAAGACTAATAATATAGTGTCATTTCTCAGAAGGTGATAAGAACAAACACAATAAAAGACCATGAAAGGCTGTCAGTTAGAAGCGCTATGTAATGGATAAGTAGCTGACATTTAGTAGGATTGTCACTTGATTACAGAATTTTTTGGCAATTAACTGTACTTGTTTGAGTCAATTAATTGATTAAATCTCTGTATATTTGCATATGGCTAAAATAATCATTCTGGGGGAGAAATCCTCTCTTTGTTTTTTAGATAATGCTTGCATATGACACATCAAAGGCTTCTTGCCACATAAATGGCAAAACACTAAACAACATGTAAGATTTAAAACACAGCAGATGTTCCCTCAACACACACAAGTAAAGGATAAGTATCTACTGACTACTTAAATCTGCTGGGTGTGGGGGGCTGGCTGACGGGGTACAGTGCCTCAGTGGAACAGGCTTCCTTGGGAGGTGGTGGGCTCTCCTTCTTTGGAGGTTTTTAAACAGAGGCTAGATGGCCATCTGACAGCAATGATGATTCTGTGAATTTAGGCATGAGCAAAATTTTTACTTTGTGAGCTCCTGGCAACTTGGCTGCCGCATAAATTAGTTTGCTCTGGGGCCATCCTTCTTGAGCTAAGACAAAAGTGTGTGAGCCAGAAGCTAAAAAACTGTGAGCTAGCTCACACTAACTCAGCTTAGAGGGAACAATGGTTGCATCAGTGCTAAATTGTTGGGATTTTTTTGTTGCCATCTTCTGGTCATGGAGTAGAGGTAGTTGGGGGGCGTGGGGGAGGTATTTGTGAATTTTGTGCATTGTGGATTAGATGACCTTGGAGGTCCCTTCCAACGCTATGATTCTACAAGAGGTAGTCAATGCTTCCTTGGTAGAGGAGGTGGTCACCCTAGCCTTGAAACAGGCTGTGATGTACTGACTTCTAAAGAAGCCTACCTTGGACCCAATATATCTCAATAAATATTGACCAATCTCAAATGGACTATTCTTGAGCAAGGCAATTGTGGTGGAGGCTAGACAACTTCAGACTTTCTCAGATGAAACAGATTGTTTAGATTCTTTCCAATCTGGTTTCAGGCCTGGTTAGGGAACTGAAATAGCTTTTGTTGCCCTAGGGAATGACATACACGAGAAGATGAGCAGAGGGAGTGCCATTCTGTTGATTCTCCTAGACTTCTTAGTGGCTCGATACCATCTATCATGATAGCCTTCTGGAACACTTTTCCTGTGTGAAACTGGGAGACACTGTTTTGTGGTGGTTCTGGTCCCACTTGGAGAATGGATTTCAGAAGGTGGTACTAGGGAAGTGCTGCTCAGCCCCATAGTCTTTGGCCTGTGAGGTCCCACAAGGCTCCATCCTGTATTCTATGCTCTTTAACATCTATATGAAACTGCTGGGTGAGGTCGTCCAGAATTTTGGGCTGGGTTGTCACCAATAAATAGATGACACTCAGCTCTGTCTCATGCTTCCAGAAGATCCCAGGGGAGCTGATGAAACTGTGAAGTGGTGGCTGGAGGTAATTTTGGAATAGATGCTGCAGGCTAATAAATAAAGTTTAATCCCAACAAGATGGAAATACTACTGGTGAATGCAGGGCCTAGCCCAGGATTAAGGTGCCCCTTTGAAGAAACAGTGTTATAATGCTGATTTCTGACCACCTGAGTCTGTTACCACCCCTGTCAGTGACTCTGAGGTGGCAGAAGTGGGCCCTCAGGCACCAGTTGCTGAAGTTGCTAAGGACAGTATGGACCCTAGCTCCATGGGCACTAAGATTCAGGAAAGGCTGCCTTGCCTCCCCTTTCACCAGAGCCAGGGGAACACAGGGTGCATTTGGAGCTCCTCGAGAGGAGATGAGAGTGCATGCCTTGCAGAACTGTGTTTACCAAGACAGCAGGAGCACCTGGGGCTAATGAGTCAAACAGACAGCTTCCTTGCAAGTTCAACAAGACCCAGCTGTGAACTACCCATAAAACACAGGACTTCAGACAGCTCAGGCATGGCAGCAACTTATCAGCATTCTGGAGACACTGTGACTACAGCACCTGACCCTGATACCTCTTGTGATTTCTGAAATCCTGGCTTTGACCCACATTCCTCCTTGACTGTGCCTCTTGGACCTGATTGAATCTTGCTCCCTGAATTCTCAGCTGGCCTCCCTTGTGAACAGACTTTTTGGCTACACGAACTTGATTAGTGTCTCTGCTATTGCCCAAAATATCAGCCTTGAGTTCTCCTACTGTGTTCCATGTAACAGGCCTTAACCCATATCCTCAAACTCTACATGCAGTAACTGTTAACTACAACATTAGTCTTTGATTGGTGGGTCAGGGTCCAGATAGAAGTTATAATCTGACCTAAGTGGACTGAACCAGAGCTGTCAACACAATTTTTAAGGGGGAAAAGAGAATATCTTTAAAGAGAAAGAAAGAATATAAAAGAAGAGAGGGAGAGAGAAAAATGGATACAGCACCAATCAAATCTAGATTCTATGCTGCAAACTGGGATTAAAAATGGGTCTGGAACAGTTTCAGACTGCTGCTCTATATAAACTTCTCTTTCTTTCCTTTTTAAGTGAGTTCTGTTTTCAGTTTTCTTTCATGCTTTACTCTTGGTTGTTGTTGTTGTTTTTTTCAAAGGAAAGGCAAGCCACCAATCTTCATATCCTCTACATCGTTTTAGCTTAAACAAAAATAAACCTTCACATTAAGAATTCTACAAATCAAGCACACAAACTAACAGGCAAGCCAGCTATGCCCTTCACCACTTGCACTGGAAAGTTTCTTCTCTCAGTTATTTCTTTCCTCTGATAAAGATCTCCACCAGTGTATAACCATTATTGTACTTTCTCCACAATATGACCTCAATCCTAGAGGAGGATTTCATGCCACTTTGCAGCCAAAAGAGCACGTACACACATGTAGGTCACTAACTGAGAACTCATTACCCTTTTAGCTATTTTCCACTTACTTTTACTTACTTACTACAATGAAAAACAGTTCTAAAGGATCAGTGGGAATTAAATTCACCTTCTAGTCTTAAGATGGAGCTGAGTAATTTAAAAGTTTAGTAAGGTTTTCAAAAAAATCAAAGGCAACGTGAATTACATTTAGATGGACACTATTCTCCCTTATTGATTACTGCTCATTAATATATACACAAATACACCCTTGACAGAAGAACAGTACACTCCTACCTTGGATGGTGATAGTCATCCTCTTTCATTGAGGGCACGGCTTTAGGACGGATGCACAATGAGTGGTGAGGAAGATAAGGAAATCAGCCCAGCCAGCCAGATCAATCAAATCTTTTTGGTGTAGTAGTTAAGTGCATGGACTCTTATCTGGGAGAACCGGGTTTGATTCACCACTCCTCCATTTGCACCTGCTGGAATGGCCTTGGGTCAGCCATAGCTTTCACAGGAGTTGTCCTTGAAATGACAACTGCTGTAAAAGCTCTCAGCCCCACCTACCTCACAAGGTGTCTGTTGTGGGAAGGGGGGGGGGAAGGTAGAGATTGTGACCGCTCTGAGATTCAGAGTATAGGGCAGGATATAAATCTTCAAATCAACCCTGGAAATCAATGGGGTGACAGATGTGACAGCCAGATTGTCCTCACACCCAACATGAATACACATGAAGCTGCCTCTTATTGAATGAGACCATTGGTTCATCAAAGTCAGTATTGTCTACTCAGCAACTGCTGTTTCATATCATCTACTGCAGGGGTGTCAAACATGCAGCCCGCGGGCCAAATCCGGCCCACAGAGGGCTCCAATCAGGCCCTCCTGCAACTGACTGTTGTCTGCTTCATTCTCACTTACCTGCTGTGTTCAGTCGCCATTTTGTGTTTCCCCCCCGCGATCAGTTGGCCAGCAAAGCAGCCTTTCTTGGCTCCTTCTCTCTCCCCCTCTCTTTTCCCAAAGGGAGGAGGAGCCTTAGCCAATGAAAGAGCCTGGCTCTATAGCTCTGCTGGGTGATTAAGTTTACCAGACTCAGTTAATCACCCTGCAGAGCTACTGAGCCAAGCCTCTCTTCCTTCCTGGCTGAGCCTCCTCCCTCTCCTTGTGCCCTGGGGGAAGGAAGGAAAGAGTCAGAGCTTCCTTTGCCCAGTCATCATCTGGAGAAATACAAAGAGCACTTTTAAGACTAGTGATGTTTTATTAAAGGTATGAGCTTTTTGCCTTGCTACAGAGAGAGAGAGAGATTTGTTGGACTTGTTATGGGTGCAGCTCGGTTCCCTTCATCTTTTTCATTGTATTCATGCCCTCTAGTCTTTCTCAATAGGAAAGTATGTGAACTATTTAGAAGAGAAATAACAACAAGCTAGCATTAGGCTGTGTGTGTGTGTCCAGCCCAGGTTTACCCAGGATATTTCCGTTGATTTTTCTTTCACATTTTCCTTTGATTGGGGATCTTGAATTTAGACTTCCCAGATAGTTGGCTGATACTAATCATTGTACATGGCTTTCTCTATTTTTGCACTGCCACATAGGAGTTGTAGTTATTTTTCTGGAGAAGACTACAGTTTTGCAAACAAGTGCATAGCCCTCAGTCTATGCCATGGTGTCTTCACATAATCTTGACCAGCACATGAAGCAACTTATGTACAAAAGCTCACAATGCCCAGTTGCTTCATGTTTTCCTCTGGGTTTGAGACTCAAAGCGTTGACTATGAGATCTTTGTAATGAATGTCAATAAATCAAAAGTAGGTTTGCAACTTATAGATGTGCACACTTAAACAACACTTGAACAGCATATTTAAGATTGGTACAGCACAGACATTGTCTGCAGTTTTTGATGCAATAATTCATAGCAAGAGATGACATTTATCAGACTATAAAACAAAATACTGCAAGAGTGCTAATGTTTTAAGTAAAAAAAAATATATGTTTGTCTGCGCTCCCTTTATACAGTTTATATGTCCGCTACCTGGTATTACATTTTATGACACACATGGCCCAGCCTGACAAGGTCTCATTTATGTCAAATCTGGCCCTCATAACAAATGAGTTCTACACCCCTGATCTACTGTCTGGCACTTTTAAACTGGAAATACTGTGGATTGAACCTGGGACCTTCCACTTTGTCACAGCCCCTACCCCCTCTGCATTGCTTAGACAATAAATGTAAAGATTTAGGGATCAGGATGATGAGGAATCAGTATATGTATGTAAAAAAACATTTTCCAAAACTTTTGATACATAGGAAACAATGGTTTTGTTGTTTTGTTTTAGTTAAAACTGGAGGCACATTTCATCCAAGATACTAATGTACATTCTTGATATATACTACAGATGTAATTCATGGCTTTGTGGTACCTGAATCATGTACTGGACTTGTAAAATGCCAAAATGCAGGCAGCTCACTGGACATGTATTGTGACCTACTGAGTGCTTCACAATCCCTTGTTTACACAAGCTGAAGGCAAATAGCAAAAATACAGGATATGCATTGAACTTCCTCTAGAAGATAGTTTTGCATAAGGGTCTTCTCACTGCTTTAAACTAGGGATGCTACCGACTTTTGTGACAATTCTGATCTGAGTAAAAGTTCATTTTCTTAAGGTTTCCAAAGACTTGTAACCATAGTAAAGAAACAAACAAAAATAAATATTACCATTAATGTGTGTTAACTATGTAAAACTCATGCAAAATAAACAAGTAAAACTGGACATTTAACAAAGAAAATAGGTGGGACAAAAATACTGCAAGAGTGCTAATGTTTTACTTTACACAAAAATAGAAAGAAACGGGGGAAATATCCATTGTACATTCTTATGTGCAACCCAGAAAAGAAATGGGGGAAATATCCATTGTACATTCTTATGTGCAACCCAGAAAAGTACAGTCTATATTCTGCAGGTCTGTACTTGGAAGGTGGGAGATGAGAGGACAAGAGACAACGTATGCATATGATCGCATTTCTTGCTGATGGAGTTACCAACCTCAGTTATCCCTCTGGACTCATAGCCAGTTTGGTGTAGTGGTTAAGTGTGCGGACTCTTATCTGGGAGAACCGGGTTTGATTCCCCACTCCTCCACTTGCACCTGCTAGAATGGCCTTGGGTCAGCCATAGCTCTGGCAGAGGTTGTCCTTGAAAGGGCAGCTGCTGTGAGAGCCCTCTCCAGCCCCACCCACCTCACAGGGTGTCTGTTGTGGGGGAGGAAGGTAAAGGAGATTGTGAGCCGCTCTGAGACTCTTCGGAGTGGAGGGCGGGATAAAAATCCAATATCTTCCAATATCTTCATAGGTGGGATTTTATGCATTTATTTAAAACACTGATATTCCACCTTATCTTTTCAGATTAATGGGAGCTAATAGTGTAACAAGTTGCAAGGACTTGAATGTATCAGTACAATTAACCAGTACATCTGTATCCTATTAACATAGGAACTCATTTAATGGGGAACCTTCCCCCTTGTAATGATATGAACACGTAGCTGAAGACTATTCATTCAAGGCCCCTGAAAAATCCATGCCAAAGAGGGTAAATAAATCAGTGTTTGGTAAATCACTACATGATGATTATCTGCAACCAGACAGTAACTTTCTGGGACTCTCATATACCTAGGGAAAAGTTACGTATAAATAATTCAAATGCAGATACAGCATATATGAAATCTCAAAGTCATACAGTCAAAGAAACACCACAGTTTTGAAGGCCAAGAGGTGCAATTCTGCAAAAACCATGATTACATCTCATGAAAATCAATGAAGCCAACACTTCATTCTAATGAGATGCAGTGAGTCTTAAATAGCCTTTCTATTGTGGCTAAGTTGCATGCAAGAGCTCTAGATTCTAGTTTCCTATTAAAAATCTGTATCATTAAAGTCTAGGACATAATTTTAGTCTGGGGAGGGTGGATGAGGGACTAAGAGTAAATGATAAAACAACTGAGTTGCAACTTGCAACTTTCATGTAGCTGAATCCTGTGCCCATTTACTCAGAATCTGGTTCCACTGACCGTGATCTAGCAAAGAAACAATGTGGTAACAACGGTTAGAATATCAAGCTAGAATCTGGAGGACCTGGATTCAGATTTCTACTCTGCCATGAATTCCTTGAGTGAACTTCAAGCAGTCACTCTATCTCAGCCTACATCACAGGGTTGTTGGGGAGACAAAATCAGGGAAGAAAAACCCTGAGCTCATTGATAAAATGGTGGGACAATAATGGATTCATGTACTTAATCCCTATCGGTTGCAGCTCTACATTGGACTGGAGCCAATTGAAGCCGGTGAGATTTCTGCTCAAGAAAATGTACATAGGATTGCCAGGATGAAAGTAATATGGTGGTGGAAAGTGTCACCAAGTAACAGCCAGTTTATGACGACACTGTATGGTTTTCAAGACAAGAGATGAACAGACGTCATTGATTGCCTCTGTGTAGCAATCCTGGATTCCCTTGGTCTACCATCCAGCAGGGATGACCTGCTCAGCTTCTGAAATATGATTAGATCAGGCTAGCCTAGGCCATCCAGACCAGTGCAAAAGTACGATACTGTGATGTAATTCTATTGAAGTGGGGGGTTTTGTACAGCGTTAGCAAATGTAGAAACAATATTTGGGACGACAGCTGTCTCCTGTGCTTATCCTTATTTAAACTTTTGTTTTGCTGTTTTACAAGTTGGATATCCTACGTGAAATGCTCAAAGAACTTTTGAGCAACACCAATCTCACTTTAAGGCTTCCAGGGTTTACATTCAGGATTCAGACAGATGATTCAAACAAGTTCTAGCCTAAGATACTCCCTGACATACTTGGGGAAACTGATAGCACAGTCTGACTGTGAAATCAGAACTTTTTTTGTGGGGTCTTTCGTTATGTGTGGGTCTTTTTGTGACTGGCAGTTCTGTCTCCTCTCCTGGATCAACAATCCAATTTTATCATGTTTGCATTGTTATCAATTGCAGGACTGCTGGTGACTCATGGTATATCTCATTTTTACTTGATCAAAAAAAGATGATCATATGAAGCTGCCTTCTACTGAATCAGATCCTCAGTCCATCAAAGTCAGTATTGTCTACTCAGACTGGCAGCGGCTCTTCAGGGTCTCAAGCTGAGGTTTTTCATGCCTACTTGCCTGGACCCTTTTTAGTTGGAGATGCCAGGGATTGAACCTGGGACCTTCTGTTTACTAAGCAGATGCTCTACCACTCTCCCCGCCCCCCCCCCAAAAAAGGAATAATGGGCCTACCTTTATTTTATTTTATTTTTTACCTACAAGTGCCAAGGCATTAGTTTTATTCTCTGGTGAATTAAAAATAGACACAGCAATGGAAGAACGATATTTAAACATGTATTAGTGTGTAGCCCCAGGAAAATAAGTCAGTGGAGGCTGCAGAGCAACATAGCTGGGGGGGGGGGGGGACAGAGACTCATTCCATCTCTTCCATTTGGAGATTCTTTCTAAAGGATTATTGTGCTGTTAAAAATCTATTTGCATAATTTACTGGAATCTGTGGGTTTCCAGTCCTCCAGCTTGTCTGGATGTTCACAGTTCAAAAGAAACGTAATTAATGTGATTTGACATACACCTTTTCCTGCAACAGGCCGCCAGGTATGCAAGCCTTTGAATTGCCAGCACGCAGCTGAGCTGCCAGTCTCAATTACTCTATAACATTTAGTTCTAACTTCACTGGATTAGGACAGTCTATTTTTATGCATTTATATATAAATCAGACAAGCAAATTATGATGCCAAACCACTGACAATAACCCCCCAGAGGTAAAGAGAGGAATAGAAATGGTTGTGATTCCTTGTTTTTGTAGGAATCAAGCAGGCCAATGAAATAAATCTGTAAAAGACTGACAGATATTAATACGATTATGAGTACACAAAACAGTGCTCACACTAGAAGTGAAGCAAGAGACCCTTGAAGAAGATTTGGTTTGTTACGGCCACAGATAAAATCACAGTGCTGAAACACAATAATAGTTAAGAATATCACTCAAGAAATCTTTGTATGGCATTGGTTTACATTTATTGATTTCTGAGATAAGAATTTTCCTATGAAGTAAAGAAAGAAATTTTGAATTTGATGCCATGTTTTGGTATGTAACAATAAGATATATATGTTTAGCAAACATATGAAGAATTGCAAAAAATACTGGATATTATTTATCTGGAATTCTGTATAGGAATAATTTAATGAGCTGTTGAAGTTGTAAGTTAGTGTGCACCATGTTAATGTTTGTGATTTTCTATATTTATAATAAAAAATTAGCGGAGGGAAGGATTAGAAGTTCTGCAAAACAGTTTGACCAAAGACTTTGCCTGATGCAGCTGTCGGGAAACCACAGGGTGCTCCTGGACATGTAGGGGACAGCTAAATTTAATTTTTAAAAAAACCTTCTGGCCCAGAAGAACCTAGACAAAGCAGGCAGAGACTAGTCTGTTATCCTGTGAGGAATCTACTGCAGGAGGCAAAAGAAAGTTAGAGATGGACCAGCTAGATTGAGTCGAGTTGCACCTTAGAGACTGAGAAGATTTTTGGGATATAAGCTTTCCAGAGTCAAAACTCCCTTTGTCACATACTTCAATATCTGATTAAGGAAGCTTTGATTCACAAAAGCTTTTACCCCACCCCGAAAAAAATCTTGTTGGTCTCTAAGATGCTACTGAACTAACTGTTCCACTGCAGACAAATACAGCTACCCTCTAAAACCAGGCGTGGACCAGCTATCTTTCCCTTTCTTTCAATTCACAATGTCTTTGGCAGCCTCTGGTGAGGGCACCTCTCGACCTGTGAGAACACACTGTCTCTGGCCTCCCACTGTCTGTCTCCCCTGCTCCTGCCTACTGCAGGCCCAGGAATGTTAAACACAGTGGGATGGCTTCTAGTGCCCTGGCCCCACTGATGAACCTCCTGATGGCACCTGGGGTTTTTTTGGCCACTGTGTGACACGGAGTGTTGGACTGGATGGGCCATTGGCCTGATCCAACATCCACACTGCCAAGAGCAGTCTTATCTTAGAGACATCCATATACCCAACTCTTCTTTGTGCCCTCTCTGTCAACCAGCCTCAGAAAGGGCTGCAGAGCTACTGTGGCCTCACAAAAGGGCTCCCAGCACACGCAGCCTTCAAGGGCCACAAAAATAGCCTGGGAAGCCAGGCCCCACTGAGAGTATGTCCATGGCTGCCCCCTGGAAAGTACTAGCCAGGGGCTGTTGCTGGCAACCCGAGGCTGTTGCAGGCTGCTTTTGTCAGGAAAGGGAAAGGTCTTAGGGATTATAATGCCATACAATCCACCCTCCAAATCATTTATTTTCTCCAGGATGGGGAGAGAGATCTGTTGTCTGGAGTCCAGATGCCGGAGATCACCTTCCCTTGAGGTGGGGGAGGGTGAATGCCTTCACTTGGGTGGGTGGGAAGACAACAAGGGGGGGCACTCGGCCAGATCCTCCTCCTAGAGCCTATTGTATTTTTCTTCACAACGGGCCTTGCTCCTACCGGGGGGGGGGGGGGGAAGGGAGATAAATTCTAATCTGCAGCCAAATCTAATTGTGGACAAAACCTACTCATCAGAGGTAATAGCCTCCTAGACTGAACAAAACTGAACTGGCCTTTCCCTGGGCTTAACAGGGGTTGACAACAATCCTAAACAAAAGTCAGTTGTGCTCTGAGAGAGAATGGAAAGGGGTGCTGCTGAAGGGGTGAGTGTTTGCTTTTTAACTGCCTTTTCTTAACTGCTGAGGAGAATTAGCTGAGTGCTGCTATGTGGACAGAGAGCATCTGAAGGTGTGTGTGGTTGCTGGGAGGAGAGGAACTACTGTTTTTGTTTATTTTGAAAACAAATCAGCCAGTATCATAATGCCCCTATATAAATCAATGGTGCAACCTCATTTGGAATACTGTGTACAATTTTGGCCACTATACCTCAAAAAAGATATAATACTGGAAAAAGTGCAGAAAAGGGCAACTAGAATGATAAAAGGGTTGAAACACTTTCCCCATGAAGAAAGGTTAAAGTCTTTGGGGCTCTTTAGCTTGGAAAAACGTTGACTGAGGAGTGACATGATACAGGTTTACAAGATTATGCATGGGATAGAGAAGGTAGAGAAAGAAGTACTTTTCTCCCTTTCTCAATACAAGAACTCATGGACATTCAATGAAATTGCTGAGCAGTCAAGTTAGAACAGATAAAAGGAAGTACTTCTTCACCCAAAGGGTGATTACCACGTGGAATTCACTGCCACAGAAGGTGGTGGCAGCGTCAAGCATACATGGCTTCAAGAGGGGATTGGATAAACATATGGAGCAAAGGTCCATCAGTGGCTTTAAGCCACAAGGTATAGATGGAACTCTGTCTGGGGCAGTGATGCTCTGTATCCTTGGTGCTGGGGGGCGGGCAACAGTGGGAGGATTTTTGTGTCCTAGTCCCACTGGTGGACCTCCTGATGGCACCTGAGTTTTTTGACCACTGTGTGACAGAGTGTTGGACTGGATGGACCATCTTTCTGGAAGAAGGCGGCTGTTGGATCACTGCCCCAGGCAGAGAATTCCATCTATACCCTGTGGCTGATAGCCACTGATGGACCTCAGCTCCATATGTTTATCCAATCCTCTCTTGAAGCCATCTATGCTTGTAACTGCCACCACCTCCTGTGGCAGTGAATTCCATGTGTTAATCACCCTTTGAGTGAAGAAGTACCTCCTTTTATCCATTCTAACCTGACTGCTCAGCAATTATACCTATGGCAACCCTGTTGTGGGGTAAACAGCTAAGGGTTTCTTCTGAGCCATGGAACAAATTCAGAAGTTGATGTCACTCCAACAAAATTGGAATTCCTCTCAAACATGACAATAGCTGGAGACTCTGAAAAACATGATCTTTTTCTTCAATGGCAAAAGAGGATCTGAGGTTGGGGGTGCTGCTGCACAGGAGCACGTGGTTCCTGGGTGGGAACAAGCTTCCGGCTTTCATAGGCTTTTTAGCTATAAAGACCTATCTGATGGCAGGCCTGCTCATGTGAAGTCCTATGTAGGATTGCACAGAAAACTGATGATGAACAAGCCTTACATAACACTAGAGTTACCAACTTTTGGTTGGGACGTGTCTGGAGATTTGGGGGTACAGCCTGGGGAGGGTGAGTTTTGGAGAGAGAGGGACCTCAGTGGGGATGTGATGCAACAGAGTCCACCCTGCACTGGAGCCATCTTCCCCAGGAAAACAGATCTCAGGAGATCAGCTGTAACTCTGGGAGATCTCCAGGTCCCACCTGTGGACTGGCAACCCTACAGAACAGCTCCCTCAGAGTTACTGAGGCAAAGATGACGAGTATCCCTGAGTAGGCTGATACCACCAAACTAATGGTAGCACATGTTGATTTCAGCATTCCTATAAAAAGGGGCAACGTATACAACAAGGACTGCAGTATGTTAATCTATTTTGACAGGAAGAATGATGTTCTTTCCCACCACAACTAATATGCCTAGGGGAATGGTTCAGACCTTATTCTATCCTCAGAACTTTGAGGGGGGAAAAAGTCTTACTGGAGCAAAGACAAATATTGCTTGAGACCGTGAGACGTGACCCTGCGTAGGGTATAAAGCCAGACGGAGAGGGCAGCCAACAGCAGACCATTCTAGTGAGCCAGAAAGAAGGAATGCCAGCCTGTATTCACATTTGTAGCCAAGCAACACACTACATATGTCTCTGAAATGTAAAAGGTGTGGACAGGTATCTCTTCCAGAGTGCTTCTTTATGATTTTAAAACTTCAGAAAGGAATACTGAGCTTCCTGGGCTAAGGTGAGACCACCAGCAACCCCCCTGGAAGAGCTACTAAGGGGAAGATTTCTGTCCAGAGTCAGAGTGAAGAGAGGAGGCAGCAGAGCTTCTGAGCTAGTTCTGCAGGGTGTAAACAGGGCACATGCCAGGGTCCCACAAATAACCAATGGCTTACTGCTTGAAAGGAGATGCCATTCCAATTCGTATAGCACCCTAAGCAGGTTTTGAGAATCAATGCTCCCTTCATCAGATACCTGACCAAGGGAGCTTTGATTCTCAAACGCTTCTACCCCTGGAAATCTGGTTGGTCCCTAAAGTGCTGCTGAATCTTGCTTTGTATGCATTATCACATCTTTCTTGTGGACAAAAGTAGTCATATTTAAGTAATAAACATGCCTTTGAGGATATGTTATGTATGTCTATAGTAATTATAGTTCTCTGTTACAGAATGACTTACATAAAAAATCTTCATACTAAGGTTGCCAGTTCTGGGTTGGAAAATACCTAGAGATTTAGGGAGGGTGGAGCCAGGGGAGAGCATGGTTTGGGGAGGGGAAGGACATCAGCAGCATACAATGTCATAGAGTCTTCCCTCCAAAGCAGCCATTTTCTCCAGGGGAACTAAGCTCCATCATCGGGAGATCAGGTGTAATACGGGGAGATCTCCAGTCTTCACCTGGAGGCTGGCAACCCCACTTCATACTACACGTTCTAAGTAAAACTGGGTCTTAAAACACACTTCACTCATCCCAAAAGGGAAAAAAAGCCATAGTGGTTCCCCCAAAAAACATAGTGATTTTTCCCCTGCTGCCTTCACATCTCCTTTCTTGATGCTGCAGAGAATGAGGGAGAATGAACAGTGTTGGGGTGTGTGGCAGAGCCATCCCTGTCTCAAGCTTTCCTCACAGCTGTAATGCCAGGACTCCCAGAAGATGGGGGCATTCAGCTGCATACTTGGCCAATAACAAGGAAGTATACATTTTGTAAGTGCAAACCCATAACCAATTTTTGTATTGCTTGGAGAATGTTGCGGGGGGGGGGGGGGAGCCTTAGCTCAGTGGCAGAACACACACTCAGCAGGTATGAGATCCAAAGTTCAGTCTGCAGCATCTTCAGCAAAAAAAGATCTATAGTGGCAAAAGATAAATGTCAGCTGACAAAGAGCACAGGGAGATGCAGCCAGCAGTAGATAAATCCAGACTAAGGTTGCCAGGCCTCCTGCCAATTGTCTCCATTACTCTCCACTGCTCTGAGCAATGGAAGGAGAACTGGAAATACATCTTGTGAATGCCACGTCCTGCTTGTTGCCACAGTTCCTCAAGGATTTGGGATGATCAGGTTTTAGGAGGCATCATACTCCAGGGTTCACCAGAATAGCTTTGGCAGTTTGACACTGAGCTTGTTGAGCTCCAGGCAGGTAGCCATGTGCACACAAAATGGCTAGATCAAAAACTAACATTTAAAAAGAAAAACCATGCCAGCAGCCGTGGTTCCAATATGTCACTTCCAGCCACACCCTGTAAATGACAATGGAAGCTCTAGGAATCTCCCAGAAACAATATGGTTTTATTCAGCCATAATGTAGTGATTTCAGCAACATCACAGATGCCACATGCTCCCCATGTTCTTGCCCCCCAACCCTCCTGGTGATTGCCAGGCTTGGCCCTATTAAGACAGGCCAAAGCTCAGACTCAGTATAAATGAGTATTCATAAATAAATACTCAGTATAAATGAGTATTCATTTGGAGTATAAATAAACTCCAAATGAAAACAAATATTGCTACTTCATTTCTTTTCTGTTAGTATCCACTCTTGGGAGACCTCTGTACCTGTTCTGGAGTGTGCTGGCTGCAGAATTAACAGCTCCATGACAAAACCTGTTCTGTATGATATATACAACTTGGGGCAATCCTAGAGTTGACAATACCACCCCAAATGCCACTTCCACATAGCACATATGGTACAAAGAGCAACACAGCAACTTGCTCCTGGGGCCATACACTTTGCAGTTCAGAATAAATCAACTGTCAGGATTTGGCTTCTTATAAGCTCTTGCAAAGTCGTGTATCAAGCAGCCAGAGTTCTGTAAAAACAGGGTTGTCAGCATCAGAGCTGTCTGCCTAGGAGTACACTGGTTGTCAAGAAAGGAAGTGGAGACAAGCCGACCAAGAACAAATCCATGCCTAAAAGATAAACCACACAGAACGAAGAGGCAGGCCCGAGTCAGCATGTCTGTAGGTCAGATTCTACTGTCTTTATCAGGTGAATCTTGGTGGGTTGGTAGCTGCAATACCAACCTTGGGCTATGTTAGAAGTGGTGCTGAGAACTGAATCGCAGTGCTGTCTTCTAGCAACTTGTGACAACAGTGCAGAAAGCACGAACCCACTAGAAGAAGAAGATATTGGATTTATATCTCGCCCTCCATTCCAAATCTAAGCATCTCAGAGTGGCTCACAATCTCCTTAATCTTCCTCCCCCACAACAGACACCCTGTGAGGTGGGTGGGGCTGAGAGGACGCTCACAGCAGCTGCCCTTTCAAGGAAAACCTCTGCCAGAGCTATGGCTGACCCAAGGCCATGCCAGCAGGTGCAAGTGGAGGAGTGGGGAATCAAACCCGGTTCTCCCAGATAAGAGTCCGGACACTTACGTAATCACTACACCAAACTAGCTTCTGGTTGTACACTGCCAGGCAGTCAGGATGTTAATTAAAGAAAATGCATATGTGCCTTTAGAACTGGGGAGGAGCACTTTGGTCATTTGTATCCTGCAAGTTTCTCTGAAGAGCTCAGATTCATGTACAAGTAGCAGGACTCCACTGTTCTTCAATAATTTTTTTTTTTGCAAACCCAGAACTTAGGTTTTCCATTTGAAAGGGTCTTTTTATATATTTCATTTGACCTCTGAAATATAAATAGTGAGTTATTAGTGCATTCAACGAATATTTTGCAAAGTTATAAAATACAGAGGGGAACATGTACAATGTCAGTTCTAGTTAGTGACATCTCAAAGGGAATATACTTTCTTAACAGTCACAAGTGATGAGCTGTAACAGTCCCCCCCAAATTAGGAAATCAATATAATTTACACAGGTTCCCAGGGTTAGGTGGGTAACTTTTTTCTGAAATTGTTAACCTTTAGCCATTTTGTGTGCATGTGGCTTCCTGCTTGGGAATACACTTTTTAAAATTTACATCACATATAAAGGGTGAAGTCTCAGAAAACTGAGCATACATGTAAGACGAGTTAAAAGCCCTGCCCTTTCTTCATCTCACCTTGCCATGCTCAATTGCTTTAACCATGTTTCTTCTAGCCTCTTTTTTATGTATGTACTTGATTTATATCTGTAGTCTCAACAGTTAGGTCCTTTAAGCAGCTGACATTTTAAAATAAAATCTAAAGCACTACTGAGCCATTGGTTGGCCCTTCAGGACGAATGGTTGGCCACTGTGAGAAACAGGATAGAACTCTGGTGTGAATTATCCAGGCTCCTCTTATTTTCTAGACTTTTCCTGAATTGCAGTAGCTGAGTGATGCACATGGGATGGGAGAAAATGTTTCAAACAATGGAGTGTAATGAAGTGAGATTTACTTCCGTTTACTTCACCACCACGTTTAATGTTGTTTAAAAAATGGATCCCTCATCACCTCATTTTTTCATAAGAAAGGACAGACACACAGAGCTCCTCATCACATCTAGTTTTGTATTCAGTCCACTTATTTCTAGCATTGATCTTTCAACAGGTGGTGCTGGTGTCTTCCATTCTAACACATCTGCCTAGCTTGCCTGCTTCATCAGCAACCAACCTTTTCCAGTGAAATTTGAACCTTGTCTCCCTGGCAGTTCACACAGCAGTAGGTGCCTGGCAGACTTTATGGACGGATGTGTTTTGAAACAGAACTTCAATGATAGCATGCTCCATTTGGCTAATATAGCAGAGTCAGTAAATGCACCATCTGTGTCACATTAAATAATGCACCAGCACATCAACAATTGGCAATATTTTGCCTTAGTTTGATTTGACATATGTAGGTAATACACTCACTGAGCCCAGTTCTTTCCCCCGCAAAAAAAATGTTTTGAATAATGCTGAACGTGCATTTTCAATAAAAGAGTTCCTGAACCCTCAACACAAGTAAGCGTTGGGAAGGAGTTGATTTGCATCAGCAGTGGCAAGGGAGAGCTGGGTATCTGATGTGAAGGGGAGAGCTGGGTATCTGATGCTGTGATGCATTTGGGGGTGGGGGATGAAGGCCATTATAAGAGACAGTATGTGCCCCACCCCTTTCTCTTTCTGACCATCAACAAGGGAGATGCCCTCACTCCCTTCCTTTATTTCAGAGTGGACATTAGCTGGTGGTTCTCCCAGACTAATAAGTTTTTGCTGTGATTTTCATTGGAAAGATGTCAGCACCATACTGGTCCTTTCCTCCCTCCTATGGGTGAAATCATGAATTAATGCATGAGCCAGGCCCTGTTCCATTTTTGTCTGAAATACTGTAGTGGCTACTTGCAACTGGTCCTTTTCTGTAATGGCACCAACACAGCAGAGTTCTCAAGGATACTCCCACATCACTTTTGTGTGTGTGTGATGCTCAGATTAAATATGAAGCAGGGAAAGGACAAAGATGTAAATTCGTATCTTAATAAAAGGCCATCAAGGCTACAATCATATACCATGTGATTCTCTAATCAGGGTGAAAGGTGTGTTTACTAAGCTTACTGAGACAGTCCCATTCATGCCTCACTCTTCTGCCCTCCCTGTTTATGCTGAGAACTGTGGCCAATCACTAACTGCTGTCACCCATGGCATATGAATGCAGGTGTTCAGTTAATCGTATTTCCCTCCACAAAACAGAATTCTCAGCCTGGTTTAATGTTTAGCCACGATTCTTAGCATGAGGAAGGAGTAGAGAAGTGAGTTTGCAAGCCTGACAAAAAGCCAGTATCATACATATTTGCTATTAACTGCAACTACATTTCACAGTTGCATCCCACCAAATTCCTGGATTATTTGACATTTACAACTGGAACTGCTTGCTTTTAATCTACACCACTTCTTGAGTCTTATAACTGTAGGACAACTAGAAGTCCTAATTTCACTTTACATGTTGAGTATGTACTCAATATATTTTTGAGTATGTACATGCTCCACTTATCAACTGGGAATGGTGCATGTTTAAGTAGATGCTTCCCTGTGCATTTCTCCAAGGAACTAGTCCTTTCTTTACAACCCATACTGAGAAAGGCAGCAAATTAAACTTACATGCACTGGTCTTCTTTTTTGAGTATGCATGCTCAAGTACAAATTGTAAAGTGAGAAATATCCCTGAGATGCCTAACTAGGATTGTTCCAGCATACCTATTTCTAAATGAATTTGAACATCACCTACTAGGATCAAGTTCAAAATGATTGAAGAGATGCACAATAAGTATTAAAGAAAATACACAAGCTTTTGATAGATACGCATAAGATTTCGGACTGTTACAAATTACTAGCATTACATCAATAATCACTAGCATTAAGTAAATTATCACTAGCATTAAATAAAATTACTAGCATTAAGTAAATAATGCTAGTAAACCAAGAATTAGCCAAGCAAAAGAGCAATTGCCTTAGTATGAAAGATACACTGTATTGTGAAAATGGTTACTTTATTCTGGCACAGTACATGCTGAACTCATGTCATGATGTTTACCTGATATACTGAGTGTCAGATCTGATGCTCATTCTATTTATAGCACTCTTAGGGTTTCTTAAACGTCACTGCAATGCAGGTCATATGCTTAAAAACAAAATCCTTGACAGTAGAAGGAGAAAAATTAAAGCCACAATCACATTCCTCTAAAGCAAAAAGAGGCTATCAGAGGGGAGGGAAGCAACCACGAGGCATCCTTCCATTCTGCCTGGGTCCAGCTGTAGCTCATAGCTCTCTTATCCAAATATCAATGATGAACAATTATGCTATCGGAGAAAGCCATAGCCAAGCACTCTCCCATTATGCCTGGATTTGAGAAGGGGTCGTAACTCAGTGGTAGAGTATCTGCTTGCAAGCAGAAGGTTCCAGGTTCAAATCCTGGCATCTCCAGTTAAAAGGATCAGGAAGTAGGAGATGTGCCCTAACCTGGATGCTGACCAGGCTAGCCCAGTCTCTCATATCTTGGAAGCTAAGTAGGGTCAGCCCTGACTAGTACTTGGAAGAAGAGTAGGACAGATTTCGCACTAGGGTTTAACCCGAGGTGGCATCCCATTTTTCTCCGGGGCATTTGCTGAATTTTGCACGTTACTCCGCATCCTCCTTCTGATCCGCAGCTTAACCATTTCCACCGAGTGGGATCTGGATGCTCATTTTTGCGGAGTTTCCGAAAACCTGCGGATCCAATCCGCAGAACTTGCAGTGGGAAAATCATCCCATTTCGCAGCGACTGCTTTTTGGGGCGTTACCCTCCATTGCCAGTTAGTTCTCCCACTGCCTCCCCCTTTGACATTACACGCAAATCATCAGCCGACATGTGCCCGTCCTTTTTTTTTAGGATTTTTACTTGATTGCATTACAACAATATTTCAAAGCAGCAGAATTCCATCATCCATTTTATCATACATAAGGGTTGATCCAAGTGGGCAGCCGTGTTAGTCTGAAACAATAAAACCAGGTGGTAGACGTTAACACCTTTAATCACGAACGGCATTCTTATGCTGGCAGCCTTGCTTGGGGGGGGAAATCTCAGCCGTTCTCCCCCGCATCAGCCGTAGAACCGAGCAGTGCGTTCACATAAGACTTCCGACATGTGCCCGCCCTTTTAAAAACATTTTTATTTGATTGCGTTACTATGATATTTCACAGTGGTGAAATTCCGCCATCCATTAAATGCAACACGTCATCATACATAAGGGTTGATCCAAGTGGGCAGCCGTGTTAGTCTGAAACAATAAAACCAGGTGGTAGACGTTAACACCTTTAATCACGAACGGCATTCTTATGCTGGCAGCCTTGCTTGGGGGGGGAAATCTCAGCCGTTCTCCCCCGCATCAGCCGTAGAACCGAGCAGTGCGTTCACATAAGACTTCCGACATGTGCCCGCCCTTTTAAAAACATTTTTATTTGATTGCGTTACTATGATATTTCACAGTGGTGAAATTCCGCCATCCATTAAATGCAACACGTCATCATACATAAGGGTTGATCCAAGTGGGCAGCTGTGTTGGTCTGAAGCAACAGAACAAAGCAGTAGACAAGTTCACCTTTAAGACCAACTAAGTTTTATTCAGAATGTAAGCTTTCGTATGCTCTTAAGCAGACTGAGTTGCCTTGCTGTGTGTAGGCAAACAACCAGCACCTCCATCATGGAATAAAGGCATGCCACACTTTCGATCTCAAGATTCTCCATTGTGAATGCGGATATCGCAGTAGAAATGGCTGTGGGGGAGTGGGTGGGTTCGTCCTTCAAAAACTCGGCACAGGATGCTAGAGCCAATAGTAAAGCTGAAACATCACACATGATGCAGTTAGCCCGCGAAAAAAGGGGGAGGGACCCCATTCACGTTACTTTTGTTACATTGTTATGCAATAATTCAACCACGCATGTGCTTAAAAAAAGGGGGGGGATTCAAATTTGATTGGCATGACTTTGATGCCAATCCAATGCTAATGCGAAAACAATCTGGCACAGGGCTACGCACAAAGCGACCTCGCAAAAGTGACCCTGGTGTGAAATCCACGAAAATTATCCGGAAAGAATCGCTCCACAGATAAACGATAGCAAATGCTAAATGCAAAATCGGTCTAGGTTTTTTATTCCCTACTTTTTTCTACCTCAAGGAGTCTCAAAGTGGCTTACAATCACATTTCCTTCCTGTCCCCATAACGGTCATCTTGTGAGGTAGGAGGGGCCGAGAGAATTCTGAGAGAACCGCAACTGGCCCAAGCTCATCCAGTGGACTTCATGTGGAGAAGTGGGGAATCAAACCTGGTTCTGCAGATTAGAGTCTGCCACTCTTAGCCACTACACCACACTGGATGTGAAATCATCACAGAAGTCCAGGATTGCTACGGAGAGGCAGGCAATGGCAAACCACCTCTGTTTGTCTCTTGCTTTGGAAACCCTAAGGAGTTGCCATAGGTTGTGTGTAACTTGTCAGCATTTACCATCACCAGCAGAAGAGGTGTAAGATCTCTGCCTCAGCCCTGAAGAGCTTTGGTAGACTTTGAAAGACCAAGGATCTGATTCAGTAGAAGACACCTTCAGGTGTGTTCTGCTACAACCAAGAGCTTCATGGAGCAGACACCAGTGAGAGGTGGTTCCTGCCTGATATGCTTGATTCTCCAGCAATTAAGATCCAAAGTTCCAACCACTGCCCCTGTCATGAAACAGCTTAACATTTCTGTCCCATTGTTCACCTTTTACCCCCAATAAGAAAGGGCCTCTTGGCCTGAAGGGAAACATTCTTGATGGAAACCAAGGAAGGAAGGATAGTACAGAAGGAAAATGAGAGGGCCGCTTTGTTCCAGGTTCGCAAATGAACTGAAACATACTGCACCTGCCACTTGATGCTCTCAGGAAAGGAGGTAAAAGCTCACCCAACCACAGTTTATACCTACACTGTGCCCACATTGCACAGGAATGCCTGAAATTTGGGAGGTAGTGACTCCTTCAATGAGGGATATAATCCTCAACAATTTTATCCCTGTTAGAGATGGGAGTGAAAATGTTACAACTAGAAATCTATTCTCCTTTAAACAACTATCAGATTGATTTCCTAATATAGTTTTAATCCCGACATTAATCTGGCTAACACTTTAAAAACAACAACAAATGATCCAATTCTAACTTGCGGAGTCCGCTTGTGGAGAGGGTGGGATAGAAATTTAAAGTAATAAAATAAAATAAATAAAATAAACTTATTTTTCACACCCAAGAAAACAACTGCATGGGTTAAAAGATGTTCCAAAGACAGTCTCCTTAACAAAGGCACATGAAACATTGGATCTGTTGTAGAGAAAATAACGATAAAAACAAGATATTGCAACATAAAAGATATCACAAATATCTTCTAAAAAAAGGTAAAGGTAAAGTCCCCTGTGCAAGCACCAGTAGTTTCCGACTCTGGGGTGATGTTGCTTTCACAACGTTTTCACGGCAGACTTTTTACGGGATCGTTTGTCATTGCCTTCCCCAGTCATCTACACTTTCCCCCCAGCAAGCTGGGTACTCATTTTACTGACCTCGAAAGGATGGAAGGCTGAGTCAACCTCGAGCTGGCTACCTGAACCCAGCTTCCTAATAAAGCTAGTTAACGATGTCATTATTTCACTATCTAAAATTAATTTACCCATAAATACAGTCAAAGAAGACAGGCAGTATCAATGTTTCACTGTGGAATTTTTGCTGCTTTCAATAATCTGGCAGTCATGTCCCCACATTTCCTAAAAATACTGCCTTTAATAACTCAATAAAAAAACAGATGGGCTTTTCAGTATTGCAAGGCCTACGGTCTGACCAGGCTTCCGAATCAACCCATGAACTTCCCCAATCTATTTTTTAAAGCCATTGAAACTGACACCACAATCCGAAGTTACCATTTGTTTTCAAAATGACAGGAAATAGACAGTGAGATCCCAAAAGGTTTGTACTGGGACCCATGCATGCTATAAATGTTAAGTGGCAGCATTTCCTTTCAGATGCAAGGCTGATAAAAATGTAATATGTCCTGCTAAATGTCGATATGCAGTAAAGGATACTTTGTAGGTGGAATTGTAAGATTCTGCACAGTTTTTATTATTCAGTCCTACCCATCTGCCCACCTATTCTTCTAGGTACCAGTGGAACCAAGGTATGACAGGATCTAACCTACTGAATTTTGCTGGTCTGAAAGCTAAAACCAGCTGGACCACAGCTTTTGTTCTAAGCCTGGCCATGACTTATGCCTCTCCTTCATTCTGCAACATCACACAAAACAAACAACACTGTAACTAAAAAATACCCAGATGGCCAGAAAATTAAATGTAAAAAGAATATGCTGCATAGAACTGACAACCCCAGTATCACTTGTCAGCTAGTTTCTATGTTTATGCTCTCCAACTTACTCTTGCATCTACTTCCAAGTAACAGAATATCCTGGACCAAGCACCGGAAAGTAGAGCAGGTCCCAGAACTTGGAAGCTACTATTGTGCCGCAATCATTTTTAGAAGATTATGGACATGGACACTGACATCAGATATTTCAGTGACGTAAGGATGACGGTTTATTGACGAAGGCAACATTCTTAAGTTACAGTGAAACAAAGTCCAGCAATGGCTTATAGTGGCCTTCCAATGATAACCTAAAAGTGTGAATGAAATCAAAGTGCTGAACTGGCAGTATGCAACATTAGACCACAGTTCCTATTTCAGCATCTCATTTATGAATCTGAATGATGATTAAAGGTTAACAATAAGGTGCTTTACCCCCAAAAGCTACAATTTTAGGGGGTTTTTAAAGGTATAACAAAAAAGATTTGATACACTTGACAGAACTACCTAACATCCAGGGATAAAACTGTTCTTACAATCTAAACGCAGATCAAAGGCTGTAATGTCCAGAAAGGAGAAGGAATTGGATTAAAGTTTGCATTAATACATATCTACCCTGACCTTGATCCAGGGAGGCTGGCATGCAGCAACAGGCGTAATCCTGCATACTAGGGTCTCCTAGCCTTACAGTCAGCAAGGCTTGTACCGCTCAAACAAATTATTAACACTGCCAGAGCTGTAAAAAATTTATTTATTGGGATAGGGTTAGCTCCTATCTAGTAAGGGGCAATGTGTGGTTTTGTTTTATGCTTTGTTTTATTTTTAATGACACACCACCCTTTTGCATACATAGGCTCAGTCTGGAAGGTATTCCTTCATAAAAGCAATTCCTTAGTGCAGGTTGTTCTTGCTGGACTGGAGCACTTTTCTGCATCAGAGCACACCTCAAACTGGCATACAATCTGGATTCAAATCATTTTAATGGAAGTGAAATATTTGTACAATAATAACAAGTACACTACCCTGTACATCCTAGCAGTCTCTTAGGCATATTATCTATCATGCACATATGGAAGAAACTTATAGTTACATATACAGATCTTAAACTGAACAAGGGTATAAAAGAACAGTAAAAGTTTAAAATGCGAATGAGATTTCGGAATGGCTCAAGGCATTGCCATTGTCAGCATGTTTCTCATTCATTATCATTCATTAGCTATTTCAAGCACTTTTCCCCAATGGGAGAAATGCCTGGAATGCAGTCTTATTTTGTTCCCCTTGTAGGACACTCATTTTAAGTGCTATTTTCTCATAATTTTTCTCTACTCCTAAAGATATTTACAAAGTATAAACATCTATGCAGAGTTACTAAGCCCACTGATTTCAGTGGATTTAGACTGTATATTCCATAATGCAAATACTCTTCTTGCACCAAAATTCTAGATTCAGCCATTTGCTAAAGTTCCTTTTAAATGTGATAATTTCTGATTAAAAATGTTAATTCATTTTTCTATTTTGCCGTTTCAATTTACATTTGATGTTCTTAAACCAAACTGATATGGTGAAGTTTATGTTAAACTGCTTATTTAGAAAGCTACCATTAGAAGACAATACTTCAAAAAACCACATTCTTCCTAGAGTAATTGTATTTGAATGAGAAATTCCCCTCTCCCCCCACCCATACTACAAACCTTAGACAAAAACTACAAATCAAGTGGACTGTCAATATTCACTCACTCTAGGAACAACTCAGGTACCTGTATGACTTCAAAAAGCGAAGCCTCTTCTTGTTCTTTGGGGATGAACAAGGGGTGTCCCAAACAAAGGCCATTTATCGGGCAGTGTCACACCAGACTGGAAACAACGCTTGCTTCTGTGGAGAGGCACTGCAACCGCAGCAGGAGGTGTCCTGCTCTACTCATAAAAGCACTTGTAGCTCCCTTG
Source organism: Heteronotia binoei (assembly GCF_032191835.1). Taxonomy (NCBI): domain Eukaryota; kingdom Metazoa; phylum Chordata; class Lepidosauria; order Squamata; family Gekkonidae; genus Heteronotia; species Heteronotia binoei. The sequence goes on along the minus strand of NC_083226.1, from coordinate 145,416,821 downwards.
AGGAATGTCCCTTAGACAGCACTGTGCATCAGCAGTGCCAAAGCCGGCTGAAAGCACAAGATAGGAAGTACAACTAGGATTTCCTGCGGCATGACACTTGCCCTAAGTAAGAACAACTGGCAGCAATCAGGGTCTTATCTCATTATTCAAGGGAAACTGTTTATAAATATAGCACTGATTAAAAGCGAGCAATGGCGTGTGCTGCTGGAAACTGCCCACAGTAGAGGAGGGAGGTCCTGAGGTAGTTAATAGCCTCCTTAGCCTTTGCTGGCTTAGGCAGGCACATCGATATGTTTTCTTTTACTGACACCGATATAGGTTGAAATCAAACAAAAGGAGAGAAGATGCCCGCCATAAGCGCAAGGTGGTAACAGGTAAATACTAATATTTAAAAGACAAATCTAAGAGCTATTTTGCCTGCAGTCACCAGCCAGAAGTCCTCTATATATGGGTGGCACCAACTGGCCTACCAAAACTTCCTTTCCCTGCAGGAGATCTGTGTGGTTCATGCCATTTAACTGCCAAAAAGAGATACAAGGGGACACAAATAGGACTCTCTTTTCACAACTGGTTTTTTTCAATGAAGTGTGGAGAGACAGACAGGCACATAGAAGTGCATTCACACCAGCTTTGTGCACTTTCTAATTAATACATCACCCCCACATGTATATTTGTTGTGCTATTATAACATGCATACATATATGATGAAGTCCAATATAGGCCTGATGCCTCAACATATGCAAAGGATCTCCTGCTGGTGTTTGAATAAACCAACTTTGCAAAGTCCATTTCTCTATCCATCTAAGTTCTGCTTATCTCTTCCACTCTTGGAAAGGCATACATTTATATAACTAAGCAGTCCGCCCCCCCACATACACACACACTACGGCATAATCATTTATGAGGCATCAGTCACTCCAGGAGAGACAGTATCAGATGGGTAGATTATTTTCAGACCTTTTGGCAGCTTTTTCATCCAGAAGGCTTTGTGCCTTTCTCCTATTACAGTGAATGACTTTGACAACTCAACTCGGCTTACTGCAAAACTAGACACAAGGAAGACTCTCAGTTTGCAGGTGGCTGGTTTTTGGAATGCTGAAATACTACTTTTTGTAAGATCCACAGTATACTTTCAGAGGTTATCAAGATGGGAAGTAGCTGTGGTGCTGTATATAAGCAACACTGTTTGAAGTATGGGACAACAATGAATAGGGAAACCATGAAGACAGAGTAAAATAAAGATGTGATATTACTGTTATCTTTTTTATTTTAAAAGCATTCCTAAGGTACAAATCAGTAAAAAAAAAAAAGGTTACAACTTGGAAGTTTTCTTTCTGTTCATTTTAATCAAAAATTCACAACTGTACTTGACACAGTAAGCTTCCCATCTCCATACTGGATTATGATCTCAATTACCATTTGAAACACTCAAGGACACAGCAGTAATCCAGGCTAAGAAGGACAGAGTCCTGGCTGTAGCACAGTATGGCCCAACTCTTCCAAACTCCATCTTTGTGCAAGCCAGAAATCACAGTATATTTTATATGCACTGCTGCATGTAGAAAGTCCTGACAGGATATTCAGTCCATTCATATGAAGATTAACCTTTTAATATATTCACCTGTTCTTCTAGACTAAGGTACTTTTCCTCCCACAGAAGTGGTTCTTCTACCAAGAGTCACTTAAGTTGGAGGAAGGCTCCTTACTAGGGATGGGCAGAAACCTCATCATGAACCTAAATTCATCACAAAGATCACCTGGTTCATGGTTTGTGAGATCATATCTTCCACAAACCTCCCACAAACTGCCATATTTTTAATGGAGAGTCATGCAGTTCTTGTTGGCAGTTTGTGAGGCAGACACATTGGTGCAGATCAATTGTCAAAGCAGTGGTGGTGGTGGGGCTTCTGTAGTTCTTCTCCAACCCTGGAAATGCCAATAGTGGCCCTCCAAAGCACCACTGGCTGCCAAACAGAGAGCTCCCCCATGAAATGAACTGCTTCAGTAAACAGGAAGGTTCATGAAGGTTTGTGGTTAATGAGACTCCGTGAGTCATGATGAAGCTCTATTTTTCTGGTTCATGCCAATCACTACTCCTTACTTTTGGAGGAACTTCCCCTAGCCTAAGATAAAATATCCCCTATCCAGTCCAATGTTCCCGGCTTTTATTCAACAGTGAAAAAAGTACCACTCATTCCATGCTATTCAAATCTTTAAATTCCAGTTTCTGACATAGGTTCTCCTTGCTCAGGACAACACTTACAGCCATCTTTCCATGCAAATGTACTAAGTCGAATTTGATAAAAACATTATAAGTGGATGTCTGCTATAAAGAGGAGCTAAAATGGGATAAAACAAACAAAATCAGGAACATCAGTGACAAGGCTCACTATGACAGTACAAATTTTTTAAAAGTGCATTCATAGAACCTGTGTGTGTGTAAAGTGACATGTTGCAGCCAACGTATGGTGACTGAGACAAAGGTGGTTTGCCATTGCCTGCAGCTGTGTAGTAATCCTGGACTTTCTTAGTGGTCTTCCAAGTTCTGACATCAGGCTAGTCTAGGCCATCCACATCAAAGCTATATATTTTTCCCTGGAACAATTAACTGCCCAAATGATAATTGTGCACCTAGTTTCTGCAGATAGGAAAAGGTTATTTTTGTAATAAAAGCCAATTGCAGTTATTATGCAGTATTTCATTGCTACCAAACAATAGTCTTTCTAACTGCAGAGCAATCTGTTTGTTCTGAGAAACTATTTACTACCAAGTGTCATAATATTCATTTCACTGATTTACATATTATAAAACAGAGCAAAATAACTACAAATAAATATGGATGAAAGAACCTCTCTTCAAACCACAGATGCTATATAACTGCTATTCCAACTATCAGTGTACCAGTTAGCAATGTATATGTATATGAAGATAGGTATCTGTTCATATAAAGCTAAATGTGATCCCCTGTGCAAGCACCAGTCATTTCCGACTCTGGGGTGATGTCGCATCACGATATTTTCACGACAGACTTTTTACGGAGTAGTTTGCCATTGAGGGAGGGGCTGCAGATTAGGAATAATCTGCAACGCCTTTACATGAGTGGAAATCCACAATTCATGCAAGGGCTACTTTGGCTCTAACCCAATGACAAGCTTAATAGCATTTAAAGAAAAGCTGATTTTTTTTTCATACTATGGAATTGCAGAAGACTGTTTCAGGTCCCTCTCCAATTTGCATTTAAACCAATTAGCATTGTCAGCCTCAGTGATGTCAAAGAAATAAGCTTATTACCATTAAGATTCTTGTGAAACAAAATAAAGCTTTCCGCCGCTATCATAAGAAGGCCTACCTGGTGGTAAATCCCAATGAAATCGATGGGACTCCTAAATAAGCTTAAGATTGACGCATCAGACTAAACTACAAAACACTCATCAAAGAAGTGAGAGAATTAGGGTTGCCAGGCAACACTGGGGAGAGAGGGAACATGAGCAGCTGTCAGTGATGGGATGACATCACTTCTGGAGAAACCTCTCTACAAATCACCAAAATCTCTATAGTAAAACTACAGTTTTTGGCAATTCCTACAAAGGAATGAGACACCATGAGACATGAGACACCATGAGGCATGAGAATGCATTCTAGTGAGCTATGCATGTAGCTTGTGTATGGCAACACCAGCAATTTATGAAATGGATATTTTCATTTCCCAGAGTTTCTTATGTTCTGCATTCTTGATAATGTGTTTACTCAGAAGAAAGTCCCATTGAGTGCACCGAGCATCAGTTTCAAATAATTGTGAACAAAGTTTGGGAATTTTAAAACATTGCCACATGCAAGCAAATTACAGTCTGTAAAAAATATAGGTAGGTTATTACCCATAGCTCAAGTTTGGAGAAAGGGGGAAATATCTCTGTGTGTAATTATAGCAAATTTCTTCCATATGCATGCAGTGAAGCAATTATTGTTTCATTTCTGGCAAAAAGTGACTAAAATCCATGGATTTTTTTAAAAAAAATGAAAAGTTAAGAAATAGATAAACATTTTGTGCTTTAAAAAGCTCTACATTTTATGTTTATAAAATAGTACTCTGCGGGGCCTTTTTTTTTAAGAAAAAGAGCAGCAGGAACTCATTAGCATATTATACCACATACTCATTAGCATATTCAGCCACACCCACTGGGATAATCAAGTACAAGTGGAACTGGTGATAGCCGGCTTCCACTCCCCACCTGCCACCCCTCCCTCCATGCAGAAGCTGCAGCTGCTCCCACCAGACCTTTAAAAGCACTCACATACCCCAGCAGCAGTCCTTCAGAAGACAATGCCCACCAGGAAGGAAGGAAGGAAGGAAGGAAGGAAGGAAGGAAGGAAGGAAGGAAGGAGAGGGGGAGTGGGAGTGGGAAATAAAGCAAATAGGGAAAAAGAAAGACTGATGAAAGAAAGAAAGAAAGAAAGAAAGAAAGAAAGAAAGAAAGAAAGAAAGAAAGAAAGAAAGAAAGAAAGAGGGACTTTAAACACACGCACAGAGGAAATAGGAAGGAAGGGAAAGGGAGGGAGGGAGGGAGGGAGTGAAAGGAGGGAAAAAGGGAAGAAAGAAAGAGAAAGAAAGAAAAACAAAGAAAGAAGCAGAATGAAAGGGAATGGGAGCAAATTTAAAACTGCCCACCGTGCAGTGCAGCTTGGCCCCCTGTGCTCCTCTGGCCAGCAAAACATCAAGAGGCCACTGCACAAGTACAGCTGGGCCCCCTGCGCTCTGCCAGCCAGTGGGATGCCAGGAGGCCTCTGCGCAAGCACGGCTGGGCCCCCTGAGCCCCGCCCACCAGTGGGACGTCGGGAGGCCACAGGACAAAAACGGCTTGGCCAGCAGGACATCGAGAGGCCTCTGCGCAAGTGCGGCTGAGCCCCCTGAGCCCTGCCAGTCAGCCAGGAAGCTGCCTGGGCTGAGCCAGAATGCTGGCTAAGGAAGCCAGAACACTGCCCAGGCGTTCCGGCTCAACAAAACCCCTGGGACTCTGGCCTCACAACAAGTGATCTTCCATTGCACTGACAAATATTACTATAGCCAACCCTAAATTTCCATTAGTCTATACTTCTGGGAAGAAGTGGGCATAGTGGTTAGGGCAGTGGACCTCACAAGCAGCCAGATTTTTGCTGTCAACCAAAGAAGCCACATGACTATGGTATGCCTTGTGCAGCACCACTCTCCAAACACACACGTGCAATAAACTATTAATATTACATTTGTAACTATAACCTTTTAAATCAACAGAGTACCTCTGGTCATGTAGGGTTGCCTCTCCCACCACCCATGGTGGGGAGCCATCCTTTGTGCATAAGAAGAAGAAGAATTCCAGATTTATACCCCACCCTTCTCTCTGAATCAGAGACTCAGAGTGGTGAACGAGAGTCCCTTAATAATGAATTAATACCCCAAATAATAATAATATGACAGTAAAAAATATGCTTTGTCCTCAAATAGAGGAGTCTGTCGGAAAACTGCCGTTAGAAGCACAGATGGCCTTCAATGGGTGTGTGTTCACAGATGTGTATTAGGATAAGACAAAGGGGCCTCACTGAGAAGCTTCTTGCCGGAGCTGACAAAGGAAGGAGACAGGAGGACTGGAAAAGTACTAGAAGGAATTGCAAGGGGGTTGGGAATGTTGAATCAGATAAGCTTATGTGCCTGCCTGCTTGTTTTCTGTGTGAATAAAACTGGCTGTATGTAGAATAATTGTAACTCAGTCATTTTGGGGGCCCATGCCCGACTGGGTTCTGCCTAAGGTACCATAAAGTAAACCTCATTTCAAACCAGTAAGTCTGTGTGGACCTCATTATTTCTCTGCCTCATTTTGGTGCATTGACTGCCAGGAAATGAACGGGGTTAGGATATTTGCTTTCCCTTGGCTGGTTGTATAGCCGTCCGCCTTCCACCCTTGTGGCAGGAAGACTGGACTAGGCGCCATGGTCACATTTTTGATCAAGTCCAGCTCTCTCTGCCTCAGTGGGAGAAGGTGTCCGGTTTGCCAAACCAAGATCCTGCGCCTGGTTGTACCGATATGTCCAGGGAATTGGAAGATCTTCAGGATTGTGAGTATGAACTGTCTGGGAATTCTGCTTACCTCTCCTTATGAGAGAAGAAGGGTCTGAATACCCCTTAAGCTCTGTCTATTAGGCTCCGCTTTGGAGCTGAGAGCAGAGAAGCTAGGATCTGGAAGGATTCTGTGGTGTGTGTGAAGTAGAGGAGATGAAGCCTCTAAGCGAGAGGGATTTTCTCTTGTGCAGTTCCCAGTAGGGTGACCTCACTGGGTCACAAGAGAGAGGGAGTGAAAACCCCCAGGGCTCCCTGGCTGCCAGACCCCTTACTGGCAGCTCCTGATTTCTGTTTTCCCTAGAAGTGTCTTGTCTAAATGTCTGGTGTCATGGGGAACGTAAAAGCCAGAATTCTGGGGAATGTCAGAGAATGGTAGTTCCACATGGGCAGGCAAGGCTCCTTTGTCCCTCAACCTTCCCCCCCCCCCCCGAAAAATCTAACTTTCAAATTTGAATGTCTCTTAGAATAGAGAAACCTGGCTTTGTAAGGTAACAAAGACTTTTCTCCCCTTAATAAAATAAAGAAACAGAAAAGCAACGATTTGGACTAAAATTAAACAAGGCCAGTTCTAAAGGGTGAGGCCTGGAGATCTCCTGGAATCACAGCACAAAATTCCAAGCTGCAGACTCAGTTTTCTCTGCAGGGTAATGAAAGTTTGGTGTGAGTGAGAGCTCAGAGCCTGGTTCCCTTGGGATCTCATCTTTCTTTAGATTTCCATTCTAGATCTCTAGCAATCTGTCCTGCCTGGATACGGCAACCCTATTCAGGAAATAAAACTAACTGCAGAGAATGTGGCCTTGCCCAAAAGATCTCAGTTACTGTAACGAAGTCTGCCACCTGTCTGGCCGAGGTGGGTCAGCAGATTTGCCAACTGATAGTCCAACACGGGTCCCCAGAAACACCAGAAAGGTAGGCTGCCACCAGACTGGATAAATCCTTTCGCACAGAGGCCCCTGTCAAGCCTCTGCCTATTAGGAATACTCTAGAGAAAACCAAGCCACACAACTGCAGCAAGGGGTTCCCCAAGTCAGTTTTCACAGATTGGTAGTAGGCACCTCCAAAGGCTAGTGGGTAAGCTTGGCTTGGATTGTGGTGGCTCTGAAAGCAAATAACCACAAAAATAAACTTAAAGAAAGTTTATTTTACAAAATAAGCATGAAAACATTGGTTTTAGTAAGCCATACAAAATAACAACGTTGTTCCATATAACTAGCTAAATGGGTATAAATTCAGAGAGCTAGATATTATCATACAGAGTCCAAATGTCCAGATGGAATCCAAGGGTTTCCCCAAATGGAATCATGTCAGGAGATTGTTCAGCATAATAAACTCTAGTCTCGGTTAGGCGAGGCAAAGAAAAGCACTCATTATGTTATTTTTATGCCTCCTAGACCCTCGTGGTGTAGCCAATTAAGGCTATTCAGCTATCTCAGCACTAAAATTCAGTTGGTGCATGGCTACATTACAGTTAGCCCAAAAGAACTTAGGTTCAGCCCTTTTAAAATGCATCCAGGATGCAAACTAAACAAATACAATTTATTGCCATGATTGAGAGAGAGATTCAAAGAGTTGTAACTTTATTTTCACTTTTAAAATGCCAGAACCAAATACCTCTGAGAAAGAGAGATTAAACTAGTTTTGTTAAATATTTACTGCTTCAGTTCTATAAATTTCAGGCTCAAGGAAAGGCCTCTGAGCATGTACAAAGAGTGCCTAAGATCAACCCAAATTGGAGCCTGGTCTAAAGAAGTTAAAGACTGCAAATCTGCAGTCCTCCTGCCCTTCCCCCATTATGGAAGGAATGCTAATCCTCTTCTCCTTACTCAATCTGAAATCTTTAAAAGAATCAGAAAAGGCAAAAGGAATAATATTTTTTTATTTTTTTTAGAATGCAGTGCCCTGAGACATTAAGAAGGAAAGAAAATTTTCACCTCAAGTCTCTCCTCTTAAAGCACAAGCAACCAGGTGTCTTTAGAGAAAGAGACCCATCTTCTTTTATAAATCAGATCCATAACTAGCCAGGGAAGAAGAAATTTGGTCATTTGAAAATTGTGACTAAGTTGATGGAAAACTCCAGGTATCACCTTTTTCACATGCAAATAATGAAACACTCAGAGCTTGAATTTTCTCTCATAATCAGAAAGAAAATCTTGTCTCTGATACAAAGCTAATCCAGTCTCCTTAAGAGAAGTAAATTACCAACATCTTTGCAATGAGTCAAAGTTTTCTCTTTTACAAAGAACTTTTGTCCTAGCATCTTTCACTGGATCTTGGCTAGGAAAACTTTTGCAGACCCTCTTTAGCTGTTTTAGGAAAGAAAAGACAACCAAATTTAGTCTTAATTGTAAAAATAAGAAGTGTAAAATCTAAGCCCCCCCACCAGGCAGATATCTCATCACCTTCCCCATCTTATGTTTAAAAGTTACTTAACCTGAAAAAAAAACTGTATCCTGGAAAATTTATCTAGATCAGATAAGAGAATACTGGGATTAACTGCCCAGCAAGGGTTTTTTTTTTATTTTTAATGCATGTATAGCCTATTTTTTGGTAGTTGACATTACTAAGCCCTTCCCCTTTGTCCCGTGTCTCAACCCTGGTTGTTTGAAGTCTGAATGGCAGCGCATCATGAAATGTGGCACACACCCTCCAAGGATTGGGTGGTGTCAAAGGAGGGGGGAATTGATACCAGAGTGCTGCCGAATAAAGAGGGTAGTCTTAAAAGACATGGGGGGCCCTTTCAAGCTAGCCTATGGGCCCAGAAAGACCCCATGATGGAAACCAGGAAAACTCCATATTGGAAAGCTGGGCTGCATAGCCAAGGCATGCCTCTGAGTGACCTTCCCCCCCACACATACATCTTCTGTAGATGGAAAAATACTGAGATGTGCCATTGTGAATGGATAATCCCATCACTGTCTCTTGTCCTACCGTGACCCATCTTTACCCCATCTCTGTCAATATACTAGTTCGTCATCCCATTGTAGTGTCATTTCAGTCTTTCCTGGGAATGTCAAAACCAAATTGTCACCTAGCTGCCCTTCCTGAGTGGTCATACAGAATTAATTTGTTTAATGATGATGATGGTCAGTCTCCTTCAGACAAATAAGCTTTCAGAGACTGAAAGGGAGAATGAAGGAGAGCCCCTGAATAATTAATTAATACCACCAACAATAATAATATTTGCCATACTGAGTAAAAATATGCTTTGTCTTCAAACAGAGGAGTCTGTTGTAAAACTGCTGTTAGAAGCACAGACAGCCTTCAGTGGGTGTGTGTTCACAGATGTGTATTAGGATAAGACAAAGGGGCCTCATTGAGAAGCTTCTTGCTGGAGCTGATAAAGGAAGGAGACAGGAGGAATGGAAAAGCACTAGAAGGAGTTGCAAGGGGGTGGGGAATGTTGCATCAGATAAGCTTATGTGCCTGCCTGCTTGTTTTCTGTGTGAATAAAACTGGGTGTATGTAGAATGATTGTAACTCAGTCATTTTGGGGGCCCATGCCCAACTGGGTTCTGCCTAAGGTACCATAAAGTAAACCTCGCTTCAAACCAGTAAGTCTGTGCAGACCTCATTATTTCTCTGCTTCAGTGGTTTACAATCTCCTATATCTTCTCCCCCCACAACAGACACCCTGTGAGGTGGGTGGGGTTGAGAGGGCTCTCACAACTTTAATACCAATAGCTCACAAAGTAGAATTTTTGCTCACAAGATTCTGCAGCTTACGGGGAACATTAGCTACCCACCTGGATCTGTTCTAACCCAGTGATACTCAGTGGCTCAATAGCTGCCCTTTCAAGGACAACGTCTGCCAGAGCTATGGCTAACTCAAGGCCATTCCAGCAGGTGCAAGTGGAGGTTTGGGGAATCAAACCCAGTTCACCCAGAGAAGAGTCCATGCACTTAACCGCTACACCAAACCATGGAGCAAGGAGAAGGCCTTCAAATCAAACATATAATACAAATGTGTGCAAGCTTTTGAATTCTAGAAATGCTTCCCTAAATTAAAACCACCCAGGTTCTTAGATGGGAGCACAGAGGCTACAGTAAAGGATGAAGGGTTATTGGAGAGGACTAGCCCTTTACTATAATCTCTAGCATAAGGCTTGCAACTCACAGCTAACGTATTCTCAACTGAAGCTGTTGTAAGATTGGAATCCACCTGCCAACTACATGACCTACTGAGCAATGGCCTTGACCATTTTCCTAAAACATACACTGGGTGTCATTTTGAGGAACAGTACTTAGAAGAGTCACTGGTGACAAGTCAAAAACCCACATGTGGCTATTGAGCCACTGAGTATCACTGGGTTAGAACAGATCCAGGTGGGTAGCTAATGTTCCCCCTAAGCTGCAGAATCTTGTGAGCAAAAATTCTACTTTGTGAGCTACTGGCATTAAAGTTGTGAGCTACTGCATAAATTAGTGTGCTCTGGGGTCATCCTTCCTGAGCGAAGACAAATATATGTGAGCTGGAGGCTAAAAATCTGTGAGCTAGCTCACACTAACTCAGCTTAGAGGGAACACTGGTAGTCATGTTGATCTGAAGCAGTAGAACAAAGTTAGAGCCCAACGGCACCTTTAAGACCAACAACATTTTATTTAGGGCGAGAGCTTTCTTGTGCATGAAGTGTGCCAACAAATATGGGGGGAGAACAGTGGCCCACTGACTGGAAATATTCAATTTACATTCCAATTCCAAAAAAAGGAAACATCAAAGTCAGCAGCAATTACTGGACCATCACAGTAATTTTTCACTCAAGTAAAGTGATGTTCAAAATCTTACAACAAAGACTTGTTTCTACATACGGAACAAAAAATACCATATGTTCAAGCTGCATTCAGAAAAGGAAGGGACACTAGAGATCATACTGCAAATTTACATAGGTTATTGAAGCATATGAGAGAATTTCAGAAGAAAATCAACTTGTGTTTTATGGATTACAGCAAAGCTTTTGACTGTGCGGATTGTGAAAAGCTATGGTTGGTTATAAAAGAAATGAATATCCCACAACATCCGATTGTTTTGATGTGCAACCTGTACTCCAGACAAGTGGCTACCATTCGGACAGATATGAAGAAGCAGAATAGTTTCCAGCAGTTTCCAAAAGTGTAAGACAATGATGTATTTTATCTCTCTCTCTCTTCAGTCTTTATGCAGAACATATAAGGAAAACTGAATTAGATTCAGAGTAAGGTAGAACGAAAATAGATGAAAGGAACATTAATTATTTGAGATATGCAGATGACACCACATTACTGGCAGAAATAGTGAAGACTTGAAATGACTTCTGATGATAGTTAAAGCAGAAAGTGCCAAAGTCAGAAGGATCAACCAAGAAATCAAAAGGACACCAAGTCTGAGAATGATAGTCGTGAAGGAGCTAGAAGAGATTCTAAAATGTAGGAATGTGTTGCTGGTGACCAAGATCAGGTTAACTCTTGCCATGGTATTCTTCATTACTATGTATGGGCATAAAAGCTGGACAATGAAGAAAGCTGATAGGAAGAAAGTTGATTAATTTGAAATGTGGTACTGGAGGAGAGTTTTCAGATAATGATTCGGGGATCGGCGCAGGTGCTCTATCCCATGAGTGTGAAGCACAGAGACCACGAAGAAGATCAAATGGGTTCTAGACCAAATCAAGCCTGAACTCTCCCTAGAAGCTAAAAAAATGGAGGCTATTATACTTTGGTCACATTATGAGAAGACAAGATTCACTAGAAAAATCAATACTGTTAGGGAAAGCTAAAGGCAGCAACAAAAAGGGGGAAACCCAACACAAGGTAGATTGATTCAATCTAGGAAGTCATGGCCCCCTCGGTTTGCAAGACTTGAGCAAGGCTGTCAACAACAGGACATTTTGGAGAACATTAATTCATAGGGTCACCATGGGTCAGAAGTGACTTGACAGCACTTAATACACACAATTTACCTCATAGGATTGTTGTGAGAATAACATAGAGCAGAGGAAAATGATGTAAGCGGTTTGGGGTCCCCACTGGGGAGAAAACTGAGGTATAAATGAAGTATTTATTATCTTTATAACAAATTAACATGAATTTCAGTTTTAAAAACAAAGTAAAAATGATAGGTTTCTTCTGCCACATCAACTTACCCATACACTTGGGTTATCTGGAGGCATCCTATGTTCTCCTGACATCTGAGGGGCAACTGAAGGTTACACACAGGGCCTTTTTGGCTGTGGCACCAAAACTCTGGAACTCATTTCCCCATAAAGCTCACTTGACACATCCTTCTTAGCTTTCAGAATAGGCTTGCCATGTTCCTGCTTCCAGTGAGGAATGCCCTGCTTTCAGCCCCCAACTGCTGCTACTTCTCAGTAGGCTGGTGAAGTGGAGGGAGCAATGAAGAAAAAAAATCACCATTGGCACAGAAGTGTTATGTCACTTCCACCGGAAACCTAATTAATTAATATCACCAAATGTAACATCATGTTATTCTAGGAACTGGTGGAATTTTTTTGTTTCTGTCAATTCCTACAGCAATGTGACATCACTTCGGGTTTTTCTGCAGAAGTGGCATGATGTCATATTGTCAACAGTGCCCCATGTCTTCTTTTCCCCTGTCTATTTGCTTAGCTCAGAAAAGTTCTGAAGAAATCCCAGATCCATGGGGCTGGCTCACAAAAGCCCCGGCAAGCCCACTGTGATACACAAGTGGCTGCCTCTCAGCCTCAGCTCCCCCATCTCCTGTAGGGGCATAATAACAATACTGGGCTACATTATGGGGCTGTTACAGGCCTTACTCTACAATAATATATGGACTGCTTTGAAATATGAAAGTGTTATAAAATTACTATTTATAATGACCATTATATTAAAAAAAAGATGTACGTTCAGTCCAGCTCCACTGGCCGGGTGGTCAATTTATTTATTATTTTATTTATTTATTACTTTAAATTTGTATCCCGCCCTCTCCGCAAGCGGACTCAGGGTGGCTAACAATCAATTATATAAAACAATTTAAAAACAATAAAATACATTTAAAACATTTTGTGGTGCTATACACCTTGATATGGTGGGATCTCTCTTTTTCTGTTAATGATTCCATGATATTCGTAGCTCCTCAGCAGTGAGAGGGGGTGGTTCTCTCCTGGATTCAGGAGTTAAAGGCCTGTTGAAACAGTTCAGTCTTACAGGCCCTGCAGAATTGTGAAAAACTGTCAACTATGATTTCGAAGTGAAATGAATGTTTTTCCCATATGTGATCCATATATTCTCACCAGAATCTTAAAAGATGTACAATTCACACAGGAAGACATCTTTAACTTTGAGTTTCTGAAAATCCATGTCACATCCAGAATCACTTACATATGCTCATTTAGTTGCTCCATTGTTATCATTCAGTTTATCACTAGAGAACACCTGGGTCTGGAAACAATCACAAACGTGTACTTAAATCTCTGTAGACCTACATTTGAGACTGCTTCAGTAAAGAAAAAAAATGCGTAGCTCTATAACTACAATCCTAAACAGATTTTATTTCATTGGGCTTAGACTGCACTGCAAGGCATGTAGCCTGCCTTCATCAGAGTCCTAGGCCAAACTAGGGAATGGCTGCTATGGGATAGGAGTGAGCATCCATTGAAAAACCCTAGTGGTTGTATTCCAGGGAACCAAGCAGCAGTGCCAAGAATAAAAAGAACAACTGAACATGACAAGTGCTGTTTCAGATTTCAGTGAATGGTAAAATTCTCAGCAAGGTTTAAAGGCTCACTGGAATTGCATTTCAGATGCACAAAAGTGAAATCTGAGAGCATTGCAGTAAGTTTTCTAATATCGCTTGATAACTTTAGCAATCTAAAAGAAACACAGCTTCCATATCAGCAAAGGGATTCCCTTTCATTAAGCAAAAGCATTTCTACTTTTGCCAAGCGTGCAAAATGTTCAAGTTCATTTAATTACTTTTAACAATGGTCTCTCAATTAGTGAGTTGGCAAGTGATAACAGATGTTCCTGAAGATGAATTGCATCCAATCACGAGTTTTGGGCATCCCTAAAGAAGCACCTTAACTTCTCACTATGTGGTCTCCTGATCGACTTAGATCAGAGACACCCAGGATAAAATAGAAGAAGAGAGAACAAACTGGGCTACCTGAGCTCCATGTAGAAAGGGTAGTGGTGGCAAAAATGACCTGAACAAACAAATGTGGTATGTAGGAACTGGATGTGCTGATTCAACTGTGGGGCAGTTAATGGGCTGGACTGCAACCATGGAGATTCATGTTAAATTCTTTGCTCTGCAGTGACATTCTCTGAGTGTGCTTAGGCTAGTCTCTCTCTCTCTCTCTCTCTCTCTTTCTCTCTTCCTCTCTGCCTAGCTAACCTCACAAGGCTGTTGTGGGGAAGAGGTAAGCAAAGAGTCTCAGGCAAAGAAAGGCCTTTCCCAGCACCTGTTACTTAAGGCAATTTTAACAGGAGATGTCAAGGGCTGAAACGAGTATATCTCTGTACAAAGTATGTGTTCTACCACTGAGCAACAGCCCCCACAAGAATACTTAGCATTTAAATACACTTCCATGTATTCCTGGCACCACGTAAGGCAGGTAAATACAACTAGCTGAGTATTGCAGCTGAGGGAAAGAATGTGTTTGTGTGAGAGAAAGAGTCTGATAGAGAAGATGGCTTGAAATGAGATTCCTGATTCGTAGCTCTGTGTCTTAGCCTCTGTGCTACACCAGCTCTTGATCTTGGTCCAAGGACAAGCAGCATCTCAGAAATCACAGAGAAAGCCTAATTTTAGATGGAACTGAAGACTTTGTGCAAAGGATGAGCAGACACCTTGGCAGGGGTCGGGATCAAATTTTCAAAGCAGAATTTGATCCCAGAAGGAAACTTATAGGGCAGTGAAACGTATTTTTCATTCACTTTCTGGGGATTTCAAACACATATTCAGCATTCTCTAGTCTAGAACAAGAAAAACTGCATTCAGAGTCTTAGAAACCAATGAGATTTTTGGGATAGGACTTTTCGAGAGTTAAAACTCCCTTTATCAGATATTTAATGAAGGGAGTGTTGACTCTCGGAAGCTCATACCCTCAAAATCTCATTAGTCTCTAAGGTACTTCTGGACTCAAATCTATCTGTTCTACTGCAGACCAACATGGCCACCCTCTGAAACTGTATTCAAAGTATTATTATTATTATTATTATTATTATTATTGTTATTATTAGTGAAAGCAGCAGTAGTAGTATTCATACGGCAGAGTTACATACAGGAAGCATATAATAATTAAAATATGTAATCGTTGATACAACGACTATGCAGTCTGACTTAAATTGACTGAATTGCAGCTGCGGAAAGTTCAAAGAGCTTGGTCACATCTCCCTGGAAAGACAATACTCACATGCCTGTGGCAGATGGAAAATAGTTTGAAAGGCTGCACCACAATTGCATTTGGGTCCTGGTATTTTGCCCCATCAAAACAACAGTTCTGTACAATTTGCCATTGTTGGTTTGTATTTTATTAGCCATCTTCCATACTTTACATGCAGGCCTTTCATTGGTGTCTATCAGTTTATGGATACTGGGCGGAACTGATTGTATCCATGTTGCCAACCATTCATTCCCTACATCAAAATGTTGTGATTGTAGAATTTGTGCAGATCTTATTGCTGGGTTTCAAGATCTTAGTCTGGATAGGCTTGTGTCAGCAGTATCTTTGTGGATGGGCAACTTTCTGTTTTCAATTACCTTTCTATATTCATGAAGAAGAGCATCTTGTCTTTGGAAATGTGGGAAACATTGTGGCACAACATGGGTAACCAATAGGTCAGAGTGGATTTAATACATCCACTGATGGTTTCCATTGTTGTATTGAGTTGAATATCAATATTGTGGACCCGAGAGTCACACTGTTGAGTCACACTGAAGCACTATATTCTGCAGTACTATATACTAATCCCAAAACTAGGCATCTAAGTGTTGTAGCAGACGCACCTCAAGTTGTAGCACATAATTTTTGGAGAATGTTGTTTTGTGTGTGTGTGTTTTTGCTGCTAAATCTGTAAGATGGTATTTATAGCTCAAGTCCTGTCCAGGGTAATGCCAACATACTCAGGTGTATGGTTGTGTGTAAACTGGGTGCTAATGAGGCAGGCATTGAGTTCATGGTTGGCAAGATTGTCATTGAGAAGGAAACAGGAGCATTCTGTTTTTCCTGAATTTAGGATAAGCCGCCATTTATGTTTGTAGTCAGCCAAATTTTCGAGATTCCTGGTCAGTATTTCCTCATTCTTTTCAATTCATTTGTGCCTTACTGCAATTGCCATGTCATCAGCAAAAGCAAAAATCCTGGATATTATCTCAGAAATATCAGAAATGTATAGACTGAAACGAACTGGAGTTGGACCGAGTCCTAGCGTAGAATTCAGTTCATTCTGGTTGCTGATTGACTGACCCATAATTACTCAGAAAGTTCTGTCACTCAGCATGTTGTTTAGGAGTTGAAATAATATTTTGCAGGGGAAAACTTGTAAAAATTTATACAGCAGACCATCCTTCCAGATTGTGTTGTAAATGGCAGTCAGATTAACAAAAACTGCTGATGTCTTAAGACACTTTGGATACCCTGCCTCATTGAAAGTTGTGATGCTCAGAACCAGGTCTTCACAACAACAGGGTATAAATCAAAACACTATTTCACAGGTGACAACATTCACAAGAGAGTTCACAAAAGTGCCCTTAGTTTTCATTCCACAACTCATATCCATTTGTGGGATACATAGCCGTAATTCTCATCCCATGGGCTCCATACACAAAAGGAAGAAACCCTCTAACTTTGATCCCTTCTCAAGATTCTTGCCAGGCCACGTGAGGCATTCACTTGCCTTCTGGAATCTCTGCGCTTGCTACATCACAGTCTTCCCCAAACACCCTTCTGCTCTCTCCCCCCACAGTCTTTGCAGGACATGGTACTGAAATCTATGATGAGAATACCTGGATACCTTCCATGTCGTACAGTATGAAGCAATAAGGAAGGCTTTACAAATGCATGTTTCATCCTTGCACATAGTCTCTCTCTCTCTCTCCAAGCCCTCACATGGCTTTGTTTAGTCAGCATACAAACAAAATAGAGAGACAGAGAGAAAACATACAAAGACTATTTTGTTGGAAGCCATTTCAGGCACTTCCACACAACCTCATCTGAAAAGCTATATTAAATTACAGCTAGATACAACAATACTAGACAGTTTTTTATCTAAACCAATTATTAATATAAATATAAACTATCAAGTATCAATATCCTTGGTTAGCATTTAAGAAGTCATACTTTCTCTCTCTCTTTTTTTTGCTGCTTCAACAGACTAATTCGGCCTTAGCTTCTTTTCTAGAAGGCATTCACAACAGACTTGATCTCTCTTGACTGGAGCATATGTTGCCATGCCCTCTAGTGTTCAAAGTGAGAAAGACTGGTCCTGAACAAGTGCAGCAGGCACTTGCTTCTGAACAAGCTGCACAACTCTACTTGCATCCTCAGAAAGTTGATTAGTTTCTAAGCTGTATTTAATATAAGCTCCCCAATGAACGGTAAAGAGACTTAGAGGATACACTGGACAAGTATTCATACTTGATAGGGACTTACTTGGTTGTCGTCAGTGGGACAAGACTGAGAAAAAGGTGCACAAGATTGAAACAGGAAAACCTAAGCTACTTCTGCCCACACTTAATAGCTTCAGCCACACCTTTTGCAATATGGGAATAATAACAGTGGCCCACCTTACAGGTTTGTTGTAAGACTTACTGAGATTACGTATATGAAATTCTTTGGACCATTTTAAAGTGAAACACTGAATATTACTCTTACAGCTTAAAGCTTCCATCTGTTTAACATCATAACTTCATACCTGCCACTGTTACAATAACCAACCCCACACATTTTCTCCCCACTACACTCATGCATAATAATGGGAAGACAAGAACACCATGATAGGCAGTTTAATATCTGCATTAACTTGGATCATGTTTTCAAAGACAATCAGCTAAATGCCATAACATTAAAAGGTATCAAACTTTGAAATTCTGCTCTGCAAATCCCATGCTAGGGATCTATTGTTTAAGCTTGTTAATTAAATAGTTAATTAGAATTTACATTAGTACAATGGTTTGTTAAACCACTTGAGCACTCAGTAGCTTAAAATACAAAACCTTCGAAGTTCAGCTAGAAGAGTCACAGAATCAAAGAATTGGAAGGGACCTCCAGATTAATCTAGTCTAACCCCTCGAACAACACAGGGAATTCACAGATGCCTTCCTCCCACACACACACCCAGTGATCCCTGTTCTAAGCCCAGAAAATGGCAAAAAAACCCCAAACCTCCAGGATCCCTGGCCAAACTGGCCTGGAGAAAAATTACTGACTGATCCCAAAGTTGCAAATAGCATTTTCTTGGGTGTGTAAGAAAGGGCCACAAGAACGAAGCAGTGATGCAACCCTTCCTAAGTTCACAGAATCAGCATTACTGTTAGATGGCCATCTAGCCTCTATTTAAAAACCTCCAGAGAGCCCACCACCTCTTGAGGGCAGCCTGTTCCACTGAGGAACCACTCTAAGTGTTAGGAAGTTTTTCCTAATATTTAGTTGGAAACTCTTGATTTAATTTCAACCAAAAATGGACATGTGAAGAGCCATGCTGGATGACACCATTCAGCAAGGCTGTAAACCTGTTTCCTACAGAATGTCCACAGTATGGCTCATAGGCCTACAACTGGAACTCAGAGGTGTAATGAAAGTCTCATTTAGCCACTTGAATTCTCATTTAGCCATTTGAATTCATCAGATTTCATACCAAAGCCATTATCGCGTGAATAATGGCATGGAGAGTTTTCACACTGGGAATGCTTTTCAAGAACATATAACTTACATAATGAAATTCTCAACATGAAGAGGGTGGTACAGAGGAGAAGTGGAAATTTTATGGAGAAAAAACACTTGGATCTCATGCCAAACTGAATGCCAAGGTTAAGTCAACAGACACAGTAATTGCTCTTTAATACTTGTTCAGCAATGTACATTCATCATCGCATATTAACACATACCAGTATCCTATGATATACTTAAGACTTGCAGATGAAAAAGTCAGGCACGAAATGAGGGAATATACCATTCTACCTGTCATGTTCAAAATGAAGTAAATGTTTTTCAACTTACCTGGAAAAGAAAAAAGGCTTATGTTAAAATGATTGGATGAATAGATTTATCAACAAAAAATTTTTTCTACAATGTAAAACTATTCTCAATAAATAATAATTGTATAACAGTCAACTTTGCTGATATGGTTTTATCATCTAATTGTGAAACTAAATCTGACTGGATAACAGTGATTGTGTGCATCAAAATTAAACTTTCTCTAAACCAGCTACAGCTAAATCCAAGAGAAATGTATAACCACAGCCTGGGGCAACCTATTCAGGTATCTAGAAGATTAAAAGGAATTCCACATTAGACCTTTAATCCTGCTTCAGAGCCCTGTCCCCAAACTGACATTTTACACTAGAATCATAGGGGGCTGGCCTAACCCTAGGCAAGGCTAAAGACTGGTGCCCCCCCTACTTATAACATCACTGTGTCACATGGGGGTGCCCAATTCAGCACTCCCAGAAGGTCAGTGTCCTAGGCAATCACTTAGTTTGCCTAGTGGCAGGACCAGCCCTGATCATAGAATCATAGAAACCAACTCTATAAGTTTATTATTCTAGCGTAGAAAATCAGTTTGGGGACAGGGCTGAACCAGGATTAAAGGTCTAGTGCAGAACTGGTCTCAAATACTGTTTTTCCATTAAAAACCATCGAGTTAGAAACGTTATGCTTCTTTCTGCATTACGCAATGGTACAACAGGTTATACTCTTCTAAGTTCATTCACTTCAATGGGCTTAGGAAATGGCAAAACTGTTTTGGACTGCAGTGGCGGAATGCTTAATTCAATCAACCTTCATTACCATGGAGAATAGAAACCTTATTTTACAATAAGTTCCCTGATTGGTTAACCCCCCCCCCCCCCGTGTCTTACAGTTCCCATGACTGTAAACATATTTTCAGTTTATGTTATTACATGTTTATCTCATCCTTCTTCCAAGACATTCAGAATGACACAAGTCATTCCTCCACATAATTTATATTCTCAGCATCCCTGTGAGGTGGGTTAGGTGCTGGTACAAAGTCATCAAGCAAATTTCCTGGCAGAAGAGGATTTGAACCTAGGTCTACCAGATTCTAGTTTAAAGTCTGTCGAGTATATAGCACCTTTAAGTACAAAGTTTAATTCTGGTCATAAGCTTTCATGTGCGCAGGTATACTTCATCAGATATATGCACACAAAAGTTAATACAAAAGTGCCACTGGACTCAAGCTTTGTTTTGTTTCAGACCAACATGGCTACCAACCTGAATCTAGATTATAGTCTAACACACTAACCACTGTACTTCGGTGTCTCACCAGCTAAATCGGTTTATTAGGCCCTAGATATGGTTTGTAAAAAAACTTTCTCTTGGAACCTTGTAACTAATGCAAGTACTGGTCTTTCTTCATGGGCTAGAGCAGGTATGTTCAACCGGTAGATCACGATCTACCAGTAGATCGCGGAGGGGTCAGAGGTAGATCACCATGTAAGGAAAAGCCTCCTACTTTTCATACACATGGACATCGTGATCACCAGTATGGTTGCCAGGGTGCCTGGAGTTCTCACTCGCACACATCTGCTCTAAGAAGTGGACTTTGCCCACCGTTTCTAAGGCTTATGTGGATACTATAAGCCTCAGCTTTGCAGCAGCATTCTACATCTCTGGATGGGTGTTAGCCAGAACTACAGACGAGCTTCCAGCTGTTCATTGCGTGCCCAGTCTTGGCCACTGCAGTGGAAGAAGCCACGCCACCATGAACTGTACAGGCAAACAGTTTCCAGCCTGTTTCCATGAACCAAAGGCTAACACCACCAGAATCCATCTTGTTTTCCTGACTCCAGTTCATCCCAACAGAAGGCTCATGTACACACCAGATGTCACCTTTGGCCTACAAGCAACCTACCTACCCCAGAGTGGTTAATAGTCCAACTGCCACTTTCTTTGTTTAACAGAACTCTAGACAAAGACTGGTGCCCAGAAGGAGACAAAAGAAGAGGAAGACCATCTTCAGCCAAGAGCCAAGTTCCTTTGTACAAAACTGGGTGTTACCTAGGCCACAATTTGACTCTCTATTGTCACCCTTTTAGATAAGTTTAATAGTCTTAAGCATCTCCCCACCCAGTAATCTCTCCCATTCTTCTCCCCAACTGTCATTTTGGAGCCTTCCCCTGGTCCATTTCACCTGAAAGTTTAACCAGGTATCCAGGATCCAGGATCCAGGCAAGTCCATTGGTCAAGAGCAAGCACCCAATTAGGTGTCACCAATGCACTTTCTATTGGCTACTGCAGAAGTCCAGCCCTTATGGTCACTGCAAAGCCTTCCCTTTCTCCTCCCCCGTACAGCCCATACCCTGAGGGTCTAAGGTGGTCTATTTAACCTCTGACCCAACTCCACTCATGTGTGCTTCTATCAGTATCCCACCTTCCGCTGCATAGATCCATCCCCGATTCCTGATCAGTTTCGGGTCCCTTACCCACTTCCTCACTCGTCGCCAATTGGAGCCATCCTCGAAGACTACGATAGGTAAATATTACCCTGTGTGTCTACCCTTTATGTTCCCCTATCCATCTATCTATATTTCCTAGGACTGTATGTGTGATTGTATGTGTATTTTTATCTTGTATGGAAGACTATATTTTTCTCAATAGATTATAATTGGTTTTACTAAATTAGAGTCCCCATTATTTAAGCATTACTCTCAGGTTGGTTAATCTTGTATACATTGGGGAAAAGATCCCTAGTGAGCCAGGTGCCCACCTGACTAATTCCCCAACCTTGTTTTGAGGGCATTTCGGCTTACAACCAGCCCCACTTGGTCTCATGGTTTGCTGGACAGGTGTGTTTGAGGTTTTTTTATGATTGTTTGGTGTGGTGGTATTTGATTATTGGTGCCAGTATGATGAATTTTTATTTTTACTTTTAGAACTGCATGTGTGGTTTTGGCATCATCCAGAGGTCTTCAGTTCCTGTTGATCTTTAATACTTTGGGACAGTGACAGTTTTGGACCAGATTCAGTCAGTGTTAACTTAGCACCCCAGCCACCCCAGTATAATGAAGATGAGTGTTCCAAAGAAGAGCAAAACCTACCACTTTCATGATGAATGGGAAATGGACTACTTCTTCATCATGGTGAAAGACAAGTGTTGTTGTCTATTTTGTAACGCCGCTGCATCCTGGCCCAAAAAGGGTAATCTGGAGCGTCATTATAAAGGCAGAGCAATAAGTTTGATGCTGATTTTCCACCCAAAAGTGAAATTCCTAAACTGAAGCTCAAAGAACTTAAATCTAAATTGGCTGCACAGCAACAGTTGATGGCGAAGCAAAGGACACATTCGGTCAATGCAACCATGGCATCCATCAAGGTCAGCAACCTGATTGCAAAGAAATGAAACCTTTCAATGAAGGAGGATTTGTAAAAGATTGTTTTCTTGAAGCAGCAGACAATCTTTTTGAAGGATTTAAGAATAAGAAAGAGATCATAGCTGCTGTTCAAGATGTACAATTGTCAAGAAACACTGTCGTGCAGCGAACAGAAAAGATGCGTGGAGATACAACTGAACAATTGTTGGAGGATGTTTCAGTTTGTGTTGCTTTCTCACTCTAACTGGATGAATCTACAGACATAAGAGACATAGCCCAGTTACCAGTCTTTATCCAGATGGTTTTTGAAGACTTCCGTGTTAAAGAAGAACTTTAAAACTTTAAAGAAGAACTTTAAAAGGGAGAACTACTGGTCAGGAAATATTCAGCTCTTTCCATTCTTTTGTGACAAAGTGTAATCTTCCATTGCATAAACTTGTTTCCATCACTACTGATGGAGCAAGAGCAGTGACAGGTGAGGTTAATGGTTTCATAGGCCTCTGTAGACAGCATGATGACTTTCCAGATTTTCTTTCTTACCACTGCATCATTCACCAGCAAGTTTTGGCAAGCAAGAGATTCAACACAAAGACTGTCATGGACATCACTTTTAAAATTGTAAATTCAGTTTGTGAAAGATCACTTCAAAGACGGCTTTTCAATCTTACTCTTGATGAAGGGGCAGCAGAAATCATTTTGCACACAGATGTAAGATGGCTAAGTAGGCACAAATTTCTGCAAAGATTCCGTGATTTGCTGAATAAAATAAGAAGGTTTTTGAAGGAGATGACAAAGCAGAGTTGGAAGATGAGGAGTGGTTATGTGATCTGGCATTTCTCGCTGACTTTACAGGCGAACTAAGTGATATAAACATTGAACTACAAGATAAAAACAAATGCATTGGCGAGATGATGAGTACAGTTTCATCCTACAAGAGCAAATTTGAACTAATGATGACTGACCTTGCAAACAACACTTTTGATCATTTTCCTAATACGCAGGACCATCTGGGACAATATCCAAATTTTGTTATCCATGGAGAAGCATGTGACAGAAATCTGCTCTGTTATCCAGGAATTCAAAAAAAGATTCTGTGATTTCCAAAGAATTGAAAAAGTTGTGGAGTACTTGTCATATCCATTCAGAGCAGATACGGACATTAAGAAAACTGCAGCTGATATCAGTAAAAATTACTCATTGAATGAGGCATCTCTTGAAAACGAAATAGTAACCCTTAAAAATGACATTTTTCTCAAGACCCGTGCTGAGCAAGAATCATTTTGGAAGCTAGTGCCTAGAGACAAATTTCCCAACTTGAGAAGATGCAGTGAAGCTGTACACTCCTGTTTCGGTTCAACTTATTTGTGTGAATCTACGTTCTCCCATCTGAAAATGACAAAGAATATACAGCGTTCCAACGTGACAGATGAACATCTCCAGGATTCCCTGAGACTGGCCCTCATGCAATATTCACCACCCAACTTCAAAAAGCTGGTGGATGAAATGCAGGCTCAGACGTCTCACTAATTAGCAAGAGCGAAGTTTTAAAGATTGTGCAAGATTTTTAACACAAATTACTCAATAAAAGTTAAAGAACGTTATTAAAACAGTTAAAGAAAGTTATAACAATAAAATTTTTTAAAAAACTGTAAGCAGTTCTTTCTGGATCTTTGTCTCTCTGTTTTGTTTTTGCTTATTTTGCTTACCAGTAAATGACAGAAGGTGCATTGTAAATGGGGGGTGGAACTCAACTTTGATGGGTTAAAATCTAATTCGAAACTAATCTGAAACTTAATTTTCATGGTGGTAGATCACCAGCATTTTTGTCCGGATAAAACAGATCACGACCTGTTCGAAGTTGGACATGCCTAGACTAGACTGAATTTAAGAATATCTTCATTTTATTTATTTGTATTTATTTTTGTTGGCTTATATTCCACCATTTCCTGTAGACAGGCTCTTCTGTGTTTTGAATTCCAAGTGATTTCCCCCAATTTTCCAAAAATAAACCTATTTTTATTAATTATATTAATCTGCCTGTAGTATTTGTGCCTACATACATGCTAACACTCTGCTGTGCTACACACTTGTAAACAGATAGAAGAATGCCAAATAGTCTCATAGGACAAACTAAGGCACTTCCAAATGCCTAAGGGGCTGAAAAGCTTGCATCTATATTAGTATGTGTATAAAGAATGAAAAGCTTCAGAGAGATCAGTAATGGCCATGACTCTAGGATGTTATGGAAAGTTAGAAAAGGAAATATCAGAATGGAGATTGATCAGGAAACCACAGTGTGCTTCATTGCAGGTACCAATCACAACCTTTGTATTATGGAAAATGGTATTTGCACCCAAGGAATTGTCTTTGGACTACAAACCTTATTAAAAGAAGCCTTACCTACTTGCCATTTAAACTATAGCACAAATGGATTTTATTATGTCTTAGGCCCTCTTAAACATTGCCTACAGCTGAACTGGGCATTTGCAGTTTTATAACATATACCACATTGTTTTAAGTAATCTCATTATCTGAATGCAAACATGAAGGCTAACATCCAAAAACATGAAAGCTAACATCCAAAAAATGAGTTGGATTCTCACTGGTTAAGAAGGAAATTAGGGATGTTGGGGATTTGGAGTTTAAAGGATTTATTTCCCATGCTTGTATGGCTACAACTTGAAACTCGATTGTTTGCTAGAAGACTGATCATATACTGGCATAACAAGCTCATGAAATGATGACCTTAAAAAATCTGCTGTTTCCTTTCCTTTATTTTGTAATATCTGACCAGATGAAGTGTTCTGGTGAGCCTGAAAGTTTGTGCAGTTATATATCGCTGGGTTGTTCTTAATAGCCTTCATTGCATAGACTCTGGCACTTTGCTTTTTGGCTTTCACTTTCAGACTGAGATGGCTGAAATCAACTTATCCACTAGATGTCTCAGTCTCTCTCTGTTTATGTCTCAGTACAAAATATGAATGAAGATTAATTATAACTAAGCAAGACCCTAGGTTTTTTCTTTCTTTTAACAGACCTGCATAACTTGGGATCCAACTATTCAAACATAGTCTGTCATCAGTAAGCCTTAAACTACTTTTCAAAGTAGGGCTAACAGATTCTTCCCCCTGGCCATTGGCAGGGAGTGGGGCAAAGCATTGCCAGATCCAAGCTGGGTAAATTCCTGGAGATTTAGGAGTGGAACCCAGGGAGAACAGGGATCTCATTGGGGTACAAGGCCATAGGCACCCCCCCCCTTCAAAGTATCCATTTTCTTCAGGGGAACTGGTCTCTGTAGTTTGGAGATGAGCTGTAATTTTGGGGGATCCCCAGGTCCCACCTGAATGCTGGCATTCCTATGTCAAGGTCATTTTATAAATGATCATTATTACCTACTGGATTCTGAAATTTAACATTGTGCTAAATCAAAGGAGCCTAAAAATAAGCAGGTTTTAGTAACAATACAATAAAATATTCCAAATGAGATTAACAATTTAAACATCAATTATGACAAAGAAGACTTGGAGAAATTCAAACAATGGGATAAATATTGATACATTCCAACCCTAATTTAACAGGGGGGGGGGGAACCAACCCTCTTCCAAAACAGAAATATCATTATAGGTATTCTGAAGACAAAAGACATCTGCCTAGACATGCTTACTTAGGAATGGTGTTCAAGGCATCATCCCTGAGAAAACATCTTGCCTAACAAGATAGTAAGGACTAACTAGATAGTGAGAGCACTAATGCTGCACCCTATGTTCTCCTGCACACATCTTATGGAAGAATGTTGTGCTTTCAATCTGTCTAAATCCCAGTCAATAAAGGGATCACATAGCAAGTGTGATGATCTCACTGAGGGCACCACAACAAAACCACAGTTACAGTGAAGTCAACACTTCCCATGTTGACAGCATGAGTCATTCTAGCCAATCAGAAGTACAATTTTTTTTCTTTCAAATGACCAAAGAAAGACCTGCTTAGCATGAGAGAGAGTTCATTGTAGGAGCACTCTCTCTTTGCTCTTTGGCATCTGTCCCTAAATGTGTTATTCAACAGAAGTAGAGATGCAAAAGCATTAACACACACACCCTTCCTTGCTCACTGGCTATTGTTTCTCTCTGGCTGCTTCTCTCTCAACTTTTTTTCACTGTGTATTAACTCCTCTCTTTCACAGTGAAAAGGGAGCAGGTTCCATGTTTGTGAAATTTGCATACATACAGCTTCTGATCAGGGCAGCCCTAGTTAGGGCCTTTTTTTTTTTTAGCAGGCATGTACAGGAAAGCAGTTCCGGCTGGCTTGGTGTCAGGGGGTGTGGGCTATTATGCAAATGAGGTCCTCCTGGGCTTTTTCTACAAAAAAGCCCTGACCCTAGCAAAGGCTCCCTAACAGACCAAGGAATTGTCTGAAAGACACATGACACAGTAAGCAGACTGAAGCTAAGCAGGTCTGGAAGAAGGTCACCTGCAAATCCTAGAAATACTTCCTGGGGTCCCTTTTAGGGTTGCTAACCTCCAGGTCGGGCCTGGGAATCTCACAAATCCCAATGAAGGAGAGTGTGGTGAAGCAGCCCTTGAGTGCAAGGGAGAAAGGTCTTTTAACCATGGAAACATAGCCCTGAGTGAGAGTGCCAAAGCCAGAATCCATCTCCCCAGTGGGGTGGGTGAGGGGAGGCTGGACATGAGAAAGGCCTTTTATTGGTTGCCCTGAGTGACAGCTGCTGGCCACAGCCAGAATCTATCTCCCCAAAGGGGTGGACGTGAGGCGGCTTGAAGCACCAATTCTAGGTGGGACACAAGTTGTGAGGCAGCAGACATGAACAGAGAGAAGCTGGAAGCAATGATTCTTGGTGGAACATAAATCATGAGGAGGCAGACATGGGGAGGCTGAAAGTGACAATTTGGGGGGATAGATATGGTGAAGAGAGGTGTGTGTGGACAGGGGAGACTGGAAGGACAATTCTGAGGGGGACAGAAAGAATTAGAATATAATATAATTTTGAAATGCAACTTGAATTATTCTTGTGTTGGCTTGCATCTGAAATTATTATATCATGCCTAATTACCATCATACACATACATATAATAGTCACATAGCTTGCATTATTGTGTTCTCAGCCTGCAAGTACATTAATGATTAACTCTTGTAAAAGCAAAAAGATAAAAGGCATCGAATGATATCCAGCAGTAGGTGACTTCTATATTTAAAAGGTTCAGACACCCATACAAATTATGGTGGCACATATTATTTAGAGAAAAGGAGTTAAAATTCATCCATCAGGATCACAGATAACAAAACAACATATTCTTGCAATACTCATCTTCAGCCATCTCAATGGGTTCTTTTAACCATCAGCACTAGCCCATCTTTATTGACTTACATTATTTATTTAGATAATTATATCCTGCTCTCCTCCCTATTGGGGACCCAAAGTGCTTTACAACATTGTAACCCTCTCCTTCATTTTGTCAACACAGTAGCAACTCTGTGTGGTAGGTTAGGCTGAGAAAGAGACTACTCAAGGTCACCCAGAGAGCATCCATGACACAGCGGGGACTTGAACCTCCCACTCTAACCACTACACCAAATTGTACTATGTACCCTGACTAGAATGACTAGACACATAGAGGGACAATGTCTGGTGAGGGAAAATCAGCATGGTTTCTGCAAAGGGGAGTTGTGCCTCACCAGCCATTTGGAGTTCTTTGAGAAAGTGAACAAGCATGTAGTAATGGTGACTTGGCAGACAGTTTATACTTGGACTTTCAAAAGGCTTTTGACAAGGAACCTCACCAAAGACTAGGTTTCCCAACCCTCCCGCCCTGGTGGGGGACCCCAGGGTTTCCACCCTCTTCCCCCGCTCCCCCAAAAAACGGAAGCGGGGGGAGGGGGGAAACGGCACCTCCTCCCTGCCCACCGCAGCTGCTCCTCCGAGATGGGCCCAGGCTGAGCCCATCTCGGAGGAGCAGCCAAGAGCAGCACAGGCAAAACCAGAGAAGGGGAGGGCGAGGCAGGCCAGGAGCATGGCGAGCCGCGAATCCGGGCCCTTCTAGGACCCGGACTTGCGCCTCACCCCAGCTCGCCTCCACCCCCCCCCTCCGCTTCCACCCAAAAGGCGGAGCGGGCAAGGCCGCCTCTTTTCTGCTCCTCCGAGCAGCCACGGCGAGCGGAGAAGAGGCGGCAGCTGCGGGGTGGCTCGCCACGCTCCCCGGCGCCGTTTCCCCCCTCCCCCCTAGCTCCACCCCAGTGTCTCCTGGCTCCACCCCCAAAGTCTCCTGGCTCCACCCCCAAAGTCCCCAGATATTTCTGGGGTTGGACTTGGCAACCCTACCAAAGACTCCTGAGTAAACTTAGCAGTCATAGGATAAGAGGATGGGTTCTCTTATGGATTAAAAATTGGTTAAATGACAGGAAGTAAAGAGTAGGAACAAACAGACAGTTCTCACAATGGAGAGAAGTGAGCAGTGGGATCCTATAAGGATCAGTATTGAGGCCAGTATTATTTAACTCATTCATAAATTATCTGGAACTAGGGGTGACTAGTGTAGTGGCCAAGGCTGCAGATGACACAAAATTATTCAGAGTAGTGAAAAGCAAGGCTGACTATGAAGAGCTCCACGGGAACCTCTACAAATTGGGTGAGTGGGTGACAATGTGGCTACCGAAATTCAGTGTTGGTAAGTGTAAGGTGATGCACATTGGGACAAAAAATCCCAACTTCAAGTCTAGGCTAATGGGGTCTGAACTTGCTGAGACTGAGAAAGAAAAAGATCCTGGCGTCACAGTGGACAGTTCAATTATAGTGTGAGACAAGTGTGCTGCAGCAGTGAAAAGGCAAACTTAATATTAGGAAAGAGATTGGGAATAAAATGGTCATATTGTAATGCCCTGTACAGATTTATGGTGAGGCCTCATTTTGGAATACTGTTTACAGTTCTGGTCATTGTACCTCAAAATGAACATTGTAAAGCTAGAAAAAGTTCAGGACAACCAAGCAGACTGGGGGTTGGAGCACCTTACCAATAAGGAAAGGCTGAAGGATCAGGGACTTTTCAGTTTAGAAAATAAACAACTAAGGGGGACATGATAGATGAAATTATGCATGGAATGGAGAGAGCTGACAAAGAGAACTTTTTCTCCCTCTCCCAGAATACTAGAACTTGAGGACACCCAATGAAGCTGATGGGCAGTAGGTTCAGTACAAACAAAAAGAAATACTAATTTACCCAGAGAGTGATTAAAATGTGGAATTTGCTGCAAGAGGATGTAGTCGTGGCCACAGGAATGAACAGCTTTAAAAGGGGATTAGATAAATTCATGGACAATAAGTCTATGGCTACTAGCCATAGTGACCGAGGGGTCCACAATCAGAGGCTCTAAGCCTGAATTCCAGAACCAACAGGCAACAGCAAGGGAAGGCCTCAGCCTCTAAACCCTGTTGCTAGCCACCCAGAGAAACTGGTTGGCCACTGTGTGGGACAGGATGTTGGACTAGATGGACTACTGGTCTTAACCAACAGGACTCTTCTTATGTTCTTATGACTAACAGCAGTGCTCAAAGTTCTCAAGCAAATATCTTCCTATTTCAGAACCTTAAAGGGTTAAGCATCTTAACATCTAATCCACAATGCATCTATATTACTGTGCCATTGAGCTTCATAACAAAGTATAGCTTCCCATGGCCTGATGCCTGGCCTTTGAATAAGTAACCACAACAAAATGAAGTTATAAGACCTTAAGATGAACAACACTGCACTACACCAAATCTATGGGTGAGAGATTTCCTGCCCCTTGCTCCAGTGGCCAGTGGGAGGAAAGTAATATGAATAATAGCAGTTGCCATGATGGCATCATGTCACTTGCAGGAGGCAACCTAGAAGTGACACTATGCCTTTCTAGGAGTCATCAGAAACTAAACCAAAGAGTTTCTGGTGATTCCTATAAAGATGTGATGTCATTTCTGGCGGCTGCCATGAAATTATGTAAGTGACCAAAAGTTTAATTAAAAGAAAAGAGCATATAAGAGGCTTGAATCTTGAGCAAATGAATGGGAATAGGGGAAGAGGCTTTTTCTTCATGACAGTGCTTGTCTATTCCCAATTGGAACTTTGTTTTTCACTAATGAATGTGTCCTTCCAGCACACACACTTGTCATTTTGTGTGAACAGGAAAACACATGCATTTTTTCAGTATGTGCAAGCAAGAACCCTCAAAAATCCAGTTTTTTGTTCATCCATAACAACCACGGAAAATACATTCATTGTCCTATTCATACAAAATGGCATCTATGCATATTAGAAGAATCAATAGTAGCTTTAGACATGTTTGGTGTGCCAGACACAAGGGACTCAGATAATCAGAACTTATTTAAATAAAAACTACACTCTGTTCTCCAAATATCTGCCTTATTTGATCTGGTCTTTTAATATTCATTTATTAGTGTGATATTGTAATTGCTTCTTCAATGCTTCTGAGAGCATTTTACAATTGCCTAATGAAGAACTACTGCAATATCTATCTATCTATCTATCTATCTATCTATCTATCTATCTATCTATCTATCTATCTATCTATCTATCTATCTATCTATCTATCTATGGCCTGTTGAAACATGGCTGCAGACTCAAGCACAGGTTTTCTCTACAGTGACTAAGCCTCCTGCTGTGGAGGAGGTGGAGCTTGGGAGTTCAGAAAGAAGGGCATGGAGGCTGGACATACTTGGGGAAATAACAAACCTCTTCTTCTAGCTAGGGTTGCCAGGTCTGACTCAAGAAATATCTGGGGACTTTGGGAATAGAGCCAGGAGGCTTTGAGGGTGGAGCCAAGAGCAAGGCTGTGACAAGCACAACTGAACTCCAAAGGAAGTTCTGGCCATCACATTTAAGGGGTCCTTTTAAATGCCTTCTCTTCATAGAAAATAATGGAAGATGAAGGTAGCTTCTTTTGGGGCTCACAGAATTGGACCCTGGTCCAATCTTATTGAAACTGGGGGAGTTTTTTGAGGCGAGGCTACCAGATGCTATGAAAAATTTTGTGCCTCTACCTCAATAAACAGACCCCCCCCAAGCCCCAGATACTCACAGATCCATTCTCCATTATACCCTATGGGGATTGGTCTCCATAGGGTATAATGGAGTGCCCAGAGGACATGTCCTCCCCACCCCCACTTTCTCATAACCCTGAAGTGAAAGGAGGGCCTCCAAATCATGGGATCACCTGCCCCTAATGGGGGATTGGCAATCCTACTTCTAGCTGATCTCCAATGTAAAATTACTGCTTTCAAAACAGATTTATTATGATCAGTCAGTCTCCCTTACATTGCATTGAATAGGTGATTGGACTAAATGGCCTGCATGGCCCCTTCCAACTCTGTGATTCTATGATTCTACAGAAAGAAAAGATACCCAAGAAGGTGTGTGAAACCTTGAAATGTTAGGTCAGACTCAGAGACCTGGCAACTCCAGTTTGCCATGATAGAACAGTGAAAAAGAACACAGAAAAAATCCTCAGTTCCTTCCTCTGGCTCTAGCAAATGACTTCAATCTATCATTCAGAGAATCTTATAAATTGTTATAATATTATAATGCTGTAATGATACTTCAGTTGGTAATTAAATTTCTCCAGTGGAGATAGGGGGAAATGGCCACCGTGGCAGAGAAAATGGCACCAATGTGGATAGGACTGAGAAGAACTGGACTTTTCTCATCACACTGTCACCCTGGCATTGCTGTGATTTTTCCAAAAAACAACATAGTAAAGCAGATTTGGGAAAGATCTCAGGAAGAATGGGGAAAACCTAAGGAGTGCACAGATGTGCCATGATGCTGTGAGGGAAGTGGGGGGGGGGGAAATCCACTGCCCAACAACATCCAAGCAGGGACAAACAAATATGGCCACTTCAGACTACAGCATCAGCCGGCATGCCAGATGGCTGGGGAGAGGCTTTCAGAATATCTTTCCCCCACCAGCATCCATATTTGCCAACCAAGAAGAAATGAAGTAGAACCATTTTGCATCTGGGCAACCCCCTAGAGACAGTTACATGCAGTACTCCTTCGCAGTGTACTTGGAGGGATATTTTCTTTGCATTTTATAATTCTTTCGATTTAAACTGTTGTAAACTACCTTGGGGATTATATGATGGAAAAGCAAACAAACCACTGCAAAAAATCGATAAAATAAATCCTGGCCTAGTCCTGACAGCTTCCCCCATTCATATCTGACAAAAAATCCACCATGCGGCTCGAAATCACCTGCAGCAAAGCATGATTCAAAGATTGATCTAAATCCTTGCTGCATCTGCATACAAACACTTAAAAATACTAAACTGGCATAAATCTGACATTCCACCAACATCGCAAAGACAATTGCCTGTCATTGCAGAAAGCTATTTCAGCGCAAATACTTAGACCCATCTGGCTTGCAGGGAATATTAGGGTTCATGTAGAATGGCACTTCAGATAAACAGTACTAACACATAAATATGCGTTCAGTTTTAAGTAAGGAACTGGGTGCTGCACAATTGTTGGAGCACACTCCTTAATAAATTTTATGCTGATGACAATGATTTAGTATTTACATTAGTATTTACCCTGGTGCTTAACAGAGTACAAGATGATGGGTTCCTGCATGAAAATCTGTAATTTGACTTAAAGAAGACAGCAAAGGAAAGAGAGAGCACTGGAAGCAGGGATAAACCAGGAAAGACACTGTATTCACTTCAGTTATATATATTTAGGCCTAATTTCAGTAGGAATACAGGGGAGGGGACAGTGACACCTTTATTTTATGAAGTTACTGACCCAGGTACATGGTAAAGTCTTGTTGTTGGATCTATCACCAGAAGCTAGAAGTTAGAAATGTTTTACATAAAAGGTTAAATGTAGCTAGAAGCCATACTATACGTCGCAGTTGCCACAGGTCCATCCTTTGTCGGCCAACACTATTTTAAAAGCAGTTTTAAGGTTTTTTAAAAACTGCCACAAGGTCGGTTCTGGATTGGGCATACAGTGCTGTAGCCCCAGGAGCTACTGTTTCCTGCCCTGGCACCTTTTCAGTTTCAGGGACATCAACAATTGAAAAGGCATAGTAAGGAGCAAGAGTTCCTGAAGCTGCCATGCTGGGCACCCAATTTGGATTGGGTCTCACAGCAATTTTTCAAAAACTACAACTGCTCCTAAAATGGAGCAGCCACAGAATGGACCAATTGCCTCTGATGAGTTTAGTTTGGCTCTAGCAGGATAGGAGGAACCTGAAGCTCTGTGCCTGGCCAAAATCTGGAAGGAAGGAAGGAAAGGAGACACTGGCAAAGACTGTCATCTCTGGATACCTTCTGCTCATAGGATCTACTGCTTTCCCACCGCCCACCCCTCATACTACTGAGCATCTTTAATCTATGCATACTAAGTCATGACATCCAGAGCAGCCAATCCAGATTTTTATCTAAATACATATGAATATTCAAATTTGACAAATTAAAATTTGCCATATTTTCAAGCACAATTCAATACTGAGTTTACTCTGAGGTCATGTGTGTTTCTTCCACACTCTCCTGCAGGTGTGCAAACAGAGTTACGTTCGTAATTCATTATTGCTAAGCAAAGAATATGCCCCCAAAATATCATTCTCAGGTTTGAATTTCCTGGCTTTCATTGATTTGTCTCATAACTGTAATGTAATTTAAATACTGGAGGTTTTGTATTTAATGGTGGAAATGTAAAAAGCACACAACTGCAATGCTTATCTTGTGCCTAACATCTGTTGCTTTGTGGCTGGTTCTTAATATTTACTTTTTGCAAGACATTTGTTGGTTAAGACTTAAGATCCAATAACCTTTGCTAATGACTATTTGTCTTAGATTCTATTGAGAATTAATGAGATGTTAAGGAAATATACAACCCCATTCCCTGCTTATGATTCATGTATCTTGTAATTTATCAAGGCTCTGGTCAATTGCAGATATTCAGGGGGTGAAGCTGGAGAAAAATTGCAGGTTTCATTCTAGTAATACATTAACACTGCCTGCAATTCATACCTGAAGGCTAGGTGAATTTAGAGTGTTGTGAATATCTGTAGACTAAGTTTGGGATTAGAAGACAAGTTAAAAACCTGCCACAAATGAGGAACAATTGCCTTTTTCTTTTCTTTGAATACCTAACTCCAGGATTCTCAGATCCAACAGTGCTACCCTTTTCATATTGAAGATGAGTTCTATATCTTTTCTAAAACAGTTATTTCACACGCTCACTGTGGCTTGGTCTCACACACAGACAGTCCCATAAAAGCAACCTGGTGAGCACAGATATTTTGACAGATAAAGCTGATATTATCAGCGCTCACAGGATCAACAAAAAGTAGAAAGGGGTCCAAAATGTGAAATCTATTAGCAAACTAGGAAACTCAATATGTTTTAAGCTAATATGAGAGCCAGTATAAGAACTCTTTCAGGAAAGCAGCTAAAAGGGCATTTTTAGAGTATTTTTTAAAAACATCCCTTGAGACAGCTTAAGGGTCTCCTATGGTTTGTTTTGTTAGCAAATTCTGGATTATTATTTCTTTTCACCTTGAGCTGTATTAAGTCGTCAGTACAATTCATTCTCTTTTGGATGCTAAGAGAACATTCAGGATAACAGCATGAAGCTTCAGTTTATTAGCTGAATTTACTTAGGGTGTTTTTGCATGACTGCCAGAAGCCAGCTTCCTACAGGCACCTTTTAGGCATTGTTCATTAGTCTCATATATGTATTTTTTTCAATGACAACAGCATGGTAAGTCCATCTTCATATAATTAACAAAAGGTGATAGCTTTGCTGTGGAGTAACAGGCATGCCACTGTTTGCCACTCAATATTTATGAGATGTACATTCCTCAAAACTGACATGAAATATTCATAAAACTGATGGTTGGGTGTCCCTTATTTCTGCACAAAAACAGTATTCAACATGTTTGAGGCAATCAAGCAGACATATTAGAATATCAATAATCATAGCAAACAATGCACTGAGGAAAGCATCACAATTAATTATATTGTAGTTATTGGAATATGTAATAGCAGGAGTAACACCTGTCGTGAAGAAAAATGCAATGGGCTCTGGAAGGAGCCTACCACCCTTGCTGTCTTCCCACCCACCCAAGTGAAGGCAATGACTCAGCCCACCACCTCAAGAAGAAGAAGATATTGGATTTATATCCCGCCCTATATGCTGAATCTCAGAGTCTCAGAGTGGTCACAATCTCCTTTATCTCCCCCCCCCCACACACACACACAACAGACACCCTGTGAGGTGGGTGGGACTGAGAGAGCTCTTACAGCAGCTGCCCTTTCAAGGACAACCTCTGCCAGAGCTATGGCTGACCCAAGACCATTCCAGCAGCTGCAAGTAGAGTGTCACGGGCTGTGGCCAGGTCAGGCAAAGTCCAGGGGCAGTCCAAGGTCTGTAGCTGGTGAGCAGAGAGAGTCCAAGGCACCAAAACCAAATCACAGTCCAGGTATCGCAGGTCAGGGGTTCAGAAGCCGAAGTCAGGGGGTCCAGGAGTCAAAGCCAAAGTCAAAAGCCGAAGTGGATGCTAGAACGTCAGGTAAGTGACTAGTGGCTTCCACAAAGCCTCCTCCCAAAGCCCACAGCTATATAGCCTTCTGCTGTCTGTTGCCTATTTGGGCTAATTGCTGGCTCAGAGGGGCAGCCAGGATCCTGCTGAGACTCAAGCATCCTCACTCCTAGAAGGGCCAGAATCCTTTCAAAACTCAGGGCTCAGGGAGGGTCTTGCTCGTGAGCGTGCCGCCATCCTCCGATCCCTGAGGTCCTGACGAAGGCGGTCACGCACACGAGCCACCCGAGAGGGCGAGGCAGGGGGGCTTGGATCTTCTCCAGCAGGAGGCAGGGGCACTGGTGCAGGTGGCAGGGGCACAGTTTCTTCTGCAGGGTCCCCAGTACCCATGACATAGAGGAGGGAGGAATCAAAGTCAGTTCTCCCAGATAAGAGTCTGCACACTTAACCACTACACCAAACTGGATCTCAAGGGGAGCTGATCTCTGCGTTCTAGAGAGCAGTTGTAAATCTGAGTGGTCTCCAGTGGTTCCCCAGGAGAAAATGCCATCTTACATGTCTGAGGTGCTATCTCTCATTAAACCACCCTATCCAGGCCCCACTCCTTAAGTCTCCAGGAATTTCCTAACCTGGAGTTGGCAACCCTATCTCCTTCTCTTCATCTGCCCTCTGACTTCAAGTTTCCATCGGCGTCCCCCTCCCTGCACTCTCTACATAGAAAAAGGACAGTTTTTCTTCATAGTTTGTGTGTAGGGGTGACCAAAGCAACTTACATCATTCTCCTCTCCCCCCTTTGACCTGAACAACAATCCTGTAAGGCAGGTTAGGCTGGAAGCCTGTGACTGGTCCAAACACCCAGTCAGCTTCCACAACAAGAAACTGTGTCTGGCAGACCATGCTCTGAAGCCCCAACTCGTTGCCAGTTTGGTGTAGTGGTTAAGTGCGTGGACTCTTATTTGGAAGAACCGGGTTTGATTCCCCACTCCTCCACTTGCAGCTGCTGGAATGGCCTTGAGTTAGCCATAGCTATCGTAAAAGTTGTCCTTGAAAGGTAGGCTTGCCAATCCCCAGGTCCCAGCGGGGGGTTCTTCTGCTTTCCCAGGCTCCTTCCCGCCCTCAGACAGCTGGCTGGCGGGGGGAAGCCCTGCCCCCAAAGCCACCATGTGACTTTCCCCCTCCAGAGGCTCCAGTCTCCGATTGGAAAGGCTTCCTCTTGGGATGGGGTGTCTGTGTTACTTGGAAGAAGTTGTCTGCAACTCATGAGTAGAGAGGCCAATCCCCCACTTCAGAGTTGCCAGAAAAAGGGGGGGGGACGTCTGCTGAGCGCTTCATCATTTCCTACGTGGAGATCGATTCTCATAGGGTATAATGGGAAATTGATCTGGAGGCTTCGGGGGCTCTGGGGAAGCTGTTTCTTGAGGTAGAGGCACCAAATTTTCAGTATAGTATCTAGTGCCTCTCCCCCAAAGTACCCCCCAAGTTTCAAAACGATTGGACCAGGGGGTCCAATTCCATGAGCCCCAAAAGAAGGTGCCCCTATCCTTCATTATTTCCTATGGAAGGAAGACATTTTAAAAAGGTGTGCTGTCCCTTTAAATGTGATGGCCAGAACTCCCTTGAAGTTCAATTATGCTTGTCACACCCTTGTTCCTGGCTCTGCCCCAAAGTCTCCTGGCTCCACCCCCAAAGTCTTCAGATATTTCTTTAATTGGACTTGGCAACCCTATTGAAAGGGCAGCTTCTGTGAAAGCTCCCTTAGCCCCACCCACCTCACAGGGTATCTGTTGTGGGGGGAGAAGATATAGGAGATTGTAAGCCGCTCTGAGTCTCTGATTCAGAGAGAAGGGCGGGGTGTAAATCTGCAATTCTTCTTATGCCCTCCTCAAACCCCACCACAGAATCTCCAGGAATTTCCAAGAAACCTGGAAAGATACCACTAAAAGCTTCTGGAGAGCAGTTCTGAGAGATCTCCAGCCCTCACATGGAGACTGGCAAAAGTGGTTCCCTGGGAGGAAATGGCTGGTAGCATCAAGGCACCGAGAGGGTGCTGCCAGGCCTAGTGTAGTCAACCTCCAGATGGAGCCTGAAGTTCTCCTGAGATCGCAACTGAACTACAAACAACACATCTCTCTCCCCACTCTGGAAAAAGTCACTGTTTGGGAGGGTTAACTGTATGCCATTCTATTCACTTGAGGCCTCTCCCTTTGCTGACCAACAGCCTGCATTGTCCAGCAACAGCCTCTGGCTAGCACTTTCCAAGTAGCAGGAAACACTCCTAACAGGGCCAGGCCTCGGCTATTTCCGCAGCCTTTGGTGTGCTGAATGTGCTGAGAGGCCTTTTGTGAGGCTGCAGTAGCTCTGCAGCCCTTTCTGAGGCTGGTTGACAGAGGACACAGAGAAGAGTTGAAGATGTGGCTGTCTCTGAGGGAAGACCGCTTCTAGCAATTTTTTTCAACATTCCTGGGTCTGAGTAGGCACGGGAGAGCAGAGTCAGCCAATGCGAGGCCAGAGGGGTGACAGACATGTGATGGGCCAATTGTTTGTTAAAGAAATATTAGGCAGTGGCCACCCTTGATTTGGCCATGGCAATAAAAGAATTGTTACTATAGATTCCCACAACTAAGGGCTACTTTGAGAGAGGTATGGAGGCTATCCACTGCCATCTTGAGGTGCAAAAAACGTATAGGGTAGAAAAGCACTTAGTGACATAAGAACATAAGAGAAGCCATGTTGGATCAGGGCAATGGCCCATCCAGTCCAACACTCTGTGTCACACAGTGGCAAAAAAACAACAACCACCAAGTGCTATCAGGAGGTTCACAAGTGGGTCTAGAACTCCTTCCACTTTGCCCCACCCCCACCCCAAGCACCAAGAATACAGAGCATCACTGTCCCAGACAGTCCCAGTAATATACTGCGGCTAATAACCACTGATGAACTTCAGCTCCATATTTTTATCCAATCCCCTCTTGAAGCTGGCTATGCTTGTAGCCAACATCACCTCCTGTGGCAGTGAATTCCACATGTTAATCACCCTTTGGGTGAAGAAGTACTTCCTTTTATCTGTTTTAACCCAACTGCTCAGCAATTTCATTGAATGCCCACGAGTTCTTGTATTGCAGGGGTGGCCAACGGTAGCTCTCCAGATGTTTTTTTGCCTACAACTCCCATCAGCTCCAACCAGCATGGCCAATGGCTGGGGCTGATGGAAGTTGTAGGCCAAAAAACATCTGGAGAGCTACCATTAGACACCCCTGTTGTATTGTGAGAAAGGCATTGGCCTTTTTTTACAATCGCACACTGTCTTGACATTTTCAGAGAGTTATCTACCATGACCCCAAGATCTATCTCTTGGTCAGTTTCTGTCAGTTCACACCCCATCAACTTGTATTTGTAGCTGGGATTTTTGGCCCCAATGTGCATTACTTTGCACTTGGCCACATTAAATCACATCTGTCACATTGACGCCCACTCACCTAGCCTCAACAGATTCCTTTGGAGTGCCTCACAATCTTCTCTGGTTCTCACCACCCTGAACAATTTAGTATCATCTGCAAACTTGGCCACTTCACTGCTTACTCCCAACTCCAGATCATTAATGAACAAGTTAAAGAGCATGGGACCCAGTACTGAGCCCTGCGGCACCCGACTGCTTACCGTCCTCCACTGCGAAGACTGCCCATTTATACTCACTCTCTGCTTCCTATTAATTACCCAGTTTTTGATCCACAAGAGGACCTGTCCTTTTACTCCATGACTCTCGAGCTTACTAAGGAGCCTTTGATGAGGAACTTTATCAAAAGCTTTCTGGAAGTCAAAGTAAACAACATCCATTGGGTCCCCTTTGTCCACATGTTTGTTCATCCCCTCAAAGACAGGTTAGTGAGGCAAGATCTTCCCTTATAGGACCCATGCTGAGTCTTCCTCAATAACTTGTGTTCATCGAAGTGCCTACTCATTCTGTCCTTGATAATGCTTTCTACCAACTTCCCCAGTAAGTCAGACTGACTGGCCTGTAGTTTCCCGGATCTCCTCTGGAACCCTTTTTAAAGATGAGGGTTTCGCTACCTTCCAGTCCTCAGGAACGGAGGCAGATTTCAATGAAAGATTACATATTTTTGTCAGGGGATGCACAAGTTCACCTTTGAGTTCTTTCAGAACTCTTGGATGTATGCCATCCGGACCTGGTGACTTATTAGTTTTTAATTTGTCTATCAGTTGTAGGACCTCCTCTCTTGTCACCTCAATCTGACTCAGGTCTTTCAAAACCCCTTCCAAAATTAGTGGTTCTGGAGTAGGCAAACACTTCTCATCCTCCACAGTGAAAACAGAGGCAAAAAATGCATTCAGCTTCTCAGCCATTTCCCTATCTTCCTTCAGTAATCCTTTTACCCCTTGGTCATCCACTGCCTCCCTGACTGGTTTTCTGCTTCTAATATATTTTAAGAAATTTTTATTGTTGGTCTTTATGTTTTTTGCAATATGCTCCTCATAGTCGCTTTTTGCCTGCCTGATCACAGTCTTGCATTTGATTTGCCACAGCCTGTGTTCCCTTTTATTAATCTCACTTGGACTAGCTTTCCACCGCTTAAAGGAATTCTTCTTACCTTTTATAGCTTCCATTACTTTGTTTGTTAGCCATGCAGGCCTTTTCTGATACCTGTTTGTGCCCTTCCTAACTTGTGGTATATATTTTATCCGAGCTTCTAGGATTGTAGTTTTAAATAGCCTCCAAGCTTCCCAAAGGGTTTTGACTGTATTTACCTTTTCTTTCAGTTTCCTCTTCACATGCCTCCTCATCTGAGAGAATATATCCCTTTTAAAGTTAAACGTGGTTGTGTTGGTCTTTTGGGGCAACTCCCTATTTATACAAATGGTAAAATCAATAATGTTATGGTCACTGCTCCCAAGCAGTGCGATCACTTTTACATCTCTCACCAAGTCTTGGGCATTACTTAGGATCAAATCCAGGATTGCCCACCCCTGGTAGGTTCTGTTACCATCTGCTCCATAGCACAGTCAATGAGAGCATCTAGAAATTCAATCTCTTTCTCTCGACCAGAACACATATTGACCCATCAATCTACGGGTAGTTAAAATCACCTATTATGACACAGTTTTCACGTTTAGCCACTATCTTTAATCCTTCCATCATATTATAATCATCCTCTATCTTTTGATTTAGTGGGTGATAACAAACTCCCATAGTTAAATTTCCTTTTGGGCCCTCTATTTCGACCCAAAGCATTTCTAGAAGGGAATCTAATTCTCTAGCCTCAGTCTTACTGGACTGTATACCCTCTCTGACATACAGAGTCACCCTACCTCCAACCCTTCCCTCCCTATCCTTCCAATATAACATATCCAGAAATCACCGTGTCCCACTGATAAAGAATGAATGCCAATACACTCAGGGGACAAACATTCCTATTGTGAGTATGATGCCAAAACATGGAGGGATCCCCACAAGACTTAAAAGAGACCTGCTTCTCCTCCCCCTCCCCAGCACCTGTGCATGACCACAAGTAACTTGCGTCATTAAGACAGGGATGGCCTCAGAAGTATATGGAAACCTCCCATTTCCCTTGGCATAATACACATCTCTTGTTTCCTTTCATGCCCCAGTGTTATTCCTATACATGCACTCATATAACAGGGAAGGGCCATTCCCTCAGTGTTTTATCATGGGATATCATCTCTACATGAAAGAAAATCACAATGCTTGTTTTCATGCCATCATGCTGTACTGTTGAAATAATTATTTTCTTGGTATACTTTTCAAAGATATCATGGATTTCAAAAATCACAAAGTGTTCAAAGGTTTGTACAGCATGAAGTTAATCTTAATGCATGTGCAGTGGGTGGATGAGTAATTTCTATTGCATTTGCTAAATACACAAAACAGTGAGAGAGAAGATTGCAACAGCAGCATTTAACTTATTCCTCCAGGACTTCTATTATGTGTGCACTCATTTTTGCTTTCCTTCCAAATGAGTTCTAGCCAAACCCCTATGCTTTTCAGGTTATTACTGAATAGTGTTATATGCATAAGTTCAAATATCTCTGTCTTCAATTCCAAGCCATTGGTCTCTGGGAAGGAAAGCTTGAACCTTTGAGATGAAGATGGCCTATAAATGAAGTAAAAATACTTAAATAAAATAATAAACCCAGTAATATTTGCATGCTAATTTGGAGGGAGTGTATTTGTGTTATCGTTAATGTCTGAATAGGTTAGGAACTTGTTTGCTTAGAGCTACAAACAATGTCGTCATAATTAAAGATACACTCAGCAGGTAGGTGAATTATCTGGTAAGTAAATAAGCTTTCCCAGAATTTATTTGGATATTATGCAGGGCTTTTTTTTGTAGCAGGAACTCCTATGCATATTAGGCCACACACCCCTGATGTAGCCAACCCTCCAAGAGCTTACAGGGTTTTTAGTACATGGCCCACTGTAAGCTCCAGGAGGATTGGCTACATCAGAGGTGTGTGGCTTAATATGCAAAGGAGTTCCTGCTACAAAAAAACCCCAATATTATTTATAATGGATGCCCATGATTTTGTTCTTGTGTACCCTTTGTAGCTAAACCATAGACATATTTTCCCCACATTTGCTAATACCCAAATTCTGGAGACATCAGATATCACAGATCGCCATATCTCAAAAATGATATTGCAGAGTTGGAAAAAAGGACAGAAGAAATCAAACAACTTGACAAAGGAGCTGCAGCAACATTCCTATGAGGAAAGGCCAAAGAGGCTGGGACTTTTCAGTTTAGAACAAGATGGCTAAGGCAGGGAGGGGAAAACATGATAAAGGCTTATAAAATTTTGCACGAAGCAAAGAAAGAAGATAGAGGGAGCCTTTTCTCCCTCTCCCATAATAATAGAACTTGCATGCAACAAAATTGATGGGCAATAGATACAGAACAGGCAAAAGGAAATTCTTCTTTACTTGATAGGTAAGTATACAGAATTCACTGCCAGTTGAGGTAGTAATGTCCACAAGATAAAGCAAAAAGGTAAAGGTAGTCCCCTGTGCAAACACCAGTCAACTCTCAAGATAGATGGCTTTAAAAGGGAGTTCAGCAGATTTCGGAAGGAGAAGTCCATCAATGGCTATCATCCATAGTGAGAAATCTCCATATTCAGAGGCAATAAACCTCTGAAACCCAGGGCTTGAAGGCAGCATCACAGAAGGCCTTGACCTGTATGCCCTGTTGGTTGGCCCTTCAGAGCAACTGATCAGCCACTGTTTGAAAGAGATGAAAATACAGACCCTCACTAATTTGGAGCAGTCATTATTTTCAAAAGATTTTTTCCTCAATCCCACAAGATACTTGTGTCTTAATAAAACTGAATGCAACCCTACAAAAATATTTTAGTGTTCTGAAACTGAGGATTTTTCCCTTTGGATGACTGCTATTATTTAAAACACCATACTTCCAAAGGACAGAGTGGAAAGACTTACATTCCAATAGAGAGACCACAGTACCCCTCCCCAAAGATTTTTGACATTTATGATAATACTAATTTTAATTAATTGGATTAACTGGACTTCATAAACATTATACTGTACATTAAGTAGATTAGAACTTTAGTATAAATACAAAGAAAAG
Organism: Heteronotia binoei; assembly: GCF_032191835.1. Lineage (NCBI taxonomy): Eukaryota > Metazoa > Chordata > Lepidosauria > Squamata > Gekkonidae > Heteronotia > Heteronotia binoei. The sequence continues at coordinate 145,373,056 of NC_083226.1, read as the reverse complement.
TCCCAAAGTCCTGCTTTTCCCCAAAAGGACGTTCATAGCCTTTAAAAATACTCTTTTTTCTTTGAGTCAACTGACAAGAGAACTCTACTTAACTGTCTTAACCTAAGAGTCAAACTTCATGTGACACTAGAAGTCTATGAAAGGATCCTCCAAGTATATAGCTTAGTCTTAAGAAGCAGCTGTAAGGGGGGTAATTGGGTTGAGATAGTGATTCTGGGGGAGTAAAGTCTTCCACTTTCCTGCATGGCTTGTCTCTTAAGACTGCTTCTCAAATTGCCTCTTAGGACGGATATTAGCCCTGGTGGGTGGGTAGGGGAAAGGTATCCAGAAGAAGGGTTGAGTTGTACTGGGGAACATGGGACAGGAGGGTCCTCCTCATCTCCCAGTATCACCACCAAATAACATCCCCATTTGGTTGTTTTCAAAAATAAAGTACACTGAGAATCCAGTGAAAGTTCTCTGCCATGTAGTTTTGCCCCCTCCATCTTAGATCATCTTAACAATTTAGCTATATTGTTTCTATATTTTTAAAAAAGTTTTGATACAGTATAACTGGGAATAGAGCAGTGATGTACTGATGTTCTCCTTACAAGGGAACTCAGAGAACAAAAGAGCTTCATGCAGCAGTAACAAACTACTTTTTTTCTTGACAACATGATCATTTATACCTGAAGAGTTCCCAGGCCACACATTGAGTTGTTGAATGTGCAATAAAAATACCTCAATGCTATTTGCTCTTTAAACTAAAGGAAACAATCCCATTGTTCTTCTAAATGCTGGCAACTGAAGGAAAATGATTACTTTAAACACAAGGGTACAGTAAGAAATTATAGTACAAGAAATGCTCTTTCTGGCAGTAGTTTTTTCCCCTCTGTTGGTTCTAGGGAAACAGAGGAACAGAGCACATAATTTCTGATGAGACTAGTTTCCATTGACAAAATGCATGCAAGAGGGTTTTCTTCTGGTTGAAGCAACTGCTGGATAGCCTAATCTAAGCGTCATGGAGTGTGGTCACAGGACCTAAGGATGGCACAAATGTAGCTTTCTCTAGAAGCTGTCACTAGGGAATGGTTCCCAACAAGGAGCCATTTTGAAGGCAGAACCAGTGACAGTCTGTTTTTTCACTTGGATCTTCCCCATTGCTCACTGGAGAAGGATCCAGAATCTTGTAAACAGGGTGCTAGAAAGTACCAGAGCACTGGAACACCCCTTTCCCCCGCCTGACTATCTTCTCTTTATATGCATTTTATCTTCCCTTTCCCCTGTTGGACATCTTCTTTGTGTATGTTCTCCCCCTTCTGGGTATGCATGTTTGGCCCTGTCCTGAATAGCCCAGGCTAGCCATATCTCATCAGATTTTGGAAGTTAAACAAGATTGGCCCTAATTAATAATTGGATGGGAGACCACCAAAAGCCCAGGGTTGTTACGCAGAGACAATCAATAGTAAACCACCTCTGAATGCCTCTTGCCTTGAAAACCCTATAAGGTCACCATAAGTCAGCTGTGTCTTGAGGACTCTTTCTTTCTTTCTTTCTTTCTTTCTTTCTTTCTTTCTTTCTTTCTTTCTTTCTTTCTTTCTTTCTTTCTTTCTTTCACATAAATCAAACTTTATGGAAATAAATAGGGGTTAAACAAAAGGGATTGCAAAATAAAGTCATTTCAATGAAAAAACAAAAACAAATAAACAACCATATACATCAGAGTATCTTCATTACAGTAATACATAAGAATGAGTGCAAAGGTCTGGTTGGGCACTTTCCATCACCATGTATGTTTATATTCTCCATCCTCTTTCCTCTTATGAGTCATGCGTGTTTGGTTCTGCCTCCTGTAGCAGGCAAGCACCACCCTGGCTCAAAATTCCAAAGGTGTCCACAGGCTCAGAAAGGTTGGGCAATACTAGACCATGGTATTTCATCTTAATGTCTGACACAAGCAGCATGAAATTGTTCAGCTCTGCCTTATTTACCATGCAAAAGATGACACAGAAGCAACAGCTACAGGAAAAGAATTAAGTGGGAATCTGATGGCACCTTTAAGACCAACAAACTTTTATTCAAACTGTGAGCGTTCGTGTACATACGCACTGCCTCAGACAAAGTGAAATGAAACTTACCAGTCCATACACATAACATATGAAGCTGGTAAATTTAATTTCACTTTGTCTGAGGAAGAATGCATGCACACGAAAGCTCACAAGAGTAAACGTTTGTTGGTCTTAAAGGTGCCATTGGACGTCCACTTTGTTCTATTGCTTCAGACCAACACGGCTGCCCACCTGGATCTAGTGAAAGGAAAAGACATGGGCTGAATTGTAAGGTTTGATTCACACATTACCTGCAGCTGCATATCTGCTGGCATTGCCACATTACATAGGTTTCACCCACATAACCTGCCATAATCATAAGATCTTTTAGAAGGTACCCTCGTCACATGAGAGGCATCCTTCTGTGAAAGGGGGTGCCATTCACTTGAATGAAGGTGGCTTGTGTTGACTAGTTCCATGGAACTGGTAATTCAAAGTTTTTCACTCTCACAGAGTGCCTACTACTCTCTTAAACCTCTCTCTCAGGTTCTGGGTTACAAGTAGGTCGGGATGTTACAAGTTACCCTTCTGTCTCTTTTAAAACATACAAAAAGCTGTGTTCATTCCAAACTACAAATCCTCTCTCACACTCCCAGATGCAGCCACAGACAGAGTAGCTCAGCCCACTTTAATAATAAGCCCTGACTCACAGAGCTACTGGAATTGAGGCTCAAATATTGTCCCAGTCACTCACTGCTACCAGTTATTCATAAATTATAATATTTGCATATAGACTGAGATATTAAATTACATATACATATAGCTGTGATCACACATGCTAAATAATGAAGCTTGAATCTACTTTCAATGCACTTTCAACCTGGATTTTGCCAGTTCACACAGTAAAATCCAGTTGGGAAGTGCACTGAGAGTGGATTGAAACTGCATTATTAAGCACGTGTGATCACAGCCTATAAATAACAACGTTTCCCTTCCACTGAACTTTCAAACTGAGGTCCTATTCCTCCTATAATGGGGATCATTTAGTTACCAATTTACCTCCTCTTCTGCACGGTTCCACACAGTCAGAAATCCTCCTTTTTCTCTGCCTCAGCTCTAAGCTGTCAACTCCTCTGCTACTAACTCCAAACTGTTGTTTTCAGTTGCTGTTTTTCCAACCCCCACTCCCAACATTCCTTGCACTGTCACTGACTGCTCTTAGGGAGAGGCTGGCCCTAGTGTGTCAATTATTGGGACATTTTCAATCAGTGCAACAAAAAGCAATTTAAATTAAACTGGTTTGAAATGTAGAATGTAATAGGAGTCAATTGCACCTTTAAGACAAACTTAGTTTTATTCAGAACGTAAGCTTTCATGTGCATGCACACTTCTTCAGACGAGGAATGAGGTACAGTAAGCAGAGCCACATATAGCTGGTGGGGTTTGGAATGCCAAGTGGTACAAAGTTAGAAACCAATAGCAGAATAGTAAAATTAACAAATTCAGAAAACCTTTGATCTGGGTTGAATTAGCATGGGAAACCATAAAACAATGACATGTCAGAATGTGAGAATGCCTGTTAATTATTCTATTGCTAATAAACCTGGGTCAAAAAGAGGCATTTCTTATTTATTTATTTACATTAGACTTTTATCCTGCCCTCTCCACAAGCGGACTCAGGGCAGCTTACAACAGTCGTTTACATGATTTAAAACAATAAATCTATAAAATCTATAAAACATTAATACAATTTAAATTTAAAAAACTATTCCATGGTGCTGTACCATTACTATGTTGGCGGTTCTGCTTTTCAGACAATTGGTCACCGGGAACTCTAGCTGATGTCAGGTGGCAGCTCTCTCTCAGTTTAAGCATCGAAGGCCTGTCGAAACAATTCGGTCTTACAGGCCCTGCGGAATGTAGGAAGGTCCCGCAGGGCCCTTATGGCCTCTGGGAGAGCATTCCATAACTCTGCTGCTGCCACCGAGAAGGCCCTGGCTCGTGTCAAACGCAACTTGGTCTCCTTTGGTCCAGGGGTGGACAGCAGATTTTTTGTCCCTGAACTCAGTGCTCTCTGGGGGATATCTTTCCCAGAAGATTTTCCTGTCCAACTAATTTACCTTTTAACAAGTAACATAAATATATACATCATTCTAGTTTGCCATTAGGAAAAAATACATTAAAATATAGTAGAAGATGGGTTTAATATATGTAATGAGATTAACAGCCAATATCCATGGTTTGAATATGTCGATACAAAAGCATTATTCTGATACACTATCCTAAAAGAGAAATACATTGGAATACTGTGGCTGTATCTCCCTACTTGGTGAAAGTGGGTTTAGCATATGTAAAGAGATAAAAAAACAAAACAACATCTCTGTTCAGTCCTGGGGAGATGTTTGTTCCAAGTTTTATAATAGTTCGTAATTCAGAAATTCCCCTCTCCATTCTGTTCTTGAAATTCTGAGAGTGGGTTTAGCATCTGTAATGAGATAAAAAACCAATATCCCTGTTCAGTCCTGGGAAGGTGTTTGTTCCAAGTGTCATAATAATTTGTAATTCAGCAATTTCTGTCTCCATTCTGTTCTTGAAGTTCCTTTGCAGTAAAACAGCTACTTTGAGGTCACCCATTGAATGCTTTGGAAAGTTAAAGTGTCCCCCCACAGGTTTCTCAGTCCTGTAATTCCTGATGTGAGATTTGTGTCCATTGAACCTTTGGTGGACACCACTGGGATGGTAGCTGGAGGCATGCAGTTATGTTTGTTGGTCAGTAGGTTTCCAGTACAAGGTAGTGTCTATGCATCCATTGCATATTTTAACAGTGGGGTCCAGAAAATGTATTTTTTGCATAGACTGGTTCATTGTCAGGTTGATGGTGGGGTGGAAGTCATTGGTGAAATGTATCCAGGGCTTCTTTACCATGTGTCCAGTCCATTAAAATGTCATCAGTGTAACGCCTCCAGCTACCATCCCAAACATACCAAACGATCCATTGTATAGAGCCAGGCTCTACTCTACAGCCGCATTTGCTCCAATCCTGCTGACAGAGATTCTCTCCTGAGGGATCTACAACAAACCTTTTTGGAACTAAAGTACCCACCTGATGAAATCAGGAAACAGATTAACAAAGCCAGAATGATACCCAGAGAAAACTGTTAAAAGACAAACCCGAAAAAGACAATAACAGAACACCACTAGTGGTCACACACAACTCTCAACTGAAAACAGTTCAACGTATCATCAACAACTTACAACCTCTATTGAATAGTGACAGCTCTCTTTCAAAAGTACTGGGGGGCAAACCTTTTCTTGCACAGACAGCCCCCTAATCTCAAACAACTCCTCACCCACAACAATACATAAGAACATAAGGAAAGCCAAGTTGGATCAGGCCAATGGCCCATCCAGTCCAACACTCTGTGTCACACAGTGGCCAAAAAATTATTTATATACACACACACACACAGACATATATATATATATACACACACACTCTGTGGCTAATAGCCACTGATGGACCTCTGCTCCATATTTTTATCTAACCCCCTCTTGAAGCTGGCTATGCTTGTAGCTGCCACCACCTCCTGTGGCAGTGAATTCCACATGTTAATCACCCTTTGGGTGAAGAAGGACTTCCTTTTATCCATTTAAACCCGATTGCTCAGCAATTTCATCAAATGCCCATGAGTTCTTGTATTGTGAGAAAGGGAGAAAAGAACTAATTTCTCTACTTTCTCCATCCCATGCATAATCTTGTAAACTTCTATCATGACACCCCGCAGTTGACGTTTCTCCAAGCTAAAGAGCCCCAAGCGTTTCAACCTTTCTTCATAGGGAAAGTTTTCCAACCCTTTAATCATTCTAGTTGCCCTTTTCTGCACTTTTTCCAATGCTATAATATTCTTTTTGAGGTACGATGACCAGAATTGTACACAGTATTCCAAATGAGACCGCACCATCGATTTATACAGGGGCATTATGATACTGGCTGATTTGTTTTCAATTCCCTTCCTAATAATTCCCAGCATGGCGTTGGCCTTTTTTATTACAATCACACACTGTCTTGACATTTTCAGAGAGTTATCTACCATGACCCCAAGATCTATCTCTTGGTCAGTCTCTGCCAGTTCATACCCCATCAACTTGTATTTGTAGCTGGGATTTTTGCCCCAATGTCCGTTACTTTGCACTTGGCCACATTGAACCTCATCTGCCACGTTGACGCCCACTCACCCAGCCTCAACAGATCCCTTTGGAGTACCTCACAATCCTTTCTGGTTCTCACCACCCTGAACAATTTAGTGTCATCTGCAAACTTGGCCACTTCACTGCTTACTCCCAACTCCAAATCATTTATGAACAAGTTAAAGAGCATGGGAGCCAGTACTGAGCCCTCCGGCACCCCACTGCTTACCATCCTCCACTGTGAAGACTGCCCATTTATACTCACTCTCTGCTTCCTATTAATTAGCCAGTTTTTGATCCACAAGAGGACCTGTCCTTTTACTCCATGACTCTCGAGCTTACTAAGGAGCCTTTGAAGAGGAACTTTATCAAAAGCTTTCTGGAAGTCAAGGTAAACAACATCTATTGGGTCTTCTTTGTCCACATGTTTGTTCACCCCCTCAAAGAAATGTAACAGGTTAGTGAGGCAAGATCTTCCCTTACAGAACCCATGCTGAGTCTTCCTCAATAACTCGTGTTCATTAATGTGCCTACTCATTCTGTCCTTGATAATGCTTTGTACCAACTTTCCCGGTATTGAAGTCAGAATGACTGACCTGTAATTGCCCAGATCTTTTCTGGAACCCTTTTTAAAGTTGAGGGTGACATTTGCTACCTTCCAGTCCTCAGGAACGGAGGCAGATTTCAATGAAAGATTACATATTTTTGTCAGATCCACAAGTTCAACTTTGAGTTCTTTCAGAACTCTTGGATGTATGCCATCCGGACCTGGTGACTTATTAGTTTTTAATTTGTCTATCAGTTGTAGGACCTCCTCTCTTGTCATCTCAATCTGACTCAGGTCTTTCAAAACCCCTTCCAAAATTAGTGGTTCTGGAGCAGGCAAACACTTCTCATCTTCCACAGTGAAGACGGAGGCAAAAAATGTATTCAGCTTCTCAGCCATTTCCCTATCCTTCTTCAGTAATCCTTTTACCCCATGGTCATCCAAGGGCCCCACTGCCTCCCTGGCTGGTTTTCTGCTTCTAATATATTTGAAGAAATTTTTATTGTTGGTCTTTATGTTTTTTGCAATATGCTCCTCATAGTCCCATTTTGCCTGCCTGATCACAGTCTTGCATTTGATTTGCCACAGCCTGTGTTCCCTTTTATTAATCTCACTTGGATTAGCTTTGCACCGCTTAAAGGAGTCCTTCTTACCTTTTACAGCTTCCATTGCTTTGTTAGTTAACCATGCAGGTCTTTTCTTATACCTGTTTGTGCCTTTCCTAACTTGTGGTCTGTATTTTATCTGAGCTTCTAGGATTGTAATTTTAAATAGCCTCCAAACTTCCCCAAGGGTTTTGACTGTATTTACCTTTCCTTTCAGTTTCCTCTTCACATGACTCCTCATCTCAATTTACCCCTTTTAAAGTTAAACGTGGTTGTGCTGGTCTTTTGGGGCAACTCCCTATTTATACAAATGGTGAAATCAATAACATTATGGTCACTGCTCCCAAGCGGTGCGATCACTTTTACATCTCTCACCAAGTCTTGGGCATTACTTAGGACCTAATCCAGGATCGCCCCACCCCTGGTAGGTTCTGTTACCATCTGCTCCATAGCACAGTCATTGAGAGCATCTAGAAATTCAATCTCTTTCTCTTGACCTGAACACATATTGTCCCAACCAATCTGTGGGTAGTTAAAATCACCTATTACGACACAGTTTTTATGTTTAGTCGCTATTTTTAATCCTTCCATCATATTATAATCGCCCTCTATCTTTTGATTTGGTGGGCGATAACAAACTCCCATAGTTAAATTTCCTTTTTGACCCTCTATTTCGACCCAAAGCATTTCTAGAAGGGAATCCAATTCTTTGACCTCAGTCTTACTGGACCGTATACGCTCTCTGACATAGAGCCACTCCACCTCCAACCCTTTCCTCCCTATCCTTCCGATATAACTTATATCCAGGAATCACCGTGTCCCACTGATTCTCCTCATTCCACCAAGTTTCTGAAATTCCCACAGTGTCAATGTTTTCCCCTAACACTAAACATTCCAACTCATCAATTTTACTTCGAACACTTCTAGCATTTGTATACAAACATCTATAATTTCCCAGGCAAGTTAGGCCCGCAACCTTCCTCCTGCCGCCTCGAGACTTTGGCAGACACTCCATACTTTTTGTCACCATTTCAGTGGACAACTCTGACCCATTACCCAATAGAAAAGTAACAGCTAACCCTTCATCTCTTTGAGATGAGTCCTCCCGAACCAGAGACATTTCATCTCTTGTTAGCTTTCCCCCAAGATTTAGTTTAAAAACTGCTATGCTGTCTTTTTGATTTTAAGCACCAGCAGCCTGGTTCCATCTGGGGACAAATGGAGACCATCTCTTTTGTACAGCTCCCGCTTGTTCCAGAAAGCATCCCAGTGCCTAACAAACTTAAACCCTTCCTCCTTACACCATCATCTCATCCAAACACTGAGACTTCTAATTTGTGCCTGTCTCTCCAGCCCTGCACGTAGAACAGGTAGCACTTCTGAGAAGGCTACCTTGAAGGTCCTGGCCTTAAGTCTCCCGCCTAGCAGCCTAAATTTTTCTTCCAGGGCATCACAACTGCATTTCCCCACATCATTGGTGCCAACATGCACCACGACCACTGGCTCCTCCCCAGCACTGTCTATTAGCCTATCTACTACACGCGTAATGTCTGCTACCTTCGCACCAGGCAGGCAAGTCACTATACGGTCAGTACACGGTTTTGCCACCCAGCTGTCTACTTGCCTAAGGATCGAATCACCAACTACCAAGACCACCCCCCTCTCTCCCTGCCCAGGGATGGTTCCTTGGCATGAAAGGATTCCTGCTCACCAACTGAAGAAGAGGTTCCTTCTGAGGACGCATTCCCTTATCCTCAGCACGGTGCTGTCCCTCTCGACCCTCAAGCTCCCTGGCAGCAATGGGACTGCCACGTCGGAGCGGGCTCATCTAATAGGTCCCCGAGAGTCTTCCCCAAGTGCCTAACTGACTGTCTCTGCTTCTCCAGGTCAGTCACCTCGACCTCAAGAGTACGAACTCCTTCCCTGAGGACCAAGAGCTCCTTGCAACATCTCATCTGAGCATGGACACTGGTACCAGAGCTTGCAATAAATGCAAGTGCCAACTTTGCTGCCACATACACCCAGACAACACAATCAATGGACCTAACAGCATTAACTACATTGTCTCAGGCTCATTCACTTGCTCATCTTCCAACATTATATACGCCATTAAATGCCAACAATGCCCTTCAGTTCTCTACATAGGGCAAACAGGGCAAACCCTCCGCCAAAGGATAAATGGACACAAATCTGACATCAGGAATTACAGAACTGAGAAACCTGTGGGGGGACACTTTAACCTTCCAAAGCATTCAATGGGTTAGCATTCAAGAACAGAATGGAGAGAGAAATTGCTGAATTACAAATTATTATGAAACTTGGAACAAACACCTCCCCAGGACTGAACAGAGATGTTGTTTTGTTTTTTTATCTCATTACATATGCTAAACCCACTTTCACCAAGTAGGGTGATACAGCCACAGTATTCCAATGTATTTCTCTTTTATGATAGTGTATCAGAATAATGCTTTTGTATCGACATATTCAAACAAGGGATATTGGCTTTTTATCTCATTACATATATATTAAAACCATCTTCTACTATATTTTAATGTATTTTTTCCTAATGGCAAACTAGAATGATGTATATATTTATGATACTTGTTAAAAGGTAAACTAGTTGGACAGGAAAATCTGGGAAAGAAATGCCTTCTTTTTGACCCAGGTTTATTAGCAATAGAATAATTAACAGGCATTCTCACATTCTGACATGTTACTGTTTTATGGTTTCCCACGCTAATTCAACCCAGATCAAAGGTTTTCTGAATTTGTTAATTTTACTATTCTGCTATTGGTTTCTAACTTTGTACCACTTGGCATTCCAAACCCCACCACCTATATGTGGCTCTGCTTACTGTACCTCATTCCTCATCTGAAGAAGTGTGCATGCACATGAAAGCTTACGTTCTGAATAAAACTAAGTTTGTCTTAAAGGTGCAATTGACTCCTATTTCGTTCTACTTCAGACCAACACGGCTGCCTATTTAGTCTAAAATGTGTCAAGGGCAGATGTTTCATCCAAAAACTCTTAGAGTGACTCTGCCACCACACACACTCGCTCTTTCCCCAGAAAAAGTAAATTGGAGGCTAGCCTATAATTGGCCACCTCATCCCTAGCCAATGAAGTTCTTTAAGCAAAGCTGCAATAGCCACCCCCTTCAAAGGACAAAGGAGAGGCTGCCGTGGTGAACAAGGCATTAATTATTTCCACCAGTGGCTCCAAAAGATGTCTCCCAGCATGATTTTGAAAGCAAGAATTGGCACAGATCCAGAGCAAAAGTGGTGGTTCTCATACTCTCAAGGACATTATAGGAGTCAATTGCACCTTTAAGACCAACTTAGTTTTATTCAGAACGTAAGCTTTCGTGTGCATGTACACTTCTTCAGATGAGGAATGAGGTACAGTAAACAGAACCACATATAGCTGGTGGGGTTTGAAATGCCAAGTGGTACAAAGTTAAAAACCAATAGCAGAATAGTAAAACTTTGTACCACTTGGCATTCCAAACCCCACCAGCTATATGTGGTTCTGTTTGCTGTACCTCATTCCTCATCTGAAGAAGTGTGCATGCACACGAAAGCTTAAGTTCTGAATAAAACTAAGTTGGTCTTAAAGGTGCAATTGACTCCTATTTTGTTCTACTACTTCAGACCAACACGGCTGTCTATTTGGATCTATCCCAAGGACATTGTCAGCACTGATAGGACAGATCAATATAAATCCAGCCATAAGAACAGGACAAGAAGATGCTTCTAGTAGATTACTGGATTTACTCTCATTGTGGTGTCCTTAGTGATGTAGCAAAAAACAAAGAATGTTTCCTTAGCTTCTAATGAAATAGAAGGGGACTAGGTAGCCAAAACAAGTTGTTTGTGCTCAAAGAAGAGGGAACCGTTCTCCCCTCCACAACCAGTTTCCAATCAACTGTATTGATGCTGTTTAGAGGATACATTTTTAAAAAAAAAAAATTATTTCTCAGAACATAATGTACTCTTGCGCCAAGCTCATCCTAGTGCAGGCCTGAAGGAAGCTGGTACCTATTGATTATCTCTTCCTATTTTTAGAAACACTAAGGCACAGCTAATAACTGCAACTGAGTTTGCGTCCCAGCTCCCTCCACTCGATTATTACTGTTAATTCATTTCCATAGATACCATCCTAAGAAGACAATGAGCAGACTGATGGGATAAAATAACTCTAACTGTATCCAGGGTCTTTTCTCTGAAGGCCTGATGTCACTTAGCAAATGCTTCCTAATTGCAAAAATTAAATGCTACGACTAGTTTAAGGATTTCCATCTCAAATCTGGCTGCGCACAAATATCATCCTCAGCAGTCCATGGACCTGTTCACCACCTGCATTTCTCACTAGAACCCCTACAACTGCTTCCCTATCAGTAAGGATATCTATTTTATGACCATTAATGCAAAAAAAACACTTTGAAAGCAAAAAGGGGTTCTTAGCAAAGTGGTGAGCTTAGGAAAATGGTACTCAGGAGAATCCTTAAGGCCAAAGCACTTTCACCTACACTTCAGCAGAACTCAAGTTAGTTATCGCCACATTATATTCCCAAATGTCAAGCGTGTGAGGCAGAGCACTGATTGCTGTTTCTTTATATCCCCCAGAAGAATGCCAGAGGGAAGCCAAGCCTCCAGATATCATTCCAGCTCTACTGTTTTCAAGAACTACATCGTTTCTGATTCAGCTTTCTCACACGTTTGCCAACACTGTGGCTTCTGCCTTCACTGTGGCCTTCTTACATCCTAGCTGCCATTAATGTTAATAAGGATGCATTTGGGCCCCTCCTTTCATCTCAGACGTTGCCACTCTCCTCTGCCATTTTAAGGGATGTTATTATTTTTTGTAAAAATTTCCCCATACCTCTGATTATGCACATACTTGTTTTCCCCAAACTACATAAAAGGGACTTATGGGCTGACAACAGACGGGCATTTTGGGGTGGCTGGGAGGCATCCCAAATCGGACTGGCGCAAAAAGAGCCATTTGGGAGCCTCCACACACTCACCCGCAAGCTGCCCGCCTCCAGTCCATCAGGCAGATTGGTGCCTCCACAGGGGAAGGCAACCTGGAAGCCAGATTCCTCTTTGATCCTCCTTGGGGGAAGCGCTGATCCGCACGAGCGCTCTCATTGGGTTCTTAAAAAACAACAACCTGGAAACAGCTTCAGGAGGCATGGAAGTTCCACACTGCCAACCTGCCTCACTTGCGCCCCTCCCCTTCCAGGCGGCGGGGAGGCGACTACTGGCCAGCTCAAACATTTGCGACCACTTCCAAAGTGGCTGCTTTTCAAGCTGGGTGGAGCAGCCAGAAAGACATGGTGAGTGCGGGCTGGGGACACCTGGCAGATGTTTCTGTGTGGAGGGATTATTTGGGCCAACTTCAGAGGCGTCTCTGAGTCGACCCAAAGTGCCGGTCTGTAATCAGCCATGCATTATCTACTGCTGAGGAGGTCTACCCTAGCTATGATTACCCAAGAAAGAGATCCTGAGGCCACAGTGGATTGTTCACTTAAAATGTCAACTCACTGTGCCCCAGGAACAAAAAGGCACTTTCTGAAAGTATTAGGAAATGGACTGAAAAAATGAAGTGGCCAGAATTACCCGAAGCCCTTAATATAAATTGATGGTGTGACCACATTTGCAATACTGTGTACTGCTCTGATTGCCCTAAGACGATATCAACAGAAGAACAGTCACCAAAAAAACCCCAACCACTATGATCCAGGCATGGGCTCATCTTCACTATCATTAAAGAAAGATTAGATCATTCAGGGCTTTTTAGTTTAGAAGGGGAATAGGGAATCTAAGATTAGTGCATGATAGTAATTTATTACATTACAAATAGTATGAAGAGATAGATTCTTTTCCCTTTCATATAAATTCCAGAACACAGGATCTGGTATCTTAACCACTTTCCTCAGCAAAGTTTGAATCCTTCCTCCATCCTAAGGAGAATTCCTCCATTATAAGTGGCTCATCCTCTTTCCAAGGCTCATCCCCTTTCCAAGGAAGAAGACTGGAGGAAGGATCTACTCTTCACTGAGTGGCAGGCCACAGTCACTGCACTACTGCACAGTTTGCCTTTTATAAAATTGTATGAACAGAATAGGGCGCCCCATGGTGCAGAGTGGTAAAGCTGAAGTATTGTAGTCAGAGCCCTCTGCTCATAACCTGAGTTTGATCCCAGCAGAAGCTGGTTCAGGTAGCCAGCTCCAGGTTGACTCAGCCTTCCATCCTTCCGAGGTCAGTAAAATGAGCACCCAGCTTGCTGGGAGGGAAATGTAGATGACTGCGGAAGGCAATGGCAAACCACCCCGTAAAAAGTCTGCTGTGAAAACGTGAAAGCATCGTCACCCCAGTCAAAAATGACTGGTGCTTGCACAGGGGACTACCTTAACCTTTTTATGAACAGAACACAGAGCTATCCACGCCCCTTTCTGATGCTCACATTTTGGAATATTTTTCCAAGTGAAGTACAATTGGCTGCATTTCTGCTGGTCTTTTATTTATCTAACTGATTCTTTTACAGTGAAAGCAACATATAATCTATTTGTCCCTGTATTTATTTATTTTTCTGCAAGAAAGGCTAGAGTACAATGGTCCATAGTAGATTCGCCTTTAGAAAAGGTCAATTTGTTCAGATGTTTGGCATACAATATGCCCAGTATAGGTAGTAAACTAATGGGGCAAAAATGATCAGACTTTATGATTCCGACTCACCATAGGGCAGGGGTGTCGAACTTATTTGTTATGATGGATGAATCTGACATAAATGAGACCTGGGTCAGGCCATATGTGTCATAAAATGTAATACCATGTAGCAGAGATATAAACTTTATAAAAGTCACGAACACAATTAAAGATTTTTTAAAAACTTAAAACATGATCAAAACATTAGCACTCATTGGTTTTAAAGGTGCTTTCTTTGTATCTCTCCCATGGGATCCAGGGAAGTGGGCAAAGGAAACTCTGACTCTTTCCTTCCATCCCCAGGGGACCAGGAGGGAGAGGAGCCTCAGTCAAGAGAAGGAAGAGGGGCTTGACTCAGTAGCTCTGTTGGGTGTTTGAGAGAGTCTGGCAAAGCAAGTTCTTCTCCCCCTCCTTTCCTCCCCAAGGGAGGAGCCTCAGCCCATGGAAAAAATAGAGGCGACTTCTATTGAATGATACTAAATTGGAGATTACTAAGGCTGTAGCAAACTTTTGGGTAGATATTCTTAAATTTAAATCTGACCATCTAGGACTATATGCATAATTTATGTATATATTTTGGTTTTATTTCAATTGTTTAAACCTTTTCCCACCCTGTATATGCTAAATGTGTGTGTTATGCCATTAAAGGTCTGATTGGATTATTCTTTTACAAGATTTATATTCGCCTTTATTCTACAAAATTTATACCCTATTATTACTGTGGCTAACAAATATACATAATAAAATCACATCTTAAAAACTTTTAAAACCAACAAAAACACATTGTTAAAACAACTAAAACTAGAGCTAAAACGAACATACAAAAACATAACAACAACCATTAAAACACAGAGAAGAAAGGCACTGGTGAAAGGCAGAAAGAGATGAAGACACACAAGTCTCCCTGGAGAGAGAGTTCCAGAGTTTTGGTGCCAAAACTGAGAAGGCCTCTCTCAGGCTGCCATCCACCTAACCTCAGAAAACTATACAGAGCTCAAGAATCATGGAGGCTACGAAGCTGAAATACTAATCAAGAAGTTACACAAATCATGGATGATAAAGTCTATCAATGGCTCCTATCCCTAAAAGCTTAATGGTATAGTCACATACACAGACAGTATATATCTGAACACCAGATGTTCTGGATAAACAAAATGGGAAGGCTACCGTGTTCATGCCATGTCCACAAACTCAGTATCTGGATAACCAGTGCTAGAAACCAGCACTAGATTGGGCTAACTTTTAATCCAATTAACCAGGCTCTTCTGATATTCTTGTTTTTTCTCCCTTCAATTCTGCACAATCCATTAAGAAAAACTCTTGCAGAGACATATTTGAAAGTTGCTTCTCTGCCTATATTTGTCTTATGCAAAAATGTGTACCCCAAAATGAGAGGTGTTCAGTAGATAAATACATTTGGTGCAAATCTTAAAGAACAAAACTGTCCCTAGGTCCACTAACCCTCCCCTCTCGAAATAAAATGAACTTGGTAAAGATCAGTGGAGGAACTATGCATGTCTTCTAGACAACTTTCAATATACAATTCACTACCATTAGGAAATGAAACATGATGGCTTGCAAAGGTTTTGTGGTGATGTAAGTGCAAGTGTAGAAGAAAGAAACCTGGTTCCACATGCACTTGCTTTGTCCCAGTTAGACTCTGGGTGCATTCACACTGCACTAAATAATGTGCTTTACAACTGGAATTTTGCTCTGTTAGAACAGTAAAAATCCAGTTGCAAAACACATTATTTAGTGTAGTGTGAATGCACCCTATATAGCATGGGGCAATATGAAACACAGGTCCTTTATTCTGAAAATGAAGTTTAAAGTTTATAAAGCTTTGTTATTTCACATTGAAAAGCATATTTAAAAACAATGTCTATATTTAAAAGCAATGGCCCCTTTTGCCAAAAATTAATTTAGCACTTTCTTTATATCCCAGCTTATCCCACAAGTGGACTCAGGGTGGCTTACAACATAAAATCCATAAAACAATAAAAGCAATAAAACAATGGATGGCAACAATAGATAACAGAAAATTCATGCCCCCTGTCAGGTGGATATAGCTATAAGCAATGTTCCCTCTAAACTGTAGAGTCTTGTGAGCAAAAATTCTACTTTGTGAGCTACTGGCATTAAAGTTGTGAGCTACTGCATAAATGAGTGTGATCTGGGGTTATCCTTCCTGAGCTAAGACAAAAATGTGTGAGCTGCAACCTAAAAATCTGTGAGCTAGCTCACGCTAGCTTAAAGGGAACACTGGCTATAAGTAAAGAAAATGTAAACTTGAGATTTGAAACTCCTGAGCAAAACATATAGCAAACATATAGGGAGGGACGGTGGCTCAGTGGTTGAGCATCTGCTTGGGAAGCAGAAGGTCCCAGGTTCAATCCCCGGCATCTCCAAAAAAAGGGTCCGGGTAAATAGGTGTGAAAAACCTCAACTTGAGACCCTGGAGAGCCACTGCCAGTCTGAGTAGACAATACTGACTTTGATGGACCAAGGGTCTGATTCAGTATAAGGCAGCTTCATATGTTCATAAACTTCTGAGCCACAGATCTTCAGATTTAATGAGGATGTGTGTGTGTTGGGAGGAGGGCGAAAAAAAACATATTAGTGTAAAATGCATCTTTGGCAGTGCAGAGCTCATAAAACAAGCCTTTAAATGGGACATCAAGCTAACAGCACAGATGCCAAAGAAATGTTGCTATACAAATCTCTGGCAGTTCAGGGAACAAAACTCCTTACATCAGAGCATTCGAAACCGTGTTGACCACTGGACTTCCACCATCGAATAGGGTGCGGTTTTTAAACTTGTTCCTCGTTATTATGTTTGGCAGCATGATATATTACTAATTCTATCTTAGATTATTATATGCTAAAGTCCAAAGAGCTGCTTTAAGGGACTCTAACTTTGGGCATGCTCAGAAGGGTATTTGCCTTTCCCTGTTTTTGAACACAACACAAAAATCATCATTTGCTTTGTAAAGTCAGTTTTTAAAAACAGGTTAGACAGGAAATACAGTTTTTTTTAAAAAAAACCCATAGACCGGGAGAACTAATAGTAGAGTTCTAGCCATTTTCCTTTAAAACAACAGGTTAGTTTTGCTTCTTGACATTCTCCGCCCGCCCTCCCCCACCGGCACAGTGGAGAGAATAGTGTCCAAAATTACTCTTGTTTTCATTCCTTCCTGTAGTTATAGATTCCTCAGCTACTACACTCCTTTGCTTTTTTAAAAATAGGAAAGTGGGACATAAATATACTAAACTGATTATGCCTTTTGTGCCCTTGGTTTGAATTGAATTACAAGTATTGTTTGCTGAGAGCTGAATATTCTGCAATCATATCACACATTTTATCCCCTTCAAAAAAAGGTAATATTTCCAACCCAGCAAAAAGAAAAGTGAAATCCTCACTCCTTTCCTTCTCATGGCATGAAAAACATAAAGTAAACTGAAATGAAAGAAATGGAGAGGGGAAAAAAATGTTTGCAGATGCTTTACCAAAACAAAACAAAAACAAATTACCGTCTCCTTTGCTGCTTAATATCAATGGGCTTGTTAATAGCATAGGGTGATCCGTGAATGAAGGCACTTCGAAATCGAGCCACCTTCTCCAAAGTCAGGTGCTCACAGCTGGATGGCAAACTCATTTTATCCAGGTACAAGCTGTAAAAACAGCTAATAGCAAACAGGACACATTCCTAGGAAAGCTGGAAATAAGCAGCTGGGGGAGAGGAGCGGGGGAATGAATTCTGCTCAAACGTGCAGCTCAGATACAGGTTTTGCTCCTCTGCCAAGGGTCCCGATCTCTTCAGCTGGTACATTCACCCTGGTGGACTGGCAGCTGCTTGCATCCATTTGAAGTCAGTCTTGCAATCACAAAGGGATGGAGCAGATAAAATTGGAAGCTTGCAGCTCCCTGACTCTGAGAGACATAGAGCACAGCTCGATCGCCTGCAAATTCAGCCTCTAAAAACTCCCAGCAATTACTGTGCAGCAATAGGTGGCTGAGATGGACTATTTATACTCCGATGACGCTCTCCTCTGGTGAAAGAGGAATTATTCAAATTCATCAGTGCCTTGTCTTGCAAATCCACTCCCCATGTGTTTTGCAAACTCAGCATGGGCAACACATTTGTAAAAAATACAGGAAAAGATTTTTAATATGAAATGTTTCTACAAAAGCAGGTATGTATTTTTTTTAAAGGCATGCATCATCTACTTGTGTATAATACGTAAGGGGTTAGATAATTTTTAATCATCACATCTTTCAATTTTAGAAAAAATGTTAGGGAGCCAGGACAAAGCAACAGGTTTCTACCATGTACCTATGGCAAAAATAAGGTATGTAACTACCTCACAAGATATGGGCTAGAACTGGTCTAAGCAGTAGTCATGATGGTCTGTAGTAGAACAGCTAGATTTGATCCCAATAGCACCTTAGCGACTCTTGTAGCTTATACTCCAAAAATGCTGATCTCTAAAGAGCTACTGGACTTGAATCAGGCTAGAAGTGGAACATCAAAGGATGAACAGATATACTTATTTATACTTTCTCCCGGGGTGGAATTCTAGCAGGAGCTTCTTTGCATATTAGGCCACACACTCCTGATATAGCCAATCCTCCAAGAGCTTACAAGGCTCTTTTTTTAAGCTCTTGGAGGACTGACTGCATCAGGGGTATGTGGCCTAATATGCAAAGGAGCTCCTGCTAGAATTCCACCCCTGCTTTCTCCTAGGTATGCCAACCTCCAGGTGGGATCTGGGGATCCACCAGAATTGTAGCTCATCTCCTGACAACATAGATCAGTTCTCCTGGAGAAAATGGACTCTATGGCATTGCATTTCACAGAGAGCCCTGTCCTACTCAGGTTCCACCCCAGATTTCCAGGAATTTTCCAAGCTGGATCTGGCAGCCCTAACCCCCATCCCCTGCCAATGGCTGAGAGGACCTGGCAACCCTACTTTCCCCATATGTACATGAGGATCTGCTTCTGTTGTGGGATGTAAAGCAGGCCTAAGAACCTTAGCACATATGTTCTCATTCTTAGTTACAAAAATGGCAAAACTTTGCAAGGCCTTAGCTTGTTTGCCATAGGGCCTGGTAAGCAGCCTACAGGATTTTTTTTTTTAAACTCTAGTACTTTTGAGGAAAGTTCCAGAGGGCAAAAAGCCTTAAAGTTACTATGCTGATGGTTTCAACTGCTACCGTGCACACCTGCATAAAACCTCCTTTCCATCCTCTTTAGTGGCGAGCAAGCAGGAAGCACAGAGAGAGGGATGGCAAGAGGCTATATGAGCTCTAACAGCTGCTACATTCACTTACAAATTTTCAATTAATTATTTTATTTATGTACTTTAAATATTTCTATGCTGCCACTCCAGACAACTGGCTTGAGGCAGCTTACAAAGTAAAACATAACAAAAATTAACATCAAAAATCAGGAAACTATTAAAAACCCAACATTAAAAGCCCAGTCAGAGCATTAAAAAAGGAGAAAAGATCTAACAGCTTGAACATAAATATCATAAAACAGTTCTCAGACTAAAAGCAACCTGCAAAAATATTTTAAAACACCCAACCACTTAATTCAAATAAATATTTTGACTTAGCCCCTAAAAGAGATTAGGTGGGCATGAGGTAAACCTAAGAGTAGGGTTTCCTGTAGCCTAGGGGGCGGAAATCCTGTCCCTTTAATGAAGTTATGTATGGAAAAGGTCAGCTGAAACATTTCCTGACTTTAAACATAACATCACCTGGAAACAACATCCAATTAATTCTCAGTTAAACGGGCAGGTCATTTTTTTTCCTCCAGGCTACAAAGTGCCAGCACTGAAAAGGCCCTGTCTGTGGTTGCCATCCACACCTCACCTCACCTCCACTGGGGGTGGGGGATCCCCTGCTTTGGTGGGCTCCTGCAAAAACCAGAAGTGCCATCCCCAACGTGATGACACCACCCACATCACTACATCGGGGACAGCACTTCCAGTTTTACTGAAAGTTGTATAAAGTCATTTCTGGTCTCCCAGAAGTTTGCTGGAAGCCCCCCACTGGCCAGGTAAGCAGACCTGGCAACCCTATCATCTCTGCAGGTGGGGGCAGAGAGCATGACTTGTAGAGAGAATGTTAAGAGAAATGCTTGCTGCACAATAATGGAAGAAGCAGTCCTTCAAGTACCTTGGCCCCAAGCCACTTAGGACCTTGAAAGGAAGAACTAGTATCCTAAAACAGATAGGCAGCCATTGTAGATCTTTCAGCACAAGAGTCACATGATCCCTGTATCCAGCTCCTGACAATAGTCTGATTACCATATGGGACCTTTGTTCATAGGCTCCTTATAAACCAAGGTAAAGCCAGATCTACAACCATTCTCAAAGCAAAGCAGTTTAAGGATTTTGCTGAATTTGGCAGTGAGAGTGAGATGACTGCAAACATTCATAAAAATCCTAGATTTACATTCAATAAGAGTGGGGAAAGGGTGGGGTGACTCAAGAACTGCAACTTAAAAGTTTCATCTTCTGAATTTTCAAAAGTTAGCACCATGTCCGATAATGCAGATCGACTGCATTCCTCCAGCCATGAGGACCTTTCTATCGATAAACTGAACGTTCTCTCTCCCAGATTTTGTTCTGAAAAATATTATCCATGGATCTCTATTTTTGAGAATCTGCCAACTAAAATGGTTAATAATAGTAATTATAACTAACAAGGAACTGGAGAGGTACACTCTGCTGCATTTCTTCTGCTAATGAAAGCCCAGTCCCCAGTTCAGCTTCCTTCCCAGCCCCAAGTGAAACACCAGCTGTGGCTTGGAGTTCTTATCAACAACACAGTCAACTTGCAAAGAATATTCAAAGTCCATGGCTATGATAGGGGATGGGATCACTAATGAACCTCAGAGCATGACCATGTGTTGCTGAGCGTCATGTGGGGATCTGGTCTCAAGTAATCAAGTTGCAGGGCCCTAGGGCAACTGTCTTTTCAAGGGTTCAGGTAAGCAATATAGTCCAAGACAGACTAGGTTCAAACTTCAGGAGCGGTCTTAGTTGCGGGGCATCCAGTTGCTGCTGCATCCATCTCTGCTTTCCCTGGACCTGATAGCCACTGTCTGCTGTCCTCATGCCACCCCTGCCCACACCCAGGGTAATCAGGGCACACCAGGCAAAAAAATGGCCCATCAATAGCCCATCCCCTCAATGCAGACTACAGGGCTCAGGCCACCCACCCACAGTGGCAGCAGCTCACTTGCACCCCTCATTCACGGCTTGAGTCCAGTCATGGGTTTAGCTGTGGTTCACCAGACAGAAGCACTGCTGAATCAACAGAAACAGGGCATGCATGCAAGAAGGACAACTGCAGTCACTGGAAAGGCTAGGCCACTTAAGAGTATATGTCAGTCACAGCTGATTTCTGGCAACCCCATAGGGATTTCAAGGCTAGCGATTAAGCCTTCCTCTGCAAAGTCCTTGTTGGTGGTCTGCCATCCAAGCACCACCAGCTTAGAGTAGCAGGCAGCTTTTCTCCTCCCAGGATAGAGCCCTTTTTACAGTCACTTAAGCCCTGCTTTGCTGTGGCATGGTGCAGACCAAAACAGATTACAATGAAACTGGTACAGTACATCAACACAGTGTGTGGGAGGGAATCTTATCTGTGCCTGAGTTAAGGCTGGAGGGGGAGCCATGTTCGCCTGCTGCAGGGAGAATAAAGCAGGAGTCTTGGGGGATTTGGAAAGGGTAAAGGGTTTTTATTCTGAATACTTTTTCTAGAGCTGTTAAATACTATTCTTAAGATGCAGAAATGGCTCTATTCCATGAAAACATAATAAAAACTCTGCTTCATGTGCCCCCAAGCTCTTATAGTTGTGTGTAAGGGGGTTTTTTTTGTAACAAAAGCCCAGCAGGAATTCATTTGCATATTAGGCTACATCCCCTGATGCCAAGGCAGCCAGAACTGTGTTTCTGTGTGTTCCTGCTCAGAAGACGAAGGCAACCACCTATTTTTACCCTGCCTTTCTCTCTGAATCAGAGTCTCAGAGCGGCTCACAATCTCCTTTCTCTTCTTCTCCCACAACAGACACCCTGTGAAGTAGGGGACACTGAGAGCACTCTCACAGAGAAGCTGCCCTTTCAAGGACAGCTCTGCTAGAGCTATGGCTGACTCAAGGCCATTCCAGCAGCCACAAGTGGAGGAGTGGGGAATCGAACCCAGTTCTCCCAGGTAAGAGTCTGCACACTTAACCACTACACCAAACTGGCTCTCAAGCCAGAAAAAATCCTGGCTGTGCGCATGCTTAATGGGGAGGAAGAAGACTGGATTTACACCCCGCCCTCCACTCTGAATATGAGTCTCAGAGAGGCTCACAATCTCTTTTATCTTCTCTTCCCACAACAGACACCCTGTGAAGTGGGTGGGGCCGAGAGGACTATCACAGAAGCTGCCCTTTCAAGGACAGCCTCTGCCAGAGCTATGGCTGACCCAAGGCCATTCCAACAGTTGCAAGTGGAGGAGTGGGGAATCAAACCCGGTTCCTCCCAAATAAGAGTCCGCACACTTAACCACTATATCAAACTGGAGAAGGGCTTGCTTCTCAGTAAGTCTGCACAGGTAGAAGGGGAGGAATCTATTCTTCAGCAGTATGGTGGGGAGGGTTGTTATTTTCTACTTTGGCATCTTTTCTGTGTCTCTGCAGGTTTAGGTAGAAGGGTGGTGTTATTTTGCAATGTGAACAACAGTTCACATTTTAATCCAGTCCATCAAGGCCCCCTTATCTGGCACAACAGCCTTAAGAGTTAAGTTTAGGGTTGAATTTAATGACTGGGCCAAAGTAAACTTTGAACTGTGTATTGGGAAGTGGGAGAGGTATTTGTGAATTTCCTGCATTGTGCAGGCGATTGGACTAGATGACCCTGGAGGTCCCTTCCAACTCTATGATTCTATGAACCTGAGTCTCCCCAGCTGAAGCCCAATGCTAAGGATCCTTATCCTCTAGCATTTCACAACAGGAGCACATTTATAGCAATCCTTTTTTCTGACCAAAGACCACTTCCTGAGCCTCTCCATAGGATGTTGCTAAAGGCTGTATTCCTATATTCTAGAACAGTGCTGTTAAAAACTAAGCAAGCATGAGTTATTTTGATAAAAAGATTTGTTAGACAAACAAAATTTGACCTCTTAGTGGTTAAGAATGAACTTGACAAGTGTGAAAATGGCACCCTGTGTACTGTCTTAAGACTGGTGCCAAAATAAACAGGATTCTTGCAGCACCTCAAAAACTAGAAAATGTTCAATCTAGCACAAGCAGAGAACCTACAAGGACTCGGGGAAGATCTCATCTCCCTCTTTCTTTCCACTGAAAGCCCCTATAATTGTTCCTAGGACTGGCAACCAGTTGGAGATTTACCTGGGGGAGGGGCTGACCAGTGACATGATGGCATCACTTCTGTTGAAACCCATCCTCATTTACCATAGAGTTTTGACTGAACATTAGAGCATCACTGCCACTTCTGGCCATGCTGGAAACCAATGGGCCAGAAAATAAAACTAGCTAGTATTTAATTTAGAGAAGCTAATTACAGCGATGAAAGAAAACCATTTAGATTTAAAGTTAGTGCAAAAAGGAAATGAATATCAGCCTCAAATTTACATTCAAAATAAGGGAAAAGTCCACAGCTTATTTTCATATACTTTCTTCATTGTATGTAGTATGTCTGGGCTTTTCACATTATTCCCCAAAGGATATATAAATGGCAAATGCTTCTGGTTGCCCCCCCTCTCCAGTACAGAATTTTAGGTTAGTTCAAAGGATGCTGCAAATGATCAAAATCACTTCCACCCAAAGTGGACAAATTGAGATTGTCTAATGCTCAGCAATGTCAACAAGGGATGGGTGCCTGAGCAGGCTCGTGCACTGATGTTCCTATTTGGTTAGCAAGGAACTGTTAAGCCGAATAGCAATAGGATATGGGACTGTTTGTGATGGAAAATCAGAACAGAGATTGTAAGCTCAGGTCTCCTGAACAGACTGTGGTGAGGTAAGCCTTCCAAGCACCTGTTCCTGTACCACAGGAATGAGGAAGTTTACTCGGTAAACCTGGAGGCTCTTCCCTCTAGACCTCAGCAAGGCTCCTCTTCCTTGATTCCCCCACTTGTCTCTCAGGGTAACTCCGCCATCGGGAACCCGGTTCTAAGAGGCTTGAATTAGTCCAAGGGTTTCCACCTGGCTCCTCTCTCTTTTGGGTCATTTAAAGACCAAAGCACTGATTTAGAGTCTCTGTCTCTTTTTTTATTATTTATTTATTTCAAAAATAGCATGTATAAAGTACTTCTTCATCCAAAGGGTGTTTAACACATGGAATTCACTGCCACAGGAGGTGGTGGTGGCTACAAGCATAGACAGCTTCAAGAGGGGAATAGAAAAGCATATGGAGCAGAGGTTCATCAGCAGTTATTAGCCACAGCTTATTATTGGAACTCTCTGTCTGCGGCAGTGATGCTCTGTATTCTTGGTGCTTGGGGGGGGGGGGGCACAGTGGGAGGGGTTCTAGTGTCCTGGCCCCACTGGTGGACCTCCTGATGGCACTTGGGTTTTTTGGCCACTGTGTGACACAGAGTGTTGGACTGGATGAGCCATTGGCCTGATCCAACATGGCTTTTCTTATGTTCTTATGACAATACAATCCTTTCACTGTGAGGGATCATGTAAAAACAGAAAATGTAGTATTTAAGGTAAGGTTGAAATGTATTTAAATGTAGGTTTCACTGAATTAAATGCAGTGTTAAGAGAGCTGACTTTGTTTAGTGACAATAAGTGCAAGATATTTACCACAAAA
Source organism: Heteronotia binoei (assembly GCF_032191835.1). Taxonomy (NCBI): domain Eukaryota; kingdom Metazoa; phylum Chordata; class Lepidosauria; order Squamata; family Gekkonidae; genus Heteronotia; species Heteronotia binoei. The sequence goes on along the minus strand of NC_083226.1, from coordinate 145,348,142 downwards.
AGTCCATAAGAATATATGCTGCTGTTTTGTAGCAAATTGTAGCAAATGCAATTTGATAAATGAGAAATCCTTCTCCCAGAATAGTCCTGTACTTTCATCAACTGGTTTCCAGATGACTACATGACCTTTTGGTGACTAAAGGGAACTTCTACATTCAGAGGCAATAAACCTCTGAATAACAGTACCAGGAGGCAACCTTAGAGGAAAACCTTGGCCTCTCTTATGCAGACTCTTATCTGGGAGAACCGGGTTTGATTCCCCACTCCTCCACTTACACCTGCTGAGTCTCTGATTCAAAGAGAAGGGTGGGGTATAAAGCTGCAATTCTTCTTCTTCTCTGCCCTGTTGTTGGCCCTCCAGAGCAACTGGCTGACCAGTGTGTGGAACAGAGCACTGGACTAATGGACCACCAGTCTGATCCAGTTGGGCTCTTTTTATATCCTCAGAATCCAAAATGCCATCAGGTTTAAATATAATTGGTTTGAAAATAATGGATGTTGTTGGTGCTTTAGCATACTGAAAGGCAAAGAATTCAGGGGAATTCAGGGAGGTGTGTTCACTGCACAACTTGGAAGATCTACCTTGGATGTGTGCTTTCCTCAGAAATGGACGCAGCTGTTCAAGCTTGCCTGATTGTGCCAAAGCAGGCACAGGCAGTGTCATGCAAAGCACTTACATGTCATGTTCAGCACACCCTTAATAGAACACAGTGTCAAGCTTGGTCTGCTCAGTTCCTTGTAATAGCCATTTTAGCCATTCGGTTGTGACTAATATAATTGAATAACAGGTCAACAGCATTCTTCATCAAGGCAAGGCAATAGCTGTACTATAAAAAGAAACATATTGGGTTGTATCCTGCGAACATTTCCAGTAATTGTTGTATTTTCCCCCAGTGGAAGGAGATTTCCATTTGCCCATGGCTCCTTCAGCCAGAGAAAACACCAGTATCTGAAACGTTCTATAGGATCCTACCCACTATGGTTAATCACAAGGAAAATGATATATAACAGGGGTGGCCAACGGTAGCTCTCCAGATGTTTTTTTGCCTACAACTCCCATCAGCCCGAGCCAGCATGGCCAATGGCTGGGGCTCATGGGAGTTGTAGACAAAAAACATCTGAAGAGCTACCGTTAGCCACCCCTGATATATAAGATATAGTTATGATAGGTCTCTCTGGGAGGTTTTAAGTGCCTGTTTGGTATTTGATGTCACTGCTTCCTTCTCAGTTTGGGATAAAAAGTATCTCAATGGTCTAGCATGCATCTTTGATTAAAATGTTTAAAATGTTCTATTGTTTATGTTTATTTACAAATTTTTATTAACATCCTTTCTTCCTGCCACTGGAACCCAAGGAGCAAGGTTGTGACAAGCACAACCGAACTCGAAAGGGAATTCTGGCCATCATATTTAAAAGGACTGCATGCCTTTTAAATGCCTTCTCTTCATTGAAAATAATGGAGGATGCGGGCATCTTCTTTTGGGGCTCACAGAATTGGATCCCATGGTCCATTGAAGAAAGGCATCAGAAACTATGCTTAAAATTTGGTGCCTTTGCCTCAAAAACCATCCCTAGAGCCCCAGATACCCATAGATCAATTCCCCATTATACCCTGTGACGGAACCGGCCCGATTCTGCCTTCAGACCCGGTCCCGTCAACTCCCTATTGAGTCGCCAACTCCTGGAGTTGACGGGACCGGGTCTGAAGGCAGAATCGGGCCGGTTCCGTCACATTTGGCGGCAGCGGTGGGATAAGAACAAACAGAGAACTTGATTGGCCAGGCATTTTTTTTTTAAGTTGGCATTTTGAATTTGAAGCAACCCAGAGGAAGCAACAGAGGTTTTGTTTTATTTTTGGGTCAACTGGAGTAGGGAAAGTTTAGTTTAGTTAGCATGGAGCGTGCCAAGAGATGGGACATCCTGAAGATGACAAAGCCACAGCTCCAGGAAGAGTGTGCAAAGCAAAATCTGGAGTGTGACAACATGACAGTAGAAGATATGCAGGACCTCCTGTTGGAGCATAATGAGCATGCAGGGGCACCTGCAGAAGTGCACCCCGCCCAGTCAGAAGCAACCTTACGGCTACAATTGGAACTGGAGAGAATGCGTATCGAGGCGGACCGAGACCGCAGACGGGAGGAAAGAGAGAGGGATGAAAGACAGGCAGAGTTCACAGCTGGCCCTCAAAGAGAGAGGTTGTGAGTCTGTGGGCTCCTGACTGTGGGAGAGGCCTACTCAAGAGGAGGAGGACCCCAGGCAGTCAGACCGGGTAAGTAATTCACAAGGTAGACCAAGTTTACACCAGGGACGAGAGGATGCGTTTAAATCCACCTTTTATTTGCTCTTCTTGTTGCTGATCAGGTGCTGTGCTAAACTTTTACATGTAACTGTTTTTGTTTTTATTTTTCTTTCTCTTCTTATTAAACATTTTTACTGTTTTGAATGCTGGCAGTCAAACTCTGTACCACATAGATCCCAACCGCTTAGACCACGCTGCTTTATGAAGGGGGTCCCGGGGAAGGCATGCAGTTGGATAAGGTGCCAATCCTCCAGGGGTTCCCCGAAGAAGTGCTGTGGTCTCTGTGATACCCAAGTACAGGGTGGCAGAGGACCTTGAGGCCTGGCCTCATAGCTGGAGAGGGGGATTGGGAGTCCTGTTCCTCTCAATCTGAACCCCTAGACTGAGCAGGTGGTGGCAGAGAGCCCAAGTGGCCGGAGGAGAAATAGCTCCCTCCAGGAGTTGGCGGGACCGGGTCTGAAGGCAGAATCGGGCCGGTTCCGTCACATACCCTATGGGGACCACTCTCCATAGGGTATAAAGGAGTGCCCAGGGGATATCCTCCCCTGCTTTCTGATAACCCTGAAGTGGGGGAAGGGCCTACAAACCAGGGGATCCCCTGCCCCCTACTGTGGAGTGATAACACTATGCAACATTTTAAAAGCCTCTAAAACCCTCTTGAATAGTTCAGTTTTATTTGGTGTTAGCTAACCTCACTTCCTAAGGGAGGCCGGTTCATAAAACAAAGGCAGCCACCAAGAAAGCACACAAGCAGACAGGCTAACCACACCTTTGGAGGGGGGCACAGCACAAGTTACCACATGTGCACATACTGGAAAACAAAATTCAAGTCCATTAAGATCAACAAAGTTTCGTTCAAGGTATAACCTTTCATGTGCACACACACTTCACATTGGGAGTCAGACTTTCAGATATACCAACCCCAGGGCATGAAGAGTTTCAAAGTAAGAACCAGTCACTTAAATTGGATGCAGAAACATACAAATGGCGTAGGAATGCCAAATCCAACATGGGAAGTTCCTGGAGATTTGAGGGGTAGAACTTGGTGAGAGCAGAGTTTGGGGAAGAGAAGGACTTCCTCAGCATACAGCTCATCTTTCAAAGCAGCCATTTTCTGTAGAGAAACCAATCTCTGTAGTCTGGAAATCAGTTGTAGTTCTGGGACATCTCCAGGCCCCAGCTGGAGGCTGGCAACTGTAAAGTGGCAAGCAATGAAGAGCTCACAAAATGAGCACACAAGCAGCCACATTCTGTCCCAAAAAGTTTTTGAGCATAAATCATGAGTCACAACTAGCAGCCTTGCACAGGGCAGTTGCTTCAGACAATGTTAAAATCAACCAAGAAGTTCATGTTCAACCCACTGCTGCTATTATGTATTAGGTTACCCATTAACATGCATGTGTAGCCATATTGCCACAGCTTCACAACAGAACAATCATGTTTATTCATTTTCCTAGGTGAATATCATGTGTGAATATCAACAGTCGTTACTATGTTTAGAATGTCTGGATGATAGCACAAATGTTGCTCACTGAATAGGCAAAATACAGACATTTTAGAAATGTTAGGTCAGCTCCTATTGTTAATGTGTATTAGTTTTGCAGCACCTGGTGTATCGAGTGATGAAAATTAAATCTGCATTCTGTGTTGAGTCTGGCTGTCTCATTTTTAAGTATACATGCTGTCCTTTATTCATGCAATATCACCTTCCATGGGTATACTTCCTAATTTAGAAGAATATGGATATGGATTGAAACAAAATATGTATGCATGTATTTACACATTATTCACCTTGGCTGTGCTCAGTATTAACAATTTATAGGTAGAAAGCCTTCTCTCCAATTACTAATCCTCCCTCCCTGTTACCAGGAAGATTAGGAGAGAAGAATTTCTATCTATAAATTTCTGCCTATAACTTTAAATACAATCCAGGGAGGTAATATTAACCCTGTGAAAAAAAATAGGTAATTTCAGGGCAAGAATCAGAGAGAGCAAGGTTCTAAGAAGGTCTACACAGAACTAAGTCCCAATGGGGCTTACTCCCAGGAAAGCATCTTTAAGATTACAGCCTATATCTATGGAAAATATTTCAGCCTGGTAAAAAAAAGTTTTAATTTACAGAAATGTTCAGAGGACAGAAACAGACCAGCTGAATGGGAGGATAGTTATCGTGGTTACTTCCAGCCCAACCTGAAAGAGCTGGCACTGTACCAGGGTGACACTCTAGCACTCAATCAGAGCATCACGCCAGCACTTCTGGGTCGAATTAGAAGTGATGTCTTCATGTGATGGCAATAATTGCCCCCCTGCAATCCTGCATATTGACCACTTGCTGTACAACAATGGAACATAAAACACTACGACAATAAAGTGCAACAGAATAGCTATGATATTGTCTGGCTTATTCATTAAAACTAAGGGAATTAGTGACTTCCATTCTAGTGGTGTCCAGCACCAGTGGGCCAACTTGTCTCCATCTCTTCAAGGCTGCTGTGCTCCAGAAGGACAACATGACCATGGCTCCCAGAGCCCAACAGCAACCACTGAGGGAACACATGGCAGCCCGAGGAAGCCACACAGAGGCAGAGCAAGATCAGAAAAACTAGGAGCTGTTCTCATGAGACTCATCAGTTTCGCATGCCAGGAATCCATAAGCCTGTCAACACTGCTCAGAGCTATTCAAAACCCAGAAGCCAGAGGATAAGGAGGATGGTGGAAGGTTAGCTTCACTCTCCAGTGTGTGGCTAAAAGAGGAAGACAAGGAACAGCCTGGAGGGAAAAAGGCAAAAGGCAAAATTATCTCCCCTCATTGTCTAAGACCTTATAGATAGTCTGAATATCAGGGCCAACTTGCAGTGACCCCCTTCCAGTGGAAATTACCTTTATTTGCAATGCCATCCTAAAAAGAATATCTTTCTTTATTCGTTGATATCAATGGGATTAGAAGATTGTAACTCTGCTTAGGATGTATTGCACATGCAAGTGTATCGGCAATTTTTCTCCATCTTCGTGATAATTTTGTTCTTATATTCTATTTCTAGTTTCTATCTATATGAGACAGCACAACTTGCATTCCAATCAGGACTGGATCTACATTTTTTTTGGGGGGGGGGGCAAAATTTTTAAAAATGACGCCCCCTTATGGGCCCATTCTATCTTATGGGCCCATAGAACAGAATGGACTCCATACCCAATTTGGCGCTCCCCCATAGATCCGGCCCTGATTCCAGTCACAGCTACAAGTTAGCCATGTTTCTGACAGCTCTATAATATCTGATATTTTTAGGACCTCCATTTCATTAACCAGTCATCTGTGATTAGTATAAAGGTGCTTCCTTCTAATTTTCCCTGAAGCCCCAACATATCAACATGGCTGTCTGCTCCTTAGTTACTACATGCTCTGTTCCATCTACCAGAAAGAAATGCTTTCTTAGCCCAAGAAAATTATTTTCATAAGATTTAAGTACACATTTGAATGTTGCAGATATGACTGCATATATAGAACTATCTGATGTTTGTCTATCAGTAATTAATTGTCCAGCAAAATAGGTGATAAAGAGGGTGATTATTGCCTAGTACTTGCCTAATGCTATACAAACGTTTGTGTGTCATCTGACTGTACAAATATTTGAGAATGCAAGAAAAATGATCAAAAGGGTCTTTTGTAATTCTAAGCAGAGATCTGATCCACAGACCAAATGAGCTGGGGTTTGCACTTACTTTTTCAAACAGCACTAGTTTATGGAACAGTAAAAGTACTTCACTTATGTCTGCATGGCAGACGGTGCCTTCTACTGAGCAGGATGGAGATGCCTTACTCTGAGTCATGACCACTTCTCTGTTCACTGGTAGTCACCTTCCATTGTTGCAAACTCTCCAAGATCCTTTTTAAACTGCAGATGCATGTTTGCATGCAAAGCATGTGTTCTATAGTAATTTCATGTTTTAGGACAAAAAAAAACCCTTTCAAGTCTTACATTCTTATATAGGAAGACCCAAGTTTCATTACATAAACACTAATATAAAACAAACACCACATAATGGAAACACATGCTATGGATTCAGTCCTGTACAGAGTTTCGGCTGAAAGAGACTTCGGTGAGACTTAAGCCTCTATGAGCTATGTGGGTAATGACAGACAGATGTGAAACAAGGAAGGATGAAGTGATTGACTGATTATGATAAATGACCAGCAAAAATAAATACAATGAACAATTAAGACTGAAAATGTAATAATGTGAATCTATATACTAAGACTCCTAGTTACAGAATTAACATTTAAAAGTACAGAATGCATTCTGTTTCTCCAATGAGGCTCAGAAAGATCTTTTGCTGGACAATACTTTGCAACTGTCTTCAGAGTCTCATGTGATTTATCTATAAGGAGATCAGCAAAACAGAATTTTCCATCTCTTCCCTGGAATTTCCATAATAATGGAGATAAAGGTTTATCATACATCTCTTTATGAAAAGGATAGTATAAAGGACATGCCCTGTTGATTGAACCTCTTGGTATCCATAATTACAAAATTTGTTCAGGATATGGGATTTTTTGGTATATTCGCTTTAGAAGTGCTGAAGGGAGAACATTAAAATGCACCTGGGAAAAAGCTAATCTTAGTTTTGGTGATGTGAAGGATAGAGGCAGTGGCAGTGTTCCAAATCTGGGCCAGGAGAACTGGAGCTGGTGGGCAAGACAGCAGGCGCAAAAACGGTGATGGGGAAAACTTTTAGCACTCTTCCCTCACCACTCTTCAGCTTTAAAGCACTCCTCCATTTGACAGCTATGTAGAAAGCTCAAAGGCAAGAAATGTTTTGTGCTCACTCATAACAAACTCACGGTTAGGCAACCAGTGGGAACTTGGGGGGCTGTGACATGGGGACATGTGCACCATGATGTCACTTCTCTGAAAAATCTATAGCAACCCAATGTTGCTCTTAGAATCACCAGGAACTTTAAGGCAAAACCACAGACCTAGAGATCAGTTGTAATTCTGGGAGATCTCCAGGCCCTATCTGGAAGAGCAATATGAAGAGAGAGGCCACAAAAAGTTAAAGTAACCACTGGCCTGAAAAAAGGCTACTGTGACCAAAAATTACTGTGTTTAAACAATTGAAACAAATTTTAACAAAACAAGAATAACAATTTAATAGAACAAGTATAAGGTTAAAATGGGCAACCCTACAGCAGGTCTCTCCCCCCACCCCCTTGGGCAACAATCAACTGTGGGGTGGAATTCAAATAGAAGAACAACACAAAGAAATCTTGACCTTTGACCTCCTCTGTAGCCATTGTCTTGATTTGATTTAACCTGCCTGCAGGGACATCTGAGATTTTAAAAAACATGATTTCCCTTCTGTCTCATCTAGTTGTGCCCATAGTCTTCCAAGTATGCTGCTGAACTAAGAACACTTTTTTGCTGGTTTTGTTCACGGGTTGTGCTTCAACTTCTTTTTGTTCCCTACAGAAGTGAGTTAAGATTCAGATCTGTATTGCTTTTTTCTTCATCGGAACGAGCCAATTCTCAGCTGCGTCAATGGCACATAATATGAACTTGTTTATGCAGATCAGCAGGTTGCAGCCAGATGAATTATTCTGTGAAGCACATCTTTTTCAGAAAAATTTGCTTGAGTTATAGTCCTTGTCTCTGCAGAATGCTATCTGGGGGGAGGGGGAAAGGCATTACATTGCCCTCTCTTGGCCGATCCCATGCATCACACACATTCTTTTCACATATCTGAAAAAACACAATAATTTCAAACCAGAGTCTTGATTTGTAGGATGGAAAAATCGGAATTACAATCTCTGCTCTCAAATAATACCTTAAAAAACAACTGCCTTCTCTTGAAACTATCCAACTTGTTTTAATGTTAAAGTATCAATCAGTACAAAGTTCTCAGAAGACAAGCTAAGAAGATAGCTATCCCTAAATTTTCGTCTGCCTCTGTATACTATACACAACATGGAGTCATGGCAAAGTACTCTGAAAGCCTCTGGTGGATTGATTTGTACAGGGCTCCTAATATTTAATGGTAGACTCTGTCTACACACACAGTGCCTGGTGAACCAGAAAGAACAGAAGAAGCTCTTAAAGGGGGCAGTGTGTGGAAAGCCAGTCGGACAGGAATGTAAGTCTCTACCTTCTTCTGCTAAGTGTCATTTCCTTGTACGTCAAAAAGACCCACATACAGTTTAAGATTTAACAATCTCGGTTTGAAGGTGGTTTATTTAACTATAGTTTTACTTGACATGAATGTAGATATCCTAGCTTAACCCTGGCTTGTTCCCTAACAGAACACTTACTAAGTCCCCAGCTGTGGAGACACCTAGCTACAGTGAGAGAAATTAAACCAGCATTTCTTGAGGACAAATATCAAATTTATGCAAATAACTCCTCATGGGGGTCATTTTCACCTGGGAAGAAGGCAGGGTGGGGGGGAAGCCTCTACTCCCCCCTACTCAGTCCCAAGATGAATCAGGCTCCCATGGACTTTTAAACAGCTGTTCCCTGCAGCTGTTGTGTGGCTGCAAGGAAAGTGAATATGGTCCAGTGAATCTGGACATGAGCAATTAAAAAACTTATTGTACCATTTGGCCCTGAGTGTTCCCCTTGGAGCTGAATCCTGTTTTCACAATCTAACTGTAATTAAAATATAGTAAGCCATGATTTTGTGCTGCATCTGAGTGGACCTTCAGCTTCTCTTGTGCTTGTCTGAAACATGTCTGTACCTTCCTTCTGTGCCCTGTCTTTAACAACCTCTTTCTTTTCCCTTTTCAGAGCATTTCTTCACAGTTCTTGTCATGAGCCTCATTTGCTTTGTTTTGATCAACCTCAATCAGCTTCTTCAATTTTGCACAGCAGGCACACAGTTCCCAGTCACACAACTTTCCAATCAAGTCTTATGATGAGCCAAGAAACAAAAGAGCCTTTGCCTGTGAAATGTACAGTGATAGACATCAATATTTGCATGCACACATACAGCTAGGTCTTTCATCTTTAAGTTTCAGATGGGGACTGAATGTGGCCAGGCAAGAGAAAGATCTGTAGATTCCTGGAGATCCTTAGTTCCATTGCAAGGGGATAGGCACAGTCAATACAATTGGATTTGAAGGAGTGTACATACTAAGTCTCTCAGTTCTCACTTGTGCCCAGAATTGAACTTTATTTGACTTGTAGATGCCACTGAACTCAAATCATGTTCCCACATCTGTTTAACTCCTGTATTTGTATGCTAATTTATTGCCATTCACTGATCTTTCTTGAATTTAATCTCAGCTATAATCACCCAGAATTTATGCATCTTGATTCTAAGTGGCCCTTCTTGGCAGCAACCCCCTATAAGTAACATTTGAGGAAACTGTTTCAATGCATCTGAGGAAGTGTGCTCACACAAGGAAGCTTATACTGTGAATGAAATTTTATTGGTCTTAAAGGTGCCACTGGAGTCAAACTTTGTTCAACATTAACCAATGTTAAAGCTTATGAGAGCTTTCATTTCATTGAAAGGCAACTATGAAACACAGATAAATTAATACTATGGTAATTAAATGAAACCAGGACTGGTCCCCATAAGGCATAATGAAGAATTGATCTGTGGGTATCTGGGGGTCTGGGGCCTGTTCTTTTTAGTTAGCGGCACCAAATTTTCAGTATAGCATCTGGTGCCTCTCCTCAAAACCTCCCCCCCCCAAAAAAAAAAGTTTCGAAAAGATTGGACCAGAGGGTCCAAGTCTATGAGCCCCAAAAGAAGGTTCCCCCATCCTCCAATGAAGGGAAGGCATTTAAATGAAGTGTGGTCCCTTTAAATATGATGGCCAGAACTCCCTTCAGAATTCAATTGTACTTGTCACAACCTTGCTCCTGGCTCCACCGCCAAATTCTCTTTGCTCCATCCCCAAAGTCCCAGATATTTCCTGAGTCAGATCTGGTAACCCTAATCTTATCATAGCTTATGAGTTTATCAAGAGAACACAGATGAAAAGAAATACAATTAGTGTTCAATAATTCTTGCACTATATGTACAGCCATTTGTTCTAATTAATACTTTAGTTAGTTGTGATACATTTACAGTTAACAAATTTATGTAACAAAGGTCTGCTTTACATAATTTATTTTTGAACAGTCCTTTTGGATCTTGGCCTTTGGAACTAGTACCCTCTAAGATTTGGCCGCAGCCCTTCTCTAATTTTCTCCTCCCACAAGAAACTGAGAAAGGTACACATCTGGCACAGCATAAACCTGAATATATATTCAACATACTTACAATTATTTCATTTATTAATTTAAATGGAATTGAATTTTAATTGCCAGAAACCAGAGCACTTTAGATGCTGTGGTGCTCTGACTTACACTTCATGCAAAACGAAGAGATTGTATCTGTGGTATTATCTGACTAAACCATTTTTGTATTTCACTAACAGAAAGCCTCAGCTTCATTAGCTGCAGTAATAAGGTTCAAGCTACATAGTCTCTTTCCCTTAATAACATGAATAGTATAGGGTTTTGATTATCAAAACCAAATGGGGGTTAAAGGAGTAAAATCTTTCTCCCTTTTCTGCATGACCCAGAAGCAAACTGAGGCTCTATGAGCTTGCTATTTGCATTTTATAGAGAGAATGAGATGTGGGATCTCTATCTCATCCATTTGTGTCCTCAGTCTTTTGGTCTCAAAGAATGTAAAATATAGTAACAGATTTCTACAGTGAGAGGCTCTGGGGTTTAAGCCTCTCTAAGCATTATGCACTGTTTCAGATTTTGAGAACAGTATGTGTAGTGGGTTGATTAAAACTATTCACTGGTGAGCAACAAAGCATTACTAAACTTATTCAGAAGCACACATCATACCTACAGGCAAGTTACAGGCAGCAAGCAATGGATTATTAAAACAAGATCCCAGGCTAAGTGAGTCTTGGCACTCATTTTTCTCCTTTGCCCCTTTCCACAGCCCAACTCCTGGGGCAACATGCCCACGGCAACTGAGGAAATAGATCTCACTAGGAGTTTCTGCAGAATGCTCTCACTGGCTGCTGCTATTAATAAGGGGGAAAAGAAAGAAAGCAAGAAAAAAAAAGGAAATGGGGAGGAGGAGAACAGGGTATGTGCAACATGAGTTCATTCCCTTCCCCATCCTCTGCTCTTTGTGGATAACATCCTGTGATGCTTGAACATTTTCCCATATATCTCCCATTGGAAAAGAAAGAGAAATTTTTAAACATCAAATACAGGGGGGAGGCTAGTGTATTCTTCCCATCCCACTCTATAGCTATAAGCTTGAATGAAACTGGATAACAGTAGATAAAGGACAGACAAAATAAGTATTTCACAGACAGATCAATTAATAGAACTCAATGGCATGTATCCAGGTATCCATGGACTTCGCAGACCAAGATTTTCCCACTTTCCCCTTCTGCTGCAGCCCACTGACCCCCATTTTTCCTGGGGAGGTTAGCAGATCCTCAAGAATAGATCAAGGCCAAAGTCCAGAAATGGATATGCCATTCTGTCAGATGAACTGGTTTGCTGGATACACACCATTATCTCAAGGATAAATTGTGGCCATTCATTCTCAATATAGATAGCTTTAAAAGCAGATTGGAAGCATTCATACAAGAAAAGTCTATCATCACAACAGCTATAAGAGCTAAGGAGAAGTACCCTATTCTGGCACTATAGTTTACATAGGCATGTTTATCACCCAACAACTGTAACATCAAACAACACCTGCATGTGTGGAACAGCCATCATCAGAAAACTCTAACCTGTATTTAAAAAGGCAATATACAGAGCACATAACTTCACGCAACACTGTAATGCCCATGGGAGTAGGACATTTATTTTATTTATTTATTTAGATAATTTATATTCTGCCCCTTTCCCAGATGGGCTCAGGGTGGATAACAACATTTTAAAACAGTAAAACAGCAATTAAAACCAATACAAGTAAATAATACAATTTGGCGGCTCAGTTGGGCACATCATAATATACTGAACATCAGATAGTATAAAATCAGTATTTCAGCAGAGGTGGTACCACAGCATAGGGCCAGCCAATGGGATAGGACGCTCGCTGCCTCAACCAAATGCCTGGTGGAATAGCTCCGTCTTATAGGCCCTTCAAAAAGATAACAATTCAGTAAGCGCCCAGATGTCTGAGGGGAGCTGATTCCACCAGGCTGGGGCCAAAGCCGAAAAGGCCCTCGCCCTGGTCGAGGCTAGCTGGACATCCTTTGGGCCAGAGATGGTCAGCAGATGTTGAGTGCCAGATCATAGTGTTCTCCGGGGCATCTATGGGGAGAGTTGGTCCCATAGATATGTTGGTCCCAGGCCATGTAATGCTTTGAAAGTTAAAACTAAAACCTTGAAACGGATCCAGTATTCGATTGGTAGCCAGTGCAGTTTGCATGGCGCTGGCTGGATGTGTGCCCAGCTAGGCACTGTTATCAACAGCTGAGCTGCTGCATTCTGCACCAGCTGGAATTTCAGCCACAGATTAGTAACTAATAGTGAGTGAGGTCTATGTATTTCTGAATGAGTCTCAATTAAATATTCACCTAAGTAATGCAACCAGCTTAAGAACACAGCTGTAATGAAGTTCAGTGAAGAATGGCTTAATGAAACAGAGTTAATAAATCAAAACGTGGTGGAAGCTGAATCCAGCCCACTATGCATGTTAGGATTCTGGTCATTCTGCATATTTTCCCTCTCTTCCCTCTCTTATTCCATTAGTAACAGCACCTTGCAAGCATTATTCCATCAGTTGTGGTACTCTGCAGGCATGGCACCTTACAAGCATTATTATGCTGCAAGATTAAAACAATGGAGATGAGTAAAGCCACACAGCATCAGTAAGTGCATAAACAAATATACCTGTTTTCCAATAATTTCTGTATCAGTAAGGACCTACCAACTTTTATAGCAATGCCTTTAAGTGGTACTTTCAATATTTTTCAGCAATTAAAAAGCATCCAAGAGATGATGTTTAGCAAACTGTGAAGTTTTGTATACTGAATCTAAGAAAGAATTATATGTGCCATTAATTTAGAAATGAAACACTGGCTTTTTGTTTTTGTTTTTTAAAATGTAGAGAACTGCACGGATGCAAAGCCGTGCTTTCAAAACATCTTCTGGGAAACCCCAGGAGCTGATCACTGAGTTCAGGAAAGGACAGACAAACTTCCCTGAAAGATGCCTGGATTCATCATTATACACACACTCCAAGAGCACCCTGGCTGTGTTCTAAGCCATACTCTCAGTTTACACAGGTTCTGTGAGCTCCAACAGGCCTCACTAGTGCCCTACAGACCCTAAAACACTTCCCTGAAACTCCTGAGACATGCCAAACAATGTGGTTTCTCTGAGGAGGTGTGAAAAGAAGTAGCCTGAGGGGTGAATGTTCACAGACTACTGACACAGAGCTAGAGAGTTAGGAGGACTATGATCACAGATCTTCCTGGCATCTCCAAGGCCACTTGCTCCTTCACCATGCTTCACCACTTCACTCTAAATCTTTCTGTCTTCCTTTTTCCTCTTCAACAAAGGAACCTCTGCTTCTTCTCAGGCTGGTCTTTTTGCAAAGGAACCCAGCAATGCCTCAGGCCAGTCAACAGGCACCTGCTAATATCCTACAAATAAAAACCTGGCAAAATTGGACCCACTTCCTGAAAAGTGTATTCAAAAACAAGTGAAGAGCATCTTGAAGTCAGTTTGAAGTCCTTACCCATGCAGAAAGTGCCGTCGCCCTCTTCAAAATTTGCTTTTGTACTCTTTGTTACGTTTCGAGCACATAATACATTTTCTTTTAGCTTAAAGAGAAGAATGAAGTACTTACCTATAAAAAAAGAGAGAGAGAGAAAACATATTAATAAGTGAAACACTAGGACTGAGCAGCATCATTTACATTCCTTTAAAGTTCTTTAAAGCAGATTTATTTATTCATTGGTTCCATTAATATCCAACCTTTCTTTCAAGAAGCTCAGAGTTAAAAAGATCAAACCCCAACTTACTTTCAAAACTGGATCTATAACAGATTCCAGTAAAGTAACCATGTTTGTTGGTTGCCATAAAAACAACACCTTCAACAACCCACAGGTTTAATGTGGCATAAACTTTCATGGAGGTTTGTCATGGAGCAAATGGGATTGGCTCCCTACACACCAACACATTTAAGTGTAGAGAAAATAATGTAAATGGTGGGGTCAAAAGGCCATGAATCACAAGCCATGTTAACAGAACAGTGATAACACCACGATGTGACAGACAGCAGACTCTAATCTGGAGAACTGGGTCTGATTCCCCACTACTCCACATGAAGCATACTGGATGACCCTGGGCCAGTCACAGTTCTCTCGGAACTCTCTCAGCCCCACCTACCTCACAAGGTGACTGGTGCAGGGAGGGGAAGGGAAAGTGAAAGCCACTTTAAGACTGCTTAAGGCAGAATAAGTGGGTATAAAAACCTCTTCTTCTGACATTTCTGTGGAAAGGTCAAACATGTACAAGGTGCGAACAGCGACTGCTTACAACAGCAAAGGAAAAGAAAACCATACTAGGGTAATACAATACCTGTAGTGGGAGAGAAATCCATGGTTCTGATTAAGACATAACTGAACATATTTACATTTGTTTATAAATTCTAGTTTGGCATTTTTACATTTAAGTTCATTTGCTGAAATATGGTGCTTTTCAGGTCAGTTTAACTCAGAGGTTCCCAAACTTATTTGGTCTAATGCCCCCTTTTCAGAAAAAAAATTTCTCAGTGCCCCCCTGAAAATCTACCTTCAAGAAGTGGACTAAAAGATGCAGTGACATATTTGCACACAGAGTAAGCAAAGATGTTGTAAGAAGACACTTTGAAGTGTGAAATTCTAAAATTATTTTATAAAATCAACTATAGCAACATTTGCATTTACAGAGAATTTTTGAAATTTCAGTTCCAACTGACAGGAGGTCATCTAGTTTGTCAGGTATTTGACAGGAGAAAATCTAGATGGGCCCAGCTAAATTGGTTGTTTTGTACCAATGATTGGTTGCACAATTCTAGCTCTTTGACAGCCAGTCAGGGAGATAAGTGTATTAGTAAAATATCAAAACTCAAGAAGAGGAACCAGAAGACCAGCGCCGGCACTAGGGGTTCTACCGCCCTAGGTAGAACCCCACGCCCCTCCTCACGTGTGCTCCTAAGGGGAGATATTCTTCGCATGCCGATGATGATGTCATCATGCCAGCCAGCAGGCAAGCCCAGAGTCCCGGGTGGTGCATACAAGTGCTACCGCAATGCCTCTTTTCTTCACAGGGCAAACGTCTGTGCTTGTTGGAGTCTTCAAAGGAAGCCTCCAAAGAGTGCCCAGTTTTACTGCTGCCTGCTGCTTTTGGATTGAAAGCAGCTGGGTGGGCGGCACCTTCCCATTGAGCTCGTCAGCGCCAACTAGTGCAATGGGAAAGTGCCGCTACCCAGCCACTTTTAACCCAAAAGCAGCAGGCAGAAGTAAAATGGGGCGCTCTTTGGAGGCTTCCTTGGAAGCCGTCAATAAGCACAGGCAACGTTTGCCCTGCGAAGAAAACCGCCCAGGGCTCTCGGCTTGCCTGATGGCTGGCACAATCGTGCCACATCGGAAGAGAGAGTAAGGCAGCATAGCACCCTAGGTGGTCACTTACTCTGCTTATTCCCATGCTCTGGCCCTGCAGAAGACACTGTGTCTGGGGCACTGCAGTTGGCTGAAATCAACAGAACCAATCAACTGATAACCAGAGGACTGTAAGAAGTTTGATGCTCTGCAGAAAACTCTGTAAGGAGAAAACCACAGGTTGGAACTCTTCAGAGAGGTTTGTGCAACTGCCTCAGTGCTTCCACTGTCCTGATTTAAACTGTATTGCTGAGAGAGAAACTGCAAGCAACCTTGAGAAGCTGCTAGCTGTAACAAGTATTGGCTAGGATAGACTAGTAAGGTTTTTTGTTTCTGTGTTCCTTGTTTGTCTGTACACCTCTATTTTTTTATTCTGTCTTGTAAATAAACTGCATAAACTGTACAGGCCAGTCAGTCTGACTTCAATACCGGGAAAGTTGGTAGAAACCATTATCAAGGACAGAATGAGTAGGCACATTGATGAACACGGGTTATTGAGGAAGACTCAGCATGGGTTCTGCAAGGGAAGATCTTGCCTCACTAACCTGTTACATTTCTTTGAGGGGGTGAACAAACATGTGGACAAAGGAGACCCAATAGATGTTGTTTACCTTGACTTCCAGAAAGCTTTTGATAAAGTTCCTCATCAAAGGCTCCTTAGAAAGCTTGAGAGTCATGGAGTAAAAGAACAGGTCCTCTTGTGGATCAAAAACTGGCTGAGTAATAGGAAGCAGAGAGTCAGTATAAATGGGCAGACTTTGCAGTGGAGGACGGTAAGCAGTGGGGTGCCTCAGGGCTCGGTACTGGGTCCCATGCTCTTTAACTTGTTCATAAATGATTTAGAGTTGGGAGTGAGCAGTGAAGTGGCCAGGTTTGCGGATGACACTAAATTGTTCAGGGTGGTGAGAACCAGAGAGGATTGTGAGGAACTCCAAAGGGATCTGTTGAGGCTGGGTGAGTGGGCGTCAACGTGGCAGATGCGGTTCAATGTGGCCAAGTGCAAAGTAATGCACATTGGGGCCAAGAATCCCAGCTGCAAATACAAGTTGATGGGTTGTGAACTGGCAGAGACTGACCAAGAGAGAGATCTTGGGGTCGTGGTAGATAACTCACTGAAAATGTCAAGACAGTGTGCGTTTGCAATAAAAAAGGCCAACGCCATGCTGGGAATTATTAGGAAGGGAATTGAAAACAAATCAGCCAGTATCATAATGCCCCTGTATAAATCGATGGTGCAGTCTCATTTGGAGTACTGTGTGCAGTTCTGGTCGCCGCACCTCAAAAAGGATATTATAGCACTGGAGAAAGTCCAGAGAAGGGCAACTAGAATGATTAAAGGGCTGGAGCACTTTCCCTATGAAGAAAGGTTGAAACGCTTGGGACTCTTTAGCTTGGAGAAACGTCGACTGCGGAGTGGCATGATAGAGGTTTACAAGATAATGCATGGGATGGAGAAAGTAGAGAAAGAAGTACTTTTCTCCCTTTCTCACAATACAAGAACTCGTGGGCATTCGATGAAATTGCTGAGCAGACAGGTTAAAACGGATAAAAGGAAGTACTTCTTCACCCAAAGGGTGTTTAACATGTGGAATTCACTGCCACAGGAGGTGGTGGCGGCCACAAGTATAGCCACCTTCAAGAAGGGTTTAGATAAAAATATGGAGCACAGGTCCATCAGTGGCTATTAGCCACAGTGTGTGTGTGTATATAAAATTTTTTGCCACTGTGTGACACAGAGTGTTGGACTGGATGGGCCGTTGGCCTGATCCAACATGGCTTCTCTTATGTTCTTATTCTTATATTTTAATTGGATGGAGTTCTGGTTCTCATTACTAGTCTAATTGGGTGAATTTGCACTAAGTAACAGACAAAAAGGAATCCTGTATATTTGTTAATTGGAATTTTTCTCTAAATTAGAAATTCTGGACCCATAAACGTGATGTTTTGACACCTCCCACCCTCTTCTCCTCTCCCTTTAAGCTTCTACCACTCCCTTATTTTTATTCACTGCCTCCCAATTGCACCCAAGGCTACTACCGGCCCCCTGGATCGTTCCAGCACCCCCCAGGGGGCAATATCGCCCACTTCGGGAAACGCTAGTATAACTCTTGGCTAAGATCAGCACATAGCACAACTTGCCACATAATGTCATCTGTGCAGAGTATGATGCCATCCAGTTTCAGAAACATTTCTGAGTTCACAGACATATACCTGCTACTTTAGGGTAATGCTTAATGAGCCTGATGGAGTGGGGACTATAAAATATACTATTCTTCAGAAAAATTAGTGGAATTCTATAGAATAGACAAATACAAAGTTAAGTTTCTCTGTCTTTATACATGACGCTGTGACAACGCTGAAACATCTTGCCACAACATTTGAGTATTGTCACTTGGAGGTAGGGTTGCCAAGTCCAATTCAAGAAATATCTGGGGACTTTGGGGGTGGAGCCAGGAGACTTTGGGGTGGAGCCAGGAACAAGAGTGTGACAAACATAATTGAACTCCAAGGGAGTTCTGGCCATCACATTTAAAGGGACCGCACACCTTTTTAAATGTCTTCCTTCCATAGGAAATAATGAAGGATAGGGCACCTTCTTTTGGGGCTCATAGAATGGGACCTCCTGGTCCAATCGTTTTGAAACTTGGGGGATACTTTGGGGAGAGTCACTAGATACTATACTGAAAATTTGGTGCCTCAACCTCAAAAAACAGCTCCCCCAGAGCCCCTGAAACCTCCAGATCAATTCCCCATTATACCCTATGAGAATCAATCTCCACATAGAGAATAATGAAGTGCTCAGCAGGCGTTCCCACCCACCCCCATTTCTGGCGAGTCTAAAGGGGGATTGGCCTCTCTACTCATGAGTTGCTGCCAACTTCTTCAAAGTAACACAGACACACCATCCCAAGAAGAAGCCTTTCAATCAGAGACTGAAGCCTCCGGAGGTAGAAACGCACATGGTCCTCAGTTAATATTATTTAAAGTACCAGATGTACAGAAAAATGTTTAGCTGGCGCAGAGTGCAGTGTAAATATACAAGAAGCATTTAAGGCATCTGTAAAATCCATTTCTTCTATGCTTGCTTGAAGTAACATTATGCACATCATCCTCCCTGCTGTGCTGCCCAAACAAGAAAGATAGTGCAAGAATTAGACAAATTGGTGGGTGGGATGTCACTTTTCCTTACTAGGATAAGGAAAAGTAACATCCCACCACCAATTTGTCTAATTCTTGCTCAGTAAAAACCATGCATGACATTGCCAAGTTTCATCCAGTCTTCAAGTTCAGCCAAGTTTCATCCAGACCTTCAAGTTACACTGTTTCCCTGAGATTCACAAAGTAGCTCTGAAGTTATTCTGGCTTTCCTCTGAACAGCTGTACAATTATACAAAAGGGTCCAGAAATGAAGCACAGAAATACATCAAGAATGGTAAACTCTACCAGCTGGGTCCCAAATACTTCTATACTTTCAGTCCCATAAATGGATCCCCTAAAACTAAAGTACCCTCAAATCTGAGCAAATAGCATCTGTTTTTTGCATCTATTTATCTGACAACAGTTTGGATTGAGGTTACATACCTCTCCACAGTAAAGATATGAACATTAACCTCCAACTAGGGTTGCCAATATCCAGGTGGTCACTGGAGATCTCCTAGGATTATAACTGATCTCCAGACAATAGAGATCAGTTCCCTTGGAGAAAATGGCCACTTTGGAAGGTGGACTCTAAGGGAATGTACACCACAGAAGTTCCTCCCCTCCCCAAACTCCAGCCCCCAAATCTTCAAGAATTTTCCAGCCTGGAGCTGGCAATCTTATTCTCAGCATTGGCTCCATTTTGCTTTCTAGCATGTGCAATCCTACACAGAGGTACCCCAGCCTAGGCCCACTGAACTCACTTAGCTTACACTGGGGTAACTATGTAGTATTGCATTGTGTATTGTGGAGATTACAGTTCTCCAGAACTTCTGCTTCTCTGTCTTGCTGGAAGCTGGAAACAGACATCTTTTGTGGAAAAGCTGAAGGCAGTATGATTTATGCTAGGGTGTATAACTCTTAATTCTTCTGTCCTATCACAATTCCTGATGGAACAGATTTTGCCTTGGTCTGAAGCTCTACAAGCCTAATCATATTAAGTTTTGGACCAAAGATGATAGTATAAAAATGTGTGCACCACAGACAACATTGTCACCTTCAATATGCCTTTAAAAACCTTATTATCTGTCATTCATTACTGACAAAATTCCTTCTAGGAGAGGCATCCCCCAAGGACGTCTGCTGGTTCTTTATACTCCAATCTTTATATTAACCATTTGCCAGATAGGTTATCAGATAATAGGTTTATGTCCCCTCAAATTGGTTTAAAAACCAGCCCTGTGTATACTAATGTGTGCTGACAATATGCTTCATATTTCCCAAATATAAGTGGATTTACATAGGTTGCTTAAGAAATATGTTTCTATTTGTCACCTGGATGAGTTAAAATAAATTATACGAAAACTAAAAATATGATTTTTGTGAATCCATTTCACAGCATTTTGATTTTAGATTTAGAATTGCATAATTTTGTTACAGTGCAATCCTAAACAGTTCTATTTGGAATCCTACTCAGCTCTATTCAGTTGGGCTTACTCACAAGAAAGAGTTCTTAGGAAGGCACTGTCTTTCAGCGGAATATGTTAGGACAAGCTAAATCTTGGAAGAATTTATATTTTCCTTTTTCAACTAAGGGAGACTAGAAACATCAGTACAACAGATCCAGATGTCTGCAACAAACACTGTCAGAGCAATTATTAGATTCTAAGAGAGGAAATCAATTTTGGCTGACTTTAAAAAATTTTGAAGTTACACTCATTATGGTACATAACAGTGGAGCCCTTTCCTAATAGCATATGTGAGATCAATACAAAATCAGGTTTTGAGAGTTCAGTTAACAGTATCACCTCCATCTCTGGACAATCAGGATTTTTATGGGAACTTCAATTAAATAAAGAATAATGCAGTTGTTTAAAACTATCTGCTGAGACTGAATCTTTTCCTGAAGTATTATTTAGAGATGCTGTGTATGTTAAGGATAAGTACCTTGTGTACAAGGACTTCTTAGAGTCATTTAGGGTTTTTTTTTTAAGGCTGTTTCAGGTTGTAGCCTACAGGACTGTTTTCTGGTGATCTGGCTAACCTAACCAGAGATTTGGAGAGGTGGACCACAGCTTTCTTTCCTTTGGGAACATGAAGTACTGGAACCTCTTTGTGGAAACAAAATCAGGGGAGGTTTTGGTAGCGGGAACTCCTTTGCATATTAGGCTGCACACCCCTGATGCCTGGGCCTGGGCCAAAGGAGGCCCGTCTGAAAGCGACCAGGGACAGGGCCTTCTCGATTGCAGCTCCCTGTTGGTGGAATCAGCTCCCGGAGGAGGTGAGGGCCCTGCGGAACCTGGAGCAGTTCCGCAAGGCCTGTAAAACAACCCTCTTCCGGTTGGCATATAATTAATTGTGATCAGAATGCCGAATACTAAATCTCAAACATCAGATTACTGAATATTGGAAATTGAAAGACTGATTTAAGGAAAATTTAGCATAGTGTATACCGATGTGAGTTTTATGTATTTTTAGGTTTTTATGTTTTTATTGTATAATTTTAATCATATTTAAACCGATTTCTGTTAGCTTTTACTGTTGTAAGCCGCCCTGAGCCCACCTTGGTGGGGTAGGGCGGGATATAAATCGAATAAAATAAATAAATAAATAAAATGTAGCCAATCTTCCTGGAGCTTACAGTAGGCCCTATACAAAGAGCCCCGTGTGTGGCCTCATATGCAAAGGAATTCCTGCTACAAAAAAAGCCCTGAACAAAATTCTCAAAAAACGTTTTAAAAATTCATGAGAGGCACCCATGGTTTCTCCTTCATTTCCCTCTTGAGAGTTCCAGCACCTCTTTTTCCAGAAAAAAAGCCCTGAGGTGGACAAATAAAAACATGTAATTGCAGTAAATAATTTAAAAGTGATCCAACGCTTTGCGAATTTCGCTGAGGCCCAGTGTAGTCCTAGGGATGTCAATTTCAAATTGGGTAGCTCACGCAGGTTTGGGAAGATGGAGTTTGGGGAGAGAAGATAAGGGAGTGCAGCAGGGATGTGTTGGCCATACAGTCTGCTTGAAGCTGCCATTTTCTTCAGGCAAACTGGAGTCCTGAGAGTAATTGTAATTTCAGGAAATCTCAAGCCACTTTGAGGCTGGCAACCTTAGCGAGGACAGACTAATATCCTTTTAGCTCCTTGAGTTGTCAGGCTATGAACACCGCCATTCTCCAGGTAAAATTAAATCGAATCTGTTATGAGGAACGTTTAAGTGTGTGCAATTGGGGGGAAAGTAGAAGATTCAGCTCATTTACCTGTCCCCCCCCTCCAAAAAAACCCCTATATGAAACACAGAGGGGAATTTCATATGAACAACTATGGCAGTCTCAGAAGCAGGGCTTTTTTGTAGAAACTCATTTGCATATTAGGCCACATCCCCTGATGCCAAGCCAGCCAGAACTGTGTTCCTGCTCAAAAAAGCCCAGCTCTGGAGAAATCTAATGGTTTACCATAGAACTTATTTATTAAAAGATAGATGCACTTATTTTAATAGAGCATTAACTCTAGTCAGCTACAAGGCTATGTAAACTATAATTTGATTCTGTACATATGATCAATTCATTTAACAAAGTTATTCTTTTTATATGTAATTGATAATGTTCAGGATTCATTTTGTTATGATACCTTCTAGAAACTGCAAAGGCCCTGATGACTACCAATAAAAACTTCTATTTATCCACTGTTTCTCTTCAGCCTTAATCTTCTCGCTCAGCTCCCCTTACTGTCTTTGCTCTTGAAGTCTCTTCTGCTCCCAGCTCCCTTTTAAAGCTGTGATTGGCAACTGTACTGACATGATAATAAAACGGGTTTACAACCAGGGCATTGAGGGAGCTCTTGTGGCTGCCAGCTCTTCAGTCATACCCATTAAATATTTAAAGCAAGATCTTTATTTGTCTTATTTATTTTTTAATTTGCATTTTAAATGTGCCCCTTTTCACATTGTTGCAGCAATATTTGTACAGATCTACACAGTCCCAGGCTGGAGAGCTCTGGATTATATCTGTGCTGCTTCCAGAAGCCTCCACTGGAAACAGGCAAGAGACAATCGGGGGTTTACTGCCACCTGCTGTGAAACAGGAATGCCTGCGTTGGCTCAATTGTGCAACTCCTTTTCGACAAAGGAGAGCTCAGAGATGCTTCTAGTGCATTTCCCCCCCTCTCCTAGCTGCTCTTGCAAATCTACTGCCTGGATTGGCACACAGCAACAGGAGACACTTTGCACAGAGTTTAAAATTATTAAATCATGAGACTTACATGAGACTAAAATAAACAGGTTTGGTCTTTTTAAAAATTATGCAGGCATTTTGATATCACATTTCTAGTTTCTGTAAAACATAAACGTCATGAACAGATATTGTTGAGAGTGTTGAAAAGCACCTCACCTGAAGTTGATTAAAAGCCCCAACATGGACATTGGACAATATGAATGAATGAACTGATTGATGGGGGGGGGGTTTGTTGTTTGGAGGGGAAAGCAACATGAGACATTCTAAAGTGCAGTAATATTTTTTAATTTTGAGTTATGTATTTCGTTTAAACTCTGCCTTTCTCCCCACTGGGAATTCCAAGTGGCTTTCATTACTCTCTTCTCTTCCATTTTATCCTCATGGCAACCTTAGGTAGGTTAGGCTAAGAGTGTGTGACTGGTCCAAGGTTACTCAGCAAGTTTCCACAAAACAGTGGCGATTTGAACCTGGGATCTCCCAGATTCTATCTGACATTCTTTTCACTTGTAGTCAGGGCTTTTTTTGAGCAGGAACACACAGGAATGCAGTTCCGGCTGGCTTGGTGTCAGGGTGTGTGGCCTAATATGCAAATAAATTCCTGCCAGGTGTTTTCTATAGAAAAGACCTATGTGAAACAATGGTGATATTGGGGGATTTAGTCTAATATGCAAATGAGTTCCTACTGGGCTTTTTCTACCCCAAAAGCCCTGCTTGTAGTAATATGGGTGCCAATACAGTTGTTCTTAATAACCAATGCTAAAGATTATTCTGTCATGAGACTTGCTTTGGATATCTACTAATTATTAGAATAGCGACCTCTAGTTTCTTCCTAGTCTGGTATCTAAGCATGACATCATGTAATAAGAGGAACTCAACATTACAGTCTTTTAGTTGAATAGGATATGTGTTTTACCTACCCCCCACCTCCCCAAGCAATTAGCAGTGTCATCCTAAACCAAATGACAGCCTTCTAAATTCATTGAAGTTAATGGTTTCAGAAGGGTTTTTAATCTGTTTAAGATGGCACTGTAAGAATTCCAGGGGCAGAGTCATCCAGTTTAATTTCCTTTGGAAGAGGGAGCGTGGGAGATCAAAAGCATTTTTGCAGTAACTTATAAAATTGTGTGTTTATAAATAGACAAGGTGGAGCTTGTTTAACTTGTGGAATTAATTGCTACAGTTGAATTTAGTGATGGGGATGAGTACAGGTGGCTTTAAAAAGGGATTGGGAACATTCTTGGAGGATAGGTCCATCTGTGATTATCGTCCACAATGACTAAATGAAGCCTTTACCTTTGAATGTCAATTACTGTGGGGGTGACAAAAGGGGGAGCCTTTGGCTGTGCTATAGTTTATGGTCCTTCTGAGGCACACAGTGGCCCATTTGTTATTCCAAGACTTTCCACCACCACCACAAAAAATGTTTTACCCAAAGTTCACTTCAATGCCAGGGCCCTAACTAGCCAGGGAGGGATGTTGGGAGAATCCATTTGATATCCAACCAGTGAATCATGGAACCAGGGCTCCATACAATTACATGCATCTCCTGATGATACAACCAGGTTTGCTTCATGGGAAATCCCATGGAAAAGCTGTCAAACATCCTAGTCAGTGCCTGAGGTTTTGTTCTCCCTTACACCTAAGCCCAAAGGAATAACCAGGGTTTGTGAGGCAGTAGCCCTCACATTTGTTCCATATAAAACATCCTTCACAATACAAACCTGCCTGAATCAAGCCATTCATCAATTGGATAACCTCATCCGCTGCCCTATTACCACCAGGTAGAAATAACCAGGTTGCCTTATAAATTTGGTTCCCATCACAACCAGAAAATGACACAGACTTTTACTATATATGGACCCAACGTAGGCTGCTGTTTTAGGCTCAGTTCTGTCCCAGGACTGTTCCTTCAAGACAACAGTTCAAGAACACTTTAAAGATTCATGGTTGAGGTCCAGTCACACCTCAAGGATTTTCCCTCCACCACTTCAACAGGAATAAAGCCACTCCAGAAGTTATCATGACATTCCAGAACTCCAAAATCATTTGCACAATAGGAACTAGGCAGGTATCAATCTTTCTCCCTTTCTCCTCTAACATCACCTCACTCATCTTCTTTGCCTTTCCACGGTCCTCTTCATCCTAAGCCTGGTTTCCCACATCCCTACCTGTGGCAACACCCTCTGCCTCCCCTTGCTCAGAGGAACCGCAGACCCTTATCTCCTTCCTTCATATACAGGAGCCCCCCTCCCTTTCCCTTCCTTTCTACCCTGGCTTTCATTCTCATGGACACCATTTATACATGGGCTGTGTTTGGACTAACTGTGGGTGGATGCATTCTATCTTAATGAGATGGTCTGGGCTTGAAACTATTTAATTGCTTGCTGAGTGCTTATTTCCCTGTTTTGTTTATTAGCATTCCCTGATCTTTGCCTTCAGATCCGTTTCTCAGTCTTGGAGTATTTGATTGCAAATTGCTTTCCTTTTCTCTTGCTCTTCCCTCTGTGTAGATTCAACAAGGATCAATTGTGGTTCAGCTTAAAGTTGCCATCTCTCTCTCTATCCCTCCCCATATTCTTGAAAGCAATATCACCCCCCAGTTCACTTCATGAATGCCACAGCACACTCCCCATCCAAAGGAATTCAACAGGAATGGCAGTGTCATAGTTTGGTACAACAAGTGTGTGTGTGTGCGCACACACACACAGTGGAAAATATCTGCAAAAACCAATTATTTGAAGTATCATCCAGACGAATAACTCGAGTTCTCAATAACTGTGCATCACCTCACATTGGAAGTGAGACTATTATTTAGTATCTGTGGGATACACAAAGTATTTTTATTACAACTGGAGATTGTTTTCTGTTGTCCCAGAAGGTAGGATCAGAACCAGTGGGTTAAAATTAAATCAGAGGAGTTTCCAGCTCAACATTAGGAAGAACTTCCTGACAGTTAGAGTGGTTCCTCAATGGAACAGGCTTCCTCGGGAGGTTGTGGGCTCTCCTTCCTTGGAGGTTTTTAAACAAGAGGCTAGATGGCCATCTGACAGCATTGCTGATTCTGTGAATTTAGGGGGAACTACTTCTAAATTTCCTGCATTATGAAGGGAGTTGGACTAAATGACTTTAGGGGTCCCTTCCAACTCTCTGATTTTATTATTTGCAGAGAATTTGTGGAGAAAACTGGACAGGGAAATGGGCTTAAAGGAAGTTCATATTCAAAGCCCAATTTCTACTCCCTTGGGCTTCTTTTTATTTTTTATTTTTTTCTATTTTGCAAAGAAGAAGAAGAAGAAGAAGAATTGCAGATTTATACCCCACCCTTCTCCCTGAATCAGAGACTCAGAGCGGCTTACAATCTCCTGTGTCTTCTCCCCCCACAACAGACACCCTGCGAGGTGGGTGGGGCTAAGAGAGCTCTCACAGCAGCTGCCCTTTCAAGGACAACTCCTGCGATAGCTATGGCTGACCCAAGGCCATTCCAGCAGGTGCAAGTGGAAGAGTGGGGAATCAAACCCGGTTCTCCCAGATAAGAGTCCGCACACTTAACCACTACACCAAACTGGCTCTCACCATAGAAGCAGCTCTTCACCATAGAAAAGATCCTTATTTGTGAGAAGGGTGATATTGGACTCTGAGCCAGACATGTATCCTCTGAGGCCTGTTCCCTCGCCTGCACTGGCCCCAGGGCTTTGACCTGCACATGGGACTCTGATGCCAGCTTCATCCCACAACAAGAAGAAATCACACATAGCTGACTCTTGTTCACAGCAATTTGGGGAAAGGTTGGTCTACCCCTTGATATTTTTCTAGAAAGACAGAGTTTCCACTGGAAGCAGAAATCTTACTAACTGAACTTCTTCTTTCCAGCATAAAAAGCAGCAAAACTTCTAGAGAAAAGAAGCACTGCTATAAGATAGCAACAATGTGAGTGAGAAGCACACTTGTATTGGCTGGTCAGTATCAGCTAAAAGCTTTTAAATAGAGCTGAAACTTACAGGGTTGGATCTAATTATGCCCTTCTGCTGAGGAGCCTTTCCTTATTAGAGCAAAAGTTTTCACTGAGTGAAGGGAATCATGGAGCCTAGACCATATCTGCAACCCAGTCTTCATTCTTAACTTTCAATAACAGTCCTTTTTGAAGAGGCCTAGAATAACTATATCATATCATAACAAAGACATGGTTAATGTTAGGGTTGTCCTGGTTTTGGGGGCTCCTCTCTGCCACAGATCAGCTGGAGAAACCCCTGCCCTAAAACAGGGATGCCATGTGATGTCCCCACCCACCCCCAAATCCCTGGCTTTAGAACCCTAGTTAATCGGAGAGGGGTGTACAACATCCAATATACCTTTCACTCCATAAGCAACTAATGTATAGACTATGCTAAGCCACCTACCGTATGTTATTCCTACTCTGGTTATGGAATTATCAGGTAAAGCATGCAATTGTCAAATTACATGGTGATGTATTACACAGTCAACTATTCATAAGCAAAGTATTATCATCGTAGTACCAATTAATATGATGCTTCACAGAAAAATGAGACAGGCCCTTGACTCAAGATGTTTATATTCTAAATTATCCAGTTACCACTTAGGCCACTTGTACACTTCCAACAAGCTGCAGTACTGCATGATGGCCAGGAAGTTCCAGTTTTTCCCAAAGAGTGCACAGGGGTCAGGAGCTCAAGTTTGCAAAACTTTGTTTTAGAAGGACAAAGCAGATAACCTTTTGTCTGACAGTCTAATATACCTACCTACATCTGCATCCTAACACCCTCCCTGCTGATATTTAGCAGAGTAGCCCTGCTAAAAATTCCATGGGGGGGGGGGGAGAACAGCTGCAGGAAGGAGTCCCTTTGCTCACTCCCTCCCATATATGCTTTTCAACAGTGACTGTGAGAATGACGACATTGTACTTTCCAGCATACAAAGCATTTTACAGTTCTTATCTCCTTTCAGCATCACCTCAGATTAGCTTTCCATTTTACGGGCAATCACAATGTGTTATATAGAAGAATTCATAAATTGAGTCAATAGAAAGGAATTTTAAGGCAGAGTTCCTGCACAAGATCAGAGAGGATCAACAACAGACACAGAATGAGAATAAGAGAACAAGCTTTACGGTGCACTCCAAGAATTATGGAATTAATCTAAGATGCAAATGAAGGGAAATAAAGAGGGGGAAAGACCAAGAGATATGGTTACCCAGAGCAAATGAAAAAGGAGATGGAGGCATATGCAGACCAGAAAAGGCTTGCATGAAACAGAAGTAGAGGCATATTGAGGAAGACCAAGCTAGCCACTGCAACATAAGAGAGGGAGACGGTTATCATGAAAAAGCATTGCAGAAGAAAAATCAGATGCTCTTTGAGAATATTACTACTGTAAAATTACTTTTATGTCTGTAGCTGGTCATGCAGAATTCAACAGATAATCTGATTCTCTGTTGGCACAAATCAATATAATAGGGAGGCTCTGAAATCAACATTATTTCCTAATAAGCTCCAGTTGTGCACCAGGTATTAAAGAAATCTCTTGAATGAAAGATTAATTGTAGCCTAGGAAATTGCTTGTAGTCTGGAAACTACTTGAAACATGGGCTTTGTAAGTGGGCCATACAATACTCTTCTTTATCTTCCCTCTGCAGCACTGAAAGCTGAACTGACACCGAAAACAGTCAGGCTGTTTCTTTTAAAAAAATCTAAAAGGTGTTTTGTGAACAATGACCTCCCCCTCCCCACCGCCCACTGCTTCTTCTGCCGATTCCCGCTCCCAGCCAAAATGGTAATGCTTAATAATTTGTTTCAAATACTGCCAGGCTTTTCTATACAACCTAGATTAGAATTCTAAAGGCTTTTACAACCCATAGCACACAATAAAACCCTGAGAGAGAACTTCAAGCAGGGATACTGACCAAATTTCCGATGTTTTAAAATCCAGACGGATTCAAACAATACTAATAAAATTCATACAAGAGTCGTCATATCAAGGCCTGGCATATCAAGGAAATTACCAACTGTGACTAAGACAACAACCATACATATGGCAAATAAAGTAATATTTCTTCACCCCTAGTACCATTTGCCCTGTATCTATTCCTCCAACTTCAAAGATACTAAAATGTGCTAATGTTGCTTTCAGGAACTTTGTTCAGAAATCCAGTGGGCTCCTAGATCAGCCTGACAAAGTCATCATCTGCTTTTTGTCTCAGTCTCTTTCTGCTTAGCAATCATGACCTAAAGAGCTAAAAAGCCACATGTTGATGGATGTTCCACACGAGAAGTTCCAGGAGGAGGGGCAGGCACTGCCTCTCACAGCGCTGCCCACCCATCAAGAACCTTTGCATCCATCCTTGGAAACACTGGAAATAAACTTTGGCTCTTTCAACGTTTGGCTCAACATGCACAGCTTAATAAGCATCCAAAAAGCAGAGCAATGTAATTGAAACTGAACAGATACAATGGCATAGCTTAGAAAGACATAATGGTAAACCAAGCTTTGCCATTATGTGAATGAGCCTGGGGAATTCTCAGCTCATGGGCTCATCTCAAGCTGCCAGCTAGTTACTCATTTCTTCTTTTGCAACCACTGTAGATTTAAACCAGTGCATTATGGTTTGTGCCTTTCTTGGAAACCAGAACTGCAAACCAAGCTCAAACCACTGTTAAAAAGTCTTAACACAGCATGGGTTTGCCATAAACACAGATAACTAGGAAAGAGGAAAAGACAGTCTGATAAAACGTAGTGCAAATGATTACATGTTTCTGAATCTTGTGTGATAACTGCTTACTTTTCTGGAACAAGAAAATGATTTTTGCTTTTCACTGTAAAAAAAAATGTCCTTACTATCTAATTTAATTTTCCATTCTTCCTTACTTATTTAAATGCCCTTACAATTTAATGGTCTTCCTGCAGATAGCTTATTCAACAGTGGGTTGGACCCAGACTGCCAAAAACAGAATAGAGCTTGTGGAAAGGATCTGTTTTGCTTTCCGTTTCTTTCTTCACCATCTCATGAAAATATACTCTTCAGGCTTGGGAGTCTTATCTTAAAAAGTATTTTATTCTTATCACTGCTACCCCAGTTATCAAAAGAAGACTTTGAGCCTTTGACTACTGGTCACTTATATGTGTCCCCAATCATTGCAACGTGAATCTAAAATGTGGTCAAAACTGCAACTCTTGCTCTTCCTCTAATCAAGGAAGACTTTCTCCATTGGCAGAAAGCCTGGCAGAAAGGAGTTATAGGAACTCACAGTAAATGGAATCCCTAGAAACCAGAAGTACTCAAGATACAATAGTGTTCAAATTGACCAGGTAAGTATAACATACGAAAAATGTTTAATGACTGTAATATTGACAGTGAAATGTAAAGAAAGTGATAGTCAGAATCAAAAGAGGGAAAAAATCAGGTAGGGATAGAACATTGAATTTGCTTTGAAGAGAGCCAGTTTGGTGTAGTGGTTGAGTCCACAGACTCTTATCTGGGAGAACTGAGTTTGATTCCCCACTCCTCCACTTGCAGCTGCTGAAATGGCCTTGGGTCAGCCATAACTCTCACAGGAGTTGTCCTTGAAAGGGCAGCTGCTGTAAGAGCTCTCTCAGCCCCACCTACCTCACAGGGTGTCTGTTGTGTGGGGGGGTGAAGGTAAGGGAGTCTGTGACTACTCTGAGACTCTGAGATTCAGAATATAGGGCAGGATAAATCCAATATCAATGAAAGTACCGTAAGACTGTAAGAACATAACCAGAGCCCTTTTGGATCAGACCAATGGTCCATCTAATCCAACATCTTGTTTCACACAGCAACCAAACAGCTGCCCTGGAGGGCCAAGAAACAGGGCAGGGAGACCAAA
Organism: Heteronotia binoei; assembly: GCF_032191835.1. Taxonomy (NCBI): domain Eukaryota; kingdom Metazoa; phylum Chordata; class Lepidosauria; order Squamata; family Gekkonidae; genus Heteronotia; species Heteronotia binoei. The sequence goes on along the minus strand of NC_083226.1, from coordinate 145,316,997 downwards.
ACTGTCAACTGAAGTTACCTCCCAGGATCTTGAATATGAATGGTATTTAAGATATATTTAGTGAAAGTTTGCTACAGAAAAAAAAAGTTGGATTTTGAATATCATGATATGTAGCTTCATTAACATTTATGTGAAGTAATGTTTTTGGGGAGGGAAAACTGTAAGCACCTCTCCAAGCAATCCATCTTGGGACCAGATTCATAGGATTGGACCAGGACACAAGGGACCACACAACTGGACACCTAGCAATGACATCATCTCATGTACCCCTCAGGAAACATAGATGGCAAGGTATGAGCCACTGATGCCTTGCCTGCCCTTGAAGTCATTGTGCTCCAAAAGGCTGAATGCATTGTCTTAATGTTAATCAAACATGGATTCCTGAAAAATCACAATGTTTTCTTCTCATAAAATCAGATCATCTCAGACTTATTCACTGAATCTGACAACTCAGAAAATGTCCCATTTCTTTAAAACAGAGGCAACCCTTTCATGTTGCTCTAACTCTGGGGCTTGCCCTGGCATTAACCAATTAAAAGCATAGATGCAGTCATTGTCAGAAGAACAAGCGTGAGGAAGCCGGCTTCAGACCTGCCTCAGGCATTCCCAGAGTTCTGACGTCAATTTATATCAAATGTTGATAACATGGGCTGTCAGCTGCTTTCTCTGCAGCTCTGGAATGATTCTCTTTTACAACGAGCTCTAACCTAAATACCACAAGAATAAATTTAAAACACTGACAAGAAGTGATATTATTAATCAGAAAGCATTCTATCTTGCAGTATATAATTCTTTCACATCAGCTTATTTTTAACCATCTCATATATGAATAGCAATGGGAAAAAACTGACTTTCCAAAGGTCAAGGTGGGTCAGAATACTTTACATTGAAACAGTTTCCTTTAAGAAGAATAAAAATTGGAAAGCATGAAGTTCGACAGGCACAGTATAGGTTTTTTTAAATTATGAAAAGGGATTTTATTGGGCAATTTGTACTCAGTTTGCAAAAGGTTATATTTGATTATATTATTCTGTATTCACACAAACAAATAGACATCTGTATATTTCTGTTTGTGTATCTCATTGTCATTGAGCGTATTACAGAAACAACAACAAAACTTTTCTTTCTTTTTTGTTTTAAGGGAGAAATGGGAAACCATTCATAAAATACTACCTAACTTGGGGGGAGGGGCACAGTAGTTGTGCACCCTTTCTGAGATTTGTCTCATGTCAGAACACCATTTTGGTTTAACAAATGATGAGACAGATGCCACCTCTGACTGTCTCGCAGCAACTGTTGCCAAGGAAACCATATTCTCCTGTTCTTTTCCTCAGCCCTCCTGATATTCTTTTCACTGTCTCAGCATCCCTTTCCAGCTTTTGGGGGGGAGGGATGTTTCCATAGCTGCTGACAGACAAGAAAAATTATGCCTTTAAATGGTGCGCTAAATACCACAGCATTCCAATAATACAGCAAATTATGATGACTTCTTGTCACTATTTCGAAGCCTGCCAACCATCATTTCCTTCCCCTTCCTCATTAAGAATGTATTCTGCTATCAATAAGGCCTATTGAAACCTCAAAGAGTGAGAAGGGATGGCTGATAAGCACTGAGTGATCACTAATGTTTTCAGCACACAGATTATTGATTACATCTAAATGAAAACAAAGAGGCATTAAAAAGGAATAAAAGGACATTTGTATGACAACTGTCATCAGTTGCTAGTAATTGGATGGGCCAGTAATTCAGCATTTCTTTAAGACAAGGATAAATGTTTGGACTGTCATACTGGGAAGCTTCTTTCAGTAGTGGTGGTGGTGGTGGTGGTAGAAAGTGCCATCAAGTTGCTGCCAATTTATGGCAATCCTGTAGGGTTTTCAAGGCAAGAGATGAACAGATGTGGTTCACCATTGCCTGTTTCTGGGTAGCGACCCTGAACTTCCTTTGTGGCCTCCCATCCAAATACTAACCAGGGCTTCCAAGATCTAGAGAGATCAGACCAGCCTAAGCTCTCCAGGTGAGGGCTTCTTTCAGAAGATTTATGTTAATTCAATTAATCAAATTACACAAGTGCCTGAAAGACCATCTGCTGCCATGTGAAACTGAACATCCCTCATGGTTATCTTATGAGGCTCTGCTCCTAGCAGCCCATCTTTTGATGTCAGGTGGGTGGTCAGTGACAAGAAGGCTTGTTCCCATTGGTCAGAACACTCTCCAGAGACGCAGGTGTGGCTCCAACTTGATTTACTTCTAAGTTATGATTTCTTTATTCTCCTGTACATTTCATTGTCTGTAGTGCTTCTAAGCTGCAAACCTAAGTGCAGTTACTAGGGATAAGTTCCATTAAACTTTGTGGATTTACTTCTGAGAATGCATGCTTTGGATTGCACTGCTAGTGTTCATGTCTCTTTTCAAGTGCTCCTCTGCTTGTTTTGTTAAATTCTAATATAATTTTTGTACTATTTGTTCTACTTTTGTTGTTGTTTGATTGTTCTCCTGATGGGAGAGTGTGTGTGTGTGTCTTATGGCTACCAAGTCCCCGGTCCGAGCGGCGGTTCCCTCGCCCGGGAGATTCCCAACCTGTCGCCCATGTTGGGCCAGCAGGGGGAACCTCCCCCTACATCGCCAGCATGATGATGTCACTCGGAAGTGACGTCATCACACTGGCGGCACTGCATGGCGGTTGTTCTAGGCGTTTCCGGGAAACCTATGGTTTTCCTGGATGCTCTAGCCATTTGGGAGGGAAAAGGTACCATAGAGTTTTTCCCCTCCTGAATGGCTAGAGTGTCCAAGAAATCCATAGAGTTTTCCTGTAAACGGCTAGAGTGGCTGCATGTGGCATCGCCAGTGCAATGACGTCACTTCCAGGTGATTGTGTCGCGTGCGTGCAAAAGTTCCCCGCTGGCAAGCGCAGGGGACTTCACAACCCTAGTGTGTGTGTGTATTTATACTACTATAACATGCTCTGTGTGGGGGCAGCCCTTGAAGATCTCCAGTTCATATAAAAAAGACAGCATGTCCCATCCCAACCAGAACCTACCAATGCAATCAAACCTTCTATTGTTCCATTTGTTCTGGTTCTCAGTTTGTTTCCAGGCCCAAGACAAGCTGCCCTAAATGGTTTGGCTTCAAAGTATCTAATGCAGGATGTCAAATGCCTGGCCCACCCAGGGCTTAAAAAAACCCACAGGACTCTTTTCTCCCCTCTCCCCCCTTCCTGTCATTGCCCTTTGAAGCTCCCAGGCTGCCAAAGTTCCCAGCTCCTTCTTCCTTGTCTTTGCAGACTGAAGCAGGAACCAATTCTGGCCTTGCAAAGCTGCAAAGAAAATGTGGAATGGACTTTCCATTAATGGAAAATGCATTCCACATTTTCCTTGTAACTTTTGTCTGTGCTGCAGCATTCTTATGGACAGCTGAAGCTGTTGCTTTGTGGAGTTGTGTCCTTGCAAATAAAGGGTTGATGCTTTGAGCCAGCTTGTCTCTGCTGAATGGACATGAGAACTGGTGGCTAGTGAGCACTCTAACCTGGGAACCCATAGTCAAAAGGAGATATTACACTGGAGAACCATAGGCAATCTGAGTAGACTTGGGGGGCGGGGAGAGGGGGGACCTTGCAATGCAATTTAATTGTTTCCCCAGACTCAGAGTATTTTATATTTTTAGTTTCTGCTGTGATCCTTATGCTTTTTCTTGATGCTTTATTTTAAAAATTGCATTCCCAAATCCCACTATTCCCCCACCTTTCATGTTTTCCTAGACTCGGAGCATTTTATAGTTTTAATTTCTACTATGATCCTTGTATTTTTTCTTGATTTTTTAAAATTGCATTGCCAAATCCCACTATTTTGCCACCTTTCATGTTTTCCCAGGCTCAAAGCATTTTATATTTTTAGTTTCTGCTGTGATCCTTGTGCTTTTTCTTGATGTTTTATTTTTAAAATTGCATTGCTATATCTCACTATTCTCCCACCTTTCCATTTTGAACAAAATATTGTAAGAGTTTTAAGCATGTTTGTACTTTAAGTTAAAACATAATATCTTTCCTTGTGTTTGTATGTGTTCTTTATAAAGTTTATATCTCTGCTACCTCACTTTACATTTTATGACACACATGGCCCAACTCCACAAAGTCCCATTTGTGTCAGATCTGGCCCAGGCCCTCCTACCAAATGAGTTTGATATCCATGATCTAATGGATCGCCTTCTCCTACGTCAACTTGCTGAGCTTAAAGAGCTAGGAATGAAGCACTTCAGTAGAAATCTGTCTTGACTAAATTAAGGTTCATGGAGATACAAAGGAGAGCCTTTTGGGCTGCTGTTCCCAGGCTACGCAACTCTTTGCCTTAGGAGGTGAGGCTGAGATCATCTTTACAGAGCATCTGGAAGAAACTGAAATCATTTCTATCATAAAAGAATCTTTGAATCTGAGTGATGACCATGATGTTTTTCTCCTCTATTGTAGCTCATATATGTAATTTTGTAATGTTATTTTAGTGTTGAGTAGTTTTATATTTTATATTTCTTTTGTAAACTACTTTGAGTGGCAGTGAAATTAATCAGCCAACTCTAGAATTCAGTGCGCAGCATCTCTTTGCATTGCTGCCCTGTTAATATTCTCTAATCACTCATACACTGATCCAGTCAAACATCCCAACAGATGTTTTCCAAAATACATATCCTACTAATATATTCATTTCACTATTTGAAACAGATAATAGTAAAGCCAGCTACTGCTGTTTCCCTATCAACAAGTCAAACGAAGAGCCATCACATTTCTCAACTGTAGTGACGCACAGCAGGATACACTAAATCATTTCAGATCATCTCAGTACACCCAGGGCTACAATAACTCTAGCTTACTGCACATATATAGCATATAGTCTAAGTCAGCCATGTCAATACCTAGGGAGAATAAAAGCAGGCCAGTAGTATTTGACTTCATATACCTCGCTCCATCTAAAGTTTAAATTACACAAATAGCATTATGCAGTCATTTCCTCTTGTTTCACCTTTATCCCACCCCATTATGCTAATTTGCAATCCTCCTATTTAGTTATTTATCTACATTTATATCCCATCATTCTTCCCAGGGAGGACCCAAAGTGGCTTATGTTGCTTCCTCTTCTCCATTATATCTTCCCAACAACCCTGAGAAGAAGGCCAGGCTGTGAGCGTGCAACTGGTCCAAAGTCGTCCAGGAAGCTTCCATGGCGGAAGCTTCCTGGATCCAGGTCTCCCAGATAGGGTTGCCAGGTCCAGCTCAGGAAATATCTGGGGACATTGGGGGTGGAGCCAGGAACAAGATTGTGATAAGCATGATCAAACTCTGAAAGGGAGTTCTGACCATCACATTCCTTTTAAATGCTTTCCTTCCATTGGAAATAATGGAGGGTGGGGACACCTTATTTTAGGGCTCATAGAATTGGACCCCCTGGTCTAATCTTTTTGAAACTTGGAGGGGGGGGTGTTTTGAGGAGAGGCGTCAGATGCTATGCTTAAAATCTCATGCCTCTACCTCAAAACAAAGCATCTCAGAGCCCAGATACCCACAGATTGAGTTTCCATTATACCTTATGGGGGCTGGTTTCCAGAGGGTATAATGGAGTGCCCAATGGACATTTCCCCCACACACGCTTTCTGCTAATCCTGAAGTGGGGGGAGAACCTCCAAACCAGGGGACCCCCTGCCCCCAACTGGGGGTTGGCAACCCTACTCCCAGATCCTCACTCTAACCACTACAACACACTGGCTGTCCAGTGGAACAAAGCACAGAGACTGAGACATACAGACTATAAACTGAGATTTAGTTCTTACAGATTTAAACTGAGGTAATGCCCTGAAAGTATCACTAGGTTTTTTAAAGTGAATCCAAATTCACTGCAAACTAATGAAAGCCTATTTAAGTTTTTTTTAAAAAAGAAAGAAAGTGGAATTTGAATCCAAAATGATCCCAGTAAATGCCGTATTGCAACTTAATATTGCAACAAATAGATTGCAGGATGATGAGTCAATGCCTGGAGGGACAGGGACAAACCACTGTGGGATGAAGAAGCATTTATTTCTAGGCACAGGGGTCAGCTTAGGAATTTCAGGCAGACGAATAATAGGATGTTTCAGCTGTTCATGTACAATCAGGAGTTGAAAATACCTAGATATGTAAATTCAGAGTTCTGTTGCAAGATATCAGTAGACGATACCTTGCAACAATACGGAATGAGAATCCAAAGAGAAGTGCCTACACTCAGCTTTGAAGAGTAGCCAAATTGTAACTGTAAAAATATTTGGTTAGTGGGAAGGAGCCAAGGCTGAATCAGTCTGTAGGTCAGTTTGGACCAAGAAGGATGGGACTTAAATGGTGATTTAGATCTGTCAGGATGGGAGTCTACAAAGAATTTTTGGTGGGTCACAGAGCAGATCTACCTCAGCCACTTAACAAATACTTGGTTTGATTTTAACAAAACATTTGACCTAAGGCAAAAAGTTCATGTGGGTAAATGACTGCTAGGCAATCTGTCTTTGCCTCATAATCCAATAGGAGAATACAAGGAGAGGAAGAATTAAAGGCAAAACGTAGCTGAAAATCTGTGATTCATTCTTGATAACTGCACCCACCCATTTAGTGAGAGCTGAATTATTATCTGTTCAGCCTTCACAAATCATCTAAAAAAGACTGTTGAGAGCCACAAGCCCCAGCCAAATCTGCTTCTTCCCCCACCCATACTACTAAGGCCCAAACATCACATGAAAGGAAATCACATGCCTTGCCTAACCCTGAATCAACAAGGAGATTTAAAAGACTAAAATATTTAAACTCAAATTTCAGCCAGATAGCAGCTCAAAACAGCTTTTTTTGATATGGTGGGTTTGCTTTCCTTATGCATTCTGTATATAGTTCTGTTCTCTAGTTAAAATATGTAGGGGTGCACATTTGATCTGTAAGGGCAAGACCACAGACTATATAGAAATAAAAATACAGGCCTCTCACACTGCAAAGCAAACATACCTTCTGCCATTTTTTCACTCTGACTGTTACATTTCTAATAGCTGCACTGGTTTCCCAGTTGTCTGTAGTCCCAGCAAACAGCACCTTGACAAAATCTGAACAGACACTTAGTTTATTTTGACATGATAACTTGATAATGAAGAGCAATTGATGGGCGTACTCCCAGCAAGCATTTAGAAACAGCAGTGTAATATTTGCATACATTAGCTGACATTTATTTGAATAGGAAACACTTGAAAGATGCCAGCTCAGCATTCTTAATCTGGAGAGTGAATCACCTATCCTGCCTTCCTTTAGAAGGGCTTGCACAACAGAGGAGGAGGAGAAGGAGGAAGAAGAAGACCATAGATTTATACCCCGGCCTTCTCTCTGAATCAGAGTCTCAGAGCAGCTTTATCTCCTTTATCTTCTTCCCCCACAACAGATACTTTGTGAGGTGGGTGGGGCTGAGAAAGCTCTCCAAAAAGCTGCCCTTTCAAAGACAACTCCTACAAGAGCTATGGCTGACCCAAGGCCATCCAGCAGCTGCAAGTGGAAGAGTGGGGAATCAAACCCGGTTCTCCCAGATAAGAGACTGCGCACTTCACCACTACACCAAACTGGCTGGAAACAGAGTTATATCTTGGGTGCAGAACAGCGAAAGGGGAAAAAGTATTGTCAAACTCTACCCTAATTGCACTTTCATTGTAAGTGGGGCTTGCTTCAAAAAGCAGCTTGTTGGTATTCATTGTGGACATTCTAAAGCTACTCCAAGTTCTGGATGCCTCAGGCTTTCTAGTGCTGATGACTGATTAGAAAATATGCATTATTGGGTATCATACAGTCTCTAGAGGCCATTTGACTGCTAAAAAGCAGGAAGTCAGGATTATTCTGCCTTAATAAAATAAATGAACATTGATGTTCATCTGTAGGAGTAGGGTGATGCAGGTTCATTCTAGGTGGCCTTGGGCCAGCCTAACCTACGTCACAGGGGTGTTGTAAGAATAAAATTGGAGATAAGGAAGCCCTATGTGTTACTCTGAGTTCTTTGGAGGAAGGATAGATGATGACAACTGATGATGTAATTTGACAAATACAAGCGTGCAATACTGCATGGAAAAGAAAGCATTTAACATATATACAATAATACATTTCATCTGTATTATGAAATACAAAATGGAGGAAGCAGACTGTAGTAAAAAGGGGGAAGTAGCAAAATGTAAAAAAATCCACCAGGAGTCTCAGGGCTGAACTATCTACATATCTATTTCCCAAGCGTGCCCTCTATCTGCAGATACTAAATCCACAGATTGGAGCCACACTCTCCCTAAACAGATTTTTCTGCAAACTTGGGAACCCCCTGGGTTTACAGAAAAATCTAAAGAGTGAAAAATAAAATAGATTGGGGGGGGGTTTCAATCCCTTTCCTCAAAAACAAAAAGCATCTGCACACACAGACACCATCCTTATCTTTGAAAGTCCTGGCTGTGGAGGCTGCTGCTGAGGTGGCAGGAGAGCCTGGGAGCTACCACCAGGCCCAGCCCAGCCTGGCAAGCTGCTGAAAGCCTGTGGGGGAGCGGAGAGAATAGGCTTCCCAATCCCCAGGTCCCAGCGGGGGATCCCCTGGTTTTACAGGCTTCCCCCCTCCCCCAGCCAGCTGGCCGGTGGGGGAAGCTCCACCCCCAGAGTGCCTCCACCTCAAAACACAGGAACCTCCAGGAACGATTCCCATAGGGAATGATGGGGAATTGATCCGCGGGTGTCAGGGGCTCTGGAGGGGCTGTTTTTTGAGGTAGAGGTGCCAAATTTTCAGTATAGCATCTAGTGCCTCTCCCCAAAATACCCCCCAAGTTTCAAAAAAATTGGACCAGGGGGTCCAATTCTATGAGCCCCAAAAGAAGGTGCCCCTATCCTTCATTATTTTCTATGGAAGGAAGGCATTCTAAAAGGTGTGCTGTCCCTTTAAATGTGATGGCCAGAACTCCCTTGGAGTTCAATTATGCTTGTCACACCCTTGCTCCTGGCTCCGCCCGCAATGTCTCCTGGCTCCACCCCCAAAGTTCCCAGATATTTCTTGAATTGGACTTGGCAACCCTAGGAGAGAAGCAAGTGGGGAAAGCAGCAGGGAAAGGCTTTGATGGACCCACCTGGAGCAGCTCCAGATGAACCACTGAAACCAGTGTGGGGGATAGGGTTGCCATTCCCCAGACGAGGGCAGGGGATCTCCCAGTTTGGAGGCCCTCCCTCCACATCAGGGTTATCAGAAAGCAGAGAGGGGGAGGAAAATGTCTGCTGGGCACTTCATTATACCCTATGGAGACCGATTCCCATAGGGTACAATGGAGAATTGATCCGTGACAATCTAGGGCTCTGAGTGGACTGTGTTTTGAGGTGGAGGCACCAGATTTTCAGCATAGCATCTGGTCACTCTCCTCAAAACACTCCCACCCCAGACTACACACAACAATCCCCCTGGTGACAACTGCAGAGTGGCCTGTATAGCATTATATCTCTCTGAGGTCCCTCCACTCCATCCTCAGGCTCCACCCCTAAATCTCCAGGAATTCCCAAACCCAGATTTGGCAACCCTATTATAATAAAGCTCAAGAGTGTTCCAACAGTTTCACCTATTCCACATTTTGTCAACTGCTTGGTGTAAATTCACAGCTTTATAGAGGAATCTTGTGGATCTCCATTATTGTCTGTGTTTATTCGTGTTCATCAATATTCCCAGAACATGTTTTTATGTACCTCTAGTGGTGATGGATTGGCTAATATGAAGCATTCATTTGCAAGCCAACATTTACTAATGCTTATCATTAATCACAGCGGCATAGGCGGGACAAAGCAATTCAAGGGCAGACTAACACCTTTTGTCCTATTGTTTGTATTTTTGCTGAGCATACTGCATTTCAGGAATGTTGGCACTATCACACCAGCAAATCTGTCAGAGTTAAGAATGATTACACTTCATTGTTGCTATATAGTAGCCAAATTCCAATCAGAGCAAATGTTTATCATCTCTTTGGGGGGGGGCATTTCAGCAGATTCCACCTCCTGATAAGCTACGGTAAATAGTATTTTTACTGTAATTGGTTTTTCATATGCCTATTGCAGACAGACCCTGACCTGGATGGTTCATGCTAGCCCATTCTCATCAGATCTCAGAAGCTAAGCAGGGCTGGCCCTGGTTAGTACCTGGACGGGAGACAAGCAAGGAAGTTCAGGATTGCTATACAGATGCAGGCATTAGGGTTGCCAGGTTTGTGCTGGAAAATACCTGAAGACTTTAGGGGTGGATCTGGGAGAGGGTGAGGTTTGGGGAGGGGCCTCAGCATGGTACAATTTCATAGATTCCACCAAAGCAGCTGTTTTCTCCAGGAGAGCTGATCTCTGCCAGCTGGAGATCAGTTGTAAAAGCAGATCTCCAGGACCCACCTGGAGGCTGGCAACCCTAGCAGGCACTGGGAAACCTCCTCCGCTCCTCTCTTGCCTTGAAAACCATATGGGGTAGCTACAGGGCTTTTCTGTAGAAAAAGCCCAGCAGGGACTCATTTGCATATCAGGCCACACCCCACCAACGGCACCATTATTTCACACAGGGCTTTTTGTAGACAAAGCCCAGCAGGAACTCATTTGCATATTAGGCTACACCCCCTGGGGCCAAGCCAGCTAGAACTGTGTTCCTGCTAAAAAAAAAGCCTTTGGTAACTATAAGTCAGCTGCAACTTGATGGCACTTTATACACATTGCAGACATAGGCCAAGATCCAAAGAGATATCATAGGTGTGTCTACATTGTATAACAGCCCCATGGCGCAGCGTGTTAAAGCTGCAGTACTGCAGTCCTAAGCTCTGCTCACGACCTGAGTTTGATCCCCGGCGGTAGCTGGGTTTTCAGGTAGCTGGTTCGAGGTTGACTCAGCCTTCCATCCTTCCGAGGTCAGTAAAATGAGTACCCAGCTTGCTGGGGGGAAATTGTAGATGACTGGGGAAGGCAATGGCAAACCACCCCGTAAAAAGTCTGCCGTGAAAACGTTGCGAAAGCAACGTCATCCCAGAGTCGGAAACAACTGGTGCTTGCACAGAGGACCTTTCCTTTTCCTTTCCTACATTGTATGTGGTCATTCCTACTGGGATTTTTTTGCTGTTACACCTCTCCTTAGACGTGCTTTGTGGCATGGAAGGTTGCTGCTTAGTGCGTAACCCAAAAGCCTCTTGAGGAAGCAGGACTAATTGGATAGTGATTTGAATCCCAGCCATTATACCCACAGGAACAGGTAGAAAGCTTCTACTTTCCTATCCTGGATACAACAACAATTTCATTCAAAACAAGTACAGCACTGTTTCGAAAAGTTGAACATTCGAAAAGTTGCACAACCAAACAAAACTGCTGGTGGGGGAAGGGACTTTAAACACATTCATCATTTCGAAGTGTTTTGTTTTGGGGTTTTTCTGGGATCTGCTGCTGCTTCTTAGCACTGTTCTTCTACACCACACTGTGCTCCACATGTGCCCAAAGAAATAAAAGGCCACTGAAATGTCTCCGTGAACCACTGCTCAATAGCTGAGCGAAAAGCACTGCTTTGCTGCAAAATGGGGAATGAAAGAACAGCCCTTTCAGTGAAAACAATGGTTTTGACTAGCAGTGCAATCTATGCACACTGTAGGTCTGAACTGAATCTACTTTCTTCAGTTTCTGAGTACTGAAAACTCTTCCCGTTTTTTTTAATGATCTTCCACGATCACTGCAAAGACATTCTGCCTTGTTTTCCCCTTGTTGTTCCCCTGTGTTGCCGTTGCTGCCATTTAATACAACTGGCTACAGCAACCTTTGTTAATCTGTTTATGTATCCATAACGTTATTCAATCAGGCACTGATGTCAATGGCAAAATAAAATAAAGTAACACAGATTCCAATGGGAGAACACTGATGGACTGAAAACAACATGCCTTCATTTTTCAAAAGGCTTCCATTTCAAGGAAAACACAACCTGATTCCACAAAAGACTCAGCAACTGAGCTTATCAACAAACAGGCAAAAATACTGGAAAGCAGGGGCAACATAGCAGCAATAATAACAGCACTGCAGCTGTTCACTTAATCCTATGAATCTTAATCTTAGGAGTGCAGTAAAATCTGTACTGCTTGGAGTTTTGATCCTCCTTCCTATTTTGTATCCTCTACAATGCTAAGAAAAACGTTCCAAGGAAAGACGGCAAAGTCAGGGATTGCTCCTTTCCATACTAGCCCAACTTGGCCAGTATAGATAAAGAATCCACCCAGTAGTTTATGTAAAATGTTCAACCAGGCTGTTAAGACTGAGCTGCAGGCATGGACTGCTTTATCAGAATGCTGGTTCAGGAGCCCTGAAGTCAGTGACTTGCAGCTGGATTCCCAGGCTTGAAGTGCAACACATAGAAGGTACCAGCCATGCTCTTGAACGGGTGAAAGCAGACTCCACCTACATATACCAGGTCTGGCCAATTACAGAAACTTTATACTGTCTGCCAATGAACAGGCTGATTCTCTTCCGGTGTTCTTTGCCAGAGCATACACTGTCCACATTGGTTCACTAAGGTCATAATTGTATAGGTTCAAGAAGGCTGAAAGAAGGCTGCACATCGGTCTTCCTGACTGGCCACCAATTAAATAAAACACCTTGATAAAAGAACCGCCTTCCTGGGTTTCACACAGGCTTAACAAACAGCAGCAGGATGGCTGAAAAGTGCTTCATGGCATTTGTGAATTCTAAGGTCACAACCCAGTTTCCTTAAAAGTAGCAAACTGAGATGCATACCTGCAACTCTCATATGCATAGGTCATGCCAACTGTTATCTACAGATAAGTCTGGCTGCTTTTGCACATCACTGGATAATGCACACTCAATGCAGTCTACCAATCAAGTGAAACTGAAAACAGTGCATTGAGAGTACATTATCCAACACGACTGACAGCAACACAGCTATTGCAACTTTCTGACTTGTTTTCATAACAACAAATATGGAGAAATGTTGACTGAAATGACTGTGAGTGGGGGGAATTCAGTGAATAGTCATAAACTAATATGGTGTGGTCAAAGATTCAACACATAGGCATGCCTCTTGTGGACAAATATACATCTGTGTAAATGTTGGATATTCTGAGCTAGAGTTCAGAAGCATAAAGGGTCTTATGCATGGCTGAATTACGCCCCTGTCCACAAAAAAAAAAGTTTTAAAAGAAGACGGAACTTGTATCTTTTCCACAAGGTAACTTTATGCCAGGCAATAGGTAAGGCAATCGTGACAGCAGCCGCCCTGTTTATAATGTATGCATTTATACATAAAACATTTTATGCACCATAATTTTATTTGTGGGTTGAAAAGCTTTTCCACTGCATCGCAACAGCATCTGATGTGTCTGAATGTACAGTATATGCTATACCTGCATAGCAAAGCAAAATCAAGCCTATCAGTTTAATTTTCCCTCCGTGCTCTGGGAAGAATGTATTTCATTTTCTTTTAGAAACCCAAAGTTCACATACACGATTCTCAGTTTGCTACAGTAGCTCCACAGTGTCACTTACAGTTACATCCTGAAGTGAAAATAAACACAGGATAGAAATAAGGTTTTTCTCAGGAAATACTTGTCTTTAAAAGTTAGGCAGCTTTAATTTCCATTCTGTTCCAGCCTTTGCCAATGGCACTGGCAGCTAAGTCTCATTCTGAAACAGTTAATAAGAAAGCACGCGTGCGCACACATACACACACTCCACAATGAACAGACGTCACCTTCCTGCGTCATCACAAAGCTCGCTGATTAGGCAGCAGGCCTTCTCAGCCTTTTGTTTACACACACAGGCAGCAAAGTATCCCAATACGATTGATGAAAGACAGCCCACTAAGCTTCAAGATGAGATACTGTAGTGTCCAGTTATGTAATGGATTACATATGGTTGCTACAGGGAAGTTTAAAAAATATATATAAGAAAAATAAACCCATAAATATCCTTTTAGCATCAGCACAAATCGCTGCCGACAGCAGGAGAGATGAAGATCAGACTTTGTATGCAGTACCAACATTTGCTATTATTTCTAGACAGAGTGCTACAGATTTCATTTGCTAACACAACAGCCCACCGTGTTTGTTTGTGTGTGTGTGTTAGGGTTGCCAGTGGGACCTGGAGATCTCCCACTTCTATAACTGATCTCCAGCTGGCAGAGATCAGCTCCTCTGGAGAAAATGGCTGTCTGAAGGGACTCTATGGCACTATGGCATGCTGACGCCCCTCCCCTCCCCAAATCCCACCCTCTCCCACCTCCACCCCCAAAGTCTCCAGATATTTTCCAATACAACCTGGCAACCCTAGTATGTGTGTGAAGTGACTCTAATGGCAGTGGACTTACATAGACCCCAGCAAGGGGTTTTCAAGGCAAGTAATTAAACAGAGGTGGTCTGCCATTGCCTTCATCTGCAGGGTCTTCCTCTGCGATTTCCCTTCCAAGTACTGACCCTCCTTAGCTTCCAAGATCTGATGAGGCTGGGCTATCCCATGCCACCTCCCCCTCAAAGCAGGCCAGAAATCTTATTTTACTGAGCCTGAATGATAGTGGCTTATCAAAGGTCCCCAAAATGAGACTACTTTGGATTTCCCAGTTTAAAAGCAACTTGAGCGCTGGACCACATTGGCTCCAACCGCACACATCTACATGGCTGGTCCACCAATCAGACCTTCTATCCATCTGTCATATTTTTATCGTACCTCCCCTCCAAGGAGCTCATGGCAGCATACATAACCAATTTCCATTTTATGCATGCAATGTATCTTGTGGCGAATATTAGGCTGAGAGGAAGCAACTGCCCCAAAGTCACCCAGTGAACTTCATGGGCATTTGAAGCTGGGTCTCCATGATCTCACTCCAGCTGTATGACCACAACACCACACTAGTTCTGCCTGGATCTCTGCTATCCCTTTTTGCCACCCTGTAGTCCTGAAGCAGCAGAAGAAATGCATCCAATGGGAAGTGATGTCGATTCTAGCTACTGCTTGCAGAAAACATGCTACCTCATAGGACAGGGAAGAGTCCCACTAATAATTATCACACTTACACGCATACCAGATCCACCTTTATGTGAGACGCTTACATGAACAGAGAATCAAACAGAGCTTTCAGATTAAAACAATGGTCTATATGTCCTGAAAGCTTACTTTATCAATCAAGTAACTGGGATTTGAACATCAGGAGAAATCTATATTTATTTTATCAACCTCGGGTTTGATTCCATTAAGTAAAATTGCCTAGTCAGAATAGAAGAGAGGAAACCATCTGGAGGTAGCAGCTTCTTTAAAAGATTAAGTACTGTGCCTACAGCCTTATTTGTTCAGGGGGAGGGGATCAAATCAGAATCTGAGCTAATATGTATACCCTCAAAAGTGTTGCTGGTCACTTTCCAGAGCACAATAGATATATATAAACTTCCTAAGATAACTAGTCCAGTCCAGCAAAGGAAATCCCAAGTGTGGAAACAGGCTGCTGTATGTGCAATCTACCACGCAGCTAGATGTCCATCCACATATGTTTTCACTGAATTCCTAATGGGCTGGATGAAGGCATACATGTTTATGCACAGACCCATCTATTGCTACTAACTGTACTGTACATCTAGAACTTGTCTCGGGCCAAAGAAACATTACATATTCAGCTTTGGGTCTCCAGCAAAAAATCAAGGTGAGCTGAGACCTCCACATGACCAGTAGACCTCATGGATGTACAAATCATGTGGTTTACCCCCCCCCTTTTTTTTTTTTAAAGGAGAGAACACACAGGCAGGATGTCTATGCAGTGGAAGTTTGGAGACCTCAACTCACATAGATGATGACCTGCAAGGGCGATAGAAGAGACCTAAGCTGTTCTTCCATGACCACAGGATTTTATCACCATCTCCTGGTGAATGAACCTGGGCTTACTCTGCAACACTAAGATTGTCATCCTCAAATGAGAAAAAGATATACAAAAGCAAACAAGGAATGTTTCATAAAGTAATGGGGGAAATAATCACAGAAAATGCTCTGAAAGTTTATTATCATAGTTCAAAGAGCAATGTCAAACAGCAGAGGTGAATAAAACGGCTGACAAACAATTGTCTATGAAAAAAATTATTTATTTTGAGAAAAGGCAATTGTTTGGAAAATGGAGGGAAGGAAGCTACTCCATACTTGAAAGTACACAGGAGAAAGACACAGCACAAAGAAACAATAGAAAGATATTTTCCAAAGCAAGTGGCATTTAAACTGGATGAGAACTTACATAGGGTGACTGGTTAACTAGATCATTCACCAGAAAGCTTTTTGACTACATTGTGACTTTTTAGAAAAAGAAAAAGAAAAGAAAGTTTGTGCAATTCCTCAGGATGATGTGCCTAATGTCCATGCCTACTAACTTGGCTATCCTCATAGGGTTGCCAGCCTCCAGGTGGGGTCTGGAGATCTCCTGCTTTTACAACTGATCTCCAGCTGGCAGAGATCAGTTCCCCTGGAGAAAATGGCTATTTTGAAGGGTGGACTGTATGGCATTGTACCATGCTGAGGCCCCTCCCCAAACCCCATCCTCTCTTGGATCCACTCCCAAAGTCTCCAGGTATTTTCCAACACAGATCTGACAACCCTAGACCTATAGCATTGACATTCCGAGAGGAATATGCATGCACAACATAGGAATAAGCATAAAGATAGCAGCACAAGAGTAACATACTACCGGTAAGTTTGGTTTCCCATTTGATGGAGAGAAATGCATTAGTCTCTGTGTGGTCTGCCTGCTGGGCAGGACTAGACTGCTTCTTACAGCAGTAAAAAAAAAAAAAGAAGGCTCTTTATGGCAAGTGGAGGTAGTCATTATTGGTGATGCAAGCTGTAAACGAGGTAGTAGAAGGGCACTGTCATGCATCATTGCTTTTCTCCCTAACCAAGGTAATTTAGTCTAGTAATCAGCTTGTAAATGCCATCATCTTATCTCTTGTCTTCTGTGTCTCAGGATTTCGAGGTTCAGATGCTGAGGGTCTAACTGTCAGCCATGCTATTCTGGGTGGGGATGACAACTCTGGTTTGACATTTTTGAGGGGATAGGGCCTAGCAGGGATGTCCAGCCACAGAGTCCACCCTTGGAGCTGCCAGGGTGTTACGGGTTACACAAAGTCAACGATGGGTTCCTGGAAAGCAGTCAGAGTCCAAGCAAGGGAGGCCATGTCAAGAGTCCAGTTGAGGAGTTCAGAGCCAAGAGGGTCATTACCAAGGGGTTGTCTGAGACATGTGGTCCAACAGTCTAAGGGTTACTCACAAGTAGGAGTCAAGTCGAGCCAAAGTCAGAAACCAGTCCAAGGGTTCTACAAGCAAGGCAGGCACCAATGTCACAGTGGCAGAATGACTTGCTGCTTCCACACCCGACAGCCTTCCTTGGTTTTTACAGACATGTGTCTAAGGGTCAAATTTGCAACTAGCTGCCCAGGAGTAATTCTGCAACTACTCAAGCATCTGGCATCAGCCCAGGAGGCAAGCACTCTGTCCTCTCTCTTGTAGTTTTGCTTATAGCCTCTGTCAGTGGAACTCAAAGAGTGTGGGTGATACTGGAAGGCTAGGAATGATTAACTTAGTTAGAGCTAGAGATTGTTGGTGGTTCTATACCAGCTGTTGGCTGCAAATCCTGACCAGCCTGCAGTTCATTTTCCTGCTTGATGGCTTCTGCTGACTCAGACCATCTTTTCCACAAGTCCTCTTTTTTTTTTCAACTCTATACTTCAGCCATTCATGGATTTCCTCAAACTCCTTCCACTTTTCCTTCTGGAACCAACTTTGTCCTCCTCTCCTTCAATGATTCTAACTAGTACCAAAAATGGGGGTGGGGGGTGGGAAAGAGTATGCCATATCCATTCCTTAAAGCAACACATACTAGATTGTAAACGCAGGTTTAGGGAAGGGACGATGGCTCAGTGGTAGAGCATCTGCTTGGGAAGCAGAAGGTCCCAGGTTCAATCCCCGGCATCTCCAAAAAAGGGTCCAGGCTAATAGGTGTGAAAAACCTCAGCTTGAGACCCTGGAGAGCCGCTGCCAGTCTGAGAAGACAATACTGACTTTGATGGACCGAAGGTATGACTCAGTATAAGGCAGCTTCATATGTTCATACGACCGCACTACACACCAGCTCACCGCGCTCTGCCAATTACACATTATCTTAACTGCAGCTCAGTTTTTGCATCTCTGTTTTACTCTTGGCTTCCTTCCAGTCCTCTCATAGTTTGGCAAGAGCTTGTATAACGTTTAGATTAACTGAACGTCAAGGAAAACAAGGCTTGTGAAGCTGGAAGACAGCCTTTGCAGAGTTCAAAAGTGACATTATAGTAAAAGGGGAAGGGATGTGTAAGAAAATGCCCACCTGCTTTACCTTGAATTTGGTTTGGTGACAACATTCTTCCTGGCATATGCTCAAAGAACATTATTAGCACTAGTTGCTGAGAGAGGCACAGGAAATTGCTTTTCTTACGCCTACCCCTGCCTGACTAGCCGCTTTCAGCATGCTTTGTGTAGGCGTGCACAGGATACTAATAGCATTTGTAGCAAAAAAAAAAAACCCTATTAGGATAACTTTAAAAAACTACAAATATTTCAACATCAACAGAAAGATAGTTTTGAAAATAAAGAAAATGGGAGTGATTTCACAAAGTATGAGTTATTGGGTATGATTTTCATCTGCACATTTTAAAAAAACAGACCTTTCCATCAAGAAAAATGCATGTGGTAAGTGGATCCTGGAAAGTGGATCCTCCTAAATGTCATGTCATGCGGTCCAGAATGAACACGGCCCTACTAATGCCGCTGCCAAAAGCTAACCCAAACTGCTAATTTAGAATGTGCACAGGTAAAGGTTTCTGCCCCCCATCCCAAACCATCCTGCATGGAGAACACTTAAGGGAAAAATAAACCTACTATTTTGTGTTCTTTCTTGGCTTCTATATTCAGGTTTCTCAAGTGTGTGGTCTAAAGCTTCTGACTTTACTCCTTTGTCTTCCAGTTCTTCTCTCTCAACTGTGGTGGGGGGGACTTGCTTAACGTAACAGCCACATACAATAAACATCAGATATCTGAGAGCCACAAAACAGGAAGGAAGGAAGGAAGGAAGGAAGGAAGGAAGGAAGGAAGGAAGGAAGGAAGGAAGGAAGGAAGGAAGGAAGGAAGGAAGGAAGGAAGGAAGGAAGGAAGGAAGGAAGGAAGGAAAATATATGGGAAGAGGGAAGGAGAGGTGGAAAGAAAGCAACTTTAACTTTAAATGTATTCTCCAAGCTACTGGCAGTGGGGGCTTCAAGTGCCACACAGTATGTGTGGAAGAGCCACATGTGGCTCCCAAGCCGCTGTTTGGCCACCCCTGTCCTAGACTCTCTTCTATCCCACTACAGTAAAATAGTTCAGTTTTCCACAGTCAACTTCTGCCCAAATATGCTAAGCCTTCACTGTCTCTATATTAGAGTTCTCTACTGTCCATCTTCCCGTTCTCTTTGGTCTTCTGAGACACTATCCTCTTTTAATATTTCATCCATATTTTTTGTGTGTCTCGTTTAATTAACGTATTCATTTAAAACATTTTATGGCACCTTTCTACCCAATCAGGGTTCATAAGGTGGCAAA
Organism: Heteronotia binoei; assembly: GCF_032191835.1. Lineage (NCBI taxonomy): Eukaryota > Metazoa > Chordata > Lepidosauria > Squamata > Gekkonidae > Heteronotia > Heteronotia binoei. The sequence goes on along the minus strand of NC_083226.1, from coordinate 145,297,360 downwards.
ACATAAAAGCATTTAAACAATTAAAATGTAGTTAAAATATAAAAGTCAATTAAAAACACATAAGCAATACTACAAGGGAAAAACCCTTGCGGGGGGGGGGGGGGTATGCCAAATGAAACAAAAAAAGTCTTCACCTGCCGGTGGAAGAAATTAACAGAGGGAAGCAGATGAATCTTGCTGAGCAGGGAGGTTCAAGAGTTTTGGTACCACCATGGAGAAGGCCCTATCTTGTGTTGCCACCCATTCTAGCCTCAGATGTTAGAGGCAACTAAAGCAAAGCCTCTAAAAGTGATGATGATGATACTGGATTTATATCCCACCCTATACTTCGAATCTCAGAGTCTCAGAGCGGTCACAATCTCCTTTGCCTTTCCCCTCCACAACAGACACCCTGTGAGGTAGGTCGGGCAGAGAGAGCTCTCACAGAAGCTGCCCTTTCAAGGACAACTCCTGCGAAAGCTATGGCTGACCCAAGGCCATTCCAGCAGGTGCATGTGGAGGAGTGGGGAATCAGACCTGGTTCTCCCAGATAAGAGTCCGTGCACTTAACCACTACACCAAACTGGGTGACCAGAATGAGTGGGTAGGTTTGTATGGGAGAGCACTGGAGGATTGACTGTGCAGGCAGCTGGGCCAGGCTATGTTGGGTGGGGAGGAGAGAGAGAATGCAAGGAGGGCTTTTTGCAGACAGTATTAAATAGGAGTCCTTTCCACTGTTCTCTTTATCTCACTGTTGCTCCTCAGTTATGTGTGCAGCAAGGCAGGGTTTTGGCACCCTTGCTCTCTATGCATGTGAACTAGCAGCATGTATTTCCAAAAAGCAGCAAAGAAATTGCATCTCTGTAGCATCCTGCATCCCAGCAGGTGAGGCTCTGCAACCTACTTGAGGGTCACAATCCATGAACAAAAGGCCACAGTTCTTGAGCATTCAAGAACCATTTTCAGAGACTGAGCAGTTCTTAAATTTTCAAGGTTACCTCTTACTTTACACATCTAACAGCAGGGGGTGCTATAAGACAAGCTGGCCTCATGGTGCACTGGAGACCATGAGAAACAGCTGACCTTCAGTAGCACAGCTGACAGACAAGGAAGGGCAAAGGAAATCAGGAAAACTAATTGGAAACAACAGGGAAGTTTATTGAAAACAATAAAGAAGCTCAAAACGCAACCAAGGTGAGAGTGGAAAGTCTGACAGCATGTGAACACAGACAACAATAACAGCCAAGATAATGAAAGTTGAACTAAAGCCAGAAATAGCAAGAATCTGTGATGGTTTTGCCAAAGACAATAATGTACAGAAGACACAACAGAGAAGTTTTTGGAAATGAACTGGAAACAATGTGTCCCACAAAATAATTCTGAAGTTAAAGATCTAGGGCACAACCTAGAACATCCCTACATTAAAATGCCTTTGAAGGAAACCATAAATTGTTAAAACACTTTGATACTAAAGGCTGAAGAGTTGCTTTCAAGCTGCAGATATATATATTGTAGTTTTTGCAACCCCATATAGTTGTACTTATGAGGAAAATTTTAGTTGAGGCAAAACACTACTGGATTCTTCAGGTAAGAGAAATCTGGAACACTCAACAGACAAAAGAGTGGTTGGTTATCCTGAGAATTAGCATCCCTGGGCTTCCTTGGTGGCCTCCCATCCAAAACTAGCCATGGCTGACGCTGCTTAGCTTCCAAGAGCTGCCCAGGCCATCCAAGTCAGGGCCTAAAATGGTTAAATGGTATACACCTTAGGGAGGAGCTGAGGGAGACAGGCAAAAACATCTCTAAGGATACAGAACCTATAGTTAATATATGTTGGTCTCTCCATCCTGACATACATTTTGTGACTTTGCACTGGTGTGGCAGCTGTTAATAACCCATCCTAATGCCTCATTTATTTATTCACACTGTTTCCACAATACAAAACTTCTATTCTTCTTTGCAGCTGAAAATTCCCCTCCCACCCTCTAGATTTCAACTTGTACTTGACTCATCAGGATTCACCCAAGGAGCAGGGCTTTTTTTTTTTTAATACTTCAGATGTTTTACCCTAACTTAGGCAGTGCCAAATCATATAAATAACAAACTTCAATCACTCTTCCACACACACATAGAGAACTCCTGACTGGTGTCAGTATTCTCCCTCACAGACTTTTTCACACTAACTGTCTTCCAGGACTCACACCCCTGAATACTGATGCGTCTCAGCCCCACAGATAGTCCTCTGGTCTGCATCTTAGGTACCTCTGCTGACCCCCCAGAATCCAGTTCTCCCCTCAGTGTGTAATTGTGTGATCTAGTTTGTACTTGGAGATTGCCTGATGCGCTGGCAAAATCTCCCTCAGAGAGTTTCAAACCATCTGAAAACTCCCCTTTTCAGACAGAGTCCACTCAGCTCTGTCTGCCACAAGGAGCCCAGCCACTCTGGCCACTCTCAGCTCCTCGTCCAGTTGGTTTTATAACTGCCTGGCCTAAGCCCAATGTCTTCACTTCAGACCGGTATACTGAAGACTTCACTCGAAGATCCCTTGGCTCAGACTAAAAATTCTGAGGTGATTTTCTGCTGAGCAAACCTCCAAAGGATACTTTTCCGTTGCTCGGGCAACGTTCCAGCCAATCGCTGCAAGCCTGTTTCTCAGCTCCTCAGGCTAAGGGCCTGAGTCCATCACAGGAACGGGGGGGGGGGGGGTGAGGAATTTCTCTGTCTAAACTTCTCCTGCCTTCCATTCCTTGTGCATGCAGCAAGCAGTGACTACTGGGTTTTGCTTTTCATACTGAGGCATTGCAGAGGAATGTTCAGAGCGAGCAACCACGTTTCAAATAGCATTTTGTGCCAGTTTCTTTGCTTGCCTCAGTGCAAATTTAGTTATGAGATCAACAGTTATAGTTTTTGGCACCACTATAAAGTAAAGCATATAAAGAATTCACATGTTGACATATAGTACTGACAGATAGTGCTTTTGTGTCTCTTACTCCCTGGGCTTCAACTTTGGCTATGATTGGCATGTACAATACAAACATATAAAAAGAAATACTGCTGCTTTTTTAAAAATTGGGGGGATCAGAGGATGAGACTTTGCCCAAAATGGTGGTTGTCTCGTGATAGCTGGAAGACAAGTTTCTTTCATCTGAGGTCATGCTTTCCCCCACTTGTGCCTTTGAGGAAAATACAGTAAAAGGAGACCTCAAATTCTAGTCACCCCTTTTCCCCAGCAATATTCCCTGTACAAGCAATGAGGCTAGAAATTAACACCACTCTAAACATAACAGAGATGCAAGCAGGATTTTAAGACCAACCAGCTTGAGGACTCCTTGTACTGCAATCACAAGGAGTGCTAGATCACCCACTAAGTCTGTAAAAGCACTGCTGCCGTCTGCAAACGTGTCAGTACAACATACACTAATAAATCATCTTGGGTTTTTTTTTTAACAAAAATCTCTCCTAAAGGTCAGAAGGAACTTCAGAACTAACATAACAGTTCTTGCCTGCTTAACTTTCATATGCACACAGCCTCGATCTACGCACTCTCTTATTCTTTAACCTCCCCATGCTTTTTTAAAAGGACATGTCATAAGAGGAAGGAGGTATTCCATACTGAATAATGGATATTACATTTACTTAGTTACAAGCTTCGAAAGCAGTCCACTGTCCAATCCTAGGCATCAAATAAATCCTAAGGGATCAGCACCTGTTGCGTAAGGTGGGAGCCTGTGTCTGGCAAAACAGCCATCCTCTCCTCCACTGTGGACCAGACAAAAATCCCCCCAGGATGCCCCACAATGATAATAGCAAAATTCTAACAACCAGAGATTGACAGTGTCCTAGTCAGGCAAGGGAGGACACACCAGCACAGAGCTACTCCTGTTAGGAGGAGTTGGAGGCTAGGTATAATATAACAGGGAACAGGGCTGGTTCCAAGCTTTGGTGGGAGCCAGGCAGAGTGTTTCCTGGGCTCCCTTTTCTGCCTTTTCAGCTTGGTGTAGTGGTTAAGTGCACAGACTCTTATCTAGGAGAACTGGGTTTGATTCCCCACTCCTCCACATGCATCTGCTGATGTGATCTTGAGTCAATCACAAGTTCTCGCAGAGCTGTTCCTCTCAAGAGCAATTTCTGTCAGACCTCTCTGAGCTCCATCTACTTCACAGGGTGTCTGTTGTGATGAGGGGAAGGGAAAGGAGATTGTAAGTCACTCCGAGACTCCTTTGGGTAGTGAAGGGTGGGGTGTAAATCCAATTTCCCCCTCCTCCTCCTCACCTGCCTGTGAGTCCTTCCCCTGCTTATGAGCCCTCCCACCACATGCCCTCACAGCTGCTCACATTGCCCTTTGCCTGATGCCTGCACATATTTGGAGGAGCTGCCACCATAGCTACCAGGAATACCACTGCTGTGCACCATCTGCATGCTTTTCCCTAACAATGCTGGGAAGCATGCTTAGCTGGAAGCACAAGTAGTGGAGCACCAGAGAGCAGGTCAGGGAAAGGTAGGCAGTAGGCAGGGCATGTAGAGAGGGAGGGTGGCAGTAGGGCCAGCCAAATGTCCTGGGCCCCAATAGCTGCTCTACCTAAGGTATGCTGAGATCAGCCCTGACAGCTGTACAAAACATCATGGCATACAGCCTCCAAAACCATATTGCTACCATTATTGAACATTTCGTTCTAGAAAAGTGCTGTACAGAACTGAGAATGGGCACAATCCCTGCCCAGAATGGTTGCTTATGCTTTAGATGGAAAGGGAGTCAGGGACTGATTAGGAACAAATGTGGCTGCAGAAAATCAAATATGGGGGTGCAGATCCAATGAGGTCAAGATAGTTTAGGAAAAGCTTTGCTAAATAAATGGATTTTAAGAGAGAATCTTAAAGAAGATGGAGATGGAGATGGCAGCATGTTGGAAGACTCACAAATCAACAGCAGAGCACATGTTTTGTGTACAAAAGGCCATCAATTCATGGTAGACAGAAATACTTGTTCCACAAAGTGTGTAATTATACTAACAGAATTCACCGTGATGGGATGTAGCAAGGATTGCTAATTTAGATGGCTTCAAAATGGGATTACAGAAGGATAGTTCCTTTAAAGGCTATTGGATTTGTTCTGATCCAGTAGAAATATTCTTACATTCTTAGGAAAATTTCATATATGTATGAAACAAAAAAGGGATAGTGTTCTATGAAAAGAGGGAAGCATTAAGAAGACAGGAAGCAGAGAAGGAAACTAGAGGAAACCAGTAGGAGAGCCAAAGATGATGGCATCAAGGTTCTTGAGGCACAGTCCAAGTCATTCCATGTTTACTATTGGTAACTGCCTTAAGACAATTATTAGAGACTATTTCCATGCAGGCAGCAGGACAACAAATATCACCTTCTTTCATGGCTGCAGTGCCATATGGGGCAGCCAGTCCCAAAAGCACATTATTTTGACTTTTGTAAGATTACATCTTGTTGGAGAATCAGCGCAGCTAAAGATGCAGCCGAAAACACATAAATAACATTTCTGCTTATCCAGCTCCTGCCATCTACTTAAAGAACATCTACTCAGAGAGCAATCTTTCATCTTATCCAGGATTTTTCTCTTTAGTGAAGTTCGGTAAATAAGGAAACACAATCTCATTTCAGAACAGCAACAAAAAAAGGCCAACATTAACTGTTTTGGGCCTCTCTATACATCACCAGTTAGCTTCTGTACACAGTTTAACACTAAACTCTGAAAAAAATCTCATACCTTTTGAAAATCATGAATACTGACAGCTGGGATTGGGTGGCTATTTTCTCCCACTGAGAGTGGAATAGTAAATGCTCCTAGTAGCAATCAGTCTTTAAAAGAAGGGGTGGCAGCTTGCTTGAAGACATTTCTAATCAACTGGTTCCAATAAGAACATAAGAGAAGCCATGTTGGATCAGGCCAATGGCCCATCCAGTCCAACACTCTGTGTCACACAGTGGCCAATAAAAATAAAAAAAATGTTCCTGATTTGAGGCAGACTAGTCCTGCTAATTGTATTTTTGTTTCAATCCTCCAGTCATTTACTTCCAAAACAGTCTCATTTACTTCAGATGGACTGCTTCAAAGGAAGCAATTTCAGCATCTTTAGGATTGCAGCCTGGTATCTGAATCTTAAAATCTGTGACAGGGCATCTGCCTGCAGCCCATATTGTATTGTAATACACAACGGGATTTTGTGATGGTGTGAAAAAGCCTTTAGTCATGATGGTTTTGAAAGGCAGGAGGTAGAAGGAAAAGGGACATGGAGAAGAAAGAAGGGCAAGGCAGGGCAAGGCAGGAAGCCATGGAAAATGTTGGTATTGACCTGGAGCATTTTAGAAGAAAAGAGCAAAAGGAGAAGTCCCAAAAGAGAAAGGGAAATTAGAAGTGGGTAAACAGAAATGCAGACAGCTCAGACTTTGCAACATAGATAACCAGCTATATAGCGGGTTGTACATCCCTAGTACAAGCATAAAGTCCCTGTCATGTCTGCATAATATCATAGCTTGTAAAACGGTTCTGATATAGCTGTCAGTGTGTCCCTCCCTAAGTGTCTATTTGCCGGTGGATCACATTTTAAAATTAGGTGTATAATCAGTAAATACAAGGGATCAACCATCAAATTCCTGGGGAGCGGGGAGATTCCTGATTTTGATCTGTGTTTCTAACATAATATTGCTATGATCTAGGTATCCACTTGCGGGATAGGGCGGGGTATAAATTGAAAAAATTAATTTAAGTTTGATGGAAAGGCTTAAAAAAAAAGAGTGACAGATTGTAGGTCAAGTTTTCACTTCTTGGAGGACAATGTAAATGGGTTTCCAATACACACACAGAAATTCCTAATCTGTCGGTTTCAAAGAAGAGATGGAATTTATACCTCACCCTTCACTTGGTATCTCAGAGCAGCTTACAATCTCCTTCGTTTCTTCTTCCCACAACAGACAACCTGTGAGGTAGGTGAGGCTGAGAGAGCTCTGAGAGAACTGTGATTCACCCAAAGTCACCCAGCTGGCGTCATGTGGAGGGAGGCATCAAACCCAGTTCTCCAGATTACAGTCTGCCAATCTTAACCACCATATAGTTTTTAGCTTTTTAACATTAATTTATATTTGTATCTGTATTTGTATTTATATTGTGTATTGATTTTACCTGTATTGTCATATCATGATACTACATCATGATAGATTGTAAGCCGCCCTGAGCCTGCCCCGGCGGGAAGGGCGGGGTATAAATAAAACTTATTATTATTATATTATTATTATTATTATTATTATTATTATTATTATTATTATTAACCACTACACCAAACTGGCTCTCAAGGGGAAGACGGAGGGCGGGGTGGGAAGCCAAACGAAACATGTTCCTGATTCAGAGGGGAGATGAAGGAATATTAAGCGGCCCATCTGTGCTTACTGTATTTATGGCAGTCATCAATTAATTTACTTCTGGACCAATCCTTACTTCTCAATTCCTCCCTAATGCCTGTCAATAATCCACTAGTCCATTCCCTCACCTTAGCTGGTCTACTGCTCCACTACTTTAGGAAGAGAAAATAACACCACAAATAGGAAAACACACGTCAGTAAAAGGAAGTACAGAGTCAGAAATGAAGGCCAAAAGTCATTTTGATAGGCAAGACAATGTGAAGTGAGTTCAGCCAAAATAAAACGCAACTCTGGAATAATGTGCAATTATTAAGAATATTATTATTACCATTTATTATAATGGTGCCAATAAAAAGATTCATGTAGCAGATAAATAACCCAGCAGTGCAAAGTTCCTGACAGCCTTTATTTCATAAAATTTCTCAACATCCTCGTGTGATGCAAATGGTTATCAGCCATTTGACAGATGGGGGAATGACTCGAAGGGCTGCTCATAACACACAGTGATGCTGCCAACTTTCCTACATGCAAATGTCTTCAGGCTTGTGCTGGCCTGCATTCAAATGCAAACTGAAGTAGCCTGTGAACTGGAAGTAAACATGCATAGAGGATTTTTAAAAAAATAGACCAAAACAGAAAATTCTGATTTGCGTTCTGCTTAACATCTGGTTAACTGTATATTTCAAAGGGAAAGCTGGCTCAGTTTTGATATAATGTAAAACCATGACTTAATTAGAACAGAGTTCAGTGGCACCTTTAAGACCAAAAGAGTTTAATTCAAGGTGTGAGCTTTCATGTGCAAGCACACTTCATCAAACAATGGAATGGAATCACCCAGACAACATAATCACCGAACCTAACAACTTCAACTACATCATCTCAGGCTCATTCACTTGTTCAGCTTCTAACACTGTATATACCATTAAATGTCAACAATGCCTTTCAGTTCTTTACATAGGACAAACAGATAAACCCTATGCCAAAGGATAAATGGACACAAATCTGACATCAAGAATCACAAAACTGAGAGAACATCTGTAGGAGAACATTTCAACCTCCCAAGGCTCTCAATGGGGGACTTAAAGTTGCTGTTTTATTGCAAAGGAATTTCAGAAACAGACTGGAACAGGAGATTGCTGAATTACAACAGGGCCTAATAGAGATATCAGGTTCTTATCTCACTATACATGCTAAGTCACTCAGTTCTCACTTGTACCAAGAATTAAACTTTGTTGGTCTTAAAAGTGCTACTAGACTCAGACTCTGTTATCACATCTGTTTGTTAACTCTTTTATTTGTAAGCTAATTTGCTGCTATTCACAGGTATTACCAACTGCTTTAATCCAATCTTAGCTATACTTATTGCTTAAGTTACTTACGCACCTCGACTCTAACTAGCCTTTCCTGGCAACTAAATCCCCCACCCACTCTCTACCTATATGTAAGGCTTAAGGAAGTCTGTTTCAATGTATCTGAAGAAATGTGCAGGCACACAAGTGCTTATATCCAGAATTAAACTTTGTTGGTCTTAAAGGTGCCATAGGGATCAAACTTTATCCTGTTTGTTTAAATAAGGTATAGCAAACCCAAGATTGAAAATGTTGGTTCAAAACTGGATTATTAACCACTGCTAACTATGCTTTTGTGTGATGTATGAACAGAGACATTAGAACATAAGAAAGCCATGTTGGATCAGGCCAATGGCCCATCCATTCCAACACTCTGTGTCACACAGTAGCCACAAGAAAAAAACAGGTGCCATCAGAAGATCCATCAGTGGAACCAGGACACTAGAAGCTATCCCACTGTCCCCCCCAGCACCAGGAATACAGAGCACCACTGCCCCAGACAGAGAGTTCCAACAATATGCTGTGGCTAATAGCCAATGATGTATCTTTGCTCCATATATCCAATCCCCTCTTGCAGCTGGCTATGCTTGTTCCAGTTCCTTGCTTAATCTTGGCTTGTTCCCTAGCTCTGCCCTTGCTGCAATGTAGACTGAGATACCAACTGGGTCTCTGCAGTGGATGAGTATGCCCTTAATGAAATCTGCATGCCCTACCCTCTGACTCCACCCTAAAATACAGCTAGTAAATCTGTATCTTGCCTTTCTCACAGCCTTCTGAAAACAGGAGGTGCCATAGCTCAATGGCAGAGCACTGACTTTGGATGCAGAAGGTCCAAATGATAAAGGGGAATGGGATGTGAAAGACAGACAGGTTGCTTACCTGTAACTGTAGAACTTTGAGTGGTCATCTGTGCATTCACACTCATGGGATAGAGCGCCTGCGCCAATCCCTGAATCGGTACCTAAAAAGCCCGGGATTTTTTCGCACTCAGCACCAACGGGCATGCGCAGGCGTCCCAGTGTGCATGCTCGCCGGCGCAAGCGCGAGGCTCCCGCCAGTTCCTTCCTGACCGCTGGAAGCCCCTACTGGAGGGAGACCATCAGTAGTGGGGAAGGAGGGCGGGTAGTGTGAATGCACAGATGACCACTCGAAGATCTACAGTTACAGGTAAGCAACCTGTCTATCTTCTTCGTGGTCTCTGTGCTTAACACTCATGGGAGATTAGCAAGCAAGACATACCTGGAGGCGGGAAGACGGTCAACCAGAAGAAACAGCTTGCAGCATTGCAGCTCCCAGACGAGTCCTCTGTTGAGCATGCACGTCCAGCGCGTAGTGCTTCATAAAGGCATGCAGAGAGGACCAGGTGGCAGCCTTGCAAACGTCAGTCAGGGAAATGCCTTTCAGGAACGCCACCAATGTCGCCATTGCTCTTGTAGAGTGTACGCGAACAGGCCCAGGTAACAGCTTCTTAGCCAACTATTAACACAGTTTAATAGTCTCAGTGAGCCATTTTGAAAGCCGCTGAGACGAGATTCTAGAACCTAACTTAGGAGCAGCATAAGAAACAAAAAGATGCTGGTCCTTATGAAAACTATTGGAGCGACTCAAATAAAACAATAAGGCATGCTTAACATCTAGAGCATGCAACCTACGTTCCTCATCCGAGGAAGGTGTAGGATAAAACGCGGGCAACCAAACTTCTAAGTTAAGGTGGAACTGAGAAACCACCTTGGGGAGAAAGGAAATATCAGGAGCTAAGGACACTCCAGACTCCTGAAAAGCTAAATATGGGTAGCCACAACGCATAGCTGTGAGCTCCCCTGGCTACCAAAAAAGCAGTCTTCCAAGATAGGAGCTGTAACGAGCATGTGGCCATTGGCTCAAAAGGATGCCGCGTCAGCCTGTCCAACACTAGAGTCAAATCCCACAACTGTGGGGGTGATCTCGAAGGACGATGAAGCCTAACCCTTCAAAAATCTCTTAGAATGAGGGTGTGCAAAAACGGAATGCCCCTCCACTGGTTCATGGAATGCAGATATTGCCGCCAGATAAACTTTGATGGAGGAAAAAACACAACAGCTCAAAAATAACCAGCAGTCCCACCTTCTGGGGCGAAACTGTAGGATCAACTAAAAACTGAAGAAACTTCCGCCACTTCCTATCAAAAGAAGCGCAGGTAGACAGCTTCCTGCTATTCAGGAAAACGTGTTGGACTCTGCTGGAGAACTCACAGGGTTGATGAACCACGCTGTCAGCTTCAGGTGGGGCACGTTGTGATGGAATACATGACCGTCCTGAGCTGACAGAAGATCCGGTTCAACCAAAAACTGGTAGAAGACCCCCCTCGCCAGTTGGAGCAAGATCGGGAACCAGTTCTGCCAAGGCCACCAAAGTCACCAGGATGCAGCATGGTCTCTCTCTTGCGATCTTGTTGACCACCATTGTCAATAGTGGCAGAGGTGGGCTTTGGATGCGTGAAGAGAAATTCAGCACCGGCCTCTTGGATGCGGTACATGTGGTCCAACCTTCTTGATGACACAGGTGTAGAAGCAGGCTTCGCCCAGGGCTCCTTCACCACCTGTAAGATGACCTTCATAACAGGCAGGGCAACTGCTGTAGATGTATCCCGCTGCATGATGTCAAATATGGTGTCGTCTACAACGGTTGCAGTTGTGTCACCAGGAAAGAGAGGGAGAGTGCCATCCTCTTCACCAGGTCCCCATACGACTTTAGATCCTCCGATGGTGAAATGGGAAGATCCTCAGCGGTATGAGACACTGGCGAAGGTTCCAAAGCCCTGTCCGGATCATTGGTACCTACCTCGGAGTCCGACAATCAAGACTCTCTCCTCAAAGAATGTTCCGAGAGCACCGGCGTTGACTCTCTGACGGGTGACCGGATCAACACCGATGACCTAGGCTGGACTTCCTCCACCACCACGCCACGTCTTTCAGGCGGGACGGACATCGATGCCGAGGGACGCTGCCTAGAATGCTGGGAAAGCCTCGACATATGGGATGCCTCGGATTGCTGGTCCCAGTCTGCAAACTCCCGAGGGGGGTACCACTGGTATGGCGGGTATGGATAGGTGTAGGGAGGCCACTGGCGCTGTTCCCATGGTGGAAGCGGTGGGAAGCGGCGAGCTACGGTGGTCAGTTCCAGCTCTCTCCCACCTCTTGCCTGATCCAGCGGTGCCAACGGCTCCATCGGTGCCGACACCTCCACCTCCGAGACAGAGTCGCTCTCACTGCGATGCCTCGACCCCAAAGAATGGGAGCGCTGAGTGAGGTTGATCTCTTGCTCCGATGCCGAAAGACACAACTGCTGCGAAGCAATGCCTCTCGACACCGAAGGGCTACGATGTGGGTATGCCAACATCTACCTCGGTGGAGGGGTTGACATCGATGTCGAAGTGTCATGAGAAGGGGAAGGAGTGCGGGACGATCTCTTCTTCCGCTTCTCCTTAGATCTCACCTTCTTCGGTGCGGATGATCGAGTCCCCAAGTCATCCCGACGCTTCTTAGCTGGGGTGTCCACTGACCCTTCAGAAGGTCACTTTGTGGAACGCCCGCGCTCGACTGGCATCTCGGTTCTGATCGGCGATGTATCAGCCGATGTGACCGTCGGGGCCGCGTCCTCTCCCACCGATACCGACAGGCCCGATGCCATCTTTTGAGGATGAAGTGTCAACTCAACCAACACAGCCGAAAGCCTTGCCACTCGATTCTTGCGAGTTTGTTTGGAAAAACTCAGGTAGTGCGAGCAAGAATCCACACAATGTCCCTCGCCCAAACAAAGGAGACAGAGGGAATGGCCGTCGGGGGGGGGGGCAACCTTCTTCCCACAGGAGTGGCACCTCTTTAAAAAAAACCAATGTCTTTCCATAGACGGCAAGGAAAAAACCCACCCAGGAAAGTCTCTGAGGGGAAAAACGGGGGGGAAACTGGGCCCCGAAGGGCAAGTCCAACAATTTTTTTTTTACAACACTAACTATCTAACAACTAACTAACTAACTACACTAAGAAAATAACAAACGGGCTATATACAACAAGAAAGGCAATCCTAAGATTACTTTACCGACCAGGGACATGAAAGGAGATCCTCTCAGGGAAGCGGTCAGAAAGGAACTGGCGGGATCCTCGCGCTGGCACCGGTGAGCATGTGCACTGGGACGCCTGCGCATGCCCGTTGGTGCCAAGCGCAAAAAAATCCCGGGCTTTTTAGGTACCGATTCGGGGATCAGCACAGGCGCTCTATCGCATGAGTGTAAAGCACAGAGACCACGAAGAAGATCTACTCCAGATCCTGGAAAGCCACTGTCAGTCAGAGTTGACAACTGACAGACCAATAGTCTGCCTCAGAATAAGGCAATATTTGTTCAAAAAAGCTACCACAAAAGATAAGGAAACTGAGCCCCTCCCTCCAGAATTCAAGCACTGAGAGTTGACATGATCTCTTCAACTTCATAATGTTTGTTTGCATCTCAGTATCTAGGCGCAAAACAAGAAGAAATAAATGGATCCTCCCTCTCCTCATCAACTAGAGGATCAGTTTCTATGCAGCATACCTGGCCCTATTACAAAATAAATGTTTAATAAGGAAACAGTGGCTATAATCCTAAACACACTTAACTTGGGAATAAGTCTTGATGGAATCAATGGGACCTGTTCCCAAGTAAATGTATTTAGGATGACAGCCAATATTTGTAACAATAAACTGAAGCATCACTTGTTTACTGTCTGTCAGTACTTTATCGAAGGCCTGCATCTCTTCTGTGATTTACAATTGTCAGAGTTGCCTATTCCGTCCTCGGATATGCTCTAGAAACTGCAGCGAATGTCAATAGAAGCTGCAAGCGCTATTATGACCCAAATAAAATGTAAGTGTATCACAAAGAGGAAGTCTGCTGTCTATTTAAATATAAAATTACAGACAGCCAGTCACATTAGACAGTTTGAACCAGGGATGCCAGGGCTCTCAAAAGTGTCCTTCACTCTAGTTGTCCAGGAGATCCTCAGGCATTTTAATAGTTTCATGTTTCCATGGAAAAGACCACAGTTACATTCTGCCAGGTCCCCAGCAACCCGAGGCCTGAAAGGCATGGGTGGGGTCCTCAGACGTCACACTGAACAGCAGTAGTACTTTCACCTACCACTGATAACTGTACCATATAGTACCTTTCAATTTGTGTAGGCATCACACAATCAGAATTAACACTTTCCACAAGCAAGCAGGCAAGCATAGAACTCCTAAAAGAAGCCATCCTGTATATGTGCTAGCTGACAGCCCTGAGATTTCAACTTGCCACCCTCAGGCTTAAAGAAGGAGAACCAAAACCTGAGTGTCAGGACCAAACTAAATATGATGGTATCCTCACGGTAGCCATGGGAATGTAATAACATTATTTTGGTTCTCAGGGCCAAAGCCCAAGATCTGGCAAGCCTAGAACTTATATTTTCAGGAAGGCTTTGGAGGTTTGGCCAAACCCACGCCCCACCTGACTGCTTGGGTTATTCAGTTGGTAGAACCCTGGGCAGCTCTGCATTAACATTCAGAATCTAAAGGTAAGAATTTGTTTAACCTGCTTTAAATTACTGTAATGCTTCAGTAACAATTACTTCAGCAGATTCCAGCAGTTGTGGAATTAATGACTGGTGGAAACCCCCTCAAACAACTGAGGACAGTGCTAAAGTTCATGTTTCCTCCTAGGCCAAGCCCTCTAGTAGATGTACATTTTAGCTAGCCTTAAACAAACCGATTTTGAACAAGTGTCTTAATCATTTATTCAAGAAAGCAGGGTAAGATTTCTCCCATTTTGCAGTGAAAACCAGTTATTACATTAGTTCTCAGCCTCACAGATTATCCTTGCAGATTTGTAACTGTGAAGAAATTTATGTGAAGAAATGTACATATACAAGAAAGCCAGAATAAAACTGTTTGTCTTAAAGGTGCCAATGGACTCAGACTTTATTTTTCAGACTTGTAATTGGTTTGTCTAGCACACCGTATCCAATAATTTTACCTGTGCAACTCAGTATGTCCTTTGGGTCCTTCCTTTTTCAGAACTCTACAGAAGAAAATCACCTTTACTTTTTGAACAGCATTCTCTGGCAAGCATCAAGCATGTCCCTATATATTTATACTCATTAAAGTGTCAGATCTCATTAAGGAAACATATTTCTACTCCTTTATTCCATGATCAGGGCCCTGTTTCCATTAGCATGAGTCAGATGGGAGAATTACATGCTAAACTGACAAACTGTCCCGAATAGGGTTGCCAATCCCCAGTTGGCAGCAGGGGATCCCCTGGTTTGGAGGCACTTCCTGCTTCAGGATTATCAGAAAGCAGGGAGTGGGGTTGAATGTCTACTCTGCACTCCATCATACCCTATGGAGACAGGTCCCCATAGGGTATAATGAAGAATCAATCTGTGGATATCTGGGGCTCTGGGGGGGGGCGGGTTTTGAGGTAGAGGCACCAATTTTTCAGCATAGCATCTGGTGCTTCTCCTCAAAACACCCCCCTTGTTTCAAGAAGACCAGGGGTTCCAATTCTATGAGCCCCCAAAAAGGTGCTGACATTCTCCATTATTTCCAGTGAAAGGAAAGCATTTAAAAGGAGCACAGCCTCTTTAAATTTGATAGTAGAACTCTCTTTGGAGTTCAATCATGCTTGTCACAACCTTGCTCCTGGCTCCATCCCCAAAGTCTCCTGGATCCACAGTCCCCAGATATTTCCTGACCCAGAAACCCTAGTGCCAAACCAGCATTTGCTAACATAGCACACAGGGCCTTTGGGAGGTGAGAGCTTGCAAGGAGGAGGAATATGTCTTCTCATTTCCCCATGTCTGCAAATGCCCCCGTCTCCCCCCCCCCCCCGCCCAACCTCCAAACACAATCCATTAAGTTTATTTCAGCTCTCTGGCTCCAACTGGGAAGGAAAACAGATTTAAAACAGCCTGAAGACATTTGCAGGGTGTGCAGAGGAAGGATTCCATGCCTCCTCTGCCCTTCCTCCCTATCCCTCCTGCAAATGCCTCCCCATGTCAGCTTTGCAAGGCAGACACAGAACCCAGTCCTTTCCTGGAAGCCTGCAGTTCACAGCCCTTAGGCCAAAACACAGAGCAAATCAACAAATTCCTGATTATTGACTCAGTTTTTATATATATATATTCTCGAGATGTTAAATTATAGTCATTAATTCAAATCCTCCTTCCTCCCCCACCCCAAAAAAATCACCCATTCTCCCTACTTCCAGCTTCCTCAAGCAATCAGCAAGAGATTGATATCTAGAGGTGAAGTAGTGTCTAGGTTCTCTGGGTATTACTAATGACAAAAAAAATAATAAAAGGGAAGCATAAAAGGTCAGAATGGATGATTTGGTTTCTCTAGCCATTCATATTCTCATAACAAGTTTAGTGAGGCTTTTTCCAGCTAAGGACATCTCCAGATGGAGGGGGTATTTTCTTCTCAAGAGGAGGGCTCACTGATTCAGTATACCTGCCACTTCTAAGTCAAATGGTCCTCCCAAATCAAATGCAGCAGTGAGCTTCAGGCCGCAGCAGCTTGGAACTTATCATTCCAGAGCTATATCAATATCACACTGACGTGCAAAGCTATGAGATGTCAGTCAATGCAAGTGCTACTCAGGATGTTAGACCCAATGATCTGGCAAGAGATATGGTGCTCTGAGAGGGGGGAAATGGGGAAGGTCAGACTCAGTCCTGTGAATGTTTTCTCATAAGGCTTGTTTGTTTCCATCAGAACAGCTCAGGAAGCTGCTATCTAGAGGGAAAGTCTGGTGAAGGGGGAGAGGCTCATCTCTTTTCCTGCAGGCTGTTTTTCTGATCAAAATTCTCTTCCCTGAGCTGAGTCTGGGGGGAGGCAGATGTGCAAATATTTTTCCCAAACAGGGTAAGAAAGCAGTTTGCAGGGTCCAATTGTGCTATGAAAAAATTGCTAAAATAGGGGGGTAACTTAGGTTTCAGGTAGGCCATCCCCCTGTGGTCCATCTACCCCACCAATTCCTGTGGTCCATCTCCCCACCACCCCTCAGAAGAACCAATGTATTGACATTATTTACATCAGGCAATTCTCTGGAATTTTCCTCAAACTCTATGGCTCTATGTGTCATGTGATGCCATGTCTGCCCCTTTTCCTGCCCCCAAAGCTCCTGGAAACACTACGACAGCTGTCTGTCATAGGCGACAACACTCTGTAGATGGTGCCACCCAGATGACAGAAGTTGTACAAAAAACCCTACTAGTTATAACTTCACTGTTGATATACTACCCAAGAGAACTATCTAATGTGAGGACCAGTCTTAAGGGAGTCCAGCCCTCTACAACCTGAAATAAGCCTTTTCAGGCTACACCGCCACTTCTTTGAAATACTCATGTAGTTTTAGACCTTCAAGTATAGTTTAGATTTCAGTAGCTGATACTGGGTTGAGGGCTGGGTTTCAACAGTAGAATTACCTTTTGATTGTTCATTATATATTTTAAAACTTTGTTTTATATATACCTACTTCTGTAGAAATAGAAAAGGTAGTAGTCAGGTAAATAAAATTACTGAAACATCTTTAAAAGAATGGAAATATTAACAATGATACTCTGTATTCGTATATCACTTCCAAGTGTTCAAAGTGCTTTTCATAGATTAACTCATAAGCCGTACAATAGCAGACGTGTATTATGACCCTAGTATTCCATGTGGAAAGTTGAGGGCCAGTTCACATATTACAAAGTCCTCATTTCCAGCACATGCCAGATAAGCATATGTGGTCTAGTAGTTCACTGCTATGAACAATTCCCAAGTGCATGAGGACCCAGTTTAAATCAAGATACAGGGAGGAGTTAAAGCCTCATCCCTGCATGATTTCCCTGATTTGAAAGAGCTCCAGAAGCCACTCTCTACCCTCTTGGTGAAATGTACGTTTAGCCCATTCGTACATGAAGTATTCCTCAACAGGGAGTTCAGTCTGTTTAGCCTGGAGAGGAAATGACTGAGAAGTGATTGATCACCATCTTCAAGTACTTGAAGGGTTGTCATATAGAGGATGGTGCAGAATTGTTTTCTGTTGCCCCAGAAGGTCGGACCAGAACCAATGGGTTGATATTAAATCAAAAGAGTTTCCAGCTAAACATAAGGAAAAACTTCCTGATGGTTAGACTGGTTTTGCAATGGAACAGGCTTCCTCACAAGGTAGTGGGCTCTTCTTTGTTGGAGTTTTTTTTTTTTTTGCAAGAAAATGCAAAAGTTTATTTCAATCAGCAAAAGTAATTTCCAAAACAATATATCCACAACAGTTCGCATACAGATAGGTTTAAACAAAAAAGAATCAAAACTGTTAACAAGCAACCTCGGTAGTATAACCTATCCCTGGTCTTCCAAATGGGGCTGAATGCAGTATCAGACCACTATCAAGCATTTCATCTTCTCAACAATCTGTCCTATTCATAATATCAGTAATATTACCTTTGGTATATAAGGTAGACATGATTATAGGTGTTGGAGGTTTTTAAACAGAGGCTAGAAGGCCATTTGACAGGAACGCTGATTCTGTGAACTTAGCCAGATTATGAGAGTGAAATCAGGAAGAATCATATCAGTGCTTTGTTTTCACAGCCCTTCTTACATGCCCAGAGAATGTTGTTCACCAGGCAACAATTTTTATCCAGGCCAGTTTGGCCAGGGATCCTGGGATGTTTTCTGCCATCTTCTGGGTATGGAGCAGTGGTCACTGAGGGTGGCAGTGCAGGGTGTAGTTGTGAATTTCCTGCATTATGCAGGAAGTTAGACAAGATTAGCAAGGAGGTCCCTTCCAACTCTATGGTTCTATAATTCTAGGGTATATAGCCATTTCACATCAGGGAAAATACTGGGCTGGGGGAGGCTTCAGACCCTTCTCCTGGTGCACCATGTTCTCAAATTGGGCCACTGAATTGCTGGAAATTAGTTCTGAATATGAAACTACCCAAGAATCTTGATCTATCTCCAGGAATGTCTGAGTGACATGACCCATGGTGGCCATGTGGGGGACACAAGGACTTTGTAATATGTGAATCATCCCTGAGATAAAACGGCTTATCTATGTGCATGTAGACCTAACCTGAATAGCCCAAGCTAGCCTGATCTCATCAGATCTCAGAAGCTATTTGGGTGACAGACCTCCAAGAAGATCAGGGTTGCTGCACTGAGGCAGGCAATGGCAAACCACACCTGAATGTCTCTTAACTGAAAACCCTATGGGGTCTTCAGAGATCTATATTTGTATGTATATCTATATAATATAGATATTCCAGTCTTACAGTCCTAGAAACAATCAAATAAACTTTTTACAGCCCAGAGCCAGTCTGGTGTAGTTGTCAAGAATGTTGGGACTAGCATCTGGAATATCCAGGTTTGAATCCCCATGCATGCCATGGAAGCTTGCTGGATGACCTTGGGCCAATTACATACTCTCAGCCTAATTCATAATGGAGGGGAGGAGAATGATATGGATTCCCATTGAATCTTTGGATGCCCATTGGGAGAAAGGCGGGGTATAAATAAATTAAATAGATATAACAAAACCCACAAAAACAGGAAGTGAGATATAATTCAAATATGGACCTAAATTGAAATCTCGACTCTGCCATGGAAGCTGTAACCTTGAGCCAGTCACTCAACCCAACCTACCTGACAGGGTTGTTGTGAGGATAAAATGAGAAATAAAACAATGTGAGCTGCTTTGAATCCCTGCTGGAGAGAGAAGGGAGATATAAATGAAGTAAATAAATAAATAAAAATAACTAGTGATATTCCATCTCTGTTAGGTATCCATGTTCTCAAATTGGATAGCAACAGAGGATTAGCTCTTATTTGCATAGCCTTAAGAATCGTCTAGCAATCTGATCCCATGTATCCTATCAACATCAGCAATACATCCATGTTGCCAACCAATCTGTGCTTCACTAGGGGATTATATTCTCTATTGGTGATATGGTCCACTACTTACAGATAGCTAGTGGGGTGGGCAAAAAATGCATTGGCAGCATAAGTGGTCCTTCCCTGAATTTTCCCACCTTTCGGCTACTCGTTTCTAGGATGTGTAAGAGATTTGCCCCATACAACTGTGCTGCCACATCATTTTGGATCTGCTTGCAGTGCTGGAATAATGTTACAAGTCATTAGGGTTAAAGTTAATAAGTCTCAAGAAGAGCTCTGCTAGATTTCCTTAGTGACCAACTAAAGGCCTCTTTCCTGGTCAAGTGATTGCTAAAATTAGACAACAGGATTCTCTGGAAGAGCTTCCACAGTGGTCTGGTCTTTCATTTAATTTCAATTTTTCATTTTCTCAGTTTTAATTTTCTGGATTCCACTCTCATACTAAGAAGTAAATAGTCAGTTCTGGCCCTTGCCAGAAGCTCACTAGAATGGAGAGTAAGAGTTACAGGAAACCTGATTTCTAACTCTCAAAATTCTCTGTTTATATGGAGGTGGATGGTTCTGATTCAATTTCCACATCTTTTGGTTCTTTGTTCCTGATTAGTCTGCATTCTTCTGTATAGCTCAGCATGACTGTTCATTCTTTTGTCAGTTATATCATTGCCCACATTATGGTACACAGTAAAAGGACTTGGAGGAGATAAACATTTCACATGATGTTTCATTTGTGTTTTCACTGAAATCTGCTGAAAGGCCCCTTTCCACAGCACAAATATGAGCTACAAGGGACATGACCAAATAACTCTATTGCTGGCACCAGCAAATACAAACCCTACTAGCTATTGATCCTTTTAACATTATTATGCTGTGCCTGTAAATGCCAAGATCCTGTTTTTTAAAAAATAAACCTCTTCTTACTCAGCATTTTAGAAAAGTGTAATCCACTTACTTAGATGACGGTACAATACATTATTTCCAATTCTAATTCTCTTTTAAAAATCAGGCCAATAATTTTATATATTTCGTAATGTGCATGATGTTTGGGCATGTTACAACATAATATTGAGAATAGCCTAATTTGGTGACAACACTTTGTAGGTGGTGATACTTCCTTCACTTTTCCCTACACCAAGCAAGACCATACCCCTTCCCACTACTGGAGAACACTTTCCCACCTTTGACACTCCTGGATGTCCAGAGACTAATATTGCATGATAAGCTGAGGGCAGGGGGAGTAGAAACAACTGTGCTCTTTGACCTTATACATACTGAATTGAAATATATATATATATATATATATATATATATATATATATATATATATATATATATATATATATTTCCTTGTCAAATTATAAACCCATGCGTGGATATCTAGGGGTGTTGAAGAGGAGGCAGGTTTGCCAAAAGGGTGGAGAAGGGAAGGTGCAATCTCCATAACTATACATAACATGAAGGTAGTAGAGAGAACTGGCCAAGCCCATTTTATTACGTCCTTATTCTCCTCCCTCCCATGCTGTTTTTCTGATCTGAAATGGCCCTGATGAGCTGTTATTTGCCCCACTGCTGTTTCCCTGTTGGGGAAACTTACATGTAGCAATCACCACACACTAATTTTCCCCAGCTGGGCAAACAGCTGCTCCCTAGAGCCATTTCAGGTCAGAAAAACAGCATGGGTAAAGGGAGTTTAAGCCGTTTCTTCCTACAGCACATTCCTGATCTCAACTGAGCCCATGTGTGCCTGGGAATTGAGTTCCCATTAGAGGACTGCAGGTGCATGTTTGAGAAAAAGTCCCCAAAGTAGCATAGAGGACCGTATGACATGTGCATTGATCCTAGCACTGATTATAAGACTATTTGGGCAGTGCAATACAAAAGAGCAACAATAACAGGCCAAAAACATAACTGCTATGAAAGGGCAGTAGCAAGCTGTGTTTCTGAACATGGCTATCTGTACAGTTCCTGCAAGCATGAAAAGTCTCTCAATCCCACCCCCCCCCCACCCCCCAAGGTAGCAATGACGGCCTGGTTCTGATTAATTTATAGCTTGTAGGTGGAAGAGCAAAAACACAGCATATTATTGTACCCATCTGCAAGTGCCTGTCCCACTGGACATCCTATTTGCACATGACTTATGTACAAAAAAAGAAGAAGAAGAAGGGAAGGACTATGGCTCTGTGCTCATGTTCTGTATACAGAACTGGCAACTCAAGCTATATGACTTCATGGAGGAATTACCTTGTGTGCTTGAGACACCCTGGAGAACTGCAATCAGATAGACAATATTTGACTACATGGCCCAGTGGTTTGATTACCACAAAAGGCTTCATATGTTCATAAAAGTTTGTAACATTCAAGGTGAGTATACTCAAATCACATGGTCAATTTTGAGATTTTATATGGAATACTAATCACATCATTTGGATTTCCATATGTACTTGCTGTACATGGAATGACTCATTGATGTGTGAACAGCTGGTAGGCAAGAAATTAGGACTGGCAAGCATACGCTTGTTCCCTTGTTACTGTAGTCAATAAGATCATCAGATCTATGGGCATGTTTGTAGACTTCAAAAAAATGAAAATGGTTATATTTTTAGAGCACTGTTCAGTACAGACAAGTACTTCCAGAGTTAAGATCAGCCCCTCCCCACTTATATGAAATATTAAGTTCAAAAATATTTATTTTTCTTAGCATTTAAATAGTGAATTCTATTTTCCCCATTTTTTCAAGTCAATTAAAACCCCATTTCCCCCCAAAAAGATCCAACAGTTTCCAGAACATGCAGATTGTGTTTTACAAGCACTCTCTCATTTTGTAGGCAATCCAGATTTGCCTATATTGCATATGAATTTGCTGCTGAAACTGAAGCCATGCATAAAAGAAACACACACAAAAAACCCAGGTAGCTTTTAAAAGGACAGGGCTGCTAGTCAATTTTTCCTTAAAAGTAAATACATTAACATCATAACATCTTAAATGTAAACACACTAACATGTAAACCCCAAAGGTTATACACCCCCAAGGGGAACAGCTCTGTTGCTGTTACTAAAAGCTCAGTCAATAGATATCACCGAGGAGTGATTTCGCAGTGGAGGATAGTAAGCAGTGGGGTGGCACAGGGCTCAGTACTCGGGTCGATACTTTTTAACTTGTTCATTAATGATTTGGAGTTGGGAGTAAGCAGTAAAGTAGCTAAGTTTGCAGATGACACTAAATTGTTCAGGGTGGTGAAAACCAGAGACGACTGTGAGGCATTCCAAAGGGATCTGTCGAGGCTGGGCGAGTGGGCGTCAATGTGGCAAATGAGGTTCAGCGTGGCCAAGTGCAAAGTGATGCACATTGGGGCCAAAAATCCCAACTATAAATACAAGTTGATGGGGTGTGAACTGGCGGAGACCGACCAAGAGAGAGAGTTTGGGGTTGTGATAGATAACTCACTGAAAATGTAGAGACAGTGTGTGATTACAATAAAAAAGGCCAACGCCATGCTGGGAATTATTAGGAAGGGAACTGAAAATAAATCAGCCAGTATCATAATGCCCCTGTATAAATCGATGGTGTGACCTCATTTGAAATACTGTGTACAATTCTGGTCACCGCACCTCAAACAAGATATAGCATTGGAAAAAGTGCAGAAAAGGGCAACTAGAATGATTAAAGGATTGGAACACTTTCCCTATGAAGAAAGGTTAAAATGCTTGGGGCTCTTTAGCTTGGAGAAAAGTAGACTGCTGGGTGACATGATAGAGGTTTACAAGATTATGCATGGGACAGAGAACGTACAGAAAGGATTACTTTTCTCTCTTTCTCAAAATATGAGAACTTGTGGACATTCAATGAAACTGCTGAGCAGTCAAGTTAGAAGGGATAAAAGGAAGTACTTCTTCACCAAAGGAGGGGGTGGTGGCTACAAACATAGCCAGCTTCAACAGGGGATTGGATAAGCATATGGAGCAGAGGTCCATCAGTGGTTATTAGCCACAGCTTATCATTGGAACTCTCTGTCTGGGGCAGTGATGCTCTGTATTCTTGGTGCCTGGGGAGGCACAGTGGGAGGGCTTCTAGTGTCCTGGCCCCACTGGTGGACCTCCTGATGGCACTTGGTTTTTTTGGCCACTGTGTGACAAAGAGTGTTGGACTCGATAGGCCATTGGCCTGATTCAACATGGCTTCTCTTAAGAAGGAAACTTATCACAGAGGAACTATTAATATGGAGTTTTGCAGACATGTGGAAACACAGAAATGAGGAACTTTGAGAATAGGAAGAATATAGAATCTCAACATACACTGCCAGTTTGGCATAGTGGTTAAGTGCGCGGACTCTTATCTGGGAGAACCAGGTTTGATTCCCCATTCCTCCACTTGAACCTGCTGGAATGGCCTTGGGTCAGCCATAGCTTTCGTAGGAGTTGTCCTTGAAAGGGCAGCTGCTGTAAGAGCTCTCTTAGCCCCACCTATCTCACAGGGTGTCTGCTGTGGGGGGGGGGGTGTAAAGGAGATTGTGACTGCTCTAAGATTCTGAGATTCAGAGTACAGGGCAGGATATAAATCCAATATCATCTTCTTCTCTGTCTACCAGAAACTGCAGTAGTCTGTTTGTCTAATCCACAACAATCATACTGACTAGAACTGATTTATGTTCTATCTTCCACCCACCCCACATAATAGCAATATAGAAATAAATCAGATCTTGACTGAATCCTGAATATGAGCAAGCTTCTAAGCGATTAATATTCAGTGGCACATTTTTAATTAATGCCAGATAAGGCATTCGTCATCTTGTGATAAGCCACACACTTGTAATATATTCAAGGTAATGAAGTAGGTGAAATGAACTGGTTCCCCAAATCATGAGCTTCAATCTAATATTGATATGACAACCTTTGTCCTAGGCAAAATCCACCCATCAATCTCTATCCTTCACCTGCCTTATATTACTGCAATTACCTTCCCCTCCCCTTTGAGCCAGCATCTGAAGAAGTGTGTGCACGCACATGAAAGCTTATTCCAGGAGTAGCCAAACTGCAGCTCGAGCCACATGTGGCTCTTTCACATATATTTGGTAGCTCTTGAAGCCCCCACTGCCATGTTGGAGAAGGCATTTCTCTCTGGCTTGGAGAAGGCATTTCTCTCTTCAAATCACTTCTCTAAGCCAAGCTACCAGGTGGCTTGGAGAGTGCATTTAAAGTTAAAGTTCCTTTCTTTCCACCTCTCCCTCCTTTCCTTACTGTCTTGCAGCTCTCAAACATCTGATGTTTATTCTATGTGGCTCTTACGTTAAGCAAGTTTGGCCACCCCTGGCATATACCTTGAATACTTTGCTGGTCTTAAAAGTGCTACTGGACTCTAACTTTATCCAAGCCAGCCATGAACTTCCCACTCTTCATCTAAATCCAGAAAACAACTGGTTGCAAACACTTCGCTCTGTCATGGCACAAAATAACTTTCTGTGGGTGGGGGGAAAGGAGAATCAGTTAGAATTACTCCCTGCAGCCTCCATAGGCTCTCTGCTATATCCCATCCCTCTGATTTAATTATTACAGGCTCTGAGCCTGATCTTGAACCAAAGCCAAAATACTGTCCTAAAATCCTCAGGAGATCTCATATTATCTTTAGATATGGATATCCCACTGTATCCTATTATAAAGATATCATATGAACATGCACAAAACATCAGATGAGCTGCCATGTGGTTAATTACAGTTCTGAACAGCTGTGTGCTTCCAATTTCCTACTCATATTGCTAGTCTCCAAAGAAAATCTGCACCCAATCTACCCATGTGGACACAAACTGAGGCCAGGGCAATAGTGTTGCTCTCTCTCTCACACACACTCACTCACACACATACACACAGCAGCCTACATCCCAGACCACCCAGACTGATCAGACCAGGATCCATACACCACTCTTTGGGATTTTATGTGCAACAGTCACAAGAGCACCAAGATCTAGAGGCCAAAGCTCTGTGGCTGTCTTCAGGCCGAGGAGGAGGAGGCCCTCCAACACTGTGCTTCTGCTTACCAGAGAGAGAACAGATGGCAGGAGGTTGCAGCTGATCACTGATGCTGCATGCCTGCATTGTATCCAAGAACCTAGGAAATATACCATTCATTAGTCATATTTATATCCTGCTTTTTGGACAATTGCCTCCCATCAATATAGAGGTTGGCCTTGGCCTCAGGTGTGCAAATTTAAAAGACATGAAGCATAAGCAAAGAGGAGCAAAAGGAAAGGGAAGGAGAACATCAGTATAAAATTTGCATAAATTGTGAAGTCACAGAAATGAAATGTCTGTCTATCTGCCTCTCTAATAGAAAAACTGGGGAAAATATAGATATTGGACATGGCTCCATGGTAGAAGGTTCTCAGTTCAGTCCTTGGCATCTTAGTTAATAATGTAATGTTTGTTTTCCTATTCCTATTTCCAAGTCCTTTCTAGTCTCCATGGGGGGACTCTGGGGGGCATTTCTGGAGAGGGCAGGGATGCCCCCAACAGCTCCAGAGAATCAACAGAAGTTAAGGAAATGATGCAGATGGGAAAGGGTCTAACACCACTTGTTCTACATTAAGGTTGCGATCCTAATTGTCCCATGTCCCCCCCCAGCAGCTATTTCTGCACGGAGGGGGGGGGGGGACAGTCTATCCACAATCCTCCAGATACTACATCTGGCTGAGCCATTAGATATAGATATATATAAAGATTCTTAGGCCTCATTCCTTAACTAACTCACATGAATACTGAAGATGTTAGGGTACTCCATGAGTCATAGACCTGAAATCTGAGCACTGGGACATTTGTGCATTTGTCCCTCAAAACAGATAGTAGATAGAGTTCAAATGATAAATTATCCCTATTGCCTTGCTAAAATGCTATACATCACCAAGCTCTGGAAAGGAGTGATTTATAAATCTAATACTCACACTCAGAATGTGATGCTGACCTCACAATAAAAGGCAGCAACACAACATAGAACAAGAAAAAATGTCTCTCAGATGGAATGTTGGGGTATAGACATTGCATTGACCCGCTGAAAAAAGGCAAGGGCAGATTACCAGGAAGAGCCAGTAATGTCTTACTGATGCTTACAAAATGCAAATTTCATTTACTGATACAGAATATAATTGGAAAGAATTAGTACTTTGTATAAAAGCAAAAAAAAACCCCATGAAATCCAATGGGGGTTACCCTAGAAAGAATGCAACAGACCAAAATGAGCAGATGAGTACAAGAGTGCTGGAGATGAGCAGAATGAGGCTGAAATGAAAATATATAAGGCGTGTTGAAGATAAAAATCCATATTCATCAACATTGACTCTCCTTTATATGATTGTTAGGCTTTCTGGATCGAACAGAAAGGGGCATGTCCTCCATTACTGTTTCTAGATAACAGTCCAATTTGTATAAGCTGATGTTCCCTATTTTGGCACTCTACCTGTTCTAAGTTTGGGTCCTAAGCCTCACCTCTGTAGAGATACAATTCTTCTGTTTTCAATGATGGTAAAAAATAGGAGCATTTCATTTTGCCACGGCATTTTTTTCCCATTCAACATTTGGGTTTAAAAAGCAAAGAGCAGCTTACAGATGATAAAATCTTACTTGACGGTGTTACTGCAGGTAACTTACGAGGTATGACTCATCAGTTAAAAGGGATATTTTCCCTTTCCTGCTTGCAGACAAGGGTGAGCACTGCAAGCGTAAAATCGGAAACAAAATGTAGAACAGGAGGCAGCCCCTATGGGAACACTATCCCAATCCACTTCCTCTTTGTTCTATCTTTTCTTCAGCTTCAGGCCTCCAGTTTCTTTTTAGTCCACCTTTTACTCTGCTTGCTTTTTGTAGCTATCCCAGTCTTCTTGCTTTGCCAGCATTTCATTCCTTTCAACTACATATAACCATTATTGTCCTTAGGCCCTGTGCTGCTTTTTATAAAGTAGGGTTGCCAATCCCCAGTTGAGGGCAGGGGATTCCCCAGGTTGAAGGCCTTCCCACCACTTCAGGATTATCAGAAAGCAAGGGAGGGGGGAGGGAAATGTCTGCTGGAGACTGATTCCCATAGGATATAATGGAGCATTGATCTGTGGGTATCTGGGATTTTGGGGGGTTGTTTTTTGAGGTTGAAGCCCCAAATTTTCAGCATGGCATCCACTGCCTCTCCTCAAAACACCCCCCAAATTTCAAAAATTTTGGACCAAGGGGTCCAATTCTATAAGCCCCAAAAGAAGGTGCCTCTATCCTTCATTATTTCCAAATGGAGGGAAGGCATTTAAAAAGTGTGCAGTCCTTTTAAATGTGATTATCAGAACTTCCTTCAGAGTTCAACTGCACTTGTCACAATCTTGCTCCTGGCTCCACCCCCAAAGCCCCCAGATATTTCTTGAGGTGGACCTGGCAACTCAGTTGCCTTTCTTACTAGCCTCTCTTTGCCTCAGTTCCTGTCTTCTCTGCTACTCATATTCTCAGGCCCATCTCTCATTTCATACTTTCCTGTTTTTCTGCCACTGGCTTACTTTGTACACTTGCTCCTTACTGCTGGAACCTTTTCCTGTTTTTAGGAATTTGCCCATAGATCTTATTCTAGTAAAGTAAAATGTATTCCTAAGCAAAATGATGTTTCACTTTTCTCAAAGCCTGTTTGTCACATCATAATGCTTACATATTTTCCCACTGCAATATTTGTGAATATTCCATAGCATCACATAAAATCAGCAAATGGTTTCCAAACACCTTAACCACTGCCATCACCACTACCAAATCCCTCCACAGATTTAATGTTCAAATGTCACATAAATATTCATCCACAGAACAAAAATGTAACACTTAATATAGTTAATTAGGCAAACTATACTAATTCATAAGCCAAGCTGGCTTTAAGATTCGAATAACCCAAGTGGCAAAATTGTCTTGAACAGTGTTCTCTTCTACTTCCAAAACAATAAGACATACAAAACAGACACATATTTTTCTTCTTTCTAGATTACTCATTTTTACCTGCTTGCCCATGTGCACACCCCTTTCTCCCAATCAAAAGATTAGCCAGACTTTCAAAAGCTCAACTGGGGATGTTCAATCATCCAGTGGGTTCAGCTCATGTCCACCTCATCTATCACTTTCAGGAAGCTGATCATTTGCTGGGTGGTCTGGATGCATCCATTCATATCACTACATCACCTCCCCACAGCTGCTGCCCCACCAACTTGTCTATTGCTGCCACCACCTCCAAATGTTGAATGGCACAAGGCTAAAAGAAAAAAAAATATTTAAGAATTTTCAGTTGTGACTTACTGCATAGATGTCACTGTGGGTATTAGGTGCCCAACCATTAACTATCTAAAGTTATGAAGAATTCACAAGTATATATCATTGCCTGCAATTTACAAGTGCAAAAAAGCAAGTAATGAATCTTATGCTGGCCATTTAAAAGATGCACCCAACTAGACAGGAGCAAAAAAGGTACAAAGTGTGATTCAATGCTTGAAAAGTAGGTCACTTTAATGACCTCTCCATGGCCCTCTTCTCTAGCACTCGAGAGGGTTTAATTCATGGACTGGGCAAGTACAACAGAGTCTGCAAGCTGGAACATATTTGTTACTTATTACCAAGGGATGACTTTACCTTGTACCAGAAGTGGCTGCTGCATAGGCACAAAGCTGCTTGCCACAGTCCATGAGGTGAATGTCACGAAATCATTTAGCTGATCCAATCAATAGCTTGTTTTGCATTCAAGCAAAAAAAAAAAATGATCAAGGTAAGCTAGCCTAGGCTATCCAGGTCACAGCATCGTAAGCAACAGAGCAAAAAATATTCACAGTATTCAAATTTGCCAAAATATCCTGTTGTACCACTTAGGCTCTGAATGAATTTTTAAAATCATTGCATCTGAATTTTAGAGACTGTTCTCAAACCTGCCCACTCAGAGTCCCCCCACCGCAGGTCTACACAGAAAGGTTTACTTCCAGAAAGGTCTTCTTATGATTGCGCTGCCAGACATGGTTGTTTTGGCCAACATGAAAACTCCTAAGCTGTCAGCTATCGAAACCTAAACACCACTGCACTGCAATCAAATACTAAAAAACATTACAGGTTAACTATAACATACAGTCAAAAATAAACCACGAAATACACACTGCCACATACTCAATCCGGCTTTCCTCCAAGACTGCTATACTCTGGGGGCAAAATTAAAACCTGAACTATGTCAAAGTCTTAAAATGAGTTAAATTCCATACTGTCTGAAAGAGCAGGATGAATGGTTGTTCACATTTCCTATAGCATCACATGACATAAAGTTTCTGGGCACAGGATGATATCCAGTCTTGTAAACTGTGATCCAGATTTCTCAAAATGTGCAATGATAAAACTGAACAAAATATAAGTTGAGCATTTCACAGTGTAATCCTATACATGCTTACTCAAAAGTAAATCCAACTGAGTTCAATGAAATTTCTTTCTTAGTAAATGGACTTAAGATTTCTCTATAATAAAATGGAAGATGCAGAATGTATAAGAGAACAAGGGAATTCCAGCTAGCTATCTGAAGACTCTTGGAGAAACTCATGGTTGAAGGAGAATGAGTGGGCGTCTGGGCCTGGAATTATGAATGCATGTGCCACAGATTTTACACTCATGGCATGACTTGGCAAATCGCTTGTTATTGGAAAAATCTCCACAAGAGTAGCGGGTTACTGCAATACCTTCCAATTAAATCAGAATCATGAGCACTTGGCTGAAGTAGCATGTCTTGAGAATTTTCCATCAAAAGTTTTTTAAGCTTGTGCAGTTAGGTAATGCAAAGCACACTGGCTACCAAGTACAATAATTAATGGCTACTTTTTAAATCTTAGCATGATTATGGTTGTAATTAAGTTGCAAACTACTGACCATACGGGACAGCATCTTATAAATGTTTAAAATTTATCTGTATATACATACGTAAACCTTCCAAACCAAATACAAAAGTCATTATCTTCCATACTGTCATTTTCACACAGAAATAAAGCAAGCTCTAGCCAGAATTTGATTTTTTGCTGTTGACTCACCCCATGATCTATCTCTCCAAAGTCAAGCTTGTCTTCAAGACTTGACCTCTGGTTAAGAAGTCATCACCTCCACCCCCACCAATGGTGGAAGGAAACAAAAACAGATACACTCAGCTGCTATGAAGGTAAGTACAAGCAACACTTTCTTAAAAGGTGACATGGTATTCTAAATTCAATCACTGACCAGACCAATAAGAAATTCTCAGGTGATGGTGTGGGAGACTCCTCTGTCTATAACACAGAAGAACTATTGGCAGTTGGATTGGAAAGAATTGGGTTAGACAGACCCTTGTTCTGACTCAGGCCTAGTCTAGACTTGCCAAAGAACGAGGCAGCAATGAGAAGAAAAAGTCCTAAGGTGACAAAATGGACACTACCAGGGTGAGATTACATTTTCCCATTTTCCCTAGGTTAATAATCGTCTGTAAGTGGGAAACTATTACACCATATAAAGGGCTACCCAGCAACCTTTCACCTTGATGTCCCCAATTTTTATTTGCAGTAAATTACTGCATGGGAGAGCATTAAGACTATGTGAATTACTTTCCACCTTCAGCCTGAAATGGTATAGCCCCTATCCCCTCAGAATTCTATCACCTCATCCTGCTGCCTGCTTACATCAGGCCTCATAAAAAGCTCCTTAGATGCTCCTTAAGTAGGCCATCCTTATACTGCCTTTCAATTAAATGCCATAGTTTTGCTCTTGCCACCATCACCTGCAGACTCTATCTACGCATTAACAAGCCCTCAAGAGATATGAGTGTTTTGATAGTCTCAGCAACAGCTGCTCACATTTCCTCCCCCCCCCCACAACAACCATTCTAAACAAACTGTTGTACTACAAGAATAGAGATATGAAAACACAATGTTTATACCAGATAACCTCTACAGTGGTGCTCTTGGGCCATTCACAAACTGTATGAGCAAAGGAAATTTGGTCTTTTGGTAACAACAGAATTAATCTAACACAAAAATTTAAGGAAGACTAATACTAGCCATGTTCTCTGAAAGATGGTTTAACTAACAAGGATGTTCCTTGGAACAGCATTCCCAATGTTTTCCTTTAAAAACCAGGATCATGGAAGATCCATGGCAATTAGACCCAACATATCTGGGGAGGAGGGGGTTAAACCTCTCTCTGCCCCCACATCGCATTTTTCCAACCTGAATAGGCCACGGTCAACTCCAATTGCTTGTTTAGCCCATGTATTATTTGTCCAGCTTTTCTAGGTGCCTTGAAAATGCTAAAGTATATTTTTAGTGCAAGTTCATCATCAGAAATCTGTATCACCAATAAACCTCAAGGAGAAAGGCACAGGGGGAAAAGCAATCATAAGCTTTAATTGCCTTAAACCACTTTGACCCTTTCATATTGACCTGGAATTAAAAGATGCTCCTTTCTCTTGCCATAGAAAATATCTATCTGTCAGATTCTAATTCTGTAAGGGCAGAGCAGATGGGGGGCAGGGAGAAATTAGTGAAAGACAAAAGCCATCTCTTACAGGCAACATAGAAAGAACACCCAAATTCCTTAATTGCTCAAATACCACATGGAAGCTTTTTGGTGTGAGGGTCATAGTGTACCACATGATGAACATATGAAGATGCCTCATACTGAAATCAGCCCATCAAGATCAATACTGTCTACTCAGACTGGTCTCAAATCAGAGGTCTTACATCAGAGGTCTTAAATCAGAGGTCTTACATCACCTACTACCTGATTCTTTTAACTGGAGATGCCAGGAACTGAATCTGGTACCTTCTGCATACCTTCTCTACCACTGAGTCATAGCTTCTCCCCAGGCTTGTGGTCATTTAGAAGCTTCCTTGCCATGTGGCTGATTTTCCTGAAACTAAATCACAGTATGCTATCAAAAGATGTTTGCAGAGCAAGCAGCTCAAGAAATTTGATACAGGGGAGCCAAGAAGTCTCATGGTACTTGGACTTTGTGATTCCTTTTCCAAATGTTTGTAGCAAAAGATCCTAAAATAGACCAGCATTGTTCTTCCCTTATTACAGATAAAGGTTGAGGGAGACTGACTTGTCCAAAAAAATCACTCACAATAAGATGAGATCTGAATGAAGCATCAATTTGTTTTCTACACCACTGTGTTGCACATACTTATATTCTTATGAAATGCTCTAAGAAAAGATATGCATGAACCTTTACCATTTACCAAAGTGGTCTGGGAGGATTTAGAGATTGTCCTCCTGACCTTTTGAAGTACAACTCCCAGGCACTTTTTTGGAGGCAGATAACTACACCACTGTCAGGCCTCTGGTCCTGGATTGTCATTCTGACCAGTATAGCATTCTCAACTATTCAAATAGCAATATGATCCATAATGCTAAATTAAGCTCCCTTGGTCAGCTCCTTATTTGTCTGTTCCAAATGTCTATGCTTCAAAAAGAGTTCTTAAGGCTTTGTTACTCTTCCAGGAAGTTACATAAAATGTGATGGTCAATAAAGGCATGAGCAGTAATGTCATGTGGGCAACAGGTACCTAACAGATGCTAATTTGATTATCTCTGTAGGACTGGAAAGAAGAAAAGAAAGTCCATCATGCAGAGACCTGGCAATGAACTCAGCAGCACATGCAGAAAAGGGATGCAGCTGCTTCAAATTCCAGAGGAATTAGCAGAATTGGCAGGAGAAGCAAATTAAATAATTAGGTTATTAATACATAACAGCTTTATATTGTGGATTATGGGTTGGATCCAATGACTCCCTTTGACTAAGTTACAAAAGAAAATGCCTTTTATTGGGCTGATGATAGTCACTGGATTCAATGCTACACCTTGTGTGATAAGTGCAAAATATAGCTTTAATGCAAGGATGCAGAGCAAATCCTGGCAAATATTTAATGTAATATTAACCTTATCTGAAACAGTACATATGAATACCTGAAGCTGCCTTATACTGAGCCAGCCTCTTGGTCTATCAGGGTCAGCATTGTCTTCTATGACTGGCGACGGCTCTCCAGGGTCTCAGGCAGAGGTCTTTTACTTCACCTACAGCCTGAGCTTTTAACTGGCAATGCCAGGGATTGAACCTATGATCTGTGCCATGCAAAGCAGATATTTTACCACTGAGCCACAGTCTCTCCCCTAAGTAGAAGGCCTCTCCATCTCAGAGATGCCATAAAGTATCCTGTGCAAAATTGGTACAATATGCATAGCTGCAACATGTGAAATATAACATGTTTGTCAAGTAAGAGCACAATTTAGCTGTCTGCATTACCTAACATGGAAAAGGGAGAAAGTCTATCACTAGCTTGTCATACAATCCCAATAAATTTGTTTGATGACATAGGAGGAGACAATAACCAAGAGATACTAATACAGGTTTCCTCAATTAATAGTTTATAACCTAACGATCACTTATATGTGGAGGGGGGAGAAGGGAAGAGAGAGAGAGGGAGACAGACAGACAAAAACTTATACAATAAGATAATGAAAAGACAGACATAAAGTCTTATACTCTTCTACTGAGCTAGGGAAACAAAACCTAGCATACTTATAATACATCTACAGGGAATATTAACAATAGTAATAATACACAGCATCTTCAGTATTCTAAGTATTTTACAAATGAGGGGTGGGGGGGACTTAGTGGGTGGCCGAAGGCTCTCCCCAGTGACATGCTGATATCACTTCCGGAACATAGGGAAAGCCAGTGGTGCTATAGCATTTGGGCAAAACACTGTAGTTTAATCATAGAGTCTTGTCCAAATACCTGAGTATCCCCAGTTCCCCCAGAGCAATCACTTCTGGGTGCACAGGGACTGGCATCAGTGTGTCAGGATACTGCTGATTTTGGTGCCATTTCCCCCCTTGCTAGCCAGCTGACCAATGGCAGGGAGTGTCTACTGGGGACAGGGGATCCCTATTTATGAATAGCAACTTTACTGAATTCCTTACAATATCCTTGTGGGGTAGGCCAGGGTTATTATCCCCATATTGCTGGTGGGGAAGACAACCCCCACCTCCTCAAATGCCAAAACACTAGGGATGCATGTACAAAGTTGTCCCATTTGTTGAACTTAATGGGGAAGCTCCATAAATACAGGAGGTTCAAATAAACATCAGTAAACTGAACTACAGAATTACAGCAATACACCAGAGAATGAAGAATAACATTAAGAATCAACAAGTGCCTTCAAGGCCATAGGGCTTTGAACCAAGTTACTTAACAGACTGCCTTCTACCCTACTGCCCAGCCTACAGGTCAAAGGTCTCTCTCCAACCCTTGCTCTCTCTGCCCCTACCTGCAAAGTAACCAGATTCAGGACTTTTTCAGCAGGGATTTTTTTGCTTTGGAATGTACCTCCTCTTGAGGCTCACCTGGCATCTACTTTTATTAACCTTGAGGCAGAACTGGATTGATGCATAAGCTAAGGTAGCTACTGCATATACCCTCAGATTATGAGGGGCCTATAAACAAACAAATTAAATTTGAGTGTATTAGAATAATACGCTTCAACATGTTTTAATCCAGCTCTATATTTAGATGGTAGCAAGAACATTTCTCTTGACCCTGTCTTTTAACTGAAGAGTTCTGTTGTTTCTAGGTGTTTTTAATAGTCTGCTTCTAGCCTGAGAGTCATTCTATGCCTTGTGGTTGCTCTAATATTGATAATTGTACATCTGTTTTTATGATTTTATTGTATCTTTTAATGGTGGTTTTGAGTAGGTCTCTGGAGAAGCAACATATAAACTTTCTTTAAAAACCTCAATCTTTATAGGAGCTTTGTACTGATAACATTCTTGATGAAGAGCAGATATATTATTTTGCTTTCAACAGAGGAAATAAGTTGTATCTCATATGCTATTAGAAATATAAAACATTGGATTCTATGAGTCAACTAACTCCACCAGTGTTCATTTACTTGCTACTTCTAGTTAAATTTATATCCACATCCAAGACTAAGCAAGCAAAATGTGGACTGTTGACAATGTCAACATAATCTGCAAAAATACAAAGACATTAAAAAATCTTCAGCATGAACATACAGAAGACCATTAAGCAATCTTACAGTCACAGTCTTAATAATAACCTTCCCTATCTATATATCTAATTCTCAGCACAGCTCCATCTGTCGATACTTAAGTCTGAAGACTAGAACCATGGATAGACAAGACAGAACTTTCTACAAACCTGAGAACAGCCCCAGCTTTGCAGGAAAAAAAATCTGAAATCTAAAAACAGCACAAAACATTGGGGAGGGGGTTTAACCACCCAAACTGATAGGAGTGCCTACAGCTTAAAGAACTGAATACCTGCAATGGCTGTTGCTAAGATAACACAAAAGTACTGTCAGTGATCAAGCCTTGGTTTCTGTCAATAAAAGGCAGGGGGAGGACCCTTTCTAGGGCTGTTTTGGTCTTCGACTAGGGTTGCCAGATCTGGGTTGGGAAATACCTGGAGATTTTATCCTGGGAAGGGTGGGCTTTAGGAAGGGGAGGGACCTCAACAGGGCATAATGCCAGAGTCCACCCTGCAAAGCAGCCATTTTCTCCAGAGGAACTGATCTTAGTTGTCTGGAGATCAATTGTAAGAGCTGGAGATCTTTGTCTCCATCTGGAGGTTGGCAACCTTGAGGGAGGACTCATTGGAACCAGGCCTGGCAACAATCACCAAGAGACTTGCTACATTGAGTTTCCATGATTCAACCAGGCATGGCTGCTTGCTATTGTTCAATACCCTATGAAAGCCAGTGTGGTGTTAGAGTTTCAGGATCCAGGAAACCCAGTTTTGTATCCCCATTCTTCCATGGAAGCTCACTGGGTAATTTTGGGTCAGTTACACAGTCTTAGAATAGCCTACCTCACAGAATTGTTGCCAGGATAAAATGGAGGAGAGGAAAATGATGTAAACTCAGGGTGGTGAAAACCAGAGAGGATTGTGAGGCACTCCAAAGGGATCTATTGAGCCTGGGTGAGTGGGCGTTAACGTGGCAGATGAGATTCAATGTGGCCAAGTGCAAAGTAATGCACATTGGGACCAAGAATCCCAGCTACAAATACAAGTTGATGGGGATGGGGTGTGAACTGGCAGAGACTGACCAAGAGAGAGATCTTGGGGGTCATGGTAGATAACTCACTGAAAATGTCAACAGTGTGCAATTGCAATAAAAAGGCCAATGCCATCCTGGGAATTATTAGGAAAATAATTGAAAATAAATCAACCAGTATCATAATGCCCCTGTATAAATCGATGGTGCCGTCTCATTTGGAATACTGTGTACAATTCTGGTCACCGCAACTCAAAAAGCATATTATAGCATTGGAAAAAGTGCAGAAAAGGGCAACTAGAATGATTAAAGGTTTGGAACACTTTCCCTATGAAGAAAGGTTAAAACCTTGGGGCTCTTTAGCTTGGAGAAACGTTGACTGCTGGGTGACATGATAGAGGTTTACAAGATTATGCATGGGATGGAGAAAGTAGAGAAAGAAGTATTTTTCTCCCTTTCTCACAATACAAGAACTCGTGGGCATTCAATGAAATTGCTGAGCAGTCAGGTTAAAACAGATAAAAGGAAGTACTTCTTCACCCAAAGGGGTGATTAACACATGGAATTCACTGCCACAGGAGGCGGCGGCGGCTACAAGCATAGCCAGCTTCAAGAGGGGATTGGATAAAAATAGGAGCAGAGGTCCATTAGTGGCTATTAGCCACAGTGTGTGTGTGTGTGTGTATGTATGTATATATATATATATATATATATATATATATATATATATATATATATATATATATATATATATATGAGTGTGTGTGTATATATATGTGTGTGTATATACATATATATATACACACACACACACATATATACACATACATATGTACACGCACACATATATTGGCCACTGTGTGATACAGTGTGTTGGACTGGAAGGGCCATTGGCCTGATCCAACATGGCTTCTCTTCTGTTCTTATGTTCTTAACTGCTTTGGGTTCCCATTGTGAAGAAAGGTGGGGTAAAAATGATGTGAATAAATAATAAAAATAGCTGAAGATGAGGGGGCAGATAAGTGGTTGGTTGGTGGTTGGCTGGAGAGAAGGTAGTAAAGAAAGCTGAGGATATGGGAATGAGAGAAAATAGTATAGGGAGGTTCTCTTGCAGGTGCTCCAGCATACAACTGGGCCAGCCCAGCACCATCTAATTCAGCCAGAGCTCTTCTTTGAAGAGGCTCCCAGAGGAAGGGAAGGTGGAAAAGCTGAAGATGGAAGGCAGATAGCTGGTAAGCTGGCTGGTGAGCAGGAAGGGAGAAAGAAGCAGGGAAAGGTAAGAATATGGGGGTAGCCAGGATGAGAGATAGAGGAATAGCATGAGCAGAGGGACACAGGGAAAAATGAGGCTCTTCTCCACAATTCCATGCTACTCCGCCATCATAAAACTGCACTTGATGGCTGCCACTGCACAACTGGGCAGAGCCTGCAAGGGAGAGGAAAGGAATGAAAGCAAAAACATGGGAGCAGATAAAGGTAGGTCGGTATGGTTGGTGAGAAGCGGAGAAGGAAGCAGGAAAAGAGGACATGCTATAGGGCCTGCCAGGCAAAAGAAAGAGGAAATAGTGCAGAAGGATTAAATGAGATGCCCCCTCCAAGTTCTTGCTGGTTCCTTGCTTGTGTATTGCTTGGAGTAATCTTTGGAAATTGCAGAGAAATCCATTACAATACAAGATGCACATTTCTGCTTCTCAGTTCTATATTGGGGAAATACAATAACGAATACAAAATTTTCCATCTTGTTATCTTTGAAGTGGGAAGGACAATGATGTCCTTCTCCAATGACAGATGATGACTCAAATGTGTCATGGAATTAGGCCTAGTAACATAATCAAAGTCTCTTTTGGCATCAAGAGAAGCTCTTGAACAATAAATATCAGTGTCAGTAATTAAAATTATGACAAAAGCATTGCTGAGCTCAACATGCTAGCAACAGAAAAGGCTATGCACTCAATTAATCTTGAATGATCAGTTTTCTCAGCATACTTACCCCTAAAGAACAACACAGGCACTGCAGCTCTAGATCTCCCCCCTCTCAGGGGCTCACACTCAAAAATCAAATAGAATCCTCTCCACTCTCCTTAGTACTCTGATGAAGGACTCTATCACTATTATGAATGACAGATCTGCAGCAGAGCTCCACTACAACTTCTGATTGTTTCATTTTGTACCTTTACATCTTTATATGACCCCTGCCCAGGGCTTTTTTTTGAGCAGGAACACACAGGATCGCAGTTCTGGCTGGCTTGGCATCAGGGGTGTGGCCTAATATTCAAATGAGTTCCTGCTGGGCTTTTTCTACCAAAAAAGTCCTGCCCAAAAAGAACTGCCTCCTCTTATGGAAGGAAAACTCCCTATTATACTAGAGAAGTATGTAAAATAGTCCTAGAAATTCTCTTTTGAAAAGTAGGTGATTTGCACCACAGAAGAGATAGAAGGGAATCCTTAACTTTTTGCCTGCCAGTTACCCCTTTCATAGCGGTCTAATCCTCCCCCCACTGCCTTCCCTCCACACCAGTGTTTTGGACTCATGTTTACGCCACAAATATAGATATGGAGACATATAAGAGGGAAAAGGTATTCACTTGCCTTCCATCTAATCTCCAGCATTACTTTGCAAAGAGAAAGGTATGGCTTTATTAACTCATGGTTGCAATGTAAAAGTTTGCCTACTGATGGGCTATATGGGATAGCCAAGGGCTGTAAAGATTAGAGTGTCAAACTACTACAACCTGGGTTCAGTTTCACAGTCAGCCTGAAACTCAGTGGGGGATCCATGGCCACCCAAAATCCTCTCAGTTGAACCTTCTACACAGGTTTATTGTGAAAATAAAATGGAGAATAAACTCTTTGGACTCTAAATGAGATAGAATATTATTTACAAACAAGGTTAAATGACTACCAACTATAGGTACATTCCAGAATAAAATGGAGGAGAGAAGAACAACATAAGACATTCTGGGTCATTGGAGAGAAAGGCAACATATAAACAAAGTAAATAAATAAATAAATAAATAAATAAATGTGACGCTTGACACCACATACAAAACTCTGTGTGGACTGGTTTTCCTCTTGTATGCTATTGCAAGAGTGGCTGTGTAAAACATGGTTATGCTTACTTGTAATAATGTTCATTGAATGTCTTCTATGTAGGCACTGGGACGGTGATTCTGGATGAGGCCTCAAGTGATTGATAGGAGCCAATTCTGTAGACATATTTTTGACCCATTCATGCAGGAATCCATTTTTGAAACCCCAACTGTTCCCAAAGAATGGCTTTTAGGCACTGCGCCCATTCCTGGTGAACCTTTGGGGTTAAAAGGACACAGGCCCTACAGGAGGCCATGTTATGTCCCTTGCCGAGACGTACGAGGCATAGATTATGCTTATTGTTTTGAGCCATTTTGGTACCACAATCATGACACTTTTTGAAGAGGACCATCTTCTGTGGCTAGAGTTGAAAAAGATAAGCTGAAGTAGCCTAAATAGAAGAGGCAAAAACGTTCTACATGTCTGAGGTAACAATGAGGCTGTTAAGCGTCCTTCTTCCACAGCAGCAGAAAAAGGACTGAGGGAAGAATGCGTCCCCCTCCCCCTTCATCACTTGATCATTTTGGTGAAAGAGGGGAATCAGCCACAGTCCGTTGCCGAGGGGAGGGGGGAGCACTTAGCCATTAAATTTTCATTTCATTTTATTTGATTTATATCCCGCCCTACCCCACCAAGGCGGGCTCAGGGCGGCTCACAACACAATAATTCTAACAATAGGGTTTAAAAATTTAAAATACAATAATAATTTACATAATTAAAAGCAACCAGTATATCAATGTATCAGTCAATGTCAGTTGCTATCTTATTGTCTTCCTTCAGAATATTTCAATGCCGGTCAGTTATAAGCCAACCGGAAGAGGACTGTCTTACAGGCCCTGTGGAACTATCCAAAGTCCCGCAGGGCCCTGACCTCTTCCGTTAGCTGGTTCCACCAGCAAGGGACTGTGATTGAGAAGGCCCTGTCCCTAGTTGACTTCAACCGGGCCTCCTTTGGCCCGGGGATTACAAGCAGATTTCGAGAGCCGGATCGCAGCACTCTCTGGGGAGCATATGGGAAGAGACGGTCCCTAAGGTAGGGAGGTCCTAGGCCATATAGGGCTTTAAAGGTAATAACCAGCACCTTGTACCGCACTCGGTATATTATTGGCAGCCAGTGCAGTCCCCGGAGCCCCGGCTGAATGTGCTCCCGTCTAGGGAGCCCTAATAACAGCCGAGCGGCTGCGTTCTGCACTAGCTGCAACTTCCAGGTTCAGCACAGGGGCAGCTCCATGTAGAGGGCATTACAGTAATCCAACCTTGAGGTGACCGTTGCATGGATCACTGTTGCCAGATCGTCCTGCTCCAGGAAAGGAGCCAACTACCTTGCCTGCCTAAGATGAAAAAATGCGGACTTAGCAGTGGCTGCTATTTGGGCCTCCATAGTTAAGGCAGGCTCCAATAGTACCCCCAAGCTCTTGACCCTGTGCGCCATTATCAGTGGCACACCGTCAAAAGCTGGTAGGGGAATTTCCCTTCCCGGGCCACGGCGACCCAAGCAAAGGACCTCTGTCTTCGCTGGATTTAGTTTCAACCTACTCAGCCTGAGCCATCTAGCCACGGCTTGTAATACTAGGTCCAGGTTTTCTGGGACACAGTCAGGCCGGCCATCCATGAGTAGATAGAGCTGGGTGTCATCAGCGTACTGGTGGCAACCCAGCCCATACCTCCGAACAATCTGGGCAAGGGGACGCATGTAGATGTTAAACAAAATCGGGGAAAGAACTGCCCCGAGGCACCCCGCAGTCAAGCGTGTGCCTCCGGGACAACTCACCCCCAATCGCCATCCTTTGTCCCCGACCATCAAGGAAAGAGGAGTGCCATTGTAGGGCCAACCCCTGAATCCCCGCGTCGGAAAGCTGTTGGAAAACTTCTCTGTAGCAGGCCTGCCCTCAGGCAGTCCCATTTGGGACTGCATAGAAAACATGAAGCTGAACTTGTCACCTGTTGCTGCAAGCCCTGAGTGTAGTAGCTTTTTCAAACTATTTTGAAAAGAGAACCTTCACTAGATGCAGGGGTGGACTGGCCATTTAACTTGCTGGGAAAATTCTTGATAGGCCACTGTCCTGAATAAACACAGCTCCTCTAGCCCTGCAGAAGGCTCAGGTCTTTCAGCAATGACTGGTGTCAGCTCAGCAGTTGCCTCCTGCCCTCCACTGTCACCAGAGGCAATGTGAGCCAATGACAATAATCAACATTGCTGACTGGGTCTGAACTTAGGGCTGCCAACCTCCAGGTGGGCCTGGTAATCTCCTGCTATTACAACTTATATCCAGATAACAGAGATCAGTTTCCCTGGGGGAGAAATGGCTACTTTGGAGGTGGGGAACTCTATGGCATTGCACCCTACTGAGGTCACTCCCCTCCCCAAACCCCACCCTTCCAACAGTCCACCTTCAAACTTCTCCAAGTGTTTCCCAATCCACTGCTGGCAACCATAGCCTGAACTGCCATCTGCCCCTAGCCAAAAATGCACACAGGCAGAATAAATTTGCTGGACTATCCCATTTTAAACAAGACAGAAAAGGAATAATGGGCATTACAAGATAGAAGGGAACAAAATGGAAATGGGAATAAGTAGAAATGAATACTCTTGCCAGGTTAAAATTTTTACGGTGGAGGGGACAAAGCAACTGAGATCTAAGATGTTAGGCAAGGGAAAAGCTGGAATGCAAAGGCTGCCAAACATATTTACAAACAACTGTTCCTACCAATACCTAACACCATCTTAATGTTTGTGTTCGTTGTGAAATCACCAGTTTATCACTCACTATCAACCCAAGATCTATCAACAATTGAGCCATGCTAGAAGCATGATATGGGATTTTCTGTAGAATTCAATTAATTGTTTCTGACATGACAAAATCCAGGGCAGACTCTATGAATAGTACGTTGTCCACTGTAAGGTTTGATTGTGCCTTCAATGGACTTCCCTTCTCCAAGGACCAGTCCAGATAAGCAGGCAGGTTTCTAAGCAGAACAGAAACTAGCTGGACAGTGAATTACCTTAGTGCTTAAATAAATTTATCATTTCATTAAAAACTGGTGGGCCTGAGCAGAGATGTCAGAACTTTCACAGATTCCATGACAATAAACTGATGCAGACCAAACCTTAGCAAGAGACTAGGAACTGCAACATTATGGCAGCAGAACTGGACATGAAGTTTGTGTATCTACCAAGATACACTCCTTTCCCCCACAATAATTGTCTGAGGTTATGATATACATTTGTCATCAGAGATTGGCAGGTGAGTCACACAATACAAGTCACCAATTTGTACTCTCCAAGGGCTTGCTGGAAGAGGTATAGATTGCAATGTTACAATTCTCATTTGGTGACATTGCTTTCTCTCTGGAAGATGGAGAATTGCAACTTGCAAAAACAAGAATCAACTTTTTTGCTTTGGTCCAGATTGTTGGTTTGAAGAAGACTGAGTACACAGATCTGTGAGATTCCCCAGTTGTTTCCTAGTTTCCAGTTTATAATTTGGGGTTCTTTTACCTTTAAGAACGTAAATAAAGACCTCCTGTTAATTACTCCCTGGAAATGGTCTGGTAGTACGGTGCACTTTAAATTCAGATTCTGCATTCAGCAAGAGCATCACAAGAAAATGCCCTTTTGTATTCAGCCTCTGGCCCTGCAACCTACCAAAGGAAACTCCTATAGACATATTGAGGGCAGACTAATCACTGGAGAGTAAGTAAAGAACTCTCAAGTTTCTCTTAATGTTTTAATATTTTCAGACTCCACATGTAAAATTTTCATGAGATAACCTGTAAATAAAAACTGCAAGACAACTGGAGCTATCTTCTGTTCAAGCACACATTTCTGATTTAAGGCGAAAAGAGTTGAAGTTTCCCAGGACTGTGTCTCAGATTCAGCGACAAGACTGACCAACTTTTTAAAAAAGCAATTCTGAAGTAAACCGTGCTGCAGCGGTTGGGTCTTGGGTCTCTAAAAGTGCAATTCATTACTGGGTGTAAGCCTCGTTGAATAAAACTGAATCAACTTTCAAGCAGTCCTGCCTAGTACTGCTCCTCAAGTATATTTCTATATGGAGAAAAAAGCCTTTTGGAAAATAATTTTAGACATCAATCAATATAGCCAGAATTCAAACAGCCAAGGGCTGCAGTATGCTCAGTAAGATTTTTGGCTGTTTTCCTTGTCCACATCACATGTTGTTTTCCCTGTTCCAATCACATCTTGCTTTGGAAAGACTGCTTGCACACATCTTAAGCCACTCTTGATTGTCTGTAACAGAAACAAACCTGCACACTCAAACCTAAATAGCTATCTTGCAAGCTCCACCCCAAACCAGCACACACATCCAATCAGCAAGCTTGAAAGTGAATTGACTCCTGGGACTTTCTTTTCCTTTGGTTCTCACGAAGGGGAAGTCTGTACAAATATCACCATTACAAGGGGAAAACATACTAAATATAACACTAAAGGTAGTATTAATGCCATGAACTATCTTGCAACATAGATTCAGGTGGGTAGCCGTATTGGTCTGAATAAGCAGAACAAAGTATGAGTCTGGCACCTTTAAGATCAACTAAGTTTTATTCTTAGCTCTATTTATTGCTCAGTTACTTATGTATCTTGATTCTAATTAGCCATTCCTAGCAACACCCTCCTCACCCTCTATCCATATGTAATGGTTGGTGACTTCTGTTTCAGTGTATCTGAAAAAGCTATACACAGAATAAGAGCTTGTTGGTCTTAGAGGAGTTGCTGAACTCATTTTTTTTTTATCTTGCAGCATGTATTCTTGCAAGCACAAAGTTGTGCTTCTGTTTTCACTCTGTGGACTTTTTTGAATGTCCTGAAATTTTTGTCTCAAGAATCGTTCTTAGTAGGCCATCCTTCTGCATAACTATTTGAATTCTAGGACAAGGTTGTGTTAAAATTGCTACTGGTGGGCA
The DNA here is from genome assembly GCF_032191835.1 of Heteronotia binoei. Lineage (NCBI taxonomy): Eukaryota > Metazoa > Chordata > Lepidosauria > Squamata > Gekkonidae > Heteronotia > Heteronotia binoei. Next base: position 145,252,646 of record NC_083226.1, on the reverse strand, counting down.
GGCTAATTCTTTGAATTCATGCCTTCTTTACTTCAGTGTATTTGGAATACTTTATTCAGCACTTTGTGGGGGGGGGGGGGGAGATCAATGGAAATGGAATAATCACAGTAAAGCCATCTGCTGGCTTAATTCTATGTATTCTAGTTCAAGGGGCTTGTTTATTGCTGCTCTAGGAGCCCTGTGGCAGAGTACTGCAGTCCTAAGCTCTGCTCACAACCTGAGTTCGATCCCCAGTGGAAGCTGGGTTTTCCGGTAGTCGGACTCAAGGTTGACTCAGCCTTCCATCCGTCTGAGGTTGGTAAAATGAGTACCCAGTTTGCTGGGGGGAAAGTGTAGATGACTAGGGAAGGCAATGGCAAACCATCCCGTAAAAAGTCTGCTGTGAAAATGTGAAAGCAACGTCACCCCAGAGTCAGAAACGACTGGTGCTTGCACAGGGGACCTTTCCTTTCCTTATTACTGCTAAGCCATGTAAAGGCCCCAGAGACAACTCATGCCAAACACCATCACCAGGACCACATTCCAGTGTCAACAGCTACACTTCTAAGCCCCAAAAAACTTTGCAGGAACATCTACATTCCTCTGCTGTGATCAAGGAAGGATCCTCTGCCATACTTTAGTGAACCAAAAGTTGCCATTTCCCCAGCAGTGGCTTAATCTGATCCTTCAAGACCAGGATGGCCTAACAACTTCAAACCTAAGAGGGCTGCCAGCCTCCAGGTATCAGTTCATCAGGAGAAAATGGCCACTTTGGAAGGTGGACTTTGTGGTATTATCCCAAAACCCTCAGGCTCCACCCCTCAAATCTCTAGGTATTTCCCAACACAGAGCTGGCAGCCCTAGAGTTGCCAATCCCCAGTTGGGTGCAGGGAATCACCCGCTTTAGAAGCCCTCCCCCCGCTTCAGGGTCATCAGAAAATGAGGGGGGAGTGTCTGCTGGGCACTCCATTATACCTTATGGAGACCGATTCTCATAGGGTATAATGGAGAATTGATCTGTGGTTATCTGGGGCTCAGGAGGGGCTGTTTTTTGAGGAAAAGGAACCAGATCTTCAGCATAGCATCCAGTGCCTCTCCTCAAAGCTTCCCCCCCACAAGTTTCAAAAAGATTGGATCAGGGGGGGTCCAGTTCTATGAGATTCAAAGAAGGTGCTCCTATCCTTCATTATTTCCAAATGGAGCGAAGGCGTGTAAGAAGTGTGCGGTCCCTTTAAACGTGATAGCCAGAACTCCATTTGGAGTTCAATCATGCTTGTCACACCTTTGCTCCTGGCTCCACCCCCAAAGTTCCCAGATATTTCTTGCATTGGACCTGGCAACCCTACTAAGGCTGAATACATGTTACTCCACATTTGCCTATAACATTGTCAATCATACATTACTGGTTCCACCTTTAATATTTCCCCCCTGGATTTTGGCATATGCATTCCCCCCCAACCAAGTTGCTCAATAGGTCTGCTGTAGCCAGGTAGCCAGGACAAATAAACCACACATAGCAATTCCTCCTAGAAACTCTGTGTCTGAGTTATTTTGTCAGTTTGAGCAACACTTCACCTAGAGAAATCACATGACATTGTAAGACCCGCATTACCAACCTAATCTGCCTGCACAACTTTTTTTTTAAAAAAAAAAATTATTTGTATCCCACCCTCCCCACCGAAGCAGGCTCAGGGCGGCTTGTCCATCTTAAAATGTTCCTTACCACTCAGCCTAAAAGTGATGGTCATGTTTTCTCTCCCAATCATGTTTAGTCAAATTATGGTATGATAGTATGGTTTTTTGATACTCATGTTAAAAAGGAGTTACCAATCATATATCCAACATAAATACAATTATCTCTCTCCTTTATAAAGTTTCAAAACCTTTGCACCCTTCTTGTTATAAAATGAGATCCAGCCATCTGGCACAAGTCCAAACATGTCCAAACTCTGTTCCTTTGCCTCTGTATCTACAGCTGCCCAATACAGAAACCTAGGATAGTCACAACAGCATCCAAGTTAAAATCTGACTTATGACATAATAAAAAAAGCACAACTGGCCTTAAATGAACTATAAAATCTACAACTGTGACACAGGTGAGATAGAATCACAGTTGGAAGGGACCCCAGGGTCATCTAGTCCAACCCCCTGCACAATGCAGGAAAGTCACAAACCTCCCCCAAAATTCACAGGATCTTCATTGCTGTCAGATGGCCATCTAGCGTCTGTTTAAAAACCTGATGAATAAGTTAAAAAGATGAATAAGTAAAAGAAGCACCAGGTTTGTATAGTGTTAATAGATATGGGGGGCGGGATTTGGGGAAATACTTGCTTTGTCATTCACCTTTGCCAAGCTAATCTAAGAAAAATCTATACCTCCATTACATACAACTGCTAGCCATATAGGAATTCTGTACTATGGTCATCTTTCACACAGGTGGCACTGGCAGCCAAAGATTCTAGAAGCAAGTAAATAGAATTATTGAACTCTAAGCCTTTTTTTCTATTGTCTAGGCGATTCATTCAAACTTCCTTGAATTCTTCTTTTAAAAATACAGTAAACAAGACCTTTCAAGTCCAATGTCTTGAATACTATATATTTGTGAATTACAGGATTTCTCCCTTAGTCTGACTCATTGCTGACTCACGTTCTAATTAGTTTAACATCAATTGTAAATTATCCTCATATCCTCCCCTCTTAGTCTAGAGGTAACACCCCCATTTTCTATTTTTTATTAATTTGTCTTCTCCAGCTAAGCATTGCAATTAGCGCTGATCATTGCTTAGCTTTACAATGCTTAACAGATTTTACCTCTATGTCATCAATTAACATTTGTGATCTTACCGACTAACTTTCAGTTTCTTGGTCCCCGTTAGGAAGAAACATGCAGGGGAGAACTAAATCTAGGTGGATTCCTGAGGCATTAAAAGGTCTTTTCCAACACCTGCTACCAGAGATCCTCTAACTGGAGATGGCAGAAACTTGCCTACAGGCAATGAACAACCCAGTCCCATATCAGTTGAACACCACTTCTGTGATTTGGCAAAGCAATGGAACCTCTACATTGTCTAGATGCAATTTCAATATCCATTCCACTGCTGACTTTCATTAGTCAGCACATTCTAACACTTAGTCAGGCCCAAGCTTAGACTGTTGGAAGCTGTACCCAAATCCAATCCTGGAATGCATGTTTTCTCCCACCCTAAATCTCCAATGTTGGCTGCTAAAGCTAAGACTCCAGCAGACAGAAGATACTACTCAAGAAAGGAAGGGCTGCTTCTAGCATTCATACCAGCCTTCAACCCAGAGGCACAGTACTATCACACCAACTGTTTACTATCCCTGTTCCCATGAGTGCTGTGAGACCTCAGCCCCACAATCCCAGGCTACATCTCAAAACTCACACTGTGAAGTTCCTGGTTCAAGCTCTAGAGCTCCTGACATACTAGGTTCAATGCTAGATGATTCTTAAAATATTATTTTCCTTAAAAGATGTGTAGGGCATATGGAACATTCTATTTCATTGCTCTGTTTGAACTGCACCAAACACTGTCACCCGGTCTTCTGTGCTAAAAACTGGAGAAAGAGTTGTACTTGTTTGTCTAAAGGTAGAACATATAATTAAACAGCATTCTTATCTTTATTTGACTTGGCATTAAAAGTTAGCATGTGTAATGGAAAAGAAAATTGCATAATGAAATCAGTTAGATAAGATTTTTTAAAAGATACTGTTGGATATATAAAATAAACTAAATATTTTTTTCGCACATTCATATACATTCCATGCTTAGGGTTTTTATGACAGTAAAACCAGTTGCAACTAGAAACTGTTGCTTCTTGGCAAAGGACATCTTTATAGCCTCTTTACCAACCATCTCTTGTTCCTTCAACTGAATAGATACTGAAACCACTCTGTTCTATGGCATTTAACTCTTAATTTATAAAATATCTTTACAGTTTTGGGGGGCATTTCACACATGAAACTCTTTTGAGGGAGGACCTGTGTCTTGTCTGCTTTGCATGCAGAAAGCTCCAGGTTCAGTCCCTAACACCTTCCATTTAAAGGTTCAGGTAGTCCATCAGGTGAAAGACCTTTGTCTGAGACCCTGGAAAGCTGCTGCCAGTCAGAGTAAACAGTACTGACCTTGACAGGCCAATGGCCTGACTTCATATAAGGCAGGGACATGTGTGCTTTTGAACCAGTCATGAATCTATCTTGAGAAATGTGGAGTCACAGGACATAAAGCGGAACCTAGAGCACACATTCCAGCATTTCACAAATGAAAACAGAGAAAAGTTTGTGCACTGATCAGATTTATTTAATGTTTATGTGATGCACCTGAGTCAAGCTGCATCTGCCACCACCACCACCACCCCGCCCACCAGGTCTGAATAAGTTAGATATCAATAAATGGGATAACAACCCTCCCCCATGCAGTTACACATCTGGAACTCCACAGGGGACAGGAAGCAACCAAGGCAGATTTAGAAGGGGGGCTGTGGAGATGGGGAAAGGGTTAAGCATGGCTTCCCTGCCACTCAGCCCCATAGCCAGGATTTCAAATGTTGGAGGGGCATTTAAATTTCTCACGGGGCACTATTTAAGTTAATTAAACTGCTTCTCCCCCTCCATTGGGGCACCGTGGGTCTCACGGCCACTGATGGCAAAGTCCAGGCGAAGCCAGCAGTTACCCAAAAGAAATGAGATCCACTCAACGAACCCAAAGAAGAAATCAAGAGGAGAAGGCAGAGAGCCTCAATGAACAGATACAAATGGGGTGGGGTTAGGAAAGGGGTGGTGAAGGGAAAGCCATGCCAAAAGTGACATAAAGGGAGGGGGAAAGGACGGTGGTTGTGGCGGTGGGGATCACTAGTTGCCTGGGCAGAGCTGCAATCCGGCATCATCACTGTGCAAACCAGCTTCTTGCTGCACAGGCTGGGAGCAAGAGAGTGGTAGGCACACATTCATGCACACAAAGCAAGAGGGAGGAAGGGACACACACGACAGTGGCAGCTGGCAAGAAGGAGCATGCGGCCTCCCCTGTTCCATTGATTCCGCTCCCTGCATCAGCCTGCCTGTTGGTAGCAGTCTTCCTCTAGCCAGCCCACCCCCAGGAGGAAGTGGCTACCATCCCAGGGTGCGCTGGGAAAGGCAGAGAGTGCAGTCCCACTCTAGGGCCTACCACGGAAAGGAGGGAGCATGCCTGACCTGGCCCTCCCTCTGTCCCTGCTTCCCTCCAGTCCAGTCGCTGGCCTCTGGCACAATTTAAAGGGTCTGCTGATCAGCTGCTTGGCAGGCCCTTTAAATGGAGTGGTTGCTCAAGCAGTGGCGGCAGCAGCGGCAGGGGGAAGGCCATGGGTCCAGGGGCTTGGGGAAGGTCTAGTCAGGGGGGCTGGTGGGAAGTCACGGGGTAGGGTCCCCACATGCCCCCCTGTAGCTATGGGCCTGCTGCCACTCCTTCTCTGTTGCGAATTGCTTGCTTCTGGTGCTATTTTGCCTTACAACAACAATGGACAGTATTTGAATAGTTTCATGTCTCTCTTCATGAATCCAGTTGATGTAAGACACACCTTCCTGACATTTTGCATAGGATGGAGTGGTTGCTCAAGCAGTGGCGGCAGCAGCAGCAGGGGGAAGGCCATGGGTCCAGGGGCTTGGGGAAGGTCTAGTCAGGGGGGCTGGTGGGAAGTCACGGGGTAGGGTCCCCACATGCCCCCCTGTAGCTATGGGCCTGCTGTCACTCCTTCTCTGTTGCAAATTGCTTGCTTCTGGTGCTATTTTGCCTTACAACAACAATGGACAGTATTTGAATAGTTTCATGTCTCGGACTGCCTGCCGGTTGAAAGGGTTGCTGTTGCACATTTCTGTGCCTGAAGGGGGCTTCTGGGAACAGTCCTGCCTCGCTCAGTAGGCTAGATCCTTGAGGCTAATTTACATAACCTGTTGGGAGATGGAGCTTTATTTTCAGTCCATCCAAGTGAGGACAGAATGCACATGCTGTAAACAATGCACACTATAGCCATTCTGGCACATTTGGAGAACAATTAATAGGCCATCCCCACCCAGTTCTGCCCTGGAGCTCCTTTTTTTTTAAAATAACACAAAGAGATGAAAATAGGAAGAAGGAAAATGTTGGTCCTTCTGGGCACAGTTGCCTGAAGCAGCTGTTCTGCATCTGCTCATGGTCGGGCCAGCTGTGGTCACTCAGCTCCCGGCAGTAAAGCTGGAGATCTGTGCTCCTGTCAAGCCAGTACAGCCATCACAAAGCCTCGGGTGGCGGTGGGTGGGTCTTTGTCCCAGACTAGGTCAATGGGGTGGAGAGAGGGAGTGGCCTTCTGCATGATGCATAAAGGTCTAATAAGAGAGCAACAATTGCCAAATTCATGCTGTAGCTGATAGTGAGCCCCATGCAAACACGCACCCCATTTCAAAGGCACATTAATCCCCAAACTTTATCTTCGTAAGCAGAAAGTTAGATAGAATACTGGCAAGGGGGGGGGGAGTCTCAAATAGGAAAAATTGACTTTGAAAAGTGGTTATTTCTATGACTTCTCTCTTTTAGATGAAAACTGGAATCTATACAAAAAATGCCATTAGGAGGAAATATTCACAGAAGAAGAAAGGACATTTTGGATTTCTGGAATTAAGATACGGGGTTCCAACTTGATGCTGCTGCCCCCAAGATGCCTTTAATGTGTTGCTTCAGAGCAGAGCAAGGCCAGAAGCATCAATTCATAAAGCTTTTAACCAAAGCACCACATTAATTGAGTCACATGAATAACCTTCTCTTACTCCATTATAATCTTAGTAATGGATGTGTTAAAGCCAGCCAGAGCTGTCTCTCTGCACCAATTTCAAAAGATATAACATGGAATGTTGCCATCCATGACAGTGCATAGGTATGCCAAGATTCACTGACTTCTTTTTTTAAAGAATGACTAGGATTTTCAGAGATTTGCCTTCAGAAAACCGTATTATGAGCAAGCTAATTTACTCAGTTATCTAGAGCGTACTGTTTTAACAACCATACAAAGCAAAGTAATTTATTATATAACAATATAAGAGGGGCTTTATTGGTATTTATTGCCAGGACTGTATAACAGAGCTCTCTCGCTCTCTCTCCCCCCCCCCCCCCCAGATATACATATAAATTACACAGCCAATACTGTCTATTACTTTGGTAATATTTCAGTGGCATCACAGACAAAAGAAAAGGCCCCCTCGCTGTTCAGGTCTTAGAGAAAGAATCATTCTTATGCTGGTGCAGATCTCAGCAGAAGGGGGTGGGGCAGGAGGAAGGGGGAGGGAAGGAGGAGAGACAGCCAACTGTTTACTAGGAGGACCAGGAAAAACAGCTCTTGTGAAGAAATAGCCCTCCCCCCCCCCCAAAAAAAAATGAAGCGGGAACAGACTTGCCTGGAAAAACACTGAACTTCACAATAAATTTGAAGGAGTTAAAAAAAAATTAAGGTTACATATTCTCTAACGTAGACCAAATCCAACAAGACAATAGGAACATTATATATTCAGGGGTTTCTTTCTTTCTTTGTACATGATATGATAAAATATAGTTTCCCTTTCTGGTTCTTCTTTGGTGTGTGGTTGTAACACTTGCATGGTGACCCCAATGTGGGATTTCTGTGTTACGCATGGCTTGGTCATGGTTTTCACTTGAACCCTTAGATCGCTTTGTGCTACACTATGAGTCCCCTCACAGTTGTCACCCTACAATAAGAACATCTTCCATCCTGAAGTGTACAGGACTTACTCACCATATCCATGAATGCCTCCTGAATGGAAAATTATTCACATGCATCATGTTCACAGTTCTTTCAGTCCTTCCCTTGTCTGAAAGCTTTATCTGTTCCAGTATTCATAGATACGGTTCCAACACAACTGCAGCATCAGAGAGCATCAAGGGCTATTGCAAAAAAAGTATTGTATTCCACATCTGTGAGAATCTCCAGGCGCCAAGGACAGATTTTCCAGAAGGTTTTCTAGCCAGGCGTCCACTCCTTCATGCAACCTGCTCCTTTGCTTGTTTGCAATTTACCAAACTAATCAGCTACATTAAAACAACTTATTTCAAAATGAAGGCAACGGTTCCCCCTCTGAGAAATCCCCACCCCCCAAGTATAAATTAAAGCCTCTTCTTTTGCAGCATTTTAGACAGTAGGGAAAGCTTAGTCAAAAGAGAGTTTGTGGTCAGCTGGGCTAGATCAGTTTTTAAGAGGAAATGCAAAACTTCCAATGATTTGGCCATGCTGTCCTTTAGAAACGAGTATTGCTTTTTCTTCCTTCTCAAACACATATTCATCAGGGGCGGCTCTGATGCAGTTCCTCTCTTCCCGAAAGAAAGGAGGGAGATTAATCCGTCACAAGTCAAGCAAACTTTCTCTCTCTGCAAATGCCGCCTCCTGCCTCGCTCCTGGGTGGAAAAGGCCCTTCAGAAAGGATGCTTTCCCCTGCTGCTTCCTCAGAGAGGACCGCCGCGACCTGCTCGGGTGGGGGGCTCCCATGATCCCATTCACCGCCGCTGCCCGAGCCCCATAACAAAGCGGCCCCTCGCCCTTAAGCGAAGGACCAGCGCAGCCAGCCGCGCGCGCTTCCCAGGGGTGGCAGTCCCATTCAAACCTCCGGGGCTTACTTCTGAGGAAGCCCGCTGAGGATCGCGCGGGAAGCTGCCGTTTCTGCCGCCGAGCCGGGCTTTGTCAAAGTAGCTGCTACATTAGGAATGCAAGCCATGTGCCCGCCGCCCCGCAGGAAAGCCGACTTCTTTCTTCCCCTAGTCCTACGTAATCGAAGAATCCCTTCCCCGACGCCTCTCGGCTCTTCTGCCTTTGGCGGCGTCCCCAAGCGCCACCGGCTTTTCTCCAGACCGGGTCCGACACCCTCCCGGCCAGGAGCCACACGAAACCCTGGGAAGTTTTCCGGCCAGCGAGAAAGAGCCCTTGGCCGCCCGACGCCACTGCAGAGGGGGCAGCAGCAGCAGCAGCCGGCTTTTCGCTCGCTTCCCGCCAGGGCGCTAATTGCCCGCGCCCCCTTTGCCGCCCCCCTTCCCTTCCTTACAGTAGGCTCGGGCCACTTGCCGGCGACTCAGCGACACTCTAATTCTGCAGCAGAGCTCCGCTCCAGGCTGCAGTGACGGCTGCCCGAGAGAGGACGTGCTAGCGTCAGGGGGGCCCCTCTAGGTGGGTTCGCCGGGCCGAGCGTCATTCTCTGGTGCTTTTCCAGCAGACGGGCCAGCCAGAAGGAAGAGTGGCTCTCGGTTCAAGGGGGCGGGGCGGGCAGAACTAGCCAATGCCTTGGAAAGTCTTCGAGAACGAGGGCAAAGCAGCCGACACGCACTCCCTCCCCAACGAACATACACATATCAGATGTGAAATAATTTCTGTAGCATTTATTGCTTGCCAGGCTGAGACGCAAGTTATTCGAAATGTCAGCCTTCTGGGCTTTTTTTTTTTTTTTTTTAACAAGCAGAGCGTGGGTTTTTGCATCGCTGGAAGCGCCAGCCTTCGCGAGAACACTCAAGATGTTTGGGGCAGGAAATCCTGGACCGTGAAAGTCATTCCCCCAGAAATAACAATCCCATAAACTGCTGGCTCGATAAGGTTTTAGCCTAAGGCGTGTCCCGAGATAAGAGAATTCCAATCTGCAAGGCGACCGGCGAGACTTCCTCTTTCCCCCTCCCCGGCTGCTCCGGTCCCGAGGTGCCTCCCGCAACCCCTCAAATGAGCCCCAGCTCTGTTGTCATTCTGGAGCCAGAATCGGACAGCAAACTCTTTGGCGGCTAATAGGATATTGGGGGATCAACCTCGCCTTTGTTACGAGCTGGTGAACAAAGCAGCTGCTGCCGATTCCCAGGCAGGCTTGCTTCTTCCCCCACCCCCACCCTTCGCACACACCGCCGCCGTCGAGCCAGGGCTCCGTGCATCGGCAAGGTAGAGGGGGGGTGTGGCAAGGTGCCGATTTCAAGCCAGTCACACTGCTCAAAGTTCCCTTCTCCCCCTCCCTTCAAGACGTCACAAGGAAAACAGTACGCGCGATTGATCATTTATGAGCTCTGGGAAACAGAATGAAGGATCTTTATGTTTATTATCCAAGACAGAGCGCCAACATTACTCAAGCACATTGTTTGACTGCTTCTGCTAAAAAAAAGAGATGCCTGCGACTGAGAAGGCACCAAAGCAAACAAACCACAAAAGAAACCCCAAACCTGCAGAATTGAAAAACCTTGGGTATAGCCCTGCCTTGGCGGCCTGAATTCTCTCCCCGTACTGATCAGAAAGGCTATGACTCATCTTGCTGTAGAGTGTCTTGTACACCATGGATGCGACACAAATCATTTTTAAAAAACAAAAAAAAATTGAAATGCTGAAATCGAATGCTGAAACCAAAAGGCAGCTGCATGTGCCAGGAGCTGTACAGAGAAGGAACCCTTTGCCCCTTGTGATAGTCAGATCTAGAACAGAGATAAAATCAAGGGGAAGAGCAAAGCAACCGTAAAGAGAGTCACACTCTTTTGAGATCATGAACTTTGAAGGAGGTAGCTCTAGCTAGCAGGGTTGGCCCTGCCACTAGGCAAGCTAGGTGACTGCCTAGGGTGCCAGCCTTTTGGGGGTTATGAACTGGGTGCCCCCATGTGACTTGGGGCCATTATGAGGGGGAGTGCCAGAAATTAGCCTTATGCAGAGTGCCAGAAGTTAGCCTTATGCAGAGTGCCAGAAGTTAGCCTTATGTAGAGTGCCAGACAATCTAGGGTTAGTTAGGATTGCACTTGAAGTAAGGATCTTAGTTGTTCTCAGACCACTGAGGAAGCCTGACCTGGAACTAGTATAAAGATCTGAAAGTCCCACTGGTTCAAGGAAACTATATGGCCTAATAACAAGATTTTCTTAGCTGGTCATCCTGCAATTCCTTCCTTAATTCCCTAAATTAATGTACAACTGATATCCTACAGGATGACAATTCAAGACCTTCTACAGACTCAAGTGCTAAGAACCTCTCAGGAACAGTGTGGGATGCAGCACAGAAATGCAAGGTGAGCCATGGTAGAAGGAGGACCATCTTCTGCTTTTGTGAGGGGTACTTTGAGTCTGCCCTGACCTGAATGACTCAGGCTAGCCTGATCTTATCAGATCTGGGAAACTAAGCAGAGTCTCCCCTGATTAGTGATTGGATGAGAGACCACCAAGGAAGATCCCTAGTTGCTATGCAGAGGCAAGTAATGGCAAACCACAACTATTCATCCCTTGCTTTGAAAACCCTACAGGGTCACCATACGTTGGCTGCAACTTGACAGTTCTTTCCATCACCACTTTGGATCCAGTGCATTAACTTCAAGCAGAGTTTCCAGTTCAGTCTGCAGTGAACATCTTCCTTACATCTCACCTTCCAGCTCTACCTTTTTTTGCCAAAAGGATAATGCCTCCAGATATTCCTTTTAAAAGATCAGCATAACCTGGCTGTCCTTGCAACTTTACTAGTAACTCTCCCATATAAGTGATAATATTTCAGCATGATCAGTTCTCCACACATGATAAATTGAAAAATGCTTCTGAACTGCAATGGAAAAGCATGATCATTCATGACAACCAAACGAAGAACCAAAGGATACGCTCCACAAGAAATCCATTACTGTGATTTTAAAAAGTTAACTGGCAACCCCATGTCGCTGCTTTGAGAATCATCCATAATTTCAATTGTCCTTCCGAAATTTCAGTTTTTGTCGATGGAAAGGAAAAGGGAAGACAGGTACTACTGTTGTACTCTCTCCAAAGCAGCCTGTGGAATTGCTAATTAGCTTTTAGGAAAACTGAAAGATCCTAATGATGGATTTCTCACTTCACATCTAGTTTGTCCAGAAGTCTCATGCATACCATGTAGGATAACATGTAGAAAAGGCAACATATCAAGACTAAATGTGGTTCTTGTTCAATCAGTTTTACAATTCAAATGGAAAGCTTACATTGGTCAAAACATTGATTCAGTTCCCAAACATTTCTTCCCCTTCTACAGTAACACAAATCACTCATTCACATACATAGCAAAAGAGAAGTTTAAAGGCATTTTCAGCCTTACATTACATCTGGAAACTTTTGTCATCCTTTAAGATTTGGGGGCAGATTTTTGTGGAAGGATGCCAAGGTGCAGTTCCAAACACAGAATGTTTGGGTGGTTGTGATCTGGGATACAATGTTTCTCAAATTGTACAAAAAACATCTTGTACTGATGTGAGGACACTCTGAAATCAAAGACAAAAAGCTTATCATTTGCCATATCCATTCGCTTTTCATCTTCAAAGTCAGGTGTCTGCCTTGGCAGTATAACAGCAGTGTCTACCTCTTCTCTGACACACAAAAGAAATGTGGTACAGTCTTTGATGGGAAGAGGGAAAATGGAGGGAAGTTATTTATACACTCTCTTTCATTCACTGGCAGTAGGAGCAGAATAGCATCTACTCTAATACTGACATCACAGGAAGTAAAAAGATCTCCATAATCTGGAACTGCTGGAACAAAAGAGAGAGAGTTGAGAGAGAGAGAGATGTGAGTGCCCTTGAGGCTTACTCACTTTTTGACATAGTGAATCTACTACTGTGTGATCCTTTATTTTAGTAGCCATTTTCAAGTGGTGGGATGGGAGGTGGGAAATGAATGTGGGTGTGGATGGGGAAGGATTGCAGAAACAAGCTCTGACCCAAACTATGTGCTTTTGCTGCAGTGCTTCATAGAATCTGTGTGCCCAAGACAGGCAAGACACGTGGGGTGAGGGACCATGTTTCCAAACATTCCTGGAAATCTGCATGCATAGGCTATACATAATGAATATACACATGTCAGTGGCACAGCTTTTAGCTGGGTTGCTGGGAGCTCAAAATTTCCCACTGGTGTGCTTGCAAGCATAACGTGTGAACAAAGCAGACATGCATATGCTGTATATGCAGAATCGAGGACCTTGCATGTATCCGGATTCTTGATTGCATGTACAGTTCTGTTCCCTAGGTATGATGAATGTATGCAGGGAGTTAGGCTGGGGCTAGTGGACCCCATTCTTCTCGCACTCTGAGCCATTACTTTCTCTCCTAATGTAATTTCTTAACAATCCCCATGGGGAAAAGCAAAGCTGGGTTAACCTCATCACGTCAACAGTTATTTCAAATGGGTCTTATGAAGCAACCCTTCCCTGGATGCCATTAAATCCAGCTCACTCTAGACATATATAACAAAGACGTATAACAAAGAGAGCAGATGTTCTGGCAGGAAAGAGACCTCATGCAGCCAAAAACACATTTACAAACTCTGTCCACTGACTTCTGCTGCAGAGCGATGTCAGGGATATACCATTTACAGGGGAGAGATAAACACGAGGGAGGTGGGAGAGTCCCCCCCCCACCGCACCTGCAGCAACCTACCCCAGCTGCTCCCCCTCCCAATTCATATCTGAAAGAAGAGAGACTATAAAGGAAGGGAAGGAAGCAGGAGGGAGCAGGGGGTAGTGTGGAACTGCAGAGCAGAAACTGAAAATCCTCTTCTTTCCTGTGGTTCTGGTCTTAATTAGATGCTGATGGGACTGACTTTCATAAGGACGTAAGAGAAGCCATGTTGGATCAGGCCAATGGTCCATCCACAAAATAAAGCACTGATATCCTCATATGACAAACCTGGAACAACCTGAAGTGCAGAACTTTGTCAGCGCTGGAAATCAAATGTAGATCCCCTTTTAATGTGACAGGACTACCTGGTTTTAAAGTACATCTCTACACATTATGGATAGGTTCAATGGGTAGCTGTGCTGGTCTTCAGCAGAACAGTTAGATTTGAGTCCAATAGTACCTTAGAGGCCAAGTAGATTTTCAGAATTTCAAGAACCAAAGCTCCCTTCATCAGACACAAGTAGAAATGGAGTTCTCTGAGTCTTCACATCCCCGTTCCCTCTGCTCTTATCAAGCTTTTTACAATATCTGCTGTGCCTTTGCATCATTTACAAGCATTCTTTACAACATCCCTCCCACCTTCTGACTGGGATAAAAAGACTCAGATCTCCATTCCTACTTGTGGGGATTTGAACCTGAACTTCTCCCAGATCTTAGTCAGATACTCTAACCAGTACACCATTCTGGTTCCTGCAGCTTTCCTGTACAAAGCAATTGCTACTTGTCTCATCCTTTGTGAATATGTAAACAGTGTTGCACCTTTTGCTTTGTGGGGAACTTATGAATATTTGAAAATTATCAACATATTCCCTCCATTTTAATCTTGATTCTCCCTGCAAAAAAACCCTCCAAAACTAATTATATCAATCCCTTGCAGCTTTTTCCTATGACTTACCTTCTAGATCTCCTAATCATCACAGATCTTCTCCCTTATGACCAGTGTTCCCTCTAAGCTGCAGTCTTGTGAGCGATAATTCTACTTTGTGAGCTACTGGTGGTAACGTTGTGAGCTACTGGCATTAAAGCTGCAAGCTACTGCATACATTAGCTTGCCCCGGGGGCCATTTTTCCTAAGCTAAGACAAAAATGTGTGAGCTGGAGGCTAAAAATCTGTGAGCTAGCTCACACTAACTCAGCTTAGAGGGAACACTGCTTATGACCTTACCCATCCATTCCAGTCATTTTTGGAAGGCTGCAACTAAATGGGTGGCAACCTGAGAAAGAGACTTCTCAGTCGTGAGCACCAAAACTTTAGGATTTCCTCCCCAGGGAAAATTGTCTTTGTCCCTCTGTCATTTTCTTCCACCAGCAAATTAAGCCCTTTTTTGTTTGGTTTGGTATGCCCCGAGAGTAAAGTCTTATTAGCTGTCCTCCCTGGTTGTGTTTTTATGTCTATACATTTTTACTGTATCATTAAATATTTTACATGTATATTTTAATTGAAATTTTAATCCTTTAAATATTTTAATGCCTTAATGTTTGCCACCTTGGGGATCCTGTTTGGGTGGAAAGGTAGCACAGAAGTGTTTAACAGAATAAATAGAATCTATACCATTCTCTTCTTCATCCTCTACTGTTTTGTCAATATCCTTCTTGAGCTGCGGCACTAAATGAAACCATGTACTCCAAATGAGGTGCTCATCAGGGCAGCATGACTGATTCCTGGAATGGGAAGGGCATGCGTTTGTTAGTCTTCTGTGCCACGGCAACACATTGTTGACTTGCATTCATCTGACTCCTTGCTGCAGCCATTCTAGCTTCTCAGGGTGCTCCCAGAGGGAGGATGTTTTTGGCCAACTCAAGTTTTCTTCACCACAACCAGCCCCAGGGAGATTGTGTGGATCCTGGCACTAATTCAACAGCAAACCAAGGGATTAGCAGGGCCAGCACACCCAGCACTGCACAAACAAGCAATTGCGCTTGCTGCTGTATACATCTCTTTTTTTTCCAACCAGGTACTGTTTTTTGCTGGCAAGATTTACTCCTAAACCTGAAGTACAGGAAACAGAAGAACTGTGTTCTCTCCACCGCCCCGCTGTACTCCAAGCCTAAGGGGGGATTTTCTTTTTTTTAAAAAATGATCTACAGGTAGAGCAGCAGCTCAGTTGCAGAGAGGGCAGTCAGAATAGATCTGTTCCCAGAGAGTAGGGGAAAAGACCTCCTCATGAGCACCAGTCTTCTCTGGCATCAAAGCAGGGCTTGGCTGGGCAGCTGCAATGAAAGGCAGAGGAGCAAGGAGAAAGGTGAGGCGAGGGCCAGTTGGCAAGAGGACCAGCTGGGCAAGAAGCCTGGAAGGTGGGATCAGGGCAGAGCTTGGAGGCTCGACAATTTCTGGGGGCAAGGGTGAGTGCCTTCCTGGCCTCATGAAAGAGGCAGTCATTGGCTGCACCACAGGAGAGGGGAATCCTGTTGGGGCCTAACCCAGTGGAAAAAGGGGGCAGCTGTGAGAATCTACAAGACACCCTCAGCTAGAGCCAAACTGGAGACCAGGCCTGGGTATAGGAGAGAACAGGCACAATCACTGCTAAAACTATAAGCATTTCTCCCCTGCAGTCAGGCCACTAAATACAAGTTCTTCCATTAGAGTAAAGGCATACTGTCAGCAGCTGTGCCTCGTCTACCATAACCTGGGCAGAAGCGGGATAAAGTGGCCCCTGATACTGTTCTTTGTCTCCTGTCCTCCTCCATGGTTGTCCAGGAATGTGTTTAATTGTCAGATTTATTGTGGCCGTCCTGTATTTTTATTGTTCTGACTCACCTTGAGTGCCACAGCAGAAACATAAAGAAACATCTTAAAACATCTTATAAAAGAATAAAATATGAAGGAAAGTTTCGTTACAAAGGAAATATAAAACAGGCAAATCAGTTCTGGAAGAATTAAAACAACACGCTAGTAAAATGTAATGGTAAAACCTAGAAACAAACTGTTCCAAAAAGTTTTTACTCCAGTATTTTTAATAAATGAAATCATATCAACGGCTGCATTCCAATCCACCCTCTTTTCTCTCTCAGTGGAAAATGTTTGAGCAGATGCAGTTTACATTAAATCTTGCAGAAGGGATGTCAAATGCTTGCCTGCTTTGAGCGCACAGGGGATACGGGTATGTACCCAGTTCCATCAATGGAACTGAGTTTCCATTTGAGGACAAAGAAGCAGTCATACATACTGTAAACCACCACCACCACCCCTTTGCCACCTGAAGTATTCCTGAAGGTCTATTGATCCCCAGGAATGAAATTCAGTGGGCTGCAGCAACAGAAGGAATGGGAAAACTCCACTTCATGGAGTCTGGGGATGGCTGGAGACACACCAGCATATTTCTGCCCAAGTTTGGGCCACTGCTTCATACAGCAAAACAGGAACCATATAAAAACCACAAGGCGGCTGCGGAAGGGAAAAGTTGACCTCTGTGCACATGCTGTTAATAAATGTTTCAGGAATGTCACAAAACTGTAATCCCAATCATCAAAGAAATACTTTAATGTTTAATCCCAAAGCAAAGGTTGTGTGATTTCAAAGGAAAAACGGAGCCATCTGCTAAACTGTACAGTGGTTAGAGTACTGGACTAGGAGGGGTTGAAGCTGTGTGGCAAAGCATCTGCTTGGCATGCAGAAGGTCCCCAGAACCTCCAGTTCAACGATCTGGCAGTAGGTGTTATGAAAGACCTCTGCATGAGACCTTGGAAAGCTGTTATCAGTCTAAGTAGACAATACTGACTTTAATGAAGCAAGATTCTGATTCAGTATAAGGCAGCTTCATGTTTTCATGTCAATGCCAGATTAAACCCTGTGGAGGCCCCTACGCAGTCAAAATCTCAGGGGGGGGGGGGCTTGCAAATGATCTTTGAGTCAGAGCACCTGCCCCACTGCCCATGGCCCCCACTGCAGCCTGCAGGCACCTTCTCAAAAGCCCCTTTGACAAAACTGTGGGGGAGAAGCAGAGAGAGGCAAAACTTGACAACAATGCCAGCAGCAGCCCCACCAGGCAAGTCAGGCAAAGAGTGACTCTGTTTCTGGCTGCATGTGCAGACCAGGAGGGCTGCAAGGAGGGGGAAAACTGGAGGGAAAGCTGGCCCAGGGACCCTAAAGGTGTGGGGGCCCATAGGCCAGTGCCTACTTGGCCTAATTGTTAATCTGGCTCTGGTTCATGTGATCCAGGAGAACCAGGTGTGAATCCCTATTCTGCCATGGAAGCACACAGGGTGCTCCTGGGGTTACAGAGATCAGTTCACCTGAAGAAAACAACCACTTTGGAAGGTGGACTCTGTGGCATTATAGCCCATTGAAGTCTTTCCCTTTGCCAAATCTTGCCTTCCTCAGGCTCTACCTCCAAAATCTCCAGGTATTTCCCAACCAGGAGCTGGCACCCCTCCTCACCGGTTGTGGTGAGGATAAGATGGAAAGGAGGAGACTGATGTAAGCTGCTCTGTTTTCCCGTTGGGGGGTGGGAAAGATGGTGCATAAACAAAATAAAATAAATATTAAGATTGCTCATTCGCTCACTCGTTCTGTCTCCCTCACGACAGCCGACATTCCAATGGCTTCTTGTTGAGCTCTGGAGTAATAGTCCTAGTAATAAAATTTACTGAATGTGGCCAAGGCTGTTACAGTCTCAAGTTAAATTAAAAGGATGTAAAATACATGGGATAATGAGAGATCAACAATAAAAACAGATTAGCTGGATATTAATAAGGAGCAAAATAAAGATGTCTCAGTGGCCCCAAAACACTGATCAGGTTACAACAGATCAGGCCAACAGCATGACTTTAGCTTGAATTTTCACAGCAGCTGAAGAAACAATGAAGCCATGCAAACAGGGCTGCCAAGTCCCAATTGGGAAATTCTTGGAGATTTGGGGGCACAGCCTGTGGAGAAGAGGGGGCTTAGCAGGGATGTGATATAATACAGGCCACCCTTTGAAGCTGCCATTTTCTCCAGAAGAGCTGGTCCCTGAAGTAAGTTGTACTTCAGGTGCCACCTTGAAGTTGGCAACCCTACAAGCAAGTCTACATCAGCTAGAAGAAAAATACTTTTCTCAGTGGTTGGACTTGGGTTACATCTGGCTAAGATTGCCGCAAGAAATTTTGATTTAGGCTCCTGATAGAATGGGTAGAACAATACATAGTGAGAATAGTCCTTTACTTCCAGGGCTCCACAGACATGGTGGCACTAAGCAACAGGTACTGGGGTGTAATAATGGGCTCTGCAATATTATAATAGCTAACAAATGATTGTCATTACAGTGGAAAGTAGGCTTGTACACCACAATGAGTGTGGGCGTATGTGCTCAGCCAAAAGATATAGGGAAATCCACAAGCATGGGATGACTGTCTGTCTCAGTATTCAGCTTCATTCTCACATGACCAAGAAAGAGAATACAAGGTGGGACAAAGCAATTGAGAGGCATGTCTAAATGGGTAGGCATAAAGCTGATTCTAAATGGCTGGGGTCACCTGGAGCAGGGAACTGAGGTAGTCTCTCTGAATGTGAAGCTTTGCTTTCTTCCACATAAACAAGTGGCTGTCATTCATGATTTATTCCAATAGGGAAAATAAAGCTCTGCAACTGGAAATGCTGTTAGAATCTGCTGCCCACCCTTGGCACTGCCATGTGTCCATTCATAAAGGTAAGGAAACTTAAGCAGCCTTAAGCTTCCTTAATAAGGAGTGATGATCCCTTCCTCACATGGCAGTCCAAGCAGCCCCTTGAAATTGTGTTCCTTTGCGAGGTGTGTGTGTGTCAATGTAACCTCAGAAACAATATAGTGGAGGGGGGGACTTCAGCAGGAGGGGGAATTGGTGATAATGGTCACCTTCTCATAACGTAGTTGGATACAGGCCTCTGGGTGGCCCAGCTCTCACTGCCTTGAATCCTGCAGCAATCCCTGGAAGTGAAGGATTATTCTCACTATGTATTGTTCTGCCCATTCTTTCAGGAGCCTAGATGAAAATTTCTTGGGGCAAACTTAGCCAGACTTAACCCAGGTCCAACCATAGAAAAGTATTTTTCTCTTGCCCCTTCCATGCTTCCTACGTCCTGTTTGACCTCTTAGCACTTTCTGGAATCCCCCTACTCAACATTTTCTGTCACTCTCCTCACCTCCTATTGGCCTCCTCCAACAGTTTCCCAATTTTCTCTTTCCCTTCAGGCCTTGGCCTGTCCTGTTCTAACCCTTCTATAATATGCAGACACACATCCAGAAGAGCATCCTCATCCCATACCAACTTCTCTTTTTCAAACAATTCCAGCAAGTCTGTATTTCAGTCAAATCAAACAAGAGGAATGTTATTATTTTAACAATGCTTCTAAATGTGTGCCAAAACGTGTTTCAGCTAGTTCTTCACTATCACAAGCAAACCTATGGACTAAACGGAAAACTGTGCAGTATTGTCTACCAATACAAATTATGTGAAATATGTTCTGTTATTGTGCAGAAGCAGCTGTGTTTTTCTTAACTCATTCTATAGGCATCTCCTTCCGCCCAATCCAGCCTAGCAAGTAGGTTCCATTTCCTTTGTGTTTAGCCAATATGGAAGGTGAACATTTTTTCTGCCTGAGCAAGTAGGCTGTGGATTTTCATTTTTGTGCCACTAGGTTTGTTGAGGAGCATATGGTCCAGTCACCTGACTGAGCTAAGCCGCTCTGGATCCAGTCAATGTCTGGAAAGGTGACCTCCAAGGAACCCTACTTGCACTATCTTGAATTTATTGATGGAAGAAAGGCAAGATACCAAATGAAAACTGAACCCCCTGGACTATTTACTTTTCCTGCTGGGGTGGGTGGGGAAATGTTGATATGAGACTCACTTTTCTTGTTTTCAAACATGTAGATATTTCCAAGGCAATTGCCTTGGACTCAGATCCAAAGAAATTTTTGCAAATGCCATAAATCAGAACAAGAATCTGTACATTGCCTTCTAAATCCTTTAGGACTCTGGCCTTTTTGCAAAGTTTGCAAGCTGATACTCCAAGGCTTAGAATTCCAACCAGGAGTGGAAATGGGATTTCCCCGGTCCACATTCAGTCAAGAAGAGTCCTGCTGGATGAGACCAGTGGTCCATCTAAGACCAGCATCCTGTCTCATACAGTGACCAACCAACCACTGGAGGGCCAACAACAGGGAATGGAGGCCAAGGACTTCCCCGATGTCTCCTTCTGGTACTGGTATTTAAAAGTTACTGTCTCTTTGACGTGCAATATCTGTGCAGGAACAGGATTATTCTCGTGGGCACTGAAAGCCTAAAGTAGGCTTTTCATAACATTAGAGGTCCTTGTAAAAGATATGACTTTGCTTGGCTCTCATATTTTTAATAGTTGCTTGATAAAGGCTGCAGTCCTATGCACAGTAATTCATGAATAACTCCCATTGACCTCAGTAAAACTTCTGAGTCTAAACATACTTAGCATGGGGCTGCACTTTTTAGTTTGGTGCAGAACAATGTATAAAGTGTATCACTGTACCTATCAGATTACACTTTGTGGTGGTTTAGTGGATTGTCCTTTCTATACTACTTCAAAAAAGAGATTGACTTCAGGAGTCATTCCAAGAGAGAGATTAATAGCCTCTCATGTCCCATTTTTCATTGTTATTATTAGAAACACACTCCATATGCTCAGTAATGCTTGACGGTAGTTGGTACAATAACTAGTTAGTGAGATGGACACTACACCAGCTAGTGGACACTCTTGCCTGCTGTTTGTAAGATATTCTTGTATTGTAGGCTGGCTAAGTTTAAACAACAAGATGCTTAGAACTTTTGAGGGGTCTCAGGAGCAGAGGTGGTTTTCTGGCTCAGCTACTCTAGTGACTATTTAGAGCAGCACAGTGAAGTCAGTGCTATCAAATCACAGGGACACAACTTGCTCCTGGTTCTTGGCAGTATAGGAATGGGGAGGCATCGCCTCCTGGACCGCAGTGCCACCATCCAGACCTTCTTCCAGCATCATTGCAGGGGCTCAGTCTGGACTGATGGCTGTGCCAGAGGGGTAATAAATATAGCTGGTATGAAGTGACAAAACAACAACAACAACAACTTGAACCAGCCCTTGCTAGGGGCACTATTTCCAGGAGACGATGGGCAGAAGACCGGGGGAAAGGGGAAGAGTTATAGCAAGATAACAAGATCTGCTTTTAAATATATGAAGAATGGATGACAAAACCAATTTTGTAGCTGTGTGTTATAGTTAAACCACCATGGATATATATATTTTAAAAAGCTTAATTAAACTCAAATGTCAGAGCATTGCTAAGGAATAATCACATATGATTTGAAACACAGCAGTGGGCACTGGCCATCTAGTTTCAGCCTTCCTAAATGGTGTCCTCATGGGGTGAGGAGGCAATGGAGGACATGGTGTCCTCATGGGGTGAGGAGGCAATGGAGGACATGACAACCCAACTAACAAGTCCAGCAAGAAATAAAACTGGCTTTTCCTAAAGACACTGCAATTTAATAGCCCTAGTTACTGATTATTAATATCTAGAATTCGATCAGACATATCTCCAGTAGATGGCCAGGACCTATAGTTTGCATTTTCAAACACAGAAACTGACTTTTGGTAGTTTTATGCCACTCTTTTCTTTTTCATTTTGAATGAATCTCAAACCAAATTAATATTTCATGCCATTCAGTTCTACATGATACATCTATACCTATAATAATAAAAAAACCATGGTCAAAACAATTTATTTCTGCATAGCAAGGTGCCGGCAAATGCTTTAGCACAGCATCCTGTTATCATTGCTGAACATGGAAATTGAAATACAAAAATCCTTTCCAAAAATAGTTAATTAAAACCATGATGCTGTTGTTCATGTGAAAGCAAATAATTCCAGAGGCACAAAGCACATGCAGAATCATTAGGTATCAATGGAACGTCCAGATGCTGATTACAGGAACACAGAAAAATTGGAGCAGCGTTCATATCACAAAGCTGACTTGCTTTACATTTGCTGCTATGAATTATTATAAAGCAAGCTTCTACAGGCCAGAGTTCAAAATATTACATCAGTGGACCCAAAGGGTTTGTGTATTTACTTATAAAAAAAAAAAATCAGGCCACTTTCCTATTAAAAATCTGCAACACTACTTATAATTAAATCCAGATGATAGATAGATAGATAGATAGATAGATAGATAGATAGATAGATAGATAGATAGATAGATAGATAGATAGATAGATAGATGGCTTTTTTTGAGCCGGAACGCACCGGAACACCATTCTGGCTGGCAGGGGCAGCGTTCCGGTTCACCCCAGGTGGCTTCCCAACTGGCCACTGGGTTCAGGGGGCTGAGCCGTGCTTGTGCAGAGGTCTCCCAACATCCCACTAGCTGTGCTTATGCAGAGGTCTCCCAACATCCCACTAGCTGTGGAGCTCTCTCCCCCCCTGTGGGACTCTCTCACCCCTTTCATTCATTCATTTTTTCTTTCTGTCAGTCTTTCCTTTTTTTATAACCTGCCTTTCTCCCCAGTGGGGACCCAAAGTGAGTTTTCCATTTTTATCTTTACAACAACCTGTAGGTCAGGCTAAGAGGATGTGACTGGCCCAAGGTCACCCAGCAAACTTCCATGGCAAAGTGGAGATTTGAACCAGGATTCCCAAGTTCCTAGTCCAACACTTTAACCACTGACTCTCAGCATCATAAAGCAGAGAGGATGACTGGTGGTCAAGAACCACAAATCCAACAATAGCTGCATAGTTCTTGAGCACCTGGCAACAGACAGTGATTTTAGGTCCAAAAATGAATTCATCCACCCACACCCTTCCAACTATTCCCTCCTACTCAAATGAAAATGATAGAGGAACTGGATGCCTGCATAGCTCCCTCCCTGGTGTCTTGGATGCTGCAACAGAAACATTCACACACTAAGGAAACTAGAAAATGCATGGCATCTAAAAGCCATACTAAGTTGCCCTGAACAACATTTCTCAGAATCCCAGGTATCTAAGATGCATCCACTGTAGCACTGAATGCACCATAAAGAAAAGAATGCACAGATGGACTAAGACCTCATAGAAAGCACTTATGTGAGTTAAGTAGGAAGGGAAGGGGGCAGGTATAGTGATGACAACCTGTGATAGCATTGCTAGAACCTGTTCTCTTATTATAACCACCTCTAGAGGAACAAACTCACAGGTTTGTCATTACAAGCCCTCCACTTAACAACATTCACAGTCATCACCTACTCAAACAAGTTTGCTAAAGTAGCCATGAAGAGAATTGCAATCCAGGAGCACACACAAAGTGATTGTTGAACTAAACAGAAACTATTGCTCAGATTGTCTCTCTCTCCGGTATTTTTAATTTGTATGTGTGAGAGTGTGTGCATGTGCACATGCCTGGAAGTCATGGCAACTTCTAGTGACCCCAACTGGCGTATGGAGGACACTCAGATAAGTGGCTTGATACAGCCTGCCTCTGCCTCCCAATCCTGGTAATCAGCCCTGCTTAACTTCCAAGATCTAATGAGATCAGGCTTGCCTGGGCTATCCAGGTCAGAGTAGATTGTCTTTCTCAAGGCTTAGTTCGAACATTACAATTAGTCATGGCTTGATGCTATAACCCTGGTTAAAATCCCCCACCCCCAATACACATTGAAAAGGTAGCTTAGTTTACCAGACTGAACACTGCCCTGAAAAAGGTAAAGGTAGTCCCCTGTGCAAGCACCAGTCGTTTGCCAGTCGAATGCCCAGCTTGTGGGCATTCGATGAAATTGCTGAACAGACAGGTTAAAACGGATAAAAGGAAGTACTTCTTCACCCAAAGGGTGATTAACATGTGGAATTCACTGCCACAGGAGGTGGTGGCGGCCACAAGCATAGCCACCTTCAAGAGGGGTTTAGATAAAAATATGGAGCAGAGGTCCATCAGTGGCTATTAGCCACAGTGTGTGTGTATATATAAAATTTTTTGCCACTGTGTGACACAGAGTGTTGGACTGAATGGGCCATTGGCCTGATCCAACATGGCTTCTCTTATGTTCTTATGTTTCCGACTCTGGGGTGACATTGCTTTCACGTTTTCATGGCAGACTTTTTATGGGGTGGTTTGCCATTGCCTTCCCCAATCATCTACACTTTCCCCCCAGCAAGCTGGGTACTCATTTTACCGACCACAGAAGGATGGAAGGCTGAGTCAACCTGAGCCAGCTACCTGAAACCAGCTTCCGTTGGGATCGAACTCAGGTTGTGAGCAGAGTTCAGACTGCAGTACTGCAGCTTTACCACTTTGCGCCACGGGGCTCTACTGCCCTACTGGAAATAAATAATAGCTCTTTATCAATAAGACTTCTCTCTTTGCATGAAGAGAGGCTGGAGAGTGGAGCCTTATTATAAAATCTTAAACTGTTTATTCAGAAGCAATTTTTGCTGAGAGGAATGCATCTTAATCTTTGTATCTTTGTAAAGATGTTTAGCATAGCAGCCTTTCCTTGGTTTAACTATTATATTTTATTCTCCCTTTTCCCAAGGGCAGCATAGATAGCTGTTTCCTCCATTTTATCCAAGGGTAGTTGGTTTGGCTAAGAACAGGACCGGATCTACATGCCTTTTTTTTGGGGGGGGCAAAATTAAAAAATGATGCCCCCTTATGGGCCCATAGAATATAATGGACTCCATATCCAATTTGGTGCTCCCCCAATTTGGTGCTTGCCCAGGGCAAGTGCCCCCTCTGCTCCCCCCTAGATCCGGCCCTGGCTGAGAAAGAATGCTTTAGCCAAGGTCAATCAATTAGCTTCATCGTTTAGCAAGGATGCGACTCCAGATCTCCCCAGTCCCAGTCCAATACTCTAATCACTGCACCTGAATGATCTCAGTGTAATCTTCAGCCATGCTCAGCAAACTGATTTCAAGTTGTGGTTTCACATTTTGGTTTACAGGCACTTCTCAACTAAGGTTCATGTCAGGAGTATACAACCCCAAGCAGAACAGCAGCGCACACCGGGAATTGTCTAAAACTTTGCTTAGCACAAAGGACCAATTCTCCACACAGGGGACTTAGGCAAGCTCGAGGTGGTAGCAGCATTGCTGGGACTCAGTTTATTCTGTTTGTCTGGCCAAATACAACTTTCACCTCTTTTCATGTCCTTTTGTTGGCTGGCATACCAACATCCTCACATGAGGATCCTGTGCATTGTTGGCAATTGATCCCAAAAGGCTGCCTACCCCTGATTTATCTAATCAGATACAACAAGTGAACATGGTTAAGGAAAACAAGTCATAGTATTATGCCTGCACCATGCCTCTTTCATAATCAGCATCAGACATTGAGACACTCGTGATTTTGGTTGCAAATAACACAGTGAAACAGAAGACTTACAAGGGTCATGTAGCCCCACCCACTGCCAATGAATCATTGGGGGTTTTTTAGTACATTTACTCATGATTTATTCAGAGTAGTTTTAAATTCTCCCTTGGGGAGTTAACGCGCAACCTTATGCATGTTGTTAATATATAATCTAATAGATGGTAACAAATAGAATTTTAATATCTTCAGAGTGATTCATATAAAAGAGGGTATTTTGTCTTGCTCATGAAACAACTTTTACTGGTTCTTTCCACCTCTCCCATAAAAATGCTTATGAAAGACTAAAGGCAAACAAACATTATCTGAAAATATTTCAGTAAGCTTCAGAGCCTGGGATCAGTTCTCTGATTCCATTCCTTGCCCTGTCTCAACCAATCCATTAAGTTTCTTCCCCACTTGACAGAAAACCAGTCTTTTGCATAAGTTATTAATACATAATACATTTTAAAGGAAGAAACAGAAGAACTGCAGGCAGAAAATTACAACTATGATCTCAAAGCTTTCTGGTCTTGAAATTAGAAGTGTGTGACATATCCAGAAAAAAGGAAGATAACAAAGGCGCTGTACTAAAAGGAAACGTTTAGAACAAGACAAAGTAGCAGAAACATTTCTCAGGGATCAATTATAGGGCTTATTATATTCATCTCTTTCAGTCCTAGGCATTGATTGATGAGGTTATGGACCACACAAGTCAAGGATCAGGAAGTTACACAGAATGAGCTAAACAATCCCATCAACTGACTGAAAGAATAAATTAAATAGAACAGTATATAAGGATGAATCAGGAGACACACAGCAAATATCTTGGGTAACAGCTAGGAATAAATAAATAAATAAAAATCAGGGAACTGTGGTCAATTACCAGATTATTTTGAGCCAACAATGAAACATGGATATAGAGAATGCTAATATAGTGCTTTAAAAATGTTTGTTAAAGGGATCTTTAATTAAGAGTTTCATCTGGATCTTGGTGTCCAGTTTTGGCCATCCATGTTCTGGAGGATGAATTCAAATGAGCAGAGGTACGAAGAAGAGCATGTATAGCTGCAAGAGTAGAAAACCAATTTATGAGTGTGGACTGAAAAAGGATGGTCCCTTTTGCTTTGGGAACAAGAAGTCAGAAAGGCTAATGCATCCTACTGATTCTAATTTTGGTACAACACAGTCAAAGCGGAAGAGCTGCTTAGGTTAAAGAAGGTTGAATGACTGATGGCTATCACTCGAGTCATGATATTTAGTCTAGATTGTGTGAGGAGATCTTAGGAAACATATATATATAGTTCTTGCAGCAATAGGCTGAGCTTGGTGATATTTACGTTCCTTTTCAATCTTGTCAAATTTATAATCTATATTACTCTCTCTCTTTTCTGCAGTTATGTGGCTTAAGATAGGAGACAATGACGCAAGAGCAGGACTATAAAATGCATGAACATTAATGTTTAATAGAAACTGGCTGCCTAACTCACCATTTGCACTTACGCTTTAATTATTTATGTAGAAACCCACATGAAAGGTATCATTTTCCCTCCTACACTGCAATCTACTATTGTCTTTGGCTACTACAGAATTGAAGCATTTTTCTTAAAATCATTGCCGGTTTGCTTGAGGTCAGACAAACTGTCAACAGCAAGGTCAGATATTCTTTCCTTCTTTCTTTTTTCACAATGAAATGTAAGTACTTTAAGTCATACTACAGGTAAGGCAGTAATCAAGGCCCCTTTATAGAAACCAGACTTGCAAATCATTGTGTGCTACAATGTACACTGCTTTCAGACATTTCACTTGGATGGGCTACTACAGGTAAGTTTTACTTAGATGACTTTTTCTGGAATCCTAAAATGGTGCAAGATTATCTCAAACTATGGGCTGCAGATCTTCTGCATTATACCCAAAATGCTATTTACTGAAGTGGTTGTGGGCAGTAGCTGGATTAGGTAACAAAAAATAAAATTAAAAAAAGGTTAAATGAGCAAACGCCAAAATGTATAAATGTGTGTGAAGTGCTGTCACGTCACAGCTGACTTACGGTGACTCCAGAAAGGGGCTTTCGAGGCAAGTGAGTAAGCAGAGGTGGTTTACCATTGCATTCTTCTGCAGAGTCTTCCTTGGTGGTCTCCCTTCCAGGTACTGACCCTCTTAACTTTTGAGAACTGACAAGATGGGTCTATACTATACTGCCTTCCCTTTCAATGTATAAATAAGCTAAAATAAAATACATAATTATCACTATCAGCATCAACAGTGAGCAATGCAACACAATAAAATTAGTTTTTCCAATACTAAATAACTTGGTAAATAAAATATACAATAAACACATGGATTTAGCAATATGATCAGAAATTAGAGACAGGGTTTTAGCAAGTTAGAAGTCTACCAACAGCCTCTATTTCCTATCAGCATGCTCTGGTAATACCTCACTTGGAGTATTGTGCTCAGTTTTGGGCACCACATTTTAAGAAGGATATAGACAAGCTGGAATTGGTCCAGAACAGGGTGACAAAGATGGTGAGGGGTTTGGAGATCAAGTCCTATGAAGAAGGAAATGGGCATGTTTAGCCTAGAGAGGAGGCGGCTGAGACGTGATATGATCATCATCTTCAAGTACTTGAAGGGCTGTCATATAGAGGATGGTGTAGAATTGTTTTTTGTGGCACCAGAAGATAGGACCAGAACCAACAGGTTGAAATTACATCAAAGGAGTTTCCAGCTCAACATTTGGAAGAACTTCCTGACAGTCAGAGCAGTTCCTCAGTGGAACAGTCTTCCTTGGAAGGTGGTGGGCTCTCCTTCTCTGGAGGTTTTCAAATAGAGGCTAGATGGCCATCTGACAGCAATGTGGATCCTGTGAAGGGAGGTATTTGTAAATTTCCTGCATTGTGCAGGAGATTGGACTAGATGACCCTTGAGATCCCTTCCAACTCTATGATGCCCACAAATCTGTTACAGTAGCATTGGTAATTCTGTCTAGCACAAGGAGTCTATCAATTTTTAAGGGGATTAATTGAGAAAAAAAATAACCAAAAGTGTTTAGCGTTTAAATTACACAAGAAATAATAGACATGGCTGATGTTTCTTCCATCACTTAGGATAGTTCTGGATATGAACTTTCCAGAACTTTTTTTTCTCTATGAATGTTAGCCTGTGACATGTATCAACATACATCTCTGCATATATCAATAACTGTATGAATTGGCAAGCACCCTTTCCCCAGACAGTCTTGTTCCTCTTGCCTTGCCACCAAACATGTGTTGTTGAGGGGAAATCAAATATTACCTTCCATAAGCTTTCTAGCTAGGGCTTTTGGCAACCAGTGTTTCTCAAGTGTGTACTGTAACCATGAGGAACCTACTGCAATCTGCACTTTTTTGGATACATATGAAACAGCACAACAAATCCTTCCCTGTCTACTGTTGCCATTTTGAACCCTTCCTTGCTGTTCTTCCAAATGGCAGGTTTTTGTTTTCACCAATTAAAAATGTTCTCTACTAATGCATGTCTCTGGTAAAAAGTAAACAAACAAGACCTTAATGTCAGATATGAACATGAGAACATAAGAGGAGCCATGCTGGACCAGGCCAATAGCCCATCCAGTCCAACACTAGAAGGGAGAGGAAGGTGACTGGTTGTGCTTTGGGAAACCTGTAGGCTGGATTCTATAGATCTGTTCTGCTAACAGAAGTTCTTTCAGCTGATGGAAAAAGCACTCTCCTAAAACAATAAGCTATTCTGTCTGTGGAAGGCTTCCAGTACTAGTGCAATGGATCTCTGCAATTCAGCTCCATGAACTTCTCACCTGGGAGTGACACTCCTCCCCACATGCCCCATCTTTCCAGGAATAGCAGTCAGGAAACATCTGTTTCCATGCAAAGTTAAAGACTGGTGTGATATCATGAGCCACTGTACCAATAAACTCACTTTGCCATTTCTCTTTTTGACTTTCTAAAAATTCCAGCTTTCAGAACTTCAGAAAGAAGAGTGAGACCAAAACTCTGTCACATTCTCAGATATCTTCTCAGATATTACAGCTTCAAGAGGGGATTGGATAAACATATGGAACAGAGGTCCATCAGTGGCTATTAGCCACATAGATGGAACTCTCTGTCTGGGGCAAGTGATGTTCTGTATTCTTGGTGCCTGGGGGGGGGCAACAGTGGGAGGGCTTTTAGTCTCCTGGCTCCACTGGTGGACCTCCTGATGGCACGTGGTTTTTCTGCCACTGTCTGCTCTAGGACCATTTTCGCACTAAACCTTTAATCCTGGTTTAGCTCCATCCCTAAGCTGACATTCTGCACTAAAATCATAGAATGATAGAATTACAGAGTTGGTTTCTCTGATTCTACGATTCTAGTGTAGAATGTCAGTTTGGGGACAGGGCTAAGCCAGGATTAAAGCTCTAGTGCGAAATGGCACTTTACAATATTTACTATTTGTATGTTGTACAGACTTAACTTAATTTCCAAGTTTTGTGATGAGGTTTTAGCAAGAGGAGTACACAGCTGAATCTACCCATAGGTCATAAGCTCTCCAGTAGGGATCATGGTCCTGCTGGATTCCACACAGCATTTAGCAAACTCAAAAGACAGTGGTCAGTATCCTTAACTACAGAACCTTTTAAAAAGCATTTTGACTGAAGGGGCCAATGTGATTGGCGGAGGGGAATCACTCATCATAGGCGGTAGCGGCCCAACCATAAATCTACAGTGTGACAGAATACACAATATGAATTACATTTACTGTTTATATTTTGTAGCTTTAAAATCTCTGTCATTCAATCTATTGGACCAAACAGGAAGCATGAACATCATAGCAGCTGACATCATACAATAATGAAAAGTAGTCAACTGATTAGTAAAATTAATTTATTTTTATCATGTTAAATTTCATTATTTATGTTGTTGTGGGAAAGTCTGCATATTTGTGTGGGGAATTGTTCGAGTGCTATCAAGTTACAGCCAATTTATGGCAATCCTGTAGGGTTTTCAAGGCAAGAGATTAACAGAGAGGGGTTGCCATTGCCTGCCTCTTTGTAATAATCCTGGACTCCCTCAGCGGTCTCTCATTAAAGTGCTAACCAGGGCCAACCCTTCTTAGCTTCCAAGATCAGACGAGATCAGTCTAGCCCAGGTAAGGGCAGCCTATTTAATGTGTTTTAAAATAAACAACAATCAAATATCAGCAGGGGAAATGCAGGTTCAAATTCATCTTTGCCATGAAGCTCACTGGGTGACCTTGGGCAAGTTATCCTCTCTCCAGACTAACCTGTCTCACACAGCTGTTGTGAAGATATGCAATGAAAAGCCCATCTATAGTGCATTTGGGTGGAAGAAGAAGAAGAAAGAAGAAGTGAAGAAGATGATGATATTGGATTTATATCCCACCCCATAATCTAAATTTCAGAGTCTCAGAGTGGTCACAATCTCCTTTACCTCCCCACCCCTCACAACAGACACCCTGTGTGGTAGGTGGGGCTGAGAGAGCTCTTACAGCAGCTGCCATTTCAAGGACAACTCCAATGAGAGCTATGTCTGACCCAAGGTCATTCCAGCAGCTGCAAGTGGAGGAGTGGGGAATCAAACCCAATTCTCCCAGATAAGAGTCCGTGCATACTTAACCACTAACCAAACCGGCTCTCCATGTGCCAGAGCACAGAGAAAGAGCACACGCACAGAAAGGCACATGTCCTGTAATCTAGAAATGTAAGCATGAAGCCTGGATCCATCTAAGAGCGTTCAGGTTCATAAGTACAGCTAGCCATATGGAGAGGCTAACTAATGTGCTTTTTACGTATTCACTGCAAGTGAATAATGAGTTGATTGTTAAATCCTTAATGAGATTTATTAAAAGAAGGTGAGTCAAATATTCCCAACCTATGAGCCATTATTGCTTTCCCTTTTAATCTCAGCCAGCCCAGCTAGGTGTGAGCATGTGATCATCATGCTCAGAAACCTTTGCTAAAGGTTATGTTTGCAATATGGATTTTTTATAATGAGTATCTTATAGATAAAAGCAGACCATTCTGCTTTCAGACACCTCATTGGAGTGTTGATGAACACATGTGGTCAGGAACTGACTTCTTAGCAACATAACACATTCACCTTCACAAATCTTCCCACATGAACATTTTGCTTTTTGGCCAGGATACAAATAACCACATAACTATTTCCTCATGCCCAAGCCAGCATCAAATTTGTATTTCTCAGCCTGGGGGTTTCCAAAAACAGTTGTCATGCAGCAGTTTTATTCAAGGTCAGGGGCCAGAGATGCATAAAGATTTGAAAGCACCTCAGGTTGATGAGTACGCTTCAAGACCCCAGTCATTGTTTTGAACTGAGTCACATTTGTGCTGTTATCAACCATCTCTCAGTAACCAAAAGGACTGGACACTTAGTTTTTATGGGAAAAAAGAAACAAAGAGTTTTTCAAAATTCCCAACAAAGATTTCAAGATTGTGTGGGCGAGAGAGACAGGGTGGTTTGGCCTGCATCTTGTGGCACTCTCTGCTACCAGATCTTGTAGTGGTGTGAGAGAGGCTCTATTCAGAGTCCCATCATTAAAGAAGTTTTCTTGTTATTGATGGCGACAAAGGCAAGCGGGCCATTCCTGAATCCTGGCATTCTACTCAGCAAAAATTCAGGGGCAGCCTCTGAGATATATAGGAGCCATGAAGGGTTTCCAAGGACCCAACATGTCTTCTGGGTCAGCAGATTCATACCGGAAATGTGAGGAAATATTAGAAGAGATATGCTTCTATCATTGCTCTTCTCACCTAGTTCACAAATGCATATTCAGTAAGAGAAAACCAGAAATTTCAAATGAGATCATGTCCATTTGAAAGCAAGAGTTCATCAGAAAGCTGCTCATGGTGCCTGATTCTCACCTATAGCAAAGACAGGTTGCTTACCTGTAACTGTAGATCTTCGAGTGGTCATCTGTGCATTCACACTCATGGGATAGTGCGCCTGCGCCGATCCCCGAATCGGTATCTGAAAAGCCCGGGATTTTTTCGCGCTCGGCGCCACTGGGCATGCGCAGGCGTCCCAATGCGCATGCCCACCGGCGCCAGCGCGGGGATCCCGCCAGTTCCTTCATGACCGCTGAAAGCCCCTATATAAGGGAGACCGTCAGCAGTGGGGAAGGAGGGCGGGTAGTGTGAATGCACAGATGACCACTCGAAGATCTACAGTTACAGGTAAGCAACCTGTCTATCTTCTTCGTGGTCTCTGTGCTTCACACTCATGGGAGACTAGCAAGCAAAGCATACCTGGAGGCGGGAAGACGGTCAACCTGAAGAAATAGCTTGCAGCACCGCAGCTCCCAACCGAGTCCTCTGCTGAGCATGCACGTCCAGCGCGTAGTGCTTCATGAAGGCATGCGGAGAAGACCAGGTAGCCGCCTTGCAGACATCGGAAAGGGACACACCCTTCAGGAATGCCACCGACGTGGCCATAGCCCTTGTGGAGTGTCCACAAACAGGTCCAGGTAAAGGCTTCTTCGCCAACAAATAACAAAGTTTAATTGTCTCAGTAAGCCACTTGGAAAGTCTTTGAGACGAAATCTTGGACCCTAACTTGGGGGCAGAGTAGGAGACAAAAAGTTGGTTGTCCTTACGAAAACCCCGTGAACGATTCAAATAAAATAAGAGGGCATGTTTAACGTCTAACGCATGCAGCCTGCGCTCCTCATCTGAGGAAGGGCTAGGGTAAAACGTGGGTAACCAAACTTCTAAGTTCAGGTGAAATTGGGAAACCACCTTGGGGAGAAAAGTGATGTCTGGAGCCAAGGAGACCCCCGCTTCCCTGAAGGCAAGGTAGGGGTAGTCACAGCGCATTGCCGTGAGCTCCTCTGCACGACGTGCCGAGGTGATGGCAACTAAAAATGCAGTCTTCCAAGACAAAAGTTGTAAGGAACATGTTGCCATGGGCTCAAAGGGACGACGAGTCAACTTGTCCAGAACCAGAGTCAAGTCCCACAACTGTGGAGGGGATCTAGAAGGGGGGTGAAGGCAAAACAGCCCCTTCATAAACCTCTTGGAATGAGGGTGAACAAAAACAGAGTAACCCTCTACTGAAACATGGAAAGCAGAGATAGCTGCCAAATAAACCTTGATGGAAGAGAATACCAGCCCCTCATCCACCAAGGCTAAAAGAAAGTCAAAAATTGCCGACAGCCCGACAGAGTCAGGCGGCGTAGGGGAGTCAGCCACAAAGTTACTAAACTTCTTCCACTTCCTCTCGTAAGAGGCACGAGTGGAAGGCTTCCTGCTGCTTTGGAGGACTTGCTGGACCCTGGTGGAAAACCCTACTGGTCGATGAACCACGCCATCAGCTTCAGGTGAGGCACGTTGTGATGGAGTACGTGCCCGCCCTGGGCCGACAACAGGTCCGGATCTTTCGGGAACTGGTAAAAGACCCCCCCCCCCTGACTGCTGGAGCAGGATCGAGAACCAGCTCTGACGGGGCCACCAAGGAGTCACCAGGATGCAACGTGGCTTCTCCTGCACTAACTTGTGGACTACCCTTGTCAGCAAAGGCAAGGGTGGGAACATGTAAAGAAACCAGCCCCCCCACTGAAGTAGGAGTCCGTCTCCCAGCGAGGCTGGATCCGCACCTCCCCTGGCACAGAACAAGGGGCACTTCTTGTTCTCTGCTGTGGCGAAGACGTCTAGCTGTGGGTACCCCCAACGCTGGAACACCGGCTCCAGGAACCGCCATTGCAGCTCCCATTCATGTGGGAGAGCTCCACCCCTGCTGAGAGAGTCCGCCTGAACGTTGAGGACCCCCGGCAGATGTGTTGCCTTCAGAAAAATGTCCCACTGGAGGTACTCCGTCCAGAGATCCATCGCTAGCGAGCACAGCCTGCGGGACACCGTCCCCCCCTGTCTGTTTATATAACACAGGGCAGTGGTGGTGTCCGTAAGTAGTGCCACAGTCTTCCCCGCTAGCAGAGGGCGGAAGGAGCGAAGGGCGAAGTGAACCGCCAGCAGTTCCAAGTAATTTATATGGCACCGACTCAGTTTCGGAGGCCACTGGCCCCCCACACATAGATCTTCCAGGTGAGCTCCCCACCCCCACATGGAAGCATCGGTAGCGATAGTCACGATAGGGGTTGGTAGATGAAAGGGAGCCCCTTGACAGATGTTGCTCTCCGATCCCCACCATTGCAGAGATTGGATAGTCCCAAGTGGGATGGAAAACCTCTTTCGAGGCGAGTCTCTGAGAGGACGAAAATGGCGTAAGAACCATAGTTGCAGTCCTCTCATTCGCAGTCTTGCGAAACGTAGCACACTTGTCGTCGCAGCCATCAGCCCCAGCATCCGCTGGAGCTGCTGGGCCGTGCCCCACTGCCGCCTTCGAAGAAGCTGTACCAGATTGATGATGTCCTTTGCTCTCTGTGAAGGAAGGAATGCTCGGTGTCAATCTGTATCCAATATGGCCCCTATGAATTGAACTGTCCTGGATGGAGTAAGATGGGACTTCTCCAGGTTGACCTGCAAACCCAGGGTGTCGAGCAGACGCAGAGTGATGGCAATGTGCATTGTTAAACTCTCCTTCGACTTCGCCACAAGAAGCCAGTCGTCGATGTATGGGAAGACAACAACTCCCTGAAGACGAAGGTGGGCAGCCACCACACTCATCAGCTTTGTGAACACCCGAGGAGCGGTAGACAGTCCAAACGGCAGGGCCCTGAACTGGAAATGCCGAGCACCCACTGCAAACCTTAGGAAACGCCTGAACGCAAGGTGGATGCTGACATGAAAGTAGGCATCCTTGAGGTCCAGGGTTGCCATCCAGTCTCCCTGATTGATGAGAGGCAGGATAGTTTGCAGGGTAGCCATTCTGAACTTCTGGTACAGAATGAATTTGTTCAGACTCCGAAGGTCCATGATAGGCCTCAAGCCCCCGTCCCGTTTGGGGACCAGGAAGTAGCGGGAGTAGAAGCCTCCTGTCCTGGCCTCCGGCGGAACTACCTCTATGGCTTGTTTCTGTAGGAGGTTGTTCACCTCCGCCAGCAGAGGTGGGGAAGGGGGGGTGGTAACTACCACGGACTGGTCTGGGGTCTGAACAAACTCTATTTTGTAGCCCTCTTTTACGATGGACAGCGCCCACCTGTCTGTGGAGATCAACTCCCAGGCAGGCAGGAAAGGGCGTAGGCGGATGGAGGGGCCAACAGTGGGAGCGATGACGCATGCTTGTAGGAAGTCAAACCCCCTGCTTCTGGGGACGAGCCCCCTTAGACTTGTTGGAGGGCTGGGTCCCATAACGGTTCCTGCCGTTACCAGAGTAGGAGGGTCGTTCAGGCTGTGCAGGCCGGGGACGCCATTGTTCAGGGGAGAACCTTTGGTAGGGTTTCTTGGTCCAGGGCTTAGGCCACTGCTTGGACCTAGAAGTTTTGGGGGTGGGTTGGACGCCCAAGTTCTTGGAGGTCTTGACGCTCTTATCGAACTCTTGCAGCGCTGAGTCGGTTGTGGTGCTGAAGAGTCCATCACCCTCAAAAGGCAGGTCCTCGATGAAGGTTTTTGTGTCTTGGTGGAGTGCCGTAGACCGAAGCCAGGAGTGACGCCTAATGCAGACTGCAGAGGTGATCTGTTTGGCTGAGGCTTCCACCATGTGTTTCGCTGCAGCCAGTTGTTGTCTGGCCACAGCGAGACCCTCTTTCTGCAGCTTGGTTGCAGCGGGCTTTTTGTCCTCACTTAGAGAAGAGAGGAACGGGGCAAGTTGTTCCAACACGGCATACTGATACCTAGCCATGCAGGCTGCATAGTTAGATATTTTTATGCCGAGTGCCCCAGCTGAGTAGACCTTGCGGCCCATTCCGTCGATCTTCCTCCCTTCTTTGTCCGGTGGGGAGGAGTGAACCTTCCTTGCCTTCGAGGAGGAGGAGACCACCACTGAGTTCGGACGTGGGTGGGTGAACAAAAATTCGGCACCCGCCTCCTGGACCCTGTACATGTGGTCCAGGCGTTTAGAGGAGACCGGCATCGAAGAAGGCTTTTTCCAAGGTTCTTTGACGGCCTGAAGAATCACCTTAGTAACCGGGAGGGCCACCGCAGTGGACGTGTTCCTCTGCATTATATCGAACACATTGTCGTCCACTACGGGTTCCGGCTGGGTCACAGGCAGTCTGAGGGTGGCAGCAATACGTTTCACAAGGTCCCCATAGGACTTCAGATCCTCCGACGGCGAAATCGGAAGGTCCTCCGCCGTCTGGGAACCTGGTGAGGGTTCCAAGTCCTGAGCTTCACTAACCGACTCCGATGACGAAGAGTCACGTTGGGTGGAATGCTCTGAGAGCCTCGGGGTCGACTCTCGCGGTGGAAGTTGAAGCGGTTGTAGTCTACGAGGGGCTTCGACCGGAACTAGCTGTCGATCCGGGGGAACCGACGCCGATGCCTTCCGGGAACGATGCGAGACCCTCGACACCGAAGAGAACTCCGAAGCTTGCTCCCAGTCTTGGTAGTCCTCCGGGTACCAACGGTAGGATTCATACCGGGAGTAGGGAGGCTGCCACCGACGCTGCTCCCATGGTGGTATCGGGAAGCGTTGCGGGGTATAGGGTGGATCTCGCCTGGGTCGGGGCTTGAATGGCGGGTCTATGACCGGTGCCGAAGCATCCACTTCCGACGCCGAATCGCTGATCGACCGTCGACGTGAGCCCAAAGACGAAGACCGTTGGGTGAGGTCAATCTCCGGCTCCTGCTCCGACAGGCGTTGTTGGGCTGCCGGGCTTCGGCGCGAGGAAACCTGAATCGTTTTCGGCGGATTTGCCGATGTCGATGCGCCACCCGACGGGGAAGGAGTGCGGGGTCGCTTACGCTTCTCCTTCGATTTCGCCTTTTTCGGAACTCGGGTCCCCGAGTCCTCACGGCGTTTCTTAGCGGGCGTATCCACCGAGCCCTCGCGGGAACGTTTTGTGGAGCCACGCTCTTCCAGCAGTTCTACAGTCGGGATCGGAGCGGCATCGGCCGATGCGAGCTCCTGTGCCGGGGTGTCAGTCGATTTCGGTGCCGATCCCTCCATCGGTCGATGAGGTCGAAGCGCCGATTCGGTTAGTGCCGCCGATAATCGAGCCGCACGGTTCTTCCTGGTCTGTTTCGAGAACCGAAGGCAATGCGGGCACGACTCTACTCTGTGCGACTCCCCCAAGCACAACAGACACAGAGAATGGCCGTCCGGAGGGGAAATCTTCTTCCCGCAAGCACGGCAGCGCTTGAAAAAACCCCAGCGACTTTCCATAAGCAGTCGCACGAAAACAATTTCTTTCTGCTCAGAAACGCCTGAGAGAAAGGCGGGGGAAAAGCGAAAGCGGAATACCCCAAAGGGCAGTCCGCCGGACAACGAAAAACGCTTTTTTTTTTTTTTACTAACTATCACTAACTAATACTAAAGACTAACTAACTAACTATTTACAAAGGCAAACGGGCTAAAACGAGAGAAAAAGGTACTCTCACCGACCGGAGAAACAGAAAGGGAACCTCTCTAGCGCAGCGGTCAGAAAGGAACTGGCGGGATCCCCGCGCTGGCGCCGGTGGGCATGCGCATTGGGACGCCTGCGCATGCCCAGTGGCGCCAAGCGCGAAAAAATCCCGGGCTTTTCAGATACCGATTCGGGGATCGGCGCAGGCGCACTATCCCATGAGTGTGAAGCACAGAGACCACGAAGAAGATTAAGCCAGTGCTCAATGCTATTAACATTCTCAAGAGCAGAGGCCACAACGACGTCATGAAGTTGATGCTTGGCAGAATTCCAGGGATTAGCGGTCTTGCCAGACCTAGGGTTTAACTTTCATGGCTAATCCTCTGAAGAACCAGGTCAGTCTAAGGCTGGGCTTAAATGTGGCACCAACATTTCTTGAAACAATAGATGACATTGTTTCATATTTTAGGACTTCCCTTTGAATTTACATCTCTGTGGATAATGAATTCCAAATATCCTAAAGAAATGGGAAAACTACCCTGCCAGGTGTTTTGTCCCAGACCAGGTGCTTTGTATAGGGAATCCCATTTTCATGTAGGGCTCTGTATGCGATCAACAACACCTTGAACTGAACCCAGGAACAGAGAAGCAGCCAAAGAAGCAACTTCAGAATGGGAGTAATATGCATGTTCCATCTGTCTTCTGATAATAGCCAATCTGCAGCATTCTGTACCAGCTGAAGTCTCTGAGTTGATCTATGTAGAGTACATTACAGCAGTCTAGTTTTGATGCTACCATGGCATGGGTGCAGATGGTCAGGTCAGCTGAGTCAAGGCAGGGTTCCATCTGGGCTAAACTGAGTTGAAAGTGTTGAAAGAGCTTTATTCTATTTTGTAGCTTGCATCTTATATATTTTCTAGGCAACATTTGAAGCATTCTGAACAAGCTTAATGGGCAGTGGGAGTCACTATCTGCAACTCACAATTAACCTGAGTACTTATCTGATGTACAACAGTGGATGGAGTATTGTGTTTGGATGTGGGGGAGGGACCCTGGGTTAGCCATAACGTTCACAGAGGAGCCTTGGAAAAGTCATTATCTTTCAAGCTTGTCCTGTCACCATCGAGTCTCCCGGTCTAGATATAAATGCACCCTGGTTCAGAAGGTCTTTGTGTGTTTAATAACTGGGTGCTGGCCTGGTTTGTATAGCGTTTCAAGCATCTGTGCTTCCAGAATCCAGACTTCCCTACTTACTTCTCAGTTCCTTTGCCTTCTTCCTCCCTTTCATACATGGGATTCCTTTAAGGTTTGTCATTGCATTTCATTATAAGTTCTCCTGGGATGTGTCTGGAGTCTGGACCCTTCAGAATTCTGAGGGTTTGGGTTTTTCCCATCCAGTTACCTGTAGATAAATTACCTATCTGTGCCATTGTGTCTTTTCAGAGGTATGGAATTTAGACACATCACAACATATTGTGTAATAGAAACACCATAAATCATGTTTATATATTATATGGATTGCTCTTGTGACAAATAGTTCAATCAGCTTTCAAAACTCTCCTCAAGGAGGAATTTTACTGCCAAAATCATTTCAAATCATGATGTTTTAAAACTTCTGTTGTTCCTAGCCTTGCTTGTACTCAGCAAGGGTGACATATAGTTAGATCGCTTACACCAGAAAACATGCTGTGCAGAAAAGGCTGGCCCCTATCCAGAGAGTCTTGCATGCAAGAACATGCTGTAAACTTATGCTGCTAGTGGAAAATGCCTTCCAGTCACAGCTGACTTTTGGTGACCCTGAAGAATTTTCAAGGCAAGAGATTATCAGAAGTGGTTTGCCATTGCCTGCCTCTGCATAGAAACCCTGGACTTCCTTGGTGGTCTCCCATCCAAGTACTAACCAGGGCTGACCATGGTGGCTTCCAAGATCTGATGAGATCAGTCATCTAGGTCAGGGCTAGCTAGCTACAGCTGCCACTGGATGCAAGTATCTTTCTCCTTGCACATAAATACTAAAAATAGTATTGGTGCTGTCCCCTCCAACAGTGCTGATCAATTATTTGGGGGACTAAATCCAGACACCCCCATCCTCCTTATGAGCACTCAATGCTGTCACAGAGGATAATATTGGAGAAGTGGGGGTGAAACCTCTGCAGCTCACACCCATATGCAAAGATCTCTGGGTGAGGATAGTGTTGTTCAGTAACTTTCACCTTCCAATTTTCACCTAACATAAGATGCCCTTCATAAAATGAAACTCCTGCTACTCTTCAATTTGACAAACACAAAAATGCACTTAGGCATAATATTCATTACATAATCAAACAGAACTGTCAAAGGGAGATTTGGTTAATTCTAAGAAACTCAGGAACATCCATTCTTGCACAGAGATTTGTAGTGCCAGTTTGGAAAGGAAAAGAAACATTAAGGATTACATATTTCTGCAAGGCATTAGTGTAACACTGGGGTTGAACAGAGTTCAAAGTACTTAGGTACCTTGTACCAGTTCTCTGTTGAGTGTTAGCTATGTAATCTCACCTATGAGTTATTAAAAGCTGAAAGCCTAAGCATACCTGTGAGAAAACAAATTGATTTTTCAAACACACTTCAATGCAGGTACGTTCTATATGAGATGTGGCAGCAAGATCAAGATCAGTCTACATGCACTGGACATCACATGTAAGTGAGTCCCACTCATCCACAGTCCAACTCTTCTCAGCTAAATAATTCGTGATCTGAATACTTTCCCCTTCCAATGCAGGTGTCATCTTTTGACAAATCTTCCATCCACATCCCAAGCCCTGTTCTGCCAACATTATGGGAATGAAACCAAATGGCATTGCTCAATAAACATTTAAAATGAAGAGCCAAATCAGAGCTTTAGAGAGGAGATGAAGGGACAACTTGATAGCCAATAGAAATTGTTGACAGGAATTATGGGGTTTGAATCAAGGACTTCTGACTCTGAACTGGGATCAACTGAGCTTCCATGAGCTATGCGCTCAGACCTCAGAGACCTTGTAGCAATAATTATCTTATAATAGTTTTTTCCCCCAATATTTTCCTCATTTTGTAAAGATTTTTATTAATTGAACACCTTCCATGGAAATGCCTAACTCAGAAACAGCAACATGAGTAATGAAGAACAAAGTTCTTCGCTGGAAAGTGGTGAAAACACATTTGTGTTCTCTAAAACTGAACACTATTCGATTTGCCATTCCTTCTATAAGTGGGAAATGCCAGTTCCCCATACAGGTGATTTCCTGCCCCCCCATCCCAGGTGGGGTCTGTGTGTCACCTCCTTCAAAACCTTAGCACATCTCCTGTTTAGCATGCATAGAGTACAAAGCGCAATTTTTGCAAAAGAGAATCTATAGACCAAGGACCTGCCTACCTTAGGGACAGTCTCTCCCCATATGCGCCCCAGAGGGTACTGAGATCTGGTTCGCAAAATCTATTGACAATCCCTGGGCCGAAGGAGGCCAATCTGAAAGCTACAAGAGAAAGGGTCTTTTTGATCACAGCTCCCCAATGGTGGAACCAATTATTAGAGGAGGTGCGAGCCCTGCGGAGTCTTGCCCAAGTCCACAGGGCCTGCAAGACTACCCTCTTTCAGCTGGCCTTTTCCTAATGTGGAATCTATTGTATCATTGTCACAAAAAACTGTAAGATAAGTAACACCAAGAATGTAGCACTGAGAATGCTGGAATTGAATTTGATGGTTTTAATCAGATGGTTTTAATGTAATAGTATATATAAGTGAATTGTAAAATGTTGTGTAATAGTTGTTTTTATTATTGCAATCCTTATATTTTACGTTATATGTGAGCCTCCCTGAGCCTGCTTCGGCGGGGAGGACGGGATACAAATTAAATGTTATTATTATTAATTATTATTATTATTATTATTACTGTTATTATTATTATTCCTGCAATGATGTTCTGACCCAGTGGATTTTCAGGTTCACTGAATCTAATGTTAAGTGAAATGCTACAGAAAAGTTTTGGCCAGCTTGTGCTATGGTTTGCTTTTGTTCCTTTCCGCTGTTTTGCTTTCCCATCTATCTGTTCCTCCTCTACACCCCCCTCCCTCCAATTTTCCTCCTGTTTCCCTAGATTTCATCTTTCGTTCCAATAAAATGTTGTTCCCCAGAGCTAACAGTTTGTAATGCCTCGTTTTCTCTTTGTACAATTGCATAAATTAGTTAACCTCAATCTGCCATCCAGGGATTTTTGAGGTGGAAGAAAGCTTTGGCAGATGGGCTCCCTCTCTGCTCTCTGTCTGGGGACCGGAAGATATGCTGGTGGCATATTATCAGAGGGAGTCTTTTCCTTATTTCTTTTGGTTGCTCCTGCTTCAGAAGCAACCATGGGAGGGGGGGGGGCAGGGGGAGGGAGCCATTTCTCTCTCTTGCCCTCCTTCCTCTAATTATAGCCCTGTTCAACTGCTCAAGGAAACAGGAGTATATGACACTGATCGCTGAAACTGTCAGGCACAATTAAGCCTCCGCATTAACCAGACATGATAGTATAAAAACTAGCCTTTCACCACTGCTTCACCAACAAGGCAGGACTTGCTGCTTGCAATGGGCCAGGCTCCATTTTCTTGCTCAAGGCTCAGACCTAATTTTCCAGGTCTAGACTTGGAAAGAGCCACCCATAACCTTGGCCTAGCCCTGACAGCGTGAAACAAGGAACATCCATTACATGCTAACAATAGTCAATAACTTTGTGCCAGATTCAGCATTTCCCTTTTTCTGCCCATAATTCTGACCTTCTAGTAGTGGCACCTTGTAATGGAATCCCTTGCCCAGAAAAGTCTTCCTGGCGAACTGACAAGCATTTTTAGGAGGGCCTTTTTCTTACTAGTACAGTTATTCCTGGACATTGTAGGGCAGCTCCTCACTGTTGTTTTATGCCATGCTATTCTGGTTTTATGGTTCCGTTTTATTGTTTTAATGAAGGTTTTAGCTTTACTGTAAATTGCTTTGGTTGGCAAAACAGGATGTAAATGCAATAAATTTAAAAAAAAACATAAAGCCTTCCTCCTCTACCTTTGTAGAGCAATTCTAAGACTGACAAGAATATGCGTACTTAGATAAATAGTTCGACAGGTGCAAATTTCAAACAATGATGTTTTTAGAGCAAAGTGTCTCTGTAAAAATACAGTGGTATAATTCCAGGAGAAGACTCAGAGCTTTTTT
This sequence comes from Heteronotia binoei, assembly GCF_032191835.1. NCBI lineage: Eukaryota > Metazoa > Chordata > Lepidosauria > Squamata > Gekkonidae > Heteronotia > Heteronotia binoei. The sequence continues at coordinate 145,209,305 of NC_083226.1, read as the reverse complement.
TCTTGGAAAAAGAGGTGCTGGAATTCTCAAGAGGGAACTGAAGGAGAAACACACAGGTGTCCCTTATTAACTTTGAAACATTTTTTGAGAATTTTGTTTCCACAAAGAGGTTCCAGAACTCTGTTTCATCCTGTTCCCCCCTGAAAAAAAGCCCTGAGAAAATTCTGCTATCTGAGATACTGAGCATTTGGAATCTGCCTCTTAAAAGACATATGCAATGCTCACGAACAGCTTCTCCAGTTACTGAAAGTCTGCACTTCAGCTACAATGCCTTTCTTCTACACAAAACACAATTCAATGAAAATCTTTAGGAACAGTTAATGAATTGACTAGTTAATTACTAGGCTCATTGGGAATAGAACCTGTTACCTTTGTTACTCAGCAGCTCTGTTCCCAACTTCTCATGGAACTGCTACAATTTATATTAATAGGAGGTTTCCTTTGTCCCTTTGTTGGATATGCCTATTAGTGTCAAAGTATATCTGCAGATATGGTTCACTTAGTAGTTGGTTATACTCAATTTTGCTGTTCTGTAATGTACTAGTTTTACTTAGTGTGCTGTTACTGAATAGAATATGAACACAATCTCAGAGGAGATAGCAAACTGAGAATGCAATACTAGGAGCAGGGCACAGAAGTTCCAAAAGTGAGTAAGTGAGGGAGAACAAGAAGAGAGGGTGGGAGGGAGGGACACCACATTTCTTCTTTCCATCCTTTTGCCTGATACTCAACACAACAGCACTGGCCAGTTGATGAGAGCTACCTCATCAAAGAGCTGGGGAGTGACATAGGGGTGCATGATGTTGGCAGTATCACTACATCACTTTCTGGGAAAACCTAGAATCGGCATAGCAGTTTTACCATAGAGTTTCTGGTGATTCCTAGAACTACCCTATGTCACTCCCCCCCCCCCCCCCCGGAAGTGACAAAGCAGAGCCATCAACGTAGCCATTTTTTTTGTTTGGTTTTTAAATTTTCTCACTACTTAGAGTGGTGGCAGGCAAAGAGGACTTAACCAACAAGAGGTTTCCTGCCATAGTGGGTGACCTGCCGCCCTGTCCCACTGTGACAAAAAAAGTCTGAGTCAATGCATGGAAGGGGAGGACTGTATAGGAAAGAGGCATAAGATGGCTGAATCTAGCTCCTCCTTTCTCTCATTCAGTACCCTGATCTCTGCTTCTCTCTTCTTGAGACACTAACCAGTACAAGCCATGCAAAGAGCGATCCTTAGTCCTGCTCCTGACTGTCATGGGTGCTGGGGACCCTGCAGAAGAAGCTGAGCCTGCAGAAGAAACTGTACCCCTGCCACCTGCACCCGTGCCCCTGCCGCCTACTGGAGAAGATCCAAGCCCCCCAGCCTCGCCCTCTCGGGTGGCTCGTGTACATGACCGCCTGCGTCAGGATCTCAGGGACCGGAGGAGGGCGGCATGCTCACGAGCAAGACGCTCCCTGAGCCCTGAGTTTTAAAAGGATCCTGGCTCCTCTAGGAGTGAGGATGCTTGAGTCCCAGCAGGATCCTGGCCGCCCTCTGAGTCAGCAATTAATCCAAATGGGCAACAGCCAGCAGAGGGCTATATAACTGTGGGCTTTGGGAGAAGGCTTTGTGGAAGCAACTAGCTACTTACCTGATGTGCTAGCATCCATTTCGGTGTCTGACTTTGGCTTCTGGACCTTTGACTTGCGATACCTGGACTGTGATTTGGTTTTGGCGTATTGGACCCTCGTTGCTCCCCAGCTACAGACCTTGGACTGCACCTGGACTTCGCCTGACCCAGCCCCAGCACGTGACACTGACACAGGTAATACACATCCCCGATGGGGCCTGGGATTCTTTGGCCTGGCACACTGATGAGCACCAAGCATGGCAGAAGGAAGTACACCTCAATCTAACAGTGTTTAATTATTGTGAAACAGAAACAGAAGCCATAATAACAATTACCTCCCCCTCGTGGGCCTCGATTTTCAAATCAGTAAGGATGACGCACAAACTGCCTCAACTGATTCACCGTGTTCAAAATTTTAATTCATGGCCATCCAGGCACAGCCACCTTGCTGAAAAGCAGAGCAAGGTCCCTTAGACTTTCACTTTAATTTATTAATAGATAACAGGTTCCATCCACAGTAAAAGCTGGCGTGAATTCAAGCGCACTCAAGCATCGTACTGTGATGCTTCCACTGGCTGACCTGTTCTGACAGCTTCTACCTTAGGCTGCCTGGGAAGAGTTTCATCATCACTCTAATTTTATTTTAGTCAATTTATTTACTTGAAAAATGGTTCTGCTCCACCTTCCCCACATTAAAATCAAATTGCCTTACAAAAATGCAACCCCTGTAGAAAGCAAAGTTTGATTTTTCAGTGCTTCAAAATTACTCCAGCCCACAGATGCAGTAAAAACACAGTCAGACCAGGTCACTAGCTCCTTGTTTGATATGCCCTTTTTTTCTGTTGCCAAGAAAAACTCTCTTTTTAAAAGACAATGATGCCTTAACCAAATTATGTAGCACAGTGATTCATTATGCCGCACACTGAGGTGTAATGAATCAGTGGCTACTAGCCATAGTGGCTAAATGGAATCTCCACATTCAGAGGCAGTAAACATACAGATCCCAGTGCCAGGACACTTGCATCAGGGGGAGAACCTGACCTCTATGCCCTCTTTGTTGGACCTCCAAAAGAACTGGTTGGTCACTGTGAAACAGGATGCTGCAGTAGGTGGATTACCACTTTGGTCCAGCAGGGCTCTTCTTAGGTTCTTATGTGCTCACAGTGGATCTTCTCCAGCTAAGACAAGAAATGTAGGAGAGATTCTCTCACACACATGCAAGTTTCCCATGTCATTCCATTCTGCTAGTGCAAGAAGGTGGCCCTCCTAAATTGGAATGAATAATGTATTTATTTACAATCCAGTCATATTTGTGCACATACCATGAGAAACTCAACCAAACCCATATGTATGTCCATACACAATAACAACTCTATTTTAGGCAATTAAAATCCATTCTAAATATTATACTGCTCCTTTTTAAGGGAACTGTGACTATTTAGATGTTTCTGGGTTATTACAATATTTTTTTTAAAATCATACTAACTTTGTTTGAGCCCTACTAATGTCTTCTGGTGTGGGAAGTGCCTTTCTATTGCCAGAAAGCAGGTGTTTGTGCTAATTCTTCCATCCCACTCATAAACTCCCACTTTGTCCCATCTTAGTTCAGTTTCTAGAGAGCTAGTGTGGTACAATAGTTAGAGCACTGGACTAGTTGATATCCAGGAAGACACCCCTGTACTTATTCCCAAGCCATGCACCCCTGGAATGTGATATTGCAATGTAACCCTAGAATATTAATTGGATACAGCAATGCCCATTTGAATTGGAATGGTCTTTCTTGCACATAAGGGAGACAAATCCAGTTCATTCTTTACCCCAAAGCAGGTCTGTAATGTGAGTCTGGTTCACAAGCCAGAACGACATGATGCCAGCTGAAAGGTTGAGAAGCATCCATCTTTCTGCTCCTGGGAATGAAAAAGTTCCGGGCTCAGAGAGACTGGTGGGCACTGCCATAAAAATTCCTTCATTTTTGGCAAACTTTAAAAGTCCTGCTATCAAAGCATAAGGAAATAACATTGAACCAGGAAATCTCCAACACAAATAAATGGCTTGTGTCTGCCATTCCTCAGCAAGATAGCAGGGACACAAAGGTTAGAGGCTAAGCACTCATCTTGTTGTGAATGTGTGGTATAACCTGTAAACTAATATCACAATTTTGACTTTTAACAAAGTTTCTATTTTTCTTTAATTAATTGCTAAGGCCATCAAAGTCAGCCAGTCCCCTGACCACTTGATGGATGCCTATCCATGGCTGACACTAAGAGAGAAATCTATCACTTTTGGGGAGCTTCAAAGGAACCAGTTTTGGGAAAAACAAGGCCATAAAGTCATTTGGCCAGTGTAATTAAAATGCCTATGTTGGGGTATGGATCTATGATACGAATGGTCTCTGATTGGATATTACACATATGACACCCCGATTTTCCATTGGTGTGACACTCTGCTCCCTCATTGGGTAGGTTAATTGAGGGATGTGACGTAATTTACCCTAGAAAACAGACAACCCAACCTGTCAGGTTTAGGGCAGCATAAGAGCAGGAAAGCTGGTTGCAGAAGAAGAAAAAGGAAGGAAAAAGGGAATCCCTTCACCCTCTCCTTCCTCCACCCCCTTCCTACCCTCACCCCCCCCTTCCTATCAAGAGAAATCTCCCTCCAGAGGCCTTGCATTTCCTCTGACTGAGTCTACCCTACAAAGATATAGGTATTGTATCACCTTCCCCCATCCTGCTTATTCAGCTAACCTCTTTTATAATTCCTCTTGTATGCTTGAAATTGTTTGATTGGGATGTAACTATTTGAAACCTATGCTATAATAAAATCCATTATTAACCAAAGGATTTTCAGTGGTCTATCTCCGTAGACAAAGACATAGATCCTATACACCTCACCTCTCGTAGGCCTACCATTTTGAGCTAAGAAATATTAATATTCCCCAATAAAAACTTGTTTGAGGTGTAACATAGTATCTGTTCTGAATCCCCATTCTGTCATGTAAGATTGCCTGGTGGCCTTGGCTCAGTCACAGTCTCTCAACCTAATTTTATCTCACAAGGCTGTTACGAGGATAAAAAGGAGGACAGGAGAATGATGTAAGCCACTTTGGGTATCCATTGAGGTCTAATGAAGCAAATAAATCAACAAAGCTTGCTCATGAGAGCTCCCTGACCAATCTCAGGAGCAAAATTTTGAGCAGGAGTGGGGAAGCATGGAAACCCCACTCCACAAGTTTCATACTATGCACAGGTCTTCAGATACAAACTGCTTCCTATTTATTGTTGTATTATCATCACAGTTGTCAAGCTACCTCAAGAGTTCACTGAACTGTGAGCACAAGAAAGAAACATTTTAAAGAATGAATAACTGACTGATGGAATGAATGGGAAGGTCACCCAGTATGTCTAGAAATGACAGAAGCTTCAGTTTTGGCATGTAGCCATGGAGGTTTATGAGAGCTCATCTCTGGAAAGTACAAAGCATGCCCTTTTCATCACCACTGAAATACCTCACTTGCTTACTATATGATTCTATAGAACCCCGTGGCGCAGAGTGGTAAAGCAGCAGTACTGCAGTACTGTGGTCTGAACTCTCTGCTCATGACCTGAGTTCAATTCCAGCCCAAGGTTGACTCAGCCTTCCATCCAGGGGACCTTCCCTTCCCTTTCCTTTCCTATATGTACAGCATACTACAGCTGTACATACATTATTATGGGATTGGGGGGGACCCTTCCAAATGAGAAAGTATATGAGTCTCAAGGAACAACAAGATCTATGGTTTTGTAAAACCACCACCAAAAATCCTTCTGGAGATATCTGCCTATACGATTCCACAAAAGGAAAAACAAACATGTCTGTGATAAGAAGGATCACAGCTGGATCATAGAAAGCTCTATATCCCATTATATCTGCAACGAGGCTCTAGTGTCCTCATTCCTCAAATACTTTGTGCAGCTAAGACCCGCCCCCCCCAATGTATGTATGTGTGTGTGTGTATATATATATATATATAAATAAAAAGGCACAAGCAACTTATGACAACAGAATAATCTTTTCAAGGCAAGAGATGTTTTGCCGTTGCCTGCCTTTGCATAGCAACCCTGGACTTCCTCGGTGGTCTCCCATCCAAGGACTAACCGGGGCCTGCCATGCTTAACTTCCGAGATTGGGCGAGCCTGGCCCATCCATGTCATGGCTTTTTTTGCCATCAGCCCAACAAATGTTATCTTCCAAAATCACTTCTCATTTGCACACTGACAAATTACCAAGGCTATATTACATACACCGGACTGCTGTATGGCTTCACCTAGCAGATACCATTTCACAGAATCCTCTTCCTCAAATGCTTCCAGTATTTACAATGATCCAGCGGGGTTTTCCCCATGTTCTTATGTAGCTGGCTTTGAATGCCTGGTTTATTGAACAGTCCATGCACAGAATCTCATGGTTATGGATGCCAGGCGCCAGGTGGGACCTGAAGATTCCCCTGGAATTACAGCTATTCTCTCGACTACAGAGATCAGTTCCCCTGGAGAAAATGGGTGTTTTGGAGAGTGGACTCTATAGTATCATACCTCACTGAGGTCCTTGTCTTCCCCAGGTTCCATCCCCAAATCTCCAGGAGTTATCCAATCCAGAGTGGCAACCCTACCCCCATCTCCCACTGGTGGCCAGGAGGGACCTGGCAACCCTACTCGTGGTATCTGATTCATAGTACAGGCAAGTATTAGGAGACTGGAATTTTGTATACTGAACCAGGTGAGCTTTATGAACTTTAGTGGCATCACTAGTATGGATGCAGATGTTTTTGAACAAGATAAAGCCACCAAAATATAACCAATACAATAAAGAAGCACAAGGGAGGATGTTGTGATCTAATAGGAAACTTTAGTCAAGGCCAGTAGGGAATGAAACCTATGAAGCCACTCAGTTTTACTAGCAGAGCACCCAAGAGCATTCCCATAAACTGAATATTTGTACACAAAAGTAGGCATCATGGCTACAGTGTGGTATATTGAAGAGAGTGGAAGATGAGGATTTAGTTCTGCAGGGCCTGTAAAACTCAACTGTTCCACTAGGCATTTAGTTGAGGCAGCAAAGTTTCCATCTTACTTGGTCTCCCGGAGCCCCAGCCCCCCTGCCCCCTTGCCCTTCATTGCATGTGTACCAGCTCTACAAACCACACAGCCTTCACAGTCCTTACCAGACTAGATTATGTATTTGGTGCCTGATTTCTACCTGCTATCTAGCTTTAACTATTATGTTATAATTGTTTAAATCTATTCTATTATTTTTGTTTAACTTGTTAACTATGATGTTGTTTAACGTTAACTATTATACTGTTTAACTCAGGTTTGGGTACAAGTCCAATAAATAAATGAATGAATAAATAGAACCCAGGTTTTAATCTGCACCTACTATGAAAGCTCACTTGGTGACCTTGGACCCATCATAGCCTCTAAGGCTGGACTATCTCACAGGGTTGTTGTTAGAAAATGGAGGTGGGGGGAGAATGATGGTATTAGCTGCTTTGAGTCTTAGCTGGGGAGAAAAGCAGGATACAAATAAAAAATGCACATATGTGCATCTTGAAAAGACAATCATTTTGAAATGCAGAAGGTTACACAATCTAGATTTGTTAAACATCTGTCAGTAGAACATTATTTTTGAAAGAACAAAATTAGAGCTTTGAATGCATATGATAAAGTATAGTATGAGTCCATGCACAGAAAAGTTGACATACAAGGCTTTATTGCAAAATGAATACAGAAGTTTGTTAGAAAATATTCAATCTGTCCTTTGTTTTATGAACTCACGGTGGAGCTAGATTCCACATTATGCCGACACTGATTAAATGACTCCTTGAGAAAGTTTCTGCTTGCAAATTTTATTTCTAACATATTTGGGCTCAATATTGTTCAGTTAAGTTTCAGTATGATACACAAGTTAAGCACATGTAAAATTCAACTCTCTTCAGCTGTTTAAATCAGTTTAGCTAAATATACTGAATCCCATTCATTTCAATCACTTTGTATATAGCCTTGTTATCTCCTATTTATTACAAGAAAGTTCTGGATTTAGTGTTAATTAGTATTAATATTTGGTAACTCATGGGAAAAAAAAGATTCACGGGAAGTGCAAAAAAGCAATTTCAGCTTGCTATACTACACAGACAGTATACTAATAAAGTACTGATTATGTTCTGAAAAGCATCATATGTTATTACTTTATGTCCCAAAATGTATAGGGATAACTTACATCTGAAGAATACTTTCCTGGGAGGAAGTGTCACTGAACAGACCTGAGTAGGATTCTGAGCATACTGGTTTAGGATTGCACTAATAAAGTATTACTACAGATCCTGAAGTTCACCAACTGGCCAGGCAAGGGGGGAAAAAGTCCTGTTTCTTTAACAAAGGTTTAATAAATGGAACTGGATGGCTGAAGCTTTTCATTGCATGACATTAAATAACATCACCTGACAAGCCAAGATCTCTGTTCAGCTCTTCTCGAAAACTTCCCAAGAATAAGCTTCCACAGAGTTCTGGCAGTATCTGCCATTGACTGGATTCTTATATAAAATAAACCAAATGGTATCTTTCAAATGCACATACTGCTGAAGCACACACACCACAGGTACTAGAAACGATGCTTCTTTTAATCCACTGAAAACAGCCCTGCTTGTGATGGGTTGTTATCAGTTTGTGCTTGGTTGTTCCCTAATACTTCCTGACAACTGAAGTCACCCTTAACTTTCTTCCCAAGGTGCAATGCCTCATCCCTAATTGGGAAGAATTTCAACCAGCATTAGGGCTGTGGAGGGGAAGTATTTTCTTTACAAATGTCTGAACAAGCTCTTTGTGACATCCACCCAAAGCAGTGTAGAAGAAGCATGGCGATGCATTCAGCACTCCCTTCCTTTCTTATGCTAGGCTTTTAATTTACCGGGCATCCTCTGAAACCTTCCCCAGCACTTTACTATCCTTGTGCTTGAGTTCGTCAGGGTCTGAGTAGTATCAATGACCTGAAACTGTGCTAAGTGGTGTTAACCAGCTGAAGTCGTACCAACTGCTGAACTGTGGCTTCTGGCTGTATTATTGTTGGAGTTATGATCCTCTGCTTTTATGAATCATGTTTATGAGATTTTAAATTTGTTGTGTTTATGTTTTATTTATTGTTATTGTAATGTTTTAATGTTGTAAGCCACCCTGAGCCCGCCTTGCAGGGTATAAGTCTCTAAATTAAATTAAATTTCTTCCCCCCCACAATCATACTGATGTCCCACAGTGCTACGTTTCAGAAAGGTTCCGCAGATACAGCCTCTTTCAGGCCCCACATTATATAAACCTAAAAATATCAAACCAAGATCAATCTTCCAGTTTTGTGGCTTTGCACAAAGCTTCACGTCTGCTTCTAAAATCACATGGCCGGCCTTTTCCGGATTGCAAGTCAAATGTTTTAAATATTTACGGCTATCCTTCCTGTGCATTTGATCCTTTGTTCCTGCTTAGCTGGAACTTCAACGGCTTCAGGATAGCAGAGAAGCACCAGCGAAAAATATACAGCTCATGTTCAACAAATGGTTTCATTAAACTTCAGCTGCATGAAAAGTGAGCACACTGACAGAGCCCCAATGACAAACAGGGAGGGTTCTGTGGCTCAGTGGAAGACCCTCTGCTTTGCATGTTGAATGCAGAAGGTCCAAGAGGTTCAATCTTGGGTATTTCTAGTTTTTCTTAAGGGCCAGGAAGGAGGTGATGTGAAAGGCCCTGGAGACTCCACCAGAGAGCTGCTGCCAGTCTGAGTAGACAATATTAAGCTTGATAGACCAATAGTCTGATTCAGTATAAGACAGCTCCATATGTTTTGGTGTAGTGATTAAAGGGGCGGACTAGGATCTGGGAACCCCAGCTTTAAATCTCCACTCTGCCATAGAAGGTTGCTGGGTGACCTTTGGCCAGTCACAGGCTTGCAGATTTACCTACGTCACAGGGCTATTGTGAGGATAAAACAGAAGAGTGAAGCTTTGGGTCTCCATTGGGCAGAAAGGCAGGAGATAAATAAAGTAAATGAATAAATAAATGTGTATTCCTTTTTTAGTTTAAAAGTTTAATTTTTTTTAGTTTAATCAGTATCATTATATAGAAAATGAACTAGAGTCTATAGCTTAACACAGTTTATTACACTGGTAAAGAAATAAGCTGCTAGAATGCTAATAACACATATTAGTTGTGTTCATACATTAGGTTTCAGAGAAGCATTATTTGAAGGCAAAATGATTAATTCCCATTATTCCCCAATGTATTTATATCTGTTTCTCTTGCTGGGTTGAAGCAAAATGTGTCTAACCACCACCACCAACAACAACAACAACAACAACAAAAATTAACTTCCCTCTCTTTTCTCAAAGGTATTTGCAAGAAGATGTGAGCATACAGTTTAACTCTCATAATGCAAACCAATGAGACAAAGTCCTTGTAAGTGTCTTAAGACACAAAACTTTCAGCAGCCATGATCCAGCCACTACCCATTTGGCTCTCGGGCAGTGCACATCTGAGATTACCCCATTTATTCATCCCTAGGATTGCCAGACTCCAGGTGGTGGCTGGAGATCTCCTAGGAGTACAACTGATCTCCAAGTAACAGAGATCAGTTTCCATGGAGAAAATGGCTGCTTTGAAAGGTGAACTCTATGGCATTCTATCCCACTGAAGTTCTTTCTTTCCCCTAATCCCTCCTCTTCAGGGCTCCACCCCCAAAATCTCCAGGTTTCCGAACCAGAAGCTGGCAATCCTACTAGCACAATTTCTGTACATCATCTGCTGCAGATATCAATGCAACAACAGGAGAGAAGTCACTACAGGAACAACAATATACACAACTCAATCGTTATAGTAACAAATTACTATGTAATAAAGTGCATATACAAAATACAAAACATAATTCATGAAATTTCTTCCACAAGGAGTCTCGATGTGCAGGCTGTTGTTACACTTTGCTTTGAGAGTCATGGCTCAAATTGATTCATTATTTGCTTATTCAGAGACAGAGAAGGAATGTATTCTTGTGGATATACCAGACATGTTAGGAGACAGAATTGGGGAAATGCACATGGACTGGGGACAATACTTACAGAGTAAGAAAAAAGAAGTGAGGTTACAATTACATGCGGTTTCTTTGTCAGAATACTGCAAAATTAATAAGATTCCTAGAGGTTTGCGAATTCACAAGCCACCTGTCATGTTTACCAATGATGATGAATTTTGGCAAAGTGGACATCAATCCTCAATAAGTGCTCTTCAGACCTCATGCGCCTAATAATAGAAAGATCTAGGAAGGAGCTTATTACATTAAAAGAAGAAATTACCAACAAAGAGAGGTCTCTTAAAGATACATGCACACAAGTGGTGTTTGACAAGAAGCTGAAGGATATGGAAAACAGTGTAAAGGATTTTAAAAGCAAAGTAAGAGAATCTAAGATTCACAAACTGAATAGAGACTTAAAGGATTACGCTGAAGGGAGAATTTATAATTGGGGCAATAGTGAAAATGTCAATAGGAAAGTCATAAGAAAGAAGGTTACTTGGGCGACTCCTGTTCACCAGTATTCAGATTATGAGTCTTCTGAAGTAGAGGATTCAGTGTCAACATCAGGTGATGAGAGTGGTCCCAGTAGCAATTTAAGATCAAGACGCATGAGGGATCCTAGTCAGAATTACACTCCGTTTTTTCAGGATGTCAACATGAGGAGAGGAAGGAGGAAAACTTTGTTATCAATTTGTCTAATAGAACTTTGACTCCAGCTGAGACTAAGGTATTGAATCTGGGGCTTGAGTTTGTGCCCACTTCGAAATATGAAAGTTTCAAGACTAGAGTTGATTTCTTAAAACTAACTAGACTGATTAAACTTAAAAAAAACCTTTGGCAATGAGGATTTTGAGGCTGATCCGTTTCGTCCACGGTCAACCTACAGTCCTAATGTATATGATGCTAACATTGCTACATTTGAAAAAGTTGTACTGAGAGATATTAAAATAGAGAACAATTTCAATCGGACTTGGAGTAATCTTTCTAGAGAAGAGGCAGTGGCGTTAAAAACATTATCACAGGATGAGAGTATTATCATCAAACCTGCTGATAAGGGAGGCGGTATTGTTGCTCTGAATAAAGAAGATTACTGTAGTGAGTTAGAGAGACAACTGCAGGATACTGACAACTACAAGCAGTTACAATGTGACCGTGGCCCACATATTGCTAGAATCATTAGGATTGTGTTAGAAGAAGCTGAGAGTTTAGGAATTATAAAGAATGAGAGTCATAAGTATCTAAGGAATGAGTATCCTAGGACTCCTGTTATATATATTCTCCCTAAGGTTCACAAACCAGGCTTTCCTCCGCCTGGGTGCCCCATTATTTTGGGCTGTAATTCTATTCTTGAGCCCCTGTCCAAATATGTGGATTCCTTTTTAAAAAGTTTTGTTATTAAATTGTCATCATACATTAGAGATAGTAAACAGTTTGTGAGCATGGTGGAAGGGATTAGTGTCCCAGAGGAAGCGGCTTTACTTACATTAGATGTGGCATCCTTGTACACCAACATTCCTCGTGTGTACCTTTTTTGGATACATGTGTTTACAAGTGGCAAAATGGTAGGTTGGCAGTATGTACATATTACAAAGAGATTGATAGAAATTCATTTCTTCATTATAGGTCATTCCACCCTGTACATTTACGGAACAATATTCCATTTGGGCAGTTTTTGAGACTTAAACGTAATAGTACTGAGGAAAAGGACTACGTGAATGACAGCAAGCGGCTGGCTGATAATTTCCGGAGTAGAGGCTTCCCCAGCCAAGTGGTGGAAAGGGCTAGGTTGAGAGCACACTGGGTAGATCATAAGATTGTTTATTAATTCAGAAAGACAACGAAGTAAACGTGTCATATGTGGTTTTGACTACACACCTTTGTCTGATGAGATACGTAGAATCATCTTGCGACATTTGTTGAGTGATATACCTGGTTGCCAACTTATACCATATATTGAGTTAATAAAAACTAAGAGTATCAGAGACAGGTTGGTACATTCAGGTATGCGAGGTGAAAACAAGGAAGATGAACCTTTAAAAGGACATTATCCATGCAAGCGTTGTGCATGTTTACAGTCAATGCAGATTATAGAGTTTACCCCTTCTGATGGAGGTCCACCTATTGTTTTGAATCATTTCTCTACCTATGTCACAAAAAATGTCATTTGTTTAATCCAATGTGGATGTGGGCTCCCCTACATTGGAAATATCACTCGTCCAGTGAGAGTGAGAATTTTGGAACGCCGTAGTAGAATTAAGAATTCAGATATGAACGTACCTCTCGTGAGCCATTTCCGGGGGGAAAATAATTCTTATGTAGTTTTAGATTCTTTATATTGTATAAATATGAACCGTGGGGTAACTCTGAGGATGTGGCAACCCACTTACTTAGAGAAGAATGTTTCTGGATCCACAGATTAAATTCAGTCATGCCATATGGCTTGAACAGTAGTCTTGATTATTCTTGTTTTTTGTAAAAACTACATTTGAAAAATGACTTTGTAATATTATGGTTTTGTAATATTATGGAATTGTAAAATGATTTTTTGTATGAGCCTTGGGATATTATTGTATAAGGGTATGTGTGTAAGCATGTTGGTGACCTCTCCTATGTAAGAACAGGTGTTGTTGATAACAGCTTTAAGAAGGTTTGGGTGGCGACAGCAGTTTGCCTTAAGCTGCCATAGAGCATTATGCCAATTTGGAATCCTCCTGGAGAAGTTACATTCCCACACTATCTTAAAAAACAGTAGGTATCATTCTGAGAAAGGGAGTAAAACGTTATGTCTCCGTTGAAGTGACTTATGCCTTGTTTTATTATTGTTTCATTATCATAGTTTAGCAGTAAGCAACGCACTGGAAAGATCAACAGTGAGCGTCGTTGAATGGGGACGTCTTGTGAGTATTCTGGATCGAGGCGGCTCGGCGGTACTGATGTTGTTAGACCTGTCGGCAGCGTTCAATACGGTCGACCATCAGTTGCTGACTTGCCATCTCGCCGACGTGGGGATTCAGGGGTTGGCTTTACAATGGCTTACCTCTTTCCTCAAAGGTCGGGGACAAAGAGTGGCGATTGGGGGTGAATTGTCCCAGAGGTACCCGTTGGATTGCGGGGTTCCTCAGGGAGCAGTTCTATCCCCGATGTTGTTTAACATCTATATGCGCCCTCTTACCCAGATTGCCCGGAGATATGGGCTGGGCTGCCACCAGTACGCTGATGACACCCAGCTCTATCTACTTATGGACGGCCAGCCTGCCTGTGTCCCAGAAAACCTGGACCTGGCATTGCAGGCCGTGTCTAGATGGCTCAGGCTGAGTGGGCTGAAGCTAAATCCGACGAAGACAGAGGTCCTTTGCCTGGGTCGCCGTGGTCCGGGGAGGGAGATTCCCTTACCGGCCCTCGACGGTGTGCCTCTGTCAGCGGCGCACAGGGTTAGGAGCCTGGGGGTGCTACTGGAGCCTACCCTAACTATGGAGGCCCAGATAGCAGCCACTGCCAAGTCCGCATTCTTTCATCTTAGGCGGGCAAGGCAGCTGGCCCCTTTCCTGGAGGACGGCGACCTGGCAACAGTGATCCATGCAACGGTCACCTCGAGGCTGGACTACTGCAATGCCCTCTACATGGGGCTGCCCCTGTGTCGAACCCGGAAGTTGCAGCTAGTGCAGAATGCCGCTGCCCGGCTGTTGTTAGGGCTCCCTAGACGGGAGCACATTCAGCCGGGGCTTCGGGAACTGCACTGGCTGCCGATAACATACTGAGTTCGGTACAAGGTGCTGGTTATGACCTTTAAAGCCCTTTATGGTCTGGGACCTGCCTACCTTAGGGACCGTCTCTCCCCACATGTTCCCCAGAGAGTGCTGAGGTCGGGGTCTCAGAACCTCCTTGTAATCCCTGGGCCAAAGGAGGCCCGTCTGAAAGCGACCAGGGACAGGGCCTTCTCGATTGCAGCTCCCTGTTGGTGGAATCAGCTCCCGGAGGAGGTGAGGGCCCTGCGGAACCTGGAGCAGTTCCACAGGGCCTGTAAAACAACCCTCTTCCGGTTGGCATATAATTAATTGTGATCAGAATGCCGAATACTAAATCTCAAACATCAGATTACTGAATATTGGAAATGGAAGGACTGATTTAAGGAAAATGTAGCATAGTGTATACCGATGTGAGTTTTATGTATTTTTAGGTTTTTATGTTTTTATTGTATAATTTTAATCATATTTAAACCGATTTCTGTTAGCTTTTACTGTTGTAAGCCGCCCTGAGCCCACCTCGGTGGGGTAGGGCGGGATATAAATCGAATAAAATAAATAAATAAAAAAAATAAATTGTGGTTAGATATAAGTGTATTGGAGCTGAGATCACAACACCTTTTCTATAAGAGGATGTAATTTTCATATTTTGTATTACAGTTTTGAAAATTTATGGAGCACCCTTTGCTGGAAAAGTGACAATCAAAGCAGGACTTTTTAAAGTCCACAGCCTGCACATCGGGACTCCTTGTGGAAGAAATTTCATGAATTATGCTTTGTATTTTGTATATGCACTTTATTATATAGTAATTTGTCACTATAATGATTGAGTTGTGTACATTGCAGATATCAATGCAGCATCCCTGTTTTCTTTCAGCCTTTGCTGTGTCCCATGCTACACTATGAATGTCAGAAGAGAAAGAGTCTCACAACAATAATAAACAAATAAAGAGAATGCAAGTAGCTACACTAGTCCAAAGCAAAATCCATAATCCATGACATTGGCTTTTGGATTGCAAAACAGTATTTTTTTTTTCAGTTTTCAGTCCTTTGCATCTTCTAAAAGAAGTCTAATTAGGTGTTCATTTGCCACACCAAAGTTATAGGAAGCAAGTGACTTTATAAATTTAATTGAACAGGAGATTAAATTTCATAGGTCCCAACCAGTGTCATCTAAACATTTCCCTTAGTGAATTAATTCCTTGTAAGTCCATCTTTTTGCACCTACAGCTAAAGTGCCCAGATCAACCAGAAATATTTGAACTGTTATGTAACAGTTTTTAGAGAGCCAGTTTGGTGTAGTGGTTAAGTGTGCAGACTCTTATCTGGGGGAACCAGGTTTGGTTCCCTACTCCTCCACCTGCACCTGCTGGAATGGCCTTGGGCCAGACATAACTCTGGCAGAGGTTGTCCTTGTAAGGGCAGCTGCTCAGCCCCACCCACCTCAAGGGTGTCTGTTGTGGGGGAGGAAGATAAAGGAGATTGTGAGCCGCTCTGAGACCCAGAGTGGTAGACGGGATATAAATCTAATATCTTCTTCTTCTACTAAGGAGATAGCGATCAAATGGGGGAGGGGTGCTGATTGAAACAAGGCCATGAAGATGGGCTATAGCTGGCTGGCAGGTACATCAGTGTTGATTTACCCATGGAGATATGACGCCCTATGTTTGGCTTCCTTTGAAGATGATTTGGCAATTTCAACCAGTACAAAATGCAGCAGCCATAACGTTAATTGGGTAGCCACACTGAGCATATAAAAGCAGTGCTATAGCAACTGCACTGACTTCAGGTTTGTTTACAGTTCCAATTCTTTGTTGTTGTTATTGTTGTATTTTGTGTGTGTGAGTGCATGTGCACCTGGAAGTCATGGTGACTGACCCCTACTGAGGGCCTGGAGGATATTCAGAGAGGTGGCTGAACAAAGCCTGCCCTCACCTCCCACCTCTGGTATTTCAAAGAGGTTTCCCTCCAAATACTTGTCAGAATCAACCCTACTTAGCTTCCAAGATCTCATGAGATCAGGCTTACCAGGGCTATCTAGGTCAGGATTTTCAGGTCCAATTCAAAGCACAGTTCTTGACTTTTGTAGTACTTAAATCACTTGGACCCAAAGAACCTGAAGGAATATTTTCACCCATATGAATCTGTCAAAGCACTGAAGTCATCTCAGATAGAGGATTAGCTTGCTGAGAGGAACTGCACTTTCAGGGGTACACAGACAAGAACTCATGGGAGGGCTATCTCAGCTGCTGTTCTTAAATTGTGCAACTCCATCCCCAGGAGGTACAACTGGCACTCTCAATGCAAGCCTTCCAGTGCCTTTTGAGAAGATTGTTTCTGAAGACCTTAAATGATATCAGTCATGTCTAGAAGACCATAATGCTTAGGACTGGGGTATTGAAAGTACCACCTCCTCCTACAGAATCAGTTAAGGTCCTCATTCTAAGCGTTTTGTGCTTCCACCTGCACAGATGTACTGGGTGATGACCAGAGAGGTGCTTTTTCAGAAGAGGCTCCTTGCCTTTGTAATCCCCTCCTCTTTGATGCGCACCTAGCACCTTTACCTTCTTTACTCTGGTAACAGGTCAAAGCATTTCTTTTTGCACAGAGTTGTAGCTAAAGAGTTTCATCCTTTTTTAAAAAGCTGTTTTTATGCTTTGCTTCTCGCCTGAAAATGTTTTAAGGGCTATTAGGTGGCTGAATGTTTTAATGGCACGTTTTAATGGCAGGATTCATTGAATAGGTCTCTGGAGAGGCAGCATATAACATTTTGAGAAAAAATAGGTAGGGTAGAAAGGTAGTCTAGAAAGTGGGCTCAGTGGGAAGGTATTCTAGAAATACATACATATACATACACACACAAAGGCTACAACTGCTGTTATTGTGTAGTGCTTTACAGTGGATCATGATGCAGTGTGGAAAGATGACCTCTAGTGATCAGACAGGAAACCACAGCAGTGCCTTTGTGGAGGTTTTCATCTGGAAAATACTTCAGACTAGTTCATCATAAACAGTTGCCTTGTGAAGGAAGTAAGGACAATAGGGTATGGGACCCAGCCTTAGCCTTTTATATCTTTCCCACACTATCTATGGGACCCTGAATGTAAAATGAGCATGACTATCTGGACAAGCTTTTGCACATATGATGCACAGACTATGAAAAAGGGACAGTCACTTGAACATTCTCTTCAAAGTTTCCTTTCTACTGCTGGATCCAGGTGTATCTGGGTTATAAGGAAAAGGACAATACTGGTGGATCTCTCTTATATTTCTTCTCTGAGGATGGGATTGGGAGTAAGGGCTGAAATGCCAGAATTATTTCTGTGCCCGTTTCTATGTTTTTAAGGTGCTGTATTTGTAGCAAAAGTGGTAGTATGTGAAAAGAGTAGATTGTTTTTTAACCAGTCGCTGTTGCTTTTTAACCAGTCAGTGCACCTGAAGGTTTCTTGAACTTGGTACATTGCACTTAGTGGGTTAAACGCAGATTAAGACACATTTTACTCCTGAAGCTTCATTTTTATTTGCTCATAGAGGGTAAAAAAGCATAGCAGTTCAACAATACTGGGCTCAGAACTGTACAACACAAGTTGAGGATACCCTGTTTTATTTAACAGTTCAGTAACTACTGGCCTTCAAACCTGTCTTTCAAGTCAAACCGTCTCCCTAAGAGCTTGACACTTACTAGAATGGGTTTATGATTTTCCCTTCTCCAAAGAAAAGCCTTTCTAATTTCTTCCTTGGCATAATTTTGGGAATGGGGAGCATGTGTCTTCATGGGATACTAAAGCCAATCACAAAATGTTGGAAGACTGCTAACCAAGCATCCTCCTACAATGGAGGTAGGTGTTTCCAAACAGACACAATGATGCCTTGTAGGATCTGCTGAAGCACCTTCAGCTTTGGGGACAATATGCACTGCTGAAGAAGGAAATGGGTACCAGAAATCCATGGGCAGGTACTACACTGGGAATCACTGCATTAGAAAATCAGCAAAATGTTGAAATGGGAATATATGCTCACAAACCACATAAGCAAGCAAGACAGCATGCAAGAAGTCTGAGTTACAAAAGGGTCTGTGAATTTTAAAACTGCTGTTTCTTTTAAAAAAATTAATGAGGTTACTAACTATAGCTTAATCTAATACATATAATTAGAGACCTACTTATCCAGCACTGCCAATTTCAGTCCCTTCTGATCTCTGGGTATTCAAAAGCATCATTCAGATAAATAGCAATTGCACAGATGGTTTTCAAAAAGTCTTGATTGCGCAAAAGGAGTTTCAAGCTCTTTCAATAATAGCACATACAAAGACCAAAAAAAAAAAGAAAGGCTTTTTAGTTCAACCTCCTGCAAGAAACAAAACTGTCTCAAAATGAACAAATGAGCATTGCCTCTAAATCACTGCCATAAAAATGTAACGTAGGAATCCTGAGTCTTGAGCCTCATATCTACAGATATTTCTGTGACAGGGGTTCTGAAATCACATTGGGAGTATTTCCGCTCATAACTGATAATGGGAAATCCCAGCACGTTTGAGGCTTGGGGTCAAACACTTGATTTTAGCCCTTTCATACAGGAATATTAATCAGACTGTAGATTTGTATTATACAAATAGGCTGTTTTTATCATGAGGGCAAATTTATTTGAACTCACCTGGACAACACAAAACACCACGGGCACAAATACTGGCAACAGGAGGCTTTCCCCTGCTCTGTCAGTAGAATGTTGTGTGGAAAGGGGATTCTAATCTATGCAAAGGCCTAACTAACTAGACTGACAGTGAGACGACCTGTCTGTTAGAACACAGACTGTGCTGGACTGCTGCTCAGCAATGCTGAGGTGTGTTGGGCTGGAAGAGAGTGCTTCCCCTCCCTACCAGCATTTCCCATCCTGGCCAAGAGTCACTATTGTCATGGCAGACCTGGCCTCAAAGCATGGTTGCTAGAAAAGCACCTTGGGTGGGAGGCCACAGGGATGGAGGCAGTATTCAGCAGCCTCTCCGGCCCACATCCCATCTCCACTCCTTGTGAAATAAAACCTCTGCTTTCCATCTGTTTGGCAGCAGCTCATTTCTTCTGAACTGTAGCCATAAGGTACAGTATTGGAACCGCTCGTGTTCAAGGGCCACTGCTTAGCCATTCCTGCCCACTTTTATTGCAGCTTGAACATGTCAAGTTAGAACTGTTGTCCGATAGCAAGATTTATTCAACTCAAAACACATACCCCAAGATATATGGTTCGTAATGGTACTTACCTGTAAAAGAAACAAACAAAAATATGTAAATAGATTTGCAAATAAAATACATAATATGTAAATAAAAATGTCCAGGTCAGGCTACTAAAACTATACATTGTGCTATCCAGAATGAGACAAGTGCTTAGAGCCAACAATGCACAAGAGCAAACACAAATGGAGTTACCATAATTCCTTTGGAACAGGATCTAGCACAGCACCCAGCATTTTTCTCCTTGTATATTACAATGTCCAGAAACTGCTTGCTTGATATCTTGTCCAAGCAGAAATGTAAGTGGAAATAAAATAAGTTAGACTTAATGCATTTCTGTTTGTTCAAGAACTCTAGTACCAGCAGAAATTTTGCACCGGATCCAACCCAAGATGTTTACTGTTTTTTTAAAAACAAAGACTGAATGCACAACTAGGCATATCAATTGGCAGAGCCATAGTAATTAACATTCAGGTTGCTTGATCTACAACTTGCAATGCTGCAAAGGATTATTGACAAAATTAATTGTATTGATTGATAATTGTATGAGTTGCCTCTCCAACACCCCATTGTACAAACGTTCAATCCATTAATTAAACTGCATCAAGCTAAAAAAACCACAAGTGAAAAAAATTAATAAGTTTTGCTGGAAATGAGCTCCTCCCTCTCCCTCAGGTAGCTTTACTTTCATTTTCTGAGATAGGCTCAGAACCATTTTTAAAGGTTATACCCAGGAAAATCAGTGCGCGAGGGCAGCACAACACCAGGTGACGTGTCAATATTAACGTTAAAAACATAGTCTGCGTATCTGAGCCAGAACAGAAGCTGCAGCATATCTGTTCCCAGGATTGAAGGGCTGTCAAGTCAACCTCCAGGTTGAACAAAACCAAGGGAAAACCATGAACAATAATGAACATCAACTATAAGCAATTAGCAATAGTAATATCACCATTTAAGTCAAAATACAAAGGCTATATATAAGCAAATTCCACTAAAGCTTCAGAAAAGTTCACAAAGTACATACAGCTCTTACAAAAATCCATATAATGTCATATTTCACCAATTCTACATTCCAGTGGGTATGGACCTGGGTCTATAAACCTTTAATGGCATTGTCAACTGAATATCCGTTTCTCTTTATGTCTTTGTCAAAGAGGCACATTCAGAAGTCCATCTCATTCCAATCAGGACAGCTAAGCCTCAAGCACCTCTGCGAAGAAAACCTTCTGAATGTCCCTCTGACAAAGATGTGAAGAGAAACAGATATTCAGTTGACAATACCGTCAGAGGCTTATTGGATTGCATCAGATTTGGTCTAACCTAGCCATGCTTCTCATCCAGATTTAATGTGCACAATCACACATACACATCTGCCTCCTGAGTTCTGCCTGTACCTACCTCATTTTAGGACAGGCTGGGACTGGATTAAATAGCTAGTGGGAATTTCACGGTAACACATCTGTAAAGCATATGAAGGGCATGTTTCCTGGCCATCTGAACAGCCAGGAATGTGCTGCACCTGCCCCACATGTGCATGAGAAGTCTGAATGCTCCTCTTGTGTGTGTACAGCCTGTGCCTCTCCCAGCAGCAGGGTGGGGGCTGTGTAAATGCCACAGTATGGATCAAAGAGAATCAGCTTTTTCACAACTGGGATACTTCCGCACCAAATCTCTCATTTGATCCCACCAATAGACACAGGTCCACACCCACTGGAATGTCAAATTGATGGAATACAACATTATATAGATTTTTGCAAGAGCTATATTTAATATTTGGGACTGCACAAGCACTTTTCAAGAAGAACAAAGGAGCGGAAAGAAAGACCTGCTGACTTTGGAAGCTGGAGGAGTGATGCACTTTGTGAACTTTTCTGAAGCTTCATAGGAATCTGATTATATATAGACTTTGCATTTTGACTTAAATGGTGACATTGATATTTCAGTGATACAAGACTGCTAATTACTTACAATTGGTGTTCATTTTTGTTCATGGCTTTTCTTTGGTTTTGTTCTACTTCCATTATTCTCTCTTGTTTTACCTCCAGGTTGAGCCTGGAGAACTCCAGAATTACAAGTGATATTCAGGCAACAGAGATCAATTCCTCTGGAGGAAATAGTTGCTTTGGATGTTGGGCTCTATGGCATTATAGCCTACTGAGGTCCCCAGATCATGTCCCCTTCCTAAATCTCCAGGAATTTCCCAACCCAGAGCTGACAACCATGTGTCCCTGACAGTTATAACAGAAGATGGCACTGCTTCGCTGGTATCATATTCTTAGCTTATTAATGATCCATTATTACCATACTGTTGCCATTGCATTTATATGATGCACTCATTACAAACTGTGATTGTAACCATGAATACTGACCCCATTGATTTTACAGCTATTTAGTATTTTATGTATTGTGGAATGTTCCAGGCCTGCAAGTAGAAGAGGAGCATGGGGAGACAACTCTATTCTAGCCTCTCTGGGTAACTCTGATAGGAACCAACAGCAATGGAGAGGGTGTATGGAATGTGACCTTGACGGGATGTAACACTGCAGCCTGGGAAATAATTCAAAGACTTCTGGAGGATTTGGGAAATGGAGAGTTATGTTCTGTACTACAAGTACTAAGGGTCTGTCAATCCAGTTCAGTCTGGCAAGACCTGACCTTGCAACACATGTCATTAATGTTTGCTTCATTAAAAGCTTCTTTTGAACCAGCCTAAGGAGCCTCATGATTGAACTTAGGCAAATCCTTACACCATGCAGGTTTGTCCAGGCCATCGGGTTTGATGAACATGAGCAGTTCTTTCCTTTGTTCACATTCAAGCACTTCAATATATAGTACAACAATTCTAGGGTTAATAAGTTCAGGCTCTGTTGTGCAAAATGTAAAGGTCATAGGTCTGATGAATTGCTCAAGCACAGAAATTGCAATAGGTATTTTAAAAAGAAAAATAAATAAATTACTGCTGTCCATAAGCTCAGTTTGAAATCCATGTGTAGTTAACAATCACATATCTGCAAAGAAAATTTGTATCCAAGTAAAATTGCTCAGGAATTTAATCTATTTTTAAGCACCTTGATTATGACATAATGAACACATGAAGCTGCCTTCTACAGAATCAGACTATTGGTCCACCATGAATCCGTAATGATGTCCTGATCAACAGCGGCAAATTCACTAAGAAGAGGCTCACAGCAGGGCTTTTTTTCTGCGGGAACGTGGTGGAATGGAGTTTCAGTACTTCTTTGTGAAAACAAAATTCTTTTAAAAACATTAAAGCTCGTAAGGGGCACCCATGTGTTTCTCCCTCATCTCCCTCTTGAGAGTTCCAGCACCTTTTTTTTCAGAATAAAAGCTCACAAGGCTTCTCACTGACATCACGAGAACAGGAAGACTCCCAGGGGGTTTCAAGAATGCAGTTGCTATTCTGAAACCTGGAAAACCAAAACATCTGACAGAAAGTTACAGCCCTATTTCCCTTCCAAATTCCTGTTATAAACTCAAGAGGCTAATTCAGAACAGAATCAGTGACAGAATTAATGAACATGCCCCTATAGAGCAAGCAGGACTTAGACCCCATCATAGCTGTAAAGACCAGGTTCTCAGCTTAACAACTTTCATTGAGGCAAGGTATCCGAAGTGTCCAAAAACATCAGCAGTTTTTGTTGATCTGACTGTTGCTTATGACACAGTCTGGAGGGATGGTCTGCTGTACAAGTTTTCCCCTGCAGAATATTATTTGGACTCCTAAATAACATGCTGAGTGATAGAACTATCCAAGTAATTATGAGACAGTCAGTCAGCAAGCAGAATAAACTTAATAATGGTATACCCCAGGGCTCGGTCTTTGCTCCAGTTCTTTATAAGCGATGCATCTCTGATGTTCCCAAGACAATATCCAGGAAGTTTGCTTATGTTGATGACGTGGGAATTGAGGTAAGGCACAAATCAATTGAAAGGACTGAGGAAACACTAACTACAGATCTCAAAATTTTGGATGACTAAATTGTGACTTATCCCAAGTCCAGGAAAAACAGAATTCTTCTGTTTCCATCTCAATAACAATCTTGCCTTGCCAACCATGAACTGAATGTCTACTTTTATGGCAACCAACTTACACACAACCATACGTCTAAGAACCCTGGACAGGACCTTGGGCTATAAACACCATTTTACAGATGAAGCAGCAAAAATATGCACACAAAACAACATTATCCAAAAATTATTGTGGTACAACTTGGGATGCATCTGCTACAACACTTAGAGTTACTGAAGTTAAGCTGTGGCAATCGCTTTGTGACTAGCTCCACCTCCTGTGGCAGCCATTTTGTTGATGTGCCCACTGTGCCGTTTCAGAATTCCAAATGTGCTCACAGGCTCAAAAACGTTGGGGACCACAATATAAGGCAAAGCCATGATATATGTAGGTGATCTCAAGCATACAGTCAATGGCCATAATTCAGTTCCCTAATGTTAAGTTTGATTCGTATTTGTTGTGAGCCAGTTTTTGAAGGGCCTGGAGGAAAAATATGGAGAGCAAGATAAAACTGCTTTTGAAACTGAGGGGAATGTCAAAAGCCATTTGTGAAGTGGCATGGAAGCCTGCTATTCAAAGGAAAAAAAAGTCTACAATTCAACAACAAATGTCCAAGTATGTCTAAATCAGCACTTTGGATATAGAGCAAAGATAATGATAGTTTTGGTGCAGAGTTATAATTTTTTTGCCCATTGTAACGCACAGAAGTTTAACATTGCTTATACAAAAGTTTAACATGAACTTATAACTCAGGAAATGGAGGGAAAATAGGCCAGCTTTAAACTTGTCCATGTGATAATTGTCTAGGGGACTGATGCCTCACAGCATTCTTTAAACTAAAAAATAAAAGCCTTTGGTTCACATAAATTAATTAATATGATTTTTAAAAATCTGCACTCAGCAGTTTCATCCCCATTCTGAAATCCTTTTGCAAAAGCAAGATGGATCCAGAATAGCAGGAAAACAACATACAACTACATTGATCATGGTATCTTTCAGGACTAGAACTGGAAGGTACTGTTCTGTTCTCGAGGGTAGGTTTCAGAGTATGGTGCTGAGGGACTGCTGCTCTGCTCCTCAGCCTCTGTGGTTCTCCAAGGTTCCATCTTGTCCCCATGTTTTTCAACATCAATGCAAAGCAGCAGCCAAGGGTGCCTTCCAGTAGCTTTAGCTCTGTGCCAGCTGCAGTCCTTCATGGACAGAAGAGATTTTGCCCCTGTGATGAGTGCTCTGGTAACATCTAGATTAGATTACTGCAATGTGCTCAATAAGGTACTGCCTCTGAAGACTGTGCAGAAGCTACAGCTGGTACAGAATGCTGCTATCAGAACGATGACTGGAGTGTGTTATTGGGATCATTATCACTCCAGTCTTTATTCACCTACACTGGCTTCCAATTTGCTTCCAGTATCAATTAAAGGTACTGGTACCTTTAAAGCCTGTATGGCCTGAGACTAACATACCTTAAGGAGTGCCTTCTGCCATACAAACCAACCTGCTCACATTGGTCAACCTCACAGGCCCTGCTTCGGTTGCCCACCACGACCTGAGACTAGATGGGTGGCAACCTGAAGAAGAAGACCACAGATTTATACCCCACCCTTCTCTCTGAATCAGAGTCTCAGAGCAGCTTACAATCTACTTTATCTTCCTCCCCCACAACAGACACCCTGAGAGAGCGCTCTCACAGAAGCTGCCCTTTCAAGGACAACTTCTGCGAGAGCTATGGCTGACCCAAGGCCATTCTAGCAGCTGCAAGTGGAGGAGTGGGGAATCAAATCACACTTAACCACTACACCAAACTGCGCCTTCTCTGTCATGGCACCAAAATTTTGGAAATCCCTCCCCAGGGAGATTTATCTGTGTCCCCTCAATGTCTTTCACCTGCAGGTGAAGACTTCCTTGTTTTGTCTGGTATATTCCCTATAATAGTAACTGACGCTCCTTCTAGTGTTGTTTGTTGTGTGTTTTTTAATGAATTTTATATTTTAACTGTATTTTAATTATTTAAATGTTCTAATTTGTGTATGTGTATGTGTGTGTGTTCTTCACCTGCTGGTTCCTGATTGGGCGGAAGGTGGCACAAAAATGTTTTAAATATATAAATAAATACCAAGTGGAAAGAATCAAATATTTAAAAAGGCATGTAGGCCATAATGGATGGCAGGGTTGCCAACCCACTCTTGAAAAATACCTGGATATTAGACAGGCAACTAGGGGAGAGCAGGGTTTGGGAAGGGGAGAGGCCTCAATAGGGTATAATGCCATAGAGTCCATCTTCCAAAGCAGCCAGTTTTTCCAGGGGAACTCACCTCTGTAGTCCAAAGATCAATTGTAATTCTAGCATATCTCCAGCCCACACTTGGAGGCTGGCAACTCTAACATGGTGCTCTCCATAGGAACACAGCACTGCCTGTTGGCTCTTCTATATATTCTTCTGCAGGCTTTAAGAGACTGAGCACTATGCTTGAGTTGTCACCATATGAGATTTTGCTCTATGGCCCATTATTTGGATGTTAGTAAGACTTCAGGGGATTGATCATTTTGCCTCAGTAAAGTACAAATCTGCTGCAATGACTAGTGAATTGTGCATCTCTACACAGATCACTGAAAGACTGATTACCCTGATAATATTCCTGGGTATTGAAACAGATACTGTCTGCCAACCTTTTTAAGGCTGCCTCCAGACAAGCTCATAGTTGAGCAGGGCTGGGTTGTTAGAAACTGTCAGCTGAACGAAGTCACCTTGCATGAACTTTAGGAGTTAACGAGGCACTTCAGTTTTGATGAGTCAAGGATAGCATAGACAACATTCTATAATGCATATTTTTATGAATTATTTCCATGGGTAAAGGATTTTAAAGAGAGCACCAGAGCAGGCAACAAAAAAGACAGGTTGCTTACCCGTAACTGTAGATCTTCAAGTGGTCATCTGTGCATTCACACTCAAGGGATAGAGCACCTGCGCAGATCCCCGAATCGGTACCTAAAAAGCCCGGGATTTTTTTGCGCTCGGCACCAATGGGCATGCGCAGGCATCCCAGTGCGCATGCTCGCCGGTGCCAGCACGAGGATCCTGCCAGTTCCTTCCTGACCGCTGGAAGCCCCTACTGGAGGGAGACCGTCAGCAGTGGGGAAGGAGGGCGACTAGTGTGAATGCACAGATGACCACTCGAAGATCTACAGTTACAGGTAAGAAACCTGTCTATCTTCTTCGTGGTCTCTGTGCTTCATACTCATGGGAGATTAGCAAGCAAGACATACCTGGAGGCGGGAAGATGGTCAACCAGAAGAAACAGCTTGCAGCACTGCAGCTCCCAGACGAGTCCTCTGCTGAGCATGCACATCCAGCGCGTAGTGCTTCATAAAGGCATGCGGAGAGGACCAGGTGGCAGCCTTGCAAACATCGATGAACCACGCTGTCAGCTTCAGGTGAGGCATGTTGTGATGGAATACATGACCGTCCTGAGCTGACAGAAGGTCCGGTTCCACCGGAAACTGGTAGAAGACTCCCCTTGCCAGTTGGAGCAAGATCGGAAACCAGTTCTGCCGAGGCCACCACGGAGTCACCAGGATGCAGCATGCTCTCTCTCTTGCGATCTTGTTGACCACCCTTGTCAGTAGTGGCAGAGGTGGGAACAGATACAGGAACCGACCTTCCCACGGGAACAGTAGACCATCTCCCAGTGACTCTGGATCCAAGCCTTCCCTGGAGCAAAACAGACACTTCCAGTTTCTGGCTGTGGCAAACACATCCACCTGAGGGTACCCCCAGAGCTGAAACACAGGTTGAAGGAAGCGTCACTGTATCTCCTACTCGTGCAGGGAAGCTGCACCCCTGCTGAGCGAGTCTCCTTGTAAATTGAGCACCCCTGGGAGGTGCGCAGCCTTCACAAAGATGTCGTGCTCCAGGCACTCCGACCACAGTTCCAGTGCCAGCACACAGAGCCATCGAGAGACTGTTCCTCCCTGCGTGTTGATGTAACACAGGGCAGTAGTATTGTCTGTTAGAAGAGCAACAACCTTCCCTGCCACCATGGGGCGGAAGGACCGAAAAGCAAAGTGAACTGCCAGCAGTTCCAGGTAATTTATATGACAGTGAGTCAGTTCAGAAGGCCAAAGGCCCCACACACACAGAGAGTCCATGTGAGCCCCCCAACCCCACAAAGACGCATCTGTTGTGATCGTCACTGTCGTTGCAGGTAGGTGAAAAGGAGCTCCCTGACAGATGTTGTCCTTTGATTTCCACCACCACTGTGTTCGAAGTGTCACAGGTGGAATCACAAACCTCTTCCGAGGTGAGTCTCTTAGTGGTCAAAACCGATGAAGAAACCAAAGCTGTAGGCCTCTCATCCTCAGCTTTGTAAAGAGCAGCACGCTTGTAGTCGCCAGCATCCGCTGCAGCTGCTACACCGTGCCCCACTTTCGACTCTGTAAGAGTTTGACAAGATAGATAATGTCCATCGCTCTCTGATGAGGCAGAAAAGCGCGATGAAGGTTCGTATCCAGCAAAGCCCCTATGAACTGAACTGTCCATGATGGAGTAAGATGTGACTTCTCCAAGTTGACCTGCAGCCCCAAGGTGTGAAGAAGACGAAGAGTGATGGCAATATGATCTGACAAACTCTCCTTCGATTCCGCCACAAGGAGCTAATCGTCGATGTATGGAAACACGACTATCCCTTGAAGCCAGAGGTGAGCAGCCACAGCCCTCATCATCTTTGTAAACACCCGAGGTGCAGTGGACAGGCCAAACGGAAGAGCTTTGAACTGCAAGTGTTGAGAACCTACAGCAAACCGAAGGAAACGTCTGAACGCAGGATGAATGCTGACGTGGAAGTAGGCATCCTTGAGGTCCAGCGTTGCCATCCAGTCCCCTTGGTTGATGAGGGGAAGAATTTGCAGAGTGGACATTCTGAACTTCTGGTACAGAATAAACTTGTTCAGATTCCAAAGGTCCATGATTGGTCTCAGACCTCCATCCTGTTTAGGAACCAGGAAATAACGAGAGTAGAAGCCTCCCATTCTGGCCTCCACCGGAACCCATTCTATGGCTTGTTTCTGTAGGAGGTTGCTCACCTTTGCCAGCCGAGGTGGGGAAGGGGGTGTGGTGATTACCACAGATTGGTTTGGAATCTGAACTAAGTCTATTTTGTAGCATTCCGCGATGATGGAAAGCACCCACCTGTCTGTAGAGATGGACTCCCAGGCCGGCAGGAATGGGTGGAGGCGGATAGAAGAAGAAGTGGGGACGGTGATGCGTTCTACTAGAAAGTCAAAGGCCCTGCTTTTGGGGGTGAGCGCCCTTAGACTTGCCAGTGGTCTGTGCTGAAGCGTATCGGTTTCTGTTGTTCCCTCTGTATGGGGACCTACTCTCAGGTTGGGCAGAGCGAGGTCTCCATTGCTGTTCCAGAGAAATCTTTTGATACTGTTTCTTGGCCCAGGGTTTGTGCCACTGTTTTGGTTTAGCAGCTCTGGAAGATGCCAGGACACCCAGGTTTCTGGAGGTCTTTATGCTCTTATCCATCTCCTGAAGAGCATTGTTGGTGGTCAAGCTGAAGAGGCCTTCGCCCTTGAAGGGCAGATCTTCAACAAAGGCCCTGGTGTCTTGCTGGAGGGCCGTTGACCTGAGCCAGGAGTGGCGGCAGAGGCAGACAGCAGACGTGATGGTTCTTGCTGAGACATCCACCATATGCTTTGCTGCAGCCAGTTGTTGCTTGGCTACAGCAAAGCCTTCCTTCTGCAACTTCTGCTTCTGCAAGGTTATGTGTTTTTAGATGCATTTAAATGGTCTATGTATATGTCCTTTTGTGGGTGTTGATGTGTTGGTATGTTTGTGGAAGAGCACCTCATTTCGTTGCTCTCATTTTCTTGAGAACAATGACAATAAATTTATCTATCTATCTTCTTTGCAGTGGACCTCTTCTCCTCACTCAGGGAAGACAGAAGGGGGGTGAGTTGTTCCCACATTGAGTATTAGTATCTAGCCATGCACGCAGCATAGTTAGATACCTTTACTTCCAGCGCTCCAGCCAAATAAAACTTCCTCCCAACGTTGTCCAACTTCTTTCCCTCCTTGTCTGGTGGGGAGGAGTGAGTCTTGCAGGCCTTTGACAAGGAGGATATGACCACCAAATTGGGCTTTGGGTGCGTGAAAAGGAATTCAGCACTGGCCTCTTTGACGCGGTACATGTGGTCCAATCTTCTTGATGACACAGGTGTAGAAGCAGGCTTCGCTCAGGGCTCCTTCACCGCCTGCAAGATGACCTTCATAACAGGCAGGGCAACCACTGTAGACATATCCCGCTGCATGATGTCGAATATGGTATCATCTACAACGGGTTGCAGTTGTGTCACTGGGAGAGAGAGGGAGAGTGCCATCCACTTCACCAGGTCCCCATACGACTTCAGATCCTCCGATGGTGAAATGGGAAGATCCTCAGCAGTATGAGACACTGGCGAAAGTTCCAAAGCCCTATCCGGATCGTCGGTACCGACCTCGGAGTCTGACGATGAAGACTCTCTCCTCAAGGAATGTTCCGAGAGCACCGGCGTTGACTTTCTGACGGGTGACCGGATCAACACCAATGACCTAGGCTGGACTTCCTCCACCACCACGCCGCGTCTTTCAGGTGGAACGGACATCGATGCTGAGGGACGCCGCCTATAATGCTGAGAAAGCCTCGACATATGGGATGCTTCAGATTGCTGATCCCAGTCTGCAAACTCACGAGGGGGGTACCATTGGTACGGCGGGTATGGATAGGCATAGGGAGGCCACTGGCACTGCTTCCACGGTGGAAGCGGTGGGAAGCAATGAGCTATGGTAGTTGGTTCCAACTCTCTCCGACCCCTCTCCTGATCCAGCGGTGCCGATGGCTCCGTTGGTACTGCCACCGCCACCTCCGAGACAGAGTTGCTCTCACTCCGATGCCTCAACCCTGAAGAGTGGGAACACTGAGTAAGGTCGATCTCTTGCTCCGATGCTGATAGGCGCAACTGCTGCAAAGCACTGCCTCTCGACACTGAAGGGCTACAATGTGGGGACGCCACGATCTTCCTCGGTGGAGCGGTCAACATTGCTGTCGAAGCATTGTGAGAAGGGGAAGGAGTGCGGGACCATCTCTTCTTCCGCTTCTCCTTGGATTTCACCTTCTTCGGTGTGGATGATCGGGTCCTCAAGTCATCCCAACGCTTCTTAGCTGGGGTGTCCACTGACCCTTCAGATGGTCGTTTTGTGGAGCACCCATGCTCGACCGGCATCTCGATCCTGATCGGCGATGCATTGGCTGATGTGACCATTGGGGCCGTGGCCTCTCCCATCGGTACCAACAAGCCCGATGCCAACTTTTGAGGACGAAGTGCCGACTCAACCAACGCGGCCAAAAGCCCCACCGCTCGATTCTTGCGAGTTTGTTTAGAAAAAATCAGGCAGTGCGTGCAAGAATCAACACAATGTTCCTCGCCCAAACAAAGGAGACAGAGGGAATGGCCGTCAAGAGGGGCAATCTTCTTTCCACAGGAACGGCACCTCTTAAAAAAAACCCAACGCCTTTCCATAGACGCCAAGGAAAAACCCACACAGGAAAACTCTGAGGTGAAAAACGGGGGGAAAACTGGGCCCCAAAGGGCAAAGTCCAACAATTTTTTTTTAACAAGACTAACTAACAACTAACTAACTACACTAAGAAAATAACAAACGGGCTATATACAACAAGAAAGGCAATCCTAAGATTACTTTACCGACCGGGGACACGAAAGGAGATCCTCTCACAGCAGCAGTCAGAAAGAAACTGGCGCGATCCTCACGCTGGTACCGGCGAGCATGCACACTGGGACACCTGCGCATGCCCGTTGGTGCCGAGCGCGAAAAAATCCCGGGCTTTTTAGGTACTGATCTGGGGATCGGTGCAGGCGCTCTGTCCCATGAGTGTGAAGCACAGAGACCACTCAAAGATCATGGAGTTGGAACCCACCCCCGCCAAACCAGCTGGTAGATATGTATTAGAGATAGATCACATTCTCAGTAGTGCCATTATCCAAATTGTGTCAGGGCAGGTCAAGGGTGGGTGGGAGTAGTAACTGAATCTAGGCTGACAGGATCTTCCAGCTCAGGAGCCCTGAGGCCACT
Source organism: Heteronotia binoei (assembly GCF_032191835.1). NCBI lineage: Eukaryota > Metazoa > Chordata > Lepidosauria > Squamata > Gekkonidae > Heteronotia > Heteronotia binoei. Next base: position 145,177,488 of record NC_083226.1, on the reverse strand, counting down.
TTTGGAGCTAGGATTTGGCAGAACTAAAATCTGAAACTTAACCTCCAAGATTTGGGGTGGCCCCTTGCCTTCTTGTGCATACACATGGGTGCGCACATACACATCCTGGAACAGAAAATTACTCTCACTGTTCAAAGCCCTATTGGGGTAAAAAGCAAAAGGATTGTGCTCTGCTTCCTCCAAGTTTCTCTCCAACCTTAAAATGTGAGATTCCTTCAGAGGACCTCTCAGGTGATACACCATTGGTGGTGGACATGGGTGAGCCAAGCATAATCTCTGGTTGATGGTTTACTCTCTGCTAGGCTGTAGGCCTCAGCAGATGCCCTAACATTTACCACCCTTGATGTGCATCCTGCTCAAGCCCAGTAGGCAACAAGTATTTAATGCTGACTGCACAAAAGCAGAAGACCAAATTTCTGGTTGATTCAGAGGCTTTCTATTCCTGAGGGTGTCTTTGAGATCCAAACACAAATAGTCCCATGGCTGGGACACTTGGCTAAGTCCTAAAGCTCAGCCTTGGACCATTAACTTCCTAGTTCAAGCTCCAGCGTTCCTGACAAATCAGTATTTATCATTAGATTAAAGTGAAATGAAGGCCTCATCTTCTCACAGAAAGTTTTAGTCATGCATATGTAATTGCAAAGAGAAATGCATGCAAGTAATTTATTTTTCTTGAAGTACGTAGATTATCATAATGCATTCTTTTAAAGAACTAAGGTTGTTACTACCTTACAGATTTAAAAGTGAGTTTACTGTCATACCTTTACCTTGGAATTATATAAGGGTCACTAATACAAAACTTTTAGTACTATCAAGATTCTTGTGTTTTAAAACAATTTTATTTGGTAACATATGGTAACAAATTATATTTCTTGCATCATTAGTAACTTTTTTAATCTATCCCATATGTTACTTTCTACCCACCCCTCCCCCCGTTACTTGACCCTCGCCAGTGTTATTTACTTAAAATACTAATGTTTAAAGGTACCCTTAACTAATAAAAACAAAAAATAATATTCTTCTTTTTTCTAAGACTTAATCATTATCAAAAATTGTCCAATGTCCTTTTATTTTCTACTCTTTTTCTACATATCTTCTGAACTTTTTCCACTCCATCTTAAAAACTTCTAAATCATAGTCTCTTAAAATTCTTCTTTATTTGTCCATTTCACTCCATGTCATAACTTTTACAATCCAATCCCATTTCTAATACGTATCTCTTGCTTCCACAACTGCGCATATAATGTCCTAGCAGCTGAAAGCAAGTACCAAATTATAGTTCTATCTTCTTTTGGAAATTTTTCCATTTATAATCCCAACAGAAAAGTCTCTGCAGGTTTCTTAAATTCATATCCCATGGTCCTAGAAATTTCTTGTTGAATCATCTGCCAATACTTTTTTGCTCTTTCACAAATCCACCACATATGGTAGAAAGAACCTTCATGTTTTTTACATTTCCAACATCTGTCTGGCATCTTATTATTCATCTTTGCCAATTTCTTAGGAATCATATACCATCTATACATCATTTTAAAACAGTTCTCTTTAATACTATGACACGTCGAAAGCTTCATAGAGTTCTTCCACAAATATTCCCAAGTTTCCATCTGTATTTATTTATTTACATTAATTGCCCACAATCATTTGAGATTTCACTACTTCATCTTCTGTAGACCATTTTAAAAGTAATTTATATTATTTTGAAATTAACTTTTCGTTGTCTCCAAGCAGAACTTTTTCCATTTCTGTTTGTTCTTTTCTTATTCCTCCTGTTTTAATGTCATTCTCCACCAAGCTCTTTATTTGTTGCATTTGAAACCAATCATATTTATTATTCAGCTCTTCAGTAGTTTTCAATTCTATTTTGCCACTTTGTATTTTTAATAGTTGATTATATGACAACCACTTTTCTTCACCCGTCTCAGCTGTTATTTTTATCACTTCAGCTGGCACCATCCATAACGGTTTTCTCTCATCTCCATATTTCTTATATTTCATCCATGTATTTAGCAAGCTGTTTCTTATATAATGGTGAGAGAATAAGCTGTCTATCTTTTTTCCCCCCATAATACATATAAGCGTGCCAGCCAAATTTATTTCCATGAGTACTATCAAGATTCTTGATAGCTAAACTGGTTCAAAACTGACAGCAGTTAGTATTGTAGGGAGGGCTCATGACTTTGGTACTCTGCAAAAAGTACCCATAATTTCCCAAGCCATAGTTCCTCTTGGGACAAGAATTGCCCAATGAAATGTGAAAAGGGTAACTTGCCCCTGAGATTAAAAAACAGTAAGTGTATATGCGAGAGAGAGAGATTAATTTGACACTAGCCTCATGTATAGTAAATTGCTTTAAAATCCAACATTTCTTTATCAGCTGGAGTAACGGAATGATCACAGTACAATTGTACTTGGAAAAGCACTAGAGCAATGACGGAATCCACCTGGATACGAGTGAATCAATACTGCAAACAGAAGCTGTTCCTTGATGCAATTGATTTACATGACATCCAGCTTTGACGTACCCTTTCACTTGCCAGCAGGCACATGTAGAATGGCAAGATGGCAAGGAAAATGTTTTCATTGGCCAGAGTACTCAATCCTTTTGCCAATTTGAAATGCCAAGGTATCTTTAATACATTTTCTAACTTACACTTTATTGTTTCTACTGATCATAAACATTTCCCCAAAAATCTTTCTACAGTTCACCTCCTCTTTAGAACTGTTTGCTAATGAAACTTAAATAAATATATGCTTTTACCTTTTCGACTGAGTTTAGACATTGCACAAATCTGTGGTTTAATAGAACTAACTATGGCTGTTGTGAGTACCCAAATGCAGGCCACTCTGCAGACTATGATTAGTTATGGTCCAAAGTATGTCCACTTGAAGTTGGTTTATTAGCCACAGTTAGATATAACTTCATGTGATATGTAATACACATATACAAGCAGCCTTGTTTAAGACAAGGCTGCTTGTATGACACCCTCTCAGAGAAAAAGCACTGAAACCAGCATTTGTTGAAGCAAACTGGGATTTGGAATAATTAGCAGTGAATCAAATCCTGGATTTGCAAATTAACTGTAGTTTAAATAAAGGATAGTTTTGCATGAAGTCTCAACAGATCCTTTGTGTTACACAGACTTTCACAAGAAATGATTTTGCATTGATCATATATATGGAGAGAGAGAGAGAGAAAATGCATGAAGCTCCTTATCTAAGATGACAGCACCAGCATTCTGAAAGGATCCATCCTAAGCAGTGCTTGCAAAAACAGAGAAAAGTTTCAGTCACAGCAAACCTCAGAGGGCCATTTAGCCAGGGAATGTTCTTCATTATTTAATCCTGCTCCTTTAATTGCTAACCGTATTCTTTAAATAACGATAACCCTTCCAATTCAGATAACATTTTCATATATATAGTGGGAAGCAGACGGAATCACAAAGCCAGACTTCTAAAATAACTAGACTTGATTTTTCTAATCTAATTCCATCTTTGGCTTTAAACTTGAAATAAATACAGTGCTTGTTTTAATTTGTAGCAGAAAGGATTTTAACCTCTAAAGACTGAAATAAAACTGCCTAAACCTCCGGATGTTGCTGTCTCTGTCTGAAGTCATGTTTGAAAGCTGCAGTCAAATAAATGAGAAAGAACAAGCTGAAAATTAATCCAAACAAGATGGAGAGTCTGACAGCTAGGAAGTTTGTTCCTCTGGAGAAAAAAGACCGGACTGTCAATTTGTCTTTCTCAGATCACAAAAATAGTTTTAAGAAAACTTTTAATTTAAAGACTTTCTCCTTTCTTGGATTCTGCCAGCCTACCAGCACCAGAACCGACTACTGTAATGCATTTTATATGGGGCTGCACTGAAAATAACTTGGGAATCACAGTGGGTTCAAAATGCAACAGTTACTGTCTGGGTGGGTAAGAGCTTAGCCTGGTGCACAGAACTATCTCTCAGATGGACTGCCTTGCCACTGAAAAAGGTAGGGCCCACTACAGAAAACATCCTAGAATCCATCAAACACCACCACCAAAGTTTTTTTTTTAACTTATAAGAGGGGGGACACCTCACACCCTGTGATCTGTACCAGAAGAATTCTAGCTTCCGCAGAGTTGGCCCCTCTGTAAATATAGAGGATGTGCCCTTGCCAACATGGAAACAATTAAAAGCAATTAAAACACAAATGGGGAGAAGGGTCAATAAGAGACTGCTACACAAAACAAAAAAAATTCTCACCAGAAGGCAGAAGATAATGATAGCGGGGGCGGGGCGGCAGACAAATCTACCTGGGTAATCTCACAGTGTTAATGACGCAACCAAGGCGGCCCTTATAATGCAAGTTAGGGAAGTCACAAAAAAGACACAACGTAACATAAACACTGTTATCTTTATCTATATTCTTCGCTCTCCTTGAAGTTGGAAAGGGATCTAAACCAACCCTGGCTTCTCCAAGCCAGACTCCAGCAGCCGACTAAACATACATCCAAATGTTTTTTTGCAACTGACACCACTGCTCAGTACCAATGGAAATCTTTAGTAGCCACACCTCCTATTCCTGACATGCTGACATTGCACAGTGCATGCTTACAGCCCCAGTTCTACAACAACTGTCAATATGCTTTTGGGTGTAATGCTAAATATTAGTTTTCATTTTAAAGCCATTAAGTATTTGAGACCTCCTAGTTGAAGGACATCCCCCACCCCACCCCATACAGACTAGAAACATACAACAACAACAACCCCAGTATTTTTCAGGTTTGGGTATATTGAACTAAAAAAAATTGGTATTTCCTAATATTCTCAAATACCAATACTGGTATGGTCTTCAGATTCAAGAAATACCCGGGAAACCTGATTCCCCCCATTCCATTATACTCTATGGGCACCATTATAGTCAATTGTTCCCATAGGGTACAATGGAGAATCGATCCAGGGGTATCTATGGCTCAGTGGGGCTCGTTTTTGAGGTATTACAGGGGCACCAAATTTGCAGCAAAAAAATCCTCCCAAGTTTACAAAAGATTGGACCAGTGGCAGGGGTCCAATTCTATGGACCTCCAATGGAGGTGCCCTCATCCACCATTGTTTTAAGTGGAGGAAAAAAAGGCATTTACAGAGATTGTGGTCCCGTTACCTTCTCCAGGTTGCACAACACCACAACTTGGAGAACTCCAAAGGTGTTTAAAGGGCTCACAGTCCCTTTAGATGCCTTCCAGGTGAACCGGAGTCACACAGCTTGGAGAAGGTATTTATTTTATTTTATGAACAAGTAAAATAAAAATTCATTCTAATGAGCATTCCATTTAACATTCTAATTTTAAATCCTATTTGATTTCAGTGGACACATTAAGCAAATGATTAAATCTCTCCCATTGTCACTATGTATGAATTATTTTTATGCTCCATTGTCAAACTTAATGGTGTTCTCCCCTTGTGCTGTAGTGACTTTTAAAACAATGTTGCAGACAGAAATGCTGATACAAATATTCAACCTGAAATTAACTTATATTTATGCACCATTCCAACCCTGGAGGACAAAAGAAAGTAATGATTTTTGAAAGCATTAAAAATCTTATAAAGAACAACAAAAAATATTACAATCCTGTCAAAGAAGCCACAGTAACAGAACAAAAGGTTATTTGATTCCACTAAAGAGGACAGGGTTTTAATAAAAGATTATTTGACCCTGCAAACTAACTCTAAATTTTAAAAGCCAACCTGAATACATAAGCCTTGTAGTAAGAGAGGCCTGCCGTTAAATCTCTGACATTGGGCCAACCCAAAGAAGAAGAAGAGATGGCTTTTACATCCCACTTTTCTCTACCTTAAGGAGTCTCTAAGTATTTATTTATTAATTAAATTCATGAATTGTTCAATCCCTGAGTTCACAGGGCTGAGTTCACAGTGGTTTACAATTGCCTTCCCCTCCCTTCCACAAAACAGTCACCTCGTGAGGTAGGTAGGTCTGAGACAGTTCTGAGGGAACTGTGACTGGCCCAAGATCACTCAGTAGGCTTCATGTGGAGGAGTGGGGAATCAAATCCATTTCTTCATATTAGAGTCTGCTGCTCTTAACTACATTCTGGCTCTCTAAAGACAGCAAGATGAGGAGGGAAATCCTGACTTATCACAGCATTTTTAACTGTGGATTTTCTGCTTCAGATACCAAGATGTCTGACAGACGTTGCTATGCTGACATGTATCCAAGCTGGTGAGGGGCTATGTGCCAGTCCAATGAAGAAACATCCTTCCTCTCCTTAAGCCTGCTGCTCCGTCAACCTCAGATAAATCTTGCTGCCTCCCACATGTTCTTACCTCGTAACCACAGGTGGAAGGAGTAAATACACACAAGAGGCTTTTATCCAACAGGAACATATATCAAATAACTGCAAATTGTTCTCCTTGAATTGCTGACATTAAGCCGAGCTTTGTGCTGCCAAAATGGGTTGCTGCTGTGTAAAGCTGTCAAAAGTTCTTTATTATGGGCGATAATATATTTCACATTCAGTGTTTGCACTCCTGGCTTAAGCTTCCACATTTTACCCCATTCTACTTTTCAATGGGTAGCAGTTCTTTTAAGGTCTTCTTCTGTTGGGCCTTTTCATTTGTATTGTCCTCTCTCTCAAGTCTCACACAGAATTCACGTTTGTTTTTTTCACAGATGAAGGCCTTCAAATGTCTGTAATGAAGGCACATTGGCTCTGATTAGGTGTTTCCACCTGTACTTCCTGGACCAAAATTGGAAGGCATACACTTGCAATTCTATTCAATTTGTACGCATCTGTAATTGATATAGGGCCAGTTTCCAAGAGGCCTCATAAATAATATTTTTCCTGTGTCATTAGATCTCATATTGGAAAATTCCTTTTTTTGGTTGTGTATCAACTTGCTTACTGACTTTTGATTGTAACAGGAGCCTGCAAGTAGCTTATATTGTTTGACCTCTGAGGAAGGCCCAATTGGGCTAAAACGCATTAAGTTATAACTGTTTCCTCTGTGCATATGTCATTTTTATTATGTGGTTAGGTTTGAGTTGGGTCATTTAAAAAAAATTATTTTATTTTTAAAAATGTTTCGGGAAAAAATTAATGTATTTTTATTATTCTATATTTATGTTCTTAACTATTGGCCATTTACTTGTTTTCTAACTTACCTTTTAAGTTCTTGATGACCTTTAAATCTCCCCAGTGTCTGCTTGAGAAGCGTCTTGCAAATAACACGAGTTGTTTTCTACATTTTGAAAATAAATTTCCAGGATAGGATGAAATGCATTAATTACGCATGATTAATTTATTGGGTACTGAAATGTGATTTCAGTTTATTTTGTTCAATAGCCATTTTGTTGAAATCTATACGAATGTTTCAGGAATACTGAAGTATCACTATAAGCAGTACAATATGGTTTGCTGAGATTTTGTAAACTTTTTGGTGTTTCATTTTACTTTTATCCTGCTTAAAGTGGGGGGAGGGACTCCAAACCAGGAGATCCTCTGCCCCCACCCAGGCACTGGCAACCCTAACACCTTCCAGCCATAGAAAATGACCTTTCTTTCATGAAAGGAGTCTTCCGTTCATGGAAAGATTCCTTCTGTAAGAAGAAGGGCACTGTTGGGTCTGACCTCAAGGCTTAGCTCCAACAGTCTCTATACTTGATGGGTTTATAATCAAAGCTTCGCTTTTTGCATTTCCATCCATAAGAATACTTGAGCACTGTTCCCAGAATAGAAGCTGCCCCAGTGGGACTAAGGCACCCCTTGCTTTCTCTGGCTTGTGCCCAATAGATTTTACACAGCATGTGGCCTGTTGCTATGTAACATAGCAGGATTTCCAAATTTTATCGAGTACACACTATATCTATTCTGTCTGACAATATATGACATTTGTTTCTCAGATTAAGTCAAATGTTTTTGATAAATACTTTTTGGAACTGCATCCCAGTGAGCCTGAAAAGACTAAGAAAGATCATAAAACCACTTTTATGTATCAGCCATGGGTTTTGCTGAAGTCTGTAATAACTTGCTTTTGAACAGAAATGTGCTTGTGTCATAATACTAGAATATAGCCATAAAACCAAGCCTTTAAGTATGCTCAGGACAACTGAAAACAATGTTTATATGCCAACATTATGAGTCGAGTAAGAGTTCTCTGAAAAAGATGAACACTTTTCTAGAAAGCTGATTCTATTCAGAATTGAACTGAGGGAAGTCCAGCAGTTTCTAGTATGAGCTAGTATGAAATATTAGATTTTAAATTAGATTAAATATGGACCGAGTATGGATTCTCTGTTTAGCATCACCAGCAAGTTCCTAGGCACCCTTTGTGCTGCTTTATGAATGTATTCCTATGAACTTTAGCCATGCTCCAACCATTGTGAGATCCACTGCCTGTTGCAATTCAACACTTTGCTTGCAAGCATTTTTCCACTTTAGCAGCCAAATAAACAATATGGTTGTTCATAGCAACAGCAAGATTAAGACGTTGTTTTCACATGTGCTTCAATAGCAGCTGTCCAGAGTATGCCTAAAATTATCTGTTCTCAAAACAAAATGCTTTCTGAAGAAGTGAGGAGGTGGGGAGGTGGGGAGTAGACATTTCACATTATCTATAAAGCTCGACAAACTATCCCTGTAAGCTCCAGACCAAAATCTTTGCTCCAGCAATTTTTAAATGACAGATATATTTAAGGACAATAGGAAAAAGCAAAGAGGATGCTTGTGTATGTGTGCTTCTCATGCCGCTTGTATAAATTTAAACATTCATATGTGTCAAGAGAAAGGGTTGAACAATATATTTCAGTCATGTAGGTGGCTGATGGGAATTACAGTAATTCATTTTTGTTGTATGTTCTAAATGCAGCATGTGGCATGATGCTGTCAAATTTTACATCTCTGCAGGCCTTCCCTGATGAATGTCCACTTTCTCAGCGCCACCACAGAAACAGCTGTGCTAAGTTGAGAAGCTAGGCAGGTATTTCAGGCAGAAAAAGCCCGTAAAAATGAAACTCTCTTTGATAACACATTTTTACACAATTATCAGGAGGGGAATTACAAAAAGAAAAATATCACATTCTGCAGCCCTGGGGCTAGCTCTCCTTCTATAATATCTAATTATATACTCACCGTTGACTCTGGTAACCCTAAAGTACTTAGCAACCGCAATGTGTTGCTCAGGTTGCTCCTGATTTACCACACATTTTAACAACATGAAAGTCAACAGAATATGAGAGAGGAGAAAATGTATGTATTTCTGAACTCTTTCCCTATCTCTCTCCCCATAAAAGAAGAAATAGAATTCTGGAATGGCTGACTGAGCCCAGCTTCAACTTTCTTTTTTCAGCCATTTCCTTTCCAATTAATGACAAAAAAAGAAATATGACATTTTCCACAGGCATATTTGATTTCCAGGTTTAATTATACTTTCTAACCTGTCTCTCATGCCAAGCGCAGTTACGTAAGCTGCTCCATTCCCTTTCTGATTTGCTTACCCAGTGCAGACCACATTATGATTCCAATTAACACTTTCCCTCTCAAAGAGCCTATTTAACACATGAATAGGTGACTCTAATGAAAAGTCTGCCATACACTTGCAAAAGTTTAAATTATTCTCGATATCGTAGCTTAAAAGAAGCACAAACTATTTCATCTGCCTTTAAAATTTAGCTTGGTATGTATCTAGAGTTCAATTTGGCTGGAGCAAAATTACACTATGTTCTGATATTTTACTACAGACAAAATCTTTTTTTTCAAGAGATTAAAAAGGATACAGTAATGCAAAAATTAAACAACTGCAAAAGCAAGGGAGACCATCACTCCTGTATTGCAGTGATGGAAGAAAAGAGCTAATTACATTTCTCTAACTATTAAAAATAAAATAGTCAGAAGTTTGCTCTATGGGTAAAAAAGTTTAACAGTGCCTGAACTCCTTAGTATACCTACACAGAAAAACAGAAGGGAGAATTGGCAGAAATACACCGCACCTCACCCACCCTGCCTAAATCCATTAACAGCCTGGGTGATTTTAACATTAACAGGCAAGGTACATGGGGAAGTGAGTGATTTATGAAACAGTTCACAGCAGGTGCCATTCCTTACTCTATATCCCACTCTGTTCAGGTGGATCACATATGTTCAGACTTGAGACTACTGGGTAAAACTACATGTGACAATTTTTTAACATGTTATGGCTGAACAACCCCTAGCTGACCGACTCCAACAGTCACGTGTCAACTGTGAGGCAACTTGTTTCTCTAGCTGACAGGGTCCTATGGTCAAGCACACATACACTCCACAAGTTACTGTTTTGAATATAGTCAGCTTGTCTGCGAATGCCGCACAATTTTTTTTCCTCTTTGCCATGCATATTTGTCTATTGTCATGTATATTTTTCTCTTCACCATGTGTACTTCACATTTTCTATTAGAAACACTAGAATGTGTAAATATCGATAGCCATGTTAACATCCATCTTTGCACAGACTCATGAGTCACTCTACTCCACATGCTAAATAATTTGGTATTACACTCATCAAAAACTCTATTCACGAGAAGTCAATTATACTTTGACTGCTCAAGGAAAAAAGATCACTATTTTTTAAAAAGAACATTCATTAAACTTTCAAGAGAAGCATGTTGAACTATTAATGAGCTATTCTGCAACAAGATTATGTACTAATCAAGATATTTAAAATTTAAACAAACAAGATTATATTCCACTCCTCTGTGTTGGAACATTTATCAGATATACTTTTCATGTGCACAATAAACTGTAGGAGAAAAACTTCATTTGTTGGTTCCGTCAGAACTCCAAATCTGCTTCTGTTTTTCAAATAAATGAGAGCCCTGGGAAGTAAAGAGACAAAGCAACCTTATGCACGTCTGCTCAGAAGCAAGGCCCATTTTATTCAGTATTGGGATTGAGCTTGGAACTTTCTGCATGGGATGCAGAATCTCTGTCTCTTGTCCACTGAAGAGTCACATACTGAGTGAAGTACTGAACGTGGGCTCAGAAAACCTGGGATCAAATTCACAGTCATGACTAGGGTAGATAGTAACTGTAAAGCTATGTCTAAGGTTCCATCTTTGGGTGACATTAGGCATTTTTGATGAGATTTAGTTGAAACATAGCCAAAGAAGAAGATATTGGATTTATACCCTGCCCTCCACTCCGAATCTCAGAGTCTCAGAGCGGCTCGCAATCTCCTTTATCTTCCTCCCCCACAACAGACACCCTGTGAGGTGGGTGGAGCTGAGAGGGCTCTCACAGCAGCTGCCATTTCAAGGACAACCTCTGCCAGAGCTATGGCTGACCCAAGGCCATTCCAGCAGGTGCAAGTGAAGGGGTGGGAAATCAAACCTTGTTCTCCCAGATAAGAGTCCGCACACTTAACCACTACACCAAACTGGCTCTGGTACTCTTCAGACTGCTTTAAGTTCCACAAAAAGAAAGACAGAACATGGGTACCTGTATTCCCCCATCCCCAATTTTGCCCAAGCAGCCAGGGTGGGGGGCAATGTCTGTTGGACAAATGGTGTGCATGGGAGAAAAACAGTAAGCCATGCAACATCCTGCTTTCCCAGAATTTTGTCCTGATACAGATCAACCTCACAGGCCTGCTTTTTGCTTATAAGTTAAATACTGAAGGATCTATTAATTGACTCCCCCCAGCACTACATGTTGAGGGAATGCATATAAAGTACAGCATAAACAACTGGGAGTGGGACCTGAATTATCCCATCACCTACAGTTTCCTCCCCCAAATAGGGTTGTCAGCCTCCATGTGGGGCCTAGAGATCTGCTTTTACAACTGATCTCCAGGTGGCAGAGATCAGCTCTCCTGGAGAAAATGGCTGCTTTGAAGGGTTTACTCTATGACATTGCATCATAAGAAGGTCCCTCCCCAAACCCTGCCCTCTCCCAGATTCACTACCAAAGTCTCAGGTATTTTCCAACACAGACCCGGCAACCCCAAAACAGCTTTACACCAGCTCATGCTAGTCTAGCCCTCAGCCATAGTTGGCTGATGCACTTTGGGCAACTCCTTTAGTCTATTCTTCAACATAGGATTAAATTGGATAAACTGTTGTACACATTATCACTAATGACCTTTATAGAAAGGGGAGGGCAAAAATGCGATAAGTAATGATAATATGGCTGATTTGTATGGTTCTATCTGGCAGGAATCTTGGGCATCATCCTAACAGGGTCTTTTCATATCTTTCTTGGGATCTTGCTAAGAATTCACATTGGGGGATATTCTAGTAGGGTCACCACCATGTTAATCTGTTGTAGTTGTAAAAAAATCACACACAGCTAGGGCTGCCAAGCTCCCACTGGGGGCGGAGGATCCCATGCCCAGGAGAGCCCCAACCCACTGGCAGGGAGCAGGCCACCAGAGGGATCCCTGCTCCCAAAGAGCTCAATTGGCGCACACCAATGTGCCAGGGACGTCATGCTGGGGATGCTCTAGAACTTGTGCTAAAAACTCTATAGTACCATAGAGTTTTACCACAAATCCTAGAGCATTTCTGGTGTGACAGTCTAGAAACTGTGGTAAATTCTATGGTACCACAGAGTTTTTTAGCACAAGTCCTATAGAATCCCTGGCACAACATCCCCAGAGTGATGATGTCACTTCCAGATGATGTCATTGCACACACAGCCCCACACTTTGCACACACGAGAAACAAGTTTCCCGCCGCAGTGGCAGAGGGACTTGGCAACCCTATAAACAACACTGGAATATAGAAGACACATTTATTGGGTTGTAAGCTTTTAAGAGGCCACTTTTTGTTTACCAGGCATATGCTGGGTATGGTACACTGTGTATGTTTCTGTTGGTAAACTGCAAGGTTTAAGTTAAGAAGAGAATCTTTATTGTAGTCTGGCTCTAAAATAATTACAGGGGAGAAGGGAATGGTCAAAACTTGCATGCAAAAGCCAAATCCTTGGATCTTCAATCCTCCAGCACAATCTCTAACCACCATACTGTGATGCCTTCCAAATGACAATATATGGGCTGTGTTCTCTTCCAGCTAATCACTTAAATAATAGCTGGCAGCACATACTGTTTTTATTTCTGTCATTCTTTCATTTTGCAATGAAACCTTGTATACATATCGTTAGGCTAGATAACTACTACATGTGCTAATTATGTATTAGAGGTATGCACACGGAATACCGAGCTAAATAAATACCAAAAAAATACCTTATCAGCCCCTCACCCCACAGTTTTCTCTCAAAGTTCACTGAACTGGACATGCCTTCCAGGATGTCATGAAAAAAATGGCTTTCTTTTAGGTCTAATAAGTCACCAGGAACAAACTAGCAGGCTGTACTACTTGAAGATGGCCCTCTACCTTGATACGGCTGATCTGGCTACCTATATCAATGCCACAGGAACATTGTGATTAGAGTACTGTAATACACTCCCCTTGAAGTCAGCTTGGAGAATTCAGGTGGTGCAGAATGCTGCAGCTTGACTATTATCAACAGTTGGGCAGAGCATGGATATTATTTGCATTCTGTAGTCATTCCTTTGCCCACCCATCAGCTACTGGGCTTAATTTAAGGTATCAACCATCACATACAAAGCCCTTCATAGCTTTGGTCTGCCCTACCAGTGGAAACATCATTCCCCTATGCCCCACCCTGACAGCTTCACTCTGCAGGTGGACAAAATTAACAACTGCCTGTAAGTGTATGTTTTCTGTTATGACCACTAGCCTTATGGAATTCCGATGGGATGAAGTCAGAATGCTTCCACCCTCCTGGCTTTTCATGAGCTATGTAGAACTGAACTATTTAAGAGGGCTTTTTTACCTAGGTAATAGTGCTGACCAGTAACAAAATGGTTCAGAAAGATGCTTGAGTAAAAGGTTAAGGACTGTGGACTATACCACTGTCTACAGTTCATACTGTGTGTTAGAACAGTGTATAGAGGATCCAACTATGTAATATTTGCATAATTTAATGCATCACGTTAATACTTATGTGTTGTTTCAGCTGTTTTCAGATTTCTGCAATCCAAATCCTAACGCACTGTTTATTGCATGACTCATTCTGTTGATTGTATTGATTTATTCTGTGTAATCCACCTTGAATCCAAATGAGAAAAATAAATAAAAATAAACCAATACTCAGTCAAGATCAGTCAGTCCAACAGACATTCAAGTGGGCGCTGTCAGTGCAAAATCTAACAGTTTGTACCTCCAAGGATTAAGGGCCCATTTCATTAAATACATCTATTAGGAACAAGCCTAGTCAGGCAAGACAGAATGGAGTGTGCCATTTTACTTCCCCTCTTTTGCTCAGTCCTGATGCTAATTCAGATGGTGTGCATGATTCATTCATTAAAGAAGAAGAAGAATTGTATATTTATACCCCGCCCTTCTCTCTGAATCAGAGACTCAGAGCGGCTTACAAATTCCTATATCTTCTCCCCCCACAACAGATACCCTGTAAGGTGGGTGGGTTCCCACAGCAGCTGCCCCTTTCAAGGACAACCTCTGCCAGAGCTCTGGCTAACCCAAGGCCATTCCAGCAGGTGCAAATGGAGGAGTGTGGAATCAAACCCAGTTCTCCCAGATAAGAGTCTGCACACTTAACCACTACACCAAACTGGCTCTTACACCCTGAACAGTGGAAGTCTGATTAATGCATCCCACCAATACCATGTCCTGCTCTCAACCAGATTACCAAAGGTGAAGTAAGAAAAGGGGGCGAATTGATTCCTTCAACCCTGAAGGTGTGAAAGGGTATCCGTTCATTCTCACTGGAGCTTGGCTAAACAAGATAGTGAACACAGTAAGGAGGCGGAGCCAGCAAGGGTTCTGAAGGCTTATTGGTCTGGGGTCCCTCTGGCACAGCCAGTTATACTCTACAAATTGAAGAAGAAGAAGAAGATATTGGATTTATATCCCGCCCTCCACTCCGAAGAGTCTCAGAGCGGCTCACAATCTCCTTTACCTTCCTCCCCCACAACAGACACCCTGTGAGGTGGGTGGGGCTGGAGAGGGCTCTCACAGCAGCTGCCCTTTCAAGGACAACCTCTGCCAGAGCTATGGCTGACCCAAGGCCATGCCAGCAGGTGCAAGTGGAGGAGTGGGGAATCAAACCCGGTTCTCCCAGATAAGAGTCCGCACACTTAACCACTACACCAAACTGAGTAGATGGAGGCAGTGATCAAAGAAAGAGACAATCTGGGAATAAAGAGAAGTAGGTGAGTCACCAAGCAGTGACTCAGGGCAGCCTGGAAAAGTCCATATTCCCTGCAAGGTAGCAGCCTGGTGCCTGGCAAGTGCCGGACAATCTCTCCACACGTAACATTGGTTCATCTAGCACTGTCTGCTCTGATTAACCTCAGGGCCTTGGGCAAAAAAAGGCCTTTCCCAACTCCATTTTTTTTTAAATGTAGAGGCCAGAGATTGAACCAGATACATTCTGCCTGTAAAGCATGTGCTCTGAATGCTAGCCACTCCCAAATAATACCTAGTTACCTTGTTCATTACAAGGCTGAGAATGGGGAAACTGCTAATTTGTACATTAAAAGATAAAGAAGGTGACTCATGTGGAAGGGTATTTTGCACCCAAAAGGTTACTCTCTTTATTCCTACCACTGTAGGCTTTCTATACAATGGCAAAACTATGTTCCTGAAAATAAATACCAATGTAGAGAAGAACCAACAGCAGGTTGAGATTAATTCTTTTAGCATATGCTCCTCTGAACAAAGCCTCCTTTCCCTTCAGTTTTTCAACTGACCATCCACATAGTGTTTTTGTTAGTAATACCTCTAGCAGCAGTAACACGATACTTCAGTGTAACCAGTGCTTATGAGGATGTTTATTGTCCATGACATATGTAAGAATCTGAATGAAAAAATATTTGCTCAGCTGGGAAAATGAGAATTTACCTAGTACAAATAAACCGATGACATTATCAGGGCAAGGACTGTTTACAGAGAACCTGCTAGAACAGTGCTCCAGTCCACTGGGGACTCCTAAGTAATATAATTGCTTAAATGATAAAGAATAAAAGCAACAATTTATTTGCATTCTACTATAGGCATAGCAGAATATACAAGAATGGCGGGTGCTGACCAAGATGCTTACAGTCCAGGAACAGACTGGAAAATTACATGGTCCTGGAAAAATTTAAGGTGGACAACCCCTACAGTGGTACACGTCTGTACATCAGATGTCCCTCAACTCAATAGTAGAACCAGTTGCTTTTAGTCCACTAGGGAACATAGTATAGATACCCACTTCTACAGTGCTGAGAAAAATAGGAGACGTACTTCTTTTCACAGTAGAAAGTGAGGAAAGAGTAAATGAACCTCTTCCTCATCCCTCTGCTACTCTTCTCTTAAAAAAAAGAAGTCCCAGCATCTGCACTTGGAAAAGAAACAACACAAAACAAACACAGGCCTAAACATAAGATGTAGTTGGGACCAATATCGGGTTACTAAGTGTATCCATTGGCCAGGGTTGTAGCTAGGCTTTTCTTTCTAAACTAGTAATATACGGCATACATTATACACATACATTATATGATGATAGTTTCAGAGGGCAGCTGTGTTGGTCTGCAGTAGAAGGGCCAGATCTGAGTTCAGTAGCACTTCAGAAACCAACAAGAGTCTCAGGGTATCAGCTTTCAAGAGTCAACCTCCCTCCCCTTCATCATACCTGCATAAAGTGCCATCAAGTCACAGTTGACTTATGGTGGTCCCGTACAGTTTTCAAGGCAGGAGACATTAAGAGGTGGTTTACCATTGCCTGCCTCTTTGTAGCAACCCTGGAAATCCTCAGTGTTCTTCCATCCAAATACTACCCAAGGCTGACCCTTCTTAGCTTCCGATATCTGACAATACCAGGCTAGCCTGTGCCATCCAGATCAGGGCAGTCTCAGATCCCTTATTATACACTGTCCCTTATTATACACTGTCACAGTTATACTCTACTATTATTCTTAATTTGAATTGATGCTCTTAGAAAGACATCTATCTCAGTCAAATGCTATGAACAGATGTGGCCTTACAAATATGTTTTTGCCATAGAGAAGGGCAACATCTGTGCCACCTTGTAAGGACAATTACTGCACCTAGGAACATCTAGGATATAAAGAAACAGACATAACCCTTACTGGAATTCAAAATATAAGTAAGAAACAATCCTAAGTGATAGAAGTGTTTCCGGAGATCACTCCTGAAGAGCCGAAATCATTACCTAGGAAGTGGTTGTACCTGTGTGTACTGCCCAGCAAAACACAGGAATGTGAATCCTGGACACTTCAGCAGTATTGTTATCTGAACATGTTTAGACCAATTTATAAAAAGAGAATCAAGATTGTCCTAATTTGCACTACCCCCTCCAGTGCACGCACTTTCTATAGCTTATGTAATGCATATTGCCTCTGCACAGATGTCTGTGTACCAGCATGTAGCTTATGTAGTCCTTGACTGCACTCTGTTTTATATAGGCTAAGGTTGCTAGGTCTGCCCAGCCACAGGCAGAGGGTGGCGTGGTGGTGGTAGGGTTACCAGATCCAGTTTGAGAACCTCCTGGAGATCTGAGGATTGAGTGTGAGGATGGCAAGGACCTCAGTGGGATACAATGCCATAAATTCCACCCTCCAAAGCATTCATTTTCTTCAGAGGAAATTATCTGTGCCATCTGGAGATGAGTTGTAATTCTGGGCAATCCCCAGGTCTCATCAGGAGGCTGGCAACCCTGTTTAAATATTATGCCACACATACTGGGAGAGTGGCAACTGTGCATATTGGTAGTATATTCTTCATGACACCTGCAGTAGTCTCATCAGCTTCATGCCCCTGATCGGACAACATGGTGACTAAACATATCAGAAGCAACATGCTCCTGACATATGCAGTTGCCATCCTCAAAGTACACACAGACATAAGGTCAGAAAAGGATTGTAGGGGTCATGCTGTTTGAATCTACCTGTCTTGGGCTATATATGTGCAGGCTCCTATTTGAATGTCAAGGGATTCTTCCACCACATATTGGATTGAATGAAAGGGGGACATACATCTCTGTTTCTTGGGATATCCAAGTAATGGTTCCTACTTTCAAATGTGGAATGGATTTGTAAGAAGGCTACTCCAAATTAAAAAGATAGCCCTTAAATTGCAATTAAGTTTGTATGAATGAGGAAAACAATACAGCCACGATAAACTACAGGATATAACAGGATTCCTTAATACCCTGGAAATGGACATAAGGAAGCTTCAATGAACATAAAGAGCAAAATATGAATCACTAAAACATATCTCAAATTTAGTTATTTTATTATAATAAATATTCTCATGGGTTTGTAAAAGGAGAAAACTCTTTCTAAATGTACTGACACATGAACACAAAATGAAACGATTCCTTTTCATTCATTAAAAATGTAAAATATGAATTTTGCCATGCTAATGAAGAAAGAAAGAAGCAGATTAGCTTAGTGTTTCTTTCTTTTTCATCCTCTCCCCTTTGTGATTCTAGGATATGATTAAGAGAAAATAAATTACTAGAATTCTTTTCCACATTTACAAATGAATACCTGGAATTATGCATGAAGCTGAAGAAAACCCTCAAGCATCCGGAACAAAAAACTGGAGACTTAGAATTTCATATTATCCACCTTTGCATTTTTACTAAGCCCTCTTTTGTCCTCAGTCTCACTTTGAACTTCATGAGATCTGCTAAAATAAAAACCTTATGCAACAGGTGAGTGGGCCATGAACCTGGGACTGGTTATTTATCATTGGATATAAGCCATTTTCCATAGGAGTGCACTCTTTCCTCCTATCCATTTGGTCCAGCCCTCAGGGTTCAAGGGATTTGTGAATGGGCCTTGGGGAGAAGAGTGTGTGACCATTCTGTGCAAAGGCCAGTGCATCACAACACATGCATGCCAAGAGCCCGTCAAGGAGAACACAGTTCTTGAGAACCAGTTTGGTGTACTGGTTAAGTGGGAGAACATGGTTTGAATCCCCATTCCTCCACATGCGCCTGCTGAGTGACCTTGGGTCAGTCACAACACTCTCAGAGCTTGGAGAGCTCTCTCAGCCCCACCTACCTGACGGGGTGTCTTCTGCAGAGAGAGAAAGGGAAGGAGATTGTAAACTGCTCTGAGACTCTGAGTAAAGGGCGTAGTATAAATTAAATTTCTTCTTTTCTAGTGAGCCCTATTCTGATTCCCCTACCCCATGATCACAGCTATACTTCTGCAGGAATAGATTATATGCTCACTGTTTCTCATATATTTCAACTGCATTGATTGCACTATGTTCATTTATTATTATTATTAATATTATTTGTTTATTTATATTCCGCCCATTCCCCTGTTTGGGGGCTCAAAGCGGAGTACATCAAATAGAAATAAAATCACAATAAAATCATAATAAAACCAATTACAACATTCAGTAATTACTTGCAATAAGACTAATTAAACACATTTTCAATTTTAGAACTCAGTATTTGCTGGCCTCCAGAAATCAGCCTAAAAACTTTGAAGGAATCCGGGCTGGGGGCTGGTAGGGTGCGGGGGAGAGAGAGTGATCCAGTTCTACTGAAGGAAAGCTGAAACTTTTTGAAAAGCAGATTCTACAGCAATCTATCTTGTTTGGCCACAAGCACTAAGATCTCCATTTTCAAATGATCGCTTATGTGTGAAGTCTGTGAATAAAGCTTATTAAGTAATAGCTGAAACCCTTAGGCTATAGCTTACTTTCTCAGCTAAGCCCAAATGTAGTTTCTCAGTGTCATTAAGTTGGTGCTCACTTTACAACCCACCCTTCCAGCAGGTCTTTCTTCAGCATGCACTTATCACCTTGGCATCTGAGTGTTAAAAGTAAATGAAACAATATTAGCAAAGGGCAGGGATGTGGGCTGACATCAGAACACTGACTGAAACAGCACATCTGTTCAATGCTCCTTTTCTGTGTATTGCAGGGGCGGCCAACGGTAGCTCTCCAGATGTTTTTTGCCTACAACTCCCATCAGCCCCAGCCACTGGCCATGCTGGCTGGGGCTGATGGGAGTTGTAGGCACAAAAAATCTGGAGAGTTACCGTTGGCCACCCCTGGTGTATTGAACTTGTTATTTGTAATGTGTAATAGAAAAGCCAAGGAGAAAAATAACCTTTGTTTTTTTACGTGTGTGTGTGTGAGAGAGAGAGAGAGACAGAGAAAGAGAGAGAGAGACTGTGAACTTGAGTGCCCACATAACACCTCCACTCCAGTGCAATTTGCCTGTGAGCAGAGCATGCAGAGTGCATCCCTCAGCTGTCCTTGAAATAGACAACCCCTGCCTTCCATCATCATTAGGGCATTTTGCTAGTGTGGTTGGAATATTCAGTTATTAAAAGGTGATGTAAGGCTGTGATTTCTAGCCTCTTTATTATCAAACTATCCTGTTATCATAGATTCATTTTCATTTCTTCTGAACTGTAATTTACCACACAAAAGAATTAGAAGTTTAGAATTTTATAGAAAACAGCAGATTAGTATTGTTGCTCAGACGTAAATGAATATTTGCAGATCATCCCAAAGTTTAACTTTGAAGCATAGAAGCTGCACCTAACAACACTAAGAAAGGACAAATCAGTGAGATGCTGAACATGGGAATAAAACCTATTAACTAAGTGAACAGCACTAATAATACATTTGCTATTTTCATGCCAAACCAGGCTAATTTCTAAGCTTTGCCTATGAACATGTATGGCTAAGGAAAGGATCCCTTCCCAGCCTCCACAAGTGAAGTGTCCAAAGAAGCTTAAAAATCCAGAATACTGCATCACTCACACTGTAATCCTAACCAGAATTACACCCTTCTAAGCCCACCGATTTTTACAGATTTAAAAGGGTGTAAAACTGTTTAGGACTGTACTATCAAAGATCTAACTCCAGACCTAACACACATAGCATTCTGAAACTCTGAATGTCCCATGGGCTAGGATGCAGAACACAAATATTAACTAAGCAAGCAATGTAAACAAAGTAAAGCTGTAAAGAAACATCAAAAAGGGGATCTAACACTGCTGTCCTATGCAGAACTACACTAACTTCAATGGGCTTATAGGGGTATAATAATGATTAGGATTGCACTGGAAAAGGAAGAAGGTAATATTTCCTACAAGGAAAGGTAAAAAGTATGGGTTCCTTGGGTGACATAACAGGGATATATAAAATTATAAAAGGTGAGGATAAAGAGAATTTTTGTCACATGATACTAGAATGCAGGTTCACACAGTGATAATGCTCTGGGTCCAAGAAAGGCAAAAGGGAGTACTTCTCCACAGAACACTAAATGCATGATGCCATGGCTTTACAAAAAGACTCAGACAAAAGTTATTGAATGGCAGGTCTGTAAAGGGATGGAAACGTTCCAGCAGTTTTGTGTTTGGTTCTTATTGTGTTCAAAATGGTTGCCTTTGGGTAAAAAATGTTCTTGACCAGTTTCAAGATGAAAGTCCAAGCCTAGGAAACAGAAAAGGGTCTCTCGACAGTCTGCAGAAACAAAACACAAAAAGGTAGTTTTCAAGAATGGAATGTGAAGGATGCCCTCATTGGTTGGTCAAGATCTGGAAGGGAATACCAGATTGTAACTAAAGAGGAACCACAAGCCAAGAAACAAGGAGAGAGAGAGCTGGGGGGAAAGGATGTCAGAGCACCATCGAAGAGAATTGAAGGGAAATCTTTGCTGGACAACTTGGCAGCTGCAAAAGGGCAAGGAAACAAGCAGAACTCAAAGAAATTGCGTTGTCTTATAAATCTCCCAGAAAAAAGAGTCTAGCTAGGTTTTGCTGGCTACGTTTCCCCTTGTTATTTTCTTATCTAGAATTATCTTACGGGTTTTGTGTATACTGCTAAAACAAACTTTTAAAAGTGTATGTTAATTAGGCTTTTGGGGAGGTGGCATAGTATAGCCAAATCTCATCAGATCTCAAAAGCTAAGTAGGGCCACTTGGATGAGAGACCACCAAGGAAGGCTCTGCAGAGGAGGAGGAGAATAGGAATAGGATTTTGAGTACACTTGCTTAGGATTGCTCCTAATGTCTAAAGCTTGTTTTTCACCCTATGAATAATCCAATCTCATTCTACAAAATAATCTCATAGTACACGATGCACTCAGGACTCTGTTGTATAATGGATCACCATCTTTTAGCTATCAGCTGGTTTTAAGTGACATTGAAATGATAGAATTGGTTTCTTTGTTTTTAACTTGTTTACTGTAACCTGTGCTGAACCCGCTTGCAGGGGAAGGTGGGGTATAATTCTGTGAAATAAATAAATGAAATAAATATCTAATAGTTGATTGAGTCCTATAAGAAACAAACCTATAAGAAGAGGTTGATGGATAGAGGCAGCTGAGAGATTAACAGACTTCCAGCTGGTGGCATTAATAAAGGCCGTTGAAAGGGAAGGGGAACTGTAAATAGGAAGCAGAGAGAGGTGAGTTTGAGGACGAAAGACCTTGCCTCACCTCCATCCTCACAATAATGAATTTGTTTTTAATTTTGAACTTTCAGAGACATCTAACTTGCCTGTGTTGGTAACAAGTAATCCTAGCAACAGCCAGTGTGGTGAAGTGGTTGGAATGTTGGAACAGGTTCTAGGAGAGTAGGGTTGAATCCCCACACTGCAACAGAATCCTGTTGATGACCTTGGGATAGTCACACACTCTCAGCCTAACCTACCTCATATGGTGGCTATGAGGAAGAAACAGAGAAGAGGAGAATGTTGCTTTGGGTGCCCACTAGAGAGAAGGTGGGGGAAATTTAGTAAAGAAACAGATCACTGGACTAGAAGAGCTTGGATACCCTTAAGTTGCATGATCTGGCTCTTCTTTAGAGTTGATTTGTTGTTGTTTTTTTAAAAAATGCTTATCTCTACTAAACAAAAAAAGAAATCCAACATTTTATTTATTAAACTGATTAAAATGTTTATATCCTGTCTTTCCTCTTGTTTATAAATGGCTTGTTGAATATAGTTTTGTATTTGTAGCTCTGGCAAAGCTATTTTCAGTTGTAAATTATTGAATGAGATGGAAGAATCTCTTGATAAAACTAAGAGGCTGTTTCTTCCTCCCCCCCTCCCCCCCCCCCAATAATCAACTGGTTTATTTTGCAGCTAAGTACATTAGAATTTGACAGTTGTGCTATATAACGCAAAAGTTTCTTTTAGTTTAAAAGGTTCAGTATGATACCACTTGAGTGAATAAACCTGTCCACAGGAGAAAGATTATAATTTTTTTCCTGTATCATTATAACTCTCCATCACAGGCTTCTGAATTTTATTGTTTTCATCTTGTATTGCTTTAGAATAATTGTTTTATGCAGTGTTGATTTTTAATCCACCTTGAGCATCCCAAGGAAAAGACAGGATATACATTTGAGAGGAACAAAAAAAGAATAAGATATATAATCAATGAGAACATCCAGGAAGTGTGCAGGGGATATGGTTATTAGAAGATGAAGGGTGGAATAGCATCGATAACTTAATTCTAGCAGTATATTGCTGAAAGGTTTGGATTAGCATCTTGATGCCATAAAGTACAGCTTCACATACTACATATGAACCTACCCAACTACTGTGGTTGTCTATGGGTGCCCCGCCATCTGAGGCTAGATGACAACCTGAGAAAGGGCCTTTTTGGTTGTGTCATCAAAATTATGGAATTGCTGGTATGGCAGTTTATAAATCCCAGCTGATAGATCAAGGGAGCAGTCAATGAAATTTGGGATAACAGTTTTAGTTCAGGATATGAATTACTCCAGTTCACAATCAACGTTCCCTCTAAGCTGTGGAGTCTTGTGAGAAAAAATCCTACTTTGTGAACTACTGGCATTAAAGTTGTGAGTGAGCAATTTGGCTACTGCATAAATTAGTTTGTTCTGAGGCTATCCTTCCTGAGCTAAGACAAAAATATGAGTCATAGGCTAAAAAACTGTGAGCTAGCTCACATTAACTCAGCTAAGAGGGAACACTGTTCACAATACTTGATCACCTTCCAAATAGAGCACTACTTTTTCCACCCCCACCTCCCCAGTTGTCCTCCAGCATGGATAATGATTTGAACCAGAGAAGAATTCCAGTCAAACTGCTTCCTTCTGTCTTCAGCTACTGGACTTGGCAATGGTTGTAGAAACAGAGGCTGGGACAGCTGATAGAGAGGACTAAAGGGTCAGTGTCCTGCCTTGCTTCCTATAACTGGAAGACTGGCATCATTGACTCCAAGGAGACTGGGAGATGTAGTTTTTCTATAGCATCTGATTCTATTCATTTCAGTGGAGGCAGCAGCTCCTCATAGAGGACTCTGGCCAGGATAATTGAGTCACAAAAAGGCTCAAAGAGCTTTAAGAGAGCGGACAATAAAAAAAAAACCCACATGGCATTTATTGCCAGTAAATGAAAACTGATGGCAATTAATTCATTACTACTACGACAACTACTGAAGGAGGGTCTTGCAAGCTATAGTTGACAGCGACAGCTCCCGACAAACACTGAGCTTAATCTTCTTCAGTTTTCATAAAGAGTTATTAGGGTAGGGATAGAAATCAATATACATAATAGTACCTAATGCACCTACAAAAATCGATGAGAAGCTGGTATTTTAAATACTAAATGCAATCCTTGAGGCCCTGTCTCTAACAGAATATTTAGAAGCTGGGGAAAGTTCTGTTACTAATTATCACAGAATCACAGAGTTGGAAAGGACCATATAAACCATCAAGTGAGTCCAACCCCCTGCTCAATGCAGGATCATCCTAGAGTAGGGGTGTCAAACACAGTTGTTATGAGGGCTGGATCTGACATAAACGAGACCCTGTTAGGCTGGGCTATGTGTGTCATAAAATGTAATGTCAGGTAGCAGAGATATAAACTTTATAAAGGACACAGACAAACACAATTAAAGAGTTTTTAAAAGCTTAAAATAAAACACGCTTAAAACATTAACACTTTTGGTCTTAATGGTGTTTTCTTTGTATATCTTCCATGCAATCCAGGGTACTGGGCAAAGGAAGCTTTGGGTCTTTCCTTCCTTCCCCAGGGGACCAGGAGGGAGAGGAGAGTCAGCCAACAGAAGGAAGAGCGGCTTGACTCAGTCGCTCTGCTGTGCAACTGAGAGAGCCTGGCAAAGCAAGCTACCCCCCCTCCTCCCCAAGGAAGGAGCCTCAACCAATTGAGAAAATAGAGGCTTTGCTCTGCAGCTCCTGGGAAAGCAAGCTGTGATGCAGAAGGAAGCAAGAAAGAGGGAGAAGGTAGCAGACAACAACCAGTTGCTCAAGGGGCTGATAGGAGCCCTCCAGGGGTCTGATTTGGTCCCCAGGCAACATGTTTGACATCCCTGGCCTAGAGCATCTCTGACAAGTGTTCATCCAGCCACTGCTTAAAGACTGCCAGTGAGGGGAAGCTCACCACCTCCCTCAGTAGCTGATTCCACTGTTGAACAACTCTTGATGTAAAAAAGCTTTTTCCTAATAGCCAACCAGTACCTTCCCACCCTTAATTAAAAACCATTATTGTGAGCCCTCTCCTCTGCTGCCAACAGGAACAGCTTCCTGCCCTCCTCTAAGTAGCAGTCCTTCAAATACTTAAAGTAAGCAATCATGTCCCCCCTCAACCTCCTCTTCTCCAGACTGAACATTCCCAAGTCCCTCAGCCTTTCCTCATAGGGCTTGGTCTCCAGGCCCTTGATTATTTTCATCACTCTCCTATGCACTTGCTCCATCCTGTCCACATGCTTTTTGAAGTGAGGCTTCCATAACTGCACACAATACTCCAAGTGCTGCCTGACCAATGTAGTATATAGCAGGACTATCTTGCATTTTGGATGCTAATAGACCCCAAAGTTGCATTAGCCTTTTTTGTTGCTGCATCACACTGGCTGCTCATATTTAACTTACGGTCCCCACCCGCACCCCAAAATCTTGTTCACACACACTGCTACCCAGTGTGATAAAGTTGACCTGTAAGAACTGCCAGCTGTCAAGGCAGTGATGGTCAACCGCATAAATGAGCTAACAACAGAACTGAACACCAGTATAAAGGGCCATTTGTAGGATGTCCAAATACTTTTTTTAGGGTGTTCACACATTTGAAATTGCCAGAGGGTGGGAAGGAGACTGACAGAGGCCTGGTGTATTCTGTTGGATGCATTTCCTGTTATGAACTTCTTCAAGCATCTGTGACTGGCTCCAGCAACAAACAGGATTTTATCCAATAGAGAAGTTTCTTCAGTAATAAAGCAAACAATGTGACAACTTAAAGTGGTATGACACAGGATAAGACAAACAGATAAACAGCGGTTAATTACGAAGTCCATATGAACATACCAAGCCAAAATCATCAACATGTTATAAACTCAGGGATTGCTTACATATCTGTGGGGCATGCTGCAGATGTGGGAAAAGAGTCCTTGAAATCTTTCACATGGAGGTTCGTGTTGAGTTTATTCTCTTTACTGGGAGCTACGCGCTAGACTGAATTTTCTCTATATATATTGAGAAACCCCTCCTCAAAAGAGCCACCTCAAAAACTTTGGTTCTGAGGCAGTTTCTAGAATATGTAACATAAATTAAATCAGGCTGATCAATGTATGCCGGATGCTATATATGACAGCAAACAACCAACTCACCAAAGAGTAACAGCAACTACCTGCAAACATTTCCTACAGACACCCAGATGGTTTGTGTAAACAAGCCTTCAGTTACTACCGAGGGGCACCAACTATTTGTTTATCTTATTTATAACTCTCCTCTCTCACTGACGTTCAAGGCAGATTACAACACATTTTAAAAAAATCTTCAGTCAGACAGCATAAGAGAGCATCTATGACTGTGAATTAAGGGGTTGGAGCACCATTCCTATGAGGAAAGCCCAAAAAGTTTGGGCATCTGCAGTTCAGAAAAAAGACCACTAAGGATGAGCATGACAAACATTTATAAAATTATGCATAGAGTGGAGAAAATAGATAAAACAGGATTTTTCTCCCTATCTGCAATGGACAATAAGTTCAGAACTGCCCAAAGAAAGTAGTTCTTCAGTGAATCAGTAATAATGATCTGGGAATCACTGCCAGTGGATGTAGGGCTAGGAACACAGTTGGCTTTAAAATGGGAATTAGAGCAATTGATGGAGGACAGGTCCATTAGCTACCCACATTGATCAAAACGAAGCTACACAGTCAGACCTCTGCAACAAATCTCTGAATAGCAGTGCTAGGAAGCAATTCAGGAGAAGGCCTTAGCCTCTGTCCCTTCCAAGACCAACCTAGTTGGTCACTGCATGAAACAGGATGGTGGACTAGATGAACTACCAGTCTGATCCAGCGGGGCATCTCATGTCCTTTTAACCCTGTAATGCAATTTTCATTCATTTCCACAGAGCTTGTGCCAGTAGTATGATTTGAGGCAGATGGCCTGAAAATTATTGATATAGAAGTACCATCTTTATTAAACACAAAAAAGATACAACAAAGAATTGCCATACATAGTCTAAGCCTCATCAGCAACATATTCAGCAGTTTTCGGAATTGGCATCAATTCATTCAGCAGTAAAACAGTGCCACTGTTTAAAAAGAAGCAATTCCACTTATCTCTCTAAATAGACTCTCTGGATAGAGTCCTTATTTTTGCATGCCATGTCCAAGTAATTGTTGTGTTGAGTTGTACAGCTGTCTGTCAATGTTATTCAGAACAAAAAAAAATAACACAGAGAATAATTGCAGAAGACAATCCCAGAAGAAGTCAAAGAACATTCTCTGCAAATGTGAGAAGCATATTTTGAAGGAACTCTGGTCAGGACATATCATTTAGCCATCAGAAATTAATATATTTACAGTAATTAGGAGTTTTCAAAGGAGGGGAACAAATTCCTGAATCTCATTTCATCTATTCCAACATATTCATATATTCTTACTATTGAAAGATGTTTGTTCCTGATATTCAGGACAATGATGTAAATTCTTCTCCTATGTAAAACCAGTAGCATTATTTCTCATACTATTGAATTAATGAATCCATGCCTAACAGGAAGCTATTTGAAACAAGGCCACCAGTGGGTTTATATATCTTGGGGGCATCCTTCATTTTACTTGGGGGACGATCCCGTCCCCCCAAGAACAGCCTGATTCAGGATGAGATAGTTGAAGTATGGAATAGTGATGAAAGTCGACTCTCAGTTAAGGAAGGAAATTAGAAAAGATTCTCTTACACACTTATCTCCTATTTTGACATATTTATTGCTTCAACTCTTGTTCCCCCTTAATTGGATCCATATAGCTGTTGATGCTGTACACTTGGCTTGTTCCTGTTTTGTCTCCAAACGTCATTATCATGTTATATGCTAATTCGCTTTTCAACCCTGTCTATAAGTTCAAATAAGTCTCTTCCAGCTCATTTCATCTGAAGGTTCTTGCACACGAAAGCTCATACCTTGAATAAAACTTCGTTGGTCTTAGAGGTACCACTGGAGTCTAACATTATTCTATTGGTCCACAGACAGTATTCTGTGTTCCAGTGGTCATGACAGTGGGTTTGGAAAAGTCATTCCATGGTGGATCTTTGAATCCTCACATAAACATATGCCTCTGCCTTATACTGAATCAGACCCTTGGTCCATGGGGGTCAGTACTGTTTACTCAGACTGGCAGCGGCTCTCCAGTATCTCAGTCTTTCTTATCACCTGCTCCTGGTCCTTTTAACAGGGGGTGCTGGGGATTCAACCTGGGTCCTTCTGCATGACAAGCAAATGCTCTACCACTGAGCCATAGCCTCTCCTACTTATGTTTGCTCCAGTGCTCCATTTCCTACTAATTTTACAGCAATTTCCTCTAATATACTTAACTCTCCTTCTCAATAACTCTCCTTCTTCTTTCCAGACAGTATGCAGCGGTATGCTTGTTTTAGTTGAAGAGCCTTGTGGCCTTACCACTTACAATTCTTCTCCAGTCCAATTTACTTTTTGGACACACAGTAGCCCTGTATGTATGATATATGGAGGTAGAAGCCAATGTCTGCAGAAGGGTGGAGCAGGCTGGCACCAACCCCTGCTTGTGACTAAGTGTGCTCTCCTCATATTTTCCTATAAGTGGCCACAGCTCAGTGACGCAGCATCTGCCTGGCTTGCAGAAGGTCCCAGATTCAATTTCTGGCATCTCCAGTTAAGGGTCAGGCAACAGGTGATGTGTAAGACCTCTACCTGAGGCTTTGGAGAACTACTGCCTGCCAGAGAAGACAGTATTGGTCTTGACAGACCACTGCTCTAACTAGTCTATGGTAGCTTCATGGGGTCATGCATGTGTTCTACAAGGACACAGCTTGCATGCACAGGCACTCTGCTCACATTCAGAAGAACGTGGGTGGGTGACAATGGAGCCAACATGCTCACCTGTGAGCAGGAGCATTGCCAGAATGCCCACTTCTGCTCACATTCTAAGCATTTTGATCTGTCCTAGTGTGTACTGTGTACATGTCCTAGCAATGTATATATCACACGCAAACATATCCCACCCGCAAGTATGTAAAAAGTCTGGTTGGTTTCTCTTACAGGGCTTAGCTACTATAGGTCAGAACTCAGCTTTTTTCCCTGGTCAGTTCCGCAGGGCCTGTAAGACAACCCTCTTCCGGCTGGCCTATAACTAGCTGGTACAAGAAACCAAGTGTGGTTATACTAGAATTCTGCTGTCCCTAAT
This sequence comes from Heteronotia binoei, assembly GCF_032191835.1. Classification (NCBI taxonomy): domain Eukaryota; kingdom Metazoa; phylum Chordata; class Lepidosauria; order Squamata; family Gekkonidae; genus Heteronotia; species Heteronotia binoei. Next base: position 145,147,788 of record NC_083226.1, on the reverse strand, counting down.
GTTTTAAATGTTTTAAATGTCTTAAAATTTTAAATGTATTAATTATTTTAACTGTTTTTATGCTTAAATCTTATTTATATGAAATTTTGTGTTGTGAGCCGCCCTGAGCCACTTGTTGGGAAGGGCGGGATATAAATCATTAAATAAATAAATAAATAAAATAAATAAATAAGAGTGAAGGCAGTTCTTTAAATTCTACCACTTTCCAGAGGAGCCAGGAGGATACAGTCTCCCTATTTTACATGTTATATAAAGTTTTACATCCCACCTTTAAATCAAATTATTCTCAAGATGGGGTATTATCAACAATATGTTAGATTTTTATTTATTAAAATATACAGATTTCCCTGGTGCCTTTCCTTTGTGGCTCACTGTGGCTTACAATTCCACATTTTAAAACATACAAAGTACAATAATATTCTAGGTAACTGCTCCCCCTCTCCCAAATTGCCTTTAACTCACACCCCTTAAAAATACTTTAGCAAATAAAATGGCTTTGCAGTGCCTCCTAATAACATCTCAAGATGGTGCCCACTCACTTCCTCAGGGAGCCTATTTGAAAGGGTAGGAAGTACTACCCAAAAAAATGGGCTCTGGTAAATGGCAGGTGGGCTACCTTAAACAGGGAAACAGCCAGTGTGTAGCAAGCCAAAGACTATAGTTGGCACATTGGAACATACATGGAGAGATGTTCCTTTTAGATATGCCAAAATAAAATCCCATTGCTCAACGTCCTTTGGACCGCTGGCCAGTGACAGAAGCCAATGTCTTTCTCTTTATCTGCAGTCCCTAGGCAACTAGCATTCCACCAGAGCCTGCTAAAGCCCATCAGTGCTAATGAACAGAAAAAGAATGTATGTTGTTAGCCAGAGGCTTTTTAGCTGACAAGCAAGTAATAAATATATAAAATAAATACACACCTAGAGATACACACACACTAAGATATGCCTATGCTTCTTCAACAAATTGAAACAAATGAAATCAACATGTCTGCAAGACTTGCTCTCTGACCAACACATGATTCCTCTCTCCCCTTTCCATTACAAAATCATTCTTGCTAACACACTGGTATTTTTTTCCAAGAGGAAAAAAATCAGATTAAAAGGCCAGCCAAAATTTTAAAATACCAGAGCACATCAAACAGATGTCAAAACCATCAAAACAAAAGCCAATGGACTATCCTCAGAGAAAAACCTAAGTATCAGATTTTACTGAAAAGAAAGACATACATGAACAGGACCAGTTGCCCTGTTACAAGACATATAATTCAGTATATAAAGGAGAATGGGAATAACTTGCTTTATAAGTAATAAAGTAAGTTATTCCATTCTCCCTTCCTATGGCCATTATTTGAATACATGGACCTAGAGGTTCACTGTGAGCTTGCCATCGCTGTTTTCATTTAGCTTTCATATAGAAATATATCTCAGTGTGGGGCACTGCTCTTCCACAAAGAGTACAGGGGGGGAACCCCTCAAGTCACCATCATTCTAACTTTAGCAGCCAATCCAATAAACATGTTCTTTTCATGCTCCTCACATAAAACTGGCCAGAAAGAAGAGGAAGGGGGAAAAGGCAACCTTTTAAATAAATCAGAAAGGAAACGCAGTTTTGGCAGCAGGGCTGACTTCCCTTTTTTGTTATCTGGAATACAGTTCATTTTGATTCATTTTAAAAAAGAGAAACGGCTTGAGAGGAACTGGATAAATGTTTACTGCTTTTCCTGTCCTTATGGGCTGGAAGTTTTGTTTAATTCTTTGGAATCTGGCATGAAAAATACATTTTTAAAAAATGCCATGCCAAGTGGGGGGGGGGGGGGGAAGGAATGGGGGCAGGGAAGTATGCCATTCTTACCAGGTATGTGCCACAGTGAAGCGCCGCTGTTTTGGTATGTTGCTGTTTAAAAGCATCCTGCGCAAAAGCCTTGGAGAATTCCTGGGAGAAATGACCGGTGACAGTTTAGGAGAGATGGAAGATGACTTCCTGGATGTCCTGAGCGTTTCGTGCTGCAACAGGTTCTCCCGCAGCGTCTTCACAAGATCCTCATTGAGCCACGGGTTCTGACAATGTGGATTATCCACTTCAGGTACAGTCAAGGTGTCTGGGCTTGTTTGCTGAGCCATGTTCCCAAAGCAACTGGTATTAGGGAAGTTTCAGTAATGCAATATATTTCCTTCTGCAGCTTTAAAATATATCGAGAGAGTTCATTTGCTTATCGGTCCTGAGCCACTATGCAGAGCTTTGACTCTGATTCAGCCTGTTCTGCTTTCAGCATGGTTTTCCCTCCCTTCAGAGTGTACACATAATGAACGGCAGTGTGTGGGGGAAATAAAGCAATCTCCTCCAGTGAGCCTGTTAGGCATTGCCACTCCTCTTCTAGCCTAAGACCAGTCACTCCGGCGGACTCTACTTGCGAGTGAGTGCGGAGGGAACAAATGGTGTGCTACGAAAGAGCTTCTGTGCCCACGTAACCAGGCTGCCTGTCAAAGTATTGGAACTAATGCACCGCAGCTGCCAGAGTGACTCCCGATTATGTACACACACACGCGCAAGGAGAGAGAGCGCTGGAAAGGGGAGGAGGTCTCAAACCATCAGCCTGTTCATTTTGTTTGGCTAGTCTCTCCCCCCCCCCCCCGCCCTCCCCGATTATTTCGCAGGGAATGGAAATGTTGGATATTAGCTTCTCTTTTTTGTGTGTGCCTGTTTGCTTCTCCGTTTCCCTCCAACCTCTTGCCCTGTCATACATTATTTTGTCAGCAAGTTAGAGCTTGTCAGAGAGACGTAAAAAACCGAACACTGGCCCAGCAACATTTTTTTTTTCTTTTTACCAACTTGCCACACCAGGATAATTGATCTCGCTGACAGAAAGAACTTCTCAAGTTTCTCCTCAGAAACCTGAAGTGGTCTTGCTGTGAGGCATATGTTCACCTAGTAGCTAGAACTTGGGGAATATACAAACCTTGCTCAAATGCAACCCCTACCAAAATTGGCAGGGGGAGGTGTACATAAATGTAGGACAGAGTTTCCACCTCAGTCACCAAAATATCTTAGGCTGGTCCCATGAGCAATACAAAACAAATTGGTATATCTAACTGCTACTGTGCACAAACCAACTTAAAAGCTATGATGCTGCTGAGTACAGCCATCTAATTAGATCATACTAATTCCCAAGCCAGTAGCTTCCTGTAAGCATTAACTATTTCTTAAATGTTACAATTATTGCTTTAAAATGGCTCAGAGTAATTAACTTAATGCAAGCACCATGATTCCTGCTCTTTCCGATTATTAGATCTCATTCTGAACAAGGGATTCATGGCTGTTCCAAACAATTACATAAAGCTGCATTTTTCTTGCAGACTAATTTATTGTCTTTCAAATAGCCCAAATGAATTTTTTTCAGAACTACACCCGATGCTGCTTAGTTGCAAAGGAAAGGAAAAAGCCTTTATCAGCATCATCAGTTTTCTCCAGTTCAGCACGAGGGGCAGAAAGGCAAAGATTATTGAGCTCACAACTCTTACTGTGTAAACTTCGGTGCATGAATTTCATATTTAAATCAATGAAGATTCCTATTTGTTATTATTATTCATTATTATTAACAGAAACAGCAGCAATAGGATTTGCTTGCTGTACAGTAGTTTAAAAAGTTTATTATTACAGGCTAAAATTGATCAAAATAGAAACATTGTTATACCCAGTTTTTTTTCAGTTCAAAACAGTTAGAGTTAAATCCAGAAGCATTGTAATAGAGACCAATGAGATTCTCAGGATATGTTTTCAACAAAAGCCCAGCAGGAACTCTGCATATTAGGCTACACCCCCTGACATCACCATTGTTTCACACACGGTTTTTTTGTAGAAAAAGTCCAGCAGGAACTCATTTGCATATTACGCCAACCAGCCAGAACTTGTGTTCCTGTGCGTTCCTACTCAAAAAAGCCCTGGTTTTCAAGTCTGAAGCCTTCTAAGGTGCCACTGCACTCAAATCCAGCTCTTCTGTTGCAGACTAACATGGCTACCCTTCTGAAACCAGCTGGAAAGAGTCATGCTTGCCCATAACAGTGAAGAGTCCAGTAGCATCTTTAAGACTAACAAATTTTATTGTAGCATAAGCTTTCAAGAAACACAGCTCCCTTCATCAGATGCATGGAGGGGATGTAGAAACTGGCCAAAGATATATATGTGGTAAGGGGGGGAAGTGGATGCAGAAAGTGAGTGCCAAGTAAGTGCAAAGCAGTTGCAGAAGTCATGAAAGAGATAGAATGCACAATCCAGGCTGGGTGAGACCGAGAGCTGTTTCTTGAAAGCTTACGCAACAATAAAATTTGTTAGTCTTAAAGGTGCTACTGAACTCTTTACTATTTTGCAGCAACAGATCAACATGGCTAACTCCTCTGGATCTATGCTTGTCCATAACACTCTCCAGTTGAAAACAACAGTACTTAAAAAATATTTAGCTTTGACTGGATGTACCCTTCCTTATTATTCATCCATCTCTTCACTTCTACATTGCTCCTAAACATTGCCCTTACATCTTCTGTTGACCAATTGTCAACTAACCCACCCTGAACCTGCCCTGGTGGGGTGGATGGGATATAAATCCCAACAATAAATAATAAATAAATATACTGAAAATCTACCAAGAAACCATTAAAAAAACCTTAGGTATTTACACCCAATTTTGTCTCCAACAGGGACCAGAAAAGCTTACAGCATCATTCTCCCCTCCTCCATTTCATGCTCACAACAACCTTGTGTGGCAGGTTAGGTGGAGAATGACCACTTAGTGAGCTTTCATGACACAGAAGGGATTCAAATCTGGGGCTTGAAATTTCAACCCTGACACTCTAGCCATCACTCCATCTGGTTTTCACTGTTAATTAGGCTTACTGACATCATGATCACCTAAATCATATTAAGGGACAAGCTTTGGTTACCATTTTGTTTCTTGTATCTACGAGGTGGCTGGGAACCAACTCACTGGTGAATATTGTGTGTGGGTCATGAAGCAAATACCTGGCAGCAGTCATGTGGAAGGCAGCCTAAAAGGCTTACAAGTGAGTCTATGAAACATAGAAGTATATCTCCCACAGGACAATTGCTGGACACACAGGTAGACTCTGGAAATTAGGCTTGCCAACAACTTCCAGGTAGGGCACTGACTTCTCCTGGAATTACAAGCCATCTCCAGACTACAGAGATCAGTTCCTCTGGAGAAAAAGCACCTTTGGAAGGCAGTCTCTATGGTATCATATCTCCTCTGAGATTCCTTCCCAAACTCTGCCCTCCCAAAGTTCCACCCCCCAAATCTCCAGAAACTTCCCAAATGGAAACTGGCATGCCTATTTCTGCCATTGTTTCCCTTTCAGGAACCATTACTCAGTGCCTAATGCCTCCAGAGCTATGCTCCACGAATTTGTCTAATTATCTTGAACGTCATCTAAAATAGCAACCTTTACCAACACTGTGGTCAAAGCCATTATCCGAAGATACTATCAATACTGCGCACACAGACAGCTGCATATTCAGGCAGGGCTTTGCTATAGGAAGAGGCACAGCTGCAAACAAACAAGCTAGTCCCCAACTTCCACACATGCAAATATACTACTTACTGCTTGAAGCCCCTTTACTTTCAGTTCACTGCTTTAATAGGCACATATGAAATTGTGAAGATGTTTGACCTGGTGGACCTAATGGCTGGCATAATCAGACTGCCACCTGTCACAAGAGAACATGAATTTAATCCCCCCGCCCCTGCTATCAAACACGTATAATGTAAGCAAGTAGAAGTCTAAGGTCCATCTAGCTGTATACAGTTGTATATATTAGACTGGCAGAGGCTTTCCAGGGATTCAGGCAAAGAAAAGCTCTTCCTGACATGTCCAACCTATAACAGCAGATTGCAGTTGGGAGCGTGTGCCCTAACCTAAACAGCCCAGGCAAGCTCAGTCCCATCAGCTTTCAGAAGTTAAGGAAGGTCAACTCTGACGAGTACTTAGAATCACAGAATCATAGAGTTGGAAGGTACCTCCAGGGTCATCTAGTCCAACCCCCTGCACAATACAGGAAATACTTGGATGACAGACCTCCTTGGAATACCAGAGCTGGAAGGCAGAGATAGGCTCTATTCAGCCACCTCTCTGAATATCCTCCAGGCCCCTTGTAGGGGTCAGTCGCCAGAGGCCTACACGACTTTCAGGTGCAGGCAGACACACAACACACCCAAATATACAAAAATACCAAGAAAAGAAAAGAAATTGCGAACTTGTGTGTAAGACACATGCTCTACCATTGAGCTACCATTATTACCCAAACTAGAAACCAACACCTTTTATATAATTTAAAGGGCCACAAGGGCATATTAAAGAGATGCCTCCATCAAAAGGCTTTTGAAGCATGCTAAGTTTGCTTCAAGTTCAGCAACGAAGTTATCATCATTATACACTAGGAGGTTCCTGTATACATCAAAATATATTTCCGCATGTTATTTACAAACATTCTGAACACTGAAAAATGCACTCTTGGCCAGCTCTGTGTCCATGTTCCTTCATCAGCCCTTAATCAAGTTGTCATTACAAACCAAAGTCAAAGAAAAAATAAACAAATTCTTCATATTTAGTAAAAGACTATTCTTAGTGGCTTTTGTTTAAAAATCTGACAGTGATTCAATGCAGTTCATTTAAGGTGCATGTATTTTATTAGTTATGTTTGCAGTTTCTACTATATTTGAGGGGTTGGGTATCTTTGACATTTCAAAGTCTAGCACCACTCATCACTGTTAGTCTAGCATCTGAAATCAGAGGATCTTAGGGTTGCCCATCCCTAGCTGGGGACAGGGGATCCCCTGATCCCTCACTTCAGGGTTATCAGAAAGGAGGGGCACTGAATGTCCACTGGGCACTCCATTATACCCTATGGAGACAGGTCCCCAAAGGGTATAATGTAGAATCAATCTGTGGGTATCTGGGCTCTGGGGTGCCTGTGTTTTGAAGTAGAGGCACTAACTTTTCAGCATAGCATCATCTAGTGCCTCTCCTAAAAAAAGTTTCAAAAAGATTGGACCAAGGGGACTAGTTCTATGAGCCCCAAAAGAAGGTGCCCCTATCCACCATTATTTCCAGTGAAGGGAAGGCATTTAAAAGGTGTGCGGTCCTCTTAAATCTGATGGACAGAACTTCCTTCAGAGTTCAGTTGTACTTGTCACAATTTTGTCTCTGGCTCCACCCCAATGTCTCCTGGCTGACACCCCAAAGTTCTCAGATATTTCTTGAGTCTTAAATTTCTTTTAGACTTTGGTTTTTATATTTTAACAAATCCTTCTATACTGGTTATGTATTGTGTTGTTATTGACTTGCTGGCTTGGTGCCATAATAAATTCATTGCTTTCCTAAGTTGAGTCTGGCAACCCTAGAGAAATGGAAGAATCCTGTTACTCACAACAGGCTTACTTGCACTTATTTGTGCCTATGCTGAATATTTTCCTAATAAACAATGAAAACTCAAACTAAATGCACTTGGACATTCTTGAAACAAACACATTTGTGCCTGACAAATGGTTTACCGTGTGTCCACCCTAAGAGGAAGTGAAGGTTTAACTTGAATTTCAAGTAGTTCTACCATTGCACAATGAGCACACAGCAATTTAAACAAAGAATGTTTACCTTAGGCACTGAAAAAAATCCTTGCAATGTGATTTGCGTAGGCAACTTTCTTATCCTGCTGCTGTATACCTTTTACTAGCCAAACATGCCAGGCAACAAAAATATTATTCATTCATTGCTTTGCATAGGTTTGTTTTCTTCTACGAGCATAAAGAGAAAGGTGCAAATTACTGCTATCTTCCTATAACTATAGTGCTATGATGAGTGACTGAGAGCTGTGTAAAGCCAGAGTAAGGACTTTAAGAACACTGGTTCTGATCTTAGTTGTGGCCAAGAAGAAGGATTACAGAAACATGAAGTCAACCTAGGATTCATGTTACTGCCTATTTTTTGAAAGAAATACAGCTACTTTACAGTCTACAAGTGCTACCTGACAACATCACCCATCAGATAAGAAAAGTTGGCATCTGTATTTCATGCTGGATATTTAAATCGTGAAGTGATGACTGCAGGACACACTAATGGCAAGTGCATGGGACTGTAACTTTAAGAACTTTGATAAGAGTTTATGTTTTGATAAGGGTTTATGTTCTAAATGCAATGATATGAAAAATGTATGTAATATATGAGAAGTATAACATGCTCTTTTGATGTGTTCTATGAATATAATAGAATGTTGTTTGCAAAGGATTTAAGTGGTCTTTAAGACTTTTTCACCAGCAATATGTGTTGTTCAATCCATCTGCGGTGGTTTCCTGTATGTATGTGTGTATTCCTATAAAGTCAAACAGTGCTCAGTAAGTTACCACAAGCAGCGATGTTTGGTTGCCACGGCAGGGGGACTGCAAGATTGCAGGCCTGCCATGGAGAAGAGCTTCCAAGGTGGGCCCAGGGAATTCCTGGGGATTACATCTCATCCCCAGACTACAAAGGCCAACTCCCCTGAACAAAATGTAATTTATTTTTATGGTTTATTGAATTTTTTAGATGCCTCTCACCTGAAGGGTTCTTATGGTGATTTATATTAAAACCAATACAGCAGAAACAATATTTTAAACAAATAACAAATATTAAATTATTAAATATTAAAATATGTGTCTGTCACCATTCCACTATACCATACCACTATCAAAACAGCTCAAACATGTGGTTACCCTCCAAAGGCCAACCTAAACAATTCAGCTTTGCATGCCCTGCAGAAACAAAATAAATTCAGTAGGCCATGGGTGTAATCCAGGAGTGCATTCCACAGGGTAGGAGCTACAACTGAGAAGGCCATTCCCCGGTTACAGCTAACTGAGCCATCCTGGGACCAAGCACCTGCAAGAGGCCCTAGATGATGACTAAAGGGAACACGGAGGGGGGCTGTAATGGGAGAGGTGGTCCTGTAGGTATGAGGGTCACAGACTATTAAGAGCTTTGAAGGGTGGATGCTTTGGAGGATGGACTTTATGACATTGTACCCCACTGAGGTCCCCGTCCTCCCCAGGATCCATCTCCAAAACTCCAGGGGTTTCCCAACATGGATCTGGCAACCCTACCTCTCAACCCCCACTGGTGGCAACCTGAAAACTATCATGATTTTGGCATCTATGCACTGCTCCTTAAAGTCCATTTAGGGGTCTTTTCAATCAAACACCAAGTAGATAAACGTTACTATACATGAAGTGAGCCATTGTGCTGTAGTGCATAGATTACTGGACTAGGGCAAATGTGTTACTGGTTTCAGATCTCCACTCAGTGATGAAATTTATCAGGTGACCTTGGGTAGTCACTTTCTCTCAATCTAACTTACTTCAAAGGATTGTTGTGAGAATGGAGGCAGGGGAGAGAGCCATACATGCTACGTTGAGTTCCTCAGAGAAAGCATGGGATGGAAATGTGCTAGACTGATAGACAAGCAACCTTTGCCTGTGAAGTCTGGTGCTGGAAAGTGCTATTAGGCTGTAGCCGGTTTACGGTGACCCCATAGGATTTTCAAGGCAAGACATGAACAGAGGTGGTTTTCCATTGCCTGCCTCTGTGTAGCAACCCTGGACTTCCTTAGTAGTCTCCCATCCAAACATTAAACATGGCTGACTCTGCTTAGCTTCAGATATCTCACAAGATCAGGCCAGCCTGCACCATCCAGGTTGGGGCCCCATGAAGTCTACCTGCCTAAAACACTCCAGGTCTTGTTAATGTGAGATATCTGCTTCTATTACATCATTGCCCCTATGAATGAATGCCTTTCTAAAATGTTGTTCGTGCAAGATGCTACAGTTGGCCTTCAAACTTTATCTCCCTTCCCAGAATATAATTCTGAACAAAGGATGCCTGTATCTTGCCTTTATTAGTCAGACTTCAAAATGTACTAAGGCACCATGCACTGGACAGCTTGTCCTTCCACAGCTAAACTATATTTTGAACTGTTGATAATATTCTGTATGACAATTATGTGTTTCTACTCAGCCTTTAACCAAAAGCAGGCATGCTCTCTTGGCACTGATGTCAGTGAAAGGCTAACTACCGAAGAGTAAATTAATACAGTATACAGCATGCGGAGGAGAGCCTTCCAGAATATGTGATAAATAGGAAAACAATGACATAACAAAATAGGAGTCAATTGCACCTTTAAGACCAACTTAGTTTTATTCAGAACGTGTGCATGTGCACTTCTTCAGACGAGGAATGAAGTACAGTAAGCAGAGTCACATATAGCTGGTGGGGTTTGGAATGCCAAGTGATACAAAGTTAAAAACCAACAGCAGAATAATAAAATTAACAAATTCAGAAAACCTTTGATCTGGGTTGCATTAGTGTGGGAAACCATAAAACAGTAGCATGTCAGAATGTGAGAATGCCTGTTAATTATTCTATTGCTAAAAAACCTGAGTAAAAAAGAAGGCATTTCTTTCCCAGAAGTTTATAAGTGTGTTTATACACCTTATAAGTATGTGATATGTTGAGTGGCATGAAAAAGTCACTTCTTGACTTAGCAGCTGTGAACTGGAGTGCAGAGGAGCCCAGGAATTTAGGAATGGAGCCAGGAACTGCGTGCCTTCCTCATAATTTCACAAAAACCTGGCTCCAGGGGTGGAACCACTCCCTCATCCCCCAGGTTCCATACAAGCATTTCTACTTGATCATCTTCTATCTTGTTCTACCCTCTGACTACATCTAAAACCTTGGATTATTCCTGTAAATTAGTTGACCACTTGGCAGAGACACCAAATGTTCATAATTTTAATGCATCATAAAACTGAATCCATGCACACCCACTAACTGACACACATGGCCACCAGAGATGATTGAATGCTTCATAAATTTGGCTGGATTTCAATCCCATGTAGCTTTAATCTGGAGGTTCTTCCTCTACACACTTTGTTAGGTGCAGCCACTAGCCCACTCTAAGGATGACAGAAAGAAAACTACTATTTTTAAATGCAAATTCTTTCACCAGGATGTATCATACTAAAAGATTCAAAGTACTAGTGTTAGTTGTAGGGAAACACTATCTATTAGAAGAAGAACAAGAAGAAAACGAAGAAATTGGATTTATATCCCACCCTCCACTCTGAAGAGTCTCAGAGCGGCTCACAATCTCCTTTACCTTTCTCCCCCTCAACAGACACCCTGTGAGGTGGGAGGGGCTGGAGAGGGCTCTCACAGCAGCTGCCCTTTCAAGGACAACCTCTGCCAGAGCTGTGGCTGACCCAAGGCCATGCTAGCAGGTGCAAGTGGAAGAGTTGGGAATCAAACCTGGTTCTCCCAGATAAGAGTCCACACACTTAACCCCTACACCAAACTGACTCTCCTTTAGACACAATCCAGTGTTTGCAAAGCTAGCCAATCAGAAAAGCCTAGCCTGATACAGCAACTTTGCAAATATAGAGGGGTTTATATAGAGGCAGGCAGATTCAGACATGCAATCCCGATAGTCCTCCCTCTGACCAATCAGACGACAGGCATTCCTTACCAGCCACAAACATTCTGACTGGGCTTTAAAAGACAGCATGCCAAGGGTTACCTGTTCCCCTCAGCTCATTACACACTTGATGCTGTTTCCTAAGCATTTGATCCTGAGCCCAGAACTAAAAATATTTTTGGTGACATTACTGAAAGATCAGAGATAAGAAACATGAAGCAATGTTTCTACTTCACCATGCCAGTCATACAGAATATTAGAAGTTCAAGCTTTCCCACAATGAAGACTTTGGTATAACTATAACCTTTCAAAAAAAAAAAACCCACAAAAACCAGTTACCCAGATATACAAAGTTATAAGCAGTGCAATACTGAGGCTGAACAAACAGTTTCAGCACATTGAGCATGAAGGGCAGCACAAACCTACAAGCACAAATAAAAAGAAGCTGTTATGGTCCAGTCTTTTATTTAAAAAATATTCTGTAGCCTTTTACTTTTGCCTAACTAGATAGATCCAGGTGGGCAGCCGTACTGGTCTGAAGCAGCAGAACAAAGCAGTCAAGTAGCACCTTTAAGACCAACAAAGTTCTATTCAGAATTTAAGTCTAACTATTTAGGATGGGGCCGCACAAACCAAGCATGCCAGCATGATAGTGAAGAAGCATCAAGCTTCTTACTGTACTGCTGTCTCTCAAATTTGTGTCATCCTGTGAGCCAGCGTGGCATCCTGGAATTTGGACAGGCCATCGATAAATAAAGAGATGAAACAACAAATAAATAAGCGTCCCAGGCAGATGCACTACTGCAAAGGTCTAGAAGGCCAGTCCTTGGATTTGTTGGTCTTAAAGCACTTCACTGAACATCAGAATTGTAAACTGTCCCATATTGAAATGTCTGCCGTGTGCTCATTAAGCCAAATCAAATATAATAATACTTGGCATTGATGTAGCAATTTCAAGAATTCCAGTCACCTTCACTTACACTGCTGTAGCAAGGCGTGACTCACAGAAGCTCATATTGAAATAAATGTTGCCACTGAACTTTTGTTTTATGTATGATAGCTTTGTAAAGTAGGACAGTGTCATCTACATACATATTGCAGGAGGGGGCACTAAAGCTGACTCAAGAGTTCATCCAACAACAGAACTACCAGCCACTCCTCCCTTTCTTTTTACTACAAAGAACCTGTGATTGGCTTCAGGAAGGAAGTGACCAGGCCATTTAACCCTTTCCTTTACCATTCAAAACAAATCCCATAGCAGCTGTCCTACCTAAAGAGGTTTTCCAGACACACCTAATGTTGAATCTATTCTGGACAGCTTGATATTTAATATTTTAACAAAAGTTGCATGGAGTAGGATGCCAGACCCAGTTCAAGAAATATCTGGGGACTTTGGGGGTGAAGCCAGGAGACATTGGGGTGGAGCTAGGAGCAAGGTTGCGACAAGCATAATTGAACTCCAAAGGGAGTTCTGGCCATCATATTTAAAGGAACCACATTCCTTTAAATGCCTTCCCTCCATTGGAAATAATGAAGGATAGGGGCACCTTCTTTTGGGGCTCATAGAATTGGACCCCTCTCCTGGTCCAATCTTTTTGAAACTTGGAGTGTTTTGAGGAGAGGCATCGGATGCTATGCAGCAAATTTGGTGTCTCTACCTTTAAACAAAGCCCCCCCTGAGCCCCAAATACCCCCAGATCAATTCTCCATTATACTCTGTGGGATCTGGTCTCCAGGACAGGGAATAATGGCGTGTCCAGCAGGCATTTCCCTCCCCCACCCTGCTTTCCAATGACTGAAGCGAGGGGAGGGCCTCCAAGCCAGGGGATCCCCTGCCCACACCTGGGGATTGGCAACCCTAGCATGGAGTGTTCTACAAATTACATTTGCCCTTCTCCATTAGCCACTACAAGTAAGAGAGGGAAAACACTTCATTACAGGATCATCCACACAGCAGCTGGAATGCAGAGTGCACTTTTTGACTATTTGATAGGGCAGAGCAGTTTTTCCAGGTATCCTAGCAATTGTAAGGGCTACAGACTAGCCTTTTTAAATATCCCAATTGGTACTGAGTGGCATAGCTAGAACCTGAGCTAACCTGACTACATGGGCCACGTGGCACAGGAAACATTACACCCACGGGGAAAGGATAGAACATATACATTGTCAAAACCACCCACAGTTGCTTCACATTTGAAAAGAAAGCCCTCAGGAAAAACAATCATTGAAACTGTATAACTTGAAATTCCACCCTACTGCCTCCTATTATAATCATGGCAGAGTCGGTTGAAACTGGGGTATTCCTGATTCGCAGTTCAGACTCTTGTCAAATTCATTATACCAGTTTCCTAAGGCTACCCTGAATCTTACATCAGATGTTTATTTATCATTAACAGGCAACTATATACATTTTTTTTAATTTAACATTGCTAAATTGTTCTTTCAAATGGATTAGCATGAAATTTCATTTTTGCTTAGGCAGACATACATTTATGTACTAGGAATAAGGCCTGTTGTGAGAGAAAATACAGTGGGCTCTAGAAAGAGGCTCTGGGTGAGTGCCCCCCCCCCCATCCTTGCGGTCTTTCCATTCACCCAAGTGAAGGTATTCACTCCCCCACCCTTGAGTGTCATTCCTCCCAACCACCGCCAACTCCCACCCTCCACCACCTCCAACTTCCATCCCCCAACCACCTCTTTCTCTCAACTACCCCCATACCCTTGGCACTCCACTACTCCTCCCACCTGTGACATTCATTCACCTCCAACCTTGCTGTCTTCCTACCCATCCACCAGCCCTTGGCCTTCACTCACCTGCCCCACCCTTGCCATCTTCTCATCCACTCCCAACCCTTGGCATTCACTCATCCCTCCCAACGCTTGCTGTCTTTCAACCCACCCTGCCGCTGAAACAGATGCTGATTCTTTCCCAGATGTGTGTGTGTGTCCCCATGTCTGTGGTGGCTCAAAGCCCTGAAAGAGGCCCAGAACGGAGAGAAGGAAGAATAATTATGGGTGGGGGGGGCATGACAATGGTCAACAGATGCTGAAGCTCAGCACTCCTTTCGTTTACATTGCATTGTTGCTGCCTTTCCCTGTCATATTCAGCCTTGCAGCGTTTAGCATCAGTGTGAGCTTGTGGCATGATCTGTGGGGGTTTTTGACCTGGCATAGTTGTGTTATGGTATACCACAGAGTATGCACCTCAAGTCAGTTGTTTTCTGTAGGGGAAGTGATCTGACTTCAGCTTTTCATCTCCTTTTCCCTCCCTGCAGCCTCTATCTAAGAAAAGGACAGTCTTTTTCCACAGTGAGGACCAAAGCAGCTTACATCATTCTCCTCTCCCCCTTTTGATCTGCACAACAATCCAAGTGAGGTAGGTTAAGCTGAAAGTCTGTGACTGGTCTGAAATCACCCAGTCAGCTTCCACAGTAAGGGGTCTGGCAGACCCTGCTCTGAAGCCCTAACTCCTATGCCACACTGACTGTCATAAGGGGGCTGCTGCTGAACAGTATCAAGGAGCCAGGCCTAGGGTAGCCAACGCCCAGGTGGAGCCTGAAGATCTTGTGGTATCACAACTGAATTCCAGACAACAAACCTCACTCCCACAGGGAAAATAACTGCGTAAGGGGGTGGACTCTATGGGATTACATTCAGCTGAAGTCTCTCCCTTTACTGACAGAACCAAGATTGGATGTCACTGCCTAGCAACCACTGCCTACCAGCTTCCCCAGTGGCCCAATCCTCATCTGTCCTGGGTGAGGCTGAGGGGAGAAGGGAGGGAGAGAGTGACAGTAAAGAAGTGACTACCAAGGCCTCTGAGGAAATGCTCCCAGCTGGGCCAGGCCTTGACGCCTAGTCATATTACCACCTTTGTTTCCTATCTCTTCAGCATCTCCCTGCTGCCACTGCCTTTTCTCTTCCGAATGCCACAGAGACCAAAAGTGGCTTACATTGTTCTTCTTTCCTTCATTTTATTGTCACAACAGCCCTGTGAGATAGGTTAAGCTGAGAGTGTACGACCAGCCCAAGGTTTTCCAGCAAGCCTCCATGGCCATGTAGGGATTCAGCCTTGTAGCTCACAGGTCCTAGCCTGGCAATCTAACCATTATACCGCACATGTATGATACCTCCTTTCTCCTCTCTTTCATGATAAAAAGACTCCAGAGTGTCATTAGCAAAGACTGCTTCTAAATATGCATCAGCTAGATTCAGTTAGTTATTTCCAACACAAGTACAACTTCCTGGACTTGCATTCAAAATTCAAAATTAACAACAGCAACAACAATAATGAATGGTGGCTCAGGGTGACTTCCAAGATAAAATCAAATCTATCATTAATAATCATAGTGTTGTTGCTATCATTTTAAAAGTATTCTGTATCAGAAAAAGGAAGGAGATTTGTAAAGTATAATAGATTAGTCCAAAGGCCAGTTCATGAGAGACAAAAACCATCATTAACCAAGCAGTACTGTTTTACTGTGGTGATAAGTTTCTGAAATCCCCTTCTTATAACACCATTAGGAACTGTGCTGCTTACTCTGCCTGTACGTGACATAAAAGCAGTTCAACCAATCACTACTAGAGGCTTCATATGCATCAAAGCAGCTCTCGGTGCATTAGTAGAATTCCCCAGTCATTGCCATTGTAAATCGTATATTGTTTTCCATTTATCAGAGCATCGTAACGTGTTGGATGCCCCTCACTGCAGAACTCTACAATACCCAAAGTCTCAGGAGTACAAACAATGCAACTCCACAACATCAGCAGTTGAAGTTGTTTTCCAAGAAATGTAAAAGTCTAATTGTCAAATGTGAAAGTAATGATGCATCGTACTTGACCCTTGAGTTTTGATTCCTATTTGGAGAGGACTATGAAACTTCTTTATATGAGCATTTACTCAGAAAAAAGTTGTCAAGCAACAAACAACTTAGATGAAGCGGAAGATATTGGATTTATATCCCGCCCTCCACTCCAAAGAGTCTCAGAGCGGCTCACAATCTCCTTTACCTTCCTCCCCCACAACAGACACCCTGTGAGGTGGGTGGGGCTGGAGAGGGCTCTCACAGCAGCTGCCCTTTCAAGGACAACCTCTGCCAGAGCTATGGCTGATCCAAGGCCATGCCAGCAGGTGCAAGTGGAGGAGTGCGGAATCAAACCCGGCTCTCCCAGATAAGAGTCCGCACACTTAACCACTGCACCAAACTGGATATTGAAAGCACAAACCAAAGCTATCAAAGCTTTGTCACTGAACCGCAGAGAGGTGAAAGAACAGATTAAAATGGAAGACACAATGACAACATCTCAACTTTCTACATATTAAGGCTGGGATCACACAGTGACCCAACTCACATTCAGTAATGTAATTCTATTTCAGGAGGGAGGGAGTGGAGGGGGAGAAAGGTTGCTGACAGGCATTTCTCACAAGCCAAATCAAACAAAAGAACCATCTCCTCATTCCCAAACAGACAAACACAGAGCAATAATGGAAATAAAGTATTTTCTCACACACTGGAAAAGAAACCAGCAGCTGCCTGGCTTTCTCCAGATGGCTTTGTGCCATGAAAAAGCATAGCTTCCAAATGGAAAGAAATTCCTGACCAACTCCGTGATCAAAGAAAAGTTAGGGCGGTTCATAAGGATGCTAGCCCCTGGGTGGAACCTGGAGATCCCAAGGAATTACAGCTCACCCCCAGACTTCAAAGATCAGTTCCTTTGGAGAAAGTAGATGCTTTGCAGGGTAGACTTTGGCATTGTACCCCATTGAGGTTTCTGTCCTTCCCAGGCTCAATCCCCAAACATCCAAGAGTTTTCCAGCCTGGATCTAGCGACCCTGTCCCCCATCCCTCACCAGGGGGACCTGACAACCCTACTTCTGGGAGGCTCAATTGCACACCTCTGTGGCTTTTTTAAGGGAAGATCAAAAAGACTGTAAAGGATGCCAGAAAAGGCCCAAGGAACCGGAGGCGGTAAGTTGGCAGTGACACAAGTCCTTGGGAATGCTGACGAAACACAGAATGTGGCCCACTCCTAGAAATCTACTTCATAAGAAATTTAGCATTCAGTTTTAAAGCAAATTTCTAGTCCTGGTGTCTTGTTAAACTATGGCTTTTAAAAGTGAATGTGACTTTAAAAAGTGAAGACAATGTAGTGACATGGTTTAGAGACATTCCCCTATCTGTAATGGTATTAAGGAACTGGTAATTTGTAGATTGCTCTTACAAGGCCTTAGTTTGGCTCAGAGCAAAACTGCTGTACAAGATATTTGAGCTGCTGTTTATATTAAAGTTGTTTTTCAGCCATTCCTTATCCTGTTAGCCTTTCTCTGTGAACACAGAAATATTACATGCAAGGTCTGCTGAAATCTCAGAAACTGGGGGAGTCACTGAATAAGATTTTCAATAGGTGGGAGTATGGCTGCCATTACCTTCTGTAAGAAGAAGAAGATGATATTGGAATTTTATCCTGCCCTCCACTCTAAAGAGTCTCAGAGCGGCTCACAATCTCCTTTACCTTCCTCCCCCACAACAGACACCCTGTGAGGTGGGTGGGGCTGGAGAGGGCTCTCACAGCAGCTGCCCTTTCAAGGACAACCTCTGCCAGAGCTATGGCTGACCCAAGGCCATTCCAGCAGGTGCAAGTGGAGGAGTGGGGAATCAAACCCGGTTCTCCCAGATGAGTCCGCACACTTAACCACTACACCAAACTGGCTCTCCTTGCATGTTCCCATAATTAGCAAAAACAGAATAAAATAGATCAAAGGGGTTCAAAATAATTGCCAGGGAGCATTTGGAGGGGGGTATCAAGATTGAAGAAGGGCTTCATCATACCATCCTGTGCATGGAGATTACCTAATCACTCCTTGGCAAGTGGAGAAAGGCTGGATGCCCAAGTCTTGAGCAATGTTCCTTCTAAGCTGTAGAATCTTGTCAGCAAAAGTTCTACTTTGTGAGCTACTGGCATTAAAGTTGTGAGCTGCTGCATAAATTAGTGTGCTCTGGGGTCATCCTTCCTGAGTCAAGGCAAAAATGTGTAGGCTAGAGGCTAAAAATCTGTGAGCTAGCTCACACTAACTCAGTTTAGAGGAAACACTGGTCTTGAGATGTAACTCCAGCAGAGTTTCAGGTTTAGGTTTTCAGCATCTCAGTTTGGGGTCTCAGCAGTCAGGGATTTTTCCCTCCTTACCTACTGGCACCACTGGATATGTGTTTCTGCCACAAGACTTGAGCTGTGTTTCCCAAGGCTCCAATACAAGCCTGACCCTCAGCTGACCCTCACAGACAAATCCTGTACCACTAGGTTCTATTGGGCAAGACCTGAGGCTTAGGACTGCCAGTCTGATCAACTGGTCTTGCTGCAAAAGTCAACTGCCACAAGGCTGCCAGCTTGACCTTATGATTTCTGCTTCTGACTCTTCAGGTTTCTCCTTCTGGAACTTGACCCTTCCCTGGACTCTAACTTCTTAGGATCACAAGCATGCTGCGGATGAACATGGAAACCTGATCAGTTGCAGGCTAACACTCTAAAGTATCTCAGCGTTGGCATTTCCTGACATTCACTCATCTCATATCTTATCCTTCCTACATCACATCAGTTCTCCACAGTTCCATCCTACAGACAAGAGATAACTCTGAGAAATCAAAAGGCATGAGCTGCTGACTGAGTGACTGTAATGATAACAGCATTGAGGCAAAAGAGGAAATTCCTTTTTTTACTGCCATCATTTTGAGACTTTCCCCTTTAGTCGCACAACAAGGTGCTTCTGCAATTTCTCTTCAGACATCCAGACATGAAGGATAACAAGAGAAATTTTTCAGAACAAATCTTCATCTGAGATGGATGGGAAATATAATCAACTGAAGTTCTACCACATGAAATGGGATGATTCACCAAGTTTTAGTGATCTGGGATAACAGGAATCTGATCCAAAATAAGAAGGCTCTAAAACAGAGAGGTACAAGCACATTGATCAAGATACTTGCTCTATATCTTTTACTGGTAAACAACATTATTACAGAGAAAAAGCTGCTTTGGTAGAATGCGATTTTTAGTGAAGAACAGCACAGAAGGCAGGGTGCAGGTACAACTGCATTTGGAATACTGGGTTGGATCCAAACATACTCTTCTACTGGAATAATAGCACTTATGATTAGGAATGCAATGAACTTTGTAGCAAACAGTTCTGATAAGTAAACATACCATGTTTCACAGCAACGATTTCTATACCTGTACAGTACAAACCGATCCATTGAACTGGTCCAAACTATTTACAAGTAGCCAAATCATATAATGAAAAATTGGCTAACCAGTGGATGTTTGAGCATTTCTACTTAAAAGAGTACTTCAGTTGGTGAAGGAGGTGATTATTGATTATTTTCCCCCATCCTGCTGCAAATCCACTCTTCATGAGCACTTTCTTCCTACACCAAATCCCTTTCATCTGAAGTTGTCTTTGTTTTTCTTTTTAAAAAATCACGCTTGGGTTCCTGTTAAACACAGATATATAGCTCTTGAGTCCCAAAAACTGAAGCATACAGGGAATGTCACAGGAAAAGAGGATGATTTTACAAAGACGACACCTGTAGAAGGAACACGACTCTGGTACAGCACGACAAATTAGGCCTCTGCTGAAATCTTAATGGTTTCAGTTTTCATACAGAAATATGCATATTTAGTTGGACCGAGCACTGCACTGAATCATTGCGTTGTAAAGTGCCATTAAGCTGTAGTCAACATATGGTAACCCATAGGGTTCACAGTAAATAATTAAGTGGAGGTGGCTTGTCCATTGCCTTTGTCTGCAAAGTCTTCCTTGGTGGTTGTTGTAGATTTTCCAGGCTGTGTGACCGTGGTCTTGGCATTGTGAGATCTGACGTTTCACCAGTAACTGTGACTGGCATCCTTAGAGGTGTAACCCAGAAAACTGGAGTTCTCTCTGGGTCAAATTGATAAGAAGTTGGTAGGCAGGTAATTTATATCTACTCAGGCAGGTGGGGTAGGGCTGAGTCATTATCTTGTGGAAGCTTCCTGGGCTGTGACATGCTAATGGAGGATCTTCCTTGGTGGTCTCCTGTCCTAGTACTAACTCAGCTTCACTTCCGAGATCTGACAAGGTCAGGCTATCCTGTACCATTCCACATCCCCCACTGAGTCATTAGTCATTTAAAAATCTGATTCTCCTTTCCAATTCACTTAGTCCTGTATGCTCCATCCCACTTACAGTGCACAGTTGCCGCCTCCTCAGCCCACTGACCGCAACAGGCTTAGATCTACAAGACACTGCTTAGGATTTTATTGCTTCATGAATATCACTGTAATGCCATCCTTTCCTCAACTGACATAGCAAGCAGGTATCCAGAGGCTAGATCATGTGAGGCAGTGATGTGTCTGGGGAAGAAACAGGAGACAACAGACACAGAAGCCCCAACACGGCTTAACTACCTGTATGCTCCTAATATCCTGCTTGTGAGGTCCCAGTTACAGTGGTGCCATAGGTAACACTCACTGAAGGACACCTTTAAGTGTATGGAGATCAGGCTGCCATTGCTGGCAACACTCTTGCTCCTAAAGGTTAAGGAAGCTCTTTACAACAGAATCAGTACAACAGGTAAATTGGTAGAGAGAATGCATCACCTCTACTATATTTATTTAGTTAGCTATTTTATTCATAGCCTGTCTTTCTCACCAAGACCCAAGATAGATAACAGAATAAAAATAATGTACTGCTAAAGGATAAGACATCCAGTGATCACTGCAATCATTCAGAATCAGAATATAATGCGGACAACAAACTGTGTAAGGCATGCTACAATATAAACAATGTAGTAAGTAGAATTGGGAGGGAGGGAGGTGGGGAGAGGGAAGAGGGAGGGAGAAGTGGAAAGAAAGCAACTAACTTTAAATGAATTCTCCAAGCTGCTGGCTGGCTTGATTTAAAGAGATAAATGCCTTCTCCAAGCTGGCCAAAAGAGTGATGGGGGTTTCAAGAGCCACACAATATGTGTGAAAGAGCTGCATGTAACTCCCAAGTTGCAGTTTGCCCACCCCTGACCTAGATTAATCATTGCAGTAGACTACAGTCCTATTCTGAAGGTGCCCTCAAAACCCATTTCATTCTGCTTCAGTTCTAATCTCTTCATTAAAAAAATCCTCTCCCAGGCATTATTGTTCTGCAAAATATGTGGAATGACAGAATAGCAAATGCAAATCTAGAAATTTCACACATGGACAGATGAACTCAAAATGCAAAACCTTCCCTCACCCACATGTCAAAAAGCCAGCTGCAGCAACTGGCAAATGATGAAGCTACAAGGATTTGAAAAATGCAAGCAAGAGTACTCCCTCTCGTGGTCAGCTAGGAAAGCAGAAATTGTTCATCTAGTCCATTTGTGTTCTGTTCAGGCATGAAGATGGATTATTTTAGAGATGAAGAAACTGTTACTCAGAGCTGACTGCACGGGTTGACTGCACGAGCACAGCATTCTATTCAGCAGGCAAATATGAAACCAATATAAAGACACCAAATGATATGGCAATAGAAATTATATGTGAGAGAAAAGGGCTGCCATGAATCTCTCAAGAGTCCTCCTGAGCTTGGAACTCAAGCTGTATACAATGACCATTGTCCAAAGAGCCATCTGGCGCTTCTAGAGCAATCAAAGGATCCTTAGAACTTGTGTTCCTTGAACCTCCCCCCACCTCCATTTCCCATGCTATGGGGCAAAAACAGTTTGTGATATTCCCAGAAGTCTGATGTTCAAAATTAAAATGTAAAATGATACTGGACTCAGTTTAAGCTATTGGCAACTATATATGAAACCCTTCATGGCCTTGGCCTCTCTTATTTGCAAAACCACCTCTCTCTGCTCCACCATGACAACTGTGCTCATGTCAGCAGGGGCTTCTGCAGGTGCCAACCTGCAAATGAGCAAAATCAGCAATGGTCCCTCTCTCCTCCTCCTCTCCTCCACCCTGGCATGTCATATTCATTCTGTCATTTCCTTCTACAACTACTGAGTCTCAGGATGTTACCTAAAAGGTTTAGGAAGCTTTCAGGCCAAAATCGAGGTTGAGAGGGGGGGGGTCTGTTTTTGGCTGGACTTGAAAAGTTTTCTCATTTGTGCAAATGCCACTTGTCTTGTCCCTTGAGTGTGTTTCTGAGCTAGTGCTCACCAAGATTTTTTGGGGAGGGACGGTGGCTCAGTGGTAGAGCATCTGCTTGGGAAGCAGAAGGTCCCAGGTTTGATCCCTGGCATCTCCAACTAAAAAGGCTCCAGGCTAATAGGTGTGAAAAACCTCAGCTTGAGACCCTGGAGAGCCACTGCCAGTCTGAGAAGACAATACTGACTTTGATGGACCAAGGGTCTGATTCAGTATAAGGCAGCTTCATATGTTCATGTTCATAACTGGCCATCAACATGCTTTCTCCATTGAGGCTCCTGCCTTATGGGAAAGGCTTGCTGAAAGTTCCCACGCTCATGGCTTTCTGCAAACTATGCAAAACTTCACTGCCTCAGGAGGTGGCGGCGGCTGCAAGCATAGACACCTTCAAGAGGGGACTGGGTAAACATATGGAGCAGAGGTCCATCAGTGGCTATTAGCCACATCGTATTGTTGGAACTCTCTGCCTGAGGCAGTGATTCTCTGTATTCTTGGTGCTTGGGGGAGCACAGTGTGAGGGCTTCTAGTGTCCTGGCCCCACTGATGGACCTCCTGATGGCACCTGGTTTTTTTGGCCACTGTGTGACACAGAGTGTTGGACTGGATGGGCCGTTGGCCTGATCCAGCATGGCTTCTCTTATGTTCTTATTCAAGACAGAGGGCTTTTCTGTACAGGTAATAGGGTTGTGCTGTACAAAGTGGTTCACACACTTACTTGGATAAATGAGTGGGACTATGGTTTATACTGCTGTGTGCAACTTATTTTAAGGACAATCCTATTATGTAATTTCTGTACCATTTAATGTGTCATGTTAATACTCGTGCTGTGTTTCAATTCTTTCTGGAAGCTCTAGACTTCTAAAATCCTAACACACTGGTTACCAAATCCCCCATTTTGTTGTCTATACTGATTCACTCTGTGTAATCCACCTTGAGTCCCTTTGAGGAAGGCAGAATATAAATAATATAAATAAAAATAATTGTAAAAGTTTTAGTAAATACAGTATGTCACAGAAGTGAGTACACCCCCTCACATTTTGTAAATATTTAAGTATATCTTTTCATGTGACAACACTGAAGAAATGATACTTGGTTACAATGTAAAGTGGTGAGTCTACAGCTTGTATAACAGTATAAATGTGCTGTCCCCTCAAAATTATGCAACACACAGCCATTAGTG
This sequence comes from Heteronotia binoei, assembly GCF_032191835.1. Lineage (NCBI taxonomy): Eukaryota > Metazoa > Chordata > Lepidosauria > Squamata > Gekkonidae > Heteronotia > Heteronotia binoei. Next base: position 145,123,940 of record NC_083226.1, on the reverse strand, counting down.
TCTAAACTGCTGGCAACAAAAGTGAATACACCCCTAAGTGATAATGTCCAAATAGGGCCCAAAGTGTCAATATTTTGTGTGGCCACCATTATTTTCCAGCACTGCATTAACTCTCTTGGGCATAGAGTTCACCAGAGCTTCACAGTTTGCCACTGGAGTCCTCTTCCACTCCTCCATGACGACGTCACGTAGCTGGTGGATGTTAAAGGCCTTGCGCACCTCCACCTTCCATTTCAGGATGCCCCATAGATGCTCAATAGGATTTAGATCTGGAGACATGCTTGGCCAGTCCATCAACTTTACCCTCAGCTTCGTTAGCAAGGCAGTGGTCGTTTTGGAGGTGTGTTTGGGGTTGCTATCATGTTGGAATACTGCCCTGCGGCCCAGTCTCCGAAGGGAGGGGATCATGCTCTGCTTCAGTATGTCACAGTACATGTTGGCATTCATGGTTCCCTCACTGAACTGTAGCTCCCCAGTGCCAGCAGCACTCATGCAGCCCCAGACCATGACATTCCCACCACTATGCTTGACTGTAGGCAAGACACACTTGTCTTTGTACTCCTCACCTGGTTGCTGCCACACATGCTTGACATCATCTGAACCAAATAAGTTTATCTTTGTCTCATTGGACCACAGGACATGGTTCCAGAAATCCATGTCCTTAGTCTGCTTGTCTGCAGCAAACCGTTTGCGGGCTTTCTTGTGCATCATCTTTAGAAAAGACTTCCTTCTGGGACGACAGCCCTGCAGACCAATTTGATGCAGCGTGCAGCATATGGTCTGAGCACTGACAGGCTGACCCCCCTCCCTTCGACCTCTGTAGCAATGCTCACAGCACTCAAACATCTATTTCCCAAAGCCAACCTCTGGATATGATGCTGAGCACGGGCACTCAACTTCTTTGGTCAACCATAGCGAGGCCTGTTCTCAGTGGAACCTGTCCTGTTAAACCGCTGTATGGTCTTGGCCACTGTGCTGCAGCTCAGTTTCAGGGTCTTGGCAATCTTCTTATAGCCTAAGCCATCTTTATGCAGAGCAACAATTCGTTTTTTTCAGATCCTCAGAGAGTTCATTGCCATGAGGTGCCATGTGGAACTTCCAGTGACCAGTATGAGGGAGTGAGAGCAATAACCTGCTCCCCCTTCACACTTGATATCTTGTACCACTAACGAGTCACATGACACCAGGGAGGGAAAACAGCTATGTGGGCCCCATTTGGACATTATCACTTAGGGATGTACTCACTTTTCTTGCCAGCAGTTTAGACATTAATGGCTGTATGTTGCATAATTTTGAGGGGACAGCACATTTATACTGTTATACAAGCTGACTTTGATGGACCGAGAGTCTGATTCAGTATAAGGCAGCTTCTGTGTTCATATGTACAGCAACAGAATGCTGTAATCAAAATAAAGAGCTTTAATCACCACAGCCTCATCTCGCTATGTATCGAACCCACTATTTAACAAGAGGGCTGCAGCATTTTGCACTCAGTAGTTTCAAAATCATCTTTAAGGGCAGTTCCACATAAAGCACACTCAAAAAAGAAGGCCAGTTAGGCAAAATTCAGCACCAGATAAGATGTGGATATTAAGGTTTATTTTATCTAGGCAGGAGAATAGCCTTTTGTTCTAACATTTAGAGGGTCAAATCCAACAGGGCAATTGTAGATCCATGAATGGTTCTCCCATGGTTGATTTTTTTTTAATAGCAAACAGCAGTCATGTACTTTCCCCCATAAGTGAAGCCAGCAGCAGATCCAAAGAATAGGGCTGGGGAAATGGAAGGGGAAGAAGGGTGAACTCCCACCCTGTACCCCAGAATAGAGCTAGCTTTGTGGCTGCTATTTACCATAGGAGAGCTGTTCATGGATTTCCACTTGTTTCATCTAGTCAAGTCCTTAATTTCTCCCCTTCCATACAACATCATTGGGGAAGAATTTCATCTTCTGTCCCAAGGGAGAAGTCTATGCAGAGGAGCTTGTCTCCTGTCCCACAGCCAAACTGAATACTTTCCAGAATTAACAGAAGTAGTAAAACAAAATATGCTCAACAGAAAATGTAATCTATGCTCAACAGAAAATGTAATCTGTAACCAAATACCGACCTTTTAAAACTCCACACTTATACTGTCTTTAAGCCTCTAGCAAATGGATTATATTTTTAAATGCAAACTGATAAATCTCATCCTATTAAACGAATACAAAAGGTTTAAACATATTTACCATGTATTATGTTACCTCCCACTCCAACTGCATTTTTGAAAAATCCAGGATTTACACACAGTAACAACAGATGTTAAACGACGTTACAACCAGTATTCCAAGTGGGATTTCCCTAGCCTGGAAATCAGCCATCACTGTGTATATGTTTTAGGGTAATTAAACAAAGCAGCTGTGAAGCACATTAATGTGTTACTTGGCTTTCTTCCAGTCAAACAGCTAGAGGCCTGCTCTTCTGAAATGCTATGTGATAGGAAATAAGGGATTTGGAGAGAAAGCATAGAAAACTGTGTTTGTGCAATGTCATGTTCTGAGGTACTGGGCAGTGGCTAAGAGCTAAGGACCTTCAGGATCAACTTCCCCCAGAGGAATGGGCCCAAACACAAAACCCTCAGAGTTCCTGCTGATCATGCCACTGCTTACAGAAGTGAAGTGGGTAGCCAGGGGGGACAGGGAGAGTCAGTGTTGGGTAGTGAATAGAGTGTTGGATTAGATCCTACCTAGAACAGGGTTCAAATCCCCACTCTGCTATGAAGGCTGGCCAGGCAACCTTGGGCCTATCACAATCTCTGGGTCCAATCTACCTCACAGGGTTGTTGCTGTTGTAAGGCTAGAGTAGAGAAGGAGGGGAGAACAACAGGCTAAGCTTCTTCAGGTTCCCATGGGGGAGAAAATAAATATAAGCAGGGACTTCCCTGTCTATGGAATGTCCTCCTTCCTTTTGCACCTACTGGAATCTTCTTCAATAAATTTCAGATGACAGGGAGAAAGAATGAGTAGTTATTTATTATGTGTTGTTTCAATGATTCTTTTAAACAGTTTGATCAGTTGCTGCTATTATTATTTTTATGCTTATAGTTTTATGGCTATTGAGACCATGACTTTTTAATATTTTTAAGAGTTGGCGTAGCTAAATTGTTATATTGCTGCTGAATTTTAAAAAAAAATGTTTTACAACCTTTAAAAATGGCTTCAGCTTGCTTTCTTAATTACCTTAAGTGCTTCTTTTTTATTGAATTTTTCATTGTAATTTTTTTGTTTTTTTGGTATTTTTGCATTTGTGTGTATGTGTGCCCCCATGCCTGGAAGTCATGCCGACTTCTGGAGACTCCTGCTGGGACATGGAAAACATTCAGAGAAGTGGCTTGATACATCCTGTCTCTGCCTCCCGACCCCAGTATTCTCTGGAGGCCTCCCATCCAAATACTTGCCAGGGTTGGCCCTGCTTAGTTTCTAAGGTAAATTATTTGTTTTAATTGTTCAGTTGCTTCTCTTGATGCCCATTTCATGAACCTGTGCTTAAGAGGTGGCAATATAATTCTGTCTAAATATACTGGGTGGGCACAAAGGAGTGGATGGTCAGAGCTGCTGCAGCATCAACCATGACCGTGCACCAATACCAGAAAGCGGCGTCCTATACAAACTCTCTTTCTCCTAACATCCCTTATTGGTCCTTCTGTCTCACATAGCTATGGAATTCACAGGCCTTTTGGGTAGCAGCTGGAAGTGTTATAAGGCAGTGGTATTTAAAAGGGGTTGCAACCAGGGCTTTCTTTGAGAAGGAACACAGTTCCAGCTGACTTGGTGTCAGGGAGTGTGGCCTAATATGCAAATGAGTTCCTGTTGGGCTTTTTCTACAAAAAAAGCCTGTGCAAAACAATGGTGATATCAGGGAGTGTGCCCTAATATGCAAATAATTTCCTGCTGGGTTTTTGTTTTGTTTTTTTTACAAAAAAAAGCCCTGTTTGCAACCAAATCTAGGCACTGGAGTCTGGAGTGGTGGGCCTGATTGGCACTTATGATGTCCTTATCATACACTGTTGTGCTTTTAATCTGTGTCAATTAGTTCTATGTATCTGTATGGTTTTAATGTGCTTATCCGTATGCCTTTTCAGCATATGCTTTTTCTAAGCCATGGTGAACCCCTTATGAAGGGGGAAGATGGATTATGAACAATTATGGTACATAAACAATATAAAGAAAGGTTGTCAGCAAGAACAAAGAAGAAAACAACACACCAGATGAAAGGCAGCTCTACAACTGGACTCTGACATTTTGTTGTAAGCTCTTAGAAGAGGTAGTATTGAATGTGTTGAATAAAGCCAAAGGACAGAATTAGAAATATACAAGAAACTGCTGTCAAATTTTTCACAGTATGCACAGTATGCTAGATGACTTAGAGAGGTGCCACATCCTATGGTGATGGGAGGCTGATTAGCAAAACATTGAGTTGATAACAGAAGGTGCAATGCAGGTGAAGTTGTGCTCTCTTACATCCCACTGGTTTCAGTGTTGTGTGGCTCAATCATGCCCCAAATTCCAGAAAAAAACTCAGAACTGATATACGGATAACAGAGAGTGTGAGCAAGGTACTTATCCATGTACAATTACATGCAGCTGAGTATCTTATTTAAAATACATTTTTTCAATTGTGTGGTAGTAACAAGCAGGGCTTTTTTGTAGCAGGAACTCCTTTGCATATTAGGTCACACACAGATAAATCAGTTTGTCTCCCCCATCATGTCTCATCTGTTCCATAGTCTCAAGTGAATTTATGTCCCCAGGAGATTTAAAGCCTAGTTTGGTCATGAACAGATGATGGGCTTCAGTACAAGTTTTATTCTATTACACCCCTGATGTAGCCAATACTCCTGGAGCTTACAGTAGGCCCTGTACTTGGAATCCTGTAAGCTCTTGGAGGATTGGCTACATCAGGGATGTGTGGCCTAATATGCAAAGGAGTTCCTGCTACAAAAAAAAGCCCTGGTAACATATCAACATATTGCATCATCACATTCCCAGTGCACTTCCTCCCTTCCTCCAACTCTGACCTCAAATTTCCAAGAATTTCCCAAGCCAGAGCTGGCAACTTGACTGCCTGGCCAGGTGCACTTACAACTCAGAAGAGAGAAAACTGGTGAACTCAGGTTAATGGACAAAGAGTTTACCCAAAGAACATTTAAGCTGTTTTTCTTGTGTGGTTCTGGGTACACATCTGACAGGGAGCTTATGATGCAGTGTGGTGCAAGGGTTAAAGTGTCATTGGGAAGGTTCAAATCCTGCATTAATTCACAAAGCTTTAGGGTAGTCATTCTTTCTCAGCTTAACCTGACTGAGAGGAGATGAGAGCAATGCAAATATAACTCCTTGGGGGGATAAAATTCTAATAGATGTTCTGTTTTCTTTCTCACTGCATAAGGAATCAGTGCGGTGTCTTTGTCTGGAAGGATTGGGGGGGGGGGACAAGAACAAACACAGTCATATTCATATTCAATTTATTTTAATCTTATTTCCTCACATCTGCTTTTAAGAAACAATGTACTTCCTTTTTCTCAATGTACCTGATGGCACACAAAACATACGTTCCTAGGACCACATTATACTGTTCAGGCAACTGGGAAAAAAATGTGTCCAGCTGCCTTATAGAATAAAACTTGTTCTGAAGCCCATCATCTGTTCATGACCAAATTAGGCTTTAAATCTCCTGGGGACATAAATTCACTTGAGACTATAGAACAGATGAGACATGATGGGGGAGACAAACTGATTTATCTGTGTGTCAGTTCTCTCTGTGTCCATAGCTGGAGAGGGGGTGTATGGTCTTATTACAATCTGTATATCTCAGTCTGCCCTGACCAGGCTGGCCCGATCTCATCAGATCTTGGAAACCAAGTAGGGTTGGTACTTGGATGAGAGACAACCAACCAAGTCCAGGGTCACTACTTACAAGCAGACAATGGTAAAACACTTCTTTTCATATCTTGCCTTGAAAACCCTACGGGGTCACCATAAGCTGTCTGTGACTTGATGACACTTTCTACCACCATGTTGCATTGCCATGTTGCTTCCTCATGAGTTGCACTGAGTCACTCCCTCCTCTATCCCTGTCAGTCATGGACTGTTCCACTTCTTTGTTGGGAAATCTTAATGGTTCCAAAGACTGTTAGTTTCTGTGGAGACTTCACTGCCAAAACGGCAGGCACATCTGCAATTGCTCAGTTCAGCAGCTACCTTTCACTGTTCAGTCACTTTTCTATTCACAATGAGTTCCAGTCCCAAAAGAGAGGGCTGCCCTAGCAAGATAATCTGTTTGCAGAACATTCTGTCTGGAGATCAAAATCCCATGATCAAATAGAAATCATACCAGGCCAAAAAAAAAAAAAGGAAGGGAAGGAACAGACTAAATGAATGTGAATCCAGTGCTTGTCATATATCCCATTCCAGAGGAGATACCACAAGGGACAGGAAACACATGCAAGCACACGCGCACACACACACACACACAAGCATTACATATATACAAATGTGGCTATCCTGTCACATGTATTTTGTTCTCCAGGTTAGCATCTGGGTTAGTACTCAAGGTCTGCTCTGACTAAATGTTTAAATCCCAAGTTGAGGCCAGGACATGAAGAAACAAGCCTTTGTTCTCTACCACATTGATTTGTAGGCAAATGTTGCATTGCATTATAAGCGTGAAGTTATTTAACATGCATGAAGATATTACTCTATAGAATAACACATTGTTCTGTTTCTGTCGAAAGATCAGCAACTGGAAAGAGGCAACAAAATGGGAACAGAGGTCAGCAAACTGGCAGTGTTCTGTTTCACAACTGAGGAAAATGCCTAAGGCCAGACATGACTCACCCTGCAAAGGCAGTAAGCATGATTCTGATTTCTATTAGAGGCCAAATCAAGAATGTGTCAAGGGGGAAAAAAGACATTTGAAAGGATACTGGGACATTCCTTCATAGTAATAATTATTCAAGAGAGAAAAGGGCACAGGATTGAACTAGACAATACCACATTATTGAGTCCACCACAGGGATGTGGTACAATTTTAGAGCCTTTTTACATTTCAAAATACCGTGGGATCCCAATCCTGCTGGAGTCATGGCCCTGGAGAGGCGATGAGGGACTCCTATCTACCCACCCCCCACCCATGCCATTTCAGTTCTTGAAAATGTTACAAGGAGACACAGCATCTCCTTAGCTCCTGCTCTGAAGTTCCCCAGGAGAATTGGGTCCCCATGACATTTTGAAAAGTGAAAAACAAAACAAAAGTGAAAAACAAAACAAAACATGCAGCTTGCCCCCATGGAAAGCTTGGAGATGTGGTATTGTCTGGTTTGTTCCAAAGAGTAAATGCTGAATGGAATTTTTAAGCCAGTTCAGACTGAGGAGGAATCAATAAATATATTGTCCAAATTAAATGGATGCAACTCCCCCCCCTTCCTTGTGAAAACTCCAGTCCCTTTGTAGTTGACAATACTTTAAAAAACCCCACCAGTAATTGATATTTTTGACCAAAGAAATATAGAAAAATGGAGCCTGTGTTTGAAATTTTTTTTGTAGAAATGGGTTTTTTTGGGAGGAAGAGCGAGAACAAGAAATTCCTAAAAGCTTTTCAGTGACTGTTGTGTATTATTTTTAGGAACATCATTTTAAACTAAAATGGCTTGAAAGGTTCCTCCATTAATTGCAATACAAGAACAATACATGGCAGGAGGAAAGGAATTTGCCCTTTGAAAGCATTTATAAGACCAGTGTAAAGGTACTGAAACTGAATTTAAAAGCCTTCTGAAAGCATCTCCTGCATTGCCCAATTGCACCCTTGGTTTGTTCTTTATCAGCGAATGAAGGAGCAGTATAGAAGTGTTTACCACTAATGGAGCAGCTCTCACTGAATCCCAGGGAGCACAGAAAAGCTTTGCTGAATACTATCATGAAAGAAGCCTGGGGTGGTATGAGGATGGTAATTGAAACTAGTGAACCCTTCGAAATCCATTGGACTTAGAGAAGGCTGTATCTTTATAATCGAGATTGCAGTGAGCCAGCACAGGCAGCTTCCAACATCATAAATTCCCACAGCAATACTAAAGTAAAACCATCAACATATAAATCCTTGAAGTGATAAGAGTGTGACGCTTCCAAGACGAGATGGATTTTGGCAAGTGTGTGAACTTGGAAGCATCTTCCAGTTCTTGTAAGTGGTGCTTAAATAATTAGACCCCAAAGCTGCTACTCATAAATAAATCTTAACTTCTGCCTGGTTCCCTGTTCTATGACCTGTCACTCATAACCTCTCAGCTCAGCCTCTCTCAGAAGATTTTTGTTGGGATACAACAGGATGAACTCCAACCTCCATGGAACAAGGAAAGAATACAACTGAACTTTGCTGCCTTCTGTCTACCCCCTGTTTATCCTGCTTTTCTTCCAAGGAGCTCAGGGGGGCCTAAACCATACTCTTTACCTCCAGATTATAAACACAACAACCCTGAGACAAAGTGACTGGCCTGAAGCTATCATTCTAGAAAGCTTCATGAAGCGTGTTGATCTGAACCCAGATCTTCACATTCATCATCCAACATACGAAACCCCAGCATTCCTAGCCTTCAACATACAACTAACTCCAAAGCAGAAAACATTATCACCAGCCTCCCCATCTTATACATTAAAATATATGTTTCCTTTCCCACTGACCATCGAAGCTCATAGCAGCATACTAGGGTAGGAAAAAGGAACTGATCAATGGCTAAAAGACAATTTTTAAAAAGACAAGACAATCACAGTTCGAAATAATATGCTCCTTGTGGAATTAACTGGGAAACGCTCCCCTAAAAGAACAGCCTTCTTATGCATCTCCATAATCCTCTGCATCTCCCTCCCCCCAAAAAATGACTCCATGCTGAGGCTCAACGGATAGCAGAAGGGAGGGGAATGAGGATGAGGCCCTGGAAGCAGGGTGGGTTTTTTTTTTTTTGAGCAGGAACACACAGGAATGCAGTTGGAACTGGCCTGGACCAGGGGTATGTGACCTAATATGCAAATGAGTTCCTGCTGGGCTTTTTCTACAAAAAAAGTGCCCTGCCTGGAAGTATCACCAGTAAGTCACCACTAAATAAGTCAAAATATTAGGACCTAAAACAGAACACCAAGCACAGCACCGTTGGTCTACAGTAGCACTTTAACGACCAAAAAGATTTTGAAGGTATATGCACATGACACACAGATGACAGACATACATTCCAAGAACTCCAGCTGCTTGAAGGCCAATAGCCAATTTTTTGGCTAAAGCTGGGCTTGATTCTTAGTAATTCTATGACGGTTTTTGAAGGTCGGGGGTGGGGGGGGATCTAGGATCTGAGATTTCATACACTGGGTGGGGTGAGCACGATAAACCAATTCTCTTGTGCTGGCTATCAGAATGATTTGCAAGTGAGGAAAAGAGTCAGGCTAAATCCCATAATAATTGCTAAGATGACAATGATACACTACTGGCAAACAATACTGCAATTACATGTTTTCTATTACTCAAGGATTTAAGGAAAGATCAGATATTATGTGATATTATAACCATTACTCCTAACTAACAGCAGAGGGGGCTCGCTTCTTATAAACTGTGCAAAAAGAAACTTGCCACTCAGATTTATTGCTAAGAACTCTCAGCAATGCTTTGTACATTGCTTAGTACTAAAAAAAAAATTGTTGGGGAGATAAAAAATCTGTGCTCCATTAAAAATATGTTTATGTACATAGATGCCACCTGCACACCTGTGCGATTACTCCAACTGATTAGGCAAATTGAAAATTCAATGCTGCCAAGTTGCAGCATAACCCTAATTTTTAGAGTACTGTAATCACATAGCAGGGGAGCTGCAAGACACCCACAAGCTCCCAGACACAAATGTCTCTTCGAGTATCCCTCATATTAAGAAACACACACACAAGAGCCTTGATTGGAACACAGATGCTGCCAGTACTGCACCCTAGCAACATGTTATCTAGTTCCAGGTGCCTCCCAGCAACTCCCCTCGGTAATGTTTCACCCCTGGTCCCTGCTCTCCTTCAGTAGGTCCTACTCATTTCAAGGCATACAATGTAAATCACCATCTTATGCCACAAATCACTTTCAGTCCCAAATTGCAATCAAATCCCCAGTTCTGCTGCCACTTTAGACCCTCTCCATCCATTCCTTTGTCATATAACAGCTTATATGCAATCAGTACAGGTCAACGAGGGACTGACTGTTGCTGTTCAGATATGCTCTCAATTGTGCAAATAACAAAACAAAACAAAACCCTGGCTGTGCACACACCATTACTACTGCTGCTACTTCCCACATTATTTAAGCAGGTCAACCATCTATATTTCACCCAGTGCACTGAAGATGAAATTGACCAAGATTTTCAGTGGCTAAGTGCTACCAGCAGCTCTTTAGTTTAGTGTATTAATTTAAAGGACAGCAGCTCCTCCAAGCCTAGGAACCTGACTATGACAGTGACCTTAGCCACTGAAGCCTTAGTCAATTTCATCTTCCATGCATTGATTAAGGTTCTTTGCAAATTGCTTTGGAAGAGCAGAGACAGGTGTGCACCTTTGGGATACATAGAAGGGAAGTGAAAGGCCTTGCTGTGAAGAGCAAAGGAGAAGGAGGAATGCTGCCAACTAGGCAGGCACAAAACAGCACAGACAACCTGATTTAGCTACTTCTAAGGCAACAATGGCCAGCAGCACAGTGACTGAGTATTCATGATCAGCAGTGACCCGTCTGTCATGCAATACATTCTCCCTGTGCTAGCAATACTACTCTCACACAAATCTTTGAGGTGATCAAAAGAAGCTGCACTCAACCAAAAACATAAGCTTCAATCAAGGTAAAGGTGAATGTCCACTGCAAAACACAAACACTGCAATTCTTGCAAAGTTCTGAGCAGTCCTGGTTGTGTTGAAGTTGGGTCAACCCACACAGGTGTGTTAGTGGACCAGACTGATACATGAAGCCATGTAATATGACACTGCATCCGCATAGTAGTTCTTGCCTCTAACCTAATCCTGTCGATATGGCACTGAAAGCAGCAGTTATTCTGGATTATAGCATTTTCCATTTGCTATCTCCATCTGCTGGGAGCAAAGGAAGGCCTGCAGGACGAGCAAAGGAAGGCCTGCAGGATGAGCAAAGGCCAGATCAGGTGTGAACAAGTGTTTCTAGACTGAGCCTGTGGTAACAACAGTGCCTAAATGATGGACAGGATGCTAAGAAAAGACTTTCCACCTCCGCTTCTCTGCCATCCAATCTGCCATTTGGGCTGCTGTGAGTGTTGGACCCAAGAATATGTTTCTAGGTCCAGCTTGGCACTCTCTACAAAGCGAACTTCAGCAGATGGAACATGGGAGAATGTGTGACAAACAGCTAGGAGCTTACTTATGTAAGTGCCATCAAATCACCTTTGACGACTTCACTAAGGAACTTTCAAAGTAAGTGAGAAGCACTTCCTTTGCAGAAGGTGCTTCCTCTGCAGAATCTTCCTTGGTGATGGTCTGCCATCCAAGTGCCCACCCTGCTTAGCTTCCAAGATCTGAGGAGATCAGGCTATACTGTGCTACTTCCCCCTCTCATGGCAAGAAGCAGCACAAAGTATGCTTTGCATGCAGAAAGTCCCAAATTCAAGCTCTGATATCTCTTGCCAGGAACAGAGAGAGAGACAGACACTTAATGTAGGCTCTGGTAGATGGTCTTGTCCTCGCTTGAGAGCTATACAGAGTAGCCAATTCTAGGCCCCAAACCTTGTTCCAGCTGAAGCTACATCTGTGAAAAAGAAGTCTGTTGCTTTAAAAAGGGAGGGGGGACGAGAGAGAGAGAATGAATGAATGCTATAGTGATTAAGTGCCTGTTTCTTCATGACACAGTGATCTTTTCCACAGAAGTTACATTCCTTGATGTGGTTTTAATTACTTGTATATGAACGTGCAAAAAAAAAAGACGTATGTCTGTTACACCAGCAGCAGATCTGCCCTGCTAAACACTGAGAGATAATTAAGGAAAATCTTTCTCTGGAAAGGTCACATCAATTTTCAGAATGAACCACATTTTTCCCCCTAAGAGCTATATAGTTTGCAAAGCAGCTGTCAGGGTAACTACATCTTCTACCCATCCATGTTTGAGTTTTTTGGTTCTTGCCCTCATTTGAAGAGTTTCTCATTGGCAACTGATGAAAAGCTGCCTTACACTGAGTCAGACACTGGTCTGACAAGGTCAGCATTGTCAACTCTGATGGGTAGCAGCTGTCTAGGGTCTCAGGCAGAAGTCTGTCACATCACCCACTACATGATCCTTTTACAGGAGATGCCAAGGGTCATACCTGGTACCTTCTGCATGCAAAGCAGACGCTCTATCACTGAACCACAGTGATGCATTATCTTGGGGCTTAGTTTTTAAGTTAAGAATAGTCATGTTTCCAATCCTTCCTTGTTAAAAAAAAATAGGTTTTGTGGCAGTGCAACTGTGGTTGCTGGATGAGGCTGCAGGAAAGTTCAAGAAAGGCAATTTGAATAGAAGTGGGGAGAAATTAATCCTTATTGTGTAGGTCTAAGGAACTGTAAGTCTGCATGGGGAGGAAGGGGATAAATAATAATAATAATAGCCTAGCTTGGAAGGGAGGGAAAGAAGGAATGATTGAGTTCTACAGCAAAAAGGGCCTTGGCACTACAGGTATAAGAATATACAGCAAGAGCAGAACAAGTGTGTCATTTCATATTTTGAATACTGGGAAAAATTTCAGTGGAAACCAAGATTCACAACAGACATCAAAGCTATGCTACTGATATGCTGTAAATTGCACAGAAGAAAAAAAACCCCAAACACTGCATACAGAAACCCACTCGTTATGTTGCTCAATATCCATTCATTCCCCCATTTTATTCCTATTGCAATGCACTTCAGTTTAGCTGATTGCATTCAATGCAGCTGTTATTTTTTTCTGGCGGTGGGAATCCCTTAGAATAAGATCTTATTTAGTCTTAAAGCCATATCATTTTGTTACAATTACATTGGTCCTTTTATTGAGATAAACCTAATGGAGTGTGCAAGCTTTGGAGAACTCTTTGCTAGGTTGGATATTTCAAAGGTGTCTTGGATTTTGTTCCTCTGAAATCATCACCCCTTCTGAGATTGCTCTAGCTTGTCCCCCCCCTCCACTGCCCTTACTCAAAGCTATAGCCAGGGGATACTGGGTGCACAGACTCACCTGAATCACTGATTTGCCCCACTGGAAATGTGGACACACCACCTAAGAAGTCTGCCTCGGTCACCCAGGCTGATAACTTACATCAAGGCAATGATAGCAGGAGTGTGATCTTGCTTGTTCTTCTTGATCTCTCAGTGATAACATTGACTCTGGTGTCTTTCTGGAATGCCTCTCTGAATTGAGTGTTGGTTTTGCTCCTTTAAGTGTTGGTATAGCAGGAACTTCTTTGCATATTAGGCCACAAACCCCTGATGTAGCCAATCTTCCAAGGACTTACAGGACTCTTAGTACTGGGCCTACTGTAAGCTCCAGGAGGACTGGCAACATCAGGGGTGTGTGGCCTAATATGTGAAGGAGTTCCTGCTACAAAAAAAGCCCTAGGGGGAAGGTTTCAGACAGTAGCACTAGGTGATTATTGCTTGGCTTCATGAAAATTGACCTGCGGAGTCCTGAAAGATTCCATTCTGTCATCCATGCTTTTCAACATCTGCATGAAACTGCTGGGTGAAGTAATCAGCAAGCATGGATTTTGGTGTAAACAATATGTGAATGACATTCAATTCTATGTCTGTGTTTCAGCTTGCCTAGATGAAGTTATCCTAGGCTTAAATCTGTCTCTAGTACCACTAACAGATTGGATGGTGCTAGCTGGTGGCACAATTGGCCAACTGAAAGAGGAAACGCCTGTATTATTTATTCCTTTGTTTATTTAGCAGGTATATATGCCACCTCTCCAGAGAAGCTGCTTGGAGTAGCTTACAAAATGAAATATAATAAAAACAAAACATTAAAAGTTATTTATTAAAATGCAGAATTAAAACCCAAGATTACAAACCCAGCCACAACATAAAAAGGTAGTATGGCCATAGTTGGTGTATCAGCCAAAGCTAATCAACAACACTAGAGGAGAACTGTGCCTCCAACTGCAGGCCATGATTCAGGTATGAATCTGTTCTTTCAGAGACACTGCAAGCCCCTCCAGGACAGGCCAACTCCTCAGTCCCCAAGCAGCTTTGTCACTGACCAACTGCACTTCAGTCTTGTTGGGATTGAGCTTCAGTTTATTGGCCCTCATCCTTTCCATTACCATCTTCAGGCTCCTGACAGGGATTTCCACAGATCCACCTAACTCAGTTGTCCAGAAGAAACAGAGCTGGGTGTCATATTAGGCCACACCCTCCTAATGTAGCCAATTCTCCTGGAGTTTACAGTAGGTCCTGTACTAAGAGCCCTGTAAGCTCTTGGAGGATTGGCTATAACAGGGGTGTGTGGCCTAATATGCAAAAGAGTTCCTGCTACAAAAAAGCTTCATCCACATATCCAGATACCCTGATGATATCTCCCAGCAGTTTCATATAGATGTTAAACATCATTGGGTGAGGGGGGAGGCAAGATGGAAATCTGTAGGATCCCACAGCATAACTGCCACAGGACTGAGCAACAGTCCCCCACCACCACCTTCTTCCCTCTCGGAAGGGCTTTTTCCAATGCCTCTTAAAGAGGCAGTGGTCCGCCCTCTCCTGAAAAAACCTACTTTAGATCCGGCCGAATTGGCACACTACTGGCTGGTCTCAAATTTACCCTTTTTTGGGTAAAATTACTGAGAGGGCAGTAGCGTTACAGTTACAGAGTTTTCTGGATGACGCTTCCGTTTTAGACTCCCACCAGTCTGGCTTTCGCCCAGGTCATGGGATGGAGACAGTGCTGGTTGCCTTGGTGGATGACCTCCAGTGGCATCTGGATTGAGGTGGCTCGGTGGTACTGATACTGTTAGACCTATCGGCTGCGTTCGAGATGGTCAACCATCAGTTGCTGACCCTCTGCTTTGCTGACGCAGGGATACAGGGGTTGGCCTTGCAATGGCTTTCCTCTTTCCTTGATGGTCAGGGACAAAGGGTGGTGATTGGGGGAGAATTGTCCTCGAGGCACACACTTAATTGTGGGGTGCTTCAGGGGGCGGTGCTCTAACCGATGTTGTTTAACATCTATATGCGCCCCCTTGCCCAGATTGTCCGGAGGTATGGGTTGGGTTGCCACCAGTATGCTGATGACACCCAGCTCTATCTACTGATGGACAGCCGGCCTGACTGTGTCGCAGAAAATCTGGATCTGACGCTGCAAGCTGTGGCAGGTTGGCTCAGGCTGAGTCGATTGAAGTTGAATCCAGCAAAGACAGAGATCCTTTGCCTGAGTCGTGGCGGTCTGGGCAGGGAAATTCCCTTACCAGCATTTGACGGTGCGCCACTGGCAATGGCACACAAGGTCAAGAGCTTGGGTGTGCTGCTGGAGCCTGCCCTGACAATGGAGGCCCAGATAGCAGCCACTGCCAAATCCGCCTTCTTCCATCTAAGGTGGGTGAGACCGCCTTCTTCCATCTAAGGGTACCATCTAAGGTGGTACCCTTCCTGGAGCGCAATGACCTGGCAACAGTGATCCATGCAACTGTCACCTTGAGGTTGGACTACTGTAATGCCCTCTACTTGGGGCTGCCCCTGTGCCAAACCTGGAAACTACAGCTAGTGAAGAATGTGGCGGACAGGCTGCTATTGGGGCTTCTCAGGTGGGAGCACATACAGCCGGGACTGCGGGAACTGTACTGACTGCCAATAGTGTACTGGATTCGTTACAAGGTGCTGGTTATTACCTTTAAAGCCCTATATGGCCTAGGACCTGCCTACCTTAGGGACCATCTCTCCCCACATGTTCCCCAGAGGGTACTTCGATCTGGATCGCAAAATCTATTAGTAATCCCCAGGCCGAAGGAGGCCAAACTAAAGACCACCAGAAAGAGGGCCTTCTCGGTTGCAGCCCCCCACTGGTGGAACCAACTGCCAGAGGAGGTGAGAGCCTTGCGGGACCTTGCTCATTTCCACAAGGCCTGCAAGACTGCTCTCTGCTGGCTGGCTTTTAATTGACGTGCAGCCTACATCATAGGAATCTGGAGAAATGCCGTCACCGGAAATATACAACATCTGATGAGATTAGCACCAAACCTATTTGAATTGTTTTAAATTGTAGAATTTGTTATTTTATAATATAATTGTTTTAATTGTTATTATGATTTTATGTTGTGAGCCGCCCTGAGTCTGCCTTGGCGGGGAGGGTGGGATATAAAATAAATAAATACATTCTTGAATTGGTCAGTCAATCAAGAGGGAATCCACTGATGCACTGTATGCACTGATGCACTGTATGCCAGCCTCTCCAGGATGCTATGGCTGATGGGTTGATCGAGGGGGTTCAGAAGGTAATAAATGCCTGTGTGAAAAGGCAGCCATGCAGCCTTTCCTGAAAAAAGCATCTAAAGAACTCCTGTCAGGTGACTAACATTCCAGATTTGGGCACAAGGTGATTGACCAGGTGGTGCTTGTGCAGCTTCAAACAGTCTCAGAGGAGATGGATTATCTAGCCCTATTTCCATCCTAATTCAGGCCTTGGTTTGGGATGGAAACTGCCTTGGTGGCCCTGACTGATGATCTTTGGTAGGAGATTGACTGGTAGAGCAAGTTCCTGTTGATTCTTCTAGACCTCTCTATGGCATCTGACACCATCAAACATAGAATCCTGGAGAGAATGGCTAAACTGGGAACAGGGAGTACAGTGCTTCAGTAGATTCCCTCTTGATTGACTGGCCAATTCCAGGAGGTGGGGGGGACGGACTGCTGCTTAGTCCTATGGCAGTTATACTGTGGGATCCCGCAGATTTCCATCTTGTTCCCCTCCCCCCATGCTGGAAGATATCATCAGGGGATCTGGAGTAAGGTGCCACCAATATGTAGACAACACTCAGCTCTGTTTCCTCTGAACAACAGGGGACTAGAATGTTCTGGAACAGTCCCATGCTTGTCATGGTGCCCATGAAGTTCTGAGCTGTTCCTGTTAGAGGAATCATGCTCTTAAAAGACCAGGTTCACAGTTTGGGAGAGTTCATGGATTTGCAGGTAGTAGCTATAACTCAGAGCAACTTTTTTCAGCTTTGTCTGATTCACCAGTTGTACCCTGTACGTGGAAGAAAAGGACCTCACCACTTTTACACCTTGGTGACCTCTAAATTAGATTTCTGTAATTCAATCTGACAGCAGCTGACTTGATACCGAAGCAACTGACCTGCCTTACCATTTGTTTCCAGCCTGGATTTAAGGTACTGGCTTTGGTTTTTAAAGCCCTAAACAGCCTGGGTCTAGTCTCATCAATGAGCATCTTTTCCCATACACAATTCCACCCATGTGTTGAGATCATCTGGAGTGACCCTGTTTTAAGGTTCCATTTCAAAAGGAGACCAGGTTAGGCTCCTTGAGATAAAGGGCTTTCTCCATAGTTGCATTGGAAAGCCCTTCCTCGAGAAATTCATGGATCCTTGGTGAAAAGGTATGATAAAAATTTTAGCTTTGCTAACAGGGAAAGGGATGCAGTCCCAGTCCCAATGGGAATCAATGAGGTTTCTCTGTAAACAGAAGCTTGCTTGCAGTACCCCCTTTTAAAAGCTGCCTTGCTGTGAAAATGTCAGAAAGGTACAACTTCTAGTTATATAGCAAGTACAATTAAACATTCTGTTCTAAATATTTCAAGAGGAAGCTGTCATTCACATTGCCTTTACAGATGACCGTAAATCCTCTTGATGTGATGAAACACTACATGACCTGAAATTCATCAAGGTAACTGAATAAGAACAGTATTATCTGCAAAAGCATTACAATAGCATCTGCAAAACCCTGTTCCTATTGCTTCACTTCAAGCCTCAGAGAAAATCTCAGACCCGCCAGACTTCCAAAGTGGAAAAGCAACCAACGTTGAACTGTCCACTATAAAACCATATCTGGCAAATCTACTATTTGGGGGGGGGGGGGGAATGTTCTCAAACCACATGTCATTATGAAGCAAGCTGTGCAAGATGCAATAATGCCTGGCATCTAGAATTCTGAGATCCGATCCGATACAAACAGGTTTCAGACACAGGATAGGATGCTCCCTAACATAGCAGGAGAGATTCCCTCTCCCTCTTTTTCCCCACTCCTGATTTGCCTGGATGAACAGCAAGTAGTATGATATGGACACCAAAAGAATCCAGGATGAACTGTTGTGTTGCAGAATGGCTTCAGCACAGGAGATTCAGGAGAAAGAATGCCCCTGAGTAAATCTCTGGTCATGCTCAGATGTCACCGTAACAAACCTGCACGTGCTCATGATGGGGAACACAGCTTACTGGCAGTGCTTATTGGCAGTGCCTGTATGCCTTTTCTTCTCCATCCCCTTCATGCACGCAGCATGGTTTGAGAAGCCTTCAATCAAAAGTCCTCAAAAACAGCTTGGAGAAAAAGAACAACCTATTCCAAAACACAATAAAATAGAATTGATTAAAAGGAGAAAAACCCCATTTTTAAAGCCGATTGAATATTAGAGACAGAAGGAGCAAAGCAGGAGGATAAAAATTATCAAAAGATCTTAAATATCATTTATCTTAGACCCCATGCAAGTGCAAATGTATTTCTATGGAACAACAATTATTCCTTTTAATAAATAATGTTGTTTAATAAAGTGTTTAATAAATAAAGTGTTGTTATATAACCAGAAAGTCAGAAGACTTCACCAATAGTGTAATCCACTTTTACATTTAACTAACCTGCAATGCCCATCTTGTGTTGCATCTCGCCACTCATATGACTGACTTGCTCACAACTCAAAATGAACTGCATTTTGAATTGTTTTTGCAATGCTGGCATTCAGCAGGGACACTGGCCAGGTAGCTGCTCCTGATATGTGTGCAGTGTTTACTGGTCTGCTTGGAATATACACATCCCAGAGCCATCATCAGCAGGTCAAGCATCAGGGCTTTTTTTGTAGCAGGAACTCCTCTGCATATTAGGCCACACACCCCTAATGTAGCCAATCCTCCAAGAGCTTACAGGTCTCTTAGTACAAGGCCTACTGTAAACTCCAGGAAGATTGGCTGCATCAAAGGGATGTGGCCCAATATGCAAAGGAGTTCCTGCTATAAAAATAAGCCCTGTCAAGCACCATCTAAAATTAACTATGCTAGAGTATTATGTTGGCTGCCATTCATCATTCTGGGGGCATTCATCATGCTAGTGCATGTTCAGAACTGAGTGGATCAAACTAGTTTCTAGGCAGTAATTGCAAAAATGCACAAATACAATTAATAAAAACAGACACAAACAAGCTCAGAGTCAGGCGGCAAGGTAAAATACAATCACTGTTAGAACATGAGAGAGGCAAGCCCCTCCCACATTTCTTTTAAAACTTTAGTTTTTTCCCTGTTGGGTTCACAGATGAACACGAGGCGGTAGAGATAGCCATAGCACAACTATTTTCAGGCTAGACCTCATGGGTCCAAACCGAAAGGGCAAGGCTACAGAAGACAGACAAGTCACACAGCTCCCATCCTTCCAGAAGGACTTGATGATACACCTCTTTTGAAAATGCATTTGTTTTAACTAAATGACAAGGGATAAGAAAAACAGCACGAGAAAGAGCGTGTTCCTCACATTTTCAATTCAATAATTTCAAATGCTTTTTAAATATTTAAGGTTTGTGAGAGTCCTGTTAACAATTTGCAATTAAACTGCTGTCTGAACAGAGGGGATGATCAAACTTCCCAAACCTGAGTTTGCCACAAACAGTATCAGAATTGTGTGGTTAATTGTGACAAAACTGCCAGAATTCTACGGAGAGACATCCTGCATTACTTTGAATGATTATATAGGGGAAACAGAAAATAGCAGAAATTCCAGGGGCAAGTGAAACACATTTTTAGTGAGAAACATGATTTAATAAAAATATCCCTAGAAGGAAGATGAAGACTGTTTTGGAAACTATTTGCAGTTTAATTTGTAGGCATTAGTACATGCGTTCCTGAGATTTTTAGGAGTCATTACCGAGCTGAATTAACACTTGCTGCGATCTTCCCTATTCATAAAAACAAATCTGTTGGGCCTGAGAAGGGAAAAGATTTACAGTCAAGATAAAATGATCATTGGAGACACTTCAGAGACTGACATCATTTTGAGCCAAGTGCACTGTGGAGTGTGAAGCAAAAAGGGCTCAGAGTGGCCAGGAGTGCAGATGGCCCAGGTTCCTTAGAAGTATGTTTTGCATGCAACATCAAAGCAGAGAGGAGGGAAGGGACCAGAACAAGGGAATAAAAAGAAGGGACGCAGAATAAGGGAATAAAAATTGTACCTTATTAACACAAATGTTCAAATGGCATCCTTTTTTTTTTTAAAGTGTCATTCCAAATAACTGACCCCAAATCAAATATACACTTATAAAATCCATCTCTTGCAGCTTGCAGAAGTTTGTGACCAATTACTGCCAAGCTTATTTGCAAATTTAGTGCAAGAGGGTTTGGGTTTTTCCCCAGCCCCGGGTGAAAGAGCTGAAATAAGACAAGCATGTTCACTTGAAGGAACCTCTCAGGCTGCATTCAGATGTTGTGACAAGCAGCAATTATACTCCAATCAGACACAAACGCAGATTGATGTGGTGTTTGTTTGTGTGTGCCCCTCACTCCTGCCAGTTCCCTCCTCCCTTTGAGAGGGAAGGTGGTTGCAAAACTCTCTGTTTTGTCAAACCCTAAATGCATCAAGACATCTGAGTGAAGGCACCTCCATGAATTGGAAGCTTGTTTACCCCACGCAAATTGGAATTCTAAACCAGGCTTAAAAGAAAATACAGAATCTCAATTTGTGTCAAGTAAATACACTTCAGTTCCCCAAGATGCCTGTACTGAAATGTCACACTGCATCGGAGCTTGATCCAACTGGAACAATTGGTATCAAGCTCCACACGCTTCTCCCTGGCCACCCTAGGAGCCTTCCCCTGATGCAAGTGGCTTGTAAGCCTATCTTAGAGGCTGTTTGCATAAGAGCCATGACACAGCTGCCCAGGAACACTTGGAAGAAGAGGGCAGCCTACGAAAGCACATGTCTAAGGAAGGCCAGTGCTGCTTGCATAATCTATTAAACTTGTTGGTAGTCATGTCTTTCCCCCCATTGTCTATGATTCAGACCAATTATTCTGCTCTTGGCTGTCATTATAAAGAGCACCACAGCATCTGTAGTCAGCCTGACCGTTATACATTTCCTTTAAAAAGGATCTCTTACCGAATCTCACTCAATAGGGCTACCAGAGCATATTAGCTCTCTTAATCTTTCAAAGAGTAGATTTTGAAGGAGTCTCATTGGTATGCTAAGAATCAACAGTAGCCCTTGTTCATTAAAGAGAACTAATCCTTGGCAATCAAAACATGCTCACTTTCATAGTTAGTTTGACTAATTTATTCCAAATAATGATCTCCCTCTTTTCCCTTCACAAAGTGGGAATTAAGAAAAAAAATGTAAATGACAATTTGAGAGTCTGAAATATACAAAGAGTGAGGCCCATTTCCAGCTCCTGGAGCCCTCCAGCTCCCAATGCCTTTCCCTGATGCATAGTCAGCTTCAAGAGGGGATTGGATAAAGATATGAAGCAGAGGTCCAGCTTATTGTTGGAACTCTCTGTCTGGGGCAAGTGATGCTCTATATTCTTGGTGCTTGTGGTGTGGGGGGAGGCAACAGTGGAAGGGCTTCTATTGTCCTGGCCCTACTGATGGACCTCCTGATGGCACCTGGGTTTTTTTGACCACTGTGTGACACAGAATGTTGGACTGGATGGGCCACTGGCCTGATCCAACATGGCTTCTCTTATGTTCTCACTGCTACCAGTGCCTGGTGAGCAGCAAGAGGAGAAAGAAACAGAAGAGCCAGTTTGGTGTAGTTAGTTAAGTGTGTGGATTCTAATCTGGGAGAACCAGATTCCCCACTCCTCCACATGCAGCTGCTGATGTGACCTTGAGTCAGTCACAAATTATCTCAGAGTTGTTCTCTCAAGAGCAGTTCTCAAAAGAGCTTTCTCAGCCCCACCTACCTCACAGGGTATCTGTTGTGGGGAAAGGAAGGGAAAGGAGATTGTAGACCACTCTGAGACTCTGAGTGAAGGGCAGGGTATAAATTCAATCTCCTCTCCTCCTTGTTCTCCTCCTCTCTCCTGCTGGGTGGTTTTATGGAGTGGACCCTGAAGGAGAGCCAGTGGGCAGCAACCAAATGATGTGCCCACTTTGGGAGAATGGGCACTAAGGGTATCTCCTCAGCAGCAGTACAGCTAAAGAAAGTCATTGGTCTGATACCAAACCAATGCATGCTTCATATGAGTTGACAGAGAAACTCAGACAGATTAAAAAGAAATTGGGATTAGAAAGAAAAAAAGGAAACCCCAAGAGAATGAAATCACACACTAAGGAAATCAGTTCTTTTGACCCTCCAGTTGCTGCATCTGCTATTGCAGCCACAGAAAACTTTTTCATTTGAATGAGGGACACCAATAACAAGCCCTGCATTTCAATGGCTGACCCACTCTCTGGAAATACCATTGGGCACCAGGAGACAATACATTAAAACTGACCTGGGGGAAACCCCATCTTGTATTTAACATGTCACCTAATCAGTCGTTGACACTATAACCCAGGGGTGTCGAACTCATTTGTTATGAGGGACGGATCTGACATAAATGAGACCTTGTTTGGCTTGGCTATGTTGGGTTGGGCCAAGCCATGTTGGGCCAGGCCATGTGTGTACCTATTTAAGTTTAGGTAGCAGAGATATAAACTTTATAAAGACAAACACAATTAAATATACATATTTTTTAAAACTTAAAACAGGCTTAAAACATTAGCATTAATTAGTCTTAAAGGTGCTTTCTTTGTATTTCTCCCATGGGATCCAAGGAACTGGGCAAAGGAAGCTCTGGCTCTTTCATTCCTTCCCCAGGGGACTGGGGTGGGTGGGAAGGAGCCTCAGCCAGTAGAAGGAAGAGAGGCTTGGCTCAGTAGCTCTGCTGTGCAATTGAGAGAGTCTGGAAAAACAAGGTCTGCCTCTCCCTCTTCCTCCTCAAGGGAGGAGCCTCGGCCAATGAAGAAAATAGAGGTTTTGCCTCTGTAGCTTTCTGCAATTGAGCAAGGCTTGCAAAGCAAGCTGCTATGCAGAAGGAAGCAAGAGAGAGGGAGAAGGAAGCCGACGACAGTCAGTTGCTCAGGGGCCTGATTCAGCCCCCAGACCACGTTTGACACCCCTGCTCTAACCACTATACAACACTGCCTTTCCCCTGAAATGTTACTTTTCCACAAGCAGGGAGGAATTTTCTTCTGAAAGGAAAAATTGAAACACACAACTCTCACCTATAGTCCTAAACTGGACAGTCTAGGAAAAAAAAGTAGTAGAAGTGTTGGGTTTTTACCCTGTTTTTCTCTACCCCAAGAAGTCTAATAAAGGCTTATGATTGCCTTACCTTCCCCTTCCAAAAATAAGGCACCTTGTGAAGTAGGGGGGGCGGGCTGAAAGAGTGGCCCAAAGTCACCCAGCTGCCTTTATGTGCAGAAGGAGTCGGGAATCAATTTCGGTTCTCTAGATTAGAGTCTGCTCTTCTTAACCACTAGACCAACTTGGCTCTGACTTTTTTATTTTGCCAAATGGATACACTGCACTTTAGAGTCAACTAAGTTAGTATTTTTTAGTTAACATCCTTCAGTGCAAAATATGTAGGTAAAAGCATGATTAAAGTATACAGCCAGCTGGTGAATCCTATTTAGCCAAAGAGTCAGGGTGGTGATTTTTCTTTTAAGTGGAAGTATACAAAACATGGACTGAACATATTTGTGATATGTCAAACTGCCTATTCTGTCTATCTAAGTGCCATAAATAGTGCCCGCTCTTGTCCTCTGAACTGCTTTAACAGGGTAGATGGGCCCTTTTTGGACCCTTCTTTTGCACAGTGTGTATGGAGGAGGGGGGAGGGGGAAGGACCAGAAACACTACCCTCTGAACTAACTCCTTCTCAGAACCTGGATGTCAGAAATCCAAACATCAACAACTGCCCACAATCATAGGAAAACATAGCTGGAAAGAATACAAAGTAGCAAATTACATCGCTGGTTGGCAGAAAATAATGAAAGCTGAATATAGAAGAATGCAGGGGAGGAAAGGTGAGCTGCTTCCATTATCCCCCTCATTCTTTTCTTTGGTTATTTCCGCATAGCATTACCGTAAATCTGGTCCATGGAACTAGGTCACTAGGGTATAACTAGAACAGGCTGTTCATCACAAAGGAAGCAGAACAATTTCTTTTGTCTACTTCCCTATAAAGACCTTTGTTTGAACCCTTTCTTGGTGCCAGAATTTGAACCATAATGTTGCATTTCCCCCCTCCCCCCAAATAATGCTAATTGAATATATAGGTTACTTATAGAGAAGAAAACTGATTCATGCATAAGACATATATGTCCATGTATGTCCTTCAGCTGGGGCTGTGCAACACAGGTGACTATTCTGATATGCAACTAGCAATGAGCTAAATCAGGAGTGCAAGTTTGCATATAGTTTTTACTATATTTGGCAGGTTTCCCCCCACTGCTTTGCAAAAGGGTGAGCTGTATACAAGGCAGTAGATGGTAGGCATGGAGAGGCACACGTCTCCATTGCTGAAACAGCCAGCCCTATGCTCCTTCAAATTGTGGATGCACATCCCGTTGAAAGCAATATAGGACAATGGCAACATGTGCATTGGTTTATGGATCTAAATTTAGATTTCATTCCTTTGCCCTGCTCTGCTTTCAGTGGAATTCATATCTATCATACTTTTTAGCCTGCTCTTCTGCAAGAGACCCTGTACCTATCCTCCCCACAACCCTGTGAAGTAGGCCAAGTTAAGAATGAGTGACCAGAGTCATCCAGTGAGTCTAACAGCTGATTGCGGATTTCTACCAAGATCTCCCCAAGGCAAGTCCACGCTCTCAACCATCACACTGTAACCCTGGCACATTTGGATATGCATTTCCAAGTCAAGAGAGATCACTGACCTGGTAGTTTTAGCAATAAGGAAAAATTCTCTTTCTTCCTACCCTGAACCAAAACATACCAAGGGAACAATGGCTGTGAACAAGCATTAAAAAATGTTTAGAAGAGTGGAAGGCAGGATTTTTTTTTAAATCATGTCTGGCATTCTAAAATCCAACCATCTATTTTCAGAAATAGAAACATACATTGAGATTATAGCACATTCTGGTGACACGTACAATGCTGCATTACTCATCTAGAAACTACAAGATGACTAACACACAACTGCTCCTCCCCTCTCCTTTTGTGCAGAAATTTGGTTTTAAAAGTGGAAATGCATGGATCATACTATATGCTAAACTTTTAAAAGAGTTTCAGGAGAATGAAAGAGACCAGATCTCCGAGCTGCAGGAAACACAAGGGACTAGGAGTGTTATGAAACTATAGCAGGATGACACTGAGCATGCTGGAAACAGGTGAAGGAACATGCCTCCCAATATCAGGAGTTCATATACCCAGGACTTTTTTGGTAGAAAAAGCCCGGTAGGAACACATTTGCATATTAGGCCTCACCCCCTAGTGACTAGCCAGCCGGAACTGCATTCTGTGTACTCAAAAAAAGCCCTGAGAATACCTGAGCCTGGTGAAGGGCCACAAAATGCTGGATGATTTTACACAACAACCAAAACTACCCCAATTACTTTCTAAGGAGCAAATCTTCAACATACCTTGATATAAGACGGAGTCAGAATTCAGTTTTCCATAGATGTTACAAATGCTTATGCCTATGCTTGCCTATGGATATGGTGTACAGTGAAACCTTCCTTTGTGTCGAAAACACAGTGGAGAGCAACACAGAAAACAGGGTGTTTTCAGTGGACAGTGACCAAGAACATATGAACATATATGAACATATGAAGCTGCCTTACACTGAATCAGACCCTAAGTCCATCAAAGTCAGAATTGTCTACTCAGACTGGCAGCTCCAGGGTCTCAAGATGAGGTTTTTCATGCCTATTTGCCTAGACCCTTTTTAGTTGGGGATGCCGGGGACTGAACTTGCGACCTTCTGCTTACCTAGCAGATGCTCTACCACTGAGCCATCATCCCTCCCCCCAGGGTTAGTATTCAGAAACCATGGAGATGCCCAGATATGAGACTGGGAGGTGCTTTGGACAGAAGGAAAAAACACTATAGCCAAGGAGGCTTTGAAAGTCATATAGCCCCCTCAGCTAAGCGAAGGCTGCGAGGGGGTGTGGCAGCATTAAGGCTACATGGGGAAAAGAGTCCAATCTCTTGTGAGGAAAGGGATTCTCATGAGAGGCCAGAGATCCCCATGGAGCATGCTGAAAGCACACCATGCTCTTCAAAAGGGCTGGATGAGGAGGACTTTGGACTGCCTACCCTGAGCAGCAGTATGGAATGGGAGTTAATAGAAGGAGCAAGAATTGGGTGCTGTAAACCACTGGCCAGTGTGCTGTAGTTAAGAGCAGTGGACACTAATCTGGAGAACTGGGTTTACAAATACTACAAGTGTCTGAGGTAAAATGGGGGAGCTGGAATGCTTAGTATCACAGGAGAACATAGACATTGTGGGTATTTTAAAAACTTGGTGGGATAATGATAATCAGTGGGATACAATGATTCTCGGATACATATTATATCGAAAGGATAGGGAGGGAAAGGTCAGAGGTGGAAGGGTTCTGTATGTCAGAGAAGGTATACAGTACAGTAAGACTGAGAATGTAAGAGAAATAGATTCACTTAGGGTGCAGTCACACACACTAAATAATTCACTTTCAATCAACTTCCAACGCACTTTCCAACTGGGTTTTATTGTGTGAAATGGCAAAATCCACTTTCAAACAGTTTCTGAAGTGGATTGAGACTGTATTATTTAGTATGTGTCACAACACCCTTACAGAAACACTATGGGTGGAAATAGTGTACCCAATAGTGTGGTGAATGTCTGGAGATGAAATCCTATGAGGAAAGGCTGAAGGAGCTCAGTATGTTTAGCTTAGAGAGATGACTGAGAGGTGATATGATAGCCATCTTCAAGTATTTGAAGGGCTGCCCTACAGAGGATGGTGCAAAATTGTTTTATTTGCCCCAGAAGGTTGGACCAGAACAAATGGGTCGAAATTAAATCAGAAGAGTTTTCAGCTAAACATTAGGAAGAACTTCCTGACAGAGCGGTTCATTAATGGAACAGGCTTCCTCAGGAGGTGGTGGGCTCTCCTTCTTTGGAGGTTTTTAAACAGAGGCTAGATGGCCAACCGACAGCAGTGCTGATTCTGTGAACTTAGGCAGATCATGGGAAGGAGGGTGGGAAGAAGTAAGAAAGGAGCCCTTTCTTACACATCCAGGGAAATGCTGATTGCCACTTGGGGGACAGGCAGCAATTTTTCTCCAGGCCAGTTTGGCCATGGATCCTGGGGAGGTTTTGTTGTGGGAGGGGGGCATCTTCTGGGCATGGAGCAGGGGTTTCTGGGGGCGTGGGGGGAAGTATTTGTGAATTCCCAGCATTGTGCAGGGGGTTGGAATAGATGACCCTGGAGGTCCCTTCCAATTCTATGATTCTATGAAAAGGAAGTTTAACCCTGGGAGTTTGTTATCACCCACCAGTTTAAAGGATGCTTTAAAAACAGCAAAAGAATGAAGGAAAACACCTGGATGAAATACTTGTGTTGAAACAGGTCATTTTAACTATCCACACATTGATTGGGTCAATAAGTGTTCAAGTCAGGAGAAAGAGATTGAGTTTTTAGACACTCTCAATGGCTGTGCCATGAAGTAGATGATCAATGAACCCAAAGGTGGGGGGGGAGGTAATCCTGGATTTGGTCCTACGTAATGCTCAAGACCTTGTGAGAGATGTAAATGTGATAGCACTGATTGGGAACAGTAGCCACAATGCTATTGAGTTTAATTTTTATGTAAATAGGGAACTGCTCCATAAGACCAGCACAACCACATTTACTGTTAGAAGAAAGGAAGGTAAGGAGGGTCAAATCCCTTCAAGAAGCTTGGAGAGTATTCAAAACAACAATCCTAAAAACTCAAATAAAATGTATAACACAGGCTAGGAAAGATACAAATAGGTATAAAAAGAAGTCTGCATGATTAATGAACCAAGTAATGGAAGTAGTAAAAGGCAAGAAAGGAAGGCTTTCTTTAAGCTGTGGAAGGCTAGTCTGAGTTAGGTAAATAAAAGGGAGCACAGGCTTCAGCAAATAAAATGCAAGTTGGTGATTAGACAGGCAAAGGGGGACTATGAAGAACATATTGAAAAAGCATAAACACCAATAATTTAAAAAATTCTTCAAATATATTAGTAGCAGGAAACCAACCAAGGAGGCAGTGGGACCCTTGGATAACCAAGGGGTAAAAGGATTACTAAAGGATAACAGGGAAATGGCAGAGAAGCTGAATGTTTTTTTTGCCGCTGTCTTCACTGTCAAAAATGGGAGGAGCTTTTCCACTCCAGAACCGCTGATTTAGGGAGAGGTATTGAAAGACCTGAGCTGAAATTCAGGTGATGGGAGAGGAAGTCCTATGACTGATAGACAAATTAAAAATGAACAAATCACCAAGCCCAGATGGCAAACATTCAAGAGGTCTAAAAGAACTCAAATGTAAACTTGGTCTCCTGACAAAAAAATGCAAACTATCACAAAAATCTGCCTCCATTCCCAAGGACTGGAAGTTAGTTAAGGTAACCCCCATCTTTAAAAACAGTTCCATTACTATTTTAAAGTTGTCCCTCCATCAGTCCCAACAATAAAGCTTCCAGTTTAATTTGTATATTCATTTTTTAAATTTTTCCATTGTGAGACTTTGTTTCTATATGATGATATTGCATTTGGATTTATCTATATACGATTATTGCAGCAAGATTACTCTATGCACAGAATTGGAAATCTACAAAAATACGTACAGTAGAAGAAGGATGATTGAAGAAGCTGAAATTAGCAGAAATGTCTAAACTTCTTTAATTAAAGAAAAGACATTATCTACTTTTATTGCTAGTTGGAAGCCCTTAATTGATTTTCTATATTAAAAAAAATGACTTGATATATGAATAAGGTATATAATTAAGTTTATACAATAAAGAGGGAAAAGGTTGGGTGAAAGGCTATGAGTAAGAGAAATAAATTGGATTATTGTAATAAATTGGATTATTGTAATATTTTGCTTTATTGTCAAGATCTTTTTGGATCTGGTTAAACTGTAAAGATATATTTATCCACTCTTTTTTTCTTTTTGTTTCTATTGTTTCTATTTTGGTTTATTTTTTCTTGTTCTTTTTCAATCATATATATATATATATGTGAAAAAATCTTAATAAAAATACTAAACTCTAAAAAAAAAAGGTTGCAGATGAAATCTGGGAAATTACAGACCAGTCAGTCTAATATCGATACCAGGTAAGTTGGTTATTAAAGATAGAATTTGTACGCACACTGGTGAACAAAAGCTATTGAGGAAGACTCAGCATGGATTCTGTATGGAAAGATCTCGTCTCACCAACTATTTATTGTTACCTGAGGGGGTAAACAAGAATGTAGATAAAGGTGACCTAATATATCTTGCTTACCTAGACTTCCAGAAAGCTTTTAATAAAGTTCCTCATCAAAGTCTCTTAAGTAAACTCAGCAGTCATAGAATAAGACAACAAGTCTTCATGTGGATTAAAAACTGGCTAATTACCATGAAACAGAGATTGAGTCTAAATGGGCAGTTTTCACAGGTGATAACCAATGGGATACAGCCGGGCTCAGTCTGGTGCTTTTAAACTTGTTTATTAATGATTTGGAGTTGGGAGTAAGTGGTGAAATGGCTAAGTCTGTAGATGACACTAAATTGATCAGGGCGCTGAAAATCAGGGAGAACAGTGAGGCACTCCAGAGTGATCTGTCAAGGCTGGACAAGTGGGCACCAAAGTGGCAAATGAGACTCAGTATGCACAAGTGCAAAGTAATGCTCATTGGAGCCAAAGATCCCAACTATAAATATACGATGATGGGGTCAAAATAGGCAGAGACTGACCAGAAGAGAGATCTTCGGGTTATGGTACTCATGGAAAATGTCAACTCAGTGTGCAACTGCAATTAAAAAAGGCAAATGCTATGCTGGGGATTATTAGGAAGCAATTTGAAAACAAATCAGCCATTATTATAATTCCCCTTCATAAATTCCATGGTGTGGCCTCATTTCGAATACTGTTTCTGATCATCACACCTCAAAAAAGACGTTATAGCATTGGAAAAGGTGCAAAAAAGGACAACAGATTGTTAAAGGGTTTGAACACTTTCTCTATGAAGAAAGATTAGGGCTTTTTAGCTTGGAGAAATGGCTATTGAGAGGTGTCATGAAAGAGGTTTACAAAATTATACATGGGATAGAGAAGGTAGAGTAAAGTACTTTTCTCCCTTTCTCACAATACAAGAACTTGTGGACAGTCAATGGAATTGATGAGCAGTAGGTTTAGAACAGGAAAAAAGAAGTACTTCTTCACTCAAAGAGTAATTAACACATGGAATTCACTGCCACACGAAGTGGTGGTGACTATAAGAATAGACAGCTTCAAGAGGGGACTGGATAGCCCTGACCTGGATAGCTCAGATAAGCCCAATCTAGTCAAATCGCGGAAGCTGAGCAGGGTTGACTGTGGTTTGTACTTGGATGGGAGACTTCCCTGAAATACCCAGTCAGGAAGACAGGGGCAGGCACTATTCAGCCACCCTATTCAGTCACCCTTCTGAATATCCTCCAAGCCCCCAGCAGGGGTCAGTCACACGAACCCCAAGTGCAAACACACACACACAAACAAGTATACAAAATACCAAAAGAGGGGGGGATTGGATAAATATATGGAACCAAGGTTCATCAGTGGCTATTAGCCACAAGATATAGATGGAACACTATATCGGGGGGCAGTGATGCTCTGTATTCTTGGTGCCTGAGGGGGCACAATGGGAGGGCTTCTGGAGTTTTGGCCCCACTGGTGAACCTCCTGACCACCTGGGTTTTAGCCACTGTGTGACACAGAGTGTTGGGGGGAGAGAAAGGGAAGGTGATTACAAGCTGCTTTGAGACTCAATAGAGTAGAGATAAGTGGGGTACAAAAACCAACTCTTTTTCTTCTTCTGTCCCTTCAAGCTGAGGCCATTGGGGCAAGCCAAGATGGAACCTAGGCATCCAGCCTGCTTGAAGAAGTATGCTTGTTGGATCTGGTTATTTCTTCCACACAAACATACCTTGACAGTACCTTCATTGGGTTCAAGAGGTTGGTGAAACAAGATTGTGGCTCTTGTGTTGCTGTGTGGATTGTGGCACTTGCTAATTTGGTTTTAGTATTGATTTCAAATTTTACATCCCTGATTATTTGACCGGGGGGGGGAGCTATGTCTTCCTTTGATTATTTATTCAATTCTCCCTAAAGTTATTTATTTTGGTGCCAATTCCTGTTTCTACATACACAGTACAATTATACACACATTTGCTGAGAAATAATTGTATTAAATAGTGCTTACTCCCGGACAAGTGTTCTTAGGATGGTAGCCAGAGAACTCTTCCTGTAATGTGCATCAGCATTCAGTATCAATAAATCAGCAGTATGATTATATGTCTACTATAGACACCAATGATGTGCATGTATGCATTAATACCATACAAATGGCACAGAAAACCCATACAACTGTCACATGCCATATAAGCAAATTCACAAAACCAATAGCAACGAAGCACAGGTCCAAAACTGTAGATAAAAGTTATGTAAACAGCTAAAAAAGCAACCAAAATAAGGAACATCTGCTCATCCATCTCTAGCTAGCCTCATTTTTACAATTTTCCAGATCTTCCATTTTAATTATACGTCATAAGCTGGACTGAGGTAGTCAAACCAGCTGCGTAGGAAAGTTTTAAGCCAGTTTGGTGTGGAGAGCCAGTTTGGTGTAGTGGTTAAGTGTGTGAACTCTTATTTGGGAGAACCAGATTTGATTCCCCACTCCTCCACTTACAGCTGCTGGAATGGCCTTGGGTCAGCCATAGCTCTGGCAGATGTTGTCCTTGAAAGGGCAGCTGCTGTGAGAGTCCTCTCAGCTCCACCCACCTCACAGGGTGTCTGTAGTGGGGGAGGAAGATAAAGCAGATTGTAAGCTGCTCTGAGACTCTGAGATTCGGAGTGGAGGGCGGGATATAAATCCAATATCATCATCTTCTTCTTAATGAAATAAGTGCTTCTACTCTTCTTTGCACCTTATTGCATTCAATCATATAAAATGCATTAATGTTTCTATTCGCATTCGAGGTTACATTTTAAAAGAAAAAAAGGAATTGAAAGATCTACTTAAAAGTGTAGCTGTGCTCAGTGGATTTGGCTTGCATCTCCCCCACCCCTTATTTCCTTTAAATAACAAAGCAGAGAAATGTCCTCCATCCTAGAATTCGCCTAGCAATTCTCTGCTCTTTAGTGGGAACCTGCTGCAAACTTATAGCCGGTACAAAGGAGGGGGTGGAGAATGAGCCATCAAGCCCCAAGCCTGTAGCACTTTAGTGATTACAGATGCTAATGGATGTGCAAATCCATTTGGCAGGAGCTACTAACAGATATGCCTATAGCAGTGATTTTGGTACTCTCCCCCCTCCCACCCCCAAGAGTGGGGAAAGGGCAGTGATGCTGAGCAAAGACATGGGATGGCTTGGTTTCCCAGCCTCCTGGGACTCAAGGGATGAGGTCTTGTGAGTCCATTCAACCTACCAGCTTCATCCCACACCATGGATTCTCATTACTATGAAGAGGTTGAAAAGAATGTTATTGATTGACTCATGAGGTTGGTGGGTACACTCACAGTGTGATCCTGAGCTCAGTTTCACCCTTCTAGGAAACTGATTGATCAAACCAGTATCATCCCCTTCCCATTTCTAGTCACATCAATAAAACAGATATGGAGTAATGTGTAATACAACATATATATATTTCCTTTGCCCCATTCATTTAAAATTAAAGTATAGCAAAGATGGTAGGACTCCCATACTGGTATGAGCCCTGTCTTGGCTCTCTTTAGAAATTAGGCATGGACACTCTTTCCTTTGACAGGGCCTTGATATGCCTTGTGGTGATGGTTGCTGGCTGAGATAGTGATCAAAAACCATTCAATGAATTTGTGATCTATCAATGGCTATTCATCATAATAGCTAAGAGAACTTCCAAAACCTCCTCCAGACCCAGAGGCAATATAACTCTATACCATTTGCTGAGGGTGAGTTAATTAATTAGCATATGGCATTGTGTACAGTATAGCTAGGACAGGGGTGGCCAAACTGTGGCTCGGGAGCCACATGTGGCTCTTCCACACATATTGTATGGCTCTTGAAGCCTCCATTGGCTGGCTTGGAGATGGCATTTTTCTCTTTAAATCACTTTGCAAATCCAGCTGGCAGTTTGGAGAATGCATTTAAAGTTGCTTTCCTTCTACCTCCCCTCTTCTCTCCCTCCCTTCCTTGTAGCTCTCAAACATCTGATGTTTATTCTATGTGGCTCTTATGTTAAGCAAGTTCGGCCACCCCTGAGTTAGGAGATCCTAAGACTGTCTGGAAGCCTAATGTTCTAGTTCTTTTAACATTATATACCACTAGATGGGAAACTAGACCTATTTTTTGGACTGAGATGGCTCTGAAAAAGTTGTGACTGACCCAAGGTCACCCAGTTTGCTTCATGTGGAGGAGTGCAGAATCAAACCCAGTTCTCCTGATTATTACAGCTTTTGACTTATAGCAGGGGTGGCCAATGGTAGCTCTCCAGATGTTTTTTGCCTACAACTTCCATAAGCCCCAGCCATTGGCCATGCTGGCTGGGGCTGATGGGAGTTGTAGGCAAAAAACATCTGGAGAGCTATCGTTGGCAACCCCTGATATAGGCTTCCTGAAAGCACAAGGCTTGCCATTAGAAGACAACATTGGCCAAGACAGAATCAGCATGACTCATCTTACATTCTAGTTATTTAAAATGGAAGAGAAAATGGTAGTACCCTCATTTCACAATAAGCTTTATGCTAATACTCTGTACCTCATAGTGCAATTCTAAAAAGAGTTATATAAAAATCTATTGACTACACTCTATTTAGCTTATTTTAGGATTGCATTGTGACCATACGTGTTTGCTTTCTTCATTGACTTCATGGTTATTTACTCAAAAGTAGGGATGGGCACAGACTCAAACCCGAACTAAAATCCAGCCCGGACTTTACCTTGTTCAAGGTTCTAACAGCTTGGTTCAAAAGTCACATGTTCAGACCAGGAAGTCTTCGAACTTTCTGCCTGGTTTGGAACCTATTATGCACTCTTGGCAAAGAAACTCCACCCATGGAGTTTCATGCTGAAAAGTGGGTATGAGTGGGATATTTCCAGCCATTGAGGGACCAATAGTGACAGTTAGTCTGAAGATGACCGGCAAGTTTGATTTCCAATGACAGGCATTCATCTGACTTCCTCAGAATGGGAGGAGGGAAATGTATATAATCACTGGAGGTGAATTCCTGTTCTCTGTTTGCTTCTGGTTTTTGCGAGTCTTTTTCTTCTTGCGTGTGAAAGAATATCTTTTGGTGTACTGGGGGGAGGAATTACTGGGATGGGTGAAGAAACCTGTTGAATCTCCTGGCCTCTATACAAACTGCCAGAGTAAAAGCATTACCTCTCTCTTTTTTCTCCTTTCCTTGCATTCAGGGCTACATTTCTCCCCCACCCTCGGTCTTTTTCTTTACTGTAAGGAGTGGGAAACATGGATAGGGGTTTTTTCCATTTAAAACATGTTTTTGATTTGATTTGGGGATGGACTGTTCACTTTTGTGAGTTCTGAAAACTGCCGTTTTTTTCTACATGCTGGCTGCAGGGTCCCCTTTCTGCTTCTCCAAAAAGCACCCCGTTTCTTCCTGCATTGCTGGAGTCTCTGCCTGGGGGGTTTCCACTCTCCTCTCCCACTCAGGCACTCAAACTACCTACAGATTTCTGGAGGGCTTGGCTCACTGCCCTCTTTCCCGGCTGTGGGATATCCTTGCTGCTCCTCCAAAAAAGCATCCTTTCTCCTCTGTCACATATTCCCACACATTCCCTTAGCTAGTCCACCAGTGCCCCCTCCCACAGCTGTGCAGTGAGTCCCAGTTGCCAGGCTTGGTTGTCCCTGTCACCTTCCCAGGTAGGATGGAAGGCTTGGCCCCAATCAGTCATCATGTCACCAGGGCTGGGTGGCTGGTCCCAGGAAGATACAGCCACCTGCAGCCATGTGGGTGGTTCCTGGGGAAGTACTCTGGGAGTCTGATGCCTGTAGCTTAACCGGGTCTACACTGTAGTGTCTCAAACTGATGCTGGACAACTCCCCCAAAAATAGTTTCCTGGAGGTACCTTGCTTGGTGGTCTGCTACTTGGATCTCTCCAAATCTGACATGCATGTAACATATGGGCCATGTGGAGGGAGGAATTGTGTGTGTTGAAGGCCTCTAGCTCACCCAGGTCAGTTTTTGTCACTTCTGAACCAGCAGAGGTGACATCCCATTGAAAAGCATTGCAATGAATAACTCAGCCCCCCGAAGTTCAATGTGGACCAAACTTGGTGGGTACATTGAGGAGAGTGATCTGGAGACAACCTGCCATTTTGGAGTTTCAAAGCCCTGTGGGGGGCTTTTAAAAAAACAGACCAGTTCGCAAACTGGTTCGCGAACCAGGCTGTGGTTCGATTTGTGAACTGGTCTGGGAACCAGTCCAGTTCTGTTCATGAACAGAACCAGCATTTTCTGGTCTGTGCCCATCCCTACTCAAAAGCATACCTTTCAGCTTATTCATACTACTGAATATCTGCACAAAAGCTGCACGGTGGGATAAGGTTAGATTGGGCATATTGATTTCAACCTACCAGCCTCAATTTGGAATACCGCTATCTGGTATTCTTTTCTTACACTAAATTGATTCTGTTATTCAGGAAATGGAGAGCCTAGCCTGCCTTTTAAGAACTACTGGTTTCATACACCAGGTATGAGGTAATTGCTTTTTATTAACAGTGAAATCCAACAGAATTGTTAAGCTCTTAAATTGTTTTTGTTCACTGTGTCACAGAAAGGGAAGGCAGGGGAAAACAAGCCTGTTTTCATTTTGAATTCCCTAAAGTCTCCAGGATCCTTGAACACATCCAGTTCTCTGACACACTCTGATATGAAAATTTTTCCTGCCAGTCAAGCAGAGTAATAAAGAGGCTATTTTAATGAAATAATAGAAAAGAGCAGATTTCACATGAAGTGGTGGAATGCATCAGAGCGGGGAGACCTCCTAACCAACCTGCACAGGAAAGTTTTCCTTGATTTCCACAGAATGTCAAGATTCAGAGCTGAGTCTGCTCATAATTGCATATCTCCATCTGCTCAGAACACAGGGGCCTATCTCAAGTCCACTTGTTTGAATCCTTCATTTCTATAAGTATGGCAAAAAATAAATCAGGTTGCATTTTTGGCTAAGAAGGGTGACCAATCAAAAGCAAAATTATCAAACAAACAGACTACTGAATGTAGTAAGGCAAGATTCTGTTTTCTTTTTCTAATCCACACAGATATTTTCAAATATACAGTGAGTTGAAAGTAGAAAAATGACTGATCTTCTCTGGGGTTTGGCCCATCATATGTGGTTCTCCTGCTGTGAACGTTAATTATTATTCTTAGTAATAAATGAGGGGGGGCAGCTCTTTGGAATTAATTGATGGGCCTTTTCTGCCTGAACAACCCTAAAGTCTTCAGCTTAAAGTACTGGAAAGAATCAGTGAGAAAGTAAATGGGGACCAGGTAAGAGCATGGTGTAAGAAACAGGAAGAAGATAGCTCAAACAAAAGCCCTCATTTGAGAAACAAATTCTTACAGCATATTTTGAGAGTGAATATTCTTAGAATATTTCATGTCTATGCAAATAATTATTATCCATTATTGCTGTTGTTGTAGTCAGTATCTGACAAGAAGCAGCCGTCGATCAGAATACTATCTGATGCACAGCACTTGATAGTATTTGACAGTGGAAGCAATAGCTGCATGCAGTAGGAAGGGAAAATTGATGAACAGGCCTGCTGGGAAAACCAACAGAGGCTACTGGCTTTCATCGAACAGGGAGCTGTGGCTTGAGTGAAACAAGGGGTCAGACAAACCAAAAGTCATTCTCGGAGCCAAACAAAAGCAGCAAGTTGTGAAGAGCAAAGGTGTTGGCACCAGTCACTTCTCAAACAGAGCTATTAAATCCTGAAGTCTGAAATCTGAACTGATTATGAAGTCAGATTTGAACACTGCCATCTGAGCTGCAAAATGTACTGGATTTTTAAAATGTGCACAATTTATTTTTGCTGTAGACTACAAACGGAAGAAAGGTTGGGAACTTCTTTGTGCCCCTTCTTTGTGATCTGGGCTGAGCTGCTGTTCCTCCTTTGTTTGCAAGTATTTGGCTTGGGTAAAGCCTAGGGTTGCCAAGTCCTCTTCATCCCAGAGTGGGGGACTTTAGTGTGTGCAAAGCGCGCACACGACGCAATGACGTCACCCGGAAGTGACATCATCGTGCCAGCAATGCTGCACGCGACGTCACTTCCAGGTGACGTCATCATGCCAGTGACATAGGGGGAAGTTCTCCCCACCAGACCAATGTGGGCCGGTGGGTTGGAAACCTCCCAGGCAGGGGAACCTCCACCCAGACCGGGGGCTTGGCAGCCCTAGTATAGCCAGAGGTTCAAGCTGAAAGACAAGGATTTTTTTTTTCTTTCTTCATCTAAATTATGTTTTTCGCTTTATTTGTAAACCACTTTGGGTTCCCAGTGGGGAAAAAAGAGGGACCAAAACCCTAAGGAAATGAATGTACAGAGGAGACTAGATAAAATTTGGGATGCTAGAGAAAACAATCACATTTGTCATAGGTGCAGGGTCCAAATGTATGGTTCTTTCCTGCAGGAGAAGCATATTAGATTTCCTGGCTTAGGGACCCTCCCTTTGCCACTTCAACAGGAACCATCACAACACTCCATTCTTACTCCTGGGATGGGGGGGGGGGAGGAAATCAGTGTGTGTTGCCAGTTTCAAAGGAGGAGGAAAGGCCAATACAGTTTTCCCACTCTACTGAACTATATATACTCATGACTTCTCATCCCATCACCCTCAAATACTTGTATGGATAAATATGGATAGGAACTCATATGGGAGGGGGGGGGGAACCCACCACATTTGATCCTTGCCAATGCTGGTAAAGGCCATACACACACAAGGAAGTATAGTTGGATGCAATGGGATGGGGAAAGTTCATAGCATGGCTTACATCATTTTTAAAAACCACAGCTTCAGATGAAGAAACACCAGTCCTAATTACTCTTGCAGGTCATACTAGTGTCTTAAAATAAACTACCGTATATGGATAAAAGACGTATCCTAGAGACTTGTATTCTACCCCTCCTTTCAGCAAAATCTGAAGTCTATCCTCCAGCCTAGGGAACCTTCCTTCAACAGAAATGGTTCTTCTACTTGGCGGAAGGCTCTTCAGGCTGGAGGAAATCTTCAAAGTCTGCTGAGCAAACTCAGAGTAGCAAAATAAAAAATTTTGGAAGCTTCTCTGGTTCAAAGATAATAGTTAAAATTTAATCCAACCAGCAAGACAAAAATGCTTTTCCAACTGGTTAATACACCAGTTTGGTGTAGTGGTTAAGTGCAGACTCTTATCTGGGAGAACCGGGTTTGATTCCCCACTCCTCCACTAGCAGCTGCTGGAATGGCCTTGGGTCAGCCATAGCTCTTGCAGAGCTGTCCTTGAAAGGGCAGCTTCTGTTAGAGCTCTCTCAGCCCCACCCATCTCACCGGGTGATTGTTGTGGGGAAGGAAGATAAAGAAGATTGTGATCTACTCTGAGACTCTGTTTCAGAGAGAAGGGCGGGGTATAAATCTACGGTCTTCTTCTACTAAAAAATCAAGTTCATACAACAGATAAGCATGACTAGACTCCCACCTGTAGAAAGATGTTTTCTCTCATTATGTATGTGGCAGGGGAGATTACTGGTTTTATTTAGACATGAACAAATGTTCCTTATTCATTTTTTTCCATTTTTTTAATAGTTTCATGTTTTACATTTGCTATTGGCTTCATAGATCCATATAATGTACAGCTGTTGTATATATTTATATATAATTTTATATGTAACATACATCACGCATATAGTACAGCACATGAAAAATATATAAACTCATTTAGTGATGCACAAATAATGCTAAAAATATATACCTTTTATGGCGGGAAGCTCCCTGTGAAAATGCTAAAGTGGCTTCTAATATTTTGGCCCACAACAAACACAAAGTGCCACATGCAAATTTAGCCTGGGGCAGTGAGCCAGCAGCTCATTGTCTAAGCGTGTGTATGGTTTGGTGTAGTGGTTAAGTGTGTGGACTCTTATCTGGGAGAACCGGGTTTGATTCCCCACTCCTCCACTTTCACCTGCGAGCATGGCCTTGGGTCAGCCATAGCTCTGACAGAGGTTGTCCTTGAAAGGGCAGCTGCTGTAAGAGCTCTCTTAGCCCCACCCACCTCACAGGGTGTCTGTTGTGGGGGAGGAAGGTAAAGGAGATTGTGAGCCGCTCTGAGACTCTTCAGAGTAAAGGGTGGGATATAAATCCAATATCTTCATCTTCTTCTTCTTCTTCTACATGTATGCACACTTCTTCCATAATAATGATTACATTGCTGGACTATAGAGTGAGCTCAGCCTCTAATCTGTAACCTACACTTCCCTTCCAAAGCCTTATGTCAATTTCAACTATCAGAAAGAACGGAGCAACTCCTTATCAAGTCTGGATGGAAGAGGTTAATTCTGAGCGTGTCCCTATATCATAGGAAAGTGACTGCACATATATAATAGTGAGGCATCAGTTCAAAAGATGTCCTATTATTAATTACAAATATAACCAGAGTTGTAGGGTAAAGTTGTTCAATTCACATTAAAAATGAGCATTGTAAACAGTGAACATGCATATTCAAGTCCATTATTTGCAAACTCTCATCAACCTGACTAGAGAAAGCACATTGATAACATATGCACAGTTCTGATTCATACTTTTATTTTGGCAAGGTCATTGCAATTTAAAATGATCACATGCCATTAGGAACATGCTTAAGGCCTACATTAATAAAACAGTTTTCAAATTTCCCTTTTCTGCAGTATTTTTAATATACATATTCCTTACAATATGTCTTTGTTGGTGGTCTCTCAGACCAACAGAAACCAGGCTTGTACTTAATGCTTTACTCTTATTGAATCTGTCTACATCAGAGCACCATGTGATATGACTGCAGGCTAAGAATTATAATTGGTAGGAGAATTGTATTGATAGCAGTTGCTGGGGTCTGCAGACCATGTATGACAGTCCAAATTTATCACTGCTTCTAATAGTGCTTCTAAATCTGTTGACTTCCATGAATTTATAAGGTAGTAACTCTGTTTGGGATTGCAGTGGAAGTGTTTTGGAAATCTCAGTTACTTGTAAAGGATAAGCTATAGGTAACTAATTCCCCTGTTCCCCCATTTTATTTAGGTTCTATTTATGTCGCAAACTTTACAAGCTTGAGTTCTCTGCTGGGAATCAACAGAAAGTACAACGTATACCAGTTAATAAACATATACCAGTTAATAAATAAAATGGCAGTTGCTTTGAAGGATATAATTGATGATTCATACCACACAACAGCTTTGGTATATCTCATGTGACTTGTCTGTAAAGACTACAACTATAAACTTTAATTGTCACATAAGCCATAATAAGTCTGTACCTTATTTGTTGACATCAAATCAATAATTTCAATGCAAAACCCTCCCTGATGGGTGGAGTGGCTTGCTTTGGGTGTTTTCATGATGTTATTAAAAGAATGACTCCCTAACGGCTTGTTGCAGTACTCAACTGTTCCCCCAAGAGAGACTGAAGTATGCCTTGTCAAATTAAGTCATGTTCACTGCTTCTGTCACTCAATGGCCCTTGCTGCGACCTATGAAATGCTGATCTCAATGTCTCTGCCAATCAATGGACATTGACATTATTCTGACAGAGGGAACAATGACACAAAACTATTCCCTTACATACCCTGTCTTATAGCCGATAGGTGTAAGGGAATCCCAGATTCATCACAGTTGCCCACACAGCACAGTGCCATCCCTGATTCCTAACTGACTAGACAAAAGAAGTATCAGGGAATCAGTAAGCAGCATTAGCAGGCTGCCTTTCAGTTGATGCATGTCCACTGTTCTGGAAGCTGCCTGAGAAAACAGGCATTTAACTTGTTCAGCACCTGAGGTAGAGCCAAACTACAGGTACCAACACCAGGAACCCTCAACCAAAGGATGGTGGGACTCATCACCAGCATCCTTCATGATTCTGCCAACCAGTTCCCTTCTTGAGCCCCAAACAGGATTCCAATGATGAGTGGCTTACCAAGGGCTCTCCTCACAGCCTGCAGGGCTAGGGAAGTCATGGCAAAAGGGGGAAAGCCAGGGGATGACTGGCTCACAACTGAAAAGGCCCAGGTATTGTCGGAGCACCTGCACTGTCCCTTGCCTGGCCCATGCTCAAGCAACAGAGAACCACTTGGGGAAAGAGAGCAAAACCACCTGGGGAGGGGCTGTTGGGGATGTTGAGTATAAAGGGGACTGGAGGAACCCAAGCTGGGGAGGAACTATGCAGAACTTACAAGGATTAAAGAGAGGACAAGGCTGACAGAGATAATGCAGAGTCCTGAGAGAGTGAGTGCAAAGCGAGAGAGAAGGGCTACTGATGTCTCAACCACCTCGCTCTTGAATTCTGAGGCCAGTGGAACCCTCATTCTCTGACCTATACCTGTGTCCTGGAGCCCAGCAGGACACTAGGGGTGAACCTGGAACCTTCAGAGCTGGACATAACTTTGAGAGTAAGCTTGTAACAGTTTGTTTCTGATGAGTCTGAGCCTGGTTTATTCTCAGGCTCCATCTCCTCTCCTTGCCTGCCCTGCTTGCAAGCCCTCCCACTGCCTGTGCTCAGAGCCCTCTGCACTGCTGGCCCTGCCCTGCCTGATGGCACTGGGCAGTGCATGCAGCTGGGAGCATGAGTAGTGGAGCAGGTGTGGAAAGGGCTGGCAGTACCAGCCCCTAGCAGAAGTCCTGGGCCTCCGCAGCTGACTCATCTGTTGGTATGCTGATACCAGCTATGCTAACATCGCAAAGTTACCCCCTTCTAAATCTGTTACCGTCAATGGGCTTAGAAGGATGTAACTCTGTTTAGGATTACACTGTAAGTAACTCAGTAGCCAGCAGTTTCTGAGGAAGCAGCATAGAAGTTCTCCAAATAAATTATAAACCATAGACAAGAGGAATGTAGATACCTTGGCTGGCTTCATAAGATCTGAGCTTCTATTTCCCCTTATGTTACAGGTTTTTAGGACAGGGAATGGGTACAGGACAGGAGCCAAAAGGGCAAGAACTAAAAGGTCCTAGCTTACAGCTCACAACCTATAGCACAGGAGATCCCAGACCAGTTTTACCACTGTGTGAAATATGATGCTGGATTAGATTAACCACTGCTCTGATCCACCAGAGCGCTTCTGATGTTCTAATATTCAAGCCAGAAATGCAGAAGCTCAAAAAGAAAACAGGTTAGTGCTCACCATGAACAATCTGGAGCTTATAGCTGCTAGGCTGCTTTTGCTCTGTTTGCCTCCCTGGGAGGGAGGAGTCAGAGTTCGCCCGTTTGGGCGCGCAATGTTGGGGGTGGGGTTTAGCTGTTTTAACGGCTAGCTCTACCTTCCCTCCTGTCACTTCTTCGTTGATCGGGCCTCCCGCCCACCCTGTCTGTTATGTAGGCTTTGCTGGTTGCCTCACTGGAGGAGCCGGGTAGGAATTTTTTATGCCCCAGCTGATTGGCTGTTGCTGGGGTGTGTTTTTTGCCTACCCTGCATAGCAGTGCAGTGGATTGTGGAATTGGCTTAGGTGGTCACTTTAGTTGGCAGGTTTTTGGGGTTTAGGACACTATGCGGCTAGGGGAGGACTGTGAAGCATCCCCCTTTGGGGGAATTTGGGGTCTGGCATGATCAACCTTGGGTTTCGAGACCTGGGTTTGGAGAATGCAGACTGTCCAGGAAGCTCGGCTAGAGGCTGCCTTTCTGTCGAGACGTGCATCTGGGTTTGGGCCCTCTGGTGCGGGCCTCCCTGCTGGGCCTGCCTGGAGGGAGCTCAGTCGCTCAGCTCTGGCTGGGGGGCTGGGTCTCTCGCCCGTTAATGGCAGGGGAGCAGTCGCGGTGACCCCTAGCCCTGACCAGGCTGCTGGTGGGGTGCCCTTGCTGTTTATGCTGTTAGTTAATAAAGTGGCCCAATTTTATTCCAATGCATTGTGTCTGACTCTTTATTCCGACCTTGGGGGGCAAAATTCTGTTTGTTTGTCACATCTCCAATGCAAGCTATAATGTGCCTCTGATTTTAATCCAGAAAAGAACGGTTTGCCAAACACTACACTGAAGTCCCAATTCTTACTGACGACACACTGCAGTGAATTTTCCATCATTTTCCCCCTCCCATAAGGCATATACTGGACTGATTGATGACAGGTGACAGCATAGTGCCCTTCTTTTACTGTGTTTTTATAGTAGCTTTTGTGTTTGTGCTTTTTGAAATGTTTTAAGTTGCAGGCTGCCTTGGGAGCTGAAAAGAAATGTATCAATGAACTAAATACAGGAACAATCATAATAATGTAACCATAGAAAATACAGCAATAGTTCTCTAAAGGATTCCCCAGGAATTGTGTTTCCCATATTTCCTTAATAGCAAGTTTCTTTTCTGTTCAGCATGCATTAGCAAATTATTACCCTGACCTGAGTGATCTACACAGCTCAGCAGAAAACATCTGCTTTTCTTTTTTGTTTACTGCACTGAAATATCCTTTTAAGATTCAGTGGAGGGGTGGGGGAGACCCAGCTTGCTGAATAATAAAAATAAAGGCAAAGATTTCCAACAGATTTTTTAAGGTGAAAATGCATGTCACCACTGTTTGCAATCTTGTTCTGGACTCCGGCTGTATGCCTCCCTCCTGGTCCCAGGCGAAAATAGTTATGATTCCCAAAAAAGACAAAGACCCATTAAATGTTAAATCTTACCGCCCCATTTCTTTACTAAATAACGATTATAAAATATTTACTTCCATTTTGACTGCTAGATTGAACACAATCATAGGGCTCTATATTCACACCAACCAATCAGGATTTATTCCGAATCGCGATATCACGGACAATACTAGACAAACAATTAACTTAATTCAATATTGCACTTTTCAGCCATACGACTCCTGCATTCTTGCCTTAGATATAGAGAAGGCCTTCGATAGTGTAGAACCTCTCTTCCTTAAAAAAGTCTTACATCACATGGGTTTCGGACCTAGGTTCAGAACGGTTATAGATTCTTTGTATTCCTGTCCATCCGCGTTTATACAAATCAATGGTCAACAGTCCCCTTCACTTATCCTAGAAAGAGGGACTCGTCAAGGGTGCCCCCTATCACCACTGCTATTCGCCATTGTCATAGAGCCCTTTGCAAATTTGATACGGCTTTCTT
The DNA here is from genome assembly GCF_032191835.1 of Heteronotia binoei. Taxonomy (NCBI): domain Eukaryota; kingdom Metazoa; phylum Chordata; class Lepidosauria; order Squamata; family Gekkonidae; genus Heteronotia; species Heteronotia binoei. The sequence continues at coordinate 145,079,192 of NC_083226.1, read as the reverse complement.
CAGAGATCTCTGGTATCTCTGTCCAAAATTCTACTTTTAAAATAAGTTTATTTGCCGACGATATAGTCTTATATATTACAAATCCACTACAGTCTATTAAAGCCGTTTCCTCTCTCCTGTCTGATTATAGTAAACTTTCAGGTCTTTCAGTTAACCACTCGAAATCAATTCTCTACCCAATTAAAATTTCCGATACTTCTAAAAAAGACATAGTTGCAAACTACCCCTTTCATTGGGTCTCTGATTCCTGGTCCTATTGGGGGCTGAAAATCCCCTTAAATATAGCTGGCCTATTAAAAACTAACTACACGGCCACGGCTTCTGAGATTACTACCACGCTCAAGCAATGGGATAAGTTGCAACTATCCTGGATGGAAAGAATCCATGTAATTAAATCCTTTATTTTTCCCAAGTTTTTATATCTTTTTCGGGCTCTTCCTATTGAGATCTCTCAGCCTACTTTAAAATCCTGGCAACAAATACTGACCTCCTTTATCTGGAAATATAAAAAGCCTAGAATCAAAGTTTCAACTTTATGTCGATCAAGACAAAAAGGTGGCCTAGCAGTTCCCGACATTGCAAAGTATTATAAAGCTACTATTTTATCCCAGATGACCAAAATATTGTACCAACATCCCCCGCCACCGTGGACGCCCATAGAGGAAGCTCACTTTACCCCACTGAAATACTACGAACTATAATGGCTCAAGAAAAATGAACGCCCACCGTGGCAATTCATGAACCCATTCCTCAGGGCGCTCTTGTCAGTATGGGATTCGGAGCGTCATTTTCTGGCTCCAGGACTCTCTACTATCTCATCTTTTATAGGACAAAAATATTTCCTTCCTGCCCAACTACCCTTTTCTTTCAAGGTCTGGAGAGACTCCTCAAAAGTTTTTTTCTTTAATCTTCTTTCATCTTCTAAACAACTTCTACCTAAAAATGATCTAGACCAAGTTTTGACTAAGCCAGCACCTTGGTTTGAATACTTTCAAATCAGGCACTTTCTTCAGGACCCTAAAGTGATCTCTTCATTTTCTCGCCCTTCATCTGACTACGAACATCTGGTTCTTCATTTTCACGAAGAGAGAACGCCTAAAAGTCTCATTTCACGGCTGTATCGAATCTTATTGTCTAAACTCAAAGCAACCTTACCCTCTTACACCACCCAATGGCATAAAGACTGTGGCATCATCCTTTCTCCCGACCAATGGGACTCTATATGGGCTAGTGATGCCCTACAATCTACCATTATAAATATATCTCAACAAAACTTTAAATTGATAGCACGTTGGTACCTTACTCCTAACCAGTTCTCCCATATGACCCAGTTAGGCTCTTCAGACTGCTGGAGAAACTGTGGGCTCAAAGCCTCTTATTTTCACTGCTGGTGGGACTGCCCCAAAATCAGACCATTCTGGACCTCAATTTGTGCCCCTCTCTCCTCCCTAACTGGGGTCTTGATCCCAGATGAACCAACAAGGATACTTCTCAATCATTGGTCCGATACCCGTCTTTCATCTTCTAAAAAATCCTTGATAGTTAAACTCCTGACAGCCGCTAAAACCACGATTGCGCAGTCCTGGAAAAACTCATTGAATTTGACACTTGACAACTGGCTCTCCCCATATGTGCCCCAGAGAGCACTGAGATCCAGCTCACAGAACTTACTGACAATCCCTGGGCCAAGAGAAGCCAGGCTGAGGGCCACTAGGGAGCAGGCCTTCTCGGTGATAGCCCCTCGCTGGTGGAACGACCTTCCGGAGATGGTGCGAGCCCTGCGGGACTTGAACCAGTTCCGCAGGGCTTGCAAAACATGTCTCTTTCAGCTGGCCTTTGAGATGGAACCCGACTAATGTGATGAATGGACAACTAGTCATCTGTGGATATCACGACTACAGCATTTAGCACCTATTTTATTATATATTTAACTTTTAAATAATTTTTACTGTAACTGATATTTAAAATTGTTTATGTTGTTTTATGATTCATGGGATTCCCATGCCTGTCAGCCGCCCTGAGCCCGCCTCGGCGGGGAGGGCGGGATATAAAAATAAAATATTATTATTATTATTATTATTATTATTATTATTAAAGTCTGGGAACACATTGTAATGGATAAAATTCAGGCAGCCATAGACCACAAAGACCCATACCAAGCCTACGCTAAATATCTGGCAACTTGGCTTCCCATTCTAGAAAAGCTTGACACCGATCCATTTTATGCTAACTCTTATTCTAAAAATAAAATGTATAAGGATTTCCTTTTGCTATAAAATTCTCTTAACAAGTTAATTTCAAGTTATTTAAAGTGTATTATATCTTCCTTTTTCCTTTTCCTTTCCCTGATCTTATTTTATTTTCAAATACTGTGTTATTATAATTATAATTACTATTACCTTCAGTTTGTATTTTGTTTTTAAAGGTTATTTTTGCTCTGTATTCTGTCTATTAAGCTTACGATGTTATTTCTGTTAATCTTGACGGTAAACTTCTTGCGCTATGGATTGTAAGCTACTTTTATGCCTTAATAAAATGTTTAAAGTTAAAAAAAAAATGCATGTCCCTATTTTGAATAAGAGATATTTTCAACAACATGCCCCTTTTCTAATTAAGTGGAAGAAAAGGCAGACATCCTGTCCTATCTCATAATAGCTTAAGTAATGAAAAGGATAATATCTTGTTGGATGTCTGAGTACGGGCTGTGTCTGGATTGTTTCATACACATTTCTTCAGAAATTCACACTACTACTGTTCCTCAGTAATCTGGCTAAGAAAAAAACACAGTGTAGTCAAAGGAAACTGCTGGTTATTTAAAAATAAGAATGTCATTATGGGCAAAGTCCAACATTTTGCAGACAGAATCTAGAGCTTGTTTCCCACTTTTACCGCTGCTAGGTATGGGTTCAATTAATTGAGTTGGTCTCCTGGGTTAATGCACTGAAATGAATGGAAGGTGGTATGTGTCTGGGAGTGAATTGTATCCACTGCCTTACAGAAATACACAGAGGTATGAAATTTAGTAATCTCAAATTTCCCTGAGTTAACTTTGTATTTGGAATTTAAGTCATGTCTGTTGAAATAAACAGCTTCCCTTTTTGTCATTTTTCAAAGTCTGATATAAAGTTTTGTACTAAAAGCAGAACCACAGTAGCATTTATATTAACGGAATTTCCACAAGAGTTACCAGAATGCATCTGTGTAACAATCATGTAAGTTACTAGTCTCCCAGACAATGCAAGTAAATTAGATTCAGCAGACAAAGGGAAAAAGAAAATGTTATACACAGGTCCTGGATATATCTCAGTGAGCTTCTGAAATCACAACATGATCCTGAACACACAGTGTAATTTTAAAAATCAGTATTTTTCCAATTCAGGTCTATTGTACCCCAAAAATATCAGCATTCTTGAATATTCCCAAATCCCAATATTTGTATTCTAATGGGATTCAAGAAAATAGTCAGGAAACCTGAATTTATTTGGCTCTATTAAACCCTGTGGGAACCATCCCCATATGATATAGTGGATTTCAGAAAGCATTTAAAGTTTAAACTCACAGAACTCGCTAAATCATGCTGCTACCACTATGCACACTTAGTGAGTGAACTCAGAAGGCATCTAAAGTTCAGGAATATAATATTTTGAGTTCTGGAGAATAATATCAACTTTTATTTGGGCATGGCTTTTTTCAGTAGCTGAATCAGACTGTATAATCTGTATGGAACTCATTAGTATGCGATGCCACACCTCTGATATCACCATTATTTGCGTACTAGGCCATACCTCTGACATCTCCATTATTTGCACAATAGGCCACACCTCTGACATCATCATAATTTGCATAATAGGCTGCACCTCTGACATCACCATCATTTGCATGCAAGGCCATGCTTCTGACATCACCAGAAGTATGGTTATCTAGCCACATCCACCTCTAAGATGAGTTCGTGTGAGCTAGCTCACAGTTTTTTAGCTTCTGGCTCACACATTTTTGCCTTTGCTTGGAAAAATGGCCCCAGGGCACACTAATTCATTCAGTAGCTCACAACTTTAATGCCAGTAGTTCAAAAATTGAATTCTAGCTCACAGGGCAACACAGCTTAGAGGGAGTATTACTTGTGAGGTCCTCCAATCTAAATACTAACCATGGCCAACATACAGGAGCACATGAAGCTGCCTTATACTGGTCCATCAAGGTCAGTATTGTCTACTCAGACTGGCAGCAGCTCTCCAGGATCTCTGGTAGAGGTCTTTCATATCACCTCCTACCTTATCCTTTTAACTGGCTATTGAAACTAGGACTTTCTGCATACCAAGAGGATGCTCCACCACTGAGCCACAACCTTTTGTAGTTTATGAGATCAGGATAGTCTGGGCTACTAAGGTCATGGTTTTACAGGCATAAGGGCTAGAAAACTGCTTTTTGAATGAAACTGGGAGATTATTAGGAAACAGAATTCTTCAGTATTTTCATGTTCCTCGAGAACTGTGCCATATAAACATACCCATCTACACAGTCCTCCCAAAAGTTAATAAGTTATTCCAGGAGATTTCAGTGCAATCCGCTGAGATAATTTCTCCATATTCTCATTGTGTCTATAATTCACATTTTAGGATAGTTTCAGAGGGTAGCTGTATTGGTCTGCAGGAGAACAGCTAGACTCAAGTCCACTGGCATCTTAGAGACCAACAATATTTTTGAGTTATAACCCTCCCAGCTTTGATTCTCAAAGTTTACACCCCAAAAATCTTGTTGGTCTCTAAGGTGCTACTAGACATGAATCTAACCTTCCTAGAAATAATCACAACAAAGTAGAGTTCAATAAAATTCTGAATAGATCTGCTTAGGATTGCACTGTTCCTTACTTGCAGTGGATGCTGGCACCCTGGCAATTCAGTTGTGGCTGTGTTTCTTTGTTGAGAGTATTCATATATGCACATTTCAGAGAGCATCTGAGCTGACATCTTAGCAATCACTTAGGAGGCACTGGCTGGCAATGTTCACTCTAAGCTGCAGAGTCTTGAGAGCAAAAATTCTACTTTGTGAACTACTGGCATTAAAGTTGTGAGCCATTGGCACTGAAGTTGTGAGCTACTGCATAAATTATTGTGCTCTGGGGTCATCCTTCCTGAGCTAAGACAAAAATCTGTGAGCTGGAGGCTAAAAATCAGTGAACTAGCTCACACTAACTCAGCTTAGAAGGAACACTGTCTGTGACCCAAAAGAACCCTTAGCACAGGAATTTGCTTAATATAAGTGCAACATAAAATAAACAACAGATGTCTGAGAGCTGTAAGACATGAATGTCATATGTTTGAGAGAAGGAAGGAAGGAGGAAAGGAAGAGGAAAGAAAGCAGGAAAGGGAAGGAAGGAAGGAAGGAAGGAAGGAAGGAAGGAAGGAAGGAAGGAAGGAAGGAAAGAGAGAAAGAAAAAAAGAAAAAGAAAGAAAGAAAGAAAGAAAGAAAGAAAGAAAGAAAGAAAGAAAGAAAGAAAGAAAGAAAGAAAGAAAGAAAGAAAGAAAGAAAGAAAGAAAGAAAGAAAGAAAGAAAGAAAGAGAAATGGAAATAAAGGGGATCAGAGTAAGCAAGGATTTCATGCAGGTGTAGAGGAGCATCAACAAACTTACTTTAAATGCAATGCTGACTCTTCCACAGAGGGGAACCCCGGCCAGCAACAATCCCACTGCTGCAGCTGGGCTCCAAAAGCATTGCAGCCAGTCAGGCCCTGGGAGGATGCAGTCCAGCGCGGCTCGCCCCCCTCAGCCCAGCAGCCAGCAGAGAACTGGGAAAACGCTGCAGATGCACAGCTCAACCCCCCAATCCCTGTCGGCTGTCAGGGAGCTGGAAAAATGCCGCAGATGCTGGGCTCGGCCTCCTGATCCCAGCTGGCTGTCGGGGAGTGCGAAAACGATGCGGATGTGCAGCTCGGCCCCCATGACCCCAGCCAGACATCAGGGAGGCGGGGAAACACCGCGAATGTGCAGCTGGGCCCCCCGACCCCGGCCGGCTGTTGGGGAGTAGTGGAAAATGCCGCATATCTGCACATCACCTCAGCTGGCCGTCAGGAAGCACGAGACAACACCGCAGATGTGCGGCTCAGCCCCCTGACCCTAGCCGAATATCAGGAAGGCAGGAAAATGCTGCAAATGCGGGACTCAGCCCCCCAACTCCTACTGAAGGTCAGGGAGGCGGGAAAATGGCAAGAATGCCCAGCTTGGCCCCCCGGACCCCGGCCGGTCGTCGGGGAGCTGGGAGGACACCGCACAAGCGTGGCTCCGCCCCCTGACCCCTGCCGGCTGGGAAGCTGGTTCAGCAAGCTCAGCCCAGCTGGGAAGCTGGCTGGACTGAGGTGGAACGCAGGCATGGTGGGCTGGAATGCTCCCCATGCCAGCCAGAACAGCGTTCCAGTGCATTCCGGTTCAAAAAAAAAAAAAGCTCTGTGCATGGCTGAATAAATACCAATAAGGTATTTTGGGGGTAGTTATTTGGTTCACTATATATCAAGCAAACATCCCTAAACACAATTCTAAGAGAATGACACCCTTCAAGCCCAAGAAATTCAACGGGCCTAGAACTCTGCTTAAGATCCTGCTGTTATTTAGAAGTAAGTCTTCCTGATTTCAGTGACTTGAATTATTTGACAAAGGGAGCTTTGACTCTTGAAAGCTTCTGCTCTGGTGGCTCTCAAAAGCTTATACTCTGATAACCTCGCTGGTCTTTAAGGTCCTAAAAACTCTAATTTTGTTCATTGTTCATTGGCAAAGGGATGCAGTCTTACATTATTTCATGAGGAAAAGTATTTATGAAAAGAACAAGCAACCTTTCTAGCAACACTACTCCCAATATACTTGATACTTTAAAATTATGTGTATCTACCCAGTTATATAGTTTTATTATATGTGACTGGTTTTTATCTGTATGTGATCCGCCCTGAGCCCGTCTGGGAAAGGGCGGAATATAAGTGAACCAAATAAATAAATAATAAAAAGATCTTCTTGTAGGACATACCCACTCTGCTGCTACTCACAAGCCAAAACAGCTGAACTTCCTTCAGCTATGTAGATTGGCAGGGAATACTGTGGGATGCTGACGGATTGAAAAACTTTACTCACTGTGGAGACAGATGAAGGGGGGAATAAAGGGCTGCTCCTTTATGGAGATCAGAACTCCACAACTTTCAATGACTTCCATAGAAGCTGAGACTCAGAACTGGCCACACAAGATGATCAAATCCCTGATCATCTAACAGGGCTGAAATGGTCCTGAATGAGAATCAAATGCAATACTCAGCTTTAAACAGTTTTCAGAGAATAAGTACACAGCTAAAAAAAGGGGCGGGGGGGGATATATGTTTCAAGAAAACTGATATCTCTTTTCAACATACTTTTCCTTTATTCTCATTTTCCAGTGTACTAGCATTTGTGATGGAAATCTCATTAAAAAAAACTAGACGTAGATTTATGGTTTCCACTTGTGATTCACTTAGCGCATTTACATTAAACTCATCATTTAGTGGAAATGATGAATGATGCTCAAGCCTTGGGCAGCATCATATGCAACAAAAAACCAGTTTGCAGTACAAAATTCACCAAGGCAATTATTTACACAGGAGCAATGGACAAGAGATGTCTTGACACAGATAGCAATTATGTCAAATAATATATTATTGAAGGAACCAACATGGCATTTGAGATACAGAGGAAGTTAAGTCTGCTTTACTCCTGCTGAAATCAATACCGAGTATAGAATTTCAGGATAGACAAAAAGAAAGACTTCTTTACATAAGTGATTAAAATGTGGAATTTGCTGCCAGAATATGCAGCAAAGGCCACAGGCATAGACAGCTTTAAAATCAGATCAGACAGATTAATGGAGGACAGGTCTATCAGTGATTACTAGCTATGATGACTAAAGGGAACCCATGTTCAAAGGCAGTCAGCAGGGCAATATCAGGACCTATACACCCTCTTGTTCAACCTCCAGAGGAACTGGTTGACCATTGTGTAAGACAGGATGCTGGATTTGCTGGACAACTGGCCTGATCCAGCAGGGCTCTTCAAATGTTCTTATTTTCTTAAGTTAATTTTGGATGATGCCAAGAATTATTTGTGAAGTCTTCCTCGCACTCCAACCTTTACCCGATTGTAGTCGCAATCCTAAATACACTCTCCTAAGAGTGAGCCCCATGATATTTACTTTTGAGCTTATGTAATTAAGTTTGCTCCCTGCTTCTGCATGGTGAGGTGTTTCCAAATAAGAAAATAAAATGTCACCATTTTAGAGAAATGCTACCTCTCCATATACTACTGCACACTTCAACACAGTTCCTGTTTGCACAATTCCACATATTGGCAGTGAGCAGATATGAGGATTGCATTCAGCTCAAAGTTCACAAAGGAGTCATGCTGAGACACCCCAATAAGTATTCTCTTTTATATAAACTCTTTCCATTATTCCAAGGAAGGCCTGGTCTCACAAACTTCTCAAAACTTCTACTGCTAAAATTCTACTGCAGGAGACTAAGTGCACAATCCTAAAGAGAGCTGCTCCACTCTTAGCCCATTCTTTTCAATGGATTTAGACTGGAGTAACTCTCTTTAGGATTGCACTGTAAGTAACCCATACTAGCCTGAGCTCATCAAAGCTTAGAAGCTAAGCAGGGTTGTCTGTGGTTTGTCCTTGGATGGAAGGTAATGGCTATCCACCTCTGCTCATTTCTTGCCTTGAAAATCCCATGAGGGGTTGCCGTAAGTCAATTGTGACTTAGTTATTAAAACCCTATTCTCTGGTAAAGCAACTGGTTTACCCACAAATGAGATAATAGCACTGTATGCATAGACCAACATCCAGGGAGCAGGAGCTCCTTTGCATATTAGGCCACACACCTCTGATGTAGCCAATCCTCCAAGAGTTTACAAGGCTCTTTTTGTAAGCTCTTAGAATATTGCCTACATCAGGGGTGTGTGGCCAAATATGCAAAGGAGCTCCTGCTAGAATTCCACCACTGTCTACACCAGATTCTGTCAGACATGGACAAATGGCCAGACCCAGTGATCTACCTTCTGTATCGATAGGACAGCATTCCATATTGCTGTGAACTGTTACAGTTACCTGTTTCTCTCTGCTCATATGAATGAGTACATATTCCCAGTGGGATATAAAAAAATATATCCCAGCAGGATATAAAAAATAAAAATAAAAATAAATGAAAACTCTGAATGAGTTATCTGATTCAGGAACCAAAACTATCAGTAATTAATACAGGTTCAGGTTGATTAGCCATGTTGGTCTGAAGCAGCAGAACAAAGTTTGAGTCCAGTGGCACCTTTAAGACCAACAAAGTTCTATTTATGGTATAAGCTTTCACGCGCACGCATACTTCTTCAGATACAATGAAACAAGATATTCTCAAGCATTACATATGGGGGGGGGGGTTTGTTACCAGGACCAGCTAGTTAAGAGTCAAGATGCATAAGTAAATGGGAGATTACAGCTGAGACTGAATTCAAGTAGTTTGTAAAAATCTGTTAATAGCAGTAAATTAGTATACAAATTCAAGAGTTTACAAACAGATATGAGAACTGAGTTTGAGTCCAGTGGCACCTCCAAGACCAACAAAGTTCAATTATGTGTATATGAGAGAAATGCCAGCCCAATCCAGAAATAAGGGGCAGCCGGCCACAGCGTAGCTGCCACACCACTAGTAGACTTCCTGAGGACTTCGGCATACTGGAGTGTGGGGAGGGGAGAAGCATAGCTTGCCGTGAGGGAGACGGTCGCCATGGCAATGCTGCTGGCGGAGGCACAGAAGGGAGGCGGAGGCAGCCAGAAGGGAGGGCCAGCCCAGCCCCCCCATTGGCCAGTCCTAGCGTATGTGCCGAAGCTCATGACAGTCAGGGATAGGGAGATGCAGCCCCAGAGAGGCTGATAGCCATCCCCAACCCGCCCCCAAACAGAGAACGGAGTCAATGATGGGCAGACCATCACAGGCAAAGGAGAGACGGCCCACCAACACGGGGAGGGATCAGGAGTGAGGCTGGGCATGCACGCACAAGAAGCCTGGCTTAGTGGCAAGGTGGGGGTGAGACAGGCCTGCATGGGACCACGGAGAAGCTGTCAATCCTCTCACACCCTCCTACTGTCAGAGACTCTGCCAACGGCAGGTTGACAAGCAGGAAGTACCAAGTGCAGGAGTTCGCTGTCATAGACAATGGCTGGAATGTGTGTCTGGGAGGGAGCAGCCCAGCAGCAGACAACCCTCACCCAGAGACCCCCTGTGCTGCCCTGATACCCCCTGCCATGTGCAAGGAACACCTCCCCCGGGGGCCGCAGAACTCAGAGTGCGAGTGCATCAGACACAGAACTCTGAGTCCACTTCATCAGCCCCCCCTTAGTGCCCTGTGCACAACAGCCCTGTGGGTTCAGGTAGGCTGTCAGCCTGGGTAGGCTGAGGGGTGGCACTCCCCTCCCCTGTCCAGCCACACGGGGGGCAGCATAGCAGCTCATAGACCATCCCCCCCCCAACATCAAGTCTGCCCACCCTCCCAGGCATTCCCTCGGAGAGGCCACTGACAGGTGGGGGGGGGGGGTTGCCCAGGGAACGTGCAGCAGATGACAAGTGGGAGAGACAACTGAGGGGAGGGGGAGGCCGAGGGGGGCAGTGGAACTTACCCAGCCATGGGCAACAGTCTTCACATGCAGATCTTCCAGGAGCCCGGAACCTGTGGAGACCTGGAAATAAGAGCAGTTAGCCCCAGGGGAGAGACCTCTCTCCCCACCCCCCTTGCAAGTTAAAGATACTGTCAAAGCAACCACGAGGTTCAAAACCCGTCACCAACGTGCCTGCCTGTCTCTCACTCTAAGTCTATATGGTCGGGAGCTCGCCGGCAGATCTTCCCGCCATGTGCTCCTCTTCCTAACAACTGAGTTGTGCGAGGCCAGAGCGGAAGTATTTCTAGGAGGGGGGAGACCGTGATTGGGTGCTGGGGAGGGGGCTCGTCAGCTCGAGGTGCGAGGGAATTGGCAAGGCAATCATTCCGCTCCCTAAGGGGTTTGCAAGCTTCCACAGCGGTGGAGGTGACCTTTGTTTTTGGTTTCAACGAATGCCTATGGGGCACGCCGCTGTTTTTGCAGGCATAAAGTTGCGCCTCTGGGGGGGCGTGTCAAGGGCCAAACTGCTCTGGAAGCCACCTAAGCTGGCCGCGCTCCAACTCCACCCCCTCCTCCACCTGAACGTCGCGCTCCGCCTCACTTCCACCCACGCTTGGATGCAGTCCTCAGGCACTGCTGCCCTCAGACGGAGGGCGTCCCCCCGCCCACGGAACTCCCCTTCACTGGGGTGGCGCTGTTCATACGTCGGTGCAAACCCTTCCTGTGCCCACGTAGCAGCTCGTCTGCTCCCAAAAGACTTTCCGCCCCCTCCCCCTCTGGATTGCGCTCTTAGCATGTGTAGATCCATACTTCTTAGATATGTTGAAACAGATTTCCTCAAACATTACATACAGGTTGGTGGGTTAGTTGCTAGGAAGAGCTAATTAGAGTCAAAATGACTGAGCAATAAATACAGCTAAGATTGGAAAACATTTGGTAAGATCTGTGCATAGCAGCAAATTGACCTACAGATAACATTAGAATTGACAACATATATGTCCAGTAGCACCGTTAAGATCAACAAAGCTTAATTCTGGGTATAAGTGAGAACTGAGTGACTTAGCATGTGTGGTACTTTATGTACTTTAGGAAAGACTAATAACATTCATATTTTTAAATTAATACATACAACATCAGTCTGTTATTTAGACATCTTTTACATATCCACTATTTCCTTTCCAATATTTCCATTACTTTCCTAATTACACAATAAATTGGTGAACAAATCTGAGAATGAAAACTTACTTTCAAAATCAAGATTGAGTATATCACCCAGATATATTTACACAAAGAAAACCCTCTAATAACTTCTTCCAAACTTTTAATATCTTATCCCAATCTGACCAAATTCACTATAACTCCAAAGAACTTGGTAGTAATATGTCTATGAATTCATCATCATCTTCTGAGTTACTTCATTCGGCTCAAATATGTTGTCTCTTTTATAACACAACACAGTAATATGTTCACATGCATATGAAGCTGCTGTATATTGAATCAGACTATTGGTTTATCAAAGTCAGTACAGCTTGTACTGGCAGTGGCTCTCCGTCTCCAGTCTCAATAGAGATTCCTTTTAAATGCGATGGTGGGGATTGAACCTGGGATCTTCTGCATGCAAAACAGGTGCTCCACTATTGACCCATAGTCTTAAACCCACGTGTACAACTACATACACACACATTTCTTTTCCATGTCTTCTCATAAATATTAAGTACATTATGTCATTTTTGTAACACAGCATGGAATCCATCCCATGCTGCTTTGAATTTGCTTTTACAGACTGAAACAGCGTCAATCTTGGCTCAGATTCTCATAACACAAGTTGTTCTGTCATACCAAACGCTATTTGTTTTGCACTCTCATCATGTTTTCCTTAACAGTGTTAATCATGTTTTTATTCTAAAACTTAAAATATACACCATTGTATCCGGAAGTTTCCTGATCGTTCTTCTATCAGATCATTGTATCTTTCTTCTATCAGATCTAGTGGTCCTCTCATCTGCTTGACAAAAATAAACTTAAATGATGAAACTCCATGGCCTTCTGAGATACTTCTCTACACGAAAATAATAGATGTAGTAACTTCAAATCCTAAATAATTGCAGTGTTAATGGCACTCTTTTAAAGTGCAATTTAATCTCTCCACCAGTCCATTTCTCAGGGAACAGTAAGGCATGATTATAAGCTGCTTTATCCATAATACTTTCACAGATATTTGATAACCTCTGCTGATAAATTTAGATCTGAGGTGAAATGGCCTTTTCTGCATCTTTCACCTGAAGAGCTCTTTGATGAAAGAGGCAGAAGTGAGAGATTTCTGCTCCCTCTCCCTCCTTACTGCAGCCCACAGACCTGTGCAGCTATGGCTCTTGATACATGAGAGTGGGGTTGGGGGTTTTCCCAACCTGACTTGCATTTCACATCTGACCTGGACTCGCCTTCAACCAAAAGGAGGGGAACCAGCTAAGAAGCATGGCAGTGGGACAAAGAGACCCCCACAGTGGGACACAGCATTTTTTGCTGTCGGAAGCAGTGCTGAAGCTCCTTTTGTCAATGTGTTGTGCTTCATAACTTATTTTCCCACCTTCCAACTATTTTGAGAGTGAGTCCAGGTCAGGTATGAAATGGGAACTGGGTTGGGGACTCACATTTCACATGCCATATAATGAGACCCTATTACTCCATATGAGTTCCAAGAAACTAGTAATCAGCTTTTTCCTAGAGTCAGCAGAAGCTGCGGAACAGAAAAGGAATACAGGGAAATCTGCAGTTCTACCACAAAGATCCCCAAGTCCTCATGCCAGAGCATTGCTCAGTCCAGTCCAATAGGTAGACTGGATTGGATTGAGCAATGCTCTGGCATGAAGACTGGGGATCTTTGTAGCAGGACTGCAGATTTCCCTGTATTCCTTTTCTGTAAGGCAGTTTCATATACTTATATGACTAACCCAGATGGTTTCTTCTGGATGAAAGCTGACAGCATTTCTAGTGGAATGTCCACCTTCATTTTAGGATGATCCATTCACCACTGGCAGAGCCAGGAAGAACATTCAGAATATTAACTAAACAGGATAATATTGAAGATGCCATTGATTTCTCATCTCTGTTGGTTTCAACTCAAAAATCTGAATGTCAGTTTTGTTGTTCTCTTGTTCAAGTTGAATCCACAAATATTTTTGTGATATATTCTGCCTCTGCATACCAACCTTTTCCTATTAAAATTAATGCATTTAAAATGTTATTTTACACAACTGGTGTAAAAAAAAACAAAATGAAAAAACAGCAGCAAAAACGGATAGAACAAAAGGGCAAAAAAGGAGGCATGTGTGTTCATCCTTATGTCAAATACCTTGAATTCAGTACACAAATTTGCATTCATAGGAATACTTCTGTAAGTCAAGTCTTGTTCCTCAAAGTGGAAAGCTATTGTGTATTCTACTTGTATTTGCTCAGTGTTTTGAATAATAAAATGCAGTTTTGGCAGCTGCAACTTCTATCCATTTTCATATTTCATAAGCAAAACATGGATATGTTCAAATGCTCTCTAATCCTTATCTTAATTATCACTGACTTGTAAAGGTAACAACATTCCTCATAGAATGATTTTTATTTAAAAAGTGACATGCTGGAAGCCCTTTCCTAACTGAAAATTGCAACATGGCCCATGTATTATTAAACCTTACCTCTTAAAAATATCTCTGTTAATATTCTATGTAACATGCATTGGATGGAGTTAAGGCTGTAGCTTTTGTTCCATAAAAATACATTAGATATTCAAAAGGAAAGCCTCCCAGCCAAAATGAATCCAACTATTGTACTAACCTTTATTCCAAGTAATGACATTACTTTATTTTTAAAATTTTAATTACTTTATATCTCACCTTTCTCCCAAGTGGGGACTAAAAGCAGCTTCCATTGTTTTCCTCTCCTCTGTTTTAGCCTCACAACAGGAAGGAGGAAGGATAAACTGAGAGTTTGACTGGCCCAAGCTTCCGTGGCAAACTGGAGAGTCACACTTGGATCTTCTACATTGTAGTCCAACAAACTAACCACTACATATATTGCTCTCAGTGATCATTGGTGCTGAAGAGATGCTTATATCTGTCACCTTAGTCTTCTACTCTAGGTTCCTTGTTTTTAAAGTTTTGCTTCTTGTTTAAGTTTAGAAACTCTTATGTATTCATTCATAATTGAATTCCAATGTTATAAAATAGAGATCTTGTTAAAAATAAATTAATCACATATAAATTCTATTGCGGTAAGGCCAAACCAGAAAAGATATTGGAGATCTGCAATTGGATCACCTGTCTCTTTAAATTACTATGAATTAGCAGGAGTGACTTGATTTTATTTGAACCAGATGGGGGATTTAACCCTTTCCCTCATAGCCTTTCCTAATGAGAAGCCTCCCCTTGCAAAACAACAGTCAAACTTGCTAGGGGAGATGGTCAGCCCCCCTATCCTCAATCAACCTGCCATCCTAATCCAGACTGGAGGCTCTGCTCTGTTAGTTCTAGAATTTAAAGGGACAGTGCATCTCATCTTGGGTCTCTCTTATGTCATTTTGCATGGTCCTTAAATGGAAAGTTGTAAGTACAAACTTAACATTCTCACATTGGAAAAATAGGTCATCAAATGCTTAGTCTTTGATTAGGTGACACCTACAAAGCCATGGCTGAATAAGGACACATCTGTTCTGGGTGCATATCAGAACACTTCCTTCTGTATCCTTGAATGCAATGCACTGCCTCTTGGCCATATGGAGTGCAATACAAGAAGCTGGTGCTCCTTGGAAATTCTAATACAAATACTGTAGACCTGCACTGGTGGATCTTTTGATCCAGCCAGGGCTCTCGTTTGTTGAGGACTTTGAAGCAGACATTCAACTGGACTTTACCATCTCCCACATGCCCTTTGCTCCTTGTGACCAGAGGGCCTGTAGGCAGAGAATCAGTGGCAGCCTCACCTTCCGTGTCATTTTCTCCTCCTTGTAGTGCCCCTGGAGCAGCTGCTGGTTCCACTTCAAAACTTAATGTTTTTGCAAACAGACGTAATAAGCTGATCCATGGGGAATGGTTAAAGAGGAGAAAACACTGCACAGCAGCGTTCCCTCTAAGCTGAGTTAGTGTGAGCTAAGTCACACTTTTAACCTCCAGCTCACACAGTTTTGTCTTAGCTCAGGAACAATGGACACAGAGCAAGCTAATTTATGCAAGAGCTCACAGCTTTTAATGGCAGTAACTCATGAAGCAGATTTTTTGCTCACAAGACTCCCCAGCTTAAAGGGAGTATTGGTGCACAGGGTAAGGCAGTTGCCACTTCTGGCCACACACTCTGGTCAGGAGGAGCAAGGGCACTGTGAGATTGAGAGGCACAAAACTCTAGCTGAATGTCTGCTTCAGTGTCCTTGCGTTGTTGGTCAACAATGTAGCATGTAAAGAGGCACCTTGCCAGTCCTTCAGCACAATTGGGGTATTTTATTGCTACAGAAAAATTTTCATTACAGATTGTTTCCTCCAATAGCTTTTTCGTTAGCCATTGAACAATTCAGGAGTGCTCAGAGCCAATGGCTACAGTGAATAAAAGCAAATAAGAGCAATTAAATAGAGCAACAACATGATCATTAAAGTAATGTACTTACTATTAAGTATCTTCCTTCTATTAACAACATTAATTCTCATAAGCCTGCAGTTAAATGATGCATAATATTTATAGAGAATGTTAAAAGCAACTGAAGTATTACAGCATGGAAGCAGTCATTTGAAGCAAAATTTAAATTAAAAGTAAGAGAATGTAAGCATTCTGGAATACTTATATGGATTGTTTGAATTTTTATACACTTACTACAAACAATTGGGTTCCTATAATTTAGTCCATCAAACTGGTGAACATCAAAAGCATTTACAGACAATTTATTGGGAACATACCACTCACTCCAATATATGACTAGCCATAACTACTGAACAAAAAAACAACTGCCAGACAAATGATGAGATTTGATTCTAGTGTTTATCCAACCTAATTGCTCCAAATTGTTAAGTTTTCTTCAAGGGAAGTGATTTCTGCTACTTTCCCACTCCCACTGCCAAGTCCCACTTTGGTCCCCTATGCTGTTCCAGAGGTTCCACTAACCCCGCCCCCCCCAAAAAAAAATTGCCACAAGGCAGCCAGAGGGACTGGTGCAAATCACCATTCCCAGCAATGGACACTTAAGTCCTTGGGTGCCAGTATGCATACAAGCCAATATAATAATTTTGGGAGCTATTTCACCCATGGGATGTGTCCTCCTCACAAAAATGATATTTGAGACTGATGACTTCAAGACATAGCATCAGTGAGTTATGTACCTATGACAGCCCACATAAGATGGGCAACAATTATAAACATTTGGATAATTATATATATGGTCCCCTAATGACAGTATAAATTATTATAAGCTGAGCCACTATTATAGTGTGGTGTTAAAAGTCTATCAGTAAACTCGTGGTCTATAAACTACTGGAAGAAATAGATGAAACTATTTTGTACTGAGTACTCAAATGTAGTACTGTCTCAAAAAAAGGTCTTCACCAATTTATTTATTTATTTATCTATTTATCTATCAGATCTATATCCCACCCTCCCCCGACAGGCTCAGGGCGGCTAACAACAGTTTAAAAACATTAGCAGTTTACAAACATATTAAAATTAGATCTATCAAAACATTTCCATATATATTAAAATCCGATATGGCAAGCTTCTGTTTTCCATTATATTAATTCAGTGAGATTGTTGATGCTGAAGGTAATAGCCACCTCCCCCTAGCCATTAAAGGCGAGTTTGAAAAGTTCAGTCTTATAGGCCCTGTGGAACTGAAGAAATTTAGATACTTTAAATGGACCTACCAGGAATTAGGGTTGCCAAGTCCAATTCAAGAAATATCTGGGGACTTTGGGGGTGGAGCCAGGAGACTTTGGGGGTGGAGCCAGGAGACATTGGGGCGGAGCCAGGAACAACAGTGTGACAAGCATAATTGAACTCCAAGAGAGTTCTGGCCATCACATTTAAAGGAACAGCACACCTTTTTAAATGTCTTCCTTCCATAGGAAATAATGAAGGATAAGGGCACCTTCTTTTGGGGCTCATAGAATTGGACCCCCGGGTCCAATCGTTTTGAAATTTGGGGGATACTTTGGGGAGAGGCACTAGATACTATATTGAAAATTTGGTGCCTCTACCTCAAAAAACAGCTCCCCCAGAGCCCCCGAAACCTCCAGATCAATTCCCCATTATACCCTATGAGAAGACGTTTCCCTCTCCACCCCCCTCCACCCCGCCCCCCCCCCCTTTCTGGGAAATCTGATGCAGGAGACAGAACTCACTCACCTCCGGAGGTGCAAAGGCACATGGTCCTTTGGGGGCGTGGCTGGGCTCCCCTCCCTTCACCGGCCAGCTGACTGGGGGCGGGAAGCAGCCTGAGAAAACGGAAGAGCTCTGGCTGCTGCGATCGGGGCTGGGTGGGAAGGGCTGCCATTCTCCCCCTCCCCCCCCCCGCTTTCCCTTTTATGGCCAGCGGGAGGAGGAGGCTCCAAATCGGGGGTCTCCAGGCCTAGCGGGGGATTTGGGACCCCTACCAGGAATTGAACTGGGGTCCTTCAATTTGCAACACATGTGCTCTATCATGGGACTATGATCCCCCCCCAAAGATGTAACTTCCCCCATTCCCCCCCACACATACTCCCCTCATGCAGAGGTTGCATCAGGATCTGAAACAGCAGCCACAGTAATAGGGAGCATGAAGGGGGTCTGTTTATTTATTGAGATATTTATGCCCCTGCTTTTCTCTCTCAGGGGGACCCACAGCGATGCACAACATTGTTCTTGTCTCCTCCATTTTATTCTTGTGGCAACAGCACAATGGGAGAGATTAAGCTAAGAGTGGCTGCCCTGCCAGTAAGCTTCCATGGCAGAATGAGGATTCAAATCTGCAGGCCTTTTCCCAGCACTTTGACTACTACACCATACTGGCTCTCGTGGTCAGGTGCTATCATACCTGCTGCATGCTGGAAAATGCACAGAGAATTTATTCAGCTTATAATTGGCTTGCTTTGCTCAATAATTTCATCCGCACTTATTTAATAGCACAATAGCACACATTCTGATCAATCCGTTTCGGAGTCATATTCATGGGAAATATATTTCAGTGTGTAACTCTCCATGAACTGAAATAAAATCTTTTGGGATCAGATCTCTCACCCAAGGCTTCCTGACTCCCACATTTCAAGCCGATAGGAGGATATTTTTCTACTCCGAGGTATAATAACTGTTTGGATTTAACCACTTCACCCCCTCATCCAGTGCAGATGAAATCCAGAGGATTTCTTGCCCTTATCACAAATACCTGCCCTGCCAAATTATGGTGTGAGAGAAGAAAAGGCCTCCATTTTACATAGCTAAAGCAAGGCGTAACTGACTCCAAGGGCTGGTCCTAGACTGTCTGGCACCCTTCTGCCAGGCCAACTTCTGGCGCCTCCCCCTCACACTGATAATGTCACTGAGTCACATGGGGGGCACCCAATTTGGTGCCCCCAGAAGGCCAGCACCCTAGGCAATCACCTAGTTTGCCTAGTGGCAGGGCCAGCCCTGACAGACTCAAAGCAACCCCAGCAAGAAGCTTTCAAGGCAAGCAAAAAGCAGTTTGCCGTTGCCTTCCTTTGCAATCTTCCTTGGTGGCCTTCCATCAGAGTACTGACCCTGCTTAGTTCCCAAGATCTGACTATACCACACTGCCTTCCCTCTTGCCTCTATTTTTGAAACCCTTAAGTTTCCCTTGTAGAGGGGGCATGCGGAGGTGTGGTGATGAGTTTTTAACTGTCCTTTTCATTGCAGAGACTCTGATGTAGCTGGAAGGTAGGGATGTGGGCCCATTTTAAACAGAAACACTGAAAGGGCTAAACTGTAGCCTTCAGCTTAACTCAGTTGCTGATATCCATAAAGGAGCCATTGGACTTGCTTAGAGAAAATTAAATCCTTCAAACAGCAAAACACAGTAAGATAAAGCATAAGAAGGTATGAGCTTGATCGCCTTTCACCAACCACCTCCATTTCTGTAAGAAAATTATATCTCTCCATCCTGCCTACTTTACCATGTGAAGCAGACTTGTGTGTAGTCAGGCACCCACCAAGCAAATGTTGTGCACATAAATGCCAATCAGGGACAACACTGTCCTGCAGGCAACTCTTCTGGTTGGATTGCATGGTGTGTCTGTCAGATACATCTCTTCTGACTCATTCTTTGCTCCCCCCCTTTCCCACTGCACACTGCTTTGCCCTGCCCCAGTTGAAGAGAAACAGGATCCATGAATGAGGCATTAGAACCTCAAGGATTTCCCCCAAAACACTTACAAATGTCAAAGGTAAATTCATTCAGATTCATTATTCTTCTCAGGTTACCAAACAGGGCACATTTGGGACAAGATTTCATGAGTTATATTCTGAATCTGTAGTGGAAGGCACTGTAAATGTGCATAAACCCATATAAGTATTTGCAGCTACCCAGAATGCAATTGAGAATGTTCAAGTGGCGGTGAGGAGTCACAGTTCACGCTCTCCCAGATGACCGACAACACAGAAGGACTGGAAGGGAGGAGTGATTTAAGTGGGGAGGGTATAAACACCCACCTGCTAGCTGAAACTGAAGAACCAGCGCCCTAAAGCAAACATGTGGGCTTGGCATGGCCAGGGGCTGGTTGGTGATAGCTGATGCCATTGATGGAGATAGCATTTCTCTAGGACTGTGGAGGGCATGGGAAAACCAGGAATGAGATGGAACTCAGCCAAGAGGGCAGGCCCAGATATTGAGTAGAACACTAAATGTGGCAGTCCAAAAGTGGCTGGGGTAGTCAGAATAAGAAAGAGGGAGATGCGAGGAACCTACAGGCACAGAGGGCAAAGTGAAATAACTCCCTGAGAACCACATCTGGCAAATGCTGTACTGGTAACCAGATGCTGAACAAAAAGTGTTTGCTGACCATTGGTTC
This sequence comes from Heteronotia binoei, assembly GCF_032191835.1. Lineage (NCBI taxonomy): Eukaryota > Metazoa > Chordata > Lepidosauria > Squamata > Gekkonidae > Heteronotia > Heteronotia binoei. The sequence goes on along the minus strand of NC_083226.1, from coordinate 145,058,517 downwards.
ACAAATTCTGTGGGAGCTGCCATGAATCAGCCAGCTCCCACCAACCTTCTGTGCACCCCCCCCCCCAACACACATAAATAGCATGGATCTCATCTACTGCAGCTCAAATTAATCAATAAAACTTGAAAATGCTGTGAGCAGGGTTTGTTTGGGCTTTCCCCTCCCCTTGAGTATTTGATTAAAACTCAGGTGATTTTCCTATAGTTTTGCAAAAATAATATGACCTTCTACCAAGCCCTTGGTCTATATTAAAGGAAACTGAAGCTGAGAAGGCATCAGGCCAGATTAAAAGTAAGTAGTTGCAATGGAATGAGGGCCACTGAGGAGGGAACACAGCACTCCCAGATAGTAGTTAAGCTGAAGATGTGTGTGGTCAAAAGCAACATTAAGAAAGCTTGTAGCAGATCAATGCTGAGTGGCCACTCCGAGGGAGAGGGGTGAAGTAAGGCTGGAAAGCAAGTGAGGCAGGTAGACACTTCAGTAAGTAATTCATTATCACTTCAATTCATTATCTACAGATCCCTCATAGAGGGGGTCTTCCCCACACCTCTTAAAGAGGCTGTGATCCACCCTCTCTTGAAGAAACCATCTTTAGACCTGACCAATTTGGTCAACTATTGGCCGGTGTCAAATCTGCCCTTTTTGGGTAAGATTATAGAGAGGGCGGTGGCGACACAGTTACAGGGTTTCCTGGAAGACGCTTCCATACTGAACCCATTCCAGTCTGGCTTCTGCCCAGGCCACGGGATGGAGACAGTGCTGGTTGCCCTCACGGATGACCTCCTGAGACATCTGGATTAAGGTGGTTCGGCAATACTGCTCCTATTAGACCTGTCGGCTGCATTCGATACAGTCGACTGCCAGCTGCTGTCTAGCCATCTTGCCAACGTGGAGATACAGGGGTCTGCCTTACAGTGGCTCTCCTCTTTCCTTCAAGGTTGGGGACAAAGGGTGGCAATTGGGGAAATGCTGTCCCAGAGACACCCACTTGTTTGTGGGGTGCCCCAGGGGGCAGTTCTTTCCCCAATGTTGATGAATATCTATATGCACCCACTTGCTCAGATGGTCAGAAAGTATGGGCTGGGTTGTCATCAGTATGCGGATGACATCCAGCTCTATCTATTGATGGGTGGCCGGTCCGGCCGCGCCCCGGAGAATTTGGATGTGGCGCTGCAAGCCGTGGTATCATGGCTCAGGTTGAGCCGGCTAAAGCTGAATCCAACGAAGATGGAGGTTCTCTATCTCAGTCGCAGCGGCCCAGGAAGGGTGATCCCTCTACCAGCCTTCAATGGGGTGCCATTGATGCCAGCATTAATAATAATAATAATAAGTTTTTATTTATATCCCGCCCTCCCCGCCGGGGCAGGCTCAGGGTGGCTTACAAGACATGATATGGTATCATGATATAACAATACAGGTAAAATCAATTCACAATATAAATACAAATACAAATATAAATTAATGTTAAAAAGCTAAAAAACAATACGGTGGTGCTACAGTCTCTATTTATCCAGGCAGCGTAATATTCAGTCTGGTCACGTCTTGAAGGCTTCTTGGAAGAGGGCAGTTTTGCAGGCCCTGTGGAACTGGTTGAGGTCCCGCAGGGCCCGTACCTCCTCCGGCAGCTGATTCCACCATTGGGGCACTTTTATAGAGAAGGCCAGCTCCCTAGTTGTTTTAAGTTTGGCCTCCTTAGGCCCAGGGATTTCCAAAAGATTTTGTGAACTGGAACGCAGTGCTCTCTGGGGAACATATGGAGAGAGGCGGTCCCTGAGGTAGGCAGGTCCTTGGCCATATAGGGCTTTATAGGTGATAACCAGCACCTTGTAACGAACTCGGTATACAATTGGCAGCCAGTGCAGTTCCCGCAGCCTAGGCCACACGTGTTCCCACCGAGGTAGTCCCACTAGCAGCCTGGCTGCTGCGTTCTGCACTAGCTGTAGTTTCCGCGTTCGGTACAGGGGCAGCCCCATGTAGAGGGCATTGAGGGTTAAGAGCTTGGGAGTGCTTCTGGAGTCCTCCTTAACTATGGAGGCCCAAGTAGCAGCCACTGCAAGAGCTGCTTTTTTTCACCTTCGGCAAACATGGCAGTTGGTCCCCTTGAGCACAGCGATTTAGCAATGGTGATCCATGCCTCGGTCACCTTAAGAATTGATTACTGTAACGATCTCTACATGGGGCTGCCCTTGACTCAAATTAGGAAGCTGCAGTTGGTGCAGAATGCTGCAGCCAGGCTACTAATGGGGCTTCCCCATCAGGAACACATTCAGCCTGTGCTGAGAGCACTGCACTGGCTGCCTGTTGTGTACTGAATCCGTTTCAAAGTCCTGGTATTAACCTTCAAAGCCCTATATGGCCTAGGACCTACCTATCTGCGGGACCACCTTGCCCCACATGTTCCCCAGAGAGCACTGCGATCGAGCTCTCAAAATCTTTTGGCTGTCCCTGGGCTAAAAGAGGCTAGGCTCACTTCCACCAGAGCAAGAGCCTTCTTGGTTGCGGCCCCAAATACTTTGGAACACCCTCCCAGAAGCCACCAAGGTCCTGTGGGATTTATCGCAGTTCTGCAGGACCTGCAAGACTGAACTGTTTTTGGATGGTATATAACATCTAATGGGAGAGGGCTGCCACCACATCTGGATCTATCATGCTAGTACTAATTGCCTAGGATCTGTGTGCATGAGAAAGAAAATATTCCATGATCCACCTGAAGCAGCACCATTGCCATTTATCTGCTTTATTGTTTTAGTATTGCTTTTGTTAACTGTCTATTTTATGCTGTTAGTTGCCTTGAGTCTGTATAGAATGAGCAGGATATAAATATAACATAAATAAATAAATAAATAAATAAATAAATAAATAAATAAATAAATAAATAAATAAATAAATAAATAAATAAATAAAGTGCTGCATTCATGGGTTCCCAGGGTCACCTGGTAGATGGCTAGATAACTGAGGGGACTGTCAGTAAGCTAAGGAAGAACTGGACAAGGTTCTTGCTGACTGGTATGCAGAGAGTCTACATTTCCCCCCTTCCAATTAGCTGCTTTGCTTGCACCACAGTTGATTTGATGTAACTGATTTGAAGTTCCTTCTTCTGGTCAACCACCTTGGTGGCACAGGGACCATGAAGACAGACCTTGTCTGTCGGGACTGCTGGCCTGAAACATATACATTTACACTATGTGACCATACAACATCCTACGCTGTGCTAGATTTTGTGTAGGCAATAAAAAGACAATTGGGTTATTTATGAGTATCTTCTCCCCTAAGTCTATGAACATTAAAAAGGCAATAGATGCAGGAAAGACTGTCTAGAAAGCTGTCTGGAGTTTTCAGAAGCAATTCAGCTTTCTACCAGAAAACCAGACACAGGCTGGCTGTACACTTGACATGGGATTAACTCCACTGAACTTGTTGGGATTTACTTCTGAATAAACATCCACAGCTTTGGGATGCACAGCTATCTAGTCTGCAAACAGAGTCAACAGGATTCTCTGTTGGCATCACAGATTATAGCACCTTCCTCCACACTGCTACCAGCAAAGGATTTGCATGAGCAAAGAGATGTATGCTGACCAGATCTGCACACCACTTTCACACCCTGAGAATTTTAGCAAGAGGTAAAAACTGAAGTTATCAGCATTTTCACTCTGCTTGCTTTAATGTCAAGAAAACTGTTTGGTACTTTGGCTGAAGTGGCAGAGTTTGCTTCTGGTAAACAAGCACAAATCAGTCAACATTTTACAGAGGGAGTAATGGGTTGTAAAAGATAGGTAAGCCAACCCAACATAACTGACTGGCAGGGGGAAAACGTGCATCCACTCAATGCGTTTTGGTGATTTCTATCTTCCAGCTATATATGCTGTTCTGTGTCTGAACTATGTATGCTGCTCTGTGCCTTCTTCTAACCTCTGGGGTCCCATTAGTCTGTTAGTTTCACTTCTCTGCTCTTTCTACCTAGCCTTGGGTAGAAGCCCTACACTAACCAGTGAGAGAATTGCAATCCTGGGGACAGGAGAACTTTAGAATAACAGTGCAACCTTGATAAAGTCACCCGAGCTACCTATATATTAATCCAGCTGTTTGACTCTTAGAGGTTAAATGTGCTATTTCTTTACATGACATACACATAACAAATGGAGGAAGGAGAGGCTGGACAGAGGAACATTGTTTGCAGGGTAGACTATAGTAACTGAGTGAGGACTAGGCTTGTAACACCTAAGTGTTCTTGCTTAAATAAACTGTGAATTTAAACATTAACAGGAGCTGAGTTATTTCACACATTCCACATTGTGAAAAATTCCCAAATCTTCCAAGACTGAAAACCAAACATTTCTTTTTATATATCCCAATAAAGAGTAAAGGCATTGCTTTAGCTCTTTAACAATAGTGCCAATCACTATGCATAAAGTTTGACATACTGCAATAGATATATTTTACAATATCTTCAAACAGCTGACTGAAATTGTCTGTATATAGGCAGAGGCCTGTTTATCGCCAGTTCTACCCAAGAATAATTTTGCGAACAGCTGTGCTATATTGTGTTGTGAAGCACATATGAAATCAAGAGCCAGTCAGGGTAGATGTGGACCACTCCCAACTCCCAGGGAATTGACAAAGCACGATGCATGATGCTTCTTTTCATAACTAGTGTAAAAAAGTTTGATCTACTAGTTCAAAATAAGAGTCAGGAACAGATTGACGGTCTGTAGCCAACCTGTCAGCTCTAACCAACAAAATACACTTCAGCTGTTGGTATGCCACTGTGGTTAGTTTCCTAATGACCTTTCAATTGCTGGGGATAACTTTGCAACTAAGAAATCTTAATTACAAACCATCCCTAAGAAGTGACTAATGTGTTATATATTTCAGAACTCAATTCAGATATGTGATATAATTTCAGTACATGTAGGATTTACATTTCACTTCTTGTAGTTAAACTCATTTGCTCTCAATTCCAATGCCTCTATGTTTCCATTTCTGTCTTTGAAAAGGTTTTTAGTACCAAAGTGAACTTTCTGCAAGCAAACACTGGAGGAAATTTTCATCACAGGGGACAACACTCCCAATTTACATTCAACACAAAGCACATCCAGTCCTGGCTCTGTGACAAGTGATGCATGGGACTTTCAGATTCTTTACTCTTCAGGCATGCACCCCCTCAGCCTGGAGGAAGTTGACAGGATACTCTTAGCTGCTCGCCCAACTACCTGTAAATTGGACCCATGCCCTTCCTGGCTTATTAAATCTTGCCAGGGTGACCTTAGATATCCTATACGGGATATCATAAATAGATCCCTGAGGGAAGGGCACTTTCCAACGCCACTTAAAGAGGCTGTGGTCCGTCCCCTCTTAAAGAAACCATCTTTAGATCCGGCCCAATTGGCAAACTATCGGCCGGTCTCAAATTTGCCCTTTTTGGGCAAACTCATCGAGAGGGCAGTGGCGATGCAGCTGCAGACTTTCCTGGAGGATGCTTCCATCCTTGACCCATTTCAGTCCGGCTTTCGCCCGGGACATGGGACGGAGACGGTGCTGGTCGCCCTAATGGATGACCTTCAACGGCATCTGGATCGGGGCGGCTCGGCGGTGCTGATGCTGTTGGACCTGTCGGCGGCGTTCGACACGGTCGACCACCGGCTACTGAAGGGCCGCCTCGCCGACGCAGGGATTCAGGGGTTGGCTTTACAGTGGCTTTCCTCTTTCCTTGAAGGTCGGGGACAAAGGGTCGCAGTTGGGGGGGAGCTGTCCCGGAGGTGCACACTTGACTGCGGTGTGCCTCAAGGGGCGGTTCTCTCCCCGATGTTATTTAACATCTATATGCGACCTCTTGCCCAGATTGCCCGAAGGTACGGGCTAGGGTGTCATCAGTATGCTGATGACACCCAGCTCTATCTATTGATGGATGGCCAGCCGACCTGCGTCCCGGAAAATCTAGACCGGGCACTATATGCCGTGGCTGAATGGCTCAGACTGAGCGGGCTGAAGCTTAATCCTGCGAAGACAGAGGTCCTTTGCTTGGGTCGCCGTGGTCCGGAAGGGGGAATCCCCCTACCAGCCTTTGACGGTGCGCCGCTGATAGCGGCGGACAGGGTCAGGAGCTTGGGGGTGCTGTTGGAGCCTTCCCTAAAGATGGAGGCTCAGATAGCAGCCGCTGCCAAGTCCGCGTTTTTTCATCTTAGGCGGGCAAGGCAGTTGGCCCCCTTTTTGGAGCGCGACGACCTAGCAACAGTGATCCACGCCACGGTCACCTCGAGGTTAGACTACTGTAATGCCCTCTACATGGGGCTGCCCCTGTCCCGAACTCGGAAATTGCAGCTGGTGCAGAATGCCGCGGCCCGGCTGTTATTAGGTCTCCCAAAGCGGGAACACATTCAGCCGGGTCTTCGGACCCTGCACTGGCTTCCAGTAATATACCGAGTCCGGTACAAGGTGCTGGTTATCACCTTTAAAGCCCTATATGGCTTGGGACCTGTCTACCTGAAGGACCGTCTTTCCCCGCACGTTCCCCAGAGAGTACTGAGGTCGGGAACACAAAATCTCCTTACTATCCCTGGGCCGAAGGAAGCCCGGTTGAAGTCCACCAGAGAAAGGGCTTTCTCTGTTATGGCCCCTACATGGTGGAATCAGCTGCCGGAAGAGGTGAGGGCCCTGCGGGACCTTGTTCAGTTCCGCAGGGCCTGTAAGACGACCCTCTTCCGGCTAGCCTTTACTTAGCTTGAGAATTTTACTGTAACTTGCTGGATTCCTTTTATATATAGCTGAAATATTTATGTGTATTAATAACTAGGGTTTTATCTGTTTTATCTGTTTTAAATATGGATCCCTTTATATGTGTAATTTTGATGGATCTACTATTGGAAGCCGCCCTGAGCCACTTGTGGGAAGGGCGGGATATAAATCTTAAATAAATAAATAAATAAATAAATAAATTTAAATGAATGGTACAGTCCTAAAAATGTGCGGCTTGGCTTTAAATGGTTTTCCAGTAAGAGTACATAAAATGCAATGAATGCTGGAAAAGTTTTTTCAGATCATAATGTTCCTTTGGTGTAATATACTAATCGTTTCTGGAGATCACAAAGAAGACTTTGATGTTGCAGTTTCCTGAGTTGGTGGTATACCAGAAACACCCACTGAAGTTAAGCTACTCATTTAAAAATGAATAAGGGACACGCTCTGAGAAATCATCTCAAATTATCTTACTAAATATATACTAAATATAAACTATTCCATGAATGGATAGAAAATATAACAAGAAAGTAAGTATATTTGGCAAGTAATATTTTAAAGTGCTAGTTTAAAATGTGAATGAGAACTTAAATGCTCAGTGTCTGACTCATTTAAGAAAGATGGTTCAAAGAAAAGTTGTGCTTTGTTTTTCACATATCTTGAACACAGTAAGAAAAGTCACTTTTGACTAATTTATTGCCTAAATATCAGCGGAAAGTATCTTGCAATCCCACATTCAATCCCTGTTAACAGAGAGGAAGGAGATATAAACTCTGCTTCATAGGTAGTTTTTATTCAATAAAGTATGCAACCCTATAAGGAAAAGACATTGATTACTGAAGCACCAGCGTGAGAAGTAAAACAAAACAACAATAGCATATGGTTTTTTAAAAATTATTTTTCATGAGACAATTCACACCTGCTGAGAACACTGCCCATGCAGAGTTCATATGTTTTATTATTTAAAACAACACGTCTAAGTTTTATAGAGCATCTTTCTTTGTCCTGAGAAGATGCCCAACTCCATATAAAGTATTCCAATTCAAGGGCTTCATTCTGCCTGATCCTATACATTTACTTGGAGGCCAGGATCACTTAATCCAAAGCAAATGTTTTTTTCTAAGTCTCACGTTGCAGCTCTCTTTTCATAGCTACTGTTCTTAAGACTCACAGTGTACCACCAGATAAACACATGACTACACTAAGACTGTTGGTGGAGTGGAGAAATGAAAGAAGTGTAAGATTATGATGGTTGTAACTAATGCCCATATACAAAGTGTGGCCTGGATTATATCTTTTTCATCTTCAAAATGGTTTACAAGGCCATGGTTAAAAAAACAAAACCACCAAGCCACAATCAGTACACAGTAGCTTGCTTCTGTGCTATGCTTCATTCCTTACCAGAGGGGCACAATGACACAATCATGGACAAGGTCATGCGCTGCAGACACAGCACACAGTTTTTAACTTTGAAGTCTGGCATTTGTTCCCAGTGTACAGAGCGCTCTACCAACCATGTCAAGGCAGAGTATAAATAAATCCCTGCAGCTAGTAAATGAAAAATAATCGACCCCCCCCCCCCACACACACACACACATTCCACTACTTCCTAATGCACACCCTTGAAAATGGCCTGGCCCAGCTTACTGCAAACAAAATCAGAATCATCAGCAGAGCTATTACGGCCTTTCACTAGCAACTCCCTGGTGATTGAAAAAGGAAGTTCTCCCTCCAGAGTGATGTCACCCTGTGATCCAGCAGTCGCTCTGTAGCAGGCAGACTGCAACAAAACCGATCACTCCTTTAATAGGGAACAACAGAGCCATCAGCAATGCTTCCCTCCTCCCAGCTTAAATGCCTGTTTTTCCCTTTAATCAGCTAATTGCATCTGTTTTCTAGCCAGCTAATGCCACCAAGTTAACCAGCATTAATTTGCTACCGCATCTGGACAGTGCACACTTTTGCCCTTTGAGCTTTTAAATCCCCATCATTCACTGTAATTTATGTTAAAAGCAGATTAACACTGCTAATATTATGGCAAGGGTGGAGGGGGGAGATGAGAGAGGAGAGAAGATGGAGAATGAGTGAAGGACCCCTTGCTGCTAGACTGTCAGTGATATGCTAACCCATTAGAAAAACTCACAGCTGAGGCTTACTACAGAATTTCACTCTCAAACTCTCTCCATCAGCCACGTGCTTGGGTTCAGTCTTGTAACCAAAAAAATACACTCTCTCCACTTGTGCAGCAAACAGAGAACAATCTGTTCCATTAACCTAGGCCTATGACCCCGCCCCCACGCGCACACACATGAAAAAAGGCTCAAGGACCAGGTGACAATTAGAGGTAATGCCCTGATCTATATGACCCCTGCCCTTGTTTCAATGTAGCCCCCAGGCCTGCTCTCTACCTCCCAGAGCCTCCTGGTGCTGATGACCAACCCCTGGTAGTCCCAGTCCTCTCCTTTCCTTGTCCCCAGCCCCCAAACACTTTCTCCTCCTCTGCAGCCACCCCCACGCCTTCCATTGGCGCCCTCCCAGCGCCCCCCCTCCTGCCTGCCACTCCAAAGGGCCCTCCCCCCTCACCTGCGGGAGGGGAGCAGATGGGATGAGGGGGCTGAAATGACCCTGGGCGCCCCGAGCCCCTCCCTCGTACCGTCGGTAGCCTTGGAAGGAAGAGGGCCAGGACATCCTGGATTTCTTCAAGCCGGGCCGGTGGCCGGTCTCCAGGGCGAAGGACGCGCGGTCCATGTTGCGGGAGCAGAGGTAGCGCTCGGTGTCCGAGTAGCCGCGGTGCCTCACCCGGCCGCCCCCGGCGACGCGCCCCCGGGCGGCTGGCGAGAGAGGAGGAGGGGGAGGCGGCGGCGGCGGCTGGGGGGGCGGCGGGAGAGGCGGCTGGGGGGGCGGCGGGCACTGGAGCGCTTGCGGCTGGTGCACGAGGAAGTGGTGCTGCTGGCGGAGCTGGTAGCGGCAGTGGTGCTCGTGGCGCCAGAGGTGTTTCGGCGCCGCGAGGCTCCCCGCGCTGCCCGCCGTGCCCTCGGCCACGCCGGGCAGGCTCTCCTCAGCCTCCATGCCGGGGCAGGGCGGGGGCGAAGGCGAGAGGAGCCGCGGGGCGAGCCGGCAGACACAGCGACTCTGGCCGCTGCCTGCCTGCCTGCCTGCTTCGCTGCTCTGTGCTGCCGCGAGGCAAGAGCAACCAGCGCGCTGCTGAAAAGTTGGACAGCTCCCTGGCGCCTGCTCCCTCGCCGCTCGCCGCTCGTCCCCGGCCGCTAGGAGAAGACGTCGCCCGGCCCCCTGGAGGCTGGCCAGCCAAGCCCCCCGCCCGGCAGCCCAGGCGGCGGAAGCCAAGCAGCAGCTGGAAAGCACCCGGCGGCGGGAAGGGAGCCGCCAGTCCTCCTCCGGCTGAGCAGCGCCCGCGACCTCAGAGCAGTTGGCCGGCAGCGCCTCCAGGCTCCTCTCCTCTGCCGCCGCCTCCCCGCCGATCCGCGGCGACTGGCTTGCTGGCTCCGCTCGCCTTCATGAGAGTGGCGCGCGGCTGCTGGCTTGCCTGGGCTTTGACGAGGCGCATCCTCTCCACCTCCCTCCTCCTCTCCACCTCCACCCCCACCCCAAGGAGCGGCGGCGGGAAGTGCCTGCAGGTTGCAAAGTTGCACGAAGTCGACGGCGCTGCAGAACTGATGCTGCTGGGAGGAGGGAAGCAAAACAGGGAACTCGCGGCTCCTCCTCTTCCAAGCGGATTCCCCCCCCTTAAGTCCCTTCTACTGTTTTGCCTTCTGCCACTGAGAGAGAAAGCGAGGATTCGCCATCCAGCGGGATTAAAAGCGCTTTCGCTCCGGCTTCGAAACCTGCGGGGCGATTATTAAGAGCTTCTCTCTCTCTCTCCTTTCTGGTCTCCCCCCCGCCCCCGCCCAGTAATCCTGGCTGTGAATCAACATCGGGAAGGCTTAATTACAGCCATTCTGCCCCTGCTGTAAAGAACGGAGCTTGGGGCGAGCTCTCCCCTCTCCACTCCTAAAGCACCACTTTCCCTGCTTGGGAATGCTGGAAGGAAACTCTCCGGTGTTTTTCAAAAGGCTTCAACATGGGGGAGAGGTGGGCAACTCCAGACAACCGACCCGATTGTATTTGATGCAATAACACGCTACTGCCCTGAAATAAAACTAATTTACAAAGTGAATTAGAGTTGTCACTGGGGGAGGGAGATCTGCTTCCCTTGCTGTCTTTCAAGCACTTGTGTCATTGCCAGGTAACCACAACAAAGGCAGTTCAGAGGCACAGGGTTGGGGGCAGCAATGTCAGTTTCAATATGTCCAAGGATTTTGTTTTTATTCTTCCTCTTTCCTCAGCCGGGGCTCCTGCTTCCAAACTGTTCCGACCCAGAACAGCACATTCACACCAAGACTGCAAGTGGATGACTCCCACATCGGAGGAGTCACTGAAGATGGAATGCCAGGCTTCAGTATTCTGCACATGCCCATCTAGCAGGGGTGAGCCATGCATGGAAGTTGGCTTCAGGACCAGTGTTCCCTCTAAGCTGAGTTGGTGTGAACTAGCTCGCAGTTTTTTTAGCCTCCACCTCACACATTTTTGTCGCAGCTCAGGAAAAAAAGCCCCAGAGCAAACTAATTGATGCAGCAGCTCACAATTTTAATGCCAGTAGCTCACAAAGTAGAATTTTTTGCTCACAAGACTCCACAGCTTAGATGCAATATTGCTCAGGACCCAGATCATTACCGTTGGGGTCTCTGTGCCCATCAGAAGTTACAGTCCCCAGCATCTGGCAATTCAGTTTTGAAACATGATGATCCATGCTGGATCACTCTTAAACAAATGGTCAAGTCCCGCAACTTTGACAGAACAGAATCAGTCTTCAGCACTGCTTCCTGCTGAGCAGGGAAAGGAGATGTGAATTTTCCTGCATGAAAAAGTTACCATTTTTTTGCTGAACTATTAGAGCCTGAGAGTTAAACTTGGGATTTCAGTCCAGGAGAGCTCCTCTACCTCTGCCCATTTGAGAAATGCTGAAGAGCCAAGCCTGGATTCCACATCAAGTTTTGTAAAATGAATTTTCATTCAAAATTTGGAAGGGGGGGATGTCATTACCCTAGAGGTGGAGATCTGGGTTGAAATCCTAACAAGGGCATAGACTCCTTCTTACTGCCTCACAATCTGGAGGAAGGAAGCCCTAGAAGAGCCCATGTGTTACCCAGGATTAAGGCCATACATATTGTAAATTACTCAGCACAGAAGATATATGTTATAAATAATAGATAATTCACAAATGGTTTGAACAAGAAATGTACTGAGTACAATTTAATCTTGGGGATAATGCCTATTATCCCATAGGTCAAAGGAGATCATGTTATAATTGTTTCATACTGTTCCCATCACATCTAAGCTAAATGAGCCATTTAAGTAATTCCAAGGACCTCTGCAAACTCTTGAGAGAGACTTCCTTCCCCTTCCTGGAACAACAAAGCCTTTCCCCCAAATTGCTCTTGAAACTTCTCCTGCAAGTGAGGTGGAGAGCTTTATTGCTGGCAGAAGTTCCAGAGCCCTGCTGGGAAAATAGCACTACTCATACCATTCTCTGAACTGTTGCTTTTGGCCAAGTTCATGCATTAACACGGTGCCTGTTCCCAGACCACTCATATCAGATAGGGATGGAGAGACCAAGCAGGACGGACAAGATAATGGAGAAGAGTATATCAGTACTGCCCCCTCCCTGAGTTGACCAGTACAACTGTTATAACAGAAGAGTTACTGAAGTAGAAAACCTGTTGTTTAACAGACAGCAACGAGAGCTGTAACAGATCACACCAATACTCCATCTGTTCCAGTTTCTTATTTCACAGTGTAAGGAAGGGCCAATGAACTGGGTACAGAGGCCAAGGCCTTCCCCTGATGATGCCTCCTAGCCCTGAGTTGAGAGGTTTCCTGCCTCTGTATGCAGAGGTTCCCTTTACTCACCATGCCTAATAGCCTCTCTTCCATGAATCTGTCTGTTCTACCACCACAGTCATTTTAAAGCCATGAATATTTAAAAGATACTCACCAGACTTTTAAAATGAAATTAAACATATTATAGAAATATCGCAACTAAGACCAAGTACAGGAATTACCAAATGTTATGGTTGTCACTGCCCAGTGGCTTTCCCTCCATGTGGTCCTGTCCCTCCCAAATGGCTTGTCCCATTCTTGTGAGGCTAGAGAGGGAAGCAATTCCAGGAATGTGGCTGCTGTATTGCTCTCTGTAATAAATGAACTGGGCCTATGGCTCAGTTTCTTTATAGCACAGGAATTCTCTGAAGTCCACTGAATATTCATAAACAACTTCAAGGCATGCTAGCTTTGACTCTGTGGAAGGTAACCATTCAGATTTCAAGCCACATCTGACCTGCAGCCGCAGCAACAACTGATAATGGAAAATGAATTCAGTAGACAATCGCTACATAAATCAGCTGAAAACATGAATTAGTAAATAGAGTAAAGTAGAGGCTTTAAATCACTTGAAGGCTGATTGAAAATAAAAGATGCAGAGGCACATGGCAACTGCATATCAGAGCAAGAGAAAACAGACTTACTGACATTCACCAATACTGCAAAATAAATTTAAATAACAACAAAGGATTCCATCCTGCAAAGTCTGGATCTTTTCACACTTTTCCTCCCCCCCACCCCCCAAATCATCTGCTGACAGCTGGAGAATCTTGTAAAGAGAAGGTGCCATGGCATGGGGAGGGGACTGAAGTGGGGTGGGACTTCCATCATTCATAAACAGAAAGCCCATAGGATCTAACCCCACATCCTTTTACATTTCAAAGGAACAGTGTAAGATTAGCCCAAGCGCCTTGCAGGCACTTGCAAGACCGATTCTGATGGATGGTGGCGAGCTAACCATAGAATAGCTGGATCTATCTCCATAGAATGGCTGCCCTGGGAGGCAGAGTCAACCATAGAATGAATGGCTGTCATGGGAGAGAGAGCCAACCAAAGGCTATCAGGGAGTGTTATGTGCAACTCTGATAGGCTTTCAACACTGCAGGAAGAAGCTCTGTTTAATAGGATGCCTCTTAAAATTAATACAGTGTTAAAATACTTTCTTGCATACACCAGAGAGAGAGACAGACAGACAGAGAGAGAGAGCGCACAAAGATACTGTCAGACTCTGTCTCCATTTTTCAGTCATATAACACACTTATGCATCCCTTTTACATGAGCCCAACCATTTTTAACCTGCACAATTACTTATAACAATGTTGATGCTCCTTGTGTGTGCGTACAGCAAAAGAAAGATTCTGGCCTGATTTCAATAGGATGATAAATTATTTTTGAAAAATAGACAAAAATCTGATATAGTGATATACTTCCACATGAATTATAAAAATGCATTAAAACTTGGAAGATCAGTTGAATTCAATAGCCGTTCCAGTTGGGTGCATTAAGAATTTCAATCACGTTGTGCAGCCCCATCATATTTCATTAGAATCAAGCCCCACTGTGATTTCAGAATGCCCCTCAGCTACTTTGCCCAGGTAGAGTACTTTACATAATGCCACTGTCAGCATTACAGAATGAACTTCAAACTCACCTGGCTCAAAGGCTAGGGTCTTCGCAGTGGTAGCACCAACAATGTGAACACCCTCCCAGAGGCCATAAGGGCCCTATGGGATCTCTCCCAATTCTGCAGGGCCTGTAAAACTGAATTATTTCAACAGGCCTTTAATATCTAAATGGGAGAGGACTGCCACCCTACACTGCTGAGTGACATTACTCATGAGGAATTATTATCACCATAGGATCGCTGTCAGAAGAAAGTTATGATCCTGCCTATATGGAAGTTTTGAGTAGCACCATGAAATGTATTTTAATTGTTATTTTACTGTTTTAAATTGTAACCTTAAATTATTTTTTAAATTGATTGTCAGCCACCCTGAGTCTGCTTGCAGAGAGAGTGGGATAGAAAACTAAAGTAATAAATAAATAATAATAAATAATAAAACACTTGGCGGGCACTAGGGAATGTGCCATGGTACCCATGCGCGCCACAATGGGGATCTCTGGACTAGAGTAACACAATTTGTCTGTTTCAACATGTTTTCTGTATTCCAATAATAAACACTTTCCTGCTGAACAGTGTTTTGGTGTTTTTGAATAACTCACAGAACGATTTTACCCGCATGTATTTGAAAATAAGGGTCATTTGAGACATGATGGCAGTTTCCCCCCCTAATGGTAAATACCCAGAGATGCTGTGATTTTCAGAAAAGGGCAACTGATACTTGAACTTCCCTTGCTTGCAATGCCCATTTTATACCGAATCAAGCACCTCATTTGATTGCCTCGATGATTTGCTCGAAAACAGCATTTTGAGTAGCTGCACATCTGTACAGTGGCTGTATTCAGCACAACACAGGCAGCCATTGCTGAGACACATCAACATCCGCTACAGATTACAGGATCATCCTGAACAGGTCTCTGCCCCATTAAAAATCAGCCAGACTGTATGTGCTGCATTTGTACCTGGGCAGTTAGTGGCACTGGTTGGTTGACTGTGTTTATCATGTACGCTCAGAACAGACTGGATTGAATGACAGTTTCCAGATGGCAGTGTAGTCCAAGGAATACAGATGAACATGAATACACTCAATTTTGCAAGTAATGTAGGGAGAGAAAATGGACTATGCTGAACTGCCACAGACAAGCTATACAGATTACCCTTTCTCTACACCAGAAGGATTAAGTCAAGCAAGGAAACCAGAACTTCTGTAAAATAGGGAGGGGGTTCCCCTTCTCTGTGCGTTGGGTGAGTGAGGGGAGGAAGGGGACAGCCATACCTATGTATTTGCAGTCCAGACTTGATGAACATTTAATTAGCCAAGCAAAATGGGCAAAAGAGATAAGCCATGGAGCTTCCTTTCCCAGCAGGGCTTTTCAATTCACTTTCAAATCTTTGGGCAAAATGAACAGCTTTTCAATTGAATGTTGCTCTGTGCAATTTGTGTTGCAACAGAGGAATGACTGAGTATCCATGTTTTAAAAAGGAGCATTAAAATAGAGTCTTTAGTGGTAAATAGTAGAAGTGTATTTATTTTATTTATATATTCAAAACATTTTGTAGCCACCTTTCTTCCTCATGAAGCTCAAAGCAACTTACAAATGTAGATTAAAAGCACTCAGGATAAAGTACATCTAAGGCATAAACCTAAAATTTAAAATCACTACTCAATAATGCTACTAAACTTAATCAAGTGCAGTCCTAATTAAAACTGTTTTCAACTGCCTCTTAAAGTCTGAAAGTGAGGAGGCCAGGTGCACCTCCCCAGGGAGGGTTTCATGGTGGGGCTGCTGCAGATTGGTGCCATTGTGAGGAAGGGAAAAGGGGTTTTTTACACTGGTCTCTATGCCATTTTCCTGATCTCGAGCATTCTCCCATCAAGCTGGTTGTCATACATAGGGCAACTTCAGGGGAAATGGCATGGGGGAAAACATTTAAGCTCTTCCCCCCAGTGCTGTTGCTCCATTCCAACTAGGGAGGCCTCTGCAGCTGCATTTTATTCATTTAAAAAAAAACATGCAAAAGATCCATTCAAATCTAGCTTCATTCGAAATCCCACTGAGTCCTTAGTGATACTGGTACTTACTCCTTAGTGTAGAATGCATAGGATTTTCAGTCTCATTTATTTTATTTCATTTTATTTCGTTTATTTATTTCAAGTCAGCAAATCCATCTAGCAATAAAATCAGGCCTCATAGGCAGGAATGCATAGGAGAACCATAGCGGGATTTTGATTTTTTTAACTTTTAATAGTACATTATAAATTGCTTTTGAAAACACTTTCCAGTGGGCTGCATGCAGTTTAAGAAACACATGGCCTAAGCACCCCTAGAAGGACAGAACTAGATCTTAAGTTCTTTGAGACCTAGTCATATTGGCATTTTAGGGTGAATTTAATCAGGCAGGCTGATATTTTGCAATCATTTTCTGTATTCATATGGAAGTGAGGACTTCTGTTGCACAACACACAAAGACAACGTATCATTCATATTGTGAGAAAATGATCAGTATTCGAGCTGCTTCCAGCAGCAAGCTATGCGATAGCAGCCGATATTACGAAGTAATGGTTCCATGTACTAGCATTGTGAGTGGTTCACATTCATGTGTGGCTGTCACATAACATAGTCAAACGTACATTCCTTATGGACAAATTAAATTGCAGTTCAGGAACACAGCAGGGTTGTACTCTCTGGCATATTTTGAAACAGATTTGACACACAGAATGATAAAGAAATATTCATTTTTGGACTTTGGCAGACTTCAGGGTGAAAGAAATCCAGAGCACCAAAGAAACAATTACCAAGAATGTCCATTGATGTGTCATTGGGAAAACTGTGGCTGCAACCAAACACCCCAGTGAATAAGACTGTGAGCGTTTTCGCACTGACCTTACTCGGGAGCGACGTCCCTCTTCACCGTGCAGCGTCTGCGCGGATTTCGCACTAATTGCTCCACAGAACCCGGAAGAGCCGCAAAGTCCCGCGGCTTTTGCGTCGCAAATGTAAACTGGCCACAAAAGCCGCGGGACTTTGCGGCTCTTCCGGGTTCTGCGGAGCAATTAGTGCGAAATCCGTGCAGACGCTGCGTAGTGAAGAGGGACGTCGCTCCCGAGTAAGGTCAGTGCGAAAACGCCCTGTGTTTATTTGCGAAGTATGGACTCACTGTCCCTTGCACAAACAACTGTAGAACCTCAAATGGTACCCTTAGCTGCATGAAATTTCTTGCTTGATTAGATTATTTGGGATGCAATTTGATTTTACTCAAACACATACCAATTTCTCACTAGCCTTATGCTGCTCTCACTCCTCTTCTCTGTGGGGCTTCCACTGGATTTCACACTATCTGCCCCGGGGCTCCAACTCACTCCGCCTCTTTCGTGCAGCAAACAAGATCCTCTAAAAACAGTTTTTGTTTGCCACATGAAAAAGATGAAGCTAGTTACAGAGCAGATAGTGTGAAATCCAACCAAAGCCCTGCGGAGAAGAGGAGCATGAGAGCGGCATAAGGCTAGTGGAAAATCAGTCACAGTTTCTGCACAAGCCACTGGCCTAAGTTAATAGATAATTGATCAACATGTAAAAAGAGGCTCTCTGGGTCATGGATTGTAACAATTGTGATGCAATATATATGAGGAGGCAACATTATGCCCAGAAGATGGACTGAAGTTACATGACTTTCAAAAATTATTGGTACTTACACATCAGATTGCCCAAGGACATGTTTTCTGTGTAAATCAATTAGGGTTGCCAATCCCCAGTTGGGGGCAGAGGATGCCCCAGTTTGGAGACCCTCCCCACCTTCAGGGTTATCAGAAAGTGGGGGGGGAGGGAAATGTCTGCTGGGCACTCTATTATCATTTACAGGGACCAATTCCCAAAGGGTATAATGGAGAATAGATCTGTGGGTGTTTGGGTCACTGTAGGGACTGTTTTTTTTTTAGGTAGAGGCACCACATTTTCAGCATAGCATCTGGTGTCTCTCCTCAAAACACCTCCCAAGTTTCAAAAAGATTGGACCAGGGAGTCCAATTCTATGAGCTCCTAAAGAAGGTGCCTTATCTTTCATTATTTCCAAATGGAGGGAAGGGACTTAGAAGGTGCATAGTCCCTTTAAATGTGATTGCCAGAATTCTCTTCAGAGTTCAATTGTGCTTCTTCAATTGCCTTGCTCCTGGATCCACTCCCAAAGTCTCCTGGCTCCACCTCCCCGATGCTCTCTCCCCGATGCTATTTAATATCTATATGCGCCCCCTTGCCCAGATTGCCCAGAGGCACAGGCTTGGGTGTCATCAATATGCAGATGACACCCAGCTCTATCTGCTAATGGATGGCTGGCCTGACTGCGTCCCAGGGAATTTGGACCTGGCACTGCAGGCCGTGGCAACTTGGCTAAGGCTGAGTGGGTTGAAGCTGAATCTGATGAAGACAGAGGTCCTTTGCGTGGGTCAGGGTGCTTTGGGGAGGGAAATACCTCTCCCGGTTTTTGACGGGGTGCCGCTGAAAGCGGCACACCAGGTCAGGAGCTTGGGAGTTCTACTGGAGCCTTCACTATCAATGGAGGCCCAGATAGCAGCCACTCCCAAGTCAGCCTTCTTTCATCTAAGGCAGGCAAGGCAGTTGGCCCCCTTCCTAGAGCATCAGGACCTAGCAACAGTGATTCATGCAATGGTCACCTCAAGATTGGATTACTGTAATGCCCTCTACATAGGGCTGCCTCTGTGCCGAACCCGGAAGCTGCAGTTGGTGCAGAACGCGGCAGCTAGGCTGTTATTGGGGCTCCCGAAGTGGGAGCACATACAGCCAGGGCTGCGCGGACTGCACTGGTTGCCAGTTACATATCAGATTCGTTACAAAGTGCTGGTTATTACCTTTAAAGCCCTATATGGCCGAGGACCTGCCTACCTGAGGGACCGTCTTTCCCCATATGAACCCCAGAGAGCACTGAAGTCAGCAGGGAAGAACCAACTGACCATCCCCGGGCCGAAGGAGGCAAAACTGCAAAGCACTCGCATGCGGGCCTTCTCTATCGTAGCTCCACACCTATGAAACCAGCTCCCAGAAGTGCGGGCCCTGCGGGACTTTGAACAGTTTCGCAGGGCCTGCAATACCATCCTTTTTGGGATGGCCTTCACCAATTAAAATGACAGAGACTCGCCTAAGCAATTTTTACCATCATGCTGAAATAGCACCAGAATGTTAATTTCAGAAATTTTAAATTAGACTGTTTAAAATTAGCTACTGTTTTTAAATATTTATTGTATAATTTACGGTATTTGATGTTGTTAGCCGCCCTGAGCCTGCTTCAGCGGGGAGGACGGGATATAAATAAAATGTTGATTGATTGATTGATTGAAATCTCTCCTATTCTTTAGTTTTATCAATAAGAGTCCAGCTGAGGATGTCCAACTTGAAACAGTCAATCACAATAACGTGTTAGACAAAACTTAATGGAATCAACCTGAACTATTTTTAAAACTCTCAGCAGAAACTAGCTGGAAGGAAAAGAAATACATGATGCCTTAAAATAGACTTGTCAGTTAGTCCCACCAACACCTTGTAATATTATTTTCACACTGTTTTGCTAGAAAGAGGCTGGTGGACTAACACTGCAATCCTCAACAGAGTTGTATACTTTTTAGGGTCATTTAAATCAAGAAGTTTAGAAGGGTGTAACTGTGCTTAGGAGTGCAGTATAATTCTGCCGGGAAAAGAAATCAATCAATTTTAACAAATTCAGTTCTTTCCTAGGAGCTGTATTAAGACCATAAAATTCTCACATTAATATCTGCACCATTATGTATATTTTAATTGAAATGTTTCTTCCAACTATTTCCAACCAGAGAATGCCTATATCAAAGCTCACACGTCCCTACCAGGTAAGGTATTTTCTAACCTGACCTGAAGATGCTTAAAATTATCAGGTGACAGGCATTTCATAAAGACAACTTCTGACAACTTCAGATATGGAGAAAGGACAAGAAAATAATGCACTGGATGTCTTCTGCTGGTTTGTATATTTTGAGCCTTCTGCTATTCCACACTGTTTACAATCCACTAAACGGAATATAACCAGGGCAAAGTATGCCTCAAGAAGCTTCCTATTTGGGGAACCTGGACCCAACTCATTAAAACAGCAATGTGTAGTTTGGCCCTCACTCTTTGCATTGACAAACTTCCTTGGGAGGTGGTGGGCTCTCCTTCCTTGGAGGTTTTTAAACAGAGGCTAGATGGCCATCTAACAGTAATGAAGATGCTGTGAATTTAGGGGGAAGTGTTTGTGAGTTTCCTGCATTGTGCAAGGGGTTGGACTAGATGCTCCTAGAGGTCCCTTCCAACTCTATGATTCTATGAAACAGGCAGCATATGCACAACAATGGGTGAGCACAGAAGAACCACTACAATTCATACAGGTTAGAAGCAAAAATAAAATAAAAATGGTGGCTTTCAGTGGGTCTTTGACATTCACCAGCATCTCTTCAAAAGTTAAAAGTCTAATGTTGACATGTATCTCATACTTGGGGAGGGGCTGTGATTTACTGGTAGAGTATCTGCTTTGTATGACGAAAGACATCGGTTCAAATCCCGGCATCTCCAGTTCAAAGGATCAGGTAGTGGGGTGAAAGCTTGAGCTGTTGCCTGTCAGAGTAGATAAGACTGACCCTGTCAGTCTCACTAAACAGAAGGCAGCTTCACATGTGACATCTATTTGTCAGTAATATGTTCTCAATGTAAATTATAAATCTCATTTATTGTTTGAATTACTAGCATGAAACAAATATGAAGATGTAATATCTGTAAATTTGCATTCAAAACAATAGATACATTCTATATAGACTGTGAATTGTTCCACAAGAATGAAAGGGGGAGGGGGAGGCATGTGTTTGTGTAAGCAAAATAAAGGTCAAACAGCTGTGAAAAATTGGTCACTGTAAAACAGACACACACAACTAGCTGTTATCAGAAAACACACACGAGATTTGCTTTTCCCAAAACATTTCCAAACTTCACACTTTCTTATGGGTCATAAAAATAGCTGAGGGGAAGGGGTCTCTAAGTTCCTTTATGAATAATTAGAATCCCAGATGGCTGTCCTTAATTGTAGTCAGGATGTAAAATTGTCTTGGATTAATTTACACTTTCAAAGCTGTCTTTGCAAGGCAACAGACAAAAAAAATCATGAAAGCTGAGATCCTGTTGACATTTCTAAATTTAGCAAATCTGTCTATCCACCCCACCCCACAATCTCCATATCTGATGCTTTAAGAGGAAGACTAATCCTGTATATGGGAATAACCCCATTTTGCTTGGAGGAGTTATTACGCTATGGTTCCCTATTCTGTATTTTGCCAGATTCTTGCAGCATCAGATTTCCCTGGGGTGACTCTTGGGGTAAAACATGGATGCTGAATAAAGAATGCACATCTGTTCAGCTCTGAACTGGTTTTAATTATATGTGAAACTAGGTTTTCCAGAGATCTAAGTTATAGCACTTCCATTATCAGCATTATCAGTTCCCTGTCCATTATAACCCATGAGCTTTCAGATTCTGCCCAAACCCCTATTAACCTAGAGTATTTAGAACAACAGTCCAATCCCATGCCCATACATAGTCTCTAGTAAATTGAATTGGATTATTTCATGACTGTGACTAGCATGACAGTTTATGGGCTACCTGTCACACAGGGGATCCATGATCTGGTCTCCCAATGTCTTGTTTCAGATTAAAAAGCAGAAGTAGAGGATGGATGGATGGATGGATGGGTGGAGCAAATTAGACTGCAGTCTTGGTAGTGGGGGAGAGAGCATTAACCCATATGCTATTTCACTGTCAGAAATGTCCCATCAAATGTCCCAGAAAACCTGTCCCATCAAAACTGCTGCTATCATGGCTAAGAGCAGATCTGGGATGAGAGAAAGATTTCTAGCACCACAGTCCCAATCCTTTTCTTTCCCTTCTCTGAAATGTTTTTTTTTTTAAAGTCATGATATGAAGTTTGACCATAAATCAAAGTACTTTAATTTACATAGCTTTCATCCTTTACTTTGAGGCAAAAGGGAAGAGGTTTTGGGGATCTGCAGAGTCTCCAGAGGAGACTATTTTAAATCTAGAAAAGAGATATTCTCATGGTGTTCATACAAACTAATTTTCCTATGAAGAATATTGTAACATTTAAAATATAATCTTAGTAGATCTATTTGTGGGTGTTTAATCTGCTGTAATGTTAGTATACCTATGTTTTGCTAATAGTATACATTGCTGTTTCTTATTGAAAGGGCAGGGATTTGAATGGCGGGTATTTAAACAGAAGTCTTGAAACGCCTTAAGAACTCAGCATGAAACACTGACATCAATGAAAGCCTTCTTTTCCATTTGTGCAATACATTCCCCGCCCCCACGCAGAACCACATTACAGCCAAAAGTTTTAGACAACCCTAAATGCATTTGCTCTGGATTTGAAATGGAGACCTCATAATTACTGCTCTTTCTTCTAATAGAACGCCTGTGCTAATGCTTTACGCATTTACTCAAAATACTCATTAAAACTTATTACAGTATTATCCACTAACGGTCTAATGCTGTTCCTAGACAATCCTGCAACTTCCTTTCATTTTACATGTGTGGTACTCTGCAATATTTTCATGGGCCTTGAAATATCTTCCTGGAAATGCTCTTTAAAAGACTCACATTTGAAAAGCAATTTACGGATAAAAATATACCCCCATTAAAGAAAATGAAAAATAATCTTACAATATTTGTCATCACACCATTCCACACAATGGAAGCTTAATCAAGGCCTCTATCCAATAGCACTTCACATCAGTTAAATGGCTGCCTTAATTTTTTTCTACACAGACATCATCATGGCTTGAGTTGATCAGCTGTCCACTTACTGCATACAGGTGCAGATGGTAACAAGCAGCTCAGCAAAGGAACTGAATAACATCTACTGGAAATATGAAGAAGCTGAAACTTTGGCTTGTTTACCAAGTGTAAGCTTTGAGACTTATAGAAAGCCATTGCACTGGCCACCAATATATGACATATAACATGTGCAGGGTGTTCTCCAGTAGTCTTCTTAGGGCAAGGAGCAAATAAAGATGGCAGGAATACAGTTCTGACAGGTCTGCTGATGAACTACAGATGGCTTGCCTATTTATTGTAAAATGTATATCCTGTCAAACAGCCAAAAGGCTGCTCATGTGGCACCTTCCAATGCATCACTGCAAGCCAACACTGGAATTAAAAGGCAAGTCACGTTTCAATTATATCTCTCTCCTACCCTTCACCCAAGGAACTCCTGGCAACATAAATGCCTCCTCCATCTCTCCCCTCCTCTATTTTATGCCCACAACATGCTATGAAGTAGGTTAAGAGAAACTGGTTCAGGGATGCCAAATGATGTCCATAGCTGAGTGGAGACTGGAACTGACATATCCCCAATCATAGTCCAATGTCATAACCACGCTGGTTCTCAACCAATTCTGTATAGCAGGGGTAGCCAACGGTAACTCTCCAGATGTTTTTTGCCTACAACTCCCATCAGCTCCAGCCAGCATGGCCAATGGCTGGGACTGATGGGAGTTGTAGGCAAAAACATCTGGAGAGCTACCGTTGGCCACCCCTGCTGTATAGCAAAAATTACTCAATTAACAGTGGAATTTGCAGTGGAATAATTGAACATATGATCATATGAAGCTGCCTTATACTGAATCAGACCCTTGGTCCATCAAAGTCAGTATTGTCTACTCAGACTGGCAGCGGCTCTCCAGGTTCTCAAGCTGAGGTTTTTCACACCTATTTGCCTGGACCCTTTTTTAGTTGGAGATGCCAGGGATTGAACCTGGGACCTTCTGCTTCCCAAGCAGATGCTCTACCAGTGAGCCACTGTAAATTATATGGCTATTTAAAAACCTTACTGCTATTCAGCAGTATAGGAAAATATGTTGGTCCCCCATAATACGTTATTCTGAAATTGAACTGGCTGGGTAAATTAACAGTAGTAGGTATGATTATTTATGGCCATAAAACTGCACTGAAACATAAATGTTTTATTACCTTTTAAATTTGCATCTTTAAAATAAAATTGATGTAAATTAAATGGCTATTCATTTTTTTATTTCATTTATGCCTCCACCTTTCTCCCCAGCAGGGACCTGTAGGACGCAGATTCAGATTTGCATTAAAGCATGGGCAGAATGCCAAATAGAATTGCACTAATCCAGATCACAGAACTCACTTGCTCTAGCTACCTTGCACTACCATTGCATTTGAACTGTTACCTTCAAAGTATTATATTTGCAGGGCTTGCTTTAAAAGTACATAGTGCTTTATCTCGCTCTATCCCAGGCCTGAAGTGGTCTGGAACAATAGACATCTCTATTAAGAGTCCTTGCTAAGCATAATATATATATGAAAGGAAACACATTTCCCTAGCAAGAGAACGTTATCAGAAGTCTGTTAGCATCCTTTGATAAGGGAAGCGTTCCTCCCTGCCTCAAGGAAGGACCTCCTAATCTGAAAGGAGCCATCTTGTCCACGCAGTAGAGGTTGGGAGTACTGACACATTCTCTGGAATGAAACCAGAAACCAGGAGTTTGAGGAAAGACGCAGGAAAGATGGTAGTATAGAGAGATATGGGTCTTTCCTCCTGCCACTAGTGGTAATAAAGGAATCTCTGGATCAACTTATTTGGAACTCTGGCTGTTGAGTCTCTTAATTTGGGCTGGAGGGACTCAATTCTCAGCACAGATGGTGTGCAACAGACTCAGAGCAGTAGACATTGTTCCCATTACCCCATTAGGAAGGTTAGGCTAAGAGTGTGTGATTAGCCCAAGGTCACTTAGCAAGTTTCCATGGAAGATTGGGGTCTTCCAGATCATAATCTGGTACTCTTAACTGCACACCACACTTGTTATCTAAATGTTATCCAAGACTGCAGGCAAATGTCCAACTTGCAATGATTTGGAAGTGACTGGTTTCCTTCCATGTAATTCCACAATCTGGGTGATCCCACTCTGATTGGAGCCCATGTAGCTCTTGGCTCATTTCATTCCATCCATCCAAAAATGTGCTTCACCATTTTAGTCACTAAGATTTGCAAAGATGAACCAGTCAAGCCCTAGATGCTCCTGGTCCTTTTGAGTCAAGTTGAACATATGAAACTGCCTAATACTGAATCAAACCACTGGTCCATCAAGATCAGTACTGTCTATACAGCAGCTCTCCATGGTCCCAGGCTGGGGTCTTTCACATCACCTAACTACCTGATCCTATCAAATGAAGATGCTAGCTACATTGACTTCTTTGATCAGAGAAAAGACATTAACTGCATTTATAGCTAACTGGATATTCCAATGGACTTTTTCACAAAACAGAAAAAAATAAATGGATGATCTATGGGTTTGAAAATAATAAGAAGAAAATAATTATAAACAAAAGAGAGGTCTTTTTCATCTATGTACATTTAGAGATAATAGAGAATTAAGTTGTACTATAAAAGTCGAAATATATTCCCTTCTTTTGTTCCCTCCCTCCCCTTTCTTTTCTTAGGGTTTTTTTGTGGGTTTTTTTCTGATTTTTGTTGTGTGTGTGTATTCTTTTTAATGAATCCAGCTTAAAACTTAATAAAACTTGTGACTGAGAAGATGCTGGGGACTGAGCTGGGAACCTCCTGCATGCCAAGCAGATGCTCTACGCCTGAGTCATGACCCCAACCTGTGAGAAGGTAATCTGGGAATGATCACCTGCCGAGTGATGCCTCAGGATGCTCACCAGGGTAAGTTCTGATCTCTCTCTCTCATAACCTGAACTGCCCCTTTCAGTTATGATGTAATTTCAGAACACTTACACAGCCCCAAGCATGCCAGGCATTCTCTTCAATTTCCATAGCTGATTTGGTTCAAGGCAAGCAAAAAACCCCAGAAGTCCTGCTCAATCACACATAAATTACTATAAATTGGCTATATCTGCATGGGAGGGTGTGGATGAAGGCTGTGCTGATCCACCAAAGCATGGGGAAGACAGGCCTTCTGGACTTAACCAGTGGGATCATATCTGTTGCATACTGACTGGTTTGCCCCAGGAAGAGGTCAGTATAAAGGCCAAACCCTGCTTCCTTTTGTGTCCCATTCTTAATTCCACAGTACTCTCACACCTGCAATGCAAGGAGAACGAGCAGCAAACAGAAATATCAAATGTAAAAACCAAGTTTAAATACATTTTAAAAACTAAAATAATGAATCAGTCTAAGTATTTTCCTGAAACTCTACAGTGAGCTAATTAGATGGTTCTAGGGAACCACAAAGAACTCCTTGTGCTTGATCGCAATACATCTTGCCTCAGACTGTAATGATAACACAGAATAGAGCCTCCTCTGAAAATCTCAGTTCCTGAGAGGGATGAGGCATTCCTGCAGGAATTCTTAACCCAGAGTTATTTAAGGGCTTCAAAAGCTGAAGCCAGTATTTTGAATTAGGTTCAGAAACTAAATGGAAGCCAGCACACTGGGTATAATGTGCTCCTGTTAATAATCTGGCTACAGCATAAGGAAGGAAAATTTTAGAATGGTTTTCTTGGCAGTTCCATGTACAGACATGATCCCAACATGGGCAACTGCCTGAAACAAATAACAAAAGTAGCGTTAGATCAAGAAGGGTTAGATTAAGAAATGGAATCAAGAGGCGGAAGGAATATATGGCTGAACACATTATAGTTCCGAAAAATCATCATTATATAAGTTGAATGTATTTTTGAATATATTTTTAGTTATATAATTATTATTAGATTAATATCATACAAACTTTAAATTGTTGTTGTTATGCTGTATTAATAAAAATTTAATATAATAAAAAGAGGGGGAAAGAATATTAGAATCATTACATAAAAAGAAGAATATCCAACAGAAATGTAAACAGATCTCAAGAAGCTTGTACTGACTAAGAAATATAGTTACAAAAAAAATGTAAAGGTTTTATCACAATTTCAATGACCATCAAAAGAGTTAACTGAATAAAGGATTACGGCTTTCTCCCTCTCAGCTCTAATTTCTATGAGTGCATAAAACAAAAAGCAATCAAAACCACATGAGTTAGTGATATATATTCTGATGTCTTATCAACAAATGGAGTCAATTTTTTTTTAAGTAGGGTGATTTAATAACTTGTTCAAATAAGACAGGAGTAAAGGAGTAAATAAAATATGGACAGGACCTCATTTTCATCCTGATCAGTTTCTGTAGCATAAATACACAGATTTATTTACAGTTTTTAACCCACCCAAGTCCCCAAATGGTTAATAATTGTCTAATAAAAGTTCTGTACTTTTAAGCTGACTCATCCCCAAGTTTGGAGTAGATAACATTAAGAAAGCAATAATTAAAGCTTCATAATCAAACACACTATTCTAAACATTAACAGATTAACTAATCCCAGGGTTGCTAACCTCCAGGTTGGGCTTTGAATTCTCCTGAAAGACTACAGAGATCAGTTCTCTTTCTGGAGAAAATGACAGCTTCCAAGGGCAAACTCTCTGGCATACCATAGACTCTAGGTGAAAGCCCTCCCCAAATTCCCCCCTTCCACAGGCTCTGCCTTCAAATCTCCAGGAATTTCCTTGATTGGAGTTGGGAACTCTAATTAACCAGCACCACCAAATTCAGAGCTCGTCCCTCTTCACCTCCATACCACCATGAATTATCACAGTACTTGCCTATCTATATCCTTCTTCTAAACTCTGTCAAATTCACATTAATCAAGGATAGAAACTGGAGGGTCAGGAACTGTCTTCTCCCCCTCCCCCCCAAAATAACCCATTTTAGAGACATTCTGGCTTTGTGTACCAACATTGAGAGATCAAAACAATCCTCAAACCCCAACCAATCTCAGAATACCACTAGTGGTTCAGACACTCAGATTTGGGAGGTTGGCTTGGATTTGGATTTAGCATATGCAGCCATTTGGCCTGGGGCGCTTGCTAGGATACTTTCTCAAGGAACCAACTCCATTTTTCTGTGTTTTTGAGCCTGAAAAGTTTGGTTATTGTTCCTTTTGTTGAAAAGGGCTTTTAAACTTATTTTTTACAGTTCTTTCCTAGAAAATGCAATTTGGTTGAAGAAATGAGTACTATGATTCAACATGCATACTCAGTTTCATGTAAAAATGAACTCTACATCCTTTTTGACATAACAGAAATGTCACCAGTGTTTGGGGCTCTGGCGTATAGATGTGAAGGTTTATTCTCTCTTTCTTCTTTGCTGCCACCTTATCTGTTATAAAAGTGTACAGAAATATGGATAATTAGATTTGTGAAAGAGAAAGGGGAAAAGAGAAAAGAGGTAAAGGTAGACAGTGGGGAAGGCAGGTAGATTTTTATGTGAGCATGACTGTGCATATATGACTTGAAAGGGACTCCAATCCTGATTTTATTTCAATTTTAATTTTCCAACATTCTTAACATATTAAAGCAGTAAAACACATACATCAAACTACATCCCATTTACCAACTATATTTTGTGTGTAATGCACATCATGTACAGATGTGAAAGGCATGTCTTATGCCATATGTATTGATACATTTCAGAACATACAGGTACACAATGGGTCTGTGCATGTGCTCTGTGGTAGGCAGGACTTTTTGCAATTCCATCTTTGACCTCCTCCACCATCACAAAGTACCGCACATATGTATCAGTCTTGTACAGCCTTTTTTGCTTAAATCTCACAGATATTAATGTCAAGAGCAGGGAGGATAAAAATCGATGATTTTTTAAAAAGAAATTTTAAAAATCCAATTTTTTTATTTAAATGGGATTTTTAAAATTTAAATCAGATTTTTTAATTTACATTGGATTTTTAAAATTTTAAATCAGATTTTTAAAAATATAATGCTTTTTTGAGGAAAATATATTATCATCCAAAGGTTATTCCACCATGAAATAAGGATTAGTTTTTAATTCTGAAGCATAAGATTGTATATTCATGCAATGTTTAAGAACATAAGAGAAGCCATGTTAGATCAGGCCAATGGCCCATCCAGTCCAACACTCTGTGTCACACAGTGGCCCAAAAAAAATTACACACACACACACACTGTGGCTAATAGCCACTGATGGACCTCTGCTCCATATTTTTATCTAACCCCCTCTTGAAGGTGGCTACGCTTGAGGCCGCCACCACCTCCTGTGGCAGTGAATTCCACATGTTAATCACCCTTTGGGTGAAGAAGTACTTCCTTTTATCCGTTTTAACCTGTCTGCTCAGCAATTTCATCAAATGCCCACGAGTTCTTGTATTGTGAGAAAGGGTGAAAAGTACTTCCTTCTCTACTTTCTCCATCCCATGCATTATCTTGTAAACCTCTATCATGCCACCCCGCAGTCGACGTTTCTCCAAGCTAAAGAGCCCCAAGCGTTTCAACCTTTCTTCATAGGGAAAGTGTTCCAGCCCTTTAATCATTTTAGTTGCCCTTTTCTGGACTTTCTCCAATTCTATAATATCCTTTTGGAGGTGCGGCAACCAGAACTGCACACAGTACTCCAAATGAGACCGCACCATCGATTTATACAGGGGCATTATGATACTGGCTGATTTGTTTTCAATTCCCTTCCTAAAAATTCCCAGCATGGCGTTGGCCTTTTTTATTGCAAATGAATAGAAAAAGATCGCTTGGAGAAAAATAGATCTGCACAAGAAGAAACTTAAGCGTGAGGAGGGAGGGGCAAGCAGTAAAAAAGAAAGTGAAACTTTTTGAGCAGAATACTCCACAAGACTGGCTCTTTTGTGTGTATAACCTGAGATTTATCACATTATTCTTTCCCTGGAGGAGAAAACCTATAATGGCAGCAGGCCGTAAAAACGACCCAGTTTGGGAATATTTTAATGAAGTTCCTCTACTATCTATAATGTGTTTCTAATATATTAAAAATCAATATTTTCATATAACTGTAAAATATTGTAAAATATGAACAGTTGTTATTCTAAAAATGAAAATATGTAAAATATCTAAAAACTGTAAAATATGAACAGTTGTTATTCTAAAAATGAAATCTTCATCTAATTGTGAATATTAAGGTTATATTATTAAGGAATGTTGTCCCCATCTTCAAGAAGGGGAAAAAGACGATCCGGGTAACTACTGACCCGTCAGCTTGACGTCTATAGCTGGAAAAGTTTTAGAACAAATAACCAAACAGTAGGTCCTGGAACATTTAAAAAGAATGGATGTGATCACTAAGGGCCAGCATGGGTTTCTCAAGAACAAGTCATGTAAGACTAACCTGATCTCTTTTTTTGAGAAAGTGACTACCTTGCTGGATCAAAGGAATGCTGAAGACGTCATTTATCTTGATTTCAGTAAGGCTTTTGATAAGGTTCCACATACTATGCTAGTTGACAAGTTGGTGAAATGTGGTTTGGATCCTTTTACCATTAGGTGGATCTGTAACTGGTTGACAGATTGCACCCAAAGAGTGCTTGTGAATGGTTCTTCATCCTCTTGGAGAGGAGTGACAAGTGGAGTGCCTCAAGGATCTGTCCTGGGACCTGTTTTGTTCAACATCTTATCGATGATTTGGATGAAGGAATAGAGGGAATGCTGATTACATTTGCTGATGATACTAAATAGGGAGGGGTTGCAAACACAGAAGAAGACAGAAACAGGATACAGGATGACCTTGACAGGCTGGAAAACTGGGCTAAAATCAATAAAATGAATTTTAACAGAGATAAATGTAAAGTTCTGCATTTAGGTAGGAAAAATCCAACGCATGGTTATAGGCTGGGGAGAGACTTGTCTTAGCAGTAGTATGTGCGAAAAGGATCTAGGGGTCTTAGTGGATCACACGCTGAACATGAGTCAACAGTGTGATGCGGTGGCTAAAAAGGCAAATGCAATTTTGGGCTGTATCAACAGAAGTATAGTGTCCAGATCACGTAATGTGCTGGTATCGCTTTGCT
Organism: Heteronotia binoei; assembly: GCF_032191835.1. Lineage (NCBI taxonomy): Eukaryota > Metazoa > Chordata > Lepidosauria > Squamata > Gekkonidae > Heteronotia > Heteronotia binoei. Next base: position 145,027,275 of record NC_083226.1, on the reverse strand, counting down.
CTGCTCTGGTAAGACCTCACCTGGAGTATTGAGTTAAGTTTTGGGCACCACATTTTAAGAAGGATATAACCAAGCTGGAATGGATCCAGAGGAGGGTGACAAAGATGGTGAGGGGTCTGGAGACCAAGTCTTATGAGGAAAGTTTGAAGGCGCTGGGGATGTTTAGCCTGGAGAGGAGGCGGTTGAGAGGTGATATGATCACCATCTTCAAGTACTCGAAGGGCTGCCATATAGAGGATGGTGTGGAATTGTTTTCTGTGGCTCCAAAGGTAGGACCAGAACCAGTGGGTTGAAATTAAATCAAAAGAGTTTCCAGCTCAACATTAGGAAGAACTTCCTGACGGTTAGAGCAATTCCTCAGTGGAAGAGGCTTCCTCGGGAGGTGGTGGACTTTCCTTCCTTGGAGGTTTTTAAACAGAGGCTAGATAGCTATCTGACAGCAATGAAGATCCTGTGAATTTAGGGGGGAGGTGTTTGTGAGTTTCCTGCATTGTGCATTGTGAAGGACTAGATGACCCTGGAGGGAATCAACTCCATGATTCTATGATTCTACCAGCAAAAATGAGTCTTTATGTAGAAAACTATGATTTAAATCAAGTCTTACTGACTAGTGATTTAAATCGTGATTTAAATCAATTTGATTTAAATCAAATCCACCCTGGTCAGGAGAGACTCTTACCATTACTCTGGGAGTACTTTCTACTGTCTCTGCTTTGCGCCGCTTCTATCTCTGTGCAATGAACCAAGCACTCCTTCTGCCTAGTCCCAGGGATGGCCAAGGTTGTCTCTGTCTGATTATGCTTGCATTTGCAAGGGGCCTGGGAAAGAACTATTAGGGGAGGGATTGCTCGCTTCACACCTTAGATTTAAATTTTTAACAGTTTTTTACTGAACTATAAATAGAGGGTACTTTCCTGCCATAGCCAGTTTTTGCAAGAACCATCTTGCTCTGACCTGTCATGTATCAATAAACAGCTATTCTTGCAATGGACTGCTGTTGACCATTGAACTGTTGGGGACCTGACATATAATAGCAATTCAACGTTTTCCACATATTACAAATGTCCTTCAAGTATTCTAGACACCAGTCATAGGTAGGAATACATAGGTTTTGAATCCCCCCTTTTTGTAGCACTTGCACCAAAACATGACACACACATCCAGAATTTTTTAATACTATTTAAAGAATCCCCAAAACAGTAAAGTAAGACACAGATTCCTAGGAGATGCTAAAAAAAGAGATGATGAGATGACAGGATCAAGGCTAAAGAAGAACAATGGAATTTTGCTTAAACCCATCCAGGCATCCTGACAACCCTTTTCTACACTGTAACTCTAGAAAATGATAAAGAAAGTAAGATGACCACAAAACATTTCTTGTGCTTAAACTCCACACTAAACCAATGAGACACATATACACGCAGTTAAACCTGTTATTCTCTTATCATTCAATATTTTTAATGTGTGTAAAAATATTTTACTAAGCACTAAGCTGTTTGTCAAGTTTCAATATTTCTGTTGGTTTGCAAGCACCAACAGTTCTTGATTTATTTCACATCAAAAAGTTCCCAGTCAGTCTGTCCTGGAAAGGGCTGCACTCATATTGAAGTATCAGGTTCACAGCTTGGAAGTGCTGCTGGATCCTGGCCTATGGTTGGAGTCTCGGGTCTCTTCCATACAACAAAGCTTAACTTATTAGTTTTAGCTGATAATGTCAGCTATGGCTGTTCCTAGAAAAACCATGGTGATCCATGCTCTGATCAAAACCATGTTTAGGGTTGCCAATCCCCAGTTGAAGGGGGAGGAAGGGGATCCCCTGGTCTGGAGGCCCTCCCCCCATTTCAGGGCTTGAATGTCCACTGGACACTCCATTATACCCAATAGAGACAGGTCCCTATAGGGTACAATGGGAAATCAATCCATGGGTATCTGCAATTTGGGAGGATTTTTTGAGGTAGAGGCACCAAATTTTCAGCATAGTATCTGGTGCCTCTTCTCATCCCCCCTCCCCAAGTTTCAAAAAGTTTGGACCAGGGGTCCAATTCTATGAGCTGCAAAAGAAGGTGCATGGTCCCTTTAAATGTGATGGCCAGAACTCTCTTCGGAGTTCAGTCGTATTTGTCACAGCCTTGCTCCTGGTTCTACCCCCAAAGTCCCCAGATATTTCCTGAGTCAGACCTGGTACCACTATCCAAGTTCGATTGCTGTAAGGTGCTTTATGTGAGGCTGCTTTTGAAAACAGTGTGGAAACTTCAAGAGATCCAAAATGAAGCTGCCCGGCTACAGTCAGAGGCTGGATACAGGGATCATATAGCCCCTACAGTGAAAGATCTGTCGTACTGTCTGCCTCTTTGTTCTTACATTTAAATCCTAAATGGCCAGGGCATCTGAAGAACCCCCTTCTCCCATGTCTAGCCTGGCACTTAAGAGTCTCTTCCTCGCCCTTCTCTGTGCCTGAAGATATGAAGCATCCAAAGACATAGCTTTTTCCACGATGGCACTTTGTCTTTGGAATGCTGCGATTGACTTTCCTGTCCTTTGGGTATCATGCTAAAACCTTTCTCTTTACCCAGGACTGCAATTGAAGTATTCCATCTTTTCACTTCTTGTTATGGTTTGTTCCTAACCTGAGGTTTGTTTTCATTTTAGATATCATTTGAGGCTGTTTTATGACTTGTTATAATATTGGCAATTTTCATGGTGGTAGTTTTTAAATTTTGTTTTGACTTTGTGTGTTCCTCCAAGCAGGTCTTTGGAGAGGTGGAATACATATTGTTTTTTGAAAAAGTAAAACAAATAATCCTTCTAGACTTCATTTTTAGAAGTGACATCAATACTTGGGCAACAGCACAGCTCACCATGTTGGAAAGTCAGCCTACAGGCTAGGGATAGCAGTGACCTCTGTTCTAGGACAAGATTCTATTCTTGGTCATCACCTTCCTCCTGCTGTTAAAAGAAGCTTCCAATAGTAGCACATTGCACGTCTGCCACAATTAAAACCAGGCAGAAATGGACAGCATGAAGCTCACTCCTGCTGAAAAACCAACAATCTCTTCCTGCACCCCAGGAAGTAAAGGGACAAAAGGCTCTGCTAAGCCATCTGTAGGTGCCTTCCTTAAACAGAATGATTAGCCTTATTAAGTCATAGTCATTGCCCTTAAGCGCTGCACTGTCTCTGTTCTTTAACATATTCAAACTAAGCACAGCCAAATTAAGTTAATGTATCTGTAGCCACAGATTACATTTGGGCAGAGTTTGTCATAAACTGCAATGAGTTCTTGATATTTCTTATCTCTCCATTTTGCAGCCATCCAAGTTCTTATCTACTGTTTTTGGTTGTCATGCTTTACTAGTTCCCGCCCCCCCTCAACAATCCCATGTTTGCTTCTGCGAACAGAAGATCAGGGTCTGTTTGTAGGCTATGTCATCTCATCTATTTTCAAACATCCCTGCCCTCTAGAAGGATGGTTTCTAACAACAGGTGGTCTTCTCAGCATCTGATTTGGAATCAGTTAGTTAAAAATTGATTAAGAGGACATCCACTACAGCCATGCTTTTTAATGGATCAGTTCTGAATCAGTGAGGTTTCTTGGTCTTGGCAGGCTTCCATCAATGCAACTGGGAATATGCTAAGGAAAATAAGGGTAAGGAAAGGGAGGGAGAAAGCCTTTGGCTTCTGGCATAGGGAACCTCCTCAGCAGGGCTTTTTTTTCCCCTGAGCAGGAATGCACAGGAACGCAGTTCCAGCTGGCTTGGCATCAGGGGGTATGGCCTAAAATGCAAATGAGTTTCTGCTGGCCTTTTCTACAAAAAAACCCTGCATGAAACAATAGTGACATCAGGGATGTGTGGCCTAATATGCAAATGATTTCCTGCTGGACTTTTTCTACAAATAAAGCCCTGCTCATCAGGGTTGGGACAGACAAGCTTGTATATGGCTCTTTCTTTTCTTCAAGGTTCTGAAATCTTAAACACAAACCCCTATTTGTTTCTCATGGAGCTAGGATTTATAAGTCCGGGCTGGGATTTGAATAAGAGTAAGAATTTCCCTCTGGATGTCCCTCCTGACCAGAAATACAACATTGCCCCGGAATAAGAAGAATATCCAGGAGAAAACAACAAGGCACAAGCTTCTCCACATTGCTGAGAGGGGTCAGCACTAGTGGAGACCTTGGAACCTGGAGATCAGGATTCAACAGTGGACATATGAAGGCGTGGGGAAAAATAGGAAAATTGGAGGGGGGTAGGATTCCTGTCTTTTTAAAAAGGCCTTTCTCCCCCCATCCTCCAAAAAAACATTTTGAAGAGTACTAAAAAAAAGTCTATTAAATATATATTTTTTAAAAAAATGAGTGAAATGCTTTTAAAGACAATATGGGCATGCAGCAGATATACACAGCTATTAAATTGAAGATGCATTTATGCACCTAGAAGGATATCTAATCTTCACACATACTTCATGCATCTTGGGTCAGTCACAGTTGTCTCAGAGCTGTTCCCTCAAGAGCAGCTCTTTTAGAGCTCTCTCAGTCCAACCTAACTCACAGAGTGTCTGATGTGGGGAAAGGAAGGGAAAGGAGACTGGAAGCCGCTCTGAGACTCTGAGTGAAGGGCAGGGTAAAAATCCAATCTCTTCTCTAAGCTTTTATCGTTGTTGCTGCCAGTCCTTCTATTTATATTCCACCATATATCTCATACCATTTGTAAAATATTAAAGTGCAACCATCTCCTGACATGTACAGCTGTTCATTATTTTCCTGCAGACCTAAACTGGATACATTCAAGAGAGATCTAATAAATCAAGGTAAAAAACAAAGTCCCAGCTAGGAGCAAGAGAGCTACGGAAGGTAAGTAAAATGGTTTGTGTTGCCACAGCAGTCATGGACTTGGGCTCCGCAGGAACTTCTTGTACTGCAAGAGTGTCTGCTGAGAACAGATGGAGCACAGAATGAATATTGAAATTCAGGCTAAAAGAGCCAACAATGGAAACAATGACAAAAAAAAATTAAAACCAGCCATTTGGGAGTTAGCTGTACCCCACAATCTGTAGAAACAAAGATTGTGATGTGGCTTCTTCAGTCCTCATTCTAATTTTTCTTATTCATACAAAACCATCCCTGTATAGACTTCTTTATGAACTGCCCCAATGAGCATACAGTTTACACAATGACATTAGAAAACACTGCAAAGTGAAGCGGGGAGAAAGTTAAAACAGGAAACAGAAGATGGTTGGGTTTGTTAGCTGATTTTCTGAAATCTCATTGCGATTTCATAGTAATTTGTGCTTGTGACAGCACAAAGAATCATTTGATACTTTGCTTTTTAAATGCACTTTCTAAAGGTTTATAACATTCCAAACTGCCTTGATATTTATGGAAGGATGGGAAAGAAATATTTTCATGTATATAAAACTATATACGAATAAATGCAATTATGGGGACTTCAAATTTTGTTTCAGGATGGAATGAAGAAAGCAAGGAGATTAAGAAAGTGACTAAGAGTTTAAACAATAAACTTTAGGATATGAAAGGCCTAATGGGTTAATCCCATCACAGGAGGTGCTGATCAATGCACAGGTGTACATGCACATACCCACACCTGATTGTTCACATCTCGCTGCACAAGGACAGAGATGCATGAGTAATCCACAGCTATTTTATCTGTGGACACCTCTCTGCAGTGCACATTCTTTGCTGACTCTCAATGGTTTGTATTACTTGGATCGGTTTGGGGGAGAGGGCAAAGCAGCTGGCAGGTGGACAAATCTGCCTCTAGACAGAAGAATGGAGCAGATGACCTTTGGGCCCATTCAGTGCTATTAGTCTAGGAAAAAACAACAGAAAGAAATGCAAAGCTACTAAAATTGTACTGAAATGATCAAAGTAAATCTGAACAATTATAACCTGATCATGATGTTATTTTTGGCAATGATCTTATGGTCTGGTGGGGGGAAAACCACATAATTATCTCTGCACATCCAGTAGTGATATGGAATAGGATTTCTTGAACAGCAGACATCCAACACAGCACGACAAACCACATCTGAAATGTGTAATAGTTTTAAAAACAGACTGCAGCTTGAAAAGGAGTCAGCTATTCAGGGAAGAAGTCGAACATCTACTGAGATAGCAAGAAGCATTTAGGTGTGCCCATGTCTAAAGTACGTTGCTGGCTTATTCTTCCATAATGTTGAACACTTTATAATGTGGTATATCATCAGACACAGCAGGCAAACAAAGATTCAGTTGAATTACTGCTAATGATGAGTGGTTTAAATAATCTAAATGGAACCTGTTCCTTTAGGAACATCATCAGCAGAAACTACTATTGGGGGACTTCCTCTAAATTCCCCCTGCCATGAGATGTTGGCAACCCTTGGGGTTTTCCCAAGGGACATATGAGCACATGAAGCGTCCTTATACTATTTAATCCAGCTGGCAGTGGCTCTGCAGGGTCTTGGGTGGAGACCACTCACATCTCCTGAGTCTGCTTCGGTGGGATGGATGGGATATAAATCTCAATATTAAATTAAATTAAAATCAAATTAATAAATGAAGTAAATAAATAATAAATACAGCTGAAGATAGCAGCCAGATAAAAGGTAGGTTGCTTGGTGGTTGGGAAGGAGACAAGAAAGTATGGAAAGGTGAGGATATTGGGGCTGCCAGGAGGAGGGAAGGAGGAAATGGTATGAGGGAGGGAATACAGGGGAAAGTGAGGTCCTCTCTACTATCTCTCATTCTCCCTTTCTTGTGTGCAGGTCAACCAGATTTGGCTTAATGAATATTGAATAATAGATTAGGGGAAAGACCTCTGCAATTAGCATGGTCTATGTGGTTAGGTCTACACATGCTCTCCAGTAGTCTGATAATGGCCCACTGTGAATCACCTCCTTCCTGCTGCTGGGCATGTATATGAGAAAAGGCCCACGCTAAGTTATGGTCATGAAACTGCAAATGTAGAGACACACCTTAAATAATTTAATCCAGAAACAAGTCCTACAGAGTACAGTGGTAATTATACATACCAGCAGGGGTCATTTTGTAGAACAATAGGTAGTGGGGCTAATTAGCATAACTCATTAGCATATGCTATCCTCCCACCAGACAAAAGCAACCCAACACAAGAAAGGAGACCCCAGGCAAGCGAGGCCTGCTTGGGCTGGCTAGAGATCCAGCAGGCCTCGCTCACCTGGGGCTCTCCTTGGCCATCCCCTCCATAGTCAAAAGGCCAGCAAGCCACCTGGCACCCAAAATCACATAAGTGGAGAAAGGGTGGTGTGGGCTTCTCCAGGGGTTAATGAGGGCTGCTGGGGTTGTGGCAAAGCTCCTGGTGGCTGGCTGGCTGGCTGGCTGCTCTCCTAATCCAGGGATTGTTATGCAGTTGCACCTACTATTCAATGGACAAGGTAGGTGGGGAGGAGGAGGAGGAACCCTCAGAAAGGTTTAGAAGCTGTGCTCCTGTGAGCTCCTGCTGAATTCAAGGCCTGCATATCAGAAAGTAATTGTTCCTAAATTAACGATGAATTACACCCTTCTAAATTCTTTGCCTGCATTGTAAGGCTGCAATCCTGAACATTCGCACCATGAATTTTGCTTCGGATGGCAGCCTTGGTTTAGGAATTGTTATCCAAGAGTAATGTATATCAGGCCCGATTTCATGTTGCATGCCAATATCTGTAATGAAATTTGCAATACAGAAGCAGTTGGATAGAAGAAATTAGGTGCTTCATACCCCTCCCACAGGAGGATTCCGACTACAAAAACTACAGTTGCTTTGCACAGGTCAGCTGCAGTGAAAAGCAGTGAGGAAGAGTTAACCAACTCCTTTCTGTAGCACTTCCCATGACAGATAAGCACAGAGCTGCTTTGCCTATGAGTCATGTCACATAAGTGGAGAGAGAATGTTTTTGCAGCAGCAACTACAGGGCAGGGACAAAAACATGGATTTTTACATTTCGGTGAAGTTTCCTTGGAGGTTCACAGTCAGACAAAAATTCTTCCCCACCACCAAGCCATGCCAATATCAGAAGAGCAACATGATAATGGATATGTGCATGACTTAAGGAGAGGCATCAATAAGGTCTCTTCTTTTAGCCGAAAGGGGGGGATGACTCAGCCAGCAATTTTCAGACAGGTGCAAGGGGGCCTTCTGTGGCTGAGCACAAGCACGGCTATTAATTTTTTTTTAATAAGCAACAGAATATGAGATGAGAGCCAATTTACTTTGATGAATTATTTTGGCTTTGTGTATTGGGGAAGTCACTAACTGCAATGCAACCAGAGTGAAGGCATGATCTATCTCCTGCTGGTAACAAACAAACAAGCAACCCAATCACACAGAGCAGATGAGTATTCATAAGAAGCCTGGCCAAGGGAAATAACTTGGAAACAACTGGGGAAGTGCTGCACTTGAGTCTGCAATGAAAGGGACATCTGCTGCCTTTTAGAACTTTATTTCTTCCCATGCAGTTTCAGGTCTCGCCTGCCTTGCTCAGATCATGTACTCAGTCATAAAGAAGTGGATCTTATCCTTGCCTTGATATATCTTTAACAGGGAAGAGAAAACAGTCCCATGCAGCAAGGATTATATTGTGAAAAAAAAGGGTCCAAGACTCGACATGCCAAGAGGCGAAGGGAATCTTTTATTATTATTTTATCAAATTTATATTGATTTATTTAGCAAAGCAGATCAAGAGGCAAGACAAAAAAATGAACGTCTGATGAGGGAAACATTCTCATTTTGTATCCTCTGACTGGCACATTCTTTATGTACTTCTAACAAATATTTCTGTTGCAGCAAAACACACCAACATTAGAGCTCTGAAGAAGAAAAACTCCAGCGATTTGTTCAGTCTGATGAAAGAAAGGAGACCGTATTATTTAGCTGCTAAAGTGAAACAAAAAAAAAGGTACAAAGCTGTCAATTAGGGGAACATAATTAGTAGATGGAAATAAATGAGAATTGTGTTGGTTTCTGCTGAGAATTCGATTCATCCTCCATCAAACTCTCTACCAATCAAATTTTTATCCTACTTTCCCTCTAAGGAACTCAGCATAGTATACAATCATTATCCCTCCTCTGTTTTATTCTCACAAGATGCTTGTGACCAGGGGTTCAGCAGAGAACTGCAACTGTCCCACTAAGCTTCACAGCTGAGCAGGGATCTGAGCCCAGGTCTCTGTGGTCAATGTCCAACACCGAGACAGCTGCTCAACCTTGTATGTTTTTTATGAACAAAAGCTTTTTTTAACAATTTTTGTAGTTTTCTGTCTATTCATCCACTAGATATACAAAAACAGTAATGAGCAATCATTAGTAAATATTTTTACATACAGTTCAGATGCTACTTAATCCTCTTTGCTTAAGAGGACCTTTAACCTGTAAGCAAAACCAACATTAACTAAAAAGAAATAATATCTAAATACAAAGAGTTATTTGGAATTATATCATATTGTATTAAATAGTCAAGTACTGGGTACCACACTGCCACAACCTTTTTTTTTCACAACCTTTTTTTTAGGGGATAGGTAGGAGCATGCATAAATCTTTTTTTGAAATAATGGAATAGTCCCGTATTGTTACTAACCATTATTGGATTGTGGGTAGATTTTTATCTAGCCATTTTGTTGTGATCAGAGTTTTGGCTATGGATAATAAGATAGAAATAAGATCTTTGAATCATCTATATGAAGAGTTTTCCAGCTTTCCAAAAGTACCACTTCAGGAGTATAAGGTATTTTTATGTTTGCAATGTTCTTTATTTTAGTGATTATCTGGTTCTAAAAGGTTTGTATAGATGAACATAACTACCAGCGGTGTATGAAATTAGCTAAGCTTCCACAATACTTTTTACAGTAAGGTGAAATCTAATTATCCATATGATGAATATATGTAGGTGATAAATGCCACTTGGCTATGAGTTTGATGGCTTGTAGACGGAATGCAAAGATTTTTGAATTGAAGCTCGATGATGACCAAATTTGTTCCCATTCCTCATCAGACCATGTTTGGTTCCAATCAAAATTCCATTGTTTCTGATATAATATTGTTTTTTCTTCATCATTTCTATTTAGGATTTTATACAGTACAGTTATTAATCCTGGTTTTTGTTCTGATTGGTTTTTTAAATAAGGTCTCAAACTGAATCAACGGTCTTTGTCTGGTCACTTTTAATTGTGGAGATTCCAAAAAATTCTTATCTGCAGGTATTTGTATCAATGAATAGTTTGTTTAATCTTTTTTTTCCCAAATAGCAATTTAGTCAATATTTTGTCATTGTCCAATAGATGATCAATTTTGCTGATATTAATTTCTTTCTAATGGGAAAAGTCTAGCTGGTTTTGGCTGGAAATGAACCATTTTTTTATTAGTAAAGGAAGCTTGTTTGGAGATATCAGGTGCTAATTTGGACTTCCTACATTTCCATATTTTTAGGGAGGTTTCCAAAAGTTGGTTATCTACAGTATTGTACAAATTTGTTATATTTGGATTCCATAATATATCATATAGAGTGCATTGGTTTACATTGGTTTCTATTTCCACCCATTATGGGGACTGTGTTGAATTTGCCATATTGATCAAAATTGATAAATTGGCAGCTTTGTAGTATGTTTTTAAATCTGGATAGTCCATTCCTCCCCTTTCTATAGCCCTGGTAAGGGTCCCAAAATGTATTATGTGCTTCTTGAAAGACCATAAAAATTATTAATGTCTCCTTGCCAGGTTTTCCTTATTTGGTGGGAATAGGGAGGGCCTGAAATAAAATAAATATTTGGGTACTATATAAGTTTTAGTTATTTTAAGTCTTTCATTCCAAGTGAACAATTTGGCATTCCATCTGAGCAGTTGATGTTGGGAGTGTGGCAAATCTCCTGGTGGCTGGCTGGCTGCCCGCTCTCCTAATCCAGGGACTGGTATGCAACTGCACCCACTACTCAATGGACAAGGTAGGTGGGGAGGAGGAGGGAGAACTGCGCTCCTGTGAGCTTCTGCTGAATTCAAGGCCTGCTCTCTGCAAAAGGTTCAATAGTTAAGATAAATAACAGGACAGAGGACAACCCTGTCTTGTCCCTCTCTGAAGATTAATAATTTCTGAGACAACATTATTGTTTGGATTACTTATTAAAAATTTTCACCAAAGCCCATTAAATCTATAAGTGTTTTTAAGTAGTTTATATCTATGCTGTCAAAGCCTTTTTGAACAGTAGCAGGATTACTGCTTCCTTATTTTCTTCACAATATGCTATGAGAGATCCAAGGTCTTTCTTATCTTGTTGATGATGTTCTGTTGTGGTAAAAAAACAGACTGGTTTATGCTCAACCTTGTATTTCATAGGTATTAAAACTGAGCATCATATCTCCATTAATTGCTTTGTATGCCCCCCCCCCCAAAAAACAACAACAACAACAACAACTGTGATTCTACTCTGTTTTGTAGAATCAAAATTATGGACCAAAGTCTTTCTCAGGTATTCTCAGCTGTCCCCCACCATGGCTGTGTTCCACCAGAGCATAGACTTTTTTGTTTCGTTTTGAGTTCCTTCAATGATCCATCCTTCCTGTCCTATATTTTAATTGATTGTTTTATTATGTTAAATTATTGATTTTAAAAAACTAGAAGAAAAAGAACAGGGAAAATCCAGCAACTAAATAAGATATCTACCTGTCTATCTATCATCTACCTATCTATCTCCATACACACACACAAAGAGAGAGAGAGAGAGAGAGAGAGATTCTGTTTTTAATTGTTACCCAGCTTGGTGCCTCTGATAGGGCAGACAGGTGGGACATAAATTTTGTAGACAAGTAACTACATTTTACTGTTATTAGTTAATCCTATACTGTGCCCAACCACTTCTGTACAGATGGACATTGTTGTTTTTCAGCACACTGCTAGTTGGGATATCGACATGCTCAGAAGTACAGATGTACTTAATTGTTCCTTTTTTAAGTAATGCAAATAGACTTCAAGGAGAAAAATGGTATATCTGAAATCTATTTACTTTTCATATACAGATCACAACAACTAAGTCCTGAGTTAAACATACACTTATGGACATAAATGGGCTTTACATCTAAACTCCGGATTGTAGCCATAGTCTTTTCCAACATTGGTACTACATGGCAGCCTGATTTGTTTTTTGCAACTCTCATGGCAAAAGCAGCCACTTGTACTACGACTACTATGAACAATAATATCATCTGTGAGGCACCATTCCTTTGCCATAGGTATCCATCCTCATCTCTGATTCTTGGCCACAGCAGCCATAAGGCTGGTGATGTGGTCTAGGCCTACAGCCTTAGGACAGGAAGCAAAAGGCCAATGGCAGCCCAACTTCCCATCAGAGCTTTCAGAAGAGAACAGCTGGGCAGGCAGGCAAACATCAGGTATGATAATAGTCATTCAACAATTTGTTCATGCAGAAGATCCAGAATGAAGTCCACAGCTTTATAGGACCAGATTGTATCCTACTGGCCACTTGCATCACTTGAGTGAAAACATGCAGGTCTATTCTCAGCTGAGCTCCAGCATGATTAGCTATCGTAGCCAAATGGAAACTCCAAGTTCTGACTCAGGCAGAATGCTTTTGATTGTTTGACACCACGGAGCAGTCAACAGATGGGAGTTTTTCTTTTCCTTCTTTTTTTTGGACCCTGCTTGGGGGCTTTCCTGGACATCTGACTTGTCAGTGTTGGAAACAAGGAGCTGAACTAGTGAGCCCCTGGTCTGATGCAGCATAGCTTTTCTTATGCTCTTGTAAGAATTTTAATTGCCTAATGAATAATAATGAAGACATTTTCTTCTACAAGCCTAAAATTCAGCAAGGATTCCAATTTCATGCCAATTGGTCTGGGCATGTTATACCCAGCATTTTTTCCCCTCACTAAAAACAATGGAAATGTCTACTGGACTGATTTCAAAAGAGTAATTTTAATTCTTTATATATATTTTTAAAAATGGCAATCAAAATCTGATATTTAACAAACCCTGTTTTAGATTTCATCCTGCAAAAAAAAAAATCTCACCACACGTTGCTGGTAAGAAAATTTAACACCAATCATCCTATCGGCAAGCAAACAGATTAATAATGCTTGTAATAACGCTTAACAAAAGATGGTCACCCCGATTAACATTTCTTTGTTTCTTTATGCATTATTTAATAAGGTTGGGGTTCTGCAATTATATCATTCGGGAAGTTTAAACAAACATCTCTATCATTATTCAATCTCTTTTATTTCACCCATTCAAAAGAAGGACAAGGAAGGAATTTTGTTATATCCAAGTTTAACTTATGTTTTCTTGTATATCTGAGAAAATTAATATTTATAGAGCCTGAAAAGGCCTATTGCACACTCTGAAATAGTGCACCAAGGTTATCCACAAGATTTATTGAAGACTGCTTTCTGCTGAAGCCATCTGTTATTAGTATTACCATTAGATCCTACTAAAACATTTACATTCGTGGTGGAGAGGCACACCATTGTGCATGCTACATTGATGCACGCTTTAATTAAATGGAATGGCTAACCTTTTATATGGGCACCACTAAACGCTGGCAATGGTAGAACATATGACTTAACCCTGAAAACAGAAGCACTACTTTGAAACCTGTAATTAGACTCAATAGAGGCACAATTTCAGTGGTCTTAAAACAGCAGTCTTCTGTATGAGGCAAACAGGTCCAAACTACCCAGATTGGAATCATGGTAAGGAAGAAATGGGTGCTCCTGCCTTCCCTACTGTACTGGTTTATTGACCTGAAATGATGCCAGGGGTGCTATTTATCTGGGGGGGGGGGGAGGCTCCTGCTCAACATCTATGGAACGCCCCCTTGGGACTTCTGAATTTTCTCATGTGTGAACTTGCAGCAGTTATATGGCTGCAAGTCCATACAGTGATCATATGGTAGATATAGTTTGGCTTTTGGATTAGGTGGTTTCCAGATCATCTATTGCCAGTGCCAGATCTAGGGGGAGCAGAGGGGGGTGCTTGCCCTAGACGCCAACGGAGGAGAGGGCGCCAAATTGGGTAAGGAGTCCATTGTAGTCTTTGGGACCATAAGGTAGAATGGCCCATAAGGGAGCAACGCTTTTTAATTTTGCCCCCCCCCCTCAAAAAACATGTAGATCCGGTCCTATCTATTGCTCTACAATTCTGTATTTTTATTAGGAGATTATCAAAGAGAACCTGGACATTTTTGCTTGAATTGACTGCAAATTGGGTGATCAATACAAGCAAACCTGTATTGAAAAAGTTCTTGCACTGATTAAGGGAAAGAGTGGATGTTGGGAGACACTGTGGATTAGTTTCCCTTGATGCGCCTGTGAACTCTGTGAATTAGGTGCTCAAAAATTAAGGTTCCTTTGCTTGTAATCTCCATTTTTCTCTCAAGTTGATTTTCCACATTGTCTAATTAGTGATAACAGTATCAATTTAAAATGTTTCAGGTTTATGTGGCTTTTGAATCTGCGCAGACAGCAGCTTTTATTACCCTACTATGGAACCAACTAGTAGCCGCAGTGCAAAAAATAGTGGATTATTGGTAAAGTCAAATATGCCTCAAGGTGAGGATAGGGATGAGATCAAATTTTGCAAGCTTGCAGGTCCCCATCACAACTTTATTTCTCCTTTGCAAGGAATGAATTCATGAATTTTTATTTTAGCACCAGTGTGTTTCCTTGCCCCAGCTTTCGCTGTAAAAATTGCATATTTTCAATATTAGTTGTGCATCACTGGCATAGAAACAGTGTGTACATATACATTGCATGTATATATGGCATAAAAATGGTGCACAAGAAACAGAAGTATCAACAAGAATTATGCAGTGTTGCAGCCCCAAACCTATGTAAACAACATATAAAATCAGTAAGAAACAGAAATGGCTGCATCAACTCATCCCTGTATGTATTGTTTCAATGTCCTCTAAACATATGCATGAATAAAAATTATAACAGGAATAAGAACACCAATAAGAAAAATTATAAGCAGGGCTTTTTTTGTAGTAGGAACTCCTTTGCATACTAGGCCACACACACCCTGATGTAGCCAATCCTCCAAGAGTTTACAGGACTCTTAGTACGAGGCCTACTGTAAGCTTTTGGGGATTGGCTACATCAGGGGTATGTGGCCTAATATGCAAATGAGTTCCTGCTACAAAAAAGCCTTGATTATAAGAGCACATGATGATAAATGTCACCACATGTTCCAGCCCAGGAGCAAAGTATCATCATGACACACACGGTATTTTTTGGTACAAAAAGCACAGCAAGAACTCATCTGCATATTAGGTCACACACCCTGACATCACTGTTGTTTCATACAGGGATTTTTTTGTAGAAAAAGCCCAACAGGTGCTCATTTGCATATTAGGCCACACCTCTGACACCAAGACAGCTGGAACTGTATTCCTATGCGTTTCTGCTCAAAAAAAGCCCTGATGACATATAAGACACATAGAGCACTGCTCAGGTTCCTAGGCTTTCCCCTGCACATGAATACAGTTCGCAGTGTGAGATTTCACATGAATGGAATATTTGCGATCTCAGGTAAAGCTCTCAATACAATGTGAGGGTTTCTTAATATTTGAGAGTGTCCCCTGCAATGTGTGATCAAACAAGGATAGAAGAGCTATTTCCCCAGCACTCGTCCAGCTGCTTAGTGAGAACCCTAGACTTCCAATCAAGTTGTAAGCTGTGCCAAAGATCATAAATCTCATTACTGGAACTGATTTCCAGTATCCAGGAATCCCAGAGCATAAGAAAGAAAAGAGCACATAACCATGCCCTCTGAGTCGTTACATCACAGGTGAGTGACCAAGCCAGTAACCTTAGGTCTCAAGAGATAAGCTTGCAGGGAAAACTGAATGTTTTCTTGGCAGGTTTCTAAAAGCACTATTTCCCATTAGGTTTCTCCCATCACTAGATTCTGCATCTATTTTTCCTTGAAAATCATTTCAGAATCCCAATGGAGTACTTGGATATCCACAAAAGATTAAGTTGGGTGGGTCCTGAGTCACTGGGGAGCCAGTAAGGTGCTGCTAAAGTGGTATGATTGCACACAAGAGAGCCATTCTGGTGTAGTGACTGGGACCCAGGTTTGACTCTCCACTCTGCCTTGGAAGTTTGACAGTTGCATACTCTCAGCCTAACCTTCCTTACAAAGTTGCCATTAGGATAAAATGCTGGAGAGAAGATTGATTCAAGCTGATTTAGGCTGTTGCTGGGGAGAAAGGCAGGGAATAAATGAAATATTGCAATAAATAACACGAATTGGCTCATAGACACTATAGAGTAAGATGGAAATTAGGCAGCAGAAGGCTTAGGTGGGGGAAAGAGCTGTATCTCTTCATACAGCCGATGCAGAGTCATGGAAGACCACATTTGGAATTGCTCCCCTTTGTTAAAAACTCTCAGCAAACAAAGAACGAGCACCAGCAAGCAGAAAAGAATAACTGCCAAACCAGTTTCCCTATGAACATGAAGGACTTTTTATTATGTGAAGGAACATAATTATTAGGATGCTCCTCTTCCAGCTCCCTAAAATCTGGTGCCTTGTGGGGATTCAGATACATTATTACTCTAGAACTGAAAATGAAATCCACAAGATAAAGTATCCAGTTATCATGAATGGCCAATATCTTGTATGAATGTTAGGAAACTGCATATTACAGAGATATAAAGTCTTTCTACGAGAATGCTGCATGAATATTAATTGGTTCAAACACAACTTCTGAACTTCAGAAGTAATCTCAGATGCTTAGAAACCATTCCCCAATAAAACCCCATAGCTTTTAATAATGTAAGCAATTCTCTCTCTCTCTCTCTCTTGCTCTCTCTCTCTCTGCAGTAGTTTCAGATGACAATGTCACTCATAGACTTCTTGTTTATACAAGGAAAAGCCAATAATATAAATGATTTAAATCCAAATTAAAAAATGAAGAAGGGGTTTTTTTTAACAAGCAAAAGAAACCTGTAGGAAAGCAAGCAACAATCTGTAATCTTAGAGATGGAAGTCTGAATTTCTTTTAGCATCATTACATGGACATTAGCATTTACACAGAGTGAAAGGCATATCTGTGAGGAAAAGACCCCTCTTTCCCCAATATAATAGTCACCAGCATGGTTGCCAGGGCGCCTGGAGAAGTGAGCTCACACACCTTTGGCCAGAGGGTGTGGGCAAAGCCATTCAGGAACTTAAAGGGACTCATGTGTACAAACAGCCTAAGTTTGCAGGCATTCTAAACCGGTATAGAGTGCTTGCCAACGTGCACGGACGTTTCCCCGTCACTGCGTGGGTCCGCCATGGTAGGGAAGAAGCTACGCCGTCACGGAGCTATCCAGACGACCGGTGATGAAGTGCTGAGCATAGAATCCACTGTGTCTCGCTAACACCACCTGTAGCCATCTTCCTGCCAGGCTGGACTTCATTCCTTCATAGTGGGAAGCTCACGTACACACCCCGAGTCACCCTTAGCCCGCAAGCAACCCATTTGCCCCATGAATGGATTAATAGCTCAACTGTTAGTCCTAATTGCCTAGCAATACCCTGAACAATAACTCTTGTCCAGAAGATGATGAGAAAAGAGGAAGAACATCTCCTGTCACAACCAAGTCTTTTGTCTACACCGGGGATACCTAGGTCAATATTTGATTCCCTATTGTCACCTTCCCAGATAAGCCCACTTAATCCCAAGCACCTAGCCATTTCCATACTGACACCCTTGGAGCCGCCTCAGGCCCTGTCGCAACTTGGAAGTTTCCAGGTTGCCCAGGACGAAGGTGAAGTTCATTGGTCAAAGCTGGCACCCAATTAGGGGCCACCAAGGGACTCACCACTGGCTCTGCTAATGTCCAGCCTTCATGGTAATCACAGAGCCTCCCATTTCTCCTCCCCGTCACCTCCCATTCCCTAAGGGCTCAGGTGAGTCCTTATAACCTGTGGACTAGCTACCCACAGGTGTGCTTCTATCAGCAACCCACATTCCGCTGCATAGATCCATCCCCGATTCCTGATCAGTTTCGGGTCCTCCCCCATTCCCTCAACTGTCGCCACCAGAGCCTTCCTTGAAGACTACGAGAGGTAACATCGCCCTGTCTGTCTACCCTTATATGTTCCCCTATCAATCTATCTGTATTTTCTTAGGACTGTGTGAATGTGTGATTGTATTTTTATCGTATGAAAGAACTATATTTTTCACAATAAATTACAATTGGTTTTATTAAAATTAGAGTCCTTTTATTGAGCATCACCCTCTGGATGGTTGAGCCTGGTATATATTGGTAAAAAGATTCCTAGTGAGTCAGGTGCCCACCTAACTAATTCCCTAACCTCGTTTTGAGGGCATTTTGGCTAACATATCTACAGCAGCTGTGCTGGATCCAGCCAGTACTCCAGACACAGTGGCCAAGTGGATGCACCCAGAAGGCCCAAGAGCAGGGGCAAAACATTCCTCTATTGGTACCACCCAGCACTAGTATTTAGAGGTTACTGCCTCTGTACATGCAAATTCATTTTAATTATCAAGTTGCCACTGATGATCTAGACCTCTAGGAATTTGTCTAATTCCATTCTGAAGTCTTCAGCTGAAGTACTGGTCATCACAAAATCCCATAATAGTGAATTTAACAAAATCTGAGTGAAAGTACTTCCTTTCATGCGTCCTGAATATACTGCCATGAAGCTAACTGGAAAGGAGAAAAACAATCAGTTCACTTTCTCTGTGCTGTGCATAATTTTATTAACTTCTATCACATTCTCCCCATTTGTTTTTCTCTAAACTAAAATACTCAAATTCCTTATCATTTCCTTACAGGCGAGACGCCCCAAACCTGTAATAATTTTGGTTGTCTTTTTTCTGCCTTTCACAATATCTCAATACACTCTTTGAGATATGGTGACAAGAACTGTACGATGCAGCGACATTACAGATCTACACAAGAGTATTGCAACAGTAGTTGTTTTGTTTTCAACAATCCCTACCATAAAATTATACTGAGTCAACATTTTCATCAAGCTACCTCATCACAGTCCCCAAATCTCCTTCCTGGTTAGGCACTGTCAGCTCAGAACCTATCAATTTATATTTAAAGTTAGGGCTTGGATCCAGATTAGATGTTTCAAGTTCAAGGATTTATACCCAAGGAGTGTGATTTTCTTGTGTCCCACACTCCACCCCGCTGCAGTCCTGGACTTCCAGGGACAAGATTTCAGGGGCATTTGTGGCTGCCATAGAGCTGGGTGGTAATCCCTGTATTCACCAAAATGTTTGTCTGGATCCAACCCTACAGTTTTGGTTCCACTGCCTTATATTTACATTATATTTACATTCCACTGCCTTATATTTACATTGAACCTAATTTCCTGCACTGTCAGCCACTCTCCCAGTTTGGACCAATTGTTTCAAAGTTCTTCCATTACTGATTCCAGAGTCAGATTCAGGCCATACTACATTCTCATGCCATGTCCCACCATGACAGCTCCAGTCATCTTAGCTAAGTCTTCTGAGACTGCCACTCTGCAAATGGGTACAGTCAGCAACTATGTTCACATCCTCCCACATTGAGGAGCGGACTGTATTGTATTCTACCCACTTTTTTTGCATTGAACACATACACAAACCCATGAAACTGCTTTATACTGAATCAGCTCATCAGTCCATGAAAGTCAGTATTATCTACTGAAACAGGCAGCAAGTCCCTGGGGTCTCTGGTAGAGGTCTTTCACATCCCCTACTACCTGCTCCTTTTAGCTGGAGATGCCAGGGACTGAACCTGAGACTTTCTGAATGTCAAGCAGATGCTTTGCCTCTGAGTTACAGCCCTTCATGCCTAGACTTCCCCTCCCCTTTTCACTGTTGTCATTGTTTGCACTGCTTTCCAGTTCTGTGACCCCAGTCCTAGAGCAGACCTATTGCTGTCTGACTGAACTTCCCTTTAAAAAAAAATTGCAATGAGCCTTGAGTATCAATGATAAAGATGGGCTATAAATAATGAAAGAAAAATAAAATAAATTTTCTCAGGACATATGCTAGGGAAAACAGTTCAGGGCTGGGGTATTGGGTTTGACTGCACCTGGTCCTAAAGGTGTGATTCCCAGCACTTTCCTGCAGCTGCACAGGGGAAGAAATTATTCAGGAGGGTAGCCATGTTGGTCTGAAGCAGCAGAACAAGATTTGAGTCCAGTGGCACCTTTAAGACCAACAAAGTTTTATTCAAATGGGGAAGAAATGATAATGGAGGACAAGCTGTATTTCAGAGAGAATGTCTCCCCACTCTCCCTGTCAGATGTAAACATCTTGCAAATGAAGGAGGGGGAGAAAGAATGAAATTCTGTCATTCTGTCAGGCTGCAGCCTTCACTCTACCCCCTCAGACTTCATCAGGGTCAGTCTTCATGCAGCAGGGAGAAAAGACTGAAGGGCTCTTTCCCTGAGCAGCAGCCAGTACAGCAGTTGTGGACTGCTGCTATCTTTGCTGGGCCTTAATAGTGTGGTTTTATTATTGTATGGTGTGGGATGCTCACCTTTTAAATAAATAAGTCTCCCCATAATTAAATCTTCCTTTAGTGGAACTTTGAGGAACTCTGCTTCTGATGAAACTCAAGGTTCCCTGGAACACAGTCTGAAAACTACCGTTCTAAGACTGGCTTGAACTGAAAGCAAGAAGCCACTGAAAATGGCACTGGCATAGGATGGCGTAAGATGGTTTTTGTCAAGCAGAACTGGGGCTCTGACATCCTAACAGCACACCCAAGACCTAAACCAAATGGTCCTATTGGACAAGACACTTGGAGATCCATGATCAGATCCCCCAAGTATCTTTATGGTTAAACAGCAGTCAGGGAGCAGGAATTATTTTCCTGTCCTGAACCCCTTTCCCCAAAGCTGCTATTTACTATGGTGGTGGAAGACAGATCAAGATGGGTAGCTATGTTAGTCCGTCTGTAACAGCAGGAAAAAAGTAAGAGTCCAGCAGCACCTTAAAGACTAACAAAATTTGTGGCAGGGTATGAGGTTTCTTGAGTCACTACTAACTTCTTCAGATAGTGAGGTGGGGGGAACACACATAGGTTGCCATATTTGCTGCCTGGAAGAAGTACACCAGGACAAAAGAAAAGGTACTGCAAAATGGACAGCAACTTGTATGTGGAGACTGAGGAAGTCTTCAAGTACTTGAAGGACTCATATAGAGGATGGTGTGGAATTGTTTTCTATGGTCTGAGGTGGTCGGACCAGAAGCAATGGGTTGAAATTAAATCAAAAGAGTTCCCAGCTCAACATTAGGTTGATTCTGACTTCCAGGATTGGAAAATGGCGAGCTAAGCTGCTTTCCTTAACGGGGGTAGGCTGGCACTTCTGTTTGGGGTAGTAAAAGGCAAATTAATGCCTACTGCCTACTTTTCTCAGCTAGAGAATTGTCCAAGATATGCACAGATACTTTGAGGAGGCTGAAAGGGAGTCCCAGAGGGGGCTCCTTTGAGGCTTTGAGGGATCTCCGGAGAGAAATTGCATATTCATCATCTGCAGAAGTTTCCAGAGTCATTTATTTGACATAAGCTCGACAGGATCCGAATCTTCTTTTACAACTTTAAATGTCTAATCTACAAAAGACTGGTGTCAAATTGAATAATCTACAAAAAAAAAGGTATTGATTGCTATCTTTTCACTCCGGGACTAACTAAAGCCAAACAAAACAAAATTAAAAGGTGGGAGTTGGATATAATGGAAGCCTGAAAGGAGGAGAAGAAAAGGGACTAAATTTGAACTTTGTAAATCTAAAGGACAGTGCTAAAAGGAGAAAGGAATTTATTGTTTAGTCTATTTGCGGTTGAGGAAGTAGCCCCATCGTCATAGATCTGCAGCACTCACAGTCAACACAGGAAGTACGTCAGACATCGTGAGATTTCTCTACCAGTGAAATGCGACTTGGTGGCAGGAAAAGCAGGAAGTACCAGAAGAAGAAGAAGAAGAAGAAGAAGAAGGAAGTAAGAGAAGTAAACAGCCTACTCTAGGATTATAATATCAGAGAGAAACATCAGCAGCCATTGCTGGGAGGACAAAATTTTAACAACGTTTTTAAAGTGACTGGGACAATTCCGCAGGGCCTGCAAGACCTACCTCTTTAAAATAGCCTTCACTTAATACCGAGCCAAGAAAGTCTCGCTGGATATGTTTTTATGTTTTAGTCACTGAATTCTACAGAAGACCTTAGACATAGCACCATAATGTTAATTTTAATACAAGTTGTTTTATCGTTTTAAGGATGATTTTAGAATTGTAATTGTAACTATCGTATATGGTTTTACTGTACATTGTGTTTACATGTTGTGAGCCACCCTGAGCCTGCTTCAGCGGGGAGGGCGGGATATAAATAAAAAGTATTATTATTATTATTATTATTACAATTTTACAGTTGGAAATTTTAAAATAAGGACTATTGGACAGTGGTGAAGAAGATTTGAATTGGATAAGGAAAAAGAAGAAAATTTTTTCAAAGTGAAGCAAAAGTTGCGGTCGCCATTTTGGGGGAAATAAAGACTTTAAACATTATTATCTGAGCCTGGGAGGGAGGCTCAGAGAATGGCGAAATTAGGTTCATTGGAAAGGGCAAGCTTCACTCTATTAAATCTGATGGTCCAAATTTAATTTGGTGAGATAAAAATTTTCGATCTTTTTTATGTGTCAGACCCGAAGCTAACTCGTGCTATGTCTGCTTCAATGGAGAAAATGCAAGCCCAATTAGATGCAATGGAAGCCAGGATGATGAAGGGGGTGAAAGAAATGATAACTGCCTTTTAAAAAGAAATAAGAAAGGATATTGAAAACTCAAAAAAGAATTAAAAAAAGAAATAGAGAGTCTCAGGAATGAGACTGTATAAATAACAAAAAAAGTACAAGAGGTGGAAGAGAGAGTGAAAACACGATTCCACCTTGTTGAAACTACAAGAAAAGGTGATAATACATGACTGCAAGTTGATGGAGTCACAGATTTGTCTGAGAGGTGTACCAGAAGATGAAGAATCTGATTTGAAAGAATACATAATAAAAATAATAAAAATAATTGCAGAATTTTTGGAGGAGAATCCTGAAGGGAATAGAAATATGTATGACTATATGTATAGAGTGAATTCACTCTATGCAAAAAAGAACAATCTGCCAAGAGATGTGGTCATAAGATTTATGACAAAAGAAATTATGGGGAAAATCATGAACAAAAATTTTGAAAAGACATTGATAGTGGGAGGTAATAGAATAAGAATTATGAAAGAGTTGCCAAGACAAGTGTTAACCAACAGGAATGCATATAAAAAACTGACAGAAAAATTACGCGACAATGGGATGAGATACAGATGGATAATACCTGAAGGTTTGAGCTTTGAACTTCAAGGGAAAAGGATTACAATTACAAACACACAGGAATTGCTTAGATTTTATGGAGAAAATAAAGAATTTGCACCATGATGGATTACAAATTGATATCTTGGAATGTAAATGGACTAAACTCACCACAAAAAAGAAGGGGAACAAAAGAGAGGAGTAATTTTTTATATTACAAAAGAATTAGACCCAAAATTGATTTTTAAAGATAAAGATGGAAGATATATAGTGGTGGAAATTACATTGAATGCTAAAAAAACTTTATTGTTGGGACTTTATGCTCCAAATGGTGCAAAGGACATGTTTTTAAAAAATATTACGCAACATCTTGATGAAGTGACCTATGAGCAAATTTTATTGATGGGGGACTTTAATGGAACAATTCAGAATACAACAGATAGATCTGGGAAGAAAAAAATTGATAAAGAAGGGAAATTACCAAAGTCTTTTTTTGAGCTGGTTAAACAAGAGAATTTGGAGGATATATGGAGGAAGTTCAGTCCTGAAGTACGGGGCTATACCTTTTCTTCAGCCAGACATAATTCTTTTTCTAGAATTGACATGTTGTGGGGTACCAATGATTTGGGACTTATAACAAAGAAGATAGAGATTTTCCCTAAAATAGGAGCTGACCATAACCCAGTAATGTGGATTACAAAAATGTCTAAGAAGTGGAGAAGATGGAGACTGAATGAAGATTTACTACAGAATAAAGAAATAGTGACATACCTAGAAAATGAAACTAAAACGTTCTTTCAAATGAATGACAAAGAGGATATAGAATTTCAGACGGTCTGGGATTCCTATAAAGCAGTAATGAGAGGAATATTGATTACCTTGAACAATAAAGATAAGAGAGCAAAAGAAAAAGTTATTGGACATTCAAAATGAAATAAAGAAAAAAGAAGGGGAGTTGAGAAAAAGGCCAGGGAAAAAGAAAATTATAAGGGAAATTACAATATTACAAACGCAAATGAGACATTTGTTAAATAAAGAATTGGAATGGAATTTGTAAAGACTGCAGCAGAAATCTTTTGAGGGAGCAAATAAACCTGGAAAGTATTTGGCTTGGCAACTGAAGAAAAAGAGAGAAAATAAAATTATTAATAAAATTGTGGTAGATGGAAGAGAGGTGGTTATCCAAGAGGGAATAAAAAGAGAACTTTTAAGTATTATGCCAAGTTGTTTAAAGGCATCAAAATAAAGAAAGAAAAGATGGATGAGTATCTACAAAAGATAAAAATAGAACCCTTAACAGAAAATATGCGAA
Organism: Heteronotia binoei; assembly: GCF_032191835.1. Taxonomy (NCBI): domain Eukaryota; kingdom Metazoa; phylum Chordata; class Lepidosauria; order Squamata; family Gekkonidae; genus Heteronotia; species Heteronotia binoei. The sequence continues at coordinate 145,002,628 of NC_083226.1, read as the reverse complement.
ATGTTTTGAATGATCCAAATGAAAAAATAGAAATTGAAGCTGCAATTAATGCAATGAAAAATGGAAAGGCACCTGGGCCAGATGGATATACAGCTAAATATTTTAAAAGATGGAAGATATATAGATGAATTTAAAGATGAATTAACACCAGAATTGCAGAAGTTGATGAACATGATAAGAATAAAAGAGAAAATACCAAACACATGGAAGGAAGCTGTTATTTTGTTGATACCAAAGAAAGATAGAGATGTCACGAATGTAAAACATTATAGACCAATTTCGCTATTGAATAATGACTATAAAATATATACAAGAATCTTGGCAGAATGGCTTAAACAACATTTGATAAATTTTATAAAGGAAGATCAAGCGGAGTTTCTTCCCAAAAGGCAAATAAGAGACAATATCAGAACTGTTGTAAATATTGTAGAATATTATGAAAGACATCCAGAAAAGGAAGTAGCATTATTCTTTGCGGATGCAGAGAAAGCATTTGACAATTTAAATTGGGACTTTATGTTTGCAGTAATGGAGAAAATGGAGTTGGGAGAAAGCTTTATAAGAATGATAAAAGCAATATATACTGAACAACGTGCAAGGCTATGTATAAACACAGACCTTACAGAAGACAAGATAATTAGCAAGGGTACAAGACAAGGTTGTCCGCTTTCCCCATTGTTGTTTATAATAACTCTTGAAACATTACTGATGCAGATCCAAGAAGATAAAGAAATAGAAGGATTAAAAATAAAAGGATTTATTTACAAACATAGAGCATTTGCAAATGATATAATGTTTATAAATGAAAACCCCATACAAGCCACACCTTTGTTGTTAGCCAAAATACAAGAATATGGGGAGTTGGCGGGACTTTGTATTAATAAAGAAAAATCAAAACTTTTATGTAAAAAACTTTTATGTAAAAACAAAGAAATAAGCAACAAGAATTACAGAGACTAACGGGTTGTGAAGTCACCTCCAAGGTAAAATATTTGGGTGTTGAGATAACAATGAAGAATATTGATCTATTTAAAAATAATTATGAGAAGCTATGGCATAAAATGGATGAAGATATGTTAAAATGGAATAAACTTAATTTGTCATTGCTGGGTAGAATAGCTGCAATTAAAATGAATATTCTACCAAGAATAATGTATTTGTTTCAAACTATTCCCATTGTGAAAGAAAGTAAACAATTTGATAAATGGCGAAGAAAAAATTCAGAATTTGTGTGGGCTGAGAAGAAACCAAGGATCAAAATGAAAATTTTGATAGATGCAAAAGAGAGAGCTGGATTTCAACTACCGAATTTAAAATTATATCAGGAAGCAGTTTGTTTAGTGTGGATAAAAGAATCGATAACGCTGTTAAACAAAAAACTCTTAGGGCTGGAAGGTCACGGAAATAAATTTGGCTGGCACAAGTATTTGTATTATGGAAAAAAGAAGACTGACGGTTTTTTCTCTCACCATTATAGAAGAAATAATTTGCTAAATGCATGGATGAAATACAAGAAATATGGGGATGAGGAAAAAACCGTTATGGATAGTGCCATCTGAAGTAATAAAAATAACGGCTGAGATAGGTGAAAAAAGTGGTTGTCATATAATCAATTATTAAAAATACAAAGTGGCAAAATAGAATTGAAAACTGCTGAAGAGCTGAATAATAAATGTGATTGGTTCCAAATGCAACAAATAAAGAGTCTGGTGGATAATGATATCAAAACTGAAGGAATAAGAAAAGAACAAACAGAAATGGGAAAAGTTCTGCTTGGAGATAACGAAAAATTAATTTCAAAAATATATAAACTACTGTTAAAATGGTCTTCAGAAGATGAAGTAGTGAAATCTCAAATGATCAAGTGGGCAATTAATGTAAATAAAGAAATACAGATGGATACATGGGAATATTTGTGGAAGAACTCTATGAAACTCTCAACATGTCAGAGTATCAAAGAAAATTGTTTTAGGATGATGTACAGATGTATATGACTCCTAAAAAGTTGGCAAAGATGGACAATAAGATGCCAGACAGATGTTGGAAATGTAAAAAACATGAAGGTTCTTTCTACCATATGTGGTGGACTTGTGAAAGAGCGAAAGAGTATTGGCAGATGATTCAACAAGAGATTTCTAAGATCTTGGGATACTAATTTAACAAAGTTGCAGATACTTTTCTGTTGGGATTACAAATGGAAAAATTTCCAAAAGATAGAACTTTAATCTGGTACTTGCTCTCAGCTGCTAGGACATTGTATGCGCAGTTGTGGAAGCAAGAAAAAATACCAGAGAAATGGGATTGGATTGTAAAAGTTATGACATGGAGTGAAATGGACAAGTTAACAAGAACCTTAAGAGACTATGATTTAGAAGTATTTAAAATGGAGTGGAAAAAGTTCAGAAGATATGTAGAACAAGAGTGGAAAATAAAAGGACATTGGGCAATTTTTGATAATGATTAAGTACAAGAGGGAGGAGGATATTAATTTTGGTTCTTATTAATTAAGGGTAGCTTTAATATTAATATTTTAAGTATAGAACACCGGCGGGGGTCAAGTAATGGGGGGAGGGGTGGGTAGAAAGTAATATATGGGATAGATTTTTAAAAAGTAGTTATTGATGATGTAATTGAAATTTATTACCTATGTTACTAATAAAATTGTTTGAAACAAAAAAACATTAGGTTGATTCTATTAGTCCACATACTTTGTGGTTATCAGGAAAGCTTAGAAATCCTTCACACAGAAGCATCAGCTGTAACAGAGAACCTAAATGCTTTGCCATCCTATTCATAAGCTACAAATTGAGGAAGTATTTCAGCAATCAGGCATGCTACAAAGGGGTTTGTCCCAGTTAACACAGCAGTAGTCAGTTTCCAAAGTCATTAGGCACCATTTTCTTTTGTGTACCTTTTAATCCACAACATGCCAGAGTGATGGGCAGAAGCATTTTGGCTGACATGGCCATGTGATCACTGATCAATGAGATCTAGCAGCATGACGACAATCAAAATTTGAAGGAACGCAGGAAGGAAGGAAATGCTATAGCAGCAGCAAAGAGCCTCTTTGCTACTACCTCAAAGAACACACTGAACAAACGGCAGCAGATTGAGTGGGAGTAGCTTCACAAACCTTTTCCTGCTCCCAGCCACCCATTCTGAACCCAATGATTTGTAACACGAATTTCCCATTTAGTACTAGCCAGAAATAATCAGAAAATGAGTAGCAATAAAAATTTTCATAGTCATAAGCATGAACAATAAGGTTTTAGAAGAGAATTTTAAGGAAGAGCACTTTGCAAAGTACCATTCCTTCATATCGAGGCTCTAAATATATTCACAGCAGACTAAAATCAGATGTGGAACTTGTACAGAACATTCCACCTACTGTTTGTTGCTCAAGGCTAAAAACTGATGTGAATGCCAAATTATGCTACAAAGAAAGCTTTTAAAAATGTTAAATTTGCAAAGATGTATATGTTTGGTATGTGAACCTTTCTTCCAATAGTCTTAATTGCAGAGAAAAATGTCACCTCTTGGGATAACAAGTTCTAGGTAAAATATATAATTCACAACTGTGAAATGAAGTAAAGTCTGCGATAAAAGCTCCTTAAAATTCTTGTCCAGACACACTGTAGATAACTCAATAATCTGTCTCATTTTCCAGCCTTGTGGGGAGGGCCAGCCTTCAAAAAGAGACAGAAAACTGACCAAAGGTTTGGTCTCTCTGTACCGTTTGCCACCAGCGATGTTGCAGGCATTTGTCAATAGGAACCTGCAACAGCTTCACACAGGGTAAGCTCAAGCCATTTCACCAACTGAGGTGAAAAAATCATTTGCCAGACACACTTCATCCTCTTTTTTATCCAGCTTGCCACAGTGTTTTTTAAAAGTGATCAAAGAATTTTCTTTTGCATAAGGTGCCTAATAAAAGAGCACTTTGTATTACTTCCTCACTTATAATTATAATAACAACATTTAATTTATATCCCGCCCTCCCTGCCAAAGCAGGCTCAGGGTGGCTCACAACATAATATAAAATACAAAGATTACATGATAAAACAACAATCTACAACATTATACAATTTCCTTAAAATTTCCTTAAAACCATCTAATTAAAGCCAACAATTTCATGCGATCGTACTCAGTGCTACATTTTCAAAAATTTCCGATCTTACTTCTGGAGGCACCAGGAAGTAAAAGGATTGAGATCATGACCCCAACTGCTGTATGTCACATGGGAGAAAGAGGAGAACAAGACAGGAGTAATTTTGCTTTGCATAGGAGTGGTTACAGAAATAAAGTAGCAGTACTTTTTATTTTTTCCCCAAGCACTTTCACAGGCTGAAAGAATTATGCAACAGATATACAGAGGACAGTGATTCTGATCTTTTCATCTGGCACTGAGTTCCTTAGAAGGGAGAAAAAGCCCATTCTCCTCCTTCCTTGGGCATTCTCTCTTGGGCAGACTTTGTGCCAAGTACAAAAATCACTCCTGTGAGCTGCTTTCTTCACCCTATCTGTTGAGATGGTGGGAACATGCAATCAAATCAAAGGAAGATTTTATTCCAAAAATTGCTACAGGGTCTGTCCCCTCTCCCCAAAAAGGACAAGTGGAGTTTCTGTTCTTTCCTGGGACGATCAGGTGGCAGGCCCCACCCTGTCATGTCTCGGAGTTCTAGTGAAAAGCGGCAAAGCTTGGTCCACCTCCTAAGAGAATAGATTGCTGGATCAGTTTCTGCTTTCCTTCCTGGGAGGCACATGAAGGCATGAAAGGGATTGCAAGATGCTTCCTAATTTGCCACCACTGCCTGGTCTGTTGCTAGAGATGCCAGTCTCTGGGTGGGACCTGGGGATCCCACAGAATCACAGCTCATCTCCAGACTATAAAGATCAGTTCCCCCAGAAAAAATGGGTGCTTTGGAGGGCAATCCCTATGGTATTGTACCCCACTGAGGTCCCTGTCCTCCACTGGCTCCATCCTGAAATCTCCAGGAGTTTCCCAACCTGGATCTGGCAATCCTATTCCCCAATGGTGCCCAGGGGGAACCTGGCAACCCTATGTGTTGCCTGCAGTGAGGCCATCTGGATTTCTGGAAACACCATATTTTAGTGGAATCAGCTTTTCTTGTACTGCTGGGAGGGAGCATTGGGTTTTCACAAGTTTTGCTTCAAGCAAAAAAGAGATTTAGCTGGACAAAACAAAAACAAACAAACAAAAACTGTGTATTGTGGATAGGAGTGGTTTCTGGCACCCTGAAAATATTATGCTCATCCACAGACTTATTTATAACCCATCTTTCCACCAAAAGATGGGTCCTTCTGCCATTTCAACAGTGTCATGAGGTGGGTTAGAATAAAAGACAGCAATTGGCCCCAAGTCACCCAGTGAGCTTTAATGCAGAGGGGGGATTTGGACTCCGTTTTCTCCAGTCCTTGTCCAACACTCTAATTACGACACCACTTGAGACCCTTTTAGAATGGTTTAAGGCACTACTTACATACAGGACTCAGAGGATCACTGTCCGAGACCAGCTGTTGTTTAATCTCTAAGTGACCTCTATGGGAGGGGAGTCATCAATCTGCAGAGGCCACCCTGTTCTATATTTCTTTATTGAAATTGCCCAGTGATGCTGTCCTTGGTTGCTGTGGGGTTCAGATGTTCCTTGCTGACTCAATTAAGAGTCTAAGGTTTATACTGAAACCTGAAAAAGCAAATTAATTTTTCTGTAAAAATGCTTTCTTCCACTTAGCCAGGAGGATGGATCACTCACTTGACCCAACGAATCTGGTCAAGTAGATCAATGACATGGGAACATCAAGGGCTAGAGCCAGTTTGGTGTAGCGGTTAAGTGTACAGACTCTAATCTGAGAGGACTGGGTTTGATTCCCTGCCCCTCCACATGGCTGACTTTGGGTCAGCCGCAGTTTTCACAGAACTGTTCTCTCATCAAAGGGTATCTGTTGTGAGGAGGGGTAGGGAAAGGAGTTTGTAAGCTACTCTGAGACACTGAGTGAAGGGCAGGGTATAAATCCAATCCCCTTCTTTTTCTCTTCTTTTTGTTCCTCTTACTCCTCCTCCTCTTCTGTAATACTCGGGGCTGCCCTTGAAGCCAGCTAGGAAACTCCAGCTGGTACAGAATACTGTGGCTTGTTTACTATTGAAACCTAAGCAAAGTACGCACATTACATGTATTCTGCAGTCATTCCACTGGTTACCAGTTAGTGGCAGAGTTTGAGTTCAGGTGCTGTTATTACCTACAAAGCCCTTCATACCTCAGGGCTCACTTACCTAGAGGGTCTTCTCTCTTTATCTGTCTCACTGAGATACCTTTGCTCATCTCCACATAGTCTGTTGAAGGTGCCACCCTGCACAGGGGTAAAAACATCAGCAACCCATACTCAAGCTTTCTCTGCTGTGGTCCCAGCCTAGTGGAACTGACTGCCTGATGAGGTGAGACAGGCATCCAGACTTACACTGTCTTGCAGAATACATAAAACACTATTCAGGCATCCATATAAAGAAAACAGAGATGTGCAGGAAAGCCACTTTCTGCATATATAACAAGGCTCTACTTTTCATTTCCCATGAACCATTAAGGAAGCTTGCTTTTCCTCCTCACTGGATGTAGTATGCTGTTTGTACTTCATTGTTGACTTAATTGTGAGATTCAGTTTATGCAATTTATAAAGTTCTAGAAATTTACTCACAGATATTCCAGCATTTTGTCTGAGGTTGGCTGTTAAATTATAGCACCACAAAAAGGCCGAAATCTGCAAGTTTGAGTATTCCAGGGCTGCCTTATTGAGGACATGTATGACACCATCAAAGTTGTTATTCTGATGACTGGGTGGAATGTTCTAGAAGATGTTTCTTTCTTTTGGGTTGGTTCCCATAGCAATTTCCACTAATGGAATGGCAGGGGGTCAGTGGGTCCCTCCTCCTGCTGCAGGCCCCTCATACTGTTCATAGGGGTTCCCCGTTTCCTAGGAATAACACTTTGGAGATCATTTGGGACTTCAGCAAGAGGGAAGAGGCTAGGGTTCCCCTTATACTGACAGAAGTTCCCTTCCCTCCATGCAGATTTACTGCAGGATCCAAGCCTTTGTGTGCAAGCTACAAAGGAATGGTACTTGATGCCTAGACACAAGTTCTCAGGTATTTGGTTTGGAAGTGATGTCCCACCATGTACATCTTCAAGGCAGCTATGAACTACATTTGAACAAATCTGTAGGGGTGGATGGCTTCTGCACATTCAATTCTATAACAAAGCAACTCATTCTTTCACTGTATGTCTGATGGTCAGACTGGAGGCTGTGCCAAAGACAAAATAATATCCTCTGGTGTTCATCTCAGTGGTGGGCCAGAGAACAAGTTCTCCAAGGAAGCATCCAATTGGTGGACAATCCAAAAGTGGAGCATGCAACACCTAGGCCAAGAATCAAGTCTTCGCCTGATCCATCCTTCCTCAATCCTCACCCATGTCAACAGCAGTTCTTTGACACAGACAACTTAGAGTCTCTTGGAAAGAGACTTGGAAAGCAAGAGAAGTGAAGAGAATCTCTGGAGTTTACTCCTGTCCTTGTTGTTTAGCAAATTTACTGGTGATTACATCCCTTCCCCCCTTTCTCCCCCCCTTATCCCATTACAAAATGAAGGCAATCACTTGTGTCATTCTAACTTATGGGATGATGAAGATGTGGGAATTAGCTCATGTGACAGAGTCATTATGAACAAGAAACAGCATCCAAACATCCTAGGTCATCACCGCATTGCTCTGTTCTTTCTTCCTTACTGATAGGTGAGTCATCATGTACAGCCGCTGCCAAAATAAAATACCCCAAATCCACACGAAGCTGCTAGAGACAGATGAGGCTTGCAGTCCCAGGAAAGGCCCTCAGAGTCTGGAAATAAATCAGACTGCAACTCTTCCTGAGCCTTAACTTTCAATACTACATTTTTTTTCTTGGTTCCCACTTATTTTCAGTGCAGACACTGCCCTGCTGAGTTGCAAAGAAACCAGCATGCTTGCTCTCCAAATTCATTTTCAGTAAATGCCACTCTGTTAGGGTCCAAGTGTATTCTGGATTTTTGCATTTCTACTGCTCCTAGAAATCCTCATGTACACACAGCCGAACAGTGACACATAATATATTACAGACAGAAGTACACAATGAGACAGAATAATTTTTTTACAAGAGGACCATCATTTGCAGTATGTTAAGCTTTGCTGTAAAAAGACATGCATCACTATGACTGTACCTGTTGGAGCAGACCAAAAGTTCCTTCACCTAGCATTCTAAAAGCTGCCTACCAGATGCCTTCAGGAAGCACAGAAGCAGACCATGCAACAGTAGACCTCTCATTGTTGTTTGCCTCCACCACACAGTATTCAAGAATAGACTACATCTAGATATGGAAGAGCTGTCCAGTTACTATGGTCTTTGCAACACAGCCTCCGTTTATTCACTTTAGCCAGGGTCCCCACATGATGCTCGTTGGTGCCACCTGGCACCTGCCAAGTATTTTTAGAAAGTGGGTGGGGTCAGGTGGGGCTTTCACCAAGCAAGTCTTCTGATTGGCCACTGGAGATTTGATTGAGAGATTTGAGCTGGCTCCATTTCCTGCAGCAGCCATTTTGTGGCTCTGACCACCACGCTGTGTCGTAATTCCAAAGGTGCCTGCAGTCTGGAAAAGGTTGGGGCCCCTTGGCATAAGCATTTGCAAAATCTATCAAAAGCCTAGTCTAGGCATCTGGCAGAATGAAGTAGTATTCAGGGGCAGAATGCTGACGCAGTAGAATGGACTTTACCACTACAGATTGCAGGTGAGCTATTGCCATTATCTATCTATCTATCTATCTATCTATCTATCTATCTATCTATCTATCTATCTATCTATCTATCTATCTATCTATCTATCTATCTATCTATCTATCTAAATATTTACCCTTCCTTTCCTCTTGGCTCCTCTGCATTAATAATTAATTGAAAAAGACAAACCAGCACAGCATGTGAAAAGCTGGAGCGAACCTTACTTCCTGATGTGCATTTTAAAATCATGTTTAGGGAGGCTTGACATGGGGGAGCATTAACAATGGGACATCTACACCTGTGTTCCGAGGTGGTATAGCCTAATCAACCACCTCCCTCTGTGGCACACCAACACCTCTTGTGGCACTGAATTCCATAGGCTTCTACTTACACTTTGTGTGAAGCAATAATTTCATCAGTTCTGAGCCTGCTGCCAATTAATTTCATTGGGAAATTCTGAGTTTGGGTATTATATATGAGAGGCAGATCTGTTCACTTGTTTCACTGGGTAACCTTAGCATTCAAGGGGGCTAAGATCTTTTGGACAGTACATAGTAAAGGTCTGCAACCTCTGGCTCCAGGACCCAGTGTGGCTAAGTAGAGAACCTAACAGGGTTCTTTTAAAAAAGAAATCTAAGCCTTCAAATTAAGATATATTTGTTGGGTAGGTAGGATGCGAGAATAACCAGTATGTAAAGGGCATGGTAGGCAGAGGTTTTTTAATGGGAGTAAGGGGTTTCTTGGAGATGAGGAAATGATTATTCAAGTGGGAACCATGTGTGGATTTATGCCAGTGCATAAAAGCAACTATTCAGAGCCTTTTTGTGTGTATTTATTACTTACTGTCAGACCTTGTATGTGCCAGTTCCTAATAAAGGGCTCACAACAACAGTGTTTGCCTGTAGAAATTTTATAGATTATTAATCAACATGTCAATTATTAGTCATTTTTTTAAACTGTATATTCTGATATGAAAATAGGTTTCCTTATACCGGTGCTTTGCTTGATCTCTTGCTCTGAATTTTGACACAGTTCAGCTTTTTAATTATAAAAAGTTGCAGACTCCTGTGGAGACTCATTCCCAGACCCACCATGATTCTACCCCACACTTTTTTTTATCCTTCTTCAAGTGAATCACACTAATTTTCAATACCCCCGACTGTTAAAAGTTGTGCCTATTTGGTTTTTACTATTTCAGACAAACCATTTGCCATGCAGTTTCCTTGTACCTGATGAATAATGTCTGAACAACACAATGCTGGAATTGGCAACAGGAAATTACAAAAGCAAGGACAGCAGGACACAAAAGAGAACTGGGAAGCAGTTAAAAAAAAAAATTAGCCTTGCTAAATTTGTCATTTGCTTACATTTACCAAAACGTTCATTTCCTACGTTTGCTCCAGTGGGAACCATATGAAAATCTTTTAAAAACCCAAAATTATAATTAACTTATTTAATTTGGAATTTATTTCCAAACCAATTTCCAACTGTTTATTGATGGTCTCATTTCCCAATGCATGTTCTTATTAAAACACTGCTTCGATGTCAGCCACTGAGAGTGATTCAGGAGTGCTTCTCACAAGGCTAACAATGTTCTAATACAGTTCTTAACATTTCTCCCTCTCTCAGTCTTCTCTAGAAGCGTGGGAGAAGCAGGTGCATTTTGACTTGATACAAAATGCCAAAGCCCTGCTTTCATTCCATCCCCCCATAACCACTTGCCCCAACAGTGTATGCAATGCAACTACTCTGTAATAAGAACAGTTAGATGTGTTAGACCGCACAACACATGGGGTTAAAGAAGCAATACTCAAAGACCCACCAGTTTAGCTCAAACCCTGCTTGCCAACTCCTCAAAGGGGTTGTCTACTGATTACTCCTTGGGGCACTACTTGGCTGCAGCATGCACAACTCTCCACAGTCAACTCTCCACAGACCTATCACCACACACTTAACAGACCCGAGCATCACCCCCACTGCTCAGCAGCCTGCCCCCCCCCAGCAGATCTACCATCGCCACTCATTGTTTGGCAGCTTCCCAAGGGTAGAGAGGTCCAAGGTTCAGCCTATGGGTGGTTGTGACTACTGAGTACAGTATGTTCACCCGCCAAACCTGCCTGCCATGATGTGACATCCCTAAATTGAATATTTTATTAGACTGACTATTTAAAAAAAAAGTTAGGGTTGATTTACTGAACCCTGCTTCAGAAATCCATTCAAGATAGGTTAATGCAGAGTAAGTTAATCCAACAAAAAGCAGGTGGAGAAGATTTTGCAGCGATGTGAAGTTCATATGATGAAGAGGGGAGAACTCAGGTACTGACCCCTTGTGTGAAAATAGGGTTGGTACAAGTGCACAAGAATGTCTCCCTCTGGGAAATGTTGGAGGTTAGGCTATTATTAAGGATGATTAAATGTTCCCTTATTTTGTTTCCTTTTTTTAACCCCCCCCCCCCTTTTATTTAATACTCAAGAGCTGGCCCTCATGTAGATCAAGACATCTGTACAAAAGGGCTAGCCACAGCTACCATTCATAGCAACCATGATGTTTGACCAATCAGCCACCTAGACTTTTGGAAGCAGGCCTCAGAGGGGGTGACAACCAGGTCAAGGAGACTGAGAAGAATATATCAATGATGAGCATTGCTGGGATGGCAATGAAAATGGGGAAGAAAGGGACACAAGGAGAAAAATTAAGATTTCTCTCCCTTGCAAGTCGTCTTTGCTTATTTACAGTTTATCAGTGGGTTCTGTCTTCTGCCTTTCACTGTAGGTTTTATAGATCTGTATGAATTTGCACATACATGCAGTTCCTATCTATACACTGTATATTGTTAATACATATAATGTATTGAAAGCTGCCTATATTTTGCAGGATATAACTGAAGTAAGGACATATTAAAAATAAAGAGTCATTAATTTCATTAACACAAGTTAGAAGTGAAAGAAAGAGGGAACTCTGGGTGTGAAAACAACAGACATGAGAAATGGCAGGACTCTTCCTGCACATTTCAGCAGCTGGAGACACAGGAGACTCAGCTTTTTTTTCCTTCTTCCCCCCCTAATTTGGCAAGATACAAACAAATAGGAGTGGACAGCTAAGGTGAGGAAGGTGCTGGTGGTCATAAAGGTGCCTGTGTTCAAGAGTCCTCTGCTGATGTCTGTGGGGGAAGCAGAATGAGTCAGTAGACATGTTCAAATTCAAAACATTCCACCTGTGGTCAATTCAAAATACACTCCCTGAAAAAAAAATAGCTGCCAGCCAGGTAACAGACTCATAACTCACCACAAGAATGCATAATGAGAAATCTGCCTATTTTAAAACACAAAATAACATTGCAACCCTCCTGCTGTACTCCAAGTAGCCGATACTTCAAGGCAGCCTTTTGGATAGTCAATTACTTGCCAGGAGAGAGCTTTGGAGACTTTCGTCTTTGGAATCATCTGCTTATTTAGAAATGCTAACATTAGGAATACATAACACGAGTAACAGAAGCAGCACAGTTGCTCCCAGAACCCAACTTAGCCAGCTTCCTGCAAAGTCAAACTGCTGTTCCAGTCTCTTTCAACAACTTAAAACCCAGACCAAGCTGACGTTTTCATTCATCCTTGCCCTGTCATTGCAAATGGCTGCATTCCAGATAACTGGCAATCAAAACTGATTGAGAGGATTTTGCTCCAGTAAAATTGTCTAGTAGTTAATCACTTATACTTCTGCCTCTCATTTAGAAGGTAGGCCACAGATTCCAGAACAAACTCCCAAGATGGCTTTCCCCTGGTCTTAACAGTAGCTTCAATTTAGAGTTGCTTTGCAGCTTTCCCATTAGTAGCTAATAGTTTTTTAAGTTGAACTCTTAGCAAGATATTTAACTTTAATGTCTTTAAAAGTCTTTTATAAAATCAGGTTTTCTGTGCTCAATTATGAAACCAAAATCTGTGTGACATGGTGGTTACTATTGCTTGAATCCAAAGTCATTCACACAAATGTCACAGTTCAATTGCAGGTTAGCTACTTGGTGCATTCTGAGGAACTACAAACAGATTCAGAAACCTTGGACGAACTGGAAAAAGTCATAAATGATTGAGAGTATTTTTATTTTTGGAACTTAATGCTACTCATAAATCTTTCCGCTGTTTTCCTAAGGTACATTCTGCCTTTGGGAAATTATTCTCTGTAGAATTGTCCATAATAATGTTACACAGTTCTGCATGTTGGTTTGTTTTCACTTCTTGAAATCGCCAATGGAAAAGATGCTAAGTCGAAAAGATCCTGTCCCTTCTCAGCTGGGAGAGAGTCCCAAATGCCCCTTCCCCTTTGAAACTGCACAGGGAGGTATCCTTGCTTTCTCATGCATCACAGGGCCACTACTGTTGCTTCATAACATCACCAACCACGACACACCAGCCAAACCCCAGATCTATTTGCATGCCTGGCAACCAACCCATCTCATGTTAGAAAGGGAGCAAAAACTGCATACTGAATAAATCTGGAATCAAGAAAGCAGAAATGGTAGGAATGGGGGGTGGAGAAGAAAACCAACAGAGTCAACTTGTAGAACAGAGTTAATGAGAATATCTCATCCTGCAAGATCAATGCTGCCAATTAGAATCAAACAAGAAAGACAGGAGGCTATTATAGCCATTGGACAGTCAACTGTTAATGGTTCATGTTTCAGCTTTGGAGGAGAAACTACCAAACCTAATCCTCTTCATGTTTAATGGATCATGCAGTTAGTAAAATCCATAAAATGTTTAGCAACAAATCAAATTACCTTCTAAAACAGTGGAGTTCAAGCAGTATTTCAGGCAACCCTCTAATTTCTTGGAACCGTACCAAGATTTTTTTTCAATGAGAAGATCTATAGTGTTAGAGAGACTTTCTTGACAACAACTGCTTGCCGACCACTACAAATCTTCACCTATGGTCTGTAGTGTTAGTGGAGTACTAACACAACAAACTTCTCTGTGTTCATGATGGGCCAAAACACAGCTTATTTGAAATGGTGGTGTACTCTGCCCTTCTTCCTCTTGTATAGAGTGTTATTTGAAAGTGTCCAGATTTGGGAAACCCTCAAAATTTCAATTTGCAAAGACATCCAAATCCAGGTGCCTAAGCTAACTGGAGACTATTTCTTCTTAAATTGTTGTGGCTGCTACTAAGGGAAGAGTGAGAGGCCAAAATGGTCCTAGAGGAGACCACACCATCACCATGCCCCCCTCATCTGATGGAGGGCTGTACAGCCAGCTGAAGTAAGGAAGTGCCAGCCACACAGTGCCTGAGCCTGCAGGGCAAAATCAGAGCCACCACCATGCTCATGCTTTGCCCTGCAAGGTGAAGTCAGGCAGGAAAATTAGATCTCTTTTAGGGTTGCCAACCTCCACATAGGACCTGAAGCTGATCTCCAGGCAAAAGAGATCAGTTCTTGACAAAATGGCTGCTTTGGAGGGTGGCCTCTATGTACCATGCTGAGGCCTCTCCCCTCTTAAAACCCCTCCCTCTCCAGGCTCCACCTCTAAAATCCCCAGAACTGGCAACTCTATTCAAATTAATCAAATGGAATAAATAAATAATGGCTCTAGTTCCGTTCTTAATCCATGGGGATATTTTACTGCACCCCTGCAGAGGCTTTTGAGAGGTGTTCAGCAGTGATTCACGAATGTATCCATAAGCAGTAAAAAAGGAAGACTCAAAAATGTGGGATGAGAGTCTATAAAATGGTGACTTCACCAGGCACACACATTACACATAAATGTCAGTGTGTCTTCAAGGGCAAATGAAACCATCTCTAGATCCACACAAAAAATGGGATGACTCAGTGGAACATTTTTATGTATGCTTAATTTTAAGCACCTGACATTTTCTAACTTAGACAAGATTATGCATGTTTCAAACTGTATAAATACTTCACTGCAGGAGGGCCATAATTTAAACAAGATTTGAAGCATGTAAGTAATAGCTGAAGACCCAGTTTAAATATGAAGCTAACTACATGAAACACAGAACATTTGAAAACATTTTATTTATTTATTTCTGTAGATTTATATTCTGCCCTTTCCCAAATTGGGCTCAGGGTGGATTCCAACAGAACAGACAGTAAAACCAATAATTACACTATTACAATAAAACAGTAAAACAGTAAAAAAAACAATTAAAAACATTAAAAATTAAGACAGTTAAGCCAGTAACAGTGTGGATAGTGTGGACACTTAAATACACAGCCTGGTGTCCAAAGATGCCAACTATATTGGCCTGATTTTCTCCTCAGTCCAGATGGTAATCAGTATTGGTAGTCGGTGGTATCAGTGTTGTCACTGTTGGGAGGCCAGTTAGATGGTATAGCAAGATAGGGATGCCTGCCTGCTTCAGCCAAAGGCCTGGCGGAACAGCTCCATCTTACAGGCCCTCCAGAATGACAACAGATCCGAGAGGGCCCGAACATGTCTCAACAACACTGGAAAGCAGGATAGTTTCTTATGGGATGGGGTCCTACTACTGTCACACATGACTTGGGAACTAACTGCTGGATTTGTGTGTGTGTGTGTGTGTGTGTGTGTGTGTGTGTGTGTGTGTGTGAGGGGCTCCTGAGGGAGACTGCTTAGAAGCTGCATTGAGGGAGGAAATGCAACCATCTAGCTGTTGGCAAGGTTAAGCCACAGATAATAAATGTACAGTGCCAAAATGTTCAAGAGATTGCATCACTTGCCAGTTAGCTCCCAAACACAATTAAAAGGTCTTGTGTTTGATTTTTAAAGCCCCCAAATGCTTAGACTCACTATATTTATTTATTTATTTATTTATTTTATTCAATTTTTAGTCCTCCCTTCTCATAGGACAGGTTCAGGGCGGGTTACATCATAAAAACAACCAGCAGTAAAAACAATAAAAGACCAATTTAAAATATATAAAATCTAAAACTACAGAGTGACAACAGAGACTAAAATGCCTCACAGACATAGCCTTTTGTCCAGGTCCAGCAGATCTTATAGCACTGGGATGGAATGAAGGGGGGAGGCTGGTAACAAGTGATGACCACTGCCTTAGCTGAAAGCCTGGTGATAGAGCTCTGTTTTACAGGCCCTGCAGAACTCGAGAAGATCCCGCAGGGCCCGAATCATGAGTAGCAAAGTCCATGCAAAAAACTATAACATCTACATAAGGTTGTCATCCTCCTCTGGGGAAATTCCTGGAATTACAACAGAACTCCAGCCCACAGAGATTAGTTCCCCTGGAGGGGGGAACTCAGAGGGCAACCCAGCTTCAGAGGGCAAACTCTATGGCATGCCATAGGTTCTAAGTGAAAGGCAGCTTTGTCGATCAGAAAAGTGGTTGTACAGGAGGAGGTGTGTTAGCTAGTCACTCTACCTTACAGGCTTGTTTTGAAGATAAAATGAAGGAGGGGAAGACAGTGTTGTATGCTGCTCTGGGTTCCCATTGAGGAAAAAATTGGGGTATAAATGATATCTAAATTAATAAAATGTATCACCAGCAAGTTCAGTTCCTCATCTGCCTTTCTGGGAGGATTCCATTTGTATTCTTCTTAGGGATCAGAATTGATCCCAATACCTCCAAACTGCAAATTCATAATCAGTATACAAGATTTTCACTGACTGTGTCTGCCTGGAGGGGTGAAAAGTCACAGCCTTGAGAAAACTTCTGCAACAGGACATTAATTGCTATATACATAATGCACAGCAAAATGATCTTCTGGAACTGCCCTCAAGATATGATCTAGCTGTTGAAACTACAGATTGATTGCAGCACGTTGTGCAATCCCATCCAGTGATATTCTCAAATGCCCTTTTCATCAGTGGTTGCCTCTTTAATGAATTAAAAATGGGAATTGTGATGGAGTAGTGGAAATGCCAAACAACCTGTGAGGATCATGTGATGTTATAAATCCATTCCTTGAGAGGTCAGTATTGTCTTTTCAGACATGCAGTAGCTCTCCAGAGTTTCATGTAGTGGTCTTTCATGCCACCTACTACACAATCCTTTTTGAGCTAGAGATGCTGGAGGTTGAACCTGGGACCTTCTGCATGCCAAGCAGATGTTCTTCCACCAAGCCCTGGCCCCCTCACCATAAAGTTCAGATATAAAAGTTAAAAGATTTAAAAAAACACACAATCATGGCAGTAATTGATCATGTTGGTGAATGCATTTTTAAAATATAATCGTATAATTATCCAACAGTTTACATTCAGGATTTGTTTGTGACATTTACACACACACACACACAGAGTAAATTAAAACCAAATTAAATGACTGTAATAACTGATCTTTTTAGGCAGAACAACAGCATTCTTTTTAACATCAGGTAGAGAAATGCAAGGGTGCCTCTCACACGTCAGCTCCCTCACTAAACAACAGCAGAACACACCAGCATATCCACTAACACAACATGCCCTTTTTAGCTGCTTGAAGAAATGTTTTCATTTTCAGCTCCCTTCTACATTTCCTCCTCTGCATGTAATGCAAGTACTGACATATTTGCCGGAGACCCTCCTCCCTCACCCCAAGATATGACCGTACTAAACTGATCGATTCCACGATGTGACTATCTCTGGCAAACCATGCAATCAAATCTCTTGGAACAGTATTTTCCAAATTTAAGCAATTCAACATTTCAAGAATCTTCGAGTATCATGGATAAGTTTATTATAGCAATCTATGCTACCTCCTACCCCTCCCAGCACCTAACAAAAACAGTCAAGTCTGCAAGTTAAGATACTCTTCTCAAGCCTTGCCCTCTGTGGCCCTATCTGCACAGGTGAAGCAGTTGGTAAGAGACAGGGTTTTTTCAGTAGCAGCACCTTACCACCTCCACTCCCTAGGGTTCTCCTGGTGTCCAACTTTCCCTTTAAGGCGCAATACCAAAACATTCCTTTTTACGCAGGCTTATCACTGATGGGCTCCGCCTCCATCTTTTTTATGGTCTGCCTCTAGCCTGAGGACTGTTTATTGCTACAATTTTAAGCTACTGAATATTGTTTTATGCTGTTTTTATGCCCTGGCTTATTTTTATGCTGTGGTTTTGATAACTTGTCTTTGTGCTGTGGTTCTAGGACTTTATTGTAATTGTTTTACTTGGTAAACTTTCTTGCGTAGGTCTCTGGAGAAGTGGCATATACATTTTCTAAGTAAATAAAACAACAGACTATAGAGGGGATCTAGAAGCCTGGATGCTACATATTTCTGTAAATCTGGAAAAGAAAAAGAAAAACAGCTGTAACTCCTCTAAGTTCCTAGCCAAAGTCAAGTTGATATCTAAATGCATTAAGAATGGGCTGCCATGGACATGCAATGCACAGCTAATTCCAACCTGTCCTGCCCCACCTGGGCTAAGACTCTGCGGAGGGACCCCTGCCGCCGGCCGTTCGCCCCCCCTGCTGACACCCCCGGAGTACCCCGCAGCACCGCGGGGGGACCCCATGAACCCGCTGCCACTCATTTGGGCGTCCGACGCCCAAGCCATGGCCCAAGCCGACCCCTTTAGCCCCCGCAGCCAGCGGGCCCGGCCACAGAAGCGAGGAGTCTGGCCGGCGCGCTGCATCAAAGAAGACTGGGAATGGGAGACCAGGAGGGCGGCCAGCAGCAGAGGAGGAAGGGGCCAGCAGACCGAGCCGCGGCAGCTACCGCCATCGCTCCCCAGCACTTCACAGAGCCCCAGGAAGGCCCAGCGGCTCCAGCCTGTCCAGGCCCCGGAACACCTCGCCCCGGCATCTGAGCTTATGAATCGGGGGGAGCCAGCGCGGGGGGGGGGGACCCGGGGAGTGGGGAGGAAATGGCCAGGGAGATAAAAGGGAGGGAAGCCCGAGGTCAGGGAGGAAGCTGGCAATTGCACTGGATGGATGCCTCCAGAGAGAGAATAAGGAGCCCGTGCGCAGCCAGAGGAAAATGGGGGCCTGAGGTGACGTAACCTCCCACCCCTAATTCTGAGACCTCTGGGGGGCACTCGCACCAGAACCAGGGGAAACAGACCCGTCAAGGGGGGTGACGGCCGCACCTGGAGACTGAGGCGCCCGGGGTGCGACAACGTGGTGGAGGATGCGAGCACTGCCCCTGGCATAGGCCGACCTCGCCCCCATATCCCGGCCCCGCTCAGGTGGTGGTTGGACAGAGTCGCACCCCCGGCACTCGAGTCTGGGTCCAGCGACTTGTTGATGGATGAAGCAAGCGGTGACTCTGTGGTGGAGGTGGAGCTGATGACCGCCATGGACACCAACCCCACCCCCTCAACCTGGCCAAGTTCGGGCAGTGGCTCACCAACTACCAGGTGCAGCTTCTCAGCGAGATCACCCAGCAGCAGATGGTGGCTCAAGCGACCCTCGTGCGAAACCTCCAACAGGTGCTCTTGGCCCGCCCTGAGCCAGCCGGGGCAACGCCGTTTGGTTCCAGATGGAGCCCCTGGCCCCCTCTGATGAAGCTGGGGGTGGAGGACAACTGGAGGCCTACCTCAAGGCCTTCGAACGGGTGGCCGAGGCCGCTCGATGGCCCAAGGAGCAGTGGGCCTTTTTTCTGGGACCCTACTTGACGGGGGAAGCTCAAGCTGCCGTGAAGGCCCTGAAACGGACCCAGGCCGCAGATTATAAAACACTGAAGGCAGCCATCTTGGACCGCTTGGACATCACACCTGAGGCCCACCGCCAGAAGCTCCGCTCGTGGCTGCCGACAGCAACCGTTTGACCCCGCTCGGTAATTGCGACCCTCAAGGATGCCACCACCTGTGACAGGCAGCACATCGTGGAGCTGGCGGTGGTGGAGCAGCTTCTGCAGGTGTTGCCGCCCTGCACCCGCCATTGGGTGGCCTGCTGGAAGCCGACCCGCCTCAGTGAGGTCCAAGAGCTGTGGGAAAACTTCCAGGCAGCCAATCACTGCGACCTGCCCCCGTGGATGGAGAGCAGCAAGCCCGGGAAAGGCGTTCCCCAGCCCGGGCGACAGACTGCCCCGGGAGGGACTCCAGGAAAGACACCAGGGACAATCAACCGGAGAGCCGAGCACAACAGCCGCCCACTCCACGTCTGACTGTTGGGGACCATGGGGATGTCCGGCGCTACCAGGCCCGGGCCTATGGCAAGGGGGGCGCGAAGGAGAGAAGGAGGGGCGCCCGTTGTCAGATGCTTGGCACCCAGCGGGCGACATAGGGCCCTGCTTCACCTGCGGCCAGTGGGGGCATCTCAAGCAAGAGTGTCCCCTGATGGAATATGACGCAGGCTGGGAAGAGTCCCTGCAAATCACAGAGATCGGGGCTCGGGCCCCCCGGACGATTCCTGTATCCCTTGGAGGACGGCAGCTGCAAGTCATGGTCGATAATGGCAGCTCGCTGTCCATGATACGGGTGCACCTGGTGTTCGCTCCACTGCCCGTCATTCGCACTGCCTCCATCAAGTGCGTCCATGGACACATGGAAAGAAGCCCGGTGGTGTCCATTCCACTGAAGTACCTGGGCCACTACTGGAGCATGCCGGTTGCCAAGGTAGCCCGCCTACCCTACTCAGTCCTGCTTGGGCGGGATGCCCCGTGCTTTGGGGACATGGTAGAGGAAGCGAAGCCCAGTCAACAAGGTCAACCCAACGATGCCGGCTATGATGCAGCAGCTCCAGCTGTGGAGACAAAGGAGACGGACCCTGGGGAGGGCCCATCAACTGCAGACCTTCCTGCAGCCGGCGGACAGGAGGCGTGGCCGGCAGATCCGCAGTTCATAGAGGCTCAGGTGGAGGACGAGGAGCTACAGGCGTTACGGAGGCACGAAGCAGTCCAGGATGGGGTGTCCCCCGCACCCCCGAGGGACATGCTACATTTTGGTCCTGATGGACTATGCCACCCATTACCCAGAGGCCATCCCCCTTCCTACCATGAAGAGCGCTGGCGTGGCCAAGGTTTTGATGCACTACTTCGCGCATGTGGGGCTGCCCCAAGAGATACTCAAAGACTGGGGCACGCCCTTCACGGCAAACCTCAT
The DNA here is from genome assembly GCF_032191835.1 of Heteronotia binoei. NCBI lineage: Eukaryota > Metazoa > Chordata > Lepidosauria > Squamata > Gekkonidae > Heteronotia > Heteronotia binoei. The sequence continues at coordinate 144,981,854 of NC_083226.1, read as the reverse complement.
GCGGCGGGTATGTCAGACGCTGCACATCAAACAGCTATTCACCTCCGTCCACCACCCACAAACCGATGGGTTGGTGGAGTGGATGAACCAGACCTTGAAGGCCATGCTGAGGAAAACGGCATATGACCACGCCATGGCCTGGGATCTCTATTTGCACCCGCTGGTCTTCGCCATCCAGGAAACACCCCAGGCTTTCCTTGGGTATTCCCCGTTCGAACTGCTGTACGGGAGGCAACCCCGAGGGATCTTAGGCCTGCTGGGGGAGCAGTGGGTGCAAGGTCGGAAGGGACCAGAGAAAGCCCCAGAGGAGTACATCAGGCAGCTGCTAGAACGTCTGGAGGACGTGCGGCGGGAGGCCCGAGGGAACCTCGCACAGGCTCAGGAAGTCCAGTGGAAATGATACGACAGGGGCGCTAAGGCCCGAGGTTTCCACGTGGGGGAAGACGTCCTGGTGCATAGGGGAGTGATAGGCCAGAACCAGGGTGACCCTTGGAGAAGACCCTTCCAAGTTACCTGAGTCCTGGGACCCCTGACGTATGAGGTGCAATGTGGACCCCGTGCCCACCAGAAAAAGTCCATTCATGAGAATAACCTAAAGGCGTGAGTACAACAGGAGGCGGTGGAAGAGCAGGGACTCCTGGCCGAAGACCCAAGTGACCTACGGGATGGGTCCCTGCCCTGGACAGTTGCAGAGGGCATCGAGGGGCCCCCGACATTCGGCGCCTCGCTTACACCCGGAGAACGGCAGGCCCTGCAAGAGGTCCTGGCCGAGTACCCTTTCGTGTTCCCCAACAAGCCGGGCTTGACCACCCTGGTCAAGCATAGAGTGGTAACCCCCCCCCCCCAGGCCAGGTGGCTCAGGCACGATGGAGGCCAGTGCCGGAGAAACGCTGGGACGTCATCACCCAGGAAGTGGAGGAGATGCTGCCCCTCAACATCATCGAACCATTGCAAAGCGAATGGCACAGCCTGGTGGTCCTGGTGCTGAAACCCGATGGCAGGGTGCGTTTCTGTGTAGCCTATCAGGAAGTGAACAAACTGGTCAAATCCGACGCGTACCCGATATCCCGGGCGGACATCCTCATCGACCAACTGGGGGAGGCCTGGTACCTCTCCTCACTGGACCTCACCAAGGGCTATTGGCAGGTGCCCATGCACCCAGCTGACAGAGAAAAGACCGCCTTCGCAACCCCCCAGGGGCTCTTCCAGTTCAAGCGCATGGCCTTTGGCTTGAACAGGTCAGCGGCCACGTTCCAGGGGCTGGTGGACAAGGCCTTGGCACAGTGCGAGGGCTTCACTCGGGCCTACATCGATGACATAATCGTATATAGCCCCACGTGGGAAGCCCACCTGACCCACCTGCGCTGTGTGTTCCAGGGCCTGCACGCCGCCAGACTCCGTGCCAACCCATGGAAAAGCCACCTTGGCTTCCAGGAGCTAAAGTATCTGGGGTTCCTGGTAGGGAAGGGACAGAGAAGGTCGTCACATTAGAGCAGCAGCCCCGCCCGCGCACCAGGAAGCAGTTAGGGCGCTTCTTGGGGTTCGCGGGCTCTACAGCAAATTCTCCCCAACTTCGCAGCTGTGGCCACCCTGTTGACAGACTGCCTGCGGAAAACATGCCTGAATGTCCTCCAGTGGGGGGTGGCCCAGGCGGCAGCTTTCAAAGCGCTCTGCACCAGCCTATCCCGTGAACCGTGCTGCAAAACCTGGACTTCGTGTTGCACACTGATGCTTCAGGGACCGGGATCGGGGCAGCCCTGTCCCAGGGGAGCCTCGGGAAAGAATGCCCGGTGTTGATCAGCTGCAAGCTCCTGCCCGCGTAGCGGGCGTACTCCTGGTAGAGAAGGAGGCCCTGGCAGTAAAGTGGGCCGTTGGGGCATTGAAGTTCTACCTTCTACCTTCTTCTATCTTCTTCTTCTTCTTCTTACCTCACCAACAACCCGTTCCGGTTGGTGGTTGACCACGCCCTCCTGCTGTGGATGTCGGGAATGAAGGACAGCAATGACCGTGTCCTCAGGTGGTACATGTCACTTCTCCCCTTCTCGTTCACAGTTCACCATCAGGCCGGGGCTGACCATCGCGTGGCCAACTACCTCTCACGACTCTTCGAGGAGGAGGCGAAGAAGCAAGGGACACGGAGGGGGGGTGTCCCGCCAAGCCCAGGCTGGGACTCCGCAGAGGGATCCCCCTACCACCGACGGCCATTCACCCCTCCTGCCAACACCCCTGGAGTGCCCTGCAGAGCCGCGGGGGGGTTCCGCAAACCCACAGCCACTCACCTGGGCATCCGACACCCGAGCCACAGCCCCAGCCGACCCCTTCAGCCCCCACAGCCAGCGCACCCGGCCACAGAATTGAGGAGTCTGGCCAGCGCACTGCATCGAAGAAGACTGGGAACGGGAGGCCAGGAGGGCGGCTAGCAGCAGAGGAGGAAGGGGCCGGCAAACCGAGCCACAGTGGCTACCACTGTCACTCCCCGATGCTTCACAGAGCCCCAGGAAGGCCCAGCGGCTCCAGCCTGTCCAGGCCCCGGCACGCCTCCCCCCGGCATCCAAGCTTATGAATGGGGGGCGGAGCCAGCAGGGGGTGGGACCCGGGGAGTGGGGAGGAAACGACCATGGAGATAAAAGGGAGGGAAGCCCAAGGTCAGGGAGGAAGCTGGCAATTGCACTGGACAGCTGCCTCCTGAGAGAGAATAAGGAGCCCATGCACAGCCAGAGGGGAACGGGGGCCTGAGGTGACGTAACCTGGCTCCCACCCCTAATTCTGAGACCTCTGGGGGGCACTCGCACCAGACCCAGGGGGGGGCAGACCCGTCAATGGGGGTGACGGCTGCACCTAGAGACCGAGAGAGGCATGCGGGGTGCGACACAACCAAACACATCCGCTTCTCCTCAAATATACATTGTTCCACATCCCAGTTACATCTTAAGTTCCCTGGGGTGTGACGAGATCTGCACTAATGCTGGTAAGAGGCTGGCTCCCTCCAGTCTACCATAGACCTCATCCTGAATACTACAGACCTCATCCTTTCTCAAGGTGATAGTAGGCAATCAAAGATCACATAGGTATCATGTGATGGGCTGTAGGACATTGCTGTTGACCGAATTAGTTTGGCTACAGTATAAACAGTCAAAAATCTAAGCTAAGAAGTGGCTCAGAAAGGCCTGAAGAAACAGGTGCAGCGGTGTGACAAACGCAGAGCTTCCTCGCCTCCAAGCATTGGTCTAATTGTATTAATGGGGGGAGGGGTGTGGTTTAGGCATAGGGAAGCTTCTGGTTTTAATTGATCATGTTAGTGAATGCATTTTTAAAATAGAATAGTATCATTATCCAACAGTTTACATTCAGGAATTAGCGGAAAATCTATGCATGCTTCAGAAGTTATTAAATGTTTGTCTATCACAATATGACCAAATTTGATTGCCTGCTTTGGGGAGCTGGCTTTGGTTTACGAAGCTTTTGCTATGGGATTCTCTGAACTGTATGAGGAAGGCAGAATGCCCCTTTCATTGGCTATGCAGTCACCCTGAACTCCTTGCAGTTTTTATTCTGCTATTATGTACTACTGCTTTGAGACTGTATATATATTACTCTGTCTTTCCTCAAAACAGTATCTTTTTACAGCTGACTTTTTAAAAATGTGCTTATGAATGTTTAGAGTGCTACATGTAGGAGAGACAAGGTTACTTCATCAGTTGCAGAACGGCATCTGCTTTACAGCAAGTTCTGTTTGGGTTCACTTCCCTGTTGACGAGCATGCATGTGGGCGTCTGTTCTCTCTGCATAATTTTTTCCTGCAATACACATTGTTTTGTGGTAGAATGCCAGGACTTCTTTTTATTTTGATAAGGATGTGGGGACATACCCCATATGTCTTAAAGATAGTCAAGCTATATCTAATTTAAATAATATCAGGAGAAACTCAATGAAATTTCAGTGAAAACTTTGGCATTTTACAGCAGCTAACAGCTTAGAGGAGCTTCATCTAAAAATGTCACAAAAGGTTTTCATGAATGGCCTGAAATTTTGAAACAAGTTTGCCAGGGACAAAGGCACCAGTCCTAGCCTCGTTTTGGACTTGATAGCCTTCTGCATTCACACATCTTTGGATATTGCACTATCACCATGGTACAGCAATCACTGTGGACAAGACAGTCCAGTTGTGATTGACTGGTTTATTTATTTAAAACATTTTAATACCACTTTTCCACTGGATCAGGGTCCATAAAGCAGCTAACAAAAACATTTAAACAATTAAAACACAGTTAAAATTATAAAATTCAATTTAAAACACACAAACTCCACCAGAAGGAGGGCCAACACCATTATTGGGGGTATGACAGATGAAACAAAGGAGTCTTCACCTGCTGGCAAAAGGCACTGATGGCGAGAGGGAGACAAATCTCCCTGGAGAAGTCAGTTCCAAAGTTTAGGTGCCACGATGGAGAAAGCCTTTTCTCAAGTCACCACCTGTCTAGCTTCAGATGGTAGGGGTAACCAGAGTAGAGCCTCCAAGGATGACCAGAGTGAGCAGGTACATTCATATGGAATAAGGTGGTCATTAAAGTATGTAAGTCCCAGACTGTACAGTGGTTAGTGCCATGACAGCACAACATCCAGCGATGTCTGGAGAGAACTAGATGAGTATTCATACCTGTGATCTCCTAACTGCATTCTAAAGAGTTGGCATCTGAAGATTACTAAGTGGATTTTTTCCCCTCAGTATTTTAATAATGCCCAGGAACTCTACACTATGCAGTAAAATCCAGGAGCCAATGGCACATCTACTTTCTTTTTTCAATAAGTAAGTAGGGCACTCCTTGAGCTAATGGATAAACTGTACACCCTTTAAAAAAAAACCCTCTGCCTCTCTAACTTATGCTGTCTGCCAGTGCCTATCAAAATGATTTTAAACAACCAGCAACTATTTTAAATATATGCTTCCCATTAAAACTGGCTTAAACAGAACAAACATTTTCATCCCAATCATGCAGGACATTTTCATCCCAATCACTGGCTATCAGAATTCAGGTCGCTCAGCTGTCAGATGCAAGAGTTAAGACTCCCAATCAACATTTACCTGCCAGAGTCTGCAGCCGTGATAGCAATTAGTGGAAGGGTCCGCAGTGGAAGACTGGTGGGCCGTGCCATGGTCTCTGCATCCCCCTTTCTATCCCAGTCTGCTTGCTCCAGCTGCCGGAATGCCAAAGGAGGAAGCTGAAGATTTCGACAGGAAAGTCTCCTGACACGGTACTGCTCCATTCCTTGGAGAGCCCCTTCCTCTTCATTATGGGGAAATAGAGTTTCTTCAGATACCTATAATAATAAAGAAATATGCATTTTCTGTTACTGGCTGCATCCATTAATTCTTGACATATGATTTCTGTTTTGTTAGCAAAGTGTGACGTGGCAAGGGCAACTACAAGCCCAATTCTATTAATGCGCTTGAGCAGCACTGGCTAAAACAGGATTCTGTGCCAAACAAAAAACCTACCTATATGGTATCAGTCAAAGGAGACAGAAAGGACTTGATGCCACTTTGTCCCTGTCATAGTCTTATAAGAACCCTATTTAAGGGTTTTATTTAAGAACTTAAGGAAACAGCGGTAGAAGAAATAAATCTAACTCAACTATAAGCTGCTTTTGGGATACATTTGCTACATAGGGGATAATAATATTATTTGTTTAAAAAATCAAATAAAGTATTCAGCCAAGATCTAACGGTTTTGGAATGGGAATTCTTGGGCTCCTAAATTCCAGAGTTCATAGTAATAAGACCTGCTTCCTAACAAGTATATTAAAATTACATTTATAAAATATAAGCCACTTCGAATGAGTTAAACACTACACGCTCTTGTTTCAATTTAAAAAACAAACAAACCAGACAATCCAAATTCTATATTCATGATAAATACCTAGTCTAGCCTTAAGGAAATGTAAAAATAATAAAAACTGTAGTTATACTGGATGAACTGCACAGTAAATGAGAGATGTGAATGGTTGTAAAATGTCATGGAAAATCCTATTTATAGGTCATTCAAAGAGAGATTTACAGCCTCCTGTTATATTTTTAGCACACTGCAACAAAGTTAATATAAATTGCATTATTTGTACCCCAAAAGAACCTGAGAAAAACAAAGCCTAAAACATTGCTTTCACTTAAGGGAAAAGTTATTGAACCACAAGAAAATAACAAAATGTGCAAGGGAAATCCCTTTTTACAATTACCAAATAATCTCCATATACATTCTTTAACAGCTCCGTAGCCAGAAATTTTGGGGTTGGGGAGGCCCAAGACATAAAATGCTGGGTGAGGGGGCCGTATTGTTTTGGCTGCTTCTTCCAGCAGCCAGCCTCCGGGCCCCAGCTCTCTCTCTCTCACGCTCTTGGGGGTGGGAAGAACAGCCCGGGGAGAGTGATGGCAGTGAAAACAGGGCTGTGGGGAGAACTTGGGAGGCAGGGAAGAGCCCGGGGAGAGCAGTGGCGGCGAACACAGGGCTGCAGGCAGTGCAGGAAGAGTGCGAGAGGCAGGGAAGAGCCCGGGGAGAGTGGCAGCGGCAAAAACGGGGCTGCAGGGAGAGCTTAGGAGGCAGGGAAGAGTCTGAGGAGAGCAGCGGCAGCAAAAACGGGGCTGCAGGGAGAGCTTAGGAGGCAGGGAAGAGCCCGAGGAGAGCGGCAGCAGCAAAAACGGGGCTGCGAAGAGAGCGAGGGAGGCAGGGAAGTGCCTGGGGAGAGCGCTGGCAGCAAAAATGGGGATGTGGGGAGAGCTTGGGAAGCAGGGAAGAGCCCAGGGAGAGTGGCGATGGCAAAAACGGGGCTGCGGGGAGAGCTTGGGAGGCAGGGAAGAGCCTGGGGAGAGCAGCGGCAGCAAACACGGGGCTGCAGACAGTGCAGGAAGAGTGCGAGAGGCTGGGAAGAGCCCGGGGAGAGTGGCAGCAGCAAAAATGGGGTTGCGGGGGGAGCTTGGGAGGCAGGGAAGAGCCCAGGGAGAGTGGCGGCAGTGAAAACAAGGCTGCAGGGGAGGCAGGGAAGAGCCCGGGGAGGACGGTGGCAAAAACGGAGCTGCAGGGAGAGCGGGGGAGGCAAGGAAGACCCCAGGGAGAGCAGCGGCAACAAAACTGGGGCTGTGGGGAGAGCTTGGGAGGCAGGGAGGAGTCTGGGGAGAGCGGCAGCAGCAAAAACGGGGCTGCGGGGAGAGTGGGGGAGGCAGGAACAGGGTGGGAAGAGCCTGGGGAGAGCTACAGTGACAAAAACGGGCTTGCAGGGAGAGCAGTGGGGAAAGGAGGGGCCACACTGGTGGAAGTGGGGGTTGGGTGGAGGGGCCATGCCCCCTCTGGGCCCCACCGAAGTCCATTACACACTGTTTATTTTCATAGAATTATAGAGTTGGAAGGGACTGCAGGATCAGCTAGACCAACCCCCTGCATAATGCAGGGGGTTGGACTATTTCAAATACCTCCCCCCGCTTACATATATCCCCAGAGATCCCTGCTCCATGCCCAGAAGATGGCAAAAACCTCCAGGAACCCTTAATCCAGGAGAAAAAATGCTGACTGCCCCCAAAGTGTCAATCAGCATTTCCCTAGGCATGTAAGAAAGGGCCATGAGAACTAAGCACTGATGCAATCCTTCCTTCTTCTCATGATCAGCTTAATTCACAGAATCAGTATTGATGTCAGATGGCCATCTAGGCTCTGTTTAAAAACCTCCAAGGAAGGAGAGCCCACCACTTCCTGAGGAAGCCTGTTCCACTGAGGAACCACTCTTCATAATATTTAGTCAAAAATTCTTATTTAATTTCAACCCATTGTGATTAGAGTCACCTCCTCTGGCAGCCATGTTGTGATTGTGCCCACTGCCCTGTGTCAGAATCCCAAAAGTGCCAGCAGGCTCAAAAAAGGTTGGGGGTCCCTGAGTTAGAGAAAGATATCCTAGATACTTAACATTCAAGATGGTGGCAGCATATGGTGTTTTGGGTGCTTAACCGATCAGAAACCTTCTGCTGAAAAACACTGACACTCCCCCCAGAGATTGGACCACCCATCAAGAACCAGTATCTTATTCCTTAGGCAGCAAAAAAGCAGCTAAAAGGAGGTAATTTCTTAAAGCGGAAAAACAGAATAAGAACAGTTTAAGATCCCTCTCCTACCATTCTGTTTTTGTTTGCAGTCTCCATGATTGCATTTTGTCAAGGCAAACTACATGCAACTGTGTGTCTCCTTCATTTGACTCTTCATTCCCCTTTTCTGAACCTTCTACATGTCTACAACATCCATTGTGATGCAGATCAGCATACTCATGTGTGAGTATGCTATAGATGCAGGCCTCGGATTCAGTGGGAGCTCACAGGAGCACGGCTCCTGAACCTTTCTGAGAGTTCCACCTCCACCTCCTGAGAGTTCCATTTCCTTGTCCATTGAATAGTATGTGCAGCTGCATAACAATCCCTGGATGAGCTCAACCACCTATTTTTCTACAAAATGACCCCTGTATAGATGTATACATTTACTGATTTAATTCTATTCCTGTTTCCCAGCACTGAATTTATCTTTTTCATTTTGGCAGCAGGGCACTGTGCGTGGGTGGATTTGGAAACCTTGCAAGAGAGATTAATATGCCATTTCCACATCACCAGCATACTTCCTAAAAACTGACACCTCACACCTAGTTCAATGTGCTATAGCCCTCCCATGGTTCCTGTACCGGACCCCATCAATCTTGCTGGCCCTGAGCATAAAATAGCACGTAGCGCATTTCTGCTCCAAGTCCTTGAGATTTATGCGAGAAAAGTGATGGATTTAAATCGCCATAGTTTGAAGGGCAACAAAATCACACTTCATTGGTTTGAATGACACAGCTGGTGTTGCCTGCAAACCAATTCACAGAAGTTAACAGGCGAAAAGTGGTGTTTGCTTACATAAACTTCCCACTGTGCATTCCTTTCTTCTCACACTACTGTCATGTTCCATGAAAGTTAATCTTACCCAAGCATTAAAAAGAGGGAATATGATGGTAATTCATTAATTATAAAAAGAATAATTTCCCAGTACAAATCATTCCTTCCAGTTAACCAGAAAAATTGACACCTGCTTCTTTGAGCTGTATTATGAAAATATGCAATTTTCAGCTTCATTTCTCAATCCATGACAATCAATTGCACCCTCATGACCTTGGTTCACAAGAATATAGGCATTCCCCAAGACACATGGGGAGGGAAGGAGCCCTAGAATCTCCATTAAAAGGATCTCAGGAAATGCCTGGAAAGAACCTTCTCTGCCTGAGATCCTAGAGAACCACTGTTACTCAGAATAGGTAATACAGAGCTAGACTGTACTGGCTCAGTCCTCCCAGGTAGCAGGCATTGCTATTCAGCAGGGCAGCCCAAAGACAGAGATTACAGATAGAGTCCAGTCCAAAGAGAGGGGTTCCAGGTTAACCAAGTCCTGTCCAGGGTAAAGGGATCCAGGCAGCAAGTTCAAGTCCAGTCCAGGATCAGGGTTTTCAGAAAACCCAGTTGTCCGTGTCCAGTCCAGGGTCCAAGGTTCCAGAGATCTAGTAACAAAAATGTCAGTGGCTCAGCAGCACAGTACTTGTTGCATCCACAAACTGCTGCTTCTATTGGGTGATTTTATAGCTAAGTCTTAATGAGCCATACTCACAGACAATTACTTGAGGGTAATCCAGAAACTACTCATCTATCCCATCAGTTGACTTCTGATGACAGGCCAGAAGACATATGCTCTTTCTCCTTGCCTGCAACTCTGCACGTTGCTGACAGCACTGGCACTGCATAAGAACATAAGAGAAGCCATGTTGGATCAGGCCAATGGCCCATCCAGTCCAGCACTCTGTGTCACACAGTGGCCAAAAAAAACCCCAAGTGCCATCAGGAGGTTCATAAGTGGGTCTAGAAGCCCTTCCACTTTGCCCCCATCCCCCAGCACCAAGAATACAGAGAATCACTGCCCCAGACAGTTCCAATAATATACTGTGGCTAATAGCCACTGATGGACCTCTGCTCCATATTTTTATCCAATCCCCTCTTGAAGCTGGTTACATGTTGTCTCCAACATTAAGCTTGTGGGCACTTATGGAATTTTTGAGAAGTTAGTGGGCACCATCACAAAATGACTGACACAGGGGGGTGCAGCCTTCTACAAAATGGCTGCTATGAGAGCTAGGGCCAATCACAAAAAGTTTGAAGTTTCCTCCTTTTGTGATGGAAGCAACTGGTTTTGAATGGGTGCTCAACAAAGATACAAATGTGGTGCCTGTTGGGTTTTTATGACACCCTGTTCCAAAGAAATGGAGGAAGACAGGTCTGGCTCTTGACTTAGGGGGAGAAGGAAGTGGGAACTAGTAAACACAACAATGGGCAGCATGGTCGTGGTGCCTACAATGCCCTATTGGAGATCACTGAGCTAACCTTGTGGGATGTTGTGAGAGACAAAAAAAGGGGCAGCTAGAACAAACAAATGAGACCATGGAGGAATCTATTCCTATCCTGAAAGGAGAACCTAGGAAAATATTGTGAAGGAATTTGGTGTCTAACCAGCCCTCTTCACTCAGGACTGAGATTTTGCTACTGAAATGGCTCCTCCAGCTAGTTTACTGTCTCTCACTTCCAATGTTCTGCAACTTCAGTTTTAGAAGATGGGATGACCCCAGGAGAAGGCAAGCTCTTCCACACCCTCTTCCGACAACATGACTTATTTTAAAACTGGAAACACTGGCACAGGGACCAGATTTCCTACCAGTCCTAGCCTGCAGACTGAGACCTGGAAAACAAACATAGCTGTTCATTGAGAAGGAGAGAATAGGGGAGAGAACACAAAGGGGAAATGAGGGAAACCCAAGAGAGGCTGAGAAATAGCTGCAACTTCGGAGCAGGTTGAGGAAGCACCTGTGGGATAGTGAGAGCTAGAGTGGAAGCTCTCTATTAGCAGCTTGAAACTGAAAAGGTAACTGTGAGACTGTTACACAAGCTGACAATGTTAGAAAGAAAAGGCCTAATAGACCAGGCAACTTGCTGCTAAACTGAAAGAAACCCCTCTAAGAACATAAGAGAAGCCATGTTGGATCAGGCCAATGGTCCATCCAGTCCAACACTCTGTGTCACAAAGTGGCCAAAAAAAAAAAAACCCAACCAAGTGCCATCAGAAGGTTCACAAGTGGGTCTAGAAACCCTTCCACTTTGCCCCCCCGCCAAGCACGAAGAATACAGAGCATCACTGCCCCAGACAGTTCCAATAATATACTGTGGCTAATAGCCACTGATGGACCTCTGCTCCATATTTTTATCCAATCCCCTCTTAAAACTGTCTATGCTTGTAGCTGCCGCCACCTCCTGTGGCAGTGAATTCCACATGTTAATCACCCTTTGGGTGAAGAAGTACTTCCTTTAATCCGTTCTAATCTGATTGCTCAGCAATTTCATTGAATGCCCACGAGTTCTTGTATTGTTAGAAAGGGAGAAAAGTACTTCTTTCTCTACTTCTCCATCCCATGCATAATCTTGTAAACCTCTATCATGTCACCCCGCAGTCGATGTTTCTCCAAGCTAAAGAGCCCCAAGTGTTTGAACCTTTCTTCATAGGGAAAGTGTTCCAAACCTTTAATCATTCTAGCTGCCCTTTTCTGGACTTTTTCCAGTGCTATAATATCCTTTTTGAGGTGTGGTGACTAAAATTGTACACAGTATTCCAAATGAGACCGCACCATCCATTTCTACAGGGACATTATGATACTGGCTGATTTGTTTTCAATTCCCTTCCTAATAATTCCCAGCATGGTGTTAGCCATTTTTATTGCAACCACACAGTGTCTTGACATTTTCAGTGAGTTATCTACCATGACCCCAAGATCTCTCTCTTGGTCAGTCTCGGCCAGTTCACACCGCATCAACTTGTATTTGTAGCTGGGATTTTTGGCCCCAATGTGCATTACTTCGAACCTTATCTGTCACGTTGACGCCCACTCACCCAGTCTCAACAGATCCCTTTGGAGTGCCTCAAAATCCTCTCTGGTTCTCACCATCCTGAACAATTCAGTGTAATCTGCAAACTTGGCCACTTCACTGCTTACTGCCAACTCCAAATCATTTATGAACAAGTTAAAGAGCATGGGACCCAGTACTGAGCACTGCGGCAGCCCACTGCTTACCGTCCTCCACTGCAAAGACTGCCCATTTATACTCACTCTTGGCTTCCTATTAATTAGCCAATTTTTGATCCACAAGAGGACCTTTTACTCCAATGACTCTCGAGCTTACTAAGGAGCCTTTGATGAGGAACTTTATCAAAAGCTTTCTTGAAGTCAAGGTAAACAACATCTACTGGGTCTCCTTTGTCCACATGTTTGTTCACCCCCTTCAAAGAAATGTAACATGTGAGGCAAGATCTTCCCTTACAGAACCCATGCTGAGTTTTCCTCAATAACTCGTGTTCATCAAAGTGCCTACTCATTCTGTCCTTGATAATGGTTTCTATCAACTTTCCTGGTATTGAAGTCAGACTGACTGGCCTGTAATTTCCCAGATCTCCTCTAGAACCCTTTTTAAAGATGGGGGTGACATTTGCTACCTTCCAGTCCTCAGGAACAGAGGCAGATTTCAATGAAAGATTACATATTTTTGTCAGGAGATCCACAAGTTCAACTTTGAGTTCTTTCAGAATTCTTAAATGTATGCCATCCGAACCTGATGACTTATTAGTTTTTAATTTGTCTATCAGTTGTAAGACCTCCTCTCTTGTCACTTCAATCTGACTCAGGTCTTTCAACACCCCTTCCAAAATCAGCGGTTCTGGAGCGGGAAAACACTTCTCATCTTCCACAGTGAAGACGGAGGCAAAAAATGCATTCAGCTTCTCAGCCATTTCCCTATCCTCCTTCAGTAATCCTTTTACCCCTTGGTCATCCAAGGGCCCCACTGCCTCCCTGGCTGGTTTCCTGCTTCTAATATACTTGAAGAAATTTTTATTGTTGGTCTTTATGTTTTTTGCAATATGCTCCTCATAGTCCCATTTTGCCTGCCTGATCACAGTCTTGCATTTGATTTGCCACTTGGACTAGCTTTCCACCACTTAAAGGAGTCCTTCTTACCTTTTACAGCTTCCATTACTTTGTTTGTTAACCATGCAGGCCTTTTCTTATACCTGTTTGTGCCTTTCCTAACTTGTGGTATATATTTTATCTGAGCTTCTAGGATTGTAGTTTTAAATAGCCTCCAAGATTCCCCAAGGGTTTTGACTGTATTTATCTTTCCTTTCAGTTTCCTCTTCACATGCCTCCTCATCTCAGAGAATTTACCCCTTTTAAAGATAAACGTGGTTGTGCTGGTCTTTTGGGGCAACTTCCTATTTATACAAATGGTGAAATCAATAACGTTATGGTCACTGCTCCCAAGCGGTGTGATCACTTTTACATCTCTCACCAAGTCTTGGGCATTACTGAGGACCAAATCCAGGATCGCCCCACCCCTGGTAGGTTCTGTGACCATCTGCTCCCTAGCACAGTCATTGAGAGCGTCTAGAAACTCAATCTCTTTCTCTTGACCTGAACACATATTGACCCAATCAATCTGCGGGTAGTTAAAATCACCTATTACAACACAGTTATTACGTTTAGCCGCTATCTTTAATCCTTCCATCATATTATAATCCTCCTCTATCTTTTGATTTGGTGGGCAATAATAAACTCCCATAGTTAAATTTCCTTTTGGGCCCTCTATTTCGACCCAAAGCATTTCTAGAAGGGAATCTAATTCTTTGACCTCAGTCTTACTGGGCTGTATACCCTCTCTGACATACAGAGCCACCCCACCTCCAACCCTTTCCTCCCTAACCTTCCGATATAACTTATATCCAGGAATCACTGTGTCCCACTGATTCTTCTCATTCCACCAAGTTTCTGAAATTCCCACAATGTCTATGTTTCCCCCCAACACTAAACATTCCAACTCTGACTCCTGAATTTTCTCCATCAATTTTTTATAGGGAATTAAAAGTATATCTTCAAAGGTTTTATATACTTCCACCGGAAGACCATCCAGGCCGGGCGTTTTGTTGGGCTTCTGCTGCTTAATTGCTTCAATTATCTCATGGATTGTAATAGAACTATCCATTGCATCTTGTTGTTCTTTCGTAATTTGTTTCACATTAGTACTTTGAATATATTCTTCTTGCTGTTGTTCTTCAATTTCCTGTTTTTTGTATAGATTTTGATAAAAAATTTTGACTATTTGTTCCATTTGATCTTTTTTTGTAGTCTCTTCACCTTCTTGATTAATAAGTGATCTTATGATTTTTTTTTCCTTTTCCTTTTTAAGTTTATATGCTAGCCATCTGCTTGTTTTATTTGCATTTTCGAAAAAATTTTGCTTGGTCCATTTCATTTTCCTTTCCAGTTCTTCTGTTAGCCATAAATTTATTCTGTGTTGCGTAGCTTGTATTTTTGTTTTTATCTCTTTTGTATTTTTAATTTTCTGTTGTCTTTCTTGCTCCTTTAAGTCTTTCACTAGTTCGTTGTATAACTTCATCCGTTCCCGATTCCTTTTTGCCGTGAAACTAATAGCCATCCCCCTAAAGAATGCCTTGAAAGTGTCCCAAATGTTCTGAATGCTGGTATCTTCTTCCACATTACGCTGAAAAAATTCTTTTATTTCTTTTTTCGCCCCTTCCAAAAATGCTGTTTCTTTTAAAATTTGGGTATTCAAAGTCCAGCGACTATTCCTTGATGGGCAATATATCATCACTTGCAATGGATTATGGTCGGCAAATGTTTTCGGGAGAATATTGGCTTGAGTAACTTGCGGAATCAGGCCTATCGTCATCCAACACATATCGATTCTGGACCAGCACCTGTGAGCTTGTGAGAAATGTGTAAAATCTTCTGTTTGTGAGTTCTTCACCCTCCAGATATCGATAAGGCTTAACTCCTCTACCATCTTAAGAAAGGCCTTTGGCAAGACACTACGTGATAGATTTTTCTTTAACTTTTCAAATTTTTTATCTTTTTGAGGATCAAATATGGCATTAAAATCTCCTATGATACAACAAGCTTCTGTTTGTAGTTCCACTAATTTCTCATGTATCTTTTTATAAAAATTTTCTTGCTTGTCGTTCGGAGCGTATATGTTTACAAGCAGTATCTTTTTTTTGTTAATTGTTATTTCTATTATCAGGATCCTTCCCATTTCATCTTTATAAATCAGTTTAGAATCTATATTATGATGAACATAAATGGCTACTCCTCTTCTCTTCCCTTCATCACACGAACAATATAACTGTCCCAATCTTTTATTTTGTAGAAACTTCCTATCTCTTTCCTTTATATGCGTTTCCTGAAGGCAAATAATTTGAGCTTTAGTTTTCTGAAGTTGTAGAAAGGTTTTCCTTCTCTTCTTTGGTTCATTTAAACCGTTCACATTTACCGATACAATCTGTAATCCCGTCTTTTTATTCATCCTAATATCGTTTTACTTCCTTCTGTTGCTCTTTGGTCTCTTTTAGTGAATTGTCTTGTTCTGACTCCTTCTCTTCTGAGTTTATAGGTGTCCTCTACTTCCTTTCCACGCAGGTCTGTTTCTTCCTCTTGGTCTTCCCCTATATCAGAACTCTGGTTACTTGAAGCCACAAAGCTGCACCAAAAGTCTTCCATTTTCTCCAGAGTGGTAATATTATACCTCTTGGCCTGGTACGTAAAAAGATTCCTTCTGGCACCAGCCATCTAAATTGAATTGCCTGCTTCAATAGCCAACTAGTCAACTTCTTATATCCTTGTCTTCTTTGACGAACTGACCAGGGAACATCTTTCAAAACTTTGATATTACTGTTTTGCCAGGATAAGCCTTCATCTCTTGCCTTTCTTTGAATCTTCTCACAGATTGTTCTTCTAACAAACCTTACTAAAACTTCCCTTGGCAGATTGTGTCTTCTGGAATAGGAGGAAGATATTCTCCTTACCCAGTCAATCTCACTCTTTCCTCCCTCCAATAATTTCTCTTCCTCTGTATTTAGTATCTCCAGAATTTTCTCCTCTAGGTTCTCTCCCCTATCTTCTGGAATATTCTGGAACCTTAATACATATGCCGCCTTTTCCATTTCTAATTTTGCTACTTTGTCTTCCAACTCCATTAATTCGTCTTGATTCTCTCGCACCGTCACTGTGGTGACCTTATTTTGATCTTCCAGTCTTTCTACTTTAGCAACCAAACTATGCACTTGCTGTGTGTTTGCTAATAGTTGTTTTTGAAAATCGTCCATTTTGTCATTGGTTTTTTTAATCTCCCCCATCAGGTCCATTTTCATCGCTTCCAGGGTTTCTTGGCTTTGCTTAAAATTTGCCACCATTATTGCTTGTAGTTTTTCTATGGCTTCCTGGTTATCTGTTGGTGGTAAAGTTCTTTGACCTCCTGGTGAGGTGCCCTGACCCACTTTTTTAATTTTGGCCTCCATCTGCCTTTCTTTTTTCTCTTTATCTCCCATATTCTTAGTCTTCCTGGTCACTGAAAAAACATAAAATGACTTTCTCCTAGCTTCATATAGCTTCTGTTTCAATTATTACTCACAGCACAGAACCCAAAGCTTCTGTTTCACTTCTCACTTACAGTACAAAACAATTACTTCAGGATATTACTTCAGGATATTAATATATATTGGCCATTCAGAAATTATGAGCCCCTTTAACTGCTGCTACTAAGTACGTAAGTCAAGTCAAACCCCCACCATTTCCTTTTATCGTATCTTCCCCAAAATCAATAAATCAATTTCATTGGTAAATCAAATCCTCATTTCATCAATACCTAAGCAAATAATAAATTGTAAATCAATACCTCTTCCCCTAACCTTTCTTCACATTAGCCATTCATTATTTAGCATATAGTATAATATTCAAAGTTTATCAAACACAACTCACACTTCAATATAATCCTGACAGCTAAGATCCACTGTTAATTTAGAGTTCAGTCTTATTAATTTTACTTTATTTTCTTTCTTCTTTCTTCTTATTTTTTAGCTTCTTATCTTCTTCTTTCTTTCTTCTGTCTTCTGTCTTCTTTCTCCCCTTTTATTTAGCCGTTTACAATCTACTCCGGGAGAGTTATTATATATAGTCTTAGTCTCTGTCTCTATTTCTCTGGTTTTTATATCCTTTTATTTCTCACCCTTTCTTCAAGGGAGGGACAGCCGCAGTGTTCCCTGCTAAGAACTGCCTCTCCCTCTCTTGGTAAGCCTTGGTTTTATCTCTCTTTCTCTCTCTCTCTGTCTCTCCTTCTCTTTCTTTTTCAGTTTTATTAGCCGTTTTTCTCTTTCCCGCAACCTTCTAAAGTCCCGTCACTAGTCTTTAGCTCTTAACCCGCTCTCCGCCGCCGCTTCCTCTTTCACTCACCACTCTGCGCCATCTTTCACCATGCTGCCTCGCTCCAGTCCATGCGCCCAGCCATTACTCCCCGACTTTCCGTTCACCACCTCTATTCAACAAAGCCGTTGCCGTTTCTCCGCTTCGCCGCTTCACCGCCCGCTTTCGTTCCGCCTCCCCGTCAACTCGCCCCGACGTCCCGGCACTTTCTCCACACTCTGCTATGGCCGTCTCCGTCTAAGTCAGGGCCGCCGACGCCTCGAACTCCAGTAGTTGACTAAACCGCTCAACCCAAGCTACTTAGCCGCCACCGCCACCGCCGCTCTCGCCCAGACAGACCTGTTATACGGTCCCTTCCACCTCTCCGTTGCCGCACCGCGCCGCCGGCCGCCTCTACTCCGACTTTCGCTTCCCCGCTCTCCGCCGGACGGTACTTTTTCTTTCAATGGTCTCTCTTTTGATATTCCGTTTATGTTGACAATTAGAAGTTTTCGAATTTAATCTCAGCTCAGGGCAGTTCGCTTGAGTTCAGTTGCCCCCTCCGCTCCTATTCCCGGAGGCCTGGTTGTTGCGCAACGCGTTACGCGTTAGAGAGCTCCAGGCGAGGGACAGGCTGGGGTAGTAGGGACGCCTCCGCGTTCCTCCCAAACCCCCAACCAGCTCCCCCAAGCTTCGATGCGTCTTTCAGACGCTTCTTAAGAGACCCCCTGCGAAGAGGGACCTCTCTGGAGCACTCCAAATCACAGTGCACGCCGGAGCTCAGCGATTGCACTGCGTCTCACCACGCCATCTTTCCGGAAGTCCATCTGGAGAGAGGCGTTGATCACACTAATTCATAAAGAAGGAACAGTGTCTAAGGAAATCAAGAACTATAGGCCAATTTCTCTCCTAAATGCAGACTACAAAATTTTCGCAACGATACTGACAAACAGATTCAAGAAAATAGTAACCAATATAGTGCAAGAAGATCAAACGGGTTTTATACCGGGAAGAATGATGCGGCAGAATTTAAGATATTTTTTGAACATCCTGGAATACTATAGAGACCATCCGGACAAGCAATTTGCAGGAATTTCGTTGGATGCTGAAAAAGCGTTCGATAACGTGAATTGGAACTTTATGAACAAAGTATTGGAAGCTGTTGGTTGCGGTAAGAACTTTAAGAAACTGATTGAGGCTATATACACTAAGCAAAAGGCAAGAATTAATATAAACGGGAACAATTCTGGATTTGTGGAAATAGAACAGGGGACCAGACAAGGGTGTCCTCTCTCCCCTCTCCTTTTTGTAACTACAATAGAATTTTTGATTCAAAAAATAAGAGAAGATACTGAAATTAGAGGCCTGAAGATAAAGAATGAAGAATTCAAGATCCAAGCATTCGCAGACGACCTGCTGATTTTCCTGGAGGATCCTATCTCTTCGATTGATAAACTAAAATTGAATTTGCAACAGTTTGGAGAAGTTTCTGGATTCAAAGTTAATATACAGAAAACCAAATTTCTAACTAAAAATATGAATAAAGAACAAATTAAACAATTAGAAGATAAATCGGGCTTTAAAAAAGAGAAGAAAATTAGATATTTGGGAATTTATTTAACAAATGATGTGAAATCTCTCTATCGTGATAATTACGAAAAAATTTTAAAGGAAGTGGAAACAGATTTGGAGAAATGGCGAGTCTTGCAAATTTCCCTTTTGGGAAGAGTAGCTACAATAAAGATGAACATTCTGCCTAGAATCCTATTCCTATTCCAGATGACCCCAGTTCAACTACCCAATTCGTTTTTTCAAAAACTTAATAAAATGATCTTGACTTTCATATGGCAAAACAAGAAGCCAAGGATTAAGTTAAAAATCCTTCAAGAGAGTAAACTAA
Organism: Heteronotia binoei; assembly: GCF_032191835.1. Classification (NCBI taxonomy): domain Eukaryota; kingdom Metazoa; phylum Chordata; class Lepidosauria; order Squamata; family Gekkonidae; genus Heteronotia; species Heteronotia binoei. The sequence goes on along the minus strand of NC_083226.1, from coordinate 144,962,617 downwards.
GAGGGGGTATGGCCTTACCAAACTGGCACTTATATTATAAAGCCTCTTGTTTAGCCTGGGCCAGAGATTGGTGCCTGTTAGAAAATAAAAGATTACTAGTTCTAGAGGGGGCAGGACTAACTAAAGGCTGGCACGCATACATTTGGTATCAGACCTCCACAAAAAACACTAACTTCCAGGCACATGAAGTCCGGAAAGCAATTTATAAGACTTGGTTTGAGATTAAAAAGAAAATTTATACATATACTCCATTGTGGGTCTCACCAGTGGAAGCAACTACCCACCCTAATTTATATGATTGGAGAAATCCTCAAAACTATTCAATTTTGTTAGATACTAAAAATAATCTAGATTTGGAAGGAAATGTAATCCCGGATTGGTGGGTTAGATGCCAAATTAAGTCAATATATCAATCTGACAAAAGCGTGGGCTTTCCTAAAGAGAACAAAGTAAATGAATTTGACACAATGATACATGAACCCAAAAACCTTATCTCAAAAATGTACAGCTGGTTATTGGAGATGGAAATGCAGTCGGAAACGGTCAAAGAGAGCTGGATAAAATGGTTACAGGACTTTGGCTATTCGATCGAATTGGAAGAATGGGAAAAGGTTTGGAAATTTAATATTAAAATGACTAAATCGGTAGTCTTCAAGGAAAACCTATATAAAATGATGTATAGGTGGTATTTGACCCCAGCGAGATTAGCCAGAATGAACCCAACCTATAATGATAAATGTTGGAAATGTAAAAAAGCTAGAGGATCACTCTACCACATTTGGTGGAACTGTGAGATTGCTAAAAAATTTTGGATACAAATAAGTATATGGATTCAAAAGGTATTAAAGAAAAGGTTAAAACACTCACCCGAACTTTATCTGTTGAGTATATGCAGAGAAAACTTAACACAGGGTGAGAAAAAACTAGTAATATATATGATTACAACAGCCAGAATTCTCTTTGCAAAATATTGGAAATCCCCCCAAATCCCGTGTAAGGAAGAATTTTTGTTTAAATTACTGGAGTCTGCCGAAATGGATGTTTTAACTATAAGGTTGAGAGATGGAAACTGGCAAGAATGTATAAAGACTTGGGAGCCAGTGTACACATGGGCGAAAGGTATGGGATATGACATGAGACAGTAGATTTAATATTCTTATATGCTCCTAAAGCTCCTTTCACAGGTGGTGGTGGAAGATGGGAGGGGGTGGGACATGTGTTTTTTCTTTTCCTTTCTTCTTTCTTGTAATGTTAATTGTTGGTAGTGTCTTTGGTTTTCGTTTGTATTGTTTTTTCTTGAATAAACATTTATAAGTTAAAAAAAAAAAAACATTCCAACTCACCAATTTTACTTCGAACACTTCTAGCATTTGTATACAAACATCTATAATTTACCAGGCAAGTTAGGCCTGCAACCTTCCTCCTGCTGCCTCGAGACTTTGGCAGACACTCCATACTGTTTGTCACCATCTCAGTGGACAACTCTGATCCATTACCTGGTAGAAAAGTAACAGCTAACCCTTCATCTCCTTGAGATGAGTCCTCCTGAACCAGAGACATTTCATTTCCTGTCGGCTTTCCCCAAAATTTTAGCTTAAAAACTGCTCTGCCACCTTTTTGATTTTAAACGCCAGCAGCTTGGTTCCATCTGGGGATAAGTGGAGACCGTCTCCTTGGTATAGCCTCCGCTTGTTCCAGAAACATCCCAGTGCCTAACAAACTTAAACCCTTCCTCCCTACACCATTGTCTCATCCGCACATTGAGACTTCTAATTTGTGCCTGTCTCTCCAGCCCTGCACGTGGAACAGGTAGCACTTCTGAGAAGGCTACCTTGGAGGTCCTGGCCTTAAGTCTCCTGCCTAGCAGCCTAAATTTTTCCTCCAGGACCTCACGACTGCATTTCCCCACATCGTTGGTGCCAACATGCACCATGACCACTGACTCCTCCCCAGCACTGTCTATCAGCTTATCAACAACACACGTAATCTCCGCTACCTTCGCACCAGGCAGGCAAGTCACCATACAGTCAGTATGCAGTTTTGCCACCCAGCTATCTACTTGCCTAAGGATCGAATCACCAGCTACCAAGACCCCCCCCCCTCCCTGCCCAGGGATGGTTCCTTGGCGCGAAAGGATACCCGCTCACCAACTGAAGAAGAGGTCCCTTCTGAGGGTGTATTCCCCTTATCCTCAGCACAGTGCCCTGTTCCTTCTCGACCCTCATGCTCCCTGGCAGCAACGGGGCTGCTACGTTCAGAGTGGGGCTCATCTAATACGTCCCTGAGAGTCTTCTCCGAGTGCTTAATTGACTGTCTCTGCTTCTGCAGGTCAGTTACTTTGGCCTCAAGGGTACAAACTCGTTTCCTGAGTACCAGGAGCTCCTTGCATCAAGCACACAGCCAAGACTTCTGTCCTGTGGGCAGATAGTCATACATGTGACACTCAGTGCAAGACACTGGAAAGCCCCCACCCCCCTGCTGGCATTCTACCTTCATGATAGCTTTTTTAAAATATAGAGTCCCCTTGTAAATCCACCTTCTTCAAAGACAAAGAGAAAGATGTGTCCTCCTGGACAGGCAAACTTTTAAAAAAACAGAGAGAGCATAAAAAGGAATCAGTAAATATGAAGAACTAGGGGATTCACTGCTTCCAACTGTGGAGGCCTGGATTTTTTCCTCCCTCCCTTTTCTTTTTGCAAAATCACGGAGGGGTGGTGGTGGTTGGTGCCGAAAAATGCTTGCCTTTCTTTTCATCATGCAGCTAGCTAGCTCTCAATGAGTTAAGAATTGTACTCATTATACAAAGATTGTCAGTTTAAGCCCTACAGTGGGCAGATACAGGGGTTTTTTTGGGGGGGGGGGGGAATGGTATGTGTGTGTTTTCTTAGGGCATCAGAGTAAATTCCTGCTTTCAGTTTCTCTTAAACATACAGTGTCCTATTCTCTGTTCTCATTGCCTGCCAGAGGAAAACACCATCAATGTTCAACCAGGATCCTCTTCAGCTCTTCTCTCCCTCATTAATAATTTTCTTGATGGGAGGGTTCCTCTGACTTCTCTTTCTTCCTTGTGATCTTGGCAGCAAGAACTTTTCCATCTCCAACTAGACTAGCCAGCTGCAGATCCCCCTGCCCCGGGGTGGAAATACAGAAAGCATAATCCCCAGAGAGTGACATTCCAGGCACAAAGTACTGAGGAAATTCAGCAGATGCAGAATGAAAGCAAATGATCTGAATCAAAGGCATAATTCAACTGCTGGGAAACTATGGAGTGAAAACAGAATGCAGAAAGGGCCTGTGTTTTCTGCATATAAACACCTTGAGTGTTTTTTCCAGATAACTCTGCTTATAACCCTGTACTGGGCAGAAAATTATAGGATTTCTTATCCTTTATACTACTGCAATCTTGAATGTATTGCTGTTATCTCATCACAGTCAGTATTAATTATTTTAAAATAAAACTGCCATTTAGGGCTGATTTATCCTTTACAAAATCCATGTGTCTCCCACATGGAGCTATTCCAGATGTGTTGTTGAGAATATGACTCACAAGATATGGATGGATGTCATTTAAATTTGCCCTCAAGGAGACAAAGGCTCTCAAGGAGACTGGGCTTAAGCCTTGTCCTGTGCCATTTCCTCACTCTGAAATGGCCCCGGACAGCTGCTGTTACATGACTGATAATGGCTACTTGCAGGTTGCCCCAATAGGGCAAAAAATGGATCCCCAAGGCAGCTTAGGAAAATGGTAGACAGGGGGATGCTTAAACCACTTCTCCTTTGCTATGCTCCCAATCTGAATTGGACCACCTGCAGCTTGGAATTCACTTGCCAGCAGTGAACTTCAGCTTCATGTCTTATCTACATGTCCACATGTTCACTATATGAACTTGTAATGTGTGAATTGACCCTTGACTTAAGTTCTGAATTGTATTTACTTTTTTTCTTTATTGGAAATATTATCACTCCATTCTTATCAAAAAGTCTAACAAAAATGTCTTAATAGACTAGCAGGCAATAATGTTTTGGCTTCTGTACGGATGCTGCTTTGCTTTGATTCTTGGTACATTGCATCCCCAAATTATGGGAGAAATTCTACATTGTTTTCGGTGATGACCCACTGAAAGCAGCTGGTGTAGCCAGAAGCCTTCAGAAGGACTAATCTAGAGCCATTCAACAGTGGATAGCAATACCAGTAGTTGTGCAAAGGTGAATTCGGCATAACAGGGAGAACTCAAAGGCAAAGACCATCTTTGCTTTTTTAATTAAATGGTCAGAACCCAACTGAGCTCCCAAATAGTGAAGCAAACCTGCTGAGCCCAAAAGCTCTGCTCCTTAGCTAACAACTAGCAAGAAAAGAAAGGGGGAAATCCTTGGTTTGATGACATATATGCTGGCATTGTTGATTGGCTGCTCTCCAAGGCTTTATCTGGAATTTTACAGGAGAGTGAAGTCGCTGAGTAGCAGAACCCAGATTAAGATTACTCCCTTGAGGAATAAGAGCTCTTTGCTTTAGCAGCAGAATTGGGTATTAAGACTGATTCAGCATAGACCTTAGATAACTTTGTGTCTGACAGGGTTTGGGGGTAGGTTTGGGGACTCATGAGATTCTCATGCTGACCCACAGCTGTGTATAGACTTCAGAAGAAGTCGCTGTTTGAGGACTGGGATGTGCATCAAAAATTGAAAAGCCTGGTAACATCTCTTTAGCAAACCCTGGCAGTGAATTCTTTTAAAATTTGATAGCAGTGTGCTGCCATGTTGAGAAGATCAATCACGAACCTGCTTATGCAGCCTGGGGGGGAGGCAGGGATGGAAAGTGGTATTCGCAGTCTCTTTGCTGACCTTGGTGGATTCAAGCAATCACAATGACACAGGGGTCATATGGTATGTTGTTGGACTTATGGGGACTCCTTAGGGCAGCGGTGTTGGATTAATTTGTTATTCTTGGGCTGGGGCATGTGTGTCATAAAATGTAACACCAGATAAAGGAGATATAACTTTATAAAGGACACCAACAAACCCAATTAACAATATTATCTTTTTACTCAAAACACAAATATGCTTCAAAGACAATCAGTTTTGATATATAGACCTTCCAAGACTTTCTAGGAAAAGAAACCAAATGCAACGTCTTAATAGAAGCAATTCAGTTTTTACTTTGAATCTCACAATCCCACAGAAGGACAAGAAATGAAGTTACCAGATCACATGTTTCCAGCTGTTCTTGTGATGTGAATGGCTTGCCTGTTTCAAATGGGAGGAGGAGGGGGTGTCCCTGACTTTGTGGAGGGGAATAAAAATGCATTCTCTTTTTGCCCAGCACAGTTAAAAAATATATTTTCTTCTACATTTTTTCTTTTCAGTCGAGACTCTGCATGAGGACGGGCTTTGCAAGGTGGGGAGAGGAGGGATGATGCTATTCTCCAGCGCCATGACTGGAGCAGCCTTTGTACCTCCACAGCTTCTAATGCGCACAGAAATGTGCCAAGGGAAGAACAAGAGCCTGCCCTTGGATTCTGAAGCAGCCCCTTCCAGATTGTTGGCTCTTGGGCATCCCTGACTTTGTGGATGAAAAAAAAAGTTAGGAAAAAGATGCATTCTCTTCTTGCTGAACACAGTTAAAAATACTGTGCTGAGCAGGAAGAAAATGTGGTTCCCCCCCCCCCCCTTAGTTTTCTCTTTTCCATTGAGACTGACCCGAGGGCGGGGCTTTGCATTTCAGGGAGATATCCTTTTTTTCAGTGTTACAATCCACATCAGGCAGGTCAAGAGTCCCTGCAACCCATTCCTTCTCTCCCTCAATGCAAAGCTTCCCCATTGGGCTTCTGGGCACCCCTCATTGGATGCACCCAGGGTGAGCCATTCCACCCTGCACTTGGTGCACCACTTTTGCTGGGTGTTGTCCAGCTTGGATAGAGAAAAGAACTGCTTTGCCAAATGCTGTGGGAAGGAAGGGAGGGAGAGAGGAGGCAGGTATGATTGCGGTGGCCCCCTACTTACCAGGGAGGTTGATGCTGAAGTAAACTGCTACAGAGGAGGTTGTTCCACCACACACTGAAGATACAACTGGAGTGGCTCACCTGCTGTCTCCCCCGAGCAGCTTCCTGTTCCCTCGCTCACACCTCATGTTCAGCCCCTCACATGCTAGTGGACTGGATAAAAGCCCTGGATAGGCTGGATTTGCCCCATGGGCCATATGATTGACACCCCTACCTTAAGGTTTCAAGGTAAGAGGTTCAGAGATGGTTAACAGCCCTGGAGTTCCTAGGTGGTCTCCCGTCCAAATACTAACCATAGGGTTGCCAGGTTCCCCCTGGCCACCAGCAAGGGATGGGGGGTAGGGCTGCTAGTTACACGTTGGGAACCCCCTAGAAATTTGGGGATAGAATCTGGGCAGGACAAAGTCCTCAGTGGGGCAAAATGCCCTAGACTAGAGTCCACCCTTCAAAGCATTCATTTTATCTCGGAGAATTGATCTCTGTAGTTAGGAGAGAGTTGTAATTCTGAGGAATCCCCAGATCACATCTGGAGGTGGGCATCCCTAACTAGCCCTGGCAAATCCTGCTTAGTTTCCAGGATCTGATAGGATCAGGCTAGCCTGGCCCACCCAGGCCAAGGTGATTGTAAAGTACAGGAGTAGGTAAAACAGGGAATCCTACAGCAATCTAAAGGATGGCAGGTCATGAATGAGCCTTAAAATGTTAAAAAAAAAAAATCAAGCAAGGTGACCCATAATTCAAAATTTACTTGGTGTGGTGACCCATTTTTTAAAAAAAAAAAAAACACAGGGCATGCACAGATCAATAACCTACAAAAGTCTGGGGCCCACTTTCACAGGTTTTGCGACCCATTTTTGGGATCCACGTGTTGGAGAAATGCTTTAATTCATTCAATAATCACTATGGAATAATAATGCTGTGAAAATGGTGTATTAAAAAAACATTAAACAAAATTAAAACATCAGCAGTTAAATAAATCAAAAACCATCAGATTGAAAACAACTCCACAAACAAACCCAAGCACAAATTTAAATTTAGCAGAGATCAAACTAAAGCTGTGAAACAAAGAAACTGAATCTATAAAACTGAAAAGCAGAACTGACCATACACATGATAAAAAACAAATCTTTGAAAGCCTGGGAGAATCAGAATGTGTCTGCCTAAATTCAAACAGTGAAGACACTGGGGAGATAGTGAGAGCTGCGTAACTTGGAGGCTATTTAAAACTACAATCCTAGAAGCTCGGATAAAATATATACCACAAGTTAGGAAAGGCACAAACAGGTATAAGAAAAGGCCTGCATGGTTAACAAACAAAGTAATGGAAGCTGTAAAAGCTGTAAGGAGGACTCCTTTAAGCGATGGAATGCTAGTCCAAGTGAGATTAATAAAAGAGAACACAGGCTGTGGCAAATCAAATGCATGACTGTGATCAGGCAGGCAAAAAGGGACTATGAAGAGCATATTGCAAAAAACATAAAGACCAACAATAAAAATTTCTTCAAGTATATTAGAAGCAGGAAACCAGCCAGGGAGGCAGTGGGGCCCTTGGATGACCAAGGGGTCAAAGGATTAGGGAAATGGCTGAGAAGCTGAATGCATTTTTTGCCTCCGTCTTCACTGTGGAAGATGAGAAGTGTTTCCCTGCTCCAGAATCACTAATTTTGGAAGGCGTGTTGAAAGACCTGAGTCAGATTGAGGTGACAAGAGAGGAGGTCCTACAACTGATTGACGAATTAAAAACTAATAAGTCACCAGGTCCGGATGGCATACATCCAAGAGTTCTGAAAGAACTCCAAGTTGAACTTGTGGATCTCCTGAGAAAAATATGTAATCTTTCATTGAAATCTGCCTCCATTCCTGAGGACTGGAAGGTAGCATACGTCACCTCCATCTTTAAAAAGGGTTCCAGAGGAGATCCGGGAAACTACAGGCCAGTCAGTCTGACTTCAATACCAGGAAAGTTGGTAGAAACCATTATCAAGGACAGAATGAGTAGGCACATTGATGAACACAAGTTATTGAGGAATACTCAGCATGAGTTCTGTAAGGAAGATCTTGCCTCACTAACCTGTTACAGTTCTTTGAGGGGGTGAACAAACATGTGGACAAAGGCGACCCAATAGATGTTGTTTACCTTGACTTCCAGAAAGCTTCTGATAAAGTTCCTCATCAAAGGCTCCTTTGCAGAAAAGGGCAACTAGAATGATTAAAGGTTTGGAACACTTTCCCTATGAAGAAAGGTTAAAACGCTTGGGGCTCTTTAGCTTGGAGAAACGTCGACTGCGGGGTGACATGATAGAGGTTTAAAAGAGTATGCATGGGATGGAGAAAGTAGAGAAAGAAGTACTTTTCTCCCTTTCTCACAATACAAGAACTCGTGGCCATTCAATGAAATTGCTGAGCAGTCAGGTTAAAATGGATAGAAAGAAGTACTTCTTCACCCAAAGAGTGATTAACATGTGGAATTCACTGCCATAGGAGGTGGTGGCAGCTACAAGCATAGCCAGCTTCAAGAGGGGGTTAGATAAAAATATGGAGCAGAGGTCCATCAGTGGCTATTAGTCACAGAGTGTGTGTGTGTATGTGTATATATATATTTGGCCACTGTTTGACACAAAGTGTTGGACTGGATGGGCAACTGGCCTGATCCAACATGGCTTCTCTTATGTTATCCATGATTACCTCCATCAGAGTCTGAGGTGAGACAACTGCCCACTCTATTCAATGACTTCTAGGCCTCATGGCCTCCACCACAACCATGGCAAAGCTCAGGATGAGACAGCTACAACTTTGGTTCCTGAGGTCCTTCCACCCCACTCGCCACCCTCCGTCTCTCATTCTCACCCCACCTCAGGACGTTTTACATTCAATGACTTGGCAGGGGTTTGTTGTTCAGAGCAACACCCCCTTCCAAGATATTCACCATGGGTGCTTCTCTCCTCAGCTGGGGCGCACATTTCAGAGGACTCTCCACTGGGGTTCTGTTAAATTTAAGAGGCCTCATAGCATTACCCCCCCCCCCCAAAAGCCAAAATTTAGTAGGGTGTGTTCAGAGATACTTCAAGTTCATAATCTGAATCTCTAGCCCTTAATTTACTTAGGCTGCAATCCTAAAAACAGTTTTGGAACTTACAAAAACATAGACTTGCTTATTATTGCCCCCTCTTTGTGTTTAAATATAGCTTTATGTGCTAGAACTATGCATATTTGAATTAGGCCTTCCTGTTATTCAGCTGATGAAAAAGGGTTGGCATTTCTGTCATAGTTCCTCCTTTGCTTCTTCTGTGTGGTTAAGTAAGACATCTTAATTAGCCAACCATAATACGGCTCTGGTAAAAGGTGAGGTCAAATTTGATGGGCCATAGGATACTGTGGGAACTACAGCACAGTTTATTAACAGAAGACACATTAGCCGGTTGTTAAGTCATGAGGTATTTATTTAATTAGATTTTTCAACCGCCCTCCCTTATCAAGCTGGGCTCGGAGCGGTGTACAACATAGACATAAGAACATCAATTAAGAAACAGATTAAAACCAGTAACAACAGAATGCAAATGGAGATGGAGCAAGAAAGACCAATAATGCCACTATCTCACAGGAGGGAAGGGAGAGGGTGGAAGTACTAGGATGGTACCGTTACTGTCTTAAACCAAATGCCTACAGTTCCAGGCTCTGTGGAACTGTAACAAGTTCTGAAGGGCATGGATGTCATTTGGCAGAGAGTTCCACCATGTTGGAGCCATGGCAGAAAAAGCCCTGGCTCTGGTTGAGGACATATGGTTGTATCTTGGGTCAGGGACTGCCAATAGATTTTTATCTGCAGAGTGCAATGCTCTTCTGAGGGTATAGCAGAAGAGTGGTCCCAAAGGTAAGTCAGTCCCTGACCATTTAGGGCGAAGGTCAGTACCAGAACTTTGAACCTGATCCAGTACTCCACTGGAAGCCAGTTCAGTTCACACAGCCCAGGATAAATGTGTGCTGTGTGCAGTGTAAGGCCCTGCACCACTGCATTCTGTACCAGTTGGAGTTTCCGGGTCAGACTCAAGGGTAGGCCCATGTAGAGTCTAGAGGTGACAGGTGCACAGTGGCTAGGTCAGGATAAGACAGGTATGGGGCTAGTTGAAAAAATGCCAGTCTGGCAACATATGTGACCTGGTCCTCCATTGTCAGAAAGGCATCCAGGATAACACCCAGGCTCTTAATGGTAGGTGCCGGTCTGAAGGGCACACCACTAAGAACCAAGAGCTGACACTCCACATCAAAGTACCCCAGCCACTCCATCTCAGATGGATTCAGTCACATCCGGCTCTGCTTTAGCCATCCCACCACAGCTTCCAACCCCTCTACCAGGTTTATTGGGGCATTGTCCAGTTGTCTGCCCATCACCAGATAAAGCTGGATGTCACCAATGTACTGGTGACACTCCAGCCCGAACTTCCTCACCAGCTGGGTGAGGGAACAACTTCAGGGGGAGGATTGCTCCTTGAGGGACCCTGCATAATAACACCAGTATGTTGAGGAGGCTGATAGAAAAGACAAAGGGAAAGCTACTGAAGCAGCAAGGAATGAGGAAGAAGACAAACTCCCCTTCTGGAAAGGGACGGGAGTGCAAAAGGGCATTGGAGTGTGCTATGGACTAAATGTTGTACTTCAGCTGTGGTTAAAATCCTGGTTGGTTAATCTGAGAAATGGAGTTTGTATAATACATAACTATGAAGAATATAATGAAAACTGCCTAAAGATTTTATAAACATTAAAACTACTTCCTTTTATAAAAGTGCTTGATTTTCATACGTTCTGGGGAGAATAATAAGTGTGGAAGCATCCATTGAAAATCCTTAGGTAGGGGCAACTGTTGATCTGACCTTTGCTCAGATGAATGCCGCTGTCACAGCAGAACATATCAGAAGAAGTGGCCTTACCAATACAGAGGTTCTAGGCAGTGAAGAATTTTATAGGTAATAACCAGTACCTTGAATTGATTCCAGAAGCTAATTGGTAACCAATGAACAGACTGCAGAATATGTAATATGGGTGTAGGCTAGATGATCAGTCATTCAAACAGTTCTTCAAATCATGTATATTATTAAAGTATTTGAGCAATATACCTTCTAGTTTCTATCAGGTACAATCATGCATGTCTGGGTTTTCTTTTTGCACTTATTTAATTGCTGCAGGGGTGGGGGTTCATCCTTTTTGGCTGGCATATCATAGAAAACTCCTTTTGGGAACAATAGTGAAAGTACCTACATTGCATTCCATACCACATTATCCAGATTTTGACAGCTACACAAAAGATGTTGGGTAGGCAGCTTTTAAAGAGGTTTTTGTTGTAATTTGGCATAGGCCCCAGAAACAAATTGTTGCTAGCTGCCAAAATAATGCAACTGGAAAACCAAAATGCTGTTATACTTTAATTGAAATGTCTGAGTTGTTTCAATGAATAAAACTACAATCAAGTTAATTTATGACAAGCTATTTTAAAAAAAACCCACACACATACAGTCTTTGTGCTTTCCTTTGGCTAAATGAATGTGGACCATGTTGTATAATATATTATGCTAGTATAATATATTTGTGATCTGCAGTCATCTGAAATACTTTTGAATACTCATCTCATCTTGTGAGAAAACCTATTAAAGGATCAGAGGAAGCTGGTTGCAGGGCACTTCAGAGACATGATAGTAGTCATAGAAAACTCAGCATGGTTTATCTTGTTAACAAGACTAATTGAATCGACATATCAAAGTACATAAATCAGAGCATGATCTAAAGGCATTCAAACAGCTAGAGCTTTTTAATTTGTCTAAGAGAATATTAAAGAAAACTGAGGTAAACTCAAAATAAATGTGAAGTAAGCTCAGCACATAATTTGGCTTTTGAATCTCAAATGTCATTGGATGTAAAAATTTATCTAGATGTAAAAAATGCACAGCTTTCTTACTACTTCCTGTTCTGTGAACATGGGAGTAATTCAGTTCCTCCCCACACACTTGGATTAACTATTTTCAAACTCTTCATCAATTTGAGCCTTACTTATCTGCCCTGTCTGGTGTTCACCTCTGAGTACTTTACATCCTGGAGATTTCAATCAATGCCATCCAAAAACCGACTACTGTAAAAACAGTAAAGAACTGCATATAAGTATCTGTGAACTGATAGATGGTGGAGGTTCTTCCCCATTATTTATGTAGCTGTCATTTTATATCCAGAGTCCAGAATGCAATCTCTGGAGCCATTTTAAAAAAAACACAGCACTGCCAGTGTATAACCCCTTCCCACTAAACTATATTCTGTTCAATGAGGATATTAGCCAGGCTTGTCATTTCTTGTAACTGCAATAAGCCGTAGAGTTGAATGATTTACAAGATCAAAACTAATAACAACTGAAACACAGTTGTAGTTGGTTACCAGAATTTCTGCCTACCAGTGGATCATAAATAGCTTAGCGCTTGAGTATCCTTGCATGTAGAGCCTTGAAAAAGAGTGAGGCTGCTGGAAGCATATATATGAGACAAATCTCCCATTTAGATTTGCCAACCTTTAAGTGAGGGGCACAGTTCTCCTGGAATTGCAACTGATTTCCAGTCTACAGAGATCAGTTCCCTGAAAAAACAACAGGCAGCTTTGGGTGGACTCTCTGGTATATATATAACACAGATTCTAGGCAAAATCCCTCTCCAAACTCTCCCTTCCAGCATGGCCCTCAGCTCTTCGAGGATATCCCGGGCTGGAGTTGACAATCCTATTCTCATTAAAAAAAAAAATTAGTGGGAGTGCTGCATTGTACCTTGTGCTGTGCATGGCCCATGCAGGAGGAGAATGTAAAGGTTTTTGGTGGTGCCCAGGCAGGAATCTTCTTCCATTTGCAAGGTTCTGTTACCATGTGCTGAAGGTGATGGATCGTTCCCTTGGTTTCAATTTATTTTACGAATTTGTTGGGGCTGACAAATGTAAAGGTCGTGTTGAGCCAATTATGCTGTTCTCCTTGATTTGTGTGTAGAATATTTATTTGAGATTTGAAGGATTGTTTTAATGAAAAAAAACTTAATTGCATTATCAGTCATATGAGTATTTTTATTGGAGGCAAGATTTACTTTTTATCTATAAGATATTGCCCAGCCAGTTTGGCTTTGAATTATTAGTTATAGAAAAATTTACCTTCAGAAAGCACTATTTAAGTCTCTATGACCTAGATTTAACTCTGTGTTTTAGAGTTAACTCATCCCTGTGCCTTAACTTTATTGTTTTATTGGGGAACTGACTTTTATTGTTAAAAAGAAAAAGTCTTTTATGAAGACTGTGTGGTCAAATAGACCCACAAAGCAGCTTACAAGGAAAAAATAATAATTTAGAACACATAAAAATATCAAAAATTAACCTTAAAAGACCAACCAGCAGAGAGAAGATGGTAAATGAGTATGAAACCCTACCCAGAAGCATAACCAAACAACCTGTCAATATTAAAGCATTTAAGAAGGATAAAGACAAGAAAGATTTTAAGAAGGATATAGACAAACTGGTACGGATCCAGAGGAGGGCGACGAAGATGGTGAGGGGTCTGGGGACCAAGTCCTATGAGAAAAGGTTGAAGGAGCTGGGGATGTTTAGCCTGGAGAGGAGGCGGCTGAGAGGTGATATGATCACCGTCTTCAAGTACTTGAAAGGCTGTCATATAGAGGATGGTGTGGAATTGTTTTCTGTGGCCTCAGAAGGTAGGACCAGAACCAATGGGTTGAAATTAAATCAAAAAAGTTTCCGGCTCAACATTAGGAAGAACTTTCTGACCGTTAGAGCGATTCCTCAGTGGAACAGGCTTCCTTGGGAGATGGTGGGCTCTCCTTCCTTGGAGGTTTTTAAGCAGAGGCTAGATGGCCATCTGACAGCAATGAAGATCCTATGAATTTAGGGGGGAAGTGTTTGTGAGTTTCCTGTATTGTGCAGGGGGTTGGACTAGATGACCTTAGAGATGTCTTCCAACGCTATGATTCTAAAGCATGGTATTGCATTAAAGCATCTATTAATAATTATTAAAGAAATTTCTGTCCAATGTAAATTTGGGAGGAAGGTAGAAAAGGGCCTTTCCAGATCTGTATTCTACTTTTCTCTAAGGATCCCCCAGTTTGGAGGCCCTTTTCCTGCTTCAGGGTCATCAGAAAGTGGGTGGGGTGAGGGAAATGTCTGCTGGGCACGCCATTATTCCCTATGGAGACTGATTCTCATAGGCTATAATGGTGAATTGATCTGTGGGTATCTGGGGCTTTGCGGGGAGCTTGTTTTTTGAGGTAGAGGCACCAAATTTTCAGCATAACATCTGATGGCTATCTTCAAAATGCCCTCCAAGTTTCAAAAGGATTGGATCAGGGGATCCAGTTCTATGAGGCCCAAAAGAAGGTGCCCCTATCCTCCATTATTTCTAATGGAGGGAAGGCATTTAAAAGATGTGTGGTTCCTTTAAATGTGATGGCCAGAACTCCCTTTGGAGTTCAGTTGTGCTTGTTATATCCTTGTTCCTGGCTCCACCCCCAAAGTCCCCAGATATTTCTTGAATTGGACTTGGCAACCCTACTTGTCTCCCTAGTAGGGACCCCATAGTGGCTTATACAACATTTTCCTCTCCTCCATTTAATCCTTTTTTATTTGTTGGTATTTTTGTCTGTGTGTGTGTGTGAGAGAGAGAGAGAGAGATATCTCCCATCCATGTACTTGCCAGAGTCAACCCTGCTTAGCTTCCAAGATCTGACAAGATTAGGCTTGCCTGGGCTATCCAGGTGCGGGCCTCCATTTAATCCTCCTCACAACATTTTAACTGGTGAAGTAGGTCAGGCTGAGAGTCTGTGACTAGACCTAGGTCCTTCAGGAAGCTACCACAGCAGAGTGGGGGTTTAAACCTGGTCTTTCAGAACCTATTCTGACACACAGGGCCAGCCCTAGACTGTCTGGCACCCTAGACAAGACTAACTTCTGGTGCCTCCCCATCACTGATAACATCACTAAGTCAAATGGGGGTGCCCAAATTGGTGCCTCCAGAAGGATGATGCCCTAGGCAATTGCCTAGTTTGCTTAGTGGCAGGGCCTGTCCTGCTAACACACTAATCACTATGGCAAGCTGAAGCATATGTATAGGTTCATGTAGGAGAAGGCAGTCTTTGAGCTGCATGCTCAGTCCCTTTGGTAGCTTTAAAGGGCCTATAATCAAACTGGAAACCAGTGAACTATACCAAGGCTGGTCTTCTGTGCTGAAGTTATATGGCAGATTAATCCTATTTAGAATAAAGGTGGTGCTTCCAAATCTGGTTACATGAGTGATTCTACAATCAGGGATTATTTTAACAAACAAACACTTTACAGCTTTTCATAACAACCTCCCTACTCACTACTAAAAAGCTGGGGCCCTATTTCAACACCAATGAAGATTTTATTAATCTTTTTGCAAAATTTCCCACTCCTATTTCAACTCTCTACTTACTGGGTATTTGTAAATACAGTCAGACTGTTCATTCACCTTGTTACTGCAAGCAATTGGTCCCTTTTGGATGTTGAATGAAAATAGTTTTATGCTGTTGCATTATTAACTGTGTAATCTGCCTCCAGTCTCAGTGAGAAAGAATTGTAAAAAAGAAGATAACAATAATTTCTTTTGGGGTACTTATTTAAAATCTCTGCCCAGTTTTTTCTTTTAAAGAGAGAAAAGTAAGAGAGGTTAAATTAATTCATTATGGGCTGATATGCAAAGATGCCCATGATAAAAGCTTTGTTAATTGCTACATGGTTAACTCGCATAAGGCAAGAATCTGTAGTGGGAGTGGGGGGGGGGGGGGGCAACAAGTTAGCATAAGACCCCTTTTGCTGACAAAACAACATATTTATATCCAAGTTTTTATGAATCCCGAATGGATTTGCTGTGATTTGTCATTTGGAGCATGGTGATCTAAACAGTTGTTTACATCGGTAGCTTCCAAACTTACTACTTTCAGGCAACTTTTCCGCTAGGCCCTATATGAGAACCTGTAGCATTTTGTAGTTTATGCATTCAGTTCACAGGTCCTGCCTGGACAGACCTGTTGGTCCTGTCGAGTTACACAGCACAGCATCAGACATGCCTAATGTTTTCTTTCATTTGCATATTGCAGTGGACAAGTAAGATGTCTTTCAAGTAAGCTTGCCTGCCATTGGTGGCTTTCTCAGTGAGGACTTCCTGGTAAGCTTTTGAAGAACCCCGTATTTAGAAATAACTCATCTCTATGAAAATGGTCTTAATATTTCAGGACTGGTTCATTTCAGACCTAAGGATGCTGTAACTTTCAGAGTGTTCCCAATCTATTTCATTGGTCCATTGGGATGCTGCATTTTATTTCTTATCCAATTTCAAAGGAGACTGAAATGAGTTTGCTTTAACATACACAATAATAATCAGTTTTTAAGGAACTTGGAAAATAATATCAGTTCCTGTTTGGAAGTTCTTGGAAGAATGAATAGTGTATGTTAAGTGCCATCAAGTCACTTCCGGCTTATGGCAACCCTATCAATCCCGTGATTCCACACTGCCCACTTATATTAAATATTGCTGCTTGCCATTCCCATTTTGTCTGATGAAGTCTTCTTAAGGGAATACGAAAGCTTACATTC
The DNA here is from genome assembly GCF_032191835.1 of Heteronotia binoei. Lineage (NCBI taxonomy): Eukaryota > Metazoa > Chordata > Lepidosauria > Squamata > Gekkonidae > Heteronotia > Heteronotia binoei. Next base: position 144,945,986 of record NC_083226.1, on the reverse strand, counting down.
TAAATAAAATTTAGTTGGTCTTAAAGATGCACTTGTCTACTGCTTTGTTCTATTGCTTCAGACCAACATGGCTGACTACTAGGATCATTCTCCAAAATGTTATATCGTTAAGAGCCTTGCTCAAATTTTGCAAATTGAGGGCTGCAATTTCCTTGATTTGAGTCAATCCATCTCATTTTGATTCTTCCTCTTCTCCTGCTTCCTTCAACTTTTCCTAGCATTATTGTCTTTTCTAGTGACTCTTGTCTTTCCATAATGTGACCAAAATATGATAGCCTCAGTTTAGTCATTTTAGCTTGCAGGGGGAGTTCAGGTTTGATATGATCTAGGACAAACTTGTTTGTCTTTTTGGTGGTCCATGGTATCCGTAAAACTCCTTCAGTACATTTCAGATGAATCAACTTTCTTCCTGTGAGCTTTCTTCATTGTCCAGCTTTCACACTCATACCTATGTAACAGGGAATACTATGGCATGAATGGTCTTGATCCTGGTTGCCAGCAACACATCCCTACCTTTAAGAATCTTCTCTAGTTTCTTTATGGCTGCCCTTCCCAGTCTCAGTCTCCTTTTGATTTCTTGGTTGTAGTATCCCATTTGGAGGATGATAGAGCTAAGAGAAGACCTTGAACAATTTCGGTCAACAGAACAGTGGATATAATAATATAGACTGGTGCCCAAATCTGTTTCCCATGAGTCCATTTTCTTTTCCAAGGGTTACTTTGAATTTTGTATCTTAGATACTAGATCAATGTTTTATTTTCACATTTATTCAAAATGCATGATTTTATGTTCAGTGGCCTGAACAGTGAAGTAATCATACTCACTGGTAGTTCTTGAAATATCTAGAATTGTTTTTGCATAATTTCTTGTTTGAGAAACAGGATTGAGCTTTGGACGGTGTGGACTAGCCTTGTTTACTTTGCATTGCAGTGGAGAATGCATGATTGCTTAGCCTTTTAATGTACTGTGTGATTTAAGGAAATGACCCTGAAGAAAATAAGTGCTTTTAAGAAGCATTCACTGGGACCTGATTAATATGTACCATCAACTCCATAGTTGCTGCTTCAAATGCAAATCTGTGGGCACAGCTCTTAGTGGCAAGCCATTTGTGTGAAAGAGCCCCTTATGTAGCTGCTACACTTCAACTGTGCCAATGCAATTCAAGTGAGGTTTCGTTTAGTAGTGGAGGGGGACAGAGCTGTGGATGTAATCACTGTTAAGTACGCAGGGATTTGCTTTGTGTAAATGGTATGCTATTCACAGCTGCACCTATGTGGCTGTGTTCCAAGCAGCAAACTCATGTGCTGATTCACAAATGTATATTCTTCGTTCATTTACATCAACATCCCTAAATGAGTTGCATGTATGAATAAGCCCTCAGAAATAAATTACTGTGGAGAGCTGTCATACTGTCATTTGTTCTCGTGCATAAAATACTGCAAATGAGAAACTCCACGAGAAAAGGGAAATCACAGTGATTTCCAGCCCAGTGAAGCATTTAAGAATAAACGAGAGGCAATGCATCTTTTCTGCTAGCAAAAAAAGATGAGACAAACATCACAAAGAAGCAGAGTTCTTGATCTGAGCAACTCTTACTGGAAATGCTGGGGATGTTGTCCATTACCACATTTATGGGCCCTGCAATGCTCTGTCCTGCTAATTTCTTCAGCTATGTTTTCTAAAATGATGGTATTTTTAAAGTTACACATTTGCACCAGATTGCGCATTACATTCAATGTTGCATTGTTTTATTTATTTGCTGCCATTTATCAGTATGTCTTGCTGAGACTTGGGTAATGTTTTAAGGAGTTGGTGTTCTCATCTTATCTGGAGAAGCAGTATTTATTGGACTGTGGTTGAGGGACAAATGCATCTGAATTAAAGATATTTCCTTCTTTTGCGTGTATGTGCATTTCTTAGTTTGGTTGTCTGCTCTTTCTTTTGCCAGCATTTAAATGGGGCATTTTGGTCCTTTCTACACCTGCCTTCTGCTGCGGTCTCTGAGTGCGTTTCAAATTCACCTTCTGTATCACCTCCTACTTTCAGTTCTATTTTGTCCCAGAGCTTCTTCCTGTTTCTACATCTGTTTTGGTGGAGTAACCTCTCCCAGTGGTTTCAGTATACTTTTGCCCCACGATTTCCAAAACTCCTTTTGATGCAGACCTTTGCCAGCTCTGTGTTTGATTTACCGGTAGGTCTCTTTTTAGAACTAGAATGTCTCTGGTGGATCTTTGAGGCCCTCCCCTGTAATATCTTCTCTCTCTTTAGATTGACACCCCCTCCTCATTGTGTTTTCTCTACTAAGAACATAAGAGAAGCCATGTTGGATCAGGCCAATGGCCCATCCAGTCCAACACTCTGTGTCACACAGTGGCCAATATATGTGTGTGTGTACATACACACACACGCACATACATATACAGACACACAGACACACACATATATACACACAAACACACACACAATGTGGCTAATAGCCATTGATGGACCTCTGCTCCATATTTTTATCCAATCCCCTCTTAAAGCTGGCTATGCTTGTAGCTGCCGCCACCTCCTGTGGCAGTGAATTCCACATGTTAATCATCCTTTGGGTGAAGAAGTACTTCCTTTTATCCGTTTTAACCTGACTGGCCAGCAATTTCATTGAATGCCCACGAGTTCTTGTATTGTGAGAAAGGAAGAAAAGTACTTCTTTCTCTACTTCATCCCATGCATAATCTTGCAAACCTCTATCATGTCACCCCGCAGTCGACTTTTCTCCAAGCTAAAGAGCCCCAAGCGTTTGAACCTTTCTTCATAAGGAAAGTGTTCCAAACCTTTAATCATTCTACTTGCACTTTTCTGGACTTTTCCCAATGCTATATCTTGTTTGAGGTGCGGTGACCAGAATTGTACACAGTATTCCAAATGAGATCGCACTATCAAATTATACAGGGGCATTATGATACTGGCTGATTTGTTTTCAATTCCCTTCCTAATAATTCCCAGCTTGGCGTTGACCTTTTTTATTGCAATCGCACACTGTCTTGACATTTTCAGTGAGTTATCTACCATGACCCCAAGATCTCTCTCTTGGTCAGTCTCTGCCAGTTCACACCCCATCAACTTGTATTTGTAGCTGGGATTCTTGGCCCCAATGTGCATTACTTTGCACTTGGCCACATTGAACCACATCTGCCACGTTGACGCCCACTCACCCAGCCTCAACAGATACCTTTGGAGTGCCTCACAATCCTCTCTAGTTCTCACCACCCTGAACAATTTAGTGTCATCTGCAAACTTGGCCACTTCACTGCTTACTGCCAACTCCAAATCATTTATGAACAAGTTAAAGAGCATGGGACCCAGTACTGAGCCCTGCAGCACCCCACTGCTTACCGTCCTCCACTGTGAAGACTGCCCATTTATACTCAATCTCTGCTTCCTATTAATTAGCCAGTTTTTGATCCACAAGATGACCTGTCCTTTTACTCCATGACTCTCGAGCTTACTAAGGAGCCTTTGATGAGGAACTTCATCAGAAGCTTTCTTGAAGTCAAGGTAAACAACCTCTATTGGGTCCCCTTTGTCCACATGTTTGTTCACCCCCTCAAAGAAATGTAACGGGCTAGTGAGGCAAGATCTTCCCTTACAGAACCCATGCTGAGTCTTCCTCAATAACTTGTGTTCATCAATGTGCCTACTCATTCTGTTCTTGATAATGGTTTCTACCAACCTTCCCAGTATTGAAGTCAGACTGACTGGCCTGTAATTTCCCAGATCTCTTCTGGAACCCTTTTTAAAGATGGGGGTGACATTTGCTACCTTCCAGTCCTCAGGAACGGAGGCAGATTTCAATGAAAGATTACATATTTTTGTCAGGAGATCCACAAGTTCAACTTGGAGTTCTTTCAGAATTCTTGAATGTATGCCATCCGGACCTGGTGACTTATTAGTTTTTAATTCGTCAATCAGTTGTAGGACCTCCTCTCTTGTCATCTCAATCTGACTCAGGTCTTTCAACACCCCTTCCAGAATTAGTGGTTCTGGAGCGGGCAAATACTTCTCATCTTCCACAGTGAAGACGGAGGCAAAAAATGCATTCAGCTTCTCAGCCATTTCCCTATCCTCCTTCAGTAATCCTTTTACCCCTTGGTCATCCAAGGGCCTCACTGCCTCCCTGGCTGGTTTCCTGCTTCTAATATACTTGAAGAAATTTTTATTGTTGGTCTTTATGTTTTTTGCAATATGCTCCTCATAGTCCCATTTTGCCTGCCTGATCACAGTCTTGCATTTGTTTTACCACAGCCTGTGTTCCCTTTTATTAATCTCACTTGGGCTAGCTTTCCACCGCTTAAAGGAGTCCTTCTTACCTTTTACAGCTTCCATTACTTTGTTTGTTAACCATGCAGGCCTTTTCTTATACCTGTTTGTGCCTTTCCTAACTTGTGGTATATATTTTATCCGAGCTTCTAGGATTGTAGTTTTAAATAGCCTCCAAGCTTCCCCAAGGATTTTTGACTGTATTTACCTTTCCTTTCAGTTTCCTCTTCACATGTCTCCTCATCTCAGAGAATTTACCCCTTTTAAAGTTAAACATGGTTGTACTGGTCTTTTGGGGCAACTCCCTATTTATACAAATGGTGAAATCAATAACGTTATGGTCACTGCTCCCAAGTGTGCAATCACTTTTACATCTCTCACCAAGTCTTGGGCATTACTTAGGACCAAATCCAGGATCGCCCCACCCCGGTAGGTTCTGTGACCATAGCACAGTCATTGAGAGCGTCTAGAAACCCAATCTCTTTCTCTCGACCTGAACACATATTGACCCAATCAATCTGCGGGTAGTTAAAATCACCTATTACGACACAGTTTTTACGTTTAGCCACTATCTTTAATCCTTCCATCATATTATAATAATCTTCTATCTTTTGATTTGGTGGGCGATAATAAACTCCCATAGTTAAATTTCCTTTTGGGCCCTCTATTTCGACCCAAAGCATTTCTAGAAGAGAATCTAATTCTTTGACCTCAGTCTTACTGGACTGTATACCCTCTCTGACATACATAGCCACCCCACCTCCAACCCTTCCCTCCCTGTCGATTGGTTCATCTATAAGTCAGCCTGTGATCAGTGACAGCGATGATTCCTCAGACAAGGAGCCAGCTGTATCCAATCCTGAGCCAGCAGATGAGCAACAGGAAATCGAGTTACTGACTGGTCACAACTCACAGCCCACAGCTGTGATGAAGGCAACACTGCAGTTTGAATCAGTAAACAAGCCTTCAGAGGCAACTCTCAGCACACCTGGCTCCTCCCCACACCCAGAAAAGGGCAACTAGCTTCAAGAAGGGGTTGACCACCTCACCTCCAACCCTTCCCTCCCTATCCTTCTGATATAACTTATATCCAGGAATCACTGTGTCCTACTGATTCTCCTCATTCCACCAGGTTTCTGTACAGAAACGCAGCTGCTAGACTGCTGTTGGGGCTCCCAAAGTGGGAGCGCATACAGCCGGGGCTGTGTGAACTGCACTGGCTGCCAGTTATAGACCGGATTCGTTACAAAGTGCTGGTTATTACCTTTAAAGCCCTATATGGCCGAGGACCTGCCTACCTTAGGGACCGTCTTTCCCCGTACGAACCCCAGAGAGCACTGAGGTCAGCTGGGAAGAACTTGCTGACTATCCCCGGGCCGAAAGAGGTAAAGCTTCAGAGCACCCGTGATCGGGCTTTCTCTGTTATGGCCCCACGCCTATGGAACCAGCTTCCGGAGGAAATGCGGGCCCTGCGGGAATTTGAACAGTTCCGCAGGGCCTTCAAGACCATCCTTTTTCGATTGGCCTCCACCGACTAAGGGGGAAACTGCTAATGAAATTCACCATCTGTATAATAGCACCACCATATTAATTTTATTGATTTTAGAGTTTTAGTAGAATTTTAATTAAATTGTTAATTAGTTTTTGTTTAAATATCTTGTAAAATTAATGTAGTGATTTGTGTTGTTAGCCGCCCTGAGCCTGCTTCGGCGGGGAGGGCGGGATATAAATAAAACATGATATGATATGATATATGAGCCCTCTGAGGAGGAAGATAAGCACTGCAGGTCGTGTAGTCCAGTATAGCTCCTATAAACGGCACCTGTTGGTTCAGAATCAAGTTGGACTTTTTCAGATTGACACAGAGACCCAGGCTGCTTAGTGTTTGAAAGGTCAGTTTGATGTGATGGCAAAAACCGTCCTGGGAGTCAGCAATCAACAACCAGCCATCAAGTGCCTAATTTTGTAGCAAGAAAAAGAGCAGGCCATCTTTCTCAACTTCATAAATAACATTTCCCCTGAAATTAAGAACACCATGATGTATTGTAGAAAACATTAAAAAGCAGCACATCAGAGAAGAAAACATAAGTAAGGAAAAACTATTTGTAGTGGTCATCACCCACTGTGAAATGCAGGTATTGTCTGTGGCAGTGCCTGATGCTGAGATGAAAGTAGGCATCTTGCAGGTCAATCGTAGCCATCCAAGCATCCCTGTTCACCAGAGGGAGGATGTGGGCAAGAGCTGTCATCCAAAATTTCTTGTAAACAATATGGTTATTCAGAGCACAAAGGTCCTTGATGCGGCAGAGACCCCATCCTTCTTTTAGACTGTAAAGTAGCACAAATAAAAGGGGAACTGGTTTGATGGCCCCTTTGAGGAGTAAGGATTGAACTTCATCCTGTAGGACATTTGATGACAGAATGGTGACTACTCTCAGAACTGATGCCATTTGTTCAAATCCAACCACATACCTTTGGGCAATGATGGAGAGTACCCATTTGTCTGATGTAATAGTCTCCCAATAGTAGAAAAATGGAGAAAGACAGGAAGCCCAGAGTGAAGTATTCTGTAGGATTGGTTGTTGAAAGCTGATCTGTGTGGAGTCAAAGGTTCTGCTTGCCTGAACTTGACTGTTTGGTGCGTGACTAACACTGGCTCCCCACAAATTTAGAATTGGAGTTCTAAGGTTTTGCACTCTGGTATTGAGAGTGGTTATGTCAGATTGTTCTAGGGAGGAGCGACTCTGAGAGGACCTGCAGGACCATGGTCTATGGCAGGCCTTGCTCTTAAAAGACCTGGAAGAGGATGACACACGGAGAGTTCTGGAAGCCATGATGCTCTTGTCCATGTCCTGTAGAGAAGTGCAAGTAGTGGTATGGAAAAGCCCACTACCATCAAACGGGAGATCTTCAATAGTCATCTTGGTATCTTGATTGAAACTGGTGGATCACAACCAGGTGTGGTGTCTGAGGGCAATGGCAAAGGTGTCCATATTATGTTTTGCTGAGTTTACTAGCTGTTTGGCAACAAGCATGCCTTCATTCTGTACCTTCTGAAATGTACTGTGATGTTCATCCAAAAGAGATAGTAGAATTGATGTGAGCTGATCCCAAAGAGCAAACTTATAATGACCCAGGCAAGCAAGAATTCACATTTTTTATTCCCAGGGCTGCTGTTGAATAACATTTTCTACCTGTCTGCTTGGTGCATGACCAACACTGGCTCCCCACAAATTTAGAATTGGAGTTGTAAGGTTTTGCACTCTGGTTTTGAGAGTGGTTATGTCAGCTGTCCATCTTCTTACCCTCCTTGTCCAGGGGAGAGCAGGTAGAGTGTTTACCCTTGGATAAAGGAGGTGACCACCATGGAATTAGGTTTTGGATGGAAGAAGAGGATCTCCACATCCTTCTCTTGTATCTTGTACATATGGTCTAAATGTTTGGATGACACTGCAGTGGAAGCTGGTTTGTCCCAGGGGACTTTGACTGCCTGGAGAATCATCTTTGTCAATGGGAGGGCCACAGCTGTAGATACATCTTTCTGTACAATGTCAAAGACAAGGTCATCCACTTCAGGCTGAGGTTGTTGCACTGAAAGGCCTAAGGTGGATGCCATCCACTTGATTAGATCACCATACAATTTTAAGTCCGCTGATGGGGAGATTGGTGCATGTTCTGCAACTATAGTAGGCGGTGACCAGTCATTGGGATGATGGTCAGAACCATTGTGGTCCAAATTGAGATAATTGGAAGTGCAAGTGTCCTTGAAAGCTGAAGAGTCCAACTCTGCTGGAGCCTTCAGAGCCAAAGTCAGAGTCAAAGCACATTTAGGGCAAGGTGGAGTTGAGACAGGAGGCAACAAAGCCTTATGTTTTGACTTGGATTTGAAGGATACCTCCTCCCAACTGGCACCTGGCAATCTGCAGGAGGAGTACTTGTCCCAATCAATCCTGGGGTCCTCTGGAGGAGAGCAATGGCATCAGTAGATGGTATAGTCCATAAAGATAGCTCAGTTGATGTTGGTCCTATGGAGCAGGGCTCAGGGGGTGCCACGTAAGAGGCGGTCATCCACAAATTGGTCCTGATAGTAAGGGTCAGGTGGAAGAGAGCTACGGTCCCTCAGTGGCCAAGGAGGATGACATGGGTCCAGGTCTGATGGTCTGGAAGACCCCCCCCCCCCACTCCCCGCTTGTCAAAGCCGAGACTGAGGAGTGATGTGATTGTTGTGTCAAGTTGATATGCTCAGTGTCAGAATCAGAAGGGGGAACCAACCAAGACACTTGAAATGTCGTAGCTCTGACTGGGGAGTCCACCCAACACAGTGATGCCAGAACCTGGGGAGGGACGGTGGCTCAGTGGTAGAGCATCTGCTTGGGAAGCAGAAGGTCCCAGGTTCAATCCCTGGCATCTCCAAAAAAGGGTCCAGGCAAAGAGGTGTGAAAAACCTCAGCTTGAGACCCTGGAGAGCCACTGCCAGTCTGAGAAGACAATACTGACTTTGATGGACTGAGGGTCTGATTCAGTATAAGGCAGCTTCATATGTCCATATAACCTTTGTTGGAACCTTTCTTGGAGATGTCAGGTTCCGCAGAGATGCAGTTATCATGCCCCGAAAATGAGTCATAGACTATTCTGATGGAGTCAGAGAGGGTTTCCGTTTCAGGTGGAACTTATGCTCCTTAGAAGACTTGTGCGCTTTATATTTTTTTGTGCTTTGTCAGAGAAGCCAAGACGGATTTCAAAGTCAAAACTGGCTTCCATTTCAGAAACATCAGAACCGGTTGCCAATGCACCTTTTTCAGGGTTCGGCAGAGAAATCAGCAATACCAAGGCTGATGAGGCAGCACCCTCCACAGCAGAGCCAGAGTCCATTTTGGGAGGTATGAGCACCAAAGCCATTAGGGCAGTCTAGAGACGAGCAGCCCAGTTTTTACACATTTGCTTGCCAAATTTCAAGCAATGAATGCAAGAGCCAGTGCGGTGAACTTCACCCACACAAAGGAAGCATGAATAATGTCCATCTGAAGGGGTGAGTTTGTTGCTGCACCGAAGAAACCCCACATAAGAAAATCTTGGAAGCAGAGGTGGTGGTGGGGATCAGGGCATCCAAGGAGGCAAATGAGTCTCTCTCATACTCTTTTTTTTGAGAAGTGCAATCCAAAGAAGCAGATGAAGAAGCAGAGCGGTGAAAAAATAGAAGAGGAAAATAAGTTCACCAACTGGAGAGCCGAGGATCTGAGTCCTGTTCGTGTGGTGGTCAGAAGAGAACTGGTGAGAACTTTGTACCCTGCCTCCCAGGCAGGCACAGTGGAGTCCCTGGGCATGTTCAGAGGGAGAGACACAAAAATCCCTCCAGTGGAGCTACAAAACACCAATTGGAACTGGCGCAGGAGCTGTAGATCCCATTAGTGTGATGCACAGAGACTGCGAAGATCTCATCTTTCCTTAAGGTGGTAAGGTTTTATACGGGTGACAACTTTCACTTGCAGACTGCAAATTAATACTGTGGGGCGCACCATATACATCTTTGGTGTATGAATATTTTAATCAGCTCAAGTTCCCCTGAAGATAGCAAACAAGTCACATGTTTTCATATCAACAGAACATTGCTATATTTCCTGTTCTTCCTTTTGCATTTTAAAGCTCATACAATATATGAATAGTCTTATGCCACAAATACTTTCAGCCAACAACTTAAATGAGTTAAACGACAATTATTTTGAGTGTTTCAGAAAAGGAGTCTTTGTGGTAGCAGCAAGTACACAGAAATTTACAGAATACTCTAAAAAAGCAAAGCTGTGTGGGCTTCAATAATAACACCAACATTAGCTAGTTTGCAATACCTTTGTAAAATGGTCATACAGATGATAACAAGACACTTAAAATTATATTGTTTCTCAAAAAGGGATGGAAGCTGTAGCAGAGATAACTGAGTGCAATCAACTGTGTACACCTTACTGGTAATCAGCCTCTATGCCCTGTTTTTGGCTGTCCAAAGGAGCTGGTTGGCCACTGGGTGAGAAAGGATGCTGGATAGATGGACCCTTGGTATGATCCAGCAGGGCTCTTCTTATGTTTTTAATAATCCTATAAAAAGTCAAGGTCATGCATTCCCTTTAAAAAATCAGGAACATAGAAAGAATATAATGAACAAAATCATAGGTGATTTTTGCATATTTATTGGGGGGGGGGTTCAGGTTCTTGGTTTACCTCAAAGAGAACTGGGTTTGATTCCCCACTTCTCCACATGCAACTGCTGGTGTGATCTAGGGTTAGTCACAAGTTCTCTCAGAGCTGTTCTCTCAAGAGTAGTTCTGGAAAGAGCTCTCTCTCAGCCCCACCTACCTCACAGGGCATCTGTTATGAAGGGGGAAGGGAAAGGAAAGGATGTTGTAAACCACTTTGAGACTCCATGCGAAGAGGGGGGGGGGGTAAATCCAATCTCCTCTGCCTTCTTTTTTAGACCTCAATGCAGGGAATAATTAAGTTATTTGATTTAATACAAAATGAACCTATCTGATTATTAGGAAAACATTGATTGAAATTTTAATTGTTTTACTTGATACTCTAAGAATAAGATTTACAATATGATAAATGATTAAAATATGTAGGTTATAATGAAGGCTCAGACTTAATATTTATCTTAATGCTAGAGATGTATCCTTTTATTTTTTTATTAGCTCTTTAAATATCTTTAAACAATTTGTGCAGTTTTTAAGAGAGAGAAAATATTCTGGAATATTGTTATTATGATGTTGTACTATATGCTCCTATTTTCATTTCTATTAATATAGCTGACTCTCCTCGTTGTATGTAACTATCCATGATCCTGAAAACTTTTTGATGATTTTTTATTTCCCCAGCTCCTTTTTCCTTTTGTATCCCAACCTTCTTTGAAGAAAATATGTTTTTAAAATAGTGGTACTTATTGTTAAAGCTGGGGTTAAATCTCTGTTTTTTTAAATGTTCAAGGGACCCTGAATTAGGCAGAAAGACAGCATAGAAATATTTTAAATAAATATATATTTCTAACAGCTAACCTCCCAACCCCACATTTCTCTAAATGTATGCTTGTTACGCAAATTACTCAAGATGAGTGGCAAGTGTTTAGTCAATGGTTACACATTAGACTGCATGCCTGCAGACAGGGGAACTGCATGACAGGACGGTCTTCTATGTACAAAGAAACCTGAACATAGAAAACTAGATGTCAGTGCTAACCTAACCTGTTACTTGCTAACTTTGTATGACAAAGCCATTTTTAAAATGGGAATTCAAAAATCTTCCTTCACTTGCCATACAAATTAGTACAGTCCAAGAATAGATTCGCTACATCATTTGCCATTTGCATTCTAGCCTCTTTAGATTCCAGTCCCAAATGGAGGCAATTACAGCTGCTGTTTCTTCATGAAAAAGCCTACATCTTGGCATATTAGAGCAGCCTTCAAAGATCCCCACAACACTAGACAGATCTGAATCACCAGCTGAAGCAAAACACTGATATGGGGTATGATGAGAATAGCCTGTGCAACAAAGAACATGTCTGCAGATATGTATGGATTGTTTCAGACTAGGAAGACCACTTACTCCCTCTCTAATGCAGCAATGTGTTCATATGTGTAGCCTAACTGAAAATGCACAGGAGAAAACTGCTACCGTGGAAATCTCCTTGCATGCTTTTGTTTCTGAGCATGTGAGGATGAATCTGGAGAGGTCCTTTATCTTTAGAGGCTTGTTTGTTTTGTTTTTCAAAACACAATCTTCCTCAAGGGTGATTAACATGTGGAATTCACTGCCACAGGAGGTGGTGGCGGCTACAAGCATAGCCAGCTTCAAGAGCGGGTTAGATAAAATTATGGAGCAGAGGTCCATCAGTGGCTATTAGCCACAGTGTGCGTGTGTGTGTATATATATAAATAAATAAAATTTTTGGCCACTATGTGACACAGAGTGTTGGACTGGATTGGCCACTGGCCTGATCCAACATGGCTTCTCTTATGTTCTTATGTTAAGTTGGGAAGGGGAGTCACTAAATAACAAATGAACATGTGTAGAAACAAATGTAGAGTACCAACTATAATATTTTCCGTTCATTGAAGAAACATCCCAAAAGAGAAAGCACACTGGAATGTTGGGAACAAATATGCTGTTTTAGACAGCAGAGACATACACAGAGTTGCAGGGTTTGGGGGTAATGGAAAGCAATGTTGCGATGCTACATACCAAGCCTTATGCATGTGAGTTCTTCAATCTCTCTTGCTTTCATGCATGGTGATGTCATTAGTTATTCCTCTGTTGACAGCAAACCAGTTTGCTGTTACTTCTAAATTAGTGAACTGTGATGGTCAAATTCCCTGCAAGCCAGGATTCCGAAGGGTGGCTTTGAGCATGGTTGGCAGTGGGGGGGGGGGGAACACACCACAGGGGCTGACAGTGGTAGAGAAACTGCTTTGCATTAGGGTGCCAGGTCCCACTCAGGAAATATCTGGGGACTTGGGGGAGCCAGGAGACTTTGGGGTAGAGCCAAGAACAAGGTTGTGACAAGCACAGTTGAACTCTGAAGGGAGTTCAGGCCATCACATTTAAAGGGACTGCATTCTTTTCAAATGCCTTCCTTCCACTGGAAATAATTAGGGAAAGGGGACCAGTCTAATGGAATGCCCTCTCCTCCCTCTTTCTGATAACCCTGAAGCAGGGGGAATGCCTCCAAACCATGGAATCCTCTGCCCCCAACTGGGGATTGATAACCCTGCTTTGCATGCAGAAGGTTTCGGGTTCAATCCCTGGCATCAGGTAGCAGATAATATAAAAAAAAAAACCTTGAGCCACTGCCAGTCAGAATAGACAAATACTGACCCAGTCTGACTCAATATAAGGCGGTTTGATGAGAATGTATACAGTTTGCCTTGAAGGTGGAAATAATTAGCTCAGTTCTTGGATTGGAACAGAGGGAGGGTAACAGGATCATGGGAGCAAGCCTTAAATTCTTTCAAGGTTTGTTCCTGTGGCAGCAAATGGATCCTTTTAAGAACCACACTTTCCATTCCCTTTGCCAGGGGTGTCATTTCTGATTTCTGTACCAGGAGTGGTGGTGGATATTTTGGAGGAGGGAGAAGAAAGTTTGTGAGAAATGATTAAAAGCCATCTCTTGGATATATTCAAGATTAAATTATGAAAGGCACCATGAATTTTAAGAGCTCTTTTTGCGGCTGCTGTCCATACCTCACAATAATTATAGCAATGTTATCAAGAGGGTTGATAAGAGTCAACTTGGGGGTGGGGAGAATATTTGACCTTGACATTTATAACAAGTGCAGAGAGCCCCCATTTAATCTTTCATAACAAAGGAAAACTGACTGGACCAGAAAAAAAGAGCAAGCTCTAAGCCAGTATTCTTAAACATGGTCCTTTCAGTTCACAAACCTGCCCCCTGCTTCTCCTAAGCTTTCCATTGCAGATATGCAGCCTGTTCAAAACCAGATTTATTTGGCTCCCTTATTCTGGCAAAGTACCTTTTGTCATTCAGTACCTAACTCTAGTATGATTTCATCATGTCACCTTCTTCAATTCAAAATGAAATAGCGCATTCTGCATTGAGCAGATCACCTGAGGTACGATTTCAGTCCCCACAATCTAAGCAAGCAGCGCTCCTCCCTCCTTCATTGGTTTATGCAATTGCTCATGTTTGTCATTCCATGAGTCATGCAGGGAGCAGCAATTGCAGATATTCATCATGGAGCAGACAGCTAGATTTCTCTATGAGATAGAGCAAAAGGGGCCAGATCAGACACTGAAAAATAAGGGGCAATTTTGGAGGTGTGAGACCCGCAGTAAGGAACTTCCATTATTTTCTATCGCATTCGGCATTACCTAGCCCAATTTATACAATCATCAAAATCAAGCAGCCACAGTTGCTCTGGACCGTCTGGCACTACTATTTTAGATGTAGGGAACAGCATGGCAAATCCTTCCCCTCAGAAATAAATCCCTAAAAGCGTTGCATGACAGTTTGCAATGAATAAGGAGGGTTTTGTGTTTTTTTTTTTTAAATGCATCTCCTCCAAACCTCCAGCCTCTTTTGTTCACCCTTTCAAGGGAAAAGTTTACCACTTGGTTCTGATGATTGTACAAACTGTCCTCTAGCATTCTGGAGTAAGGGAAGCCTTTTTTTTTTTTTTTAATAAAAAGTGTCTACCTCTGGCAGTGCTAAATACAGGGGGGGAGGGGAGAACAAAGCTACCAGCCTTTATGTTTACCAAATTAAAGAGTTCTGAAGATACTTCAAATGTCTGTGGCACTACAAAGTGAAGGAAATGTGCTGATATATTAACCTGCCACTTTGTTTAAAGCACATCTCTGTAACTAAACAGCAATATCATCAGCAATAGTAAAATGGCTTCCTGAAGCAAAATCCGCCATCCACTTGCATAAGCTGCACTGGCACACAAGTGTGCCTACAACTACCATTCCTTTCTTACAATCAGGACAGATAAAGAAAGCCTTGTGGTAGAGAAGTACTGGCAGGCTGAAAGTTGCATCACTTTTACCCCTGATTTTAATTCACTAAGCAACAGGGATTTTTGTTTTTATTTTTTCAGGCTGTCAGTGGCTCAAGTCTTGAAACTATGCTCCTAATTTCCTGGGCTGACACGATCCAGGACTTGCTGGATGCAGAACAATGTGGAATACCAACACCTTGAAATTCAGAATGCAATGCATATGTACTTTATGGTTTAAATGTGACACATCTGTTGCAAACCATAAATTTGCAAGATGCAAAACTATGTGGAACAACATTCAGAAAACTGCATCCTTGGATATGCAAGTGGATGTCTTGCTTCCCAGGACTCCCCCCACTCACTTCAGCTGAAGGGTCCACATGTTCCTTTGGTCTCCCCACAAAATTAATAAGAGAGTCTCATTTGGCCTAGAATCAATTTGTTTCTGGGCCTCATTCAATGTGTTGGTTCTTCCTTTAAAGCCTAACTTTAAGCACTTTCCTTGTCTTCTCTGCAGGTCCACCACAAGGGCTTTCAGTCAGACGAACACCATGAGTTCTGTGCTCAGAACGCAACTCCCAAGCATTCACAGGTCCAATCAGGATGACAGCATGCAGGAAGAGGGCTTTAAACTTTCCCTTCCCTTTTTCCCAACCTGAAATGGCCCCAGGGAACTGTTATTTGCCCCAGTGGGGAACTTTCATGTATTGAAGGGCTATGTATATGTTTTTCTATTGGTGCAAATAAGCAGATCTCTAGGGCCATTTCAGGTTGAGAAAACAGCAGCTAGGGAAGCTTCAGTCACCTCTTACCATGCACTGTTGTCCCAATCTGTATCAGGCCCTCGTGCTCCTAGGTATTGAGTTCCAAGCACAGAATACTCAGTGCAATTCTGATCTTTATTTGGATCTAGGGAGGATGCAAGGAAAACGTAACATATAGTAAATCCCAGATGAACCTACTGAATCCTAATCAGAGAACCTGCTCTGTGTACGTCACATCAAAATGTACCAAGCAGCTACCAAAATACAAGGCTTTTCTGCTATTGTTTCTCATCTTTTGAACTCAATCCCTGAATATTTTTAAAATAAAGTCATGCAAACAAAAGAGCAAGCAACACATACAGGAAAGAAAGAAAGAAAGAAAGAAAGAAAGAAAGAAAGAAAGAAAGAAAGAAAGAAAGAAAGAAAGAAAGAAAGAAAGAAAGAAAGAAAGAAAGAAAGAAAGAAAGAAAGAAAGAAAGAAAGAAAGAAAGAAAGAAAGAAAGAAAGAAAGAATGAAAGAAAGAAAGAAAGAAAGGGAAAGCAGCAGAAACAAGAGAATCTTGGTGGCTGAACAGGTACAGCAGCAGTCAACTGATGGTTAAAATGGATTCCGGTGTTTTCTTGCAGGTTTTTGTTAACGTTACGATTAGGTGACCTTTGCTCTGCAGCATCTGAATGTAAGAGTCCTTTCATTTATCTTTAGCTTAGCAAATGTGTTATTGTGAAGAGGTTATACAGAGCAAACAGAGAACCAAAAAGGCAGAGATGTTTGCTAACAAAAAGGGAGAGAGTAACTTATGTCTAGAAAATGTACATAGGCAAAACTGATAATTCCCCCAATACAAGCAAAAAACTAAAAACAAACAAAACCTAAATCATAGGGCACATATTATTAAGCATTGCTGTATATACATATATTATAATAGATCCAATGCTTTATTTACTTTATTTAAAAGATTTGTATCTCCGAGGTGGATGACACACAAACATTGAGCAACTAAAAACAACAGTTAACAATTACAAAATATTTAAATAAAAACACAAACAATATTAGAACCAGGGAGGAGGGCCAATAATTGTTTGTATGCCAAACAAACAAACAAACAAAAGTCTTCATTGGTGGAAAACACCAGCAGAGGGAGGCAGACAAAGTTTTGGTAACAGGACCACAAAACCACTTTCTCGGGTTGCCACCTGTCCAGTCTCAAATGGCAGGGGCAACTGAAGCTGGGCCTTTCAGGATAACCAGAGTGAAGGGGTAAGTTCGTATGGGAGAAGGCGGTCCTTAAAGTATGTTGGTCTCCGACCCTACAGAGCCTTAAAGGTCAATACCTGCAGACAGTGCTTTTTTTGTAGAAAAAGTCCAGCAGGAGCTCATTTGCATATCAAGCCACACCGTCTGGCCTGGGAGCATGTGGCTGCCGCATGGCGATTTGAGCCAGGCAGAGCTCTGCTCCTGTAGGCTCTGGCAGGAAAAAAAACAAAAAACCGTGCCTGCACCTCAAATTGAGCACAGAAGCAAATTGGAAGCCAGCATACAAGGAACAAGACTGGAGTGATTTGGCCCCTGTACGGTTATGTTCTTGCAGCCCACCACTATTTATTTCTTTATTTAAAACATTTATTTGTTGCCTTCTTTCTACCTTTTGGTGCTGAGGGCAGATTGTAGTGTAAATAGAACATATATAAAAGACCACAATTTAAAAACTCAGGACTGCCAATAAATAAAAACTAAATGGGTTAAATGCAGCCCTAAATAAAACTGTCTTCAGCTGCCTCCTGAAGACTGAAAATGAGGGGGAATAACACCACATGTAATATGAAGGTGAGAATGATTTGCTCAGAACTCTATGGCCCTAAGGGGGCATTTCCAAAGTTCAAGCCCATCACTATGCCCCGCCTACCTTTCCGGATCATGAGACCAGGGTTACACAAACCCTGGCATATGTGTTGAATTGTGGCATGCCAAACCACTTTCTTGGCATGCTGGGTCCCTGTTCTGCTCAGGAGATTGAGGTGAGTCACTGAGAAGCCTCTAGCACCACTGGGGCTCATCTTGCTCCAATGTGCCAAAGTGCCCCCTTCACGTATCCCCCTTTAGTTTGCTGGCATGCAACACCTTCACAAGTTTAAACATGGTTGCCTACTTCTGCCCTGGACTTCTCTTTACATCAAAACTGTCAATACTTTTCATATACTGCCGCTAGGATACTGTATGCAAAATATTGGAGACAGGAAAATACCCCAAAGATGGGAGAACTAGAAGAAGAAGCAGATATTGGATTTAAATCCCACCCTCCACTCCGAAGAGTCTCAGAGCGGCTCACAATCTCCTTTACCTTCCTCCCCCACAACAGACACCCTGTGAGTGTTAGTTAAGGAATCTATCTTAACCCAGCTTTGACAGCTCTGTAATGACAGCTGGTGATCTAGCCGGCATGCTAGGTCACAGTGACCTTATCACCAGGCTGGTTTGAGCCGGCTGAAGACAAGGGAAGGAACCTGCTGAGTCAGCATGAGAGTGGACTGCCAGGATTGGCTGACTGAACTATAAGTGGACTGTGTTTGCAATGCACAGGTCTCTCTTTGAGAGTGGACTTGCTGGCGAAGCATTTTGTTCCTGTGATCAATGTATTGGACTGCACTAGTGAGCACGAGTTGTATATACTGTAAATACACTACTTTGGCACTAGCTGCAGGTGTCTGGCTGATTTCTTTCCTGGAGCTCAGTGTCGGGCTCATCACACAGCTCTCTCTGCTAGCACCCGCACCGACAGGGTTATGGGCCCAGAGCGGTTCCGCTGCGCGGAGGAGCACCGTGAGAGTTGTGAAGGAGCCGGAGGTGAGGAATGCCGGTTGAAGGACAAAGAAGCACCAGCTATCTCATTTTGAGAGCCAGAGGGAGGACGGCAGCCAGCTGTGTGGAGGAGTCGGCATCATGGCTCAGCAGCAGCTTGCAGTGGCCGTCGAGAAGCTTAACTCAGCCAACTACGCGGTGTGGAGCCTGAGAATGGAACACTACCTTAAGCGTGAGGGGCAATGGCTGTTTGTAAGTAATCCCCCTGCCGTGTTATCTCCTGCCGAGACTGTGTTAGCCGATAAGGCACTGGCAAACATCGTGCTAGCAGTAGGAGATGACCAACTAATATATGTGCGAGGGAAGGACACTCCCAAGGCTGCCTGGGACACGCTCAGTGGGGTTTATGTTAGTACCACTGCCGGCTCCCTTATGGCCTTGACCAGGAAGATGTTCCGCACTTTAATGCCAGCTGGAGGGTGTGTAAGGCAGCACATCAAGAAGCTAACGGACTGCTTCGTTGAGCTTAAAGCCAGGGGCAAAACTGTAGATCCTGATGACAGAGTTTATATTTTACTGTCTTTGTTGCCGCCTGAGTTTACTCCCTTAATTACATCCCTGGAGACGGTTGATGTGGCGACTCTGACTATGGAGTACGTGTGTGCCCACCTGCTTGATTTCAAAGAGAGGATTGCAGCAGTGAGCTGTCCGGGGGTGTCGGCTGAGGAGCGTGTGGCTATTGGCTCGTCTGGGAAGGCGTCCAAGAGCGAGCCGGCTTCTGCTGCTGGCAGGCAACCAAAAGCTGAAGTGGAGCCGACTGCACTGTCTGTCCGATGGTGCTATGGCTGTGGATCATCCTTGCACCTACTACGCGTTTGCCCAGAGAAAGGGAAGCGGCGTGGACGGAGGCAGCGAGGGCAGAGGACCACCAGCCGATGTGAGGAAGAAGCCCGGCTGGTCACGTCTGCAGGAGAGAGCACCGGGTCTGCCTGGATATTAGACTCTGGTGCAACGAGCCATCTCTGCTGCGACAAGGAGCTGTTGAGAAATGTTGACATTCCTGAGCACAGTCATGTCAGATCAGCTGACAGTACCTCCGCAGCTGTTACTTGTTCTGGCTGTGTTGAATTTCCTGTGTTAGATTGCACTTTGCAGCATGTTTTGTGTGTACCCTCACTAAGGTTGAACTTGCTAAGTGTGAGCATGCTAATTGACCATGGATACCAGGTGAAGTTTGAAATAGCCTGTTGTAAAATCTTAGGAGGTGGGGGGAAGCTGCTTGCAACTGGGAAAAGAGAGGGAAATATATATGTGGTTCAGAGTCATTGTGCCCAGGTGGCACAGGTGTCAAATGTGCCGGTGCATGATCAATGTATACATCTGCTCCACAGAAGACTCGGGCACTGTGGGTTTAGTGCGTTGAAAAAGACCCTACAGTTGGTGCCAAGTCTGAAGGTAAAGCCCTGCAGGTGTTATCTAGACTGCCAGGTCTGCAAAAAGACTAAGAGCAGGGCTTGTGCAGTTGCTAAGCAAAGCAACAGAGAGAGTAAGCGTGCCCTAGAACTCATCCATTTAGATGTTATTGGTCCATTGCCAAGGAGTCTGTCGGGGAGGCAGTACTGCCTAGTGGCCACCGACGACTATACAAGTTATTCCTGGGTGTTTGCTATGATGCACAAATCCGAGGTGTACAAGGTGTTCACCAAATGGGCAAAAGCGGTGGAAAGGGAGTCGGATACTCATATTAAGTCTATTCAGACCGACCGCGGGGGGGGGGGGGGAATTCTTGTCTAATGAATTAAAGCATTGGCTGGAAAATAAGGGCATTGCCCACCGATTAGCGAAGCCAGCCACGCCCCAGGAGAATGGGTTAGCAGAGAGGCACGGAGCTACACTGCAGACTTTGATGTACTGTATGTTGGAAGATGCAAAGCTGCCAATTTCTTATTGGGCCGAGGCCATGTATTCAGCAGTTTACGTGCATAATCGAATTTGGTGCAAAGCTGTGAATGACTTGCCTTACAGAAGGCTATACAATAAGGTTCCAGACTTAAGGTTTTTAAGAGTCTTTGGGACAAAAGCTTGGGTTGGCATCCCCTCCGAGAACGGGAGGGAGGGGGCTGGCCGGGCAGTGAGCCTAACTTTTCTGGGCTACAAGCCAGAAGCTAGGTGTTATTGCTTCTGCGATAAGAGGGCTAAGATAACTCTCAGTAAAACTGCCAAGTTTAATGAGAGCGCCAGGTGGCCTCAATTACATTCTACTGAGAAAGAACTTGTGCTGCTGCCAAGCACTGATAACGGTGCTGGAGTCCTGCCAAGGGTAATTAAGCAGGAACAACAATCTCCCGACCGGGAACTGGTAAGCAAACAAGCAGAGCAAGGTGAGCCCAAAGTTGGCACAGAGCCTCAGGCACAAAGTCAGGAGGTGCAACCTCTGAATCAAGAGGCAGAACCAGCCCAGGAGGTGGCAACAGATGAGCTCGAAGGAGACGAGCCCGGTCCGAGCACAGGGCCACGAGTATCTGCTAGAGCCACAAAGGGTATCCCTCCTGCCAGATACAAGGTGCCTTATGTTACACTGGTAGTTAAACCAGACCCACCAGGGTTCCAGGAAACGCTCAGGAAAAAGGCTGAGGCGTGGAAGGTCTGGGTGGCAGAGTGCGAGGCACGAAACAGGGAGGCTGAAGCCAAACGCCAGAGGGAACTGGCTGACCAGGACAGTGATAATGAGTTCCTGGATTGGAAGTTGTAAACTTGTAAATATGATAAGTATGTAATACTGCTGTCTGTGAACCAATGTGAAGGCATGTGTGCATAACAATGCAGAACATTGTGAGTGATGTGCAGTTATCAGATATGAATGTAAACTGTAGTCAATGTTGAAATTCACTGTGGTTGGGTGCTCTGGGTTCGATAGATTAGGAGGTGTGTTAGTTAAGGAATCTATCTGAACCCAGCTTTGACAGCTCTGTAATGACAGCTGGTGATCTAGCCGGCATGCTAGGTCACAGTGACCTTATCACCAGGCTGGTTTGAGCCGGCTGAAGACAAGGGAAGGAACCTGCTGAGTCAGCATGAGAGTGGACTGCCAGGATTGGCTGACTGAACTATATGTGGACTGTGTTTGCAATGCACAGGTCTCTCTTTGAGAGTGGACTTGCTGGCGAAGCATTTTGTTCCTGTGATCAATGTATTGGACTGCACTAGTGAGCACGAGTTGTATATACTGTAAATACACTACTTTGGCACTAGCTGCAGGTGTCTGGCTGATTTCTTTCCTGGAGCTCAGTGTCGGGCTCATCACACAGCTCTCTCTGCTAGCACCCGCACCGACAGTGAGGTGCGTGGGGCTGAGAGGACTCTCACAGCAGCTGCCCTTTCAAGGACAACCTCTGCCAGAGCTATGGCTGATCCAAGGCCATTCCAGCAGGTGCAAGTGGAGGAGTGGGGAATCAAACCCGGTTCTCCCAGATAAGAGTCCGCACACTTAACCACTACACCAAACTGGCTCTCAAGTTTGAAAAAGTCTTCCAAGTCACAGAATTAGACATACTTATGGCACTATTGAATGGGAAACCAAAACAATCAGCCACAGAAAAATGGGTTAAATTATATGATTGGATACAGGAAGGAGTAAATAATGAGGAATAGCTATATTAGTACGAGTTAAACTTGGAAGAATAATAATTAATATGGTAATTAAATTAATATATGTGAAATTACAGTATGTTTAACAAGTATTATGATTTATTTATTTATTTATTTTATTCTTCGTATTTATATCCCGCCCTCTCCGCCCAAGCAGGCTCAAACAAATAAATAAGTGAAATAACTACCTTTGTTCTCTGTTTTTAATTAACTACTGTTTTTAATGGATTATGATGTAATGTATATGGTAATGTATGTATAATTTATAATTCAATAAACCATAAATATTTAGAGAGAAAAAAACTGTCAATATGGAACTTGGGAACCAGTTTCTACTTCCTTAAGTTGTTTAAAAATGTATTATCTATCTAAAAACACATGCCTAGGCCTATGCTAGCCAGTTTGGTGTAGTGGTTAAGTGCACAGACTCTTATCTGGGAGAACCGGGTTTGATTCCCCATTCCTCCACTTGCAGCCGCTGGAATGGCCTTGGGTTAGCCACAGCTCTCGCAGAGCTATCCCTGAAAGGGCAGCTTCTGGGAGAGCTCTCTCAGCCCCACCCTCCTTACAGGGTGTTTCTTGTGAAGAGGAAGGTAAAGGAGATTGTGAGCTGCTCAGATTCATAGTGGAGGATGGGATATAAATCCAATATCATCATCCTACCCAATGCCTCCTTTTATTTCTCATTCTTTCTCCAAAAGATGTCTGGGACTGCACTGGCATAGCCACCTTGTATTTCACAATACAAAAACTTAAGACCAATTTATCCACTATATTTTTTCATCCAAGGAGTTCAATGTTTTCCTTGAGCACAGAAGGAAGACTGGCCTAAGGTGAGCTTCACAGCTGAGGGGGAATCTGAAGCCAGGCCTCAGTAGTCTCAGTCTATCCATCATACTGACTCGGGACTACACTACCTCTCACCTAGTTAAAATATGAAAAGAAGAAGAGAAAGTGGGACTAAATTAATAACATTCAGTGTAGGTAAGTAAAAAAAGAAAAAGACCTCAACTTTCATCTCCATTTTTAATAACAATGATATTGAAAGAGCACAAAGTCAGGATGGCTGGGGAATGAGTGCCTGGCAATGCGAAGTGCCACATCTGAGGCATGCAATATACTGAAGTGAAGAGGTCTAGATAATTTCTATTGAGAGTACTGAAGGAACTGTGACACACATTAAAAACTGCAAGCCAGCGAGGAATGTAATGACTTTGAGAATAGGACCTTGTGTCGAGAGAATAGCTGATAATCCTCCTACATATGAGAAAGGATATAAAAGTTACCTGGGAAACTACAGCCCTATTCATCTGTCCAGAATGGAAGGGATGGCTTCATAGCAAATTTTGAAAATAAGAATAACTTAAAACTTAGAAGCAAATGGGGAATGTGAAGAAAGGTGGTATTAATTTACCCAAGCATGGATTTATTCCAGGCTGTTTTCATACTTTGACAGATGACCTGTTGTTTTTCCCCAAAATGCAGAGGGAAAAACATTTCATATGGTTTAAAGAACTTCAATAAAACAATAAATACTGCTGTCCCAATTCAGTTTTGTAAAGAAAGGACCCTGGGTGAGTCCAGGCTCTAGCATTTAAAAAGAGGGCATGAGAAGATGAGAAATTCAGTTTTAGACGTATCAAATAGCAGAGATATCAAATGGAAAACTGAAGATGCGTGACTATATAGAGAGAATTCATAAGCAGAGTTGGTTGACATTCGTATGTACATGGTACTCAAGTTCACACAATTTTATGAGGTCACTTGAAGACAGTATGTAGACTCAGGATGGGAAATGGTCCGAGACAATTCCTTGGAGGGTGGAAGAGATGAAGGAAAAACAAAAGAAGCTCTTCCCTCTGGGAAAATGTTAAATGAGTAAAAAGGTAGAAACAAAACCAGTTGACAACAGCCATGGAAACCGGAGAAAAAGGGAATCAAGCAAGAAAGAATGACTGTGTCAAAGGCAATAGAGAGATCAGAGGGCAGAAAAAAGACTTTTGGATCAAGCAGTTGTTTTATGAGGGCAGTTTCAGAAGATCAGAAAGAACTGAAATCAGACTACAGGAGTCAAAAATGGTGTTGGAGACAGCAAGACTGAGCCCTAGAGGTTTGGCTGGTACCTGAAGAGAGAGGATGAGTCAAAGGATGCCTTTTTGAGAGTAAAAGGAGAAGTGGCACACCTGAATACAATGAGGAAGGGGACAGAGGAGAATGAAAGAATGATTGGAGTGGAGAGTTGTGATGCACTGTGCAGTGAAAGTTCATAAGTGCTGTGTAAACATGTGAAGGGTTAATGCCTCACAGAGTCAGAGAGTCTTGAGTTACAGGCTGCTCAAAGGGATTTGATTGGTTAATGTCAGCTGAGCAAGAAAGACTTGGAAACTGACTGCTTTAAAAGAACCCAGTTTAATTCTGACAGAGAACTGGAACATTTTCAGCCCTGACTGAGCAGCCTTTAACACTGATTGAGAAAAGTTTAACCCTGTCGGAGTATTGGGAAGGCTGGCAAGGAGGAGTGGGAGGATCAGTGAATGCTCCCATTTGGGCCGGAAAAGGGGATAGATCTTCTAGTTAGAGAAGTGATTCCCTACTCAGTTGGGAAGAGAGATAGCTCAAAGGTAGACTGATCCCTGGTGTGTATAAGAAGGAATTTGGTACTTGGTTGTGTATTGCTGCCTTCTGAAACTTGAAGAGCCAGTTAAACCCAAGAAAGCAAACTGGGGTGTTTAGATAGCTGTGCTAGTCTGTCTGCAAAAAAGAGTCAGAATTCAGTAGCACCTTAAAGACTAACAAAATCTGTGGTAGGGTATGAGCTTTTATGAGTCACTGCTCACTTCTGGAGTGTTTAGGATACACTGAACACCCTAAGATTCTAAGACTTTGTGAAAAGCTTAAGAACTCTCATGTTGGAAACATACGAATGGGAAATTACTAAGTTACTTCAGAGTTCGTTATTAAACATTTTACCCCTGATTTCACCTGAGCTTTTCCCCTCTGTTGAATAAAATACCTTGTTTAGTTTTGAATGTTCTAAAGACTCTTATGTGCCATTTTCAGAAGTTTAAGAGGTGATCTTGTCTCTTTGCTCAAGTTCCTGTGCTTAGCCAGTAGGAAAATCCAATTAAGTGACGGGATAGGACAGCTATAGATCTCTAGAAAAAAAAAGAAAATAGATGAAAGGTCTGCTCAGTCAAAAAGGAAGGAAAAAATGGAGGGAAAATACTTTGTCTGGGTGAGGGAACCGGGCTACGTCATCATAAGAGTGTAGAAAATGGTGAAATAAGAGTGCAGAGAAATAGCAACTAGAAGTCAAGAGGGAACAGGACCAAGAGGTGTATGGCTGGGTTAGACAACAGGGCAGTCATAAACTTTTATATATTTTATATATTACTTTAAATTTGCCATCAAAGCAGCATGCAAAACACAGAAATCTTTGTGTGAAACATGCATCATGTTTTTTACTTTGCTGCTTTGACTCTGTACTTGTATGCCCTTGCTTCAGCACAAGGACCTGAGGTATACATCATCAACAGGAAGATCTAAATCACTCACCTCATATAATTGAGCAGATTTTCATACCACCAGGGGTAGAATTCTAGCAGGAGCTCCTTTGCATATTAGGTCACACCCCCTAATATGCAAAGGAGCTCTTTTTTGTATTATACCTATTAGGCTCTTTTTTGTAAACTCTTGGAGGATTGGCTACACCAGGGGTATGTGGTCTAATATGCAAAGGAGCTCCTACTAGAATTCTACCCCTGCATACTACCATGGTTCTTTGGGGAGGTGAGAGGGGAATGTCCTATGGACCAAGAAGGGTTGGATCTTTCCAGTGGCACAGTTGTTCTTTTTGGGGTTCCTCCTCCCACCCACTGCAGCCCACTGATCTCTACCAAATGTTGCTCCTATGGGACAGGAGGCCCTGAGGAACGAAATGTGGAGGATCTGCAGCAGGAAGGAAGGACTGGTAGAGACCGCCAATTCAGTCTGGCTCCACCCTGAAGAACATAGCCTCAGTACAAAAGCAAAGCATGTTTGGTGAGAGACAGTTTGGTGTAGTGGTTAAGTGTGCGGACTCTTAGCTGGGAGAACCGGGTTTGATTCCCCACTCTTCCACTTGCACCTGCTGGAATGGCCTTGCATTAGCCATAGCTATCGCAGAGGTTGTCCTTGAAAGGGCAACTGCTGTGAGAGCCCTCTCAGCCCCACCCACCTCACAGGATGTCTGTTGTGGGGGAAGAAGATATAGGAGATTGTAAGCCACTCGGAGTCTCTGATTCAGAGAGAAGAGCGGTGTATAAATCTGCAGTCTTCTTCCCTGACTATTTCAATGGGAGTATCCAAAATCGCTTGCCTTTATTCATATAAATGCAAACTCAGTCTTTTGTTGGCAACATGAAAGTCAAGTGGTTTTTTTCAGCAATCAATTCCTACTAGTTCCTACATCAATGGATAATTCCACAAGGTAAACTAAAGTCTAAAAAAAAAATTAGTGTGTTCACACACCTATGATTACTGATACTTTAAATATGATTACCAAGTTAGTGCTATTTCAGTCCTTTGAATCTGTTTATTAGTTGAAAATATTTTTCTATCATTGCCTTCAGTTCTCTCTGCCTACCCTTCCTTTGATTAAAACAGTCAAAGGTACTTTTTTGCATTTCTTTTTCATTACATATAATCTAATTGAAACTTGTTTACCTATAATTCTAGCATACCTTTAACAAAGACCTAAATACTTTCACTGCTATGGCTTGCTTGAGACCCTCAATTAAGATTAAATCAGAAAAACAAAATCTACTGTTTGAATAGGGAGTAAGAAATATACAAGTCTTACCTCTTTAACAATTCTAAGAAACAGTTTATTATCTGAAAAGAGCAAGAGTTCTATGTACTTAAATTCTAGCTGATCTGATCTAAATATGTAAATACATTAGGTCATGTGAAAAGGTACATAGGTATACTGGGACTAGAGTATGAGGTCAAAGATGCCTGTAGTAGCCTTGCATGTGCTCTTTATACTAAAAGGAAAACACAGGATATAATTCTCAGTATATGGTGTAGATACAGAGAGACATGTATGCCACCCTTAAGAAGTCTACTGTCTTAACATTTGCTTCTTTATAAAACCAAGGGCATATTTAAGTTCTGGGAATTGCTTGAAAGCTAGGTTCTAGATACAGACATGTGTGGCTTGATTAACGAGCACAGATTTTCTTTCTTCTGGTTGACGCAGTGTATACCATTTTGCTATTAGGTGAAGCACTGTGAATTAATGATCACATCACCAAACTTAGAGGCTGGCATTTTGAAAGGAACACATTAGATGAATAGCTGATACTGGATTGCATTAATCAATCAAAACAGCATGAAACAAAACCACAGTACCAATTGTATTACAAACACATCCTACACACATGCTTAAATTAAATTAGATCAGGCTTGCAAACTTGTGACTCTCTATGGTGAACAAAATTCACCAACCAACTTCAGCAGTGGACAAATGATAGTGCAGTCCTAGGCACACTTTACGCCCTTCTAAGCCCATAGACTTCAACGGATTTAGAAGAGTGTACATCTGCTTAGAACTGCACTGTAAATATCCAGTTGTGGCCACCTGCCTGAGATGGAGGCACAAGGATGTATTTAGTACCTGGTAAGTCACTAAATCTGGCTAGTGGATTGGGTTTGGCTTGACAGCCATCACAGGCAGAACATCAGCAGGTTATTGACAGAAAGCAGCATGGAGCAAAGAGTCCCCAGCTGGGGGTCCCTAGCACATTACAATCCCACTCCCCCACTAGTTCCATATCCAGCATGTGCCCCCAGGTACAACGAGAATCATTCCCAGGTAGCTTATGTCAGAAACAACATGAGATGAACTGCTGCCCTGCTTGCTCTTTAATTAGGGCTCATTGTCTAGAACAAAGTCACACCAAGCCTAGTGAAAGAACTGTCTTGCAATAGCACAGCATGTCTGAAATACTATAAGAACACATGGGGAGAACAAGGAACTTCATATTCTATTTCCTTTCAGGTTTTATATCGATTGTCGTTCACTGGACAGTTGTAATGATGTACATTTGAATCTTTAAAAGGAAATTTCACGCTGCTTAGAGTTAGACAAAAAGAGATTTTAATGAGACCAGAAATATACTAGATGATGTTGAAACACTCAGGCACTAATGACTCAAGCAATTTTAAGGTTTCCATGGAAAAATATGGAACTGGTTGCTTTTATGGTATTTAATTACATGCTTCTGGGCCATTAGCTCATAAACATCACTATAATTCTTCTGTCTGTACCTACCAAATCCTTTCCTCTACAAAACACCCTCAAATGTTTAAACAACAATAAACAATAGTCCTAGAACACATTATAAGGTGCAACTACTGAAGCTTAAGGAGGTGTTGCCCTGGTTGAAATGGAACCATTTAGGAATTGTAAGCCAATTCCCATAAGCTCCTTGGAAGAAGAGAGGGATAGAAATATAGTAAAGGTAAACAAAGTTTCAGGTGGGTAGCCATGTTGGCCTGAAGTAGAAGAGCAAGATTCAAGATAATACATTTTCAAGAGCCAAGGCTCCCTTTGTCAGATAAAGATACATTTTACTATAAAGGAAGGTGTTAAGTCCCAAAGATCTGTTCTGCCAGGGATGATACTTTATGCCAGAGGTGTTAAACATATGGCCCATGGGCCAGAACCATCCCTCCAAGGTCTTTCATTCAGCCCGCGGGTACAGTGCCTCTCCCCACAATCCCCCTCCCCCTGTTAAAGATTTACTGCCAATTACTATTGGGGTTGGCTGTAAGATCAGCAGCTTCACATAACTGTTTTCCTCGTGGTTGTGATCAGCTACTTCCTGTTTTCCCATACAATACCCACCCCCTTATTACTTGGGTACTCCTCCCCCTCACTTTGCTACTGTGTGTGTGCAAAGCCAAGTCTGAGTCCAGTAACACTAAAATGTAATGGGTTCGATGCATCAGGAGACTCGTTGCATAGTAATCAAAGCTCTTTATTAGTGATTACAGCATTGCAATGGTTAAACTAAGACTAGAGAACTGGGCCAATGGGGCCAACTATATACAATTCAGGTTCCTGCACTAGAACATCATTGGACCATTTGAACCAGCAGGGGGCTTGCTATTGGTCCAGGAAGGTGAAGAGTAGAATCCTGCTTCCCTTTGTTATGGTGTCCCCAAGCTCTGTCCTAGAGGCTCCAATGAGCCAGGCAGGAACTAGCAACCCAACATCCTTCAATGCCAAGGATGATACTTTATGCCATTCCTAACATACACAACAAGCACCTTAAGACTAAGTTTTTTAAAAGGTACGAACTGGGTCTGCTTAATCTTTCCCTCCCCCGCTCCCCGGCGTGTCTCTCTGTGTGTCGAAGCCAGGTTTGAGTCCAGTTGCATCTGAAAACCAACGGAATTTTGTTTAAGATAGGAGCAGGGTCTGATTCGTCTTTCCCCTTCCCTTCACATTGCATCTTTGTATGATTGAAGCCACATCTGAGCCTCACAGTAACTGAAGCAAAGCAAAGATAAGAGTCTTACCAAAGAACAGCATTTCCAAACTTCCAGCTTTCCTAAACTCATCCAGAGACTCGAGGTACTGAGAAGAAAAACTTCATGAATAAAAGATAGCTCAAACAAGCTTGAACCGCAATTAAATTGTTGTGATAAAGCTAAGTGTAAGTATTAAGGTAAAATTGAGTGAGAAGGGGAAAGCCTCAGAATTGTGCCGCCACTATGGTTAACTCCATACTGGAAGCCAAGTCTAAATCCAGTTGCACTTTAAAACCAATAGAGTTTTCTTTAAAACCGATAGAGTTTTCTTTAAGATAGGAGCTGTGTCTGCTTCCTCTTTCCCTCTCCCCCCCCCCCACCCCTGCATCTTTGAAGCCAAGTTTGAATCCAGTAGGTCTGTATGTGTGCAAAGCAAGCCACTGGGGTGGACATTAGGCTGAGAGTGTTTGTCCAGGCCAGATTCACCCAGCACATTTCATTTTATAGACTGGGGATTTTGAACCTAAACCTTCCAAATAGTAGGCTCATATTGACAACTATGCATTGCTGTCTGTCTGTTCTTGCACTGCCTGTTAGCAGTTGTTATTTTTCTGGGAAAGACTGTGGTTTTGTTTATTTATTTATTTATTTTATTCCATTTATATCCCTCCATCCCTGCCAAGGCAGGCTCAGGGCAGCTTACATGTTGACAACACTCCAGTTTAGTTTTGCAGACCCCCTCACTCTAGGCAGCATGGGGGCATCAGCGGCAAAATATTGCATAGGAGTTAGTGTTTTAAGCATAGTTATATTTTAAGTTTTAAAAGGGTATGTGGGGGGGCAGGAAGGTGATTGTGAATTTCCTTCATTGTGCAGGGGGTTGGATTAGATGGCCCTGGAAGTCCCTTCCAACTCTATGATTCTATAATATATTTAATTGTGTTTGCCTCTGTCTTTTATAATGTTTTTATCTCTGCTATCTAGCATTACATTTTGTGACACACCAGGCCCAGCTCAAAAAGGTCTCATTTGTAAGATCCGTCCCTCATAACAAATGAATTCGACACCCCTTCTTTATGCCAATGAGCAATCTTCAGGCTTTTCCACACTTCTTATTTTTGTCAGTTGTACGCCCATTTTGTGTGAGGTCTTTATTCCCTTTTCTGCACCTGTTTTGCTTCCTCTAGTGGTTGCTTCGATATTGCATCACTATATCTCCAGTTTATTTACATGCAATTTTAAAGTGGTCATAAATAAACTGGAAGTAGAGTCATGCAATATTGAAGGGACCACTACAAGGAGCCAAACAGGTGCAGAAAAGATAAACATCGTAGCATGGGCACACAAGCAACAAAGTAACACATGCGGAAAAGCTCTTCCTCCAAGGCAAAAAACTCTCCAGAAGATTCTCTTGCATCATAGGGAGGCTCTTTGCACTGGAGGAAAATACCACTGCTAACAGAATGGATCTAGAGCAGAGGTGTCAAACATAAGCCCCAGGGGCCAGAATCAGGGCTCTTATCCAGCCCAGAAGCAACCGGCACAAAGGAGGGAAGACAGGAGGCTGCTCCGGCGGGGGGGGGGGGGGAGTGGGCAGAGCCACTCCAATCCTGACTCCAGCACAGTGGAACAACCTTGACTACAGCAGTCAAGCAGAATCCCTTTGCTGCAATGGCAGTTTCACTGGTAAGCTGCACTCACCTGCAGCCACATTCATGCCAGCTCAGGGTTCCAAGGAGAGCTCACATGCCTCTCCGCTCAGCCTGCAGCTCTGGAGATGCTATTCCAGGGATCAGTGTTTGCATGTGTGGGGGGTACAGATGATACTCTGCTGGTGGCCTGCACCACCACCGTATTCATGACCTCCTGCTTCTGCCAGGGGGCAGTTAGTTCAATTTTTAAACTATTAAGAGCCACGTTTAATAGTTAATTGTGAACTCTGCTAAATATTCAGCAATAACCCCATCTGTGGATCAAGGCTAGGCAGACAGAAAACGTATTTCAATGAATTTGAATGACTATGTCCAAGTTTGCAGAAAAATCTGAAAAGTTAAAAAGGGGGGGTGAATTCCTCTACCCCAGGTGGGCCAGAGAATGAAGGCAGCTACCACTGTAGCCCCCTCCCCCAAGCAGAGGCAGTGGCAATGTAGGTGGGAGAAGAATGGGAGCCACTCCTGCTCCCTTCCGTCCCTGAAGCACTCAATGACAGCCCCACCACTCCCCTTAGAGTG
The DNA here is from genome assembly GCF_032191835.1 of Heteronotia binoei. Lineage (NCBI taxonomy): Eukaryota > Metazoa > Chordata > Lepidosauria > Squamata > Gekkonidae > Heteronotia > Heteronotia binoei. The sequence continues at coordinate 144,914,226 of NC_083226.1, read as the reverse complement.
GGTTATGTTTTGTAGGAGGACAGTGGTGGAAGGTTGAGAGGGATGGGAGGCCAGAGCAGAGCAGCAGGGGAGCAGGCAGCAGTGTAGGCAGAACAACAAGGATGAGGCAGGATGTGAGAGGCCACACTGACAATGGGGCAGCATAGAATGGACAGGCAAAGAAGCAAGTAAAGGACAGGTGGGGAGGGGAGAATTAGAAGGAGGATTGAGCATTTGGAAACAGGGGATCCCCTGGTTTGAAGGCCCTCCCTTCACTTCAGGGTTAGCAGAAAGCGGGGGAGGGGAGAACATCTGCTGGGCACTCCATTATACTCCATGGAGACTGGTCCCCATAGGATATAATGGAGAATCGATCCCTGGGTATCTGCAGCTCTGGGGGGGCTGTTTTTTGAGGTAGATGCACAAAATTTTCAGCATAGCATCTGGTGCCTCTCCTCAAACCCCCCCCCCCCCCATATTTCAAAAATATTAGACTAGGGGGTCCAATTCTATGAGCCCCAAAAGGTGTCCCTATCTTCCATTATTTCCAATAAAGGGAGGGCATTTTAAAAGAATGCAGTTGCTTTAAATGAGATGGCAAGAACTCCCTTGGGAGTTCAAACTTTGTACCTCCTCAGATATTTTCTGAGGTGGACCTGGCAACCCTAGTAGAGCAGCAGGGAAGGGTCAGGAAAGCAGAGTGGGGGAGGGGTATACAAGATTGTCCTTCCCCCACAAATTTCTCTTGGGGGAGGAATGGAAGCCCAAGGTGGAGGGTGAGTGAGCTGCGGAGGAGAGGATGGTGAGTCTTACAGGTCACCATGCGTACAAATCAATTCTTGCGCAAAAGAATGAATTACCGTAAAGCTAATATAAAAAATGGCATTCAGAAACCAATGACCTGAAAGTGACAGTTACTTTTTTAAAAATCAGAAATTGCTGGATTCGGTTGAAAATACTAGAATGATTTCCATTCAGCCTGCAGGTAGAAGATTAGCTCAGCAAGTCTAGGAAGATTATCTTACCACCTGTTTCTGCTGCTGAGAATAGTCAGTGTGATTATCTTTCACACATTTGACCTTTCCACAGAAATATCACACACTGTTGCTCCTGTATTTAATTGCCTTTTGACCCTGCTATTTACAGTCTTTTTACTAGATTCGTTTGTATGCACCTGCCAAATGAGGACATAGTCCACACATGTAAGGAACGCTCATGCCATATTAAACCTGTTAGTTTTCTGTTTATTTAACCTACACATTCAATCATCCCTTTCTGGGGCTGGTCGGCTATTCAGTCAGCATTCAAATCTTCTCTTAGTGAAAAGAAAACATGATTACTTCCCTCTCATTGGTCTCAGACTGTGCACTGTTATTCTTCTTCCAATTGTGGCAGGAGAATTTCCCCCATGTTGCTGAATGTTCCTTCAGAAGCCTACCTAGTCTTGTTTCTTTCCTAATAACACTTTTCAGTATTGTACTACTGTTCCAGAGACAGGGCCAGATACAGGAGCAAGGAAACCTGGCAGCTACAGGGCTTTGGATGTGCAGGGCTTGGACCAGCGATGCCTGTCATAGTCAGAAGCAAAGATGAGCCCTGCCGGGTGTGCTATGTGGTTTATCATCAGCTAAAAGGGATGCTGATACTCTAGGAAATCTCTTGGTACTTCTGCTTTAACTCTGAAAATAATTGTATTTAACCCACATACATTGCTTTCATCAAAACAACCATAATACTCAGTCCTTTGAACAAAAGGAAGCATTTACACCAAGAGTTCTTTTCCTTTATATGGTAAAATTGTCCAGCTCTTCCATGTAATCCTGGTGCGATATTCCAAATGATGAATGTCTCTCAGTGGATGCAGCCAAATTTTCAAAGAGGAACGGGACAAGGTTGTACTAATACCCTTGTTTCACAAAAGCTTTTTTCAAGCTATAAAAGACCTCTTAGCAGAGACCTCTTGGCAATAAACCTCTTGGTAGAGAGCATATTCAAGCAGATGTCTTTGCTAAGATGTCTATTACAGCTTGAATATGCTCTCTACCAAGAGGTTTATTGCAGCTTGAAGAAGTCTCTGCTAAGAAGTCTTTTATAGCTTGAAAAAGCTTTTGCGAAACAAGGGAATTAGTACAACCTTGTCCCTTTTCTCTTTGAAAATTTGGCTGCATCCACTGAGAGACATTCATCATTTGGAATATCACACCAGGATTACATGGAAAAGCTGGTCAATTTTACCATATAAAGGAAAAGAACTCTTGGTGTAACTGCTTCCTTTTGTTCAAAAAACTGAGTATTATGGTTGCTTTGATGAAAGCAATATATGTGGGTTAAATACAATTATTTATATTTGAATGGTTTTTCTTGTTATGTAATTGGATATAGAAGCTGGTTCATGTGGGGCGTTTTGCTTTTTGTTTCCTTGTTCTTTTCTGCTGTGATACTCTTTGTATGTTGTATTAACTCTGAAAATGGCTGGGATTATAGTTTCAGACTACCTTTAATGCATTCATTAGTGAAGGGTATAATCATTGCTGCAGCCACACTGCAGGGTCCTGAAACTTGTTCTTTCTATAGGATGTATATATGATCCATCTATTACTGAAAATATTAGTATAAAATACTAAAAAAAAGCATTCAGCAGATGAATGATTAAATTGCTGCTTGAGAAGAGATGAATGGAGTGTTACAACGGAGTCTCAGGGCGTTTTCGCACTGACCTTAATCGGCAGCGACGTCCCTCTTCACCGCGCAGGATCTGCGTGGATTTCGCACCAATTGCTGCGGAGCACCCGGAAGAGCCGCCAAGTCCCGCGGCTTTTGCGGCGCAAATGGAAACCGCCAAAAACCAGTTTCCATTTGCGCCGCAAAAGCCGCGGGACTTGGCGGCTCTTCCGGGTGCTCCGCAGCAACTGGTGCGAAATCCATGCAGATCCTGCGCGGTGAAGAGGGACGTTGCTGCCGATTAAGGTCAGTGTGAAAACGCCCTCAGTTAACTTCCCACAAGTAGAAAAGATCCTTAAACATTTATCGCCTCTTTTGACATATTTATTGCTTTTAAAAAAATTAATTAAATTCAAACAACTGTTGAGCCTATGAACTTAACCTGTGATTCCTGTTTTGTCACTGCCTATCTTAAAATAGCTTCATTTTCTATGCTAATTTGCTGTTCAACTTCTGTCTATGTTTGAACAGTTATCTTCCATTTCTCTGTATCTGAGGAAGTGTGCATGAACATGAAAGCTTATACTTTGAATAAAATGCTGTTGGTCTTAAAGGTGCCACTGGACACTAACTTTGTTCTATTGCTTTGGACCAACATAGCTCCCCACCTGGATCTTGCTTCTTTTCAACAGAAGCCCAGAAGGACCAAATCACACCTAACAAAGGCCTCAAGGCCTTCATCAGGACTTCGGGTCACATATGCACTGGACACATGCTTCCCAGGCACACAGCCTGATTCAGACTGAGACCACTGTACATGTGGAGAAAGGAGTGGTTTTAAACTGGGGACAGGGTGTTCACTGAGTTGCTCATGACTTTGCCTCTATATTTTTCTGTTAAGGAATTGTTTTCATTGATATTCATTGCAGCTTAAAATTGCATGCCTGCAGTTTCTGTGGGTTGCTTTATATTTATATTCAATGCTGGCCCTTAAAATCGACATCAAATCTAACAAGCAAAACCAATCTTTACACTGCAATATCCTTTGGTGATGGAAAGCACTGTCCACCTGCAGCTAACTTATGGCAACCAGGTTTTCAGAGCAAGAGACAAGCAGCGGTGTTTTGCCATCGCCTGCCTTTTCACAGCAACCCTAGACTTTCTTAGTAGTTTCCCATCCAAGTAGTAATTAAGGCCAGTCCTGTTTAGCTTCTGAAGAGATCAGGCCAGCCTGGGCCATCCATGTCAGGGACTGCCAAAAATGTATTGTGGTTGGATAATAATTTGTTTTGCATGTAGTCAAGTTACATAGGCCGAAACTACCAAAGAAGAAGAAGAAGAAGAAGATATTGGATTTATATCCCGCCCTCCACTCCGAAGAGTCTCAGAGCGGCTTACAATCTCCTTTACCTTCCTCCCCCACAACAGACACCCTGTGAGGTGGGTGGGGCTGGAGAGGGCTCTCACAGCAGCTGCCCTTTCAAGGACAACCTCTGCCAGAGCTATGGCTGACCCAAGGCCATTCCAGCAGGTGCAAGTGGAGGAGTGGGGAATCAAACCCGGTTCTCCCAGATAAGAGTCCGCACACTTAACCACTACACCAAACTGGCTCTCCAACCAAAGGCATGACCAAATGACCCCAGTGCATGCCTTTATCACCCCTCACCCCTACCATTGCCTGGTCACACTACTTTAAGGTGAGCAGAGTCCAACAATCACTAAAGCTTGGTCACATTCAACAGGTATTCTGCCCAAAATCTAAAACACTGTGTTGCTTTTTGGGATGTTGACAAAAGTTTGAATGTGTTCTTCTTGTACAGCAGCTCGTGGCCATCTAGAAAACAGTTTTTAAAGCTAAGGGGAAGATCAAGAATAGCTTGAGATACAGTTTGGAAGTCAACTGATTAAAGTTTAAAAAAAAAGTGTCTTTTCCATAAGCTTAAGTCAGTCTTTGGTTCCCACCCAGCTCCTATAAACATAACACTACTTCCAACTACAGGGTAAACCTATTTTGGTAATTAATAACAGAAGTAGCAAAATCTAATGCCTAAAGTGCTCTCCATTTTTAGTGCTTTAGATTTTTCTTGCAAAAGAATACGATAATAGAATAGGACAATGTATTATTACTGCATAAAACCTCTGCAGGAGATGGCTACCTTATCTATTATCATCTGTGTTTGAATTGCAGTCTCAAAGAACGAAAACAGATGAATAGAAGTATCTTATCTTAGCAGTCAAAGACTGCCCGTGGAGTTTTAAAATAAAAATCAGGTATGCTGTGAATTTGACAAAACAACCAAGTATTCTCTTTATAGTCGTATCTGTTTCAATTGTTTTTATCTTTCTTCGGAACCTTCAGATCTCAAACTGGGTTCCATTCACCTTTAAAGTCTAGAATATAAACACATAAGGTATATAAGATTAAAAGAAGCCAATAAGAACCTCCTGTAATACCAGTAATAACTCCTGATCAATGTTAAATAACCATCTGCCATACTTATAACTGTGAAGAAAACGAACCTGCTTCCTTTTGTGTAACCTGGAAGGATCAAATTCAGGTAGGGAGTTAAGATAAAAAGACATCTTGTTCCAAAAATAGGGAAGCCATGATTCTACTGTGAGCCTTTTTCAGTTATGAGAAGATGGACATGCCCATGGAAAAGCCGGATCACTGCCCCAAAAATCCCCATCATTACCATTTAATCATGTCAGTGTCCCAGCCAGAGACCAATGGCCTGCTGCAGAGATTCCATTCTAACTTAAATCTAGTGTTGAGGAGCTATATCAGTGCACATCAAGTAGACTGGATCCAGCACCTTTTCTTTGCTTTTTGAGAAGTGCCTGAAGAAAGCACAGGCTTTAGTTCTTTTGATTTTAACATACTGCATCTGAAAGGAAATGAAAGTAGTGTTGCAGATACATCATCCAGACTATGCTAAATGCAGGTATCTTTTTTTTTAAAGGAAAACTACACAGGACTGTACCAATTGAACTGTGGTAATCTATCAATAACTGTGGTTATTGTTTGTATCTGAATGAGTGTGCTTGCACATGAAAGCTTATATTCCCAATAAAACTTTGTTGGTCTTAAAGGTGCCACTGGACCCAAACTTTGCTCTGCTGCTTCAGACCAACATGGCTACCTACCTGAATCTGTGGCTATCCATGTAAAGGAAAATGGTTTAACATAGAGGTGGCCAAACTTGCTTAATGTAAGAGCCATATAAAATAAATGTCAGATGTTTGAGAGCTGCAGGACATGAATGTCACAGGAAGGAAGGAAGGAAGGAAGGAAGGAAGGAAGGAAGGAAGGAAGGAAGGAAGGAAGGAAGGAAGGAAGGAAGGAAGGAAGGAAGGAAGGAAGGAAGGAAGGAAGGAAGGAAGGAAGGAAGGAAGGAAGGAAGATGGGGGAGGGAGAGGTGGAAAGAAAGCAACTTTAACTTTAAATGCATTCTCCAAGCTTCTAGTAGGCATGGCTCAGAATAGTGATTTAAAGAAGAAGAAGCAAAAGAGATTGGATTTATATCCCGCCCTCCACTCCGAAGAGTCTCAGAGAGGCTCACAATCTCCTTTACCTTCCTCCCCCACAACAGACACCCTGTGAGGTGGAACAACCTCTGCCAGAGCTATGGCTGACCCAAGGAAATGCCATTTCCAAGCCAGCTGATGGTGTGGTGGAGGCTTTGAGAACCACACAATGTATATGAAAGAGTCACATGTGGCTCCCGAGCTGCAGTTTGGCCATCCCTAGTTTAACAGAATATAAAGGTTTTATTATATAGTGGGTTGTAAATAATTGTAAATTATACAGTGGGTTGTAAGTAATTGTAAATAAAATGTTAATGCTTTTGTTTTGTTTTAACATTGTTCAGGCGAGACCTGCATAAACCTCATCCAAAGAACATCCTAGAAAGGGTGGGCATATGATGAATGGTTTGAAGTTCCACTCCCCAGGAGTTCAAAACATTTCTGTCCCATGTTATAAGTCTGAATCAGTCAAACAAGAAACTGGCTTTGTAACTGTTACACATTCTCAGATTCCCCTACTTTCCTGTGACTTTGTTACAGAGCTGGAAAAAAGGAAAATAATAAAAACAACCAGGCAATGCACAGATGTTTGGAAACTAATAAACAGAACTTGGGTAGTGTACAAGATCCTATGAAGAGTGATTAGGGACACACAAGTAAGAGTCTAGGTATATATGCTGGCTTTTGTCCTGCATTATCATCTCACAAAGGGGGTCTGTTTTTTCACATGAGTGTCCAGACAAGTATGCTTTCCTGCAGACTAGATAGTGTAAGTCAAAGAGTACCAGTGCAAGTGCTAAGGCATGGAACTAAAGAAGATGGAGCCTGATTTTTCACTAAAGCAGGTAACAGAGGCTGACTGAATATTTCCAAGTACCAGCAGCCTGCCTGAAAAGCCTTCTCTCGGACTGACTAGAGAAGGCATGAGTCTCACTTCTCTGACTGAAGCAGCCCTGGAAAGTCACTATTTGGGGAAACTTATGTGTATCCCTGACTACACACTTTGGCTCCCCGAGGCATTTCAATTGGACAAACATAACAGGAAGGCTTAAAGCACTCTCTCCCTGAAGACCCTGCTCCTAATCTCAGTCACTCCCAGACAACACGTGTGTATCAGCCATGTGGACTCTTGTCATGTCAGAATCAGTCTCAGTCATGCTTTGCTACCTTCTTCAAACAAGTAAACACAGCATCTATAACAAAGACACAATCGTTCTGGATCAGTCCTCTATGTATGTTTACCCTCATGAGAGATATAGTGAGAGAAATTCCAGAAAAGTGTTGGGTCATTCTAGACAGTTTCTACTTTCAGTCATCAACCTTTGTTTCCAGAAAGATAAAGGCTGCAATTCTAAATTGATTATATTTGAAATTACAGTCCCACTGAAATTCAACAGATTGGTCTCCAAATATTCATAGATTGTTTCAAGCTGCTATTATGTATCATGAAATCAATGGACTCAGGAAATACACTTAAAATGTGCAGCCCTAATTAATTGCAGGGGGATGATATAACTCTCCAGTGGACAGCTGGCAGGTAAGCACAATGTGGCCATTGAATAATTGGCTACAATCCCAAATGTTAGAACAATACATTTATTTTCTTATATGCCCAAATCTCCATCTGCACCCTTGGGGTTCCAGGAAGATTAGAGCCACAGTAGGCACACCCCACACCTCTCGATCCAGCAACCAGATGGCAGTGATACACAGTTCACGTTGCTGCCCTTCACAGCATATTTCATTTTAACATTGATTTGGAGCGGAAATGTCTGAAATTTTGCCTATTAACTGCTTTGGATTTGCTGACTCTACAAATAGATTATTTTTTTTGCTCAGCAGAATGCCCTTGAAAGGAATGCTTTTGGAAGAACAGTATGCAGCACACATCAGCAATATCACAAGATTAATGGCAAAGGGTGATGAAAAAGGCAAGCTTTCTATCATTTGCATTATTCTAATAATGAATAAACTAATATTGTTCAAACTAATATCAAAAGTAATCAAGTGAAATGCTATTTGAGAGAGAGGGAAAACAGTCACATAACTGAGAATTAATGACAGACACCTCCATGCTTGGTCCAGAACTACTCACGCTTTTGCAAGAGTCCCTGTAAAACACTCAGAAGCATTTTCCTGTCCAAATATTGGCAGGAGTGGTTTTGCACTCATCTCTTTCAGAGAAGTAGAGGTACCAGACATTGTGGGGCGGGCGGGAGCTGTCTCATGTTGTTGTTGTTCAGTCGCACAGTCAAGTCCGACTCTTTGCGACCCCATGGACAAAGTGACGCCAGGCCCTCCTGATTTCCACCCTCCTCCAAAGTCTGCTCAAATTTGTTTGTTACCTCAGTAACACTGTCCAGCCATCTCATCTTTTGCCATCTCCTTCTTCTTTTACCTAGTCTTTCCTAGCATCAGGATCTTCTCCAGGGAGTGCTCCCTTCTTATTTGGTAGCCAAAGTATTTCAGCTACAGCTTCAGCATCTGACCTTCCAGTGAACAGTCTGGGTTGATTTCCCTTAGGACTGACTGATTTCATCTTCTTGCAGTCCAAGGGACTCTCAAGAGTCTTCTCCAGCACCACAGCTCAAAAGCATCTATTCTTCTGTGCTCGGCCTTCCTTATAGTCCCGTTCTCACAGCCATACATTACTATTGGGAATACCTTCGCTTTGACTATACGGACTTTTGTTGGCAGGGTGATGTCTCTACTTTTTATTATACTGCCCAGGTTCGCCATAGCTGTCTTCCCAAGGAGCAAACATCTTTTAATTTCAGTCACCATCTCCAGTGATCCCAGAAATGTGAAGTCTGTCACTACTTCCATATCTTCCCTTTCTATTTGCCAAATGGGGCCAGATGCTATGATCTTTTTTTTTTTTATGCTGAGTTTCAAGCCTACTTTTGTGCTCTCCTTTCACCCTCAACAAGAGGTTCTTTAGGTCCTCCTCACTTTCTGCCATTAGAGTAGTGTCATCTGCATATCTGAGGTTATTGATGTTTTTCCCGGCAATCTTAATTCCAGCTTGTGTTTCATCCAGGCCAGCATTCCACATGATGTATTCTGCATATAAATTAATCAGGGTGACAATATACATCCTTGTCGAACTCCTTTTCCTATTCTGAACCAATCAGTTGTTTCATTTCCCGTTCTGACAGTTGCTTCTTGACTCTTATACAGGTTTCTCAGGAGACATGTGAGGTGGCCTGGTACTCCCATCTCTTTAAGGACTTGCCAGTTTGTTGTGATCCACACAATCAAAGGATTTAGCATAATTAATGAAGTAGAAATAGACGTTTTTCTGATACTCCCATGCTTTCTCCATAATCCATCAAATGTTGGCAATTTGATCTCTAGTTTGTCTACAACTCCGAAACCCAGTTTGAACTTCTGGTAGTTCCTGATCGATATACTGCTGAAGCCTAGCTTGTAGGATCTTTAACATGACCTTGCTGGCATGTGAAATGAGTGCAATGGTGCAATAGTTTGAACATTCCTTGGCATTACTCTTTTTTGGGATTGGAATATAAACTGATATTTTCCAATCCTGTGGCCACTGTTGTGTTTTCCAAATTTGTTGACATAATGTGTGCATCATTTTAACAGCATCATCTTTTAGGACTTTGAATAGCTCAACTGGGATACCATCATCTCCGCTCACTTTGTTGTTAGTAATGTTTTCTAAAGCCCATTTGACTTCACACTCCAGGATGTCTGGCTCAAGGTCATCGATTTCACTGTCATGGTTGTCCGGGACATTGAGATCCTTCTTGTATAATTCTTCTGTGTATTCTTGCCACCTCTTCCTGATCTCTTCTGCTCCTGTTTGGTCCCTACCATTTTTGTCCTTTATCATGGTCATCTTTGCATGAAACATTCCCTTGATTTCTCAGATTTTCTTGACTATATCTTTTGTCCTTCCCATTCTATTATTTTCCTCTTTTGCTTTGCATTGTGCCTTCAGGAAGGCCTCCTTATCTCTCCTTGCTGTTCTCTGGAAATTTGCATTCAGTTGGGTGAAACTTTCCTTTTCACCTTTGCCTTTCACTTTCCTTCTTTCCTCAGCTATTTGTAAAGTCTCATCAAACAGCCACTTTGCTTTCTTGCATTTCTTTTTCTTTGGGAGGGTGCTGATTGCTGCCTTCTGTACAATGTCATGAACCTCTGTCCATAGTTCTTCAGGCACTCTGTCTATCAACTCTAGTTCCTTAAACCTATTCTTCACCTCCACTGTATATTCATAAGGGATGTGATCAAGGTCAAACCTGAATGGCCTAATGGCTTCCCCAGTTTTCTTCAGTTTAAACCTGAATTTTGTGATGAATAGCTTATGATCTGAGCTGCAGTCAGCTCCAGATCTTGTTTTTGCTGACTGTAAGGAGCTTTTCCATCTTTGACTGCGGAGTATATAATCAATCTGATTTCTGTGTTGCCCATCAGGTGTTGTCCACGTGTAGAGTTGCCTTTTAGGTTGTTGGAAGAGGGTGTTCGCTATGATCAGCTTGTTCTCTTGACAAAACTCTATTAGCCTTTGCCCTGCTTCATTTTGTTCTCCAAGGCCAAACTTGTCAGTTGACTTCCTACTTTGGCATTCCAGTCCCCTATGATGAGGAGGATATATTTTTTTTGGTGTTAATTGTAGAAGGTGTTGTAGATCTTCATAGAACTGGTCCACTTCAGCCTCTTCTGCATCAGTGGTTGGGGCATAGGCTTGGATTACTGTGATATTGAATGGTTTGCCTTGGATATGGACCGAGATCATTCTGTCATTTTTAAGACTGTATTCCATTACCGCCTTCCTCACTCTCTTGTTAACTATAAAGGCCACACCATTTCTGGAGAGCCAGTTTGGTGTAGTGGTTAAGTGTGCGGACTCTTATCTGAGAGAACCGGGTTTGATTCCCCACTCCTCCACTTGCACCTGCTAGAATGGCCTTGGGTCAGCCATAGCTCTGGCAGAGGTTGTCCTTGAAAGGGCAGCTGCTGTGAGAGCCCTCTCCAGCCCCACCCACCTCACAGGGTGTCTGTTGTGGGGGAGGAAGGTAAAGGAGATTGTGAGCTGCTCTGAGACTCTTCGGAGTGGAGGGCGGGATATTAATCCAATATCTTCTTCTTCTTCTACGGGACTCTTGGCCACAATAATAGATGAAGTGATGCTCTGAGTTAAATTCACCCATTCCCATCCATTTTAGTTCACTGTTTCCCAAGATGTCGATGTTCAGTCTTGCCATCTCTTGTTTAACCACATCTAGCTTACAATGCAGTATTGTTCTTTGCAGCATTGGACTGTTCTTTCACCATCAGATACATCCACAGCTGAGCACCCTTTCGGCTTTGGCTCAGCCACTTCACTCTTTCTGTGGTTACTTGAACGCTCTTCCCCAGTAGCATATTGGGCACCTTCTGACCTGAGGGGCTCATCTTCCAGTGTCATATCTTTTAGTCTTTTGTTTCTGTTCATGGGGTTTTCTTGGCAAGGATACTGGAGTGGTTTGCCATTTCCTTCTCCAGTGGATCACATTTAGTCTGGATTCTCAGTTGTCTCATACAGTGCAGTCAAGATGTGGGACAGAGGATGGGAGGATGGTTGAAACTATATCTTCCATGTTGCCCTGACCTGGATAGCCCAGACTAGCCCAATCTCATCAGATCTCAGAAACTAAGCAGGGTTGCCCCTGGTTAGTTGTTGGATGGGAGACCATCAAGGAAGTCCAGATCTGCTATGCAGAGGCAGGCAATGGCCAGGGCCAGACCACCCACTGGGTGACACACATGGCCCGGCCCAACAAGGTCTCATTTATGTCAGATCCGGCCCTCATAACAAATGAGTTTGGCACCTCTGCTCTTAGAGAACCTGCACAAAAGGGGGGGGGGAGATGAATTTAATCATTTGGGCCATTCAGATTGTAATCAATAAACTCTAGCTTAACCCACAGATTTCATCTGGTTCTTCATTTTGGAGTATGAGTGCAAACGTTCTAAAAGCATCTAGAGAACACTCATACACATATATGACCTACTTGCTTAGAACAGCCAAAGCGGAGTCTGTACATCTCCTCCAGCAGGGAAGCTTTTGTGGCAATCAACAGTGCCCATGTGCAAACTGAAGTCAACATCTGACATGTCTAAACAAATATGGGAGAAAAACTCAGTGGTTCTAGATCAGCGGTCCCCAACCTTTTTGGCATAAGGGACTGGTTTTATGAAAGAAAATTTTTCCATGAATCGGGGAGAGGGGTGGGGATGGTTTCTGGATGATACAATTGTGCACTTTATTTCTATTAGTTTGGTGTGGTGGTTAAGTGTGCAGGCTCTTATCTGGGAGAACCGGGTTTGATCCCCCCTCCTCCGCTTGCACCTGCTGGAATGATCTTGGGCCAGCTGTAGCTTTCGCAGAGTTGTCCTTGAAAGGACAGCTTCTGGGGAGAGTTCTCTCAGCCCCACCCACCTCACAAGGTGTCTGTTGTGGGGAAAGAAGGTGAAGGAGATTATGAGCCACTCTGAGATTCTGAGATTTGGTGTGGAGGGCAGGATATAAATCCCAGTTCTTCTTCTTACATTATAATATATAATGAAATAATTATACAACTCACGGCCCGGTTGCTTACAGGCCATGGACCAGTACCAGTCCACGGACTGGGGGTTGGGTACCCCTGTTCCAGATTACACCTCCTGAATCTGTAAATGGGGAATTGCACAATTACTCCCACAAACATATATATATATATATATATATAATATTATATTGCACACAAAAAACTAGCATGCTTCTGGCATCTATGTTTATGTGTATGTAATTTTTTTTTCAAATATGAGGAAGCATTCTAATATCAAATTCCTCCCCCAACATATACTCACAGCTACAGTCCAAAATGGATAATGGAATCCACTATTTTACACATGATGAGCAATTAACTGGAAGCCACTTGCTTCCTCACCCCACCCCCACACTTAGAATGCTGGAAACCATTTGATGCTTAATCAACATGACTGATGTCTTACTGATGTCTAAGCTGCAGCAGCTTCCACTGAAGGCATGAGCCTCCTTTCAAACTTTATGGTAGTGTCTCATGTGTGTTTGGGTTTACATGCCAGATGCTTGGGAAAGAATCCAAGGAGAGAAGATAGATCTATCTGGCAGATCGGGGCAGCCAAGGTGGCTGCTGAAGCCAACTATTCTGGGCACACCCCAGCTCCACCCTCTCCTGGTAGATAGAGTCTCAAGTTAATAAGCAAAACCCCATCTAGCAGATCATAATGTTAGTATCTCAAGTGGCAAATTCCAGTGAGAAGTGTTATTTGTATTCCTGGCATCACACATTCATTTTTAGTGCCAAGTATAATGTAACTCATCTCTCATCCATCACTTAACTGCAGCCTTTACAGCTTTAGCAATCAGTTATAATGTAACAGTCCTTGACTACGATAAAAAACTTGGCCATATTTCCTTCTATTACTGTTCAGTTAAGTCCTCTGAAGACCTGCTCTGTCTGATGCTTGTTGCCACCACACCTGCTCTTCAGAGTCTTTTTTATGCATGAATATTTGTCACTTAAATGGAACATGGTGTAAAGCAGCTGTCCCAGACAGAATGCTACAAGAGAGTCATGTTGAAGCACCCACTGAAAGCCATGATTTTCAACACAGCTGACAAAATTCAATTGCCAGTACATAGGAAGTGTACATCTCAAATGGCATACACCAGGGGTCCTCAACATGGCACCCACCAACACCTTTCCTGGTGTCCCTAGAAAGTGGTTGGAGTCAGGTGGGACTGTTGCCTGTCAAGGCTTTTGATGGCTGTGCAGAGTTTAAAAACATGTCTTTGACAGCAGCTGTCACCACAGCACAAGGATTTTCACTGTGCAACTGAAGGGATGGCAGCCATTTTGTAGCTAGCTCTACTTCCTGTGGAAGCCATTGTGTGGCTGCACCTACCACGCTATGCCAAATTCCAAGGGTGCTCACAGGCTTGAAAAGGATGGGGACTTCTGATACACACACACACACACAAATTGAGAGCTAGTTAATCTTTCAGCCAACTCCCATGAGCAAAGAACTATTCTCATAGGCAGCCTAGTCACATGAGCAATACAATCCCAAGAACGGATCCTGGTAGAGAACACAGCAATCGTTTTTTTGTTTTTGTTACAAGTGCTGAGATCCAAATCCCCAGCATTACACAGCATATGCAAGTATGCCATTAGCAGAAGGAATTATTTGTGAACATGAACCAACAGAAAGGCAATATTGCCTGAACTGGTTCTAATTCTTAACTGATAACTTGTCACTGGCCTTCTGTTTTGCTATTTCTCTGGCATTTTCAAATAAAAATAATATCCTAGAGAAAACCCCTTATTCTGAAAACAAGGCATGATTTGTGAAAATGTTTATCTACAAATAGGAACCTCCAAGGAATTGCAGGAGGCATCTCATTTCCCTCTTCCCCACTATTTCCTCTTTCCCTTTCTTGAAAGCCCCCATAGCATCTCCACTTTCTCTAATTCCTAGGGTTCCCAACCTTCAGGTGGGGGCTGGAGATCTCCTGGAATCATAACAGATCTCTCAACTTACAGAGGTAATTTTCCCCTTAGGGTGAGGTTGGGGGAGGAAAGCAACCTCAGCAGGGTATGTTGCCATTGAGTCCACCCTCCAAAGCAGCCATGGGGACCTGATTTCCCTGAAGCTTAAGACAGAGGAGCAGATAAAAGAACTCCCTTTCACTCATCTAGCCTTAGACAACAGGCGCACCCCAAGAAGGGCCTCTGAAGATTCCTGCAGAGGTTGGGTAGGTTTATATGTGAGGAGGTTGGTCATTAAGTTATGTTGATCTTAGTCTGGGAAAATGAGTCCTCATCAGTGCAGGAGGACCTGCCCTTGAACCTTACCTTGGTAGATGCTTCTTGTAAGGCAGATACCTCATTGCCTCCTCAAAGGGAACCTTCACCAGCAAAGGCACTTCCTACTGAGCCAGCAAGGCCCTCAGGCCTGGGCCGGGTGCAGGACTGTGTTCCTGGCAGTCTAAAGCCTCCCCCTCTGCTAAGGAAGCACTTGAAGAAATCAGTCAGTCACTGGATCTGGGCCCTGATACTCCTCATGAGCAGAAGAGCTGACTGAGTTTGTGAGATGACCCCAAGTCTGTATAAACCTGTAGCAAGGCTGCAGCCAGTGTGGGATCAATTTATTTGCAATCTTGCTGATGCTGATGAACCCTCCGAACCTACTGCTTGAACCCTCCAAACCTACTGCTGAACCTGGCATGCCAGGTACTGCTACTGGGGCACTCTGTGGTTGCCCAGGGCTTTGCCTCTAACACAGTGAGCATGACAGTTCACCTGTAGCCTGGTAGCAAACGGGGGTGGGGGCCAAGGGAGGTGGAACAAGCCTGCAATGATGCCCCCCCTTCATTTTTGCAATGATTTACCCTTAACATCAAAACAAAAACAAAACAATTTTTTCTCATTATAGGCACACTGGCAGCATTTGACATGATTCTGTTTCTTCCACAATGCCATTTACTCGCTGGGGGTCGGGAATCTCCAGCCCCCAGCATCTGTTGCCTGATGCTACTCCAGCAGCTGGTAGGAGAAAAAAAATATTGACTTCACGATTGGAGTAACAGTATTACATGATTTCTAGGGAAAGCCTGGAAGTGATGTCACTCTGCTGTAGGAATCACTAGAAATGTTATGGTTTTATCATACTTTCTGGTTGTTCCTAGAATGGAGTGATGTCATTTCCAGGCTTTCCCCAGAAGTGATGTAATAGAAGAAGAAGACGACATTGGATTTATATTCCGCCCTCTACTCAAGAGTGTCAGAGCAGCTCACAATCTCCTTTATCTCCCTCTCTCACAACAGACACCCTGTGAGGTGGGTGGGGCTGGAGAGGGCTCTCACAGCAGCTACCCTTTCAAGGACAAACCCTGCCAGAGCTATGGCTGATCCAAGGCCATGCCAGCAGGTGCAAGTGGAGGAGTGGGGAATCAGTTCTCCCAGATAAGAGTCCGCACACTTAACCGTTACACCAAACTGGTTCATGCCAACTGATTAGTTCATCACACCATCATGCCAACAGTGCCTCCCATGTCCTTGTCTTTCACAGTTTCCTGCAGTTATCCATAAGCATTAGACAGTGATTTGGGTGGAGGGACACGCTGCATAACAGCATAAGAGCATAATGTAAGGGCCCAAGGTATACTGTACTATAATGGTATGGAGGTGGGGACTTGGCATGAGGCTGCCATTTTCTCTGACAGCCCCACACTACTTGTAATGGGTAGTTTGGCCCAAAAGGCACAATCCTTTGGCAAATTCTCCTGTACAAGCTCCATGTCTCAGTCATTTCAATGAGGCTTGCAAAAGAAATTGCCAGTGAACTGTGCCCCAATCTGTACAAATTTGTAGGGAACTCATGTTGAATTTCTACTTTTTTGCTTCATTTTTTCCTGTTATCAGGTAGCATTTGCAAGGTTTTCCTCACCACTAGATATTTTACAGTCCTCTATATTAGTGCTTAAGTTTTGTTGCCTGTGCTGTGGCTGAAATAGTGGTACTAAACCAGTTTTGTTCTGAGAACTTCCCTCCAAAGCTCCTAAGCCTGGCATACATCTCCTCTGCCTCTTTATTGCTGCAGCATTAAAAATATTCTTTTTCATTTCTAGCAATATCACAAAGTTACAGTCTGACCTAAACCCTTGCAAGTAAGAAATACATTCTTTACCAGGACAAAGATTCCTACAAGGAACTCATTTTCTGAAAAATAAAACTGTATGTGAACCTTGTCTTTGGTGCAAAAATGTGAGAAATCTGTGGATTTCCCCAACATGAGCACTCAGCACGTACACCTTGTACAACAAATTCATTGAATTTCACACTTGGCCATGCATCCCATTTGTTTAAATGGAATATGCTTCTACAAAGGAATCAGAGCCCCACTTTTATTTCTTTAAGCAGAAGGCATCTGCTGCTGGCAATTTACTTTGGGCTTTTCCACAGCAACTGTGTGTTCACCTTTGCCTGATATTTCCATTAGTCTTTTTCAAAGGTAATAAGGCAACATTCAACTGTATTGAACAGAGGGGTAAATTGCCTTCTTCTGAAGGCAAGAGAAAGACTAGCTTACCTTCTTTTTAGAAACTGGCTAGATAAGTAGTCTAGCAGAGGAGAGGAGAGAAGTATAGATCCAGCAAATGAATTGTTTAACAACTGAAAAACAATTCACACAATGGATTGAAGAAGTAGAAGAAGACTGCAGATTTATACCCTGCCCTTCTCTCTGAATCAGAGACTCAGAGCGGCTTACAATCTCCCATATCTTCTTCCCCCACAACAAACACCCTGTGAGGTGGGTAGGACTGAGAGGGCTCTCACAGCAGCTGCCCTTTCAAGGACAACCTCTGCCAGAGCTATGGCTAACCCAAGGCCATTCCAGCAGGTGCAAGTGGAGGGGTGGGGAATCAAATCCCGTTCTCCCAGATAAGAGTCCACACACTTAACCACTACACCAAACTGACTCTCCTGGAGAGGGTGGGAGGAAAAGAAAGCAGCAGCCTTCCAACTGTTCAGGGTTGCCATGTCATACACACACCCCAGCCACCAGTGGGGGTTGGATGAGTAGCATTGCCAGATCCAGGTTGGGAAACACCTGGAGATTTGGGGATGGAGTCTGAGAAGATCAGGTACCTCAGTGAAGTATAGTGCCAGAGTCCACTCTCCAAGGCATCCATTTTCTCCATGGGAACTTAGCTTTATAGTCTGGAGATGCACTGTAATTCCAGGGGATCCCTAGGTCCCACCTGGAGACTGGCATCCCTGTGATGGAGTTATACAGGTTGGGAATGTAAAGCATAAAAAGTATTACTTTCAAAAAAATTGCAGGAAGAGTGGCCACAGCCCATCTGCTATACTCCTGCAAGAGGACAAGTCACACCCAATCACAACCCCACAATATGTCAGTTTGACATTTTACTCTCCCACAAAATCTTGTACTTCACTTAATGACTGCATGTTTTCACACAATGGGTCTCGGACATTACTTTGACCCTTTTTCCTGGTCTCTTTCCATTCTGTCTCTTTCACTGGGAGAGCAAATTTCCTTTCGATTTTTTTGACCCACATTCTGGATAGGTTTGAATTAAACCATCGCATCCATGCACTTAGTTTCCTGGGTGCCTTGCTAATTTCATCTGGTAGCAGGGTTGCCAAGCCCAATTCAAGAAATATCTGGGGACTTTGGGGGTGGAGCCAGGAGACTTTGGGGGTGGAGCTAGGATACACTGGGAGTGGAGCCAGGAACAAGGGTGTGACAAGCATAATTGAACTCCAAGGGAGTTCTGGCCATCACATTTAAAGGGATAGCACACCTTTTTAAATGCCTTCCTTCCATAGGAAACAAAGAAGGATAGGGGCACCTTCTTTTGGGGCTCATAAAATTGGACCCCCCCGATCCAATCATTTTGAAACTTGGGAGGTATTTTGGGGAGGGGCACTAGATACTATACGGAAAATGTGGTGCCTCTTTCTCAAAAAACAGCCCCCGCAGAGCCCCCGATACCCGCTGATCAACTCCCTATTATTCCCTATGGGAATCGTTCTCCATAGGGAATAATAGCGTGCCCAGTAGATATTTCCCTCCCCACCCCGCTTTCTAAAGCGGGGGGAGGGCCTCCAAACCAGGGAATCCCCTGCCCTCTCACACACACACACACACTTACTGGGTCTGGTTCCTGCACAACTTTACTTGCTCTGAAAACGAAAGCAAAACAAAGGGAGGGGCTGTTCTCTGATGAAACTGTTACTGACCCTTTCCCATGAAGCGCTTCCTGTTTCCTGCTTCCTGCTCAGCTTTAAAGGCACACATTTTAAAAACGGACCTGTTTGCAGGTTTCTAAACCTGTCGGAGCTCTAGAGGTACATGGTGACTGTGAGGGCGGGGTTTCCCCCGCCAGCCAGCTGGTTGGGGGCGGGGGGCAGCCTGTAAAAATGGGGGATCCCCTGCTGGGACCTGGGGATTGGGAAGCCTATCTGGTAGCAGAAGCTGAAAGCACAGCAGGCCCAGAACTTGGGGTATTGTACAGGATGAGATCATTAATCCATGTAGTGTATTAAGGTACAGTCTACTCTGATTGACAGCAGCTCCCCCAGGTCTCAAGGAAGCCAAAATACCTGAAATCTTTATAAGAGGAGATGTGAGAGGCTGCTGTTGGGACCTTGCACATGCCAAGTATTGCTCTACTTCTGAACTATGGCACAGCCACCCCGCCTCCTTTTCTCTTGATCTTTGGTACATGCATTCGGTGGGGGGGGGGGGGGGAGTTCAACTGTATATATTGAGTGTTCACTGTGATTGCACCTTGGAGTATTAAGTTTTATGCATACAGGAAACGTGTTCTAAGTGACAAATGTAAAACAAAGTATGAAAAAGTGTTGATCTAGGCATGCAAATAACATAAAATGGTATAGGCATAATGAGAGGTTGCATTACAGGTTACCACTTAAAATATGCAGTATTCAGGAGTTCAGGTCATTTGTGCAACCACCACAAAACATTAATCTGAAGATGGCAGAGGACTGACATTTTCTTAGGTGCACAACATGGCATCTTGAATACTGGCAAATGGTAATGCCTCTCGAACCAAGAATAAATGACTGCAAATTTATTGTGCAAAAAAATCGTTCTTTGGGAAAGGCTCCTCAAGGCAGACATATGCAACTGTTGCTCCTGCTTTAAAAAAATAAAAGCCAGTGTAGAACACAAACAGCAGAGATGTGTGTCAAAGTTGGCAGCCTGACAGCCAGACTGACACTGCAGGTCTGTGACAGAGAGTAAAAATTTGGCCCTAGAAAAGCACTCTGTGCGTTTGGGCGTGGGAGAGAAAGAGAGAGAGAGAGATGGTTCAAGGCAATGGCACTAAAGAGGAAGGCATTAACTCTTCTTTGACCTGTGCCATGTCTCCATAGGCTGCTTCAGTTCCTGCTAGGCAAAAGAAAGAAAGGTATGCTACTGTTCCTGACTTTGCTCTCTATCGAGGCTTAAAGCAGCCAAGGGGCACTTTTGATTGAGGAAACTGCATAGAGGCAGAGATATAATTCACCTTTCTTGGAGCCAGAGCCACTTATCCATATTAAAGCCTCCCATGATTACTGGTGGTGGAAAGTGCTGTTGAGTTGCAGCTGACTTTTGATGACCCCGTGTGGTTTTCAAGGCAAGAGACGTTCAGAGATGGTTTGCCATTGCCTGCCTTTGCATAGCGACCCGGGAGTTCCTTGGTGGTCTCCCATCCAAATGCTAACCAATACCATCTCTGTACAGCTTACAAGATCTAATGAAATGGTGCCAGCCCCGGCCGTCCAGATGAGAGCTACTACCACTTAAGGCCAAATAATGAATCTGACATTCTAATTAAAAAAAAAAAACCTACAGCACCATACCTAATTTAGTCCTTAGGATCAAGAGTAAAGCTAGGCTTATAAATATCAGCAAAAAACCCCAAAGAAAAACAACAACAAAACTGCACCATTCCAGCCTCATTTAGATTCAGATATACAGACACAGTAACTGCAGGGGGCAGACAGGGAATCCGTCATGATGAGTAAAATAAATCTCCAATACTGGATCTGGTTTATTATATTGAAATAAAAGTTGGAGCACTGACACACACAAAGTGAAGCATTTAAATCTCACTAGACAGACAGACCCAATTGCTGAAGGAAAGCAATAAACGGGCTCACAGATAGCAGCACCACCCCTGCAGAAATGGACATTATTATACTCAAATGATCTTAGAAGTATGTCTTAATGTTCATGGTTCACTGCTTTTTGTAAAAAAAAAAAAAATACAAATAAGAAGCTTATTAATCTTTCAGACACAGCCCTCTTCATGACTGGTAGAGCTGAGCAATGCAATTGATGTGCTTGTCAGAACCGCATCATGAAAATGTACAATCCATCGCGGTATTTACCAAAGGGATTTTTTTTTTCCTGTTTGCAAATTAAAGTCCAAGCTACTAGCATTTGCATAACGCATGTTAAAAATAACTCGGCATTATAGCAGGCAGAGAAAGCTGAAGGATGAAGGCCAACAGGCCATACAGCTGCAGGCCTTCGGTATTTTAATGTGTCAACTCTGAACAAAGCACAAAAGTTGTATTTTAAAAGTTATTCAGTTACTTAGTTGATGGCTTTGCAAGTCCCTGCTGAAAGACTTCCTGGGGACCACCTGTAGAATACTCCACATTGCTGTTTGCACATAAGAGTTTGTAGATGCAAATTCATGCCATCCCTAAGCAAGTTCTCTCCTTCCTCCCACCACATATTGTCTACTCTGACTGTCCACTGGCAGAACCAGTTCTGCTTACCTTCTCACATTTATTTACTATGAGACCAAGTATTGTTTTTTAGCCCTCTCTCTTGCACTTATTAGGTCCCCTTCCCATACTTTTCATTCTTGTACATATAAAACAAGACATCCCCTCCCCAAGGTGACACAAAACCACATTCCATGAGCGATTTGCATAAAATCTACAAGTCATATAGCATGCCCTGGGCCAGACTCAGGGGCAGATTCCTTAGACAATGAGCAGGAAGAGCCAGAACTACTCTGAGGGAAGACAAGGAGGCTCATGGGATATCCAACTCCACTGGATCCCCTTTGGCCCCCGAGCCTCTTCAAGCTCCAGGAGACCTCAGCCAACATCTGAAAGTTTAGCTCCAGGCAATGTTGCTAACACACCGGAATCCAGGGAAGCCAGTCCCCTGCCTGGCAGGACCAGACCCTGAACTAACACATACACTCCAAAATCCCACCCCCTGAATTCATGAAGAACAAGAGAGAGATTGGGCTCGTGTGGACGCACTTCAGTGACAAAGAAGCACCAGGCTGCTACAGCCCATGTTCCAGCTACTGAGCTGCCCAAGTGCACCTAATGCTTTGGAAGATCAGGGCTCAGTTAAGCCCTGTCTGGATGATACTTAGGCCCTGGGCTAAGCAGATAGCCTTGTGGTTCAACCAGTTCATATGGTTAGCCTGATTCCATGCTAGCCATAAGGCTCCCAGCTACTGAATATGCTTCAAGCCCTTGTTATCAGAGCCAGAATAACACAAGTGTTTAATTTGCACTCTGCTAGTCATGATGCAATGTCACCCCAGAGTTGGAAACGACTGGTTTGCACAGGGGACCACTTTTACCATTTTATTGCTAAGAGATCAGTCTAAAACAGGAGTTTCAAACTCATTTGTTATGAGGGCCGGATCTGACATAAACAAGACCTTGCTGGGCTGAGCCATATCAGGCCGGGATGTATGTGTACATGTTTAAGATTAGGTAGCAGAGATATAAACTTTATAAAGGACACAAACACAATTTAAGATTTTTTAAAAAAAATGCTTAAACTATTAGCACTCGTTGGTCTTAAAGATGCTTTCTTTGTATCTCTCCCATGGGATCCAGGGACTGGGCAAAGGAAGTTCTGGCTCTTTCCTTCCTTCTCCAGAGGGCCAGGAAGGGGAGGAGCCTCAGCCAATAGAAGGAAGAGAGGCTTGGCTCAGTAACTGTGCTGTGCAAAGCAAGCTCTCCCTCCCCCCCTTCCTCCCCAAGGGAGGAGCCGCAGCCAATGGAAAAAACAGAGACTTTGCTTTTTAGTTCCTGTGTGACTGAGCAAGCCTTGCAAAGCAAACTGTTACGCAGAAGGAAGTAAGACAGTGGGAGAAGATGACAGCCAATTGCTTGGGACTGATAGGAGCCCTCCAAGGGCCTGATTCGGCCCCAGGCCACATGTTTGACACCCCTGGCCTAGAAGAACCTTCCCAGATAAGAAAAAGGTGGTAGATCAAATTTTTATGGCATAGACAAGATACCACTTGGTATGTTGGTAATAAGCAGCTAACAGAACAGGGATCCTAACGTAGTTGAACCTGCAGGCCCTTTTGGAACACTGAGAACAGTTATAGCGATTCTGGGACTAGCGAGACATTTCAAGACAGCATTTTTCAGAGATACTGGCAGGGCAAGTCCTGCCACTAGGCAAACAAGGCAATTGCCTACGACACTGGCCTTCTGGGGGTGCTGAATTGGGCACCCCCCCCCATGTGACTCGGTGATGTTATCAGTGCAGGGGAGATACCAGAAGTTATCCTTGCCTAGGGTGCCAGACAGTCTAGGACTGGCCCTGGATACTGGTAGGGGGCAGAAACAGGGAAAAGCAGCTCTCATCTGGAGGCTCTTCCCTAGCTGAGGTGGAGGCCATGTGACCTAGCTGAAGAAAATAATGCCAACTTCAAGCATGTGACTGGGGAAGAAGCAGCAGGAAAACTAAAATCTGTTTTACACATTTATTTTGCTTCTCACATTTAAAATTTAGACAAATTTATTTAAAAATATTTATATTCCATATAATTTCCTTCAGGTGGCTAAAAAAACCCCAGTGCCATAAAAACAACATGAACAGTCCTTCAAGATTAAAAAATACAGTACAGTTGCCAGGTCTGTGTTGGAAAATTCATGGAGAATTTGGAGGTGAATCTGAGAGAGGGCAGAGTTTGGGGAGGGGAGAGACCTCAGCAGGGTACAATGCCATATCCTGGAGAGCAGTTGTAAAAGCAGGAGATCTCCAGGTCCTACCTGGAGATTGGCAACCCCACTACACAGGTTTTAAAACAGCCAAATCTGCCAAAAACTGACTGCCCTATGAAATAAAACCACCTTGCATGTGTTCCTGAATGCAACAAGTGAAGGCACCCACCACACCCTCTGGTGACTTACTAATTAAGAGTTTTCCATGCTGCCTCATGGAATCCAAATCAAGTTTTTAAAAATATGTAAGAATCAAATTTGATAACCCCTCCTCACACACACACACACACACCCTGGCAGTTCTGCACTAGACAACTAAGTCCGTGGGAAATGTTCTCTTATTCAGCTGCATATACGCACATCCTGGAATCTTTGGAACAGGGCCATGGAATTTTTTACTGTTGCTTTACAGGAGGTAGAAGAAAGCAAGAAAGAACATTAATTCCCTCAGTAACCTTCTTGGCTTCTGGTATTAATGCTGCAGTTTGAAAGCTGTGCTGAGGAAAAAAATCTAGAGATTTTAGGCTTGGGCAAGCATGAAGAAACTGCTACACGTTCGATTACTTTATATTATTGACTTGGTGGATTAAGAAGAATCCAGAAACATTTTTAAATGTACGGCAATGCTAGGTATATACTCCCCAAGTAATTTGCATGGCTAAATTCTGTTCCTGTGTACAAACACACAATGTTACTACTTTTCTATGTAATATAATTAAGAAATTTTGTTTAGGATCCCACATGATCGATTAGATTACATTTCCATGGTTTGGAAAGGAACTCTAAGCTAAATTGGGAACTCTGTGAAGAGGTTATTCAAAATGTTGTAATTTGTCCAGAAATCTCAGTCCTCCCTACTTTGAACTTTACACCAGATTAAAAACATACATAATAAAAACACATTTAATAGCCATTTAAACGGGGGGGAAAAAGAAAATCTCACTAAAACAATTACAACCAAGTTAAAATACACATACATAAAAACAATAATTAAAAACAGGGCAGGAAAGGGAATCACTGAGGGAATGCCAGATTTAAAAAATAATAACAAACCACTCACTGGCGGAGTATAGCAACAGAAGGGGACAGGAGAGTCTCTCTGGGGAAACAGTTCCAGAGTTTCTGTGCCATGACTGAGAACGCCCATCCCCTGAGTTGCCATCTACCTGGTCTCAGAAGGCAGGGGTACACAAGGCAGGACCTCAGAAGTTGACAATAGTGGTCATGCAGGTTCATAAGGGAGTAGGCAGTCCTTCAGGGCTTTAAAAGTCAACAGCAGCACCTTGAATACTGCCTGGAAACAGATTGGGAGCCAGTACAGATGAGCTAAGGTTGGAATAACATGGCCCCTACAACCCACTCCAGTCAACATCCTGGCAGCAGCATTCTGCACCAAACAGCGTTGCCAAACACTTTTCTAAGGGCAACCCCAGGCCATGCTGGCCAGATCTTTTCTGTCCAGGAAAGGTCAGAGCTGGCTAATCAGTCAAAGCTGGTCAAAGGCACTCCTGGTCACAGCTGCCACTTGCTTATTGAGTAGTAGGCCTGTGTCCAGGACACCCTTGTGGCCAGAAAAACTGGGGGGGGGGGCACCCAGGGGAGCGTGATGTCACGATAATAATTTAAAATCTTCTGTAGCCTGCAACTGCTCATCCCCCCCCCCACCGGAACAGTATAGAGACATACAGCAGCATCTCCTCTTCAGCCACGCTGCACAAGCTTCACTACGCCTTCACCAGCCCAACCACTCTGGGTCATACGACACCAGGTCCATTGGATGCCAGCAGCCGGGTCACATGGATGGGCTGGTGCAGGCACAATGTGAGGCCACTGCTGCCCAGCCAAGTCATTCCACAGCCCACCAGATAAACAAGGAAGGCAGCCCAGATACATGGAGGGGGAGGAAAAGGAGGCACCACTCTGACTGCTCAGCTATGCCCAGCAAGCCTGCATTTGGACCGCTTTGCTGGGGCTCTGGGGAGGGTCATTCCACTTGCTGGTGGAATGGCTCCCGGGGGCAGCACCCATCTGTATCCGAATGAGTGCAACGCCTTGCTCCTCTCCTCCTGCTTCTTGCCTGGAACTCTCCTCGTCTTGCCCAGAACAAGTGCTGCTATGCTCTCCAGGCTCCTCCTGTGCTGGGGTGGGTGGGGGGGTCTCCAGGCTTCTGCCAAGCTGGGGCAGGGATCTTGAATGGAGGGGCATTGCCCTTCTGTGCCCCACCATGGCTACAGGGGTGGTCCAGAAGCACCATCACCCAAGCATATGTTTGGCATACAAATCCTGAGCAGCCTTAAGTTTGACTTAATAAATAAACAGTTTTAATCATAGTGTTACTGACTTCATCAAGATGGAGGCCACGCTGCGCTCTACCCCAAACACATAGGCAAGTACCATGGATAGACAGGCCAGCAGGTGGCAGACAGAGGATTGATCATTCATGGTGACTTCTTTCAGCAAAGAGTTGCACAGACTGAAGGAAGACAGTAAATCTGGGAGTCTTGTATCACAAAAGCAGAATGATTTCCTAGTGTCATTTGACACCCTGGGCAAGAAGGAATTCTAAACTGTTGCAGAAATTCTCCGGCTTGCCCTGCCTGTAGTTTCCTCCTATGACTGATTTATCAGTTTTATACAGGAATCACGAAACTGGTGCCAGATCTCCAAAGACAGCTAACAGACACCAAAGTTGGATATAGGTAGGGCAAATTACTTTCTCCTAAGTAATATGCATATGGATGACTTTTATAACTCTCTGATGTTAAGTATCTGTGACAATGTATACGGTGGATTTGTTTTCAAGCATTTACCTCTTTGCAAGATATGATAAACTGTGCATAGGTTTGCACTGAGAATTAACAGAGTCTGTTAATCGTAATACTTTTTCAGATATGATATATTTCCAATAAAACCTATCTTACATATAAAAGGGCAGTGCAAATAATCCATTCAAGATAATTGAAACATTTGTTTAAGTGGCAGAACAGGCATAAAAGGTCAATCCTTTAGCAAGGAGTGATCTTTTGTGAAACGTGACATGATAATCAATTACATATAGCACCTTGTTACTTCAAGTATACTCTTTCCACCTTCTTTCAAACATGTTGGTTAGTCACTGGTAATAAAATCCAAATTCCCTGTGAAATACTATATGTATATGGTAATGTATGAAAGCTATTTTAACTTTCATGCTATTTCATACCTCCTTTTACTTACACCGATCAGGTATGGGCAGAAGGAGCTTTGCGTTTGAACCGATCAACACCTATAGAAGGGGTTTTGCCTATTGCTATCAGAAGCTGGCTGGTAAAACTGGGAATGCCACAACATAGCCAAAGTAATCCATTTGCAGCAGGCTGTTCCTCACAAGCAACACTTTCTAAAGTTACAGCAGAAGGTCAAAACAGATGAGATGCTCAAAAAGACTGTGCATAGAGACTGTATTTTCTCAGCCATTTTTGAAGATCAATTTCAGCCATGCATGGCCCTGATTCACATCAGAGCAGCACTGTAAGGAGAGAGGAAATTTCACACTTTCAGATCATATAGTTTTGCAAATACTGCCATGTGTTCAGCCATGCAATTCCATAGACGTAAGGAAATGTCAAGTCTTTGGAAGAGAGAAGGGCACTAATTTCCACTGATGCCTCCTCTCACAGCAGGCCCCCATTTTGCCAGTTAAACTGATCAAGAGGGTCCAAGTGAGCCCAAGAACAAGGTTTCAGGGGGCTCTGGAGACTGGAGAGCAGAGCAGGAGAGACCTGATCTGCAAGATCTGTGGATCACTGGATAAACACTGCTGTTATACCTATTTACTTATAATATTTTTATGCCCACCTCTCTCATGAGCAACTCAGAACCTAAGGCAGCTAACAATAGTATAAAAATAATAATAAAGCCAAAAAATAATACTATTATCATCAACAACCAGTCCAAAATATCAATCAGTTGGTACTCCCCTTTGCCTAGAAGTCCAAAAAGCTCTCAGAACAGATCCGTTTTGCAGTCTCAGCAGAAATCCAAGAGGATTGGAGGACTCCTGACCTCTTCTAGGAGGACAATCCAAAGGCATGGGGCAGCCAATGAAAAGGCTGAAGTGCAGACCATTGCCAAACCTGCCTTAGATAAGGAACATATATGGACAGTAGATGTTGGGTTCAAATATGTGGGACTTGGGTCATGAAGGGATGGCCATCTTTTTTGTTTTCTTTTAAAGGGAGCATGGCAGCCTAATTTTAGCTAGTGAAACTAGTACAAGGGTTGAACACCCTTCCCTTGATCCTCCAGATTTCTGTCCAAGTCTAGTCCCCAGGAGCTGATGTTAAACTGTGGATAGATTCATCGAGGTGAAGGTGTCCTTTAGACACCCTGATTCAATTCTTTGGCTCCTTAAACTGCTTGAACAGTATGGATTCCATAAAATATCACAATTCAATAGTTAATCCTCTTTGACTTTTTGTAGCAAGTCGTAGAACTATTTTTAATTCTGTAATATGACACTGAAAATGAAAATAATAATAATAAAGATTTGTTGTCAGATACCATGCGTTATTTGTTCTGTAAAACCCCTGGCACATTGGGTGGGGTGGGGTGGGGTGGGGGGAGCATGCCATGAAAAAAAGGGAGTGAGTCATATTATGGACAGCTTTCTGTATTTTTTTTTTGCTAAAAACAGTTTGCTTACAAACTTTCTCAGAGGGAAACAAATAAATGCACAAGGAACTAGCACAGCAGAATTGCCACAAGCTGCCTCATCTATTGTTCCCCCCACCCACAAACTACCTGTATGTTCTCTAAATAAATCATGGCATTACACATACTGTGAACACTGACAGTTCCCTACAGTTACAAAGAAAAGAGCTGTATCTTTTTTGCAATAGTCCTCACCAGGGAAAATTTAAAATAAATGATCCAAATATGATGTGATGAATATAAGAGACAACTGGGCAAACATAACATAAAGACTAAGGTTCAGTACACAACCCGCATGGGCACCACTTCCCTGTAAAGCATTTCTCTTTCTTCCAGCACAGTTTATATATATAACAGTCTCTTGTGTTTTCCTAATCCGTCTCTCCCCGCATGTTCCCCGGAGAGTACTGAGATCGGGAACTCAAAATCTCCTGGTTATCCCCGGGCCAAAGGAAGCCCGCTTAAAATCGACAAGGGACCGGGCCTTTTCTATTATGGCCCCCTCCTGGTGGAACCAGCTGCCGGAAGAGATGAGGGCCCTGCGGGACCTTGCCCAGTTCTGCAGGGCCTGTAAGACAACCCTCTTCCGGCTAGCCTATGACTAGCTGGTACAAGAAACTGAGCGTAGCTATACTGGATGTCTGCTGCCCCCAATGTTTTAAATGTTTTAAATGGTTCAATGTTTTAAATGGTTTAATGCTTAAATTTAAATGCTTTATGCTTAACTCCTATTTATGTTAGATTCCTGTGTTGTAAGCCGCCCTGAGCCACTTGTTGGGAAGGGCGGGATAGAAGTCATAAAATAAATAAACAAACAAACAAACAAACAAATAAATAAATAATCACAATACTTAGGGCTTTTTTTGTAAAAAAAAAAAAAAGCCCAGCAGGAACTCTTTTGCATATTAGGCCACACCTGCAACACCAAGCCAGCCGGAACTACATTTCTGTGCATTCCTGCTCAAAAAAAGCCCTGACAATACTCCTTGTTCCTGCTTCACTCAAGATTGCTACCCATTCCTTGGTCCATCCAGCTTGGTTACCTATATCTCTCCATCCCACCTATCTGTCCAAAACGACTTCAGAAAATAAATTACAGAGCAGCTACAATTATCCATCAATCATTTAGCTTGCAAAGTAGGCATCACTCCATGTTCTATGACCTTCCCTGCCAGCTGATTCATCAAGAACTCACCTCCCCAAAGACTCCTGCTTTCCTGAGAGCAGGAAGATGCTGACCCTTCTCCAAGGCAACATGCTTCTCAATGCAAAAACAAAAGCGTGTAATATCTTTTAGTAGGACCAGCCAAAACACAAAACTGTGTGCAAGCTTTCAAATTATCCAGAACTCTTCAGCAAGCTAGGAATAACAATGAACAATACCAGCCATTCTATCAAACATGGTAAAATCAGAGGGGAAACCAATAGGTGTTGGGGAGCCTCCAGTTTGGGACAAGTCAATCCAAAGGGATGACTGTTTAAACACTATGGGTAATATTGATAGGACTGAAATAGAACTTGGGAGTGAGGGCATGATGGTGACTGAGGGCCATGTATGGCAACTAAGGGGCTGGGGAAGAGAGGGAAACACTTTAGCCATCTATATCCCAGTCCTAGAAGTCCCTGAGCCAAGATGGAGGAGCTGGAGTGCTTGGTGCTCAATGACATATATTGTAAGGTATCTCAGAAACATGGTGAAATAGAAAAAATCTATGGGATACAATCATTCCTGGGTATATACTCTATAGGAACGGGTTGGTGGGGTTTTGTGTTGTTCATCAAAGAGGGCATAGAATCAAATAAATCAGAAAAGATCAAGGTAATTAACTCCGCAACATCAGTGATATGGGTGGAAATTCTGGGTCCTAAGAGTTATTTAAAAGTGGGCTGTCCTTGAGACAGAGAAGGAAACATGGAGATAATATGACACTGGGAAACTTCAACTACACTCACATTGACTTTGTAAACATGTACTAAAGTCATGTTGTAGAAATGAGATTCCTAAACACCATACATTCCTGTGCACTGGAGCAGGTGATCACAGAGCCAACAGAGGAGTACTGATCTTGGACTTTCACTAGATTAATGTTGTTTGTAAATATATATATATATATATATATATATATATATATATATATATATATATATATATATATATATATATATATATATATATATATATATATCTATCTCAGCCATTGTTATCAGTCACTGCTTCTATTTTTCACAGTAGCTAATAACACAACAAAGAATTTGCTACATCATGGGAAACACAAAAGTGAGCTTCACAGTGACTGCTCCCGCTCCCTGCCTTGCCTTCCCTGTGGTGCTGCAGACAGCAGTGGTGGTGCCTCCTGAGGCAGCCTGGCTTTTCCTCCTTCCATCTGCTAAGAAACAGGGTGTCCTGAGTACTTCCTGGAAGGGCAAGGGAGAAAGCCAAGCCACACCCCTGCACTCAAAGGAGCCACCCAGGAGCTTCAATCCCACAGTGCCTCTTTCTCACACAACTGGGAAGCCATGGCTTTAATGGGCTCTGCATCATGCCCATATTGTCACCTGAGGAAAGGGGCCAAGGGAAAAGGACAGTTTTCTGTGAGCCAGTTTGGTGTAGTGGTTAAGTGAGCAGACTCTTATCTGGGAGAACAGGGTTTGATTTCCCACTCCTCCACTTACAGCAGCTGGAATGGCCTTGGGTTAGCCATAGCTATCGCAGGAGTTGTCCATGAAAGGGGCTGCCCTCTCAGCTCTCTCAACCCACCTCACAGGGTGTCTGGTGTGGGGGGAGAAGATATAGGAGATTGTAAGCCGCTCTGAGTCTCTGATTAAGAGAGAAGGCCGGTGTATAAATCTGCAGTCTTCTGCTGCTTGCGAACCTTGCCAGCTGCTCTCTTGTTGACCACCTCCACCACTTGCCCGGGCCCCTGTCCTCGGGAGCCCTCAGTGGGCTTCCACTAGGCCCTGCCACTCATCCTGTCATTGCCTCACTGGGGTATGGGGCAGTTCCAGTGTCTAGGAAGTCTCCCAAATTGGTGGCGGAGGCTGGCAGTGGGGACAGAGGAGTAAGCAGCACAATGGGGATGGACAAACAAAAAGGAGATTACCAGCATGGAATTAAATTGTAGACAGAGAGACACTGGGATGGAAAAGCTTTGAAAACATTTTTCCATTTAATGCTTTAGTGGACAAATTCTGGGGGGACCATGATTTCTTGTAAATCATTGCCCTTAAAAACTCAATTTAATTGAATATTGGAGCCAGTACAAAAAGCAACTGGTTAAGGAATGAAATTCACCACTGAATGCCGTAACATTAAGTTTACACATGTATAAACAACCAGTGACAGGAACTTGCACATTTATTTTTATGTCATACAACAAAATGTTCTGATGTGAAAAGATACGAACACTTTGGGTTTAACACATAAACTATAAATCCCCCAATTTACAGCCCCATTTCACATGGCTTTCACCCATGCAGCATGTCCCATAATCATAATATGTAGCCTTTTAGGGGTTGGAGAGCATCGCTTCCTCCCTTTTCAAAAAATATGGAAAAAAAGGGGCTGAATCTATCCCTTGGTATTTCAACTAAGAATTGCTGAGCAACATTGCCAACGAAATAATTTCTACAAATACCAGATGCCACAATGAAGTTTCTAGATACCATGGCAACCTGGTGCCTGGGATTTGTCTAGCATAAGTTCCAATCACACTTCAGTCACAGACAATATAAGTTATTAATTCTTTTCCAAGCAAAGTTAGGCAGGACTATTTTATATTAGTGATTAAATTGATCTGAATGTCATATTTGTTTTGTGATGGGAAAAGGATTCCAAGGTCTATGCTGATATCACTAGAGCCACCTTCTCTGTCACTTAAAACATGCAGCTGCTCATCTCAAAGAGCAACTATTCATTATTTCTGACTGAAATTCCAACAGCTTAACAGCATTCTAAAAGTTAACCTTGAAGCTTTAAAAAAAAATAGCCAGTTTAATATTTTCCCCAAGCAATTGAAAAGATGAATGATCGTTCAAGTCTCTGCATGTCAAATAGACACTTTACTTAAGGCAAACAAAGGGAAAAAAAATCAGTGTTTGTTATAACCCATGGCCGCTTGTGTCATTTTGTCTAATTAAACACCAAAGCTATAATCCAAGATGACAAATAAAAAAGGCACTGAATAAAAACAATTTTTTTAAAAAAAGCTTACCTGGAGGAGCCAGTTTTGAAACTGCAGTGCCTAATTTGATGCTACAGTTCCCCCCTGAAAACCTTGCAAGCAACATCCGCATTGGGAATGCTCTTGTGTGCTTTTGGCTCAGATAGATTCATTAAAAGAAGATACATCGCCAAGTGCAGTTCTGCTCCAAAAGTAACTGCTAGAAATGTCACTATCAGGTTCCACTTTTAATGTCTTTTAATGATTTCTACATCTCTTTACTTTATATGCCTCTCCCCCCAATACACACTGTGGCCCAGCAGTGTACATAACGAGTCTGGGATTTACTATGCAAGGCATTCGTTTTCCCACTTACTGAGAAGTTGCACGCAAGACGCAGTGAATTTGCTCACTGCAAGCAAAATCCTTGCTATTTACTCCCCCATAGTATTCCTTCCTATTCAAAGTCAGTAACCAGAGAAAGATGCCTGGACTTCGCTCTCAAATTGTCTCAAAGAACATAATGAGCTGGAGTCAGCCATGATGTTTAGGTATGAAGTTTTATCAGCTGGTGATGAGGTAATTGCCACTCTGACTTACTGCCCTGTTGAGTGTTTCTATGAATGGAAGACTATGGGCTTTTTCACACAGTCTATGTATTCCGGTATGGAAGCTGGTCAGTTACTGAA
The DNA here is from genome assembly GCF_032191835.1 of Heteronotia binoei. Lineage (NCBI taxonomy): Eukaryota > Metazoa > Chordata > Lepidosauria > Squamata > Gekkonidae > Heteronotia > Heteronotia binoei. The sequence goes on along the minus strand of NC_083226.1, from coordinate 144,880,944 downwards.
CAGTAACGGGTTTCTGCTGGCATTTCAGACAGACCCAATTCAGTAACTGGCTGCTACCGGAATATTCTCACCTTTTCACACACTCCCGTGGCTGTCCCAGTAGTGAGGCGTGCCTGAGTCGTTACAAACAAAGAGCAGCTTCTTCCACTTTTCAACCCCTCCTTCCGGGTTGAAATCGCTATGGGGTGCTGTGTGAAATGTCCAGTATCTAACCCGGGAGCAGTTTTCACGCCCTTTTTCACCCACCGGCGCGCGCGATCTCCGGCTTTTTTTTTGAACGTCAAGCTAAGATCGCTATAGCGCTATAGCGATGTGTCACAATAGCATCACCATAGGGATGCCTGGGCTCCCTTAAGATGCCAGATATCGCCACCGCTGAAACCTGGTAACTTATCTCAATAGAGCCTAGCCATCTCTATGGTGTTGCTGTTGTGATACGTCGCTATAGCGCTATAGCGCTATAGCGATCTTAGCCCGACGTTCCCAAAAAAAAAAAATAAGCTGGAGATCGCGAGCTGGCAGGCAAAAACGGCTGGCGCTGGTGGAAGCGAGATAAGAGCGGAACAGTGTGAAATGGCTCGCTTCAATCACGGAACCCTAGCGGGAAAAAAAACATGTGTCTGAAAACTCCCATCCCTGTCTCGGATTACTGCAAGCGGCACAATACCAACTCCCTTCCAGTTTGCACTGGTAAGTGTGAAAAGGGCCTATGAGTGGAAGGGCACTGGATCCCATCACTATTGACATTTCATAGCAGAACTCCAATGAAATTTCTAACAAAATCAAATTTGGAAGTATCTACCATTCCTGCTGCCTTAGACTTTCCCTAGCATTATCATCTCTTTCAGCAGCTCTTGTCTTCTAATAATATGTTCAATGTATGACATCCTCAGTTTAGTAATTTTAGCTTTTCTTGAGAGCTCAGTTTAGTAAGTTTAGCTTCTCTTGAGAGCTCAGTGCAATAAAGTAATGAAATGGGGGTACAGCTGTCAGAGGAGAGGAGACAATATCAAGCGAAATACTGAAAGCGCAATCAGACGATTCCTATGAGAAGAAAAAATGGAAAAAGCCTAAAGAAGCCGAACTGGCTCCATAAACAGCTCTCTAAAGACTTGAAAAATCAAAAAGGCTCCTTTAGGAATTGGAAGGAGGGCCTTATAACCAAGGATGAATTTAAGCAAATCACCAGTGCTTGTACAGAAAAAATTAGAAAAGCCAAAGCTCAGTATGAGCTTAGGCTGGCCAAAGATGCTAAAAACAACAAAAAAGGGTTCTTTAGAGTAAGAAAAAGAGCAAGGACATGGCGGGCCCATGGCGAGGGCAAGAAAGTGAAATTGTAATGGGTAATGAAGAGAGGGCGGAACTGCTCAATTCCTACTTTTCCTCAGTCTTCTCTTCTGAGGGAAACGGTGCTCAGCATGGCAAAAACAGAACATATAAGGAGGGTATGAAGTTCCAACCTAGGATCAGCATAGGGAAAGTACATAAACACCTAGTTTCTTTAAATGGGACTAAGTCCTCAGGGCCAGATGAATTGCATCCAAGGGTTCTAAAAGAGCTTGCGGATGTAATTTCTGAGCCTCTGGCTATTATTTTTGAGAATTCTTGGAGAACAGGACAGGTGCCAGAAGATTGAAGGCGGGCGAATGTTGTCCCTATCTTCAGGGAAAAGGGGGGGGGGGGAGACAATCCGGGTAACTACAGACCCGTCAGCTTGACGTCTATACCTGGAAAAGTTTTAAAACAAATAATCAGTTGGTCCTGGAACATTTGGAAAGAATGGATGTGATTACTAAGAGCCAGCATGGTTTTCTCAAGAACAAGTCATGTCAGACTGTAGCAGGAAAATGACAAGACATTGCTTGGTTTGAAACGAGGTATTTTACTTTGACATCAAAGCAGGTTCATTTGAGCATCTAGGCTCCCCCAAAATAATGAACCTCCGACACTTCTCAAAACATCAGCTTTAAGCAAAAGCGAGCCTGCAGCCTGCCGCCTGCCGCCTTACACGTTATCTAATTCACTTCTCTCCTCCCCTTCTCCCTGGTAGTCTGCTTATCTTATTCAAATCCACCCTTCCTGCATTCCCTTCCAGTAACTTCTAGCATTTTCCTCTGCGCTTGCCTTATCAACTTTCAGCAAGGAGCTTATTCAAAGGGCCTCTTTATCAGTACCCATCTGTGTCTTACACCCATTTGAGCTGCCTACTTTTCTAACAATTACAGCTCTTCAAATATTGCATCAGATATTCTCTTTGCTGTTAAAGGCAAAACCATATTTTCAATTATTATTATTATAGGGGTGTTCATAATTATTCAGGGGTCCCTCTTCAAGACTAACCTGATCTCTTTTTTTGTGAAAGTAACTTTAGGGGGCCCTGTGGGGGCATTGCCCCCAACTTCCAGATGGGGCCTCCAAACTTTCAGGGGGACCTCCAGGGTGCAGCCTGCCCTTTCTTTTTCTTTTTCCCAAGGCTGAACCAGCAAAGTGTCATCAGCAGCTGCTAGAGCTGGGAGAGATGAATAGGGCACAAAAGCAGCAGGTAGAGAGGAGAGAGGCGGGGTAGCAGGAGGCAGAGGAAGCCATATGGAATGGGCTAGGGAGGGGGATGGATGGAGCTGCTGGCTGCAAAGTGCCAGGGTGGGGGAGAGTGAGATGAAAGGAAACCCCTCTGCAGGGTGGAAGAAAACGCAGGGTGTAGTCCCTTCTTGACTCCAAAGTTTTAGTGTTGGCTGCCTGAACTTGGCCACATTCAGAGCCTCCAGCTTATGCCCCTACCCCAGAAAGCTTCGGAGAAGCAGTGAGCCCCACAGTGGATGGGAAAGGGTGCCTCCTGACTTTTTAAAAAAGCTCCCTGACATTTAAAATCTTGGCTATGGCCCTGCCTTGAAAAGATCTTCACGCCAGCCAGCTGATCAATGGTAGTTGGCCTTTTAAGAGTGAGGCAGCCACTAACAGCTGGCCCTTTGAGAGCCAGCTGTCTGACAATCAGCTGTTGGGAAGCTCCACCATAAGGGTAAGAAAGGGGAATAACTAGACAGAAATTGATCAGAAGGCACTACTGGTCCCTCACAGACTTGGGTCACATCTACATAAGTCTTCTGGGTAGAGAGAGGACACTGGGAATGCTCCAGGGCTGACAAGGCCTTCAAAAGTCTTGAGGGACACCAGCTAGGACAAACCAGCTCTGGCTTCCAGCTCAGAAGGGAGCAGAGACAGAAGAAAGTAGAATAAGGTGGTGCCCAGTACCCAACCCTCTTTGTCTGAGATCAAGTAAGGCAACTCAGCCAAACTGGGCCCTGGTGCATAACAGCTGGGGCCTACAACATCCCAGTGATATTTTTTCTGACAAAAGATGACTGTCCATTTTTCTGCCACAGCAGCTTGAAATCCAAGTGAAGTTGCCAGGAGGGATTTAAGCAGGGACCTTCAGCATGTGCTCTACCACTGAACAATGGGTCCTCCCACTGCCCTAAAATTTAATCATTCTAAATATTCATTTTGCAGTGAAGCAATGTTGATGTTTATTTCAAGCTGCTTAATTTCCATATTCTTTGTGAACTCACTATCTATCACTAATACTAAACTGAAATTATACAAGATGTTTGTTGTCTGAAATTCATCCTGTTATGGTCAAGGTTTAATGACTTTCAATACTGTTTGGTTACAGGGTAAAAAACCAACAACAGTTAACTATAAGAGCTATCAGCGAAAGCTAAAGGACTACAAAACTACCAGGGGTCGTTTTGTAGAAAAATAGGTGGTGGAGCTCATCCAGGGATTGTTATGCAGCTGCACATACTATTCAATGGACAAGGAGGTGCAACTCTCAGGAGAAGGAGGAGGAGCTCTCAGAAAGGTTCAGGAGCTGTGCTCCTGTGAGCTCCCACTGAATCTAAGGCCTGTATAGAACTGAGACTTTTTAAAAATTAAGAAGCAATCTCCTGCAAAGACATTAGCAGGCGGCTTTTTTCCCCTGAGTTCTCCTGTTTACCTCCCCTCCTTATCCTATAGATGTCTCTGCCAGCTATATTTACTGCCCTTTTGCTGAGACTAATATCGAATATATAGCTGGTGCCAGACAGCCTTGGCAAATCTATGCCTTATAACTGTTCAGAATCTCCAGCAAAATGGGATTCCTCCACAATTCAGAGTGATAGACATACATGAAAACTGAGAACGATGTAAAGCAATAGAACACTATAAATGTCATGTTTTGTTTTCATCTTCATGGGATTTAAAAAGATCTTTTATCTTATTAGAGTTTTATTCCATCCAAGCAGTAATGTTAACTACTTTTAGATCTAGATACAATGGTGTTATGGTCTTTAGATGCAGGGCTGCTGAAAACTACTATGTGACCCCAGAAAAATCTTTGCTGCCACCACCTCATCATTCAGATTGAATCCCATACCATATAACACTTCAGAGATTTAAAATAGGCACACCTTCCATCAACCAACATTATTGCTTACATTCTCCCCGCCTTCTTCCAAACAATTTTACATTACTGAAGATATTCCAAATTGGCAACATACAGTAGAATTCAGTATTTTGGCCCAGTCTGTACTAATTAAAAATTAAATCATGGTGTGATATATACTTACTAATGTATCTTTGCTTATATAAGTATCAGGTTTTTTTAGATGTTATAGAATACTTAGTTGCAATCTTATGCATACTTACTCCAGTGTAAGCCCCACTCAACTCACTGGGGCTCCCTTCTGAATAAATATGAGATTGGGCAGTTTGTAACTAAAATAGCAGTTTAATATTCACTAGAGGAATGCATGTGTATTCTCACATAATCATATGGGAAATATAGTTTACTTCTTAGAGTATTGCAGCTTGAAATTGGGCAAGTAAAACTCCCACACGCACCCCACCCACATGCACGATTGATGTGCCTAGGGAAAACAGCTGCCACCCTACATCATTATAGAGTCCCATATGATCACTGCTTATATTATATTATAGTGATACAGCACCATGAAATGAAATGTTTTTTAAAAAAATGGTTTTAAATTGTTGCTATTTTTATTGGTTTTTAATTTGTAAAAATGAATGTTAGCCGCCCTGAGTTCGCTTGCGGAGAGGGCGGGATAGAAATTTAAAGTAATAATAAATAAATAAATACATGAGGAATAGAAGACCCTCCTCTCCCTCACACCACAGACCTGTGCTGATGTGGGCCCTGATGGAACATTAAACAGCATTTTCCAAGAATCCCTGGCCCTGTTCACACAGCGTGTTGAGTCCGGGTTAAACTGACCTGGTTCTGTTGTGAATATCTTTGTTCCGGATATTATCGATCAGACTGCCATACTGCAATTCGAATCACTCCGTGGTGAAACAAGTCTTCTGCCGTCCACACAACAGCACCATGCAGTTATTTTTTTCTCCACTTTTATGCGCATTATGTACATATGCACACATGTGCATGCACATAGGTTAAAACATTATGTGGTTGTGCAGTTATGCACATATCTCTAAGCAGTAAAAAAAAAAATTGCAACCATAAACCGGATGTCTAAGGCTCCTTTTGCTCCGGAACAGCCTTCATACATCCGGAAGCTGGTCAAGAACTATCCAGATGGGGAAACTACGAGATGAAACCGGAGAACTCAAAAAACACCGCAAAGGAGCAGGTAACAAAATATTCCGTTTCTGAGAAGGATTGGGGGGGGGAGAACTACTACGAGTTAATACCAGGAGGCAGATATTGCTGTCTGATCAGCCACTTTTAATCCGGTATGAAACAGCAGCGATAACTGATTATACTGTGCGTCTGAACAGCCCCCCTGTGTGACTGTGAGGAAAATGAGCTAGGTCCAGGGAACCCAAACCTGACTTGTTCAAAAACAATGTACAGTCAAGCTCTGAGACAATCTGGTGAGAGGACTCAACCCATACGGAAGCAAAGATCCCTCTATGATTCTATGATCAAGGCTAAGGTTGGCTGGTAACTACATTTGTGTTAAATCTCTCAGCATCTTCTCCCCCTGTCCTCTTCCTATGAGGTCCTATGCTTACAATCTGCCTTTTACAATCAAAAGGGAATCAGCAGTCTTTGCCATTCTGTTTTTGCCTTTACTTGAAAGTAAGCCCTACTAAAGTCAGTGGGGAGTGAAAATGGTGAGGATAAGTTTTGCTCTGCTACAGTGCTCTTGAGCTGCTCCCATTCACTTTAGTAATAATAATAATAATAATAATAAATTTTATTTTTATATCCCGCCCTCCCCCACCAAAAGGCGGGCTCAGGGCGGCTCACAGACATGACTACGTCATGATTCAATTAAAAGCAGATAAACATTATGAGTACAATACAATTACATATATAGATTAAAATACATAAAAATAGGTGCTATAGTGGGGCCGGCAAAGGACAATTCCTTATACATTATGCACAGTATTTATGATTAGGTTATATACAGGCTCAGCAGAAGTTACAGATAAAAACATATACCTTTGCCTTTTCTGAACTGATGTAAACACCCTTCTTCTCTTTCCCCCCTCTTTGCTTTGGATTAAGTTACTTATCTTTTTACAATGATTACAATAAAAAACTGGAACTGCACAACATTCCTTTAAAAGTCATTGTTCCATCTTCTGATTCATACATCAGGCACCAAGAAAAATCTTGCTCTCATTGTGTGTGACTTCTTGGCCTGAAACCTGCTGACAAAGAAAATGTCTCTTCAGCCGACAATGCTGCAAGTAAACATCCATTTTGATGACTAAATCTGATTTGTAATAAAGGTGATGCTTGGAAGGTTTTTCAGCGTTGTCTTACAAATGCCTTCTTGAATTCAGTAGCTCTATACCAAGAATTTAACAAATTGTATATCATTGAAAATAATACATTTGGTGGTTGAACTACCTTTCCTTTCCCCTACAGGGATTACAAATACTGCCCCTGCCAACAACAGATGATAAGCAGGCAAGAATAGAGTCTTAAGAGTGTCAGGGTCAAATTAGATGTTTCGACGTCCTTGTGGCTGCCACAAGGATACTGTCACCATTTTAAAATCAATGCTGATCCTGATTGAGGCCACAGTGTGGGGGGCTGAGGTGCTCTTATCCCCCCTCACTCCTGATGAAGTGTTGAAACAGCCATACCCCCCTCCCCATGGCTGTTTCATCACTTGAAAAGGTGAGGGGGCACAAGTGCCACACTGTGGACCCAATCAGGATCAGGCCTTTGCAGCATTTTTAAAGCATTTGAAATGTCAGCCACATCTTAATGGCTGCTGTGAGGACGCCAACACATCTAGTTTGGCTCTCAGACCAGAGCCAGAAACACCCAGTTTAAAATCCCGGCTCTGCAATGAAGCTCACTAAATGAACTTTGGCCAGTGACTTTTCCACAGTTTAAGTTACCTCATGAGGTTGTTGCAAGAATAAAACAGAGGAGGAGAGAACCATGTATGCCACCATGTGCAACTGGATTTTCAGACAGAATAAAAAATGGAATAGATGATGGAACAGATCTGCACTGAGAAGTGGAACAGAGGTAAGTGAATGGCTTCATAGCTCATTGCAGGACAGAATTACCCATACAGATGCAGAAGTAAAAGGCTTGAAGAGGTTTGCCCCCCTTCATTTGCGACAGCTCTCTTGACTGGGGTGGAACTGACTTACCTATGCAGGAAGACTGACTCTATAACTTAATATTACTTTTTAAAAATTAATACTCAACTTCTCAACAAATCTGCAGGTGCGACTTCATAACATATTAACAAATAATTTTTAAAAGACCAATTAAACATCTTAAAATGCCACACTCCAAAATCAATGGGACTCTACAGCAAGAAGAGACTAAAAGAACTGCCAGCAACAAACAGACATCTGATTGGGAAAACAAGGTCAAAACTCCTAAGAACCAACATCAAAAGCCCAAAGACAATTTTTTTCTTCATTTCTACTTAAATATTTATTTAAAAAATTAAATATTCTATTTAAACAAGGCTTCATAAACCCTTGGGGAAAGTATAAAATCTGTGAAATAAGTGCAAGCAATCAATAAGGAGGTGAAGTTATTACACAAAGATGCCTTTTATTCTGGCAATGGAAGGGGAAGCAGCAGATTGACCATTAAAGGCTATCAGAAAAACTCCTGGTGGGTCAAGAGCCTAGGGGATTTCCTCTGCCAGGGCCACCCTTGCTCCAAAGTGAGGGGTGGTTTGGAGCCAGCAGCTCTTTCCCAAAGAGAAACAAGAGAAGAGGTTCCCGTCCTAGCCACACCCCACCCTGTGGACAGGACCGGATCTACATGTTTTTTGAGGGGGAGAATTAAAAAAATGACGACCCCTTATGGGCCATTCTATTTTATGGTCCCATAGAATATAATGGACTCCATATCCATCTACTATACGATTATGGAGCCGCCATCTACTATACGATTATGGAACCATCTAAACTGGCAGAACCAGCGCCAAACAAGTTTACTGCTGCCAGATTTATTCTATGTAATGAATTATGTATTTTAAATATTTTAACTTAATTAACTGGTTTTTATGTTTAATTTCTTTAATTGTTAAATTTTAAAGTTTTATCCTTTGTTAAATATGTGAAATGTTGTTAGCCGCCCTGAGCCGCCTAGGCGGGGAGGGCGGGATATAAATGTAAATATAAATAAATAAAATAAATAAAATATCCCCCCCCCGGTTGGTGCCCAGGGCAAGCACCCCCCTCTGCCCCCCCCCCCAGGTCCATCCTTGCCTGTGGAGACCAGGGCAGGTAGGGGCAGAGCCCTTTTCCAGGGCCAGTCCTTCCTTAGCAGGGAGACAGAATAAGAAAACCAAAGGAAGCCAAAACCATTTATCCTTAGGTCCCTCAACAATTACGCACAGCATTTTATTCCACACCTCTATACTACTTATACCATGCTTTATAGGTTTAAAAGATATAGTTTTTGTTTCTTGGTTTCAACTTTTGATGGGGCAGCTCAGCTGAACCTTAAGATGAACTCATCACCCAGGGAAATGCGAGTGAAGTAACTTTTCTTGCCTAGTGAAGTACACAGCTTTGTAACCACGTTGCCTGCAGAAATGAGAGCAAGCTAATTTGCCGCTGTTATTGTGCATGTCATGAGACTTCTGGGGTTCCCCTTAGAGCAGGTATGCCCAACAGGCAGATCGCAATCTACCAGTAGATCGCAGAGGGGTCAGAGGTAAATCACCAGCCCCACTTGGTCTCATGGTTTGCTGGACAGGTGTTTGGGGGGGTTTGATGATTGTTTGGTGTGGTGGTATTTGATTATTGGTGCCAGTATGATGAATTCTTATTTTTACTTTTAGAACTGCATGTGTGGTCTTGGCATCATCCAGAGTCTTCAGTTCCTGTTGATCTTTAATACATTGGGACAGTGACAGTTTTGGACCAGATTCAGCCAGTGTTAACAGTGTTAGCCCCAGCCACCCCAGTATAATGAAGATGAGTGTTCCAAAGAAGAGCACTTCTTTCATGATGAATGGGAAATGGAGTACATCTTCATCATGGTGAAAGACAGGTGTTGTTGTCTACTTTGTAACGCCGCTGTATCCTGGCCCAAAAAGGGTAATCTGGAGCGTCATTATAAGGCTCTGCATAGCAATAAGTCTGATGCTGATTTTCCACCCAAAAGTGAAATTTGTAAACTAAAGCGCAAAGAACTTAAATCTAAATTGGCTGCACAGCAACAGTTGATGGCGAAGCCAAGGTCACATTTGGTCAGTGCAACCATGGCATCCTTCAAAGTCAGCAACCTGATCGCAAAGAAATGCAAACCTTTCAATGAAGAAGAATTTGTAAAAGATCGTTTTCTTGAAGCAGCAGACAATCTTTTTGAAGGATTTAAGAATAAGAAAGATCATAGCTGCTGTTCAAGATGTACAATTGTCAAGAAACACCGTTGTGTGGCGAATAGAAAAGATGTGTGGAGACACAACTGAACAATTGTTGGAGGATGTTTCAGTTTGTGTTGCTTTCTCACTCTAACTGGATGAATCTACAGACATAAGAGACATAGCCCAGTTACTAGTCTTTATCCAGATGGTTTTTGAAGACTTCAGTGTTAAAGAACTACTTGGAATGATTTCTTTAAAAGGGAGAACTACCAGTCAGGAAATATTCAGCTCTTTCCATTCTTTTGTGACAAAGTGTAATCTTCCATTGCATTAACTTGTTTCCATCACTACTGATGGAGCAAGAGCAATTATAGGTGAGGTTAACGGTTTCATAGGCCTCTGTTGACAGTATGACGACTTTCCAGATTTCCTTTCTTACCACTGCATCATTCACCAGCAAGTTTTGGCAAGCAAGAGACTCAACACAAAGAATGTCAAGGACATCACTTTCAAAATTGTAAATTCAGTTCGTGGAAGATCAAAGACGGCTTTTCAATCTTACTCTTGATGAAGGGGCAGCGGAAATAATTTTGCACACAGATGTAAGATGGCTAAGTAGGCACAAATTTCTGCAAAGATTTAGTGATTTGCTGAATGAAATAAGAAGGTTTTTGAAGAAGAGGGGAGATGACAAAGCAGAGTTGGAAGATGAGTGGTTATGTGATCTGGCATTTCTCGCTGACTTTACAGGCGAACTAAGTGATATGAACATTGAACTACAAGGTAAAAACAAATGCACTGGCGAGATGATGAGTACAGTTTGAGCTAATAATTTGAGCTAATAATGACTGACTTTGCAAACAACACTTTTGATCATTTTCCTAATACGCAGGACCATCTGGGACAATATCCAAATTTTGTTTTTCAGAATGAGAAGTATGTGACAGAAATCTGCTTTGTTATCCAGGAATTTGAAAAAAGATTCTGTGACTTCCAAAGAACTGAAAAAGTTGTGGACTACTTGTCATACTCATTCAAAGCAGACATTAAGGATACTGCAGCTGCTATCAGTAAAAATTACTCATTGAACAAGGCATCTGTCAAGCATGATATTTCTGAGTATTAATTTAGTATGCATTCTGTGCTCATACTTCCCTCCTCCTTTCTATTACCCCTCCTTTCTGAATAAAGATCTCTCTTCAAAGTCCCCCCCCCCACCTGTTGACTCTCAAGGATGCAGGATATGCAAGTAATCTTCCTATTGTAAAGCAGAAGTGCCTCTCCCACGAGTTCCCATACATATCAGCAAGTCAGGAATGTGGGGGAAACAAGAGATGTTATAGTATTTGAATGAGTAGTTGATAGTATGCTTTGAACCTTCTATGCAATTAACATCTGTATGTTATGTTTTGAAGTTATCTGAACTTTGCCTTTGAAGTAGACTTTAAGATGCCATGCTATGTAACATTCTGTATCACTTCCAAGGTATCGTTCCTTGGAGCAAGTATTGGATTATCAATAAAACGAATCTTTGATTTAAACAACAGCTCGATTATTCAAAATACCAATACTTGACAGCATCTCTTGAAAATGAAATAGTAACCCTTAAAAATGACATTTTTCTCAAGATCCGTGCTAAGAATCGTTTTGGAAGCTAGTGCCTAGAGACAAATTTCCCAACTTGAGAAGATGCAGTGAAGCTGTACACTCCTGTTTCGGTTCAACTTATTTGTGTGAATCTGCGTTTCCCCATCTGAAAATGACAAAGAGTACACAGTGTTCCAACTTGACAGAGGAACATCTCCAGGATTCCCGGAGACTGGTCCTCACGCAATATTCACCCAACTTCAAAAAGATGGTGGATGAAATGCAGGCTCAGACATCTTACTAATTAGCAAGAGCGAAGTTTTAAAGACTGTGCAAGATCAGCCTGGATCGATACTTGATCTACATTTAACACAAATTACTCAATAAAAGTTAAAGTTATTACGACAGTTAAAGAAAGTTATAACAATAAAAATTTAAGAAAAACTGTTCACAATTCTTTCTGGATCTTCGTTTCTATGTTTGGCTTTTGCTTATTTTGCTTACCAGTAAATGACAGAAGGTGCATTGTAAACGGGGGGGGGGGGGGGGGGGGGGCGCACGGTGGAACCCAACTTTGGTGGGTTAAAATCTAATTCGAAACTTAATTTTCATGGTGGTAGATCACCAGCACTTTTGTTCAGAAAAAATAGATCACGACCTGTTCGAAGTTGGACATGCCTGCCTTAGAGGATGGAACCCAGGTCTCTGCCTCATAGTCACACTATTTCAGGTACTTTGAATGATCTAAGCTGTGGTCCCCAATCTTTTTGGCACCAGGGACCGGTTTTGTAGAAGATAATTTTTTCATGGACCGGGGTGGGGAGGATGGTTCCAAGATGATACAATTGTGCACCTTATTTCTATTAGTTTGGTGTGGTGGTTAAGTGTGTGGATTCTTATCTGGGAGAACCGGGTTTGATTCCCCAGTCCTCCACTTACAGCTGCTGGAATGGCCTTGGGTCAGCCATAGCTCTCGCAGAGTTTTCCTTGAAAGGGCAGCTTCTGGAGAGGGCTCTCTCAGCCCCACCCACCTCCCAGGGTGTCTGTTGTGGGGGAGGAAGGTTAAGGAGATTGTGAGCCGCTCTGAGACTCTGAAATTCGGAGTGGAAGGCAGGATATAAATCCAATGTCGTATTATTATTATTACTACCACCACCACCACTACTACAACACTGTAATACATAATGAAATAATTATACAACTCACAGCCCGTTTGCTAACAGGCCATGGACCGGTCTTGGTCCACAGACCAGGGGTTGGGAACCCCTGATCTAATGGAAAACATATCCATAATAGATTCCTGGAGGACAGAATTTATAGTAACTGCAGATAATTAATCAGAATTAATTATGACACAAGGTCACCTATTGTGCTTCAATGTGGAACATAACGGTAATTTGTATTTTTTACCATGTTGCCACAAGTTCAAGATAAGAATTGCCAGAGTATTTCCTACACAAACTGAAGGAAGGAAGAAGTCAAAAGCTCACAATGGATGATACTGTTGAGGTGCTTGAGACTCCAGCCATGGCTTCTCTCCTGACAGCAGCAACAAGGTTTTCTGTCCAGGGTTTTCCTGGAGCTGGAACTGCAGCTGAATCCATAACTGCAAGTTGGTTGTTTGTGTGAGCCACTGCCAATGGCAAAATGTGAGCCTTGTTGTGAGCTTTGTTGTCACACTCCCCTTGGTTAGTGCTGTAGACATGTCAACAGTGGCCCATGTTTCTGGGGCAGTTGGTAGAGAAAAGGTAGCCTCCACCCCTTTCTATGAGTCTGCAAAATCAACTCCACACTGTCAAACTGGATAATTTCCCTTAGAAATAAGAGAAATATGCTACTTACCATTGTTAGTGGACCCAGCTTTTTCCAGCAAGGTTTAAACTTCAGTTCAGCAATTTCTCCAGCTATGAACTTGATAGTGTTGTGCAATGGTAGAAGAAATGTTGCCTTGCGAGCTATAGAGCTTCCTGTTCTTAAACTGCAGTTCTTCAATTATAGTGAAACGCGTGCAGGGCACAGTGTGACCCATGACGTCTCAGTTCTCAAATATTTATCTATCGATGTCTAATACAACAAATGTACCATGAACTCTGATTTTCTAGAATGAGGCCCAAAACAGTGAATAGTACAAGCTATCCTCACATAAACTCCAGCTACTCCTAGCAAATTTTATAATTGGGCTCAGTTAACTATGCCACCTTTTAATTGTAGTCACAACAACAATGTCTTAGGGTGACTGTCTAGCATGCCATCTCATAACAACACCTTGGATCCTGCCGAGGATTAAGTGAAATAATGTGTATGTTGGGCTCATCAGAAAGCTACCTGAGATCCTAAACAGTTCCATCACTGACTCTCGATGGATGATTTACATGAAAGAAGATCCATATCTAGGCCACCAGCTTCATTATTTCATTAAGATGTCTGGCTTAAATGCTAATAATTAAATTGCTAATTGACTTGATTAACTAGTTTTATTCCTTTAGTGTCAGTTGTACTCCATCTTCTGTACTAGAACAATAGATCATGTTCTTCAATATCTGGGAAGTTTATTACATCACAGCTCAGTTATGGGGTGAAAAATAAAGAAGACTTCGTTGGCAGCAATCCAGCAGTAGCTGAGTTCTGAGATAAGTCTGTTGTTGTCGTGGGTCAGGCAGAGCCAATGATGGGTTCCTGGAGGACAGTCAAAGTCCAAGTGAGGGAAATCAAGTCAAGAATCCAAACCAAGAGTTCAGAGCTAAGACAGCCGTAGCCAAGCAATCCAAGAGTTACTCACAAGCAGAAGTCAAGCAGAACCAAAAACCATAGTCAGAATCTGGTCCAAGGGTCACACAGGCAAGGCAGGATCCAAGGCTATGATCTCAGAGTCAGTGATCAGTTGCCTTCTTGCTTCCATGCCTAACAGCTTCTCTTGGCTGGTTTTTATTGGCATGTGTCAAAGGGTCCAATTTGCAGCCAGTTGCTGGGGAGTAATTCTGCAACTATTCAAGCAGCTGGCATTGGGCCAGGAGGCAAGCACTCTCTCCTGTAGTTCTGCTCTGCTTATAGCCTCTGTCTGCAGCAGTCAAAGAGTGATGCTGGAGGACTGGAAACAATCAATTTACTTTCACCTGTAGACTAAGGGCTGTAGACTGTAGGTGGCACTGCACCCGCTGTTGGCTGTGAAACCTGATCAGCCTGCAGTTTGTCCTCCTGCTTGCTGGCTACAGATGGCTCCTCTTCCTCACTGAGCTCTGACCAACCCATGACAGTTGTCTCTTCCTGCAGTTAACTTGAACTGTGCTGGAGTCACAGGTTAAAAGGCTCCTAACCTGTGGCTCACAGATATCACCATGGGCTGATTAAGTTGCTGGTTCAACCAAGATACACTGGTTTATTTATACGGTGTGTTCTAAGTTGTGTGTGTGGGGGGGGTGTGTGGAGAGAGAGCAGGATATATATACTTGTATAAATACTGTAGCTTGCCTGCCTTGCAAAATACTTATCTGATGGGTAATTTTGTACATTACAGAAATGTTCCATACTTTTGCTTCCTGCTGAGCTTTAGATGGAACAGTGTCTTGCTTTCACAAGCTATCTAACACAATGCATGCCACAGTTAGCATACAAACAATTAGTCGCTTGTACAAGCAGGATTGCTATCCATTCATAAACAAAGCAAACATTGGTGAAGGGAGTCTTCTAGTTAAAATCTTGTAATAATTTTGTTTCACTAGCAAAATTTCTGACCAGATGTAATGTATTTTAGGACATTGAAACTACGTGTTGTCTCTTCATGCATTAACTGTGGATAATATTCATTTTCTGTTATTGCTGTTTAGCAACATACCTTTGAAGAAGAGATAGTGAACCTCAGATCTTGCACCTTGAGATTCCAATATGAATGGAACAATTACAGCTCCCCTTTTCTCTGAGGAAAATCTGCTCTTATTTACATATCTCTCTTCATCGCTCTTGCTCTCTCCCCCCCCCCCATGTAGTTTTTGGGCAAGAAAACAGGTTGGGGGGGCTGGCAAGAGCCCTTCCTCTACCCTCTGGAGTCATTCCAAGACCATTTAGGCTCTTTTTTTTTTTAAAGAAGCAGTTCCCTGCAGCTGCTATGTGACTTTGGGAAACAAGGGTAAACAAGTGAAAAAATATATACGTACTTTCGCTCTCTGTTGCCAGGACAAAGCATGTATTTTTCCCCAGGTTTTTAACTAAGAGTTTTTTTGTCTTTTGCACCATTTTATTATCTTCTTCCAGTCTTGGGTCTATTTCATGGGTATTTTTTAGGATGCTCAATGTTGATTTTATGCCCTGGCTTTTAAAAAAAAAAGACAATTCATGTTTTTATAGCATTGTTTTTATTCATAAGCCACCTCAATCAGAACTCTGAAAATGTGTCATATAAATACCATAAACAAAGAGGGGTCCCAGGCCCCTACCCCCCAACAGATGCTCCCACTGCTGGTGGATGGAAAATGGTACCAAAAGAGGGGAGGATGTCAGCAGTGCCCCCAGACACTGGCATCACTCATCACATGCCTGGAAGTGACATCAGCACATCACTGTGAGATGCTCTGACATTTGGTCAAAACTCTATGATTAAAACACAGAATTCTGTCTAAATGTCAGAGCATCCATAGAGTTGTGACATCATTTCAGGTAGTGATATCAGCACATCACCAGAAATGTCGGTATATCACAAGGGCCCCCACCATCTGGGAGGTCCTCCTACCCCTCAGCCAGTTGCCACAGAGACCCAGCAACCAAGAGATTTCTTTGAAATGACTTCATGTCTATATCATGAAAGGATAATTTAGTAAATAAATGAGCTGCACAAACTACTAGCTTAAATCTAAACCAAACATATAGGTGACGGCTGAAAAAAGCTACCATAATATGGAAAGAAGATCAGTAGGAGAAAGCCTCACCTCATCTAACTCTGAGGAGAGGAAGCCGTTATAGTACCAAAGTCCCCGGCGTGGCTAGGGGAAAGAGAAGCTCTGAAACTGTTTCCAAAAAACAGCACTGAAGCAGATTGGCTCTCTAGTACTGGCCTGAGCAAACAACCTAATCATAGGTAGAGATGATCTGCAGATGGAAGGCAAGCCACAGCATACTGCAGAGAATTGATGAAAAGATGCCAAATGCATCAAGTAGAAGATAATCTTATTAACAAGATGGAAATCTTGGAAACCAGCTTGTTAATAAATCTTTTTTCCCTCCACATCTAATGGCATTCTCTTCTCATCAGTTTTATGGATAAAAGAGAGAACATTTCCAGTATGTTGTTACCCTTTCTAAAATTTAAAACTGGGCAAACTGAAATACAGAGATGAGCCTACTATTGTATGCTGTTCTCCATGCCCCCTATGCTTGGCTTCCACAAAGCACAAACCAACCTAGAAAAATTACTAGACCTAAAGACATGACTGCTAAAGCAGGTTCAGCTCAGTACTCTATGAATTACAAAGATACAACAGAGAAAACATTAGTATTTTCCCTCTCTCTCTAAATAGATGCACAATGGTTGGTATATGTTGGCACTTGGTTTTCTTTGGCCACTGTGTGACACAGAGTGTTGGACTGGATGGGCCATTGGCCTGATCCAGCATGGCTTCTCTTATGCTCTTATGTCTGTGCAATAATACACAGAGACTCTGAGAGCTTCAGTCCTGCTAACAACAAAACACCTGGATTGAAACAGCTGCAGCCTGGTTGGTCAGGCTGTCTGGGAATACCTATAGGAGGCTAGTGGGCTAGTTTGAATGCACCTGTGGGACAGGAGCAGGGTAGAGTCTCACTGTTTATAACCAGGCCATGGCCTGGGGTTTGCATGCTTGTAAATAGTTATACTGAATCACTAGTAAAAGATGCTGCTCACTACTCTGAGAGATCTCATTCTTTCCACTGAACCCAATATTAACTATACAAAGGTCCATATAAGTGTCCACCTTCTGCAGGGGCGTAGCTAGGATTTTTTTAGGTCAGGGGCTTTTTAAAAATTCAGGGGCATTCACAGGGGGGTTTTTGTAGCAGAAACTCCTCTGCATATTAGGCCAGACACCCCTGATGTAGCCAGTCCTCCTGGAACTTACAGTAGGCCCTGTTCTAAAAGCTCTGTAAGTTCTTGGAGGATTGGCTACATCAGGGATGTGTGTTCTAATATGCAAAGGAGTTCCTGTAACAAAAAAAGCCTTGGACACTCAAATTTTTTAAAAGCCCCCCCCCCCGGCCCCACAACACCTCTATAAAAATCCTGGCAGCCTCTCTGGGCCACGTCTTCCTGCTTTTGCAGCTGGCTTTGAAGTCAGCTGCGAGAAGAAAACCCACTGCCAGCTGGCTCAGTCCTCATGCTTCTCACAGCCAACATGTTGTTAAAAGCACAAAGAGCTGCTGCCTCTTGCTCTCCTGTCAGGGGCCCTGAGTTGTGGGGGTGGGGCTCAGCAGAAAGTTCGGGTGGGGCCCCAGAGGCCCCCCCCCCATAGTTGTGGGGCTGAACTTCAGAGAATTATATGGTTTGGGACCCACCAGGAAAGGCTATGGATTTTCTGCTGCTCCATGCATTCATGTGTATGGATGAGGGAGCGGAAATGAGGTTGGTGGGGATGGGAAGTGAGCAGGAAGTAGCCGTGAATTTGGAGTGGTGGAAACGGAGATTTTCTTCATGGGATAGCTGCCCTGGGTTCAGCAGAGATACATCAGTAGCTATTCGCCACAGGGTACTGATGGAACTCCCTGTCTGGGGCAGTGATGCTCTGTATTCTTGGTGCTTGGGGGGGGGGGGGCACAGCGAAAGGGCTTCTAGTGTCCTGGCCCCACTGATGGACCTCCTGATGGCACCTGGGTTTTTTTGGCCACTGTGTGACACAGATTGTTGGACTGGATGGGCCATTGGCCGGATCCAACATGGCTTCTCTTATGTTCTTATATCCCTCACAAGCTATGGGCTGTCAGTAAATCTGCAGCATTTGAATGAATGCCCTTCAATGCAGTATAAGGAATTCTGACGGGAGCAATATATCGAGGGAAATTCTGGGACATGCACCAAAGTGCTCCAAGACTACTTCAGATGCAGGCCCACATAAACACAGACTTCACTTTCTACCATTTATTGATGAGTGTATAAAAGATATAACTAATTAATATGTGTGGTTAACCAATCAATGCATGAATTGCAGCTATGATGATTATGAGAACACTGCACTCACTTAATGGGAGCACCTCACCAACTAATTGAAAGAGATTATTTTAGTCTTTTTTGTTGTTATTTGTGCACATGACTGACATGCTAACAAAAAAGGACAGGCAAGAAACATCAACAGTAGCTCTTGGAGAGACTAATTTGTTTTTAAGTCATGTTTTAAATTAAATAGTCAGATCCAGCCATACACTTATAACTCTCATTCTGCAAACTGAATATGTTCCCTTTTTCTGAAAGATAGTTTGTAAAAAAAAAATGATAATCAGATTACTTTTCAACTGTCTACTTTGCAATCTGCGTTACCAATAGTCTTCAGAAATGTTTGACATTTTCCAATGGTTTCCAGGATATTCATTCCTAATGTCAGTGGCTACTGTGAGACATGTTCAAAACCCAGAAGAAAGTTTTCCCTGCTATTAGGAATATATGCAACAAAGCAGGTTGTGAATGTGTGAATGAGGACACACATGCTAGAACCCTGCTTTTGGAAACTAATCACTATGAGCACAGAGCACAAATTTAAAACAAAAACAGGGAACTAGGCTTGTAAATTTTCAAGGCCAATATTAATTGCACCAAACTGGCACAAATTGAATTAAAGTAGTCATGTTTAATTTGAATGTAGCTTTCTAACAAAGAAGTAGAAGAAGGGTTTTGACTACATAGTTATTTAGCTGTCTACATTCATAAGGGACATCCATTACATCTCTCACAGGGTACACAAAAGTATGGGGAGGGCCACAGTCCAGTGCTAGAACACATGCTCTGCATGCACAAACCCCCAGATTCAGTCTCTAGCATCTCCAATACAAGAATCAGCAGTAGGAAAAACTCTTAAGAGCTGCTGTTAGTCATTTTACTATTGCATTCTGCTGGTGTGTATTTGCACATCATTGAACACAGCAGTGTAAGCGTGTCTGGAACTGGACTGGACTGTCCAGTAGCCTTTATTCAGTACAACAGCTTCATCTTATATTGTAATAGCCACCCATGGCCCTTATCTGCAGAGAGGTAAATCCATGGATTGATGCCACCTGGAGGCTAAACTCTTCAAACTTGGGGGAATCCCCAGATTTGCAGAAAAATGTGAAATTTAAAAAAATTAAAGCGGGATTTAAATCTCCCCCAGATACATTTGTGTTGTCTGTGCATGCCCGACAGCAGAGGAGGATGCCAGCAAACAGGCCAGGTCCAGCCACAGAGGACACCAGCAGCTGTGGTGGAAGATGCCAGCAGCCGCATCTGGCCACAGAGGACACCACCAACCACACCAGGCTCAGCAGCAGCCACAGAGGATGCCAGCAGCCTCTCTGGGCTTGATTGCAGAAGAAGACAACATCCTCAGCCGTGCCGGGCTTGCCAGTGGAAGAGGAGAACACGAGCAGCCACACTACTCCCAGCAGTGGCACCCCAGGCCTCATTAGTAGCCCTGCCAGGCTCGGCACCGGGGGGCATATGGAATTCCTATCCCAAGAGCCTCTCTCTGCACTGAGCCATGTAGGGAATTAGCAGCAAAGGGGTTAGGGATCATCCCCACAAATATCGTGGGTCCCCACTTGTGTATTTATAAATGGAATAACATTCACAACCGAAGCCTTGAGTTGCATCTCTGCAACAGTGTATATTGGGCTACAGAAATGATTCACAACTGGGTTTTCCTTTGTTGTCAGCCCAATCTAGTTGCAAACAATTGCTACAGTGCAGTGTCCAATGACATACAAATGTGCACACATAGCAGAAACGAGGTGGTAAAATAAATCAAACCATTTCAGACCCAAGACTGGGCGGGGGGGGGGGATCACACTTTTCAGTGTTTCGTAACATAAAAATCTTCTCTGCACATGGAGGTTCCAATGACAAACAGCCACTGATGGATCACCATACATTGCTTGCAATTAAGTGCTTCCCTTTGACTCAGGTCATGCTTCAGTGGGGAAAGAGGTTGGGAAGGCAAAGCTTAGAGCTGCTTCAAAAGAGCAGTCTGTTGCTTTTGCGGGTTTGTTTGAAATCTTGCATGCTTACAGCAACAGAAAATTGTTCCAATTAAAGATGTCACTCTCTCCTCCAGCTTTGATTTCTTAAGGGACTGCCTTGGCAGCTACGCTCAGCAATTTTTCTCCCCTCTGAAGAGAAACCTTTTCACTCTTTTAGACAGTGAGTACTTTCTCCCTTTCCTTTCTCACAAGCATATTTCGTGTGAGTGGGGAGACAAATACATCAAAGACTTGCACTGGGAAATCCTTCTCCTCCTCCATCTCCCAGATATAAACACTTCCCTATTTTTCCCCACCTTGGCACAGACTGCTTTTCCTATGCAATGTCTGGATCTCAGCGTGCTTTGTGTAATGCTGGAATAGCCACCTGCTGGCAGATCAATGATATGAGACGCTCTGCCCTAGAACAGAGGAGCTGGGCATTAAAAAATAATATTTGCAAAGCTCACACCGTGAAGAGAAATCGGGTCAGCATTTTGTAGCTTGTGTTGACTTTTTAAAATGCTTATGGAGAATTTTTTTTTATCATGGCTTAATACGATCCTTTGCCATCTGCAATTCACTCTACGTGATTTATAAAAGATGAAACTTACTGCATGTAGAGAAAATTAACAGATCTCTTCAGGTATCAATAATTGAATGTAAAAGTAAGACGAGGAACTGAATCCAGCGAGGAAGCCCCATTAGCACATTGTTTCTCAAAATATAAGCACAGAACATTAGTAATTCACAGTTCCATAGAATTTTAATGAGTTTAAATCTGTTGATACATGTTCAATATGAATCCTACTAGATATACTCATTAGAAACAGTGACACCTAAAGGTTTATAAATGAAATAGTGGAGTTTTGTTTTGTAATTTCAGATTTTGTTTTATACGGCATCCATTGTTTTTTAAAATGAGATTTCAAGTTTGGCATAGAGAATGAAAGTTTTTACAGGTTCAGATCTCCTTGAGGGCATGGTGGTTGTTT
The DNA here is from genome assembly GCF_032191835.1 of Heteronotia binoei. Classification (NCBI taxonomy): domain Eukaryota; kingdom Metazoa; phylum Chordata; class Lepidosauria; order Squamata; family Gekkonidae; genus Heteronotia; species Heteronotia binoei. Next base: position 144,859,370 of record NC_083226.1, on the reverse strand, counting down.
TCTTGCTACGTGGTAGGGTTGCCAGGTTCAGCCTCAGGAAATATCTGGGGACTTTGGGGGTGGAGCCAAGAGCAAGGTTGTGACAAGTACAATTGAACTCCCAAGGGAGTTCTGGCCATCACATTTAAAGGGACCATGGTCCTTTTAATTGCCTTCCCTTCACCTGAAATAATGGAGGATAGGGGCACCTTCTTTTGGGGCTCATAGAATTGGACTCCCTAGTTCAATCTCTTTCAAATTGGGGGGGAGGGGTTTGAGGAGAGGCACCAGATGATACACTGAAAATTTGGTGCCTCTACCTCAAGAAACAGCCCCCTCCCAGAGCCCCAGATACTCACAGATTGATTTGCCATTATATCCTATGGCAACCAGTCTCCATAAGGTATAATGGAGTACCGAGCAGAAATTTCCTCCCTCCACACACACTTTCTGATAACCCTAAAGTGGGGGGAGAACCTCCAGTTCAGGGGATCTCCTGCCCCCTACTACATGGTAGTAGTTTGTTCAATTATGTGTCAGACACTACATTTTTCAAATAAGTCAAGTGAGAAGAACCCTGATCAGATGGACAGCAGCTACGGGAAACTAATAACCACAGGTACACTCAATTCAGATTAGGACCACGTCACAGAAAGAGGGAGACTTCAGCCTTCCCCCTCACATTGTTTTCAAGATGAGAAACAGGCCTCAGGGGCCAGGGGTGTTATTTGCCTTGGGTAGCAGCCATGTACAGTATTAAGTTATTGTAGCATTAGACCTCATGTAAGAGAAAGGACATTTATAGTTATTTAAACAGTTGTTTTGACTGAAATCACCACTTTAAGTTAGTGGCTCAAGGAGGAAGTGGCCCTCAGGAAGTATGGTAAGTTTGAAATAGTTTATTGGGGTACCATTAGACAATGTTCAATCCCTTCAGTGTCATTTTTGCTGAGATTCAATTTTTAAAGTCAGAGTCTGAAATCCACATTCTGCTTTTAGAAGAGAGAGTTAAAGTTCAACCTCATCTATCTGATTTGTAGTCGTAATTCAGTTTTTCTGTGTTATCTTACAAATTGTGCAGTTTTTTGTATCTAGCTTGATCTTTCTCTTCACTGCCACAGGAGGTGGTGGCGGCCACAAGCATAGCCACCTTCAAGATGGGTTTAGATAAAAATATGGAGCAGAGGTCCATCAGTGGCTATTAGCCACAGTGTGTGTGTATGTATAAAAATTTTTGCCACTGTGTGACACAGAGTGTTGGACTGGATGGGCCATTGGCCTGATCCAACATGGCTTCTCTTATGTTCTTATTGATTGGATTTTATCCATCTTTTTGCACCTTGCTTTACTCTTACTCTTCCGCAGACACTTTCATACCACATTCAGTGGGTTGAATCCAGCATCAGCATTTCATGAGGTGGGGCAGCTGCTGGGACCCAGGACTTATGGTGGGCTCCCCTGCCACTCACTCCACGCTGCCTCTGCTGCTCAACCACCCTTCAACTGAGAGCCAGTTTGGTGTAGTGGTTAAGTGTGTGGAATCTTATCTGGGATTGCACCTGCTGGAATGGCCTTGGGTCAATAATAGCTCTCGCAAGAGTTGTCCTTGAAAGGGCAGCTTCTGAGAGAGCTCTCTCAGCCCCACCCACCTCCCAGGGTGTCTGTTGTGGGGGAAGAAGGTAAAGGAGATTGTAAGCCGCTCTGAGACTCTGATTCAGAGAGAAGGGCAGGGTATAAATCTACAGTCTTCTTCTTCTTCACTGGCTGGCAAGCTCTCTGAGACCCATGCTCCTTGCTGTGCAGTATTGTCAGACTATGGGCACATGGGTAGTGCAGGCATCTGTGAATGCAGGTGGTGAGATGGCTTATGAGGGGTTGGGGGAAGGATGCACAGGCTTGTGGATTAGCAGGTGGGAAGGGAGGCATGAGAAGGGGCATGGTGTTAAGACTGAGGAGAGAAGGGGAACCTTGGAACACTCTCTGCTCAGTCTCTCTCCCCACCCCCACAAAAAACCTGCCTGGTCCTGCAATTATCTATAAGATCAAGGTTGTCTCTTGCTTTCTCTCCCCCCAGCAGTCCCTACTGGCCTTAAGAAAGATGATGCCCAATGCCACAGGATCCACATGCAGTAATAGCCACGTGGGTCACTGGGCTGACAAAGGGCAAAGCACTTGTCCCACTTCCACCAGTGCAAGTCTGCTGATGAGAGAGGCAAGTAGTAAGATTTCCCCTTCCTCTTCCTCACTACTGTTCATTGACCCACATGGCTATCCCTGACCCTGGGAATCAACTTTCCTGGGGTCAGAAGAGGGAAGGGAAAGTGGGGAAAGACTGGCAAGCACCTTCTCTGATGGTTTACTGGGCCCTTTCTAGTGTTATTTTTAATGGTCCTCTCTTTCGTCACAGAAGACAACTACAATCGCCAGGTATCAATACGTGAAATAATATGTGTTAACATATTGACCAGATTTGACCACAGCATCATTGTGGTAAATGAGCACCATTTAAATTAGTAAGTGAAGGCTTTTGTAAGAGGAAGAACCACTCGAGGCACATGCAAGGGGTGGCATTAGTGATCCTTTCTGAAACAAGAGCTCCACTGCTCTGTAATGCAAGAGTTAACAGGACTTTGAAAAGCAGCTCTGTGAGACAATGCCAATGACTGCTGTTCATTAGAATTTTGTTTTAAAAGCAAATCTTGGTTCTGGATGCATGGATTCCCACTCTTTTATACACTGAGCAAGGAGATGTCCATTTCCACCTATCCATATAGCAAAAAGCCAGAAGGACCAGTCCGAGGTATTTTGTTGACTCAGGCAAGGTACATACACTGAATCCAAGAGGTCATACACACGCACTCAGTGTCTGCCTCATTCTGCCACCCTATGCAGGGCCACCAAGAGGAAGGACCAGGGCTGGGGGAAGTCCTGGGGTCCAAGCTGGAATCATGCTGCATTCAGCTAATGCTAAGCAATATATCTCACTTTTAGTGCAGTTCCACACTGCAGCCACTAGGGTGTATGGAAGGCAAAGCAGAATAAACAGCAGTAGCTCTGAACCAGCTGGCCAGGCCTTTTTGCAAAGTTTACTACAATGAGGCTGCTCAGCTCCTCAACCAGGCCAGCACTGGAACAGAAGGCAACACCACCAAGCACAGCTGATGTCTGCTACAGATCCCCTGCCCCCAGCTGGTCCAAAATGTCCTTATTTCCTTTGTTTCTGGCATCATCTTGAGGTTGATGGCCCGTTTTCAAATGTGTAGCAGTATTTTAACTTCCATTGCAAATAGCACTGGGTGGGGGATACTGGTCTGGAGATGACCTAGGCCAGGATATTCCAGTTCCTTTCGTTTTTGGCCCTGGAACTTCCATGATCACTCTGAAACTGGCAACCAATTTTGAAATTCCTAGCTTTATTTTCTGATGAGTGTTACCTGCCCCAAAAGGCAGATGGAGAGCCGTGCCAGTTATTTCATTACTACAGATTCATAATAGCAGCTGGCAGCAACATTCACAGGAAGCCAGGTGAAACTGGGGTCCATGGTGGTTCTTAGCAGCCCTGTTTTTGAGGGGCTTGGCCAGACAACTGACCATGGACAGGGAAGGGAAGCATCATACCCTATCCAGAACCACTTACATGCTGAAAGAAATTGCAAAGGGAAAGAGCATCTGCAAGCAACTCCTAGCAACAGACTTCCCTTTACTTTTTTGAACCATGACTAACTACACACTAGGCCCCTCCTTCCTCCAGGAAAACAGGCATTTAGTATCCATGCCTCCTATTTGCAAAGAAAATTTGTTACAGTTGTCAATGAATATTTTAAAAAGTATATTAAACTCTGCATTTATTCAGCCTTGCTGCTCACTATTACAGCTCACTTGATATGCACAATCACGCTATGTTCGGACCACTCCCCCTCCTCACTAAAGGAATGTGGCATACATTTGACGTAAGAACTGGGGAATGGGCTAGAAGATCAAAAAGAATGAGAGTTCTTTTTTCGATCAGTTCCACAAAGCTCTTTTTATAGTGTCCAATGTTCCAAAACAACAGTGAATCTGCCTAGAAAATTATTTTCCATTTTTCCTTTTCCAGGAGGCATGGTGAATCCATCTACATGCTCAATTCAGTACCACCATATTTTTACAAGGTAATTCTATATGGGAGTTAGCAGTGCCTAAATCCACTGAAATGAATCAGTTTAGGTATGCCAACTTTACATATGAATGAGTGAGCTGTAAATGCTATTCTCTTTGCAACTTACTTTTACTTTATTTTGCAGTACAAACTGTATATGTCAATTTGTCAAGTATACTATGTAAAACTCAACTATGCACCAGCCTACTTGATTTATTTTATCTACTACATGATGTTTGCATGGATTGATTAAATGATTCAATAGTTTGCAGCTGCCAGAGAACTAAACAACAACTGGTGTATCTGGAATGGATAATGACATAAAGCACAGAAGGTTTCTAATGGGTTCTCTTTTTGAAGACCTAACATGCTTGAATACATGCTGTGAACCTCTGCAGAACTGTGATTTTGATGCAAATTACAAAACTTCATGAATGGACTGCAGATTTCAATATGCATTCATCATTCACAGCCATTTGAACTTGATGGTATGTACTAGGCCAATTTCTAGTGATAAGAGGTACTGATAAGTCACTGTCATGTTCAGATCACAACTTTATCAAAGCATGTGAATCAGGGCAACCAGAAGAGTCACTTTGCCCCTGGCATCAACTTCATAGGTCTCCAACTAGATACTTTAATGAGGAGCTGAGAGACAGAGGTGGCTGGGGAAGACATGAATGTCAGTGACAGATGACCCATACTCAATCTGACCATCTTCTGCCATTTGGAGGCCTTTGGGTAGCAGAGAAGAATTATTTCTTTGCTGCCATCATTCTGTCAGCCAAGCTGTGTCCAGAAAACGTCTTCTGGGTAGTTTGCAAGATCGTATACCCAAGGGTAATCCACTAGAAGTTGAAACATACACAGCCTTCTGTCATTTTTGCATGATATTTTGGTGATTAAGGAGTTCCATCAGGGCGAAAACCTCTGAAGCTTCAGCTGGTGTAAAAGGCTATTGTCCTGTCTCTCAATGGATGAAGAAGGCATGAGCAAATGTGAGGTGTTCCAACACATGCACTAGCTTTCTGCTAGCTTGCAGCCCCAGTTCTGAGTATAGAATCCTCACTGCTTAAGAGAACATGTCTGTCAAATTTTTAGGGACCATGTTTGTCTAATCTTTTTAGACAAGGCTATGCTCTGTATTATTTTACTTATTTAAAGCATTTATTAGCCGCTTCTTTAAGTCTAATTTTTAGGGACCATGTCTGTCTAATTTTTATAGACAAGATTATGCTCCGTATTATTTTATTTATTTAAAACATTTATTAGCCATGTCTCTTCCTTATGGAGCGCAAAGTGGCTTGCAACATAGATAAAATACATCAAAAACTTTTAAAAACCAAAAATTTGTTCAGGACTGCTAGTACACTTTACCAACTGCAGTCTTAAATAAAATGGTCTTCAGCTGTCTCCTAAAGACTGAAAGTAAGAGGGCTAGGCATATCTTCCTGGGGAGGTTGTTCCATAATCATGGGGCTGCCACTGAAAAGCCCCTCATTCTTGCACCCACAAAACAAGCTTCTTTGGTTGGTAGGACAGTCAGTCATAGAGTTGCCAATCCCCAGGTGGGGGCAGGGGATCCCCTGCTTTGGAGGCCCTCCCCCACTTCAGGGTCATCAAAAAGCGGGGGAGATGTCTGCTGGCACTCCATTATTCCCTATGGAGATGGATTCCCATAAGGTATAATAGAGAATTTATCCACAGGTATCTGGGGCTCAGGGGGGGGGGCTGTTTTGGAGGTAGATGCACAAACATTTTAGCATAGCATCCAGTCCGTCTCCTCAAAATACCCTCCAAGTTTCAAAAGGATTGGACTAGTGGGTCCAATTCTATGAGCCTCAAAAAAGGTACCCCTGTCCTTCATTATTTCCAATGGAGGGAAGGCATTTAAAAGGTGTGCGATCCCTTTAAATGTGATGGTCAAAAAGTACCTTTGGAGTTCAATTATGCTTATCACAACTTTGCTCCTGGCTCCACCCCAATGTCTCCTGGCTCCACTCCCAAAGTCTTCTGACTCCATTACCAAAGTCCCCAGATATTTCTTGAATTGGACTTGGCAACCCTAGTCAGTTACTCAGAAATATTTATTGTATATAGCCAAAGGCCATCACAATAAAAGATTAAGAACATGGTGATAAAAATAGTCTAATAATGCTAAAAACATGTAAAAGGATTTGCTATAAGGTAAGATACCAGATATAGTCAGGAGGGCCTTTCCATGTGATCTTAATTCCAGGGCAGGAACACACTGGGAGAACACAGTCGTCACAATCACAACTACATGCTGTTTTAATATATACTGTTCCATATATTGCTCCATATACTGTTCCATATATTGCATATATATTGTTCCATATTGCCTGCTCCTTGCAAGAGTCATCAAGATGGAAACAACAACGGATGGTGTTTTGCACGACTGATCAGAATAAAAATTAACATTCCACAAGAGCTTCCATAGAATTTCCACACATACCCTGAAGAATTTATATTTAAAATATTTTTCCCTCACTTATCCCCCCAACAAAAAAAAAATAGGCTCATGACACTTTTTAGTTATAAACATAAAAACCAATAATAAAAATTTAAAAACATCAAAAGAAATAATCTGCCCAGTAACATCACTCAAGAGGAAATTCACATCTCTGGCAGCCCATTCCAAAAGATTACCACACAAACAAAAAAAGGAGAAAGCTCTGGAAGAGAAAAAATGTACAGTCCTGGGTGAAGGAATGGTGAGGAGACGCTGAGCTGACGAGTGACTGGTTTGGGGGTTCCTTTGTCCTTCAGTTATGTGGGTCCAAGATTTTGAAGGGGTTTTATGGTAAGAACCAGCACTTTAAACTGAGCTCGGGTGGGGAGGGGTGGGAAACAGCCAGTGTTTTTGTTTCAGAAGAAGAGTGGCATTGCCATTATAACTAGCTCCCAAAAAAAGGCAGGCTGGCACATTTTGCACCAAATGTGTTTCCAAATTGTCTTTAAGGGAAAATTTATATAACGCATGATACAGTAGCCCAACTGCAAGATTACAGAGCATAGATCAACATGGCCAGATGGGCTAAGTCTAATGGGGGGAAAGTTGATGAACCAGATAATTATTAGAAGGTGCTTCTAGCAACCATGCCAACCTGCTTCTCAAGTAACAGAAGGAGCAACATGACAACAGACCAACATGGTTACTCCTCTGGAATTTGTTTATCATTATGAAAAACAGCTAATGTAGTTGTATGAGGTGGAAATCCATCAACTTGCCCAGATACAGAATATTCCTATTCATGTAGGTAACGAATTCATGTGTCTATAAAAGGGGGGTCTAACACACAAAAGCTTATCGTACAACCAGGGAGGGGTTTTTTTAGCCTTTAAGGTCTTGATTCTCTGTTGTTTTTGTGGCAGGCAGACAGAACACAGCAACCCCTCTAGAATTAACCAGAGTTCATGATTCTACTCCATTCCTTCTTTCTCAATGCCAACATAAGCACACAGGGCACAAACTAGCCTCTTGATTCTTCCCTGACATTTGCTGCTGCCATTGCCATCTGCTCCACAGTGCCGAGACTGATTGTTCTGAGGACATTTCTGAGGAAGAACTCCTTTCTTGTACGCCCTCATCTTTTCACACCAGTTGGTCCCTCCTGAATAGTTTCCTGTAGGAATATGCTCACTGACATCCAGAGTACATGACCCTAGATATACCCAAGGCATTCACGCTCTGCAGCTGACAACTTTCCGGAGCACTTAGTCACGAATCCAATAGTCTGATCCTTCCTTCTTTCTGTATATAGATGTCAAGTTCTCACAGGTATATGTTAATCCCAAAACTACTGCCACAATCCCATTTGTATTGTAAAGTGCAGGAAGACTGAAATGTGATTGTATGTCTCATTTTTAAAATAAAAATGGTACCAAATCACTGCAGTGGAGAACAGTGACCTGTCTTGAACAAGAAAACATTGGCAGGGTGTCTTCTGGAAACATTTCAGAGTCTCTTAAAGGCTATGTTAAAAATATTAACCCTAATATTAATCAGTGGTCTGGCCTGCAATATATTTCTATTTGCCTTAAGAATGTCATTTTCAGGTAACTTGGCCATCTTGTATTAGCTTGCATAGACAGTTTCCTTACATATAAATAGCAGTAGCTAACTGGCAACCATGCTCATGCTGACATGCGGGGAATCACGTGGGGAAACATCTGTGTCAACTGGTACTCAGCCAGCACTCGTTGAAGGCTGATACCCAGTGAGGCTAGTGAGGCAGAGAGCAGGATAGCCAGTTAGGTTTTCCAGATCCAGGTTGGGAAATACCTGGATATTTAGGGAGGAGGGGTTTGGGGAGGGACTTCAATGTTGTATAATATCATAGAGTCCACCCTCCAAAGCAGTCATTTTCCCCCCTCCCAGATGAACTGATCTCTGTCACCTGGAGATCAGTTGTAATAGCAGGAGATCTCCAGTCACCACAGGGAGGCTGGCAACTCAATAGGCAATAGCAGCGGAGCCAGCAGTGATTAGAGTCAGCTAATGCTGGTTTTATCCTTATCCACCAGTAGAGATACTAGAAAACATAAGCACTGAAAGATCCTTTTACAGATACCATCCTGATACAACATCATCTTTTGCTACTAGGAATGACCAAGTCAAGAAAGAAATTCTACCACATGCACCTGGGGTTCCCATTATCTTGCCCCCAATGGGGTCTCCCTCAATTTTAGGGCCTCCAACTCACTGGCACAGAGATGGCCGACAGGGAGCCCCACTCCCAAAGAGCTCCATCATCACCCAATATGCCTTGCACAATGTTGTCACCTGGAAGTGATGTCATTGTGCTGGGGATGCTCTAGTGCCATAGAGTTTTCATCCAAAATGCTAGAGCATCCCCCACACTACATGCCTGGCATGATGATGACACTTCGAGTGATGTCACTGCGGTACACACACCAAAAAAGTCCCCCAGTGGCAGCCAGGTAAGACCTAGCAACCCTAGATGCTCCCCACCCCTTTACTGAACAAACTAAACAGTACAGTAAGGTCTTTGAAACAAAGGTGGCTATGAGCACTGCAGGCCTGGATTTGATCCAGAACTCACCAAAACTCTTGAAAACTCATTTCACATGTTGCAAATTAACACAAAGCAAGAAGATCTTAAAAGTCAAAGGCATTCCCCCATCAGCCCAAATCAGATTGAGGGTTGCTGGTTTCCAAAAAGATACTCTCAACAGCTGTAGCCCTTTCCTTTTGTGAGGCAACAATTTCAGTAGTCTGGAAACAAAATGATTTGAGAGCATGTGCAGAAAATCTTTAATTTACCATTAACAGTGCAATCCCAGATGTCTTCAATCAGAAGCAAGCAAGCCTTGCTACGTTCAACAGGATTTTTTCTCAAGGAAGACTGCATAGGACTCAAGCAGGTTTGGTTCTGTTTGGACAAGGAAGCTTAGATGATTTGGGGGAGGGGGAGTTCCAGCTTTTCTATCCAATAACTGATGCACTGAAGGAATTACTTTTCATCTCCCTTCTTAGAGTGGGAAGGGGGGGAGGCTAGAGAACAATACACTCCCCTACATAAAGCGCTAAAGCGTGTTTGTCAGACATATACCTTTGGCATTCTATGTGTTTGGAATGAGTATATGAATAGAGTTTTTTCTTGAAGAAATAGAACTTACCTGAAAAAAGGGCCACAGACTAAAACGCACTTCAAAATCCAGAAATTGCATAGTGTGGAATTATAATTTGAGGCTACTTGTGTGGAATTATATTTTGAGGCTACTTTTCAAGAATATATATTCATCTGAAGACAACAGTGAGCATCATTAAGAGACTGCTTGAATAAAGGGACTGCTTGTTTGGAAAGAATTTTTGCAACAAAGACTGTGCCAGTATATCTAAGATTGTATGCATTTGTTAAATATATTTCTTTGTACATTGTATATTCTTTGTAGCATCATTGAACACAGGTTTGGGGGGAGTTTGTTGATTTGAGATAACTATACTGTGCTCCCCCTTTCGGTACTTTAGAGTAGTACTGTTTTGGGATGACGCAATTTACAGATTTTACATTTTCTTTAAAAAAGCAGAACCACATTTTGACAAACAATGCCACTTTGTTTAAGGATCAACAGAGCTTAGCTAAGGCAGATTGGTCACAATTGTTAAACACCTATAAGAAGACAGTAAGAAAGCAGGGAGAAGTGGGTTTGGGGCAACTATATGTAAATGCTAAAAATATTATTATTAAAGGTAGCTCTTAAGGTTAACACCTCAAAGCAAGGCACCAGAACAAGCAGGCTAGTGAACTGTGGCATCAGTGCTGGTCTGGCCACCAGTGAGGCTCTATGTCGCAGGGCAGATAGAGCCCTATCACACTTTCCAGGTCCTGAAGAGTCACAGCATGGCTAGCCTATATCACAGCAGCTTTGTGGTGTTTCTCCTTATATCTACTTGTGGACTCTGAGGGGAAAGGACACCAGTCTCTCCTGGGTGATGAGATGGAATTCCTGTGTTTGTAGACTAAAAGAAGCTAGAGCTTCTCCAGTACTAGACTAGTACAAGCCATCAAAAGTGGAAGGAAGGGGTATTGTGAGAAACATCTTGCCTAAATCTAAACACTGTTCCAACATTAAGAATCAGCTGAATTGGGAGCTTTTGCAACTCTGATCATCCTATAGCAAAGTTGGAGAGGTCAAAGCTGTTGGCAGAGACTGACAACTGACATCTGCTTATGGCATGGGTTGCCAAAAACCTACAGGAGACACTCAATGACTGGAGAATGGAAATAATAAAAAGTTTTGAAACTTTAGAACCATCAGATGGAATGGGGCAAACTGTGGAACACCAAATGCATAAATCACGACACCCAGACAATATGGAAGAAGAATATGATTCTGGCAAAATGGGAAGAAGCTGAGGAAGAGAGAATTCAGGTACTTTTGGGGCCTATTTGATACTTTTTGAAAATTCTGGGTACATGTCTTTTGCTGCTGTGCTCCCACTTGGAAGCATTTTTTCCATTCCTGATTTGCCCATTTCCTACTTTGTCATTCATGCCTTGGCAGTTGACAAAACTAGTCTGACTTTCTGGCTTAGGAGCAGCTTTTACTTCAATTGCTGTGTTTGTGGTATAACGAAATATTGTGTTTAGCACATTCTTTCCCATTCTTCTCTTCCTCTCCTGTTATTGTTTTGCTGTTTCAAATACGCCCAAAGTCTTAGAATGATTCATAGAAATGAGCTAGAGCTTTTCCTCACATGATTCTATCATACAGAACAAACAACTTGAGTGTATGACCAATTGAAGACCCCCCCTTTGTTACTTTGCCCTCACGACATGACAGTCATTATGATGTAATTCTTCCCACTCCACTAAGGTAATATAATGAAAGCTCGGGAACTCTCATGAGATTTCTGACCCCACCAGGCCCATAGCAAGGATTTTAAAAGTTGGGGGGCATATTAAAAAGTCAGAGAGCACTTAATGGCTCCCCTCCCCTGGCGGCCACCACCACCATGACTCAGGGCACCCAACTCAGGGTGCCTGACTTCCCTCCCATCCTTGCCACCACCACTTGAGGGGCCTCAGAGGTGAAAGCTGAGAGCCAGGAGCCACCGCCTCCATCCTTCATGATTTAAATTGCATGGGAGGTACCCAGGAGTAGCCACTGCCCCTCCCACACCATTTAAAGAGCCAGGAGGAGCAGCAGTTGCTCCTAGATACCCTCTGGTGCAATTTAAATCATGGGAGAGGGAAAGGGCTGGCCCCCAGTCTCTCATCTTTCACCCCTATGGCATGGCAAGGGGAAGGACAGGAGTACCTGAATTGGGGCACCTAACAGGAAGTGGACCAGTTCTATGAAGATCTACAACACCTTCTAGAATTAACACAAAAAAAATGTCAACCTCATCATAGGGGACTGGAATGCCAAAGTAGGAAGTCAAAAGGTAACCAGAACAACCGGCAAGTTTGGCCTTGGAGGACAAAATGAAGCCGGGCAAAGGCTAATAGAGTTTTGTCAAAAGAACAAACTGGTCATAGTGAACACCCTCTGCCAACAACCTAAAAGGCAACTCTACACATGGACATCACCTGATGGGCAGCACAGAAATCAGATTCAAAGCAATAGAGGAAAATAATGGAATGAGAAAGGGCAAGAGATCTCTTCAAGAAAATGGGAGAAATCAAGGGAATGTTTTGTGCAAAGATCGCCATGACAAAGGACAAAAACGGTAGGGACCTAACAGAAGCAGAAGAGATCAGGAAGAGGGGGCAAGAATACACAGAAGAATTATACAAGAAGGATCTCAATGTCCTGGACAACCATGACAGTGAAATTGCTGACCTTGAGCCAGACATCCTGGAGTGTGAAGTCAAATGGGCCTTAGAAAGCATTACTAACAACAAAGCGAGTGGAGATGATGGTATCCCAGTTGAGCTATTTAAAGTCCTAAAAGATGATGTTGTTAAAGTGATGCACACATTATGTCAACAAATTTGGAAAATGCAACAGTGGCCACAGGATTGGAAAAGGTAAATTTATATTCCAGTCCCAAAGAAGGTTAATGCTAAGGAATGTTCAAACTATCACACCATTGCACTCATTTCACATGCCAGCAAGGTCATGTTAAAGATCCTACAAGCTAAGCTTCAGCAGTATGTAAATTGGGAACTACCAGTAGTTCAAGCTGGGTTTTGGAGTCATAGAGGAACTAGAGATCAAATTGCCAACATTCGCTAGATTATGGAGAAAGCATGGGAGTATCAGGAAAGCGTCTATTTCTGTTTCATTGGCTATGCTAAAGCCTTTGATTGTGTGGATCACAACAAACTGTGGCAAGTCCTTAAAGAGATGGGATGGGGGGGCGTCACTGAAGGATGGTGGACACAACTCACTGAGACTCCTGCATTCATCCCCCTTGGTGCTACCTAATGTTAAATCTGTCAGGCAGAGATCAATTGTACTAGATGGGAAATCCCTGGAGAACAAAAGTCCAGCAGAAAAAAAGGAGTGAATCATCAACTGTTAAAGACTTTTTTCCTCCAGCAACCTCTCCTCAGATCTCTCAGCCCCTGCAGGGGATTAAAACAATGGAGACTGGAATGCAACGAACCATTCTTTCCCTCAAGACGACAACGCAACTCCGATCTGCGAGAACAACTTCATCCAACTCAGGCAAGTCATTAATGCTGATTTCCTTGTTTCTATTGATAAATGCATAAATCCTATAAAAGAAGAGCATAATGAAGTCACAGAGGACTGGACAGCGTTACTGATGTAACAGACACGAATTTGAGCAGATTTCAGAGGATGGTGGAAGACAGGAGGGCCTGGTGTGACTTTGTCCATGGGGTCGCAAAGAGTCGGACTCGACTTTGCGACTGAGCAACAACAAAAAACAGGAAGTCAGGGGGCAGGGCCCCCACAGGCCTCCCTATAGCTACAGATCTTACACTAGCTGTAAGAAAAGTGACCCTGACATGGGGAAAGAGGCAGTGGCACAAGTCTTCCTGTATGCTGTATCCTGCTGCATGGTAACAGTATGGTATAGCGGTCAAGAGCAGTGGAGTCTAATCTGAAGAACTGGGTTTGATTTCCCCACTTCTCCACATGAAGACTCCTGAGTTGCCTCTCTCACAACTCTCTCTGTCCCAACTACCTCACAAGGATCTGCTATGGAGAGAGGAAGGGAATGTAGTTGTAAGTCACTCTGAGTCTCCTCAAGGTAGAAAAAAGCACAGGCATGAGTTGGTGGTACACTGCAGCTTTCAAGACCTTATAATATTGCATCCTCACAGAGGGTTTCATTCCACAATAAGGCAGTAAGTAGAGGTGGTTTTGAATTCTCATCCATACTGTTTCAACATTTTTTTAAAAACCTTTGATTTTCACTTATCCTTTCACATGCTGAACCTGCGATTTTTCACTTTCTCCCCATATATTCCCCAGAGAGCACTGAGATCCAGCTCTCAAAATCTTTTAACAATCCCTGGGCCAAGAGAGGCTAGATTGAAGACAACCAGGGAGCAAGCCTTCTCAGCGGTGGCCCCTCGATGGTGGAATCATCTTCCAGAGATGGTACAAGCCCTGCGGGACCTGAATCAATTCCGCAGGGCTTGCAAAACATTTCTTTTCCAGCTTGCCTTTGAAACAGAACCTGGCTAAACTGATGGGTAGCCACCCAGCCATCTTGTGGATATTATGACTCAGTAATTTAGCACCTATTTTATCTATTTTAACTAATTTACTATGTAATTGATTATTTAAAATTGTTGTTTGTACTGTATTGTTTTATTGAACCATGGAATTCCATGCCTGTGAGCCGCCCTGAGCCCGCCTTTGGCGGGGGAGGGCGGGATATAAGAATAAAATTTATTATTATTATTATTATTATTATTATTATTATTATTATTATTATTATTATTATTATTATTTATAGGATTTTCAGTTTCCTCATCACCAAATGAATCCATTCCTCAATATCATGTATGCATCAATAAATCACTATTATAAGTATGTTACTCAAATGAAAGTTGTACACTGTAAGTATTCATACATACAGAATATATGGCATACAAATTCTCCACAAGACAAGTCTATAAAAACAGTGGTAAAAAGCAGAAAAGTGTTGACAAAAATGCATATAAATTAAAAAGAAATTAAATAAGGAAAATTCAACATAAGAACATAAGAGAAGCCATGTTGGATCAGGCCAATGGCCCATCCAGTCCAACACTCTGTATCACACAGTGGCAAAAATATATATACACACATACACACACACACACTGTGGCTAATAGCCACTGATGGACCTCTGCTTCATATTTTTATCCAATCCCCTCTTAAAGCTGGCTATGCTTGTAGCCGCCACCACCTCCTGTGGCAGTGACTCCACATGTTAATCACCCTTTGGGTGAAGAAGTACTTCCTTTTATCCGTTTTAACCTGACTGCTCAGCAATTTCATTGAATGCCCACGAGTTCTTGTATTGTGAGAAAGGGAGAAAAGGACTTCTTTCTCTACTTTCTCCATCCCATGCATAATCTTGTAAACCTCTATCATGTCACCCCGCAGTCGACGTTTCTCCAAGCTAAAGAGCCCCAAGCATTTTAACCTTTCTTCATAGGGAAAGTGTTCCAAACCTTTAATCATTCTAGTTGCCCTTTTCTGGACTTTTTCCAATGCTATAATATCCTTTTTTGGGGTGTGGTGACCAGAATTGCAAAAAGGATATTATAGCTTTGGAAAAAGTCCAGAAAAGGGCAACTAGAATGATTAATACATAGTACCACATTTCTTGGCTCAGTCCATTTTTGCTGTATCTTTCGCGTCTAACCATAAATGCAAAGTCTGAAACACTAGCTCTGTTACTTAGGCTTTTTCTTAAGGCTTTTGGGAAATGCAGTATTAATGTAGGAGAGGAAACAGGAGTTCTAACCTAGGCCTAGGCTGCCTTACTGAATGAAGCAGCAGGAGTTGTGCTAATTTAATATTGACAATAAATCTTGTTTGCAATCTAAATTGTGCCCTAAACTTACCACTCAGGATAAAATGGAGGAGAGTTTCCTGCATTGTGCAGGAGGTTGGACTAGATGACCCTGGAGGTCCCTTCCAACTCTATGATTCTAACACCAGGGGCCCTTTGGGTCTCCATTAGAGAGAAAAGGAGGGTACAGGGGAAGTAAAAAACCCAAATGAGTCATGTGATTAATTTTAACTGGATTTTACCTTGGATTACTGGACTATCTGCTTTGGGCATCATTTTTTGGCTGAAAGAATAAAAATTCAACTTAATAAAGGAGGATATTCCACACAGCAAGCTGTTTATGTGCATTATTTACCCCATATCCAGTTATTTTCACCATAAACTACTCTAGCTGTGTTGGGATTTGATTTCACATCTGCAAGGTATTTGCAGACATTCACTTTTCCCAGGATCTTTCCTGCATATTTCATCAACGTGAAGGGACAGAAGTGATGTTCTAAAGAGCCTTTCATGGCTGCCTTTGGGTAAGAGAATCAAACAAAGCAACAGGAACGACAGAAATGATAATCAGAGGTTGGCTTTCATGTGAGTAACCCCCACTATTTGATAGGGAAAGAACACGCACCTGCAGAGATCTCTTGTGTAGGGAATAATGCATGTGCTTTGACATTGTGAGGGCCATGAAATCTGAGAAGTGCTGCAGATGAAGCTGAAATCCTAGAATCACTGTAGTAAAGATCATGAATATAAAATGTACCAATAAAAATTAATAATGTTCTCCTCTCACCTAGGAAATAATCCTCACCTTAATCTCCTTTAATTAACTCGAGGCATTACTTTGTTTTGCATTTACAGGTCCTGTTCCCACAATAAAATAATTGTTATTGTACTGACAGTTGAAATCAGATGTTTAACCCACTACAAACAGATTAAGAATTCAGGACTTTCTATGGGCTGCATCGTTTTTTTTTAAAGGATAATCGCTTTGGCAATGCCCAAGAGGTGTAATTCAATATTTTTCCAAGTGCTAGACTGATGAAATAATTCTTTTTTCCACTAGCGATATTTAAGTAATTCAAGTTAACAATATGCTGCTAATGCGCTTCACATCACTTTGTTTTTCAAAGCTGTATATTTTAGCCACCAGCTAGGACAAATTCAGAAAAGAAAATCATTGACTTCTGGTAGGGGCTACAGAGCATGCTTAATACTAATTTTATTTTCTGTCTTGCACACACAGTGTGTAACCTGATCAGCACTTATATTGTTAATGGTTTGATGTTACTACTATAGTCAAGCTCATTTCCTTTGCTTTTTGGCATGCATACACATAGATCACATTTTGACAGATGTTGATAGGGTTGCCACCTCTGGGTTGGGAAATACCTGAAGATAATGGGAGTATAATGCCATAGAGCCCATCCTCCAAAACAGCTATTCTCTCCATGGGAACTGATCTTGGTCATCTGAAGATCAATTGTAATAGCTGGAGATCTACAGTTTCCACCTGGTGGTTGGCAGCTGTAGATATTGATATGCGGATGATTTGATCCAGGACTACAGGTGTCACTTGTGTTCAAAGGGGTTGTATGCCCCTCGAAGAAATAGGTTTATAGTTTCAGGATCCTCTTGAACCCAGGCCTACTGCTGGATAAGCTGGTGACAGCTGTGGCCAAGAGTGCCTTTTACCAGCTTTAAGTGGTTAGATGGCTGCAGTCTTTCCAGGGCAAAAAAGATCTGGCCATTGTGGTGCATGCCCTGGCCACATTTAAATTAGATTACTGCAATGCACTTTATGTGGGGCTGCCCTTGAAAAATATTTGGAAACTTCCACTCGTGCAGCATAATGCAGCATAATGCAGCAACTGGAGAGGGTCATAGACTCACATCACTCTAGTCTTGGCCATCTGCTGATTCCCTGTCTCCAAGCCCAATTAAAGGTATTGGTGTTGACTTTTAAAGCCCTCTGTGATGGACAGCAAGAAGATGTATGCTTATAGGCAGTGCTGCTTGGGAGAGAGTGAGCTAGCTGAACTGACTGACAGCTCATGGAACTCGCTCTGATTGGAGGACTGCAGCTAACTGTAGAGGAGAAGATGACTGTTAGGCAGTTGGAGAGTTGGTTGGAGAAGAGAGTGGTGGCCTGGGAGACTCTGGTGTGAGAGGAGTCTGAAAAGCTAAGCCTGTTTCAATGCCAGTGTGGTGTGGATTTGGAAAAAGGAGAGACTCTGGAGGAGGCTGTTCAAATAGTTTTATTAGTCTCTGTGTGTAAAAACAAAGAAACACAACCTGAGAAGAGAAATAGTTCTCCATTTATAAGCTTAATATCCAGTTTGAAGAGACTGTAAATCTGGAAAATCAAGATTTGACAAATGGTTTGAATGGCACTAAAAGGCCTTAAACATGCCAAAAGACAGGGTTATTGATCTTAAGGAGAAGATAATAATGATCTTGCCAGAGAAAAGGGTCTAGTAAATAAAGATCATTATTATCTTCCCCTTAAGATCAATAACCTTGTCTTTTGGTGATCGGCAATGCACCACGAGGTTACTTAGTATCTTTGACTTATGAGGAGGAGAGCGAGGTCTCTTTCCTGAGGCTAACTGCTCTTGTTTCCAGGTCTCAACAGGTACCCAGCCTCCGGAGGCTCAGCATATGAGGGCAGTTGCCCATGGCTGGGTAAATGCGACTGTGCACCCCCACTGTCCTTCTTCTCCCCTCACTCGAGGACAGGTGGTGTTCAAGTGTCTCTGGCACTTGAACTAGGCAGTGGGCTCATGCTGCTGCTGACCCCCTTCCCTTGGTCAGGTCTCTGCCATGTCCCCACCCCTGGTGGGGCACAGGGGGTGTAGTCTGGCATCTGATGCCTGTAGTGAGGTGGGTCAGAGACTGTCCCTTTAAGAGAGCCCCCAGCTGAAACGCATCCTCCTGCTCCAGCTGCTGCCCCTGTGGGTGCTTTTGATCTCTGTCTCTGTTTTGCAGGTGGGAATTCAACACAGAGGCTTCCTGTGTGGTGCTCTAATCTTCTCCCTCTACTTGCTCAGCTGCTCTGCCCCCCACCCCCTGCGAGACTGACCAAGTTGCATCTGGGATACTGTTGCATTTGGTTTCTGCTTGGCATCTGCTGCATGTTCCCTGTGCCCCTCCCCGCTGGCCACTCTGTCAGTGGGCTCCCCAACAGAATGCCTTGGAGGGCGGGCACACTTGGTTCTTGGGGGGAGAGGGCTATGAGCCACCACGCTGGCCCCATGTGGCTGGACAAGGGCAGGTGGGTTGGTGCCCTCAGCCTGGCTGGCCTGACAGCCTGCCCGACCCCACAGAGCTGTTGTGCTCATAGCACAACCGGGGGGGGGGGGCATAATGGAGCGGATGCATGCCCGGCGCCTTGCACTCTGAGTTCTGCAGCCCCCAGGGGAGGAGTTCTGTGCATATAGCAGGGGGCACCAGGGCGGCACAGGGGGTCTCTGTTGTACTTGGTGCCAGGCTGGAACTCTGTCTGCTCATTCCCATACACACATTCCGGCTTCTGTCTTTGGAAGCAGACTTCTGCACTTTGTACTTCCTGTTTGTGGCTAGCTAGGGGGCACATGCCTCTGTCTGTCTGCCTGCCATTGGAAAGAGTCTCTGACAGTAGGAGGTTGACAGCCTCTCAGGTGCAGACTTTCCACCTCCCCTCTTGGTCACGTGCAATGGACTGGCCAATCGTGTGGTCTTGCGCTGCCCCTTCCCTCCCCCCCACTCCGCCTTGGCATCGAGACAATAGCATATGCATGAACGGGATCACCATGGTGATGGCTTGTCTCTCCTGCCCACTTACGCTCCATCCCCCTCCCCACCTGGCATAACTTCTTCCCTTTGGAAGCCGACTAGCACTGCCCAAGTTAGTTCTACACTCGGGCAGTGCTACACCGCGTGTCTCAGGATTGGGATGCCCATGAAGTGTTTTTGTTGTTTTTTTTAATGGTTTTTAAGATTTTTATTATGTACGTTTTTAATCTGTTAACTGTCTTTGGATTCCCAATCAGGATTGAAAGGCAAAGTATACATTTTGTAAATAATCAGTCATTAAAGCCTCTTACAGTATTCAACACGGACAAATCACAAAGACCATGAATTCAGTGCCATAAGTTACTCAATTTTTCTAGAAATTACCACAAAATAAAACAAACAAGAATGTTAACTCACAGACATTCTGGCTAAAATTAGATATGAAATGACATGACTTTAACAAATATTTCTGCTTTGCACAAAACAATACCAATGGAAACAGCAAGGAACTTCTGATTATTAAAAAAATTATAAAGGAACCAGTTACTTACACTTTTGCTCCTGACATATAAACTGTTTTTGTTCATGATGCTGCAGTTGCTGATTTTATACTGGTGTTAAATGTAGATAATGCAATTCCTGCCCATTCAGATGCCTGCAGACCAATGGGAAGAAAACATTTCATACAACTGACTACAGCAATCAAGAAGACCTCTTACAGATTCACAGAGCCTTAAATGAAGTAGCAGGGGATAGCTGCCATCCTGAAGACACTTTCGAGGGAGCAAGTCCCATGGAATAACATGGGACTTCTTAGTAGACCTGCTTGGGATTGCTGCCTGCATGTTCCTACACAAAGGTTCTCCATTGTAAACTTCACCTACTCCTGAGCAAAAAGGCCACACAAACGGTTTGAGCATTCACATTAATTTCCAGGTCAGAGCAGAGCACCAGGTCACAAGCTTCCATGGCAGTGTGGGGATTTGAACCTGGGTTTCCCTGATCCTAGTCTGAAACCCTTACTGCGCCACACTTTCCTTCATTAAACACATGTTAAATCTGAATTACCTCTTCTGTACAGCCAAAGTGCATAATTGAGCTAGCATCAGCAATACTTATACACAGAGATCAGACCCATTTTCCCCCTTTTGGCATTATTTAGTTGTCTAAAAGCTTTGCCCCCTTCCCCTGCCTAAACTGTCGTCTGCCCAGTCTCTTGTCATAAAAGGCAACCAATTTCATGCCTAGCTTTTGAAGCATGCAAACAAGCTGGTTTCCTTCATGACCATTTTCAATTGTTACAACTGGATTTTGTAAAAGACTATGAACTTCTATTTCCTATTGAGAGAAGCATAATTTAAATGCATAATTTGCACCACTTATTTTCCTTAAAAAAAACAAAACACATCCTTGGCATAGAAATCTTGTTGCTGTTATAGTCTTGGAGCTAGGATTAACAATCTGACCTTGACTATCATCAGAGTGTGACAAGAATACAAAGCAGGAAATTTTTCTTGAGCAAACACTTTAAAGAACATGCCTAGAATGGAATATTTTCTGGCTATATGCTTTGTTATGGGAATGGGATATCCCTTGACTAAGAAAGCTGGGATATTTTCTTTTCCCTTGAATTGGCTTTTAGATTTCAGAAGACAAAATTGTACCAAAACATGACAATCAAAAATATAGTTTGTAGCAGGCTTTTCTTCCATTTAGTAAAGGAAATTCTTTGTTCATTGGATTTGCATAAATTTCTTCTTTACTAAAATGCATATGACTACCGCACAAATCTTTAGCACTTGGTTAACTGCTTTTCCCCACTGAGATGCTTTGAAGACTATTCCATTGTCTTCAAATCAGGGAGTTTTCTATGATAGTCTCATGCAGAAGCACTGACCAAAAGACCAGGAAACCAGCTAGTCACATGGGATAAAATTTCTTTGTGGATGCAGCCTAGTAGCCTTGTGTATATTCTACAGTTTTTTCGCCAAAAACTACAGTGATGG
This sequence comes from Heteronotia binoei, assembly GCF_032191835.1. NCBI lineage: Eukaryota > Metazoa > Chordata > Lepidosauria > Squamata > Gekkonidae > Heteronotia > Heteronotia binoei. The sequence continues at coordinate 144,838,003 of NC_083226.1, read as the reverse complement.
TTGAATGAATGTTGACAATTCAGTGGTCACTTAAACTGATCACTTTTCAGGTTTCCACAGGCACTGAAAATGAGTATAAGAGAATGGGAATGTTTCGTTGGCCTTAACATATTGGGCAGAGCCTCATTTTGCATGTCAAAGAGCAAAGTCACACAAAAAGCAAGTTAGCTTTTCATTTCTTCAGAGCTCTTCCACAAGCTAAACAAGTAACAAAAAAAATGAATGAGGGAGAGAAAGCAGAAAAATTGTTGGTCCAGAGCATGATGGAAAGCTTCCAGCATGAGCTCCTAATTCTTTTGTTTGTATTGGTGGAACAAAACAGACTGCGCTGACAGATAGGAATGATGTAAATTCTGGGCTTCTTAAGGGAAGGTTAAGAGTGAGGGTAACTCACACTCTATGACAGATAAGAGAAACAATGGAAGATGTCTGAAGCACTGTGAGAACCACCACAAAGATTAACTTTGGATTCCCCTGTTTCTAGGGTTGCCAAGTCCAATTCAAGAAATATCTGGGGACTCTGGGGGTGGAGCCAGGAGACTTTGGGGGTGGGGCCAGGGGACATTAGGGGTGGAACCAAGATCAAGGCTGTGACAAGCATAATTGAACTCCAATGGGAGTTCTGGCCATCACATTGAAAGGGACAGCACACCTTTTCAATTCCTTCCTTCCATAGTGAAGGATAGGGGCACATTTTGGGGCTCATAGAATTGGACCAGATACCCAGCCCCAGATACCCACAGATCAATTCTCCATGAATTTCTATGGGACTAAATCTCCATAGGGAATAATAGAGTTCCCAGAAGACATTTCCCGCCCCTCCCCCCGCTTTCTGATGACCCTGAAGCGGGGGGAGGGTCTCCAAACCTGGGGATCCCCTGCGCCCACCTGGGGATTGGCAACCCTACCTGTTTCAGTGCAAGCTACTATTTTTTTTTTATTAATTTGCCAATTAAAACAGCCTGAACATAAAGAATAAAGCATATTTCATACAAACAATTAAGGTAATAACTAAAAACAGAGAATAAAGGTATTTTCTTCACTTATGCTACATACAGTTTCCAAACCAATATTTATATTTGCTATCTCATTGTTTATTACTTTTTCAGATTAACCCGTTTCCTTCTTTTGAGCTAATATTGTCTTATTTCCCCCTTTCTGTATCCAGTCATATAATTTAAACCATTTTTCAGTGGCAGTTAGTTTTGATTTCCCGTTTAACAAAGCAGTCAAAATATCTGATTCTGCCACTTGCATAACTTTTTCTACTAGGTCCTCCATATTTGGAGGGTTTTTTTTCCTGTCTCCAGAATCTAGCATAAAGTATCCTAGCTGCCATAACAAGTGAGCATTTTCTTTCTCCACATGTTTCCTAATCATATTTAATAAGAAAATTTCAGGATTAAAGGGTATCACCACTTTAAGCATCATTTGTAAAAAATTATGTACTTTAATCCAATACTTATTAGCCCTTTTACAATTCCACCAAATATGGTGACATGTGCCTGCGCTCTCCCCACATTTCCAACATTTTGAGCAAGTTCCAGGATATATCTTAGCTAAGCGTATCGGCGTTATGTACCATCTGTGGAACATCTTAAAAACACTTTCTTTATAATTTACTGATTTAGTCATCTTACCGTTAATTTGCCATAATTGTGTCCATTGTTCAAGGTCTATGTCCCAAATTATGTCCCAAATTTTGAGACCATTTTAACATCACAACTTTCACTATCTCATCTTCCAGTTTCAGTTGCATGAGGTGGTTATAAAATTTCTTTATAAGTTTTTCCTCCTTACCTATTAATAGTTTATCAAAGTCAAATTTCTCAGAATGGAAATGAAGCATTTTATCCTTATTAAACCTTGATTTGACCTGCATTGTCAGCCACCAATCTAATTTTATATCTTGACTCTCTAATTCAACAGTTGTTTTTAAGGTATCATCCTTTTTTAATATATCTTGTACGGATGCTTCAACTGGAGAAACCCATCTTGAGTGCAAGCTACTATTGTAGGTTCTGAAAATATTAAAGGAACTCCAGAAGGGAGAGACTTGTGTGTGGCCTTAGCATACAGGCAGAAGAACTACCATCCCAATGTAGCAGTGGACCTTGCAACAGCTGAACATTTCTACAATTACAATTACTGTGTTTTTAATTACTTTTATGTTATGTCTGTGCTATATGCAAGCCACACTTTACTCATTCTACCACAGGCTTCAAATTGCATAGTTACAGAACTGCCTTGGGAGACCAGTGTTTTAAGCCATGGGTTTAGAAACTATCACAAGCCTCAAGACCTACTAAGCTTCTGGTACTTCTAACCAGGTGCCCTAATTCTTCTTGAGCGAGCAGCCCAATCCGAACGCCTGGTGTAACAGAGTGCTTGGATTTCATGTAAGCCCAGTTAAGTCAACTGAAATATTTTGAAATACTTTTTGTCAGAAAGCTGGGCCTATGGACACTTTTGCGTTTAAGCCATATCTTCCCTCCTTGCTTTTAGCTCTGACCAAAAAATGCTTATCAGCTACTCTCTTTGAGATTTAACATAAGAAAGAAAAACAACAGCATTTGTGGTACTAATGCTAGCATTCCGCTGCATTAGTGACCAACTTTGCAAGATATGCCCTTTACAAATCAATAAAACAGGCACAAAGGATGTTGCTATTCTAATTAGATGGGCAGCCAGTTTTACACTTCTGATTTTTGCCTCACTGGCAAAAATCAAGCATTCATTTACAGTAGCAGAAAGTCTGCTTCAGATGATACCAATGCTTATGATTCCAGGCTCCAGGGAATAACTCAGTAATAAAACAAATAAAATAAGACAACCACATTCTGAAAATAAGACATTCGGTGTTGTGACATAAGCATCGGTCAGAAGGCACTGCCTGATACAGTTAGTGTTCACAACAAAGACGTTCCAGTCAAATTAGAGTAAGTTTTGCAAACATCATCCTAGAGGACATTGCCTCCCTTAAGAAATACATCGCTCTTACTTTAGGCTGCTCTTCTCAAAGCAACTTGCAATATATAAAGCTTCCTTCCCTGACTGAACATGCAGCAAGAGTGCAAGAAAGTTGCATTGATTGTGTCTGTTCTGAGACTGTTCCAAGGACTTCTACCATAAGGCAAGCTGAACTGCTGCAGTGGATTTGGGGTACCACTAAGAGAGCAGAGTAAGAGACAGGCAGTTCTAGAGTATACCCACACAAGCCCCATTGAAGCGTCCAAGGCTTTTGGCAGTAGAAAGTACCATCAAGTTGTAGCCAACTTATGGCAACCCTATAGAGCTTTTGAGGCAAGAGACATTCAGAGGTGGTTTGCCACTGCCTGTCTTTGTGTTAGAACCTAAGACTTTCTCAGTGGTCTCCCATCCAGATACTAACTAGGGCCATTCCTGCTTAGCTTCCGAGATCTGACAAGATCAACCTAGCCTGGGTCATCTAGGAACGCTTTTCAGTCATTACATTTTACCACACATATGGGAAGAACACGCTACATAGGATCCTTCCAATAAACATAAATGCTATTTTGTCTGAAAGGGGTAATGCATGTATTTTCAGCCTCAGTACATATATACCAGAACAGGATTTGGTTCATGTGTACTGAAGATGAAAATACATGCATGACAGTGACTAAAATTGGCTATAGTTCCTGCTCCATTCAGTGGGACTGTGCATGAGGATGTCCACATACAATTTCTTAATGAATTCTGGCCAATGCTAAATTAACAGAAGGGAAGTTGTATTAGGGTTGTCTACCTTAGAGACCAAAATGCCTGGGACCTAGGGCAACTGGCAGGAGCTTGAGGGTAGGGATGTGGGGAGGCATGCAGTGTTGTGTGTGCTGTGATGTGACTTCCAGGGAGAACCCACAAGAAATGTCTGGTAGCTCTAGGAATTGCCAGAAAGCCTATGGTTTTACCATAGACTTTCTGGAGTCTCCTAGAGTTACCCAATGCCAGTTTTTCTGAAAATGACATTGCAGACCACACAACTTTTAATTTAAAAGTTCTTATGCTGCCACTCTGAGTGACTCTGGGCAACAAGGACTGCCAATGGGAGGGGCTTCCACCAGACCAGGAAGCATTACATTATGGTGGGAGACTGGCAGTGGCAACCCTACTTGGGCCCTGGTTCTAAGATCACTAGTAAAGTGCTGAGGTTCAAGTAAAAGGTCCTGCTATCCTGTCACAGCTCTTCATGCTCCTCTCAGTGAGTGATGTTCAAACAATCGGATAAGATATAATTTGGTTGTCTGGATAAGTCATAACAGAATCCATGATTTAATGTACAAAATACGGACTGTCAAGATGCATACAGTCGTTGTGGTGGGTGAAGATGTATGACACACAAGGTTTGTAAGCAATGATATATCACTTTGCATTAGGGGAAACAGAGATAATTTTTAAACATATGCACAGAAAAGCTTGCAGTGGAAGCATTATTTGGCCACTGTCAGCCGTAAATATATTTAGACAAAGGAGCACATTACCCAAGTTGAGTAACTTTTACATACCTGTCAGCTCTGACAAATAGAGGGATAATATTATACAATTAAACCTGCTCTGCTGGGAAAAGAAAGTTCAGCATTCACTTTGCACTCTGTACTTTCACATGCATACTAAAGAAATGCATTCTGTTCTCCCCAAGTCTAGAAGTCAGGAATCATAGAGTAACCATAATAAATAAGTAACCATAATAAATGAAGTAGTTGCACAAAATATAAAAGGAGCCTAATATCTATCTGTGTAATAATCGCAGACAGGTTAGAGTGAATATTTCTACCATGATTAAGAATGACATCACACAGTTTATTTTAAGAAATGCAAACGTACACCACAGGTTTAATCATTTTATTATTTTAATAATATAATATGATTTGAGATGCTGCATTTAGATCAGACATTAATAGGTAACTGATTGCTAGTTGCTGCTAAGATCCTAATTGCAAAAATATAAAATGAAAGAGCAATAAAAATATCCACAATAGGAGAATGACTTAGGAAAATGAGCTGCGAAATTAATGGGTAAATTAAGAGTTATAATTAGGTCTTGGCTAGTGGGCTAGGAATTAGGCCCTGAACTACATAAAGCAGAAGACAAGTAAAGGTAAAAGGGCAGGATTGCTAAAATTTATAGTAGGACTGATCAGTCCAGAGGCTTAATACTGTTGACCAGTTCCAGAGGCAGATGTTGCACATCTCTAGTCCCCTTTTGTAACTGTGCATACATTATTCTTCCATAATTACATAATTATTGTCACTGTGCATACATAAAGCTGCAGTACTGCAGTCAGAGCCCTCTGCTCACGACCTGAGTTTGATCCCAGCAGAAGATGGTTCAGGTAGACAGCTCCAGGTTGACTCAGCCTTCCATCCTTCCGAGGTCGATAAAATGAGTACCCAGCTTGCTGGGGGGGAAGTGTAGATGACTGGGTAAGGCAATGGCAAACCACCCCGTAAAAAGTCTGCCGTGAAAACGTTGTGAAATCAACGTCACCCCAGAGCCGAAAACGACTGGTGCTTGCACAGGGGACTACCTTTACCTTTATACATTATTTAAGCCAGTTCATCAGGCTAAAGCATGAAGCCTCTAACAATTGAAAAGGACAAAACCCAATGCAGTGCAGTGGTTAGAGTTTTGGATTAAGACATAGCAGACCAGAGTTCAAATCCTCTCACTGCTATGAAGCTTCCAGGGTGACATTGCACCAGGATAAGGTACCTAACTGGGTAGATGTCAACCTACAGATGAGAAGAGTTAACCACCGTGAAGGAGGACAGGATAAAAAATGTGTGTGAAACAGATGTTTCCATTGCTACAAAGGAATACACAGTAGAAGAATGTGAAGAGATCCTCAGTCCATTCTTAAACTTTAGAAAGGGATGAATGGGAAGAATATAACAGCTATTTAGAATCATGATGTTGGAAGGGATCTCCTCTAGTCCAACCCCCTGCACAATGCAGGAAATTCACAAATACTTCCCCCCTACACATACCTGCTGACCCCTGCTCCATGCCAAGAAGATGACAAAAAAACCAAACTGGCCTGGAGAAAAATTGCTGACTGACCCCAAAGTGGCAAACACCATTTCCTTGGACATGTCAGAAAGGGCCATGAGAACTAGACAATGATGCAACCCTTCCTGCCCTCCCTCTCATGATCTGCCTAAGTTCACAGAATCAGATGACCATAGACTCTTTAAAAACCACCACCTCCCGAGGAAGCCTGTTCCACTGAGGAACTGCTCCATCTGTCAGGAAGTTCTTCCTTATGTTTAGCCAGAAACACTTTTGATTTAATTTCAATCTGTTGTTTCTGTTCTGACCTTCTGGGGCAACAGAAAACAACTCTGCACCATCCTTTATATGACAGTCCTTCAAGATGATGATCATATCACGTCTCAGTCATCTCCTCTCCAGGCTAAACTTACTCAGTTCCTTCAACCTTTCCTCATAGGACTTGGTCTCCAGACCCCTCAACATCTTTGTTGAGAGCCAGTTTGGTGTAGTGGTTAAGTGTGCGGACTCTTATCTGGGAGAACCGGGTTTGATTCCCCACTCCTCCACTTGCACCTGCTGGAATGGCCTTGGGTCAGCCATAGCTCTGGCAGAAGTTGTCCTTGAAAGGGCAGCTGCTGTGAGAGCCCTCTCCAGCCCCACCCACCTCACAGGGTGTTTGTTGTGGGGGAGGAAGGTAAAGGAGATTGTGAGCCACTCTGAGACTCTTCAGAGTGGAGGGCGGGATATAAATCCAATATCTTCTTCTTCTTCTTCTTCTTCTTTGTTGTCCTCCTCTGGACACCTTCCAGCTTGTCTATATCATTCTTAAATTGTGGTGCCCAAAACTGATTACTCTAGGTGAGGTCTAACCGGAGCAGAGCAAAGCAATACCATCATTTTGTGTGATCTGGACACTGTACTTCTGATACAGCCCAAAATTGCATTGGACTTTTTAGCCACCATATCACACTACTGACTCATATTCAGTGTATGGGCCACTAAGATCCCTAGATCCTTTTCACACATACTACTGCCAAGACAGGTCTCCCCCATTCTATAAGGATGCATTGGATTTTCTTACCTAGATGCAGAACTCGATATTTATCCCTGTTAAAATTCATTTTATTCATTTGAACTCAGTTTTCCAGCCTCTCAAGATCATCCAATATCCCGACTCTGTCTTCTACTGTATTTTGCTACTCCTCCCAGTTTAGTATCACCTGCAAATTTAATAAGCATTTCTCTATTCCTTCATCCAAATAATTTATAAAGATGTTGAACAAAACAGGTCCCGGGACGGATCCTCAAGGCACTGCACTCACCACTCCTCTCCAAGAAGATGAGGAACCATTGACAACTGATTTGACAACCAGTTACAGATCTACCTAACATAATAGAATCCAAACAACATTTTACCAGTTTGTCAACAAGAATATTATGTGGAATCTTATCAGAAGCCTTAACAGAGCCCTATGACAGAGTGGTAAAGCTTCAGTCTGAGATCTCTGCTCACGACCTGTTTGATCCCAGCAGAAGCTGGGTTCAGGTAGCTGGCTTGAGGTTGACTCAGCCTTCCATCCTTCCGAGGTTGGTAAAATGAGTACCCAGCTTGCTTGGGGGTAAAGTGCAGATGACTGGGGAAGACAATGGCAAACCACCCCATTAAAAAATCTGCCATGAAAACGTCATGATGTGACATCACCCCAGAGTCAGAAACGACTGGTGCTTGCACAGGGGACTAGCTTTACCTTTTTTAAAATCAAAAGTCTTATTGAAATCAAGATAAATTATGTCTACAACATTCCCCCGATCGTGCAAGATAGTAACTTTCTTGAAAAAAAGATAAGACTAGCCTGACATGACTTGTTCTTCAAAAATCCATGCTGGCTCTTAGTAATCACAGTCATCAAAGACTGACTTTTTGATGATTTGTTCTAAAAATTTTCCATGTCTGGACATCAAGCTGATAGGTCGGTAGTTACCTGCATCCTCCTTTTTCCCCTTCTTGAAGATGGAGGACAACATTACCCCCCTCCAATCTTCTGGAACTTCACCTAGTCTCTAAGAATTCTCAAAAATAACGGCCAGAAACTCAAAAATTATATCTGCATGTCCTTTTTCAGAAATTACATCTGTAAGTTCTTCTGTGATCCTCTCACATAGCCCATTTGGTGTAGTGGTTAAGTGTGCAAACTCAAATCCGGGAGAACCTGGCAGTTCTCAAAGAAGCTCTCTCAGCCCCACCTACCTCACAGGGTGTCTGTTATGGGCAGAGGGAGGGAAAGGAGACTGTAAGCCACTCTGAGACTCCAAGTGAAGGGTGGGGTATAAATCTAATCTCCTTCTCCTCTTCCTCTTCTCCTCCTCTTCCCACCAAATTCAATGATCTGTGTGAATTTTAGTAGCTATAAACTATTAGCATCAGAAACATAAAAGAGTTAAAGTCTGCAAACTTTCACCTACTTATAATGGACTTTCCTTAAACCAATAAGGACCCTCTTGAAGCACCAGCCATGTGATGTCTGCTGGATATCCAGGAGAGTAATTAAACAGGAACCGAAGATAGGCAAAACACGTACTTTATTGTAGAATCCAACAGCCAGGAAAACAGAAAGAAGATAAAAGACACGCAGACCAAGGATACTAATAAAATACTAGAGTTAACAAGCTGCAGGTGCATTCCTGCAGGGAGGAAGCGGTGAGCAGAGTGGAATGTGTGGAATAGTTGGGGCCACTTTCAACAGTGGTGGGGAGTTTTGGGGTGGTAGGCGAACGGAGGAGTGGGCTGATCCCGGGGCATAGGCCTCGGTGAGCACCCTGGTCGGTGCTTCTGTCCCGCCCCCTCTCCCCCCACCCCACCCCTCACTCTGCTCCCGCCCTTACCCTCATCGTCACCCCCACCCCCACGCCTGGACCTGCAGCTGAGAGCAGTTGGGAGCCTCCGACCACGAAGCCCTATAGGGGGCTCGGTGGCCCAAAGCGCAGAACTGCAACTACCACCCGCCCTGAAAAAACTTCATCTGAGAACTATATTTAATATCGCCTCGTACTCCAAAGTCTGCACTGTAAGGCCTGCACTTAAGAACTGTCCCGGCACTTTAAATATTTAAATACTGCACCTGCACTTTAAGAACTGTGACGGACCGCAGACTTTATACATCTTAGCACCCAGTTTTTAACCTTTTAACATCATCAATTAGTAGTGAGGGCAATGCCCTATCCCACCTTCCTTAATTTTATTAGCCCGTTCCCTAATTGTTTAGTGACCACTAATTAGATTTATTATTAACTAGGAATTGATTAGCAATCGGATTTATTATGCATTATGTATTTATCTATCTATTTATTTATTTAAATGCATATTGATCGATTTATCTTATTTATTCATATTAGCACTTTAATTTGGACTGTATGGGGGACGCTATTTTATTAATGTGCTATAGAGATATTATTATTATTGGACTAATCACTAGAGGGAAGATTAGGGTCTTGGGAATTAACTGACTAAATTGTAGCAAGTCAGACAATTGGGAACTGAGGGCAGAGGGTGGATTAGGGTTCATCTACGCTGTCTGATTTTTAACAATATGTATATTTATAACAAATGTTGGATTTTAATTATTTAATATGAAATGTTAATTTTAAAGTGTAATTTATTTTTATGTTAGTTTTACATATGCTGTAAGCCGCCCTGAGCCACTCGGTGGGAAGGGCGGGATATAAATCCTAGATAGATAGATAGATAGATAGATAGATAGATAGATAGATAGATAGATAGATAGATAGATAGATAGATAGATAGATAGATAAATAAAATATGCTCTGAACTAGACAACCAGCTAAGTGAGCACAGACATATTATTACAACTTAGAGTGCACTGGAACACAGCTGTGGATGCCTGGCCAGGGGATTCCAGTGCTCCTGGGGAGGGGAAGATATGGCGGTGAGAAGGGACAGAGGAGTGGGGGAAGGGGACTGAGACAAAACAGGGCTCGGCCCCCTTCCAGTCTACTTCCCATCCCAACGGTGACAGGTAGTGGAGCCAGGAGGATTTGCCCACGCCCGTCATTGGTGTTATGCAACGCCAGGTCTATAAATAATAAGACCGAGACTTCCTGCTTCAGCAGGACGCAGACCTGGCTTGCATGACCGAGACCTGGGTGCAAGAGGGGGAGACAGTGGCTCTCTCTCAGATGACCCCCCCGGGTTACTCGGTCTTTCATCAATAGCGGGTTAGTGGGCGGGGGGAGGGGTGGCGCTATTCATACGGGAGGATTACTCCTTCCGGGCTCTCCCGGCCCCAACGATCAATGGCGTTGAATGTGCTGGCCTGGCGTGGGATGTTGGAGAGGGGTTGGCGATCTGGCTGGTGTACCGTCCGCCTAACGCACCAGCCAGCGCCTTACCATCCCTGATGGAGGCGGTGTCGGCATGGGCATTGGAGCACCCGAGGCTTGTGGTCCTGGGTGACTTCAATGTCCATGCCGATGATGCGGCCTCCAGTCGGGCAATGGACCTAGTGTCTTCCATGGCGACACTGGGACTCTCTCAATTTATCACGACTCCTACGTATCAGGTGGGACACACATTAGACCTGATCTTTGCGTCCGGGATTCGAGTGAGCGATATCGCAACGGAGGCAGTGCCATGGTCGGACCACCTAGCCCTCAAGGCCCGTATGGAGACGCCACTCCAACCCTGTAAGGGCAGAGAGCCTATTTTGGCTCGCCCGCAGAGCCTGATGGACCCGGAATGGTTCCAGATGGCTCTTCGGGACCCCTGGCTCCCTGGCGATTCCCTTGACGCCCTAGTTGATGCCTGGCAAGATCGGCTAACTGGGGCAATCAACGAGATCGCACCTCGACGTCCTCTGCGCCCTCGTTTGAAGCTGGCTCCATGGTACACCTCGGAGTTACGGCAGCTGAAACAAGGACTCAGATGACTAGAGAGGCAGTGGCGGTGCACTCGTGGCGAAGCGGCAAGAACATCTTATAGAACGCTTATGAGGTCATATGAGATGTCACTCAAGGCTGCAAAGAAAGATTACTTCGCAGCCAAGATTGCGTCTGCAAATTCACGCCCGGCACAATTGTTCAAAATAATTGGAGATTTAACCACACTGCCCCAGGGCAGGCCAAATGTTAAAGAATTGGAAATAGGCTGTGAGGCTTTTGCGAAATTTTTTGCAGACAAAATCACGTCGCTCCACCAGGACCTGCCCATCACATTGGAGGCTCCGTGCCTGTCTTCAGGTTTAGTTCTGGATCATTTCGACCCGCTCAGCCTGGAGGAAGTCGACGGAATTCTCTTCTCTGCACGCCCAACAACTTGCGATTTAGACCCATGCTCCTCTTGGCTAATTAAATCTTGCCTGAGGGAGCTTAGATGTCCTCTACGGGACATCATAAATAGATCCCTCCTGGAGGGGTGTTTTCCAACGCCCTTAAAAGAGGCCTTGGTCCGCCCCCTCTTGAAAAAAAGTACAGCAGATCTGGCCGAATTGGCAAACTACCGGCCAGTCTCGAATTTACCGTTTTTAGGTAAAATTATAGAGAGGGCAGTGGCGTTGCAGTTACAGGGTTTTCCGGATGACACTTCCGTCCTAGACCCTTGCCAGTCCGGCTTTCGCCTGAGTCATGGGACGGAGACAGTGCTGGTCGCCTTGGTGGATGACCTCCAGTGACATCTGGATCGAGGTGGTGTGGCGGTGCTGATGTTGTTAGACCTGTCGGCTGCGTTCGATACGGTCGACCATCGGCTGCTGACCCACCGCCTCACCGATGTTGGGGTTAGGGGATCGGCCTTACAATGGCTTTCCTCCTTCCTTGAGGATCGGGGACAAAGGGTGGCAATCGGGGGTGAGCTCTCCCAGAGACGTACACTACATTGTGGGGTGCCTCAGGGAGCAGTTCTCTCGCCGATGCTATTTAATATCTATATGCGCCCCCTTGCCCAGATTGCCAGGAGGTACGGGCTTGGGTGTCACCAGTATGCAGATGACACCCAGCTCTATCTGCTAATGGATGGCCGACCTGGCTGCGCCCCAGAGAACTTGGACCTGGCACTGCAGGCCGTGGCAACTTGGTTAAGGCTGAGCGGGCTGAAACTGAATCCGGCGAAGACAGAGGTCCTTTGCTTAGGTCGGGGCGCTCTGGGAGGGGAAATACCTCTCCCGGTCTTTGACGGGGCGCCACTGAAAGCGGCGCGCCGGGTTAGAAGCCTGGGAGTCCTACTGGAGCCTTCATTATCAATGGAGGCCCAGATAGCTGCCAAGTCAGCCTTTTTTCATCTGAGGCGGGCAAGGCAGTTGGCCCCCTTCCTAGAGCATCGGGACCTGGCAACAGTGATTCACGCAACGGTCACCTCGAGATTGGATTACTGTAATGCCCTCTACATGGGGCTGCCTTTGTGTCGAACCGGGAAGCTGCAGCTAGTGCAGAACGCGGCTGCCAGACTGTTGCTGGGGCTCCCAAAGCGGGAGCACATACAGCCAGGGCTACGTGAACTGCACTGGCTGCCAGTTATATACCGGATTCGTTACAAAGTGCTGGTTATTACCTTTAAAGCCCTATATGGCCGAGGACCTGCCTACCTTAGGGACCGTCTCTCCCCGTATGAACCCCAGAGAGCACTGAGGTCAGCAGGGAAGAACCTGCTGACTATCCCTGGGCCAAAGGAGGTAAGATTCCAGAGTACCCGTACTCGGGCTTTCTCTGTTATGGCCCCACAGCTGTGGAATCAGCTTCCAGAAGAAATGCAGGCCCTGCGGGACTTTGAACAGTTCCGCGGGGCCTGCAAGACCATCTTGTTCCAAATGGCCTTCACCAGCTGAAACTACTAAACTACCAAGTAAACTTGCCAGTGATTATAGCACTAAATGCACTAATGTTTTTAGAATTTTAATGGATTTTAATTAATTGTAGTTAAATGTTATTTATTGTACAATGTATGTATTGAGTTTTTTGCTGTTAGCCACCCTGAGCCGCTTGGTCGGGGAGGGCGGGATACAAATAAAATGTGACTGACTGACTGACTGACTGATTAATTCAAGAGAAGGAACCCTTAAAGAAACACTACATCACAAGCCAGGCTCACTGCCATAATACTTGAAAGAAGATTCCACCACCCCCTAGGTCATTTAAGCATAAAGATTTGTACCTATATGATCCAGGTACTGGATCTCCTAACCTGTCAGCAAAAGTTATCAATGGTATCTTTCCTTAATTGTCCTAACCCCTAACAATTTCCTTAATTATCCTAACCACAGCAATCCTTTCTGATCCTAGGGCAGTTTGTTCCCAGGGTTAGGAAATCTGCATGAACTAATAGTCCCCAAAATCAAAAGACTGCAATGGGAAGTGAATACAATTTCCCTTTGTATCTCTTCTATCAACACAGCTTTGCAGGAAAGATCTGTGATTCTTCATTTGTGGGATCCAAGTAGTGTTGTTACAGGGAGTAGAATTTCTTTTTGCCAAAATTCACTTCTTTTTTTTTAAGTTAAGCCACAGACTCCTCTTATTCATTCTTTCAAAAGAGAAACTTTGATTTCTCTTTGCACTTTTCAGCGACACCTCTAAGCCTACTTTGGTGACTTCAGGCCATGCAATGTGATGCTCTAGCAGGAAGATAGAGAGGTTTGGGAAGACACTGCCTGCATATGAAATGAAATGAATGAACAAGCAGAGTAACAAAGAGCATCCTGGTTAATTCCAGGCAGCCTTGAATTTCACCTGGTTTAACTTCAGATTTCATAGATTTCTTGATGTCATCACAAAACAGAGAAGATAGTAGACAGAATTTATGAAAAGCTGATTGTTCATTCAGAATTCACTAAAGCTGCAAGCTGGAAGAGATTTGTGAAAGTTTCTGAATTCACCTCTTCTAATCACTGAATAAAATGAAATTTTAAAACTGTTGCAGAACCTCCCTTCCTCTCTTTGCATTTCTTTTTTTAAAATTAAAATGGAATTGATTTGAAAAAGACTCCCAATTTCCTAAAAATTACTAAAAAGGGAAAAAAAGAAATGCATTGTTAGATTTGAGGGAGAAACTGGGTGAAGGAGAATTGAGGGGATTCCTCTTAACAACCCTAGATCCAACCCCTTGAGAAAAGAGGCCCAGAGCTCTCTCTAGCGGATGTTTGGGAATTTAGAGAAATGAGGCATGTGTGCTGCCAGTCTTGCTTCCACTACAGATTTTTATAGAACCATTAAGTTTTGGGGAATGAAACAAACTCTCTGGAGTCTGTGACTTTTGGGAGGCAACTCAACCTTCCTTCAACCCACACGGCAGAGTCCCCTACGACAAGGAAAAAGATTTTCTCCCCAATCCAGTATATTTCCTAAAAGTATACCTTTATTTTTTCCCATTCAAGAGAATGCAAGTTTTTTACACCTATGCACTGCACTTGGGGGCCTGTTACACTGAGGGTAAAAACACGGCCTCTATGTCTTCCATCGCACGCTCAGGCACCTCCTGGCACTCTAAGTGTGACTGCACCACACAAACACAACTTGCTTCCATGCAATGGCTATTTTGCTTCCCCCCACCCCCACCCCGCCAAAAAAAAATATCCAAAGAACATACACGTGCAGCTTTCTTACAATAATATACCAATATTGGAATACATGAAGGAATAGCTGCTGAATAGGTAGATCTTTAACAGTGATTTACAAAAGTCAGCACTACCCACACAAAGCATCATCATCATCAGGGAAGGTATATTTTATACAGATACACACAAATGTTGCCAGAGTTGAACAAAATTTAATATGATTCAGTCAGCTAAATATTTTTAATGAAACTGGAAAAAAGCATATGTTTTAGGAATTTAGATGGTCAAGTTCGATGTAATCTGGAGGATTCCATTTGAGTACCTGTACGGTCTGCCACGTCTTCTTCAAGTTGGCAAACTGTGCTACTTTAAAGGAAAAGAACACACTGCAATGAAAGAGTGTGTGTGTGTGTGTGTGTGTGTGTGTGTGTGTGGTGTGGGAGAAGAGACTGCAAGGCTAGGCATGCTGTTTGTGCTAAAGACCAGTTCCACATTTACATAATTTTTATTACAGATTACCCCTATTCTGCACTAGCGGTTTGGTAAAATTAGCCAGAAATTTAATTTCATGCTGTTTTACTGCATATGTTATTGGAATCTAGGGAGGTGGTAATGAGAAACATCTCCTCTTTGGAGCTCTTGGTTATGAATACCAAGGTAATGATGTTTTAAAATGGGGGTGGGGAGATCAAAATTGCTCTCCTGAAAAATAATTTGTGACTTCTCTCTCTCTCAGATCGTACTCCCTCATGAAAGTCTGTTCCTCTTATTTAAAGTAGAGAAAGCGTATGCCTTGGTCCCAAAGCTAAACACACTTCAGTAAACGTGACAGGCAGCTAGACATATAATTGCCTTTCCACTGAAACTAGTATTCAAGGCAATACAGCACAGCAATGAGGGAAAAGGGGAATAATGAGTAAGTGCTACAGATGTCAGACATGCTGCAAGCCAGAGTTAAGTCCTTCTACACCCTATTAGCTTTGATTAGACAGAATTAGACAAAATGTGATCCTGGAGATCTGCGATTAGGATTTCTGTGGGTCTTTAAAAAAAAAAAACCCAGCTAAAAACAGTGGTGGGACATGCTGACTGGCACTGTAACACTGGTGCAGAGTGCATAAATCTTTGCTTGTGGTACTGATCTGCTGTGTAACTGTGGAGAAATGCCTTCTACCATAGGTTCACTCCAATAAGTCAACCATTGGGACTACACTCTGTTCATGAGTTAGGAAGGGGGGGACTTCACAGGAAGGGGGACTATAATGAACTTTCCTTAAACCAATAAGGAACTCCCTGACCCTCTTGAAGCACCATCCAGACTCACTGCCATAATACTTAAAAGAAGATTCCACCACCACCACCACCCCCTAAGCCATTTAAGCATAAAGACTTGTATCCTATATGATCCAGGCATTGGACAGGGCCTAATCACATGGTACAGTTGTCCAGCTACCAATGAACCAGTGGCTTCTATGTTTACCATGCATACCTGTCATTCCCTTCTGAGGTCAGAATCTGATAAGACCATAGACTAACTTTCTATAGGCTCAGGCAGAGCCGGTGCATCCCAATAGGCCAGGAAGGCAGCTGCCTATGGTGCTATCTGGCCTCAGGGGCGGCCAGCAGGTGCCCCCTTCCCTGCAGGTGCCCCACCGCCCCTGGTGTCCCTTCCCCACCACACTTGCCCTTGCCGCCCACCTCTCTGCCACCTTCTTTCGCCTCACTGCCTACCTGCGAGTGGGCAGGTGGTGGAAGAGAAGGGGCACCGGGGGTCATTCAGAGGCACTCAGAGTCAGGCTCTGCACACACCCCACCCTGCCATCCCCACTCAGCTTTCCTGGAAAGGCTGAGCAGGGGCAGCACAGCGGCGGGAGCACTCAGAGGTGCCAGGTGCTGCACTGCCTGCTGCTGATCAAATCACACTTGCTGCCATAGGTGTGAGGGCAGGGAGCGAGGTCAATGGCGCCTGCCCTGGGCTCAGGTTCTGGAACTGCGGTGGGTTTAACTAAAAAGTAGCAATCCAGTTGTTGAAGCAGTCGGCTCAATTTCATTTATTTTTCTGAGTCCAGTTTTTCCTACTGACCATTTCTTGGCTATTTATTACATATTAACAACGTGGGAGCCCACAAAAACTTTCCAGGAAGGATGCCATGAGTTCTCAGGAGTTTAGGCAGGCCAGTTCTTCCATTCCCTTTCTGTTGTTCTTCTGGAACAAGATCAGGCCTCATCAGGTCACTGGTGTGTGGGGGGAGAGATTTTTTTCTTTAGCTTAATTTATAAAGTGATATTCCACAAATACCTGGGGGAATCTCCCTACTACGCAGAGACTCCTTGACTTGTCAGTGGGTAGCCAGATATTGCTGCTTTCCTTAGTTCATCTATTTACTTAAATATTTATAACTTGCCTTTCTCCAGAGACTTTAGGTGACTTACAAATACAACACTAAGTTGCTACAAAACAACAAATACCAATAGTCCTAATAACATACACAGAAAGCCTAAGCAGCCAAAGCACAACACAAACTTATTATAAGCTAACTGTCAAAAGTCTACCAACTCAGTCTCCAGCAAAGACTATCTGAAATAGGACATTTTTATATATCCTAAAAAAACGGTGAATGAGAACAGCAGCTGTCACAGAGAATTGAGTATTAGACTTTAATATCAGATAGCAACTTAACCTTTCCTTCATCATGGAAGTCAAGATGGTCTACACTCAGTGGAGTTATATGAGGTCTCCCATTCAGGCACTTAAGCAACCTATATCAGTGCAATTCTATGTAGAGTTTTAAGCACATTGATTTCAAGGTTTAAACTAGAGTACCTTTGCACAGGATTGCACTGCATACACCTTTCAGCTCTTACTTGGGACTATATTACAGTATAATCTACCCCTTCTTACCCAAATGAATGAATGAATGTTTTGCAAATGAATTAATATTTTTCACATAATCATAGCATTGTAAGGGACCCCCAGGGTCATCTAATCCAACCCCCTGCACAGACCCCTCACCATCTTCATGTCCACCATGGTGCACACACTAGTAGAGCTTCAAGTGAAGAGGTTATAGGGCTGCCCCCTGCTCCTCCTTCCACACTTTGCACTCAAAAGTCTTCATACATGGGAAAGTGCAATAAATAAGAGGCATCAGTCTTCAACCCTATATATTTTGAAAGAAGAAAATTTGAAAGTAATACACACATACTTTCCAACCAGAAGAGCACATGGACATTTTGCCCACCCCATATGATTATCTGTAGATGAGTACAGATTGTTGTGAGAGAAGAAGCCAACACCGAGAGAACGAGAGAGGTTATTTATTTTGAAATACAAGCACAGATCAAGCCCATTCATAATCTGTTTTACCCCTCCATATTCAAAATTTGTTTCAAACCTTCCAATGTGTTCATCAAGAATAGCATTTATGAGATTAGTAAAGATAAATAAGGCTTAACAAATGCATCCTTCAAATCAGAATAAAAAAATAAATGCACAGACTAAGAAAGTGATGTTCAAAGACAGGAGGCCCACAATCTTCTCAAGGAAAGTTTTGCTCTGTTTCAATAGGACAGCCAAAGGCTATGAGGACATAGCCATATGTAAGTGTCAAAAGGTGTACAAAATGGAGCCTCACTAATTTGTACTTATTCAAGTATACAAGTAAGGCATATTTCAAATAAGGGTTACAAAGTTGTTGACGTGGAGGCCTGGTGTCTGTTTTGACTTGAGGCAGGTGCTGAACTTGTAACTTTGGAGCAGCAAGATGAGCTTCCCTCTTTAACCACAGAGACACTTCCTGGGACAGTTTCCTGGGATGTTTGTGTGATTTATTCCCCCATAGAGGAGGAGGAAAGCTGCCTCAGTGCTCACTGCACACAGGCAGCTGAGTCATACCGGCATTTATTGATGCGGCAAATGCTCATCTTCTGTGCTATTTCAGAGCTGACCCTGGGGAATGTATGAAGCAGATGTACAATACAACCTCTTAGGTTCAAAGCCATGGTTGTCAACCTCCAGGTGGGGCCTGATGTTCTCCTAGAATTACAATTGATGTACAGACTACAGAGATCAGTTCCCCTAGAGAAAATGGCAGCTTTGGAGGATGGACTCTACATTACCACCAAGTCCCCTCCCCTCTCCATATTCCACCCTCTCCAAACTCTGCCCTCAAACTTCCAGAAATTTCCCATCTTGAAGCTGGCAGTTCTATTCAAAATAAACAAAACACTGGGAGATCTATGATTGGATTTCCCCATAAATGTTTAAAGCTTTTTCAGCTGTGACTAAGAACCATGCAGAGATGGGAGAATGAGTTTCAACGTTTCATCCTCATAGTTTTGCAGCACAAACATCCATTTCACTCCACTGTAAGCCATTAAAGAAAAAAGACTGGCAACTTATGGATATTTTTCTCTTTTTCTCTTTCAGGAAGGCTAACAACAGTGGACAGGAGTCTTGTCTTAATTAACAAAACTACATGGAAGGATTAAAATCCTCATACTTTCCTAGGGTTGCCTATTCCCAGGTGGGGGTAGAGGATCCCCCAGCTTGGAGGCCCTCCCCCTTCTTCAGGGTCAACAGAAAGGGGGGGGATGTCTGCTGGGCACTCCATTATTCCCTATGGAGAGATTCCCATAGGGTATAATGGAAAATTGATCTGTGGGTATCTGGGGCTCTGGGGAGGACTGTTTTTTGAGTTAGAAGCACCAAATTTCAGCATAGCATTCAATGCTTCACCCCAAAACACCCCCCAAGTTTCAATAAAATTGGACCAGGGAGTCCAATTCTATGAGACCCAAAAGAAGGTGCCCCTATCCTTCATTATTTCCAATGGAGGGAAGGCATTTAAAAGATGTGTGATCCCTTTAAATGTGATGGCCAGAACTCCCTCTGAAGTTCAATTATGCTTGTCACAACCTTGCTTCTGGTTCCATCCCCAAAGTCTCCTGACTCCATCCCCAAAGTCCCCAGATATTTCTTGAATTGGACTTGACAACCTTGTACTTTCCCCATGTATTTGGAATATTGTGTACAATTCTGG
Source organism: Heteronotia binoei (assembly GCF_032191835.1). Classification (NCBI taxonomy): domain Eukaryota; kingdom Metazoa; phylum Chordata; class Lepidosauria; order Squamata; family Gekkonidae; genus Heteronotia; species Heteronotia binoei. The sequence goes on along the minus strand of NC_083226.1, from coordinate 144,818,393 downwards.
TCACTGTATTTCAAAAACAACATTGCAGAGTTGGAAAAGTACAGAAGAGGGCAATCAGTATGATTAGGGGTTTGGAGCACCTTTTCCTATGAGGAAAGACTGAAGAGCCTCTGGGAGTTTTCAGTTTAGAAAATATACAATTTAGGGGATGTAAAGGAGACTGCCACTCCCAGATAGGGTTCTCTCACCTGGCTACAGGTGTAATTACTGCACCAGGAAGGGAACTCCTGAGTCAAAAGATACACAGTGGGTTTTTATTGAATCAATTCCAGGACCAAAAGAAGAGAGGGGAAAGAAAACAAAAGGGCACAACAAGGATATTCAGTCCAAGTACCCAATAGTTACCACTTGTAACAATTCCAAGCTGTTAGCAGATTCCTCGCTCTGGCTTCGGAGGAGGGTTGTTTTCAACAACAAAGTAAAACAAATTGCAGGTATCTTCCTGGCGCCAACTGCAAGTAAAACGTTATCTCCTCTTCCTAATTCTGTTCCCACTCCACAGGCTTGGGCACCTGGCTTCCACCCTGCCTGTTAGGCTGCCTCGGCCTAATTTGATGCAGCTGTCAACTTAACCCCTGCAATTCAGAGGAGAGGAATCTACAAAGGCTTGGAATTACTATTACACTGTTCCTTGTCCTTTACAGTGGGACATGATAGAAGGTTTATAAAATTATGCATGGGGTGCAGAGAGTTGACAAAGAGAACTTTTTCTCCCTCTCCCAACATACTAGAACCCAAGGGCAGACAAAAGGAAATAATACTTTACACAGAGAGTGATTAAAATGTGGGATTCACTGCCAGAGGATGTATTGACAGCCACAGGCAGGGCTTTTTTTGAACAGGAACACACAGGAATGCAATTCCGGCTGGCTTGGCATCAGGGGGTGCGGCCAAATGAGTTCCAGCTGGGCTTTTTCTACCAAAAAAGCCCTGGCCACAGGAATGAACATTAGATAGATTCACTGAGGGGATTAGATAGATTCATGGAGGATAAAGTCAATCAATGGCTACTGGCTGTAGTAACTGAGGGGAACCTATATATTCATTCTCTCATACAGCCAATAGCATTTCATAAGGGATTATAAAAGCCGACATATACAATAAAAAGAGAGGTATGTTTTAACCACTATGCCAGGCTGACATGTATTTATAAAGTCATTCAAAGTCATGTTTCTCCCAAGAAACTATTCTACAAATGCCAAAATAAAGGCAACTTCTACATACCTTGGAGGCTGTGGCTTTAATATGAGTGCATATAATCAACTGTAAGAACAAATTACCTGTTCTAAACTACAAAGGGGAAAAGCAAGAGCAAAGATACATGAAGGGGGGGGGGGAGGACGTTTACAGAGTGGGAAGAACAGAAACAGAAAAAAGTACAAATATATCAATTATAATTCTACCTCCAGATAAAATACCCAGATCATTCTACCTGCAAGTAGGAAGTTCTCCATATATTTTACCATCCTTGTCTTTCATTATAGAAATTTTTTACTAAACTAATACTAGCAATATAAATCTAAACAATTCTTCTTGAACACAAATAAGTATATAAACTTTAGAAACACTCTTTCAGGAATGCTTTTAAGGCCCAGGGATAAATGTCATAAAACACAGGTGATCTTTTAAAGCTGAGGCAGCTGCACATACCGCCACAAGAACCCTTAAAGCATGAAAAAGTTGTTTTCATTCTCAAGCTTCTCAGCTGCTACTCAGCACCAGTTGTTGTTGTTTTTAAGCACATCTAGAAGAGTAATTGAGTTTATAATGGAGGCAAATAATATGTGGCCTCCTGAAATGTACCAACATATTGACAAAAACAGAGCTTGGATAAAATAAATAAGTAAATAACAGTGAACCTCTACTGTATTAATTTCTTACGCAAATAAAGCAATGCTCAAAATCTCACAACAAAGACTGTTACCCCCCCGTCCCCGAGGCTGCGCAGCAGGCTGCCAAGACCGGCCAGACGGCCCGACAACCCTGTAAGAGAACTACCCTGTGTAAGACCATCCCTAACCGCTCCCAATTACCAGCTATCACCTAAAGAAAGAACGGGCTCCACATGGACATCGGCATGCCCAGCGATAAAGACAAAACAAGAACAGGAGAAAGAATAAGAACATTGCACTTTATAGGCACTACCACTTTAAAACTATTGCACTTTATTCATCCTATTTATGTCCCTTGTCTTAACCCTCACCTCAACGAATCTAAATTGCCAATTCAATAATATGGACTGTGATTTAAAATGTTAGTTATTTAAATTGGATGTTGATTATTAATTAATTAGCTAAACTGAGAAATCTTATTTGTGGCAAATTAATTTGGGAAGTGTATCTATTTATTGGTGGGGTTTTATAATTAAGGAGCCTTTAGAATTAGACTTAATTAATTTTTAGCTAATTATTTATTGGGAAGATTTGGGTGGGGCTTTTAATTAAATAACTATTAGGGTGATTGGCAGATTGGTTCATAAATAGATCGGTTGAGAGGAGGAGGGTTGGAGGAGGGGGCAGTTCAGCCTCAATTATTTCATCAGTGGAGCGGACACTAGGAGATGACTGGCCTGGGGATCCCAGTACTCCTGGGGAGGGGAAGGTATGACGGTGGGACTAGGCGGAATTATAAGGGAAGGGGGTTGAGACACAACAGGGCTCAACCCCCTTCCAGCCTACGTCCCATCCCGACGGTGGCAAGTAGTAGGGCCAGAGTAAATTACCCGCCTCCGTCACTGGTGTTATGTAATGCCAGGTCCATCAATAATAAGATCTCTACCCTTCGGGAGTTCCTGTTCGAACAGGATATGGACCTGGCATGCGTGACCGAGACCTGGGTGCACGAAGGGGAGACTGTAGCTCTCTCCCAGTTGGTTCCCCCGGGATTCTCGGTCGTTCACCAGTCCCGGACTAGCGGGCGGGGGGGAGGGGTGGCTATACTCATACGAGAGGCTTACTCCTTTCGGGCCCTCCCACCTCCGGAGATCGGGGGCATTGAATGTGCCGGTTTGGCGTGGGACGTTGGGGAGGGGTTGGCGGTTTGGCTGGTGTACCGACCGCCTAACGCACCAGCCGGCGCCTTACCATCCCTGATGGAGGCCGTAGCAGGCTGGCCATTGGAGTACCCAAGGCTTTTGATCCTGGGTGACTTCAATGTCCATGCCGATGACATGTCCTCTAGTCAGGCGATGGACCTAGTGTCATCCATGGCGACGCTAGGACTCTCCCAGTTTGTTACAACGCCTACTCACCAGGCGGGGCACATGTTAGACCTGATCTTCGCGGCAGGAATTTTAGTGGACGATATTACTGCTCAGACAGTGCCATGGTCGGACCACTATGCCCTTAAGGCTCGTATGAATATCCCACCCCAAGCCCGTTTAGGCGGCGAGCCTATTTTAGCTCGCCCGTGGAGCCAGATGGACCCCGAACGGTTCCAGATGGCTCTACGGGATCCCTGGCCCTCTGGCAACTCCCTCGATGACCTGGTGGAGTCCTGGAATGATAGGCTCTCCAGGGCCATCGATGAGATTGCACCTAGACGTCCTCTGCGCCCTCGCCTAAAGCTAGCACCCTGGTATAACCAGGAGTTGCGGCAATTAAAGCGAGGACTCAGACGACTAGAGAGGCAATGGCGGTGTACTCGAGACGAAGCAACTAGAACATCTTATAGAGAGTGTATGAAGTCCTATGAGATGGCAGTCAAAGCCGCAAAGAAAACATACTTTGTGGCTAAGATTGCATCTGCAACTTCGCGCCCGGCACAATTGTTCAACATAATTCGGACTCTTATAACGCTGCCACAGGGCAGCCCAAACGTTAGTCAATTGGAAATAGGCTGTGAGGCTTTTGCGAAATTTTTTGCAGATAAAGTCGTGTCGCTCCGCCGCGACACCCCCTCCATATTGGAGACAGTATCCGAACCCGAGGCTCCTTGCCTGTCTTCAGATTGTATTCTGGATGGTTTTGGCGCTCTCAGCTTGGAGGAAGTTGACAGGATCCTCTTGTCTGCACGCCCTACAACTTGCAATTCGGACCCTTGCCCCTCCTGGCTTATTAAATCTTGCCAGAGGGAGCTTAGGTATCCTATACGGGATATCATAAATAGATCCCTGATGGAAGGGCAATTTCCAACGCCTCTTAAGGAGGCAGTGGTCCGTCCCCTCTTAAAAAAACCAACACTGGATCCGGCCGAATTGGCACACTATCGGCCGGTCTCGAATTTACCCTTTTTGGGTAAACTCATTGAGAGGGCAGTGGCGTTGCAACTACAGAGTTTCCTGGAGGATGCTTCCGTCCTTGACTCCCATCAGTCGGGCTTCCGCCCGGGTCATGGGACGGAGACAGTGCTGGTCGCCCTGGTGGATGATCTCCAGCGGCATCTGGACCGAGGCGGCTCGGCGGTACTGATGTTGTTAGACTTGTCGGCAGCGTTCGACACGGTCGACCATCGGTTGCTGACTTGCCGTCTTGCCGACGTGGGGATTCAGGGGTTGGCTTTACAATGGCTTACCTCTTTCCTCAAAGGTCGGGGACAAAGAGTGGCGATTGGGGGTGAATTGTCCCAGAGATACCCGCTGGATTGCGGGGTCCCTCAGGGAGCAGTTCTATCCCCGATGTTGTTTAACATCTATATGCGCCCTCTTACACAGATTGCCCGGAGATATGGGCTGGGTTGCCACCAGTACGCTGATGACACCCAGCTCTATCTACTTATGGACGGCCGGCCTGCCTGTGTCCCAGAAAACTTGGACCTGGCATTGCAGGCCGTGTCTAGATGGCTCAGGCTGAGCGGGCTGAAGCTAAATACGACGAAGACAGAGGTCCTTTGCCTGGGTCGCCGTGGTCCAGGGAGGGAGATTCCCTTACCGGCCCTCGATGGTGTGCCTCTGTCAGCGGCGCACAGGGTTAGGAGCCTGGGGGTGCTACTGGAGCCTACCCTAACTATGGAGGCCCAGAGAGCAGCCACTGCCAAGTCCGCATTTTTTCATCTTAGGCGGGCAAGGCAGTTGGCCCCTTTCCTGGAGGGCGACGACCTGGCAACAGTGATCCATGCAACGGTCACCTCGAGGCTGGATTACTGCAATGCCCTCTACATGGGGCTGCCCTTGTGCCGAACCCGGAAGTTGCAGCTAGTGCAGAATGCCGCTGCCCGGCTGTTGTTAGGGCTCCCTAGACGGGAGCACATCCAGCCGGGGCTTCGGGGACTGCACTGGCTGCCGATAACATACCGAGTTCGGTACAAGGTGCTGGTTATGACCTTTAAGGCCCTTTATGGTCTGGGACCTGCCTACCTTAGGGACCGTCTCTCCCCACACGTTCCCCAGAGAGTGCTGAGGTCGGGGTCTCAGAACCTCCTTATAATCCCTGGGCCAAAGGAGGCCCGTCTGAAAGCGACCAGGGACAGGGCCTTCTCGATTGCAGCTCCCTGTTGGTGGAATCAGCTCCCGGAGGAGGTGAGGGCCCTGCGGAACCTTGAACAGTTCCGCAGGGCCTGTAAAACAACCCTCTTCCGGTTGGCATATAATTAACTGTGAGCAGAATGCCTGAATATTAAATCTTAAACATCAGATTACTGAATATTGGAAATTTGAAGGACTGATTTAAGGAATAGTAGCATAGTGTATATCGATGTGAGTTTTATGTATTTTTAGGCTTTTATGTATTTTATTGTATAATTTTAATTGTATTTAAATCGACCTTTGTTAGCTTTTATTGTTGTAAGCCGCCCTGAGCCCACCTCGGTGGGGTAGGGCGGGATATAAATCGAATAAAGTAAAGTAAGTAAAGTAAAGAACAAGAATTGCCCAGTGTGTTCAAGCTGGATTCCAAAAAGCAAGAGGCATTAGAGACTTTATTGCAAATTTCTGTTGGTTACCGGAGCATAAAAGAGAATTTCAAAAGAAGATCAGCTTGTGTCTCATAGAATACAGCATTCTTTTTGATTTTGTGGCTCATGAAAAGTTATGGCTGGTTTTAAAAGAAACGGGTGTGCTACAACATCTGATTGTTTTGATGCTCGACGTGTTCTCTGGACAAGAGGCTACTGTTAAGACAGAATATGGAGAAACAGAACGGTTTCCAATTGGCAAAGATGTCAGCAAAGGATATATTTTATCTCTATATCTGTTCAATCTAATCACAGAACATATCACAAGGAAAACTGAATTAGATTTAGATGAAGGTGGAATGAAAATTGGTGGAAGGAACATTAACAGTTTGAGATGTGCAGATGACAACACATTACAGGCAAAAGATAGTGAAGACTTGAAATGACTGATAAAGGTTAAAAAAGAAAGTGCCAAAGCAGGCGTACAGCTGAACATCAAGGCGGTAAAAGTAATGACTAGACTACTGGGGAATTACAGAACTTTAAGGCTGACAATGATAAAACTGAAATCGCTAAAGATTTTCTATTCCTCAGATCAAAAGGAAGACTGCACCCAAGACATCAAAAGAAGACTGAGACTGGGAAGGACAGCCATCAGGCCTGTAGCTACAGAGGACTTTCTGTCAGTACCCCAACTCAGGTGCCCCCAACCTTCCTTCCATCCCCCTGCCACCGCCATGGGGGTGAAAGCTGAGAGGCTGGGGGCTGCCCCCTCCCTCCCATTATTTAAATTGCACAGGAGGGTACCCAGGAGCAGCCACTGCCCCTCCCTTGCCATTGAAAGGGAGGGAAGGTCAGGGACTCTGAGTTAGGCACTCTAAGGCCGAGGTCAGACGCACATAAACTGACGAGATGGGCATGGATGAAAGCCAGATGCATGTCGGATTTTATGCAGTTGTCCAAACATCAGCATCTGGCAATGGTCGTTGGCTCGTTCGTGTCCTGAACTGCTGCGACTGAGACATGGACTTTTTTGATAGTACATTAAATCCAGAATAAGAATGCTTCCGAGAACTCCCGCGCGTGCTTTCTATATTTGAACGCTCCATTGTAGCCGACTCATCGCAAGCACACATCCGCTTCCCTGCAAGAGCCCACTCCAAATGATATCATTGTGCCAACAATTGTTGACTCAGCCTTCCAACCTTCTGAGATCGGTAAAATATGTACCCAGCTTGCTGGGGGGGGGGGGAAGTATAGATGACTGGGGAAGGCAATGGCAAACCACCCCGTAAAAGGTCTGCCATGAAAACTTTGTGAAAGCAGCGTCACCCCAGAGTCGAAAACGACTGGTGCTTGCACAGGGGACCTTTCCTAAATGTGGGGGGGAGGCAGATCGCCCACCTTTGCTGTCTCCCTGCCAGGGGAGGAAGATGAGCCACCTTTGCTGTCTCCCCGCCAGGCAGAGAGAAAGCAAAGAGAGTTGCCTTGCTCCCCCCTATTTAAACACCACAGCAGGGTGTTTAAATGGGGGAAGATCTCCCAGGCAGAGAGACAGCAAAGAGAGCTCCTGGGCTTCCCCTTCCTTTCTGGGTGTTTAAATGGGAGGGGGGCAGATCGCCCACCTTTTCTGGCACCTTAAAAAAAAAAGCCAAGCACAATATCCCACATGCTGTGCTTGCGCGAGTATGGAATGCCATCTCAAAAAATGAGGTCCAGTTGAGACCTCTGATCAACCAACAACAGGACCAACGCTGCTTAGAACTGAAGGATGGAGGGATGTCTGATCAAGAAATTCATTGTAAAAAAGCTGTTGGGTATAATAGCAACGGGTTAGGGATGGATTTAATGGTGAGTGTGACCGCGGCCTAAGTCACAGCAGTGGTGGCCACAGAACAAGAGCTGCTAAGTGCCCCTCAACTTTTTTATACGCGCCACAACTTTTAAAATCCTGGCTATGAGTCTGGCAGCCATAAAGGAATTAGAAAAGATCCTTAAGTGTAAAAGATGTGTCACTGGCAACCAAGATCAAGATCATTCATACTCTAATACCCTCTCCATTACTATGTATGGGTGTAAAAGTTGGACAATGAAGAAAGCTGACAGGCAGAAACTAGATTCCTTTGAGATGTGGTGTTGGAGGAGAGTTTTGAGGACACCACGGACCATCAAAAAGACAAATAAGTGGTTTCTACATCAAATCAAGCCTCAACTCTCCCTAAAAGCAAAAATGACTAAACTGAGGTTACTGTATTTTGATCACATAATGAGAAGACAACCCACTGAAGAAAAAAAAATAATGCTATGAAAAGTTGAAGGCTGCTGAAAGAAAGATGGATTGATGAGCTGGATTGACTCAAAGAAGCCACAGATCTCAATCTGCAAGACCTGACCAAGGCTCATAGCAATAGGATGTTTGGGAGGTCATTAATTCATAGGATTGCTGTAAGTCAGAAGCAACTTTACACACAACCACTTCTGGCAACATGGTGGGTCTTTAGCTTCCCTATCCATAAGCAAAACCTAACATCTTCTGCACTATCTCAGTCTCTTTTTTTTGGGGGGGGGGGGTCCTTCCTTAGAGACCTGGTGTTCTAAATGCTTTTAACAATTACAATTTAGGAGTGGAAATCGAAATGACAACATTATAGCTTGATACCATAATCAATCAATCAATATCTTTATTGCATTAGCAAAAGTATTGCCATAGCAACCAACCAAACACAGCAATAAGATGAAAGGGAACGAAGAGAAAACACAGGCAGCATCCAGTACTTCATTCCATACTACGATAAAAAATCATACAATCCTAAAATATCTAGAATAAAATGTCAATAAAAATTTTAAAACCTAAAAAGCTATACGTTCTAAACTTTTAGAACCTTAACAATCTAAATTTAAAATTTAAAACATCAACAAAATTTAACCAGGACTACACTAGAAAAGAACTGAGAGTGATAATAGGGAGCGATCAATGAGGGGTGGTCTTCATTTTCTTTTCCATGACGACAGCCGCAAACCTTGCAACTTGAAAAATAGTGTATTTATCTCTATCAGATAGTAAAAAAACTAGTTTCTCCTGATTTGACTTCCCAAGAAGAGACAACAAAATATGACCCAAAAACCTATTCCGTTCAGAGTTAAAATCAGGGCAATAAAACATGGCATGAGAAAGGTCCTCAATAGAGGTTTGGTCACAAATACAAACTCTTTTCCAGTAAGGAATCTGCCTAAAGCGACCTTCAGTAGCCAATAAAGGTAATAGATCAAAGCGAGCCCTCGTAAATGCTTTCCGAAGCTTGGGATTCGCTAAAGTAACAAAATATGAAGAAAATATCGGATATGATCAAGATAAGTGATTATAAATCACAGCTGTTTTCAATTCACCTATAGTTCCCATGTCAGCTTGAATAGATTGATCTAACAATCTTTGCTTGACCAAGGCTTTAGCCGTGTCAAACCCAAGAGAACCCAAAAAATCAACTGAAAACCCAAGCTTGGCCACTATATTCAGAACAAAACTGCGCCAAGACCTATCCTTCATTTCCCCATACGCCAAGGTTAACAGTTCCAGAGCAATATGAAAAATGATCTTCAACCAAAAGTTGATAGTTATTTTATAAACCATAAAGTGAAAGCCTGCATGCCCAGCAAAACAGACATGGCTGAATGGTTAGTATCGCCATAATGTTTTTAATGTACACAACAGCTAAATGAGACATCCTTTATTATACTTTTTATTGCGCAAATAATAGGTTTGTCCACAGTTTGCAGAAAGATTCTTTCCTGTGGATATTTTGCTCCATATAGTTGAGCCACCCATTACTAAAAGAGAGAGATAAGTAGATTTTATTCTGATTCTAATATTTTATTCTGATATATTTTATTGTGATTGCACAATACATTGTATTATGTTATTATTAGACTTTTTGCCCATAGAACATCATTGCCATAGCGTCCCTCTTCTCACTAGAGGGCTGAAGCTTTCGATAATCTGTCTTCAGAATCCTGCCCACATTGTGCAGAAAATGTAAATGCATTTTCTCATCAGTCAAATGAGTTGTGACATTTGCTTTAGATTACAAAATGGACTGCACGTCATGTAAAATGCTAATGCCACATAATCCACAATCTTCAGGCATAATTAGATGTTACGCTGGTAAGCACTTGTTGCCCAAGGGAAAATAACCCTGACACTGCATGTAGCAAGGAGAAGATAAGTCTTGCCCCGTCTCTGACCAAAAGGACCAAAGAGTTGTGTAACTACACTCCCTGGAAGAGTGAAGAGGAGACTGACATGGTCCAACTGAACATGAATGCCTGTTAACAGCTAACCTCTTTGTTCCAATACAGCCAAAATTATCTCAGTCCTTTACCTTTCCTCTCCATACTTGTATGTCTTTACCCTTCAGTTTATAAACCAGAATACAAAGCTTATTATCTATTCTAATTTATATACACCTTCCTCCGCCAGCATTATATAATGAGTTCTTAATTTCTGCAAGCCATTTAGAGAGGCCATTTGTGTCTGGAAATCAGAATAAAATCTCCAACAAAATGTCAATGGAGGCCATGCCAGACTTGAGCAGTGGCCAAATGGGACCCAAAGTATTGCCATCTAAATGAAGGTAGTCCAAAAGATCAGTTGAAACTGCTACGGAAGTGCTCCATATACTATTTCAAAGTACAAAATCTAAAAAAGAAGATGCTGATTCTTGATCCAGTTCTACTAAACAGTAGGAATGAAAATGTGTCAGGATATCAGATTAGATCTGCATAGGCATTCATGTTCAGCTGGACCATGTCAGTCTCCTCTTCTCCACTCTTCCAGGGAGTGTAGTTGCACAACTCTTTGGTCCTTTTGGTCAGAAACGGGGCAAGACATATCTTCTCCTTGCTACTTGCTATGTCAAGGTTATTTTCCCTTGGACAACAAGTGTTTACCAGTGCAACCATCAAGCTCACTGGATGATCTTGAACCAGTTACTGCCTCTCAACCCCATCTTTTCTCACAGACCTGTTACAAAAGTATAAGAGAGAGAAACAGGGTTGCCAATTCCCAGTTGGGGGCAGGAGATTCCCTGGTTTGGAGGCCCTCCCTCCACTTCAGGATTATCAGAAAGTGGGGGGAATGTCTGCTGAGCACTCCAATATACCCTATGGAGACTGGCCCCCTAGGGCATAATGGAGAATTTGATCTGTGGGTAGCTGGGGCGGGGTTGTTTTTTGAGGTAGAGGCACCAAATTTTCAGCATGGCATCTGGAACCTCTCCTCAACAACCCCCTCCCCCCAAGATTCAAAAATATTGGACTAGGGGGTTCAATTCTATGTGCCCCAAAAGACGGTGCCCCCATCTTCCATTATTTCCAGTGGAAGGAAGGCATTATGTGATGGTCAGAACTTCCTTAGGAGTCCAATTGTGCTTGCCACAACCTTGCCCCTGGCTCCACCCCAAAGTCCCCATATATTTCCTGAGTCAGACTTGGCAACCCTAGAAAGATAGCTATACATATCACCCTGATCTCCTCGAGAAAAGGAGTGAGGGGAAAATGAATAAATAAAAATATGTATGTGGAAGAACTCCTTAACAAAAAGTAAAGGGCCTCTGACAGAATGGGGTTCTTTTCCAATGCTTTCCCCCATTCTTTCCTTAAAAGAAATGCACAGAGGGAAGAAGATTCTTTATATGCACATAACTGACCTGAATGTTTTAATTAAGCCGAACACTCTACAGTTTGAAATCAATATGCAACCTCTAATTATCCATCTGTTGGGAGAGCTGAGTGGTGCTCATGAGCAGTCACTTCAGATTACCAGGAAAGAGAGAGAGAGAACCTTCCCAAACCCAGGCTTAAATTCATCTGCAAGTCAACACCCTATAGACAGAAGATTGTGCTCAAGCATGAAACAGGCCTAGTTAACAAAGGTGCAGAGTCACCTTTTCAATATTCCAGATAAGTCATCAAAACATTGCCTTGTCCTCTATGCACGCAGCTTCATTACATCAGTACTGAGACATGGGAAGACCAAAATAGATTCTAGTCCAGCAACACCTCACAGATGAACAAGACTTTGGGGGTATGAGATTTCAGGGGTCAAAGCTCCCTTTGTCAGAGACAAAGACTAAGGACCCTGACATTAAGTGGACGCTGCAACAGGGGAATGCACATTCAAGCGATCAGCAGAACAGCTATCTACAGACATGAAACATTATTGGGAAATCTTCCTGTATAGTACAAAACAGTTTCCGGTGGGTAGTTGTGTAGCTTCAGTCCAAACCAGAGTTTTATTTCCATTTCACGCCTTTTTAGGTGTACATCAGAGCCAGGGCAATTAGGAGGCAAAAATGGCACTAGAAAAGGCCTCTGTTCCCCTGGTCCCTCCGACAGAGGGAAAGGGAGGTACAATAGGCTGCCTGCCTTGCTCAGAGTGGCAGCCATCAGTCCTGTAAGCAGGGTAGGCACGTCCACCAGGCCCATCAGCCCAGTGGGACTCTCCTAGTGGCCTTAATGGCCAACTTACCCCTGATGAAGAAGAGCTGTTATTTATATTCATGCTTATTCTCTACCTTAAGGGAGTTTCAGAGTGACTTACAATTGCCTTCCCTTCCTCTCCCTACAACAGTTGCCTTGTGAGGTAGATCAGGCTGAGAGAGTTCTGAGAAAACTGTTGACTGTCCCGTTGTCACCCAGCAGGCTTCATGTGGAGGACGAGTGGGGAATCAAACCCAATTCCGCACATTAGAGTCTGCTGCTCTTAACCACTATGCAATTCTACCATCTAGATTAGAAAGTATGCCCAAATTATAGAATGCAAATTCTGGGTTGGGAAATTTTTAGAGATTTGGTGTTGGAGCCTGGAAATTTGCGAAGGAGAGATAAATCAGCAGATATGATGCCAAAGACCCGACTCTCCTAAGCTGCCATTTTCTCCAGGGCAACTGTCATTTGCCCAAGGCAATTCTGGGAGATTTTCAGGCCCCACCTGCAGGTTGGCAGCCAACTAAATTATAAAACATGAATGCAAATGAGGCAAATATGTGTTTGCAAACACAGGCACTGCATTCATTAAGAAGCGAAGAATGACAAAAGCTTCCCGTTCAGTATATATTCAGTAAAGAGTCCAGGCTGACTTCTCCATAGCCTGTGAAACAGTCCTGAGATTCCAAGCAATCAGCTACAGATCCTACTTTTGTACTCACTTGCAGGCAACTTAGAGACATGTTTTTTTTTAAAATTTCATGCTGAATGTTATAAGTGCAATTTTTTTTTAAATGACACTTCTGCAAGAAAAAAAAATCAATAACCCTTCCTTTCATGTCATTCAAGTACCATTTAGTGAAAGAGGATATTTTCTAGACTTCAGAACACAAAAACTCTCAATCATTTTAAATAGCTGGAAGTAGGGTGCTAAGTTTTATAAAGATGGCAGGAAACAAAATCAAATCGCCTACATGTTCCTCTTGCAATTACACGCTATGAAATGTTCCAGTCACACTGCACTTCTGTCCCTTTGATGTGTGTCAAATTCTTAGGTGCAACACACACATCCTAGAATTTCGGCATCCTCTTTGACCCTTGTGCAAAGTTCCTTTCCATTAAGTTCCTCACCTCTGTTTCAAGCGCTTCTCATCCTTGCAATTTCAACCCCAGATTCCCCAATTTCTCTTTCATCTGTGCAAAAGGAAGTTATGATTTTTTACTTTGTCTTCTCTTGCCAAAAGTTTCATTGTAAAATAGGTATGATTATTTGCAACCCAGTAAATCAGTCATAAAATTATGTGCAAATTATATGCATAAATGAAACCCACTGGGTGTTTTAGATAAATAAAAAAATGCAATATGGATCCACAATACACATGAATCTACAGAACCATTAATGAAAAAGAAAAGCTGGAAACCAAACCCTTTATTTTTTAAAATGCAGAAAAAGAAGTTAGGATACATTTGTTCCTATGCTCCGCTTCTCATACCAAACCACTCTTTGCTTTGTACATCCCAGTGCTATGTCTCTCCTCTGTTCCCCTACCATCACAGACGAATGCTAATTTAATGTTTACTCACCATGGTAGTGCAGCGACTGGACTCTAGGGAGACTCAAGTAGAAATCGTCACTGGGTCATGGAAATCTGCTGGGGAACTTGGGGCCAGTCTTTGTAACTCAGGCTAACTTACCTCACAAAATGGTTGTCATTATGAGGAGAGGGAAACAATATTGTAATCCATTTTGTCATTCACTGGAAGAAAGTTGGGGTATAAATGCATGCCATTTTTACAAAAATTGTGAAGAACCTGTCATCTGAGGGATGCCTTCCTAAAGAATACCGTAATTGTGACAGAATTGCCAGGTCTGTGTTGGAAAACATCTGGAGACTTTGGGGGTAGATCTGGGAGAGGGTGGGGTTTGGGGAGGAGAGGGGAGGAGCCTCAGTATGGTACAATGCCCTAGAATCCACTCTTCAAAGCAGCCATTTTCTGCAGGGGAGCAGATCTCTACCGGCTGGATATCAGTTGTAAAAGCAGGAGATCTCCAGGCTCCACCTGGAGGCTGGCAACACTAAATTATGATCTCATCTCTTTGAATTCTCCAACCAAAAGTACCTAAACCATCCTCTTATCAATGTACTGAAGATCTTTCTTAGTTGTATCTCAAAGCTTTTGAGAAGGAAAAAAAATAGGTTATTGCCCCACACAACACAGCAGAAGAGAGAATAAGAATACAAGGAAATAGGAAGTAAGCATTAATTGTCCTTGTTTTTTGTTTTGGGTTTTTTTAAATCAGATGTGATTACATCTGATTTAAAAGAAGAGCTCTGCTCATAGGAACAAGAAGAGCTCTGATCTTCTTCAGGGAAGCAGTAACACATGGGACACCACAAACCTAAGAGCGACAATATTTAGAACTCAGTATAACAGTCTCATGGTTCCTCCTGGAGAATTACTTTAAGACTCTGTACCAGCGTTCCTCAACATGGTGCCCATGGACATATTTCTTGGTGCCAACCAAGTGTTTTTGGAATTGGGCAGAGCCAGGTGGGGCTTTTGGCAGGCCACTGGAGATCTGACTGGCTGTGCAATGTTTTTTTAAAGTTGCTTTTCAAGCAGGTGCGAACACAGCACAAGGATCTGAACTGTATGACTGCAGTAAACAGTGAGTATGGTAGGAAGTATTTTAAACAGTATGTTCATTTATGAAGGCATCCTTTTGGGTTGGTGGCCAGGTGCCCTGTCTAATGAAATGAATGCAGAAAGAACCACATTATTATTGACAACAGTGAGATTAGTGTTAGCTACATATTGGAAAAGCAGTACACTACCCTCTATACAAGCCTAGAGATCAAGACTAAGGGATTATTTCCTTTTGGGTAAGCTTTATGCATTTAGTTCTAATATGCAGACAGAATGCAGTCAAGAGAAGTTTATTGCCCTTTGGTTCCCAATAATTTCTTATCTCACTAAAAATGATGTTCTCTCCAAAAACAAATTTTATCATGATCTTATTTACTTTTGACTTGCCTGATGCATATAAGCACTGAGTAGTTATGTGTTTCTGGGAATGCCTGCTCTTCACAGTTAAAAACAATGTAAGCTGATTTGAAATATTGACTGTACATATCTGCCTTACAACTACCACACTATATTCCAATTTTTCTTGAATTTGCTTTTATGCTTCTAGAGAGATCTTGCTGTCCCCTATATTGAAATATTGCTGTCTCTCTATTGTTTGGTTTGGTTTGAAAAAATTGTAACAACTATGACAATAATAATAATAATAATGTCTTAAAAATAAAATTCCTCTTGACAAATACAAAAAAAAAAGCATCCTGGTAGGCAGAGCTTCTGCCTGAAAGGTTAAAGAGTTACTGTCAGAGTAAAGAGTTACACATGACCTCACTCCCAGAGATTTTGGAGTTGGCTCCGCCGCCTCTGGTGCCATTTTGCAATTATGCCCATCACCTCATGTCAGAATTCCAAAGGTGCTCACAGGATGAAAATGGTTAGGGACCCCTACTCTATACCAAAGTCAATGTGCCAGTCACTTCATTCCCAAAAGCCAGAACAGATCTTCTGAATTCTCCTCTCTCTTCATCCATTGATAACCGTCAGCAGCCCATCTGTCCCAGATTAGCTGGCAGAAAGCATTATTAGAGCCACAAAATCGTGAGCAAGTGCTAATAGGGTAGCTTCTGCAAAGGAAAATCTTGCTTCGTCGACCTTTCAAATTGTATAACTGGTCAAAAAGCAGGTGGGAGTTAGTGACCCATATTGGCTTGCCAAAACTTTTTAGTGTCCCACAAGCTACAAAGCAGGTCTGCTTTGAGGCACTTCATTGCCCTACGCAAGGAACACACCCTCATTCCCTCCTAAATCCACATTGCTTCTGTCTGGGTTCCAGGCTTGGCTTAGATCCAGCCACCAACAGCATCAGCAGTGCAGAAGGGAATACCAGTCACCCCACATGCCCCAACGGCTGGGAACATAAGAACATAAGAGAAGCCATGTTGGATCAGGCCAACGGCCCATCAAGTCCAACACTCTGTGTCACACAGTGGCAAAAAATTTTATATACACACATACACTGTGGCTAATAGCCACTGATGGACCTGTGCTCCATATATTTATCTAAACCCTTCTTGAAGGTGGCTATACTTGTGGCCACCACCACCTCCTGTGGCAGTGAATTCCACATGTTAATCACCCTTTGGGTGAAGAAGTACTTCCTTTTATCCGTTTTAACCTTTCTGCTCAGCAATTTCATCGAATGCCCACGAGTTCTTGTATTGTGAGAAAGGGAGAAAAGTACTTCTTTCTCTACTTTCTCCATCCCATGCATTATCTTGTAAACCTCTATCATGCCACCCCGCAGTCGACGTTTCTCCAAGCTAAAGAGTACCAAGCGTTTCAACCTTTCTTCATAGGGAAAGTGCTCCAGCCCTTTAATCATTCTAGTTGCCCTTCTCTGGACTTTCTCCAATGCTATAATATCCTTTTTGAGGTGCGGCGACCAGAACTGCACACAGTACTCCAAATGAGACCGCACCATCGATTTATACAGGGGCATTATGATACTGGCTGATTTGTTTTCAATTCCCTTCCTAATAATTCCCAGCATGGCGTTGGCCTTTTTTATTGCAGACGCACACTGTCTTGACATTTTCAGTGAGTTATCTACCACGACCCCAAGATCTCTCTCTTGGTCAGTCTCTGCCAGTTCACACCCCATCAACTTGTATTTGTAGCTGGGATTCTTGGCCCCAATGTGCATTACTTTGCACTTGGCCACATTGAACCGCATCTGCCACGTTGACGCCCACTCACCCAGCCTCAACAGATCCCTTTGGAGTTCCTCACAATCCTCTCTGGTTCTCACCACCCTGAACAATTTAGTGTCATCCGCAAACTTGGCCACTTCACTGCTCACTCCCAATTCTAAATCATTTATGAACAAGTTAAAGAGCATGGGACCCAGTACCGAGCCCTGCGGCACCCCACTGCTTACCGTCCTCCACTGCGAAGACTGCCCATTTATACTCACTCTCTGCTTCCTATTACTCAGCCAGTTTTTGATCCACAAGAGGACCTGTCCTTTTACTCCATGACTCTCAAGTTTTCTAAGGAGCCTTTGATGAGGAACTTTATCAAAAGCTTTCTGGAAGTCAAGGTAAACAACATCTATCGGGTCACCTTTGTCCACATGTTTGTTCACCCCCTCAAAGAAATGTAACAGGTTAGTGAGGCAAGATCTTCCCTTGCAGAACCCATGCTGAGTCTTCCTCAATAACCCGTGTTCATCAATGTGCCTACTCATTCTGTCCTTGATAATGGTTTCTACCAACTTTCCCGGTATTGAAGTCAGACTGACTGGCCTGTAATTTCCCGGATCTCCTCTGGAACCCTTTTTAAAGATGGGGGTGACATTTGCTACCTTCCAGTCCTCAGGAACGGAGGCAGATTTCAATGAAAGATTAAAGATTTTTGTTAGACGATCCACAAGTTCAATTTTGAGTTCTTTCAGAACTCTCGGATGTATGCCATCCGGACCCGGTGACTTATTAGTTTTTAATTTGTCTATCAGTTGTAAGACCTCCTCTTTTGTCACCTCAGTCTGACTCAGGTCTTTCAACACCCCTTCCAAAATTAGTGGTTCTGGGGCGGGCAAAAAGTTCTCGTCTTCCACAGTGAAGACGGAGGCAAAAAATTCATTTAGCTTCTCAGCCATTTCCCTATCCTCCTTCAGTAATCCTTTTACCCCATGGTCATCCAAGGGCCCCACTGCTTCCCTGGCTGGTTTCCTACTTCTAATATATTTGAAGAAAGTTTTATTGTTGGCCTTTATGTTTTTTGCAATATGCTCCTCAAAGTCCCTTTTTGCCTGCCTGATCACAGTCTTGCATTTGATTTGCCACAGCCTGTGTTCCCTTTTACTAATCTCACTTGGACTGGTTTTCCACCGCTTAAAGGAGTCCTTCTTACCTTTTACAGCTTCCATTACTTTGTTTGCTAACCCTGCAGGCCTTTTCTTATGCCTGTTTGTGCCTTTCCTAACTTGTGATATGTATTTTATCTGAGCTTCTAGGATTATAGTTTTAAATAGCGTCCAAGCTTCCCCAAGGGTTTTGACCGTATGTACCTTTCCTTTCAGTTTCCTCCTCACATGCCTCCTCATCTCAGTGTATTTACCCATTTTAAAGTTAAACGTGGTTGTGGCGGTCTTTTTGGACAACTCCCTATTTATACAAACGGTGAAATCAATAACATTATGGTCACTGCTCCCAAGCGGCGCAATCACTTTTACATCTCTCACCAAGTCTTGGGCATTACTTAGGACCAAATCCAGGATCGCCCCACCCCTGGTAGGTTCTGAGACCATCTGCTCCATAGCACAGTCATTGAGAGCATCAAGAAACTCAATCTCTTTCTCTCGACCAGAACACATATTGACCCAATCAATCTGCAGGTAGTTAAAATCACCTATTACGACACAGTTTTTACGTTTAGCCGCTATCTTTAAGCCTTCCATCATATTATAATCGTCCTCTCTCTTTTGATTTGGTGGGCGATAACAAACTCCCATAGTTAAATTTCCTTTTGGGCCCTCTATTTCAACCCAAAGCATTTCTAAAAGTGAATCTAATTCTCTGACCTCAGTCTTACTGGACCGTATATCCTCTCTGACATACAGAGCCACCCCACCTCCAACCCTTCCCTTCCTATCCTTCCGATATAGCTTATATCCAGGAATCACCGTGTCCCACTGATTCTCCTCATTCCACCAAGTTTCTGAAATTCCCACAATGTCTATGTTTTCTCCCAACACTAAACATTCCAATTCACCAATTTTACTTCGAACACTTCTAGCATTTGCATACAAACATCTATAATTTCCCAGGCGAGCTAGGCCCGCCACCTTCCTTGCCGCCTCGAGACTCTGGCAGACAGTCCATATTGTTTGTCGCCTTCACAGTGGACAACTCTGGTCTGTTACCCGGTAGAAAAATAGCAGCTAACCCTTCATCTCTTTGAGACGAGTCCTCTTGAACCAGAGACATTTCATCTCCTGTCGGCTTTCCCCCAAGATTTAGTTTAAAAACTGCTCTGCCACCTTTTTGATTTTAAGCGCCAGCAGCCTGGTTCCATCCTGGGACAAGTGGAGACCGTCTCTTTTGTACAGCTCCCGCTTGTTCCAGAAAGCATCCCAGTGCCTAACAAACTAAAGTAAAGTAAAGACACTACAGTGTATGAGCACCCTTCTCATTGTGGTGCCCCCAAGCAGTGGGTAGCTTAGCTGGCCTTAATAAGAAGACTGGCCCTTAAGGGTGCAGAAGGCAGGAATAAAGCCAACAGATTATGGAACACGCCACTTGGTGACATATAAGATCATACATCATTAATACGGAATCTTCTAACACAAGATGTAGTCACTGGCCAATGTGCCTTTCAAAAAGACCTATGAAAAATCCATAGATGACAACGAAGAATAACTTAACAAAGCTAGGTAGAACCTCCATGCTAAGAGTTTTAAATATCAGATGCATGGCAGAGGACACCTGCTATCTTTGCAAGCCTCCCAGAACATATGGTTAGCCTATACAGGACACAAAATACTGGACTAGATGGACCTTTTGTTTCTTTCAACAGGCATCATTTCATGTTCTTATTTCAATAAAGGGCGCATGAAGTAGGAACAATTACATTTTTAAACAGTTGCAAGATGCAGCTCTTAATCCTTCTTCTGTTATCTGCCCAATTCTATTCCAGCATGTGCTGTGAGTTGAGGGTTTGTAGCTATCATAGGGGAAAGGGAATAGTTGATAGCAATAATGAAATGAAGCGTTTCCATTGCACTCCCATAAGCAATATTTTTTTCCTTGTTGAAGAGCTAGGGAACTGGCTTCCCTCAGCTTTTTTTTTTTAAATAATTGAAATGATCTAGCCAGAATACAATGGGAAGCATAAGCCTTGGGGAGGACTTTCATCTATAAAGTTGAGCGTTAGCTATGTAGAAAATTTAGAGTAACTCCTGCAGTAAATAGTAGAACTCTGACGGAGCTTTAAAGCCTTTAACTCTAGTGTTGGACAAGGAAAATGGTAAGGATTTGTCTTCCCTTGAAAAGCATAGCTTCCACTTATACCTATTCAGCCAACAACCAGAAAACAGAGCATCACTTATATAATGACCATCATCACACAGAGTTGCCCCATTTCCAGTTGGAGATGATAGTTTGAAAACTCTATGGTACCTTAGAGTACTCAGCAATGTGGACAAAATTGAGCGAGTGCAGAAGACAGCAACAAGGATGATCAAAGGCCTGGAGGAAGAACCCTATGAGGAAAGGCTGAGGGCCTGGGGAATGTTCAGTCTGGAGAAGAGGAGATTGAGAGGGAACATGATTGCTGTCTTTAAATGTTTGAAAGGCTGTCATTTGGAAGAGGGCAAGAAGCTGTACCGCTTGGCAGCCGAGGATAGGACCCGAAGCAATGGGCTCAGATTACAAGCAGAAAGGTACCAACTGGATATTAGGGGGGGAAATTTTACAGTCAGAATAGTTCAGAGGTGGAACCAGCTGCCTAAGAAGGTGGTGAGCTCTCCTTCATTGGCAGTCTTCAAAACATGCTGGATCATTATTTGTCAGAGATGCTTTAGGCTGATCCTGCATGGAGCAAGGGGTTGGACTAGATGGTCTGTATGGCCCTTCCAACTCTATAATTCAGGGGTGGCCAACAGTAGCTCTCCAGATGTTTTTGCCTACAATTCCCATCAGCCCCAGCCAGTATGGCCAATGGCTGGGGCTGATGGGAGTTGTAGGCAAAAAAACATCTGGAGAGCTACCATTGGCCACCCCTGCTATAATTCTATTATTCTACTCCAGCTCTTCCCCTCCTCTTTGTCCTGCTCTCCCTCCTGCAAGCTGCAGCAAGTGGGTTTCTAGTTTTGCCTCCAATCCCAGCCCCAACAAATGGGAAGTGATGAGTGGGGTGGTGGGGCTGGTAGGACAAGAAGTACACCCTGGACTGTTTGCTCTCTCTGCCCCACAGAGCTTTCAAAGGTATAGACACAACGCCCAACCAACTCAAGTCATCAACCAAAGCTCAAAGGTTTGCAAAGACTGCAATCCTAAAAACACTTTTTCGGAGTAAGCCCAAATGAATAAAATGGAGCTACACAGACACTTTTAAGATTTTTCCCAAAGAAGCAGATCGATCAGGCAAGGGTAAACTTTAAAGCTCTCAGTTTGCATCCTCTTTCCTGTCTTCAGCTGTTTGAAGACCAACTCTCAGCTTCTGTATGTGGAGAGGAGGGTCCCCCTATTGAACCACCATTACTGAATACTGGCCTATCCAGCACCAGGGTGAGAAGAGCAATACTTCAGATGGAGGCTAAATTTGTGCCCAGCCTATGGGAGCTCCTGCTATGCCCAGCCAACGACAATCAAGCCATATCTTGTATATCTCCTTCCTTGCACAATGATGGAATGTACAAAACTGGCATATGCTTTTTTAAATGAGAAAAACTATGGCTTTCACTGGTGGTGGTCATAATTTTGGAACAGGACCTAACAACACAGAGAAACTGATGACTACCCCAGATAGGAAAGCAAACCATCCTGTAAATGTTCTTTGCCTCCACTGAAGATTTATGCAGAGAGACAGATTTGGTGAAACTCCTTTGCCTGCAGACATGCCCTTCAACTGAGGGGAGAGGAGGCTTGGGTCCAATCAAAAGGTTTATCAATTTGAAAATCACTCCAAAACATAGTTGGGTGCAGTTCCTTCTAGGGTTTCCAATCCCAGGTTGGGAAATCCCTAGGGATTTGTGAGTAGATTCTATGGAGGCAGGACTTGTAGAGAGGAAAGGGAGCTCAGCAGGGATGTGATGCCATAAAGTCTCCCCTGAGTCTGAAGCTGCCATTTTTTACAGGAAAACAGATCTCTCTGGTTTGGAGACCTGGGTGATTTCCAGGCCCCATCTAGAAACCCAGTTCCTGCCTTAGCACTGATTTGGTGTAATTTATGCGTATTCATTAAATTTTAGAACATTTTTATCCTACTTTTCCACTAACATATACTTCTAATGTGGGTTTACAATTATTGAAACAAAAGAAATTAATGCAACATACATATATATATATATTTTATATATTTTTTAAAAAAAACAAAAACAAGCAGCAGCATACAAAGCTGTGTTGGTTGAACTGAGTCACTGAGCCTATGTTTCCAAATGTTTGAAATTATTTTTTTAAGGAGAATGCTGTTAAACTAATTTAACTAGTTTATAGTGGTGGCAGTGGGAAGGTACCAGAATGGAGGGATGCATACAACTCAGTTTAAATATAGATCTTTTATTTAAAATGTTGGTGCTGCGTGTGGAAAAGGGAGGGGATAAGATTTGATTCCCGGCCTTGCGCCTCCTCTGATCATGCCCGGGGGGGGGCAGGCAAAGTGCAAGGGAAGGGAGGGGCGGGCAGCAGTGGGGGAGGCAGGCAGGCAAACTAGGCAGTTGTCATGGGCACCAGGAGGGGGGAGCCCAATTCAGTGCCTCCCTCCTGGTGCCCTAGGCAACCACCTCGTTTGCCTAGTGGGCGAGCCGGCCCTCGTTATGAGCTTTTTGCTCATTACTTCAGGTGCCTGTGAGGGAGATTAGGCTGAGCATGTGTTACTGGTCCAAGGTCACCTAATGAGCTTGCATGATAAAGCAAGGATCTCCCACAACCAAGTCTGAAACCTTAAACAACAAACCAGTTCTCATGCAGTTGCTGCTATAGAAAAGCAGCAAGCAGCCTGGTCTGAGGGAATCACCCAAGCAGCAAGGTAGCAAGTTCCCTTTTGGTTGCTGGCAGGGTTGGCCCTGCTGAGTTCCTCCTCAAATGTCAAAACAGCCCTGAAAAGGGCCTTGCCCTCTCCCCCTACCTTTTACTGAGAGGTAAAGGTTGGCAATACTGTATAATTGCCTAACAACAGTTGCTAAAAGTGTTCATTTCTAAAAGTTACAGGCACAGCTTCTGGTTTTGGGGGTGGGTTAACCCTCTAATTTGTTGTTGTTTTAGATTTCATTTTTTCCTGCATACCTGGGGCCTTTTCTAGATTTGTTGAGAGATCTGTCTTGTCTCTCCATGGCTCCAATCTCCATTTTCCTGCTTCTTTCTCTCCTTCCAGCCCACCAGCCAACCTACTAGCATCTGCCCCAACTGTCCAGCCCACCCAACCCTGGCATCTCTCCCTGGGAAAACTTTGCTTGGTTCCAGCTGCTGCACAGTGCCAATCACCAGCCCAGTTACACAGTACAGGTCCCTGAGCTGGGCTCAGTCGCAGAGTAGGGGCCTGACCACAATCAGTCCTCCATCAAAGACCAAAACAGCCCTAGAAAGTGTCCAGTCCTCGCCTTTTACTGACAGAAACCAAGGCTGGAAAGCTTGACAATACTGTTGTGGTTGCTCAGGATTGCCAGCTCTGGATGGAAAATTCCTGATGCTTTAGGGGCAGAGACTCTGGAGGGTGCGGTTTGGGGTGGGGAGGGACCTCAGCAAGGTATGATGCCATTTTGGTGTAATGGTTAAGAGCCAAGTTTGATTTGCCACTCCTCCCCATAAGGCCAGCTGGGTGACCTTGGGTCAGTAACAAGTTCTCCCAGAGCTGTGCTTGAAAGAACAGTTCTTGAAAGAGCTTTCTCAGCTCCACCTACCTCACAGGATGTCTGCTGTGGGGAAAGGAAAGGAAAGGAGATTGTAAACCACCCTGAGTGAAGTGCAGGGTTTCTTCTTCCTCTTCTTCTTCTTCTGGAACTCATCTCTGTAGCCCAGAGATCAGTTATAATTCAGGAAATCTCGAGGCCCCACTTGGACGATGGCATCCATATCTATCAATAGTCACATGATTCTTAAACTACAAAGTGCTGCTTCTATTATTGGGGGGGGGGGGCGGTTAATCCATGTATGTTTGTTTTTTAGATTTCACAGATTTCTCTGCAAATCTGGGCTTTTCCATGTTTGCAGAAAAGATCTGTGTTGTGTGTCCATGGCTCCAGTCTCCAGATCCAATATCTACCAATGGTGTCATATTGAGAATTATATATATTGGTAAACCTACAACCCAGTGAATTAAAGTTATAACCTACTAATCTTTATAAAACCCTATTATTTTTCATAGGGGAAATTTTAATCATTAACACTGCAATATCTCCTGAGCATAATGTGAGGGGGGAATCATAGAAATGGATAAAACTTCTCTTTAAACCCAACATTGTAGTTCTATGGACCTAGGAAAAACAACAGGTATCAAGAAGGATGTGGATTGCCAAAGAAAAAGCACATAAGAAAAAGCACATAACTCAGCAAAGAAAAAGCACATAACTTCACGTAAAAATCTCAGTTGCACAAGAAAGTGAAAATCTGAAAGACATCACGGTCAACTGGGGGTGGGGGGAATCTCATTGAATACCTTACAGGCCACCTGCTGCATTCGCAGTAGTAAATAATTAGATCCCACTGATTTTATGGTATTAGTCTAATGAACTGTAATCCAATCAAAAACATAGAGCTCTGGTTAGCTCATTTCATCTGAAAATATGAATAATATACTGGAAGGGCAGGATACCAAAGATCAGAAAAACACAAGAAACTGTAGGTGCTCAGCACAAGTGTAACTGAGGCTACTGGTCAGTTCCTGTCCCTGAACCACACTACTTAACACAGGACCAAATCATGTCTCCTGTATCATAGTAGTAGCCTTCTATCTCTGCACAGGACTGCAGCCAGAGCTGTAGCCAGGATTTTCCATTGGGGGGCGGGGATAATAAATACTATGCTTATACTTATACTTAAAATAATAAATAAATAATAAAGACAAGATATTTCTCACTCAAAAATGTTTCAAGTTTATTTCAAAAATGCTAACCACTACAGATCTTGTGGTTTGTCACATAAAAATGTTTCTGGTTTATCACAAAGATGCTAACCATTACAGAACTTGTCATATTTGTCACTCAAAAATATTTCCGATTACAGAACCTGGTTACCACTCAAATGCTCGTCTCAGGCTCAGCCCATTATAATTGAGGTCTGCATAACCGGGCACAATTTTTTTCTATGAAAGCATCCATATAAGTGGTTTTTTGTGAATGTTTTCTCATAACCTAGCAGTACTAGAGTGTGGTGTTTCTGAAGATGGGACACTGACAGCTTCTGTAGAGTTACAACACAAGAAAGGCAAGAGAATGCTGCCTCACATGTAGCTGTGGATGCTCCAAAAATTACAGCACTGAAAGACCATTATGGAGTCTGTCCTTTTGTTGCACAAGTGGATTTGTTGGTGTAAAAAGACACTAAGTTCAAAATGGGAGGGTGAGGGGGGCGGGAATCCAGCTGCTCTTTCCAAAACAGCAGACGACAAATTAAATCAAATTAAATCAAGAAAATAATACCCACACATGAACTCTGTCTTTCACTTTGGCTCTGCAATCCCCAACCCCACACATGAGATTACACCTTGAAAATCAAAAAGCAAACAAAACATCAGCTATTTCTTTTACTTACAAACATCTGAACCAGGGCCTGAAGACAGACATTGTGATTCGTTAATCAGGTCCCACCTCGAGTCTGACAACCCCACCACCATGCAGCTTTGCTCACCAGGAGATCTAATACCATTAAGGCCCCTTTCCCAGAGGAAGAGAAAAGGGAAAGGGGCTCATTCAGAAGTCAACTTATGTGCTATTGTCTTCCACATCAGAAGGGATAATATTGTTGCACAGGGGAAAGTTTTCATTCTCACCCTCCACCCCCAACTCCTGCCTGCTCCTTTGAGCTGACTGCAAAACAAAACAAAACAGAAACATCAGCCTACCAGCAATCTTCAGCATGGGACTGGAGGGTGGTACAGAACTTGCTTTGCTGGCTTGGGAATTGGAGGGACTGGGGTGACCGGGGCTTGCCTTGCCAGTAGGCAAGAAACAAGAGAGGAAAAGAGACAGCTGCGTGGGATTGGAGGCAGGACTGCCTTGCCAGCCAGCAAGGAATGAGACTAGAGAGAGGAGCAGTGTGGGATTGGAGGGCAGGAGGTGTGGGGCTTGCCTCCTTGCCAAGAGAGAGCAGCCAGCTAGGGAGGGCGGTGTGAGGCTTATCGGATGTGGCGGGCGCAATATATACAGTATATACTAAAGTAATTTGAAACTGGGGGGCCTGGGCTGGATGGGAAGTCAGAAGGCCTTGGTTATATGTTGAGAAGCCAGGCTCCAGGGCCCCCTGCTATAGCTATGGGCCTGACTGCAGTACACCTTCTCCTGGCACCCTTGCCTTGAATCCTCCCCCCTTCCCCCAATTTCATCAGCTGTTATTTCTGATCAGATTCCTCAAAAACTCTTTCATCTTACCCTGTCTCAAAGACTGTGAATCGTGTAAGGTTCCTATTCCCCAGGCCAGGCCAGGGGATTTTCCCAAACACTGACATCATATAGTGACATCTCCAATTGATGTCATCATATTGGGGTGTTGTGTGGCAATGCTCCGCTTATGGCGCAAAACTCTATTGAGGGTGATTTTACCAGAGAATTTTGCCCAAAAAGCAGAGTGATACTGTACAACATCCCCGATGTGATGACATCACTTCCACATGACATCATCACATTGGGAACATTGCACAGTGTCCCCATCCCCTCTAGAAATGTCCCCCCAATCCCCCCACCAGTGCAAAGGTAGGACCTGGCAATCCTAGAATCATGGTGACGGGAAAGAGGTTTTTATATGCAGCGTGTCTGAATGAACTCCAGACTTCTACAGACCTAATCCACTATCATCCAGCCATTTCTATTGGATTGATCCAAATTCAGTAGCATTGACTGTGTTTCCATTCTTGGCATACTTTTGAGACTGTCTGGAATTATTTGAAGTTGGCTGGAGAAATCAATAGCTAGAAGGCCTTACAGACTGTACAGGCCAAAGCCAAAATGGCTGTCAACCACAGTAAGAGGCTGCAGTTTCAACAGTTCCTACGATTGATTCTAATAAAGCCTATTACTACTATTGATCCATTGGTTATGGACCTCTTAAGAAGATGATGATGATATTGGATTTATGCCCAAGCCTTCACTCTGAATCCTTCAGAATACCAAAGGTGTTAGAGAGCCTCAGGAAAGTCTCCTTACAGTCAGATTGGAAATTATTGGAACTAAAATTTATTCGGAAGAAGACAGTTTGCAAATGGTGCTTCGACCTCTGCCACAGCCTCTCTTCAACAGCCCCAACCTGAGGTAAAAAAACTTAAAATTCTATATTTGGAAAGAAGTAATTATAATAATCATTTACAGTTGGTCAGAGAAAAACTGGAGGGGAAGTAACTGGATTAGAATTAACGCATTTAACATGAATGATATTCCACATGTCTTAAGAGAGCTTCCAGGATGTATGCCCAAAAGATTTTTTTTTTTTGCAAAAACATTCCCTGATCCATAAATTTATTAAGTTCTGGGATTGCATATAAAAAGCTTCAACTCCAATGGAAGAAGGAGTTTTTAATCTCCCTAATCTGCATCAATAATCACTCAGCCTTCCTGCTGTTTTAATATGAAATATGGGATTCTGACTTCTCAGCAGGAAACACCTGGCTGTATGGGCTTACTTAGAAATGGTCCAGTTCTATCCCATATGTACATTGGCAGCTTGGGATCTACCCACTTAAATCATTTCCAGGTGTATTCTCCTGTAACTGAGCTTGGCCTGAAAGATGGTTAGCACTCAGTTGGCCTTCTACTCATTCACATACAAGGACAGTAACTAGGGGCATTCAGTCTGTGTGTGATGCTGTTTCTTTCTGTCTTTTGAAATGATACACTCAGAATCTCAATGACAGAATTTTCCTCTGCTTTCCTGTCCTTGGTATATGTCACACAGAATAGGAATGAAGTAACTATTCCCACTTAACCCAGGAGCATTTTGAGACATGACTTGAAATAGAACAGATGTTTATTGCAATCCCAAACCTTTTCTCTTCAAATGTCACTGAGTGGGTAAAATCTTAAACATATGGAAATCTTTACGAATTGATATATATTGTAATAATTAATGTACATGTACACATTCAATTACTTACACACACACACACACACTTTGTTCAAGAGGAGAAATGAGGTTTTGTGTTTGTTTGTTTGTTTTGCTATTTGGTATTTCCTGAGCAAGGTCATAGATTAAATTATTTGTAGCTGTGGGCTGAGATCAGAACATTCTACCCTCAAGTTCATTTTAAATAGGCTCACAACAGCATATGTAATTATGAAACAACAAGGAATGTAATAAAATAAAATAACTTTTTTCCTGGTCTCCACAACAACCATCTTACCTAGGAATACAGTTACAAGGTTTTTCTGAAGAATTCTACAAGGTCTAGGGTATCTTTAGTTTATACATTGTTTACAGATGGAATAGTACTCATTTGTTTTCTCTTTTCCTTGAAGGTGTATTTTCCTACCATGTTTGAACCCACTCATGTCAGCACCAGAAAAACTGATTGCTACAGCATATAAAGACACAAACCATACACACCTACAAAATATGTAGTACTATGATTCTACACCTCATAGAATTACAGAGTTGGAAGTGATCTCAAGCGTCAGCTAGTCCAACTCCCTGCACAATGCAGGAAACTCACAAATACTTCCCCCATGTGCATACCAAGTAACTCCTGCTCCATTCCAGGGAAGAGGGAACCACCCTCCAGGATCCCTGGCAAAACTGACCTGGATAAATATTGCTGCCTGACCCCAAAGTTGCAAATTGCATTTCTCTGGACATGTGAGAAAGTGCCACAAGAACTAAGCACTAATGCAATCCTTCCTGCCCTCCTTCTCATGATCTGCCTAAGTTCACAGAATCAGCATTGATGTCAGATGACTATCTAGCCATTGTTTAAAAAAACTTCCAAAGGAGGAGAGCATACCAACTCCCAAGGAAGCCCGTTCCACTGAGGAACCGCTCTAACCGTCAGGAAGTTCTTCCTAATGTTTAGTTGAAAACTCAACTTTCAAATTTCAACCCAATAGTTCTGATTTGACCTTCTGAGGCTACAGAAAACAACTCTGCACCAACCTCTATATGACAGTCTTTCAAGTACTCGAAGACAGTGATCATATCACCTCTCAGTCATCTCTCCAGGCTAAACATACCCAGCTCCTTCAGCTTTTCCTCATAGGACTTGGTCTCCAGACCCTTCACCATCTTCATTGCCCTCCTCTGGACACCTTCCAGCTTGTCTATATCCTTCTTAAATTGTGGTGCCCAAAACTGAACACAATACTCTAGGTGAGGTCCATCCAGAGCAGAGTAAAGTGATAGCATCACTTCATGTGATCTGGACACTATATTTCTGAAGATACAGCCCAAGATTGAAGTTATCTTTTTAGCTACTGAATCACACTGTTGACTCATGTTCGGCATATGATCCACTAAGACCCCTAGATCCTTTTTGCACATACTACTGCCAAGACAAGTCTCCCCCATCCTATAATGATGCATTGGATTTTTCATACCTAAATGCAAAACCTTACACATCCCTGTTAAAATTCATTTTATTTGTTTGAGCCCAATTTTCCGGCTTGTCAAGATCATCCTGCATCCTGACTCTGTCTTCTACTGTATTTGCTACCTCTCCCAATTTAGTATCATCTGCAAATTTAATAAGCATTCCCTCTATTCCTTCATCCAAGTCATTTATAATGACATTGAACAAAACAGGTCCCAGGACAGACCCCTAAGGTATTCTACTTGTCACTCCTCTCCAGAAGGAGGAGGAACCATTCACAAGCACTCTTTGGGTGCAATCTGTCAACAAATCCACCTAACAGTAATAGGATACAAACCACATTTTACCAACTTGTCAACAAGGATACTATGTGAAATCTTATCAAAAGCCTTACTGAAATCAAGAAAAACTATGTCTACAACATTTCCCTGATCCAGCAAGGTCGTAACTTTTTTAAAAAAAGAAATAAGGTTAATCTGACATGACTTGTTCTTGAGAAACCCATGCTGGTTCTTAGTAATCACAGCCATCTTTTCTAAATGTTCAAGGATTGACTTTTGATTATTTGTTCTAAAACTTTTTCAGGTATAGATATCAAGCTGATGGATCGATAGTTACCCAGATCCTCCTTTTCCTCCTTCTTGAAGATGGAAACATTTGCCCACCTCTAGTCTTCTGGCACCTCACCTGTTCTCCAAGAATTCTCAAAACTAATGACCAGGAGCTCTGAAATTACATCCACATATTCTTTTAGTACCCTTGGGTACAGCTCATCTGGCCTTGAGGGCTTAGTTTCATTTAAAGAAACTAGGTGTTGATGTACTATCCCAAGCTGATTTTAAGCTGCAACTCCTTTCCCTCATCATGGTTTTTGTTTTGTTTTTTGCTATGTTGAGCACCTTTTCCCTCACAAGAGAAGACTGTTTAAAGAATAATTTTGTTTTGAAGTAACATGTAAGTACTATCTACCCTACATAGCAAAAGGAATGCTAATACGTATTGATCATGGATGTTCTCCTCTGTTGTCCATAGGAGCTGTCCCATCTCTCTCTCCTGGCTACACAGCCAGGAGGAAGAGAGATCGGATTACCAGGGAAGGAAATTGTAAGGAAACTGGCTGTTCATGCAGACCATCAGGGCTCAGCGAAGAAAATACCTGTCCTCTCCCCACCCCCCAGCTGAAGGTAGTGGCCAAATACGTTTCTGCATTAGAGCTGCCAATCTCTAGGTGGAGCCTAGAGAGATCCTGGAATTACAACTGACCTTCAGACTAAATAGATCAGTTCTGCTGGAGAAACTGGCAGTTTCAGAGGGCAGTCTCTGTGGCTGAGCTCTCTGTCCTTCTCAAACTACACCTTCTCCAGGTTCCACCCTATGGGGAAGGTTGGGGAAGCTCAGCATCACTTGAGAATTTTAAAAAACAATGCAGCTTAATGTACTCATGGAAAGTTGATAAAGGCAGTGATAAGCTACCCCAGAAGTGGTACAACTATGGAGATCCTGGTGCATCCTAGAGCTATCCTTGTCACTTCCTCTACCAACTTCCATACATGAGTACATGAGGCTGCATTTTGTTTTATTTTTCCCTCAATGCTGTTTGGAGTAGCAGCATGCAACAGGACCTCTGGCCACAGAATTCCCTACCCAATTAAGACTTGGCAGCCCTACTCCATCCCCAAACCTCCAATAATTTCTAGTAGTGTACTGTTGTTTAGGCACCAAACAAAACCATAGCTTTTTGCACAGTCTTTTAATCCAGCTTTTAAAATTGTCTGCTTGTGGTCTGAGGTCTCTTTTATGGATAGTATTATGCTCTTGTGGCTTTACATCAATGACTTACTATTTTAATGGTACGCCTCCTTGAGCACGATTCTGAGTGATACCATGGAAGAGAGGTGTTACAGAAATCTCCTAAATAAATTAAATGAGTGTCTGCACTTCAGCAGAATATGTCAATTAGTTGAATTTACAAGGGGGAAAAACAACTAGACTTAATTTTTTATCCATCACATGAGAATGTGCTTTGGTAAGAATGGGCATGCTCCTATGTTAGCCATGAATAAATAAATAAGGAATTCTGACAAATGAGAAGTCTTGCTGCAAAGTATACACCTTCCACTGGGACAAGACTCCACACTTAAGCAGAAGAGATTTTTTAAAATTATTATCATCATTATTTCTCTCGGCTTGACTTCGTGAACGAAGATTTAAGAAAGGTGCAGTAGTCCACGTCTGCTGCAGGCTCGCTGGTGGCTGACAAGACCAATGCGGGACAGGCAGGTCCGGCCACAGTGGCTGCAGGGAAAACTCTGATTTGGGGTTGGTGCTGTAGCAGTGCAATTCTTCCTTAATCTCCTTTTGTCCTCAAGACCAGCTATGCGTGCGTTCTCAAAGGAAGAGACAGCCTGGTGGATGGTGTGCCTCCATGCTTTGCGATCTGAGGCTAGGTCAGACCACTGGTGATGGTTGATGCGACAGGTGCCAAGGGATTTCTTCAAGGAGTCCTTGTACCTCTTCTTTGGAGCCCCTCTATTTCGATGGCCGGTGGAAAGTTCGCCATACAGAGCAATCTTGGGAAGGCGGTGGTTCTCCATCCTAGAAATATGCCCTGCCCAGCGCAGCTGCGTCTTCAACAGCAGTGACTCGATGCTTGTAACCTCCGCCCTCTTGAGGACTTCAATGTTGGTCACAAAGTCACTCCAGTGGATGTTGAGGATGGTGCGAAGGCAGCGCTGATGAAAGCGCTCAAGGAGTCGCAGGTGATGACGGTATAAAACCCACGATTCGGAGCTGTAGATGAGGGTTGTCATCACAACCGCTTTGTAAACATTGATCTTTGTGCCTTTTTCAGATGCTTGTTGCTCCACACTCTTTTATGCAGTCGGTCAAATGCACGGTTTGCCTTTGCCAGCCTGTTGTCAATCTCCTTGTCGATCTTGGAGTCTGAGGAGATGATGCACCCCAGGTAGCTGAACTGCTGGACTGTCTTCAAAACTGATTCACCCACAGTGATGCAAGGAGGGTGATAATCTTCCTGGGGTGCAAGCTGGTGGAAAACTTCTGTCTTCTTCAGACTAACTTCTAGGCCGAATAGCTTGGCAGCCTCTGCAAAGCAGGACGTCATATGCTGCAGAGCTGATACCGAGTGGGAGACGAGTGCAGCATCATCAGCAAACAGTAGCTCTCGGATAAGTTTTTCCATTGTCTTGGAGTGGGCCTTTAGTCGCCTCAGGTTGACAGGCTGCCATCGGTGCGATAGCGGATGTAGACACCATCGTCGTCATCTAAATCTACTGCGGCTCTTTGAAGCATCATGCTAAAGAAGATCGTAAAGAGAGTTGGCGCGAGAACGCAGCTTTGCTTTACACCTGTGCCTATTGGGAAGGGCTCCGAGAGGTCGTTGCAGTGTCTGACTTGGCCTCGCTGGTCTTCATGTAGCTGGATGACCATACTGAGGAACCTTGGGGGACATCCTAAACGTTCCAAGATTTGCCACAAGCCGTTCCTGCTAACGGTATCAAAAGCTTTGGTAAGGTCGACAAAAGTCACATATAGACCCTTGTTCTGTTCCCTGCATTTCTCTTGGAGCTGCCTGAGAACAAATACCATGTCGGTGGTGCTCCTGTTAGCCCTGAAGCCACACTGGTTCTCTGGGAGGAGTTCTTCTGCAATGGTGGGCACCAGTCTGCTCAGGAGTATTCTAGCAAGGATTTTGCCTGCGATGGAGAGCAGGGTTATCCCCCGGTAGTTGGAGCAGTCTGACTTTTCCCCTTTGTTCTTATGTAGAGTAATGATGATTGCATTGCGAATGTCCTGTTGTAGTTTGCCTTGTTCCCAGCAGGTGACAAGTACTTTGTGAAGTGTGCTATGTAGTAATATGCCCCCATGCTTCCAGATCTCTGGTGGGATTCCATCAACTCCCGCTGCCTTGCCACTTTTCAGTTGCTTGATGGCTTTAACAGTCTCTTCTATTTACATATGATGAATTGCCCTATCCCAGCTAGCACCAGGCTCAGGGCAATGTACAACATTAAAAAATACATAGATATAAAATCAGGTACATTAAAAAATTACAAATCCTGATGGTGTCTTTAAAGTACTATTATATCACATCAGGGGTGGGGGGATTCCCCACAAGAGTGGGGGGAGAGGAAAAAGGTGCCAGCAAGGCAACCATCGCTGTCCTTATGCAAAGGCTTGGTGGAACCTTACAGGCCCTGCAAAACTGTAATTGAGGTGTATAGAATCCAACCAGGGCTTTTTTTGTAGCAGGAACTCCTTTTCATATTAGACCACACAACCCTATTATAGCCAATCCTCCTGGAGCTTACAGTAGACCCTGTATGCTCTTTGAGATTGGCTACATCAGGGGTGTGTAGCCTAATATAAGGAGTTCCTGCTACAAAAAAAAAGGCCTGGATCCAACCCACTCTATGGGGCTGTTCAGATGCACAGTATAATCAGTTGTCACTGCTGTTTCATACCGGATTAAAAGTGACTGATCAGACAGCAACATCAGCCTCCCGGTATTAACTCGTAGTAGCCCCCCTCCCCAATCCTTCTCAGAACCGGAGTATTTTGTTACCTGCTCCTTTGCAGTGTTTTTTTAATTCTCTGGTTTCACCTCGTAGTTTCCCCATCTGGATAGTTCTCGACCAACTTCCGGATGTCTGAAGGCTGTCCTGAAGCAAAAGGAGCCTCAGACGTCCCGTTTACGGTTGGCTTTTTTTTTTACTACTTAGCGATATGCGCATAACTGCATAACCACATGTTTTAACATATGCACATGTGCGCACAATGTGTGCATGCGCATAATGTGCATATCTCTCTCTCTCGGCTTGGCTTCGCGAACGAAGATTTAAGAAGGGTGCAATAGTCCACGTCTGCTGCAGGCTCGCTGGTGGCTGACAAGACCAATGCGGGACAGGCAGGTCCGGCCACAGTGGCTGCAGGGAAAAGTCTGATTTAGGGTTGGTGCTGTAGCAGTGCGATTCTTCCTCAATCTCCTTTTGTCCTCAAGACCAGCTATGCGTGCGTTCTCAAAGGAAGAGACAGCCTGGTGGATGGTGTGTCTCCATGCTTTGCGATCTGAGGCTAGGTCAGACCACTGGTGATGGTTGATGCGACAGGTGCCAAGGGATTTCTTCAAGGAGTCCTTGTACCTCTTCTTTGGTGCCCCTCTATTTCGATGGCCGGTGGAGAGTTCGCCATACAGGGCAATCTTGGGAAGGCGGTGGTTTTCCATCCTAGAAATATGCCCTGCCCAGCGCAGCTGCGTCTTCAGCAGCAGTGCCTCGATACTGGTAACCTCTGCCCGCTTGAGGACTTCAGTGTTGGTCACAAAGTCACTCCAGTGGATGTTGAGGATGGTGCGAAGGCAGCGCTGATGAAAGCGCTCGAGGAGTCGCAGGTGATGACGGTATAAAACCCATGATTCGGAGCCGTAGATGAGGGTTGTCATCACAACCGCTTTGTAAACATTGATCTTTGTGCCTTTTTTCAAATGCTTGTTGCTCCACACTCTTTTGTGCAGTCGGCCAAAGGCACTGTTTGCCTTTGCCAGCCTGTTGTCAATCTCCTTGTCGATCTTGGCATCTGAGGAGATGATGCATATAAGTGGAGAAAAAAAGAACTACATGGTGCCGTCGTGTGGACGGCAGAAGATGGTTTCACTGCAGAGTGATTCGAATTGCAGTATGGCAGTCTGATTGATAATATCCGGAACAAAGATATTCAGAATAGAACCGGGTCAGTTTAACACGGACTCAACACGCTGTGTGAACAGGGCCTATGTGTTTTGAGCAGTGAAAGCATAGTATAAATTATTATCTATGAAAGGTTCATTTGAAAATTTACCACAAAAAAACAAGGTCTAACCTCATTTCAGACACAATTTTCCCCACTCCCACCCCTACCAAGCATGTCACCTGCTATCATATGCAAACCAAATGAAAGTCAGCATATGGAGTAGGGCATTTTCACATCTCCCAGAATAATTATTTGGCACAAGGGAGAAAAATGAAGATTTGGTAATGAAAGGTAGGAAAGGACGCTCATGATTCCCATTTGGGGGCGGGAGGGTTACAATATTGCTCCAGTCTACAAATGCAGAAATGTTTAGAAACAGTGGGGAGGAACTTATAATCAGAATTTTATCTCAAGTCACAGATGCTGAGCTACTATAATGTATTCTCCTTTCAGCCATGATGGGGAACAATTTGAAGTTCAGAATTTGGAGACTATTCATTTGTTTCCACCTCTCAAAAATAATGTTTTTTTACCTGACTAAAAAGATTACTGTATATAGGCTCTTTATTGTCATTGTTCTTCATTCATGGAAGTATTAAGAAGTTTGGCAGAATCATTTCACAGTATTAAGAAGAGAGACACATGCAAAGGTAGTAGCTGCTTAAGTGCAATAAATTTGATTAAAACAGGGCTGTTCATCATGTTCAGGTGATTAACTGTGCAATCCCAAACTTTCTTCTAAACCCATTGAAATCAATGGGTTTAAAAGTGTGTAACTCAGTTTAGGATACTGTAATTCTGGGGACCCCTTGCCCTATTTAACAATTAAATATATACAGTTGTGACCATTATCTGGACAGCACTTTTTCCTTATAACACTATCCATGATATTATGCCAGTAGCATGTTAACTAAGCATACAGGGGGGAGAAGGAGGAGAGGCAGCCTCAAGTTTTCCTGATTGGTCAATAAAGTTCTCATATGGACTAGGCTAAAATACAACAGGTTTCCAGTCTAGCCAATTTCACATCTAATGGCCTTGCTAGAGGAAAAGTGTGTTGGCTCCTCTAAAGCATACAAAGACACATACACAGCAAGAGATAATTGTTTATTCTAGTGCTAGTTAGGGGAAATGCACATTATGAAGGGGGCAGAAATAATTTTAAAGAGAAACTATTCTTTAAGGAACAGAAACTGCAGCCAAAAAGCCAGTATACATCCACATTAAGAATTAAATGAGCATGTATTAGAGAAGGGGGAAGAAGAGAGAACTATGCACATTTGGTTCTGGTTGTATTTCTTGGCATAGTTTCAGCTTTTCCAAGATACAGCCTGACACATTAGAAATCTGGCTTGACCATCAATTATGGCAATGCATATTTTAACACATATTTTTATCTAGTTCTGATATGAAAGTCTGCTGAGACTTTTCTATTTTATTATCTAAAAATTGAAAAAGTGGAACCAAGAAATTTTAGATCAGGTCATAAAGTGGATCATTATCTGGTTTCTCTTTGGGACAAAATGCCATAAAGCAACAGGGACTGTACTGAGGAAAGTAAACAGAGCAAAATTACCCTCTTCCCTCTAGAGAGGATAGAAAGCTTGCTCTTCTGAGATTTTACCTGATTTCTCCTCCCTCTTATTTCAGCCCTCTGTGGCATTTTATGTGCAAGTTTCCCTTTACCTAATATTAGCTTACTCAAAAGATTACTGAAGGGAAAATTAGAAGCTCAGCCTCCCAGGTCAAGACCTTGTGCTTGCAGTACACAGGTCCACTCGATTACTTGGTCTTAAATTTAAAAAGTGATCTTTTAGCATTTTGGCATGGTTTTTAAAATAAATTTAATTTGTAAACAAAAATTATTGTTTCACCAGGGCTGCATCCACACACCACTGGATACCACGCTGTCATTGAGCTATAGCAGTCACTACAAGTAGATTGGCTTGGAATCCAGTTGTGAATGACTGCTATAGCACAGTAGCCAAAGATACGTGGATGCAACTCATGACTGGACTTTTCCTAAGCATGGCATAATCTGGAAAGCCCATTCCTAGAACTGTGATGTCTCCTGTGCCCCACCAATGTTGAGCTGGGAAAGTGAACACTTGGGCTAAACCTGATTCCCTCGCTTAAGAGTGCTGAGTGGTCACAGAGTGTGTCTTTAAAATGCAGCAGCTGGGGGCAAAGCCTAGAAGGTTGGATGTGAGTCTTCCATTTTTCTGCCAGGAGCAGGGAAGATCCATTTGTTTCTGTCTATCACCAGTCTTGCTAGGCTGGGGACACCCACAGTCTGTCCTAATTCAGCAGACTTCTACTCTTTAAGTATTCAAGTTTGTTGCTCTCAGGACTTTCATGTTCAAGCACTGTCAATTAACTGGCAAACGTTTTTGGCACATAAACCCAGTTGCTTTCACATGAAGAGTTTGCATCAAGATTTAATCTCTGTGCTCCCCCTTTTTTTTTGAATGGCCTTGTGCAAGTCACAGTCATTTGTCAGCTACTGTGACAACTCCTTTGAAATATCACAAGCCATCTGGTGAGTGCTTTTTAGCTCCAGTCATCCAGGGGAGAAAGTCAGATTAAGCCATAGAAAATGGGAAGTCAAAGGAAGAGACCTATTCACTACCCCTGCTGCTCAGCTCCAGGGAGCCAAGCTGTCCTGTAATCCAATTAACTACCTGTTGTGGTAAAAGCAAGAAGCAGCTGCAGTCAGGTGGGACCAAGGGGGAAAAACAAAAAAGGCTTCTGCTGAAGCCAGTCATCAAACATACATGATTTCCCATCTCCCTGGAATGGAAAGTCTGCCTAACTTTCATCGTTAGGGTGAAAAACAGTTTCTCCCCTGTGCAAGCACCAGTCGTTTCTGACTCTGGGGTGACATTGCTTTCACAACATTTTCACGGCAGACTTTTATGGGGTGGTTTGCCATTGGCTTCTCCAATCTTTTACACTTTCCCCTCAGCAAGCTGGGTACTCATTTTACTGACCTCGGAAGGATGGAAGGCTGAGTCAACCTTGGGCCAGCTACCTGAATCCAGCTTCTGCTGAAATCGAACTCAGGTCTTGAGCAGAGTTCAGACCACAGTAATGCAGTTCTGCTGCTTTACCATTCTGTGCCATGGGGCTGCTAAAAAGCAGTTTCTAGCTGATCGCTGTTTTGAGACATCTGCAAACCATGAACAGGGCAAAATTCATGATGAATTTTGTTTTGTGGTTCAGTTCCTGCCCATCCCTATTTACAGTATTCCTCACTATATTTGAAGATGATGATACTGGATTTATTTTGGAAGGGGTATTGAAAGACCTGAGTCAGATTGAGGTGACAAAAGAGGAGGTCCTACAACTGATAGACAAATTAAAAACTAATAAGTCACCGGGTCCGGATGGCATAGTTGAACTTGTGGATCTTCTAACGAAAATCTGTAATCTTTCATTGAAATCTGCCTCCGTTCCTGAGGACTGGAAGGTAGCAAATGTCACCCCCATCTTTAAAAAAGGTTCCAGAGGAGACCCGGGAAATTACAGGCCAGTCAGTCTGACTTCAATACCGGGAAAGTTGGTAGAAACCATTATCAAGGACAGAATGAGTAGGCACATTGATGAACACGGGTTATTGAGGAAGACTCAGCATGGGTTCTGCAAGGGAAGATCTTGCCTCACTAACCTGTTACATTTCTTTGAGGGGGTGAACAAACATGTGGACAAAGGAGACCCGATAGATGTTGTTTATCAAAAGCTTTCTGGAAGTCAAGGTAAAGTTCCTCATCAAAGGCTCCTTAGAAAGCTTGAGAGTCATGGAGTAAAAGGACAGGTCCTCTTGTGGATCAAAAACTGGCTAATTAATAGGAAGCAGAGAGTGAGTTTAAATGGGCAGTCTTCGCAGTGGAGGACGGTAGGCAGTGGGGTGCCGCAGGGCTCGGTACTGGGTCCCATGCTCTTTAACTTGTTCATAAATGATTTAGAGTTGGGAGTGAGCAGTGAAGTGGCCAAGTTTGCGGATGACACGCTGCCCTTGCCTCCTCCTCAAGTGGGAAGGAGGCAAGGGCAACATCGCTTCACTGCTGCCAGCCAACAGCCACCCTTCCTTTCCTTTCCCATCCCTTTGCCTCCTGCCCCCCTGCGCCTGGGCTCTGCAGCCCCGGCGTGCCTGCCTCCTCCTCTGTCACCTCTTTTGCTTCCCTTTCTGTTGCCTCCCCACCCCGGGCCTGCCAGCCACAGCATGCCTGCTTCCTCCTCTGAGCCCACCACCACCACCCGCCCCCTTTTCCTTTCTTCCTTTCCCATCGCCTCTCCTCCCCGCCCTGGCAGCAGTGGCATGCTGTGATAGAGGGCGGGTGGGGGAAGGCGACGGAACGGGACAGAAAGGGAAGGGAAGGAGGAGGTAAGCGCCGTGGGCCCGGGGGGGGGGGGGTTGAAGCGCTTTGGGGGGTGCCTGCCTGAGGCACAATGTGCCCTCAGCTGCCACTGGCTGTGGCGGTTCCCCCCCCCCCCCCGCAGCTGTTTTTGGCAGGGGCAGTGGCCTGGGAGGACTTCACCACCCTTTCCCCAGCCTTAAAATGGAGGAAACGGGGGCGGGGAGGAGGTGATGAGGATGCACGGTGGGGGGAAGAAAACAGGAGGATAGATCCAGGTGGGCAGCTGTGTTGGGCTGAAACAGTAGAACAAAGTAGGAGTCAAGCTGTACCTTTAAGAGGTGGTGAGGCTGCAGGGGGGGAGGAGAGAGGAAGAAAATGGGGGGAGGAGGAAGCGGTGAGGCTGCGCGAGGGGGCAAGGGAGGGAGGAGGGAAATGGGGGAGGAAAACAGGAGGGAGGAGGTGCCTGTAGATATCATGTCATCAGATCAGGTCCTGACCTAATGACCAGCTATCAAAAGATTTGCCAAGCTTGCAAATCTCTGGGGAAAAACAACAACCTTTAACGTCATAGCATGCCTTCTGTTTCCTCTTCCTCTGACAATGTTACTTTGGGAAACAACAACCATACTATTGTTAAATATTTGCAAACTAAGCAAGATGTTATCTCTCATGCCAGACTTCCTTGTGACGCTCTGTTATGTCATTGTATTTTAAGACTAGAATGGTTTTGAATAACTGGTGAACATATATAAAATAAAGACTGCTTGCCCAGCAAGCGGAACGCATTCCCTCCTCAAGAACTCATGTCCGAGTCTTCATTGCAACAGGTGCCGCGGGGGGGCGGAGGTCGAATTGGGTACCCCCACCCTGCCTGCTTTGGACCGCAGAGCCGGTCCCTAGGGCCAAAAAGGTTGGGACCACTGGTTTAAACTACCCATCGTCTGAAAGTCAACTTCCACACAACAACCATTCTCCACGGAGTTCTCACTGCCACAGCCCATGTAGATGCATTGAGAGTGGCAACAGAACACCCATGTGGCAATTTTCTCCACAGCCGCTTTTCCCCCTGCAGCCTCAGAGGTGCTGAGTCACATTATTATTATATATTGCCATAATATATTCATTCCTCTGAATTACCAACTTTTATTTTATTAAAAAGATAAACCTCCAGCTCTTTTGGTTGCAGAGATAAATGAATCACTGCAAGGAAAAGGACTAGAAAGTTCCCTTTAAAAAGAAGACAGACAGAAATTCAGAACTATCATGGCAATAAAATGCTATGACAATATCACACTGTAACAAACTAGCATTTGCTGGTGTGTGTTTAAAGACCTCCAGTTGTGCAGAAGCAACTGAATTCAGCCAGAGGCATTTTAAAAAATATGCTACAGACCAGTCTCCATCATTACAGTCAGTTTCATCAAAACCTCAACCATATTCTACTGGATATTCCTCAAATAATGCTTGTGGGGGAAAGAGCCTCATTTCTCCCCCTTGATAAGCTAACAAGTGAACTTAAAGGGTTAAATGCTAGCCTATCTATGATTCTTCTGCATATGCTGTGAAAACACATTTAAAGAGAAATCATCATTCACAGTGATTTACATGACTGCATTAAAATTGTAATTAAAATTACAAATTTTATTAAAATTAAAATCACAGGGAAAAGGTTTATTAATTTGAAATGGGGTGTTGGGGGAGATTTATGGATACTGATGGCTTTTTTGGTAGAAAAAGCCCAGCAGGAACTTCTTTGCATATTAGGCCATGCCCCCTGATGTCACCATTGTTTTACACAGGGCTTTTTGTAGAAAAAGCCCAGCAGGAATTCATTTGCATATTAGGTCACATCCCCGACACCAAGCCAGCTGGAGCTGCGTTCCTGCTCAAAAAAAGCCCTGGATACTGTGATCCTCCAAAATGACAAATAACTGGGTTCTAGATCAAATCAAGCCTTGACTCTTCCTAATAGCTAAAATGAGTAAACTTTCCAGAGTCACTGGAAAGTCACTAGGAACAGTTGAAGGCAGCAGGAACAGGAAGACCCAACATGAGATGGACTGACTCAATCAAGGAAACCATGGCCCTCAGTTTGCAAGACCTGAGCAAGGCCATTAGTAGTAAGACAAGTCATAGGGTTACCATAGATTGGAAGCAATTCAACAACACTTCATACAAATACACACACACACTATCTGGAAGGGGACTGTCAAGAAAGGCAGAGTGCAACTTAAGTTTTTTTAAGGCTCCCGGCCCATTAGATTTTCTTTTTTACCAGTTGTTTCTAGCTTAATCGATCATGTTCCTTGTTATTATTCCCATTGTTATTTAATTAATTATATTGTTCATTGTCCTTCTAGTCCTGTTTTGAAATCATATACTAAACTATATTAAAATAATTTTAATTTTTTTTTAAAAGGCAGAGTTTCACAAAATAATAGGTTTCTCTTCCATGATTTCAAGATTTCTTTCTCAGCAAATGTACTTTTCTTATCCATGGTCTCCATCTCTTAAACAAGAAGTCCTTGGTTATGACATATATTAAACAACCTCTCCTTTATAGAAAAGCATCCATTTCCACCAAAGGAATAAAGTGCAAGGTCACATTAACTGGTTGGCAGATATCACAAAAGGCAATGCCTGTAAAAATCAAAAGGGACACTTGACATTGTACCATCAAAAGAGAGACTATTTAAAAAACCTGTATACACTGTGCTCTCTGCAAAGCAAAGTACTGGCAGTCAAAAGTAAAGGCCACAATTTAGGATTTCTTTGGCATTGGCCCACCAAGAGTTGTCATGCACCAAAATCAAGCAATCAAGATTTGGTGCATGTATTTAAAGGGAGGGGGAACCTGCTCACCTAGCTCAGCTCAGAAAATGAAATATTACCTGTATTAATTACACTGTTATTTGTTTTAATTGCTCTATTAATTTCAGAAAAGAAAATCATATCACTCTAAAATGCTTTAATTGGTTGACTCGGCTCTAATCAAAGTAGTGCATTCCACTTTTGTGGAATTTTGACATCCCTTTATGCTGTATTGACAATTGTTGCATTTCTTTGCCGACTGACAGGTAATTTGGGCATTCTAGATTATTTGGAACAAGAGGAAAAGAAAAAAACAAATGGATTTCCTGCTCCAGATTAACCCTGTACAATATTGTCCACAAGGGAAATTAAGAAGAGTACTTTTTGTAATGTAGCATTATCTGTTTCTCTGAAAGTGTTTTGCTTCAGCAGATAATAATTGCCAGCATGAAAACGTAACACCTCCACTGGTACAACCTTAAGAAAGAAGAGATTTCATTTTCTTTAAGCTTCTCACTCTATTGGCTTCTGTTGCTTTTCATCACTCATCATGGGCAAGTGTTTATGGCAAACAGCAAGGGAGGGTTTTCAACACGCTTGGAGGGTCAGTTCAGGTAATAAAAAGTGATAGGCTAAACAACTTCAGAGAAATTCCCCTATCTGAACTTCTTATATCATTCCATGACCAGAGCCATGTTTCTACTGCAGAGAAGTTTTGTGTGCTAGCCAAAAATCAAGTTGACATGAATCATCTCCCAAATAAGTGAAATAGTTATGTATCACTACTAGGACAGATTTGCATCAAGTATCTCTTTGAGATGTGCCATTTTCACACATTACAATCACATGTACTGGTAGCTTGCCAACTGCACACAATGGGAAAGCATGCAACCTTCTTGATACAAATGGTCACCATATTGGGTGAAAGGGGCCATGGATGGATTTTGTCCCTCCACAAGCTACATGAAATGTGAGTTGCATGGTTGACAACCCCCAGGTGGTAACTGGAGATCTCCTACTATAGCAATAAATCTCCAGGTGACAGAAATCAGTTCACCTGGAGAAAATGGCTGCCTAGGAAGGTGGACACTATGGCATTATACCCTGTTGAAGTCCCTCCCCAAAATCCACCCTCCTCAAGCTCTATCCCCAAAATAACCAGGTATTTCTCAAGTAAGAGCTGGCAACCCTACTGATTTATCAAAGTTCTGGTTCCCATGTACTGAACTTTTCTCAAAAGCAGCTTCCATGTGGACATAGGTAGGATCACAGAGTAGGCAATTTCTTCCGTAAATTAAGTCTTATTGCTGTTGTAATCAACTTATATTTTCTTCACACATTCATTTTATATACTTATTAATTTTATTTATTTTATATATGCCCTGCCTTTCTCCCCAGTGGGGACCCAAAGCAGCTTACATCTTTCTTTGTTCCTTAGGGTTACCAAAACCAATTCAAGAAATATCTGGGGACTTTGGGGGTGGAGCCAGAAGACATTGGGGATGGAGCAAGGTTGTGACAAGCATAATTAAACTCCAAAGAGAGTTCTGGCCATTACATTTAAAGGGACTGCACTTTTAAAATACCTTCCCTCCATTGAAACTAATGAAGGATAGGGGCACCTTCTTTGAGGGCTCATAGAATTGGACCCCCTAGTCCAATACTTTTGAAACTTGGGGGGTATTTTGGGCAATGGCACTGGATGCTATGCTGAAAATTTGGTGCCTCTACCTCAAACAACACCCCCCCCAGAGCCCCAGTTACTCATGGATCAATTCTCCATTATAACCTATGGGAATCG
The DNA here is from genome assembly GCF_032191835.1 of Heteronotia binoei. Taxonomy (NCBI): domain Eukaryota; kingdom Metazoa; phylum Chordata; class Lepidosauria; order Squamata; family Gekkonidae; genus Heteronotia; species Heteronotia binoei. The sequence goes on along the minus strand of NC_083226.1, from coordinate 144,773,840 downwards.
GTCTCCATAGGGAATAATGGAGTGGCCAGCAGACAATTCCCCCCCTTCAGCTTTCTGATGACCCTAAAGTGGGGGGGGGCTCCAAACTGGGGGATCCCCTGCCCCCACCTAGGAATTGGCAACCCTACTACTACTCCATTTTATCCTCAAAACAACCCTTTAATGATGGTTATGCTGACAGTGTATGACTAGGCCAAAGTCACACAGCAGCCTTCCATGGCAGAGCCAGGATTTACACATGGGCCTCTCTGACCCTGATTGATCACTCTGTCCATTACACAACACTGACATGACTCAGGCACACTATCCAGCCTTCAGCCATCTGCCATTAACAGAGGTTTATTTCAAGATTCAGAAGCTTTGCCTCTTGCATTTCCTGTGAAACAAGCTATTGAATTGCCATTTTCATTATGAACGTTTAAAATAACAGACAGAATCAGGCAAGCATATCACATAGGTGGATGCACTTTTCTTTGACAAACACTTTTTTCAAGAGAAAAAAAAATATCTAAATTGTTTTTAATACATAAAAACAGAATATATGAATGCATAATAGGTTTCCCTCATAGGTACTTCTTACTCATTCTCATTTTAAAAAGCAAGCAGAAACTCATTATGGAAAGGTAGTTAAAGTATGACCATGATGAATTACTACTTAAAAACATGTTATTGATTCCTTGCATATGTAATAGTTGTCTGAAAGCTCTTCTAGTTCCCTCAAACCAGCACCATGTTACACTAAATAAACAAGAAGAGAATCAAAGGATTTCAGTGCTACAGTTTCAAGCATCTTTGTGTGCCTATTCCTTAATCCAGTTGTACAACCTGTGTACGATTTAAATCAACATCTCAATTGGGTAATGACCTGGAAGAGAAGAAAGTGGAAGAATCTGGCATAAAATGAGAATCCCAGTACATTTTCTTTATTTACAAAATGCCGTAGGGCATGCAAAACCGCCCTTTTCCAACTAGCCTTCTAACCTGGCATAAGCATCACGCCATCTTTAACACAACTGAGATAGTAGCACCACTAAATTATATTGTTTTAGACTGTTTTTAGATTATTTAATGTTTAATTGTGAATTGTATTTAATTGTATTGTCCTGTTTTTATTGTTATAACATGGCTTATGCCATGTCCTGTAAGCCGCCCTGAGCCTGCCTCGGCGGGGAGGGCGGGGTATAAATAAAATTCTATTTATTATATTTATAACCCACCTTCCATGGCCAGCAAGGTGGCAAACAGTTAAAATAAGCATTATAAAACACATCATAAAAACACTTGCAACACAACTAAATAAATATGTTAAAACACAGAAAAACAGTAATTAAAACATAGGGCAGGAAAAAGGGATTGCTGAGTGAACACCAGACAAAACAAAAACAAAATATTCACGTATTAGTGGAAGACAGTATGACGATAAAACAGAAATGGCATACTCAGGGCCATTTTTGTAGCAGGAACTCCTTTGCATATTAGGCCCCGATGTAGTCAATTCTCCAAGAGCTTACAACAGGCCCTGTAAGCTCTTGGAAGATTGGCTACATCAGGGGAGTGTGGTCTAATATGCAAAGGAGTTCCTGCTACAAAAAAAGCCCTAGGTGTACTAAAATGACAAAGGCCACTGTATACAGCATAATCATCTGCAGACTGATTGTATGAGAAAGTACCAAGTTGTGCACAGGGCAAGAGATATGAAAAGCTTTGTGTCAAACACATTCAGAAGGCAAAGATACTGACAGCCATGATTAGTCATGAGCTGAGCTCTGGATTGCCTCACCCACAAGCAGAGTGCAGAAAAACTGGGCGGCCACTCAGCAGCTGCAACAGTGGCATTTCATTTTCCTCTGTTTTGCTGTCACTTTTGCACCTGCGCATTAAGTGAAAGTGATTTTCTTCCTGGGTCATGGACAGTTGGGCCAATCAGCTCCCTGCTTGCAACAGGCAAGGACATGCACTGACCTGACAGATGCTCAAGCACCTCTACTTAGGAGTAATTTGCATAATATTAAAAACTTGTCAGGTTCTTTAATACTAGGACTGAAGTTAATCATATTTGGGAGGAGGAGAGAAAAATATTGCATGAAGTTGACCTCCGGCTCTATCACTATCCACCCATCAAACTCCCAAATTAGACTATATAAATCAACATATTTTCCTCTGCCTAGAAAGTGCAATCCCAGAGAATAAAATAACTAATGAAAGCACGATAAGAAAAACATCACAATAACAGTAAGATGGTGCAGTGATTAACAGAAGTGGAAGCTCTGTGTACAGACACACCAGTCAAGACAATCCAGTTTGGCAGGAAGATGGGATTATTGCTTTGGCTGGACAAAGTCCCTATAAGCCACATATCTGCTGAGTTCTCTCTTTACCCCCATACTACCCCTTGCTATTGCCTAGGAAACTGTAACCAGACCATGAGGCACCAGAATGACTCAGATTTGACTGCTTCCAAATGGCAGAAACAATTTTGTTGAGAGCCAGTACATTTATGATACCTCTAAACAGAAATTGCTTGGGTCAGATATGCATAAGTAAATTTGCGACTGCAGAGGCCCATAGTCTGGGAGAGAAGATATGTGTTTCAGACTACTTATGATTATTCTCCAAGCATACTTTTACCTCATATTCTTAAAAGGTGTATAAAATGTCAGTATACTGTTACTCTTTTCAATGGACTGCTGTTTTGCCATCTGTATCTTGAATATATCCAAAGAAGGATTTTGAAACTTTCTGTGATTCCCCGCTCCTGCATTCAACTGCAATCTCCCTCTCGCACATACCCCACTAAATCACAGAACACCACCACTAATGAATACATTTATAAAAACATATATGCAGGTTCCTGTGTATGTTGTATCTTTTCAACATTACTCTTTTAGTGCCTTCCATCAATTTGGGAGATGGATATACTTGCTGTCGGTCTTCATAAGAGAACCTGTTATCAGAAGGAGCAGATGAATGCAAGAGGAGGGACAGCAATTTCTTTCACAGTTTGTGAAGAAATTGTGACTGCATATAACAGGGAATTGTGAAAGATTAGAAAGTAGGGCAAGATTCCCCTACAAGAAGAAAGAGGCTGAATTGTCCAGAAGAACCTGAATTGTCAACAACTACACAGCTGCTGTGAGACACATTCTGACTGCAAACAGGTCTACAAAGTATCAGCTTTTTAATCATTATGGTTTCTTCCGTGGTATTTTAATGAATTTGGCTTACAAGTAAGTACATTTCAGATTGAAACACTAATATGTAAATTTTGGGAAGGTGGAGATATTAATTTAGAATGAGTGGACAGAACACCAATAAATGCTAATTCTAGCTTCATATAAAAGGATAACTGAATAAAAGAACAAACGGTGACTAAAAATGAGTATGTTGTAGTCCATACACAACCGAATGAGCTTCTTGGCAAACAGAACTAAAACAAAATATACACATAGAAGTGAATTCAAGAAAGCAGTTGTGGCTTGGTGGTAGAGAACTTGTTTTGCATACAGAAGATCCCCTGTTCAATCAACGGGATCTCATGTTAAAAGTAGTGGGGGAAAGAGTCTGGAAAACCACTGCCATTTTGAGTGGATAACACTGCTGGAAGAACTAATGGACTGGCTGGAAGAACTAATGGTATGTCAGTTTCATGTTTTTCTAAAAAAAAAGCTCTAAATGTGGGAAGGAGAGAAAGTAGGAAGGAGAATGACAGCCCCTCCTTTCTTCCCCCTAATTATCCATATAAATCTCACATAACAGCCAACACAATACAGAAGATTCACTTTAGGAGGAGCCAACTTTTGGGACAAAGATACAGGGCTGTTTCTGTTTAGCACTCCCCTCTATTATGAAAACCAATTTTCTCTCTCTGTTGTACCGCTGCCACTGAGTTCAGACACAGAATGAACAGGAGTACTGCCAGATTTCTCCTCCAACACCACCTAATCAGCTTCCCAGCCCAGCATTAATGAAATGCCTTGGAAGATATGAAGTATGCTTTTGTTCATTTCCTCATAATCCACAATACTAGAAGCTACCTAAACATAATAGCTGGGGCTGCAAGGCTTTGCAGAGTGTGAAGAAGCCACCCAAAGCTCAAAAGCTTTAACACAGAACGAAAGATGCTCAATTTGGAAGCTCACTCTGATGCAGAGAACTGAATGGATTGCTGCCTTCCCCCTCTTTGCAGAAGGGCAGTACAATGAACCCAACACAAAACACAACAGGACCTTACCTTGTTCTGTTATGACCAGCACAGCCTGTACAACTCAAGAGCATTCACTCTGGAACGAAGGAACCATTTTCAGCGGCTGCATGCCTTGCAATGTGTGCAAGGCGCTTGGAAGAGAGCACAGCCACCGTACTGCGCAATGAATTTATTTTATTTCACATGAATATTTTGGGCTACTTTATGCAAGCAGAAAAGGCAAGAACTGAAGCTGAGGTAGTGAAAGGATTAAACGGGACACCAATTGGAGACCACTTGGAGGTGGTGGCGACAGTAAAACATACATGCTTCACCACCACCACTGTATCCCTTCACTGTCACCCAATGGAGTTATTCCAAGTAAAAAAAAAAATGAGTCTGATTCCTTCAGTGCCCTCATCCAAGGAGGCAGATGGCTCACAAACACTGGGACATGTTTGATAGACACATTACAAGCCAAATTCCTCAACAGAGCAACCTGGCAGAGGACATTTGTGATCAGCTTACCCCATGCTTTTATCTCTTCTGCCTCCACAAATGCCATGCTGAGGGTCCCACTGAAGTTATCTTATGCTGTCTATAAACTCAGTATTGTCAAATTTGATTAGCAGCTGACCAATAGGGTCTCACAGCAGGAGGTTTTCATATCAGCTATCTGTGATATGAAATTCTGGAGGCTGAGCCATGGTTCTTCTCATACTCTCTAGAACAGGATTTCATGTAGCATGTTGGGGGCTGCAGTCAGCAGAGGGACTTGGAAGAAAATCCCCTCCTTTCCTCTTCTACAAACAGCATGATCTTGTGTGACTAGAGTTTACATTATAGAACATAAGAAAAGCCTTGCCGGATGAGAGCAGAGGTCCATCTAGTTCAACATCCTGTCTTATACAATAGCCAACCAGTTACCTTGGAGTGCCAACAACAGGGCAGAGGGGCTGAGGCCTTCCACTGATGTTACCTCCTGGCACTGAGATTCAGAGGTTTATTGCCTCTGAATGTGGAGGCTCCCTTTGCACAGAAGGAGAAAGAGACTTCTGCCAAGTCCATCTCATGGCAGCCCCACCACCACCATCCTGTTTTATTCCTCTGGTCATCTGCAGTAGAATGGGGCGGGGGGGCGCAAAGGAGGCTGTTATGATGGTTGGGAGAATGCCAATGAATTTTTTTTTCCTGTCAATTCACTGTGCTGATGGAACTTGGAATCTACTCTATTTCTGAGATGTCATAACTCTTGTTTGTCTGAATTTCAATTCATTCTATCCAAATTTTGATGGAGGGTGGTGGTCCAAAGAACCTGCCCTGCTCAAGATCGTTACTCTTCCTTACCAAGACTACCTGAATGGAACATGATTTCCCAAGTATATAATAAGTTGATTCAATTCCTCCTCAAGGAAAATAATAAAGATAATAGAAAGGCCACTCTTAAAGAAGTCCTCTTTGGATACTGGAAATTGCTAGCTATTCTCAAATATACCTAACTTTGATGAGATGATGGAAAGTGTTGCAGCAGGATAGCTTCTGGATGAGACTGATTTTTGGTCTCAGTTCATTTTGGTTTCAGGTCTAGTTGTGGGATGACAAAAATCTTCTGTGGTGTATAAAAAGCAGTAGCAAAATACAGGAAAATCTTAGTACATTCTAACTTCTTAATCAACATGTATTACGAGCACTGAATTTGCTGCAAAAATCTTTAATCCTTCTTATATCACCTCTGGTATCATTTATATGTAATTATTCTTTTCAAATCACTGGCATTGATTCAAGTTGGACTAAAGCTAATGGTATTAGATTCATCAGCATTATCAGTAATGTTCGATGTCTTTCTTATAATTCTCTTAAAATTTTATTCCCAGACATGTGTCGGTTCCAATATTTTCAATTATGTTATTTTATATCTTGTAACTTTAGAACACATCAATTGAGAAAATCTTTTAACATCTTTTGAGAAATTAACATTTTATAACATTAACACACAAAAGGCTTATTATCCAGTATATATCCAAGCATCTTAAAGGCAGACAAATTACAGAATCAGCCTTTTATTACTAAATGGAATAAAATTTTAAACAACATTGTAAATCAGTCTTTTATCTGGCAAATGAAATTTGTACTAACTTAAAAGGGAACTTGTACATGTGGTGTTTAATACCACATAAGATAAAATCTTTACAGTTAAAACATATGAATGTTGGCAATATGAGAAGAACTCTGTGGATTAACTCCACATGTGGTAGACACATCCAGCTGTCTCCATATTTTGGTCCAGAGTCTTAAATGAAACTGAATGTATGACAGATATATTAGTACCTAAAAACCCTAAAACAGTGCTGCTAGGATTTATTCAAAGTGTTAGTCCCAATCTGAAACATCCAGTGATTGGCAATTAGTTAACAGACAAAAAATTGGTGCATGCCTAAAATTATTTCAATTAGAGAATTGATCAAAAAGGTCTGGCAAACTCTGCAAACAGCTAAAGTGACTGGTTGTGAACAGCCGTCTAAAAATGCCTGTTATTGTTCAGGAACCCTTTTTATGATTTTGGAAACCTGTGTTGCTGATTGAGGTTTATAATGATACTTCTCTTCTTAAGAACTTGAAGCTTTGGACATTTAAATTCAGCAGATACAAAATGCAGTGCTAATAATGATAACCTGGGCAGGCTCTCAGCTCAGAAATTATTATTTATACAATGCACTGGTATTTATTTCCAGGCCCAGTTCAAAGAATAAGTTTTTGATCTTTGAAGAATGCATGCTTAGGTCCTGAGGCAGTACCTCCTTCCACAGATTATCTGTGTGCTGATATTAGAAGGCTGTCCATCAAGGTTTTTGTAGAAAAAGCCCAGGAGAAACTAATTTGCATGTTAGGCCACACACCCTGATGCCAAGCCAGTCAGAACTGCATTCCTGTGCGCTCTTGCTCAAAAAAAGCCCTGGCTGTCACCACTAAACCAAGCAGAGGCCTAAAGACCCACAGCATTTATTCCAGCGTGAGATTTTGTCAGAGTTTTCTTCCTCAGTTGCACTACATCTGTGAAAGAGAGCTCTGACTCACAAAAGCTCCTGCTGCAATAAATGTGTCACTGGACTTCTGTTCACTTTTGCCATAATTAACACAGCTTCCCTTCTGGATTGTCTTGCAACTGCCACCACCCACCTGAAAAAACAGATCTACAGCCTTGTCAGTCCTAGTGCTCTTGCTACTTAGCACATTCTAAAAGCCTCCAGTCAATGGAGAAACCTCCCCTTCCCCTTTAATTTCAACGAGTTATTGGTGTTACTGGATTTTTAGCTGAAGTCTGGCTCATAAGCCTCAGTTTTATTAGCTTACACATTATAGTATAGGAAACTGCTCTCAGAACCTTGCTGTGGCATATCGTTTAATAAATCAATAAAGCTTTTCCTGGACTTGAAGATATTGCAGGATGGGAGGGGGGGTGTCACATCCTCATGTAAATAAAATACCTCCTGCGCATTCTAAAAAAACATAGTGAGAAGGTGGGTTCTAGCTCAGCCTTCTCCATGAAATGCTTTTTTGTGGTCAAGGAGATTTCTTTCTCATTAGAGATTTTTCAAATGTGTTCTTCTCCCTCCCTTGAGATACTTTCTGTGTAAAAAGGATTAAATGTTGTTGGCAGTCCAACTGGCATGTCCTAGAGTCTAGGCTTGCCAGCCTCCAGGTGGGGTCTGGAGATCTCCCACTTTTACCACTGATCTCCAGCTGGCAAAGATCAGCTCCCCAGAGGAAAATGGCTGCTTTGAAGGGTGGACCATGCTGAGTCCCCTCCCCTCCCCAAACCCCACCCTCTCCTGGATCCACCCCCAGAGACTCCAGGGATTTTTCTAACAGAGACCTGCCAACCCTAGTAGAGTCCATGTTATTTCTATAGTAGCTCCAATCCTAGGGAATGGGGTTCTTAAGGTGAGTGGGACTCTAGCTTGAAAAATTTTTAGGAGATGGTATCAGGCCATTTTACTTGCTAGGACTAGATACTTTTTCATGGCAAGAGATGAACAGGGGTGTTTTGCCATTGCCTAACTCTGTGTAGTAACCCTGGGCTGCCCTGATGGTTTTCCATCCAAGTACTAACCAGGGCTATCCCTGCTTAGCTTCCAAGACCTGACAAGCCTGACCTAGCTTGGGCCATCCAGGAAATGATTGGGGAGGCTGAATCCATTGTTTTGGCCTCAGAATGACCCTGCAAGGAAGCTAAGCTAAAAGGAGCAAGATCAGTTAGGAAGATTCATGGTTTTCCAGAATCTGAACTCCCAGGCCACACAAACACGATGCTGCCATGTGCCCATCAGTCCATTTGGCTCAGTATTATCTAGCCTGACTAACAACTGCTCTCCAGGGTCTCAGTCAGAAGAAAGTCTCTATAAATAAGCAAAAATGCTCAAGACTGAACCTGGGACTTTGGCATGCAAAGCACGTGCTCTGCCACTGAACCACAATCCTTCAATGTCTAACACTCTACACAGTAGCAATCAGTGCGCAACTCTTTTTAAGAACCGAGAAGTGATAGAGTCTTCGTCGCATGCACTGTCTGAAGGTGTGAATGAAATGAATTTCAAATCAATTTCTCAGAATACATTATACCAGCTTCCATTATGTATCAGAACAGTATGCTTCCATTACTTCCACTCATTTAATGACCTTTCACTTCAGGTGTTAAGCGTGAACTTCTGAAGACACCATGGGGAGCTAATATTTCTTCCAACAATCTTCAGCTGCATTCTCAACTTTTCCAAGTGCTGTGCTGAAAGCTCTGAAGAATTACCTAGTTCTTCGGTTACAGCCCCCTCCACCCACCCTACAGTTTCTCAGCACTAAATCTGTGAGTTTAATAATCTCCTTCATTGTAGGCATCCAAATGTGACCATAAAATGTTTGAGGAGGGTTTCCATTATGAAAAGGATGCAGTTCTGCTTTGCAATCTACGACCTGTAGGAAGTCCCATCCCCTCACTCTCACCCATTCAACCAGCTAATATATCCCTTATTCTCCATGTTTTAAAATGCATCTGAAAAGCTTAATATGGCTTTAAGTAGAGCTATGAAAAATATCATCTCTGCTGTTCTGTAATTCGTAATTAATGAAGTGCTCCAGGTATAAATCTATACCTTAATTCCAAACTTACCAGAATGAGATTTAAAGGATTTACCAAAAAATATTCTAAGCATATGAAATTGCATACTTTGGCTGAAAACGGAGGATTTGGGTACATCTATCCAGTCTAGGAAATGCTAAAGGCTCCCCCTTCAGGGCAAACAGGGCATGCAGCTTTAGCTTCAATTTACTACATAGAGCATATTCTGAGCAAGCCCAATTGAATCAAACCTGAGCAGTTCCATGCACAGGGCCAGAATCAGAGCAGAAAGTCAATGCCACATGTTTAGGAAGAACAGGCTGGAGAGGATGGAAACTGTCTCCCAACCTAAATTGGTGAGACCAAATTCTGAGAGCAACTCTTGGCCAACATGGACAATCACTAGGCTCCCAGGCCCTCAACATAAATGAGTGATAAGATAGAGCAGAAAGATGACATAGGAGAGAAAAAGAACACAGAGGTCAAAAGGAGATGGAGTCCATGGAAGTTTGTGAAGGAGTACTTTCAGAAAAAGAGAGGTCAGACTGCTTAAACTGAGGGACTTCCAGGGCTTTTTTTGTAGCAGGAGCTCCTTTGCATATTAGACCACACATCCCTGATGTAGCCAATCCTCTTGGAGCTTACAGCAGGCCCTATATTAAGAGCCCTGTAAGCTCTTGGAGGATTGGCTATATAAGGGGTGTGTGGCCTAATGCGCGAAGGAGTTCTTGCTACAAAAAAAGCCCTGGGGGCTATCCAATCCCCCCAGAAAGTTTGGAGGTACATAGAAAGGGGGCATCCCTTATGAATCTTTAGGATGCTGCCTGTCACTATGTTTTCCAGGCAGGCTTTTTGTTATCTCTCATGTGTACCCCTGAGTTATCAGAAGCAATCCTAAACAATTTTATAGGACCCCCAGAGTCTTGCCTCCTCCAGTTGTTGAAATCTTCCTCCAGGAGCTGAGATCAGCTGTTTCCCTAAATGCAGAGGCAGTCTCATCCCCAGCTCCTCAAAGGAAGGAGGGTGGGCCAGCCTGCCTGTCCAAATGACCAAACCAAAAAAAGTCAAAACACAGCAAAATTACTGGCAAATTACACAAAGCTAATTACAACTTTATAAGTGTACCATAATCACCCTTTAGGATATACAAATTCATATATTCAAAAAGTGCAAAAGTGCTTTATGACCTTATGAAAACTAGACTTGTCGGATAAATCACTCAAGGCAGAAGCCAAAGTTCATTTTAAACATTCATACATCCACTGTGTTCTTGAAAATTTCTAAAGGACATTAAATTCCTTCTTCTTACATCAGTGGAACAAAGATGAAAACCCTGTTAATTGAAATTTTGGTGACGGGGTCGCAGGCTAGAACCGGCTGTTTCACTGTCGAGCTTCGTCAGACATATATGATGGGGCATGAACATTACTCAATCTCATTCTAAGCCTGATGAGTCATGAAACTGGCTCCTCCCAGGACATCCAGCAATACTGGCCAAAATCTGCAGCTGCCTGAATGCCTTCTGAAGACCTTCCTTTTCCAAAGGGATTTTATTGAGTGATGGTACTTCATGATGGAAAGGAAATTAACAACTGGATCTGTCATAACCTGATGCCTTTGAAATTGTTTTATTGGGTTCCATTGATTTTATGGTATTTTAAATTGACTTGGGGACATTTTTTAGCTAAGAAGCAATTTATAAAATACCCAACTAACTACATGTTCCTGTTGAGGCATGGCCCATGATTTTGAGTGGGTATCAACCTGCAGTGAATGTAGCCTCTTTTCAAACTGCACAACTTGCAAGCAACTCAGTCTCAAAAATATGCACTTTTAATGGAATACTTGCAATCTAAATTACGCTGCAAATGTTTTTACACATGTCCTCTCTCACTGCTTTCCTGTGGCTGTCACCCAACCCACCTGAAAGGGGGGGGGGGGGTTTAACGTACAGAAAAAGATACAAAGTGGAGTGGTTTGGCGCAATCCTTGGGTGGGAGAGCAAATGGGTAAGCTGCATGGCTTGTCCCTTTTGCCTGCCCAACTCCCAAAGCTTAGTATGTTTGTGTTCTAGAGTTCTAGATCCGATTGCAAATGCTTTGCCTTTTATGCCATTGCCTGGGATCTCTAATTTGATTTAGGAAGCTCTGATTATGTAAGTACATGTTACTAGATGGGATAGTGAAGAAGCACTACATGGCCTCGAAATGAAACTGATTTTTAAATTACGCAGACTTACCCATGACGACCCTGGAGTGTCTAAAACTGCATCGAGCCTGTAGATTGTAAGCATCACCAAGGCAATCAATATGAGCCTGTTTGCGGGATAGGGCAGGGTACAAATTGAAAAATTAAATTAAATGGGCCACTCAATTTGGCCACTGTTTGTCAGATAGTTCCATTTGTGAATGTGTTCTTTGCGATAACAGAAACCTACTTTGGCACATTTTCCTCCTGTAATAAAATCCAAACATGTTGTGACTTATAACCTTGTTACATGTCAAAACATCTTCATTAAGTTGTATGCTAATTTGCTGTTCTCTAATATGTAGAGGCATCTGCCTATATATACGAAATGTTAGCTTCCATTTCTATGTATATGAGGAAGTATGCATGCACCTTGAATAAACTTTTGTTGGTCTTAAAGGTGCCACTGAACTCAGAATCACCATTAGTTTCTACTAGTTCGTTCTGAGAGTTTTCGGCATTTCTTTACATTGAAAGGTTTAGGATTGGTTACACAATAGCTCTACCATGTGGCTAAAAGACATAATGGCAGGAAGACACATGTTTGCAGAACAGCCAAAACTGGAAACGGTCTCTCTTGGATCAATAGCCAAAAGAGTTATTTATTACTTAAGGTATTAGGGGGTTTATAGGCCACTTCTCTAGAGAACTGCCTGAGCCCCTTCAGAGAAGGCTGTGTTTTGGGGCAGCATATTTAAAGCCACAGATACAAACAGCAATTAATAGGCAGAAGTATTTCTACACACTTCAATAGCAGCAATCAGATTTTTTCTTGGGGGAGCAAAGGGTCACAGATTTGTTGCCTTGCTTGAACTTTACATTCTCAAAGGCAAGGAAAGATCGCGTGAAGGCTGACCACAACAAAGGCTTCAGTCCACTTCCAGTATGCATGCAATTCATCACTTGATGGCTATACCTTTCTGCATGTCTCCCCCCCAAAATCACAGAAGACATATCAGATTTTATCATCACTTCAAACACGATGCTGCTCCACAGAGTCCATTCAAATGTGCAAGTCCTTATGACATCAAAGGGGTATAAACCAACACACATATCACTGGCACTTCCTGATCACTCTGTACTTTTAGTCCTGTAGTCTGATCAGTTTACACAATAATTTTTTTTTATAGTGTGCCTGTTCATAATGGACAAAAGCAAGCATTACAGAACCTAATGACATTAGCCGTTGTAGCCAGATGGCTTTACTGCCCTGTAAATGAAAGGGCACTTTCTCCCCGGATTTCCTCTGCCAGCTCACAGCCCTATCAGGAAGCTGGTGCAGAAAACTGCTTTTAGCCTTTCTCTCTTGCCTTCAGCAGTGCGCCACCACCTTGAGGTTCATAGCTCTGCCACTCTCACTTAGTGGCACTGCAGCATTGGCCCCAAAGGGGAAGGTTATGTTAATGCTGCTGAATGGCAAGGCTGAGAGTAAGGATGTGTGCAGGCTCTTTGGTTAAGTAACTTTATTACTACAAGGCACAACTCAAGGTAACTGCAAGACAGATACAGGTAACCAAAATAAAGGAACATAAAAGCTAGTTCACTTACAAAGCTAGTCCAGCCTCAGAGGAGGCCAATTGTTGGTTGCATGGTGCATTCCCCTCCACATCAATGCTCACATCAAGCCCTCCTTCACAGGAACTCTCTCTCACACACACACTCCTGTCCTGACTCTGACTAAAGGGCAGGGTATAAATCAATCTCCTCTTCTTCTTCCACTCTATCTAGTGAAATGTATTTTTTCCCATACTCTGCAAATCTTGGGGATTCCACCTCAGCCTTCCAATTCCATAACTGTCCCAGCATATCTTGCCCATCTGCCCTCATCCAGCACTACATACACAGTCAACTGTCAATAATGTTCTTCTGCTACCTACGTAGGACAAACATAAAAGGATAAATAGGTAGAAATCCAATATTTTAAAAAGCAGTGGGGGAATATTCAGTTTGCTAGTGAAATCCTAGGAAGAGTTACATTGTCCATTGAAGTCAACAGGCTTAGAAGGGTTTAACTTTGCTTAGGATTGTACTGTATGTTGCTCTCCTAAAAGTTATTATCCTTCAACAAAGGAACTTACAAAGAAAGATTCTAGCAAGTAACTACAGAATTAGGATTCCTGAAGAAGCCTGGCATTCTTGTGTGAGGCCTCAGTAAAACCAATGGGTTCCTGGCCCAGCTTCAAGTGTTATATTAGCTTGTCCCATCAAGAAAGATTACTTTTAATACTAATGATGTGTTGGTGAATTGTCGCTGTTCTATCTTATACACAACTAAGACTTGCATAGGAACATCACAGGTCATACATATTGCATTCCATCACCTTTTGACCATGCTGTTCAGAATTTATTTATCTGATGTATCTATACATCTGCCACCAAAGATAATATTTCATGCATATGATGAAATGAGCTCTAGACTACTAAGGACATGCCACAATAAATTTGTTGTTAAGAGGTTATGAGACTCCCTTGGGTTGTACCTTATAGAACTTTTCCACTAACGGTAGCACTTTCTTCTGGTGCCAGGAGACATGTGCCAGCAGAAGAACAGGAATGGACTGGCCACTTAACTTACAGGGAAATTTCCTGGTGAGCCACTGAAAGGCTGCCAGTGCCCAGGAGGGAGCATAACCAAGTTCTAGTAACTTTGCCAGAACCTGGGGGGAGGGCACTCAGCTCAGACCTTCATTGGCTATGGTAATTGTTTGTCCGCTTTCCTACACTGCTGCCAGTTTTCAGAAGAGAGCAACAGGAACACTCATACCCATAGTATGAGTGAGTGGCTCCTGCAGCAAGCTTGGTAGCCCCACAGAGGCCACTCAGCATGGCTGCCTCTAGAGTCACTTTCACTGCCCAGTCTGCTCCTGCAGAGAAACCTTTTGCATCAGAAGAACCACTAAGAGTAGAAAATATTTGTGCTTGATTTAAGCTGTAGAGGTTATTTTGCTAAAAAGTAGTAAGTGAATTTGACAGCTACCAACTTTTGGTTGGGAAATTCCTGGAGATTTGGGCATGGAGTCTTCTGAGAGACCTCAGCAGGGTATAATGCTATTGAGTCTATCCTCCAAAGCAGCCATATTCTCCAGGGGAACTGACTTCTCATCTGGAGATCAGTGATAATTCCTGAAGACCTCCAGGCCACACCTGGATGTTAGCGACCCTGCTACAGAGCATTATTTTCCCTTAAGATCTGTCACCATTTTGCAAAGGATGATTCTTTTCTGCTCCATCTTCTAGACACAGAAGACAGAGCCAGCCTCCGAAGGGCTCTAGTAGAAACTACTCTGATAATGTTCACAGAAGGCACCACTCCTACCTAAAGAGGAGTCCACACTTGCGGTCTCTTTTTCTCACAAGCAGAATAAAGGACATGAAGGGCTCATTAAAAAGAAGAAACTGGAGGGGGGAATATGTTTGAAATAGCTGCATTCTATAAAGTGGCATGCCTTACAGCAGCGTTTGTCCAAGTCAATATGCAATTGGATTTGTTTATCTATTATAATAATTGTGTGCCGTCAAGTTTCAACTGACTCATGGCAACTCCAGGACTGGGGCGGGGTGGGGTGTTTCAAGGCAAAAAACAAGCAGAGGTGGCTTCCCATTGCCTTCCTCTGCATAGCTCCCCCAGCCTTCCACGGTGGTCTGCCAGTCAAGTATTAACCAGCTCCGACCCTGCTTAGCTTCTAAACTCTGGAAGGATTGGGCTAGTCAGGGCTATGCAGGCGGCTGGTGTTTATGTATGCTACACATCATCTGCAATACTGTTGTGACAGATTTGTACCACATGTTTAGAATAAAGATTTTAACAACATAGAAAACGTTTCTGAAGTATTCCTTGGTGGCTGAAGCGTATGATGCACACAATTTTTGGAATACATATATGCACACATCCCATTTTCATCTCCTGCTGCAGTCCAATGTACCCCCAGCACCACCCCTAGAGTTTAGCCATCCCCCTATAAAAGGGGTTGGGAATCATTTAGGGATCTGCAGTAGAGTAGCCAACCCCCACCTGGGGCCTGGAGTTTTCTCATTATTACAACTGATCTCCATACTACAGAGGTCAGTTTCCCTGAAGGCAATGGCAGCTTTGGAGTGCTGATTCTGCAATACATCCCCACAGAGCTCTCTCCCTTCCCCAGACTCCACCCCCTCCAAGGCCATGCCCTCAAATCTCCAGGAATTTCATAAACTACAGTGGGACAGAGAATTGGCAAAAAGTCACACACACCACGCATACCTCCTCCACTGACAACAAAACAGCTTGGATACAACCCAGGACAATTCGATAAATTTTACTTTTATGGTACTATTTCTGCTGTTTGTTTTTAACTGATCCTTAATCCTTGAAGGCATAAAACATTAAAAGCTTAAAGATTATATGAACAGGCTTTGACAGTGGGTATTGCATCAATCCTCCCAGAAAGATAAAGCTGCATTAGACTAGCTCCTGGCCAAAACCTGTGACAAGTTTAAAAGCGAGCCATCCATCTGACCAACCGATATTAGAGAAATCTGGCCCAGAAACAGATGCTCATATAAAGGCATGACATATAGAACACTTACCCTGTTTTCTCTCATGCATGTCTAGTGCTTGGAAACTCTTCCTTTCTAAACACAACCACTTTCACAACTCTCCGGGCACAGAGTAAAGTGTCAACATAATATTGATACAAGTACAACCTGGAGCATTAAGTGGGCAGGTATCCCAACCCCCAACACTAAATCACATCTTATCTTTGGATTAGAGTCATGTAAACAGTATCCAGTTTGACGGGGTTCATGAGAAAGCCAGAACTTGTTTGCAGTTTGCAGGGAGAGCTTCACAGAGCCCAAGGATTTGTGAGCCTTAGAGAGGCCTTAACAGAAAATAAAATAACTGACCTTATAAAAAGAGCCACACTTTCAAATACTATATCAGTACCCTCACACTCCTAAACACACTGAAACACCAATGAAAAATTAAGATCATCAACTGTAGGACAAGATCATCACAAGGAGAATGTTCCTTTAGAATGGCACTGAGCCTTTCATCTGGTCTCACTCCAGTGCTAAGAGTGCTTTGAGACTATAAGCCACAATACAGAAACTTGCCTAAAATAAGACAAGGAAGTCCATGCTGGCCAAATATAACAGGAGATAGACAGGGCTGAGAATGCAGGTCTGTCCTTATACTTTTATAAAGGAAATTTAAAAAAAAAGAAATTTCCTTAAAGCTTAAAATATTATCACAAACATATATTGGGGGAAACCAAATATTTTGCCATATAGACCTCACCAGCTGTTGTCTTTTCATGTAGTGCCACCTTTCACTATGTTTGGTTGAGCTGCTTATTTGTTAATCAAAGCCACTACCATTAGAACTTTAAACAGGAACAAATGCCATTAGAACCAGCAAGCATTGTTAATGCTGGAAAGAAGTTTGCACAATACAACACTCTGTGTGCTAAACAAATGATCCATCTTGAGAGTCCTGGCTCAAATTTGAATAGATAGAAAGTTTGTGTGACTTTCAACAGTTTGATGGTACATTAGGTCATTGTAATTTGCACAGATATATCACTTTTAAAAGGTAAATAACCACGCTCTGGATTCCTGAAATGCTGAAGACATTGGCTTAGAAGCCATGGGACTTTTCCACAAATGGTGCTACTTGTCTCAAAGGAGACTTGTACTAGCAGAAGAGCCCATCTTGCAGGAGGACAACACCCACCAGAAACAGAAAAATGCCATAAGACCTAGCCCATTGTTTCATTAACATTATAAACCTTTAGGCTTCCGAGAACTTACTCAGCAGAGATTTGAGGTGTGGTGATTGGGGAGGGTGGAGTTTGAGATGACATGCTGTCATTTCTGGGTGACACTCTAGGTCATCTTGTCTTTACCACAGACCCTAGGGAAATTCCAAGAGCATCACTATGGGGAGGCCATTTTGAACATATTAAGCTGCCTTATACTGAATCAGACCTTTGGTCCACCAAAGTCAGTATTGTCTTCTCAGACTGGCAGCAGCTCTCCAGGGTCTCAAGCTGAGGCTTTTCACACCTATTTGCCTGGACCCTTTTTTGGAGATGCCAGGGATTGAACCTGGGACCTTCTGCTTCCCAAGCAGATGCTCTACCACCGTCTCTCCCCCTTTCTCCTGCTTCTCAATCCCTTGGAGTGCAAAATAGACTCAGAGTCAGGTAGTTCCCCTTCCCAAATGGGTAAATGTGAGGCCTATACATTTTTCACCCAGTGATAGCGCAGCCATTTACTTTACCATGAAAACTGCTGGTGGCCCTCTGTTGTAAACTTTAGCCACATCAATGGTGTGGCCAGCAAGAGGAATGACATCATTTGACTTCACCCCGCTGCTCTGGGCATGGTTTGCACAGCAAGGAGGAGAATGGTGGCCTATCGCTTTGTCTTCAGCCCCCCATCAGGTGAAGGGGACACTGACCCTTTCCAGGAACCTTGCTAGTGCCGGTTTTCACTGCCAATATAACTAAGCAGGTTAGTGTTAAGATGGATCTCACAGATTTGCAAAAAGTAGCAGTTTCCCTTGGTGGAAAGATTGTCTTTCACCAGTGCAACACACTCTTTCACCAAATCAGGATAATCTTGTGCCAGGGAATGTACATCTGTGAGCACATCCGTATTACCAGCACAGGATCCAACCCGTTGTTACTCTGTCTTGGTCCAAAAGGGATCATTCATGAGCACTCAGCTAAAGAAGCATTATTGATATACAGATAAAAAGAGAATGTGGTCTGCCTGGAGGAAAAGCAAACAGCTCTTAAAAATGAGCATAGCTGATATTGATATGTGATGTATCCAAAAATATTCCACTTTCGAAATGTGTTGTAGCTGACAACTAGCTAAGAGGTAGATATTGATGGTGGGATCAGTCCTGCATTGGCATTATACTTCACCTACTTCTGATGATCCTCCCATTGCACATGAGCAAAGAATAGGTGTGGTTGAGCTGAATCTGTACTGTGGCTTGTGGGCTTGTACAGGAAATACATTTTACCTTCCCTTGCCTTTTCTGGTCCTTTCATCTACACATAAAAAATCACGCTGTAATGAGCAGGACTCCAACTGTGCCATATATAAGCAGCAGATGGAAAGATCTGAAAAGATCCTAGAAGTTGTGGCTGCCTTGCTTCCTGCTTCATTGAGTGTGTGTTTTTTTTAATGCATCAGGTGACCCTCCGGGTTTCAAACTGGGAGCTGTAATAGTAAGTCCCACAAACACACAAATTGTTTCCCAACGTGTACACTCTGAAGGCAAAAAAGAGTTCTGTGATTATCAGAGATGTGGAAAGTGATATCTCCAGGATAGTATAATGTAGCAGAATATGAAACCTGTGTTTGTTTGAAAAACAAAAGGGTTCCAGATCACAGATGTATGGCAAAACAAAGAGACATGAACACTAAACACTGCAAATCAAGGGCTGAGGTTTGTATTGAATATGAAACCACAAAAGAGCATCTCTGAAATTTATCTGGCCTTTGAAATACTATGTGATAGGCTTAATGTGAAGGCCATGTCCCCCTCCTGGGAAGGTGAACAAATGTTAGTTCTCCATAATGAGAAGACATGCAGCATTGATGGTGGAGCTGACTAAGTACATAATAGGCTAAAAAGTAACTAATTTCATTTGTGTTTCCTGTTTCTCCTGAACTTTAATCCTCAGTCTTATTTGCATTGCTGGTTTTGCAAACACATGACAAGACCATTATGGTTAGATCTCTGGAACCATTAGCTTGAATCACTGGAAAAAGTTATAGCCTAAGCCAGGGCAGACTGAGAGTTTTTATGGGCGTTTGGGCACATGGTTATTCCATGGCACTCCATAATCTTACCTTTCTCATGACTACAGCCTTCTCTCTCCTCCCTGGAGAGGTGCTGATTGATAGGTGCTACCTGATCTTTAAGGAGAGAGAAATAACTGGAGCAATTCCAGGGACCTCTAAATTCTTCCTTCACCACTTTCTGGCAAACTTGGAATGGATATTGATCTTATGCCTTCAGTCAAAGACATGCCCTGCCAAATTGTGAGCATTGGAGAGTACACAACTGCACCAGCTCCTGTGACTGGCCCTGAGCAAAGCAAGTCTAAGACTAACAACTTCACTATTACTACTACTGTTGAGGAGGGATGGTGGCTCAGTGGTAGGGCATCTGCTTGGTGAGCAGAAGGTCCCAGGTTCAATCCCTGGCATCTCCAACTAAAAAGGGTCCAGGCAAACAGGATTGAAAAACCTCAGATTGAGACCCTGGAGAACCAGTGCCAGTCTGAGTAGACAATACTGACTTTGATGGACCGAGAGTCTGATTCAGTATAAGGCAGCTTCATATGTTCATACTGTTCAGAGTCCTTCTTTTATTGGCTCTCAGAGAAATATGAAGACAGTCTCATGGGTGAATAATCCTACATGAAGTGAAACTAAACCTTTCTGGCCTAAGCAAAAGACTGCAAACCACATCACACAAAGCTGCCTTATACTGAATCAGATCATTGCTCTGTGCTGTCTGCTCTGACTGGTATAGTCTCTCCAAGGTCACAGGCACATCCCCTGCTACCTGATCCTTTTAACTGGAGACATCAGAGATTGAATGTGGGACCTTCTGCAAGCAAAGCAGATTCTCTATCACTGAACCACCACCCCCTCCTCGAAGTCTGCATGACATTCTGGATTGTGGCAGACCCAGAGCTACTTTCAAGGCAAGCTCACTGTGCTCTCACTTGTAAAGAGGAATTTGCACATGGTTGCAAGAGAGGAACTCTGTTTTTACGGCACATTCCTATTCTCAACCAATGGGTTGATCCAGCCAGATGTATGTAGAATCAAGAAATGCTTGTGGTGAATCAGCAGTGTAAAATAAAAGCTGGTTAAATTAAGTCCGCATTAGAAATACATGGATTCATCATGTCCCGTTTGCTTCCTCGTATTACTCTTTAGTGGCCCTCCAAGAAATCAATAGTCCCATATGTCAAAATGTATTAATAAAACTATACAAGTTTAAACTGGTCTTGCAACCCGAATGAATAGAATACTGTTGTTATTCTTTTGGTATCTTCTCACCTCATACAGTTTCATGAAAGGGCATATGCCTTGTGATCACTAGCAGCAAAGAAATAATATTTGCAAACCACTCTGAGCTGAGTAGAGGGGAGGAAGTGCTTCACAACCACAGGATATTTACCTTGGTTTCTTGATATCAGCAATACATCTGCAACAGGTCAGACTTACTGGCTATTAGGGTACAGATACAATCTTGCTGATTTGAATTCACTGTACTTCTTTCTTTTACTTCAGCCCTTTCTATTGCTAGGCAGGTTGGTTTCTTTTCCCATGCTCCAGCACTCACCTGCCCAGGATCAGAACACACTCCATCCAGATCACTCATTCACTGCTGAGGCAAATCTCACTAGCCAGCATCCCATATCATCCATCCCAGTGCTGCCTACACTCAATTCCATGGTCTTTAGTGATTACCTGGATGCAGGTAAAAAGCACAGGACCAAAAATTTTCAAAAACTACCTAATCCAGCATCTTATTATATGTTATGAGACAGGTCTGATATACAGGACAACCCTGTGGCTCTAACCACTGCAGTATCAATAAAATACCTGTAGGCAAGCAGGTGTAGAATAAAATGATTCTCTAATATAATTCCAGTGCATACACAAACCAAATTTGGATCTGGACCACAGCAAGTAGAGAGAAGGGATTACCCATTCCCCTTCACGCCATCTTTCCAATTTGAAATGGCCCTTTTTAGCCAGGAGATAAGCTGTGCATGCACTTAAAGTTTTCCTAGTGGCAAACAGCAACTCTCAGGAGTCATTCTGGTTCAGGAAAATGGCACAATAAGTCCCTCTCCCTGCATACTTAGGACCATGCACACCTGTTGGCAAATAATTTCTGAGCATGGACATCACTGTACATATCTGGCTCAAAGGAGCCAGATCTTTAATATCATGTAAATCAGGCGTGTCAAACTCATGAGGGCCAGATTTGACATAAAATGAGACCTTGTCGGGCCAGGCCATGTGTGTCTTAAAATGTAATGCCAGACCAACACAATTAAAGATTTTTTTAAAAAAATCTTAAAATAAAACATGCTTAAAGCATTAGCACTCTTGCGATATTTTGTTTATCTAATAGTCTCTGATAACTGACACTGCTTTTTCTGATTTTATTATATCAAAAACTGGAGACAATGTCTGCGATGCAGCAAACTTGAGTATGCTGTTCAGGTGTAAGTTGCAAAACTACCTTTGATTTGCTCGTAGGCCTGATAGGACCCCCTCTGGGGGCCTGATCCGGCCCCCGGGCCACATGTTTGACACTCCTGAAAATCAATCCCCAAGCACTACTGACAATCAGAAGCAACATGAATTCCGGCGGATTCTAGGAACTCAGCTTTTCACATCTGTGTTCTGAAATATTATGCGATGTGTGAAAAGTCAGTATGAAAACAGCAACCAAGATAAACATATGCATTGAAATCACAAGGACTTGAATAGAACTCAGGACAAACCATTCCTCTAAAAGGGAAAAGTTTCTTAAAGAAATAAGGTTAACAGCATGAATTAAGCAGGTCCACTGTGTTTCATTTTAAAATCACACAATGCTCTTCTTACAAAATATAACCCCAATCCTACTTAACATTAAAGTCTTCCTTATCTGAATGGACAGCTGAAACAATCAGCCAGGACACCATCAGCCTGCATTCAACAGAAGGGCACATCTTTGACTGGTTCAGTATAGGTTCCTTCAAGGTGATACCACCTCTTCAGAGATTCAGCATCAGTGGAATGAAATAAGGCGCAGACAAAAAGAATACTGAACAGGTTCACAACATTAAAGTCTGCTCCTGACCTACACACATTTACTGAAATGTTCATATAGAACATAAGCCTGCAGAGTCGCTTATGGGGAGGGACCCAGCTTTGCAGTCTCTATGCTTAAGTTTCAGCTGGAGACAGAGCCTGCTTCTATAACTGCTTACCCATTCATTCCACTCGCATATGGCTACTCTCAAGTAATCATACCAGGTACTCAGAGACATATATGCCTATGAGTTCCGTGTGTGTGTATAAAAATCCCTACTCTGTCACGGAAGCTTGCTAGATGACCTTGGGCCACTCACACACACTCAGCCTAGCCTACCTCACAGGGTTGTTATAAGGATAAAATGGAGGAGAGTCGAAAGAAGTAAACACCTCTGGGTACACACTGGGGAGCATAAATGTAATACATGAAATCAGGGGTAATTTTGTAGGAAAAAGGGTGCAGGAGCTCAGTAGCATATCTCATTTGCATATGCCCTGGGATCTGTGTGCAGCGAGGAGAGAACTCCCCACTGCATGCAGACTCTGGCTGCAGGTTCAGGAGCTGTGCTTCTGTGAGCTCCTGCTGAATTCAAGCCCTGCATGAAATAATGAAAAATAAAGTGTACACAGCTTTTCCTCTATTTACTGCACAACAGCAGATTCAACCCAATCAGAATGTTTAACAAGTGAGACTTACTTTTTTTTTTTACCATCAAGTCACAGTTGACTTATGGTGAGCCCCGTAGGGTTTTCAAGACAAAATATGTCCAGAACTGGTTTTCCATTGCCTGCCTCTGGTTAGTATTTGGTCTCCCATCCAAATACTAACCAGGGCTGACCCTGCTTAGCAACTGAGAAGATCAAGCTAGCCTGGGCTATTCACTTAGGTATCTTCAAATGTCTTTCCTTCAAGCAGCTCATGGTAGTGTACACATATCTCCCTTCTTCTATTTCATGCTCACAACAGCACAATGTAGTCAGCTTGTCTGAGAGAGTTACTGACCTAAAGTCATCCAGTGCCCTCTTATAGAAGAGTGAGCATACAAACCCTGGCCTTCCATGTCATAGCCCAACGGTCTAACCACTGCAGCACTAAGAGCCAGTCTGGTGTAGTGGTTAAGTGAGCGGACTCTTACTTGGGAGAACTGGGTTTGATTCCCCACTCCTTCACTTTCAGCTGCTGGAATGGCCTTGGGTCAGCCATAGCTCTCGCAGGAGTTGTCCTTGAAAGGGCAGCTGCTGTAAGAGCTCTCTCAGCCCCACCCACCTCACAGAGTGTCTGTTGTGGGGGAGAGAAGGTAAAGGAGATTGTGACTGCTCTGAGACTCTGAGTATAGGGTGGGATATAAATCCAATATCATCATCATCTTCTTTCTGTAACATACATAATATTATGTAACATACATAATATTATGTGCTCCCCCCATTAAACAGCCTTTTCACATTGTTAACAAAATAAAACTTGAGGTTGGAAAGTACAGCCCAGTTTTAATTACTAAAATCCCACACATTATTTGAAATGAAGAACATCCTGTGCTGTATCCAAAAGGATGTAAAATCCTTCCTGTCTTTTATCAGACTTGCAAACCAGCTCTGACATCTGTTCTGTTCCCAGAATGTCTAAGCCCTGAATAGGTTTGACTTGAGATAAATGGAAGCACTGCAGAAATAAATCCAGGACACAATCTAAGAACAATCTGGAAATATTCTGCTCACATTGTGAACAGAAACTTCAGTCCAATACTCCCTGAAGGCGAGGGGCCTCACTTCCTTGCAACCTTATAGAAGAGCTCTTCATCAGGGTGTGAGATAAAGCAGAGCTCAGTCTCCTCTCAGGCTCCTTGGCAACATACAGAAGAAAGCAGTGAAAGGTTCAGTAAGAGATAAAGATCACTCTTCCTCTTCCTTCTAAATGGAAAAAAATGAAGAGTCAACTCACAATATCCATATTTCTTGTGTCAGAGTATGACGGAGGCTCCATATAGTGTTTAGGAAAGATCCATTGCCAGTTTTTTGGGGGGCACACTGATTAATTGCAAGCTAGTGGGTTAACACTCACTGTGTACTCAAGGTCATCAGATGGGCCCATGTTCATCCAGCATCCTCTGATATTAGGACTCATCAAAAATCACCTGTTCAAACTTGTATACATTCCCCCTTCCTTCATAGAGCTGGCTCTGTTCATGGAAGCATGAACGAAGGAATCCCTTTTTGTCAGTTCCCCAACTTGAAGCTAAGCCAGACAAATATTAAGGAAAGAAACTCCCTCACAGAATTGCTGTGGGTAGAGATATTGTACCCGAGGGGTTACTTAAAAGTGGGGGTGTACTATCACCCTCCCCCCCCCCCGATCAAGCCCAGGAGTCATATTTCAAGATGGAAGAGAAATAAGGTAGGAATGTTGTGATAGTGGGTGACTTCAACTGCCCTCACAATGATTGGTCAAATATGTGTTCAAGACATGCCACCAAAAAAAGCTTTCTATGAATCATAAATGACTGTGCTTTGGAAGCAACTGCTCACAGAGCCCACTAAAAGTGCAGCAACTCTGGACTTGGTTTTGAGTAGAGCTCAAGACCTCGTGCAAGATGTTAATGTTGCACCAGCTGGGAACTGTGTTCAAAATGCAATTAAGTTCAGCATTCAGTTCTACAGAAAGATGCCCCCAAAGTTCAAAACTAAGGGTGTGCAAAGAAAATCGTTATTTAGGGGTTTTAGTCAGGGGTGGAATTCTAGCAGGACAACATAAGAACATAAGAGAAGCCATGTTGGATCAGGCCAATGGCCCATCTAGTCCAACACTCTGTGTCACACAGTGGCCAAAATTTTTATATATATATATTATACACACACACACACGCGCGCACACACACTGTAGCTAATAGCCACTGATGGACCTCTGCTCCATATTTTTATCTAAACCCCTCTTGAAGATGGCCATGCTTGTGGCCACCACCACCTCCTGTGGCAGTAAATTCCACATGTTAATCACCCTTTGGGTGAAGTAGTACTTCCTTTTATCAGTTTTAACCTGTCTGCTCAGCAATTTCATCGAATGCCCACGAGTTCTTGTATTGTGAGAAAGGGAGAAAAGTACCTCTTTCTCTACTTTCTCCATCCCATGCATTATCTTGTAAACCTCTATCATGTCACCCCGCAGTCGACATTTCTCCAAGCTAAAGAGTCCCAAGCATTTCAACCTTTCTTCATAGGGAAAGTGTTCCAGCCCTTTAATCATTCTAGTTGCCCTTTTCTGGACTTTCTCCAATGCTATAATATCCTTTTTGAGGTGCGGCGACCAGAACTGCACACAGTACTCCAAATGAGACCCCACCATCGATTTATACAGGGGCATTATGATACTGGCTGATTTGTTTTCAATTCCCTTCCTAATAATTCCCAGCATGGCGTTGGCCTTTTTTATTGCAAACACACACTGTCTTGACATTTTCAGTGAGTTTTTCTTTTTCAGGAGCTCCTTTGCATATTAGGCCACACACCCCTGATGTAGCCAATCATCCAAAAGCTTACAAAAAAAAGAGGCCTGTAAGCTCCTGGAGGATTGGCTACATCAGGGGTGGGTGGTCTAATATGCAAAAGAACTCCTGCCAGAATTCCACCCCTGGGTTTAGGTATATCAAACCCAAAAAATATCAAGGAGAAGAAGAAGGAGAGGAGATTGGATTTATTCACCGCCCTTTACTCGGAGTCTGAGTGGTTTAGAATCTCCTTTCCCTTCTCCTCCCCACAAAATACTCCCTGTGAGGTAGGTGGGACTGAGAGCGCTATTTTGAGAATTGCTCTTTCGAGAACAACTCTGAAAGAACTTGTGGCTGATTTAAGGTCACATCAGCAGGTGCATGTGGAGGAGCAGTGAATCAAATCTAGGGCTCCCAGATTAGAGTCTGCATTCTTAACCACTACACCAAACCAGCTCAAACTGGAAATATGATACTTCCATGTCTCAGATTTATGACAGTGCTTTTCACCTCAAAGGTTTATAAAATTACACATGGGGTAGAAAAAAGGGTTAGAAGGAGCTTTTTCCCCTCTCCCATAATGCTAGAAGTCAGGGACACCTAGTGAAATTCTTGGGAAATAAGTTGAGGTCAAACAAAAGGGAATACTTCTTTATTCAACAAGTAATTAAGCTGTGGGATTCAGGGCTAGTTGAAGTAGTAATAGCTACAAGAATTGACAGCTTTAAAATGTGGTTAAACAGACCCTTGAATTTCCATCAATTGCTACTACCATGTGGAATATAGTTGCCTGCATCTACAGAGGCAGCAAACTTCTGAACAACAGCACTGGGATAGGGCTGCCAACCCACAAGTGGGGCCTGGAGATCACTTCATCCTCTTCAGAGGATGGACTATGGTATTATACCCCATTGAGGTCTCTCTCCTCCCCAAGTCAAGAGCTCCTTCAGTTCCAAGCACAAATCTCTAGTATTTTCCCAACCTGGAGTTGGCAAACCTAGCTGGAAGGCAGCAGCAGACCTTAGTCTCTATGCCTTGCCTGACCCGCTAGGGCGGGGGCCCCAATCCCTGTACCGTTCCGTGGCATGTTAGTAACTAGGCTGTTAGTTGTATAATTATTTCATTATATATTACAATGTAATCAGAAGACAACGACATTGGATTTGTATCCTGTCCTCCACTCTGAATCTCAGAGTAGCTTACAATCGCCTTTATCTTCCTCCCCCACAACAGACACCCTGTGAGATGGGTGGGGCTGAGAGAACTCTCACAAAAGCTGCCCTTTCAAGGACAACTCTGTGAGAGCTATGCCTGACCCAAGGCCATTCCAGCAGTTGCAAGTGGAGGAGTGGGGAATCAAACCCGGTTCTCCCAGATAAGAGTCTGCACACTTAACCATTACACCAAACTAATGGAAATAAAGTGCACAATTGCATCATCTGGAAGCCATCACACACAGTCCATGGAAAAATTGTCTTCCACAAAACCGGTCCCTAGTGCCAAAAAGGTTGAGGATCACTGTTCTAGGGCAACTGATTAGTTGCTGTGTAAAACAGAATGCTGAACTAGACGTACCAGTGGTCTGATCCAGCAGGCTCTGTTTATGGTCATATGGATGCATTTCATCTCCCCATGTCGCAGTGTATTCTGTTGCAGATGGTCATCTGAATAAGGATGTGCACAAACCAGGAAAATGTTGTTCAGTTCATGGTGTGCCCGTTTGCAAACCACAAATCGCCAAATTTATAGGGGCCAAACAAACCTGTTCAGTTTGTGAGGCTTGTGGCATGGTAAAACAGCCCACCAATGCCAGAGATACCAAACTTGCAGGGGATTTCCAGCTGACTCTCCTCTAACTGCCCTCCAAGTCTGGTGACGATTGGATTTATGGGGTCTGAGTTATGCCCCAAAAAAAGGTGCCCCAGGGGAGTGCTTTCTGGGGAAATGGCTGCCTGTCATTTCCCCAAAAAGCACTTTAACTTGTGAACCACTTCATTCCCATCCCTATTTCTGATCCTCAGCAAAGTTGTTTTCAAGAGGCTAAGGGCATTGAAGCAAAATGTACTGCAAAGGCATTTTGTTTGTGGAATTGTTCAATCCAGCCCTGTGTTCCTAATTTGGAGCAGAATTTTATGCCATTTTTCTTGCCTGTACCATTTGCAAAGAAAGGACATGGTGAACTTGTTTATACCACCAAATGTGATATATGTTGTTTAAGTTTCATTTGGCATATTTTCTATTCAGGAGTCCATAAATTAAAAATTTCATTTTCAGAAACGTCAGATATGCCAGCAACTCAACAGAAGCTAAACAAGTGTACATGCGCGCACACACACATATAATGAAACTTTATCTTCATTGTAAACTCTGAAGCTGGAAAGAGCTGGTTCACCAACAGGCAAATATAAACCACTCAACTACATGAAAGATAGCACACAGCAATGGAGGAAAGAATTAAAAGCCTGTGCTTTCGACGAGCAGCTGGCTGCTTGAAGGAGGTAAAGGAGAGTAACAGCACATTCCCAAGCAAAGTTAACATGATACTTCTAAACCCATTTTACTTCATAGTGCTTAGAAGGACGTACCTCTCATTAGGATTGCAATGCAAATCTAGGAACAAAGCCAGCATCCCCTTCAGAATGGGGTGTCCATGGATGTGGCTAAGAGCTGGCCTGAGCATCGTCAAAGAAAACAAGAGTAGACCTATGTGCAAACTGCAAAAAGAGCTGCATTACTATTCCATTGTATTCCAAACAAAGTGGAAACTAAGCAGCCCCAACAAGGGTTCCTCTGTCTCTGTAGGAGCGAGTCTCTGGAAGGATACCATGGTATCAACACAAAGCAAGAGGGTCACAAGTTATTTGTCAGAGAGTTTACATTTCTAGGAAGATCTGTTTTTCTGCTCCAACACATCAAACATTAAAATTAGCACACAAATTTGTATCTCATGGCACCCCTTACAGTCTCTTAAAGGGCACGCCAGTGTGCAAATACACACACATCACTATACTAATCTTTTAAGAACTGCCTACTTTTGAAAAAATGTGAGATGCATATATGGAGAACAGAAATATAATAGAGAACTTTCATTTAAAAAAAAATCAGCCTGTTCCAGCTGTCATCTGCCATTTAGGCTGCAGGTTGGACCATCCACTGGCGAGTAACTAGTTCTATACTAACAGTCACTGGCCAAAGTGCTATACAATCCATAAATCTTGCTCACAATAACCAGAAGATTTGGGTTGTTCATTATTGGTTTCCACAGGCAGAGAAAGCAGAAGTTGCCAATCGCTTATTCTGCCCAAATGCATTGAAGAAAATCAAGAGCCCCTTTTCATGATTTTAGGACATAAGTTGGTCCTCTTACCTTGTTCCTTAAGATGAGGTCTCATTTCAGGTATTGGGGACTCTCAACAAGATACTGTCCAGACACAGCCCTGACACGGAGAGAAAGCAGGCAAGCCACTGGCAACTGTGCTCCTACTCATCACTGTTCTGCCCAGGCGATCAAGCAACCGCAACTACTAGGAGCAGCAGTCTCCACTCACCCCCACTCTCTTTCCATTGGAAACTGCTCCCCCTAGTGGTCATCACTGGGCAGGTGATAACCACTAGGGAGAGAAAGGGGACAAACTTACACTGATACATCAAACAAGCCAAGGGAAGAAAGAGAGGTGAGAAGATACAGTCTGTCAAGAAGAGCCAGCACCATGTCAGTTGCCATCTAAAGAGGGCAGACTGAAACCACTTGTTATTATTGCACAGCAGTGTGTCCTCCCAAGGCCTTCCGTGGGACCTCAGGAATTACCCAGCCTTCCTATTGAGGGCCTCTGGACAAACAAGCAAAATATGCCTCAACCAGATATTACTAGGGCCTCCCCAGTCTCCTCTTCAATGACAACAAATAAATGATATGATAGGTAGACTTGCTGAGGTGTGTGTGTGGGGGGGTGGAAGATAGAGATGCACTTCAACCCAGGAATGGGAAAGTGCAATGTTTGCAGATAAAATAAAACTTCACCGCAGGATTGTGCTCCAGGGGTGAAGGAAAAGATGTAGCCGTGTCAGTATCTTTTCAGAAAAAAAGTCAAACCAGGCGCATGTACTAGAACCATAAGGAACTCTACAGTAGGGAGGGATTGCTCTCCATTAATTATTAATTTAATGTGCCCTCTGAATAGTATAGCCATGGGGGCAAATTTGTGACATTATTAATTACATCTCGAAAATATTCATGTGATGCACCTGACATACTGCAGCAAAATAAAACAAACAAATAAGGGACCCAACAGGAGTTGCAGGGGGCATCTCATTTTCCCTTCCTCCACTATTTCCTCTTTCCCTTCCCAGAAAGCCCCCATAGCATCTCCTCTTTCTCTCCTACCCATCCACCAGCCAATCTATCTTTATCTGCTCTCCTGTCTTCAGCTTTCCTTCCTTACCTACTTGGGAAACCTACCGTCCAGTTCTGGGTTGCTGGCCACAGGTTCAGGCCAGCTGCAGGTGGGAAGCCCACAAGTA
The DNA here is from genome assembly GCF_032191835.1 of Heteronotia binoei. Classification (NCBI taxonomy): domain Eukaryota; kingdom Metazoa; phylum Chordata; class Lepidosauria; order Squamata; family Gekkonidae; genus Heteronotia; species Heteronotia binoei. Next base: position 144,743,467 of record NC_083226.1, on the reverse strand, counting down.
CTTTTAGGAGGCACCTCATTTTCCCCTTGTATCACCTTCCCCCATTAACTTAAATCCTTCCTGCTGGCCACCTTCCTTATCCTCACGTTTCTCTGCTTCCTTCCTGCCCACCAAAAGCCTTTGATTTGCCAGTCATCCTCACCTACACTTGTTACTTATTTGCTTCATTTGTACCCTATCTTTCTCTGCAATGGTGACCCAAGGCACATCATTCTGCTGTCCTATGTTATCCACAATCACCCTGAGAGGTAAATTAAGCTGAGACTGTGTGACAGGCTCAAGGTAACTCAGAGAGCCTCCACAGCAATGTGGGTCTCCAAGATCTTAATATAAAACTCTAGCCACCCCACCACACCGGCTTTCATGAAATGGCTGCTGTTGAACAGTAGCAATCAATCATGCTTGGGTGCTGTTGGTGGGCCGGGCCTGATGAATCCTCTCTCAAAGTCCAAAGCAGCCTTTCCTCATTCCTTTTAACTGATAGAAACCAAGACTTGGCAAGACAAATGTTGTTGACTAACAACAGCTACTGAGCACATTTGTTTCTTAAAGCTACAGGTGCTGCTTCTATTACTGCGGGGGGTGGGGGGAGATAACATCCCCAGGATGTTTTTATATTTCAGACTTTTCTGCAAACCTGGGACATTTTCCAGGCTTGTAGAAAGATGTGTCTTGTCTGTTCATGGCTCCAATCCACAGCTTTAAGTATCTTCAGAACTGGCAACATTGACAATTAAATATATTGATTATATTGGAGACATGCTATGAACTACAATAATCACATTCCGCCCGTTTTCTCTCACACAGGGCACAATAATAGTTTCAGTGTTAATTGTGACATCTTTGCAAATATGTACATCTTAAAATCATGATATCTTGTGTCTGCATTATTTTCAACAAAGACAGAATCCAGTGTAACTCTTGTGAAATAATGAGAACATACTGAAAGGCCCTAAGGCCGCTGACAGTCAAAAGTGGAACATAAAAATACATCCTGGTTCTCCTTGTTGGAGGGAGAATAGATCCTGTTACATTCTTTTGAGTAAACATTTACATATATACAGTTGTGAGCTTCGGCCAAGAGAGAAAGATTCTTGCGGACAGAAATATATACTTGGAAAATGCAAATGAACAGCGAAAAGAAGTTACATTTTTATATCTTCCGAACAGAAAATGGACTTTAAAACAGCACTGTGAAAAGATAGCCAAATTGTTATTTGATCATGCTTGCTTTCGATAATGCTGGAAACATTACACAAAATAATAATCCAGGTCTTTATGCACCACTTCCATGAGGTGCTTAAAACACTTCACCCGCATTAACTTGGCACACTTTATGACAGTCCTTCTGGTTCTGAGATTCCTTCAATCCAAACCCAGCCGAATCAAAACCTACCTTTGACAATGGAGTCACTCAGATCTCCCTCATCCAGATCATCATTATCTTAACCAGCACAGTATAACAAACGCAGAGCATGACCTGCTGTATGATGTGATGAAGGAACCCCACCCCCTCTTTGCTGTTAAAAAAAGGGCCAACTTTGTGTGAGAATCTTAGCTACCAAAACATCCATTCTTTCGAAACGGGGAGGTCCCACAAACTTATAGGATTTGACAAGAGCCAGGAAAAGATAGTGGAAAGTGTTCCCCTGTCTAACCCTATGGGGCATCATGCTCAGATACCTCTGCACCCTATTTGTTGCTTTGTAAAAACAAACAAACCAAAGAGTGCCAGGTGCAATAACCTACATTATCCTGGAGAAACATTTCATTGGTCTAGACCAGGGGTGTCAAACATAAGGCCCAGGGGACAGAACCAGCCTGTCCAGGACTCTCATTTGGCCAGCAAGCAACTGGTGTGAGGGAGGGAACAGGAGGTTGCTTGGGGGAGGGGAGTGGGCAGAGCTACTCCAATTGTGGTTTCAGCTCAGTAGACCAACCTCATCTGCAGCAGTCATACAGAACCCCTTTGCTTCAGTGGCAGCCTCACTGGTAAGTTGGGAGCCACCGCAGCCGCATTCATGCCAGCTCAGGGTTTCAAGGAGAGGATGCACACCTCTCTGCTCAGCCTCTGCAGCTCCAGGGATACTGTCCTGGATGGCCATAGGGATTTGCATTTGCATGTGAAGGGTGCAAACTTCTGATGGGGCTTGCTGGTAGCCATATTCATGCCCCCCCCCCACGGCAGCTGTGCTTTGGCCCATGGGAGGCATTCTTCAGCAGTTTCTTCCACACATTGAGGGCCTAGTCCTACCACTGGATACATGCCTTGGTGGCCAGGTCTCTTTCCCCCATGGACCACCAGGTGGCCTCCAGCCATGGATGGCTGCTGCCTTGGGGGAGGAATTCCAGCTGTGTAGCACTGCCCCCCAGCTAAGGATTAGTTCAATCTGTCCTCCTAGCCCCCTTCCATGGTGGTTCCAGAGTAAGGAGGAGCTTGCAAAATCCAGCCATTTCACATTTTTAGCCTGGAGCCCAGGCTCATAGCATTGGTGGTAGGAGCAAGCTGGATAAGGGTTGTGCCCCACTTCAGGCAATACAGGAACGTCTGCCCAGAGCTGCACCACTGGATCTCCAGGCCACCCATGTGAGTTTTCCTCTGTACAACACCCAACCCACAGGGGCCAAGCAGAGAGAACACACTAACTTAGAGCTTATCAGCTGTTGTCCTTTATAATGTTTATATATCCAGTACCACACATGGCCCAGCCCAACAAAGTCACATTTATGTCAGATCCATCCCTCATAACAAATAAGTTCAACACCTGGCTTAGACAAGGGGTGTCAAACATGCAGTCCGAGGGCCAGATCACAGCTTGCTTTGCCAGGCTTGCTCAATCACACAGAAGCTATAGAGCAAAGCCTCTGTTTTCTCCATTGGCTGACCAGCACACGAAGCAACTTATATACAAAAGCTTTCAATGCCCAGCCATTTCATGTTTTCCCCTGGACCTTAGGCTCAAAGCACTGACCATGAGACTTCTGTAATGAATGTCAATAAATCAAAAGTAGATTTGCAGCTTACAGACACACCCTTGAACAGCATACTCAAGATTGCTACAGCACAGAAACTGACTCCAGATTTTGATGCAATAATTCAGAGCAAGAGGTGTCAGTTATCAGAGACTGTTAAATAAACGAAATATTGCAAGAGTGCTAATCTTTTTTTAAAAAATCTTTGTGTTTGTCTGCGTCCTTTATAAAGTTTATATCTCTTTTACTTGGCATTGCATTTTATGACACACGTGGCCCAGCCGAACAAGGTTGCATTTATGACAGTTCCAGCCCTCATAAGAGATGAGTTTGACACCCCTGGCTTAGACCCTTATAGAGGAACATTTGCATAAGCCCTCTACTTACCAGTGGGTCATAAATGAACCCACTCATACTGTGGCATATGGACTAGCATAAAGAGTGTCTTACTGTCAGCTGATGCTTCTCAGTACCCAGAGATCTCTCTCCTAAAACCCTGTCACCTAGCTCACAGCCTTTATTCTTAAGAACGTAAGATTATTCCTGCTGGATTGAACCAATAGTCCATTTAGTCCATCATGCCATTTCACCTAACAGCCATCCCAGTTAAGAGGCCAAGGACTTCCCCAATGTTGCCTCCTAGTTCTATTATTCCCAGATTTACTGCCTCTGGATTGAAGATTCTCTTTAGCTATGATGTCAAGTAGCCACTGATAGATATATAATTCATGAATCGCTAGCAGGGGGTCTAGGAAAAGAGGTATGTCTCAAGGTGTTTGCCAAGTGCCTCTGCCGATGTGATAGCAAACTATACTATTTCTGCCATTCCTTATTAGGACCTAACCAACCTCAGATGACAAAGCCTAATCATTTGGCGTCCAACCTCACCAAAAAAGTCAGAAGAACTTTTTTTAAAAGGCCTCTTCTAAGTTGCTTTGAAGAAAACCCAAACATTTATACAAAGCCCCAGTGATGGTTGATTTATTTACCATTATCCATAATACAATGGACGGCAACCACAGTAGAGCCTGCAGCCAGGAGGTTACACAGGCATAAAATAGCCATTTGACATTTCCTGTTAATTGGTTGGCCCAAATGAGGCCTCTGGCCCTGCCTGCTTCACAGAGCCCTATCTCACAGGCTTATGGTCCAAAAAGTTCTACTATTCTCATTCCACAGTTAAGGTAACCTCTCCAAAGACCTGAGTCTGTCAACAAGCCAACATTTTTTACGACAGCTAAGTTTCTCTGTAAGTTTTGCACAACTGTAAGACTCGTGTGAAGTTTCCAAAACTTCAACCAAACAAGGCTGCAGAAACATATCATACAGCCTGTTTCCTGTTTTTCAAGCTAGCTTAGTTCCCATGCACAATTGAAGCAAGCCTAAGACTCTTATATCACAACAGCTCTGTTTTCTTAATTCCTACTTGCTTTTTGTATAATGACTATTTATTAGTCAACATACAGTTAGAACCCCAGGAGGTAAATCTGAGCGATTCAAATTTTCAAATTCACCAACCTTCCACTCGTAAACTCATGCTAACATAAAAGCGTATAAACAGTAATCACTGCATACCTAACATCTCATTATTGGAACATGCAAATAACTATAACCATTGGGTTTGGTCTGCAGTCAAATCTGTTGCTGGTGTATTCCCCATTACAATGTATGGGTGTGAAAGCTGATTGGGAGAAAGTCTATTCAAACAAAACATGGTGTTGGAGAAGAGTGTTACAGATACCATGGACTGCCCAAAAGACAAATAAATGGGTTCTAGACCAGTTCAAGCCTGAACTCTCCCTAGAAGTTAAAATTACTAAACTGAGGCTATTATACTTTGGTCACATTATGAAAAAGACGAGACACTCGAAAAGACAATAACGCTAGGAAAAGTTGAAGGCAGAAGGAAAAGAGGAAGATTCAAGAGATGGATTGATTCTATCAAGGAAGCCTCGACTCTCGGTTTGCAAGTCCAGAGCAAGGCAGTTAAAGATGGAGGCCGTTAATTAACAGGGTTGCCGTAAGTCAGAGGCAACTTGATGACACTTAATACATACAACACACTGTATTTAGCTAAATATTCAGTTTTAGAACATACCCATAATGTCTGCATCCTCCTAGATGAACAGAACTTACTGTCTTATGCAGAGAAACCTGACAGGAACTCAAACAGAGCTGTGTATTGAGCAAACATTTAAGGAGACAAAAAAATTAATTAATTTACAGCATAGATTGGGGTTATCAGATGTTTGCCTATGGTGGAGCAATGGCTGCTAAGTGTTTCGTAGCAATATTTTTCTTAAGATGACTGCGTGCTGCTGAGCTGAAGAAATGGAAAAAATGCAGAAAACATTCATTTGTCAACAGACTGCAAATATTGCTGCTGCTGATGGAAATGACCTTTAAGAGCCTACACTCCATCATTACACTTAATTAAAAGAAACTATATCCACTGAGTGAAGGACTCATTTCTTGTTTGCTCTACACTTTCCTGGCTCAGAACAAGATTTTTATTTCAAGCTCATGTGCAAGGCTCCTTTGTTTATTTTATATACATCATTCTGTTCACATATTTTGGGGCTTGTGCTGGATCTGTGAATACAGTAACATTTGAGATTTGGCCAGCATTTTCAATAACCTGTATGGTGCCCTCGTCTGTTCCTGCAGAGAGAATCTTTTTCTCCCAAATCAACAGCAAGTATGTTTTCAGGGGAGAACCAATGCAAGTGTTTTACCAACAAGGGGGACACGTATTGTACAAACAGCACAAGAATGTATGGTCTGCTGCTCAGATCATGGAAGAAAGCCAGTGTTTAGCACCGCATCCCACAGTACGAACATGGGTCAATGAGCTAGTTCAGGCTGTTACAAGACACACCGCAGGGCAGCCCAGCGACTTCTGGAATCACAATCACTTGGAGCTATTAACACCTGACATACTGGACACAGTCACTTTCTTCAGCAGGGCCTTATCTAGAGAACTAATTGGAAACTTTATCTGAGAGCTAATTGGAAACCTACTGTAACAGAGGTGGGCAGAAGGTTACTCAGTAGTGATCAGACACTCTCCAGGCAGTTGAGAGTAGCTCTGCACTCCTTCTTCAGGGCTGCTGTAATCACATCTTTCACTTTAAAGCTACCAGAGCAACTTCTCTCTCATTTCATGTGAAAGAGAAGGAAGCGCACAGATGCATGCAACTCTGCTCTGGATGGGGAAATGCAAAAAACAACACTCTTTCCCATCTACTTCTGGGCAGGAAAGGAGAATAATATTGACTCTTTCCTCTGGCATTAAAGCTGCTATCTGCCTCTTCTGTGAAGAACACATATCTTTCCTCTGCAGGACAGAGTACAGCATAGAGGCGGTAAGTGGTTTGCTTCGGGAAATCAGTAGAGGGAAGGTTTCCCCACCTGAGCACTGCAGACCTTCTCTGAAACTTTGTAATCTCCCACCCACTGAGCTACCATTTTGTGACCTGTAGTCAGTGCCACTGAGCTCAAGTTAATGCAATCACAACTACAGACAAATTATAAATTAAAGAATTTCATGCTCGAGTCTCCCTTGGAATCTCCTTTGTGTAAGAATCGTGGCTTTCAAACAATTACATCTCCCTGGGAGACTAAAGTAATTCTCACCCAGGTTTCCGAATATTGGCAGTTTTCTTGAGACAATTGTATCTCCATTTATAATTTTACACACAGGCATAGCTGCTTGTCCTGTTTTATTGCTGGTTGCTTTTGTTTGATTATATCCTGACCTTACCTGCAAAGCAGGCTCTTCTGTGAAAAACACATATCTTTCCTCTACAGGACAGGGTACAGAAAGGGGGGTGGTAAGTGGTGCATAAACTGGAGAAGGGCATTGTTGACAGATGATTGAATATATCATATTTTAGGATGATCAGAAGACTGAGATAGTGAGGGCTGATCAGAAGACTGAGATAGTGAGGTCTTCGCTGATAGTGAGCGAAATAATGATTCCAGTCAAAGATCAGTATGCTATATATGGGTGCTTTCACACACGTTAAATAATGCACTTTCAATCCACTTTCAACTGTACTTTGCTGGTTCACACGGTAAGAACCAGTTGGAAAGTGCACTGAAAGTGCATTATTTAGTGTGTGTGATCACAGCCTAATACTGTTAAAACCTGTGTCGCATATATGGCTTCCAAGCCCCCATTGGAGGTGGGATTCCCTCATGCCTAGCTCCTGTTTCCTGCTGCCAGGAGGGAGAAAATACAAAAAAAAAAAAAGCCATCAGGCTGTGAATACAGCAGCATTCATAATCCAGCCAGCATCAGAAAACCTGAAAGTGATGTCAGTCCTCTTTAGGTTTTACCATAGAGTTTCCATCAATTCCTAGAGAGGCATTATGTTCCTTCCAGGTTTTCCCTGGAAGTAACATCACAGTCACAGACAGCACTCCACCATGTTGCTACTGCTTGGTCTCCTGCTGGTTGCCAGGCCATGCCTTGCAACTTTAGCTGCCTTAGGATAAGAGCACAGTGCTGACATCCAAGCTTATTACAGGGGTGCGCTGTGAAGCCAAAGCAGCCCTGGGAAAGGGCCACAGCCCCCTTAATGGAAAGTTGCAGTTCCATCCATCCTCTTCACCAGATGCACCATGTCAAAGCCAGGTGCCACTGCTTCCGTGCTCTCCTCACAGGCCAAGCTGGGCTCTATCATGCCTGTGCTCCTCATTGCAGGATGAAGCTAGGTATGCAGTTCTTGTGTGGGCAAGACTCGGAGCAGCAGCCCATTGAGATTTTTCATGATAGAGAAAAGGCCGGTCTGCGTCTGGCTTGTTGCAGGGTCAGATCTCTGGCCTCATGTCTCTGCTAGGCCCGTCATTGGTCCCAGTGACTAACTGTTTCCAATAAGGAGGCTCTCTGTTTATAAGCACTGTGAGAAACACAGCAGGAGCCCACAAGAGGAGTGTTCTGAACAAGCCAACAGGAACAGTGTACTGGGAAACAGTGCTAAGATTTGGCCTTTGGCTTTTAACACTTGAAAAGTTGACAGGGAGTGGAGAGTCTGGCCAAGAATCAGTTTTAGCAACAGATTGGGGGCAGTTTAGGAGTAACCATCCTGGAACTGAGAGAATTACTAAATCATAGGTGGTTGCTGTGAATTAATTGCAATGTTTTGACCAGAGTGTAACAATATAAGAAGCCTGTCTCAGAAGGGGATTTTTCCTGCTTGGGCAGGCGCTGTTAAAAACTTGACATGCTACATCTTCTTGTTGTCAGTCAAGGTTTACCATCATTTATGGTGGTTGCTTTTCTATTTAATAAACTTCATTCTTGTTTAAAAATAAAGCATTTTGTCCCAGTAAGTGTACCTCATCTCTCATTTATTGAAACAGGCTGGGTGATTTTAAACCGGAGGCCTGATTCTATTTTTTATTTTTATTTTTTGTTAAGAATCTCAGTGCAATGGGGTAGTCAGGAAACTTATGGAAAATCCTTTGAAGTAGTGACTAGCCTTTGGAAACAAATGTGTAAAAGGAGACTTATGAAAGATTTATGAAATTTTGTACCGTATAATACAATATCTCTTAGAAAAGGGGATATTACCGTACTTAAAAATCCACATCATAACTTAAAATACCTTTGAATTAAATCTACTTACCTGATCCAGGGAGGGCAATCTCACTCTGGAGACCTTCAAATGCTTAGAGCGTGATACATAAAAGAGTATGAAAACAAGGCATATTGAACTAAATTGAACATCTGGTGGGCATAATTGATGGGGAAATGTTAATTTAAATTTGTTACCTACTTCTTTTGCAGTATATGAAAAGTATAGGAGGATTCAGTGGACTTGGGTTGAACCCACCACTACCTCCCAGAGCAACCATGGGAGAAAACAATGGACTTGGTCCATGGTCACATCTGAGCTCCAGAGAGCCAGTTTGGTGTAGTGGTTAAGTGCGCAGACTCTAATCTGGGAGAACCGGCTTTGATTCTCCACTCCTCCACATGCAGTTGCTGGGTGACCTTGGGTCAGCCACAGTTCCTGCAGAGTTGTTTGTTTAAAAGCAGCTCTCAAAAGAGCTCTCTCAGCCCCACCTACCTCACAGGGTGTCTGTTGTGGGGAGGGGAAAGGAAAGCTGACCACAAGCCACTCAGACTCCAAGGGAAGGCGAGGTAGAAATCCAATCTCTTTCTTCCATACAGCCAGTTAGAACTCCAGAGCTATGTTCATTACCACCTCACCTCATCATTGCATAGAACCCGCTATATTATAAAAGGGCAGCTTCTGCAAGATCTCTCTCAGCCCCATCCACCTCACAGGGTGTCTGTTGTGGGGGATGAAGATAAAGGAGACTTTAAAATGCTCTGGGACTCTGATTCAGAGAGAAGGCTAGTCTTCTTCTACAGTCTTCCAAAATTAGTAGAGCACACTAAAAACTATCCACACTAGGCTTGCCAATTCCCAGGTCCCAGCGGAGGTTCTTCCACTTTCCCAGGCTGCTTCCCACCCCCAGTCAGCTGGCCAGTGGAAGGGGGAAGCCCCGCCCCCAGAGGACAATGTGCCTTTCCACCTCCGGAGGCTTCAGGCTCCGATTGAAAGGCTTCAACTTGGGATGGTGTGTCTGTGTTGCTGTGAAGAAGCTGGCAGCAACTCATGAGTAGAGAGGCCAATCCCCTGCATCAGATTCGCCAGAAATGGAGCGGGGGGGGGGGGGAAGGAGAGGAAACGTCTTCATTATTCCCTATGTGGAGATCAATTCTCATAGAGTATAATGGGGAATTGATCTGGAGGTTTCAGGGGCTCTGGGGGAGCTGCTTTTTGAGGTAGAGGCACCAAATTTTCAGTATAGTATCTAGTGCCTCTCCCCAAAGTACCCCCCCCCCAGTTTCAAAACGATTGGACCAGAGGATCCAATTCTATGAGCCCCAAAAGAAGGTGCCCCTATCCATTATTTCCTATGGAAGGAAGACATTTAAAAAGGTGTGTTGTTCCTTTAAATGTGATGGCTTTAACTCTCTTGGAGTTCAATTATGCTCGTCACACCCTTGTTCCTGGCTCCGCCGCAATGTCTCCTGGTTCTGCCCCCCAAGTCCCCAGATATTTCTTGAATTGGACTTGGCAACCCTAATCCACACATTTTCCCCTTCTATCTTCTAGCAAACTTTTAAAAATGAAAGCTGGGATTCTTGGTCAGCTATTGGGCCAAATGGGCATCTAGTGGCATGAACAGATTCAGGGTAAAACTTAAGTCAACCAGGCAATGTGACGAAGACCATCATAGCCCCAGGCTGAGAAAGAGGCCACTATGCTGGATCTTGGCAAATGCTTTTTTAAGATCAGGTGCACTTAAAATCATTTAATTGTACTTGTCTGGTTGTAGTGGTCAAAGAATCCAAAAACCTCTGATAGCCATCTGCTCCACCGGCAGGTAGGGTTATCAACGTCTTTGCTGGACTCTTCCCAGAATTACAAATGATCTCCAGAGTATGGATCAGTTTTTCAGGAGGAAATAGCAACTTTGGAGGGTGAAATCTTATGACATCACATCCACATTGAGCTCTCTCCCCCTCCCTACACTCTACCCCTCTGCAGGCTCTGCCTCCACATCTCCAAGAATGTCCAAACTCTGAGTTGGCAACCCTTGTAGACAGAATAATAAATATTTGGTAGCATTTGAACATCATTACACACAACTGGAGTCTCTGGTTTCTCAACAGATTATTTTGCCAGAAACATGCCCAACCTCCAATAACACAACATATTGTATCCTTTGTGCAACATTTTGCTTGTAACACTTCAAAATTCTCCTGATATTGATCTAAGACCCTAAGACTGTAAGTCTGAAATCATAACTCCCCATGGCTTTGAACAGTCCGCATAAATTCTGTAAAAATTATCCTGCTAATCCAGGTTTAAAGAGGCCAAAATTCTTTCCCCCTCCTCTGAAGATCTCTAATGGGAGTGAAACACATATTTTCAGAAGCCTTTCAAGGAAAGGCATCTTCCCCCCCGCCCCGCCCCTCATTAAAACAAAGCTGCCTTACTGATGAACTGCCACGTTCAATTTTATTACACACACATGCACACATTCAAAATATAAAAAGCAATTTATTGCTGTCTTTGAATGTCTTGTAAGCAAATCTGTTTCTCCTGGAAATTCAATGTATGAATTAATAAAAGAAAAGGTAAATCCATGATTCTGCGTACAAGCTGCTAATATAGTTCAGAGCCAACGAGGGAGTTTATTTCATATATCACTTTAATTGCTGACTTCAGAATCCCAATCAGTTCATTCCTTGCTGTGTTATGATGGCCATATAACAGAAACATCTTGCCTGCCCAGAAACATCTCTAGCTGACACAGCTTCTGTCAGCTTTGGTGCTACAGACCCTCCTCCTGGGTTTTTAACAACAGCTAGATAAAAAGAAATTAAGCAGGTGACATTTTTTCTCACATGCCTACTTAATTTCTGTTTGGCAGTGAAACTGCACAGTGGTAGAACTAGCAAAAACAGGTGGCATTCTCCCCCCACCATTTAAAATGGAGAGGCATCAAGTTTTGATGGTAAAAGTCTCTCCCCCACCCCCAGACCCTTCAGGAATCATTCTCTGAGGTTTTAATACATCTCTTTCATTATTGGGATTGCAGGGAGAGGGGTAAAGTAGATAATCTTGGAATAAGGTCCCTTCTTTCTTCAAATTACTTTTTAAAAATAGAATGAGTGAATGAGCGAAGATTCTCACAAAGAATTCTACCTGAAGGGCATTTAAAAACCAAAAGGTTTTCATTTACTGCTACATTCTGTTCTTAATGCCTTAACTCCTAAGGTTTCAATTGGCTCAGAGTACTGTTTTATTATATATGCTTCCACAAAGTTATTCAATGAACAAATTAAAATAATTTACCTCGCCTGAAAATCCCACCAAACACCATCAAACACAATTAGACACAGTTGTACAGTAACTCCCGCCTGGTTGAACTGTGTTCGCAATTAGCCATTATTACAATGCATTGGGCTAACTATTGTACTGACCTTATCATCATTCTGTAAAATGTAAACAATAAATTATAGCCTTTTGCCCTAATTAGACTGCAGGAAGATGTAGCCATCTTCAGTCAAAGAACAGGCCATGGCTCCAGATTTCAAACTGTTTGAAGTTAGACCAGGTTTCCCTTTGATTTACTTATTTTAGCACACAGGATCAGGCTAACATTTGTGCACTGGTATTAACAACCATCCTATACTCTGGTCTGGGACATCACAATCTGACCCATCTGTTAAAATGACACAGATGTTCAAAGCTCAGTCTGAGCTGAGTTTACGGTTCTTTCCCAGAATGGAAAAAAGATGAAAGGATTAAACTTCCCATGCATTTCTGCTTTGCTTATTTGTTTAGAGGTAATTCATACATAAAATTTGGGCTCTATTTCTCATCAGTGAGGTAAATTCTTGCTTATTGCATTAATTGGGGTGTACAGAATAAGGTTTGTAATCCCAAATATTACATTTTGGGATACAGAACCATTTCCTTTGCATTTCTTGCAGCACTCCTGCTTACTGTTCACATTGTGCCATGGTTGTGACCCAGGGGGCAGGGGGAATACCAGGGAAAAGATTATATTCATTTGTAAAAATCACAGTCTGCTTCTCCATAGAAATGTTCACAGCAGCTAAAAAACAAAATTCAAAAGCATTAATGAGCCACACTGAACTGAAATAAAATAAAATTTTCACCTCCCAGTACCCTTTCCCTGTAGAAATAAATATGTTTTTGCTTTTTCATGTTAAATGCCTCTCAGTGATTTGATCCAGTGATCCATCGCACTGTTTGAGATAAAGAAATAGAATTTCAAACAGAATTTCTCTAACAAAATTGATAGCAGAGCAGATGGTTCTTGGTTTTTGCCATCAAGCTGGTAGCTTATAGCATGGACTGTTTTTTGAACTCTAAATGATTTTTTTAAATCTGGATCGCCTTTGAGAGCATTTAGAAAGCAATAGGCAAAAAGCTGCTATGCTGTGCAGACAAGCCTCAATTTTAAAACGCCTTTTTTTCTCTTGTCATTACTGAGAGCATTCTGACTTAAATGAGCTTTGAATTCAGATTGTCTTGATCTGGAAACTCTGCTACTTTTGTCTAAAGCCCTCAGATGTGCTAGAAAGAGAATTTTTGGAGCTTTTTAACCCTTTTTCTGTGGATTACGTCGGAGACCTTGGAAGAGCCTTGCTGCAACCACGCGCGCACATTCAGCCGCTTTTTCTCTCCAGTGAAGGAAGAATCTTTAACACTGCTCTGTCTGATTGCTGTGAAAAATGTCATACCCAGAGAGAGGAGCCACCGGATCTTTTGCTTCCACATCTTCAGGAACAGCCACTTCAAATCTTGGTTTTGGTACTGTGAGTAACCTACCAGAGATAGGATTTAGTACCCTGAAGTTAACTAAGAATAATTTCTCATTCTGGCTCTCGCTGCTAACACAAAGACTTCAGATTTATGGAGCTGAACAAGTTTTGTCTGAAAATCCCCCTGAGAATGATCAAGAAAAATCAAATTTTAAATGGCTAGATGGTTTTGCAAAAACTCTCATTTTAGAATCTCTTGAGGCATATGAAATTCCTGAATTGGCACACTCTTAAAACTGCAAAACAAATGCTTGGTTAAGTGTGTGGACTCTTATCTGGGAGAACCGGGTTTGATTCCCCACTCCTCCACTTGCACCTGCTGGAATGGCCTTGGGTTAGCCATAGCCCTGGCAGAGGTTGTCCTTGAAAAGGCAGCTGCTGTAAGAGCTCTCTTAGCCCCACCCACCTCACAGGGTGTCTGTTGTAGGGGAGGAAGGTAAAGGAGATTGTGAGCCGCTCTGAGACTCTTCGGAGTGGAGGGCGGGATATAAATCCAATATCTTCTTCTTTGAATGCCTTAAAGATAAATATAACAAAACTCCCATAAGCACTATTCATGATTTAAAGGGCACTTTGGTTTTCAAGTGCAAGAAGGGGAGAATGTGACTAAACGTCTGAAGGAAGCAATCCAGACTACAGGAGCTTGGTGAGGCTATTGCAGAACGAGACTTTAATCTCAACTATATTGAAAGCTCTACCCAGTACTTACAAGCCAATTAAGATGCTTTTGAGACTGCAAAAGGATTTGAGTCTGGAAGGCCTGTTAAATGCTATCAAGCAGTCTCCAGATTTGGGGACAAGGACACTGAACTGTCTGATTCTATGTCTGTTTTAAGCCTGAAACCACAGTATAGGAATAAGTCAAGAAGAGATATAATATGCCATAGATGTGAGCAAAAAGGCCATATGGCAAGAAATTGTAATAATTGTGATGCTGCTGCTGAACAAATGAATAGCAATTTTAAAGTACATGTTTCTAATGAGAGAACACGGGCACCATCTCATGGCCATAGAAATAATAGCAGCCAGAAATTTTTAAACCAGAAATTTTCCAAGCCATATGGCCCAGGTGGGAACAAAGAAAAGAACAGAAAAAGTACTATGCATGTTAATAATGTGAATTTTATTGGTGAAAGAGGAAGATTTTTGATTGATAGTGGATCTTCTATGCATATTTGTCGATATAAGGGCATGTTCTCAGAGTTGGTTGAAAGTCAGAGACCTGAAATGATAGGTGCCAACCAAAAACCCTTACAAGTTTGTGGTGTGGGTGAGATCAAAATGAAATTGCTCACCACTGATGGAGATTTAATGCCAGTAAGACTGAAAAATGTAGCTTATGCACCTGAATCAATTGAGAATTTACTTTCAAGCCAAGTGCTTATAAGAAATAATTATGCTGTATATCTTGATAAAGGAAATGAAGGTGAAATTATTCAGAAGAATTCTGGAATTAGTTTTAAACTGGATGAAAGAAATGGAGCTCATTATATTATGGACTTAAGTGAAAGGTCAGATGCTGTTGATGTTGTGGAAAAGACCGTTTGCCAGACTGAAGGCAAAAAGTGTGACCACAGGAGATACGTTTATGCTTGTGGTGTAAAGTTAGCACACAGAAGCATGCAGAGTGTTGAGAAGTTGCTAAAGAATTGTGGACTTGATGTTGGGCATTGTGATAAATCCAAGGAAAGATGTGATGTTTGTCTGAGAGCAAAAGGAACTGCACCTTGCTTCAGTGGAAAAAGCAGTATCCATAATGAAAGTTTTTGGAAACAATATTCAGTGATGTTGTTGGGCTTATAAAAGCTTCGATTGGGAGAAATAAATTTCTCAGTATTCACAGAGGCAAAGACAGCATATAGCACTGTCTATATGCTCAAATCAAAATATGAAACTCTTGATAAATGTAAAGAATATGTTGCCATGGTTAAAAACAGATTTGGGCGTGCACCTCAAAGCTTGCTGACAGATGGAGGTGGTGAATACTGCAACAATGAGTTCAAGAAATTTCTGAAAGCAGAAGGGATTGAACACAAAGTGACTGTCCCATACACTCCACAGCAGAATGGGAGTGCAGAAAGACTTAACCGTGTGTTACAGGAAATGACCAGAGCAATGCTCATGCATTCTGGATTACCTAAAGGCCTGTGGGCTGAAGCGGTAAATGCAGCAGTGTATATTCACAATAGAATACCTTCAAAAGTAATAGGAATTACTCCGTTCCAGGCTTGTTTTGGCAAGAAGCCAGGACTTGAGCATATTAAAACTTTTGGAGCAAAAGCCTATGCATATGTTCCTAGAGAAAATAGAGTGAAGCTTGATGCAAGGACTGAGATTGGATTCATAGTATGATATCCCTCAGTGGGAAAAGGCTACAGAGTCTATGATCGAAAGCTGATTAAGACTAAACATTGTAATGGGTTTGTGGATGACAGTAATTTGCCTAGAGCACTCTGTGTACCTGAAACTGATCCTGAGGTTAATGATGATGCTTCTGAAGACTAGTGTACCTGGTTACCTGTAGTACCTTCTGAAGACTCTACTGAACCAGAAGGGGAAATGAGGATCGCACCGCAGGAAGCGACAGAACCTCCAATCCTTTTAAGACGATCAGAGAGGAGCACAAAAGGGCAACCACCACAGAAATAAGGATACTGTGACACTGTGAGATCTATAGAGACTGTGAAACCTAAAGAGGAACCCAAGAGCTAGAAACAAGTGTGTGATTTACCTAATGAAGAAAAGGAGAAATGAATTCAAGCAATGGAACAAGAGATACTGTCCATTTATGAAAAAGATGTATGGACTCTTACAAAGCTACCTGCAGGAAGAAGGCCTGTTGGATGCAAATGGGTCTACAAAATAAAGTACAAAGATGATGGAACTATAGACTTGTACAAAGCAAGGCTAGTAGCCAAAGGCTATGCACAAGAATTTGGAACGGATTTACAAGAACGTCAAGAGACTGTGATTTGGATGTGTTTAAAAATGAGTGGAAGAAATTTAAAAGATATATAGAGAAAGAGTGGAACGTAAAAAGACATTAGACAATTTTTTAATATGAATGAGAAGAAAAAGATACTGAACTTTGATTGGTTAGGGGTACCTTTTTAATTGAATTTAAATATATAACTTCGGGGGAAGTCTAGTAACGGAGGGAGGGGGGACAGAAAATATCATATGGGTTAGCGATAGGAAGAATATAATTAAATATTGTAACCATATGTTATTAATAAATTGTTAAAACACAAAAGAATTTGGAACGGATTATTCAGAGACTTTTGCACCAGTTATCAACAGTGCTACACTTAAAACACTACTGAGGGTGCAGCCAGACGTACCATTAGTGGCGACACAGCTCCGTCTCATTGACGGATTAAATGTGTTCATTCAGACATCCACATCTGACAATCGAATGTCATCCAGGGTCATTCCGACTTGCTGCGGATCAGTGCCGCATTAATTTGACACCGCAGAAAGTCCGGCCCTTTTTCAAAACGGCAGCACAAAGTTGGCTTTTTCCTGTTTGGACAGCTCACGTGTGATACTGCCCCTTGGAATGTTTACCGCCCCTCCCACCGTTTTTTTTTTTTTTTTAAAGCCCCAGCAGACATGCGTATTGCCAGATCATCCGGGAATCTGAGGTGACGCTTCTGCTTCTCCAATCAACACAAGATCGGAGGGGGGGGAAACGTTATCCCACTCTTCAGAACAGGGAAAAAAAATTTTTTTCAATGTGGAGGATTTCTAGATATCATTGTCACTGCCAATTTCTAGGAAATTAATTCCTGGCAGTTCCCTGGTTTGAATCCGCAATGTTAATTCTGGAAATTTTCCCCCTTCCCCCCTGCCTCTGAAGCATTGTTTGATTTCCCACCTCCAAACAGTTGGGCGCATTTCAATGAACCCCCCCCCCTCCAAGAAATCAACATCTGATCTGGCATGCTCCAAGAAAAGAGTGGGATAGTTTTGGATGTGTGATCGCTCAACAACAGAATGAGTCACATTCTTGGTTGCTCGTCTGAACAGCCCTGCATCGAATCAATATTCAGCAGTTCAAATTTGAGCGCTACACACCCTCTTTTAATGTGAGGTGTGGCCGCACCCTGAGTGTGGCATCATCCAGAGATATGCTCGTAGAGCACCTAGACATTAAGACAGCATTTCTTAATGGTGAGTTATCAGAGGAAATCTATATGGAAATACCTGAAGGTTTTCAAGTCCCTGGCAAAGAGAACTGTGTTTTCAAACTCAAAGGACTGTATGGTTTGAAACAGGCTGCAAAAAGTTGGTATGACAAAATAACTGAACTACTACAGCAACAAGGATTTGAGAAAGGAAAAGCAGAACCCTGCATGTACACTAGACTCAAAGATGGAGAATATCAATACGTTCTGGTTTACGTTGACGATTTGGTTGTGAGCTGCAAGAACAAAGAGGACATTAAAGACATTGCTGAAAAGCTAAACAAAGAGGTTGAAGTCAAAAGACTTGGAAATATTAAACACTATCTAGGAATACAGATTGAGAGACTCGAGGATGGAACTTTTCAACTATGCCAAAGATGAAAGATGGTTGACTTTATAGAATCTCTTGGCATGAGAGACTGTAAAGAATCTAAGATACCTCTTGAACCTGCATACCTGAGAGGTCAGGGTGGTCAACTACTCAAAGATATTGGAGAGTACAGAGAAGCTATAGGAAAACTCCTGTACCTGAGTAAAACTACCAGACCTGATATTACAGATGCTGTTAGAATATTGAGCAGAAAAGTAAGTTCACAATCACCATGATTGGAATGCAGTAAAGAAACTTGCCAGATACTTAAAAGGGACTATAGACTTAAGACTGATCACTGAACCTTCTGAGAACCCCAGACTAGTTGGATACATGGATGCCAACTATGCAGAAGAATTGTGCAATTACAGATCAACCAGTGGATACTTGTTCTTCTATGGAAATGGACTTGTAGAATGGACTAGCGGAAAACAGACGATAGTGGCACAATCTACAGCAGAAGCTGAGTGTGTGTCAGCAGCCAGTGCCTGCCGTGAACTTGAATGGATTTTTCATCTGCTGAAAGAGTTCAAGATAAAAGAACCTGTACCTACTGTAATGTCTGAAGATAATCAAGCTTGTATTGCTATATATAAAGGGGAAAGTAGAACAGCCAGAAGTAGATCAATTGGTATTAAATGTGAGCTAGTGAAAGATAGAATATTGTTGTACCAAAGCTATGGTAGCTGATATACTTACAAAGCCATTACCTTGTGCTAGATTTGAACGTGAAATAATGAATCTAGTTGATGTGAATGTTACAGTGAATAATGAGTAATGACTATTGAATGTATAATGACTTTGACATTAGACACTGAGAAGGGGTATTGGAAATATATATCTGTTCTGTATATCCTTTGCAATGTTCTATAGCTCTGGCCGTTATAGGGTTAACACTGTGCCTGATTCCCTATTGTCTGCATGACCTAGGAAGAAGATACTGGCTGCTGTCAATCAAGGTCTAGAAGCAGGAAAACCTGTTTTGTCTGTTTGATCAGTTAGTCAGGTGACTTCCTTTGTTCAGGCAGTGAGGTCAAGAAGAAGGAGGAAGTAGCCGCCATTAAGCACAGGATCTTCTGGTGTAAGCATGTAGTTCTATGGTGTTTGTTATTTTCATCTCCCAGTACCCTTTCCCTGTAGAAATAAATATGTTTTTGCTTTTTCATGTTTAATGCCTCTCAATGATTATTTGATCCAGTGATCCATCGCACTGTTTGAGATAAAGAAATAGAATTTCAAACAGAATTTCCCTAACATCTATAAGTAACTAAATGTGCCCGGCTGGCATTGTGATTCAAGAAGGGCTTTTTTGTAGCAGGAACTCCTTTGCCTATTAGACCACACTCCCCTGATGTAGCCAATCCTCTAAGAGTTTACAGGGCCTACTGTAAGTTCCAGGAGGATTGGCTACATCAGGGGTGTGTGACCTAATATGAAAGGAGTTCCTGCTACAAAAAAAGCCCTGGGTTCAAGTATCATGCTACAGCCTAGGAAAACCAAGTTCAAATCCCTGTCCTGCCATGTAAAACTTATCAGATGACCATGGGTCCATCACACTCTAAATCTAACCTACCACACAGGATAAAGTAGAGAAGAATGTGATAAGCCAATCTGGGTCCCCAATGAATGGACCAGTTGCAAGGGCTTTTTTTTTTAAATTAAGTAAAATATTTATTACAGCCAACATGAAAGATTCAGAGCTGTAATTCTTACACTAGCAAAAGAGGGCTTAGAATAAGCACAAAAGGAACTTCTCCTGCACTTTGTCATAAAACATGACAAAACAGTTTCTTCATACATTAAATTGTTTACATCAAACCAGGGGGAATATAAGTAAGTGATATTCCTTGCAGAGCTGAGGTCCAAAGAAAATATATTTCCATGCAGAAACAGAATTAGCACAACAAACCTGCTTGATACTCTTGAAAAACAAAGCAATGTAGAAGGACAAATGTAAATTTCAGTCAAAGAGACTGCAAGTCTAGGTTAGTTTTCAGGCTGATGAAGGACCACAGATTTGAGCCCAAATGAGCCCAAACATATATTCATACTCTTAAAAACAAAACAAACCTTGTTTATATTTAACTGTTCACCTGAAATGCTTACACCAAATAACTGCAATGATCATTTGAAGGACACAGTGAAGGCCACACAGATATTACATGGCCCAGCATATGCTGACATGGAAGAACCTCTGACCTTTTGATATCTGCAGCATAATCCTAGAAGCATAGCAGCTTTAAAGCTCTTTCTCCTGGGAGATCCATCAGTTAGGAAGCCCTGACAATTTTAGAGAGAGGATAAAATATAGTTACTTTACAACATTTTTAGACTTTCTTGGCTAGGAGAGGATGTACCTGTTCATTTTAATCTGCAGTGTTTATGATTCTGTTGATTTTGCTTCTTTTTTATAGTTAATTTCTTTGGATTCTATTATTATTTATCTGTTGGCTTCAGCATGTTGTAACAGGGGGTTTAAATGTAGTAATCAAAACTTTTTTTAAAAATGATTAATAATATTAGGACAGTGGCAACTAAGCCAGCTGTTGTCTATGACTTATTTCCTGCATGAAGATCCAAAAACCACAGTGGAAAACCATTAGGGGGTGTGAGCCTTTATAGATCATTTTTTTTCCTGCTGAAGGGTTTGTGCAGTGAATCAAAGGCTGACAAGAAACACTGCTTGCAAGGATACCATTTTCCGTTGTGAAAACAACACATGTGAAGTTGCCTTATAGTGAATCAAGCCGTTGGTCTAACAAGGTTAGCATTTCCTATGCAGACTGGCAAGGCCCTCTGGAGTCTCAAGGGAAGGTCTTCTATATCCCTTACTGTCTGACATTTTTAAAAACTGGAGATACCAGGGCTCATACCTTCAATTTTTAAAAATCCAAACCAGCTGTTCTACCACTGAGCCTCTGACCTTCCATAAAGGGTAGACTGGTAAGCAATTAGGGCAGACCATAACCAGTTTTCATAGTATGCATCCAGTACCAGGGAGACTGAGGACTTCACAATAGCACTATCCAATGTGCAAAATCCACTTACTTAGGGTTGCCAACTTGCTTATTCTAGCAAAACCCTGTACTTTTGCAAACTGTGCTGGTTGTACAACTAACTATCTGTTAAGCAACAGTGCAGGAGTGTCTGGAACTTGACAGCTAAACCCAAGGCTTACTCCCTAGGAAATGAGATAAGGACTCCAGTATTAATACGAATCAGACACAGAATGCACATCTGCACTGGGGTAGTTTCCATAGTTTAGGGTTGCCAGCCCAGCTTCATAGAGCAGTGGGAACATTTGGACTGCAAAGACTGGGAAAACAACATCATGCAATGCTACCACATCACTTTGGTTGGAACCTACATCATTGTGGCACTCTTAAGATGTTCCCCGATCTCTATAGTAAAAACAGTAGAAATCTGGGTAATTCCTGGCATGTGTTGTGATGCCATTCCACCCCCCACCCACGCACACACACACACTCTTCTGTTCCCACTTATGTATGGGGAAGTGGCAGGGCCAGATTGGGGGTTGAAGGTTGCCCACCGTAGCAGGCAAAGTGGCACCCCTAGGTGAACTCTGAACAGACCAGCCCCCTATAAGCATTTGGACAGTGGCTAACAGGCCTTCGACAAAGGACGATAGACATCATAGATTGGATCAACCCACAGAGATTAATAGTTTCTACCAGTCTACAACTTTCTGGAGCAATCTGCCAATGAACCATAAAACTGAAAGTAATTTTGTGGATAACCAAGCTGATGATCAGAACCTCTCCTGTACTTCAGCACAAACTTGAGCTTCAGAAGGCACAAAGCTCTGGCTTGTGAGGGTACAGCTCAGTGTGCAATTCAAACCTGACCTAATACACATGTCACTCATAAAACTCATGCCACTTAAACAAAGGAGATCCCGAAACGCTGATTTTTGTCTAAGACACTCTAACTTATTTATAACTTTTAGTGCTGAAGTCACCAGATTCCTCATCATGGTATGTATTTTTACTTTTAATTCCCATCAAGTCACAGCTGTCCCATTGGGTTTTCTTTTTTTAAAAAAGTGGGGTAAAGATGGGAAAAGGGGGAAGGGGAAAATATAAATCATAAATAATTTTCAAGAATTATGAATAGCTACATCAAGTAAAATCACTTTTAATAAAAACACATATTTCAAGTGTGAGAGCAGATAAGTAAAATATTACTACAGTTTTTTGAGATGAATTCTCTCTTTAAAAGAACAGACAGGAACTTTCTTGGTTGTGTTATTCTGTTAACAGTAAAAAGGTTACATCTCTTACAGTTGGACAAATTCCCATACTAAATTTAAACCATCCTTTAAAAAAAAAACCATGGTGCAGAGTGGGAAGCTGCAGTACTGCAGCCCAAGCTCTGCTCACAAGCTGAGTTCGATCCCAGCGGAAGCTGGGTTCAGGTAGCCAGCTCAAGGTTGACTCAGCCTTCTATCCTTCCGAGGTTGGTAAAATGAGTATGCAGCTTTGCTGAGGGTAAACTGTAAATGGCTGGGGAAGGCAATGGCAAACCACCCTATAAAAAGTCTGCCATGAAAACGTGAAAGCAACATCACCCCATAGTCATAAGAAAAGCCATGTTGGATCAGGCCAATGGCCCATCCAGTCCAACACTCTGTCACACAGTGGCCAAAAAAATTATTTATATGTGTGTGTATACACAGACACACACACATATATATACAAACACACACACACTGTGGCTAATAGCCACTGATTGACCTCTGCTCCATATTTTTATCTAACCCCCTCTTGAAGCTGGCTATGTGTGTAGCCACCACCACCTCCTGTGGCAGTGAATTCCACATGTTAATCACCCTTTGGGTGAAGAAGTACTTCCTTTTATCCGTTTTAACCTGACTGCTCAGCAATTTCATTGAATGCCCACGAGTTCTTGTATTGTGAGAAAGGGAGAAAAGTACTTCTTTCTCTACTTTCTCCATCCCATGCATTATCTTGTAAACCTCTATCATGTCACCCCGCAGATGACGTTTCTCCAAGCTAAAGAGCCCCAAGCGTTTTAACCTTTCTTCATAGGGAAAGTGTTCCAACTCTTTAATCATTCTAGTTGCCCTTTTCTGGACTTTTTCCAATGCTATAATATCATTTTTGAGGTGCGGTGACCTGAATTGCACACAGTATTCCAAATGAGACTGCACCATCAATTTATACAGGGGCATTATGATACTGGCTGATTTGTTTTCAATTCCCTTCCTAATAATTCCCAGCATGGCGTTTTTATTGCAATTGCACACTGTCTTGAAATTTTCAGTGAGTTATCTACCACGACCCCAAGATCCCTCTTGGTCAGTCTTTGCCAGTTCACACCCCATCAACTTGTATTTGTAGCTGGGATTCTTGGCCCCAATGTGCATTACTTTGCACTTGGCCACATTAAATCTCATCTGCCACATTGACGTCCACTCACCCAGCCTCAACAGATCCCTTTGGAGTGCCTCACAATCCTCTCTGGTTCTCACCACCCTGAACAATATAGTGTCATCTGCAAACTTGGCCACTTCACTGCTCACTGCCAACTCCAAATCATTAATGAACAAGTTAAAGAGCATGGGACCCAGTACTGAGCCCTGCGGCACCCCACTGCTTACCGTCCTCCACTGCGAAGACTGCCCATTTATACTCACTCTGTTTCCTATTAATTAGCCAGTTTTTGATCCACAAGAGGACCTGTCCTTTTACTCCAAACTCTCGAGTCGGAAACAACTGGTGCTTGCACAAGGGATTACCTTTTTTCTAACCTTTAAAAAAATCTAGATATTGTCTTAGACCCTATAGGACAGGGGTGGCCAGTGGTAGCTCTCCAGATGTTTTTTGCCTACAACTCACAACAGCCCCAACCATTGGCCATGCTGGCTGGGGCTGATGGGAGTTGTAGGCAAAAAACATCTGGAGAGCTACCGTTGGCCACCCCTGCTATAGGATTTCAAGGCAAGAGAAGTTCAGAGGTGGTTTGCCATTGCCTGCCTCTGCATCACAACCCTGGAGTTCCATGGCAGTTTCCCATCCAAACACTAGAGAAGGTCAACTCTGCTTCGTTTCCAAGATCGGACAAGATCAGGCTAACCTGGACTATAGGGAAAGCTAATATACTCAGAGAGGAAGACAGAAACTGCCATCTCCCTTTATCTGTTCTGAGAAACTCAATACAAAAATAACAAAAATTATCTTGCTTGGAAAGTGAGAAAGGATGTCAAACGGAGTTGTTTTTCTAGTTCCCAGGAAGATGTGTTCATGTGGGGTGAAGAGTTTGAAGGACTGACCGGAAAAAATTCAGTCACTTATGAAAACTGATTGCATGTTTTGCAAAACTTGCTGCAATATTTTGTTGATACTCAAGCAAGTTTATTATTTTCTTATTATTTACCATGTAGTAAGCAGAGGTATGTTTATTTATCTAGGAAATGCAGATGCTGCCTCATTTCAAACATGGTGTTGGAGGAGAGTTGTATGGATACCATGGACTGCCAAAAAGACGAATATGTGGGCTCCATTTCAAATCCAATCATATCAAGCCTGAACTCTTCCTAGAAACTAAAATGAAGCTATTGGACTTTGGTCATATTATGAGAAGACAAAAGGTACTGGAAAAGACAAGAATGCAAGGAAAAGTTGAAGGCAGAAAGAAGAGAGGAAGACCCAACATGAAATTGATTGACTCAACAAAGGAAGCCACTGCCCTCAGTTTGCAAGACCTAAGCAAGGTTGTAGCCAATCCTCCTGGAGCTTACAGTAGGCCTTGTACTAAGAGCCGTGTAAGCTCTTGGAGGATTGGCTACATTTGGGGGGTGTGGCCTAATATCCAAAGGAATACCTGCTACAAAACAAGCCCTGCATATACACATATGCTGCCTCTCCAGATAGTGCTGCCAGTCCGCAGGGGGAGCGAGGGATCATCTGATTTCAAGGGCCAGCAGGGAGAAGCCCACCCCCAGCAGTCACTACCCTGCAAGACGTCCCCAATATGATATCCAAAGAGTTTTGCTCAAAACACCAAAATGCTGCTGCATGACATCCCCAGCATGATGACATCACTTCTGCGTGATGTCACGCACCCCACCACTCCTGGAAAGCTCCCTTCCACCTGCTGCCAGCAAGAGTGTACAATCTGGCAACCTTATCTCCAGAGTCCTGCTTTTGGTAGCTTACAAGTAAAAGCAACTTATCATATATCAACATCATCAATATAAAAACAAAATTAGCCAGAGATTTTTTTTTTTAAGTATAAAATAGCCACCAAATACCCTAACCATATTGATAAAAGACATCTCAGGCCACAAGTAGACCATAAAGTAGCTTCAAAGGTTGGGGGTGGGGTTATATTATTGCTTGTGGGGAGGTGTCACTTAATAAATCTTCATATGAAGAGGTTGCAATATCATTATTTTAAATCAGGGGTGGCCAATGGTAGCAGCATGGCCAATGGCTGGGGCTGATGGGAGTTGTAGGCAAAAAACATCTGGAGAGCTACCGCTGGCCACCCCTGTTTTAAATAAATGCATTTTGCTGCTCCCTGTCCACCCAGAGCAAGGAGCTGGGACTGCAGCTACAACCAGAGAATTCCCAGTGGCCACAGGAGTTGCTTCCTGCTCTCCACAGCACAGGAGTTGCTTCCTGCTCTCGACAGCACAGGAGTTGCTTCCTGTTCTCCACAACCATTGCTGCCCATGGAAAAAGTTCTATATGGATAAGTAAGACACGACTGTGGCACCATAACATGAGAAAACAGTTTTTAGTTATCCGTGGGCGGGACTGTTTGCTACAGAAGCTTTCCTGAACACCCTCACTATCTTGATGATTAATAAATCACATTACTAATTTATCAGCACTATGACTCTTTGCCCTAAAGATCTGTTGTTATCTGTTTCTTTCCATCCAACTGTTAACAAGATGCACTTAGATTTAAAAGAAACACAGTGCCTCATTTCCCCATTCCCCCAAGCCCAGCTCCAAAAGGATTCCGTCACCTGGCAGCCCTGCCCTGCAGGGACAAAACAGAACTCAGCAGTTTGGGAAGAGGGGTGTGTGGGGAGATATGCCAAGTGGAAGGGATTGCGAGTGTCAGGAGCAGGAAATTCCCTCAATGCCCTTCATGGAATTTTCCCTTTTAGCCTCCCTAAATTTTTCATCCCCCCCCCCTTTAAAGTTATTGAGAACTTTTACATCTTTATAGAATCTAGAAATATTAATATTGGGCAGGCTACAACAAAAATAACACACATATAGCTAAAAAGAATGCTTCATAATCGAGAATGATCAACTGAGAATACAGGAAAATAAACACCATACTCAATACTATTATGTTAAGGATTTATCGGCAAAAACTTGAACATGACAAAGAGCCAAACACACACGAGTCAACAGTTTCTCAAAAGGCAGCATACTGGTTTGACTAAAGCTCTTGTGGCATAATTGCCAAAAATGCCAATGGCTTCCATCAGATTTTAGTCCCATGCAGAGACATTCACTTGGGATGCCATCTGCTGGTATGGTGCCATAGCCTGGTCAGTCATAAAGAAATGAACAACATGACTGAAAGACCCTCACTGCCCCCCCCCAGACAAAGTGATCCCACCCCCCAGGAGATTATTACTGCCCACTTTGGGAACCACTGGTTTACAATGACAAGGGACATCTTATTTAGATATTTGTACCTCGCTTTTCTCCCCAAAGCAGCTTACAGCATTATCTTCCCAACAGACATCCTGTGAGGTAGACTGGGCTAAAAGGGAAAATAACTGGTCCAAGAGAACTTCCACAGCAGAGTGGAGATTTGAACCTGAGTTTCCCAGGTTTTAATCTGAAGCTATAAGCATTACTCCATGCAGGCTGCCCTGTAGACCATGGCATGGTCCAGATCCTTGCCCAGATGGCAACCATCTTTGCATAGAGGGGGAAACAGGTGCATGACTGTCCCCTCTTGAAGGGAACACAAAGGTTCAAAACATGTACTCTTCTCTTTTCTTTTTAGAAGGAAAGGTCATGTGGTGTGGCCACCTTCAAAGACCAAGTTACATGGTGCATTATGGGTTGCCAGCCTTCAGGTGAGAGCCTGGAGATCTCCCAAGATTATAACAGACCACAGAGATTAATTTCCCTGGAAAAAATGGCTGATTTGGAGGGTGGACTTCATAGCATTATACCCTGCTGAGTTCCTTCTGATCCCTCCCATAACCCTGCCATCCCCAGATTCCACCTCCAAAACTCCAGGAATTTCCCAGCCCAGTGTTGGCAACCCTACAGATGGCAGAGAAGGGCACATGCTTTCTCCTTCCTCAGGAGAGCCAGTTTGATTAAGGAGAGCCAGTGGTTAAGTGTGAGGACTCTTGTCTGGGAGAACTGGGTTTGATTCCCCACTCCTCCACTTGCACCTGCTAGCATGGCCTTGGGTCAGCCATAGCTCTGGCAAAGGTTGTCCTTGAAAGGGCAGCTGCTGTGAGAGCCCTCTCCAGCCCCACCCACCTCACAGGGTGTCTGTTGTGGGGGAGGAAGGTAAAGGAGATTGTGAGCCGCTCTGAGACTCTTCAGAGTGGAGGGCGGGATATAAATCCAATATCATCATCATCATGAGAAGACATTCAAGAAGCAGGGCCTCTTATTTGCATCTCACCAGTTTCAGTTCCTGTGCAAGTCCTTGGATCAAACCCTACTCACAATCTGTATACTGCATCTAACCTTCAATAAGGAATAACAAGGGGGGAGGAACTGAGAAATCAGGAGCACAGCAGTCTCCCCATCCATTATGACTGGGCTGGTTATTGCACTATAAAAGGGGAATGGCTGGACTCTCCCCAAAAGGCTAAAATGCAGCAATGGCACATTTTGAACCAATCACCCAGATAAACTCCAAAAGCAACTTTTTAACTATCTCTGCTTGGTTGATTCACTGCAGTGTTAATGGCATATTTTGATAGCATCTCTGTGTACAGTTTGCAATAGCAGCGAAGCAAACAATCTAACAGCAGTAGCCTCAGCAGAGCGTTATAAATTGCTACATTCGTTATCTGGTAGGAATGCAGAATATTTTGTATGTGCTGTAACTTGTCTAATAAAAATTCGATTCCATGTGTGGCTCTCCCCCTCCCCTTTGCTTAGGCTCCTAGGTCAGCTTTTGGAACGAATATCTCTTTAGAAGTGCATGACTGAATGTAACATTTTGAGAAGGAAGAGTTGTACTCAGCAAAGAGTGTGTTCCTCCATCATGCTACAACATTCAGTCTTTAAGAAAGTACCGCTAACACTCAACGCAAACTGTACTGGCTGAAGACAAGAAACACAAAAATAGTTTTTAAGGCATTTCCACTTATCCTGCCCCCCCCCCCCCCAAAAAAAAACCACCTTAAGCTGTACTTTCCTAGGTACAGAATTCATCAGGTACCTTGGGGACACAGGTGACTCAAAACTATTTTTTCTCCCTGACAGATTCACTATGGGGGAGAGCCTAAGAAAGAAACAGTACTGGGTGGGGGGGGGGGAGAATATACACTTGCAGTATGGAAGTTTGTTTTGATAGAATGAGTAACCAGTAGCTTTTCTCTCGGAATATAAACTCAATGCATAACCCTCCCTGCAAAAGTTATCTAGATCCACACCTACATTTGCCCCAAGGAGAGCAGAAGACTCCACAGACTGCTTTGAATTCTAACCCTCTGGACAGGATGCTGGGACAGCAGCAGGTTAGACCTCAGCTGTAATGGAAACCGGCACCCTTAAGAAACAAACCCCCAAATCCCTTGGACAACTTCCTCTCATTCAACTACAAATCCACGGGCTTCCAGCTGTTATTTATTACTTCCACCAAGCCCTACAACTGTTGAGGATGTGGCCCTAGCCGCAGACTTGCAATAGGATAATCGGTCCGTCGCTTTTGCAGCCGGATCTATGCATGTTTACGCCACAATAAATAAATCCCTCTGTGTTCAGAGAGACTTAACCCCAAGGAAACTCATGGCAGATTCTAAGTTAAAATGCCACTTGAGGGATTCCACTTGAAGGAAGGGGACAGATCTCAAGTCGTTTTTCCGTGAAACAGAAGTGGGGGAAAGGAAAAGTTCTTCTTTTAAAAGGAAGTCTTTTTAAAATAGATGCAAACCGCACCCCCCAAAACCCACAATCTCACCCAGTCTTGCTACCTGAACGGACAACGCTTTCCCTCAGGAGCCTTTGCAGCCCGCAGTCCCCTACCTTTCACAGTCAGACGGCCACCACCGCAGGGAGGATAGAGCGCAGCTCATGTCTGAAAGGAACGCACCCAAGTAAACCCCAGTTCAGCAGCCGAAGACGCTCGCTAACCCTCCCAGGCTGAGAGGTGCAAAGCTGGCTGGGAGACGGCGCGCTCCCCCTGCCGCGAAAGGAGCCCTCTATCTAAACGCGACTTCCCCAGCATTCCCCGCCTACGGGAGCTCCCGCTTTAAACGTGGGTAAGCGGCAGAGTTTAAAAAGTCAGAAGTACTCACAAGGAGAGGAAACAGCCGGGCGAGTTAAAGCAGGAAATTCCAGCGCAGCATCATGCGCCGTGCAGGGCGAAGAGGCGCGAAGTCAGGAACAGGCAGGCCCGTGGGATTCCGGCAAGCCTGCCCAGGGCTCCTGCTGCCGCACGCTGAGCGGTAATTTATGAAAGGGAGCGGGGCTAATCAGCCAATCAGCCGGCCTCTCCATAACGAGTCCGACGGGCTTTGAAGAGCAGCAAACGCCGCGGCTGAACAATAGACGGGAGAAAAGAGCCCACACACTAAGCGGCTTAGACCGGCGGAGTCGTTTTCTGTGGCGCAGAGTCAAGGGGGACCGGAGGGGGGGAGGCAGAAAGTCACAGACTTTGGGGTGGGTTGGTTGGTTTTTAAACTCAATGAACAGGTGGCCGGCTTTGACATAGCGAAATAACTGAAATCCAGCAAGGCAATATTCTTAATTAAAGAATCAAAAATTCTGGCCCAACTATCAGTTAATTCATCCTTAATAGAATATTTATTTATTGGCAAACTGGACTTTATCTGAAGTGCTACATAATATGTTCTACAAGATTATATATACTATAGTACTTTATGCACAGTAGAATTTTGTTATGTGTGGCATTAATCTACTTGACACTACTTCATTCAACAAGGTTCTGTACAACTTGGAATTTTCAATAAACATATCATATGTTTAAAAAAAAAAACAAAATAACTGAAGTTGTTGCTCCACATTGAATTTTAATCATCATGGGCATGAATTTGAATCATCATGATCCTAACACAGAATTGCTCCCCACACCCAGGGATATTCCATTCTCCCCATGCAGCGGCCACTGGAGTCATTTAGTTGCTGCTTCATGGCTGGCTGTAAGTAGGGGTGAGGGGAGGAAGAAACGTAAACCGCTAAAACCCAGTTTAAGTTTGCTTCGCAAAAGCCGCAGCACTTCCTGTAACTCCAGCACAGACGGTGGGCAATCCGACAGACGCTGCGGAGGGAACAGGATTGTGACTGCGAGGTAAGCTGTGTGCGAAAACCGTAATTATTTGTTATGGGCTGCTCTTTTCTATTCCATCAGCTTTCACCCTGCCATTTCTCCAAAAATCTCAGGGAGGCAGAAATGGTTCTCTGCTCACTCATCCATCTTAAACTCTCAGTGACCCTGTGGAGTAAATTAGACTGAATGGTCAAGGTCAACTTCATGGGTAAGAGGAATCTGAATCCATGTCTCCCGTACACTACTCCCTGGCTAAAACAATACTATAGTGGTGCTTTCTCTTTCTCCCCAGCAATGGCCTTTCAGAAAAAAGTTGGGCAAGTTGAAACACTGAAAGCCAGTTTGATGCAGTGGTTAGGAGCGTGGACTCTAATCTGGGAGAACTGGGTTTGATTTCCCACTCCTCCACATGCAGCTGCTGGGTAGATCTTGGGTCAGTCACAGCTCTCTCAGAGCTGTTATCTCAAGAGCAGTTCTTGGAAACAGCTTTCTCAGAGTGTTTGTTGTGGGGAGTGGAAGGGAAGGAGACTGGAAACCATTCTGAAACTTGAAGTAAAGGGTGAGGTACAAATCCAATCTCTTCTTCTATAAGAACATTGGATTCTTCCAAAAGATTCAAACCAGCACATGAAATATATTAATATTCCCGTCAGCACAATGTTCCAACACCATGCCAAAATGGGAGTGTTAATGTTGGCGCAAATAGCTTAGATTCATCATAACCTTTCAAGGAAGTACCTGTGGACAACAGCTTTGTTTGCTACCTATGAAACCAACAGGAGAGCCAGTCAGACTACCTTGCTTAAGTTCCCATTATTTGGTTTTGAAAATACATTTTGTTCTTGATAAACAAAAGGTTTATCAAATCAACTAACCACCCCTCCCCCCCCAAAAAAAAACCGTCTTCTGCCTGCTCAGATACCTGTACAGGAGGGAAGCATTTTTCATCAAATGCTTCTGGAAGCCTCTTCACTTTTGCAGCACGGGTACCTGAGCCAGTGGGGCTTTATGAGTTTAGAATGTGAGGTCTAGGGTGTGAATAGAAGGCAGGTTAAGCTAAACAGCTATTAATCCAGTAAGAGCCTGACTGGCAAACCCTATGTCCTGAGTTTCATGGAGGAAGAAAAGTAGAGTGTCTGCAAATGTAATGAAGAAATCTGTTATTGCTTTCTTACAAGAACTTTTACATGGTGTATCATACTGATTATTAACCCTGACCTGGGTAGCCCAGGCTAGCCCAATCTCACCAAAGCTAAACAGGGTCGGCCCCGGCTAGTATTTGGATGGAAGACCTCTAAGGAATACTAGAGTTATGATGCAGAGGCAGGCAGCGGCAATTACCTCTGAATGATTCTTTCATGAAAACCCCAATTGAGTCGCAATGTCAGCTGCGACTTGATGGCACTTTCTACCACCATCATCTTGGTTTTATCTTTTCATTGGTTGATTCACCTCACCATACCATCTATAATGATTACAGACAAATTAGTTGTGTAATAATTAAATGGTTGGAGCCAGACTAACATTTCCACGGATGTAAGGATTTTTACCTACAGAGCACAAGTTGCTTCTCTGCTCCCACAGCATCCTAAAGCACACACCCCTAAATCTTGTTCCTAGAGGAACAGAAACATTAATCTGGGCCCAAGCCAAAATATTTATAAACCCCCTTTCTCCCAAACAAGTGGGATCCAAGGTGGTTAACAAAACGAAACCATTTAAAACTTCTGTTCATCTCAACTGTAATGCAATCACATTATCCTCATAAAGTGTCACTTGAGAAGTTCCATTTTACAGTCCTTCCAAAAGCATAACACCAGTGGGGTCTTCCTTACTTCAGCTGGGAGACTGTTCTATATGCCTGAAGGGGCCTCCCAAAAAGCTTGTGATGGACCACCAATTTAATAAACCTGCACAGGGGATGAAAAAAGGAACATATGCTGTTGTGCAGAGTGCTATTGCTGCACAGCTCATACAAGGAGAAACAGTCTTTTAAGTATGTGGGGCCTGGGACATGAAGGGCTTTGAATGTAAGGGATGGCATAGTTAATTGGATTTAGAAATGTGAAGGTAACCAATGACGGGAGCAATTATGTTCACTGTGGCTAGCCCCGATAATAAACCACTGCATTCTGCATGATGTGTAGTTTCTGCTTATGTAGTACAAAAGATTCAGATGCACTGAAGAGGTTTGAACAACATGGTCCTGTCAAGCATGCGGTTTCAATGACGAGTCAAGTTTGATACAAAACTACGTTTATTGATAGACCGATACTTTCAGTGTAACAGGTTCTTGAGAGTGATGCTAAAGATACATTGATACAATAC
Source organism: Heteronotia binoei (assembly GCF_032191835.1). Lineage (NCBI taxonomy): Eukaryota > Metazoa > Chordata > Lepidosauria > Squamata > Gekkonidae > Heteronotia > Heteronotia binoei. Next base: position 144,710,727 of record NC_083226.1, on the reverse strand, counting down.
TTTTAAGGCATACTTCAAAAGGATTCCAAAAGGTGGGGCGAGGGATGTGCTCTCACACATAAACTATCATAAATGTCTACATTCTCATGGTGTTATCAGGACTCCGTCCTTGCTTTCCCCAGATGGGTCACACTCCCTAACAGAAATGTATGGGAAGGTACTGATTACTCTTTCTCAAGTTAGTTTTGTTTCTCTCTTCTTCTACTTTGCAAGCAATAAAGTAAGAAGGGGGAGGGGGAAAGAATAACAGAGTTAACAGACCTTGGTCCTCCATGATATTTCACAGGCCAGCTTTATGGAGGATCCTAAAACAATCAATTACCAATGGAATTCTGCCTTGCTTGACAGGTCCACGTCTACTGATTAATGAATGTGTCAACCTCTGTCTTGCCCAGATTAACATATGCTTAATACATATTTAAAAGCATTTGCAGAAGATCAAATCCATCCCAGGACACATTTGATACCTCTGATTTTTTTTAGAGTCACCAGTGATGACTTTGGATCTGTCCAGAAAGAAATAATTTACTGTACATGTTGTTATTAGCCTTTCTTGTCTCAAAACAATCTAAACAATATACAGTGGTGCATAACATGTTTATGTAATGGTTGCATTCTTTTGAGAAAAAAAAAGCAATGCTCACCTAGTAAGTAAAAGTAAAGTAAGTAAATTTTATTTTTATATCCCGCCCTCCCCCACCAGAAGGCGGGCTCAGGGCGGCTCACAGACATGGCAAGCCATGATTTGGTTAAAACAGATAACAATAATTTAAAATATGGTTCAATTACATAAATTAATTAAAGTTTAAAAATATAAAAATAGATAGAAGTAGGTGCTGTACTTCTATCAGTCACAAATTACACATTGTCATACATCAGTTTCAATTATACATAGGTGGCTAAAGTTACAATAATTAATCAATTTGGTCTGGTCCTGATTTGAATGCGAGCTGAAAAAGAGAGGTTTTGCAAGCCCTGTGGAACTGGTTCAAGTCCCGCAGGGCTCGCACCATCTCTGGAAGTTGGTTCCACCAACGAGGGGCCATTAGTGAAAAGGCTTGCTCCCGGGTTATCTTCAGTCTGGCCTCTCTTGGTCCAGGGATTTGTAGGAGGTTTGGGGAGCTGGATCTTAGTGCTCTCTGGGGAATATATGGGGAGAGGCGGTCCCTGAGGTAGGCAGGTCCTCGGCCATATAGGGCTTTAAAGGTAATAACCAGCACCTTATAACGAACACGGTAGACGACCGGCAGCCAATGCAGATCCCGCAGCACAGGCCGCACGTGTTCCCGTCTAGGTAGTCCCACCAGCAGCCTGGCCGCCGCATTCTGCACTACCTGAAGTCTCCGTGTTCGACACAAGGGCAGCCCCATGTAGAGGGCATTGCAGTAGTCTAATCTTGAGGTGACCGTTGCGTGGATCACAGTTGCTAGGTCGTCGCGTTCCAAGAAGGGAGCTAACTGCCTCGCCCTCTTGAGATGGAAGAAGGCGGATCTTGCGGTGGCAGCTATCTGGGCCTCCATTGATAGCGAGGATTCCAGTAGCACCCCCAAGCTCTTGACCCTGCGCACTGGTATCAGTGGCGCACCATCAAAAGCCGGCAGAATGATCTCCCCTCCTGGTCCGTCTCGGCCCATGCAAAGGACCTCAGTCTTCGTTGGATTCAACTTCAGCCCACTCAGCCTGAGCCAGCCAGCCACGGCTTGTAGCGCCCGATCCAAATTTATAGGGACATCGCCAGTCCGGCCTTCCATCAATAGATAGAGCTGGGTATCATCAGCGTACTGATGACAGCCGAGCCCATACCTCTGTGCAATCTGGGCAAGGGGGCGCATAAAGATATTAAACAATATCGGGGAGAGAACTGCCCCCTGAGGCACCCCACAATGAAGAGGGTATCTCTGAGACAGCTTCCCCCCAACTGCCACCCTTTGTCCCTGATTTTCAAGGAAGGAGGAGAGCCACTGTAAGGCTAGCCCCCGAATTCCTGCGTCGGCGAGGCGGCGAGTCAGCAGCCGATGGTCGACCATGTCGAATGCCGCCGACAGGTCGAGCAGCAGCAGTACCGCTGAGCCGCCTCGGTCCAGTTGGCGTCGGAGGTCATCTATGAGGGCGACCAAGACTGTTTCCGTCCCATGGCCCGGGCGAAAGCCGGACTGGCATGGGTCCAAGGTGGAAGCGTCCTCCAGAAAGTCTTGCAACTGCAACGCCACAGCCCTCTCAATAATTTTGCCCAGAAAGGGCAAATTTGAGACCGGCCGATAATGTGCCAATACGGACGGGTCTGATGTAACTTTTTTCAAGAGAGGGCGGACCACTGCCTCCTTCAGGGATGTTGGGAAAACACCCTCCGAAAGGGATCGATTTATAATGTCCCGTATAGGACATTTCAATTCCTCCTGGCAGGCCTTAATTAACCAGGAGGGGCAAGGGTCTAGGTTACAAGTTGTGGATCGTGCAGTGCCAAGAATTCTGTCAACTTCCTCCAAGCTGAGTGGGTCGAAGCAGTCCAAGGTTAAATCAGAAGACACGCATTGGGCCTCAAGTTCACTTACTGCATCTAAGTTGGCGGGGCAGTCGTGGCGGAGCGATTGGACCTTATATGCAAAAAATTTCGCAAAAGCCTCACAGCCTATCTCCAATTCCTTAACTTTTGGGTTGCCCTGCAGCAATGAAGTAAGGTTCCGAATTATTCTAAATAATTGAGCTGGGCGCGAATTTGCAGATGCAATCTTGGTCACAAAGTATGTTTTCTTTGCGGCCTTGATTGCCATCTCATAGGACTTCATAAACTTCCTATAAGATGTTCTAGTCGCTTCGTCGCGGGTACGCCGCCATTGCCTCTCTAGCCATCTAAGGCCTTGTTTCAGCCGGCGCAATTCCGGGGTATACCACGGAGCCGGCCTAATCCGAGGTCGCAGAGGACGTCGAGGTGCAATCTCCTCGATGGCCCTAGAGAGCCGGCTATTCCAGGACTCAACCAGGCCATCGAGAGGGATGCCAGAGGGCCAGGGATCCCGCAGAGCCATTTGGAACCGTTCCGGGTCCATCTGGCTCCGCGGGCGAGCCATAATAGGCTCCTCGCCTAAACAGGTTTGGGGAGGCATATCTACACGGGCCTTGAGGGCAAAGTGATCCGACCACGGCACCGCCTTGGCGGTTATATAGCTCACTACAACCCCGGCCGCAAAGATCAAGTCCAACATGTGACCAGCCTGGTGAGTGGGGGTTACAACGAGTTGAGAGAGTCCCAGTGTCGCCATGGAAGACACTAGGTCCGTCGCCTGACTGGAGGATGGGTCATCAGCATGGACGTTGAAGTCACCCAGGATTATCAGCCTTGGGTGCTCCAACGCCCAGCCCGTCACCGCCTCCAGTAGGGACGGTAAGGCGCTGGCCGGTGCGTTAGGCGTACGGTACACCAGCCAGACCGCCAACCCCTCTCCCACGCCAGGCCGGCACATTCAATACCCTCAATCTTTGGGGCCGGGAGAGCCCTGAAGGAGTAAGCCTCCCGTACAAACAATGCCACCCCTCCCCCCCACCCACTAGTTCGTGATTGATGTAGGACTGAGTACCCCGGAGGAGTTGTTTGCGAGAGGGCCACAGTATCACCCTCCCGGGTCCAGGTCTCAGTCACGCAAGCCAGGTCCATATTTTGTTCGAGAAGAAACTCTCGAAGGGTTGAGGTCTTATTATTGATGGACCTGGCATTGCACAACACCAATGACGGAGGCGGGTTATTCCCTCTGGCCCTACTATCTGTCACCCTTGGGATGAGATGCAAACATCTAAGGTTTGCAGAGCATGTTCCGCAGAGGAAGATGTATGGGGAGGGCACACAAAACACAATATGTTGTAACAAATGGAAATATGATACTACCTTAGGGGGAAATTCTAGGCTGGGTTTCAGTTCCACCCTATAGCAGCGCCAACCTCATGGCCTCACCGGATCTCTTTATTTCAGTCTCTTCGGGGTATTTTACTTGTTTCTTTGATGGGACCACAGCAGCTTTGTTTGCTCTTCCCACAAAATATAGGCTCATGAGAACTTTAACTTAAACCACAGATTTATTGTAACAAAAAGTCTTAAACTGGGGATATGGGAGATATTTACATAGGCTAGTACGTTTGTTCTGTTGTTTCAGGCTTTACAATCACTTTTACTTTCTTGAGTCTTTCACAGTTACACGGTTCACAGTTTCCCTTCAACTCACTCTCCACCTCTAGCCAAGGTCTGGCCTCTTGGGATTGATGTGTCTAGTCTCACCTCTTGACTGAAGTCTCTCCTCTCAGCCCTTCTTGGTGTCTCAGACCCACATCCACTCCATCAACCACCTCACTAGATCTTCAGAGTAGTCTCTAGGTGTCTGTGACCATTCCGGTCTTAACTGACTCACACACACACAGCCCTCTTGGCTGGTTTTGTCCAGCTGGCTGTCTCTGGAAGACTTCCCCGTCTCCATCTCCAGCTTCTTCACAGGATCAGCTGCCCTCTCAGCCCTTCTGGCCGGCACTAACTGACCCTCTCAGTCTCTGTCAGGTTCCCACTGACAGACTTCTCTGACAGGCCTCCACTCTGTCAGACATCAACTGACTGAACTCCTGCCTCAGCAGTTTCTCTCCTTCAACTACTTTCCCTCCCTGAGAGCTCTGAGCACTTTGCCCCCACCCTCAGGTCACCTGACGCAGCCCTGTGTGTCTTCAGATTATGGTTAACCCATTGCTTTCCGTCACACACCCACTCAGCAAAAATCCTTTAAAATGGAGGGTCTGTTTAGAGTGCTGCTAATTCACTAACTCTGGTGAATTTATTGCCACCAAAAAGCAAATTTTAGACAAGAATTCGAACAGGCAAGTGGCCATAGGTAGGGGTGTGCATTCGGTTCGGCCGAACCGTATATACAGCCAAATCAACACTGATTCGGCTGTATACAGAATTGGCCGTAGCCGATTCCCATTGCTGCCTATTATGCGGCAGCCAAATACGGCTCGCCATATACTGCCGAATAGCTATTCGGAAGTATACGGCTGTCAATGGAAAAGGCGGGAAAGTAGCTTCTGCAGCCTCAGTGGAGCTGCTTGCCTACTTTCCCACCTTTAGTGGCCTCTTCCCGCCTCTCCCATAGCCTCCCTGTGATCAGTGGGGGGAGGGGAAGAGGAGCCCCAGCAGCCAATCCAAAGCATGCATTTGCAAAATGCATTGCAAATGCATGCTTTGCAGGGCTGTTGTGTAGCTGATGGCCCAGCCATCAGCTACATTGTTGTTATTTTGATCTTTTGCTTACTTGGGTATCCAAGTAAGCACTGTTGTCTGGCCAATCAGAGAGCAGTGCTATTTTTTGAAATTGCTCTCTGTAGGGCCAGAGAACCTTTTTAAGGAGTCTTCCTGGCTGGACTCCTCCATTGCTGTGTTGGTGTATGTGGGTTGGTGTGAGAGATTGTGCTGCTGCTGGCTGGCCCTTGGCTTCAGCTGCTGCCTGCTGCTCTCACTCAGCCTTACCAGACTTCCCTGGAGTAGAGAAGACAAGGTAAGTCAGTTTTGGGGTTCTTGTTTTAGTTTTTGTTGGTAAAAGGACTAGAGTCCCTTTACTTGCCCAGATTTGGGTGGGTGAGTACTGGGTGGGTAGCCTATTTGGGGTTGGGGTTAGGTTCTGCTGGGGGTGGGGGCCTGGGGGGGTTTGCTAATTTGCCCATATCTTAATTTAGTGAAAGGACTTTTAAAAGTGCAGTGTCCTTTTACTTCTCCTGATTTGGGTGGCTTGGATTTCTTGGGGTTAGGGTGAAGGGTTTTTTTTTTTTTTGGGGGGGGGGGGGGTTGGCAAAGTTCCTGTATTGTTAAAAGTTGAGTTTTTTTACTGTTTTAAAAGTATTCAGTGTTTGATTTGTTGCTGCTGTGTTGTGCTGCTGCTGTTACTTTTATCTTCAGGTTATTGGGGGGGGGTGCTGTTTGGCCTAATTTTCATTGTTTAAAAGGCCACTTTTGTCCCCCTTTTCCTGGTTCTGGTTTTAGGGGTGGGGGTGTTGTTGTTGACTGATTTGGCCTGAGTTTTCTTATTGGTGAAAGGCCACTTTTTAAACACTTGAGTTGCTTGGCCTTTTTTCCTGTTGTCCCTTTTCCTGGTTTGGGGGTGGGGGACTGGGGGTGGGGGTGTTGTTAACTTATTTGGCCTGAGCTTTCTTGTTGGTGAAAAGGCCACTTTTTTAACACTTGGCCTTTTGTGATTCTGCTGGTTTTGTTTTGGTTTTTTAAAATTACCTCTGGTTGGTGTGGGGGTTGGCGAGGGTGTGTGTGGGCTGTGTGGGCTGGGTCACTTTCTTGTTTTTATAGAGTAGATTGTGTGTTCTGTGGCAGGGAAGCTGGCACCTGGGTGAGAGACCCAGAACCAGCAGGCTTGTTGTGGTTGGCCAGCTCTCCCCGTGTTGTTTGGGGCAGGGCTGGAGAGCTGGCATCTGTAGATTGTGTGTTCTGTGGCAGGGAAGCTGGCACCTGGGTGAGAGACCCAGAACCAGCAGGCTTGTTGTGGTTGGCCAGCTCTCCCCATATTGTTTGGGGAAGGGCTGGAGAGCTGGCATCTGGGTTTGCTGCAGCCAGGTCTGCCTCAAACCCCCTGCCCCCCAGTAGCCTCTAATTATGCCCTATGTTGCCATTGATGTCAATTTATTTATTTATTTTTTATTTATTCATGATTTGTATCCCGCCCTTCCCACAAGCGGCTCAGGGCGGCTTCCAGAAATTGGTCAAACATAAAAATTAAACAATTTTAAATATATAAACAATTAAACAGTTAAAACAGTTAAAACCTTAAAAAACAGTAAACATTCCAATTACATATAGAACAGACGTCTGGCCAAGCTACATTGAGTTCTCATCTTAGCTAGGTGTAGGCTAGCCGGGTCGTCTTACAGGCCCTGCGGAACTGAACAAGGTCCCGCAGGGCCCTCACCTCCTCCGGCAGCTGATTCCACCATGTAGGGGCCATAACGGAGAAAGCCCTTTCTCTGGTGGATTTCAAGTGGGCTTCTTTTGGCCCAGGGATAGTGAGGAGATTTTGTGTTCCCGATCTCAGTACTCTCTGGGGAACATGTGGGGAGAGACAGTCCTTCAGGTAGGCAGGTCCCAGGCCATATAGGGCTTTAAAGGTGATAACCAGCACCTTGTACCGGACTCGGTATATCATTGGAAGCCAGTGCAGAGTCCGAAGACCCGGCCGAATGTGTCCCCACTTTGGGAGACCCAATAACAGCCGGGCCGCGGCATTCTGCACCAGCTGCAATTTCCGAGTTCGGGACAGGGGCAGCCCCATGTAGAGGGCATTGCAGTAGTCCAACCTCGAGGTGACCGTAGCATGGATCACTGTTGCTAGGTCGTCGCGCTACAGGAAGGGGGCCAGCTGCCTTGCCCGCCTAAGATGAAAAAATGCGGACTTGGCAGCGGCTGCTATTTGAGCCTCCATCTTTAGGGAAGGCTCCAATAGCACCCCCAAGCTCCTGACCCTGTCCGCCGCTGTCAGCAGCGCACCGCCATAAACTGGTAGGGGAGTCCTCCTCCCGGGCCGCGGTGACCCAAGCAAAGGACCTCTGTCTTCGCAGGATTTAGCTTCAGCCCACTCAGTCTGAGCCACTCAGCCACGGCCTGTAGTGCCCGATCAAGATTTTCCGGGGCGCAGACCGGCTGGCCGTCCATCAGTAGATAGAGCTGGGTGTCATCAGCGTACTGGTGACACCCTAGCCCGTACCTTCGGGCAATCTGGGCAAGAGGCCGCATGTAGATGTTAAATAACATCGGGGAGAGAACCACCCCTTGGGGCACACCACAATCGAGTGTGCACCTCCGGGATAGCTCCCCCCCAATTGCGACCCTTTGTCCCCGACCTTCCAGGAAAGAGGAAAGCCACTGTAAGGCCAACCCCTGAATCCCCGCGTCGGCGAGGTGGCACGTCAGTAGCCAATGGTCGACCGTGTCGAACGCAGCCGGCAGGTCTAACAGCATCAGCACCGCCGAGCCACCCCGATCCAGATACCGTTGAAGGTCATCCACTAGGGCAACCAACACTGTCTCCGCCCCATGTCCCGGGCGAAAGCCGGACTGAAATGGGTCAAGGACGGAAGCGTCCTCCAGGAAAGTCTGTAACTGCATCGCCACTGCCCTCTCAATAAGTTTACCCAAAAAGGGCAAATTTGAAACCAGCCGATAGTGTGCCAATTGGACCGGATCTAAAGATGGTTTTTTTAGGAGGGGACGGACCACAGCCTCTTTGAGCGGCGTTGGAAAGTGCCCTTCCGTCAGGGATCTATTTATGATATCCCGTACAGGGTATCTAAGATCCCTCTGGCAAGATTTAATAAGCCAGGAAGGGGATGGGTCCAATTTACAAGTTGTTGGGCGAGCCGATAAGAGAATCCTGTCAATGTCAATGGCCCATTGGGTATAATGATGTCAATGGCCCATAGGGTATAATGATGTCAATGGCCCATAGGGTATAATGATGGAATAGGGGCACCCTCTTTGGGTGCCCCTGGAATGGGATCCCCTGGCCCAATCTTTTTGGGACTTGGGGGTGTTGGAGGGGAGAGTCCCCTGCAGGTCCCCTGCAAATTTGGGGGCTCTCCCTCAAACCCCCTCCCCTCCAGGCAGCTTCAAATATACCCTATTTGCCATTGATTTCAATGGCCCATAGGGTATAATAGGGCCGTATATTCGGAAATAGCCGCGCATCTACCATATGTGCGGCTATTCTGAATGCAGTATTCAGCAGTATATGGGGATTCCGAATTTTTTTTCCCCGTATACTTCCGAATCCGTGTAATGCCGAATTATTATTATTTTTTTTGCACATCCCTAGCCATAGGCTCAAAGAGCTTTAACTTTAGTTGTGAGAGTACCAGTGATAAGGGACCACTGTGGAACTAATGAGGGGTGTGGAGGATACATGTTCATCAGGCCCTTAGGAAATTGTGTGACTGGCTCAAGTTGAGCTGCACATCATACTGGCAATATGAAGATGGGTTGCTATAGACCTAGTTATATTGCTATGCTGCACTTAAGAAGAAGAGGAGTTGGTTTTTATACCCGACTTTTCTCTACCCTAAGGAGTCTCAAAGCAGCTTACAATTGCCTTTCCTTCCCACAGTCTTCCCATAAGGTGGGTGGGGCTGAGAGAGTTCAGAGAGAACTGTGCCTGGCTCAAGGACAGCCAGCAGGCTTCATGTGGTAAAGGTAGGGTTCTCCAGATTAGAGTCTGACACTCTTAACCACTGCACCATCCTTCCAGGCATTGCCTGGCAAACAGCAGACAGCTAAGGAGCATTGTGGGACATCACTTTCATAAGCTCATAATGTCTCTGGTGATTCCTAGAGAAGACTGATGCCACTTCTGGGTTTTCCAAGAAATGAAATCACCATTGGCCCAACAACCATTGTTTTTGGGGGGGTTTCCTACCGCTGTCTGAGTGGCAGTGAGAAACAGGAGCTGGGGGCCAGGGATCTCCTGCCCCCAAGTGGGGGTTTGCAGCCCTAAATGCACTGGATTTCCTTACTAAATCTCTAGTATTTATTTATTTGATTGATTGATTAATCGCCTCATCCCAGCTAGTGCCAGGCTCTTGATGTACAACAATAAAATACATATAATAATCAGTAAAACCAATTGTCTAAAATACAAATTACTAACCCAATGACTTCTATTGTAAAGTGCTACCCATTTCTGCTTTCTAGACACTGCATCGGGAACAGGGGACCCCCTTGGGGGAGGGAGGAGAGGAGTGCCATTCTGGCAGCCATGGCTGTCTTCAAGCGAAAGCCTGGCAGAATATCTCTGCTTCACAGGCCCTGCAAAATTGTAGAAGATCCCTAGTGTCTTCCAACAGAGTGTTCCACCAGGTCGGGGCCAGGACTGAAAAAGTCCCGGCCCTCGTTGAGGACAACCAGATCTCTTTGGGGCCAAGGATCATCAGCAGATTTTGACCTGTGGAGTACAATGCTTGTTGCATATAGAAGTTTTATGACAGCATCTGATCAGATGGTTTGTTTTTGCCACTGTGAAGGAAATGCTTTGCATGCACATTTAATCCCAAGCATCTTTAATTACAAACGTTGGGCCATGGAGGGGGGTACACTCCCAGTCAGAATGGGCAGGAACAAGCTATCTGCACTGGCAGCAAAACAGACTCAGTAAAAGGCACTTTCATATGTTTAGTGCAGTGGCATGCCAAATGCCACTTTATTGTGGATTTTGTAGGTAACAACTGATCCCGTCAGGTGTTATTCTTACATCTCATTTGTTTTGTTGTGGGAGACCTCCACAGTATTGAAAAGGATAATATTATCTCAGTTTGATACAGGAGGAAACTAAGAAGTTTACACAAATCGCTCAAAGTTAAACTGGAAGTTAATTAGCCCAAATTAAGAAGAGTCACAGGGAACATCCAAGATCCAGCTCACAAGTAAATCTGTGAGATCAAGTAGAGTATCTAACATATTTGACACCCAGAGCGGATCATTTTAACACCTCACTCCCACCACTCCTCTCTCTTTTTCTATTCTCCTCCTCCACTCCTGGCTTGTTGCCACCTGGTGGAAACCCCAAGCTCACACTCTGTCCATCACTTCTGCCTGCTTGCCTTGGCAGCTCTAACATGGTGGTGCCCTGTGGCTCCTCACAGCTCCCAGCCACCAAGTCACTGCTGAAGATTCCAAAGATGGAGGTGCTGTTTCTCAGCTCACCCAGAGTGCTCAGCAACCCCAGCCTCTCCAGCTCTTCCATGCCCAGCACTAATTAGCTTAATTAACTATGTTATTTCAAGCAGGTGGTGGGGTAGGACCCTAAGGTAAATATTGTTGTTGTTTTAAAATTCTTTACAGAAAATGTACCCCTCCCCCAATTGCCTGTACCAGGCCACTGGTTTCCCCACCTCGTTGTTTTAGGTACTGGGCATAATCCAATATATTATATACTTGGAACATTTCCCAAGTGACCAGTTCTCCAGTAGCATCAGAAAAAATGACACTGTTACATTACAGTAAAAGAGGCTTAATCGTTTCTGCCTGCTGTTTCTCCAGATGCTTTGAGTCTCACTTATATTTATACAGCAGTGACTCCAACACAGAGGTCACAGGAGACCATTGCATTATTGTAGGAGCACCTCTCTCTTCACAAAAAATATGCAAGGAATGGAATGTGTGATCTGTATATGTGGGAGTCACACTGAACACAGAACTTTGGCTGCTTCTCTGCCACATATTAAAGAGAACAATGAAAATCCATAGTAAAAGTACATAGATGGATAGACAGACAGCTTCAGTCTGACAAGGTCATGGTCCACGTGACTATCAGCTCAGTGCAGAACCTAATGCTGAAACAGCTGGAGCTTCAGATTGGGATTACATGTCAATACCAAGAAAAGCATCAGGGGCTGCAGTCACAGCTTCTGATTATTTTACAGAGGGATTGGATAGAGCTCTGCTTGCTCTTGGTTCAGTGCAAAGCCTTTTCTACATATGCAAAAGGATGTGCTGGGAGCTGCAAGGCGTCAGAGAGGCGGGATCAGTGATCCTCAGCACAGTGTCTTTGGATGCCATGGAACCCACCAATGTGCTTACTGGCATCTACTTGCTTCTTGACTCTGGTATGAAATTTATTGATTTAAAACATTTATTGGTGGCCTTTCTTCCTTACAGAACTCAAGACATCTTACAATATAAGGATTACAAAAGCACATTAAAAACAGTACAAATAAAATGGCAATTATTAAAACACACCAAAGGTCACGATTTATATTTAGAATCTAAATTATCTTAAATGGAAAACAAATCAAAACAGGGAGTTTGAAGTCACTCCCTATTAAGTGACTGAGTAGTCGAACTCAGAACTCATCACTGGCTGGTGTATTATTTTATTTTTTATTATTCATTTAGTGTATTTTTAACCTGGCTTTTCTCCCTGGTGGGGACCCAAAATGACCTACAAAAATACACTTTTAAACAATTAAAACAAATTAGGATTGCCAGGTCCAATTCAGGAAATATTTGGGGACTTTGGGGGGTGGAGCCCAGACACTTTGGGGGTGGAGCCAGGAGCAAGGTTGTGACAAACATGATTGAACTCCCAAGGGAGTTCTGACCATCACATTTAAAGGGACCACATACCTTTTCTCCATTGGAAATAATGGAGGATGGGGGCACCTTCTTTTGAGACTCATAGAATTGAATCCCCTGGTCCAACCTTATTGAAACTTTGGAGGTTTTTTGCAGAGAGATGCCAGATTCTATGCTGAAAATTCAGTGCCTCTACCTTAAAAAACAGCCTCCCCAGAGCCCCAGATACTCATATGAACATATGAAGCTGCCTTCTACTGAATCAGACCCTCGGTCCATCAAAGTCAGTATTGTCTTCTCAGACTGGCAGCGGCTCTCCAGGGCCTCAAGCTGAGGTTTTTCACACCTATTTGCCTGGACCCTTTTTTGGAGATGCCAGGGATTGAACCTGGGACCTTCCGCTTACCAAGCAGATGCTCTACCACTGAGCCACTGTCCCTCCCCTCATGGATCAATTCTCCATTATACCCTATGGGAACCAGTCTCCATTGTTGTCGTTGCCAAACCAGAGAGCTCCACTCAGGGCTCAACCAAGATGTTTATTGGTGGGGGAGTTGTGAAAGGGAAAACATGCATATACCTATACCACGGAGTTCCTTGGAGGGACAGCAAGATATACTCCGCCCCCCCCCCCCCAAGTTACATATGGACATTGTGTTACTAGCAGTTGAATGGAGCCACTGTGAGTGCCTTGCAGGACACAAAATCCTCTCTCTCTCTCTTTCTTTGCCTTGAAAAGCCTTTGTCTGTCTTCTAAGTGTTACGTTGATCCAAACTGTATTAATTTATTAGGTACTTCTCTTGTTGACAGTGTCATTCTAAAAACAGACAAGCTTGAAGTGAATATAAGAAAGGACATTCACTGACGCAGAAACAGCCAGACAAACCTGTTGTATAGATCTCAGTCAGTGTGATTTGCCAAAAACAACAACCTTCATTTGAGATGACACTTCAGGAAAAGGGAATTCAGGCAAACAACCAAGGAGCAGAATTGTTAATATTGTCAATGTTCCCATCTCTGTGAGACCACTCTTCCCTGCCCTAAACCACATTCAGAAATAGACCCTGCACCACTGATCTGGAATTCTGCATGACAAAAGAGCACAACCGGCAAACTGGTGAGCTACATACAGCCGTGGCAAATCCTGTTGCATCCCTGACAGACAGAAAGCACCTGAAGCTAAACATTACTGGGAGACCACAGAGTTTTTCATTGATAAAAAGCAGTTTAGGAGGCCTCGGTTCAGATCACAAGAGTGGGAGGGGTGTTAATTTCCCCCCCTACATTATTTCTTTGACTTCAAATCCCCCTCAAAATACTGCTTGTGCCACTGGAGTAAACCAACAGCACATTGTTCTTAGGGGACAATTAGAAATTCCGGGGGACTACCTAAGTGCAAAAAATGGGGAAAAGAAGACTAAATTTCCCACACCCAGTGGTAGAATTCTGAATCAGTGTATCCCATGGGTGTTCTTTATCAACAGGAAAAAGACAGAGTGATTTACTGGGTGGTCCTAAGTACAGTTATGCTATTCAAATCCATTTGGACTTAGAAGGATGTAACTTTATTTAAGACCTTACTAACTCTGCTTAGTCATGGATCTTCCTGTTCCACCTTATTCCTCTATGGCACAAAAGAAAAAGCTCTAGGCCAAACTCTTGCAACAATACAAGGCAGTAATTTTTGAAAAACAAATCTTTGGTTCTGTTTAAGATCAGCACAGGTATGATTGACAGTATTCATAGTATGCCATATTTTATTACTATTAGCCAGTAATCTTTGCATTACTTAACCATCAAAACAGAAGGCAAACTACACATAGAAGAATAGGTGTCTGACAAGATAATCATTTACCTGGAGTCTCTCCCCATCCCCCAATTGTATATTAGCTTCCGGGCTGGAATGTGATCAAGGTATGAAAGCTTATTGCTGCTTTTTGATATGTTTGAACTACAGTTCTCTTTGCGAGAATCAATGTTTGGGATAATCACATGGGATGGTATCATAATTGACAAGAAAAGACCCAGGTGTCTTTTCCTGCTAAGGACTAATCAAGGCCTGGAACAGAAAGAAAATAAGAAGCCAGACTGGAGGTGTTTCTTGAAATTGGCTCCCTATGACCATGGAATGGATTAGTCTGACTTTCTAAGGAAGGGGAAAATCTGAAAGACTAAGAAACCAATCTGGCCCAAGGTAACCACCTTGAAGTCCCACTTCAAATAAAGAAATATTCTGCCTGATCTGAAACTTTTTTACTTAGGAAAACAAAGTTTGAGTCCAGGGCACCTTTAGGTTTATACTCAGAATAAAACTTTGTTGATCTTAAAGGTGCCACTGGACTCAAACTTTGTTCTGCTGCTTCAGACCAAAATGACTACCCACTTGAATCTATCTTGACTCAGAAGTATGTTAGATTCACTGGTATGGTGATAGTATAGATGAGAGATAGTGATAGGATCTAATCTAATTAAGCTGGATGGATATAGATAAAGACTGCATCCATGGTGCCAAAGATGGAGAGTATGCTCCTTCTTTATGTGTGTGGGAGACAGAAGCGTTAACCTGGAAGGAATAAAGTCTTGTCCCTAAAAAGAGACATTTCTTGATACACTACACCCTGGGTCCTGACTCCTGACCCCCTCTGTTTATCTAAATCAGGGGTGCCCAACGGTAGCTCTCCAGATGTTTTTTGCCTACAACTCCCAGCAGCCCCAGCCAGCATGGCCAAAGGCTGGGGCTGATGAGAGTTGTAAGCAAAAAACACCTGGAGCGCTACCATTGGCCACCCCTGATCTAAATCAATGGTGCTGCCTCTGAAGACAGAGGCAGGAGATGGCATACACTCCTCCACTTCTAACAAAATCTTACTTACAAGAGAGCCAGTTTGGTGAGTGGTTAAGTGCGCGGACTCTTATTTGGGAGAACCGGGTTTGATTCACCCTCCTCCGCTTGCAGCTGCTGGAATGGCCTTGGGTTAGTCACAGCTCTCATAGGAGTTGTCCTTGAAAGGGCTCTCTCAGCCCCACCTACCTCACAGGGTGTCTGTTGTGTGGGGGAGTGGAAGGTAAAGGAGATTGTGACCACTCTGAGACTCTGAGATTCAGAGTACAGGGCGGGATATAAATCCAATATCATCTTCTTTTTCTTCTTCTACTCAGTAGTGCCTACTTCCAGGGGCATTTAGCTGCAGCCTTAACCACGTGGCTATCTCTCACAATAGAAGAGAGGGAGAGGGAACTTCAAAATGCTTAGCTTGGGCTGAGTTGTGCCATAGGTTTATGATAGCTGATTCTGGGTGTTGCCAGTCCCCAGGTGTGGCCTGGAGATCTCCTGGAATTCCAACTGATCCCAAGACTCCGTAGGTCAGTTCTCCCAGAGGACACCTTCTTAAGAGGGTGGACTCTATGTCATTATACCCTGCCCTCTCCCGGTTCCATCCCCAAATCTCCGAGAATTTCCCAACCTGGAGCTGACAACAAGGTGATTCTGTAGCTGTGCTATTCTGTCGCAGGGCTATTTTTGTGGGAATCCTTTTGAAATATTAAAGTATATAGAACTTTATAAAACAGCATATTGAGAAATAGTGCTAATTCTGGGCAGGGATGGGGGTTAAATAGAAAGGTGAGTTCAGCAATGCTGCACAGTTGCAGCATAGGAGAAAGAAGAGATTGGATTTATACCCTGCCCTTCACTCAGAGTGGCTTACAATCACCTTCCCTTCCTCTCCCCACAACAGACACCCTATGAGGTAAGTGGGGCTGAGAGAGCTCTAAGAGAACTGCTCTTTATTTGTTTTTTTATTTGATTTATATCCTGCCCTCCCCACCGAAGCAGGCTCAGGAGAGAACCACTCTGAACATGGCTGCCCCTAGACCGTCTGGCACCCTAGGCAAGGCTAACTTCTTGTGCACCACCCCCACCCCCGCACTGATAATGTCACCAAGTCACATGGGGGGCACCCAATTCGGCACCTCCAGAAGGCCAGCACCCTAGGCAATCACCTAGTTTGCCTAGTGGCAGGGCTGGCCCTGGCTCTGGAAGAACTGTGACCAGAGCTTTTTGTGAGCAGGAACGCAGTTCCAGCTAGCTTGGTGTCAGGGGGTGTGGCCCAATATGCAAATGAGGCCCTGGTGGGCTTCTCCTACAAAAAGCCCTATGCAAAACAATGGTGATGTCAGGGGTGTGTGGCTTAATATTCAAATAAGTTCCTGCTGGGCTTTTTCCTACCAAAAAAGCCCTGACTGTGACTGACCCAAGGTCACCCATATGAAGGAATGAGGAATCACACCCGGTTCTCCAGATTAAAGTCTGCTTTTTTTAACCATTACCCCACACCAGTTCTTCACAGTTGCAGTGAATAGAAAGGATAATCTGGAATAAGAGTGCAAAGGCCATCTACATCACATATATTGTGGTTCTGTCCCACAACAACAGAAAACAATAACCAAACACTGGTTGCTGGGAGTGGGGACCCAGGAGTGTGAAGGGAAAAGAATGAGAGAGCTGTGGCTTGTTAGTGCTGTCTTCTGGTACCACCTTGGTAATTGCATGTATGATTGCTGTTAATTGCACAACAACTGACTGCTGCGAAACTACTCCTCTGTTGTAGCAACAGCAAAACGGAATCCTGTGGAACCTTAAAGATGAACAGATTTGTTGACGCTTATGTTTGGAGGTGAAATAAGAACATGGTTTGTTTCAGGGAAAGCAAGCCCTGCAGTTCTTAAAGGACCAGGACTCCTTCCTCTGCCTTGACAGGGGAACTTTTAAATACTGCATTTGTTATTGGTCATACTTTAGACAAGACAACAAGCTGCGAGGTGAACTCTTATGCATGCACAGGGATTTCTGCTTGCACCATTCCATGCGTATACCCTTTAGGCACAGCCTCTTTGTCTAAAAGCCACTTTAAAGAACTGGAAATGCTCCCTTGTCACAGCTGAAAGGAGAACTGCAGCATACTTTGGTACATTCCCAGAAGTGCTTGGGTAAGTGCACGGGTCTCTCTGGATACCAGCCAGGTAGCGCATTCATTGCCAGTGTTGCAGGTGAATAGAATATCTTTTCCTTTGAAATGTTTTTTTTTCTGGGGGGGTGGGTGGGATTTTTAACCAGTTGACCTTTGAGTGTTTTTGTTTAATTATAATAATCCTAGGCCAGGAACAAGATTATGTCTTGCATAATATTTTGTTTCCATAACATATATGATTGAGTTCAGTGGCTTTCTTTGTTTTAAAAATATGCAGAAGAAAATGAGCACATTGTCCATGAAACTATTATGAGATGGAAACCACAACTTTCCAGTTATGGCTATTGCTTTCCCATACACCTGGTCAAGGAGATACAGATCCAAAGGATGGTTCTTGTCTCTAATCCAGAAAATGTTGTGTTTGTATTTTATTAAAAGCAGTAGGAGTTAAGGGAGGCTCTCTCTGGACTGCAGCCTTTCTGTAGTAGTGATCATTGCACTGGAAATTTAGGATTTGCTGCAGTTATTCCTGAGAGGTAACTGGGTTAGTCTGATACTGCCAAATAACAGATCTTGTGGCATGTTCAGGACCAATACGCTTAACTGTGGAATAAATTCTTAGAAAACATGTATGATTGAGTTCAGTCTCTCCTGTACTCACCAAACAAGGTTTGGGATGTCATTTGAAATGTAGCATTGGAGGAGAGTTTTATAGATAATGTGGACTGCCAAAAAGAGAAATAGGTGGATGCTAGATCAAATCAAGCTTGAACTCTCCCTAGAAGCTAAAACGACTAAACTGAGGCAATCATACTTTGGTCACATAAGAAGACAGGAGTCAATGGAAAAGACAAGAATGCTAGGAAGAGTGGAAGGCAGCCAGATAAGAGGAAGATCCAACTTGAGATGGATTGACTCAGTCAACGAAGCCAAAGCCCTCAGTTTGTAAGATTTGAGCAAGGCTGTTAACAATAGGATGTTTTGGAGGACATTAATTCATAGGGTCACCATGTCAGAAGTGACTTGATAGCACTTACACATACACACAATGGGATGTAATTTACCTGGCTATGTTATTTACTTTAATGTCATGAAAAGCATCAGCTGCCCATTTCCACACTTTACGCCTCTGTTAAAGGGCAAGACACCTCTGCTAGGGCTGTTGGCAACCCTAGCACTATGAGTTAACCTTCCCTAGTAGAGTCCAAGTCTGTCAATAGCAAATCTGTATATGAATTTGAACTCAGCAGCTTTTTGCTGTTGTTTCCCTGTGTCATGAGAACATGACACCCTGTGAGAACCTCTTTAGCTGAAGCTCCCCCCGCCCCCACAACCTTCAAGATCTGTCATGGAACGTCCAGTTAAATTGAAATGCTCCTCAATCCTGGTTTCTGAGGATATCTTTGTTTAGTGTCTCATTTAGCAGAAGGATGTTGTTTGCACATGATAACATTAGGGGTTGTGGTGAATAAATGAGCCCTTAATGGCATGGTTAATGTGCTTGGGTCCTGTGATCAGGTCACTTGAATAGATACGGAGAAAGAGTAGACTCTACAGTGAGGCATTGCAAGGCTATCATACCTGGTTTCAGTTTCTACTGGTTGGTCTATTGATATAAATACAGTGATTGTTTTCTGTTGTGATTGTGGAACAGAAGCCCAATCTGTGAACTTTCAAACTGGCTCTCAGAGAGACGTTCTCAGTAGTTGCCCCTCCCAAGCACATGGAGATCCTATCTCCTAAATTCAAGGCTGAGCATTGTCCAAAAATTATATAAGGCCCCCTTGCTTGGGCTACTTTTAGCAGATGGCCAATATGAATTTAATACTAAGAATGCTATGGTTACAGTCCAGCTGGTTAGCGGAGATCCTTTTGGCATTGCTTGGATGAAAGCATTGCTAAATAATGTTACTTCTGCATTACTATGCATAGGATTGGGCTATAAATATCTGATATTGATCACACAGAATGTAATCCTGTTGACTAACTTGATTCATTGGTTTCAATGGGAGAAAGACTTGACTCTTGCAAGATCATGGCCTTCATATCAGAATAACAATGTTTTCATTATTAAGTATCCTTAGTCCCCCAAAATATGGTAATTGGTAATGAGATAAACTAACAAACCATAAAACATCTCAGTAGTAACTCTTGCCTAGATCATCTTCTTCTATATTCCTGTGCTATATTCCTCTGCTACAGAGTAATCTCAAAATTGTAATCACCTTGCTGGGGATTCACACTTACCTCTACTGGCCTATAATGCTAAATACAATCATTAAGGAGTAAATGGCATTAGCTACAGTTGTGAGTGGCTGTGCCTCTATCATTTCCACTAGTTCCCAATGTCACCTGTGGCTGCTGATCCTATTAAAAACAGGAAACAGCTTGGGCAACCAAGTTTTTTGTTTTGTTTTTTAAAGAAAGCAGAGCACAAACCCACCCCACTCCCAGACACACACTCTAATAAGGGTTTCATAAGGGGAGACTATCCTCCTGAACTGAGTAGTCCAGGCCTGCCAGATCTTGTCAGCTCTTAGAAGCTAAGTAGGGTTGGATTGGGGGGCACTAAGGAAGTCCGAAGTTGCTATGCAGAGGCGTGAATATACACACAAAGCTGCCTTAAACTGAACCAGACCATCGGTCCATTAGTCGGTATTGTCTATTCAGGCTGACAGTGGTTGTCCAGAGTCACATCACCTACCACCTCATCCATTAAACTGGAGATTCTGGGGACTGAACCTGGGACTTTCTGCATGCCAAGCAGATGCTCAACCACTGAGCTACAGCCCCTCCCTAGGCAATAGCAAACCACCTCTATTTGTCTCTTGCCTTGACAGGATCACCACAAAGTCAGCCGCAGCTTGGTGGCACTTTCCATCACCACCAGGATGGTGGCTTGGTGATAGATAATCTGCTTTGTCTGCAGAAGGTTCCAGGTTCAATCTGAGGCAGGTAAAAGGATCAAGTGGTAGGAGATGGGACAGACCTTCACTCAAGTCCTTGGAGAGCTGCTGCCCATCATAGCAGGCAATACCGACCTTGATAGATCAGTAGTCACCTTCACGTGTTGCCTTGCAGCTGGAAGCAGATGCATCTACAGTCACTTTGCTCTCTGTTCCTCTTTGGTGCAAGACAGAACAAGAATCCTCCTTTGCTCCAGCAGGGCTGCACTCTCCATTCATGACTGCTAAGAAAGGTCTGTTAAGAAGACAGGAGGATTTTCTGGTTTGCAACATGGCAAGCAACCCTGACCATTAATCACCTGTACAGCTCACTGTACATCTCAGATATGGCCCTTCCTACTTGAACTTGCCTCCTGCAGTATTCATCTGCACCAGCTTCTACTCAAAACAATTCGGAGAGAGGTAATCCTGTACACAGACATGTAGTAGAAGCCTCTGGTGTTCGAGGTTCTTATCAGTAATGATGTTGTGAATGCAAGTACTTGTTTTAAAAAGCTTCTAATCTTAATGAGCTGAATAGAGTGAGGAAAGAACATTAAGGCTGAGGCTGCAGCCCTTAATAAGACAAAAAAAGAAATATTTGTGCACTCAGCATCCATGCAAGATTTAACAATATTCACCTTTTCTGGAGACAAATGTTCATGACAAGACAGCCTGCCTAGAACAGATCAAGCTACAGCACCAGCCAGGATTAAAACAATTTTTTTGTTCTAAGCATCATTTCTTCCAAAACAAAGGGTAATGGGAAAACGTCTTTGGTTTTTGAACAGAAGTAAAGTTGGAAAAACCCTGTGCCTAAATGTGTATTAATATGTAATGTAGCATGTGGGAAAGAAACCCACTGAAGTCATTTGGAGCTTATTTCTGAGCTAACATGCATAGGACTGAGCTGTACTTTGTACAAAAAGGCAGGGAAAATATTATTGGAGAACATTTTAAATGCTTGGTAGCTCAAGATGGTGGTGATATTTCCATTTGTCATTGTTATAATTGCACAACCCAGCCAATTCTACAAGCACCTGTACTGCTACCATACAGAGCATCAGCTGAGCAATTGTATATTCATTTGCCCTAATGAAGAAGCACATCATCATCATATCCATATATCTGTTTCTCAAGTGTGTCCCCCATCTGTGGATATATAAATCTGTAGATTGGAGCCATACTTACACTGTGGGGCACCCATGGGTTTGCAGAACAATCCAGCATCTTAAAAAAAAAAGACATTGGGGGTTTAAATCCCCCCTCCCCCAAATAAAACCTTACCTTTTCTTTCACAGCTGGTGGTAGCAGCCACTGGGACCTTCTATGTGCCAGGCTGTATGGGAATCCAGGAAACTCTCTGGGTCTGGCTAGAGAGCACCCAGGAACTGCTCCATGCGCAGCCATGTCAGCATATGGGAGCTGCTCTGAGACACCTCCACCGCTATGGCCTGGCTCAAACTGGAGAGCCAGTTTGGTGTAGTGGTTAAGTGCGTGGACTCTTATCTGGGAGAACCGGGTTTGATTCCCCACTCCTCCACTTGCACCTGCTAGCATGGCCTTGGGTCAGCCATAGCCCTGGCAGAGGTTGTCCTTGAAAGGGCAGCTGCTGTGAGAGCCCTCTCCAGCCCCACCCACCTCACAGGGTGTCTGTTGTGGGGGAGGAAGGTAAAGGAGATTGTGAGCTACTCTGAGACTCTTTGGAGTGGAGGGCAGGATATAAATCCAATATCTTCTTCCAATATCTTCTTCAAAAGCTTGGAGCTGTACCTGGCTTAGCAACAGGGGAGCTGTTCTGGGCCTGGAGCAGCTTCCAAAACTGTAGCTACCATTTGCAAACCAAACTTATTTGTGGCCATGCAAACCGTGTTGAAAGGGACTGCAGTCCTGTTAAATGAGGTTTGTAGAAAGCCCCCCAAAACAGCTGTGCAGTAGGGAGCAGGTGGCTCCCTTTGAGGGAGTAATTGGGTCCAGGCTTTCTAGCAGTAACCATTGTGTGACCTGATACCGCTCAACTTGCATAAGGCACACATGTTTGGTTGCTTGGTACTGTTCGACAGCAGCCACCCTACGAAAGCCAGTATGACGTAGCAGAGTCTCAGAGTAGGGTCTTGGAGACCCAAGTTTTAATCCCCTTCTTGCCATGGAAGCTCACTGGGTGATTTTGGGCCAGTCATATATTTTAACCTAACCTACTTCGCAGGGTTGTTGTGATACTAAAAAATGAGGATAAAAGAATAATGTAAGAATGTAAGCTTGGTCTCCACTGTGCAGAAAGCCAGGGTATAAATAAAACCAAAGATGGGAGACAGATAAAAGGTAGGCTGGTGAAAAGCAGAGGAGAGAATGAAGAGGGAAAAGGGAGAGGATATTGGGGTTGCCACAAGGAGGGAAGAGGAAATAATGCAGTGAGAGGATACAGGGGAATGTGTGGTGTTGACAGGTAAGTCCTTTAAGATTCCCCACCATGCATCAGGGCCTGGTCCAGTTGCCAGCACCACATAACTGGGACATAGTTTACCTAGGTGGAGGCTGCTGAGGGGGAGAGAGGGAAAGCTGAACATAGGGGACAAATAAATATAGGTTATTAGGGTTTGTAGAATCTTTCGGGCTCAAGTGCCGTGTTCTAGTGGAGAAAGTTTTCCTTCCAGATGTTTCGTTCTCAGCTGCGGAGAACATCCTCAGTGGCGTAACATCCTCATGCCACTGAAGATGTTCTCTGCAGCTGAGAACGAAACGTCTGGAAGGAAAACTTTCTCCAGTAGAACACGGCACTTGAGCCCGAAAGATTCTACAAACCCTAATGATGTTAACAGCCGTGAAAACCTGAAATCTTAAATATAGGTTAGCTGTTGGGTAGAAAGGAGAGAAGGAAGCAGGAGAGACTATGGGGGAAGCAGGAGAGACTATGGGGGAAGCAGGAGAGACTATGGGGGAAGCAGAAAAGGGAAGAGGTTCCCATTTGGATTTATGTATTTTACAAATATCCTTTGTATAGAAAGCACTATTTTTGAACATAACATTACATATGAAATTTAAAAGGAACTTGATATAAACAAATCAGTATTAAAATGTCAAATATGTCTAATTTCAGTTTTAATTTTTCAGTGCATGGCAAATAAGCCTAGGAGAGTGCTAAAAGGCAACCAATACATCTGTGCAGCTTTCATCCCATTTCAGGCGTTTCCCTCTTGGTCCTGCAGACTGTCCCAAGACTGACCTCTGCTGACAACTCCTTGTGTTGCTTCATGGATTGCCATGCATTAGAAGAACCCTGCAAGCTAAAGCAAAATACATATATCTGGACTCACCAAGATGGAGATTTAAAAGCAGCCTTTCTAGACCCACCATGCAGCTCCACAGTCACTGGTTACTCTAGAACAGGAAAGCTGGTGTTACATGTTAAGTTATCAGAAGAAACTTGCTTGCCAGCAACTGTTCCAGATTTTAATTAATGAGCTGAACCGTGGGATGGCTTCTCCTTGCATCGTTTTCTTTATGCATCAGCACTGTAACCAACCAACCAATGGAACTTTGTAATAGATCATGATGACATTTAGGACCAGGTCTCCAAAGATGCCAGGGCAGCATTTAGCACACCTGGAGATAAAAGAGGTTGGCAGCAGCACTAAAAAGGAAAGGCAATTTCCCCTGCTCCATATAAGGTACTTGAACAGGAATGATTTCACATTCTCTTCCCTGGTCTTTTCATCCAAAAATCCTGTCTCAGTTTCACTGCCTCTTGTGCAGATCTTTATTTTTGTAGCATTTTCTGCTTTTTCACATAGAATCATTTAGTTATCTGTTATTTGTGCATCAACAAGTCAGCATTTTATACATATAAAACAGTGTACCATGTATGAGTTGGCAAACTATTAGTTGCATATAAAACATGCATACACAAATGATCCACTATCCATAGAACCATTAACAACAAAAATATGGATATTAAAAACACAAAAAGAAATAAGGACCATTTATTCACACACTCAATAGATGGGGTGGGCTCTCCTTTTTTGGAGGTTTTTAAACAGAGGCTGGTCATCTGATAGCAATGTGGATCCTGTGAATTTGGGGGGGGGGCAGTATTTGTGAATTTCCTGCATTGTGCAGGGGGTTGGTCTAGATGACCCTGAAAGTCCCTTCCGACTCTATGATTCTATGGAAAATTTATGTATTTATTATTTATTACGTTGGATTTATATCCCGCCCATTCTATGAAGACTCAAGGCAGCTAACAACAGTAAAACAATAATGCAGTCAGATAAAATCACAATGGTGCTACTTCATTGATTCAGGCAAGATCATATAATATTTTCCTTTCTCCAATGCAGTCAGATCCTAGGCAGATTAGCCTGGTTTTCCTACTGCTAGTTCAAGCGGTACCAGAAGGGAGCGTGTGAACTACAAGAAGCTCATTTTTCTCTGAAGTCATTCTCCATTACAAATAAATGTGGATCTCTAAAACTTATGATCTGTACAACCACAGCTAGAACACTGTTCCCGTGCCCAGCAGCTGAGGAAGAACTGACAATTCTCTTTTAGAATGCTGATGGTACCATCCCAAGCAGTTACCGATTTTAGTAGCCTTAGAGTTGTCAGGCTTCTTTATCATTTGACTGGATTGGGCCTAGCTGTATGTGGGGAAGGTGAGGACTCAGTGAGAGGAAGGGGCATGGTGAGTGCAGTTGTTTTCCTTCAAAAACAAAAGGATAGCAAATAATTTGAACTTGTCTTTATGTAAAAATACAAAAGTTGTGAGTATGCTTCAGGGTGCCCTGACCTGGATGGCCCATGCTAGTCTAGTCTTGTCAGATCTCGGAAGCTAAGCAGGGTCAGCCTCAGTGAGTACTTAGACGGTCACCAAGGAAATCCAGGGTTTTCTATTTTAAAATTTGCTGCTTCTCAAGTCTGGATCACATTAACTTTCAAGTCCTTTAAAATATGTCTGCTTTCCAAAAATCCCCTAAAAGATACCATTCCATGACAGGCATTTTTTTCATTCACAGAGTTAGTTCCACTTGGTGTAAATCAGATGGCTGTGTATTCAGAAAAGGAAGGCAAGCTGTTGGAGGAGGTAGACTTCTAAGTGTTTGACTGACAGTGTGAGGCATATAGTGGCAAGGCCCCTCTGTGGTGTTTCAAGAACACAGATCTATTTTTTTTAATAAAATGAGATGAATAATATGTAAAATATCAGAATAAGATCCTAAAGAGGCCGTGGAAGAAAGTCCCATTGATTTCTTTCCCAGACAATGTCAGGAAGTCTTAATTATATTCCTTAATTGCCATTTTCTAATTTCCTATTTTATTCTGATATGTAATTGTAATAGCACTCATGGAAAGGAACTAACTCAAACTTCCCTCTCCTGCTACAACCTCCCAGGCATCCTGGATTCCCAGAAACAGCAAGGAGGGCATAGAGGGATCTTCATAGGAAGAAGGGAATCAACAAATATCAATTCTGTTTTCTGGGGTGTAAAATTTGTTCCATCTGCAAAAAAACCCCAGAACTAAGATCTGAGATTACTTAAAAAGAACTAAATCAGTTGTGGGGAGGGGAAGATTAGCAACCGTGCATACCAAAACCAAAGACTGAATAAGCCCCTTATTCCATCTAGTAAGTAATATCTACACAAACACTTTGCCGCAGTTCTAGAAGTGTTTGTTGTAGATTTAATGCCTCTAACTTTGAATCAGTTTGGGATTAAACCTGAAAAAACTTGATACCATGACAGTAGTTTGGAAGTATAAAGCACTGGAAATGGCTGAACAAACTGCTTTGAGAAACTGTCAAGTGATCAACTTGGTTTCCCATTAAACTCCTAAACACAATTCACTACATAATAAGAAACAAAAGGACTACTTGTCTGTCCCCGCCCCCCCGCCCCCGAACAATTGTTGTTACCACCATATTAATGCTTTTAATTGACAGGCCAACTGAAGATATACCAAAGAGATCCAACTGAACGGCCTTTCTTGCTGCAAAAGTGTTATTCATTGCCCACATGGTAGTTAAAATAAAAACCATTCTGAAACAAAGGCGTTAAAACCATGAATGATTTAATGCTTGCTATTTTCTACAAGAGCAGAAAACCTGGCTAAATTCAGGACATACATTTACAATACAGTTCCTTATGTACAGAAATCTCATTACATGAAACTCTTTTGCCTTTCAAGATTTCATCTTAAATCCAGTTCTCAGGGTGATGGGAGAGACAGAACTAAGACACTGACTTCTGACAATTCTCCATTATTCTAGTTAGTTGGACCTCTTCCCACTTTTCAACCAGTACCAACAACTGGCAGAAGGTCGATGAAGCGCATGAGTAAGCTAGCCTGAAGTCCTAACTGTCTTTGCCAGGAAGCAAATCTCACAAAAACCAATGGTCTACTTCAGAATAAACTTATTTAGGATAGATGATCTATGTATAGGGGCTTTGACCTTTATACTGTGCAAGTACTAGCCTCAAACCTGGGACAGTCATACTTGATAGAGGGCAGCTTAATTGTAGCTGAACTGACATGATGCAAGTCTGCAATGGGAAAGACCATTTGCCACTTTACAATACAGTTTGTACCAAAGAGATGCTCAATTACCAGTTGGAAGACTTGGTGCCTACAGAATAATTCCTGAAAAAAATCTTTGGTGGGACACACTCAAAAGTGTAACTGTGTAACAAAGGAGTATCTTGCACAGGCACCTTGCATCTCTTTTAATCAATAATGTCAACTAATTACTGCATTTACAAACACCTAACTCCATAGCAATGGGAGTGGGGTAGGAGAGATGCACATGTAATAAGCACCAGTACAGGCCATCTGGTTGTCGGGTTCTCTGCAGTCATAAATTGTAAGGAAGACAGGCAATAGATTAAGGATGGAGAAAAGGAAATACTTCTTTATTCAGTGAGTGATTAAATTGTAGAATTCACTGCAGGGACGGCCACAAACATATATGGCTTTAAAAGCAGATTAGGTGGATTGATGAAGGACAGGTCTATCAGTGGCTACTAGTCATGATGAGTTAGGGGACCTCCCATATTCAGATACAGTAACCACTGAAACTCAGTGCTAGGAGGCAATATCAGAAAGTGCCTTGGTCTCTACACCCTGTTTGTTTGTTGGCAACTGTGTGAAACAGGAAGCTGCATCAGATGGGCCATTGGTCTCTTAGATGTACCACCAGGGCTCTTCATATATTCCCAAGATAGGCCACAGCGCATTCAGCGTAATCTTTTCAAGTGTGCAGTCATTTTCTCATTCACTCAAAAGGGGTACAGGTACAACCCTACAATATGAAAAGCAACACACACGTTTATAGGAAAAAAACCTTTACAATAACTACTGTAGGAAATAGTACATACTTTTGACAAAACAGTTCATATATACATATGCAATCAGAAACTATGAGCTGCCAGTGTTAAGGAGCTAGTTAAAAAAGCAACCAAAATATTGCTATTGATTGTGCTACTTTCTGCCCACCAACATGGAAGGGGGAGGGGTTTCAACATACCCGCAACTGTCACAGTAGTCCACATGCCATAATACTTTTGGTGATGATGATATTGGATTTATATCGCACCCTCCACTCTGAATTTCAGAGTCTCAGATCGGCTCACCATCTCCTTTATCTTTATCTTCCTCCCCCACAACAGACACCCTGTGAGGTGAGTGGGGCTGAGAGAGCTTTCACAGAAGCTGCCCTTTCAAGGACAACTGTGCGAGAGCTATGGCTGACCCAAGGCCATTCCAGCAGCTGCAAATGGATGAGTGAGGAATCCCAGATAAGAGTCCGCACACTTAACCACTACACCAAACTGGCTCTCCATAGATACAGCAATACCTAACCAGATCTCATAAGGCACGACTGAAAGCTTGTGCTTTGAAGTCCATGCTTCTAAATCTGAGCATTCCATCTTAGACATGTAAACAATGGGCTTTTTGTCCATTGCTGAAATCAGTAGTATGAAGTTTGGCTACCTGATTTACAAATAGCTGTGCTGAACAAGACCTGGTGTTTCAGGTTCATTCAAGTACATAAAATATTTTACAGTATTTTTAAACAATGTCCAGTAGTTTCCCTTTTAAAATTTCAAATCTTAAAGTCACAACCAATGTAGTAATTGGCAATAGCTAATTTTTACTTCTTTTTAAAAAGAAAGACATAAGAAATTTACAAGAGCAACAACAACAAAAATTACTGGTAATGGCTCAGCATAGCAGCTTCCTGCCCCAGTGTTTTTCCCTTTCAACCATGTTTTCAGTAGTCATAAGTATTTTCAGCTGTTCCAGATGCATAAAACTGATCCATTATTGAGATGCAACTCAAGTCCTACATCCGAAAGCTTCTTGTTCTTTGAAATGGCTGGAAAGGTTTTTTAAATGCCCACATCAACAGCATTGGTTTCCTTTTACTTTTTTCAGGAAACAGAACTGCTTCACTTTCAGGGGTAGGAAATCGCTCCTTGTATACATCAGGATAGGATTTTTGAAACTACAAAGAAATACATTATTAGGATTAGTAAGTACAGCTTATTCATTAAAAGCAGCAAAAATTTAGTCTCGGATGACAAGAAAAAATGTGTTTGTAATTCCATTTATCTTGTCAAATTACTTCTACAAAGCAGTTTAATTCTCAGCAATTCTATTTCTGAAGTTCTTAATTTCTGTATCTCCACAGCAGTACAAGATATTAATTTTTGACATACCAGTCAATGTTTTAAAACACACACAGAATGTGACAACCCTACTGTACCATTCCAAGGAATCCCATATATTTATTCATGGTCACCAAGCAGCAATCAATATTCACCTGGATCTCAACCATTAAAAGATTATGTTGAGCCAAAAAAAAATATTTACTAAGTCTTGCAATACTTAAAAACATAAAGATCCAACATTTGTGACTCTCCACACTTTGATTTAGGGCTTCACAAATTGATAAGGACCTTGCAAGAAGTACTATATAAATGCTATGTAAATATTTCTACAGCCAGAAATCCAGGAAATATTTATCAAGGAATAATAGAACATTTGTAGGAGGATAAACACCCGCCTCAGAAGTGTCTGTGCCACTACCCACACCCTGGTTTATTTCCAGCTGGGAAGGAAAGGAAGCATTGAGAAATATGTTTCAAGAATTCCAGGGTCTCAGGGTCTGATGAGACTTTCACATCATTTACAACCTAATCCTTTTAACTGGAAACTGACAATGCCAATGATTGAACCAAGGACCTTCTGCGTACCAAGCAGATGCTCTACCACTGAATCATGGCCTTTCACCAAAAAACCTTTTTTTTGTGGCACTGTCAGCAAGGGGACTATTTATCTATACAGCAAGTTTAGTTCCCCATTCATGGCTTAGAACATTTCAAGGCTGAAAATATTTACAAATCTATTAGTTCCATCATAATCTTTAATGTCTATAGAATCAGTTATCTAAAAGATTTGAACAAAGCAAAGAAGGTATGGTGGTGGTGGGGGAATGAAACCAGTTTATTTTCCAGCCAGCTTATTTTTGGGGTATAGAAGAGTTCACTTGGTAGTCCTCTGCCCTCCACATGCAAAAGAGAACCATTACTGACCTACCTACCTTACAGGACTGTTATAACAACTGCAAGACAATAGTGTGAAACGCTCTTTGAACGCTTAAAACATCATAAAAATGCTAAGCACCATTCCTTTAGAAACTGCACAGATAGAAAAATTTTAAAGGAGTTTGAAGATTTCTTTTACCCGCTTCAATTTTTTCTTCTTCTCTTTGACGGACATTTTTGTGTCCTTTGTGATTTCTTCCAGCAAGCTTGCCAGTGGCTCTTGAAAGCCATTCGTTTTTTGGCATTCAAATTCATCAGTGCTGATCTGATGACAAAATGATGGAGCAGGTATAGCGGCATCAGTATCTGTTCCCGGATATTTTATCTAGGTGGAAAGACAAGCAGCTCAGATCTTGCGTTCCAGCATTAAAAGTTTTATATACATATTTGAATGTGGGTAAAATTGGTTGGAGGAACATTAACAATCTGAGATGTGCAGAGGATACCACATTACTGACAAAAAATAGGGAAGACTTGAAATGACCACTGACAGATTAAAGAAGAAAATGCCAAAGCAGGATTATGGCTGAATATCAAGAATACAAAAACAATGACTATTGAGGAGTTAACACAACGGTAAGGTTGACAATGAAGAGAGTGAGGTTGTTAAAGGTTTCCTGTTCCGAGACTGAAACCAAGACCAGAAGATTGAGACTGGGAAGGGCAGCCATGAAGGAGCTAGAAAAGATCTATAAGTAAGGGATGTGTTGTGGAATTAGGGCTGGATTGAGTCTCAGCCCCCTGCTGAACCTATGTTAGTTTAAGTTCTATAGTAAATTAGCTTCTATAAATTCTCTAAATGTATATTCCACTATTTGTAATGTCCCCAAAATGGTTTACAATAACACACTTTTAAAATGCAACATTAACACATTGCAAAACAAGAAGTAATATCTAAAACAAGTTGAGCTGCCAGCAACTATATTCAAAAGTCATATCTGGTATATCAGGGAATATAGCAGTTCTGGTTCTTTCGTTCTGTATCCCAGGAAGCTTCAGGACTTTGCTGATGCTGTGGCCTTCTGGATACTTATGTGACTTTTGCTTTAAAGAATGTTTATACTTCCTAGGAGTTAGCAGACAGGGTAGCAAAATCCAGCTTCCTTAAATTTTTGGGTTTCTTGCCCCCAGATAGAAAGGAGGGATCTGGGTCGGTACATCGGGTCAGTTCTAGTTTGGCCTGAGTTACCCTCATGGTAGACCTACATGTTAAGTGCATCAACAGATACACTAACAGCTATAGGTCTATAAGGGTTTAAACATTTGTGTGGGGGTTCTGATCAATGCCAAAAGGCCTTGATGCTGTAGCTGGAATATATTCCTTATTTCTCTAGGAGCCAGTTTGGTGTAGTGGTTAAGTGCATGGACTCTTATCTAGGAGAACCAAGCTTGATTCCCCACTCCTCCACTTGCACCTGCTGGAATGGCCTTGGGTCAGCCATAGCTCTGGCAGAGGTTGCCCTTGAAAGGCTGTGAGAGCCCTCTCAGCCCCACCCACCTCACAGGGTGTCTGTTGTGGGGGTAGAAGATATAGGAAATTGTAAACCGCTCTGAGTCTCTGATTCAGAGAGAAGGCAGGGTATAAATGTACAGTCTTCTTCTTCTGTGTACACTGTGGATGTCTTTATTTGCAGCTGATATCTACTTGGAATATATGGACTCAAGACGGAATCTTTGGTGTAACTGTCTCTCTTTCTCTCTCCAGCAAGAACTTACCCAGCCAGCCTTACCCAACAAACTGGAACTTGGGCCTGGGAGTTTGGAAGGAAGAGATACCCCTAACATGCACACCCTTCCCTTATTGAGAAGTTCCCCAACAGGATACTACCCATCAACAGAAATATGATATTTTGTGGTAGCATCCAATCTCTGCTATATTCCCTGATATACCAGATATGACTTTTGAGTAGAATTGCTGGGAGCTCAGCTTGTTTTAGATATTACTTCTTGTTTCACAATGTGTTAATGTTGCATTTTAAAAGTGCGTTATCGTAAACCATCTTGGGGACATTACAAATAGTGGGATACACATTTAGAGATCATACATAAGATAAATTATATGAGAAAGGTATTGCAGTGGGATTTACTCTCACAATGATTTCTAACATGAAAAATCTCTTTTCAGGTTATTTTTTTGTGTATGAGAATGAGTTGGAGGAAGCATTCCCATAACTAAAAACTGTAAAAAGGGATCTACAACTGTTTCTTGACTCTACCATCTTCAGGATAAACTTATGTAGAAGTCTGATTGGCCCAAAGCAGCTTTCTCAAAAAAAGAGGAGAAACTCAGTTTTGAGATAGTAATAGATAAAATGTGGCAAAAGAAGGTGTTTGGCTAACGTCACCAAAAAGTACATCAAATAAAGGGCCACCCTAAGCTACTTGACTATTTACTTTTTAGACAAGAAGAATGTGTTTAATTATTAGCGTGGTAAATGAGCGTCTTTGGGAAGAAAATTTACAGCTCTACCTGGACCCTTTGAAGATGTGCTACATGTTCCTCTATTGCAGCTTTCAGAGCACAAGGGACATTTAAGATTTTCTGATAATTGTCCATCAAGAATGAAACTAGTTTAGCTGCCAGTAGTTCATCCAAGTCCACTTCATCTTTGGAACGGAGAACAGAACGAGAAAAGGTTTGAACCATCTGAAATGTAAAAAAAAAAAAAGGAGGGGATAATTATATTTTGTCCTGTCATTCAGACAAAATTAGTTCCCAAAGACGGTCCCAGGGACCAAAACACTCTGCGTCACTTTACATAGGATCAGGGGTGGAATTCTAGCAGGATCTCCTTTGCATATTAGGCCACACACCCCTGATGTAGCCAATCCTCCAAGAGGTTATAAGGCTCTTTTTTGTAAGCTCTTGGAGGATTGGCTACATCAGGGGTATGTGGCCTAATATGCAAAGGATCTCCTGCTAGAATTTCACCCTGCATAGGATTGTACTGTATGTGTGATAATTCAATAAAAATGTTTATTGGGGAGGGCATTCTCAGTCAATTGCTTCTTGCCTCTCTCTGATGCCCTTCAGAAGAAACTGGAAGCAGGAGCAAGAAGGTTCTCAAGAAGGGCCCATAACAGAGGAATGTCCGGCTTCTGCCTGTCCTACCTCTGGTTACTATATTTACTTGTTTGTGTGCTACCACTGTTCATATTTATAGCCCTGTAATCAGGAAACAAGATTACTTATTTATTTGCTACCAGTGTTAAAAAAACAAAACAAAACCAATACCATCAAATGACTCTTTTAAATACATAGCTCAAAATGTTTTCCAGGAATTTCTTCTTTGAAAGGTCATGATTCTGTTCAGATTAACTACATATACATTCATACCCATGTGCTATTAAATTGCAACTGACTTGCTAAAGGAAGATGGAGAGATGGCAGAGAAGCTCATTGAGCCTGTTGCCTCCGGGTTCACTGGGTTATGTGTGAGGCATGTACCTTTGCCACAGTCACTATTTTCAGGAAGAACTGAGAAAAACTGAGGTGATGAGAGATGAAGTTCTAGACCTACTGGGGAAACTAAAAAGTATTTAATCTCCAAGACCTGAAGGCATACACCTGAGAGTTCTCAGGGAACACAGATATGAGACAGTTAATCTACTAACCTGTATATGTAACCAAGGGGTGTCAAACATATGGCCCATGGGACAGAGCCAGCCCCTGCAGGGCTCCTATCAGGCCCACAAGCAACTGTTTGTCTGCTGCTTCCTACTTCATGTTCCTACTTCCTGTTCCCAGCACTGGAGCTGGCTTTTACCCAGTCTCTCCTGTTTCCTGCTTTGTAAAGGAGAAAGAAAGCCAAGCCTCCCATCTCTCCATTTGCTGACGGCTCCTCCCTCTCCTTCTCTGGGGAGGGAGGGGGAACAAAAGAGCCTATAAAGTTCATATCTCCAGTACATCATGTTACATTTTATGGCACACATCTCCTGGCCCAACAAAGTGCCATTTATGTCAGATCCATCTCCCGTAACAAATGGGTTCAATACTTTTGATGTAACCTATCACTAAATTCAGTCACTGTACCAGAAGCAAATGGAGAGCAAACTTGTTACACTAAGAGGGCAGGAAATTTGAATGTTTCCAAACTAGATAAAACAACTCCAAACTGTCTTTACAAGACCAGACTATTCCTGACAGGCACATACCAGTGTTCTTGTCCCAGCTGTATCACATAGAGGGGGGAGATCCTTATTTATACTGATCCTAGCCATCATAGTTATCAGCAGCTGCACTTTGCGGCGATTTTCTGGTGGCAGAAGAAGACAACAAACCTGCAGTGCTTCAATGGCTGAAGTCTCTTCCTGGAGGAGACCTGAATCAAAATATAATTTCAAAATGAGATTTCATTGTGTAGGCATGTCTCTGTATAGAGAGAAGCACTTAATTTTACTCAATTTGTGATTAGTAGTTAAATTAGTAACATTTCAAACTCAAAACATGGAATTGAATGGAAAACATTTGTTACACAAGGGTAAAAGAAGACTGTTTTCATTAGCTGTACTTAAAAGTTTGATCAGTTAACCCATGAGCTGCATTTTGGTTTACAGACTAAAACTTTCCCTTTCTCTCCTGATGACTGATGCGTAAATATGAAATTCCTTGGTCTCTCACTGGCTAGCAGAAACTTGAATTTCCTTCTCCTCTTCTATGTTATGCAAACAGCACTGTGCTGAAAATGTTTCCTGCTAAAGAAGGTGTAAAATGGCCTCATAAATAATGGCTCATGTTTCTCCAGTGTTTCCATTAGTTTCACAAGAAGGCCATTCACATTCAATATATGATTCATGAGAATCCACCCTCAGCTCATATGGAGTAAAACTTTGTTAGATGCCATAAGACTCCTGATTTTGCTTCATATGCATTAGCACCTTGTTTATGTACTGGCTGTTGGTTCGTTGTCCATTCTCTCTCTTACTAGTGAAAAGGCCTTTTTTTTACTCCATCCAAGAGAAAGAGCTGTAGCGTTTTCAGATTGTGTAGCCCTTGGACAATTGAGCTGGGTATCAACTAGTGTTATGATCACCCATGCACATATATTTTGCAATTTTATTTTTCATTTTAGCTGGGGATGCGTTTAACTATTATTGTAAGCCACTCTGAACCATGGGGAAAGGGGGAGATATAAATGTCTTAATAAATCAATCAATAATAACTTTATTTCACATTTATGGTTTTACAACACCACCAAGAATTTGATTGGGATTGGGAAATATACCTTGTATTCATTGAATGATCATTGTTGTACATACAAGTCAGTTTTGTATGTGGTAATGTATTCAGGTCAATAATAATAATTAATGGTTTGAATAAGTTTGAGTATTTAATACATTTCATGATGTTATCAGAGTCCTTGTTTTTGTTTGTTCCTTAAAAACTGTAACCATGCATTTAATCCTGTCTTGTCCTTCCACAAAGGAGCTGAGGGCAGTGTACATGAGGATTTTATGCTTATCCTCACCAAAGCCTGAGGAAACATATTTTAAGCTGCCACAGCCATGAAACAATTGGGAAATCCCTTTTGTAAGTGGAACCCCTCCACAATCATAGAAAAACAGGTTGCTTACCTGTAACTGATGATCTTCGAGTGGTCATCTGTGCAGTCACACTGATGGGATTCAGGCGCCTGCGCCGACCACGATCGGTAACTTCAAAAGCTGCGGATTTCCGCGCCCCCGGCCCGGTGCGCATGCGCACCGCCCCCCTTGCGCATGCTCACCGAGCCCGGAGCGGACATCCCGCCAGTTCCTTCTGACCGCTGCATGATCCGCTGATGGACCAGCAGCAGTGGGGAAGGTGGGCGGGTAGTGTGACTGCACAGATGACCACTCGAAGATCATCAGTTACAGGTAAGCAACCTGTTTATCTTCTTCGTGGTCTCTGTGCATCACACTGATGGGAGACTAGCAAGCCAATATCCTACCTGGAGGAGGGTGCTCTGGTCCATCAGCAAGACAGCGACTGCAGCACCGCTCGGCCAACTGAAGCTCCTCGATGCCATCTCAAGTCCAACGCATAGTGCCTGACGAAGGTATGTGGCGAGGACCACGTGGCTGCTTCGCAAATGTCTCTCAAAGGCACTCCCTTCATGAAGGCCGTCGAGGTGGCCATCGCTCTGGTGGAGTGAGCTCTGATGGGACCCGGCAAGGGCCTCTTATTTAGTAAGTAACAGAGTTTTATGGTCTCCGTGATCCACTTAGAGATCCTCTGAGTCGAGACCTTGCTCCCTTGTGATGCTGGGGCATACGATAGAAGAAGTCTGGAGTCTTTCCGTAGCGGCCCCACTCTATGTAAGTAAAAGGACAGTGCTCTCTTGACATCTAGTGCATGGAGTCTGCGCTCTCCGTCTGTAGTAGGGTTCGGGAAATACACTGGCAAGTATATTTCCGTGTTTAAGTGGAAAGACGATATCACCTTTGGGAGGAATCTGACATCAGGTCTCAGCCAGACCCCTTCCGCACTAAACCGTAAGTAAGGGTTGTCACAACGGAGAGCGGCCAGTTCTCCAACTCTCCTAGCTGACGTGATGGCTAGTAGGAAGGCCGTCTTCCACGTTAGTAACTGAAGTGAGCACGTAGCCATAGGCTCAAATGGTCTTCCCGACAAAGCTTGCAGGACTCCCGGGAGGTCCCACGCTGGAGCCGGAAACCTTATTGCAGGGTAAAGTCTGGCAAGGCCACGAAGCAACTTTTTAGTGTCTGGGTGAGTAAACACCGAGTGGCCCTCAATGTGCACATGCTTAGCTGATATGGCAGCCAAATATACTCTGACTGAGGATACCGCTAGTCCCTTATCAATCAGGGCGAGGAGGAAGTCCAGCACAGTGGAAAGACCTGCTCTGGAGGGGTCTACCCCGTACAGTGAAGCGAATTCTACGAATTTGGCCCACTTGTAGTCATAGGACTTCCGAGTGGATAGCTTCCTGCAATTGAGAATGACTTCCTGCGCCCTTGCTGATATTGGTGCTGTTATAGCCTCCACGCCGTCAATTTCAGGTGCGGTGCGTCGTGATGGGTCACCCGCCCCTGATGCGACAGTAGCAGATCTGCGGCTGGGGGGAAATGATGAAAGACCCCTCTGGAGATGCTCAGTATTGGGGCAAACCAATGTTGCCTTGGCCACCAGGGGGTGATAAGGATCCCCCGCGGTCGTTCGCTGTGAATCTTGTAGACCACCCTGGTGATGAGCGGAATGGGGGGAAACAGATAGATGTGTTGCCCCTTCCAGGGGAATAGCAGGCCGTCCCCCAACGATCTCGGATCTGCTCCCCCTCTGCAACAGAAGTTCTTGCACTTCGAGTTGTTTCGGGTAGCAAATACATCCACCTCTGGGGTCCCCCATTTCTGAAAGATTGGTTGAAGGAACCGCCAGTTGATTTCCCACTCGTGAAGCATGGCACCTCCACGGCTCAGGGAGTCCGCACGAGCGTTGAGAGTGCCGGGGAGATGTGCTGCAGTTAGTGTTGTTTGAGTCTCTCTGCAAATCTCCCAAATGCGAAGCGCAAGCAGGCAAAGCTTCCGGGACACTGTACCCCCCTGCCTGTTTATGTAGGCAAGGGCTGTTGTATTGTCCGTTAGGATCGCCACTGATTTGTTGGTCAGTAGCTTCCGAAAGGAGAGGATGGCATGATGGACTGCCAGTAACTCTAAAAAGTTTATGTGGAACCGTAGATGTCATGGTGGCCACCTGCCCCCAACGCACATGCCGTTCAGATGTGCTCCCCATCCCCATAGGGATGCATCCGTGGTTATCGTCAGGGATGGTGCCCTTCTGTGGAATGGAGCGCCTTCTATTAGATTTCGCCTTCGGTGCCACCAGTGTAGGGAAAGTAGAACTGGTACTGGAAGGACCATTCTGCGTGACGGGTGGTCCCTCAGATGGTTGAACGTTCTGATGAACCACAGCTGGAGACTTCTCATGTGGAACCTTGCAAACTGGATGACCGAGGTGGTCGCGGCCATCAGCCCTAGAAGACGTTGGATCTGTTTCGCTCTCACAGTGGGGTTGTGGAGGAACTCTGACACTAACGAGATAATGTCGTTTGCTCTGTTTGGTGGAAGAAAAGCCATGCACCTTCTGGTATCTAGGATCGCTCCGATGAACTGCGTCCTTTGGCAGGGTTGGAGGTGTGACTTTCTGTTGTTGACCTGCAGTCCCAGTTCCTGTAGGAGGGTCAAGGTTATCTGGATGTGGTGTAAAAGACGATCCCTCGAGTTTGCTACCAGGAGCCAATCGTCTATGTACGGGAACACTGTTATCCCCTGTAATCTCAGATGTGCTGCCACTACTGCCATGGTCTTCGTAAAGACCCTTGGAGCTGTTGAAAGTCCGAAAGGCAGCGCTCGGTATTGGAAGTGAGATTTCCCGATAGTGAACCTGAGGAATTTTCGATGATCCGGATGTATACTTATATGAAAATATGCGTCCTGCAGGTCCAGCGTGGCCATCCAATTTCCCTGGTTGAGAAGAGGTAGAATGTTTTGCAGGGAGGTCATCCTGAACTTGTGATGAGCGATGAAGATGTTGAGCGCTCTCAAGTCCATGATAGGCCTGAGGCCACCATCCCTCTTGGGGATTATAAAATACCGGGAATAAAAACCTTGTCCTTCCTGACCTGGTGGAACCGGTTCTATTGCGTCCTTGTGTAGAAGAGCTTGTACTTCCTCTTTTAATGTGGGGGATGAAGTGGTGTAAACAACTGTAGGGATGGAAGGGTATTGCTGGAACTCTATTTGGTAGCCTGATTGAATTATAGACAAGACCCATTTGTCTGTTGTAATTCTGTTCCAAGCTTGGACAAAGGGATAGAGCCTTGTCTGGTTGCCAAGGGACGGGGATGGGAAAGAACACGGTGGGGAACAGTCAAAGGCCCTGTTTGGGCTGTCGGTTTCCCTTTTGGCGGGGAGTTGGGGTTGAAGTTGGTGAGTACTTCGTTTTAGAGCTATATTGAGTTTTGGAGAAGGAACCCGAGCCCTTTGGTCTCCACTGTTGGTCTCCTTGTTGTTTCAGATATGGTTTCTTGTTCCAAGTTTTTGACCAGGGTCGTTTGGTCTGTGACTTTGATGAGGTAGATACTCCTAAATTCCTTGATGTTCTAATACTTTTATCCATTTCTTGTAAAACGGTGTCAGTATTAGCGCTGAACAGTCCGCTGCCATCGAATGGCAGATCTTCTATATAAGACTGGGTATCTGGTTGGAGGGCTGTAGACCTCAACCACGAATGCCTTCTGAGTGTCACAGCCGAGGAGATGGTCTTTGCCCCAACGTCTCCCACGTGTTTTGCAGAGCTTATCTGTTGCTTTGCCAGTTGGATGCCTTCCTTCTGCAATTTCCGGATCGCTAACATTGGTTGTTCCGGAAGGGTTGGTAAAATCGTGGAAAGTTGGTCCCACAGGGCATATTGGTAGCGTCCCATACAAGCTGTGTAGTTTGCCATCTTCATACACAGTGAGCCTGCTGTATAGAATCGCCTACCCAAGTTGTCCAGTTTTTTGCCCTCCCTATCGGGGGGGGGGGGGTAGAATGGGTCTTCCTAGCTTTAGACGAGGAGGCAACCACCACCGAGTTTGGTTTGGGGTGGTTGAAAAGGAATTCAGCAGTAGACTCCTGAATTCTATACATGTGGTCCAGCCTGCGTGAGGATATCGGTGTCGACGCAGGCTTGTCCCATGCAGATTTGGCCGTGTGCATCATTACTGTTGTTAGGGGCAATGCTACTGCTGTGGAGGTGTCGAGTTGCACGACATCAAAAACGTTGTCCGTCACTACCGGTTGAGGTTGGATAGTAGTGAGGGCTAGTGTCTGGGCCATCCGCTTAATGAGGTCACCGTAAGACTTGAGGTCCTCGGAAGGGGATATCGGTTGTTCTTCCCCGACCTTCTGAGAAGGTGATGGTTCTTCAGGAGAAGAAAGGTTGCCCTGTTCTTCCGAGGTTGATTCTCCCTCTGACTTAGAGTCCTCCGGAGACTCTGAGTGCTCCGACCGGGGTTGTGGTGTGTCCGGGGTCTTGCTAGGTTCTGGAGTCACTTTTTTGTGTCCTCGGGGCCGAGGGGAGCTCCCCTGCTTAGGGGGTTTTTCGGTGTCGGGAGGTTTCGACAGCGACGCCGATGGTGTATGCCTTGGTGTATGGTACGATGTCCTTGATCTCACCGACGCTTCAGATTGTTGGTCCCACTCCAATTGTCTGGGGGGCAGCCAAGGGAAGACTGACGGCATCGGATAAGAGCCATACAAGTACTGCCACTGTCTCTGGTCCCACGGTATCGGGGGTGGTGGCTTCGTTAGCGGTGAGCTTCCTTTAGGCTTCGACCTCGGTGAGCGAGTGACCGATGATCTGGCTTCGGCCGAATCTCTCGATCGGTGCCGACGTCTAGGGCTCCTGGAGCGACTGTGGGATCGGTCCCGACGTGTGCTTCGGGAGCGATGGCGTGGGGTAGTAGATCTGCGTGGGCTGCGCGATCGACCCCGTAATGGAGTGGTGCGATCGTCTCCTCTGGGTTGAGGGGATGGAGTTCGCGGGCGACGATCTTCGATCGGGCTCTGTTCCGTTCCCGAGCGTTGCGCAAGCTCGATGTCGCGGTCGGAGTCCGACGAAATCGCTATTTGCGTCGACATGGAGGAGAGTGCCGGTGGGCTGAGTCGCCGTCTCGGGGAGGCAAATAGTTTCAGAGGCGGAACTGAACCTGTTGCCAGTCGCGCTGGCGATGTCGGAACGGAGGCCGCAGAGTGCCCGCTGAGTTTGGGCTTGTCTGCCTTTTTCTTCTTCTTCGCCTCGGTGTGGGCTACCTTCTCCTCTCTAGGCCGTTTCGCAGGCGTAGAGGAGTCCGACTTCGGTGCCGAGCCCGCTCTGTTGTTGGGGCGATCGGCGTCGGTAAGGGCCCTGTCGGTATCGACCGACTCTGATGTCGATGTGGTCGACATCTTCTTTGGCGAAAGTGCTCTTTCCATTAGTGCAGCGGCTAGACGGGCTGCGCGATTTTTGTTTGCTTCGAAAATTTCGAGCAATGCGAACAGGAGTCGGGAATGTGGGACTCTCCCAGGCAGAGTAGGCAGAGAGAATGTCCGTCTGGCGGGGCTATCTTGCTGCCACACCTCGTACACCTCCGAAAAAATCCCCAGCGCCTTTCCATGCGTGGCGGGAAGGATGAGGGGGAGGGGGGGATGGGAGGGTGGAAAAGAAGCGGGAAATTCCCGAACAAAAATCGCCCCCTTTTTCTTCAAGTCCAACACAATAAACTAAAATAAGAAAGATAAAACAAGAAATTGGAAATCCACAATCCTAATATATATAAGGACAAAAGCACCGACCGTAGCGTGAAGATCAACTGATCCAGGCGGCGGTCAGAAGAGAACTGGCGGGATGTCCGCTCCGGGCTCGGTGAGCATGCGCAAGGGGGGCGGTGCGCATGCGCACCGGGCCGGGGGCGCGGAAATCCGCAGCTTTTGAAGTTACCGATCGTGGTCGGCGCAGGCGCCTGAATCCCATCAGTGTGATGCACAGAGACCACGAAGAAGATTCATAGAGTTGGAAGGAATCTCCAGGGTTATCTAGTCCAACCCCCTGCACAACGCAGGAAATTCACAAATACCACCCCCCCCCCCTAAATTCACAGGATCCGCATTGCTGTCAGATGGCCATCCAGCCTATGTTCATGAAGTATCCTTATGCTGAATATAAGACAACTTCACACTCATCCAACTATCCTCCAAATAACTTTGCTCCAACTTTGATGGCTCTTCAATAGAAGGAACAGCCACTTAAAATGGAGGCATTCTTCTTAGATTGGAAGAAAGCTACAAATCAGAGCCAAAAGCAAAGGTTTAATTTAAATAATAAATATATAAATAATATTTGCTTAATAAGTGGTAGGATCCACCCTAATTGTAGTGAACTGTTTAGGGTTGCTCTTCTGACATAGTTTAGGAGCAGGCTGTGTGGTGATATTCAATTTCCTACTCTTTCCTTGGTAGTCTTATTAAACTTATTTGCAATACTTATATCCTGCCCTTTGGCCAAACAGGCCACACATAATGGGTAATAGTGAAAACTGATGTTTCCAAATGGACACCATGAAAACATAATACAACAGAAGGCAAATAGTATCAGCAGAATCAACAAACCCAAAGCAAAAGAGGAAGGAAAGGAAAATAACAGTCAGCTGTTATCTCATGTACACCTGTGTTGGCTATGGTAAGTACCAGGAGATAAAATATAGGGCCATGGCCAATGGCACAAAATCAAGTTATTACTCAACCACATTCCCTATGCGCTTTGCTAACAGTCTTCATTAGGGAAATGTGTTGGTCATGCAGTAGTTCTTCAAAAAGAGTGAAAGGTCAGTATGGTAAGTGTCAACCAGCATATGCAAAGCAACTCAAACCAGCATAATCATGTTAGGAACCTAACTACCTACTAACTAGGGTTAGTACTGGCCCATACATACTAATTAATTAGCTAGGAAGATAATTTGTACTTGAGAACAGAGCACTTGAATATGTGCTCAACCTTTTATATACAGTTAAAATACTAGCATGATCATGTGAGTTCCATGCCAGAGTCCTAGTA
This sequence comes from Heteronotia binoei, assembly GCF_032191835.1. NCBI lineage: Eukaryota > Metazoa > Chordata > Lepidosauria > Squamata > Gekkonidae > Heteronotia > Heteronotia binoei. The sequence goes on along the minus strand of NC_083226.1, from coordinate 144,668,541 downwards.
TACTAGCAGACTACACAAGCTTGATGTTTACCGCAGACTTGTTCCAACAAAGTAAAGCTAATGGGCACATCAAATCACTCTTAAGTATTAAAGTCTTTTTTGTTGCCTCCACAAAACATAGCAGAGGTCTTTTTTTGTTATCAAAGCAAGGAGTTCTAAAATGTAGTGCAAGCGCATGTAACGTTCCTTTCTACAAATATCATTTAGCTTTGCAGTCAGGCTGTTTTCTAGCAGGCTTTCTGCATTATACTCAATAAACCTAAATCAACAACCTAAAGGAAAAAATGAATTTCAGACCTAATGAGTTGTCAGCAACCCAGTGAATTAGGTATAAAAGCAATTGCTGTATCTAATGCATGCATCTTTAAAATTATACGTAAGCTTTATACCATATTCTTCTTATTACTTGTTTTTTATTGAGCCACATAAAAGTTCTAATGGATGGAAAATGAAAGCTAAACAATAATTACATTGTATGTGAAATAAAATCCAACATTATTAGGTGCCAACATAATAGTGTTAGAAAGGATATATGTTCTGTTATCATACTAAAAACAGATTGAAGTTTTTCTCTAATAGCCTACTGGTTAAGAAAACAAGAACCTTGCTGATTAAGACCAAAGGTTCTATTTCCTACAGTAGCCAATCAGATACATCTGGGAAGCCAACAGGTAGGGCAATGAGGCATCAGCTGACTAAATTGTATTTAGAGGTTTATTGCTTCTGAACACAGAGATTCCATTCAACCATCACAGCTAATAGCTGTTTAGACCTATCTTCCAATAATGTGCCTAGTCTACTTTTAAACAACACCAAAAGGGGACACAGCGTGTACAAACAGAAAGAAAAGGACACTACAAAGCACCACACTGTATAACTGTAATGGACATGACTCGTCAGTCAGTAGGGTTGCCAACCTCCAAATAATGTATGAGATCTCCTGGGATTACAACTGATTCCAGGCAACAGGGAACATTTGGAGAAAATGGCCACTTTAGAAGGTGGATTCTTATACTTCACTGAAGTCCCCACCCTCCTCAGGCTTTACCCCACCCCCCAAGTATTTCTCAGCTTGGATCCTCCCCTTTCCTCATAGTTCCAAGTGGTGTTCAATCTCCAAGTATTTCTCAACCCAGAGTTGGCAACTGTATCAAGACAATGACAAAACCCATATAACAGTATTGCAAACTGAGAAGAATTATTATTGGGACAAATTTAAACTCACATGTACTAAATACAAATTCAAAAAGATTTGTTCAAGAAGCATACATGACTAATAATTAACATGTGCTAAATGCACCTCCACAGAAAATCCATAGTAAGTCCACCAAAAGGAAAGGTATCTGGTTTATTGTCCTGTGTCAAAATATATCTTCATCAGAAGAATGCAGAGTGGAAGATAATCAAAATATTTTTGTACCAATAATCATCTTCCTTATTTTGCATTATGGTCTTAAGGATTTGCTTCACTGACTGATGTGTCAGAACTATCATAGTCTACTTTTAAAGTTCGATGCCAATGAACAGTACTACTGTTCGACTACAATGAACAGTACATGATCAGTAAATTACATCTGTTCACTATGTACCAGGTGAGGAACGTCCTTTTGTCTGTCCTGAACCTACTGCCCATCAGTTTCACTGAATGACCTCAAGTTCAAGAATTATAGCAAAGGGTGAAAACTTCCTTCTATCCACTTTTGTCACCACATGAATAATTTTATAGTTCTGTACTGTGCCTCTCCTGAATTGCCATGTCTTCTAAACCCAAAATGTCTTCCTTCAAAGAAAGGTATTCTGACATTATTTCAGTTGCCCTTTGCTGCTCCTTTCCCAGCTTTGCAATGTCTTTTTTGAGATGGGTGACAAGAGTTGTGCACAGTGTTCCAAACACAACTGTACTATAGATTTACATAAAGATATTGCAATTAGCTCGTGCAATTATTCCTGCTACAGTAGTCCGATTGTGGTAATTAATTTCAAGCACAAGTATAGTCAGGTTGAATAGTCCTAATTATAGTCTAAATGTCCTATTGTTTAGGAAGGTTCATGTCACTCTGGGTTGTCTTTGTGATTCCAGCATGTATCAATAGAATCAGAATGGGTATACCCCACTTCTATCCCTCTGCTGGTTCTCAGCCTTTGTTTTTAGAAGTGGCTGAAAAATGCATTTTCTTGACCCCATGTGGCTGGCAGGTATGAGCTGGTCACAGAGCTAAGACAAAGTGGAGAAGAGATCCATCTACAGAAATGGAGGCTTGCTGGCAACAGGTTGAACTTAAGTGAAGTGGAACTGAAGAAAAGAACATAGTGGAAGGAAGGGGGTTAAATTATCTTCATGATGCAGCATTGACCTGCATTCAGGTCCTCTTGTAGTTATTAATTATTTTTTTTTAAATGCAGGTGATACATTCTGCAGTGGATTAGAATGCACTATATTGGCCCATATCGTGCAAAGTGATAACTTACCCAGCACACTGACAAAGATGTCAAAAAACTGGAAAGTGAGAAGAGGCTCTTCAATGTGGCCATAGTAATCAGCTATAGTCCTGAAGACATCTCTTTCAAATCCCAGGTAAGTAGGTTGTTTCAGATCTGGACACCTGGGCCCTAATAAAAGAGAGAATGTTCTTATTCAGCTTGCACTGGTTGTAGAAATAGCACCAATTAAATTTCTACTTAATAGCAGAGCCAAATTGTACCAAAAAATCCCCAATAAAAACATTCAGCAAGTTGGGAGCCATGAGAAATTATAAACATATGCTATTCTAAAGATTGCATTTTAGGATTCCCTGGACTAAGAAAGAATTCAAATGTACAGGAATCCCGAGACAGTCTTCTCTCAACTTGTACTGCCTCAAAATGTATATGAGGAAAGGGGAGGGATGTCACAAGTTTGAAAATGTCCCTATAGCATAATCTGTGTTCGTGTAAACCTCTGTCTGCAACAATTTTCTCTGGAAGGTCAGTTTGAAAAACAAATGGGTCAGCAACTCAACTTTCACAAACCAACAAATCCAGGTGCTAAGGTGCCACTTTCTCCTCATAGTTTCCCTTAAAACTGGCAATGGGAGAGTAGTGACCCTTCCAGGCAATTCATATCTTTTAAACATTTATAAACTCACCTTTCTCTCTGGCAACAGGGGACTAAAGCTGCTATCTAATTAAAAACCATTTAAACTCACAGTAAGTTCTAAAAACATCAAACTATTAAATTACCAACTAGCATAGTACAGAGTTCATCAAGAGACTCCAAAGGCTTCCTTGGGAAATTCTTTCTTACAGCTCTCACATAATTGCAAAAGAGATGCTGCCTTCCTTTCTTCTGGAAGGCTATTCCACAAGATCAGAAAGACAGTGTATGGGTGGCAACAGTATAGCCTCATAGGGTTTGCGATGACCAACAGGTGTTGCTGTGCTAAGTGAAGTTGCTGCATGTGCTCATATTTGAGAGGCACAGGACAGATGCTGATTTTAACACTATATCGGATGGATTAGCACAGATGTTCCCTCACAGGCCTGATTTCTGTGCAAATTCTAAGTCACTTGTCCAAGTTAATACCTGAAATGCTTGAATCAACTCTGGGAGAGTAATCCAAAACACTATGGTAGGACAGTGTACAATATAGAAGTCAAAATGACTTCCAGTGACAGAGTGTAGATCCTCCATTAGGCCAATCGATTGTTGAATAGAAATGGGAATGGAGGGAGGTGTCCAGTGGGGTGCCACAGGGCTCAGTTTTGGGCCATGTACTTTTCAATATTTTTATCAATTATCTGGATGAGGGTGTGGAGGGGCTACTCATTAAGTTTGCAGATGACACCAAATTGGGAGGAGTAGCGAATACACTAGAAGATAGAGTTAGAATTCAACAAAAGCTGAACATGCTAGAAAAGTGCGCAGAAGTGAACAAGATGCAATTTAACAAGGATAAGTGCTGAGTTCTGTATCTCAGTAACAAAATGAAAAATACACAAACTGGATGAGGGATACACTTCTGGGTAGCAGTGTATGTTAGCAAGATCTTGGGATATGGGTGTACCATCAGTTAAATACGAGCAGACAGTGTGATGCAGCAGCAAAAAAGGCTAATGCCATCTTGGGGTGTATCAACAGAGGTATAACTTTCAGATCACAAGATGTCATAGTTCCGCTGTACGCTGCATTGGTTAGGCCACACCTAGAATACTGTGTCCAGTTCTGGAGGCCTCACTTCAAGAAGGATGTGGACAGAGTGGATTCAGAGGAGAGTGACAAGGATGATCAGGGATCTGGAGACCAAGCCCTATAAGGAAAGGCTGAGGGACTAGGGAATGTTCAGTCCAGAGAAGAGGAGGTTGAGGGGGGACATGATTGCTCTCTATAAGTATTTGAAGGGCTGGCAGCTGTTGGCAGCAGGGAGGGCAGGGAGCTGTTCCTGTTGGCAGCAGAGGAGAGGACTCATAATAATAGGTTTAAATAAAGGGTGGGAAGGTATCAACTGGATATCAGGAAAAACTTTTTTTACAATAAGAGTTGTTAGTAGAATCAGCTACCGAGGGAGGTGGTGAGCTCCCCTTCACTGGCAATCTTTAAGCAGTGACTGGACAAACACTGGTGCGGGATGCTCTAGACGAGGGGTGTCAAACTCATTTGTTATGAGGGTCGGATATGACCTAAATGAGACTTTGTTGGGCTGGGCCAAGTCAGGTTGGACCGGGCCATGTTGGGCCAGGCCATGTGTATATCTATTTATGATTAGGTAGCAGAGATATAAACTTTATAAAGGACACAAACAAACACAATTAAAAAAAAACTTAAAACATTAGCACTCATTGGTCTTAAAGGTGCTTACTTTGTAGTTAAGAACATAAGAGAAGCCATGTTAGATCAGGCCAATGGCCCATCCAGTCCAACACTTTGTGTCACACAATGGCCAAAAAATTTTATATATATATTTTATATATATATATATACACACACACACACTGTGGCTAATAGCCACTGATGGACCTCTGCTCCATATTTTTATCTAAACCCCTCTTGAAGGTGGCTATGCTTGTGGCCGCCACCACCTCCTGTGGCAGTGAATTTAACATGTTAATCACCCTTTGTGTAAAAAAGTACTTCCTTTTATCCGTTTTAACCTGTCTGCTCAGCAATTTCATTGAATGGTCACGAGTTCTTGTATTGTGAGAAAGGGAGAAAAGTACTTCTTTCTCTACTTTCTCCATCCCATGCATTATCTTGTAAACCTCTATCATGTCACCCCGTAGTCGACGTTTCTCCAAGCTAAAGTTCTCCTATGGGATCCTGGGAACTGGGCAAAGGAAGCTGTGACTCTTTCCTTCCTTCCCCAGGGGACAGGGGGAGGAGCCTCAGCTGATAGAAGGGAGAGAGGCTTGGTTCAGTAGCTCTGCTGTGTGATTGAGAGAGCCTGGAAAGACAAGTTCTGCCTTCCCCTCTTCCTCTCCAAGGGAGGAGCCTCAGCCAATGGAGAAAATAGAGGTTTTGCTCTGTAGCTCCTTTGCGATTGAGCAAACCTTGCAAAACAAGCTTTTATGCAGAAGGAAGCAAGAGAGACGGCGAAAGAAGCAGATAACAGTCAGTTGCTTGGGGGCCTGACAGGAGCCTTCCGGGGGCCTGATTTGGCTCCTGGGCTGCATGTTTGACACCTGATCCTGCATTAAGCAGGGGGGTGGACTAGATGGCTTGTATGGCTTCTTCCAACTCTATGATTCTATACCTAGATAAGCATTCTCTCTCTTGCTTTCTCTGTTTGCTGACTCTCAACCACTCTTGATTTTTAATCAAAGAACTCAAGATACTTGATGCCACCACATTTAGTATATGGCAAATTACCTCCAGATAGAACTGTAAAGAAAACCCTAACAGACACATTCCAGAAGATGGAGTCAGCAAATGAACCAGCTTCTCCTTGACTCTTCTGTAATCTTTATCTCAGTGCCATATTAAACCCTCAGGAAGAAGTGAAGCATCAATAGCAATACCCTTGTGAGCAAAGCAAGCTGAGACATCCTATCAAGATCTCATGTGCCCAAAGATGTAAACAAGATCTTAAGTGGGAATTGTTTTGGTATTTAAATAATATATGAAGATCTCAAGGGAAAGTTACTTACCTTTCCCTATGAACTCTCAGACCTGGAGAAAAATCTTTTGCAATCTCTACAGGCAGAAGTTCTCTAGTAAATTTAGTCTATATTCTTCTGACACCATTCAGTAACATCAGAAATTCAAGATTCCCTGGGGAAAAGGCATGCTCCACCAGTGCTTCAGTTAACAGAAGCCTTGGTGTTGGCTCCTCCCCAGGCACCTCAAACTTCCAGTGATATTGGGATGGATTCAACCATCCTCCATGTTGCTGTCCTCCAGCCTAAGGAAATGTCCTCTAACATAAGTGGCCCTTCTGCCAACAGAAGAGCCGCGTGATCTGGAAAAAGAAACCTGAGCTAAAAGAAAAGGTGGTGTACAAATATGTTAATAAATAAGTAAATAAACTTTGCTCAAGTGGTAGAACCCACCCAGCTGAGCAGAGTCGGAAAGAACAGCAGCTCTCTCTCTCTCTCTCGGCTTGGCTTCGCGAACGAAGATTTAAGAAGGGTGCAATAGTCCACGTTTGCTGCAGGCTCGCTGGTGGCTGACAAGACCAATGTGGGACAGGCAGGTCCGGCCACAGCGGCTGCAGGGAAAAGTCTGATTTAATTATTTCTCACCTCTCTGCAATGAAACCAGTACTTACAATTTGCCAGACACTTCATTGCCGACAGCACCCAATGAGGTAGATCCTCTGCATTTCAAAAGGATTTTAAAAGAATTAAACTTAAAATGTATCCACGCAGACTGCACAAAGCACAGAAAACAAACTACAGACACAGGAAACCCTTTACACCAAGGGACCAATAAGGCTGCCTGCTTGCACCCCTCAGACAGTATAAACAAGATCAGACCTTTAACATCAGGGCCTGAAGAATATGCTTTCCACCTCTCTTTCTTTTAAAATTTTGTAAATGTCTGGATGGGAAACTATCCTGGAATCCTGTGTAAACCATCCCAAGTTTCATGATGACTTCTGAGACTCCTGTAACGGTGAGATGACTATTCATGGTCATCTTCTGAGGCCCTGCTTTAAGCTGCTCCCGCTTTCTGAGGTTAGAGAGTTACGGAACTTCCTCAACAGGAAGGTTTGCCTGTCTCTTTCTATCGCTGTCTTTGGACAGTGGGTGAAGACTTCTTTATTTCCTCTCCATTCTGCCTTATGTTTTAATTTCTGGGTCTGTGTTTTTATATATGTATTTTACTTACATAGAGCTAAAAAAAAAGTTGACTGAAACAATCTTTAAGGTTAGCAGCTCCAACCTCTTCATTCCCCTAGCTGACAGGAATACCCTGTTGGTTATTGGGGAGTTACTAATACACCAAATACGTATAATTGGAAGATATATTCCACTTAAAGGTTTCTTGCCTCCCTGTTCTTAGTGATCCTTGTCTTAAATTCCTTTCATGAGCACACAAAGGAAGTGATGTAACAGGTGCTGTCTTCAGTCCTTCCGGAAAATGCATGTTCGCCATGCAGATGCCAGTTTAATAACATCCTCAATCAAAAAGAACCTATGTATACATAAACATTAACATATATTTATTTGTTTTTATGCCTCCCATTCATCCCTGCAGGATCAACATTCAGATTTTAATTTACTTGGGACAGGGACGTGTCTTTTGAACTTGTTCCTCTGTGAACTGCCATTGGGTCTGTTTAAATACGGTAGTTCCAAAATGTCTCTTGACAGTGAACAATCTTTTACTCAGTCTCTAATACCTTAGATGGCTTCTGCTAAAGAAAGCCATCTTTAATGAATTACCATTAAAGTCAGTACAACATCTGGAAAAGAAAGAACAGATGGCTCCTCTTACTTGATTTATCGTTTAAAATGACAACTCTCTGCTTGTTGACATGATACACATTCTGGATTATATGCTTTGAGTTTACAAGTTTGGTGTCCAGCACATCTTCTAGAGATTCCAAGCCTAAAATTTTTTGCAAGCTGTGTAAAAACAATTTAAAACATCAGACTAAACATGCAATTATTTGAAGGCAACTCACACATTACAATTAAGCAGTTTACATTCTTATTACCATAGAGTTAAAACTGATTACATGGTTTTCATCAGCACTATGAGGTAACATTGATATGTTACTAATCAAAACAACAATGAGTTGACAGAGACAATTTCCTCTATCTTTTTCTTCCTCCACCAAGCCCCTAAGATGCCAAAAATCCAATGCTGTATCCAAAAACTCCTAATTTTTTGCAAGCTCTATTAAAAAAATTTTTTTTAAACGGACTAGACAAGCAATTATTTGGAGGCAAACATGCACATGGAGGACTGCCATGAAGAGGACTTGGGAAAAGCTGTCGCCAACTCCTCCCCACACTGACAAAGGAAGCAGAGCAATGCAAGCTTTCCATTTGTACAAGAAGGAGGAAGAATAATTTCACTCTCGGCATTAGCTTTTCTGGGGCCTTGGAAAAGATCCACCACCACAAGTGCCTTTCACTCACAATTCATAGGATCCAATTCAGCCATTTATCTTTAAAACAAAACAAACAATACCTCACAATGTGCCATCAGACATCAAGCAATACACATTTTTGCAAAGCTTTGTGTTTAGGTTTGAGGTGGGTTTGTGTGCTGTAATGTCTGAAGGCCTCAACTGACAAATGAGAGACACTCTGTGTTTTAGTTCCATTCTTGCAAAATGTACATTGGGGAACAGCAACCATTCCCAAGTAGTGTTCCTTGTGAAGGAATCAGCAGTGGATGTTGTTATGGACTGGCACCTGCAAATCAGGAAGTGAAATAAATTCCAGACCTTGGATTTACTTAGCATGGAACCACTATTTTTTGGTAAAGCACTGCCTCATGCTTATTAAACCATCCTAGTTTGAAAAGAAACTTACTGCGATAATGTCATGGATTTCCATATCTCTTCTATATTTGCCTCTGTTAACCTTTGACGGTGTACAAGTCTACATGTTGATACTTCACCAATTGCTATACTGTGACGTTTGAACCACATTTCAGAGTTCTACAGCAAAAGAAAAGAGGTTTCTTAGTTTGTGATACTTTCACTTAATGAAGACACTGACTACAGCAACGGCAACCTGATTCTAGTCCAAAGAAACTTAGTCACAATTGTATTTCATTTAAATCAATGGTGCCGGTTCTATAAAATCAGGGATTATATAATCAGGTTGATTATACCTGTACACACCACAGTTCTAAACAGCACTACATTGAAAATAATATTCTTGGATTATTGGAGCGTATTTCTTAAGAGCTGGCTGTTGTTCCACCGTACAAACACTGATTTAATGTAAATCTTACCAACATGATTTGCTTCACTGGTATGTGTTCTTGGAAAGTATCTTTTTCAATATCATCCCAATTTGGAAATGTAATAATTTCCTTTCGGAACAGAGGTCGCTGTGGGTATGGTTTTAGTGGTGAGAAAGGTGGAAATCTACAATAAAAGGACATTGTAAAATTATCATGAAATGTCTGGAAAAACAATTGGAAAACCCCTCTAATCTACACTGGGCTGTTATAATCCACTTTTAAAAATAAATACATCACATACACATCATTGGCCACGTTAACCTCAAAAAAGATTCTGAAGGAGGAAAATATGTTTCTGCTGATTTGTTCTGGAAATAGGCCAACTTATGCAATGGGTCAACCAATGCAGATATATTTGAATGATAAATGAGCAACAATCCATACAGAGAAATGAAAGAAGTAAAAAGTCAGAAACTAATAAGTTCTTCAAGAGATAGAATCAGAGTTGGAAGGGACCTCCAGGGTCATCTAGCGCAATCCCTACACAACGCAGGAAATTCACAAGTACCTCCACCCTGCACACACATCCAGTGACCCCTGCTCTAAGAGAGAAGATAAAGAAGAAGACTCTTCAGGATTCCTGGCAAAACTAGCCTAGTAAATATTGCTGTCTGACCCAAAGTAGCAAACAGCATTTCCTTGGGCATGTAAGAAGGGGCTCTGAGAACTAAGCACTGATAAAATCCCTCCTGCCCTCTTTCTCATCATCTGCCCAAGTTCATGGAATCAGCATTGCTGTTAGATGGCCATCTGTTCAAAAACCTCCAAAGAAGAGCCCACCACCTCCCAAAGAAGCCTGTTCCACTGAGAAACCACTCTAACAGTCAGGAAGTTCTTCCTAATGTTTAGTCAAAAACTCTTTTGAGTTAATGTAAATCAAAATAGGATAACCTCAGGTCTAGAATTCAGCAGGAGCTCACAGGAGCACAGCTCCTGAACCATTCTGACAGCCCCCCTCCTCCCCACCCACCTACATTGTCCATTGGGAACAGCTGCATATCAATCCCTGCATCAGGAGAGCAGGCAGCCAGTCAGCCACCAGGAGTTTTGCCATGCCCCTAGCAGCCCTCATTAACCCCTGGAGAAGCCTGTACCATCCCTTCTCCACTTCTTATGTGATTTTAGGTGGCAGGTGGCTTGCTGGCCTTTTGAATGAGGGGGGGTGGGCAACCAAGGAGAGCCCCAGGTGAGCGACGCCTGCTTGGGTTGGCTGGATCTCTAGCCAGCCCAAGCAGGCCTCACTCGCCCGGGGCTCCCCTTTCTTGTGTTGGGTTGCTTTTGGTTGGTGGGGGATATGCTAATGAGTTATGCTAATGAGCTCCACCACCTATTTTTCTACAAAACGACCCCTGTAGCAGTAACTCATTTGCATATTAGGCCACCTTCCCTACCCCGATGTAGCCAATCTTTCTGGAGCTTACAGTAGGCCCTGTAGTAACAGCCCTGTAAACTCTTGGAGGGGTGTGTGGTCTAATATGCCAAAGAGTTCCTGCTACAAAAAACCCCTGTCCCTATTTGTCTTCTCAGTTAACTTAAATTGTTTAGATTTACAAATCTGTTCTTAGCACAATTTCAACAGAATTTTGTTTTGACTTTGAATCAACCTCAATGAATGATCTCTGTCAATACAAAAAGTCAATACTTTTTGTTTTTGTCACCTCCATGTATAAAAGTATGAATGACCAATCCATGCAATTATTTTGCAAATAAATTAAAAATCCATTAGACTTCATGTATCATTAACTACTATGTAAATAAACGTCCAACATGTACTAGAGAAATGTGTTTGTGTATGTCAAAAAGGACTTTAACAAAATCACCAATGACTTAAAAAAAATTAAAAAGAAACTTTGTTTGCACAATAATGCAACAGTCCAATAGAGGGAGCTCCAAATACATCCAGTATTTTACAACAAACTGTTGTGGAAGAGAACAGACTACATTCCTGTGCATTCCTGCTCAGAAAAAGCCCTGTCCATAACTAACACCTCTGTGTGTTTTGTTAATTTTATTCTCAGACTACAATTTGACTTTACTTTTGTCACCAGAAAGTACTTACAAGTAATTCATTAATTCAACATAACAATAATACAAAGAATTTTTTTTTTAAACCACCTTGTAAAAGCTGCCTAGCTGCCAATCTGTTGAATGGCTGATAGCAGAGTTATTGGTGCTGAACAATAAACAGCCTGTCGGTCACTTCCAGGTTCCTGTCCTGCATCTCGACCTGTGTTATTAGTGACAGGCTGCTTCGGCGTGCCGCTGCGCCGGCCCCCTGGGCCCCACAACGATGGGACCGATGCCACAGGGACGGGCTCGAAACACTCTATAACACCTCAAAAGAACAGCAGTCTAGCTCGCTTCCCCCGAGCCCTGCCGCCATAAGCCTCAAGGGGGCTCATTTTGCGGCATCTCCCGGCGGGAGGGTGGCATCCGCACGGGACACATATCAAATGAAAGAGGGGGCGCAGGGCTATCAGAAACAGCCGGCGGAGGGAGTCGCGAGACCACCCCACTGGGGGATCCACACCCCGAAAGTGATGAAGGTGGCGCAGATAGAGCCAACAGAGCAAACAGGACAAAATAAATAGGCTGCATTATGCAGCACAGTTGAGAAAGTGCCTTATCCCATATACTGATGAAGTAAATACAGGATCTGAGAACAAAATTGCACCAGAAGACACAAACACAAAGCTCCCTTACACTGAATCAGTGCTTGGGTCCACCAAAGTCAGTATTGTCCACTCCAGTCACAAACACAAAGCTCCCTTACACTGCATCAGTGTTTGGGTCCACCAAAGTCAGTATTGTCACATAAGAGAAGCCCTGTTGGATCAGGCCAGTGGCCCATCCAGTCCAACACTCTGCGTCACATAAGAACATAAGAGAAGCCCTGTTGGATCAGGCCAGTGGCCCATCCAGTCCAACACTCTGTGTCACATAAGAACATAAGAGAAGCCCTGTTGGATCAGGCCAGTGGCCCATCCAGTCCAACACTCTTTGTCACATAAGAACATGAGAGAAGCCCTGTTGGATCAGGCCAGTGGCCCATCCAGTCCAACACTCTGCGTCACATAAGAACATAAGAGAAGCCCTGTTGGATCAGGCCAGTGGCCCATCCAGTCCAACACTCTGCGTCACATAAGAACATAAGGAGGGAGGGAGGGAAGGAAGGAAGGAAGGAAGGAAGGAAGGAAGGAAGGAAGGAAGGAAGGAAGGAAGGAAGGAAGGAGAAAGGGAGGGAGGGAAGAAGGGAAGAAAGGAAGGAAGGAAGGAAGGAAGGAAGGAAGGAAGGAAGGAAGGGAGGGAGGGAGGGAGGGAGGGAGGGAGGGAAGGAAGGAAGGAAGGAAGGAAGGAAGGAAGGAAGGAAGGAAGGAAGGAAGGAAGGAAGGAAGGAAGGAAGGAAGGAAGGAAGGAAGGAGGGAAGGAAGGAAGGAAGGAAGGGGGAGGGAGGGAGGGAAGGAAGGAAGGGGGGAGGGAGGGAGGGAGGGAAGGAAGGAAGGAAGGAAGGAGGAGGGAGGGAAGGAAGGAAGGCAAGGGAGTGAGGGAAGGAAGGAAGAAAGGAAGGGAGGGAGGAGGGAGGGAAGGAAGGAAGGGAAGGGAGTGAGGGAAGGAAGGAAGGAAGGAAGGGAGGATGGAGGGAAGGAAGGAAGGAAGGAAGGAAGGAAGGAAGGAAGGAAGGAAGGAAGGGGAGGGAGGGAGGGAAGGAAGGAAGGGGGGAGGGAGGGAGGGAAGGAAGGAAGGGGGGAGGGAGGGAGGGAAGGAAGGAAGGAAGGCAGAAAGGAAGGAAGGGAGGAGGGAGGGAAGGAAGGAAGGAAGGCAAGGGAGTGAGGGAAGGAAGGAAGAAAGGAAGGGAGGGAGGAGGGAGGGAAGGAAGGAAGGGAGTGAGGGAAGGAAGGAAGGAAGAAAGGAAGGAAGGGAGGAGGGAGGGAAGGAAGGAAGGGAAGGGAGTGAGGGAAGGAAGGAAGGAAGGAAGGGAGGGAGGGAGGGAGGAGGGAGGGAAGAAAGGAAGGCCGCCCCCCGCCCGCTTTCGGCCCCCTTACCTTATTCCAGGGCGGCGGAGTCCAGCGGCGGCGGCGGCGGGGAGTCCTCCGGCGGCGGCCTCGCGGCGAGGGAGGGAGGGAGCTGCCGGCGCTGGCCTCTGGAGGCCTCCAGGGACCAGCGCCGGCTGCTCCGCGGCTTCCCCGCGGCCTCCGCTGGTCCCTGGAGGCCCTCCAGAGACTCTGGAGGGCCTCCAGGGACCAGCGGAGGCCGCGGGGAAGCCTTCGCTGGCCGGCGCTGGTCCCCGAAGGCCTTCCAGAGGCTCTGGAAGGCCTTCCGGGACCAGCGCCGGGTGCCCCGCGGCCTCCCCGCGGCCTCCGCTGGTCCCTGGAGGCCCTCCAGAGACTCTGGAGGGCCTCCAGGGACCAGCGGAGGCCGCGGGGAAGCCTTCCGCTGGCCGGCGCTGGTCCCCGAAGGCCTTCCAGAGGCTCTGGAAGGCCTTCCGGGACCAGCGCCGGGTGCCCCGCGGCCTCCGCTGGTCCCTGGAGGCCCTCCAGAGATTCTGGAGGGCCTCCAGGGACCAGCGGGGGCCGCGGGGAAGCCTTCGCTGGCCGGCGCTGGTCCCCGAAGGCCTTCCAGAGGCTCTGGAAGGCCTTCCGGGACCAGCGCCGGGTGCCCCGCGGCCTCTCCGCGGCCTCCGCTGGTCGCTGGAGGCCCTCCAGAGTCTCTGGAGGGCTTCCAGCGACCAGCGGAGGCCACGGAGAGGCCTCCACCACTGCCGCCGGGCCCCGCGCGCGGGCGGGGAAGGCGGCCAGTGAGGGAGGGAGCGTCCCTGCGCGTGCGCAGGGGCCCTGCGCAGGCGCAGGGACGCTCCCTCCCTCCCTCACCGCCTTCCCCGCCGGCGCCCGCGGCCCACCGGCTCCGGGGCTGCCTAAACCGGGACCTTTAATGGTCCCGGTATAGGCAGCCCGGGATCCGGGATTGGGTGGCCAGAACCGGGAATGTCCCGGGAGACCGGGACGGTCTGGCCACCCTATCTGGCACTGTTACTTTGTTCAAGGTAATGCTATTTACCTGGAATACTCAGAGGCTGTGATCACACACACACACACACCAAATAATGCACTTTCCATGCACTTTCCAACGAGATTGTACTGTGTGAACTGGCAAAATCTAGCTGGAAAGTGAACTGTAAGTGGATTGAAAGTGCATTATTTAGTGTGTGTGATTGCAGCCAGAGTGTGATGGATATAAACCTACCACAAGTTAAATGACAAACACTAAGCAGAAAAAAATGACATAGTAAGGTTTGTAGATTTAAAAAGTAATGCAAATCACGTTCCACAAGACTCTCTTGTAACAGAACAGACAGTAAAAGAACAAACAATCAGACTGCAAGACAAAGAATCTAACGTTAAACCATAGAAAGTATTACAAAACAGAAAACTACCTCCAGGCTTGCTCCACTGCTAATTTTTGTGGATGAGGAAAGGGATGAGGGAAGAGACAGGGACAGTGCAGAAAGGAGAGGACTATAATACAGCAAATGCTAAATAGACATACTAATGATTATTAATTGTTAATTTTAATAATCTGTAAATTGTTTTAACTGTGATTTTATAAGTAAATTGATGTATAATGTATTTTATGTTGTGAGCCGCCCTGAGCCTGCCCCAGCGGGGAGGGTGGGGTAGAAATAAAAAGTTATTATTATATTATTATATTAAGATTTTTAGATTTTTCAGCCACCTTACTATTGTACCCTACACAGGGTGCTTGTGAGAGGGCGAGCAGAATGAAGCAGACAACGCTCCCCAATCTCAACAATTTTTCTGGGGGTACACTCCCATTATTGCTGATTAAATTATTTTGAAGCAAACAAAAAAGGAGTAATCTCCACTGAGAGGGCTCCATCACTTCACAAGCAGGGAACGGTCAAGAGATTATCAATCATGCTAACTCACTGCTGTTCAAAATAAACTGAATTTCAAACAGTGACACATGGGTTGTGTGTGTAAACACTTGTGATTATGTTAAATGTGGTCCTGTGCATGGAAAGGCTGAAATTTCATGCTGCATGAATCTCCTTTTATTCTCCACTTCCAGATGAGTCAAGCAGCAACAGTAAGATACGCCTTAGCAGATTAATGTCAAAACACAGAACTCTCCTGTGTTAGGTTTTTTTTTTATAACTAACAATTTTTAATAATTCAACACAACATAACCGAGCTCTTTGGTATATCAGCAAAATGGCAGTTATCAATTTACATCAATGTATAAATTATATAATATGAACTATAAACAAAAATTTTTTTTTACAATAACCCACACACAAAAAAAAGAAGAGCAAGAAAATAAATAAACATCTACATACATACATGTACACACCCATATATCCATATGTATATACCGTATTTTTCGGACCATAAGACGCACTTCCCCCCCCCCCCGAAAAAGTGGGGGGAAAGTGTGTGCGTCTTATGGAGCGAAGGTACCTTCCTCCGGGGGGGGGGGGCGCGATCCGTTGCCTCCGCCTCTGATCCCGACGCTTCCCCTGCGCCTGCCTGGCTCCAGCTTCTTCCAGCAAGCGCTGCGATCGCTCCACGCTGACCCCACCGCAAACCCAGCGCTTCGCGAGCGCCAGCTGCGGAGAGGGCAGCGTGCATCCTCTGTGCCTGTCTGCCTGGCTCCAGCTCTGACGCTTACAGCAAGCGCCAGGATCGCTCCCTCCGCCCTCCGATCCCAGCGCTTGCTTTAAGCATCAGAGCTGGAGCCAGGCAGACAGGCATGGAGAAAGCACGCTGTCCCCTCCACAGCTGGCACTCGTGAAGCGCTGGATTTGCGGAGGGGGCGGGTGCTTCCTCCGTGCCTGTCTGCCTGGCTTCAGCTCTGATGCTTAAAGCAAGCGCTGGGATCGGAAGGCGGAGGGAGCGATCCTGGCGCTTGGTGTAAGCGTCAGAGCTGGAGCCAGGCAGACAGGCACGGAGGAAGCACGCTGCCCTCTCTGCAGCCGGCGCTCACGAAGTGCTGGGTTTGCGGTGGGGGCAGTGTGGAGTGATCCCAGCGCTTGCTGGAAGAAGCTGGAGCCAGGCAGGCAGGCGTGGGGGAAGCGTCGGGATCGGAGGCGGAGGCAGCGGATCGCCCCTCAGGAGGAAGGTGCGTCCTATGGCCCGGAGCGCCTTATGGTCCGAAAAATACAGTACTTTAAAGATCACATGGGATAGATCACTTGTAAGGCATAAATATGTACTTAGTACAGAATGAAGTCTAGGTATTTTTTTGGTATAGATGGACTAGTTGAAGATTTCTTGTTAATATAAGAAAGGAAGAAAAACCATTTTTCAACAAAATTATCAGCTAACATTGGATTTTCATATCTTAAAATACTTGCAGATAGTTTATCCTGGATCATTAAATCCCAGACTTTATCATATCATTGATGCATAGTAGGGCATCTATCTGATTTCCAACAAAGGGCTATAATGATTTTGGCTGCTAACAAAAATACTGAGAGAAGTTCTAGTTTTAAATTAGAGCAAGGTTTTTGGTGCCAAATATTTAGCAGGACAGATTCTGGCAAAAATGGGATGTTGAAATCTGTTATTTCCCCTGTTACTTTAATCACTGATTTCCAAAAATCTTTAGTTTGTGGACAGTCCCACTAGCAATGTTTCAGAGTACCCGTACCCCATCTTTCCCAACAACTTGAAGATGGGATCAAGTTACTTCGGAACAATTTATACGGAGTAAAGCACCAACGAGACCATACCTTAAAATTTTGTATTCTAATATATGTAGATCTGGATTTAAATAAAGAACTTTTCCATAAGGATTTCCATTGCTCTTCTGAACATATTTTCCCACAGTCTTTATGCCATTGATTCTGTTGTGAAGAACCTTGGTCCCAATCTTTTCCATTGAGTACTCTATAGATACAGGAAACTGCTCCTCTAACAGAGGAGGATCCAGCCTTTAAATGAGATTCAAATGCATTTAGAGTTCTATCTACACCAGTATGCGGTATAACCTTGTGTAGAGCATCAAACAGCTGGAGATACTGCATCCAGGGCATTGTTATTTTGCATTTTGCATTTTGATTCTAATTGTAATTTTGTGCTTAGTTTGCCATTCGTTGTAATATCTACCAGCCTAAATATGTTTTTATCTCTCCAAATTTTATAATCACCTAATGCTTTCCCCAGAAGAAACCATGATTGACCAAGAAAAGACATGAACGGTGATGTTGCCGGAGTTAAAATTTCTCTGTATTGATCCCAAATTTTAAGAGTGTGTTCTAGAAATGGGTTGTCCAAAATTAACCTTGGTCTTTCAAATTTCCCAAGCCAGATATTCTCATGTAGTAAAGAATCTTTTAATGCAGCCTTTATACTAAGCCAAGAGGTATCACACTCTGGTAATACATAAAAAAGAATTTTAACTGGGATGCTAAGTAGTACTTCTCAAGGAGCGGCACTCCCAAACCTCCAAGCGCTGTCGGTTTAGAAATTAGAGACAATGCAATTCTGCGGTGCCTTGAATTCCATACAAAATCCAAAAAGGTATTTTGCCATTTTCTTAAATCTTGCTTACTTACTGGGATAGGTAGATTTTGGAATAAATAAAGAAATTTTGGAAGCAAAAAGGATTTTAAGAGATCTATCTTTTCAAAAATTGAAAAGTTGCATTTTGACCATTCTGCTATCGACTTTTTGACTGAGAGAATAGGGGAATAATTAGCCTGAAATAAATCTTTAAGGTTTACTGGGAAGTTAATCCCCAAATATCTCCAAGATTTTTCTACCCATTTATAGGTGAATTTGCTCAAAATGTTTTGTTTCAAAGTAGGAGATATCACCATAGGGTAAATTTCAGATTTCAAAAAGTTAACTGTGAAACCAGAGTATAAACTAAATAAATCAATGACTTTTTAAAATTTTTGTGAAGAATTCAAGGGGTTACTGAGATAAAATAACGTATCATCAGCAAACATGCTAACTTTGTGAGATGTACCATTCAGCAAAATGCCTATTTCTGTGTCTTCCCTCACAGTGTGAGCCAATGGTTCTAGAGACAGTGCAAATAATATCGGGGAAAACAGGCATCCCTGTTGAATTCCTCTGTTTAAAATTAAATTATCAGAACAAAATTAATTACTAGTTGTGCATTCAGTGAGTCATAAATCGTGTCTATTGAACGTACAAAATTAGGGCCAAATTGCATAGTAGTTAAGACAGACTTTAAAAAGGGAATTTCCAATTTATCGAACGCTTTTTTGGCATCTAGGGATAGTATCAAGGAGGGGATTTTAGTTGTTTTACTGTACTGTATTACATTGAGTGTTCTGCGGATGTTATCAGTTATAGATCGCCCTGGTATGAAACCAGATCGATTACTGTTAATATAATGTGCTATAATTTTATTAAGCCTTTCCGCAAGAATTGTAGAAAAAAATTTAAAATTGATATAGGGCGGTAAGAAGGATTCAATTTATCCTTCCCTGCCTTATGTAAAACAATGACCCTAGCCTCTTTCCAAGAGTTAGGTAATTTACCAGAAGACATTATAGTGTTACAGGTGTTTAGAAGATGTTCCAAAATCTGGTCTTTAAAATGCTTGTAAAATTCTATTGGGAAGCCAGCTCTTCCCACAGCTTTATTATTTTTAATTTTTGTTAAAGCTGCATTCAGTTCTATCGAATTAATTGGCCTGTCTAAAAATGAAGCATGGTCCTGAGATAGGACTTTATTGAACTTAATAGAATTCAAATATTCGACTGCTGCTTTAGGATTGGGGTTAGATGTGGCATACAGGTTTTTATAGAAATGAAGAAAAGAATTATATCCTTTGAGTTGGATACAATCTAATCAGAAGGTTTTTTTAATAGCATAGATCAAAGAGTTTGATTTCTGATGTGCGATCTAGTAATGTATTTTTGTCTTAAGTATAATAATTCTTTTTGAATAGCAGAAGTTTCAACTAATTCTAATTTTTTCCTTTCCAAATTTAATTTTTGAGCGTCTTCTTGCCTCCATATTTCATGTGTCTTTTTTCTAATAAAGCTATTTTTGACAGCAAATCAAGAATATTTTGTTGTCTTTCTTTTTTACATTTAGAAGCAATAGAAATCAGTTTACCCCTTAGAACTGATTTAAAAGCATCCCAGACACATTCCTGAGAAACTCCACAGTTCGCATTAAATGAAAAGTATTCTTTAATTTGTTGTTCAGTTTCTTCAGAATTGCTGAGTTGGTTAATAATAATTTGTTTAGAGCCCATCTAGGCCCTTTATCGTCTGAGTCTTGTGAGGTTACATCACATGAGACCCAAGCATGGTCAGAAATGTTTCGCAACCCAATGGAGGTATTAGAAAAGTTATTCATGTAAGATTTTGAAACAAAAATAAAATCAATCCTTGAATAAGTCTCGTGTACCAGAGAAAAAAAAGTATATTCCCTGGCACCGGGATTTAGCGTACGCCACACATCTACCAAATTGTACTTATCCATAGTACTTTGCAAAACAGATGTGTGTAATAGAGACCGGGCAGGTTTCCCTTGCTTGTATGTTTTATCATAAAGTGGGTCTGAAATTAAATTAAAATCTCCCCCAATTATTACTTCCCCCTTTTTGAAAGCGTTTAGCTCTTCTAGCATATCCTTAATAAAGTCTGTCTATGCCGAATTAGGTGCGTAAATTGATGCTAGGGTGATTGGAGAACCATTTAGCTCACCTTGCACAAATAGATATCTTCCGAAGGGATCTATTTTTATTAGCCGACTTTGAAATAGAGTGTTCTTCAAAATTAAAATCGCAACCCCTCTTGACTTAGACGTGCCCTTAGCTTGGAATGATTGAGAGAACCATGCGATTTCAAGAATTGTGTAAGTTTGGTTTTTTGGTGGGTTTCCTGTAAAAATACAATGTTAGCTCGTTCCTTATAAAGCAAATTAATAATACGTCTACGTTTGATTTGGTTGTTAAGGCCTTTACAGTTCCATGTGATAATTTTGTACTGCTGAGACATTGTTATATCCTTCTTCAATCAGCACTTTAAACCAGAATAAACTAAAGCAAACTATATTAAATTGAGAAAATCACTGCCAAACCAAGGCAGTAGTAAGATAAAAGTTATGTGGTTGATCTATTGAATAGAAAATAAATAAGACAATACTGAAAATTAAGAACACTTAACACTAACGCCCCACCAGAAGCTAAGGTTCCAACCTCTTTCCACCTTACCACTTATAGGGAGTTACCAACACTCTCCCTACCCTGAAACCTTCCTATCAAACAAGGGAAGCCTATCACACTACAGTAAATCAGGTCACACTAAAATAAACTCTCTTACCTTCCCTCTCTGGGATTTTAAAGCAGACTCCCATATATTCAATTTTATATGTTAAAGCTTCTAGACTTCATATTACAAAAACAGACTCATCCTATAAGACACAGTCTCAAACATACAATAAGGTTGCAATTATTAGTTCATATCCTGAATTTTTATACTCTTATCAATAGAATATTGCTTAACATAACCACTTAATTTTGACATATTAGTACATCTTAAACATTTACTACTTCTATTACTTAAAACAATAACTCACCCCAACTATCCTCCTTGTAACTATATTATTTCAAAAAAAATATTTTTTTTATAACCTTCAGGATTATAGTAGAGGGTAGGAGCACTTTTTCCTCTAGCCCTCCCATCCTTCTTATAACTAAACCATCTTCATTTAGCATGAGTTATCATTAAAACATTTTTCAGAAATTGTAAATGAGATTTCATCAACCAAGAATAAATTCCTTAATACAAACATTTTTCAAATTCATTAACTATATATCCCCTGAATACTAAACTAATTTTCAATACTAAATATTCAACCTTACACATGTGCAATGTTTGCTTGCACAGATTTTTAATTTCATAACCTATTATTAAGAACTTTATGTATTACTAACTACCCTCTTTAACTTTGTTGTATTTGAAATTTTTGTATCCCTTCCCCCCCACCCCCCTTTCAGTTACTAAACAAATTTAATTTAACTATTAATTAATTATATGAAAACCATCATGTCTTCTGATTTACCTTTCATCTATCAACATTAATCAAAAAACATTCCATTCATCATCTATAAATTTCATATATCAATAACTATTTTAAAGTGATAAACTATAGTAACAAAAGTTCATTATTCACAACTCTTAATCATATTATTTTAACCAGATCTAATTCATAATAATAGTATTAATAGGATTAAAATAACTATATATAACCTAAGTTGCAATAAGTCATCAGAAACCTTTTGTAACTCTGTTCATATTAAATTCATTTAACCTAATCAAAGAAAAGTTGACATTTTAGTGAAGTCTGTGTTTTACAGTTTCTCTTTAAGCACTCTGCATTATCATCAAGTATTTGCTATCTTGTAGTTTCTATTGGTCATTAGTTTAGATTGCTGCAGGAGATAGTTGGTCCTCTGATACAGGCAAAAAGACAAGCAAATCTTCTTCTTCCCTTCTCGGCAGTTTCATGTTGAGGTTGTCCAGAAGCAATTTCCCCATCTCAATGTCTGATGCCTTAAACAATGTGCCTCCTTTATAGACCAGTATGTCGGAGACTGGGCTCCACCTAAACCTTATGTTTTCGTTGAAGAGCTTAGTGGCAAAATTTTTTAGTTTTTTTCTTTTCTCCAGCGCCTCAGCCAGCAAATCCAGCAGCACTAGCACTTTTTGCCCATCAAAACTCAGTGCACTTTGTCTTCTAGCCCCCTGAAGGATCTTGTCTTAGGATATGTGAATTGAGCTAGTATATCCCTTGGTCTTCCGTTTCACGCCATCACTAACGGCCCCAAACACATTGCCTTAGCAATGGCAGGGGCTGCACTGTTTTCTTGTGCAAACACCTTGGCTAACCATTTAGATAGAGAAGGCCTGCATGGTTAACAAAGTAATGGAAGCTGTAAAAGGTAAGAAGGACTCCTTTAAGCGGTGGAAAGCTAGTCCAAGTGAAATTAATAAAAAGGAACACAGGCAATGGCAAATCAAATGCAAGACTGTGATCAGGCAGGCAAAAAGGGACTATGAGGAGCATATTGCAAAAAAACATAAAGACCAACAATAAAAATTTCTTCAAATATATTAGAAGCAGGAAACCAGCCAGGGAGGCAGTGGGGCCCTTGGATGACCAAGGGGTCAAAAGATTACTGAAGGAGTATAGGGAAATGGCTGGGAAGCTAAATGAATTTTTTGCCTCCGTCTTCAATGTGGAAGATGAGAAGTGTTTGCCTGCTCCGGAATCACTTCTATTGGAAGAGGTGTTGAAAGACCTGAGCCAGATTGAGGTGACAGGAGAGGAGGTCCTACAACTGATGGACGAATTAAAAACTAATAAATCACTAGGTCCGGATGGCATACATCCAAGAATTCTGAAAGAACTCAAAGTTGAACTTGTGGATCTTTTGACAAAAATATGTAATCTTTCATTGAAATCTGCCTCCGTTCCTGAGGACTGGAAGGTAGCAAATGTCACCCCCATCTTTAAAAAGGGTTCCAGAAGAGATCTGGGAAATTACAGGCCAGTCAGTCTGACTTCAATACTGGGAAGGTTGGTAGAAACCATTATCAAGGACAGAATGAGTAGGCACACTGATGAACACGAGTTATTGAGGAAGACTCAGCATGGGTTCTGTAAGGGAAGATCTTGCCTCACTAACCTGTTACATTTCTTTGAGGGGGTGAACAAACGTGGACAAAGGAGACCCGATAGATATTGTTTACCTTGACTTCCAGAAAGCTTTTGATAAAGTTCCTCATCAAAGGCTCCTTAGTAAGCTCGAGAGTAATGGAGTAAAAGGACAGGTCCTCTTGTGGATCAAAAACTGGCTGAGTAATAGGAAGCAGAGAGTGAGTATAAATGGGCAGTCTTCGCAGTGGAGGACAGTAAGCAGTGGAGTGCCACAGGGCTCAGTACTGGGTCCCATGCTCTTTAACTTGTTCATAAATGATTTGGAGTTGAGAGTAAGCAGTGAAGTGGCCAAGTTTGCGGATGACACTACATTGTTCAGGGTGGAAAGAACCAGAGAGGATTGTGAGGAACTCTAAAGGGATCTGTTGAGGCTGGGTGAGTGGGCTTCAACATGGCAGATGTGGTTCAATGTGGCCAAGTGCAAAGTAATGCACATTGGGGCCAAGAATCCCAGCTGCAAACACAAGTTGATGAGGTGTGAACTGGCAAAGACTGACCAAGAGAGAGATCTTGGGGTCGTGGTAGATAACTCACTGAAAATGTCAAGACAGTGTGCAATTGCAATAAAAAAAGGCCAATGCCATGCTGGGTATTATTAGGAAGGGAATTGAAAACAAATCGGCTAATATCATAATGCCCCTGTATAAATCGATGGTGCAGTCTCATTTGGAATACTGTGTGCAATTCTGGTCACCGCACCTCAAAAAGGATATTATAGCATTGGAAAAAGTGCAGAAAAGGGCAACTAGAATGATTACAGGCTTGGAACACTTTCCCTGTGACGAAAGGTTAAAACGCTTGGGGCTCTTTAGCTAGGAGAAACGTCGACTGCGGGGTGACATGAAAGAGGTTTACAAGATAGAGAAGGTAGAGAAAGAAGTACTTTTCTCCCTTTCTCACAATAAAAGAACTCGTGGGCATTCAATGAAATTGCTGAGCAGTCGGGTTAGAATGGATAAAAGGAGGTACTTCTTCACCCAAAGAATGATTAACATGTGGAATTCCCTGCCACAGGAGGTGGTGGCGGCTACAAGCATAGCCAGCTTCAAGAGGGGGTTTGATAAAAATATGGAGCACAGGTCCATCAGTGGCTATTAGCCACAGTGTGTGTGTGTATGTATGTATATATATATATATGTATGTGTGTGTGTGTGTGTGTGTGTGTGTGTATATATATATATATATATATAAATTTTTGGCCACTGTGTGATACAGAGTGTTGAACTGGATGGGCCATTGGCCTCATCCAACATGGCTTCTCTTATGTTCTTATGATAGGAATGTAGCTGTGTCCATATTTTCCTCCGCTCCTTCTTTGATCCCTCGAAATTTTAAGTTTAGAGCCCTCCAACAATTTTCCAGAGCTATCACCCTGGTGTTAAGTAGGGACTCTTTAGCCTTTAGCTGTTTTAATTCTGATTGTAAAACCAGCGAAACTTCAGTGGTGCGTTCCGCCATTTTAGCAGTTATTTTTAAGTCATTTGCAACTTCTTCCACCCTCTTATTAACTGGCGCTAGTAAGCTCTCTACAGTTTCTTTGAAGTAGACATGGATATCCTCCCTCAGCTGTATTAGGTATTTTCTACAAATTGGGGCATCATCAGTATTGGGTTGATCTTTACTGGGAGAGTTCTGCCCGCACGCCATGTTAGGGCCTGCCAAAGGAGAGCAGTTTTCCTGCATCGGGGAAGAGTTTGGAGAAAAGAAGACTTACCGATCGTGAGGCTTCTGCAGCAGCTTTCGCTTTGATTTTTGCTGTATCTTTTGCCTTCACTTTCGTTTTTAAAGATTTTCCCATCTGGGACCATATTCTGAATCTGCGACTTGGCTGTAGCACCCAGATTTAGCCAGGAAGGTTGAGGAAGTTTACTAAGACGCGTCCACCATTACTCAGCGATGCCCCGCCCCCCTCCTGTGTTAGTTTTTACTAACTCTTTCAAGACTAATGCTGTCTGAGAAAAAAAAATTGAGCAGCCTGGCCTGCCCCAGACATCGTGTGTTTCATTCCCAGCTAGGTCTGTGGTCTTGGCTCCCTCTTTGTCCCATTAAGGAGTCCCAGATTCATATTCTGAGCCAACGACCAACCTTTGTAACCATCATCAAGCATGGATTGCTGAAGCTCTCTTTGCACAGGCTTGTTCTGAAGAAGTAATTACAGGAAGGTGTTGCAAAAGATTCGGCAAGTTTTGGAAAGTACTTGTGTTTTATTTAATAATCAGAGTTAATGGTCAAATCTGCCACCAATGTCAGAAAAGGAGGAGGGAGTTCTCTCTTGCAAGGCCCTTAACTGCCCATCAAAGTCTGCTGTTTATGGAAAGAACTGTATGACAGGGACATTGTCTCACACACTGTTTTGCATTCCACTCCCAGACAAGAGATGGGAGTGGATGCTTCTGGAAAGACTCTGCACTTTGCCCTGTTACCAACCTGATGCTAAAAAAATGCTGACTTGGGTGTAGACTGATAAAGTCTCCTGGTTTTCTTCTAGAGTGAAAGCTCAGTCCTGCCCCAGGACTGAAACCAATTCTGTGCAAACATGTTTCTAAGCCATCTTGAAAATCTATAAGGAACAAAAGATGTGATGAAAATAAACAGGGCAAATTACATCTGGCAACCTTTGCTGCCTGCCAATGTCAATAACATTATTACTTTTAACATATTTATATATTTTGGAAAGTCATTTAAAATAAGAAAGTGTTTTGGCTCCTGCTGAGAAGAAAAAAGTCTGAAATGTGTCAGACACAAACACACATGTATATACATGCATATATGTGTGTGTGTGTATATATATATATATATATATACATATACACTTACATAAATATATACACACACACACATACATACATACATATATATAGCTGACACATTTCAGGCTTTTGTTTTCTCAACAGGAGCCAAAACACTTTATTTTAAATGACTTCCCAGGTTTTTTACCATAAAGGCATTCAAAGTGGCTTACAAACAAGTCTGAACTAACAACCTATTTGTCTGTGAGAGAGTTTCATCAGATGCCCAGTATTCCCAGCACCACATCGATATATCATATCATATCATCTATATATCTGTTTCTCAAGGTGGTCCCTGTCCCTGGATTTGAGCTACACTGATACTAAACAGATTTTCCTGCACACTCAAGGAGACCCCCACCCCACCCCCAGGCTTGCAGTAAAATCTGACATCTTTTTAAAAAAAAATACATTGAGGGATTTAAATAAAGCTGCTAGACAGCTCCCTTACTTTGTATCTGGCGACAGCAGATGCCAGGAGATGCTCCAGGCCTGGTGGCAGCAGATACCAAAATATGCTCTGGGCTTGAAGCACCTCCCAGACACTGCAGCCATTGCAACCAGGCTCTAAGGTGAGACCTCAAGCTGTGCCAGGCTTAGTGATTGGAGTGAAATAGGATTCCTTGCCTTGAGTCTCATAGTCCACCCCCACCCCCCCGTTAGTGAAATTGGCCAAATCTAAGGTTAGTTAAATTCAGAGAAGGGAACCATGAAGAGCCAAGAAGGATCTTTCAACAAACCTGAACAGCTCACTAGGTTTGCTGAAAAATCTGATATCTTAAAAAAAAGTGGCAATTATAAAACAAAAAATGGTAAAAGGAGTGCTTGTATCTTTAAAAACAAATGTCCCTCCATGACCATTGCTCGGCAACCACAATAGGCATGATTCACCCAGGTCTGGCTACTTGCTACTGTTCAACAGCAGACACCTCATGAAAATCAGTGCAGGGTAGTGCTTAGAGCTTCAAATTGGGTCTTCATATCCCCATTCTGCTGTGGAAACTCAATGATGACCTTGGGCCAGTTATACATTCTCAGCGTCATGGGGTTGTAAGGAGAAAATGGAGGAGATGAGAATGATATAAGATGCATTGGAACTCCCCACTGTGAAGAAAAGCAGGATAGAAATGAAGCAAATAAACAAGATGGGGGCAGGTAAAAGGTAGATTGGAGAGTGAGAGAGAAGGCAGGAAAGAAACAGAGAAAGGTGAGAATACGGCTGTTGCTAGAATGAGGAAAAGAAGGCATAGTGTAGGGAGGGAATGCAGGGCAAAGTGACGTGCCCCCCACAAGTCCTTACAAGTTCCCCCCCAATGCAATGCACCCAGCTCAGCCATCATCATGCAACCGGGTCACAGTTTTCCTAGGATGAGGCTGCTAGGGGAAGGGAAGGAAGGAAAGCTGAAGACTGGGGGGCAAATAAAGGTAGGTTGGCAGGTGGGTGGAAAGGAGAGAAGGAAGAAGGAAAAGGAGAGAGGCTATGAGGGTTTTGAGAAAAGGAAAAAAGGATGTAGTAAGGAGGGGAAAATGCAATGCACCCTGCAAGTCCTTGAGGGTCCTGCACTTCTTGAATTCTAATAGCCTGAAGATACTTGAATTCAGAGACTAGAGCAGGAAATGGACAAGACAGATATTTTGACAAACCTGAAAAATGCCCCAGGATTGAAGAAAAATCTGAAATCTCTCTCTCTGTATGTTTGTGTATATACAGTTTAAAAAGTCCTTGCAGATCCTGCACTCACACACACACACCCTTCCCACGCTTCTTCCAGATCCTTTAAAGATCCTTTAACTGGAGAAGATGCCAGGACTGAAACTAGATCATTGATGTGCTCCACCACGGAGCAACAGCCTCCAGTTAAATGAGGGCTTGATAGAGCAGCCTTCTTTCCCTGCCAGTTGGTAACTTTCACACTTTATACAAGTCTGGGCTGGCCTCAAGTAATTAAAGCTTAAGCTAAATCCTGTAGCCTGGACTTATAACGAAACACTGAAAGAACAAAACCCTTGGAGGAGAATAACTTTACCCCTTATAGTGCAATAAATAAGGTTAAGGTACAAGAAATATTGAAGTGGTGCACCCTCACAAGGAGAAAAATAAAACTCAGAAGAGACATTATTTGTTAACTTCATCTACTACATCTTTGTTTTCTTTAGTCTGCATCAAAAGGTTACAAACCCTGAGGACTCAACAAGCCATTCTATGCTCTCTCTTCAGGCATGCACAAGGTTCTGTCTTCTCTTAAATTAATATAGAACTGAAACACGTATCTAGTAGGGGTGTGCATTCGGTTCGGCCGAACCGAATCACCACTGATTCGGCTGTATATGGAATCGCCTGCAGCCGATTCCAATTGGGGCCCCTTATGCGGGAACTGAGTACGGCTCCCCGTATACTTCTGTATATATATATTCCGAAGTATACGGAATTCAATGC
The DNA here is from genome assembly GCF_032191835.1 of Heteronotia binoei. Lineage (NCBI taxonomy): Eukaryota > Metazoa > Chordata > Lepidosauria > Squamata > Gekkonidae > Heteronotia > Heteronotia binoei. The sequence continues at coordinate 144,640,185 of NC_083226.1, read as the reverse complement.
AAAAGGTGGGAAAGGGGCTTCTGCAGCCTCAGGGGAGCTGCTTGCCTCCTTTCCCGCCTTTAGTAGCCTTTTCCCGCCTCTCCCATAGCCTCCCTGGGATCAGGGAGGGAGGGAGAGAGAAGAGGAGCCCCAGCAGCCAATCCAAAGCATGCATTTGCAAAATGCATTGCAAATGCATGCTTTGAAGGGCTTTTGTGTAGCTGATCCTCCAGCCATCAGCAACAATGTTGTTCTTTTGTCTGGCCAATCACAGAGCAGTGCTGCTGTGTTGGTGTGTGTTTGTGTTAGAGATTGTGCTCTGCTGCTGGCTGGCCCTTGGCCTCAGCTGCTGCTGCTCTCTCTCTCAGCCTTACCACACTTCCCTGGAGTAGAGAAGACAAGATAAGACAGTCTTGGCGTTCTTGTTTTTATTTTAGTGGTAAAAGGACTTTTTAAGACTCAGAGTCCCTTTACTTCTCCAGATTTGGGTGGTGGTGGTGGGTAGCTTATTTGGGGTTAGGGGGTTAGGGGTTTCTGCTTGGGGAGGGTTTTTTTTGCCAATTTGCCCATATCTTACTTTAGTGAGAGGACTTTTAAAAGTGCAGTGTCCTTTTACTTTTCCTGATTTGGGTGGCTTGGATTTCTTGGGGTTAGGGTGAAGGGGTTTTTTTTGGGGGAGGGGTTGGTAAAGTTCCTATATTGTTAAAAGTTATGTTTTTTACTGTTTTAAAAGAATTCTGTGTTTGATTTGTTGCTGCTGCTGTTCCTTTTCTCTACTGGTTCTGGTTCTTTGGGGGGGCTGCTGTTTGGCCTAATTTTCATTGTTTAAAAGGCCACTTTTTAACAGTTGAGTTTCTTGGCCTTCTCCTGTTGCCCCTTTTCCTGGCTCTGGTTTGGGGGGGGGGGAAGCTGGCACCTGGGTGAGAGACCCAGAACCAGCAGGCTTGTTGTGCTTGGCCAGCTCTCCCCGTGTTGTTTGGGGCAGGGCTGGAGAGCTGGCATCTGGGTTTGCTGCAGCCAGGTCTGCAGAGCAGACCTTGAGCAGATTGTGTTTTGTGTGGCAGTGACGTTGGCAACTGGGTTTATATTGCTTCCAGGCCTGCAGGGTTCATAGAGTAGATAGAGGGATGTAGTGCATTTGGGTCCTATAGAGATTATCTGGTGTGAAGTTAGGTTTGGCTTTGGTGCCCCAGGAATTGGACCCCCTGGTCCAATTTTTTTTTGGCCTTGTGGTTTTTGTGTGGGACAGTGCCCTGAAGCTGCACAGCAGTTTGGGGGGCTCTCCTCAAAACCTCCTGCTCCCCAGAGCCACTTTTCCCATGACAATTACAGTGAGGAAGTGGCTCTAATTGGTTTTTTCTCACCATTGGGAGCAGTGTTCCTTTTGGGGTCCCCATAGATGGGTGCAGTCTTTTTGGGCCAGGGGGGTTGCATGCTGGGGAGTCCCCTGAAGCCGCCCTGCAGTTTTGATGCCTCTCCCTCAAACTCCCCTCTGGCCAGAGCCAATTTCCCCACAGCAATTATAGTGGAGGAAGTGGCTAATTGGGCTTTCCCCATCATTGTTGGCAATGGGCCTTTTGGGGAGCCCAAAGACAGGGACCCCCTGGCCCAATCTTTTTGGGACTTGGGGGTTTTGTAGGGGAGAGTCCCCTGCGGGTTCCCTGCAGTTTTTGGGGCTCTCGCTCAAACCCCCTGCCCCCCAGTAGCCTCTAATTATGCCCTACATTGCCATTGATTTCAATGGCCCATAGGGTATAATGGTGGAATAGGGGCACCCTCTTTGGGTGCCCCTGGAATGGGACCCCCTGGCCCAATCTTTTTGGGACTTGGGGGGTTTGTAGGGGAGAGTCCCCTGCAAATTTGGGGGCTCTCCCTCAAACCCCCTCCCCTCCAGGAGGCTTCAAATATACCCTATTTGCCATTGATTTCAATGGCCCATAGGGTATATAATGGGGCCGTATATTTGGAAATAGCCGCGCATCTACCGTATATGCGGCTATTCCGACTACGGAATTCAGAAATATACGGGATTCCAATTTTCCCCCCCCCCCCCCGTATACTTCCGAATCCGTGTAATTCCGAATTATTATTTTTTTTTTTGCACATCCCTAGTATCTAGTGCCTTTACTCTGAAGCCTTCTGCAAGTATGACTAAGACAAAAAGCAGTTTGGAACAGAGGAACTGTGGAATTAAAAGGTGAAATTGGCTCATCAAAGGTTGAAATTAATAAAGATCATTAATAGTGCTGTCCCCTAACTTACCATTAAGATAATTATTAATATACATTAAGCAGATTCAATGAAGACATAACATAGAATATTTCATGGCACTGGGTTGGTTCCAAAGGTCCCAGTCTGATAGCACTGGAACTTTTCTCCCTTCAGAGATGCACTCTACCAGAGAAAGGCTCAGTTTGACTAGTAGACCATTAGATCCCATCCATACAATTAACAGTAACAATACCTTTGAGTTACATTTCCATTTATCAGAATATGTTTACATCTATAGCAGTTACAGGAACACAGCAACAGTACTTTAGGAAATCTAATATAGCTAGCAGACCAGAACAAAGGCTTTTTTTATTGTGGCTCCAACCCGGTGATATACTCTGTCTGAAGAAACTTGTACCCTGCAGGACCTAAGTTCTTCAAGGCTTCTGTGAGGCAAACTTACTGGGTCTACTATCAGCTTCTCCAAATGTCATGCCGAAGTGTCAATGTGTTAAATTGTTTCCTCGAGTATGTGTATTTTTTATTTATGCTTTGTATTTATGTTGTCAACTGCACTGAGCCCTAATTGCCAGGGAAGGGACGGGATAAAAATAAAAATGTTTATATTTCAACCCAAACAACACCACTAGTCAGTTATTTACCGGTATAAATGATAGTTGTCTTCAAAATCCTCTTTGCCCCATCTTCCTTTGATATCTTCAATAACATGATTCTTCAGGAACTTTTTAAGGAGTTGAACAGTTTGTGCACGAGTTACTTCTGGGCTGAAATTCTGGTTGTGCCTCAACAGTCTGTGCAGCCAGTCTACTGCCTCTGATGCTGTGAAGCAACGCTCGTAGCTTTTGAAATGACAACGATGTTTCCGTAATGGCATGCCACTCCGAAAGAGTTCAATAGTATCATTCCACTGGAAGAAGAAAGCAAGATAATCACAAAAGCTTAGAAAGTGACTCTCCTTAGATTACAATTTCAAATGCAACAAATATTTAACAGTTTTAAACATAGAGGCACTGCAAGCAATTGGAATGATGCCAACTTGATCATCACCAGTGTTCCCCCTAAGTTGTTAGTGTGAGCTAGCTCACAGTTTTTGTCTTAGCTCATGAAAAATGGCCCCAGAGCAAACTACTTTATGCAGTAGCTATCAACTTTAATGCCAGTAGCTCATGAAGCAGGATTTTGGCTCACAAGACTCCATAGCTTAGAGGGAGTATTGATCACCACTAATGTGTTATCATAACTATAAACCTGCGAGGCCCACATTCTGGGTGGGCATTTCGAATCATGTGAATTTAAGCTTTTGTACACCTATCTATCTTACTCTGTTTAAACTCTGTATTCCCCTTTGTTTCTTATTGTCTTGTCAGGCCATCTTGTGGTTCTCTCACATTTCACATGTTTCTTCTTGACTATGTGTCTGGAGTCTGTCTCCTTCTCCCTTTGACCTACCAGCATACAGCATTTCCTAGCCTAAGTCAAAAAGACTTTTCAGGTCAGCTAATTTATTTTGAATATCCCAAGTCTGTTCTTCACTTTTAATCAGGATTACATATGATCACATATGAACCTGCCCACTTGTTCAGATCAACTTCAGAAGCCCTGTTCTAGGTGCCTACAGAGCTAACGAAGAAACGGGGACATCTCCATCGAGGGCTCTTAGCTGTGGACCTCCTTTACCATTATCATTTGGCACTGAGACCGTAAAGTTATAGGGACCAGCTGAAGACACCTACCCTGACCCATGTCTTCCAGAGAGGGAAAGGGGGGTGGGGAGACACTGATGACCACAGTTTATGTTACTGATTTTAATACTGTTCTGTATTTTATCATTGGTCATTTAAATTGTTTTACTGCTGCTGTTTTATTATTCCACCCAAACGGCACACACAAGTAAGGCACACACAAATTTACATAGCCTGGTCTGGAGTGAGAGGAGGCATGACATAACCAGTTTTGGATGCCTTCCCCCATTGAAGGAGAAACACCAATCCATTTCCAATGTTCTTATCAGAGACCACAGAGATCAGTGGCAACCACATATTGTGTGGATACGACAGGATATAAATTGAAAAATAAAATAAAATTTTAGAGTTCTTACATCCTGCTTTTCTATCAATTTGGGTAACCAAAGCACATGCAAAGCTGTAAAAGCAGTTCAAAATGATTACAAAAATAAGGCTGCAATGAACTTTGCTGCACTTCAAAGACTAGGGTGACTTACATTTTCAGTCACAGCCCTCAGATGGTCTTGCTGCAACTGACATTATTTATTCATTAAAATACTTAAGCTCAAATACTTGGCTCAAAGTGGCTTTCAAATGATAATTAAAATAGTACAAAGGAAAACCATGTACCCCAACCCCCCAATACCCCTCCTTGACCTGCAGCAAGTCCAATGGATATAGCCTCCCCCCCATCCTCAGCAAGAGACCCGTGGCCCAGAGTGTTAAAGCTGCAGTATTGCAGTCCTAAGCTCTGCTCACACAACCTGAGTTCGATCCCCGGCGGTAGCTGGGTTTTCAGGTAGCTGGCTCGAGGTTGACTCAGCCTTCCATCCTTCTGAGGTTGGTAAAATTAGTACCCAGCTTGCTGGAGGGAAAGTGTAGATGACTCGGGAAGGTAATGGCAAACCATCCCATAAAAAGTCTGCCGTGAAAACCTGGTGCTTGCACAGGGAACTTTTCCTTTTCCTCCATCCTCAGCAAAGGACATCAGCAGTCACTACAAGAGGAGGGGCTTCTCTTATACATTAAGACAGTAGTCAGCAACCTGTGCCTCTAGAGCCAAATGCAGCTCAGTATGGAACCAAATACAGCTCCCAAAAACAGAACATGAAATCTCGAAGGTATATTGGAGGGACAGGGTTAGGATAACCTACATGCTATTATAACTGGTGGTGGTGAAAAGCACCAACAAGTCACTGCTGACTTAAAATGACCCTGTAGGTTTTTTAAGGCAAGCGATGTTTAGAGGTGATTTGCTACTGACTGCCTCCAGGTCACAATCCTGGTATTCCTTGGAAGTTTTCTATCCAAATATTGGTCAGCGCTGACCCTGCTTAGCTTTCCAAGATCTGACAAGAACATGCTAGCCTGGGCTATCTAGGTTAGGGCACAATAACCAGTATGTGAGGGGGATTACAGGAAAATATCTTTATGGGACTAAAGGGCTTCTTAGAGATGCTTTAACAAGGTAAAGTTAATCCCCTGTGCAAGTACCAGTCGTTCCCGACTCTTGGGTGACATCGCATCACGATGTTTTCACAGCAGACTTTTTTATGGGGTGGTTTGCCATTGCCTTCCCCAGTCATCTACACTTTCCCCCCAGCAAGCTGAGTACTCATTTTACCAACCTCAGGAGGATGGAAGGCTGAGTCAACCTTGAGCTGGCTACCTGAACCCAGCTTCTGCTGAGATTGAACTCAGGTCGTGAGCAGAAAGTTTGGATTGTAGTACTGCAGCTTTACCACTCTGTGCCAAGATGCTTTACAGAAAGGGAAATGATAGAAGTGAACTATGCAACTGTGAACTATGCAGATTTATGCCAATGTGCTAAAGCAATTACACAGGGTGTTCCTGTATGCATTTAGTACTTATTGTGAGACTCCGTGTGTGCCACTTCCTATTAAAGGACTCCCAACAACCAGTGTTTAACCTAAAAAAATGTTATGAACTATTAATCAACATGTCAATTATCAATAATGTTAAATTGGATATTTTAAGTTATGCAAATGGTCAGTCTTATACTGAGTCTTTGTTGGTCTCTTGCTCTGAATTTTTTATGTAGTTTGGCTGTTTAACCATTAAAGGTTACAGGCCTTCGACTTAAGCAAAAAAGTGTACATTAAGACAGTAGAGGAATAAGGCTCACAGGCTAACCAACTATAACATATTGCTTGTTTGTTGTCTCTAGCTTCAATTAATGAACAATTTACTGGCTGTGAAAATGGAGGTGCCCATTTTTAGCTCTCACGGCTAGTGGCCATTGGAATGCCTATGACTATCTCTGATAGTTCATTTTTGAAAGCTGTCTAAAGATTACACACTGTCACCTAGATTCTGCTTTTAATATAGAAAATGTGGCTTTTAAAATATCTGAAACAAATATTACAGGTAACAATAACCTGTCACAAATCAATTAACTCATCCCCAAACCATGCTTTAGAGCAGACATGTCAAACAGATGGCTTGGGGGCTGGAAACGGCTTGTTCAGGACTCTTGCAAGTTTGCAAGCAATTGATGAGAAACCAGTCAGAAAGTGGAACAGAAAGGTCTATATAATGGCATTATAACCTATGCTGAGGTCCCTCCCTTCCCCAAATGTAGGCCCTCCCCAGGAATTCCCCCAGATCTCAAAGGATTGCCCAACCTAGAGTTGGCAACCATAAGGGGCAAGGAAGGCTGGATGGGCTCCAAACTCTGTGCAGTCAGTCCCTTTGGGGCCTGCTAGATGCCTTGGCCAAGGAACTGAGCTGGGATCCGCTGTCTGCTGCCACCTCCTCCAGCCAGAGCACATTGGGCTCCTGCCTCTGTCACCTAGGCTGCTGGACAGAAGACTGGCTGTTCATGTGTGGCAGGCAGAAACTTTTTGGGCCCACCTCCCTGAGCCAAGCCAAGTGCCTTCCCAATTGCAGGCAGCCCAGAGAAGGTGCTCACAGACTCAGGCACCTGTGGAAAGCCACTAGCTGGCCTGCCAAATGTGCACACTTATGTCAAGGTAATGACTGGCTAGGTGTGTTGTATGCAGCAGCCTAGTCAAGAAAGAAAGGCCTGGCGCTTATGTAGAAAGCCAAGGGATGGAGGTAGAAGAGGCCTCCCAAATCAGGTAAACCAGAGCCTCCTGACCCAAATGTGCATAGCTCCTTTCTTGCCTCCTTCTCTCGCCAGCGCTGAGATGGTGCCAAAATAAGAGGTGAAGCTGAAACCCTGGACTCCCTGCATGCAAGCCCTGCCTTATGTAACAATCCGAATAGAAGCGAGGAGAGGGGATGAAAGGAAAGTTAGAGATGGGAGCAGGCACTGAGAAAAGCTCATGAGGCAGGCGCTAGATGTGTGTGAGTTCACATATGGTAAGTAATATTAGGGTGGATAAAAATCAATGATTTTTTAAATAAAATGCTTTTTGAGGAAAATATATTATCACCAAAAGGTTATTGCATCATGAAATAAGAATTAGTTTTTAATTCTGAAGCATAAGGCCGTATATACATGCAATGTTTAAATTTTTTGGTAATAAATTCTATTAATCCATTCACAATGTCATGCTTTTCCAGAGGTTTCTGTAAGATTACTGGGCAGTTTCTCTGACTACAAGATATTATCACAGAACACAAATGCTTGGTTTTGAGTTCTCAAAAAGACAGGTTGCTTACCTGCAACTGTAGATTTTCGAGTGGTCATCTGTGCATTCACACTCATGGGATAGAGCGCCTGCACCGATCCCCAAATCGGTACCGAAAAAGCCCGGAATTTTTTCGTACTCAGCACCAACGGACATGCGCAAGCGTCCCAGTGCGCATGCTCGCCGGCGCCAGCACGAGGATCCTGCCAGTTCTTTCCTGACCGCTGGAAGCCCCTACTGGAGGGAAATGGTCAGCAGTGGGGAAGGAGGGCGGGTAGTGTGAATGCACAGATGACCACTCGAAGATCTACAGTTACAGGTAAGCAACCTGTCTATCTTCTTCATGGTCTCTGTGCTTCACACTCATGGGAGATTAGCAAGCAAGACATACTGGAGGCGGGAAGACGGTCAACCAGAAGAAACAGCTTGCAGCACTGCAGCTCCCAGACGAGTCCTCTGTTGAGCATGCATGTCCAGCGCGTAATGCTTCATAAAGGCATGCGGAGAGGACCAGGTGGCAGCCTTGCAAATGTCCGTCAGGGAAACGCCTTTCAGGAACGCCACTGACGTTGCCATCGCTCTTGCAGAGTGTCCGCGAATAGGCCCAGGTAACGGCTTCTTAGCCAACAAATAACACAGCTTAATAGTCTCAGTGAGCCATTTTGAAAGCCGCTGAGACGAGATTCTGGAACCTAACTAAGGAGCAGCATAAGAAACAAAAAGATGCTGGTCCTTACGAAAACTCTTGGAGCGACTCAAATAAAACAATAAGGCACGCTTAACATCTAAAACATGCAACCTATGTTCCCCATCTGAGGAAGGTGTAGGATAAAACGTGGGCAACCAAACTTCTAAGTTAAGGTGGACTGAGAAACCACCTTGGGGAGAAAGGAAATATCAGCAGCTAAGGACACTCCAGACTCCTGAAAAGCGAAATATGGGTAGTCACAACGCATAGCCGTGAGCTCCCCTGCACGGCGTGCTGATGTGATGGCTACCAAAAAAGCAGTCTTCCAAGATAGGAGCTGTAATGAGCATGTGGCCATCGGCTCAAAAGGATGCCGAGTCAGCCTGTCCAACACTAGAGTCAAATCCCACAACTGTGGGGGTGATCTCGAAGGAGGATGAAGCCTAAGCAAACCCTTCAAAAATCTCTTAGAATGAGGGTGTGCAAAACCGGAATGCCCCTCCACTGGTTCATGGAAGGCAGATATTGCCGCCAGATAAACTTGAATGGAGGAAAAAACAAGGCCAGCATCCACCAGAGATAACAAAAACTCAAAAATAACCGGCAGTCCCACCCTCTGGGGCAAAACTGTAGGATCAACTAAAAACTGAAGAATCTTCCACCACCTCCTATCATAAGAAGCGCAGGTAGACAGCTTCCTGCTATTCAGGAAAACGTGTTGGACTCTGCTGGAGAACTCACAGGGTCGAAGAACCATGCTGTCAGCTTCAGGTGGGGCACATTGTGATGGAATACATGACCGTCCTGAGCTGACAGAAGATCCGGTTCCTCCGGAAACTGGTAGAAGACTCCCCTCGCCACTTGGAGCAAGATCGAGAACCAGTTCTGCCGAGGCCACCACGGAGTCACCAGGATGCAGCATGGTCTCTCTCTTGCAATCTTGTTGACCACCCTTGTCAATAATGGCAGAGCTGGGAACAGATATAGAAACCAACTTTCCCACAGGAACAGCAGACCGTCTGGATCCGAGCCCCCTCTGGAGCAGAACAGAGGACACTTCCAGTTCTCGGCTGTGGCAAAGATGTCCACCTGAGGATACCCCCAGAGCTGAAACACAAGTTGCAGGAAGCGCCACTGTATCTCCCACTTGTGCGGGGAAGCCGCACCCCTGGGAGATGCGCAGCCTTCACAAAGATGTCATGGTCTAGGCACTCCGACCACAGTTCCAGTGCCAGTGCACAGAGCCGTTGAAAAACTGTCCCTCCCTGTCTGTTGATATAACACAGGGCAGTGGTATTGTCCGTAAGCAGAGCAACAACCTTCCCCGCCACCATGGAGCGGAAGGATCGAAGAGCAAAATGAACTGCCAGCAGTTCCAAGTAATTTATATGGCAATAAGTCAATTTCAAAGGCCAAGGGCCCCCCACACACAGAGCGTCCATGTGGGCCCCCCAACCCCATAAAGACGCATCTGTTGTGATCGTCACTGTTGGCACAGGTAGGTGGAAGGGAGCTCCCTGACAAATGTTGTCCTTTGATTTCCACCACTGCAGTGTTTGAAATGTCACAGGTGGAATTACAAACCTCTTTCGAGGTGAGTCCCTTAATGGGACTGACAAAGAAACCAAAGTTGTAGGCCTCTCATCCTCAGCTTCGCAAAGATCAGCATGCTTGTAGTCGCCGCCATCAGACCCAGCATTCGCTGCAGCTGCTGCGCTGTGCCCCACTTTCGACTCTGCAGAAGTTCGACAAGGTTGATAATGTCCATCACTCTCTGCTGAGGCAGGAAAGCGCAATGAAGGTTCGTATCCAGCAAAGCCCCTATGAACTGAACTGTCCGTGATGGAGTAAGGTGTGATTTCTCCAAATTGACCTGCAGACCCAAGGTGTGAAGAAGACAAAAAGTGGTGGCAATATGGTTTGACAAACTTTCCTTCGACTCCGCCACAAGGAGCAAGTCGTCGATGTATGGAAAGACGACTATCCCTTGAAGCTGGAGGTGGGCAGCCACAACACTCATCATCTTCGTGAACACCCGAGGTGCAGTGGACAGGCCGAACAGAAGGGCCCTGAACTGGAAGTGTTGAGAACCTACTGCAAACTGAAGTAAACGTCTGAACGCGGGATGGATGCTGACGTGGAAGAAGGCATCCTTGAGGTCCAGCGTTGCCATCCAGTCCCCTTGGTTGATGAGGGGTAGAATTGTTTGCAGAGTGGACATTCTGAGCTTCTGGTACAGAATAAACTTGTTCAGATTCCGAAGGTCCATGATTGGTCTCAAACCCCCGTCCCGCTTGGGATCCAGGAAGTAACGAGAGTAGAAGCCTCCCATCCTGGCCTCCATCGGGACCCGTTCTATGGTGTGTTTCTGTAGGAGGTTGCTCACCTCCGCCAGCAGAGGTGGGGAAGGGGGTGTGGTGATTACGACAGATTGGTTTGGAATCTGAGCAAAATCTTTTTGTAGCCTTCCGCGACGATGGAAAGCGCCCACCTGTCCGTAGAGATGGACTCCCAGGCCGACAGGAATGGGAGGAGGCGGATAGACGAAGAAGAAGTGGGGACGGTGACGCGTGCTACCAGAAAGTCAAAGGCCCTGCTTTTGAGGGTGAGCGCCCTTAAACTTGTCGGTGGTCTGTGCAGAAGCGTAGTGGTTTCTATTGTTGGGGACCTACTCTCAGGTTGGGCAGAGCGAGGTATCCACTGCTGTTCCCGGGAGAACTTTTGATATGGCTTCTTTGACCAAGGTTTGTTCCACTGTTTTGGTTTCGTAGCTCTGGAAGACGCCGAGACACCCAGGTTCCTGGAAGTTTTTATGCTTTTTCCATTTCCTGGAGTGCATTGTCGGTGGTCGAGCTGAAGAGTCCTTTGCCCTCGAAGAGCAGATCTTCGACGAAGGCCCTGGTGTCTTGCTGGAGGGCCGTTGACCTGAGCCAGGAGTGGCGGCGGAGGCAGATAGCAGAAATGATGGTTCTTGCTGAGACGTCCACCATATGCTTTGCTGCAGCCAGTTGTTGTTTGGCTACAGCGAAGCCTTCCTTCTGCAACTTCTTTGCAGCAGACCTCTTCTCCTCACTCAGGGAAGACAAGAGGGCGGTAAGTTGTTCCCACACTGAGTATTGGTATCTAGCCATGCATGCAGCATAGTTAGATACCTTTACTCCCAGCGCCCCAGCAGAGTAAACTTCCTCCCAAGGTTGTCCAGCTTCTTTCCCTCCTTGTCTGGTGGAGAGGAGTGCTTCTTGCGGGCCTTTGACAAGGAGGATACGACCACCGAATTGGGCTTTGGATGCGTGAAGAGAAATTCAGCATCGGCCTCTTGGACGCAGTATATGTGGTCCAACCTTCTTGATGACACAGGTGTAGAAGCAGGCTTCGCCCAGGGCTCCTTCACCACCTGTAAGATGACCTTCGTAACAGGCAGGGCAACCGCTGTAGACGTATCCCACTGCATGATGTCGAATACGGTGTCGTCTACAACGGGTTGCGGTTGTGTCACCGAGAGAGGGAGAGTGCCATCCTCTTCACCAGGTCCCCATACGACTTTAGATCCTCCGATGGTGAAATGGGAAGATCCTCAGTGGTATGAGCCACTGGTGAAGGTTCCAAAGCCCTGTCCAGATTGTCGGTACCGACCTCGGAGTCTGACGATGAAGACTCTCTCCTCAAAGAATGTTCTGAGATCACCGGCGTTGACTCTCTGACGGGTGACCGGATCAACACCAACGACCTAGGCTGGACTTCCTCCACCACCACGCCGCGTCTTTCGGGCGGGACGGACATCGATGCCGAGGGACGCCGCCTAGAATGCTGGGAAAGCCTCGACATATGGGATGCCTCTGATTACTGGTCCCAGTCTGCAAACTCCCGAGGGGGGTACCACTGGTAAGGCGGGTATGGATAGGCATAGGGAGGCCACTGGCGCTGCTCCGACGGTGGAAGTGGTGGGAAGCTACGGTGGTCGGTTCCAGCTCTCTCCAACCTCTTGCCTGATCCAGCAGTGCCAACGGCTCCATCGGTGCCGACACCTCCACCTCTGAGACAGAGTTGCTCTCACTGCGACGCCTCGACCCCGAAGAATGGGAGCACTGAGTGAGGTCGATCTCTTGCTCCGATGCCGATAGACGCAACTGCTGCGAAGCACTGCCTCTCGACACCGAAGGGTTACGATGTGGGGACGTCAAGATCTTCCTTGGTGGAGCGGTCACATCGATGTCAAAGTGTCATGAGAAGGGGAAGGAGTGCAGAACGATCTCTTCTTCCGCTTCTTCTTAGATTTCACCTTCTTCGGTGAGGATGATTGGGTCCCTGAATCATCCCGACGCTTCTTAGCTAGGGTGTCCACTGACCCTTCAGAAGGTCGGTTTGTGGAACGCCCGTGCTCAACTAGCATCTCGGTCCTGATCGGCGATGTATTGGCCGATGTGACCGTCGGGGCTGCGGCCTCTCCCATTGGTACTGACGGGCCTGATGCCATCTTTTGAGGATAAAGTGCCGACTCAACCAATGCAGCCGAAAGCCTCGCCGCTCGATTCTTGCGAGTTTGTTTGGAAAAACTCAGGCAGTGCGAGCAAGAATCCACACAATGTCCCTCGCCCAAACAATGGAGACAGAGGGAATGGCCGTCAAGGGGGGGGGGGCAATCTTCTTCCCACAGGAGCGGCACCTCTTAAAAAAACCCCAACGTCTTTCCATAGACGCCAAGGAAAAAACCCACCCAGGAAAGTCTCTGAGGGGAAAAACGGGGGAAAACTGGGCCCCGAAGAGCAAGTCCAACAATTTTTTTTTTAACAACACTATCTAACAACTAACTAACTAACTACACTAAGAAAATAACAAACGGGCTATATACAACAAGAAAGGCAATCCTAAGATTACTTTACTGACTGTGGACACGAAAGGAGATCCTCTCAGCGCAGCGGTCAGAAAGGAACTGGCGGGATCCTCGCGCTGGTGCCGGCGAGCATGCGCACTGGGACGCCTGCGCATGCCTGTTGGTGCCGAGTGTGAAAAAATCCTGGGCTTTTTAGGTACCGATTTGAGGATCAGCGCAGGCGCTCTATCCCATGAGTGTGAAGCACAGAGACCACGAAGAAGATCTGTAATTTGTGTCTGCAGAGAGAGATCACATGCCTCTTCTACACAGCAAAAATGTTATAAAATGAACAGAGTTGAGAAAAAGACCTTCATCTCATTGTTCTACAAACCTATGTACACAGAATCAACCCCTTAAGTGCTAAGTTTCAACAAGTTCAATGAACAGAAAAAGATTGCTTGAAGTGGAATAGATCTGCACAAGAAGAAACTTAAGTGTGAGGAGGGAGGGGCAAGCAGTAAAAATTAAAGTGAAACTTTTTGAGCAGAATACTCCACAAGACTTTGGACCTTTTGTGTATATAACCTGAGGTTTATTCTTTCCCTGGAGGAGAAAACCTATAATGGCAACATTATTCTTTCCCTGGAGGAGAAAACCTATAATGGCAGCAGGCCGTAAAAGAGTCCCAGTTTGGGAATATTTTAATGAAGTTCCTCTACCTATTGGTAAGGCAGTTTTTATTATTTATTTATTTATAGTTACTAAACTGGAGATAATTCACCTCACAATAATTTCATAATTATCTAACTATATGTTTTTCTGGGGTGATGTTGCTTTCACAACGTTTTCACAGCACACTTTTTACGGGGTGGTTTGCCATTGCCTTCCCCAGTCATCTACGCTTTCCCCCCAGCAAGCTGGGTACTCATTTTACCGACCTTGGAAGGATGGAAAGCTGAGGATGGAGCCGGCTACCTGGACCAGCTTTCGCTGGGACCGAACTCAGGTTGTGATCAGAGGGCTCCGATTGCAGTACTGCAGTTTTACCATTCTGTGCCACGGCGCAACGTCACCCCAGAGTCGAAAACGACTGGTGCTTGCACAGTGGACTACCTTTACCTTTAGTGTGTTTCTAATAGTATTAAAAATCAATATTTTTATATAACTGTAAAACTAATATGAACAGTTGTTATTCTAAAAATGAAATCTTCATCCAATTGTGAATATTAAGGTTATACCAGCAAAAATGAGTCTTCATGTAGAAAACTATGATTTAAATCAAGTCTTACTGACTAGCGATTTAAATTGTTGAGGCTGGATAACACTGTGGAGCTGGCAGGAAAAAATCTGCAAAAGACAATTAAAGTGCAGCTGGCATCTTTGGAGAGTGGCAGTGCTTGAAGATTGCTTGTGGCGCTGGGGAGCATCGCAAACTCGCTGCTGATTGTGATTGAAACTCGTTGCTGAATTTGGGACTTTGGCAGAGGGAGGTATGGGACTGTGCAGCTGCTTCAACCCCCTCCCCACCCCAAAGTCTGTTGACTGTAGCGGTTTAGTTAAGGCAGGCCTATTGGGTTCTCCTGGATGATGCCACTTGGCCACCTGTCTTTGGCTTCTGCACCTGTGGCAACAAAATGAAACACTTCATGCTCCAACTCATCAAAAGCTGCTGAAATGTATTAGTCTTTAAAAAGCTATGAGTGTCTCTGGCTGTTCCACCCTGATTGTCAGGCAACAGCTTTCAGTGCTGTGCAAAACTTGTGCATATGAAGCAAGGGGTGGTTACGTGCTGAGGAGAGGTATGAGTCATGGTCAGTAATAAAGTATCTTCGGTACTTCGCATTACATTTTATGGCGCACATGGCCTGGCCCAACAAAGTGGCATTGGTGTCAGATTCGGCGTTCGTAACAAATGAGTTTGATACGTCTGCTTTAGAGAGTTTACATATTCTGCTGTAAGTCATCCATGTGGTAAGTAGTAGTGAGAAATCAGCTTATATATGTATGCACCAGCTATGTCAGTGTCACCGCATGTGAAATTCTACTTTGGAAGCAAACACTTAACAACCTAAAGGACTACACTGTACAACAGTAGACAGTTCTGAAGCACCACCAAGCTCATATTTCGGTGATTGACAGGGAACCACTTTTCTCGGACAGTCTGCAGAAACCAGAACAGCCTTGAAACTGCTCAATATTCTGATGCTTCTGGGAGAACTCGTCAAAAATATCGTTCCTAATTTTATTGTTGGGCATACTGATCAAGGAGTTGGGAAGAATAGGGACCTACACCTAAACAAGCACAGATTTCATATTGCTAGACTAATTATTATGATCCAAGTCAATATAGTTGATGAATCAAGCACAGATTTCATATTGCTAGACTAATTATTATGATCCAAGTCAATATAGTTGATGAATCCATTGGACAGAAATAGTAGAAGATGATATTGGATGTATATCCTGCCCTCTACTCCAAATCTCAGAGTGGCTCACAATCTCTTTTATCTTCCTCCCCCACAAGACACCCTGTGAGGTGGGTGAGACTGAGAGAACTCTCACAGCAGCTGCCCTTTCAAGGACAACCTCTGCCAGAGCTATGGCTGACCCAAGGCCTTTCCAGCAGGTGCAAGTGGAGGAGTGGGGAATCAAACCCAGTTCTCCCAGATAAGAGTCCGCACACTTAACCACAACACCAAACTGGCTCTAACTGGTTGCTAACTTTTCCATTAGCCCTTCTAGCTGTACCTCTAATATCAGTCTGATCTATAACCAATTATCATTTACCTTTTTGCTATGAATAGCTTCAGCTATGCATGGGATCCATAAATGGTCAAGCAAAGGTAAGGGCTCTGGAGCTATTCATTGTGTTCAAAGATCCAACCTGCTGAGTAATATTTAGTTTTCTGCACCAACATCAGTTCAGTTGTAGAAGAATGAGTTAATCAGCTTTGTGCCTTTTGGTTGAGGCTTGCAGATTTTGGAAGTCTCTGGAACCAGCTGCCTTGCAATAACTTTTTCTCTCTATTGGCTATTTGGAACACTTCTGCTATTCTGAACAGCATTACATTATTTTAGGAAATTTCATGTAAAATCTGGAGAATGCTGTCCCAACCTAAGAAAAATGACTTTCATGTGATAGCTATTTTTATGGATGCCTATGTAGTCTAAAAATCTTGCCAGAAGACTAATGACGGGGTTACAACAACTCCTCTCCTACAGAAGAGACCATCATTCTAATTTATGGGTGTCTTATTTGATTGACTATCCTGGAGACTGGAGTGATAGGTCATTTAATCCTAATTGAAGGGGTTTTTTGCTCTGAAAGCTTCCTTCCAATGTCCCTTCCCCTAACACCCTGCAAATGTTTCAGCCTCCTTAAAGGGAGATCTAATTTTGGAATATAATGCATCCCCACCACCACTCCCATAAATAAATTGGTCTAAAACACTGCAGCTCTCTACTATTCAACTACTGCACACAGAGTGAACAGCTAAAATTCTCAATTAAGCTAAAGAAATCAGAACCTGACATTGCACTTGAAATTGGCTAACGATTGTTGTCCTTCAGATTTGCAAGCAACTTTCTTATTATATTGAAAAATCAGAATTCAGACATTTCCTTGTTTAAACTATTAATCTGGATTTAAGATAATTTAAGGTTATTATTAAATTGGCTGATTCTCATTCGATCTGCTTACATAAGGAAGCTCACAGCTGGGTATATAAAATAATACTAGCTATGTTTAGTTTGTATGGCAGGCTTTACTTGCGTGTTTCTACATTTATAGTAGTTACACAGACCCTCCCTCACCACCTATACCTATTATCTCCAGTTTACTCTGACATCTGGTCAACACTATAGTTAAATAGAGTATTCAAAAAACAGTATTTATCAAATTCGATTAAGTGACCCTCAAATTATCACAAGATATACAGACTTCCACTGGACTGTGATGTGTACTCTAAACTCACTATCTGCTGGCCTTAAAATTCAGATTAATGTTCTTTTGACACTCCAACATAAAACCTGTCTACACTACAGGCAGCGGAGCAAGTGAAGAGATCTGAGCTCTGTATTTATTTATGTATGTGTTTATTTTGTACATGTATACCCAAAGAGGCATCCAAGGCAGATTACAACACACTGACAAAAACAATATAAAATGACATAACCAGTAAAATTAAAAGCAATAATAAAAGCTCCCAAATATATAAAATCCTGAGCACAATTCCTTGCAGGCTACTCCAGCAGTTAGTAAGTACTTTAGAAACAGTCATTCAGAATGAGTAGGCACGTTGATGAACACAAGTTATTGAGGAATACTCAGCATGGGTTCTGTAAGGGAAGATCTTGCCTCACTAACCTGTTACAGTTCTTTGAGGGGGTGAACAAACGTGGAAAAAGGGGCCCCAACAGATGTTGTTTACCTTGACTTCCAGAAAGTTTTTGATAAAGTTCCTCATCAAAGGCTCCTTAATAAGCTCGAGAGTCATGGAGTAAAAGGACAGGTCTTCTTGTGGATCAAAAACTGGCTAATTAATAGGAAGCAGAGGGTGAGTATAAATGGGCAGTCTTCACAGTGGGGGACGGTAAGCAGCGGGGTGCCGCAGGGCTCAGTACCGGGTCCCATGCTCTTTAACTTGTTCATTAATGATCTGGAGTTGGGAGTAAGCAGTGAAGTGGCCAAGTTTGCAGATGACACTAAATTGTTCAGGGTGGTGAGAACCAAAGAGGATTGTGAGGCACTCGGGGTTGTGAACTGGCAGAGACTGACCAAGAGAGAGATCTTGGGGTCATGGTAGATAACTCACTGAAAATGTCAAGACAGTGTGCGAATGCAATAAAAAAGGCCAACGCCATGCTGGGAATTATTAGGAAGGGAATTGAAAACAAATCAGCCAGTATCATAATGCCTCTGTATAAATCGATGGTGCAGTCTTATTTGGAATACTGTGTAATGTGTACAATTCTGGTCACCGCACCTCAAAAAGGATATTATAGCATTGGAAAAAGTGCAGAAAAGGGCAACTGGAATAATTAAAGGTTTGGAACACTTTCCCTATGAAGAAAAGTTAAAACGCTTGGGGCTCTTTAGCTTGGAGAAACGTCGACTGTGAGGTGACATGATAGAGGTTTACAAGATTATGCATGGGATGGAGAAAGTAGAGAAAGAAGTCCTTTGCTCCCTTTCTCACAATACAAGAACTCATGTGCATTCAATGAAATTGCTGAGCAGTCAGGTTAAAATGGATAAAAGGAAGTACTTCACCCAAATGGTGATTAAGATGTGGAATTCACTGCCACAGGAAGTAGTGGCAGCTACAAGCATAGCCAGCTTTAAGAGGGGATTGGATAAAAATATGGAGCAGAAGTCCATCAGTGGCTATTAGCCACAGTGTGTGTGTGTGTGTATATGTATGTATGTATGTATGTATACACACATATTGGCTACTGTGTGACACAGAGTGTTGGACTGGATGGGCCATTGGCCTGATCCAACATGGCTTC
The DNA here is from genome assembly GCF_032191835.1 of Heteronotia binoei. Taxonomy (NCBI): domain Eukaryota; kingdom Metazoa; phylum Chordata; class Lepidosauria; order Squamata; family Gekkonidae; genus Heteronotia; species Heteronotia binoei. Next base: position 144,621,621 of record NC_083226.1, on the reverse strand, counting down.
TCTTATGTTCTTAAAAAACGGAGATACCCTATTGGGTGGGACATCTTTACAAGGTTTCATGGGGAAAGCTGAATAAGGAATGGCATGGATTAAAACAGCAACTGACCACCAGAGAAATCTCACTACAGCTGCAGCTGTCTTAACAAAACCTGACTCCCCGCTCCATATAGCTGTTAACTAGGTTAGCACAGAGTATTCTCTACATTTCTTCCTGTGCAGACCAGGGAAGAAAAAAGGGGTGGGGGACGGCACTGTGGTGTTTGCCCCATCTTCGGATGGCACACTAGCCACCAGGACATCCTCGTTTTCTCCTCCCTGGGTCTATGCACACAGACCCAGGGAGGAGAAAGGGGTGGGGGCGGCATTTGAGTCATCCTTGACTCCAAGGACGGTGCACTTGCCACGGGACGCACTTGCTTTCTCCTTTCCAGGTCTATGCACCCAAACCAGGGGAGGAGAAAAGAGCAAACGCCACCCTCGGCTCCAAGGATGGCGCACATGTTGCCAGGATGCCCTCGCTTTCTCCTTCCCAGATCTGTGCACACAGACTTGGGGAGGAGAAAGAGGCGGGAGCGGCGTTTGTGCCATCATTGGCTCCAAGGATGGTGCACACACTGCCGGGACGTCCTCACTTTCTCTGGGCGGAGGGCAGTGTTTGCACCATCCTTGGCTCCAAGGACAGTGCACAAGCCACTGCGACACCCTCGCTTTCTCTTTCCTGGGTTGGGGAGAAAAAAGGGGCGGAGGATGGCATTTGCGCCATCCTCAGCTTCAAGGATGGTGCACATGATGCTGGGATGTGCATAGACCTGGGAAGGTGAAAAACAGTAAGTGAGGGGGCCAATTTGGCACCCCCCTGAAGACACCTGGGGCGGGTGTCCCCTCTGCCCCCTAGATGCGGCCCTGGGTAAAGGCAGACACTGCTGTGCTTCTCTACTTCAAACGTGCCATGCTTCAGCCAGCACTGGGTGAAGCTAGGCATTGCTGGGCTTGTGCTCTTCCTCATCAGCCTGAACACAGTGGGCTTGGCACAGAGAAGCCAGGCAATACCATGGTCCTCTCTGGTGACTGCTCCACACTGTGACCCTCTTCACCAGCTGCACCATGCCTGGGGCAGCACAGGGCAAAGTTAGGGATACCAGTCCACAGATGAGGGCAGGGGAGTGCCTGAATTTCACAGGTTCCAGCCTGCTGCTGGACAGAGGAGGGGGGCTGCCCCCATGACCCATCCCAAAAGTGATTACAGGGTGGCCACCATCTCCCTCCCCTCCTGCGAGGAAAAAGAAAGTGCAGGTGCTCGCCTGCCCTGCAACTGGTGACGTGCAAGGCAGGCATGCATGGCACCTGCTCTTTCTAAGTGGGGGCCACCGGCTCTCCTCCTGCAGGGTAGGCACACAAGGCACCGATTTTTTCCAAGCAGGGGGCACCAGCTCCTGCTCTGCAAGAGTCAAGATTGTCTCTTGCATGGCAGGTTTGTGCGCACCCGCTCTTTCCAAGGGGTGTGAGTATGCAGGCAGCTACAAGCATAGACAGCTTCAAGAGGGGATTAGATAAAAATATGGAGCAGAGGTCCATCAGTGGCTATTAGCCACAGTGTGTGTGTGTGTATATGACACAGAGTGTTGGACTGGATGGGCCATTGGCCTGATCCAACATGGCTTTTCTTATGTTCTTCCCTGCCTCCTCCACTCTCCCCGCAGCCCCGTTTTCGCCGTTGCTGCTCTCCCCAGGTTCTTCCCTGCCTGCCAAGTTCTCCCCGCAGCCCCATTTTCGCAGCAACAGCTCTCCCCAGCCTCCTAAGCTCTCCCCGCAGCCCCATTTTCGCGGCAGCTGCTCTCCCCTGTCTCCCAAGCTCTCCCCACAGCCCCGTTTTCGCCACTACCACTCTTCCCTGCCTCCCCCGCAGCCCCGTTTTCGGCCCCCCTACCCAAAATTTCATGTCCTGTCCCCCCCCCCCCAAAATTTCTGGCTACGGGGCTGTGTGTATGTATGTGTGTGTCCATGCCAGCAAAGAGACGAGGTCAGTGAAGAGTCCAAGTGCGAAACCAGGAGCCACAGGACTCATGCACCTTTTTGCAGGCTGAAGGCAGGCACCACTGTGGCCAAGCTCCTAGTCACGAAGCATCTGTGTCAACAGGGGGCAAAGCGAGCACTTAATGTGCCATCTCACCGACGTGGACAGCAGAACCAGAAAGCGTACTGTTGCTTTCTGCTAGCATAGGGTGAAGCCATGCACCACGGCGCCTATGCTCGTCTTTGCTGATATGGGCCAGAAGAGCTCCCAGCTTCATCTTATGCTAGCGGCTTTACCTGGTAGGCTCCATTTTGATGGTGGACTGAACTTTAGAGTGATCCCCCCCCCCCCCATTAAGTCAATGGCCAATCCCTCCCGGTGCAGAGGAGTGTATTGTTCTCATCCGCTTCCCGGGAAATAACGGCCTCTAGCTCTCAAGATGAGACCCCTGGATGAACTTGAGCCCCTTTTCTTTGAAAAGGCACCTTCGGCCCCTTTCGGTCACTCACCAGCCGCGTCGCTCGGTAGGGTCCAGGCCCCACCAGTCGAGGCTCCATCGGCCGCTGCAACGGGACTCTCAGCAGCCCGTTTCCACGGAGACCAGCCAGACAATAGACCAACTTCCCAGGCAAGAATTTGAATCAGCGGCCGCCTCCTTCAGATTGGGCCAAATCGCAGTCACGGGGCATTTTGGAAACTTCTGATTGGAGACGGCTCTTCCCCTTTGCGTGTAAACGTGTTGCTCGAGCGCGCCGCCTCCCTCCCTCCACCCCTTGCAGACTTGCCCGGCCGGAGGCGCTGCCTGGTGCTCTTTGAGCCCCTGAAATTCCAAAGGTTTCGTTTCGTGTAATACTTATAAGATATACTGACGGTAGGGAATGACGGGAGAAAGTACAATTCTGACTGTGTTGGGAGACACAGTCGCGCACTATTAAAAATACCACTTTAACTCGCAGGCACAGCGGGTACGGAACTTTTTCATGACGGTTCCCATTCTTTAGAATAGCATCTTACAAAGAGAGTGCAGAGGGAAAGGACATGGCCTTTTCTAGGCAAACTGTGGTTACCAGAAACAGCACCAGCTTGTTAAAGAGGGTTTTAATTCTACATAACGGTGTAAAGGATTGGTTAGCTTTGGGTGGGAGCAGCAAACAGCAAAGCTATCAGGAGAGAAGTTTTTAAAATTTCCAGCATGAATGTTCACAAATTTAAGAGCAAACTGAAAGGAGGCATTGGGGAAGGCAGAATAATTTCATCACCACGCCCCCTGACTTGAGGGGATTTAAATACAGCAAGATTGTAATACAATATTCTCTGTTTGGTAGTGCAGTAATCTGCTGTTTTTGCATTCACAGCTATTTAATCTGTTCAGTATTTAAATGGCAATTAATTTTTATTATATTAAATCCCACTCCTAATACATCTTACTAGGCAAACTTACTTCAAAAGGCATGCTTAAATTCAGAGTCTAACCTTTCCCCTCCTACGGCTTCTAATTAAAGAGGTATGTTGCTAGTATTCACCTTCAGAAACTACCTCCCCTCCCCCCTATTCAGTAAGGTATCTTCCTTTGACACAAGAATTTTACAGTTTTAAGAATCATGGACTTTAATATGGTACAGTTTGTACAAAATACATTAATGTTTACAGACAATGTATTAACAATGATATCTATGGTCCATAAGTGTTTTGTTAAATTTTATCCCATTCAATTAAAAACAGCCTATACAGTCTTAGCAACATGAGGTGCTACTTAAAACCAATGTATTTTATCAGTGCTCAAAGTACTGTCATATACTTATCAGACACACTTCATTTCTGTAATACAAATATAGGTCTTTTCAATAAACAGCCATTCTTATTTCATTCATTTCATTTCTTTGATTCAGAAAAATTGTCTCATATGTGCAAAGTTGCTAAAATTACAGGCTGATGTTTTCAAATCGGTAGGCTTTCCCTCCCTCCCACATCAACATTAAATCCCAAATAATTTATAGTAAAAATACAAGGCTTTTTTTTGTTTGGAAAAACATGTACAAAACATACAGGGTGCTGAGCACCTAAACATCTTGATTGTCAAGTAGTACAAGTCAGAAAAACTTGGTTTGCAGTAGAGCACTTCATTCAGCTTTGTTTTTGCTAATACCATTTTTTATACTCTTTGGGGGTCTCTTGCCTTTAGTATAAGCATGGTACCAGAAATGTAGAAACAGGATTAAAAACACCAGTCCATATAATCCAATGATGAACATAAAGATAGGATATTGATACGGGCAGTTATCCATGTAGTAGATTTGTCCTATATGGAAGGTAACCATAATGAATTGGATCTAGAACAGAAAAGTGCAAGATCATTAAGTTATGTACTTGTTTTGGTGAGATGTAAAGCAAAGGGGGGAAAGGCAGAACATGAGTAGCAAGTTTCTAACACAAACTAGCAGACTGTGCAATTTTACAAAATGGAAATTTTTCTTACAATATAGGGCAGTCGGACAAATTTAACTTTGTATTCCAGAATGCTACGGTTCCCTTTTCCTCTCATACCTAGAAATTTATTTATGCTTAAACAAGACTTTAAAACTTGTTTAAAACAATTAGGAACAAATGACTGGGCAAAGTGAAACATACAGTTCAATATCTGAACAGAAGTATTTTTAAGAATATGTCATACAAGTATACCAGTGCTTGAGAGTGAGTTGCAAACTGCTGCAGCCTAATGCCACCATAGCACATGTATCTTTAATTTTTACCATCATAAAGGTAGGCAAAATAAAAACAAAGAAAATTTTGTAGTAAACAATAGGCAGTGTATTAGTTGGACAGAAACTCTGTTACAAAAGGAAGGACTGCCCACAAGTTTGGAAATTACCTTTATGAAAACACTGCATATTATAGCATATTACTTGTTGCCAACATTATTATATTTAACTATGTATTTAACATTAACATTTAACTAGCTGGCTCATGGTTGACTCAGCCTTCCATCCTTCCGAGGTTGGTAAAATGAGTACCAGCTTGCTGGGGGTAAAGTGTAAATGACTGGGAAAGGCAATGACAAACCACCCCGTAAAAAAAAGTCTGCCATAAAAACGTTGTGAAAGCAACGTCACCCCAGAAATAACTGGTGCTTGCACAAGGGATACCTTATATATAATGTTATGAAGATTTTTAAATCTATACTAGAAGAGTTTTCCCCCAGTGTCTCCCCAAAGCTCCCATTTTTCTCATTAGAAAAACTGAGAAAATTCTCACTTTTCATGCTCTACATGTGGAATAAATGAAATGCTTTTTAAGACATGTTTCAAGTGAGAAACATCCCATAGTTCCCCCCAACATTTCCCCCCCAAACGCTTTAATGCTATATATTCAGTGTGTGAAAATGTCTTAAGAAGTATTTTACTATTTCTAAAAAGAAAATGATCCTACAGGAGTTTCTTTTCACTGCTTCCCCAATTGTTTCAGGTTTGTTGTTTTTTTTAAATCCCCATTTATTTTCCTGGACCCTCACATACACAAGAAAAACACTCCCCCACTGCTGAAAAAGTTACACCGGCTTTCTGAATGTTTCTGGGCCAAATTTAAGATGCTGGTTTTCAGGCCTTAAAATTTTTATAACTGTGACATATGGAACAGCATCTACTCCCATGGGACACCCTGCCCCCTTTTAAGATCAATTGGCAAAACCTATATATGTTGCAGTGCTTACCATCTCGGAGATTTCTGTCTCTCCATCTGTCTAGTCCATGGGTGGCCAAACTGTGGCTCTTTCATATATATTGTGTGGCTCTTGGAGCCCCCCCACCTCCCCAGCTCTGTCAACCAGCTTGGAGAATGCATTTTCCACCTTTCCCTTCCCTCTCTCTCATCTATTTGCCTTCCTTCCTTACAGCTCTCAAACGCCTGACATTTATTCTATGTGGCTCTTACATTAACCAATTTTGGCCACCTCTGGTCTAGTCATTTCAAAAGAATTTAGAAACACTTAAATTCAGAATGGTATTTTTAGATCCAGATTTTCAAATGCTACCACATCTTTATGGTATTCGGTCTAATTTTTGTTATTGCTTATACTCCTTTTTATTGATCCTAATTTGTAAGCTACTTTCAAATTGTCAAAAAAAGTAGACTAAGGATTTTGGTTGGTTTCTTAAATTATGTGTAATACTGGGATACCACTTGACCTATCTTACAAGGCTGTAAACAGGATTTGAAAGCAATCCTATATAATTAGGTTTTATTGTTACATTCATGACCTATAGTTTAAAGAGATATGATCTTCCTTCCTGGACAAGCCAGGTTGAATGGTAGAACACAATGGGTATACAATGTATTTACAGGCATCTTCTTAAGGTTTTGTATGGCACGTAAAAAAGGTATACAAAACACTGACAGAGAGGGATACAATGGTGATTTCTGTCAGCAGAACTTGGCTTTCTTGGCTCCTCATCCCACTGCAGTCCTAAATGTTGCTCTTGCAGGACAAGGAACAGCACAAGGACAAGTCTGCAGTAGAAAGGGGGAAATCTGCAAATGTTGCCCTCCTTTTATTAGCAGAAAGCTATCACTGAATCCAAGCCACACATAGACAATACTTGAAAAAACCTGTAATCTATACATAATTTGAAAGTTACTCACTAGTTGTATAGATGTCATATGTTTTTTCCACCACAAGTACTTATGAAATGATGGTCCCAGTGAACTGAGGGCATAGTAGGTATACATAATGACATGTACAATGGCATTTATCATACCATGGAAAGTTCCTAAGCCACCTGTGAAAAGAAAAGATAGTCCTGTTATCAGTTGCGTACCTACAGACACAAAAAGTTCAAGTGAAAGTGCGAAATACCTAAATAGTGTGTATATTTATTCCAGGGTTTGTTTGTTTTTATACAAAAGATACCTCTATAAGTAAAAAAGGGGAAAAAATCAATGACAAGTGAATTGATTCACTGCATCCAGAGCTTGTTTTGTCACAAGCAGCTTCCAGATATAGAACTAAGTAACCAAGTCCTGTCTTATTTACTAGTGTCAAGTTAGCCACATGGATTTAATCATTGTGACTGATTTTAGGCAACAACTGTTTGTGCAGAATAGCTCATAAGCCCCCACTTTTGTGAATTACAGTTCTGGTTAAGAGCAATTGTGTCAATGAATTTGTAACATCAGGTCTGAAGATTCACTTTAGCTGGAAGATGTAATTTAGCTTCATTCATTACAAAGCATGTCCCCTTGATCCACATTGCAATGCCAAATATCCACCCCCAGTGTGCCCTGAAGACTTTATATCACCTACCAATCCTACAAAATTATAGCAGTAAAGCCAATAAGGCCAGAAAGCCAAAAAATTGAGCCCTACAAGACAGTGTCAAGCAACAATTCCTGACAGGCTGGTGCTTGAATAGAACTAACGTAGCAAGGATACTGAAATTATTCAAGCAGGAAGACTTTGCACAGATTTTGACAGTGGTTTTTCAAAAATAAGCCTCTTAAGTCCCAATTATGGCTATGACGAAAGTCCTCATTCAAACCTTTTACGTAAAAATATAACACATGCTTGTGCTAATGGAACTCATATTTGGGAACAAATATTTACCCCCTGGAAGGGAAAATTAAAGAGGAGGAGGCCTTCCCAGAATTATTTAAGATTAACAGGTAAAGGTAAAAGGTAAAATTTTATTTGTATCCCGCCCTCCCCGCCTAGGCAGGCTCAGGGTGGCTAACAACATCCCATACATATGCAAAAGTAAATATAAAAACTTTAAATATAACAATAAAACTTTAAATTTAACATCATTTAAAAACCAGTTAGTGTATTTAAAATTCATATAATTTAAATTAATCTGGCAGCAATGGTTCTGACGCTAGTTTCTGCCAGTCTGATTAGTTCCATGTTGACATAGGTCCTTAGACAGGACTGTGTTGGCGGATCCTTAGTTAACAGCAACACAGCAGTCAATATATGCTCGTTTAAAGAGGGTAGTCTTGCAAGCCCTGCGGAACTGATCAAGGTTCTGCAGGGCCCGCACCTCCTCAGGAAGCTGATTCCATAGGGCGGGGGCCGCGACTGAAAAGGCCCGTGCTCGGGTGTTCTGAAGCTTGATCTCTTTCGGCCCAGGGATAGTCATTTTATTTTTTCCAGCTGACCTCAGTGCCCTCTGGGGTTCATATGGGGAGAGACGGTCCCTCAGGTAGGCCGGTCCTCGGCCATATAGGGCTTTAAAGGTAATGACCAACACTTTGTACTGGACCCGGTATGTAATTGGCAGCCAGTGCAGTCCACGCAGCCCCAGCCGTATGTGCTCCCATCTCGGGAGTCCCAACAACAGCCTGGCTGCTGCGTTCTGCACCAGCTGCAACCTCCGGGTCCGGCACAAAGGTAGCCCCAAGTAGAGGGCATTACAGTAGTCTAATCTTGAGGTGACCGTTGCATGGATCACTGTTGCTAGGTCGCGACGCTCTAGGAAAGGGGCCAACTGCCTTGCCCGCCTCAGATGGAAGAATGCTGACTTGGCAGTGGCTGCTATCTGGGCCTCCATTGATAGTGAAGGCTCCAGTAAAACACCCAGGCTCTTTATCTGGTGCGCTGATTTCAATGGCGTGCCGTCGAAGGCCGGGAGAGCTGTTTCCCCTCCCAGAGCGCCGCGACCCACACAAAGGACCTCTGTCTTCGCTGGGTTCAGCTTCAGCTCACTCAGTCTGAGCCACGTCGCAACAGCCTGTAAGGCCTGGTCCAAATTCCCTGGGGCGGAGTCGGGCCGTCCGTCCATTAGTAGATAGAGCTGGGTGTCATCCGCATATTGATGGCAACCCAGCCCAAACCTCCAGGCAATCTGGGCAAGGGGGCGCATATAGATGTTGAACAACATTGGGGAAAGAACTGCTCCCTGAGGCACCCCACAATCTAGTGTGTGTCTCTGGGACCACTCCTCCCCAATAGCCACCCTTTGTCCCCGACCTGAGAGGAAGGAGGAAAGCCATTGCAAGGCCAACCCCCTAACCCCAATGTCGGCGAGGCGGCGCGTCAGCAGCTGATGGTCGACTGTATCAAATGCCGCCGACAGGTCTAATAACATCAGTACTGCAACGCCGCCTCGATCCAGTTGCCGCCGGAGGTCATCCACCAAGGCGACCAGTACCGTCTCCGTCCCATGGCCAGGTCGAAAACCAGACTGGCATGGGTCGAGAACGGACGCATCATCTAGAAACCTCTGTAGCTGCAGTGCCACTGCCCTCTCAATAATTTTACCTAAAAACGGTAAATTAGACACCGGACGGTAGTTCGCTAATTCGGCCGGGTCTGCTGTACATTTTTTCAAGAGAGGGCGGACCAATGCCTCTTTCAGAGGCGTTGGAAAGTGCCCCTCTATGTGGGATCTATTTATGATGTCCCGTAAAGGACATCTAAGCTCCCTCTGGCAAGATTTAATCAGCCAAGAGGGGCAAGGGTCCAGATCGCATGTTGTTGGGCGAGCAGCAGAGAGGATTCCATCGACCTCCTCCAGGCTGAGTGGGTCAAAGTGATCCAGCACCAAACCCAAAGACAGGCACGGAGCCTCAGTTTCACTCACTGTTTCCAAAGTGGTAGGCAGGTCTTGGCGGAGCAATGAGATTTTATCTGCAAAATATTTCGCAAATGCCTCGCAGCCAATCTCTAATTCTCTAACATTTGGTTTGCCTTGTGGCAGTGTTATAAGGTCTCCAATTATTCTAAACAATTGTGCTGGGCGCGAATTTGCAGATGCAATCTTGGTTGCAAAGTAATTCTTCTTTGCAGCCTTGACTGCCATCTCATAAGACTTCATAAACGTTCTATAGGATGCTCTCGTTGCTTCGTCCCGAGTATGTCTCCACTGCCTCTCTAGTCGTCTGAGCCCTTGTTTCAGCTGGCGCAACTCCAAGGTGTACCATGGAGCCAGCCTCACACGAGAGCGCAGAGGACGCCGGGGTGCAATTTCGTCAATGGCCCTGGATAGCTGGCCTTGCCAAGTCTCCACCAGGCCATCGAGGAAATTGCTAGTGGGCCAGGGATCCCTCAGGGCCGTTTGGAACCGTTCCGGGTCCATCAGGCTCCGAGGGCGAGCCAAAATAGGCTCTCTGCCCATACAGGGTTGGGGCGGCGTCCCCACACAGGCCTTAAGGGCTAGGTGATCCGACCATGGAACCGCTTCAACAGCAATATCGTTCACCAAAATCCCGGACGCAAAGATCAGGTCTAATGTGTGCCCGGCCTGGTGCGTGGGAGTCGTGACAAATTGAGAGAGCCCCAGTGTCTCCATGGAAGACACTAGGTCCATCGCCTGAGTGGAGGCCGTGTCGTCGGCATTGACGTTGAAGTCACCCACGACCATAAGCCCCGGGAACTCCAACGCCCAGCCCGCCACTGCCTCCAATAGTAATGGTAAGGCGTTAGCTGGTACGTTAGGCGGACAGTACACCAGCCAAACAGCCAACCCCTCTCCAATATCCCACGCCAGACCGGTGCATTCAATACCATCAATCTTTGGGTCCGGGAGAGCCCGAAAGGAGTAACCCTCCTGTATGAGTAACGCTACCCCTCCCCCCCGGCCGCTGGTCCGTGATTGGTGAAAGACTGAGTATCCCGGAGGGGACATCTGGGAGAGAGCTACTGTCTCCCCGTCCCTCACCCAGGTCTCGGTCACGCAAGCCAGGTCCACGTCCTGCCGGAGCAGAAACTCCCTAAGGGTCGCGGTCTTGTTCTTTATGGACCTGGCGTTGCATAACACCAATGACAGGTGAGCTATTCCTCTTGGTCCCACTACCTGCCACCGTTGGGATGGGAAACAGACTGGAAGGTGGCCGAGCCCCATTTTGTCTCTGTCTCCTTCCTTTATATTTCTGTCTGTTCCCACCGTCTTATCTTCCCCTCCCCAGGAGCACTGGAATCCCTTGGCCGAGCATTTGCACTAGCCCAAGATAGAATTCACCGGTATCACTCCCTGATCTGTCTCCGCCTGCCGTTCAGATCATGCAAAAAACTCCCCTGAAACGTTTGACACGTTGATTTCCCTATTGAAAGTTTGTTTTTATGGGCAGATCTCTATGCGGTGGTTGGATGAAATAAACCCAGAGGAAAAAGTGGAAGGAAAATACCTTTCAATGCTTTTAATCAAACACTTGCACAAGAAACTGTCCAAGAGTTCACACAGCGCTATTAACACCTAGGGTGCACAGTTATCTTCTCCATGAGGAAGGGCAGCTTAGAATGTTAGAAGTCACTAGAGTAGAAGGCAATTGGGCTGAAGTTCTGGCACAACTGCGTAGAAGGAGAATTTAATTTGTGGAAAAGCAATGCCATCTCAGAAATCAGAGGCAATGCTGGGATGGGCATTAATGTCAGGGCAAACAACACAGTTCACATGCACTTTGATCACATTGTGCCAAGGGCAGCTGCATCACTTGATGATGCTTTGATGTGGATGATGAGTGTGAGACCACATACAAAACGAGGAATACAGATTTCTTCCACATAGGGTTGCCAGGTCTGACTCAAGAAATATCTGGGGACTTTGGGGGTGGAGCCAGAAGCAAGGGTGTGACAAGCACAACTGTATTCTAAAGGGAGTTCTGGCAATCACCTTTAAAGGGACCACACGTCTTTTAAATGCCTTTCCTGCATTTGGAAAAAATGAAGGATAGGGGCATCTTCTTTTGGGGCTCATATAATTGGACCCCCTGGTCCAATCTTCTTCAAACTTGGGGGGGGGGGTGTTTTGAGGAGAGGCACTGGATGCTATGCTGAAAATCTGGTGCCTCTACCTCAAAAAACAGCCCCCCCAGAGCCCCAGATACTCATAGATCAATTCTCCATAAGGTATAATGGAGTGCCCAGCAGGTATTCCCCCCCCCTTCTGATGAACCTGGAGCAGGGTGAGGGCCTCCAAACCGGGAGAACCTCTGTCTCCACCTGCAGATTGGCAACCCACACTGAAGTTCTGCTCTATCTCTCCCCTCCCCCAAAGAAAACCCTGCAGCTGCTTTGGGGAAAGGGAAAGGGTTGCTTCTATACAACATGACCATGCAATCCACATTGTGGGCCTTCCCTGGCTTCAGCCCTTATTTTCTAAAATGTGCTTTACTGAAGGACTGCATTCAAAGTAGTTTTGGCCATTACAAAAATGAGAAGGTACAGATCTTCGTACTTCCCTACCTACATTTGGAGCCATTCATCTTTCCACAGATATACTGCTTTATGTATCCCCTATAGCAACATACTTGCCACCAATTAAAAAGCGGCAGTTAAAACTTCCACATGTTGGGCGTGGGGTGGGAATGGCAAAAAGGAAAAGCTAACACAGAACCCTCCATTACATTTGCAGAGGCAGTGAGGGTACAATGGGGAATTATCCCTTTGTGGAAGCAACCGCAAACTTCCCATTGCAGAATTATGGGTTTATCTTAAGGCACTGCAGCCTCAGCTTCTCTAGACTAAGTTATCCAGGTCAGCTCATCAGGGAATTTTCTAAAGAACTTAATATCTACCTTGCCCTGACAAAATAATTTTCCATGCTAGCATGCAGGAATTCTGAGCATCTTAGATGTCAACCCCTACTGGATTTGAAACCCTCCCTCCTTCCCCCACCATCTAAAATGCCACTCTTTCAGTCACTCACTCTCTCACACACTCTCTCTCCATCCTGCAACCCTTCACTCAGTGTAAACTGCTAGAATGGAAGTCAGAAGTTTAACAATAGTATAGTAGGGGGAAAGTGAAAAAAGACACTGTGCGTATTTGCATTTGTAAAAGTGAGAGAGAAAGAGCCTGTCTGGTTTTTGACTCTTCTTTTCTTTGGTTGTTACTACTTGTGGTTTGGCTCATTTTCTTGAACCATCATCTGCTTTGCTCATAGGTTTTAAACACTCTGTAATGGATTAAATGACTACCCTGCAGCATGATTCAGTTATTTGAAAGATTTGCTTTGTATGCGGTTCTGAATTCTCTCCTATGTGTTATCTCAACTTCCCCATTTGTAAATTGGATGAACTGCTTTTTAGAATGTGTTTTACTGCATACATATGGGTTTAAACATACTTAAGCCTACAGTACTGTCACCATCTTAAGTTATGTGCCTTTTAGTTCTGGCTTTTTGCTTAAGCCAGAATGGGAAGCAGCAAGAGTGTGGGCAGCAAGGTGTGCTGTCTTGTTACTACACGGTGGCTGGGACTTCCTAAGTACATAGCTGTGTGACCTAGATAGCTGGAGTATTTTTGTTGGCTCTACCTTTGATCCAGTCTCCCCAGCTGCACTACTAGTGGAATTACCTCCATCCTGAGGCTTTCACTTCTTCTGGAACTTTGTCTTAACAACTAAACTAAGGTGGGGGTAAAAATGCCTGCCTCGCTGAAAAGTTCCCAGCTATGAGTCTGCCATCAACAACTAACTAAAAATGTTTCCAGTTAATCTAATAATTGCTTTCATTTAAGATTAACGACTGCCACTTATGTTAGTAGACAAAAATTACAATGTGGGTTTGATTCCCATAGAAATTTTCCCTTTCCACCATCATCTTGCTATTAGATAATATAGGGTTTTCTGAAAACTTGATTTTAAAGGGATTGAAAGAGAGCTTATAATCAAAACCAAATTGAAAATATAATACATCTTTCTGAATTTTTAATGCTAGCTGTTGTTGCTAGAGAACTAATACATATCTAAACCGAAAGAAGATAATTATTTTTAGTAAATATATGAGGTCTAAGAAACCATGCTCATGCTTACGAATCCCTATGTAAGCCTTTTGGATATAAATATAACAAAGCTAAAATGATTTTCTTGCTTTTGTCACTGGCAAACTATGAGGGGCAAATAAGATCTTAAAGTGAAACAATATAGAAGATCATGCTTTGTAAATACAGCCAATTCTTGAAGAAAAAAAGTCTCTTAAATGTGAAATTATTGCTACACCATTTGTTTCAAATATTAAAAATGAGTTCATTTATTTTTATTTTATTTATTTTATTCGATTTATATCCCGCCCTACCCGAGTTCATGATGTTTTCATTTGCTAATACAAATGGTAATAGTCTGTATTTAATGTATGTTTGTAAACTGAAATAATTTTTTTTAATTGGGCTTGCTCACAATTTTTATGCTCATGGATTTTTTGGCTCACGAGGTAGAAATTTTGCACACAACAGCTGACAGCTTTGACAGAACATTGTCAAACATGTAAGATACACATTCAAGGATATGTTCACTTCTTTTAAAAGCTAATTTGGTCCATAAAATGCATCTGTTGTATCATTTGGCTCTCCACTGCCATCAGGAAAGTGGTCTGCATATTAAAGTTGCTTTCTTTAAAATGAAGGTGAGAAATCTCCTTAAACATATTGAATTGTTTCTATAGCACATATTACAATTAAGCCTATTAATTGAACTCTAACTACCTGGAGCAAATTTGACTCCAAACCACCATGTCCAAGGCATGATTGAGTGATGGAAGACATGCAGGAATGTAACTTGGCCGTTTTTCTTTCGCAGGACAAAGAAAACCTGAAACAGTGTAAACAGATCTTAGTGCAACTTGCGTTGTCAAGTGGATGTATGGAATAGACTGTATAATCAAATGCACTGAAATGTCATTGTCTCTCAGGGCTCATTTCACCAATGAAGATGCAGACATACAAGAGAGATTTATCAACTACCGAGGACCTATAAAAGCCTATATAAGCTACCATTTGGCCAGACATCAGATCTATTCAGTGTCACTAGAACTGAACAAACTTATTTAATCTCTTGGGTTGGAACCAGCCAACCTTTCTGCTGGTGAAAATGGAGGAAGGATTCCCTTTCACCACCCCAAAAAAGGCTAGGCTGGGGATCAAGGGATCTGTATGTGCTAAACCCATCTGGGATAAGAGCTATAGTAAGGAGGGTAAGCAGGTGAGATGGAAGTGAAAAAGCTGGTTGGATCCAGCCCCTTATATCTTCCATTTTCTTTAGAAAACCTGGTGTGGCTTTGGGGGGTAGGGAACGGATCAAGACCAGAGTTGCTTTTGCAGTGTTAATGAAGCAGATGCTTCTAGGCTGTTTGCCAGGTTCAGAGTATCCCCTCTGAGTGTAAGCACCTTAGAAATTTTTCACATATAGGAACACAGAGCAAGACCATGCACTTTAGGTGGCAACCCATGATAGTGTACTTTTTTGCTCTGCCCCATTTCCATTCCCCCCTCCTTGTAACAGAAGCAAAAGTTTTTGCACAATTGGTCTGGGAAGAGTTATGACACCACTTCCCCCTTCCTGACCACTACTCTCTATTGCTGGGGAAATTTTCTGGAAAAGTGGAAGGGTCTGTTTGTACCATCACAATTATGTGATCATTTCTTCTTCCCAACTTACTTGTTTCTTAGAAACTATATAGCAAAGTCTCAAAGAGGCCTGAAAACCAGGCAAATATGGAGCTAAATAATCAGGGCAACTACAAAACTCTTGACTTTGGTAATGTATGATTGGCAGGAAAACAGGAACACACAGATTTCCCAGCCCTTAACACTCAGATTAATTACACCATGTTACAGGTGTATATCTACCTACTGATGTTTATTAGTGATGGGCATGAACCTCATTACAAACCTGATTTTCTGACATACATCACCAGTTTGTGCAACCGGAGTTTTGTGCTCATCCCTATCTACAACCCTCTGTGTGGTTTTGGAGGTTCATGGGGTTCATGTGTTGGGAAGTGGGAGGGAATGAAAGGGATCACTGAAATGGCCTGGAAGCGGTGAACTCATCTGCAGTGCTCGCTTGCAAAAGCCATTTAAAAGGAACATTCCCTTTAAATGGCTTTTGTAAGACTTTCCCCTCTATTTTGCTGGCCTCAGGGAGCCACCCCCAGCAGAAAGGAGGGAGGGAAGATCTCAGATCTTCTCACAAACTGAACCAGTAAATGGAGAAGTTCATGTGACCTCACAAACCATGAACAGGGAAGAACTCTTTCATGGTTTGTGCCCATCCCTAATGTTTAACATGACACTATTTTTTCCTTTATATTAAGATATACACACAGAATACAATCTCCGACAACACTGTATAAATTCTGAAGCTGCAAACTTACCGTGTCTAGCAATTCAATGAATTTAGAGAAGTAATATAGCCAACAGACTCGAACCATCTGCAGAGAACAGAAATAATTTTAGTCTAAACACAACATTTTTTAAAACCAGGATTTTTTATTATTATTATTATTATTACAGCTTGAAAGTCTTAAAAATACCAAATTTAAGTAAAGAACTTAGTAATTTCAGCTCCTTTACAATCCACACCATTGTTCAGACTAGAGAGAAGACAGGCCAAAGAAGATTCAAAAAAGGAAAGCTGCATGCTCACTGAGCCTTTTGGTTTACTTTCTGAATGATCAGACCTATAGCACAAACAACTCTTAAAGCTTCAGTGGGTTTAAAAGGCAACATATGATGTGGGGAAGATGATATAAAAGGGAAAAGTTCTTCCTGTATAGGTGTAAAGGGGATGACTGGATTGGAGCTCATGCCTTGTGAGTCATGTTTTTTATTACAGACACATATCCACTCATTTGCAGTTCCTTACTGATTATGTGGTAAACTTGAATTACCAACCCCCCCCCCCAATTACTGCAGCTTAATGGAGCACAATTTTGTTACATTACTCACCCTTAAAGCCATAGGTGACCAGGAGTAATCAACAATGTCACAACGGTATGAATAGCCTGTGGCCCAGCCAGCCATGAGAAACTGCAGGAAGAAGTCATTAGATTTACATTATGTTAGAATGAGCACTGTGCAATAAGTATGATACACTGTGTAGAATGGCATATGTTGTATCTCCCCATAAGAGTCAATCCAGTAATAATAAGTCAGGGGAAATGCTAAGAGGCAATTTTCTGGATGGGGTTTTATTCACATTCCTGTGGTGACAGATAGCAAAATGCAAGCCCACAACTGACAAGTGGGGACTTCCTCTGTACAATTAGACAGGGAATCTCATATACACTAAAAGTGGCAAAGGCAGGGGTTGTTTTGTAGAAAAACAGATGGTGGAGCTCATTCAGGGATTGCTATGCAGCTGCACATACTATTCAATGGGCAAAGAGGTGGAACTCTCTAGAGGAGGAGGAGGAACTCTCAGAAAGATTCAGGAGCTGCGTTCCTGTGAGCTCCCACTGAATCTGAGGCCTGGGCAAAGGGTAAAGTGGCAAAGGTTGTAGACTTATTCACACAGCTGCCTAGAAACCAGAAGACATATTTAATCAAGACCAGTGTTGTAACATCACAGAAGTGATTATATGTAGGTCTTTGTGAAGTACCATCACTTCAAGCACACACACCTCCCAACAGAAATTAAGCCTTCGAAAAATATTCATAAAACTCTTATCAAATTTTTATTTTATTAAAAAATGCAAGTTGAACCCTTGCCATTCATTCAGCTCTCAGCATTTTCACAAGCTAATAAAAGCTTATAAACAAGCTCAGCACTAATAGCTTAATTTCAAAATTTGTAAATAAAAAGCTCATGGAGGTTTCATGTGAATTCTTTTAATAGATATGCTTGCCAATTTGACAGAAATACTTAAAGGTCCAATGAAAGGCAGACACAGTGAACCAACAAAAGCAAAGACTCTCAGTTTTGAATGGAAGATTAGCATTAAAACATTCATTAAGCAAAACTTTAGAATTTAATTTTCAGCGGTGCTGAGCAATCATTAAAGTTTTGTTCTGATATGGTGCGACCGAACTAGTTGTGGAACTCTCATGTGCCAACTCCATAGGTGAATGCCTCCATTTGTGTATCAAAAGCTGATAAGGTGCTTATGATATTTCACATGCCAGGATTTTTCCCAGGAGGGACTCCCAGGAGGGTCTTGGGTGCTCACTCCCCGCTCTGAACAACATAGAGTGAAGTAAAACAAACAAATCAGCCTGCGGGATTCACCCTGGTTAATATCTTCATTTGTCTTCACAGTAAAAGGGCTTAAGGGTGAGTGTTCTATTCCCAAGTAAGCATATTATGTTGGATCCAGGCCACGTTTTCATCAAACAGAAGGCACTTCCATCATCAGAGGAACAATATTTCCCTGCCTCTCCCCCTCCTGCTGCAAGGCCACTGATCTCCCCAAAATGTTGCCTCTTGGAGACAGGGGATTTTCAGAAAGGGCACGAGAGAGCAAACCGGGTTTGCAGCAGGAAGAGGGAAATCACACCTTCCCTTCCATTAGCAGAACGTTTAGTTTGACCCACAGTTTGTGTGTGTGGTAGAATAAAGCATAATCAAGAGAATTAATGCCTCTTTATATAGACTATATATCATGCATATCAATATATGCATGTATTTAGAAAATGAAAGGGGGTGGTTATTTTATTGTTAAGAAAATACTGCAGTCCCAATAGGAGTTTTGCTGCCACAGCACGTGCATTAAGAAGGTGGAAGGGGAGTGTTTTGCCCTTCTAGTTCCTTTCCCAAGCTCAGGGGATTTCTTTCTCCTCATAATTGAGGTACGGGGGTGCTGCAACTAAGCCTCCCACAATTCCAACCTCTGTAAGGTCAGTCCTTACAGACAGGTGAAGTAAATAATCATTTATCTACTATATAGTACTTACTTCATAAGTCAGATAAACTGAAAGAGCCACAACACCAAAGTTGTAGATAACCATAAGTTGTCTCAGTTCAAAAGGTTTCCTGTTCTCCATGAGCTTTGGTCCCAAATTAGTGACAAAATAAATATAGGCTGCAATAATAATGGTCTGTGGAAATGGTGAGGCCATGAGTGGGTAACCTTCAACTCGTGGATCTAGAAGAGAGGGAAAAGCTCATCTTAGTGCTTACCAGTTCTCAACATCAAATGTATTTTTTTTCCAAAAAGGACTGCATGTTTTAAAAAGGTCATAATTCACTAGCAGTACAAGTGCATTCATTTAGGGAATTTCAGCAATAATAAAATCTAGTATCTGTACAAAATGCCAAAACCAATAAAAACAGTCAAAATAAACTAAACGCAATAATAGTTATCTATAATCTGAATGCACCTGTAAACTACTAATGGTCTGTAGCAGGTTTTCTAGGCTGTCTGAAAGTCACTCAGATCAGTTTCACAAATCACTGCTGGAAGCTGGAAGTCTAGGAGAGACGATGAAGAATGTTCCCCTGTAGCTATGAACCTAATGAGTACATATTACCAATATATTATCTGATGTAAGGAAGAATATGTGGGAGGAGGTGCTTCTTGAAGTAACTTGGGTCATGATTTGCAGATCCAACACTCTGACTCTGGATCTGAAGGTCACTTTCTTTTTTTAAAGGCACTAAATGTTCCCTATGACTAGATTTCTCACTTGGGACCCAAATACAGCTTTTCTCAACTGTCATGAAAACTGTAAGCCCTGTTCCAACCTACTTGGTGCCTCGTGATGCCACTCATTTGTTTAAACAAAACTTTGGGTAGTGCTCAGCATCAAATACTTGTCTGTCTTGGAGAGATTGATTTTCTTGTTGAGGCTTATTTTAAAGCCTCACTCATACCTACTGCAATACCATCTCTGAAATGGAATACTTAAACCATTATAGGTATTCATTTTCCATTTCTTGCACTATTTCTAGGAGACTCAAACCATTTCCTTCTTTACTAAATTCTTGTATCTTCTGAAAGCATAACTGGATTGGTCTACCTTTTGGTAACTGTACAAGAATATGCAAAAAGATGTTAACAATTGGATTTAATTGTTTTTAAATTGTCTTAGACATTCAAAATTTCTAGAAGAGTTGTATTCAGTTCTCTGCATTTGCAATACCATGGTAGCACATTTAGCAGTCTCATAAAAATTATTCTATTTATTTATTTAATTCCATTTATATCCCATCCTCCCTGCCAGGGCGGGCTCAGGGCAGCTTACATAGACATGCATATGCATGAGTACACGTAATAGTATAACATAAAAACCATAAAACAATATAAAACATAGAATGCATAGAATAATTAACATTTCGGTGCCATGATCTATGCATTACTTGGTATTTAGCTGATGTCCTGTTGTGTTAATTTTCCACCAGAAAGCAGTCATGCAGATAGAGTGGAATGCCCCTAATTTAATCCAGGTCTCTCATGCCACTTTAAGCCCCATCAGGGGAAATATATAGCCAGAACTATATGGGTTTTAGGGTTGCATGACCTGGTAACATCTAGATTTAATTACTGCAATGTGTTCTATGTGGGGCTGCCATTGACAATTGTCCTGAAGCTACAGTTAGTACAGAATGCAATGATTAGAATGCAGACTGGAGTGGGTTGTAGAGACCATATCACTCTAGTCTTGCTCCATCTACACTGGCTCCCAATTTGCTTCTGAGTGCAATTCAAGGGGTTAGTATTGACCTTTAAAGCACTATATGGCTTGCAGCCAGTATATCTGAAGGACCTGTCTACTCCATCCATCTTTGGAAGCCCTGCTTAAGGCGTCCTTGCCAACTGAGGCTAGATGGTTAGCAACCAGAGTGTTGCTAAAACTTTGGAACCACCTCTCCAGAGATAATCGTCTGTCTCCCGCTATCATTGTCTTCCACTACTGAGTGGAGACTTTAAAGTTTAGTTTGCTGTACCCTCTCCCTAGCAATTGTTATTGGCAGGGCTTTATTTGCAGAAAATGTCCAGCAGGAACTCATTTGCATATTAGGCCACACCCCCTGATGTCACAATGTTTCATATAGGGCTTTCTGTAGAAAAAGCTCTGCTGGAACTTATTTGCATATTAGGCCACATCCCTGTTAAAAAAAGCCCTGGTTATTGGTCCTCCTTCCTTAATGTATTGGGTGTTTATGTTTTACTGAATTGTTTATTTTATATATACTTTAACTTTTGCTTCAATGTCAATGTTTTAATATTTCAGTCCTTGCCACTTTGGGTACCCCATCGGGGCAGAAATGCAGCATAAAAAAGGGTTTAAAACAGGGCAAAAAGGTAACCTAGGGACAGTTATGATTGGGGAAATGTTATGGGAGGGAACAGGTAGCATCCACTCCATCACTGTGTCCCCAATCCATAATTACCCCCTCTAAAAAACTGCTTTTGGAGCTCAAACTCCACTTTGGGAAATCCACTAGGATTCCTCAGTGCCACATGTCCTGTATTTCCCCAAATTTAAGGCTAGACTCCCCCCTGCCCAAAAAATGCTGTCAAAAATTTCTTAAATTTGCACACGAGATGGTTATATCTAATAATAAAAATCCTTTGGAAATAACGTTCTATGGGAAATTGTCTTCCTTTTGAGTAAATATGGTAACCAGACCCTCACTCTCCACATTTAAGCACAGAACTATGGATTACAAAAGGCTAAAATGTAATTGAGAAAGCTTAAATCTCCATTATGCTTTTTTAAAGTATGGGTAGTAACACTTACACCGTTTTCACACACAGCTTACCACGGGGTCACGTTCCTGTTCTCTCCGCAGCGTCTGTCGGATTTCCCATTACATAACCGAAGTTACAGGAAGTGCCGCAGCTTTTGCGTAGCAAACATAAACTGACAGACGCTGCGGAGAGAACAGGAACGTGACCGCATGGTAAGCTGTGTGCGAAAATGGTTTTAGTCTTTCCCCACTCTTCAAAAGAACTGTATTATGTTTCTCTTTCCTTTAAAACAAAAAAACCTGCTATTGATGATGGCACTCAAAACATACATTAGGTGCTGTACAGAAGTGACCCAGACTCAGTTCACAATCTAAAAGATACAAGACAAAAATGAAAACATTGAGTTATCTAAGTGAGATTATAAAAACTAAAAAATAAAGTTGATATAATAGTATGAGCAGGAAGAGACAAATATTTTATTCAAAGAATTTATATGTTGCCTCTCAAGAGACCTACCTGAGACAGTGGAATTAGAGTGTTAGTATAATGGAAAAGGAGAAAGCTTTTATAAGGAACATAAGAAGAGGATCTTCTCTCCCAAAATGTCCCCCGGAGAGCCTTATGCTCATCGAAATAACATCTTCTGGTAGTCCCCAGCCCTAAAGACATCTGTTTAGCCTTGACCAGAGCCAGAGTCTTTTCAGCTCTGGCTCCAGCCTGGTGGAACATGCTCCCAAGTGAGATCAAGGTCTCCAGAACCTATTACAATTCGGCAGGACCTGTAAGCTATAAATGAATATGATAACAATAATACCAAAAACAAGATGGAAAAGCAAAAAGAATGAGAGAGCACCAAATAAATATGTGAAGGCAGAGATTTCCACACAAGCCTTTCAGAACTGAAGGTGAAAAAAAAATTCATTCATTAGTTGCAGGTGAAAACAAGTTGAGACAGAACATCCTAAGCAGGGTTTTCTCGCCTAGCTAAATTCTAATTATCACCACCCTTCCACCCACTCTTCATGCTTACATGGCTTATTTCTCAGGAGTCAGCACCCCAAGATTCTGCACGCTAGCCCCTCTGCCTCAAGTTCACCAGAAATAGACATGGAAAGGCTTGATGATTAGGTTCCTACTTGAAGGTGTAATGTAGGCAAGAATCACATCTATGGGGGAAAACAGGTCTGAATTTTCCTGTGGGGGTCTACATTCAAAATCCTTACATTAGAACAGCCTTCCTTCTTCTGTCATGGAACCTTTTCTACATAGAAAGATTCCTTGTTCTCTGAGCCTTTAATATATCTGTGCCACTGAGACAGAAAGCAATGGTCACTTATGAAGGCACCATGGAGGCAATGGTGTAAAAATTTCCTCTCCCCACGCTTCTTTCTCTAACTTCTGCTCTTCAAAAACTATGACCATAAGGAACTAGCCCATACTCCAGAACTGTGCTACTTAGCCAGGTAGTACTAGATGGGGACAGACTTTTAGTTACCCAGGCAGATAGATGGGAGTTCCTACAGCTTCTAGCTCTTCCTGGCAGTGGTGGGGGGAGGGGGGAGAGAAAGTAGAAAGGACAAAATTATGTCAACTATTGTCCCCCTTTCTTGGATGTTAGATGTCATCACCTACCTTTGCAGTGAGAAATGGCAGAGTTCCCCAGAACACAGTTTGAAAACAAGAAAAACCCCTGTGCAGTTGTGTCTTGTTATTCTAATAAGGTCAAGTATATGTAACTGGGCACAATTACTTGCAATTCAATCAGGAGGCCTCAATTTTAAATTATATTTTTTTGGGGGGGGGGCGGCAACTGGGATGTTGGCATACCACTTACAAGCCAACTCTCCCCATATTTCTTGCTGCAATGAACACTCTTACTTGTTTCCTAACACTGATGTGGAGCTGTCTCAGTTTGGTGCATTTAGTTCATTTGCTTTTAAAAGGTTTTTTTAATCTTACTGTCTAAAATTCCCTGTGTTCTTGTATATTAAGATTTCTGTCTTCTGTATACATAAATGGGTTAATCCATCAAAGTGGGATTTGGCCAACATCTGCAGTGTATCCTCTTCAGCCTCCTCACTAGATCACACCCTTTTAATCACCCCATGCCCTATTAAATACAGTGAGAAATGTAGGGTTGCACAATTCACAAAACAGCAACAGAACTTGTTTTGTGTGTCATGCTGCAAATAGCATTTTGTACAACTACTCTGAATAAAAGGTTTATTACATCACTCTTAGGTTGCAGCTAAATGTGTTTTGCTTCTAATGTTTTTTTCCCCCCTACCACAATCACCTTCTAGGCAGCTTGCAAACTCAATTTAACACAAATTAAGCCAGAAGATACCTAAAAACAAGTAAATAAAAACATCTGTAGTTAAACCAGATGTGTTAGTGATCATTAAATGATTAAGAAATCAGAGGGATTGAGCTCATTCATCCAAACACAGGCAGACACACAAACATGCTTAGCAAGTGTGCCAAAGTATGAGGCAACCAGAAAAGTCTCTGTCAGCAATAGTCACCCACACACCTGGCTTAGGATAGGGACCAACAGGAAAGAGCTTTGGACATAAAGTTCAGGTTCATATGGGAGGTTGCTATGCTTGTGTACCCTGATCCCAGTGCTCCCTGCTAATCACTGTACAGATCCTCCTTTTGAAAGCATGGTGTTTCTAATAGCACAAGGTAACTCAGTGAATACACATGAAGCTGCCTTATATGATACTGAATCAGACCCTTGGTCCATCAAAGTCAGTATAATATAGTGACTGGTAGCAGTTGCCCAGGGTCTCAGGCTGAGGTCTTTCGTATCATCTTCTACCTGATCCTTTCTACTGGAGATGGTGGGGATTGAACCTGGGACCTTCTGCGTGCCAAGCAGATGCTCTGCCACTGAGCTGCAGCTCCTCCCTTCACTGGTGAAAGCTTTGCTTCTGACACTTGACCTGCAAGGGTCAAATCACACTCCCAATCCACTATGCACTATTGCAGTTTGAGTGATAAACAAGAATGTGTGGACTTCCCAGTGGCATGGTGAAAGCATTGTTATGGAATATACTATAATACAGTTATACATTTTTCTAGATTGTTTTACTTGTATTCATTTCAACTGTTTGAATTATGTTTAACAACCGTGCCCTATATGAGCAAATCCCCAAACCTTTCTCTTCTAGAAACAAGGATGGTTGTTCCAATCATTTCTCTCCCTGTCAAAATTCTTTCTAAATCCCTAACACAGAAAATAGATCAAGGGTAGGAAAGAAGATTTTTAGAACTGTTTACAGTGATGTGGTAGCAATGGTAATGGGATCCATTCCACTAGTGAAGGTACTTTCTTCCAGCAGAAGTAACCTTTCTCCACTGCAAGAGGCTCTCACAGTTCTGCTCCAATAGCTTTGAGTCTCTTGCATCAGAGGAAGAAGGTTGCTTACTGGAGCAAAGCTGTGAGATCCAAGCTTTGTGGGGGAAAGGAAGGGCACTCTAAGAAATAACTAGGAGGATCACAGTACTTCAAGGAAGCCCCTAGCAAATGGGCTAGAAAGTGACTCTTCAAAGCCAGGAAATATGAGACAGGAGAAAGTGAAGTCTGGAGTTCAAAACTGCAAGTAAAGAATGTGGCCTTCATATCTATTACAGTGTCAAATCTTCAGAATGTTTGATAAACCTCTTTGTCTCCACTTATGCTTCAGCACTTTTCCTGGTTGTTTTTTGCATTGACTTTGATAGAATCTTTCCCCTCTGCAATCTTACTCCTTCCTTTTGCTATCTGATATCCGTCCCCTCTCCCCAATTACCTAACAGACCATTTGCCAAGGCATTTCCCATAGCTGGAAAAACTTTTCAAATTGATTGAGCCATTTCCTTCAAGATTCACTTTTGTGCAAACAATTTGCCAGCCTTAGAGATAATCCACATATGCAAAAAAAGAAGTGTGCAACCTAGCTCTACTTCTTACAAATACATTTGAGGAATACTACTTGATCAGCTGCTTTTCTTATGTGGAAAGTTCCCTGCATGAAGAAAGCTATAAAGTCAAGGCACAAGGCTAAGCCAGAATCATCTCCTTAAATACCAGCAAAGTCCATTGTCAGGATTCTTTTGAAGAGCAGAACATTAGGTCATAGGTCATTATTCTCCTGTACAATGAAACAGTGGAAAATCAGGAATACTGCAACACATGCTCTCATCCACCTCTAGATCAGCTCTACACTATTATCAAGAGCAGGGCAACATCATTTCTCTATTGATGGAAGAGAAAGTTGGGTATGCATGCAAGCAGCCATTTTGGTATGCAAAATACACCATCAATCTTTCAAACTTTGGCTTTTAAACAAATGATAATTACTGAGTATAGTAGCACCTTTAAGACCAACACAGTTTTATTGAGATTTCATGTGCTAAAATCACACTTCATCAGATAATAGTATGAAATTGAATTAGCAGTCCTACATATACAGAGAGTGGGCACTGAATTAGTATGCAAAATAGTGAAAATGTTTTTAGCAGATTAAAAGAATGACAAATCTGGGTCTAGTAATCATCTGCTTGGTTGACTGGGCAGAAAAAACAGCAAAGGCTACTGGATTCCAATACTGGATTCCAACTTTGTTATATTGCTTCAGACCAACACAGCTGCCCACCTGGATCTAATTATTGAGTACATGATGGTATACCTTGTGGTTTCAATTGCTGAGCCATATAATTATAGTTTAGAAAGAACACCCAAGTATTTCCTAGTATAGGTCAAAGTTCTATGATTCCTCTATGTAGCTGGATCATTTCATACAGGAACTCAGTCCCTTCAACTCTGCAGCACTTACAAGCATATGAAGAGTATGCCATACACACAGGGCTGGCTCATCCACTAGGCACAGTGAAGGGGGGTGCCAAATTGGGCTCCCCCCCCGGTGCCCAAGACAACTGCCTAGTTTGCTTACCCCCCACCGCCGCCAGCCCACTCCTTTCCCTTCTGCTGCGCAGGGAAGCAGGAGGATGGCGTCGCTCCTGTGAGTGCAGGGTGGTGGTGGTGGAGTGCGGAGCCATGTTGCGGCACCACAGGGGGGCAGGAGTTCCAATGCAGAGGGGGCAGCAGGCAGTCAGTCTGCCTGGGGCACCATGTGCCCCAGGGCTGGGCCTGCATATACACACCCTCCCCTCCCCTTTCCTTTAGGTGCTTAGCACGGCAATTTTCAAATTTGTTCCATAAGGCATTCATTATGTTAACTGTTCATTTACAATGAACAGGAAGCAATTTTTCCATTTTAGTTAAATGCTTTGGAAGAATGTAGTGTCAGTCAAGAGGCATTTTGTTCATGTCTTCTGCTAAAGTCCTTCCTCTTCAGCCTCTACAATTTCATTCACTTTAGACTGAGCACCACAATTTGTTCCCATTGCCACTCCATGAATAATATCTATGCTCTATTGCCCAGTGACACTGATCAGTAGGAGACTCAGAATAAGCAAAAGAAGATTCTCCCCCCAACCGTATAATGTCTAAATAATATATGGAATTCATTGTACATATGGCCTCTTTAGCTTAGAAAAAATTTATTCATCAGCTGGAATGCTTTAAGACTGATAATGAGACCGAGGAGTCAAGGGAAATATTCAATATGTTCAACTTGTCTTCTATGGTCTTCAGCCAAGGTGAAAGATCAGAAGATGATAATGATGATGATATTGGATTTATATCCTGCCCTATACTCTGAATCTCAGAGCAGTCACAATCCCCTTTACTCCCCCTCTCAACAGACACCCTGTGAGGTAGGCGGGGCTGAGAGAGCTCTTACAGCAGCTGCCCTTTGAAGGACAACTCCTACGAGAGCTATGGCTAACCCAAGGCCATTCCAGCAGCTGCAAGTGGAGAAGTGGGGAAATCAAACCCAGTTCTCCCAGATAAGAGTCCGCACTACATCAAACTGGCTCTCGGATTCAGTTAAAAGATGGAAACAATAACTAGAGGGATCAATATTGTAATGGAGTGGAAGCCAATATTTTAAAGTCAAAATCCATGCCCTTGTGGATATAAAATTTTGGCTACATTCTAAGCATTATGCAGGATATGGGACACAAGGTGGAACTTTCAGTATTTTCCGTAAGAAGCTTGAGTGAACCTGTTCAACTGCCTTATTAACTGAATCAATCCAGATAGGGATACTGTATAATAACTGAGGCTGTATTTTCTAATTAAAAACCTTTAATGCCACTGGAACATATTGGTTCCCTCTCCCAGAGAAATATAATCAAGTAAATACATTAAAATTAGCTTTAGCATTATTGTTGCCTTGCATTGTTGAGACCATGATGTTGTGATTTGAAAGTGGAGGCCTAGATACTTGAGCTGTTTACTCATTATTATATAACATTCAAGCTAATGAAGGAAAACCATGGCTCAAGATTGACTTTAAGTTTCTATCGAACTGTCAAGGTGGCATCTACATTAAATCATTCATTTATTTTACAGAAGCAAATATCTTCCAAATTCTTGTCCTGTGAAGTTTCCACTATGTATATAAATACCTTTCCCAGGGGCATATCAATCCCTAATTGTTTCTAACCTAGTAGCCCAACAGTAAACTTTAATTTTAGGAACAATCACCACCTATAAAGCTAGTTAAGACAAATACTGTAGGATTGGTCATTCTAAATAAGTTTCATTAATAAATTTTCTAATATTAAAGTCTACATGGGAATGAATTAAAGGAGAATTTAGGATAAAGTGTTATAGGAGTCACTTGTTAACATATGCCAAGTTCTGAAATCTACTCCTACCTCCCATTTGATCTAATAGGAGCCACACCTAATTGGTTAATAGAACCATTTCCCTAAGGAATAGCAGTACATAATAATTATCTAGTCAGTCATTCAAAATGATAGCTTACAAAAGGCTGCATTGAATCCATCTTGGTCTAGGCCTGAAGCTTTACTCTTTTTTCCCCAAATACCACAATCAATTTATTTTAAAATAAAACAAGCTTTATTGAAACAAAAAATATTTATCTAAATCTAATTGCATAACTTGAGGAATATTCGGTTTTCTTAAAATATCTTCAATTGGCATAGGACAGCTACTAAAATTTACCAAATTATGTACAGAGATGACCAAAATAACATTATTCATCTTGTGTTTAGATATATTACCAAATTCAAAATGAGAACATAAACATATGTTTCAAATGCTTTTACAGTATCCCTAGTAAGAGGGAAACTCATTTCAGAAGTAACATTAAAATGAAAAGGCTAATCAAGGCCAGTTCTAACTGCCTCCTGAACCTCAGCTTTTGATAGCAACCAATATTCAAACCCTTACTACCTACCTAGAGATATACCTGAACTAATCGAAAATAGTCACTGAGAAACAGATCCTGTTTTAGAATCTCCAGGGTATAATTTTTCATGCTTGAAATGTGAATTGTGAATTGTTTTTCAGACAACTTTATGTAACATTTAAGAGTGCATTTTGAATATCCAGATTCCTAAGCTGTTTTGGCATATGCAAAACAATCCTAAAAGCACTCTATAAAAGTTTGTCTGTATTTGATAAGGCCCATAAATGTGAATAACTATTGCAGTTATTGGCCACCTTGGCTTTCATCATTATTTATCTTCCCTGATAATCTAAACCTGCAGGTCACTAATAATAATGCTAGCAACACCCAGCTATATGAGGGACGGCATAAATGTTACCCAATTTCATTTGCTCCACATACTTTTCTACTAGGGTTGCCAGTTCTCCCTGAGCTGCTGTCAGTAAGATAATGGATTTGGAGAGGAGAGGATGGGTGCACTTATCAGATGCAGGGAGGAGTGCTGGAAATAGATGCAACATGTCTACATGACCTGAAAGTGACACAGGCACATTGGGGAAGACACTCTGGCTTTTTGGCAAAAACTATAGTAGAATTAGCTTCTACCACAGAGTTTTGCCCCAAAAACCAGAATGTTGCCTGACATCCCAGACATGCCCACATCACTTCCAGGTCATGTAGGCAAGTTGTGTTCATTTCTGGATTTCTTCCCTGTTTGGAGAGGGTAATTTCTCCCACTGGCCAGCAGTGGAGAGGTGGGGCCTGAAAGTGGAGGACCCCACCCACAATGGAGGGGGTCTGGCATCTCTATTCTCTACCTGTCATATGAGTGTCTGGTAAAAATTTCACTTTAGCATTACTCATTTTTAGGCAAATTTTTACTGGTACGTAATAATAATAATAATAATAAATTTTTATTTATACCCAACCCTCCCCGCCGAGGCAGGCTCAGGGTGGCTTACAAGACATGTCATAGACCATGTTATAACAATAAAAACAAAATAATACAATTAAATAACATGGTATAAACCATGTTATACAACAGAACAATAAAACAAGATAATACAATTAAATACAATTCATAAGTTAAGCATTAAATAAATAATCTAAAAACAGTATACTTAATGGTGCTACAATCTCAGTTTGTACAAGATGGCTTGATGTTACTACTAGGTTCCATCTTAGAAGGCTAGTTGGAAGAGGGCGGTTTTGCAAGCCCTATGGAACTGGTTAAGATCCCATAGGGCCCGCACCTCCTCTGGCAGTTGGTTCCACCATTGGGGTGCCTTTATAGTCAAGTTTATTGTTACAGTCAGTGACCAGCTTGTACAATCGAATCACATAAAACTTTTTGCATCAAAAACAGAATAAAACCAACAGTAGCATTCATAAAATTGGGTGCCTATGACTATTACAAAGAAATCGGATAAAAACATCCATAAAATTCATTTAAAATTTGGATGAAAGGTTAACAGTCAAATCAAGTTTAAAACAGTCATAGACCAGTCAAATTAGATACAAATAACTTAATAAAATACAATCAGGTAAAACAATAATCAGAATAAAACATACACAGTATGATATAATTTCCCTCCAGAACAGTAGTTAGGTTCCATAGCCAAGGCATTCAGTTGGATATTTCCCTTAGGAATTGCTTCCGGAGACTCATAGCTCGCGAAGCAAATTTTGCCACACATAAAGTGGTTCTTTTATTCCTATCCGCCAATAATTTGGCCTTTATAGAGAAGGCCTGCTCTCTAGTTGTTTTTAATTTGGCTTCCTTTGGCCCAGGGATTTCTAGAAGATTTTGTGAACTAGATCGCAGTGCTCTCTGGGGAACAAATGGAGAGAGGCGGTCCCTAAGGTAGGCAGATTCTCAGCCATATAGGGCTTTAAAGGTAATAACCAGCACCTTGTAACGAATTCGGTATACAATTGGCAGCCAATACAGTTCCCGCAGCCTAGGCCGCACATGTTCCCACCAAGGTAGTCCCACTAACAGTCTGGCTGCTGCATTCTGCACTAACTGCAGTTTCCGAGTTCGGTACAAGGGCAGCCCCATGTAGAGGGCATTACAGTAGTCTAACCTCGAGGTAACTGTTGCATGGATCACTGTTGCCAGGTCGCCACGCTCCAGGAAGGGGGCCAACTGCCTCGCCCGCCTAAGATGAAAAAAGGTGGATTTGGCAGTGGCTGCTATCTGGGCCTCCATTGTCAGGGAAGACTCCAGTAGCACTCCCAAGCTCCTGACCTTGCGCACTGGTACCAGTGGCGCCCTGTCAAAAGCTGGCAGGGAGATCCCTCCTTCCGGACCGGTGCGACCTAGACAAAGGACCTCTGTCTTCGCTGGATTCAATTTCAGCCCACTCGACTTAATGTGAATATCTAGTACTGGTACGTAATGTGAATATCTAGTAAATTAAGAATATCTTAATTTGATGTCACATCTACCCTCTATAGCACCTGACTTTTGTTCCTTCTTGTGAAATGCTAGTGCTTTCTCAAATGAAAAACTATCCTTTTTAGACTGTTCCAACAATATGGTATACAAGTTAGAGTGCTGGTCAAGTCCTGGAGAAAGATTCAAAAACCTACTTGCAATTAAATGTACTGGGGTGCTGTCTACTTTGGGCCTGTCCTAACCTACCTCACAGGATTATTGATCAGATTAGAATCTGTAAAATGTCTTCAATGGAAGAAAGGACTAAAAATGTACTAAAATAAATGAATACATTTTTACACAGTCTTCATAAATATCAGAATTAAGACTCACCAGCATTTTTAATCCATTCATCGTAAAGCGACACAGCCTTCAATGTAAGATTGCCCAAAGCCATTTTCACTGATATAAATTGGATTTACCAGTTCTCCTGGTGAAAAAGAATAGAATATTTAGTATCTGTGCAGAAAAAGGACATAATATTTTAGGGAGGTGCTTAAGAAGAAGAGAGGGTGGGAAGCTACCATTAGCATCCTAATTGTGCAATCCAACTATATTACACTTTCACCTCCGCATATACTCCTTAATTATTACCAGCTGCAATCCTGAAAATATTTACTGAGAAGCAGCTTCTGTTGCAATCAGTAGGGCCTGCTCCAGCTGCAGCGCCTTCTCAGTGAATGTTTTCAGGGTGTAGCTCTTCAATAAGTGGTAGCCAGCCTAATAATTAAATAGCATTTAAACCAGAAATTCCAGTGACAATATTATAGACACAAGAAACTTTTTTGTTGTTTAAGCATATAGATTCCATTTATATCCCCTGAAGCTATAAACAAGAAAGGTTTCAGCCTTAATCAGTGGTTTGTAATGTATAATCTTCCTACAATGCACAGATACTTCATATGTACTTCTTAAACAGGAAGTCAGCTTATAAAGCAGCAAAACAAAGTTCACACTAATATCTTATTCACACGTTAAATGTTCATCCCAGTTTCCTCAACACTTCTTGCCACAAGCCACAGTGCAAGAGTAAGCGATACATGAGCTCAACTGTGCACGTGTCACTATAACACAAGGGGCATGGAACCCTGAAAATTAGTTACTGTATAGATTCCTAGAAGGGTTGGTCAGCCCATTCCATTAATTTTTAGTTAATTGTACTTCCCACACCATCAGGATAATGTATGAATCTGACATTTTAGTGCCAAGAATGTGGCCTGAGTACATATGGGTTGAGCTGCCTTAAACAAACAACTCTTAATGCAAGCAAAACTCATGACACTGATCCTCACCCTAGTCCTCTCACTATGCCAGGTAGTGCATATGTGAATGCAGTGATCTTTTTCTCCCCCATTTCTGAGCAATGGCCAACTCAATGCATGCAGTGAGCACATACATAGCTCAGGTCCTGGGTATAAATCACTCTAGAATGTACATCGAACACTGCTTGCTTAAGAACACCTGTGACAACATCCCTGCATTTGGAGAGTTACCTACTGGATAGGTTTCAAACACAGACTCAGGGAAAACTCTTCAAGGCACTAAACCAGCATCCTGGCACCATAGCCAGCTTTCTTCCTCACAAAGTGTGGCAGGACCAGACTGTTGAAGAGCTGATGTAAAGAATTGTGAATGGTCCTCTTAACCAAGCCTATATTCTATTGCAAAAGTTGCCAAAGACATTCCAAGTAAGCCTTTACCCAACAGTACATCAGGATCTCTTTCAGTATGCGAACCTTCAAACAACGCTGCTTCTTTGAAACAATGAATATGCCGCACAAGTTGCTTCTCACATACTGAGAATCAGGCCAAGCGTTTGGGTTAAAGTATAGCAGGGGGACCATGGGAGAGGGGCACAGCAAGTATCTCCATAGCCTTGACTGACATGAAAACAAACATAATATAGAAGATGAACAGCTTTGCAATCTAACAAAGTCATCAATGTACAGGGAGGGATGGTGGCTCAGTGGTAGAGCATCTGCTTGGTCCCAGGTTCAATTCCTGGCATCTCCAACTAAAAAGGGTCCAGGCAAATAGATGTGAAAAACCTCAGCTTGAGACCCTGGAAAGCCACTGCCAGTCTGAGTAGACAATACTGACTTTGATGGACCAAGGGTCTGATTCGGTATAAGGCACTTCATATGTTCATATATATGATCACATGAAACCCAAATTAATTTGTAAATCAGACTACAGGATAAGATTAGGATTACAGCCTGCTCTCATAGCCAGTAACTCAATATTACTTGCTTCTACATCTTATCTTGTGATTGATTTCTTTTTATGATGCTTTTAGTCTTTCTTTTTTTAATCATTAAATTTTCTATTATGATGGTCTTTGGCTATAAGCAATAAATATTTCTACTAGTTTCTGCATATGTTAGATTTACACATAGAATAGTGCCACAAAAAACAGAGAGAAGACACTGAATAGCATGCATGACTGTTGTAGTCATGTTTTGTTGTAATACACACAACATTGTGCAAATCCACAGTTCTTAATTTTGCTTTTTTATTTTAGAGTAACATTATTGCAATGGATCTGTTAGTACTTCTTATAAACATCAGCTGAAGCATCTTTTTTGGCACATTAACACTCATTAAAGGAGCTTTTCAGGAGAGGTTGTCATTACAGCATTGGGGCCCTTTAGCAAATTGGTAAGCAATGTTGTTTTTGTTAGGTTTTTGCATCTGTTAACACATCTTCATTCTGTTAAACAGTAGCCATATAAAATGAACTTGTAATTCCTGAATCTGATAAACATCCTCATGTTGCATGCTAATTTACTGCCCATCCTCTGCCCATATGTATGAACTGGTAAATTCTATTCCATTGTATCTGAAAAAGTGTGCATGCACACAAAAGCTCATATATGGAATAAAACTGTTGATCTTAAAGGTGCCTGCCACTGGACTCAAACTTTGTTCTATTGCTTCAGATTAACATGGCTCCCTTCCAGTATGATTAACTTACTGCTACCAGGATGCTTAGAAGTGGTGGAATGTGCCCTAAAATTGCAGCTGACTTAAATGACTCCGTACAGTTTTCACAAGGATTGTGCTTAGGAGAGCACAATCCACACCGCAGCTAAGCTCTGGAGATGCAAGCACCGAATGTCCTATAGAGGTCAGATGGCAACAAATATATTCCAGAGAGGTTCTCAAGCTATTTCATTAGAGGCTCATGAGCAAACCAGCCATTAAGCGGGCAGGGAAAACCACAGATTAACTTTGTTAATATTATAGGAGGGTGAGCAACAGCAGACCAGAGATGTGATTGCTTAACTTCTGAAAAACTCTAAAGAGACTGCAATTTCATCAGATCAGACTCCACAAGTGTAACAAAATTATTACCAGATGGCCTCTTTTTAGAGAACATGTCTTTTTCTGAGGTGGTGACGGTGTCCTTCCTTCGAACTCTTATTTAAAAACTGATGAAAATATCCTCTTTTTGGGTTGTAAATTTAAGAATATTCCTAGTTCAGGGGTGGAGAACCTCCATTCCGTGGGCCATAAACAGGGATCGCTTTGGCTGCGCTGTGACTTCCCTGGGCCTGGCGAGAATCACTGGGCCAGGCCATACTGTGGCCTCCCCAGTGCCGGCTGGTCGGTGGAGATCGCTGCGCTGGGTGGGGGCTTCCCCAGGGCCAGCTGGCTGGCAGAGATCGCTGGGGCAGGCTGCACTGTGCAACGGCCTCTCCAGGGTCAGCTGGGGTCACTGGGCTGGGCTGGGCTGTGTAGCAGCCTCCCCAGGGACAGTTGGCTGGTGGGGCTCGTGGGGCCCAACTGCACTGCGTGGCGGCCTCCCAAGGGTCTGGCGGGCCAACTAGGATCACTGCAAGACCTGGAAGAGTCACTGTGGCAGTTCAAGTAAGTTTTCCCCTCATTTATTTTCCATACTTTCAAATTCTTCTCCCCTTTCTTTATTTCCTTTTCTTCCCCCCAATTCTTTATTTCCATTTCTTCCACCCATTTCTTCCCCTTTCTTTATTTCTATTTTTCCCATTTCTTCCCCACATTTCTTTATTTTTCTTCCCCACCCCCTCATTTATTTCCCTGCCTTCTCTCTCTCTCTCCCTCTCTCTCCTGAGTGGTAGGCATTGTGAAGGATGGCTGGTGGGTGCCTTGGGTCTGGTAGGAGCAGCTGCAGTTTCTACATGGAGAGGGGGAGGGGTGGCAGCTGTGGGGGGTAGGAGCCAGCTACAACCAGTTCAATTTGCACATTATTATCTGACCTAATATGCTAATATTAGGGTGTGTGGCCTAATATGCTAGTGAGTTCCTGCTGGTCCGTAAACGATGTTATAAATTTCTAAGTGGTCCTTGGCAGAAAACAGGTTCCCCACCCCTGTCCTAGTTAGTAGCAATTATCACAGCTTAAATAGAAGCATTTACACTGAGATTTGTCAATGATCACGCATTTTAAGTAGTCAGGATATATGTCCTCTTTTTTGCTTTTCAAAATATGGTAACCCTAAACAAAATTACTGTCAAATTCTGTTGAACAGCCATATTGTAGTAGCAGTCAGTCAATCAGTCATAGTTTATTGTATGTAGCTAATGACCTTTACAATATAAGAAACAAATGTTTGGTATCTAAAATTCTAAAATTACAAATCTGTCATATTTCTACACACATGATTTAATAAATAGCTTTCTTGATGGTAACACTAACTCTAATTTTCCTTGCATATATTTTCAAAAAGCATATAGAGGCATACGGTAAACATTACTGTAGCAGCAGGTCTGTTAGGATTCCCAGGTCCTACTTTGCTGCCAGCCAGGGAGATCATGGATCTGGTCTGGGAGTCTTCTGCCATGCTACAAAACCACAGAGTTTGCCCCAAACCCAGACCAACATTGCATGACAGCAACGTGATGACATCACTTCCGAGTGATGTCATGTCAGGGGCGTCGCACAATGACATCCCTGTTTGGGGGTGAGTTTTCCCCACCAGCCAGTTGGGGGCTAGCGGATTGGAGCCCCAAAGACTGGGGGATCCCTGGCCGGACCGAGGGTCAGGGAAAAACAGGTTACTCACCTGTAATTGATGATCTTCGAGTGGTCATCTGTGCAGTCACACACATGGGTTTTCCCGTCAGGACGAACCCTACCTCGGAGATTTTAAAAGCTAGCCTAGGCGTTATTTTTGGCGCGCACTCCCTTCCGTCCTGGGGAGCAGGCATCCACTGCGCATGCCTGGAACGGGAGGGAGGCGCCCCACCCAGCCAGTTTCTTTCCCCGCCGCCGATATAGTAGATGAGCGGTTGCAGAGTACCAGTGGCCAGCAGCGGGGATGGTTGGGCGGGCGTGTGTGACTGCACAGATGACCACTCGAAGATCATCAATTACAGGTGAGTAACCTGTTTATCTTCTTCGTGGTCTCTGTGCAGTCCCACACATGGGTGACTGATAAGCTGAACTGCACGGTGGTGGGTGCTGGCACTAGAGTAGGAGAGAAAAATTAATGCAATGTTAGTGCAAATCAGTCAAGCAAGTATTGGACTCCAAGGTAAGTTGGTACTTACCGGATCCAGATCGTATCTTAGTCGAAGATAGAGCGGAGTACTGCCTGTCCAAAGGAGGCATCTTGCCTAGCACGAACGTCCAGAGCGTAGTGCATAGCAAAGGTCGAGGTGGAAGACCAGGCGGCGGCAGCGCAGACGTCTTCCATGGAGACCCCTCTGGCTAAGGCAGATGATGTTGACAAAGCTCTTGTAGAGTGAGCTCGTAGTGTAGTTGGAACCGGCTGCTTTGCTAGTCTGTAACACAGCTTTATAGCAGCAACCAACCATTTCGAAAGTCTCTGAGGAGATATCTTTTGTCCTTTATTGTGCCGTCCATAGGCCACAAAGAGTCTGGAGTCCTTCCTGAATGATGCTGTTCTATCTACGTAATAGGCGAGTGCCCGTCTAACATCTAGGCAGTGTAGGGCTTCTTGGCCCTTATCCGTAGGACGTTGAAAGAAAGCGGGTAGAGTTGTGACCCTGTGGAGGTGAAACGTGGATACTACCTTAGGCAAGAAGGTAGGATCTGGTCGTAACACTACCCTATCGTGATGAAAAATGGTGTAAGGCGTGTCTGCTCTAAACGCACAAATATCGCTGGCTCTTTTAGCGGAGGTAAGTGCGACTAGCAGCGCCGTTTTCCACGAGAGGAGATGCAAAGGGATTGAAGCCATGGGTTCAAAAGGTGGTTTCATTAGCTGGCTTAATACTAGAGATAAACTCCAACTGGGGTACAGTTGTCGTGATGGTGGATGCAGGTGTAAAATTCCTTTCAAGAAGGATTTCGCAGCGGGGTGTGAGAATACAGACCGTCCTTGTATGTGAGGGTGAAAAGCTGAGATTGCTGCCAGGTGCACCTTTAAAGACGAATGAGTTAGCCCCTTTTCAGATAATGACAATGTATAGGCCAAGATTTGAGGCATAGAGGCAGACAAAGGTTTAAAGTTATGCTTGGTTGCGTAGATGGAAAATCTTTTCCATTTCATGGAATATGACTTTCTCGTTGATGGTTTTCGTGCATTTAATAGGACGTTTCTCACTCCCTCAGGGAATTCTGAGAAAGTATCCTCCAAGCTGTCAAGCGGAGTCTGTCCGGGTCGTGATGAAGAACCCTGCCGTTCTGTTGCGAGAGGAGATTCTTGGCCCGGGGGAAGTGATGGTAAGTATTGTCCGATAGGAAAAGGAGCGTTGTGAACCATGGTTGGCGAGGCCACCACGGTGTGATTAGAATACAATTTGTATTGTCCAGTTGAATTTTCTGTATTGATCGTGTTATCAGTGGAAACGGTGGGAAGAGGAAATGTAATGGACCTGTCCATCTCTGAATGAAGGCATCCCCTGCAGATTGTGGTGAGGGCGGACCTCTCATAAAAAAGAGAGCACATTGTGCATTGTCTGGTGCAGCAAACACATCTATTGATGGTGTTCCGAATTTCTGGAACACTGGTAGAAGGTATTGCCTGTGGAGTGACCACTCGTGGTCGTTGATGAGGTACCTGCTCAATGTGTCCGCTTGTGTGTTCTGGGCACCGGGGAGATGTACTGCAGTGAGATGGATCTGATGCGCGATACTCCAGTGCCAGAGGTGCATTGCTCGCTTGCAAAGACGGGTAGATGCAGTCCCTCCTTGCCTGTTTATATAGAACACAGTCGCCACGTTGTCGGACGCTATTTGAACGTGACGGCCGTGAAGAGTTGGCAGGAATGATTTCAGAGCTCTGTGGACGGCTAAGAGCTCCAGGCAGTTGATATGGAGCGACTGTTCGTATGGCGTCCATTGCCCCTGGACTGAGAGGGTGTTTAGATGGGCTCCCCAGCCCCACCTTGATGCATCTGTTGTGACTACCGCTGACGGGCTTGGTCTTAAGAATGGCATGCCTGTCAGCAAATGATTTCGAACTGTCCACCATCCCAGAGAGGGAAGGATGTTGTTTGGGACAGTTAGGAGGGTTTGTTGAGATTGGCGTTGGGGACGATATGCACGAACAAACCAGATTTGTAGGGGCCTCATACGGAGTCTTGCATGTGGTAGAACCGCCGTTGTCGCTGCCATGAGTCCTAACATGCGTTGAATGGTGAAAGCTGTCTGTTTTGGCTGTTGCATGATTTCTGTGGCTAGAGTGTGAATAGAGGCTATTCTGTCTATTGGGAGGTACGCCCTGTGGTCCGTGGTGCAGAGGCGAGCCCCTATGAATTGAATGTCCTGTGAGGGGATTAAATTCGATTTTTGCTGGTTGACTTGGAGACCCAGGTCTGCTAAGAGTGCAAGGGTTATAGCAATGTCTTTTTCCAGTTGTGGCCTTGAAGGCCCCACAAGGAGCCAATCGTCTATGTATGGGTAAGTTGCAATTCCGCGCTGTCTGAGGTATGCAGCGACCACCGCCATACACTTTGTAAAAGTCCTGGGTGCTGTGGAGAGTCCGAACGGAAGCGCTCGAAACTGATAATGTCTGTTTCCCACGGCAAATCTCAGGAACTTTCTGTGGCCTTGATGGATTGTTAGGTGAAAATAGGCATCCTGTAAGTCTACCAGCGCCATCCAAGCATTTTGAGGGATTAGGGGCAAGATGGATTGGAGGGTGACCATCCTGAATTTTCTGTGGTGGATGAACTTGTTGAGAGCCCTGAGGTCCAAAATCGGGCGCTGACCTCCATCCCTCTTGGGGACTAGAAAGTACCGGGAGTAGAAGCCTGTCCGATGGTACTGATCTGGGACAGGTTCTATGGCCGCCTTGGCCATAAGAGTGATGATCTCTTCTTGGAGGGGAGGGGATGGAGGGGTTGTAACAAAGTGGTGTCTTGCAGGGGGAGAATGAAACTCTATTGAATAACCTCTTAAAATGATATTCAGGACCCATTTGTCTGTGGTAATTAACTTCCAGTTCTCGTAGAACGGTAGGAGTCTGGAAGTGTTGTGAGGTGGCAGAGGTGGAGAGTCAAAGAGACTGCTTGGATGCAGTTGCAGTCTTTTTAGGTTGTTGTGGTCTTTGCTGCCGCTGGTTGAAAGGCTGCTTAGACGGTGGAGCCTTACGCTTCCAGTATTCCGATTGTCGAGGGGACCTGGAGCGTTTGAATGGCATTGGCTTCCATGGTCTGGCTTTGTAGCCCTGCTGTTGCTGTTGGGTCACACCAAGTCTTTTTACCCGTTTGCGGCTGTCGTCGACTGTGGTGAGTATGTCGTCTGTCGTGGCATTAAAAAGGCCTTGGCCGTCGAAAGGGAGATCTTCGATTTTGAATTTAATGTCGGGTTGTAGGGAAGAGGAGCGAAGCCAGGCGTGCCTTCTCAAGGCAATGGAGGCAGCCATCGCCTTGGAGGTGCATCCCACGGAGTGACGAATGGTATTTATCTGTTGTTTGGAGACTCTATTGAGCTCCTGTAATAATGTGCATGCCTGTTTTTGAGCAGGTTCTGGTAGAGCCGAGACAAGCGTGCCCAGTTGGGAGGAGAGATTGTGGGAGTAAGCAGCAAAATATGCCAAATAATTGTTGATTTTGGCGTTTGCTGTGGAGATGGAATACATCTTCCTTCCCAGTGTGTCCAATTTCCTGCCCTCCTTCTCCGGGGGTACAGGATGACGAGTCTGCTTCGATTTGGAGGAAGAGTGGACTATCATCGAGTTCGGAGCCGGGTGACTGAAAAGAAACTTCGACTCCGTAGCTTGGATCTTGTATAGGGATTCGATGCGCTTTGACGTGGGAGGAATAGATGCCGGCTTGTCCCAGGCTTCTTTAATGGCATCTAGATGCACCGGAAGCATTGGCAGAAAGGAACCGGCAGGTAGGTCCGAATGGACTAAATCGTGAACTACATCCGTGACCTTGGGCGCGTCCGATGTCAGCTTTACATTAAGAGCAGAAGCCATGTTTGCAACCAAGTCCAGATATGTTTTGGCTCCGTCGGATGGTGACAAATCTGCAGGCTTTGCAATATCTGAAGCTGGGGATCCAGGAGAGGACATTGATTGCATCGAGTCCGATGACGCGTCGGATTCGACATCGGAGTTGTCAGGTTCGGGTGCTTGCGGGTCCGGTCTGGTTGGACTCGCGTTCTTAGGTTTAGAGGTCGAAGTGGAAGGAGTCGGAGATGGCTGTTTCGTTGGCTGCTTACTCCGTTGGACGGGAGTTGCTTCCTTGGATTGGTTCCTGTGGTGATCTGCACGGTACCGAGCGTGGTGGTAACCGCAGCATTGATGGGAATCCATTGATGGAGACCTCGAGGTGTAGTAGCGTCTTCTCGGGGACATGGATGGAGACCGAGATCTCGGGTTGTAGCGATAGCGGTCCCTCCCCCTGCTAGGGGATCTCTCCGGGAAACGTGTATGATGGTACCGATGTCTCTCGATGCTCGGAGATCTGGCTGGGAATCGGTGAGTATCAAAGTAGCGATGAGCATCGTGTCTATATTGGATGGGATTCGACATATCGCGGAACGATCTGGGGTTGATGTGTTGTTGAGTCCACTGCAGCGGGTCTCGGATCTTCTCCAGCGAAGGGTCTGGTATGGATCCTTGCAAAGAAGGGGATCGGGACGGAACCGGGATAACTTCCTCCGTCTGCTGATGCGGTGAGTCCGTAAGCGGAGTGGCCGCTTCCTGGGTATCGGATCCGGGTGTGGACGGGTCACAACGTATGTCAGACTCGTGTTGTTCCGAAGGTTTGTTCGGAGCGGTAGGTTTTTTCGAGTCCTTCGGGTCGGTAGATTTTTTCGATTCTTTCGGGTCGGTAGGTTTTCTCGAATCCTTCGGGCCCTTCGGCTCGGAGTGCTTGTGTTTCTTGGTGTGCTTCCCAGTTTTCAATTTAATAGGCGCGACCGTTTGTTGTGACGTCTTCGCGCCGTCGCCGGTTTTCGCGGCATCGCCGGGCTTATGCTTGCTGGGAACAGTGGCCACTGAAGCTGCCGACCTTGCGCCGTCCCCTTGGGGAGACAGAAGGGGAGGCGACTTACTTGTAGTAGAGGATTGCGACATTTCAGGGTGAAGCACAGACTCCATAAGATGACTTCTCAGTCTAGCGGCCCTGTTTTTCCGCGCCTGTTTGCCGAATTGACGGCAATGCGCACAGGCGTCTACTTTATGGGCTTCTCCCAGGCAAAATAAACAAAGTGAATGTCCGTCCGATGTAGGGATTTTTGCCCTACAACGCGAACACCTTTTGAAGGTTATTCTACTATCCCTTCCTTCCATACGCCCGGGGGGGGAGGGGGGGTAGGGGAAGGGAGGTCTGAGGTAAAAGCAGGAAAGATATTTTTTTCTTTTTTTTTTTTTTTCTTTTTTTTGAAGAGTAATGAAGAGTATAAGAATATAAAGAGGAAAATGGAATAAAAGAGAGGAAACGACGAAGAAGCGAAGGCTAGGATCTGAGGTAAAAGAGGAGCGCAACGAGGTAAGACTATCCCGGGCGACGGTTGGAAAGAAACTGGCTGGGTGGGGCGCCTCCCTCCCGTTCCAGGCATGCGCAGTGGATGCCTGCTCCCCAGGACGGAAGGGAGTGCGCGCCAAAAATAACGCCTAGGCTAGCTTTTAAAATCTCCGAGGTAGGGTTCGTCCTGACGGGAAAACCCATGTGTGGGACTGCACAGAGACCACGAAGAAGATCTTTAAGATCTGCATGTACATCAAGTCTACCTTTGGCTGGTTTCTATATATAATCTGCTCTGGACAGTGAACAAAATTGCAATTTCATTTAATAAAGGATAGGCAAAAGCAACATTCCCTTCCATTCTGAGCCCTGCTCATTTGAACTTGTGTTCTCTATCAGACACGCTTAAATAATTCCCTGGGTTCCTGAAGTGTACTAAGTCAACAGTCCTGTTGTCATGGAGTGGTAAGTCTGAACCTTACCAGGTACTAAACAGAAGCTACTCTTTGTAAGAATAGACAGGTGTTCATCACTTAGAGCTGATGGCTCTTAGAGCATCAAGAATTCCCAGTTCAGAAAATCACTGGTATGAGCCAGAAGGTCTCAAAATTCCACAAAAACAACCTGGGGGTGGGAATCCATCCATTCACTACTATAGTACCTGCTACCAGCCCTTTTTAATTACCCCCAGGGCTTTTTTTGAGCAGGAACGCACAGGAAAGCAGTTCCAGCTAGCTTGATGCCAAGGGGTGTGGCCTAATATGCAAATGAGCTCCTGCTGGGCTTTTTCTGCAAAAAAGTTCGGTGTGAAACAATGGTGATGCCAGGGGTATGACCTAATTTGTAAATGAGTTCCTGCTGGGCTTTTTCTACCAAAAAAGTCCTGATTATCCCAACAATTAGAAGCCAAAGAACAAGCTTCTACCCCTCCTAAGAATAAACAAGGAAGTCAGCCCTGCAAGACAGAGTCTTGCAGAATCAGTTTCCACCCAGAATGGTAGGTAGGCTTTTAAATTTAAGAAACTAAATTGAGATTGTAGTACTTAAAGCCCAGAACACAAAATATAATCAAGTAGGTTTTTTATTAGAGAGTGCAAGAATATTTCAAAGGAACACAGCAGTAAGAAAGAAAACAACAAAACTAACATTTAAGGTTCTAACTACACAGTAAGACATTAGCTCAAAGTTACCAGTGGTTACCCTTCTTGGTTGAAGTAAGTCAGCATTTCAAGTCTCTTTGTCTAAAGAGGATTTTGTGTGAGTGAGAAAGCACCTGTCCTATTGCAAGGTTAGCCCATTGCCTCTGGATAGCTCAAGCTGGCTGCTCCAACTCTAACAATGAAGAACACAAATGCTAAACTTCTTAAAATCTAAAATGTGAATAGCTTGGGGCCCTACGGAAGTTATCTTGACATGGACATGTGACAACAGATGACTTAGATTAGAAGACAAGCAGTTTACAGTAGGATGCTTCCCTTCTATAAGTGTAAATTAAAGCAAGAAAAGGGGTGAAATGTGCTTTAGGCCACAAACCTTCCAGTGACCAAATTTTGTGGCACCTTCAAAGGCACAAAGTTGACGTGCTATCTTTTCCATGTCAACAGCCCAATAAGAACAGCCTGCTGGATACAACCAGTAGTCTAACCTGTTTCTCACAGTAGCCAGTTTGTTGTCTTGAAGGGCCAACAAAAAGGGCATACTGCTCAAGGCCTCCCCTTGTCACTGCCTTCTAGCAATGGTATTCAGAGA
Source organism: Heteronotia binoei (assembly GCF_032191835.1). Classification (NCBI taxonomy): domain Eukaryota; kingdom Metazoa; phylum Chordata; class Lepidosauria; order Squamata; family Gekkonidae; genus Heteronotia; species Heteronotia binoei. The sequence continues at coordinate 144,577,905 of NC_083226.1, read as the reverse complement.
TTAACTCGATGCTCCTTTTTAGCCATCATGGCTGACAGCTGCTGATGGAATTCTTGGCCAATTTATTTCATCATTTTGTTTACCATCATTATTGGCTGTTTTCCCAGAGATTAAATTAAGTTAAACTAACCCAGCAAGTTGCTGACAGATCATTTAGCAAATAAAAGTAACCCTCTTTCATCTGACATAGTCTCCTTGAACAATTAACAGATATTTACATGGGCCCTTCTTGGTACTAACCCTAAAATGAGTTCTATATACTGAAACCTGTGGATGCTGACAGGGTGCTTCAAGAGATATAATCATCCATTTGTTCTCTTTGTACTCATCGATGTATTCATTTAGATTTATAGGCTACTCTTCCACTCAGTGGGCCTGGAAGCAGCTAACAAATTAAAATTCACAATTAAATTAATAGAAAACTTAAGATATTAAAATATGCTCAAAGTAAAAATAGACTCACAGTAACTACTTCTACAAACCAGTTGGAAGGTCAGAAAAGAATATCCCATTCATTTACTCTGTAAAAGTCTTTAGGGACAATGTCTAGAGATCCATATCTAGGAAGAGAACTAATGTTGATTAATGAGCAGAGACAATTTGAGTAACTTCATGAAGAGAAAGGAGAATTCTTAGGTGCATGACATTTACACTGATGGTAGTTGCCTAACTGGGTGAAATGGATTATCTAAAACTAATCAGGCTTCTGACCTATTGACACGAAATTCACCTTGGTCACTCTGCACCAAAAGAAAAGCCAGGATAAGTAAGACTGCTGATTTGCCAGGACTTCTCTGCAGTTTTCAACAGTATCTATCATTGGCACCTTCTGGTACCATACTCTAGTGGTCCCAGTCCTGTCTGGTGAAAAAATTCTAGAATTTTTGTGGTACTGGAGTACTTCAGCGCTCTTTTCTGATACATGACCAGTGTTCCCTTTAAGCTGAGTTAGTGTGAGCTAGCTCACAAATTTTTAGCTTCCAGCTCACATATTTTTGTTTCAGATCAGGAAAAATTACCCTAGTGCAAACTAATTTATGCAGCAGCTCACAACTTTAATGCCAGTAGCTCACAAAGTAGAATTTTTGCTCACAAAACTCCACAGCTTAGAGGGAACATTGTACATGATATTAGATGGTTTAACCCAGGAGTTAGCGGAATGAAGTTTAATTGGTGCTAATTTTAAGTGGCTTCAGGTGGGTAGCCCTGTTGGTCTGAAGCAACAGGACAATGTTTGAGTCCAGTGGCACCTTTTAGACCAATAGTTTTATTCTGGGTATAAGCTTATACCGGGTAAGTGGTTTAATTTATCATGAAAATGGTATTCACCATAGTCAGCTAGCTGGAATGTCAACCAGATCTTTAACTGTTTTACAGACTGAATGCCATTAAACCTGGCCTTGATTACAGATACCCAGCTATAATAGCATCTTCTATGATCTTCTGGGTACTTCCAGTTATCCATACCATGAACAAAACATCGTGACAGCCCTGCTAGATCAGACCTGTGGTCCAGCTGGCCCAACATCCTGTTTCACAAGCAGCCAACCTGGAGGGCCAATGAACAAGGTACAGAGGCCAATGCCTTCCCCTAATGCTGCCTCCCAGTTCTGGTACTCACGGTGACATCCCAGCTAGATCACTACAGTGCTGCCCTTACAGTACCACCCAATCTGTGGTGCTGCCCTTTAAAGCATTCAAACATTCTACTGGTTCAGAATGTTGTTGACTAGATTGTTGATTAGGACCTGTCACACAAATATTTTGCTGGCACTTGAAGCTTTTCTTCACTTTTTAGTCTGTTTCAAGACACAATTTCATGTGATGTTCTTGATTTAAAGGGCCCAGGATTTGCCTCTACCACAAACCTGTGCCTCAGATTGTCATTTGAAGCCTAGCTCTGTGAACCCCTGGGCTTTGGAAACTAGATCAGTCATCAAGCAACGAGATGCCCTGGTTGCTATATAGCCTCCCCAGTGACATTTCCACCCCTTTCGGCATTAGATAAAATTTACATTGTTTTAAAATTTTTTATGTGTACCAACACGGAACTCAATCTCTACAAAAGTCCAAGCCTGAGAATTTCTTACATGATCTAACTGATTGTTGGATATAATTGCCAAGCTGGGATAAAGTATGGGGGATTTTTTTTTATGGATTTCCCCAATTTTTGCAGGAGGTGCGAGTTAACTTTTCCTAAAATCTACCTTAAAACTTTGAGAAAATATATAACTAGCTGAATTGTACAAAACAGGACTGGGATCTTACTCAGTATAGTTTTGAAAGCTTTTTCACCCCAACAGCAATAAACTGGATATTCTATGAGAACAGAACAATGTTACTAAAGTGTACAAAGGAAACTGGTGAATGCTAAGAAAACTTCCAGGGCTTACTATTTCCCCTTAAGTTTTCACAAGCAACCTCAGCTGCCTTACTAAGGGGCAAGAACAACACAGATATACTACAGCCAACTGAAGAAAAGTCCCACTTTTAAAAATACTAGTTGAGAGTAAATTAATTCCCCACCTGCAATTCAGCACATTTCCCTAGTTTAACACAGTTAATGGCAAGGGTGTTAAGTGCCTGATAAAAAAGACAACTGCCCAGTATTTGAAAAACTGAATACTTTCCTAGGAGAAAAAAGACCAGGAATGTTTCAACCAAGTGATCGCCCACCATTCAGCATACAGGCATTTAACTGTAGATTACCACATATTTGTTTCCCTTTAATGTTTGAAAAACTTACCCTGAACTGTGTTCACAGAAACAGAGACCTGGAAGGGATCTCCAGGATAATCTAGTCCAGGGGTGGCCAAACTTGCTTAACGTAAGAGCCAAACAGCATAAACATCAGATGTTTTGGGAGCCAAAGACATGAATCGCAGATGTTTGAGTGCTGGGAGGGAGGGAGGGAGGAACTTTAACTTTATTCTCCAATCTGCTGGCTGGCTTGGCTGAGCGATTTAAAACAGGGGTCCCCAACCCCTGGGCCGCAGACTGGTACCTGTCCATGGTCTGTTAACATCCAAGCTGCAAGGCAGAGGCGAAGCACCGCCCCTTTCACCCACCAGGGACCCGAGCGGACAAAAGAGGCAGCATGGCCTCACTATGAAGCGAGGCCACACCACCTCTTTCATCTGCCCAGTCGTGGACAGGTGGGAGAGTGCTGCTGCGACCTTCACCTACCCTCATTTATAGACCCCTGTCTATCATCTGATCAGTGAGGATCTTTAAATGGGGGAGGGAGGCAGATTGGCCACTTCTGCAGCTTGCCCACCTAGTGGGGAGGCAGCAGAAGCAGCCCAATCTCCCTCCATATAAAGATAGAGCGCAGGAGGGGGGCACAAGGATGGGGCGGGGGGACAGCCTGGGGCAGCAAAAACCCCAGCAACCCCCCCACCTCCAGTCTGTGGAAAAATTGTCCTCCATGAAACCAGTCCCTGGTGCCAAAAAGGCTGGGAGACACTGATTTAAGAGATAAATGTCTTATCCAAGCCAGCTGACATAGCAGTAGGAGCTTCGAGAGCCACAAAATGTGTGAAAGAGCCACATATGGCTCCCGAGCCACAGTTTAGCCACCCCTGATCTAGTCCAACCTACTACACAATGCATGATATTCACAACTACCTCTCACCCATACCCATCCCTCCAGTGACCCCTGCACTACGTCCAGAGGAAGGTGAAAAACCACCAGGATCCCTGGCCAATCTGGACTGGAGGAAAATTCCTTCCTGACCCTGAAGTGGCGATTAGCATCACTCTGGTCATATAAAAAATGGCCATGAAAGCCAATATATAGTCATATATCTCATATCTGTAGTGTGCTGAGGTGAATGAAACCCTCAACTACTGCCAAAGAAATTCTGTTGGAACACCAAAGGCAAATGGATCTGCTCAGAATGACCATTGGTACTTACCGTGAAGGGTTCTTCTCCTCTGAGGTCAGGAGACCATCTCTGTGGGTTATTCCCATCCATCCTTCAGGGAGACAGAAAATACTTTTTTCTACTTCTTGTTGGCACATTCAGAATGACCCATCCTTCAGTTCTGGGACTCCGAAAGCAGTAACCATAATTCAAGTAACACTCTAATACTGTTAAAGAAAATGTACTAAACAAGAGCATTAATGGCCACATAACATTACCCAGTGAGATACAGGGTAGAAAGGTAAAAAGAAAAGAAGAGCACACAGAAACAGGAATGCCGATGATGATGGGTGGGCCGAGATGGTCTCCTGACCTCAGAGGAGAAGGACCCTTCATGGTAAGTACCAATGGTCCTTCTCCCTCTGAGGCGGAGGCCATCTCTGTGGGACCTCCCAGAGCAGTGCCCCTTAGATGGGTGGGTCATCATCATCAGCTGTTATCGTGGTGTGCTGCAAAACTCTTATTCCAAATAATCCAGCTTGTAATGACAAACAAAAGTGGAAATGGAAAAACATGCAGTAGATTTACAAGCTTCTTCTACAAATGATATATGGCTGCGTTGGTGGATGAACTACACAAGGAATGCGCCATAATTCTGGTAGGTGTCTCCAGGCTAGAAGTCTTGTAGGCTGCATATCACAAGCCTTGAGAACTAAGCTAATGGAAGTCTTGGACGTTCAACCTCCAGACCTGGAGGGTGACATATTGCTGTTTTCTTGATGGAGTCTGTCCTTGAAACGTAGATATTAAGCCACACAAATTTCTTGGGGTGCTTGGACTGTAGGCAAAATGTGGGTAGATGGATCTCTTGTGATCTGTGAAAATTCAAAGAAACTTTAAGGCAAAAAAATGTTGAATCAGCCCTGAGCACTACCTGATCTGTGTGAAGCATGAAAGGTTTGATTTTGCTGATAAGGCACTAATCTCCGAGACTCTGTGAGCTGAGGTTACAACAATTAAAAAGAGTCATCTTCAGTACCCACTACAGACCAACTTCCCTGAAAGGCTCAAAGGGAGAATTTGCAAGGGCAGACAATACTGTAACCTCCAAATAGAACAGAGATATACTGGAGGAGGTGCCTAGAGCATAGCATTTTGCAGAAAAACACAGGATATGATGTTTGGGCAGCTTGTATCCTCCATAAACAGGAAGCACTGTGGTAAGGGCAGCAATCTGACTGGATAATGGAGGACTTTAGACCTAATGTCAGACCATCCTGTAGAAAAACTAACATAGAAAAACAGTGAAGGGTGCCAACAGTTCAATCTGGTTTTGTTTGCACCATCTCACAAAAGCTGTCCGGATAGTGTTGTGAATGTGATTGGCTCTTGGATAGCGTCTGTTACTCCAGAAGAGTAACTGGAAGAGTGCTTTGCACTCAATCTCCAGTGGAAAAACAAAGCCAGTCTTGCTGGGAGCAACAGATCAGGCTCTGATTAAGCATGTCTGGAGAGACTGGAATAGACAGAGGAGGGCAGATCTCTGTAATCACCAAGAGCCAATGATGTCGAGCCCTATGACAGGCCACCAGTATGACCTGGCCGCCTGTTCCCGAATCCTGCAAATGGTCTTATGAATGAGTAGAAGCAGAGGGAAGCAAAGAGGAGTCCTGGGGCAGGAAGACATGAGAACATCGATCGCCTCCACCTTCATGCAGTAATACCCCGTGAAAGAAGCAAGGAAGCTGATGATTTGTGCTTGACGCAAACTGGTTTAGGAAAGAACATCCTAGGTGCTGGCGAATGAGGTTGAACATCTTCCCCTCTGCCAGTCCAGCCATGTGCTGTCCACCCCCTGATGTACTCCACTCTGATGGGAGATTCCTCTCCTCCCAGGCCAATATCCTCAAATCCACTCTGTGGAGCCGAGATGACGGAGAGCACCTTGCTAGTACAGATATGCCTTGGTAGCGATGTTGTCCATCCGGATAAAGACTGGCTGATGGGCCGGATCCAACCTGAAGTAATTCAGTCAGCTGGATGACCCTGAGTTCTAGAAGTTGATGGGAAGACTCTGTTCTTCAAGAGTCCACTGACCCTGAAGGAGAACCTTGTTCAGGATAGCTCCCCAATGCTGAGGGCTTGCAGCTGTGAAGAACTCCCTATAGACCTGGGCGTAGAATACCTCGCCCTGTCAAAGACTGCTGACCTTCACCTGCCAGAGAAGACTGGATCTGATGCATACAGGAATCCAGAGATGAAAAATCTTCTTTCCCATGATAGACAACTGCAGTGGTCTGGAATGAAGCCTGGCCCATCGGACTGTGTCTAAGCAGGAGATCAGCAGACACATGAGTTTGTCCAGAAACAATAGGGATGAGATTGTCCTGGATTGCCAGGATTACAGCAGCCTGGATATTGCGCCTTTTCCAGTGAGAGGAAAAGAGAACTGCAGGATGTGTCAATGATAGTTCCCAGCTGAGACAATTAAAGGAAACTCTTTGGGAACTCTTTGACTGGTTTACAATAAAGCCATGTTCCTGTGAGCAGAGGGTGGACTAGGTGCCCCGAATGTTTTTGGACAGGCTGCTGATGAGAAGGGCATCCAATTATGGATGGACATAAATCTCCTGGTGCCTGAGGTGGACTACAGGATTTACCAGGATCTTGGTACATGCCCTGGGGACCTTGGAAAGTCCAAAAGGAAGTGTCAGCGTTGAGAACATTGGCCATTCACTGCAAATCTGAGAAATATTCTGTGAGCAGGATTAATGGGGATGTGTAAGTAGACATCAGTCAGGACTACTGAAGTAAAAAAATACCTGGGGTTGAAGGGCCTCTGTTATGGACCTCAAAGATTCCCTGAGCAAGCCCCAAAGCTTGACAAACTTGTTGAGAAACTTGAGATCCAAACTGGCCCTCCAATTGGTATTCCTTTCAGAAACTGTGAATAAAATGGAATATACTCCCCAATCCTACTCTGGAAGGGGAATGGGCTGCATAACCCAAATGTGACAAAATGCTGTATGGCCTGTTCAGTGATTATTCTTTAGATGCAGACCTTGGACACCAGAGACTGAATGAGTCGTTCCAATGGGAGATTGTGGATTTTAAGGTGAAGCCATGAACAATGACATCTAGGGTCCACAAGTCTTGAGAATACCTCCAGACCAAAAAAAAGGTCAAAAACTTGACTCCCATTGGAAAGGACATGCAGCCATACTTCCATGGGATTGGACTCACATTGCCCTTTTTTTGGGGGGGGGGGGGCAGAAACCAAAACCTGGACAAGGAGTGCTAAGAACAAAAGGAGTGATTTCCCCATCTATCAAAATGACAAATGTACTGAGACTCAGTGTATTTCTAGTCATGTGTCTTCACCAGAAATCTACCAAGGCAGTCACCAATCACTCTGGAATGGACAGGCAGATATCACAGATTTGGAAAGTATGCCTACAGGTCAAGCACTCAACCTCCTGGCCACAGCGGTGGAAGTCAAGGCCTTAGAAATGAACATTAAGCTGTTTAAGATGGCATCAGCAAGAAAGAAGGCAGCCTTCAGCCTCCTGCTAGTGCCTTCAAGGAGGCAGTGGTTGTTCTCTAACAAGACCTGGATAACCTTGTTGCTCTGGATGTGATGGAGGCTGTAGTGGAAGCTCTCACCATCCTCAGATAGCAGACTGGTAGACTGCAATGCTACCACGGCCGTCAACTGGGGAGATCTGCAATAACTCATCAGCATAATTAGACAGAGCATAAAGCATTTAAACAAAAGTGGAAACTGTCCATTTGAGTCAGGTTTGCCCCATTCCACCCTGAGGTGACATTCAAATATTTAGCCACAGTATGAAAGGGAAAACTCATTAGTACTCGTGGCCATAACCTTTCTACAAGAAGCCTTAAGCTCCTATGCATGTGGAAGGTAAGCATGAAATGCAAGGGCTGTTATAGCCTTTGTTAAGAATGCCAATTGGGTTTCTTCCTCCTCCTCCTCTTTGATAGGGATTCCCCCTCCTCCCAGTTGTCAGGCACAGAGTCAGAGAACCTAGGTTCTGCTCCAGGGCTTCTCCATCTCTTTGTATGGGTAACAGCCTACCTGGGTGCCTTAGTGGCCCAGGGCAAGAGGGGCTGAGAAGTTTGAGGAGGTAGATCAGAGCCCTGTGAAATAAGTGACATCTTAGGGCAGAAAGAAGCCATCGCCTCTTGCATGTTTCTGCAGAAAGTTCGCATCACCCCAATGTGGAATAAAGAAACTCCCAGAATTGGGTACTTTACCACTGAGGAAGGTGGCTCTGTGAGGACCCTGCTCCGTCTGATATGCTGAACAGGCACCTCTGGCACTGTCAGCCACTGCCAGGGCCAGTTGATGTGGAGGGAATAAAGTAGATGCAGACTCCAAGCCTCCAAAATGGCCACCACCAGCTACTGACAGCCCTGAAGGACTGGCATGCTCTACCAGCAAGCAGCGCTTCTTGGCTTGTCATTTGGCTGCTGCTGCCGCTGACTGCTGGGCTCTGTTGAGATGGATAGCACAAACAAGCCACGAAGGCATGATGGCCCCACCTGAAAGTAGATGGCACTTCTTGGCCTGTCATTTGGCCGCCAGTGTCGCTGACTGCTGGGCTCCATTGAGACGGACAGCACGAACAAGCCACGAAGGCATGTCGGCCCCGCCTAAAGGTATGCAGCAATCACAACTGCGGACACCTCTGACTCCTTGTCAGTCAGAAAAGCCTCTCAGTGTTCTGCCTCCACCATTTGGTGAGGGAAAAAATATTATGCAGGAGCACTTCAAAAGTGCAAAAAAGTATCGATCCTCTGTAGGCCTCTGAAGAGAGAGGGGGAGGGAGGCAGAGGAGAAAAGTGGTAAGATATAGAAAGGAAATACAACATGGAGGAACATTCTCCTGTGAGGGAGAATGCAGCAGATTTTACTTATTAGTCTTCACCAAAATGAGTTAGAATATAAGGCAGAACAGTGATGGAATTAAAGTATATAAAGGCAGGTATGAAAAATCTGAAGTTTAAGAATTAGATAAAGGCAAGGCCTGATCTAAGCTGCTCTCCCTGTAGAGGCAGGAAAAGAATTGGAACTGAAGAGCAGGTCATTCCAAAGGCGCCAACAGGAAGTAGAAAAACGTATTTCCTGCCTCCCTGAATGATGGATGGGAATAACCCACAGAGATGACCTCTGCCTCAGAGGGAGAAGCCTTAGAACACAGAACAATCCATATCCACACCTTCACTTTTCCTGATGGAGCAATGCCTTTTTTCTTACATCTATTATCATATGCTTAAAAATGAAAGGCTAATGTAACAGTCTGTAGGCATGAAGCAGCAACCACCACGTGATACCTGAGATGCATCTAACTTGATTATCTGTGGCATGAACATGTGCAGGTAACAGTCAGAAACAAGTTTCACTTTACAGACCAACAAGACTTGGGGGGGGGGGGGGTATAAGCCTTTGAGAGACAAAACTCCCTTCATCAAATAGGAGTCAGAAACAAGAGAACTAAAGAAATATGATGGCATCTGACTCAAACAGGACAAAATCCTGCATCCAATTATCTTATTAACATCTGCCAGATTATTTTATTACGAAAGTTTCACACCACTAAGTTTATCCTTTAATATCCTGAAACGCCTTCTTCTGCAAAGTAACTGTTGGGCAAAGTTGATTAAAACATGCAACAAAGAACTGTAAGGCTGTAAATCTTGCTGAGTCTGAGGATCTTTTTGGAATGCTGAGTGGGCACCACAACAAACTGGCTATGATAAAAAGTGGGGCCAATCACAAAATGGCTGTCATTGGATGCTGGGACCAAACACAAATATTGTGAGGTTGTAGGGCAAGCATTTTCCTACAATGGAGGCAGGAGAACCTCCTGGGTTCTTCTGAAACACCTTCTGTTCTAATGAGGTAGATGAGAGACAGGAGTGGCCTTTTGCTTTGGGAAACATGTGTTTTGTTTAAGAATCAAGCAGGCATAAGGAAACTCATTGGTGTGTGTCATGGTGCCCTGAAGTACCGTGTTGGAGATCAAAAGCACAGTGTAACAAAGCCAAGGAGCAAAAAGCCTTCATTACTGTATATACTGACAAATAAAGCGATAATGAAATTAAAAGGTAAACTACCATGCACACAACTGCATCCTTGGCCTCATGAAATATCTGAATGGCCAATTTACTGGTGTGTCAGCCTTAGAACTCCTTCTCCAGAAACTAGTTGCATGTCAAATGATGTCCACCAACTCTTTTAAGTACTCAGAGCAAATAATCTACCAAAGCAATAATCAAGCAAAGAGTGCAAACACTGTGAGAAGAAAGGTCAGTTTGACTTGCTCCTGAAAGGAAGGATGACTGTGGATTAAGAACCCAAGTAGGGAGAATAGTGTGGGAAAGGAGGTAAGAGATAGAAAGAGGAAGGACAGCTGAAGGAGTAGAAACATTCTGCAGTAAAGCAAAAGACAGAGGACTTCGGACATAGAAAGATGAAGGAGATAAAAGAGGGTCAGTGTCAGTGGGGAGGTCTACATAGGGCCTCTGAATGTTGATATCTGCATTGTAGAATGTCTACGTAGAGATTCACACAAAACCTTTCTTATAGGGGATTCAATTTAGGAAGAAATTGGGGGAAACAGCTACAGCAAGGGGCAATGCAGGTTGTTCATTCCATTGAAGAATAGAGCTGTCATGTTATTACCTGCTTAACGAGACACTTACTATAATATGAAAACTTATCACTGCGCATGGGAAGAGATGTAGATTTCTCAAAGTATGAGACGTTTCCAGGTAAAAATCAAAGTCAGCTGGTACAAACATAGCCTCTCATATACTCTAATTGGAAAGTCCTCATACTGTGGAATTCCTAGCTACCAGACACAGTAAAGCCTTTACAGTTTAGAAGGAAACTATAATACCTGGTAGATAAATTTAACAGTGTTACAGGATATGTGGACCCCAACACAAAAGATATATATGAAATTCTTGTTGCTGGGAAATAGCATTTGAGGCTGATTGAAATTATCATGGGAACTGTGCAGCTGTAACTTCCTGAAACACCTGGATCTAAAAACAGGAAAAGGATGTTAGACAAGCTGAATCTTATGCATAGGTCTGATCCAACTCAACCCATATGTAGCACTTAAGAAGCATTAGATTGTTTGCAGTCCTAAAGGCAAATTTAAAACTTCAAAATGCCCAATTCCTAATTAAGGTAAATGAATCTCTGGGCATTACTTTGAAATGGGGGAAGCAAGAACATATGAAGCTGCCTTATACTGAATCAGACCTTTAGTCCATCAAAGTCAGTATTGTCTTCTCAGATTGGCAGCGGCTCTCTGGGGTCTCATGCTGAGGTTTTTCACACCTATTTGCCTGGACCCTTTTTTTGGAGATGCCAGGGATTGAACCTGGGACCTTCTGCTTCCCAAGCAGATGCTCTACCACTGAGCCACTGTCCCTCCCCCAAGAAAATACATGGTAGAGAAGTACTTATCTTGGATTAATAGTTGACAATGCTCAGATGTTTACATGACATACAATCTAGAGTCCAGAACACCACAAAGGAAAGGGACATTATTCATACCAATTAACATCTTGGGGGGGGGGGCGGTGAAAAGAAAACTTTTGTGATAATTCAGAAGGAAGGTGCGTAAATACTTTACTCTGTATAAAAGACAGTGATTGTTCAAGACAGGTTTTAAAAAGTAACATTCTTGAGTGGCCCACACAAGAGATATTTGCCATTCTCTATCCTACATTACATCCCTTTCATAATAGATGCAATATATAAGGGCTTGATGTATGCACAGAAGCTAGGAAACAATTTAGAGTATCAGTTCTGTGGGGAAAGTGACCATTTAGAAGATGCCAAGTTAGCCTGGAAAACATGCCTTTGTCTATAGATTTTAAAGAGGCATTAATAGCTCTCTAACAGTGTTAATTTTCAAATTCAATCATTTTATAAACACATTCTGAACTAGAGCAAGATCAAGCAATGGCATGCGTGATTGAGATTAGCCACAGAGTCACACTTAGCTATCCCATTCATTCATTTTTTTAATCATCCACATTTTTATCCCACCCTTCCTCAAAGGAGCTCAGGGCAGCAACAGTCAAAAGCAGTCCACTGGCACTTGAAAGACTAAAATGTCCCAGCATAACCTTTGATGAGTTAGAGATCAATTCATGAGCAGTGAAGCACAAATTCATCAAGCTAATTAATATATATAACACAAAGGGGGAGGATGTTCAGAGAAAAATCCAGTTCAAGGAGTAACCAATTCACTCAGAACAGGTGAGACACTTAGTATAGCTCACTGATAATCAGTGGCTTGGGAACCACTTGGGAGTCTTTGACATGACATGTGTGGCTTTTCTCAGCACTGCTTTCCCCAAAGGGCACTTGCCATATATTTCAAGAAAGTGGGCAAGGTCCTTACACAGTGGGACTTCTGTGACTGTTAGGTGGGTCACACCTTGAAAACTGTTGCTGGCAGAAGAATGGATAAGCCACAAACCTCCCTGAGGTTCAGGCCTCATGCTACATTATATATATCAGTAAATGTGGCTCTTTTGGTTGATAGTAACTGTGAATTCGGCTGTCGGCAAGCCTTGAAGTAATTAACACTGGTCTGCTATTACAGACCAACACAGTTACTCCTGTGGCAGTGAATTCCATGTGTTAATCACCCTTTGGGTGAAGAAGTATTTCCTTTTATCCGTTCTAACCCGAATGCTCAGCAATTTCATTGAGTTCTTGTATTGTGAGAAAGGGAGAAAAGTACCGTATTTTTCGGACTATTAGACGCACCGGACGATAAGACGCATCTAGTTTTTAGAGGAGGAAAACAGGGAAAAATTGTTTGAAGCTGTGCACCCAGATCTGGGCACCTTCCCCCTCTCAATCCTGCCTCCGATCCCAGCCCTTGCTAGAAGCAGCAGCTGAAGCCTGGCAGACAGGCACAGAGGAAGCCCCCCCCCTCCGTAAACCCAGCGCTTTGCCAAGCACTGCATTTGCGGAGGGGGGGGCTTCCTCTTTACCTGGCTTCAGCTTCTGCTGATAGCAAGGGCTGGGATCCGAGGCTTGGCTGCCTCCGAACCCAGCCCTTGCTATCAGCACAAGCTGAAGCCACACAGACAGGGACAGAGGAAGCCCCCCCCCCCCAAACGCAGCGCTTGGCGAAGTGCTGCTTTTGCGGAGGGGGGGGTGATTCCTCTCTGCCTGGCTACAGCTTGTAGCGGGGCTTCCCCCTCCCTTCCTCAGAGGGAGCGATCTCGCTGCTTGTCTCCCAGCCAGGCAGGCAAGCGCGGGGAAAGCATGCCTGGCTGGGAGAGAAGGGGCAGGATCGCTCCCTTCAGCGTGCTGGGGTGGGGGGAGCGATCTCGCCGCTTCTCTCCCAGCCAAGCACCCAAGCACGGGGAAAGAATGCCTGGCTGGGAGAGAAGGGGCAGGATCGCTCCCTTCAGCGTGCTGGGTGGGGGTGGAGGGAGCGATCTCGCTGCTTCTCTCCCAGCCAAGCACCCAAGAACGGGGAAAGAATGCCTGGCTGGGAGAGAAGGGGCAGGATCGCTCCCTCCACCCCCACCCCAGCATGCTGAAGGGAGCAATCCTGCCCCTTCTCTCCCAGCCAGGCATTCTTTCCCCGTTCTTGGGTGCTTGGCTGGGAGAGAAGCAGCGAGATCGCTCCCTCCACCCCCACCCAGCATGCTGAAGGGAGCGATCCTGCCCCTTCTCTCCCAGCCAGGCATTCTTTCCCCGTTCCTGGGTGCTTGGCTGGGAGAGAAGCAGCGAGATCGCTCCCTCCACCCCCACCCCAGCACGCTGAAGGGAGCGGATCCTGCCCCTTCTCTCCCAGCCAGGCATTCTTTCCCCGTGCTTGGGTGCTTGGCTGGGAGAGAAGCAGCGAGATCGCTCCCTCCACCCCCACCCCAGCACGCTGAAGGGAGCGATCCTGCCCCTTCTCTCCCAGCCAGTCACGCAAGGACGGGGAAAGCATGCCTGGCTGGGAGAGAAGTGGCGAGATCGCTCCCTGCGAAGCGCTGGGGTGGCGCTGGGGGTGGAGGGAGCGATCTTGCCGCTTCTCTCCCGGGGGCTGCAGGCCCCTCCCCCCCTCATCTTTTAGTATTCAGACCATAAAACGCACGCACTTTCCCCCCCACTTTTTTTTGGGGGGGGGAAGTGCGTCTTATGGTCCGAAAAATACGGTACTTCTTCCTCTACCTCCCTTATCCTGTGTATAATCTTGTAAACCTCCATCACGTCACCCCTTCAGTTATTGTTTCTCCAGGCTAAAGAGCCCCAAGCGCTTTAACCTTTCTTCATATGGAAAGTGATCCAACCCTTTAATCATTCTAGTTGTCCTTGTCTGCATATTTTCCAATGCTATAGTATCTTTGAGGTGTGGTGACCAGAATTGTACACAGTATTCAAAATGAGGCCACAACATCAATTTACTGGCTGATTTGTTTTCAATTCCCTTCCTAATAACCCCCAGCATAACGTTGGCCTTTTTTACTGCAGTCGCACACTGTCTCAACATTTTCAGTGAGTTATCTACCTACCATGACTTCAAGATCTAGGTATTCTCTCTCATTACCAAAGCTTCATGTCAACGACTCCTCTGTATATCACAACTAATCCAATCAAGCCTGTTATTGTAATTCAACTGCTATTTCCATTCAACATCTGAAATCACCTTTATAAAGCTTATATTTCCAGAACCACGTGTTACATTTTATGGCACATATGGCCCAGCTCAACAAAGTGACATTTATGTCAGATGCGGCCCTTGTAACAAATGAGTTTGACACCTCTGCCCTGAACAGAATAGCAAGGTTTGTGAGATAGAGAAGGAAATGCACACCGCAGATTTCCAGAATTCACTTTACATGTTATAAATTAGCACAAAGCAAAAAGGCCTTTTGAAGTCCGTGAATGGGTTACTAACTCCAGTCCATACAGAAATCAGAATAAGGGACCTGGCTTATACTTGGAGGCAGGGTAGATAAATATCAATGGCTTCATTTTAAAGTTGGATTTTTAAAAATTTAAAACAGTTTTTTTTTAAAAATGTTATTTTAATATTTTAAATAATATTTTATTATTTTAATAGTATAATATTAAACCAATTTTTAAAAAATAAAATGCTTTCTAAGAAAAATGATTTAATAGAATTTTATTTAAGTTATATTATAGCTTAATGAAGACTCCAAATGCAATAGGGATTTATAAATTCTTAATTTCTATAGTATGAGACCATATATTCATAAGGTTTAAGGACAGTTTTGTAAATGAGTTCCTATAATTTAAGGACCAAATGTTATGGGGTTCCTGAGGTTTCTGCATAGGTTTATTCAGGTTATTTTTTTTACCTATGCCAATGAGATTCAGAGCTCAGCTTAAAAGAATATGTTCAGACATTGTTCATTTTACAGTTCTCAAACTATAGATTTTTATCTCCATAAAAACCATGCCTGTTAACAGCAAAACACATACTCATTTATTAGCTGAGAAATAATAAGACATCAGGCTAACTGACCTTCAACAAATTTGTGCAGTCAATCCCTAGCTTCTCTCTAGAAACAAAGCACAAAAAAGTTCAATAAGTAGAAAATAGTTGGAAGTCGAATACATATGGACAAGGAGGACAGATCTGGCTATAAGAAAACAGACCAAAGGACAATCAGTGAAATGGGTTTTTCTGGGAAAATCTGAATCAGGACTTTTTCCCATCCAAATTTAAACATCAATATAATGTTAGGAAAATGTACATCATGTTAGCAAACAAATGCAACCAGGAAAATACACAATATACAAGCCTGGACCGTGTACAAGCACTGAGATTTGTCCATGCTTTATATCCCACACGCAGCCTATCTAACATGACCGGTCTGCAGCACAACAGCACTAGCAACTATAGATAAAACAGACTATTAAATAAAATGATGCGGCCATTTTACAACTCCAGCTATGGCTGCTGTTTACTATGTCGTTTCCTCTGTTGCGAGTTCCAACAGAACAAATGGGGGGGGGGCTTCGAGAGAGTCTCTGCTCCCTTGGAACTTCCCGAAGCTGCCTACAGATGAGACGATGACCAGCTGGCTACTGAGCTACATTGGACTGTTGTGGAGGCATACGAGCACAGTGGGGGCCCATGCTGCACTGGATGAAACATAGAGCTGGATAAACTGTGGCTTAAAAATTATTCTTACCTTTTACACCAGTTGCTTGAAAACTTGCTTTTTGCACCCAGACTGCACTTTATATCATCCGCACTTTACATAGAGCACCAAATCAGTTAATTTCATATATTATGGTTTTAATAATTAATTAATGTTTTATACAATATTGTTTTATAATAGATTATAGTATTTAATGCAGCTCTCAGTGAGGTCCGTTTCCCTGAGGAAGGTAGTCTTTAAGAACATGGTGCTGGCTATACCCTCTACTGGTCGGGTAAGTCAAAGGCTGAGAGCCGCCTTTCTGGCGTTGGCTTCATGGTCAGGAACTCCATTGCCTCCAAACTTGAAAACCTGCCAACAGGTCACTCAGATCGC
Organism: Heteronotia binoei; assembly: GCF_032191835.1. NCBI lineage: Eukaryota > Metazoa > Chordata > Lepidosauria > Squamata > Gekkonidae > Heteronotia > Heteronotia binoei. The sequence continues at coordinate 144,561,475 of NC_083226.1, read as the reverse complement.
GTCATGTCCATGCGCCTCCCACTTCAAAACAAGCAGCATGCAACACTCTTCAGTGTGTATGCCCCAACCCTTCAAGCAGATCCTGAAGAAAAGAACAAGTTCTATGCTGATCTACGCAACCTCGTACGGAAGACCCCTACAGAGGACAAGGTGATCATCCTTGGCGACTTCAATGCCAGAGTAGGTAAAGACTCGGAAGCCTGGAAAGGAGTACTTGGCAAACACGGCATTGGCAACTGCAATGATAACGGGCGCCTCCTGCTAGAATTCTGCACGGAGCACCAGCTCACCATCACCAACACTATCTTTCAGCAGAAGAACAGCCTGAAGACAACCTGGATGCACCCACGGTCCAAGCACTGGCACCTTATCGACTACATTCTGGTGCGCCAGAGAGACCTTCGAGATGTCTTACACACCCGAGTAATGCCCAGTGCGGAATGTCATACGGATCATCGTCTTGTACGCTGCAATCTCCGTCTTCACTTTAAACCCACACCCAGGAGAGGAGGTATCCCTCGGAGGAAGCTTCAGGTTGGCAGCCTTCAGTCAGCCGAAGTTAAAGCTGCCTTCCAGGCAAAACTCCAGTCAAGAATTGAGGACCCCAGTTGCCCCACAGACCCTTCTCCAGACGTACTCTGGGAACACCTAAAAACTACCATCCTGTTGATCTCTGAAGAAGTCCTCGGGTTCTCCACAAGGAAGAACAAGGACTGGTTTGACGAGAACAAACAAGAGATCCAAGAATTATTAGCGAAAAAGAGATCTGCCTACCAAGCACATCTTGCTCAGCCCTCCTGTCCCGGGAAAAAAGCAATCTTTCGCGCTGCATGTAGCAACCTCCAGCGCAAGCTTCGAGACATTCAGAATGAGTGGTGGACCAAGCTTGCAGAGAGAACCCAGCTGTGTGCAGACACTGGTGATTTAAGAGGGTTCTACGAAGCCCTGAAGGCAGTATATGGCCCATCATATCATGCTCAGAGTCCTTTGTGTAGTGCAGACGGCCAAGTGCTCCTCACAGACAAGGCATCCATACTGAACCAGTGGTCGGAGTATTTTCAGGTTCTCTTCAGTGCCAATTGCGTAGTTCAAGATTCAGCAATCCACCTCACCCCACTTCAACCAGTGAAAACAGAGTTGGATGAGATCCCCACCCTAGAAGAGACTGTTAAAGCCATCAAGCAACTGAAAAGTGGCAAGGCAGCGGGAGTTGATGGAATCCCACCAGAGATCTGGAAGCATGGGGGCACAGTACTACACAGCACACTTCACAAAGTACTAGTCACCTGCTGGAAACAAGGCAAACTACCACAGGACTTTCGCGATGCAATCATCATCACTCTACACAAGAACAAAGGGGAAAAGTCAGACTGCTCCAACTACCGGGGGATAACCCTGCTCTCCATCGCAGGCAAAATCCTTGCCAGAATACTCCTGAATAGACTGGTGCCCACCATTGCAGAAGAACTCCTCCCAGAGAGCCAGTGCGGCTTCAGAGCTAACAGGAGCACCACCGACATGGTATTTGTTCTCAGGCAGCTCCAAGAGAAATGCAGGGAACAGAACAAGGGTCTATATGTGACTTTTGTCGACCTTACCAAAGCTTTTGATACCGTTAGCAGGAAAGGCCTGTGGCAAATCTTGGAACTTTTAGGATGTCCCCCAAGGTTCCTCAGCATGATCATCCAGCTACATGAAGACCAGCGAGGCAAAGTCAGACACTGCAACGACCTCTACATCTGCTATCGCACCGATGGCAGCCTGTTCAACCTGAGGCAACTAAAGGCTCACTCCAAGACAATGGAAAAACTTATCCGAGAGCTACTGTTTGCTGATGATGCTGCACTCGTCTCCCACTCGGTATCAGCTCTGCAGCATATGACGTCCTGCTTTCCAGAGGCTGCCAAGCTATTCGGCCTAGAAGTTAGTCTGAAGAAGACAGAAGTTCTCCACCGGCCTGCACCCCAGGAAGATTATCACCCTCCCTGCATCACTGTGGGTGAATCAGTTCTGAAGACAGTCCAGCAGTTCAACTACCTGGGGTGCATCATCTCCTCAGATGCCAAGATCGACAAGGAGATTGACAACAGGCTGGCAAAGGCAAACCGTGCATTTGGCCGACTGCATAAAAGAGTGTGGAGCAACAAGCATCTGAGAAAAGGCACAAAGATCAATGTTTACAAAGCGGTTGTGATGACAACCCTCATCTACGGCTCCGAATCGTGGGTTTTATACCGTCATCACCTGCGACTCCTTGAGCGCTTTCATCAGCGCTGCCTTCGCACCATCCTCAACATCCACTGGAGTGACTTTGTGACCAACACTGAAGTCCTCAAGAGGGCAGAGGTTACAAGCATCGAGGCATTGCTGTTGAAGACGCAGCTGCGCTGGGCAGGGCATATTTCTAGGATGGAAAACCACCGCCTTCCCAAGATTGCTCTGTATGGCGAACTTTCCACCAGCCATCGAAATAGAGGGGCACCAAAGAAGAGGTACAAGGACTCCTTGAAGAAATCCCTTGGCACCTGTCGTATCAACCATCACCAGTCGTCTGACCTAGCCTCAGATCGCAAAGCATGGAGGCACACCATCCACCAGGCTGTCTCTTCCTTTGAGAACGCACGCATAGCTGGTCTTGAGGACAAAAGGAGATTGAGGAAGAATCGCACTGCTACAGCACCAACCCCAAATCAGACTTTTCCCTGCAGCCACTGTGGCCGGATCTGCCTGTCCCGCATTGGTCTTGTCAGCCACCAGCGAGCCTGCAGCAGACGTGGACTACTGCACCCTTCTTAAATCTTCGTTCGCGAAGTCAAGCCGAGAGAGAGATAGTTTTTAATGCTGTTAGCTGCCCTGAGCCTGTTTGCAGGGAAAGCGGGATACAAATAGAAATAAATAAATAAAAGACTCTTGGTGACTTATACCCAGTCTTCCTTCCTGACAATTGCCACCAGGCTGGGCTTGCAAACTGGACTCTGAAATCAACTAATTGCTACTAACCTGAGGAACTGCACAGTAATTTAATCAATTATGCTAAATTATACAGGATATAATGAATTATTTTAACTAAGTCTAATTAGAATTTTAAAGTAATACAACAACAACAACAACAAATTTTATTTGTATCCCGCCCTCCCCGCCGGAGCAGGCTCAGGGCGGCTAACAACATGGTTCAGGGTTAATTATACAAATGGATAAAATTACATTAAACATTATAAGCATTTAATTAAAATCTGGTTAAGTTTTAAAATTAAATTAATTAATTTTTTAAAAGTGCTAGTGCTATGTTTACTTTTTCTGATGGCGGTTTCCTTCGCAATTTCCATTTTCATCAGGGAAAGCCAGTCTGAAGAGGAAGGTCTTGCAGGCCCTGCGGAACTGTTCTAGGTCCCGCAGGGCCCGCATTTCCTCTGGAAGTTGGTTCCATAGGCTCGGGGCTATAGAGAAGGCCCGGTTACGGGTGCTTTGCAGCTTCACTTCTCTCGGTCCGGGGATAGTCAGCAGGTTTTTCCCGGCTGACCTCAGTGCTCTCTGGGGTTCATATGGGGAGAGACGGTCCCTAAGGTAGACAGGTCCTCGACCATATAGGGCTTTAAAGGTAATGACCAGCACTTTGTAACGAACCCGGTATGTAACTGGCAGCCAATGCAGTTCGCGCAGCCCAGGCTGTATGTGCTCCCATTTAGGGAGTCCCAACAACAGTCTAGCCGCTGCGTTCTGCACCAGCTGCAGCTTCCGGGTTCGGTACAGAGGCAGCCCCATGTAGAGGGCATTACAGTAATCCAGTCTCGAGGTGACCGTTGCATGAAGCACCATTGCCAGATCTTGGCGCTCTAGGAAGGGAGCCAACTGCTTTGCCCGCCTTAGATGGAAAAAGGCTGACTTGGCAGTGGCTGCAATCTGGGCCTCCATTGATAATGCAGGCTCCAGTAAAACTCCCAGGCTCTTAACCCGGTGAGCCGCTTTCAACGGCGCCCCGTCGAAGACCGGGAGAGGTATTTCCCCTCCCCGAGCGCCCCGACCCAGGCAAAGGACTTCTGTCTTCGCTGGATTCAGTTTCAGCCCGCTCTTCCTCAACCAGGTTGCCAAATCCTGCAGGGCCCGGTCTAAATTCTCTGGGATGCAGTCAGGCCGGCCGTCCACTAGCAGATAAGAGTTGGGTGTCATCTGCATATTGATGGCACCCAAGTCCATGTCTCCTGGCAATCTGGGCAAGGGGGCGCATATAGATATTAAATAGCATTGGTGAGAGAACTGCCCCCTGAGGCACTCCACAATCCAGTGTGCGCCTCTGGGACAGCTCGCCCCCAATTGCCACCCTTTGTCCCCGATCCTCGAGGAAGGAGGCAAGCCATTGTAAGGCAGACCCCCTCACCCCTACATCGGCGAGGCGGCGGGTCAGTAGCCGATGGTCAACCGTGTCGAACGCAGCCGACAAATATAATATTTGGCTGCTAAATTAATTATTAGATAATTTCTAATTAGGGCATTTTTCTAGATTCATTGGAGACCATTTATAGTACTAATTGGCTATTTTAGATTAATTGGCAACATTGAGGGTTTTTAATTAAGTAGGTAGGAAGTAAATTTACTAGATATTTTGGCTGTTTAGACTTAATGAGGAATTCAACAGGTTAGTGAGCTATTGCTCAGAGCTTTGGGCTGGGGTGCCATCAGTATGCAGATGACACCCAGCTCTATCTGTTGATGGGTGGCCGGTCCAACTTCTCCCCAGAAGTTCTGACTACATGGAAGTCTGGGAGCAGAGGTCTCACTACTGACCTTCGATGGAGCACCACTTATGTTGGCACCAAAGGTTAAAAGTCTGGGGTGCTCCTGGATCCCTCTTTAACAATGGAGGCCCAGGTAGCAGCCACTGCCAAATCAGTCTTTTATCATCTTCGGCTGATGGTAGTTGGTCCCCTTTCTCAAATGCAGCAACTTGACGACAGTAATCTATGCTACAGTCACCTTGAGACTAGATTACTGTAATGCCCTCTACATGGGGCTGCCCTTGTTTCAGTCTCGGAATCTTCAACTAGTGCAGAATGCTGCGGCCAGGTTGTTAATGGAGCTTCTCTTACAGGAGCATATTCAGCCAGGTCTGAAAGTGCTGCACTGGTTACCTATTGCATACCGGATTTGTTTCAAGGTTCTGGTTATCCCCTTTAAAGCCCTATATGGTCAGGGACCTGCATACCTTCAGGACTGCCTTTCCCCACATGCTCCTCAGAGAGCACTTTGATCATGGTCGCAAAACCTGCTTTTGATCCCCGGCCTCAAAGACGATGGGAGCCAAGGCCTTTTCTGTTGTAGCTCTGTGCTGGTGGAATGAGTTTCCTGAGGAGATTAGGACCCTGCAAGAGCTTCCAAAGTCCCGCAGGGCCTGCAAGACAGTGCTCTTTTGCCAAGCATTTGCTGATTAAGATAAAAGACAACAGACAGAACTATTTGGGCCACCTCAAAGCACAATCATGACCTTAAGATCAGTTTTTTATACAGAACACTTAAGCAGGAACTACTGAATAGCAAAATTTGACATAGAATGAATAGGTAGCTATCAGCCATCATTAAACATACCATCATTTAAGATCAATACAGCATCTGAAACTGTTTTAATGTTTTTATATATTAATGTATTTTTATATGTTATGTTTACAGAATATATTGATTACTGGTTTTTATGTGACTTTTTATGAATATATAAGTTGCCCTGAGCCTGCTTTGGCGGGGAAGGTGGGATATAAACCCAATAAATAAATATTTACATATGTAGGGTGGAAAATTTTCCACCCCATATCGCTGAAAACAATATTCCCTCTGATCACACAGAGACAAATTGTTGCTGCAGAAAAATTTTGTGAGATCAGAGTCCAAATAAATGTCTTCAATAGCTACCAGAGTGGAGGACTTGCATAGAACATTTTCCCATGGGAGGGGAGGTGTTCCTGGGGCAGGGGGACCCTTTCTCCTCAAAATTTTCTGCCTTCCTGGCCAAAGCTCTACCATTGAGTTATAGCTCCTCTCCATTTTGGATCAGGTGCATTTTATGGACCCTAGTTAGGTCTAACTTGGGGACAGAAATTGCTTTGGTAATGGTGGTTGACTGTCACCGGGAGAAAAGACAGCGATTATGTGAAAAAGGTGCTGCAGTTACAGAAAGGGCAACTCAACAATCTGCAACCTACAGTACATTCATCATCTCTAATTGTTTTCCTCTAAAGACAACAGAGAACTAATTCTGAATGTCACTGTTTATATTCTGAGCTTCTTAGGCCTGAAATCATGAAGGAATTACTGTAAGAATCAATACTACTGACTGGGGATTCAGGAGGGTAAGCCGTATCGATCTAGAGCAGAACAATGTTTGAGTCCAGTGGCACCTTTAAGACCAACCTAGTTTTATTCAAGGTATAAGCTTTTGTGTGCATGCACACTTCTTCAGATAAAATGAAATCTCCTCAACCATTACATATAGAAAGGGGGGGGGGGGTTAGTTGCCAGGAAGGGCCAATTAGAGTCAAGCTAGAGAAAGAAACAAAATTGGAAATTACCAGTCCATACATATAGGTAGAGGATAAGAAGGAAATCATCATATAGCATAATGAAGATCAAGCAGAAACAATAAGCTTAGTTTATCTAGTAACCATTTGTTTGGGTTCAATTCTGGGACAAAAACGGTGAAAAGGAAAAACATGTCAAAATATTGACTGGGGAAGTTAGCCAGCAGGTGGCAATGTGGAGCACTGCCAATAAGACAAGAATTCATCCATCTCTACGGGATTACTATTCATCCTTTAAAAATTTTAACCAATTATACCCTGCTTTCCTCTCTGACAGAGCTCCAATACAGCTTACAGCCTCCTCTTCCTTTATTTTACCTGCTTCATGTTGCCTGCTTGGCTCACATTGTCTTTGCTGTGTTCAAGCTGCACTGTTTTTCATCTGTCCGTTCCCTCCTAGTATCAGCTGTCATCTACCTGTACACATATGGGGAACCTATGCGATAGCAGATGGAGATGGACTGTTTAAGTGGTGCCATCAATTGTAATTGTTGATATACCAATTTCTGTTATTGTTATTGGGGTTTAATCAACTGTTATTTTTAATTACTGGATTATGTTATTCATTGTATTGTTATAATCTGCCCTGAGCCTGCTTGCGAGGGAGAGAGGGCTAGAAGTCGAATAAAGATAAAAATATTTTATCCTGCCCTACGAACCACTAAACAAGCTAAGTTGTGTGTCACTAGTTCATGGGCATCCAGGAAGCTGCCATAAAAGAGTGAGGATTCAAGCCTCGGATATGCCTTGTCCTCATTTGGCATTCCGACCAATGTAACGTGTCGTATGTGAGGCTACCTTTAAAGATACTTCAATTAGGGAGGGGCCGCAGCTCAGCACAAGAGCACCAATTCCATGCAGGTCACAGATTCATCCCACAGCATTTCCAGATAAAAAAGCAGGAATGGTTGATGGCAAAGACGTCTACTTAGGACCGCCAAGAGCCAGATTACACAATACTGACATCGATAGAGCCAGCTTTCTATGTTCAAGTGTTAAACTGATAAGAAGTTTGACAGAGTTTTAACTGGTGCAGGCTGAGACCACATCAAACTAGATCTAAATTGATTCCTCATTTCTGGATTCAGTCTGCAGTACTGCTTTTGGCCTTTAAAGACCTTGAAATTTTACGTCTGCAGAACGCTTAGCATACCAAGATCTAGGAAGGTTCTCATATGAGCGTTCTCTCAATTTGTAGTATGGTAGGTGGTCATAACTGTAGCCTCTGTGGGATTTCTAAAGATCTGCCTAAGAAGCCTTTAGGAAACAAGTAAAAACATTCCAGTAATTTTCTGAGTTTTTTCAAAATGCAAAACTATTATTCTGTAGTATAGGGATTCCCAAGCGTTTTGAGTCTGTGGGTGCCCTTGGGATTCTCACAGTACGGTGAGCACAGCCACAACACGGCTATCTCAGGAGGTGGAGCTACTCACAAAATGGATGGTGCAGCTTACATTCAGTCACACAGTGAATGTAACATGGCGGCAACTGCTGCCAAAAGCAATGAGGTTTTGAATCTGCATAGCCAATAAGATCCCTAATGGCCAAACAAAAGCCTGCAGGGCACAAGCCCTAACCACTTCTAAAAGCACTTGGGCAGGCACCAGGAAAGTGTTTGCGAGTAACGTGGCACCTGTGGGAACCATGTTAGGAACCCTTACTGTAGTATTGCTTTTTATTGTCATAGGGATTTTATTGTCCGCCTGTTTTTTACTCTATACTGCACCAGTTTATTTCTTTATTATTAGAAGTAATAAGTTATCATTCTCTGAACCTGACTCAGTTAAATATTGGCTGTGGTAACAAAAGGTTACATGTGTGTAAATGGTTTTGACTTATTTCTCCCACAGTGCACTGAAATCCACATTTAAGGCTACTGCCTGCCTCACAAGCAGCTTATGCTTGTCAAACAGCACAATGAACTTCTACTGGCAAGAATCAAATGTCCTCCTACATACACAGAGGAAGCCACATAGTATTCCTTAGGAGACCAAAGAATCTGTTCATTCCTCTGTGTACAAGAATGCAATTATGCACTGAAAAGAACATATGCATATAAAGATACAAAACAAAAAACACCCAGGAATATTCACACATGGTACCTAGATGCTACAGTTTATAATAAGTTTCTCTGTAGTTCAGTTGACAACAAAAGCCATTAGGTATTGCAATCAGAGGATTTAAAATTTTCAGCTTGTGGGCACAAAGTACTGCTTCAAGGCTCCATCCAATTTTTCATATGGTCAGTCAGCAAATTTAGTTCAAGGGAACACTTCTGTGAAGTTACTTAACTCTGTCTTGCCAACAAATGCTGTAATCAATTATGTCTCCTAGCAACATGCAACAAGCCATAGAACTGTCTGGGCAAAGCAAAGTATTTGTTCTTATCCTTAATGCTAGAGCAGCAGCTTGGGGATGGGATCTGGACAATCTGTTTTAATGGTAATTCCTATATGTTACATACAACCTGTTATGCTTATTCATTCCATTAACTTTTTAAAAGAGGTATTTAGATAAGCCCTCATTGTTCCCAAATTATTCCATGCAGGAGTCCCCAAGACAAATACATCTTACAGTCAACTCAAGATGGAGACACGGTAAAACAGCTTTTAAGAATTTGTGGAACATTCTACACTTGATCTTAGACAAAGGGTGAAATTCTAAAAATCCAAGATTGCGTGGACAAAATGAATGAAACTTGTATAGTGGTAAAACTTACATCCCTTCAGAAAGGCTATCATTTTGATGACCATTTGGTTGATTGTTATTGGGGATGGGCATGAACTGAACCGTAAAGCAAAATCTGTGACAAATATTGCCCTCTTTGGAAACAGAAGTTCACGTCGGGTTCAACATCATGAACTTCCATAAACTTTTATAGCACTTTGTGGATGGAGCAGGAAGCGGGGGGTGTGTGTGTGTGTGTTAAGGGACTTTGAGTCACTTTAACCTCTGCTTTCTTTTCCTGGGACTGCTGAAGACAACCCAAAAGAGTTGTGCAGCAGGAGTGCCTCCTTGCCATACAGCTGTTCTTCAGGCTATCTTCTGGTCCTTTTAAGGTTTAAAGGGACTGCACAAGATGGCCCAAAACAGCTCAGTTGCAGGGAGCAAACCACTCCCCACCACTCACTTGTTTTTCAACTTTTCTGCAAACTTTGCTTAAAGGGATTGTGGTCTCTTTCAACAGGAAAGAAACCACTTCGGTTCATGAATGAGCCCTCCCAGTTCCATTTGCGGCAGCTATAAACCATAAACTAAACTACATTTTCCCAGGTTGTTCCCATCCCTAGTTGTTACCAAAATCCGTGTCTGTTGTAATTGCTGGTTTGAAGTTTATTGTTTTGATGTTTTTGTTAATTTGTCTATGTACCAAGTTATTTCTCAAAAGTAACAATTTAGAACCTCCCTTATCTGAAAAGCAGTTAAAGAGGCAAGGGTTCATTTTGTGCTCAGTTTGTGTGTACCGCAGTGCTGGATTGCAAGATGAAATGTTGGATGAAAGAAATGTTTTTGGCTTTCTTATCCAAGAGAGATGCTATAGTCACAAGGCAGAGTTACATGTACCTGCATCTTTTCCCCAGGATGGTGTGTATGAAAGCAGTTTTAGAGAAGAGTTTCAGAAAGAAAATAGTATGAGGAGGAAAAAGTAAGGACAATGTTGTTCTCCCACCAAGCAGTCGTCTAATTCAAAATGATGCAAGCCCCAAAAAGTAGTTTGGAAAAATTCACCCTATCAGCTTCATCAGCATACCTAAAATATTCATGCCATGTGGAAACAACTCCCACATCTGCGTGCACTCACACATGTAGTATTGGGAAACATAGTGGTAATTATATACTAGCAACATTAGGTAAACAGTTTACACATCTTCCCTGCAAAAATCAACCTTTAGAAGCCTAAAAAGCCCCCCCCAAAACCCTTTCTGCTTAAAAGACCTTGCACTATCCCTTCAACTAGTTCTTCTCATTGACCCTACATACACTTTAGCCATTATTCCAAAGTTATAGGGGGGGGAAACCATTCATGCTTTGCTCCACTTTGGTTGTCCAACAGAACACCCTTGTCAGCTTCCCTGATTACTGAAATGTACATATTTGCTGACAAAGACAAACACTGGGAATTTTACCTATTCTTGGTAGTTTCTGTTTACCAACCATCAAGCAAAAGAATGTAGCGAGTGAAGCTATTGTCTCCAAGATATTATCTTAGTTAAACTAATATACATAGCAACATTGACAACACCTTCCTGAGAAGAACCATCTAGTTTCAACAGGTCCTTCACATCCCTTCTAACTCTGGGAAGATCTTACAACTTACTAGTGTAGGCTGTATAAAGCCATTACCGTAATACAGGAGTGTAGATCTGGATTATAATCCTCTCATCGTACATTTATGTCTTATAACAAACAGTCAAAAGATGGGATGTGTATTATTCCTTGTTCAAAGAGTCTGAACTAGAACAAAGTTTAAGTTCAGTGGCACCTTTAAGACCAACAAAAAAAATTTTTTCCCCTGAAGAAGTTGTGCATGCACACAAAAGCTTATACCCAGAAAAAAACACTTCATTGGTCTCAAAGGCTCCACGGGACCCAAAACTTTGTTCTGCTGCTTCAGATCAACCCTGCTAGCCACCTGAATCAAGTTTCAACTAGGTAATATTAACACAATTTTAGCTTATAATGACCTCACTAAAATAAATCTACAGTGTTGCTAAACTGCCCTGACCAGACTAGCCCAATGGACTCCAGGCTAGCCCAGTGTCACCTGATCTTGGAAGCTAAGCAGGGGCTGACTTGGGTAGTACTTGCATGGGAGACCACCAAGGAACTTCAGGATTGCTATAGAGGCAAACAATGTCAAACCAGTTCCGTTCATCTCGTCTTGAAAACTCTATGGGGGTTGCTGTAAGTTGGCTGTGACCTGATGGCCCTTTCCACCAGCATTGAAAAAATAAGTCACTGTTACAGTTTTCCTTTCTCTTACCATATTAAGGGACTTGTGTATTCCATTTGGCATATGGAGAATTCTCAGCTCATGGTTCATCTGAAACAAACCCTTCCCTGCATAAATGAATGAGCTCAGAGCAGCCAGTTAGGTTGCTTGATTATGTCATACTAATCTCTGAGTCATCGTGTTAAACAGAAGAACACATATTATGAATACAATGGGTTTTACCCTATCAGTGATGGCTGGTATAAAAGCCAACAGGGTAGTCAATAGTCCTGTTTTGTCCCCATCTTCTTCCCTTGCAGTGATGTGCACACACAAAACCCTGACTGCAGTCCAGTTTAACACTTAATTCCTATGAAGATGCCAGCATAATGCAACACCTCCTATGTGTGTATAACATTAGAAGATAGAAAATTAGATTTATACCCCGCCCTACACTCCAAATCTTATAATCTCCTTTACCTTCCTCCCCCACAACAGACACCTTGTGAGGTAGGTGAGGGGCTGAGAGAGTCCTTTCAAGGACAGCTCTGCAAGAGCTATGGCTGACCCAATGCCATTCCAGCAGCTGCAAGTGGAGGAGTGGGGAATCAAACCTGGTTCTCCCAGATATGAGTCCGTGCATGTAACCACTACACCAAATTGGCTCTTAATAGGCATACCCATTGCAGAAAAGGGATCCTGCCACACTCTCCCTCTTCCTAAAAGCCAATAATACCCTAGTAAGAACAGTAAAGTTTCCATCCTTCTCAGAGCCAGAGTGAAAGGTCAAAAGACTTTTGCCTCCTTTCAGTGAAAAAGAAGTTGCTGCAGCAGCAAAATTTCACTGTGAGATACACCTGCGTGAATTCTCCTCTCCTGAGTTTCTAGGGTTGACATGCCCAAAAGCAGTTGAGTGCCCTTGGGAAAGATGGAGACCCTTCTTACTAGAACCTCTCTCACCAGAGACAAGATGTGAAGCAAGGTATTGTATCCCAGTATACCAATCCTGAAGGATGAATTTGCAGGACGTTCCAAGAAAGAAACTGGCTTTCCTCCAGCCAACTGTTACCTGGCCCTGCCATATCAGACTACTACATCAGTATTCAGTCACAACCACAGACTGGAAGAGACAGCAGAAGCCACTAACTTTTGCTGTAGTTTTCTTTTAAGAGTCAGATGAATATCATAAAGACCAGGTCATCTGCTCTTAAGGTAATATAAATGGAATATCTGTCAAAACAGATATAAAAACCACACAAGCCATTGAACAGATAATGAACAATATCCCAAAACCACCATGTGAAAAAATCTAGTCTTACGGTTTACCACTAATGATCTCTAATTTGGTTTTTCTATATTTCTCACTATAACTGTTCTGTTGGAGTTACTCCTATTAAGCCAGTTGGGTTAGTTCGCTAAAGCTGCAAACAGTGACCGAGAATTTCTTAAATAAACAGTGGTACGCAGATTAATGAACATGTCTCTGAACATATTATCTCTGGACATGATCTCTCTAAAAGAACACTTACTCCTATAGAATTTAGATTCCTGGGACTGGGTTTGAGCATTGTCCCCACACCCTTCTATGAGGGATTTCAAACTAGGATAGACATAAAGAGCATTTTTCAGGGATGATAATGAAGATTCTGATTTGCAGTGGTGTCCAAAATCTACCTTTGTACCATTCATTGTACCATCCATGCAATACAAACCTTTGAACAATTGATGCTAAGGGATTTACAAGAATTAGAGGGTAGACACGAAAACAGACCTAGCAATCTTACTGGAGAGGAGAGGAAGGCATCAGAACATTTGGCCCAAGGTAAGTCCATCACTATTTTAAAAAAGCAGATAAAGATGTGGCATGGTCCTTTTAGACACAGAGTATGAGAGAATGATAGATGACTCCATTATTCTACCAACTACAGACAAATAGATTATGATCCCACAGAGCAAATAAATTAAATAATAAGAGTAACTTTACAGGCTTTTTTTTAGAGCAATACCTATATATTTTTATAAACTTGCACCCTTGTATATCGATCTTTTATACTGTACCCAAGATTCACAAGCCTGTTAACACCCCCACCCTCCACCACCAGGACATATACCATTGTGCTGGGATGTGGGTCAGTCCCAGAGCCTGTAGTGATCATCAAAGCGGATTCTGTCATCAGAGAGACCAAAGATCTTATAAATAAATAAGCAAGTACTAACAGAGTCCATCTTATTAACATTAGATGTAACAGCCCTATACACTAGCATACCTCACAGGAAGGTGAGGGCAATATGGGAAATGATAAACAAAAAACGGTACGCCATGATTTATTGTTAAGAAAACATGACAAAGCCAACCGAGGAAGCCACTAGCCATGGTACAGATGAACTTCAAGCACTAAATTCTGTCCTTCATACAACTCCTTAAATTATTCATTCATTTAGAAAACATTTACACCGCCTGTCCAGACATCTGCTGAAGTGGTGAATGACAAACACAAATCAGCAATAAAATCATGAAAAGGAAACAAAACACACCAATATTAACACCAGCAATGAACTAGCAATTAAATTATCAGGGGCATAAAAACAGTAAATATGGATGAAGGAGAGGAACTGCCCTTAGAAACGTGATTTTTCCAGGTGTTCTTAAGCGATGAAGAAAAAAAATTAGAATTTTGGGGTACTTCTCATTAGTTTTAAGCTTGCTTTATCGCATAAGTAAACATACATAAGGGGAAAGATTTGCCATTTTGTATTTGGCCTTAAGTAGTCTTCTCTTCCTGTAGCCAGCATTTTCCAGAGACAATACAAAAATCCGCAACACCCATTTACTACAGACTACGGTGAGACTAGCATACACAACAATGACTCTTTGAAAGTTTTTGCTTCTAACAGGCCACAAAGTATAAGGGATTCTCAGTGAATCTGGATATAGAGTCAAACTTAATGTAACCTGACCACAAAGCAAAACTGGTCACATGAATGGCCCTATCATGTCATTTCAATGTTACATATGAAGTACTATGAGCACCTGAAAACACTACACACATTATGAAATAAGTTATTTACAATGTAGGTTCTTTCCTAACCAGCAGTTTCTGAAAGTTTAATTGCTTCAGATTCTAAAGTTTCAGAAAACTGAAGATTCGCATTGGTTATAAAACAAGCTTTCAGATTCATTTGTTCCTTGATTTGGTGTCCACATTTCTCCCCTTAAGCCAGCTTCTTTTCCACGTGGCAAAAGATAGAAGCATTGGAAGGTGGAAAGAAGACTTGAGTTCTGCATACCTACAGCATATAGAAAGTGTGCTCCAGACTGGGTTACAAACCTGGAAAACACTTTGATGGAATAAAGGGAACCAGAACCTGCATTTAAAAACTTTCCCTATAAAGCATTTTACTTCTTTTCTAAGTATGTTTCTAAGTTCTCAATTTTTTTGTTTCTAAGTTCTCAATTTTTTTATTTGGAAAACCTAAAAGTATTTGTCAGAGAGGGAAAAGGCAATATGTTCTCCACTTGTTTCCCCTCAGATCTTTCTTTTTTCCAGTTATTCCAATGGAAACATAGGAAGTTTTAAGAGCACAGAGAATACTCACTTTAAATATATTCTCTTTATGAATAAGACGCTTTAAGACAAAACTTTGATTAGTTAATATGTCATATGAACATGTCTGTCAGACAGTCCATAGTGTTAGAGAATAATTCCTGTATATAGAAGCCAGAGTATCCAAGGATATTGTTTAAATGTGAATACGTTTGTCCACAATCAATACACTGTAATTCCTATGATCATCGACCGACCCCACTTGCAGGGAAAATGGATATAAGTCCAATAATATAAAAACAAATAAAATAAAGAGTTCAGAGTTTTCAGTGCCGAAGTTTTAACTTAATATTCAAACTTGCAATTAGTCATATTGGGGAAGAAGCCATGACCCACACAAAAAAGGATCACTAATTTTTCCCTGTGTTCTGCTCCCCCAAAGGTCCTTTTTGACCCTCAGAAAATATATTCCTGCACGGTCTTGGAATCTGCATGATCTATAGCTGTTGTGAGGATATGACTACCCAATCTTTTCTGTCTTCCATCACAGAAAGAGAGGGGGAAGTCTTCCTTTCCACTTCAGCTTCCCAAATCTCGTGGGTCTACTAACACTGGGAGGATCTTTGGAAGAGGAGAATCTGGGAAAGACCCACAATCATTGGCACCATCCACTGATGGACCATAGCATCCACCCCACTGAGACTGTTTCAGCCCAAACAACATACACTTCCTTACCTATCTCTCACATGGTAAAAAGCATGCGATAAGATAGCACAGGTGCAGCCATTTGGATTTTGCTTTGTCTAGTATATTGGGTACATTCAATTATTTTGCTTAAGAAAGCTAAGGCACTTGTATGCTTATACTATGTATATACTAAATATTGCAATTTATGTGCTGTATTCAGCTTTAAGCACATCAGAAAAAGATATAGGAGACAATTTAAATAAGTTCATGTTTGATAAGAATGCTTTTTTTATATGTATTCCCCCTAAGGACTCTCAGATCCCCTCCCCGCAAAAAACAGATAGATGATGCATTTCTCCCATGGCTTAAAAATTACTAAAAAAATGTTACATCTTCTTTCCCAAATACCAGGTGCCAATTCATGTTACAAAGCCCTAATAAAAAAATAAAAAATTAAGAAAGTTAAATTTTAAATGCTGGTTGGTGGACAACACAAACATTTTACATCAGATATTTACTGGGAGTTTTGCATCTCCCAGACATACTTGCACTCTTTTCTCCTCCCAGCTGTGGGTAGAAGAGCACTTGTCACTACCATCCTCACAGAAACATGCCAATTTTTATTTCCTTAAACTGGCTGGTGGTGTTGCTAGAGACTATTGTGAAAATGATGTTACTTAAATGGTTGCATTCAGATTTCATAACGCAGCCAAAAGAAGCTTCACAGTTTGAGGAAGTCAAAGTGGCACAAGGCAGAAGCTGAAGCCCCTTCTGCCTATTCTCCGCATTCATGAGGAGAAAAGGGCACATCAGGAGGCACGAACTCCCACTGAATATCAGATGCAAAGTCCTTGTGCTATCCAAAGACAATGCCTTCATAACACATAAACTGGTCCTGAAGATGGATGCTAGGCCTGTTTTTATTACTGTTGTTGCCATCAAGTCACAGCTGACTTATGATGATCCCATAGGGCTTTCAACACGATTTAGGGTGGTTTGCCATCGCTTGCCTTTATATTACAACTTTGGTGATATTCCATCTAAATTCTAGCCAGGGTCAACCCTGCCTACTTTCTGAGACCTTATAAGATAAGGCTAGCCAGAGTGGTAAGCTGCAGTACTGCAGTCCAAGCTCTGCTCACAACTCAAGTTCGATCCCAGCGGAAGCTTGGTTCAGGTAGCGAGCACAAGGTTGACTCTGCCTTCAATCCTTCTGATGTAGGTAGAATGAGTATGCAGCTTGCTGGGGGTAAAGTGTAGATGACTGGGATAAGCAATGCTATACCACCCTTTTGTGACATCACCCCATGGGTCAGTAACGATCTGGTGCTTGCACTACCTTTACCTTTTTAGGCCTGCTACAAGTTCAATAATCAAGGGGTTTCACTTAGTTCCCAAAACAGCTTCCCACATACCACATAGATTACTGTAATGTGCCCTACACAGAGTGCCTTTGAAAATGGTTCAGAAACTTTAATTGGTCCAAAGTGTGATGGTCACGCCAGCCAGGCTACTTAAAGGGACTTTATCATCCTGTGCTTAAAGACCAGCCCAGAAGGTGAAGAGCTTGGGAGTGACACTGGATGCCTCATTCTCTATGGAGGCCCAGATCACTGTGGTTGCCAGGTCTTCCTTTTACTATCTTCAACAGATCTGGAAGCTAGCACCCTATTTCATCCCTCAGGACACAATGGTCACTTCCAGGTTGGATTATTATACATGGGCTTGCCCTTGGGGCTAATCCAGAAACTCCAGCTGGTACAAAATGCAGCAGCACATCTGCTAACAGCATTGCCTTTACAAGCGAGCATATGGCCAATGCTATGCCAATTGCACTGGCTACCTATTGAGTACCGGATTCTCTTCAAGGTTTTGGTACTGTCATTTAAAGCCCTGTGCAGCCTAGGACCAACATATCTGAGGGACCACCTCTCCCCATATTTGCCACAAAGGATTCTATGTTCAATCAATCACCATTGGCTGGTTGTCCCTGGCCCAAAGGACATCTGCCTTGCCTCGACTAGAGCCAGGGCATTTTCTGCCCTGGCTCTGGCCTTATGGAACACACTCCCATTAAAGATCAGGGCCCTACCTAACCTACCACCTTTCCGTAGGGCCTGTAAAACAGAGCTGTTCCACCAGATCTTCAAGTGAGAAAGCGGGCATCCATAGTATATTAAGTCTGACCTCCCTTGTCACTGTTTTCCCTCTTTTCTCAGGCCTATTGATTTATCATCAGTTCCAGCTTTGTCTGTGTTATGGTCTGACTAGTTTGTCTACCACCTGAAATGGAATACTTTTAATTGTTTTACTATTTTTGTTATTTTAATTGCTTAAATTTGTTGTTAAAATGCTTAGGGGTTTTTTGTTACCTGTTCACATTGGTTCTGTATGGCAGAATAGATAAATAAATGTATGTAATCGGCAGACCATATTTAACAAAGTAATATTTGTAAAAACTATAGTATGCATAACATTTCCATGTATATCACTGGACTGGATCCCAAGACAGAATGGACCAATTGCCTCCCCGCCCCCCCGGAGGCCACTGGCAAAGCAGCTTTGTATTGTTTTAAGTGTAATTGCTTTGTTCTGGTTTGGATTTAACTTCACAAATGATCTCCTGGCATCTTGTAAAAACTATGCAGAATTAGTGCTGAACATTTTCCATTACACACTGTCATCCTTCTGAAGATGTGGTTAGAATCCATAATCTTGTCTTCCATGCTAAGTGCCTTGACAGTACCACTGACTAGACCTGTTTGGCTCCATCATTTGATAAGAACAATTTAAGAACAACGTAATAAAAGCAAATACCTGAAAAAAGCACCAAGCCAAGTATAAGTATCACTTCTCAGAAGAAAGCCTGCAAGCATTTCTATTCCCAACATCAGAGAAGACAATTAAAGAATGCATTAAGAAATGCATCAAGAGAAGCATCAGCAAAAGATGAAGAGCAATTTACTTGGATGGCACGTTCATTGGCTCAGCAAAGGAGTGATGAATGATGCTTTAAAGCAGGGGTCCCCAACCCCTGGGCCGTGGACTGGTACTGGTCCGTGGCATGTTAGCAACCGGGTCATGAGTTGTATAATTATTTCATTATATATTACAATGCAGTAGTAGTAATAATTTGGATTTATATCCTGCCCTCCACTCCAAATTTCAGAGTCTCACAATCCCCTTTACCTTCCTCCCCCACAACAGACAGCCTGTGAAGCAGGTTAGGCTGAGAGATCTCTCACCAGAAGCTGCCCTTTCAAGGACAACTCTGTGAGAGCTATGGCTGACCCGACGCCATTCCAGCAGCTGCAAGTGCAGGAGTGGGGAATCAAACCTGGTTCTCCCAGATAAGGGTCCGCACACATAACCACCACACCAAACTAATAGAAATAAAGTGCACAAATGTATCATCGCGCCCCCCCACCCCCCAGTCTGTGGGAAAATTGTCTTCCACAAAACCAGTCCCTGGTGCCCAAAAGGTTGGGGACTGCTGCTTTAAAGAACACTCTGTTCCAAAGCTGAATCCCTGAGCTGGACCTAGAAAAGGAAGATGAAGTATCCTGATTTTACAGCTGCCATTCAAAGTTCTCTTCTAAAGGCATTTATGATTCACAGGAAACAGCAAATAACTTCTTTTCAGGAGTGACTTCCTAAAAATTTGCAATTATCACAGATTCCAAGGAATGCAATCCTCAAGCTGCATGCCTAGAACCACAAAGGTTGCATTCCATCCACACTTATTTTACTGAAATATTACTTTCAAGTAAACAAACCCAGGACCACATTGAAAGCTAAAGGACATGGTACATTTTGAAAAACCTGTGCAGGCTTAGAAGCAGTTGGGAGAGTTCTGGAATGATCTGCCTATAGCTCATCAAAGCAAGCAAAACACCAGCAACCCAGAGCTGATTTCAGGAATACAAACACAGTATTTAAATCACTTAACAGTACTCTGCTGTGTTTGTCCACACAACCAGAAAAACAAAAAAGGCCACACCAACATGACTTAGCATCTTGATAGTCACATCCTTTAACAATACCAAGTTTCTAGCCCTTATGGTTGGAAAGACAGGTACTGAAGTGTCAGGCTTTCCTTGTGTTTCCAATAAGATAAGTGTCAGGCTTTCCTTGTGTTCCCGATAAGGTAAGTAGACCCTCCAGAATGAAAGTCACATAAACAAACAGGATTTAAAAGGGGACTGTATATTTTTAAAAAGCTATCATGAAGGTAGAATGCCAGCAGGGGGGTGGGGCTTTCCAGTGTTTTGCACTGAGTGTCACATGTATGACTATCTGCCCACAGGACAGAAGACTTGGGTGTGTGCTCAATGCAAGGAGCTCCTGGTCCTCAGAGATGAGTTAGTACCCTTGAGGCCGAAGTGACTGACCTGGAGAAGCAGAGACACTCAGGCACTCTGAGAAGACTCTCGGAGACATATTAGATGAGCCCCACTCTGAATATGGCAGCCCTGTTGCTGCCAGGGAGCATGAGGGTCGAGAGGGAACAGGGCACCATGCTGAGAATAAGGAAAATGCGCCCGCAGAAGGGACCTCTTCTTCAGTTGGTGAGCGGGTATCCTTTCGCGCCAAGGAACCATCCCTGGGCAGGGAGAGAGGGGGAGTCTTGGTAGTTGGCGATTCAATCCTTAGGCAAGTAGACAGCTGGGTGGCAAAACCGCGTACTGACCGTATGGTGACTCGCCTGCCTGGTGCGAAGGTAGTGGACATTACGCGTGTTGTGGACAGGCTGACAGACAGTGCTGGGGAAGAGCCAGTGGTCGTGGTGCATGTTGGCGCCAACAATGTGGGGAAATGCAGTCGTGAGGTCCTGGAGGAAAAATTTAGGCTGCTAGGCGGGAGACTTAAGGCCAGGACCTCCAAGGTAGCCTTCTCAGAAGTGCTACCTGTTCCACGTGCAGGGCTGGAGAGACAGGCACAAATCAGAAGTTTCAATATGTGGATGAGACGATGGTGTAGGGAGGGTTTAAGTCTGTTAGGCATTGGTATGCTTTCTGGAACAAGCGGGAGTTGTACAAAAGAGACGGTCTCCACTTGTCCCCAGGGGAACCAGGCTGCTAGCACTTAAAATCAAAAAGGTGGCAGAGCAGTATTTAAACTAAATCTTGGGGAAAGCCGACAGGAGATGAAATGTCTCTGGTTCGGGAGGACTCATCTCAAAGAGATGAAGGGTTAGCTGTTACTTTTCTACCGGGTAATGGATCAGAGTTGTCCACTGAGATGGTGACAAACAGTATGGAGTGTCTGCCAAAGTCTCGAGGCAGGAGGAAGGTTGCAGGCCTAACTTGCCTGGGAAATTATAGATGTTTGTATACAAATGCTAGAAGTGTTCAAAGTAAAATTGGTGAGTTGGAATGTTTAGTGTTGGGGGAAAACAGACACTGTGGGAATTTCAGAAACTTGGTGGAATTAGGAGAATCAGTGGGACACGGTGATTCCTGGATATAAGTTATATCGGAAGGATAGGGAGGAAAGGGTTGGAGATGGGGTGGCTCTGTATGTCAGAGAGGGTATACAGTCCAGTAAGACTGAGGTCAGAGAATTAGATTCCCTTCTAGAAATGCTTTGGGTTGAAATAGAGGGACCAAAAGGAAATTTAACTATGGGAGTTTGTTATCACCCACCAAATCAAAAGATAGAGGACGATTATAATATGATGGAAGGATTAAAGATAGCGGCTAAACGTAAAAACTGTGTTGTAATAGGTGATTTTAACTACCCGCAGATTGATTGGGTCAATATGTGTTCAGGTCGAGAGAAAGAGATTGAGTTTCTAGACACTCTCAATGACTGTGCTATGGAGCAGATGGTCACAGAACCTACCAGGGGTGGGGCAATCCTGGATTTGGTCCTAAGTAATGCCCAAGACTTGGTGAGAGATGTAAAAGTGATAGCACCGCTTGGGAGCAGTGACCAAATTCTCTGAGATGAGGAGGCATGTGAAGAGGAAACTGAAAGGAAAGGTAAATACAGTCAAAACCCTTGGGGAAGTTTGGAGGCTATTTAAAACTACAATCCTAGAAGCTCAGATAAAATATATACCACAAGTTAGGAAAGGCACAAACAGGTATAAGAAAAGGCCTGCATTGTTAAAAAGTAATGGAAGCTGTAAAAGGTAAGATGGATTTCTTTAAGCAGTGCAAAGCTAGTCCAAGTGAGATAAATAAAAGGGAACACAAATAAAATGGCAAATCAAATGCAAGACGGTGATCAGGCAAGCAAAAAGGGACTATGAAGAGCATATTGTAAAAAACATAAAGACCAACAATAAAAATTTCTTCAAATATATTAGAAGCAGGAAACCAGCCAGGGAGGCAGTGGGGCCCTTGGATGACCAAGGGGTCAAAGGATTACTGAAGGAAGATAGAGAAATGGCTGAGAAGCTGAATGCATTTTTGGCCTCCGTCTTCACTATGTTAGATGAGAAGTGTTTGCCTGCTCCAGAATTGCTAA
The DNA here is from genome assembly GCF_032191835.1 of Heteronotia binoei. Taxonomy (NCBI): domain Eukaryota; kingdom Metazoa; phylum Chordata; class Lepidosauria; order Squamata; family Gekkonidae; genus Heteronotia; species Heteronotia binoei. The sequence goes on along the minus strand of NC_083226.1, from coordinate 144,539,273 downwards.
TTTTGGAAGGGGTGTTGAAAGACCTGAGTCAGATTGAGGTGACAAGAGAGGAGGTCCTACAACTGACTGACGAATTAAAAACTAATAAGTCACCAGGTCTGGATGGCATACATCCAACAGTTCTGAAAAAACTCAAAGGTGAACTTGTGGATCTCCTGACAAAAATATGTACTCTTTCATTGAAATCTGCCTCCGTTCAATGAGGACTGAAAGGTAGCAAATGTCACTCCCATCTTTAAAAAGGGTTCCAGAGGAGATCCGGGAAATTACAGGCCAGTCAGTCTGACTTCAGTACCGGGAAAGTTGGTAGAAACCATTATCAAGGACAGAATGAGTAGGCACATTGATGAACACAAGTTATTGAGGAAGACTCGGCATGGGTTCTGTAAGGGAAGATCTTGCCTCACTAACCTGTTACAGTTCTCTGAGGGGGTGAACAAACATGTGGAAAAAGGGGACCCAATAGATGTTGTTTACCTTGACTTCCAGAAAGCTTTTGATAAAGTTCCTCATCAAAGACTCCTTAGTAAGCTCAAGAGTCATGGAGTAAAAGGAGAGGTCCTCTTGTGGATCAAAACCCGACTAATTAATAGGAAGCAGAGAGTGAGTATAAATGAGCAGTGTTCACAGTGGAGGATGGTAAGCAGAGGGGCGCTGCAGGGCTCAGTACTGGGTCCCATGCTCTTTAACTTGTTCATTAATGATCTGGAGTTGGGAGTAAGCAGTGAAGTGGCCAAGTTTGCAGATGACACTAAATTGCTCAGGGTGGTGAGAACCAGAGAGGATTGTGAGGCACTCGAAAGGGATCTGTTGAGGCTGGGTGAGTGGGTGTCAACGTGGCAGATGAGGTTCAATGTGGCCAAGTGCAAAGTAATGCATATTGGGGCCAAGAATTCCAGCTACAAATACAAGTTGATGGGTTGTGAACTGGCAGAGACTGACCAAGAGAGAGATCTTGGGGTCGTGGTAGATAACTCACTGAAAATGTCAAGACAGTGTGCGATTGCAATAAAAAAGGTCAACGCCATGCTGGGAATTATTAGGAAGGGAATTGAAAACAAATCAACCAGTATCATAATGCCCCTGTATAAATCGATGGTGCGGTCTCATTTGGAATACTGTGTACAATTCTGGTCACTGCATCTCAAAAAGGGTATTATAGCATTGGAAAAAGTGCAGAAAAGGGCAACTAGAATGATTAAAGGTTCAGAACATTTTCCCTATGAAGGAAAGTTAAAACGCTTGGGGCTCTTTAGCTTGGAGAAATGTTGACTGCGGGGTGACATATAGAGGTTTATAAGATCATGCATGGGATGAAGTAGAGAAAGTAGTCCTTTCTCACAATACAAGAACTCGTGGGCATTCAATGAAATTGCTGAGCAGTCAGGTTAAAACAGATAAAAGGGAGTACTTCTTCACCCAAAGGGTGATTAACATGTGGAATTCACTGCCACAGGAGGTGGTGGCGGCTACAAGCATAACCAGCTTCAAGAGGGGATTGGATAAAAATATGGAGCAGAGGTCCATCAGTGGCTATTAGCCACAGCATACTGTTGGAACTGTCTGGGGCGGTGATGTTCTGTATTCCTGGTGCTTGGGTGGGGGGGGGCCAAAGTGGAAGGGCTTCTAGACCCACTTGTGAACCTCCTGATGGCACTTGGTTTTGGGTTTTTTTGGCCACTGTGTGACAGAGTGTTGGACTGGATGGGCCACTGGCCTGATCCAACATGGCTTCTCTTATGTTCTTATACTATGCCTTGTGAAGCCAGAGGCTGCTCAGCATTATCTCTAAAAAATCAGGATGCTGGTCACCTACTTCATTCATTAACTCTCCTCATGACGAACAAAAGCAAACCTACTTAAAGGTTATATGCACAAGCTTGCATATTTTATAATGTTATAACTCCACTTTTCCTGATACCTTTTTTATGTACCAAGTAGAAAAAGTGACTTGTAATCTAGTTTTAAAACTTCTAAAGTATTGACCTGTTTATTCCTCCACAAGCTATTAATGCTGAAGTCACGCAAGTTTTTTTTTTCCTTTATGAAGATGGAATACAGATATCCTGTTTCCTAGTTCATTTTGACTTTATTACAGTCAAAGACCATAATTTAAATACCCATGGATAAATTGCCACGCAGGGCAATAAACAATATACAAACCATCAGGATACAATAAAATAAATTTTATGGGCATATTAAAGGAATAAAATGTTAAAATTCTACTACTTGAGCTAATAAAGATTTTCTTATCCCTACAGCATACCACCCAAATCTAGCTACCTGATAAGTAACATCAGGATCTGTCCTACAGCTGTAGATTTCACTGAAGTTTTGAAGATTTTGGGGGGAGGGGGGAAGCAGCCCTTTACCCCTTCAGAAACACGCAGAAATTAGGAGAGGGTTGAAATATATTGTCCTCCTATCAAACCTAATTGCATTTTACTGGTTTAAGAATGCACAATACATCATTTATAGCTTTGTCAGAATGTAAAATTGTACTCTTTGTCATATTTACAAAATTTAAAAGTACAAATTACATAGTTTTGCTCAAGCAACCCTGCAATTGCAAACTCACTCAATACTAGAAAGAGACTCGTGCTCTGTATACCGAGAACCTATACTGAGGCAGAGAGAAAAAGTTAAAGGTAGTTTTTATAGTCCACTTTCTCATTGAAGGCTAGAAGAGATCTTTTTGCTGTCTTTTCCAGGTTATTCTAGGAGATTCATGAGCTATACTGCAGCAGCTGGCAAACAACTGATAGCTCACAACTATCTATGATACACTGTTTAAGAATTTAATATTACATTAAATTTGGTATCCAAATCTGCTTGTAGTCCAGAAGTTACAGTTGTCAATGTTATTATGAATGCTACTCACAGGATTTTACTCTGCACAGATTAGCTAATGGCTTCATTTCTGGTGCTCTTCCTTGTCCATGTTCTGTTTGTAGGACAGAACAAATCTGGTAACATGTCAGGGTAGGGGGAGTAGCCCCCTTCTAAATGACTTCATTCCCAGCAGAGACAGTCAAGCACAAAGCAATTTTCCCCCAGTCTGAACAGTCACTTTACTTTCTAAAGCACAAGTTAAATGAGAGCAAGCTACTGAAAACCATTGAGGATCTTATATTTTTAACATTTTAGCAGTCATTCTTAGCTAATAAAGACTAGACTGCACCAAGCATCTCCCCACCAACACCAGGGAAATATTCTAGCAGAACCACTCAAACTCTGAAAAATCCAGTCACTTCTATCTCATGTTACCTGTCAAGCTTTCTAGAGGCATTTCAGATTTTTTTTAAGCAATATAAACAGAAGGAACTGGTTTTGTTCTTTTGTGCATGCATATTGCTGATCTCTGAACTGGGGGCTTGCATGCACCCCACAATATGCTGACTAGAATATGCTGACTAAGGATGGGCCCACGAACCTGACCACCCCACAACCCTACATTCACAGCTAAAAACACCTGGGTCATGAACCAAGGTCTGTGCAATCTCACCTCAGTGACCTTGCACGACTCTTCATATGGTTTTTAGAGGTTCATGCATCTTGTGGTGCAGCATGTCAGTGGCACTAATCCGTTACCACCATCAAAACAATGGGGGCTGGAATGGACTTCTGCGGCCCTGGAAACATCAACACTGGCAATATCCAAAGTTCAACAGGCAGCACTGGCCACCAGTGAGAGATCTTCCATTCTGATCTATGGAAGTGATTGAGACATACCCTCAGTTCACACACAGCCACTGTTTTCTGTCAGCAGTAGGCACACCACACGTTAGAGGCAGAGAGATGGAGAGGGAAGGAAGAAGGAAGTCATTCCTCCTGTGAACAGTGGGGCTGAGGGTGTTTGATTCTTATACTCAGGGCTCTGAGGCAACTGTCCATCTGCTCACACTGAACAGAGGAGCTTTGCTTCTCTGGTTCCTCGGCTGAGGACACCCTCCCCATTGGGCATTACTGTGTGACTACTAGCTCTGTTTGGCTGGGATTGTGTGAGATGGAGCAGATTCAGGGCTTTGAGCCACCTGTCTCTCTGCTCATGCAAGGCAGAGGAGCTTAGCTGCTGCTTGCTTTGCCAGAACACACACACCCTTCATACTTATGATTTCTGAAAACTTCTCCCTAGCTGGGATTGCATTTAGTGCTGGGCTGTGCCTCTGAGGCACCTGCCCTTCGGCTCATGCTGAGCAGGGGGGTTTTGCTACTGGGTCCTTGACTGAGGTCCCACAACCTCTCTCTTTGGGATCTATGAACACATCTCCCTGGCTAAGGTGGTGTCCACTGTTCCCTCTGAGTTAGTGTGAGCTAGCTCAGTTTCTTAGCCTCCAGCTCACACATTTTTGTCTTAGCTCAGGAACAATGGCCCCAGAGCAAACTAATTTAAGCAGTAGTTCATAACTTTAATGCCATTAGCTCACAAGACTCCGCAGCTTAGAGGCAGTATTGGTGGTGTCAGATGGACTCAGCGCTCTGAGCCATCCATCTCTGTGCTCATGCTAAGCTCAGCCAGTGCGTGTCTCTGCCGAGGATCCTGTCAGTCTTTCCAACCTAGCACCAGACCACAGCAGCTATGCCAGACCAGTCAGTTTGACTGCTGTCCCAGAGAAGGTACTGGAGCAGATTTTAAAGTGGTAAAATCTGAGGGCATCTGAAGGACATCTTGATGATCCAGCAAGTCAGCATAGATTTGTCCCCAACAGGTCCTGTCAGACCAACTTCATTTCCCTCTTTGATTCAGTTTGTTTGTATCAGTCTTAAATTGTGGTGCCCAAAACTGAACACAATACTCAAGGTGAGGTCTAACCAGAGCAGAGTAAAGCGATACTGTCACTTCACATGATCTAGACGCTATACTTCTATAATTGATACAGCCCAAAATTGAATTGGCCTTTTTAGCCACTGCATCACACTGCTGACTCATGCTCAGTGTACGGTCCACGAAGATAATCCTGCTGTACACTGCATTGATCAGGCTGAACCTGGAGTACTGTGTGCAGTTCTGGTGGTCTCACCTCAAAAAGGATGTGGACAGAATGGAGCAGCTGAAGGGCTTGGGAAACTTCCATCTAGAGCAGAGGACGTTGAGAGGAACTTGACTAATATTTTTAAGTATTGAAAAGGCTGTCACTTAAAGAAGGGCAGGGAGCTGTTCCTGTTGGCAGAGAAGGATAGGACTTGCAACAATGGGTTTAAATTACAGGTGAAAAGGTACCATTGGGGGGTATTTAATATTAGAGTAGTTCAGCAGTGGAATTAACTTTCTGGCGACTTGGTGAGCTCCTCCTCACTGGCTTCTTCAAGCATTGACTGGACAAACAACTGTCAGGGACACTTTAGACTGATTCTGCACTGAGTAGGGGGCTGAACTAGATGATTCTATGAAAATATTGTTCTTTATAATTTTGCATACCAATGTAATACAGCAGGACTGTAGAAACACATGCACACACACATATACAACAGAAAACTATGGTCCACTCTGTGGAAACTGCACACTATGCATATTATACTTCATGTAAACATGGTTAAAATCTGTCATCAAATTTACCTTCCTGCCATAAGCAAGCACAGGCAAGCACAGTTGTATGAACACAGACTATGAAGATAAGTGATTTTACCCTATCCTTGTGGCAAGCACACCTGTAAAGCGGTCCCTGTCGCATGTTTTTATATAAATTATAAATTTAATAGCACTAAAACACACACCAGAAAATAAATTAGATGATCAAAAACGCATTATGGTAGCAACAAGACAATAATACCAGAAGTAACATGCAAACCCCACATCGCGTAGGAGCCCGCCCAACCCCCACCTCTCCATGCCAGCTCTGAACTACAGGGTTAATGCTGGTATGAGGAATTGCTGAAATGTTGGCTCCTGAGTAGTCCACAGCTTCTCACTTTAGCTTTTCAGTTTTGGCACACTGCTCCCACACTGTCAAATGTAAGCATATGAGAGAAGAACAAATAGTCTAGAAAATGACTCAACACTAAACATGCATGAATGGAGGCAATTTATATCCTGAAGAACGTGATTATCAATGCACAAGTTTAAAGCTACCCAAATTAAATAAGGTTGAACTATAACGGATTGGATTCTCCCTGCCACCACTACAAGTGCACATCTTTGTCATGCTCTGCTCTACCCAGGAATCCTTCCTGATGTTAGTAAGTAGATTCCCAGGGCTGCAGGACTTATGAGGATTATTAGCTATATGGATAATGGGGCTGCAGCTGGAAGGTGGGAAGTGGCAGGAAAGCAGGGGTTACACCACCTTCCCCATCACTAGTGCAGCAGCCCAACATGGGCTGGGTGAGTCTAGGAAATTTGTTTTCCAGGAGTCACGTACACAGAGGAATATGGCAAAAATCCTTCTATGGGTAGTAGTTCAGACTCAACCCAATGTAAATTTATTGATCCTTTTAAGGCGGGAAAGGACTAGAAAGTTCTAGGCTAGCCATACTTCTTTCTCCTCATTCCTAAGGCAATATGTTCTACTCCTCCCTGACATATGACGTGGCCCTCTACCAACCCACCAACTGATCCATTGAGTCCAGCACTGCCCACTCAGACTGGAAGTTGCTCTCCACTCAGACTGGAAGTTGCCCGGGCATAAGCCTAACAAACGCTGCTCTCCGCAATCTTTTAAAATAACATTCCCAGGGACTCACTATGCCACAGATCTTCCTGGAGCATCTGCCCTTGACATACTTCAACTGGAGCTTATGGGTATCTCCCCCCTCTTGAGAGTGGCAAACTGGTGATTTGAAAATAGTCTCCCATCCAGATATTAGCTAGGCTCAGATCTACTTAATTTTATTGCATTTATTTGTTTTATTACAAAACAAAAGCCATATATTTTTCATGGGTCTTAAAGGTATTTTTCAGCTTTTTTTGTTTCTGGATTCTGCCATGAGCCAACCAACACATCTACTTTTGTTTTTGCCCAGTTCAGATATATCCACTCATATTTAGGCTTTAATATGCCTTTACTGAGGTTATTCCCAGTTGTGTGTGAACAATTACAGCCTGGAAGATGCAACAACACCTGGTCATTTCAAACAGTTTCCGGGGCTAACGAACATGTTGTTGAAACACTCACTTCCAAAAACCCTCCAGCAGTTTTCACATGCGGCATTAAAAAGCACTCTGAACATGAATGTTTCCAATGCACATCATAATTTAATACCATGGAAGATGGCTCACAGCAGGGCTTACATGATGGGGCCAGGCCCTTTACGACTGTAATGAGCCACCATAGCTAATGTTTTAGAAGGCTCCACCAACTCCAAGTTTCTCTATAGGCTCCAGCTCTGTGCTAGCTTATTTACTCAGTCCAGGTCCATTCATGTTATGACCCCAGACAGAACTTCTCTTCAGCCAAGCCTACTGTCACAGACTCCCTTCCCAAGTACCTTAGTTGCCTCAGAGATTACAATTTGCAGTGGCCTTATTAACTGCTTTAAAAATTGCTTTTCTGTCTGGGCAGTGACAGAATCCAGAAGAATTCTGGCCCCAGGGTGGGCAATAGCCATTCTTGTTGGCTGAAAAGGGCAGAATCCAACTCAAGTGGGCATCAAACAACACAAAGAATGAATTCTATTTGAGTTGAAGGGCCTAGAATTTCTTACAGACAAAAAGATTATGAGGACCAGCTGGTTTCTGCTTTGTGAAAGTCCAGAATGAACGCTTTCCTGAACGTCAGATTGGAATTAAGGGGATGACAGGAAAATAGCCTTAAATCCAGAATTAAACAAGGCCTTCAAATGTTTATTTTATCACAGTGTGGAGAGGAAACAAACTGGGCCAGATATTTCACTGGCCTAACAGAGTTTTGACTAGCAAAAAGGAATAATTCACTGCTGCCCTCTGACACCCATCTGGCATCTCAGCTGATAGTTCTTTTGTGAGGGGAAGAGACTATTGGGTAGCCTAGCTTCAGAATGCTTCTCCCTCTGGATGCCAGAAACACTATTCTCACTAAATGGAAAGTTTTCACTACAGAGTTTGGGTTTTGCTTGTCGATAACAGAAACAGAACAAAGTACCGTTCACCTGAGAACTGACTTAGTTCTCCAAAAAGAAAGAGGTTGTTGGTACTGGCAGAGTAATCAACACAGCAAAGGCACACAACCTGATTAATGTGCAGATAAAGGTTCATTTCGAAACTAACATACTTTACAGTATGAATTAATTTATGAATTTATTTTATAGGTAACAAGAGACAGAGATATTGTCCTAACTATATCATTAGTTGAGAAAGAGAAACTAAGTGTGGAACTTCAAAGGATATTGTCCTAACAGTAGCAATCTGGAGACAGACAAGGAAAGAAACTTAACAGGAGAGAAGGTGCTCACCTTACTATCCTATCTAAGTGCCTTCTTACCACCTCCTGCAGGGTTTTCTCCACTTCTTTGTACCCCAGACATTGCCATTTCAAAAGCTGATAAACTTACCATAATTGTCTGAACTGAAGGGAATAAGATTCCCAAGAATTTTTCTGCTTGTTCAACAAAAGCCCTCATAAAACTGGATCTCAATGATTCCAGAATATGAGCAATTTGTACATCCCCAGTAGAAACAGAGCTGTGAGTGTGGTATCTGTTGATTGATGGGATGGCCAAGAATTGAACGGATTCATTAAAGGTGTCCTCTGTCTTTACTCCACCATCACCACCACTCAAGCATCAAATCTCAAAGTCTAGATAAGTTACTTAACTGGGAATGGTATTATTTACAAAGTGGGCAGAACCTATTTTACTATGACTCTAAGAGCAAGTCATGAATCAGGAAGCTATTTACCAGGAGCTGAAGGTAGGCAATAGAAAAGGAACATGTGCAGAGTTAAACATGGCCTATTTGTCAAGGCTTATTTGATCGCACCATCTCAGAATGGTATCCCATCCCAACTGTTTTCACAGATTATTCAGCAAAAATATTCCATAAATTCTAAACTAGAGATGTGTAAAAGGAAAGCCCCTTGAATGTTGTACAACCCTATTCTAAAAGAGATTTATTCCCATATGCAGTTTATTTTTGTTTTTTAAAGTTGCATAAGCATGTACAGCTTTATACAGCTAAAGATTGGAAAAAAGCTTAGGGGAAAAGAACTCTTCTTTGATACACTACTAGAAAACAGCAGGAACTTTAGCTTTAACAGATGCAGGGCTGGTAGATATTCAAAAGGTATCTTTGAAGCTGGGATAGGGAGTAGCTGATCCACATACAGCTGTACACAAGGTAAGATGCTAATTACATAAATGTAACAAGAAACCCATAATTTCTAGCACTACTTGTGAGTGATGCTCAAGGTTTTGTCTGCACTGCTTCTCTTCCTTCACCCACAACATGTCAGTGTCAGATGAAACTAGATGCCTTTCTAGCCCAGCCCTCTTCCAAAGCAACAGGTTAGCCCACCTTGTTCCCATTGATCTACTGAAAGAAGACCATTAACTCTGGCAGAAAAGGCCTATGAAGCAAGTCAAACAACATGCTACAGCCCAAGGTAACCCCACCCTACACTCTCCCTCCAGATTCCAAGAGTTGTCAAACTCATTTGCCCTGGGGGGGAAATGCCTGCTCAGTTAAAGTACAGAAGTCTGGCAAATTGCAGGAAGGGGAAAAAAATATGTCATTGAGTTGGAACCAACTAACAGTGACTCCATCCATTCAAGACAAGAGAAGAGCAAAGACAGTGGAGGTCTGCCATTGATTTCCCTCCAGTCCCTTGGTGGTCTCCCATCCAAGAAATAACCATGGGTGACCCAGCTTAGCTAGCTTCCGAGTTATGATGATCTCAGACTAAGTTGGCCTATTCAGATGCCAACCTACCTGTGAAATCCTTTTTTCTTGACATCCCTGCAATATGAAGAGGAGCCCTGGTTCTAGATAAATATCATTGTCTTGGTGAAATACTCTGAAGTGTAAATGAAACAAAGATGAAAAAGGATATGTATTGCTATACTCGGAACACATTATCAGCTCTCACTCCCATGATCTGTGCAGACCAGGGTCATTATGGTGTGCTGTGTGAAATGCTTCTTCACCTATTGGCCCATGCAACCAAGTCTTCATAGTCTTTACAGCATCTTGGTGGGAAGAACAGCTGCTACTCCTACTTTATTTGGGAACTGGTCTGCCCAAAATCAATAATTTTATAGGTGACCAGATCTGAAAGCAGGTTTTACAGGTCCGATATCTCAATTTTTCTAGACCACACTGGATGCTGAAGTCTTTGGGAATAATTATGTCCAATCAACTAAAATTAGAATTTAACCAGAAAATGGGTCACTGCTCAGAAAAAGAGGGCAGAAAATCCCAGCAGGGAGGCAGGCAGGCTCAGAATGAGTTGTGCACCATCCTTTACACTACAAGAGAGGTAAAAGGGAGCTATGAGGACCAGAAAGGGGAGGGGGGGGAATACAGCAGCCAGCTGGTCAGTAGTCCTGGAGAATACTGTGTTACTACAGTTGTTATAGTTAAGTAATTTGATTGATGCTTCTAGGTATTCAACCAGGCCCTGAGTTGTTCAGTTTTTAGTCAACAGGCAATGCTTGACAAATGTTAGAGGAATGCTTTCAAGCTTGCTTCAAAAATGTACAATCTACAACTGCCTGGCTACTCAGGACATATCAGTTAATACGTTTTAAACAGGATTTTCAGGAAACATAGGAATGGGGGTAGAAGGGAAGGGGAAAGGGTGGGGTACATGAATTAAAATTTTGTAATATTTCTACTTACAGATTATTTATTTCATATCAGCTAATACTAAACACTAAAATACGGACAGGCTTGCAAAATAGTTTTCATCCTCCCTTTTTTTCCTAATCAAAGTATCCCGCAGCTGAAGAATGTGCTTTCAACCCCTTCTCCTGCTGTTCTGCTGACAAGGCATCTGAGTTGTACAATTCAAAGACTGAGTTAAATAATTCAACCAGGTAGCTCTCTCAACCAGTCTATCTTTCATACATCATTTGGGTTGTGCAGATGAACAACCTGTTTCCTAGCAGATAACATCACTCAGTCCTTGCACAACTGCCATCAGACATGCCGCTCCACTGGAGCACTCGCTGGCTTGTTTTTGCAGGTACCAACAAAAACGGATCAGCACACAAAACCCGAGCAGAACGATTTCAGCACCTTTCAAATTGCCTGCCACCCAGTTTCGGGATGACACCGGTTGCAAATCCCACTGGACTGCCGATGTCATCGTGCTAAAGAACAAGTAGAACGGGGCGCTTAGCGGGGGGCTTAGAAAGGCGCGAAGAGAGGCTGCCCGAGGTTTGGAGCGCAGGAGCCACCGGGGACAGGCATTAGGGAGCCGAGGCGGCAAAGGCAGCTTCCGTTTTGTAGGTCAGGCTGGAAACACCTTGGCGTCCCTTCACTTGGGCCTCGACCCGCTCACTGCCTGCTTAATCCGATAACTGCCCAGCGTCCGAGCCGCCACCCAACAGTGCCCGAGGAGGCCGCGCCGAGAGAGCCCCTCGCTGCTCTGGGCGCGCCACTGGGGGCTGGGCCGGGGCGCTGGAGAGCGAAGCCGCGCTCAGCTCCAAAGAGCGCTCCAGGCGAGGCCACCCCACGCCTCCCCGAAGGCACCGCACTTGGGACCTTCGCGAGCACCAGCACCGCCCGCGCTCCTTTCCCTCCCTCCACGCAGGGCCGCCAGGCACCCCCTCACGGAGCGCCTCACACGGCTCCGGCCCCTGCCCGCTTAGGTACGCCGTGCGCCCTTCTCCTCCTCGCCATCCCCTCAGCCACGCCGCGCCCTGCCCCGCCATCGGCGCTCCTCGGCCGCCCAGCTGAGCAGGTTCCTCGCCTCCGCCGGCGTTTCCCAGCGCGGAAAGTTCCCGGGAAGTTGGTGCAGCTCCCCAGGTCCCGCCTGCCTTTCCTTTCTGCCTCTGCGCGCACCACGCAGCAGTGTCCCCCAAAGAGCAACGGAACCGCAGCAGCAGCCAGACCGAAGGCGCTCTCTCGCTCGCTTACTCACCTCCACCGAGCCGGGGCCCCTCCAGCGCTCCGCAAGTACCAGCAGCCAGCGAGCGAGTGCGCCAGGGGAAAGGAAGCGTCTCCGGGTCTCTCCGTTTCCCCGCGCGGCACAGCCCAGCGCTGCGCCCGCCCTCGCAGCTAGCCACTGGCGGAATCCACTCATGGGATTGGCCGGAGCCAGCAATGAGTCACTTCTCTTCTGCCCCTCCCGCCCCCCCCGGTCCCACGTGACTCTTTTCCTGGCTCTGTCTCGGCAAGCAGAACAGGTGGTGGGAGTGGAGCTTCCCTTGCGCAGGCTTAGCCTAAAGAAAGTTCACCTGAGGGGTGCTTGCGGTGCCGTTGCCGAGACAGCAGAAGCGGAGAAGAATAGCACCCAGCTGGGTCGGTCGTGCGGGGTTGGAGTAGATAGAACGCTGAGGTCGAGGTTTCACTGGAGGAGATTGAACGCTCCGGTGTTAATATTAGCAGCGGACCTTAATTTGCTATTGTTAAGGGTTTGCATCTGCAGTTTTCATGACTGACTTTTAATGGTCTTGTTTTTAGTGTTTCCAAGTTATGTTGCTGGAGGTTTCAAAAGGAATGCTGGAGTATAAAGCTCCATCTTCACACTGGAGAATGAATGGGCAGTAAAATGGCAAATGAGATTTAATGTCAGCAAGAGCTGCACCGTCCCCACCCACCCAGGACGTGGGCAGAAAAGGCAGTGCAGCCTCGGGTGGGGGGGGTGGTCTTTAAATGGGAGGGAGAGGCAGATTGGCCTGCCACCTGGCCACCTAACAGGGAGGTGGCAAAAGCAGCCCCAATCTCCCCCCATTTAAAGACCCCCATGGGGGAAGGGACAGGGCATGGGTGGGGGGGGCAGCAAAAAAACCCAGTGCCGCACTCCCCCCCCCCCCGTCCATGGAAAAACTGTTTTCCATGAAATCAATTCCTGATGCCAAAAAGGTTGGGAGCCACTGGACTAGAGCACTGCCCTGTGAGGATTGGCTAAAATGCTTAGGGCTGTTTTGCTTGGGGAAGAGACAAGTGAGGGGAGAACATGAGATGGACTTACTCAGAGGCCAGACCTGAGTAAGGCTGTAGGACATTTTGGAGGGTGTTAATTTATAGTGTCACCCTCCAAAGTCAGAAGAGTCTTGAAAGCATTTAACTCACACACGGGGATACATGGTAAAAGCTTATACCATTATACATTGTATGGAAAGAGCAGCCAAGGAGAAGTTTTCTTCCTCTCCCATAATGCTATAACTCAGGGTCATTCACCAAAGCTGAAGGGTGGGAGATTCAGGACAGACAAAAGTATTTCTTCACACACTGTATGAGAGCCAGTTTGGTGTAGTGGTTAAGTGTGTGGACTCTTATCTGGGAGAACCAGGTTTGATTCCCCACTCTTCCACTTGCACCTACTGGAATGGTCTTGGGTCAGCCATAGCTCTGGCAGAGGTTGTCCTTGAAAGGGCAGCTACTTTGAGAGTCCTCTCAGCCCCACCCACCTCACAGGGTGTCTGTTGTGGGGGAGGAAGATAAAGGAGATTGTGAGCCGCTCTGAGATTCAAACTTGGGGGGTGGGATATAAATCCAATATCATCATCATCATTTGTGGAACTCACTGCCACAGGATGTGGTCATGGCTGTCAACCTGGAAGGCTTAAAAGGGGAGTGGACAAAATCATGGAAGACTGGGTTATCAACAGCTACTGATCATGATGGATATCTACCTACTGCCTCCATTACCAGAGGTACTATGTCTGTTTTGCAGAAGAGTGCAGGCATGATGATGCTGTTGCAGCCTTCCTGTTTGTGGGCTTCCTAGAGGTAGCTGATCAGTTGCTGTGTGAACAGAATGCTGGAGTAGGTGACTAAACTGGGGCTATCATACTTTGGTCACATTATGAGAAGACAAGAGTCACTGGAAAAGACAATAATGCTAGCAAAAAGCTGAACACAACAGGAAAAGAGGAAGACCCGAATATGAGATAGATTGACTCAGTCACAAAAGACATGCAGGATCTGAGCAAAGCTGTTAATGGCAGAACATTTTGGACATCATTAATTCATGGGGTCAGAAGCAACTGGATGGTGTGCTAACACAAACTGATAGTATAACGTGAGCAAGGTACACATGCTTTCATGGGAGGAAAACAAAGAAAAAGATGGGTTGTGGTAGTGGTCTGGAGGAAATGTCTTATTTTAGAATGGAATGCAACCAGAAGGAAAGCAGTAAGGAAAATAAATGAAGAGGTTACCCTAATCCTTCTTTCTCTTGGAGTCTTGGTTCTCAGATATTTAAGATCATCTTTAGTGATCCACTTCAGTGATCTGTTACCCCTTGGCTTTCTTGTCTGCTCCTGGATTGTTGTTGTTACCTTTGTGCCAGAGCTCATTAACGTTGCAATCCTGTATCCACTCATTAAAGTTGCAATCCTGGGAACCAACCCAATGGCCATTATGGGCCTAATTTCAGAGTAAACAGGTACATGAGTAGGTTGCACAGCTGCAATCCTGATTATTTATTTGGAAATAAATCCCACAGCACTGAAACGGTTGTGGATAAATTCAAGAGGGATCGCTGCATGTTAGTTGCCACACAAACCAAGCAGGGGAGGCACCTTAAAAACTAATATTTATTGTGATAAACACTTGTATGAAGCATTGAAATGTAGAGATTTAAGGGACCTCAAATGTCATCAAGTCCAATCTCCTGCACAATGCAGGCAATTCACAACTGCCTCTTCATCATTCCTCCAGTGACCCTTCCTCTATGCCCAGTGGAAGGCTAAAAAGCCTCCAAGATTCCTGGCCTGGAGGGAAATATCTTTCTGACCCTAAAGTGGCTATGGGCCACTGGGCATGTAAGAAAGGGTCATGAGAGTGAAGCACCAACTTATCCTTTCCTACCCTCCTTCTCATGATCTGCCTAAATTCACAGAATCTGCATTGCTGTCAGATGGCCTGCTTTGCTGTCAGATAACTTCTGCTTCAGTTTATACAGAAATTTCGTTGGGATGGTGTCTTGCTTAAAAATAAAATAATTATATAATATTTATGTCTCTTCAAATAAGCCTCCACATCAGTCTTCAAGTTTGTTTTATTATCTCCAAGTCAGTCAACACACACAACATAAAACTACAGCTGCAAGGTTCACTCCCTACTTCCTATCTTAACATATATAACCCTCTTCAAGGGACACACACCACATCTCCCCCTTTGTCAATTCATAACATAGTCCTTCATCCAAACAGGTGGTCGACTTGTTCTTCTCATCCTCTCCATTGCTGCAGCTGGCGGTGCCTCTTGAGATGGTAATGGCTGTGGTACTAGTGTCTCTTGAGGTGTATCTAAGAGTTCCGGCTGATCCCTTGAATTAGTCCCCTCACAAACAGGACCAGCCTCATTTTGAATCCCTGGTAGCAAAGGAGAGTCGTCTAATTTAAAACTCCTTCCACTAGAATGTGCAGATACCAAATGAGATGCATTCCATACTCGCCCATCTGCTAATTTATAGGTATATGGTCCTCTCCTCTCAATAACTTCGAGGGGTGGGGTGAACCGACATTCCCCCTTTCGTAAAATTCCCGGTCTCCTTACTCTAACAAAAGAGCCACATACAAACTTAACATCCTTAGCACCTCTACGTCTATCTGTATATGCCCTATATTTTTCTTGCTCCTGATTCACTCTTTTCCTCAGTTCTGAATCTGACACAACATCAGTCCTTGCCTTTAAAATCCCAGTAACATTTAACTTAGTACACATCTCCCTCCCATGCAACAATTCCACTGGGGATCTTTGTGTTGTGGCATGCCTTTTTGCCTTATATACTTGTAAAAAATCAGTTGTAAAGGCAACCCATGCCTTTCCTTTCAATTTAGCTGTTTGCAAGCTATCTTTCAAACTTCGATTAAATTGGTCAATCTCTCCATTAGCTTGCGGGTAATACACTGATGACCTCCTGTGTATATTTCGCTCCGCAAGAAATGTTTCAAATTCCACAGAAGTAAATTGGGTGCCATTATCAGAGATCAACTCCTTAGGGTCCTCTTCCCTAATTGTTGATGATTGCTTAGGAGTGGTCTGCTCCACCCTCTTTGCATTTTAAGCTAAAGGGCTCTTGGCCTGTGGCTCTTTGCCTGGGGGCTTCCTAAGGACCAGGAACCCAGATCCCTGATTTCCTTGTTCTCCCAATAAGGTAAGTTGACCTTCCAGAAGGGGAGCCACGTAAACAACAGCATTTAAAGAGGACTGTATATTTAATATATATATCATGAAGGTAGAATGCCAGCAGGGGGGTGGGGGCTTTCCAGTGTTTTGCACTGAGTGTCACATGTATGACTATCTGCCCACAGGACAGAAGTCTTGGGTGTGTGCTCGATGCAAGGAGCTCCTGGTCCTCAGGGAACGAGTTCGTACCCTTGAGGCCGAGGTGACTGCCCTGGAGAAGCAGAGACGGTCAGTTAGGCAATTGGGGAAGACTCTTGGGGGCGTATTAGATGAGCCCCACTCTGAATGTGGCAGCCCCGTTGCTGCCAGAGAGCGTGAGGGTCTAGAGGGAACAGGGCACCTTGCTGAGGATAAGGGGAATGCGCCCTCAGAAGGGACCTCTTCTTCGGTTGGTGAGCGGGTATCCTTTCGCGCCAAGGAACCATCCCTGGGCAGGGGGAGAGGGGGGGTCTTGGTAGTTGGTGATTCGATCCTTAGGCAAGTAGACAGCTGGGTGGCGAAACCGCGTATTGACCGTATGGTGACTTGCCTGCCTGGTGCGAAGGTAGCGGACATTACGCGTGTAGTAGATAGGCTGATAGACAGTGCTGGGGAGGAGCCTGTGGTCGTGGTGCATGTTGGCACCAACGATGTGGGGAAATGCAGTCGTGAGGTCCTGGAGGAGAAATTTAGGCTGCTAGGTGGGAGACTTAAGGCCAGGACCTCCAAGGTGGCCTTCTCGGAAGTGCTACCTGTTCCACGTGCAGGGCAGGAGAGACAGGCGCAAATTAGAAGTCTCAATGTGTGGATGAGACGATGGTGTAAGGAGGAAGGGTTTAAGTTTGTTAGGCACTGGGATGCTTTCTGGAACAAGCCGGAGCTGTACAAAAGAGACGGTCTCCACTTGTCTCCGGATGGAACCAGGCTGCTGGCGCTTAAAATCAAAAAGGTGGCAGAGCAGTTTTTAAACTAAATCTTGGGGGAAAGCCGACAGGAGATGGAATGTCTCTGGTTCGGGAGGACTCGTCTCAAAGAGATGAAGGGTTGGCTTCTATTTTTCTACCGAGTAACGGATCAGAGTTGTCCACTGTGATGGTGACAAACAGTATGGACTGTCTGCTAGAGTCTCAAGGCGGCAGGAGAGAGGTGGCGGGCCTAGCTTGCTTGGGAAATTATAAATGTTTGTATGCAAATGCTAGAAGTGTCCGAAGTAAAATTGGTGAATTGGAATGTTTAGTGTTGGGAGAAAACATAGACATTGTGGGAATTTCAGAAACTTGGTGGAATGAGGAGAATCAGTGGGACACGGTGATTCCTGGATATAAGTTATATCGGAAGGATAGGGAGGGAAGGGTTGGAGGTGGGGTGGCTCTGTATATCAGAGAGGATATACGGTCCAGTAAGACTGAGGTCAGAGAATTAGATTCCCTTTTAGAAATGCTTTGGGTTGAAATAGAGGGCCCAAAAGGAAATTTAACTATGGGAGTTTGTTATCGCCCACCAAATCAAAAGAGAGAGGACGATTATAATATGATGGAGGGATTAAAGATAGCGGCTAAACGTAAAAACTGTGTCGTAATAGGTGATTTTAACTACCCGCAGATTGATTGGGTCAATATGTGTTCTGGTCGAGAGAAAGAGATTGAGTTTCTTGATGCTCTCAATGACTGTGCTATGGAGCAGATGGTCTCAGAACCTACCAGGGGTGGGGCGATCCTGGATCTGGTCCTAAGTAATGCCCAAGACTTGGTGAGAGACGTAAAAGTGATTGCGCCGCTTGGGAACAGTGACCATAATGTTATTGATTTCACCATTTGTATAAATAGGGAGTTGCCCAAAAAGACCGCCACAACCACATTTAACTTTAAAAGGGGTAAATTCTCTGAGATGAGGAGGCATGTGAGGAGGAAACTGAAAGGAAAGGTAAATACGGTCAAAACCCTTGGGGAAGCTTGGAGACTATTTAAAACTATAATCCTAGAAGCTCAGATAAAATACATACCACAAGTTAGGAAAGGCACAAACAGGTATAAGAAGAGGCCAGCATGGTTAACAAACAAAGTAATGGAAGCTGCAAAAGGTAAGAAGGACTCCTTTAAGCGGTGGAAAACCAGTCCAAGTGAGATTAATAAAAGGGAACACAGGCAGTGGCAAATCAAATGCAAGACTGTGATCAGGCAGGCAAAAAGGGACTATGAGGAGCATATTGCAAAAAACATAAAGACCAACAATAAAAATTTCTTCAAATATATTAGAAGTAGGAAACCAGCCAGGGAAGCAGTGGGGCCCTTGGATGACCATGGGGTAAAAGGATTACTGAAGGAGGATGGGGAAATGGCTGAGAAGCTGAACGCATTTTTTGCCTCCGTCTTCACCGTGGAAGATGAGAAGTGTTTGCCTGCTCCAGAATTGCTAATTTTGGAAGGGGTGTTGAAAGACCTGAGTCAGATTGAGGTGACAAGAGAGGAGGTCCTACAACTGACTGACGAATTAAAAACTAATAAGTCACCAGGTCTGGATGGCATACATCCAACAGTTCTGAAAAAACTCAAAGGTGAACTTGTGGATCTCCTGACAAAAATATGTACTCTTTCATTGAAATCTGCCTCCGTTCAATGAGGACTGAAAGGTAGCAAATGTCACTCCCATCTTTAAAAAGGGTTCCAGAGGAGATCCGGGAAATTACAGGCCAGTCAGTCTGACTTCAGTACCGGGAAAGTTGGTAGAAACCATTATCAAGGACAGAATGAGTAGGCACATTGATGAACACAAGTTATTGAGGAAGACTCGGCATGGGTTCTGCAAGGGAAGATCTTGCCTCACTAACCTGTTACATTTCTTTGAGGGGGTGAACAAACATGTGGACAAAGGAGACCCGATAGATGTTGTTTACCTTGACTTCCAGAAAGCTTTTGATAAAGTTCCTCATCAAAGGCTCCTTAGAAAGCTTGAGAGTCATGGAGTAAAAGGACAGGTCCTCTTGTGGATCAAAAACTGGCTGAGTAATAGGAAGCAGAGAGTGAGTATAAATGGGCAGTCTTCGCAGTGGAGGACGGTAAGCAGTGGGGTGCCGCAGGGCTCGGTACTGGGTCCCATCCTCTTTAACTTGTTCATAAATGATTTAGAGTTGGGAGTGAGCAGTGAAGTGGCCAAATTTGCGGATGACACTAAATTGTTCAGGGTGGTGAGAACCAGAGAGGATTGTGAGGAACTCCAAAGCAATCTGTTGAGGCTGGGTGAGTGGGCGTCAACGTGGCAGATGCGGTTCAATGTGGCCAAGTGCAAAGTAATGCACATTGGGGCCAAGAATCCCAGCTACAAATACAAGTTGATGGGGTGTGAACTGGCAGAGACAGACCAAGAGAGAGATCTTGGGGTCATGGTAGATAATTCACTGAAAATGTCAAGACAGTGTGCGTTTGCAATAAAAAAGGCCAACGCCATGCTGGGAATTATTAGGAAGGGAATTGAAAACAAATCAGCCAGTATCATAATGCCTCTGTATAAATCGATGGTGCGGTCTCATTTGGAGTACTGTGTGCAGTTCTGGTCGCCGCACCTCAAAAAGGATATTATAGCATTGGAGAAAGTTCAGAAAAGGGCAACTAAAATGATTAAAGGGCTGGAACACCTTCCCTATGAAGAAAGGTTGAAACGCTTAGGGCTCTTTAGCTTGGAGAAACGTCGACTGAGGGGTGACATGATAGAAGTTTACAAGATAATGCATGGGATGGAGAAAGTAGAGAAAGAAGTACTTTTCTCCCTTTCTCACAATACAAGAACTCGTGGGCATTCGATGAAATTGCTGAGCAGACAGGTTAAAACGGATAAAAGGAAGTACTTCTTCACCCAAAGGGTGATTAACATGTGGAATTCACTGCCACAGGAGGTGGTGGCGTCCACAAGCATAGCCACCTTCAAGAAGGGGTTAGATAAAAATATGGAGCAGAGGTCCATCAGTGGCTATTAGCCACAGTGTGTGTGTGTGTATATATATATATATATATATTTGGCCGCTGTGTGACACAGAATGTTGGACTGGATGGGCCATTGGCCTGATCTAACATGGCTTCTCTTATGTTCTTATGTTCTTATGTACTGAAAACTACCGCCAAAAACTTAATCATAGCAGCTGACGTGGTCTGTGATGTAAATGCTATCTCTGGCCACTTACTAAAATAGTCTATCAGTGTAATAGCATAGCGACATTCAATAGGGGCAGTATCAAAAGGTCCCACAATGTCAATAGCAACTTTTCCCCAAGCAGAATGTGGGAATGCGACCGGCTGTAATGGTGCGGGATGTGTAACTGCTGTATTATCATGTAACTGGCAGGTGACACAAGCCTTAATGGCTGCCTCCACTTGTGAATCCGTCCCAGGCCACCAATACAAATCACGCAATCATTGTTTTGTGCGTACAATTCCTTGATGTGTATCATGAGCAAGAGCTACAAATGTAGGTTGCAATTCTTCTGGGACAAGCAACTGATGTGTACCTCCTAAAATACAGTCATTTTGTAATGAGAGTTCATCACGTACTCTAAAATAAGGCAACAGTTCTAACTCCATTCCCTTTCCCTTACTAGGCCATGTATTCATCAAAAATCCCCTTAGTTTCTGCTGAACTCGGCATGCCAAGCACGCAGCTTGAAATTTCTCTTGTTTGACTGCAACCGGAATGCCTGAAAGCAGTGCAACTGCTTCTACATCCTCTTCGGGCAATGCACCTGAGGATGGCAAGGGAAGCCGCGACAAACAATCAGCTGTTACATTTTCTGTTCCTGGTTTATATTCCATCTCATAACTAAAACAAAGCAATTGTGCTGACCACCTAGCAATTCGATTTCCTGCTCTTCCCAATTCTTTTGATGTCAACAGTGTTATCAGGAGGCTATGGTCAGTGCGTAATTTAAATTGATGACCCCACAGATAAGTTCTCCACTTTTCAGTGGCCCAAACACATGCAAAAGCCTCCTTTTCGACCTCAGAATACTTTCTTTCAGCCTCAGTCATTGTTCTTGATGCAAACGCAACTGGCTTTTCTACCTTGCCTTCATGGAGCTGAGTCAAAACAGCTCCCAGACCATATTCAGAAGCATCAGTTGTTACAATTATAGGCAGAGATGGATCAAACAACGCCAAAGCTGGGCTATGAATGATACTGTAAGCCGCCCTGAGTCCGCTTGCGGAGAGGGCGGGATATAAATGTAAAGTAATAAATAAATAATAAATAAAATCAAATCTTTTACAGTCTCAAAACTAGCCTGAGCTGCAGATGACCATATCAAGGCTGTACTTCCACGCAACAGTTCTTTCAATGGCTCAGTAACTGAAGCATAATTAGGGATAAACTTTGCATACCATGAAGTCAGCCCCAAAAAAGAACGCAACTTTTGTAGATCAGTTGGAGGTGGTGCCTGCATAATTGTTTCAACATGATCTACATCAGGTTTCAACCCCTCTGCTGAAACACTATGTCCCAAAAAAGTTTACATTCCTGCCTAAATTTACATTTCTCCATATTAAGTTCCAGCCCAGCTGAACTAATACGCCTTAATACTGACTGTAAATTTCTCTCATGTTCTTCCGGGGTCTTTCCAAATACAATAATATCATCTAAATAGCACTGCACCCCATTCTGCCCCTTAAGTATTAAAGACATCATCTTTTGAAAAGCAGCAGGGGCCAAAGCCAATCCATATGGAACACGCTTAAATCTAAACAACCCATAATGTATAGTAAATGCTGTAAGATCTCTACTTTCTCTATGCAACATAACTTGGTGGTATGCACTCTGCAAATCTAAGGTGGAAAACATCTTAGCTCTTGCCAATTCAGAGAACACTTCTTCTATACGTGGCAATGACTATCAATCACCACAGCCTTATTAGGTTATCTCAGATCTACACAAAGACGTATACTTCCGTCTTTCTTTCTTACCATCACTATGGGTGAGACCCATTCTGATGAGTCCACCTCCTCAATAATATCCTTCTCCATCAGTTTCTTAAGCTCTTCTGACACAGCATCTCTCACAGTAAAATGGCAATCGTTGTAACTTCTGTTGCACAGGGAGCACATTAGACCTCACTTTTACTTTATGGACAAATCCCTTTGCACACCCAATCTCCTGTACGAAGGTTTCCCCACTTACAAAAGTATTCCCACTCTGTATAGACTCAGCCTCCAGTTGTGGGGCCACAACACAGCCATCTACTACCATCGGCTTTAATGCAGCAAGCAAGTCCCTGCCAAGAATAGGGGTACCATTAGGCACAACATAAAATTCTGCAGATGCACAACTTGCACCACAATTCACTTCAGCAGATAGGCAACCACATAAAGGTATTTGGTTCTTTAAATAACAAACCAGTTGTAATTTTGGTTCCACTAATGGTACATTCCCAAAATATTGCAAATGCAATGCCTCAGATAGTATAGAGACTGCTGACCCAGTGTCTAACATCAACTCAATTTCATGACTCTCCCCCAAGGGACTAACAGTTATCTTAACAGTACACATAATTCTTTTTGCCTCAGAGATACTTCTATTCCCATTCACGTTCAAAACATTTACATCAGGTACTTGGATTGCATTCACCCCTTGATTATTCTGGCGGCTATAACAAGTCTTAAAAAAAAGTCCAAATTTTTTGCAATAACTACATTGTACTCCTTTTGCAGGGCTCTTAGGGTCATTTGCCAGTTGTTGTATAGAGCCACAACGGAAACATGTTTTTATTGGCATTCTGTGTCTCTGATTTCCTGGCTTTCCAACCTGTTCCTTCATTTCTTTTACAGAGTCTTGACTTTGTCTTGGCACTTTCTGCAACAGTTCCACTTCTTTTATTCCATCTCCAGTGGCCAAACTTATCATCTTAGTTTCATTCAAAGCTGCTTCGGTTTGGGTTGCTATTGCTATAGCTTTATCCAAAGAAAGTTCTGGTTCTAAAAGTAGCTGCTCCCTTATGCGAGGTACAGCTATCTTTTCAACCAGCTGGTCTCTGATCATCTCATCAGCCAGCACTCCAAACTCACAAGGGCCAATTAAGTCTCTCAAAGCTGCAATGTATTGTAACATTGACTCCCCCCGTTTCTGTTCACGTTGACGAAATGTATGATGATTAGCAACCACATTAACCTTGGGCACAAAAAAACCCTTCAATGCAGTAAGAGCCGTCTCATATTTATCATCCACAAGAGGGTGTGTATAAAAAATACACTGTCCTTCTACTCCTAGGGAGTGGATAAGCAATGCAAGCTTACGTTCTTCAGACACTGGAGTGTCACTAATTGCAAGCAGGTAATTGTCAAACATGCGGATCCATGAGGTGAAAATAATTGGAGGCTTACCTGGATTTTGCAAAAAAGGTACCTGTGGATTCAGAGGCAAAAATGCCGTCCCTCTTTCATCGCCAATTTGTTATGTCTCTTCAATAAAGCCTCCACATCAGTCTTCTAGTTTGTTTTATTATCTCCAAGTCAGTCAACACACACAACATAAAACAACATCCTACAGCTGCAAGGTTCACTCCCTACTTCCTCTCTTAACTTATATATAACCCTCTTAAAGGGACATATATATAAGGGACAGATTAAGATTAATATAACTTTTGTGGGCATTCCATTGAAAATGCCTATCCCCCTGAGGGACCACTAAGGAAGAATTTTTTGGAATGGGTCTTTTATCTAGAAATCCCGTGTGGGCTTTGGATTCTGTACTTAATTTTATTGTGGACTTTAGACTTTGTAATTGACCTTATTTGTGAAAATAGATGTGAACACTATTGTAATATGTAGAATTCTGATGTTTGTATGCCTTGTTAAATGGTATGTTTGTATTAATAAAACACAATTATGTAACAGAAAATTATACTCACATACACATATATTATTGTGAGAACCTTTTATTGTAGTGGTATTACAGCAATTTTTGTATCTCTCAATTGCACAGCAGAGCTATTGAGCCAAGTCTCTCTTCTATTGGCTGGATCCCATGGGAGAAATACAAAGAAAGCACCTTTAAGGATGAGTGCTAATGTTTTAAGCATGTTTTATTTTTTAAAAACCTTTAATTGTCTTTGTCCTTTATAATGTTTATGTCTCCGCTCCCAGTTCTTAAATAGGCACGCACATAGTCTCATTTATGTCAGATCCAGCCCTCATAACACGATAGTTAGAGCTTCTGTTGTTTTCAAAATATTTTTTAAAATAATTTCAAATATTAACAAATTAGCAAAGTAACCAAAGTAAAAAATATCAAATATTAGCATTATAGCAACTCCCCCACCCCTTTCAATAGTCACAATATCCAGATGACCATTCCAGTAGCTGATACAGTGAATCCACGTACAAACATCACCACAGTTCCTACCCATTCTATAAAATGGTGTTTTATCTATTTATTTGCCTATTTCCAACAAGTCCAAATCTTTACAGAGCCATTCTTGAGTTGCCGCAATGGCAAGTTTCTTCCAGTGCTTAGTGCAAACAATTAGGGCTACAACCAAGAAACTTATAATCAATAATCAATAATTCTGTAAAAGATTGACAGTTCACCACTCAATGGATTGTTGCAACCCATCTTAACATCTGAAATGGTGTCAGTTGCTAAGGGAACTCAGGGAGTCCTGTTCATAAGAAGAATTCCATCAAAGACAGACAAAAGTCACCATAAAGAGTGAAGCACTCCAACATTTAAAAAACTTTGTAATGAATTAAGTCTATTAAGTCTAGTGTAGTGTATCAGTAAATAATATGCGACCGAGCGCAGGGCGCGAATCTCCCCGCCCATCAACAGCTGTGGCGGGAAGTTCAACGGGTCAGGATTGGCCTGACCAACCCTGTAGGCTGTACCGGGGATTGTATATAAGCGGGACCCGGCCCGCGTGTTCTCTCTCTTGCAACGTGCTCCTAATAAACCATGTTGCCCTACTCTCGTCTCCGCTTCGAGTACGTTACACTGGCGACGAGGATGGGATACTAGCCTTATCAGCTACGACGGAGATCTTGGGCAACGAACGACCGGCCACGACCGCCGCCGCCACCATGGCCAACCAGGGCGGAATCACCGGCCACCTCGAGCCCTTCGACCCCGCAAATCCAGAGGGCTGGGAGTCCTACTCGGAACGGGTCGAGTTCTACCTCCGGGCCAACAAGGTTACCGACGCCGGAGCAAAGAGGGATGTTCTCCTGAGCGTATGCGGGCCTGCCACGTTCGAGATCGCAAAGGGTCTCTCGGCGCCCGCCCGCCTGGCGGAGAAATCCTACGAGGAGATCATCAGACTCCTCACGGGCCACTTCTTGCCGCAGCCCTCCCAGGTGGCTCGCAGATTCCTGTTCCACAGGAGGGACCAGGCGGCAGGAGAATCGGCCGCCGACTATCTGGCGGCCCTCCGCAAGATCGCCGGGAACTGCAACTTCCCCCAGCTGGAAGACACCCTGGCCGACAGATTCACGTGGGGCCTCCGCGACGAGAGGCTCCAACAGAAGCTCTTCGCCAAAGAAGAGCTCACCCTCCAGAGCGCCTTCAGCGAAGCGGTGGCGTTCGAGAGGACCTCCAGGACCTTTCCCAAGACCCGGTCAGACGCCGTCCACCACGAGGAGCTGGACCACGACCGCATGGAGGAGAGAGAAGCCTACCAGCTGCGTCGCCCCGCCGGCCCACCCAGCAGAGCGGCCCAACGCCCCCGAGCGGCCGATCGACCGCCAGCGTCGGAGAGGGTTCCGGCCACCAAGTGCGCCAGCTGCGGCGACTCCCACGATCGGAGAGACTGCCAGTACCGGACCTGGGACTGCCGGAGTTGCGGGAAGACCGGCCACATCGCCAGGGCTTGCCGGGCCAAGCTCAACCGTCGGAGGCCGACCACGCACCACGAGTCAGCGGAGTCCCACTCAGCAGACTCCACGTCCCTACAGGTACTGAACTTGCCCCACGCCACCCCCGATAAAATTAAAGTGGCAGTCCTCATCGAAGGGAACCCCTGCCAAATGGAGGTGGACTCAGGTTCCTCCATTTCCCTCATAACGGAGGAGACCCTGAGGGAACTGTGCCCCCGGCAGCGGCTGCAACTACAGCCGGCGAACTTCATACTCCGGGACTTTCAGAAGAACCCGGTGCAAATCGCAGGGTGGGCGCGGGTGCAAGTTGAGAGGGGGTCCTTCTACGGGCCGCTGGACATCCTGGTGGTAAAGCGCCAACTTGCCACCCTGCTGGGGCTGGATTGGTTCAAACCCTTGGGGATACGCGTGGAGGGGGTGGGGCAAACCTTAACGCCCAGCGGGTTCGGGGAGATTTGCAAAGAGTTCCCCGAAGTATTCGATGGGTCCCTGGGAAGCTACAAGGGGCCGGCCATCTCCCTGCCCCTAGACCCCACGGTCAGGCCGATCCGGCTCAAGGCAAGGAGGGTCCCGTTCGCTTTAAAGCCAAAAATAGAGGCCGAACTAGACCGCCTCACAGCCCAGGGTGTCCTGGAGCCTGTGGACTATGCCACCTGGGAGACCCCCATCGTAACCCCCATCAAGCCAAACGGGGAGGTGCGGATCTGTGCAGACTATAAATGCACGATAAACAAGGCACTGCAGGATAACCCCTACCCAGTGCCGGTGGTAAACCACGTTCTGGCGGCCCTAGCGGGGTCCAAGATCTTCGGGAAGCTGGACCTGGCACAGGCCTACCAACAGCTCCCGGTAGATGCTAAGACGGCGGAAGCCCAAACGATAGTAACGCACAGGGGGGCCTTCCGGGTGAGGAGGCTACAGTTCGGGGTAAGCGTCACTCCGGGGATCTTCCAGAGTATAATGGACGCTCTCCTTAAAGGGATCCCCGGAGTCCAGCCGTTCTTCGATGACGTTTTAGTCGCCGCCCCGGACCCCGAAGAATTCGGCAACCGCCTAAGAGAGGTGCTCCGCCGGTTCCAGGCTGCGGGGCTAAAAGTCAAGAGGGAGAAGTGCCTGCTGGGGGTTCCGCGGGTGGAGTTCCTGGGGTTCGCCGTGGACGCAGCGGGTATCCACCCCACGGAAGAAAAGACACGGGCCATCGTGCAAGCTCCGGCCCCCACCTGCAAAGCGGAGCTACAAAGCTTCTTGGGGGTCCTTAACTTTTATCACTCATTCCTCCCCCACAAGGCAGCCCTAGCAGAGCCCCTTCACCGCCTACTGGATAAAAAAGCCCCTTGGGTTTGGGGCAAACGACAAGCCACCGCGTTTCAGGCGGTCAAGGACGTTCTGGTGTCCAACGCGGTGCTCCACCATTTTGACGAGGGCCTCCCCGTCATCTTGGCTTGCGATGCGTCGCCGTATGGGGTGGGAGCAGTCCTGGGGCACCAACTCCCGGACAGGAGGGAGGTGCCGGTAGCGTACTACTCCCGCACACTGACACCGGCAGAGCGCAATTACGCGCAAATAGACAAGGAGGCTCTGGCGATCGTGGCGGGGGTCCGCAAGTTCCATGAGTATCTGTACGGGCGGAGGTTCACCATAGCCACGGACCACAAGCCCCTCTTAGGCCTGCTGGCCCCAGATCGACAAACCCCCCAAATCCTGTCACAGCGCGTGTTGAGGTGGAATCAATTCCTCAACTCCTACACTTACACACTGGTACACCGGGCCGGCAAGGCTATGGGTCACGCTGACGCGCTCAGCCGCTTGCCGCTTCCGGAAACGGGTCCAGACCCCGCCCCCGCACACCAGGTCATGCTGATGGAAAGCCTCCCAGAGCCGCCCCTTCACGCAGCGGAGGTCGCCAAGGCCACCCAGAAACATAAGACACTTGCACGGGTGCTCGACTGGGTCGTGAGGGGGTGGCCAGAGGGGAACATGGGGGAAGATTTCAAACCCTATAAGGTCAGGAGGGAGGAACTAGCGGCACACAAGGGGTGCCTACTATGGGGGAGTAGGGTGGTGATTCCGCCCCCGCTGCAAAGGCGTGTTCTAGAATCCCTCCATGAGACCCACCCCGGCATAGTTCGCATGAAGGCCCTGGCCAGAAGCTACGTCTGGTGGCCGGGAATGGACGGGGAAATAGAGAGTTGGGTCCGCAGGTGCCAGACGTGCCAAGAGTCGCGGCCCGAGCCTCCCAGCGCCCCCGCCACTAGGTGGGAGTCCACCAGGAAACCATGGTCGAGACTCCACCTCGACTTCGCGGGGCCATTCCAGGGGCAGATCTTCATGATAATTGTGGACGCCTACACCAAATGGCTCGAGGTCATCCCCGTAGGGTCCACCTCGTCCGCAGCCGCAATCCGAGCATTACGCAGGGTCTTAAGCACACACGGTATCCCGGACACCATAGTCTCGGACAATGGGACCGCTTTCACGTCCGCAGACTTCCAGGCGTTCCTCCAGCGATACCTTATTAGGCACATAAGGTCGGCCCCCTTCCACCCAGCCACCAACGGCCAGGCAGAGCGGATGGTCCGCACCACCAAGGAAGCCCTGGGCCGTATTGTACAGGGAGACTGGGACCACCGATTAGCAGCATTCCTATTCGACAATAGGATCACCCCCAACCCGGTCACAGGGGTTAGCCCGGCCGAGCGCCTCATGGGGCGAAAGCTCATAACTCGGCTGGACAGACTACACCCTGACCGGGCGTCAGACACCCGCGAGAGCCCCGAGGTCCGGGACGCAGTCAGGGGTTTCTTCGCGGGCGACCCGGTTTACGCCCGAAACTACGCCAGGGGGCCCAATTGGGTGGCGGGCCGAGTGCTACGAGTCACCGGGTCCCGCCATTACGACATATCAACTGAGGGGGGCCAGGTACTAAGGCGGCACATAGACCAATTGAGGCGCCGCACGCTACCAGAGGAACTGGCAGACACAGAAGAGGCAAGAGCCGGAGAGGAGCTCATCGGGAACCGACCGGAGGACGCGGCTCCATCACCCCTAACGCCGGCCCAGGTAGCACCGGAACCGCCAGAGCCCGAAGGTGCCGAAGAACCAGTCCGGCCGCCACCGTCCGCACCAGGGTCCCCCGCAGCATCAGATGCGGTGGCGGCGCCTCCCCCACAGGACCTCCCCAGACGGTCCACCAGAGAGCGCCGACCTCCCGCATATCTGCAAGACTATGTTCATTAACCAGGGGGGGAGGGGTGTAGTGTATCAGTAAATAATATGCGACCGAGCGCAGGGCGCGAATCTCCCCGCCCATCAACAGCTGTGGCGGGAAGTTCAACGGGTCAGGATTGGCCTGACCAACCCTGTAGGCTGTACCGGGGATTGTATATAAGCGGGACCCGGCCCGCGTGTCCTCTCTCTTGCAACGTGCTCCTAATAAACCATGTTGCCCTACTCTCGTCTCCGCTTCGAGTACGTTACATCTAGCAAGATTCCCTGCCAAAAAATCTTTATACTGAGCATCTCTCGGTGCATAAGTGAGAAATGATTTATCATAAATATGCCTCCAAACCTTAACAGAAATGGTAAGAGGAAGATCTTTTCTCCATCTTTATTTATTTCATTCATATCGTGCCTTTCTACTCAATGGGGCCCCAAACTGAGTACATAAGAACATAAGAGAAGCCATGTTGGATCAGGCCAATGGTCCATCCAGTCCAACACTCTGTATCACACAGTGGCCAAAAATTTACACACACACACACACACACTGTGGCTCATAGCCACTGATGGACCTCTGCTCCATATTTTTATCTAACCCCCTCTTGAAGCTGGCTATGCTTGTAGCCACCTCCTGTGGCACCTCCTGTGGCAGTGTTGGGAGCCAGGCCACGAGCAGCACAGGTCACACCATCAGAGTATGGAATTAGTAAGACAAGAGCATCAGCTCAAGCAGCATAGTCAAGGTCCAGTCCAAAGTGAAGCACAAAGTCAAGAATCATCAGTAGTCTGATCCAAGTGTCAGTCCACACAGAAAGATCTGGAAGTCCAAGAGTTATCCATGAGCAGGTTCAAAGGCAAGACAAAAGAAGAGTCAAGGAACTGTCTGAAGAGTCACTGGAACATCTGTTGCCATGTCAAAGGGGTTTCAGCTTGTTGCTTCCACACCCAACAGCCTCCCATGGCCGATTTATATAGCCATATCTTTAAGGGTCATGCTTGCAGACAGCTGCTCGGGAGTGATCCTTCAGCTTCTCATCTTTGCAACCAACCATATTAGCAACCAACCAAGCAAACATTTTTGGTCAATGTCATCCACTGACAAGCATCCACTTGCAAGCATCTTTCCTATGACCAGGTACAGAGTATATGATTGGTAGAAGGTCACTCAGAAAGTTTCCATGGCAGAGGGCCAATTCAAACTTGGATTTCTCAAACCCACTGTCTGACCACTCTGTGGTTCTCCCATTGGATGCTATATTTATCCTTTTTATTATCAAACCCATTTTTGTGTAGCTTGACTATGTAGACTTCTTATATTATCCCCTTTTCCTGGCCAGCATCCTAACCCTTTTCTTTTTTGCTTTTGTACTATTTGCAGTGTTTGTGCCACTGTATCTATGCATTCATTCTCCATTGGACTTATGTTTTAACAGAGCCAGTTTGGTATAGTGGTTAAGTACACAGACTCTTATCTGGAAGAACCAAGTCTGATTTCCCGCTCCTCCACTTGTAGCTGCTGGAATGGCTTTGCTCAGCCATAGTTATCACAGAGCTGTCCTTGAAAGGGCAGCTTCTGTCAGAGCTCTCTTAGCTCCACCCACCTCACAGGGTGTCTGTTGCAGGGGAGGAAGGTAAATGAGATTGTAAACTGCTCTGAGACTCTGAAATTCAGAGTATAGGGTGGGGTATAAATCCAATATCATCTTCTGCACCACACACACCTTTTCCCAGCATGTGTTGTGTGTATTTGGACTGTACAATTGCATAGTTATTCATTTATCAATAACAACAAGCACAACTAAAAACTTAATTATACAAGATCAGAAATTTATTCCCATCTAGGTCTTAAAGCTAACAGATTGACTAGAAAAAGACAGCAAGTACCGTGGCCAATGAGACAAAACAGAAGAGAGTATCTCACTCTTACCTCTCTATTAAAGGATAATGAGATTGCTTATACCTGGCTAATTCCAGAAGGTCTTACTTTTATGTATGATGGCAAAAGATTCCATATTAACTCAGTCTTCAAATCTGAAGATCCAGAGGAAAGACAAGATCCCCCATCACAAGGAGAATCTACAGATAGGGAACAGAGTCATGAGCCCAAAAAATATAAAACCAGGAAAATGAGGATAAGAAAGATCATAATAACAAATCTCTTTGAATTGGTGGCAAAGAACACAAATTGAATCTAGATACACTAGAGATAAAAATGTGGGTTTTGCTCTTGAACTAAATATATTTGACAAGATGATGCTTGGTCCTAATGAGAAATGGATAAAAAAAATCTATATTAATGAAAATGAAAATGCAAGATAAAATTATAAAGGACTACTGTATGGTTAAGCGGGCACAAAAATTTAGGCCTTTATTACTGCTGCTAGACCTTGGCTGTGGTCACACACGCCAAATAATGCACTTTGATTTCAAACAATTTTATTAGTAACATATGGTAATAAATTTCAATTTCTTACTTCATTAATAATTACTTTAAAAAAATCTATCCCATATATTACTTTCTACCACCCCTCCCCCCATTACTTGACCCCCGCCGGTGTTATATACTTAAAATCTTAATATTAAAGGTACTCTTAATTAATAAGAACAAAAATTAATATCCTCCTCCCTCTTGTACTTAGTCATTACCAAAAATTGTCCAATGTCCTTTTATTTTCCACTCTTTTTCTACATATCTTCTGAACTTTTTCCACTCCATCTTAAATACTTCTAAATCATAGTCTCTTAAGGTCCTTGTTAACTTATCCATTTCACTCCATGTCATAACTTTTATAATCCAATCCCATTTCTCTGGTATTTTTTCTTGCTTCCCCAACTGCACATACAATGTCCTAGCAGCTGAGAGCAAGTACCAAATTAAAGTTCTATCTTCTTTTAGAAATTTTTTCATTTGTAATCCCAACAGAAAAGTCTCTGCAACTTTGTTAAATTCGTATCCCAAGATCTTAGAAATCTCTTGTTGAATCATCTGCCAGTACTTTTTCGCTCTTTCACAAGTCCACCACATATGGTAGAAAGAACCTTCATGTTTTTTACATTTCCAACATCTATCTGGCATTTTATTGTTCATCTTTGCCAACTTTTTAGAAGTCATATACCATCTGTACATCATCTTAAAACAGTTTTCTTTAATACTCTGACATGTTGAGTGTTTTATAGAGTTCTTCCACAAATATTCCCATGTGTCCATCTGTATTTCTTTATTTACATTAATTGCCCACTTAAGCATTTGAGATTTCACTACTTCATCTTCCGTAGACCATTTTAAAAGTAATTTATAGATTTTCGAAATTAATTTTTCATTATCTCTAAGCAGAACTTTTCCCATTTCTGTATGTTCTCGTCTTATTCCTTCAGTTTTAACATCGCTTTCCACTAAACTTTTTATCTGTTGCATTTGAAACCAATCATACTTATTTTTCAACTCTTCAGCCGTTTTCAATTCTATTTTACCGCTTTGTATTTTTAATAGTTGATTATATGACATCCCTTTTTCCTCTCCTGTCTCAGCTGTTATTCTTATTACTTCTGCTGGCAGTATCCATAGTGGTTTTCTCTCATCACCATATTTCTTATACTTCATCCAAACATTTAGTAGATTATTTCTTATATAATTGTGAGGAAAAAACCATCCGACTTTTTCTTTCCATAGTACATATAAGCGTGCCAGCCAAATTTATTTCCATGACCTTCCAATGTTAAAAGTTTTTTATTCAACAGCGTCATCCAATCTTTTATCCACACTAGACAAACTGCTTCATGATATAATCTTAAATCTGGTAGTTGAAATCCTCCTCTTTCTTTAGCATCTGTTAAAACTTTCATTTTAATCCTTGGTTTTTTCCCGAGCCATACAAATTCCGAAATCTTTCTTTGCCATTTATTAAATTGTTTACTGTCTTTCACAATCAGAATAGTTTGAAATGAATACATTATTCTCGGCAAAATGTTCATCTTAATTGCAGCTATTCTACCAAGCAGTGACAAATTAAGCTTGTTACATTTTATCATATCTTTGTCCATTTTACGCCATAACTTTTCATAATTGTTTTTAAACAAATCAATATTCTTCATTGTTATTTTCACGCCCAAATATTTTACTTTAAGGGTAACTTCACATCCCGTTAATCTCTGCAATTCCTTTTAACAGTTTTGTAATCCACATTATTGGGTTATGATCAGCTCCTATTTTAGGTACTATCTCTATTTTCTTTGTTATAAGCCCCAAATCTTTAGTACCCCACAACATGTCAATTCTAGAGAAAGAGCTATGTCTTGCTGAAGAAAAGGTATAGTCCCGTACTTCAGGATTAAACTTCCTCCATATATCTTCAATATATCTTCCAAACTCTCCTGTTTGACCAATTCAAAAAAAGACTTTGGCAATTTGCCTTCTTTATTATTTTTTTTCTTCCCAGATATATCTATCGTATTCTGAATTGTTCCGTTAAAGTCCCCCATCAATAACATTTGCTCATAGGTCACTTCCTCAAGATGTTGTGTAATATTTTTAAAGAAAATGTTTTTAGCACCATTTGGAGCATAAAGTCCCAACAACAACTTTTTTTGGCATTCAAAGTAATTTCTACTGCTATATATCTTCCATCCTTGTCTTTAAATACCAATTTTGGGTCTAATACTTGTTTAATATAAAAGAGCACTACTCTCTTCTTCTGTTCAGCTAATGTAAAAAATTCTAGTCCCAATTGTTTATTTTTATTATGTATTATTTCAAGTCTGATTCTTCATCTTCAGGTACACTTCTCAGACGGATCTGAGTTTCCATCAGTTTGCAGATGAATTGTCACTTTTTCTTGTAATTTTAACAAGGTGGAGTCATGTGTTTTCACTTTCTCTTCCACTTCTTGTACTTTCTTTGTTATTACCACAGTGTCATTTCTGAGATTCTCTATTTCTTTTTTTAATTCTTTCTTTGAGTCCTCAATATCCTTTCTTATTTCTTTTTTAGAGGCAGTTATCATTTCTTTCACCCGCTTCATTATCCTAGCTTCCATTGCATCTAATTGGGCTTGCATTTTCTCTATTGAAGCAGACCTAGCACGAGTTTGTTTCGGGTCTGATATATAAAAAAAATCAAAAATTTTAATTTCACCAAATTAAATTTGAACCATCAGGTTTGATAGTGAAGCTTGCCCTTTCCAATGCACCCAATTTCACTGTCTTCTGAGCCTCCCAGGCTCAGATATTAATGTTTAAAGTTTTTATTTCTCCCAAAATGGCAGTCACAACTTTTGCTTCACTTCAAAAAATTTTCCTTTTTTCCCTTTTACCAGTTCAAATCTTCTTATCTACTATCCAACAGTAGTATTTTTTTAATTGCCAAATCTGTTAACTTCACCAATTTTTAATGTCCCAATCACTTTAAAAATGATGTTAAAACTTAGTCCTCCCAACAACAATGGCCACCGATGTTTATCTCTGGTGTTATAATCCTAGAGTAGGCTGTTTGCTTTGTTGACTTCCTTCTTCTTCCTCTAATACTTCCTGCTTTTCTTGCCTTCAAATCTCGTTTCACTGGTAGAGAAATCTCACGATATCTGACGTATTTCCTGTGTTGACTATGAGAACTGCAGGTCTGTGACGATGGTGCTGCCTCCTCAACCACAGATAGACTAAACAATAAATTCCTTTCTTCTTTTAACATTGTCTTTTAAATTTACAAAGTTCAAATTTAGCCCCTTATCTTCTTCTCTTATCTTATCTTACCCCGGTGGGAACACGTGTGGCCTAGGCTGCGGGAGCTGCACTGGCTGCCAATTGTATACCGGGTTCGTTACAAGGTGCTGGTTATCACCTATAAAGCCCTATATGGCCAAGGACCTGCCTACCTCAGGGACCGCCTCTCTCCATATGTTCCCCAGAGAGCACTGCGTTCCAGTTCACAAAATCTTTTGGAAATCCCTGGGCCTAAGGAGGCCAAACTTAAAACAACTAGGGAGCTGGACTTCTCTATAAAAGCGCCCCAATGGTGGAATCAGCTGCCGGAAGAGGTGCGGGCCCTGCGGGACCTCAACCAGTTCCGCAGGGCCTGCAAAACTGCCCTCTTCCAAGAAGCCTTCAAGACATGACCAGACTGAATATTACGCTGCCTGGATAAATAGAGACTGTAGCACCACCGTATTGTTTTAGCTTTTTAACATTAATTTATATTTATATTTGTATTTGTATTTATACTGTGAATTGATTTTACCTGTATTGTTATATCATGATACCACATCATGTTTTTGTAAGCCGCCCTGAGCCTGCCTCGGCGGGGAGGGCGGGATATAAATAAAAACTTATTATTATTATTCTCCTTTCAGGCTTTCAGTATTTTCAACTCCCACCTTTTACTTTTATTTTGTTTAACTTTAATTAGTCCCAGAATGAAGAGATAGCAAATAGTACCTTTTTTCCGTAGTTTATCCAACTGAACACCAGTCCTTTGCAGATTAGATGTTTAAAATTGTAAAAGGTTTGGATCCTGCCGCGCTTATGCCAAATTAATGACTCTGGAAACTTCTGCAGATGATGAATATGCAACTTCTCTTTGGAGATCCCTCAAAGCCTCAAAGGAGCCCCCCCAGGACTCCCTTTCAGCCAAGGTAAGTCTCCTCAAAGTATCTGTGCGTATCTTGGACAATTCTCTAGCTGAGAAATGTAGGCAGAAGGCATTGAGTTGCCTTTTACTACCCTGAACAGAAGTGCCAGCCTGCCCCCGTTAGGGAAAGCAACTCAGCTCGCCATTTTCCAACCCCGGAAGTCGCCAAATAATGCACTTTGAACCCACTTTCAATGCACTTTCCAACTGGATTTTGCCAGTTCACGAAGTAAAATCCAGTTGAAAAGTGCACTGAAAGTGGATTGAAAGTGCATTATTTAGTCTGTGTGACCACAGCCCCTTATTAGCAAAAAGTTGGAAGCACCCAGATATTCCAAAAAACCAAGAATTAATTAGGAAAATATTAGAAACAGCTGAACTGGACAAACTTTCCTCTCTACTGAAGGAGAGATCAGTGCAAGAAATAGAGAACCTTTGGAATCCTTTTTTTTTATAATTGTCTTTATTAATCAGAATATGGTTGGTAAAACAGCAATTATTTACATATATAAGGAATTACTAAGCAAATTAATGTAACTATATTACATAAACTTTCAGTAGCGGGTGTTATTTAAGCAAAAATAGATTATAAAAGCAAAACACTTAGAAATAGGTCAGAGAACAATACATTGCATTACTTAGTAGAATCTCCTGTTGGGTTTAAAAAATTGGTAACTGGGTACCATGGAATTATAATTTTTTTCTCATATGATAACAATGAAGTTGAATAATAACAGCTAAAAGCTATTTTGCAGTAAATAAAATGTCCCCAAATGTTATACCAACTTTGGAGTGAAGGTAACTGTACCTCTTTCCATTTTCCGGCTATTAAAGTTTTAGCAATAGATAGCAATAAAACAACCATTTCTTTTTTTACGTCTATTTTGTTTGTATTCCAATAATTCAATAATATGGTCTCTGGAACTTTAGGAATCATTACTGAGAGCATTAGTTGTGTTTTCTCTATAATTTGTTGCCAATAACTGTATTTTGGGGCATGACCACCAGCAGTGCATATAGTCTGCTTGCATTCCACATTTTTTGTAACACTGTCTAGAACAGGGGTGTCGAACTCATTTGTTATGAGGGCTGAATCTGACATAAATAAGACTTTGTCAGGCCGGGCCGGGCCATGTGTGTACCTATTTAAACAGGCTTCTTATTCTGATGAGGATTCAGAAATTTTCTTCTTGGATCCAAATACATGACACAACAAAAGAAGAAATGCTTATCTTGGAGTTGCACTTCTGTTCAATGGATGTATAGTGAGAACAGTACTGCTAACATAAAAAAGAGAAACAATATATGCACAGCAATGCATGAAGATTTTCATTAGGGTAGTGATGAATAAGTACAAGATGAAAAGGACATGGTTGTTAGTAGTTTGTTGCACTGTCCCAATTGCACAAGGAACCCAACTTCTTGAGGCAGAACAGGAATGCTGACAAAGCAACCTGAAATCCAAAAATGACCCTCCCTTACAATGTTTCAGAGGACATTTGAAGACACCTCAACACTAACTGACTTTCTGAGTTTCTGTTTGATCATTACACTTAGCACCTCTTCCCTTCCTTCAAGAACCTCGCCCATGTTGTAGAGGATCTCACTTCTCCGTTAATTTGTCACATTTACAGCCCATCCCTCCTCCCATATTGTAAAGACTGTTTGGATTCATCTGTTGCATTGCAGCATGCAGAAATGTGGGACGCTGTACTCATATAACATATAAAATCCCACGACAGAAGAACACATTGATGTGACAGTAAAATTTTCCTTAAGTGATGGAAGGCTAGTCCAAATGAGGTAAATAAAAGGGAACATAGGCTTTGGCAAATAAAATGCAAGTTGGTGATCAGACAGGCAAATGAGGAACATACGGCAAAAAACCAGAAAGGTCAACAATAAATTTTTTTTCATTAGTAGCAGAAAATCACCAGGGAGGCAGTGCAGCCACTGGACAAAGCAGTAAAACGATTACTAAAGGATGATGAGGAAATGTCAGAGAAGTTAAATGCATTTTTGGCACCTGCCTTCACTGTTTCAGTTTCATATCTTTATTGGCATAAAAGACCTGAGTTGGACTGAGGTGACGAGAGAGGAGGTCCTACAACTGATGGTCCTAAAAACTGGCAAATCACCAGGCCCAGATGGCATACATCCAAGAGTTCTGAAAGAACTCAAATGTGAACTTGTGGTTTCCCTGACAAAAATATGCAAACTATCACTAAAATCTGCCTCCCTTCCTGAAGACTGGAAGGTATCCCATCTTCAAAAACAGTTCCAGATAAGATCTGGGAAATTATAGGCCAGTCAGTCAAACATCAATACTAGATAAATTGGTGCAATCCATTATTAAAGACTAGGAATAAGGCCCTTTGTGTGAATACAGTGGGCTCTATAAAGAGGCTCTGGGGCATTCAGCATCAATTTGCTGTGGTGTCATAGAATGACAACAATCATGCAGATGCTGAAGCTCAGCATTCCTTTCATCTGCATTGCGTTGTTGCCACTTTTTCCTGTTGTATTTGGCCTTGTGGTCTTTAGCATCAGCCTGTGACTGTGGCATGATCTATCTTTTTTGGCCCGGCATGGTTGTGTTATGGTATACTATAGAGAATGCGCTTCAAGGTGGCCGTTTTCTGTAGGGGAAGTGATCTGATTTCAGCTTTCTATCTCCTCCCCCTTCCCAGCAGCCTCTACCTAGGAAAAGTACAGTCTTTTTGTGGACCAAAGCAGGTGAGAAGCACCCTCAGCAGGGTATAATGACACAGTCTTCACCATTTTCTCTAGGGGAAGTGACATCTGCTGTCTGGAGAGCAGTTGTAATTCTGAGTGATCTCCAGCCCTCACCTAGAGATGGGCAGCAATGGTTCCCCAGAAGGAAATGGCTGGTTTGGAGGGTGGAATCAATGGCATTGTACCTGTCTGAGGCCCCACCTTTCCTCAAACCCCACCCTCCCCAGGTTTCATTCCACAAATCTCCAGGAAGTCCCCAACCTAGAGTTGGCAACCCTATCTCCTTCCCAGCCAACTATCAACCTGCCTTTATCTGCCCCTCTGACCTCAGCTTTCCATCTCCTCCCCCCTCCCTGCAGCCTCTACCTAGGAAAAGTAGTTTTTCTCCACAGTGGGGACCAAAACAGCTTACATCATTCTCCTCTCCCCCTTTTGATCTACACAACAACCCTCTGAGGTAGGTTAAATTGAAAGTCTGTGACTGGTCTGAAATCACCCAGCCAGCTTTCACAGCAAGAACCTGGGTCTGGCAGACTCTGAAGTGTTAACTGCTATGCCACACTGGCTGTCATGGGGGGCTGCTGCTGAACAGGAGCAAGCAGCCAGGCCTAGTTAAGTCATGAGAGTCATGTGGCATCAAGTCACCCAGAGGATGTTGCCATGCCTAGGGTAGCCAACCTCCTGAAGATCTCCTGGTATCACAACTGAACTCCAGACAATAGATCTCTCTGCCCTCTGGAGAAAATGACTTCTTTAGAGGGTAGACTCTATGGCATACTATTCATCTGAGGCCTCTCCCCTCCTCAAACTCTGGCTTCCTTAGATTCCACCACACAATCTCTAGGAATTTTCCAATCTGGAGCTGGCAACCCTAGTCAGGACTGGCCCCCAAAGAGTTCTCCATCAAAGGTCAAAATAGGCCTGGAAAGGGCCTCCCCCCTGCCTTTTACTGACAGAACCAAGCTTGGAATGCTATGGTTGCCTAGCAACAGCCACTGAGAGAAAAGAGAGTCTTCACCGAAGCAGCTTCCCCAGTCCAATCCTCGTCTGTCCTGGGGCTGGAGGATGGGGTTGCTCTCCATGTAGACTGAGCGATACGTGGCTCAACCAATGGGAGGGTAGGTGAGTCATTACCAAGACGGCTTGCCTTTTTTTAAATCTAGGGTAGAATTAGTAGGCACAATGATGAATGAAAACTATTGGAGAAGAATCAGGATGGATTCTGAAAGGAAAAATCTTGTCTCACTAACCCTTTAGAGTTCTTTGGCGAAGTAAACAAATATGTGAACAAGGGTGACCCAGTAGATGCTCTTTAGATAGACTTCTAGAAAGCTTTTGATAAAATTCTTCATCAAAGATTCCTAAGTAAATTCAGCAGTCATGGGATAAAAGGGAATGTCCTCTTGTAGATTAAAAACTGGTTAATTTGTTACA
Organism: Heteronotia binoei; assembly: GCF_032191835.1. Lineage (NCBI taxonomy): Eukaryota > Metazoa > Chordata > Lepidosauria > Squamata > Gekkonidae > Heteronotia > Heteronotia binoei. The sequence goes on along the minus strand of NC_083226.1, from coordinate 144,499,228 downwards.
CCTCAACTAACTTTTTATTGGGGAATATTAGTATTTCTTAGCTCAAAATGGTGAGTCTACGAGAGGTGAGGTGAGCGAGGATCTCTGTCAATGTTTATGGAGATAGACCACTGAAAATCCTTTGGTTAATAATGGATTTTATTATAGGTATAGGTTTTCAAATAGTTACATTCCAATCAAACAATTTCAAGCATACAAGAAGAATACAGTGGTTAGCTGAATAAGTATGGATGGGGGGAGGTGAAACAATACCTAGATCTTGCAGGATAGGCTCAGTCAGAGGAAACGCAAGTCCTTTGGAGGGAGATTTCTCTTGAGAAGAAGGGGGGTGAGGATAGGAAGGGAGGGAGGGAGGAGAGAAGGGAGGAATTCCTTTTTCTTCCTTTTGTCTCTTTTCCCCCCTAATCCTGACAGGTGGGATTGCCTGTTTTCTAGGGTAAATTACGTCACATCAAGCAATTCAACTACCCAATGAGGAAGCAGAGTGTCACACCAATGGAAAATCAGAGTGTCATATGTGGAATATCCAATCAGAGATCATTGTGTCATAAATCCATACCACCAATAGAGGAATTTTAATTACACTGGCCAAATAACGTTTTATGGCCCGGTTTTTCCAAACCGATTCCTTTGAAGCTCCCCAAAAGTGATAGATTTCTCCCTTAATGTCAAACATGGATAGGCATCCATCAAGTGTTAGGAGATTGGTTGACTTTGATAGTCTTAGCAGTAATTAAAGAAAAATAGAAACTTTATTCCTTGGCAGAAATGTGAGACCAGTTTACAGGTATACCACACATTCACAACAAGATAGCCACTTAACCTTTAGCCTTTGTGTTTCTGCTGTCTTGCCCTGAAGAATAACAGAACATATATATACAAGCCATTTATTTGTGTTGCCGGAGTCCTGGTAACCCTTATTTTTTTATGTTTTGATAACAGGACTTAGAAGGTTGCCAAAAGAAGTGAAGCAACTTTTACAGCTCTGCCCACCATGTGTCCCTCTCTGGGCCTGGAATTCTTCATTTCCAGGAGCAGAAAGATGGATGCTTCTTAGCCGTTCAGTACTGGCCACCATGTCTGTCCAGCCTGTGAACCAGACTTGACATCATTCCAGCCTGCCTGAGGCCTAGAAGGAACTGGATTTTTCTCCCTTATGCGCAAGAAAGACCATTCCAATTCAAATGAGCATTGCTGTGTCATATTAATATTCTAGGGTTACATTGCAATATCACATTCCAGGGGTGCAGTGTCTTTCTGGATATCAAATTAATAGGAAACAGAGAGGGAATATAAATTGGCAGTTTTCACAGTGGAAGGTACTGCAAGGCTCAGTACTAGGTCTGGTGCTTTTTAACTTGTACATTAATTATTTGGAGTTGGGAGTAAGCTGTGAAGTAGATAAGACTGTGGATGACAGTAAGTTCTTTAGTGCAGTGAGAAACCAGGGAGGACTGTGAGATGCTCTAGAGCAGGGTTGTCAAACTTATTTCTTATGAGGGCCGGATCTAACATAAATGAGACCTTGTTGTGCTGGGCCATGTGTGTCACAAAATGTAATGCCAGGTAGCGGAGATAATAAACTTTATAAAAGACACAAACACAATTAAATATATGATAGAATCATAGAGTTGGAAGGTACTTCCAGGTTCATCTAGTCCAACCCCTGAAAATTCACAATTACTCCTCCACACACATACTCATATCCTTTTATTTACTTAGAATATAAACATGTTTAAAACATTCTCTTCTAATATTTTGTTGCTGATGCCCTTTTGCTGCCTGGAGTGTCATCTACAAAACTATGGCCTTCCCCAGAAAAATAATTACAACATCTAACAGGTAGATCAATAATAGACAGAAACCAACATATAGTGGTCAGTATAAGTCTACTATTTGGGAGGCCTAGATTCAAAACCCCCAGTCTATAAAACAAAATGTGCTGAGTGAACCTGGTCTGGACAAACACTCTCAGCCTAATGTCCACCTCAGTGATTTGCTTTGCACACACACAGACCCTCGGTAGCAAGGCTAGGGAAAGAGGGAGGGGAGGGGGAAGTGGACCCACTTGTACCCAGGAGACTGCAGCATAATAAGCCTAACAGAATACACACACAAACAGAGGGAGGAGGGCAAAGCACAGCAAAGCTCATACCTTGAAGAAAACTTTGTTGGTTTTAAGATGTCACTGGACTCAAACTTGGGTTAAATCACACAAAGATGCAAGGGGGAGTGATGAGGGAAAGAGGAAGCAGACCCAGCTCCTATCTTAAAGAAAACTTCACAGGTTTGAACATGCCACTGGACTCAAATTTGGCTTCAATAACACAAAGCTGCAAGGGGTGGAGAGGGAAAGAGGAAGCAGACCCAGCTCCTATCTTAAAGAAAACTTTGGTTTGAAGGTACAATTGGACTCAAACTTGGCTTCAATCACACAAAAACATGAGGGGGGAAGAGGAAAAAAGGAAGCAGACCCAGCTCATATCTTAAAGAAAATGTTGTTGGTTTGAAGGTGGAACTGGTTTTTATTATTGGTAGGGGGGAGTGAGATGTATATTTTTTTCAGTGACTGGTGCTTGTATCTAGCCACCAAGAGCATATATCTAAATAGGTTAAGGGAAGTTCTTTCCACATTGTCCGGTAAGATTCCCAGTAACGTAGTCTCAGGTTTTATCTGAAATTTGATTTTTAAAATTTTCTGAATTTCAGCATGTATTTATTTCCAGTATTTCTTCATCTTTTTACATGTCCATCACATATGATATAAAGTACATCCACCTCTTTACATTTCCAGCAAGTCCCTTTATAATTCATTACAGCTTCAATGCAAATTGTCCAAATCCAAAATCCTGTTTCCAGTTTTTCCAGATATTTTGAGCGTTCCATAGCAGAAATAGATCAGGTTTAGAGTGTCACTGCTCTGGGATATAATAATATCCCTCTTGCTGCTGTTTTTTGGAGTATGGTGTATGTTTTGGTACTGAACTTCAGAACAGGATATTCTTGCTCCTTACAAGTTTACAAGTTCCAAATGTCTGGTACCAGTCTAAAGCCAGCCTCTCCTAAAAGCAGGCCTTAACTATTGGGGGAGGGGAGGGCAACTAAAAGGCAATCTAAATATTTTTGGATAGTGATATTCTACAGGTGATCAACACGGTTTCCTAACTTACCTAGTTTTGAAAGTAAAAGAAATATTTGCCCATTTTGGTGCAAGATGAGTGTTGCTTGCTATAATGATCAAGGAAATCTCCAGGTCTTGTGGAACACTCTTAGGACTTGACCTTCTGGACAAAATGGAGAAGTTGTTAGGGTGGAACTGTAACCTTATGAGTGCTGCACTGGTGTAATGTCAAAATGCAGCTGCTCCACAATTTGCACATGCTATCTTCTTTGAGGTAGCTAGGCATTTTTAATTGAGCATGTCATTTGATCAGTAGGGTAAGCTGGCGTTGTTTGTAATTTCTGCAGTGATAGTTCAAATGAAGGAAGAACAACATGTAGCAATTATTCCTTTTTTTGGCTATAGAAAGAAATTCTTCAGCCAGCTATGCTGTTTTATAAGGCTGGCCTCCATATGAATGACTTAAGTTCTTAAAAACTTTTTGCTCAAAAGTCTGAAAATATTCTGAGAGCAATTTTGGAATCAATGAGAGTTTAACTAGATGCAACACTGTATTACTATGCATAGTCAGAAGGCTCGTGTACTGCAGACATATAACAGTGTAAATGTGGCCCAAATATAAGCATACCTTGAATATAAGGAAGAATATATAAGCAATATAAGGAAGAAACCCCTCTTTCTATCACTTCTTACTCTTAGGAGCCTGGTTTGGGTTCTGCTTTCTACTTAAGGAATGGTCCCCAATATGGACAGTGAGATTCTTGCAATGGCAATAAGGGATCTTTGACGAAATGGCAAAGTGCCACTATGAACTTTGAAGAAAGACTGAGATCTGGATAGAATGAAAATAGAAGTAAAGTTTACTTAAGGAAATAACACAAATATTCAGTTTTGGGAAGATTAGAAAACTATAAATGATCAAAATAATTTTAAGCACTCATCATCAAAAACCATACACTACAAACCCAAAGGCTTCCGAAAAAAATGTTCAGGTTACTGTGGCAAATGGGGATGACGCAAGAAGATAAAATAAATGGAGCAAGGGAGAAAGCAGAGATGGCTATAGTTACTGGTATGTGCAGGTCAAAGCAGGGGTTCAAATGTCTAAGCAGCAAATAATTAAAAAATGGAAGGAAACCAATGCATTCATCAACGAACTATCCAGAACTAATCCTAGTTGTGCTAGTCCTAGTTGGCTAGTCCTTGGCATAGAGAGGCTAATTTTGAATACAGATTCAGGCCTCAGGTACAGGACAGGCAGCCAAACCCAAAACCTAAAGATTATTTTCTTCTCAGGCCTGGAAAGAAGGAAGGCGCAAGGTGGAGGAATCATGTGGGCAACCTGAGTGGATGAAGGAGAACAGTGGGTTGCGTTCCAGATGCTGAGGAAAAATTCCAAACAGGCTTCCAGTTGTAGAGGATATACATTCAGAGACATTCAGTGGTACTTAATCAGACAATTCAATAATCTAAATTGTACCATATTAAGAATCCCAGGCAAGAAACTCTTTATTTCGAAATGGGAATATGCAAGGTTCCTTGTAAACCTACAGGCACTTAAGAGTCGAGCAACCTGGTGAGGTGAGGCTTTTCCCTGAGACAACCTGTTCTGTTATAGTTAGCATTATAAGGTTTATCACAGTTCTACTCTTCTGCGAGCTCATTGTTCTTTTTGCTGGAAGTGGTCATAAACTCTATTTACTAGCCTAGTATAACATGTGAAGAGGAAGTGGTCCCCGCCTCAAGATGGAAGGTGAGACAGTTACTTCATGGTACATAGGGTTGCCAGGTCCAACTCAGAAAATACCTGGAGACTTTGGGGGTGGAGCCTGGAGACTTTGGGGATGGAGCCAGGAGACTTACCTAAAATAAATACCTAAAATAAATAAAAATACAGCAGTGCGGTTTCTCTGAATACAGTCCTTATTTCCTCATCCTCCAGCAAATGCACTTCCACTAAATGAAAATGAACACACAAAGCAGCCAAAATCAACAGTTTGCAAGCACACTCTTGCAATTTTGCTGGGGCAATTTGCTCACATGGATGAATGTAACCATCTGCTATATTTCAACCAACTTCTTCAGACTAACAGGAAAATGAAAGATGTCCCACTTTTACAACTGATTATCCGCTGGCAGAAATTAGTTTCACATGTGTCACACAGCAGGGGACCAGGGAGGGCCTTCTGCCACCACTTTAGTAAAGGACTGTTTGAGACGGCCCAGAGCACTAGGCTTGCCAATCCCCAGGTCCCTGCAGGGGTTCTCCCACTTTCCCAGGCTCCTTCCCGCCCCCAGTCAGCTGGCCGGCGGGGGGAAGCCCCGCCCCCACAGCCATCATGTGCTTTTTCCCCTCCGGAGGCTTCAGTCTCTACTTGAGAAAGCCTTCCTCTTTGGATGGCATGTCTGCGTCTTTAATGGGAGCGGGGGGAAGGGGGGAGGAGGAGGCAGAACAACATGGCTGTGAAAGGAGCCCAGACCCTCCAGTTGTTGCACAATCCTTGCAGAGGTTGTTTGCATAGTGTGAAGGTAAACGTGAACCTTTGGTTGCCCTGTGTTATTGTGAAAAACTTGGAAGTTCAGCAACTCGTGAGTAGAGGTGCCAATCCCCAAGTGGGGGCAGGGGATCCCCTGTTTGGAGGCCCTCTGGAGCTTCAGGGTCATGAGAAACGGGGAGGGGGGAGGGAGAGAAATGCCTTCTGGACCATAGGGTATAATGGAGAATTAATCCCAGGGTATCTGGGGCTCTGGAGGGGTGGTTTTTTGAGGTAGAGGTACCAGACTTTCAGAATAGCAGCTGATGAGTCTCCTCAAAATGCTCTCCAAGTTTCAAAATGATTGGACCAGGGGTACAGTTCTATGAGCCCCAAAAGAAGGTGCCCCTCTCTATTATTTCTAATGTAGGGAAGGCATTAAAAAGGTATGTGGTCCCCTTAAATGTGATGGCCAGAACTTCCTTTGGAGTTCAATTGTGCTTGTCACAACTTTGCTTATGGCTCCACCCCCAAAGTCTCCTGGCTCCACCCCCAAAGTCCCCAGGTATTTTTTGAATTGGATTTGGCAACCCCACCCAACCCGTCTTCCTTCTTAGCAAACTCCTATCTATGACTGAAGAGATGTGAGGACCCAGGAAGTATAACAACAATGTCCATTAAAAGTGCCCAAAACAATAAGTGGTTTGTAAAAACGTTTAGTGCAACAGTGAATATGGAAACAGTAAATTTGGAACAAAGAAATAAAAGCCCTGACACAACCAACTAGACATTCCCTTCTTCTAATTTCAAACCAACTCACCCTCCTTGGATGAGAGATCCCTCTCCAGCTGCAAACTTACTCCAGGTCAGCCATTCTAGAAAGAACAACTTCTCTCTCCAGCTAGGCATATATATTCTGTCTTCCAAGGTCCCACCCCTCTGAGCAAGTTTTCCCTCCAAAACTGCTGCCCATCCAATCAGAGGGACAGAAGGGATCCTGGGAAATGTAGGCCTTGAAGGTACTCCTTTGCAGGCTTCCCTGCAGCTTATAGGCCTCACCAAGCCTAGGATCATGACAACATGCTTCACATATTCACCAGGAAGAGCCATGGTTCTGTCAGAGCTTTCAGCCTCACCTACTTCACAGGGTGTCTATTATGGGGAGGGGAAGGGAAAGGAGATCTTAAGACACTCTGAGACTCTTTCAGGTAGTGAAGGGTGGGATATAAATTCAATATCATCATCATCATCTTCTTCTTCTTCTCTGCCTGCTTGCCCCACCCATACAGCTTTAGTCTCACTGAGATTTAACGGTGCGCATACACATACCCCTTCCAAAACACAAGTTCTTCTTAGCTTGCCATATACATGATGGCTGCTGGGGTGGGGCTTCCCCCACCAGCCAGCTGGCTGGCTGTGGGGAGGAGCCTGCAAAACCAGGTGGGACATGGGGGCTGGCAAACCTACATATACTCCTAGCTACTGCACAAGCACCATACTTATGAGATGTTCCTTTCAACAAAATTAAAAGAAAGACAGGGCGGGGGTGGGGGGGTTCAGGTAAAGCACTTCATTTTGCAACCATTTTCAGTAGGCAGCAACATATCCCTTATTGATTTAAAAACTGAGTCAGTAGAGGAGAGGTGGCAAGCTAACAGGCACCACTAATGAAAGGCACTACCCAATGGAAATCCTTTAATCATGGGTGTGTGTGAACTGGTAGATGCAAACATTATCACAGCACAGTATGCAATAAAACCATTATAATAATAATGGAGGGTGGCAGATTGCATGAATAGGGATGACTGTACACTCAGTCAAGCACATGAAGACATAGTTAATTAGAATATAACCATGCAAACAGTAAAATCTGAACATGACAGTCTTTCTTACACACACCTTTGTCACTTTCACTGTTGTGGGAGTGTCCTTCCTTCCCCTAAGAATACTTGCTTTTGATCTTTTAAATCACTTCCAAGGTAGTGAGGTTTTGTGCCTTGACATGTTTAATTAGGCAGCAGAACTTGGTCCTGTTTTAATGCACTTATTCCAACTCATGCATTTTACTTTTATATATTATATGTATTATACTGTGCTCCAGCTTTAATTCTAATGTATTTTAGCTAAGACGTCCAACAAACAGCCCCAATGGCCTATTCTGGTAAGAGGAGGCTTATTTATCACTAGAACCCAATCTTTACAATACATGCATAGAAGACCAACAAAGTTCAGAACATAAGCCTCCAAACTGAAGAAAGATGAATGAAACATCTTGATATCTAGAACGGATGTCTTTGGAAGGGCTTCCTTTAGTTTTTTGAACTAAATACTGGAATATTGTTACTCCTTTGTGATTGGAAAGACTGTTTTTGAACTGTGTTCTGTGAATGTCTTTTTGCTACATGCTCTTGTCTATTTGAAGTTCTATGTGCAAGCTTTGTCAGAACACCACTGACCTTTACATTATACTGTCTTCTTGTTTAAAATTTATGGTGTCTCTTAATTGTTTTTTATTTACACACTTGTGGGATGGATGGATGGGTTTGATGCCTAGAGATGGGGGCCTGTAGTATGAAGTGGTGGAGGAGGACTTCTTTCACTCACAATAAACATCCCATGTACCCACTTTCGCTTCTCCACATGCAACTGCTGGAGTGACCTTGGATCAGTCATAACTCTCTCAGAGCTGTTCTGCTCAAGGGCAGTTTCTGTCAGAGCTCTCTCAGTCCCACTTACCTCACAGGGTGTCTGTTGTAGGGAGAGGAGGGGAAGGGAAAGGAGAGTGTAAGTCGTTCTGAGACTTCTTTGAGTAATGAAGGGCAGGGTATAAATCCAATTCCTTCTTCTTCTTCTAAGATGGAGGCAGTGATTTCCAAATAGTTGCTCGCACAAATACCAACATTATGCATCCTGAACTTTTAAAAACACTTCCTGTTCCAATCTAATAGAGGAATACCAGCTTTAGGGAAGAAATTCTTTGGAGAAGAAACAAGTGAGTTCTAGGAAGCATATTATATCATTAGGTGTCATGGCACCCATGGGCACCATGCTGAGTATCATTGGCCTAGATCTTCAATAGCTGGTAAACATTCCCATAATTCCTCTCCCTTGAAACTATTCATTAATCCAATGGAAACCAACTGATAATTAAACCAGTAATTTCAAGTTGCTTTGCTTTGTTTCAGCTGTTCCTAAATAATAATACAAAGCCTAGGACAGGGTTGCCAACTTCCAGGTGGTTACAACCACAGAATAAAGCCCATTGTTTAGAGTACAGAGCAGGAGAAAAACAACCGCATAAATAAGAACAGCTCTTATACAACATAATACTTTCCCTTGAATAATAAAATCAATATATTTGAAAAGTAGTACGTGTGGCAATGTTGGTTATTTCTAGAGTACATACAAAATACAATACTTGTTAGTATATGCAGCCACAGAATGGCTTCAGAAATAATTATAAGTTACAAAATCATAAGCATTCAACCACAAAGTCCAAAAATCCAATGTCCAATAGCGTTGACTTAACATGGCACTGGCTGGTATCCTTCCTGTTTTAATAAGAATCTCCCCCAGATCTCAAAGCAAGTTGGCATACTGTCTACAATGCATACAAAACATACTCAATGTGACTGTTCAATTATGAGGAACATTAAGTCTACTGGAGACTTATTCAATATTGCTATCCACTTCATTCTGAACTCTTCACAATCTAGACAGAGAGAAGCAGCTTTTTGTAGTCTAAGTCCCCGTTGGATACGATTGACTTTATGGTAATCCATAAGGGAAATAGTATGTAAATTCAGACAAATGTTTTTTTTCTTATTCAGAAAAAGTAATTGTGACCAGTATAAATCCAAATTTGTAATAGCATCTTCTATCATGCTAGGTCTCTTGTCCTTGTTAGAACAGGCAGGCTGGTTGTTCCAAAGAACCATATCCACAACAATAGAAAGGACAACCACAGTGTGGTGTTTTAAAGGACAGCAGAACAGAAGAAAAACAACCACATAAATAATAACAGCTCTTATAGAACATTATACTTTTCCTTGAATTATAAATTAAGTATATTTGGCAATGCTGGTTATTTGGTATAAGCACCTGACCTGTGAAGGTTTGGATTATGGAGCATATGTCCTGCATACATCATCAGGTAACTGATGGTGAGTAATTTCAGAGGCAGGGCATCATCTTGAAGATCTAAGATTTGTGGTATTATACAAGTTTGTATCACATCCATATAAATAACATGAATGTGAAGAAAGTCCTTTGAAGCTGGGAGGCACAACTGATTTTTAAGCTAAGGACATACACATTTTTTGGTTTGAATCAGTCCTTGGACTTCTCTTCATTTTTGTAATGATGTCCATTCAAATACCTCCAAGGAGGGGGAACCCATAACATCACTGGACAACTGATTCCACCACTGAACTGCTCTTACTGTTAAAAGGTTTCCTATATACGCTGCAGATATCTCCCCACCTATGTTAAACCCATTATTATGTATCCTGTCCTCCCCTACCAACCAAAACAGCACCCTCTTTTTCTCTAAATGAGAACCCTTCAAATACATAAAAAGAGTAATTATATCTACCCAACCTCCTCTTCTCAAGCCTGGACATTCCTAATTCCTGCTGCCTTTCTTTATAAAGCCCCCCCACTCATCCTCATCGCTCACCTCTGCACCTGCTCTAAAGTATCTATGTCCTTCCTATAAAAAGAACCAGACACAATACTCCAAATGAGGTCTGACCTTTGCAGTATATAGCGGCACTATCACACCTTGTGTCCTAGACACTATGCACCCATAGATACACCCTAAGATTGAATTTGTCCTCATTGGAGCCTCATCACAATGGCTGCTCATACTCTATTTGCAGTCCACCAGACCCCCAAGATTTCATACACACATGCTATTACTCAGAAGACTATCCCCCATTCAGTTGTGTACATAACATTTTTACTACCCAGATGCAAAATTTTACATTTATCTCTATTAAATTACATCTTGTTCACTTCTGCCCATTCTCCAATATGTCCAAATCTGATTGTATTTTATTTCTATCTTCTGGAGTGTTTGCTAAATCACCCAATCTGGTGTCATCTGCAAATTTAATGAGTAATCTCTTCATACCCTTATCTAGATCATTTATAAAAATATTAAAGCACAGTTGCATAGGAGTTGCATTTGATTAATGTGTTATTTTGATAGTCAGTTTAGTTTATTTTGTGTACTCTGATCTGTTGTTTTGTGAATGTTTATAAATTTGTTGGTCTGTAATATGTATAAAATGCTAAATAAAAAAACCCACTGGATCCAAACCCAATCCCTGCAGCACATAGATACTATCCTCCAAAAATACTACCCTCCAATCAGAAAAGGAGCCATTAACTACTACTCTTTGGATGCAATTATCCAGCCAATTCCTTATCCACCGAATCATCCTAAAATCTAATCCACACTCCACCAAATTGTTGATCAAAACACCATGGGGAACTTTATCAAATGTTCTACTAAAATCCAAATATAAAATATCCACAGCATCTTCACAATCTACCAAACCAGTCATCCAATAAAAAAAGAAAAAAAGATTAGTCTGACAAGACCTATTAGGGACAAATCCATGTTGACTGCTTCTTACCACTATATTATCCTCTAGATTTTTACAAATCAGCCCTTTTAAAATATGTTCCTAGATTCTCCCTGTGACAGAGTTTAAACTGACCGGCCAATAGTTCCTCGAATCATCCTTTCTCCCCTTTTTTAAAATCAGGATAACATTCACTCTTCTCCAGTCATCTGGCACATCACACTAAGAAGCCTTTAATATAATGGATAATGGCTGTGCCAACTCCCCAACTAGTTCTTTGAGCACTCTTGGAAGGACACCATTCAGCCCAGAGGACTTGTACCCATCCATATTCTTTTGAATTACCTTGGTACCTATATCCACCTGCAAACCGAAATCATGAACATCATTGTTGTCGGACAGGCCTCTACTCTCCTTCAGAGAAAAGACTGTGGCAAATTAGGAATTACAGTAAGTCTCTCTGCCATTTTAACCTCCATCAGGGTTTCTCCATTTTCACCCAACCCCCTTTTATGCTTCATTCACTTTTTGCATAACTAAACCTCCCACACACACACACACACACACACACTTATTATTATGAGCTTCTCTGGACAGACTTACCTTCTTCTGAGCTTTGGACTCCTCAACAACTACCCTACAGCATTTAGCAAGCTATTGGTACTGTCCCTTGGTAAGCTGCCCTTCCTTCCATTTCCTAAACCAGGGGTGACCAAACTTGCTTAACATAAGAGCCACACAGAATAAACATCACATAAGAGCCTCAAGATGTGAACGTCAGATGTTTGAGAGCCACAAGACAGGCAGGAGGAAGGAAAGCAAATACATGGGGGGACGGAGAGGTGGAAAGAAAGCAACTTCAACTTTAAATGCATTCTCCAAGCCGCTGGCTGGCTTGGCTTGGAGAACTGATTTAAAGAGACAAATGCTTAGCTTCCAGGATCTGATAAGATCCAGCTAACTTGGGATATCCAGTTCAGGGCTATTCCCTAAATCAACCAACCAATCAATCTGTTAGTCCAGGTCACTGAAATAATAACAGGGTGAAGGCTTGCAATCCTATGCATGTTAACTTGGGCGTATGTCTTATTGAATTCAGTGAGACTTACTTGAAATAAATTACATATAGCTAGACACATTAGAATGCCCTATATTGCTTTAGTGCATAAATGTCAGAGTAAACAAACAAATAATACACATCATTTATCTAAGCTGTACTCACATACAGTTTAATTCATCTTGACACACATTCTAGTGTCACAAACTTGCCACACCAGCAGGGGACCAGGGAGGGCCTCCTACTGACTGTCACCACTCTGGTAAGGGTCTGCGTGGGAGGGCCCAGAGCACCCCTCTACCTCTGTTTTCCTTCTTAATAAAACTAACTAAATGTTCCCTTCCTCTAATGCCAAAGACTCACCACCTCCTCGAGTGAGGGAACGCTCCTCCTGCTGCAACCTCTCTCCACCCAGCCTTTACAGAGAGAACACACTTCCTCTCTAGCTGGCCTTTTATTGTTTCCTCCCACCCCTCTGGGCAAGTTTTCCCTCCAAAACTGCTGCCCACCCAATCAGAGGGACAGAAGGGATCCTGGGAAATGTAGGCCCTGTTACCACACCCACACATAATTCGCTAGAGCCTGTAGGCCGCACTAGGCCTGGGATCATGACACAAACATATAAGAAGAAGCATGTTGGATTGCACAAAATCTTCAAGAAGCCTCCAAGAAGTCTGTAAGAGGGAATGAAGACAACTCTCCTACCCCACTGTACACTGTCTCTGATTTAGGAGATTCCATTTAGATATAATGGACCTAGAACCATGACTTCCCAGACCCTCATTAAGAAGTTTTGTCCTCTGAAGAAGAATCATTAGGCCCACTGCAATGACCCCTTACTGGTCCTGATACTGATAGTTATGAGGATGGTGGCTCCCTAATAAGGACACTGAGACTCCTACAAAGAATACAGCACCATGCATATTCTCACTGCGTTGGTGAAGATGTCTGCAAACACATTTAAAATAAGCAATTCTGAAGTATGAGAGCACTTAAAATTTACAAAGATACTTTGCTTTCTTAAATACCAAGTTATGAAATTATTTGCAGAGCTCCAACTTGAAGATGATGAAACTCCCCTCATTTTCTTTCAGTATTTACAGATTACAAGCTTGATTCAATCTAAACTAAACCAGATGAATATTTTTGTCCTCTAAACAGATCTGAGTGTATCTAAGATCAAACTTGAAGCTCACAAGCAGTTGGTAGCAACAATCTATGACCTACTTGCTGATTCAAAGAGCAGGAGTACAATAGATAAAAATAGATGGAAAACTATCTGCAGACAACTATTTCAGAAAATCTTTGTCTAGAATTGCATAAGGATATTTTGGAGGTGTCAGTTAACATAGGAACAAGGAAAAACATTGTAAAAATCATGCACAGGTGATACCTCATGCTTGATAGAGTTGCAAAAATATCACCAGGTGCTTTGCAATTAGGCTTCCCAATCCCCAGGTCCCAGCGGGGGATCCCCTGGTTTTAGAGGCTTCCCCCCTCCCCCAGCCAGCTGGCCGGCGGGGGAAGCTCCACCCCCATAGCCATTATGCACCTCCTGGAACGATTCCCATAGGGAATGATGGGGAATTGATCCACGGGTGTCAGGGGCTCTGGGAAGGCTGTTTTTTGAGGTAGAGGTGCCAAATTTTCTGTATAGCATCTAGTGCCTCTCCCCAAAATACCTCCCAAGTTTCAAAAGGATTGGACCAGGGGATCCAATTCTATCAGCCCCAAAAGAAAGTGCCCCTATCCTTCATTATTTTCTATGGAAGGAAGGCATTCTAAAAGGTGCGCTGTCCCCTTAAATGTGATGGCCAGAACTCCCTTGGAGTTCAATTATGCTTGTCACACCCTTGCTCCTGGCTCTGCCCCAATGTCTCCTGGCTCCACCCCCAAAGTCTCCTGGCTCCACCCCCAAAGTCCCCAGATATTTCTTGAATTGGACTTGGCAACCCTATTTGCAATATAAGCATTGGCTCCATTTTTCATGTCTGGTGGTACTGCACACTCGCATAGAGATTCTGGAACAACATATTCAAAGAGATTTATAATATACTAGCCTAAGGTAGCTATCTTAAGTATTCTGCCTGAAGATATACCACAGAAAAAAAAGCATGTGCTTTAAAATCTTTTGGTTTGTGGCCAGATAGCCATTAGTTCAGGCTTGGAAACAGCCTAGGTCAGGGGTATCTAACTCATTTGTTATGAGGGCCAAATCTGACATAAATGAGACCTTGTCAGGCCGAGCCATGTATATCATAAAATGAGAGGTAGTGGATATATCAACTTTATAAAGGACATGAACAAACACAATGAAAGATTTTTTAAAAACTTAAAATAAAATATGCTTAAAATATTAGAACTCTTGAATATTTTTTTATGTACCAGTTTTTGACACATTCTTGTCCTGACTTAGTGCATCAAAATCTGGAGACAATTTCTGTGCTGTAGGAATCTTGAGTATTCTGTTCAAGTGTTGTTCAGGTGTGTGTCTGTAAGTTGCAAACCGACTTTTGATTTATTGACATTTGTTACAGAAGTCTCATGGTTAGTGCTTTGAGCTAAGACCCAGGGGGTAATATTAATTGCTGGGCATTGTGAGCTTTTGTACATAAGTTGTTTCATGTGGTGGTCAGCCAACGGAGAAAACAGAGGCTTTGCTCTGTAGCTCCTGTGCAATTGAGCAAGCCTGGCAAAGCAAGCTGTGACGCAGAAGGAAGCAAGAGAGAGAGAAGGAAGCAGATAACAGTTAGTTGCTCACGGGCCTGATAGGAGCCCTCTAGGGGCCTGGTCTGGCCCTTGGGCCACTTGTTTGAAACCCTTGGCCTAGCCTGCTGAGCACTGATGAACAGGCTTGCCAAATGTGGCATATTGTGTTGATAGATAAGACTGCAGTTTATAAGATGTGAGAAGAAGAAAGTAAGGCACAGGAAATGTTTATGGAGATACAACACTTGGGCAGATGACCCCATGGTGAAAGGGTGGAGCCAGTACTGCGCACACTGTGCTTCACCTAAAAATTCCTCTGCGCAGGCCTGAAGGGTATCCACATCCACAACCCACAACATACCAAGTCCTGCAGCGATGGGCAAGGGGCGAAACGGCAGGTGGAAGATGCCACTGGAAGCCGCAGTCCTGATCCTGCATGTAGGCGGTTCAGGGTATTGGTCGCCTGATGCTGACCGGGAGACGAAAGCATTTTTCGGCAGCACCCTGAACAACCAAGCAGCCTTATTTAGGGACAGCACTGCTTGCTCCGTATGGAGAGGGGCCTAGAAAAGGTGGCCTAAACAAAGCTCGTCTCCTCCCCCCCCCCAGTTGGCTAGCCATGGTCAATGGGCATCCTTACTTGCGGTCGAAAAATAACAACAAAGAAAAGGCATGCACCTGCCTCACAAAGTGTGCAAAGACTAAAGCTTGCATGTTGGAACATCAGAACCATGCTTGACACAGTAGACAGTGGTCACCCTGAATGACGCTCTGCCCTAGTTGCCCACGAACTTCTCAGGTTGAATATCGACATAGCAGCTCTCAGTGAGGTCTGTTTCCCTGAGGAAGGTAATCTTCAAGAACACGGTGCTGGCTATACCCTCTACTGGTCGGGTAAGTCAAAGGCTGAGAGCCGCCTTTCTGTTGTTGGCTTCATGGTCAGGAATTCCATTGCCTCTAAATTCGAAAACCTGCCAACAGGTCACTCAGATCGCATCATGTCTATGCGCCTCCCACTTCAAAACAAGCAGCATGCAACACTCTTCAGTGTGTATGCCCCAACCCTTCAAGCAGATCCTGCAGAAAAGAACAAGTTCTATGCTGATCTACATAACCTCGTATGGAAGACCCCTACAGAGGACAAGATGATCATCCTTGGCGACTTCAATGCCAGAGTAGATAAAGACTCGGAAGCCTGGAAAGGAGTCATTGGCAAACACGGCATTGGCAACTGCAATGATAACGGGCGCCTCCTGCTAGAATTCTGCACGGAGCATCAGCTCACCATTACCAACACTATCTTATTTATTTATTATTTATTTATTTTATGATTTATATCCCACCCTTCCCAACAAGTGGCTCAGGGCGGCTCACAACATAAAAATTTGACATAAATAGAATTGAAGCATAAAAACAGTTAAAATAATTAATACATTTAAAATTTTAAGACATTTAAACCATTTAAAACATTAGGGACAGCAAACATCTAGTATAACTACACTTGGTTTCTTGTACCAGCTAGTCATAGGCCAGCCGGAAGAGGGTTGTCTTACAGGCCCTGCGGAACTGAGCAAGGTCCCACAAGGCCCTCACCTCTTCCGGCAGAAGAACAGCCTGAAGACAACCTGGATGCACCCACGGTCCAAGCATTGGCAGAGAGACCTTCGAGATGTCTTACACACCCGAGTAATGCCCAGTGCAAAATGTCATACGGATCATCGTCTTGTACGCTACAATCTCCATCTTCACTTTAAATCTACACCCAGGAGTGGCGGTATCCCCCGGAGGAAGTTTCAGGTTGGCAGCCTTCAGTCAGCCGAAGTTAAAACTGCCTTCCAGGCAAAACTTCAGACAAGAATTGAGGACCCCAGTTGCCTCACACATCCTTCTCCAGAAGCACTCTGGGAACACCTAAAAACTACCATCCTGTTGACCTCTGAAGAAGTCCTCGGGTTCTCCACAAGGAAGAACAAGGACTGGTTTGACGAGAACAATCAAGAGATCCAAGAATTACTGGTGAAAAAGAGATCTGCCTAGCAAGCACATCTTGCTCAGCCCTCCTGTCCTAGGAAAAAAGCAACCTTTCGTGCTGTATGTAGCAACCTCCAGCGCAAGCTTCGAGACATTCAGAACGAGTGGTGGACCAAGCTTGCAGAGAGAACCCAGCTGTGTGCAGACACTGGTGATTTAAGAGGGTTCTATGAAACCCTGAAGGCAGTATATGGTCCATCATATCAGGCTCAGAGTCCCTTGCGTAGTGCAGACGGCCAAGTGCTCCTCACAGACAAGGCATCCATACTGAACCGGTGGTCAGAGTATTTTCAGGTTCTCTTCAGTGCCAATCGCGTAGTTCAAGATTCAGCAATCCACCTCACCCCACTTCATCCCGTGAAAACAGAGTTGGATGAGATCCCCACCCTAGAAGAGACTGTTAAAGCCATCAAGCAACTGAAAAGTGGCAAGGCAGCGGGAGTTGATGGAATCCCACCAGAGATCTGGAAGCATGGGGGCATAGTACTACATAGCACACTTCACAAAATACTTGTCACCTGCTGGGAACAAGGCAAACTACCACAAGACTTTCGCGATGCAATCATCATTACTCTACATAAGAACAAAGGGGAAAAGTCAGACTGCTCCAACTACCGGGGGATAACCCTGCTCTCCATCGCAGGCAAAATCCTTGCTAGAATACTCCTGAACAGACTGGTGCCCACCATTGCAGAAGAACTCCTCCCAGAGAGCCAGTGTGGCTTCAGAGCTAACAGGAGCACCACAGACATGGTATTTGTTCTCAGGTAGCTCCAAGAGAAATGCAGGGAACAGAACAAGGGTCTATATGTGACTTTTGTCGACCTTACCAAAGCTTTTGATACCGTTAGCAGGAACGGCCTGTGGCAAATCTTGGAACGTTTAGGATGTCCCCCAAGTTTCCTCGGTATGGTCATCCAGCTACATGAAGGCCAGCGAGGCCAAGTCAGACACTGCAACGATCTCTCGGAGCCCTTCCCAATAGGCACAGGTGTAAAGCAAGGCTGTGTTCTCGCGCCAACTCTCTTTACAATCTTCTTTAGCATGATGCTTCAAAGAGCCGCAGTAGATTTAGATGATGACGATGGTGTCTACACCCGCTATCGCACCGATGGCAGCCTGTTCAACCTGAGGCGACTAAAGGCCCACTCCAAACTTATCTGAGAGCTACTGTTTGCTGATGATGCTGCACTTGTCTCCCACTCGGTATCAGCTCTGCAGCATATGACATCCTGCTTTGCAGAGGCTGCCAAGCTATTCGGCCTAGAAGTTAGTCTGAAGAAGACAGACGTTCTCCACTGGCCTGTACCCCAGGAAGATTATCACCCTCCTTGCATCACTGTGGGTGAATCAGTTTTGAAGACAGTCCAGCAGTTCAGCTACCTGGGGTGCATCATCTCCTCAGACGCCAAGATCGACAAGGAGATTGGTAATAGACTGGCAAAGGCAAACCGTGCATTTGGCCGACTGCATAAAAGAGTGTGGAGCAACAAGCATCTGAAAAAAGGCACAAAGATCAATGTTTACAAAGCGGTTGTGATGACAACCGTCATCTATGGCTCCGAATCGTGGGTTTTATACCATCATCACGTGCGACTCCTTGAGCGCTTTCATCAGCGCCGCTTTCGCACCATCCTCAACATCCACTGGAGTGACTTTGTGACCAACACTGAAGTCCTCAAGCAGGCGGAGGTTACAAGCATCGAGGCATTGTTGTTGGAGACGCAGCTGCGCTGGGCAGGGCATATCTCCAGGATGGAAAACCACCGCCTTCCCAAGATTGCCCTGTATGGCGAACTTTCCACCGGCCATCGAAATAGAGGGGCACCAAAGAAGAGGTACAAAAACTCCTTGAAGAAATCCCTTGGTACCTGTTGCATTAACCATCACCAGTGGTCTGACCTAGTCTCAGATCGCAAAGCATGGAGGCACACCATCCACCAGGCTGTCTCTTCCTTTGAGAACGCACGCATAGCTGGTCTTGAGGACAAAAGGAGATTGAGGAAGAATCGTACTGCTACAGCACCAACCCCAAATCAGAGTTTTCCCTGCAGCCACTGTGGCCGGACCTGCCTGTCCCGCATTGGTCTTGTCATCCACTAGCGAGCCTGCAGCAGATGTGGACTACTGCACCTTTCTTAAATCTTCGTTCGTGAAGTCAAGCCGAGAGTACCTTATATAATCTGCACTTTAAAAGACCCTTGGTGACTTACACTGAGTCTTCCTCCTTTGACAATTGCCACTAGGCTGGGCTTCTAAACTGGACTCTGACATCAATTAACTGCTTCTAACTTAAACTCTGACATTAATTAACTGCTGCTAACCTGAGGAACTGCAAAGTAATTTAATTGATTATGTTAAATTAATTGTACAGGATATAATGAATTTATCTAATTAAGTATAATTAGAATTAATTCTAAAGTAATATAATATTAGGCTGCTAAATTAACCATTAGTGTATTTTTTCTAAATTGACTGGGGATTATTTATAGTACTAATTGGTTATTTTAGATTAATTGGCAACATTGAGGGTTTTTTATTAATTTAATAGGTAGGAATTAAATTTATGAGATATTCCAGCTGTTTAGACTTAATGAAACATTCAACAGGTTAATGAGCTATTGTTAACATCCTTAGAAAGTACACCGGATATAGATTGGGATTTATTGTAATGGTGCTGTTTTCCAGCTGTTACACCTTGATTGGTCTGAGGTGATTGCAGAGACCATCAGTAAGAAGTCATGAATGGGCGTTTATTTAAGGGAAATAGACTGAGATGTCAGAATGCTCGGCCTCCTTCCAGCCTGTGTCCCATCCCAAGTACAGTGGAGCCAAGTTGAAGTACCTGCCTCCAACACTGGAGTTATTAATGGAGTTGTCCATTAATAAGACCTCAGTCCTTCAGGACTTTCTGCTAGAGCAGAATGTGGACCTGGCTTGTGTGACCAAACCTGGGTGCGAGATGGGGAGACAGTTGTTCTCTCCCAGTTAGCTCTACCTGGGTTCTTGGTCCTTCCTTCACCAATCACAGACTAGTCTCCCCATTAATTTGGGAGGCTTACTCCTTCCGAGCTCTTCCATCTCCAAAGTTCACCAGCATTAAACGTGTCGGCATGGTGTGTAATGTTGGAGAGAATTGGCTATCTGGTTGGTGTACCGGCCGCCCAGCATACCAGCTAGTGCCTTACTGTCCCTTGTGGAGGCCGTAGCAGGCTGGGCGCTATTGGTCTTGGGTGATTTCAACATCCATGCTGATGATACGAGCTCCACACAGGCAGAGTCCTGGTGTCATCCATGGCAGCACTGGTACTCTCTCAATATTTAACAACTCCCACTCACCAGGCTGGACACATGGTGGATTTGATCTTTGCGGCAGGGGTAACAGTTGACTGTATTACTCCTGATGCAGTGCCATGGTCAGACCACTAGGCCCTGAAGACCCGCATGAATGTTCCACTTCAACACTGTTTGAACTGCAAGTTCAAACATTTTAGCTCACCCGCAAAGCCAAATGGACCCTATGCAGCTTCAGATGGCTCTACAGGACCCTTGGCCCCCTGGCGATTCTCTAGATGAGCTAGTGGAGACCTGGTATAACAGGCTCTCCATGGCCATTGATGAGATCGCTCCCAGGCACTCTCTGCACCTCTGTTCAAAGCTGGTGCCCTAGTATACCCCGGAGCTACGGCTGGTGAAACGTAGGCTCAGATGGCTAGAGATGCAGGGGCGGCATGCCTGCAATGAAGTGACAAGAACATCCTATAGGTCATTTATGGGAACCTATGAGGTGGCAGTCAAGGCCGCTAAGAAAGTTTACCTTACGGCCATGATTGCATCTGCAAACTCATGCCCAGCACAATTGTTTAGTACAATTCGGTCTCTAACTACCCTACCACAGGGTAAATCAAATGCTAGGGGATATAGGCTGTGAGGCTTTTGCAAGCTTTTTTGCAGATAAGGTCTTGTCACTCCACCACAACCTCCCTGCCACGATTGAAACGATAAATGAGCTTGAGGCTCCCTGCATGTCTTCTTGTCAGATTTTGGATCTTTTCATTACATTCAGCCTTTACACTCAACCACCTGTAGTTTGAACCTGTGCCCATCCTGACTAATTAAAACTGGGGAGAGCTACGGGTTCCTCTGAGGGAAATTGTTAACAAGTCCCTATCTGAAGGGATCTTCCCTCAGCCTCCTAAGGAGGCAGTGGTCCACCCCCTTCTAAAGGAATCATCATTAGACCCGGCCACATTGGCAAACTATTGGCCAGTGTCAAATCTGCCCAAGTTGCCCAGATTTGGGCTGGGGTGCCATCAGTACGCAGATGACACCCAGCTCTATCTGTTGATGGGTGGCCGTCCGACTCCACCCTGGAAGATCTGACCACAGCCTTACAAGCTATGGCAGGGTGACTCAGCGTGAGTCGACTGAAACAATCCAATGAAGATTTCTGTATCTAAGTCACCGCGGTCTGGGAGCGGAGGTCTCACTGCCAGCCTTTGATCGAGTGCCACTTACATTGGTGCCAAAGGTTAAAAGTTTAGGGGTGCTCCTGGATCCCTCTTTAACAATGGAGGCCCAGGTAGCAGCCACTACCAAATCAGCCTTTTATCACCTTCACCTGATAAGGCAGTTGGTTCCCTTTCTCGAATGCAATGACTTTGCGACAGTGATCCATGCTACGGTCACCTTGAGACTAGATTACTGTAATGCTCTCTACATGGGGCTGCCTTTGTCTCAGTCTTGAAAGCTTCAACTAGTGCAGAATGCTGCTGCCAGGTTGTTAATGAGGCTTCCCTTATGGGAGCATATTCAATCTGGTCTGAAAGCGCTGCACTGGTTACCTATTGCATACCAGATTTGTTTCAAGGTGCTGGTTCTCACCATTAAAGCTCTATATGACCAAGGACCTGCATACCTTCGGGACCACCTTTCCCCGCATGTTCCCTGGAGAGCACTTCGGTCAGGGTTGCAAAACCTTCTTTTGATCCCCAGCCTCAAAGAGGCCAGGCTCATAATGACTAAAGCCAGGGCCTTTTCTATTGTAGCTCCATGCTGGTGGAATGAACTCTCTGAGGAGGTTAGGGCCCTGCAAGAGCTTCCACAGTTCTCCAGGGCCTGCAAGATTATGCTCTTCCAGCAGGCATTTGCTAATTAAGATCGATGACAGCAACAGACATTGAACAATCTGACCCATCTCAAATGCACAATTGCAACCTTAAGATCTGTTTTTTGATTGAACACCTATTTGTAACAGCTAAACAACATTTGACATGGAATGAACAGACCCACCATCATTAAACACACCAACATTTTAAGACCAATATAGCACCTGATACTGTTTTATGTTTTTATATGTTCTTGTATTTTTATATGTTATGTTTGTGGTTTATATTGACTACTGTTTTTTATGTAATGCTTTTAGCAAAATGTAAGCCACCCTAAGCATGCTTCAGCGGAGAGGGCGGGATATAAACCGAATCTATCTATCTATCTATCTATCTATCTATCTATCTATCTATCTATCTATCTATCTATCTATCTATCTGTCTGTCTGTCTGTCTGTCTGTCTGTCTGTCTGTCTGTCTGTCTGTCTGTCTGTCTGTCTGTCTGTCTGTCTGTCTGTCTGTCTATCATCAACTTGTCTGTCTGTCTGTATGTCTGTCCCACTAATAGCTAGATCAGCTGCAGACTGCTGTCATAGCTATATAAGCAGAAGTCAACAGAAGTCTACAAAGATACAGTTTAAAAAAATATTTAAAATGACGTACAAATTTCACAAAATTATAATATAAAGCTTTAATGACCAGAAATTTAAAATTGTAAAAAGTCCTGGACTTGTAAATAGCACTAGGAGGGATAGAAAATACACTTGAATGACTGTTCACTGGGTCCTTGCATCCAGTGAACTGAAGTTTGCAAGTCCAGGCTGGGTGAAAGTGGGGTTTGCTATCTTCCAGGTGGGGCATGAACATCTCCCAAAAAAACCTTAACTGTTCTCCAGATTACAGAGAGAAGTGTTGCTGGAAGAAATGGCAGTTTCAAAATGCAGACTTTATGGCATCACATCCCTTTTGAACTCCCCCCTCTCCCAGATTTCACAACCTGGATTAAGCATCCCTTAATTCCTGGGAATTAAGATTTCAGAGAAAGGCCCTCTTGACTATCTCAACAATCAAAGAAGCTAATCTGAGGACTGTGGCAATCATCTCACCTCTTCTTCAGGGCTCTGAACCAATCCTTATGATTTAGGCTTTGCATAGAGCTGCCAAGCTCCTGCTGGGAATCATTCCAATCTTTATAGCAGTCAATACCAAGTTCATCCCAAGGAATCCTGATGAAGAGGTTGTGAAATTGATCAATGTCTCTGGCTGTGAAATTGATTAATGTCTCTCAATATATGCAGCCAGCAATTCAGAGAAGAACAAGGTCATACTGGAACCCTTGTTTCGCACAGGCTTCTTTGAGTTTTGACAACATTTTCATACCCTGGGCAAAAACACCATTCTATTACACCATTAGAAGGCACTAATCCTTTTGGGATGAACTTGGTATTGATTACTATAAAGATTGGACTGATTCCTGGTGATCACATTCCCTATTTTTCTAAAGACTAATTGTATGGTCGCTTATGAACTAATATATGCTTTTGTAATTGTTGATTTTTTGGGTGAGTTTGTTGGTTGTATGGAGGCTGGTTTTCATGGAAAGCCTTGTGCTTTGGATTTCTCTGTTTACATTTGCCATTATTCTCTTTGTGGGTTGCACAAGCTCCTTCTGGGGGAGGGGATCCTCCAGTTGGAGGCCCCCAACTGGCCAGCACAGAGCAGGCTGCTGGGGGGATCCCCCTCATCACCTGGAAGTTACATCATCACGCTGGGCATGTTGTGCCAGGGATGCTCTAGCCTTTGGGTAAAAGCTCTATGGTAGTACCATAGAGCATCCTAGAGCATCCCCGGTGCAACATGCCCAGCATGATTATATCACTTCTGAGTGACATCATCTCACTATGTGTGCAAAGTGTGCATGAGAATTATCCCCCTGCAGAAGTCAAGGTAAGACTTGGCAACCCTAGATCTGAACCAATCCTTATGATTTAGACCTCATGCAAATCCAAGAGATTGTCATCCAATCAGAGCCTATGGAATTTCCAAACGTTTTCTTTTGGATAGGAATTTTATGGCTCTCGAAAGGAGCATCAGCTTAGCCAGACAAAAAAAAAAAAAAGGCTTTTATTTAGGGTTTGGAGGTTGGCTTAGGGAAGAAAGTTTATTTGAGTGTGACATATAGATATCCTGTTAAGGCCCCATTTTTCCCTTGTTGGTTGTCTGGCTGTGTAAGTGCTGGGAATATTTTATCTTGGATAAAATTGCTCACAATCTGGGTGGTAGGATGAGACCAGGTTGCAAGAATACCTTTCTTCTTAAGTGGTTCCTTTTTCTAGATTTATTTTACTTATGGTATTTTTTGAACAGGACGTGCCTAATTCTGGTTTGTTGGTTTGGCATTAATAAGTACCAATTATTTTTATAGCTTATATTAACATGTAACAATCTATTTGTAAACTGACAATTTTGGCTTTGCATATTTGTTATCTTATATATTATTTCTGAAATAAAATTATTCTGAACTTAAAAAAATGGGAGGGGGGGCTCGCCATTTCTAAGTGTTATGGGTAGGTTCAGTGAAAAAAGCAGCCTTGAACCTGATAAGGTAAGCTCTCCAGATAACTCTGCTTTTCAGGATTTGTTTATGTTACTTGAGAGCCAATTTTAGTTGGTGGGGGGGCTCTATTTACCTCACAAATAAGCACAGCCTTTGTCTAACCAGTTTCCCAAAAATAGACTTTTAGAGAGTACTTAGTTTACATGCTACCTGTTGTGTCCTAGGCTCAAATGGGAGAACTGTTACTTTTGGAGGGAAGCTGAACAAGCCAAAGCTTGTACTCCACACCAGGGTTCCAGAGAAGGCCTAAGCGTGCCCAATCAGGGGAAGGATTGAAACATAAGTAGCCAATCAACATCTAGGCTCATACTGTACCCTGATAGGCCCTTAGGCCCCTGTAAATAGCCAATCCATGTACATAGTTAAGGACCAATTAGAAGGGGGCAAGAATTGTATAAAGGAGCGGGAGGTTTTAATAGAGCTCAGTCTGTGTTTGTGTTCCTGAAGTAAAGCTTGCTGAAATCACTCTCCGACTCTGGTCTCTTACTGCGTCGACCCCAGTACTTTACACTGGCGACGAGGATGGGATGCCAGTAAGAACCAGCAACAGAACCAGGAACACGGAAAGGTGGCTAAATCCAAGCCATCTGGGTCCGCACCTCCGCTCTGCGCACACCCCATCTCGCAAGCCGCCCAGACACGCTGCCAAGAATGGAGGCTTCAGCCAACCTCCTGCAGCCCTTTAGCATCGATCGCCCCGAGCTGTGGGACTCGTGGGTCGAAGGCTTCCAGTCATACCTGACCTTCCGGAAGATTACAGAGACTACCATGCAGAGAGCTCTGCTTATCAGTACGTGTGGCACGGAGACCGTGGACTTAGCCAGGGCTCTTCTCCAACCCAGGAAGCTCTCAGAGACGCCGGTGGACGACATCATCAGCGCTCTGGAGAAGTATTTCCAGCCCCAGCCAACCAAGCTCACCCGGCACTGGGACTTCTGACAAAGGACACAGAAGGCAGGTGAAACCACCATGGCGTTCTTGACAAGCCTGCGCCGGGTGGCAAGCCGATGCAGTTTCGCAGACCTCAATGAAGCCCTGCTCGACCAGTTTGTATGGGGCTTGAGGGACGAAAAACTAGTACAGAAACTCCTGTCCCTCTCCGAGTGCGACCTAACAAAGGCAATTGACGTGGCCACCAGCTGGGAGAAGGGCAGATCAGCAGAGCCGCGGCTGACAAGACAGGCTGCGACACGCCAGATCAACCCTGAACCATCTACGGAGGACTCGGACGAGGACAGAGCTCTACAAACCGGCTATCGTTTAGCAGGAAGGAAGACCACCCATGTCCCACAGGGCATGAGACACAAGACACTACCTGCATGTGCAAGTTGCGGGGGCCAGCACGAGCGGAAGACCTGCCGATTCCGGAATGCCACCTGTCGACTCTGCAACAAGGAAGGCCACATCGCCTGTGCCTGCAGATCCACATCCCGAGCACGCGTCCCGCAAAGATCTGTGCACTCCGAAGGCCAGCCAGACTTTGAGACCGACGCTCTCCACGCCCACCCATACCCGGTACAGTACCTACCCTCGCCAGTCAGGCCCTCCAAAATCCGGGTCAATGTAGGGATTGGGGGGGGGGGGTGCCCTGCCAAATGGAGGTGGACTCTGGGGCAGCATCATCTATTATAGCGGCAGAGACATTTTTTAAAATCCCCACCAGGCTGAGGCCTCGTCTCAGGGACCCGGGGTTTACCTTAGTGGACTTCCAGAAGAATAAGGTGCCTATCTTGGGAGTGGGCCCGGTCCCAGTCCAATGCAAGGGGTTCAAGGGCCAGCTACAAGTGCTAGTGGTCAAGAACCACCTTACAAACCTTTTGGGTCTCGACTGGTTCAAGCCCCTGGGAATAGAGATCAGGGGGGTCAATAAGACTGTCGGAGTGGACTTTAACAAGGTTTGCAAAGAGTTCCCGGCCGTTTTCGATGGCACCTTGGGCTGCTACACGGGTCCCCCGGTTACACTACACCTCGACCCCACAGTGCGGCCTATTAGGCTTAAAGCGTGGCGAGTTCCATTCGCGCTCAAGCCTAAAATTGAGGAGGAACTGGATAAACTGATTGCACAGGAAATACTAGAGCCTGTCACCCACGCAACCTGGGAAACTCCCATCGTGACTCCAGTCAAGCCCAGTGGGGAGGTGCGGATTTGTGCAGACTATAAGTGCACCCTCAACAAGGCTCTTCAGGCCCACACATACCCTGTGCCCATCGTCAGCCACGTTTTAGTCACCCTAGCCAGTGCAAAAATTTTTGGCAAGTTGGACTTGGCCCAAGCTTACCAACAGCTGCCGGTGGATGAGGCCACGGCCAACGCCCAAACAATTGTGACCCACCGGGGGGCCTTTAGAGTAAAGCGGTTGCAATTTGGCGTGAGTGTGGCTCCGGGGTTGTTCCAGGAACTCATGGACTCTCTTTTAAAAGGACTTCCCGGAGTCACTCCATTCTTCGATGATGTGCTGATCGCTGCAGCCTCGCCTGAAGAATTCGCCGCCCGCCTTAGAGGAGTCCTACAACGTTTTGAAACAGCCGGCCTCAAGGTCAAACGGGAGAAGTGCCTCCTGGGCGTGGATCGGGTGGAATTCCTGGGGTTCTCCATCGATGCCCAGGGGGTCCACCCCTCTGACGCCAAGCTGCGTGCCATCAGAGATGCTCCAGTGCCCACCAACAAGCAAGAACTCCAGGCCTTTCTCGGCCTCCTAAACTTTTATCATGCTTTTCTCCCCCACAAGGCAGTGGTGGCCGAACCCCTGCACCGGCTTCTAGACAAGAACCGACCCTGGGCGTGGGGCCGCCAGCACGCTAAAGCCTTCCAGGATATCAAGGGCCTCCTGATGTCCAACTCCGTCCTTGCCCATTTCGACGAGACCCTGCCCTTGGTCCTTGCATGCGACGCATCCCCTTATGGCGTGGGGGCAGTTCTGGGCCACCGACTCCCTGATGGGACCGAAGTCCCTATCGCGTACTACTCGCGGACCCTCTCGTCGGCGGAGCGGAACTACGCCCAAATCGACAAAGAAGGGTTGGCAGTTGTGGCCGGCATCAAAAAATTTCATGATTACATCTACGGCCGGCCCATTACCCTCTATACGGACCACAAACCCCTCTTGGGCCTCTTTGCATCGGACCGGCAGACCCCTCAGGTGTTGTCCCCACGGGTCCTCCGTTGGTCCATTTTTCTAGCCGGCTACACTTACACCCTAGTGCATTGCCCGGGCAAGGCAATGGGCCATGCTGACGCCCTGAGCCACCTGCCCTTGCCTGACGTGGATCCCGATCCAGCCCCGGCTCATCAGATCCTACTGATGGACATGCTTCCGGACAGGCCATTGCTCGCCCGCGACGTTGCTGCCCGCTCCGCTCGTGATCCAGTCCTCTCCCGTGTCTTGGACTGGGTGGGGAGGGGGTGGCCCAAGGGCTCGACTGGGCCGGAATTTACTCCGTTTGCAGCCCGGAAAGATGAACTATCCACCCACAAAGGCTGCCTACTATGGGGCAACAGAATCGTCATCCCCAAACCCTTGCAAGACCAAGTGCTTAGAGCCCTGCACGAGGCACACCCGGG
Source organism: Heteronotia binoei (assembly GCF_032191835.1). Classification (NCBI taxonomy): domain Eukaryota; kingdom Metazoa; phylum Chordata; class Lepidosauria; order Squamata; family Gekkonidae; genus Heteronotia; species Heteronotia binoei. The sequence continues at coordinate 144,470,958 of NC_083226.1, read as the reverse complement.
CATAGTCCGCATGAAGGCTCTCACACGGAGCTATGTCTGGTGGCCCGGCCTCGATGCAGAAATTGAGGCTTGGGTTAAAAGGTGCCCGACATGCCAGGTGTCAAGGCCTGACCCCCACGTGGCCCAGTGCAACCATGGGAATCCACCAAAACCCCCTGGTCAAGACTGCATATGGACTTTGCTGGCCCCTTTCATGGGCGGACTCTACTCATACTAGTGGATTCATACTCCAAGTGGTTGGAGGTGGTCCAGGTGCCCTCGCCATCATCGCAGGCGACCATCACGGCTCTGAGGGCCATCTTTGCAACCCACGGGTTGCCGGAGACCATCGTCACCGACAACGGCACAGCATTCACATCCGCAGTGTTCCAAGACTTCTTAGCCAGGAACCTCATCGGGTACATTCGATCTGCCCCGTTTCATCCAGCCACCAACGGCCAGGCAGAGCGGATGGTGCGCATGGCAAAGGAGGCCTTGAACCGTCTGGGCCCCTCAGACTGGCCAAAAGACATGGCGTGTTTCCTAATGGCCTACTGGACCACACCCACCGCCTCCACAGGTCGCAGTCCAGCCGAACTCCTCATGGGCCGCCGCATCACCACCCTGCTGGACAAGCTGCACCCTGACTGAGCCCCAGACACGCGACCGGTGCCGGAACACCTTAAAGCCCCCAGAGGGTTCTACCCAGGTGAGACAGTGTGGGCACGGAACTATGCCACCACTGGCCCCGCCTGGCTCCCTGGAAAGGTGGACCACGTGACCGGACCGGTCTCCTATGCAGTGACCTTGGAGGGTGGACATCTCCTGAGGCGACACATTGACCAACTCCGTGGTCGCCTGCCTGCCGGGGAGCCAAGGTCAGAGGCTCCAGATCCGGACAACGTAAGTCCCCGTAAGCCTGACACAGAACAGTGTTCCGTGGAGCCCGCTTCGGCCCAGCAGGAGGAGACCCCCCGACCGCGCAGCTGAACCCAGGTCTTCCGTGTGGGCACGGAACTATGCCACCACTGGCCCCGCCTGGCTCCCTGGAAAGGTGGACCACGTCACCGGACCGGTCTCCTATGCAGTGACCTTGGAGGGTGGACATCTCCTGAGGCGACACATTGACCAACTCCGTGGTCGCCTGCCTGCCGGGGAGCCAAGGTCAGAGGCTCCAGATCCGGACAACGTAAGTCCCCGTAAGCCTGACACAGAACAGTGTTCCGTGGAGCCCGCTTCGGCCCAGCAGGAGGAGACCCCCCGACCGCGCAGCTGAACCCAGGTCTCCCAGGGCCGCCGTCCCAGATGTCTCCAGCTCTGCAGCCGCGGAACCACCAACCGAGTCGGAACGCCCAGTCCCCTCGGAGCTCCGACGCTCGACACGAGACCGCCGCCCTCCGGCATATCTCCAGGACTATGTCACCTGATAGCTGGAACTATGGAGGGAGGGGTGTTGTGTCCTAGGCTCAAATGGGAGAACTGTTACTTTTGGAGGGAACTGTTACTTTTGGAGGGAAGCTGAACAAGCCAAAGCTTGTACTCCACACCAGGGTTCCAGAGAAGGCCTAAGCGTGCCCAATCAGGGGAAGGATTGAAACATAAGTAGCCAATCAACATCTAGGCTCATACTGTACCCTGATAGGCCCTTAGGCCCCTGTAAATAGCCAATCCATGTACATAGTTAAGGACCAATCAGAAGGGGGCAAGAATTGTATAAAGGAGCGGGAGGTTTGAATAGAGCTCAGTCTGTGTTTGTGTTCCTGAAGTAAAGCTTGCTGAAATCACTCTCCGACTCTGGTCTCTTACTGCGTCGACCCCAGTACTTTACACTACCAATCCTTTATTCAAAGCTTTTATTTGATTGCAGGTGGTTGGAGTTTAAAGATTGGGAAATTGCCTCAGAGACTCCCTTTGCTTCTTTATCACCCCAAAGCTGCCAAATGAGAACATGAGAAAGCGCCTTTTTGGTGGTAGCTCCACAAATATGGAACAGCCACCCCATGGAGGCATGCTTGGCCCCCTCACTGTTAAAACTTCAGGAGACAGTTTTATTCAGGACTACATGTAATGGATTTTTATTTCTTAACAGTCCCAATAGGAGTTTTCAAATTGTGACCTTTTATGTGCGTTATCATTGTTCTTTTATTCATATTGGTTTTATTGTGTGTATTTTTTTTAAAATAACCATTTATATTGTAAGCCGCCTTGAGTTCTGCAAGGGCAAAAGGCAGGTAATAAATAAGATAAGGGAGGTTGCTTTTCCATCTCAGTTGCTCTGCCTAGGGGCACTCCAGGCCCACTACCCAGGAAGTGCCACATGTGGTGAATTGACAGGGATGACCAGAAGACTGTGCCCAGGCTACACCAGATAGAGGCACTGGTGGGCTCAGGGTGAGCCTAGCACCAAGCCAGATGAGGGAATCTAGAAGTGCTGCTCCCCCACCTCCTGCTCCTCCTGTACAGCCTGGTTGGGGCACAGAATTATGGGGCAGGTAAGGTAAGCCTGGGACACAGGGACCCCTGGGCTCAGCCAGAGGAGTGTGTGTTTGGCCAGCATCTCTTTAAAACCCCTTATATCTCTGCAGCAGAAAAGGCTACAGACTTGGGGGGAAAAGCAGAAGCTGAAAATTCATATAATCTAGTAGATCATGGCAATAGATTGTTAGTACATTTGTAATAAAACAATAACAATTGCCATTAAGAAAAATAGCCCTCTGGTATGGACATAGAAAGTTAGATCAGTTGCAAATCATATAAACCTGTAATTTTAAAAATTCCAACCATTCAGTGTGCATACAGATTATTGTTGTCTTCCAAAGATTTCAGATCATGCTTGCAGAGGGCAGCTGGCTGTAAAGTAACCAGATTTGTTAGTATGTCTTGTGCAGTTTACAAAGCAGCTGGGGGCATAATGGGAAGAAGAAATGACCTGGGAAAAGGTGCCCCAACTTGCCCTCTTTACCCCTTACAGTAGGGAGAAAGACTTGTACTGCCTGCCCAGCCAGTGGCGTGCTACCAGCAGATTGACTGGATGCTGACTTTCTCTTGCTGCTGGGGCTCAGGGGAGGGCTGAGCACCACCCTTCTTGCCACTGGTCTGGTCTGAAGGTGGGTGGGGGACAGGCCATTGGTCCACTGAGAGAAGTCCCCATGGCCATAATGGCCATTTTGCTCCTAAAAGTAGCTGCTGCCAGTGTTTACTCTTCTCTATGGACAATTAATTTGAAGGGAAAGACTGAGCAGCAAGCAACATTAATGACACAAAATTGCTCTGTGAAGAGGCAAAATGCACAGCTATGCCTCAATGTATTTAGGAATAAGTTCTTAAATATTGAAGTTGGTCTATTTTTAATGGTGATGGGTTGGGTTTTGTATAATTCTTTGAACAAGGCTTCTTTTCCCTCTGAGGTGGAGGACATCTTGATAGGGTCGAATTAGGGACAGAGGAACATTTTTTTCAATTCCCTGTCTCTTGCCTGTGGGAACCACCCCTTCAGTTATTTTCCTGCCTCTACAGGGGGAGCAGTTTAGATCAGGCCTTGCCTTTATCTAACTTTTAAACTCTAGATTTATCTTACTCAGTTTTATTTAAACTTTCATATTTTCCCTCATAACTAACTTTATATACTTCCTTTAATTCCTTCAGTGTTCTTCCTCATATTCTAACTCATTTTGGTGAAGACCAACAAATAATATATAGAGGCTGTCTCTAGCAGTGACAGCCATTTTAAGAGGTCTTCTTAAACTCTACATTTCTTTCTTAGACTTATTCAAGCTGTTACATCTTCCCTCATAACCACCTTTATATACTTTCTTTAAATCTTTTAAGTGTTCTTCATTACATTCCAACTCAGTTGGAGAAGAACAAAATATATAGAGAGGCTGTCTCCTAGGGTTGCCAATCCCCAGATGGGGGCAGGGGCTACCCCGGTTTGGAGGCCCTTCCCCCCACATCAGGGTAATCAGAAAGTGGAGGGGGGATGCAAGGCTCAGTTTGTAGCAGGAGCTTCTTTGCATATTAGGCCACACACCCCTGATGTAGCCAATCCTCCAAGAGCTCACAGGGCTCTTATTACAGGGCCTACTGTAAGCTTCAGGAGGCTTGACTACATCAGGGGTGAGTGGCCAAAAGTTGGAACATCTGGGAAAAGAACAGAGTATACAAGACTCTAGACTCTTGCAGCTGGAAGTAGATAAAGCCGCTTACATGTTGAGGTTTCGTGTTTTAACAATTTATTAATAACATATGGTTACAATATCTAATTATCGTTTTCTTATACTAAACCATATGATATTTCACCCCCCTCCCTCCAATATTGACTTCCCCGAAGTTATAAATTTGCAGTTAATTCTAAAGGTACCACTAATCTATCAAAATGTAATACTTTTGATTAATACTAAAAAATTGTCCAATGTCTTTTTACGTTCCACTCTTTCTCCATATATCCTTTGAATTTCTTCCACTCCTTTTTGAATAAGTCTAAGTCATAGTCTCTTAAAGTTTTAGTTAATTTGTCCATCTCACTCCACGATAAAACTTTCACAATCCAATCCCATTTCTCTGGTATTGTTCCTTGTTTCCAAAGCTGCGCATACAATGTCCTAGCAGCTGAGAGCAAATACCAAATTAAAGTACTGTCTTCCTTTGGAAATTTTTCTAATTGTAATCCAAGCAAAAAAATCTCTGCAGTTTTCTTGAAGTCGTAACCCAAAATTTTGGAGATTTCTTGTTGTATCATCTTCCAATACTCCTTCGCTTTTTCACAAGTCCACCACATATGAAAGAAAGAACCTTCATGTTTTTTACATTTCCAACACCTACCACCTGTACATCATCTTAAAACAATTCTCCTTAATACTCTGACAAGTTGAGATCTTCATCGAGTTCTTCCAAAGGTGCTCCCATGTATCCATTTGTATTTTTCTATTCACATTAATTGCCCATTTTACCATTTGAGATTTTACTACTTCTTCTTCTGTAAACCATTTCAATAATAATTTATATACTTTCGATATTAATTTTTCATTATCTCCAAGCAGGACCCTTTCCAGTTCTGTTTGCTCACGTCTAATTCCATCCATTTTAATATCATTTCCCATCAAGCTTTTAATTTGTTGCATTTGAAACCAGTCATATTTATTATTTAACTCTTCTGCAGATTTTAATTCAATTCTGTCTCCTTGAATCTTGAGCAGTTGATTATATGACATTGCTCTTTCTTCATCAGATTCAGCTGTTATTTTTATTACTTCCGCTGGCACTATCCAAAGCGGTTTTCTCTCATCGCCATATTTCTTATATTTTATCCAAGTGTTTAATAAACTATTTCTGATATAGTGGTGAGAGAAAAAGCCGTCCATCTTGTTCTTCCCATAACACAGATATGCATGCCAGCTGAATTTATTCCCACTTACATGTTGAGGTTTCAAAACATACCAGAAGAGAAGAATGAAGACCTACAGAAAATGTTAAGTGAAGCCTTTGCTGAAATCTTACAGGTGACTCCTCAGAGGATGGAAGAAGAACTTGATCAAGTTAAGCGGATGCCATCGAGTTATACCAGACGAAATAAATGACCTAGTGAAGTTCATTTGAGATTTACAAGAAAGAAGACTAAAGATGACATTTTGAAACAAGTAAGAGATAGACCTATGATGATAGCTGGAAATATGGTGAAAATTCTAAGAGAGGTTCCTTGGCCTGTGAGACAAAGGAGGAGAGAATATCAAGCATTAACAGATTTTTTTGAGAGGAAGAGAAATACCCTACATGTGGCTAATACCAGAGGGTCTTCTTTTCACATACCAGGAGAACTGATACAGAATCAACTCCATTTTTAAAGCTCAGAACTTTTTGGAAAGAATGAAGAAAAAAGAAGGCAAAGAAAAGGAGGAGGAGGAGGAAAATTCTGGCGAAGAAGATCCAAATGAACCACGGAGATACCATACAAGACAGCATTCCAAAAAAGATAAGAAAGACAATGATAATCAAAACCCATAATGGCTTCCATAATTTCAATTAATGTGAATGGACTCAACTCTCCTGCCAAAAGGAAAAAGACATTCAGATATTTGGCAAAAATGGAAATGGATATAATTTGTTTACAAGAAACACATATCCTAACTAAAGATAAACATTATTTGAAAAATAAAAAACTTGGTAATTTATTTACAGCAACATATAAGAAGAAAAGGGGAGTGGCAATATATATTAAGGATAAATTTAACCCACAACTGCAATTTGCATCTGAAGATGGAAGAATTTTATTAGTGGAAATTACAGTGGATAATAAAAATTTTTTACTTGCAAATATTTATGCTCCAAATGATCATCCAGAGAATTTTTTCAAGATTTGCGTCTTAAATTATCAAGTTTGGAGTATGTAGAATATTGTTTAATAGGAGATTTCAATGTGGTTTCTGACAGTCTACTGGATAAAAAAACGCAAACAGATGAAAAGTAAAGGTCTTCAGCTACCAACAAGTTTTTGGAAATTAGCAGAAGAAATGGATCTGGTGGATGTATGGAGAACAAGATATCCCAACTCTAAAGATTTTACTTACTATTCCTCAAGTCACCAAACTTGGTCAAGAATTGACATGTGCTGGCTTTCTGCAAGTCTGATCAAAGATTTAGTGGACATAGAAATTCAAACAAGAGTCATTTCAGATCATAGCCCTGTGATAAAATTAAAAGGCTCATGGATGAAAAGATCATGGAAGTTAAATACTTCAATTTTGAAAGATAAAGACTTCCTTAAAGAATCCAAGGTGGAAATGGAATCTTTTTTCAAACAGAATATAACACAAGAGGTAAACATGCAAGTAGTTTGGGACACAGCTAAAACTTTTTATAGGGGCCTTGCAATTAGATATAGTATAGTTCTATACTTTAGATATAGTATAGATAAGCAAGTTCATAAAACAGACTTAGAAGAATATGTTAATCAAAATAACCTTAGCAAATTTACAGAAGAACAACAAATTTTGAATGAGCCAATAACAATAAGAGAACTCGGAGAAGCAATGACATCTCAAAAGAATGGTAAAACTCCGGGTCCAGACAGACTACCTGCTGAATTTTACAAAGTTTATGAAGAGTCTTTACTTTTACCATTTAAATGTCTTATTGAAAAGATTAAAAATTCCAGTTTCATGGCAAGAAGCTACAATAAAGATGAATATTTTACCAAGGTTATTATTTCTGTTTCAAACTATTCCAATATTTTTAAATAGTGGATTTTTCCAAGAACTAAATAAGATGATTGCTAAAAGTGTGTGGCAAGGCAAAAAGCCTAGAATCAAACTAAAGACATTGCAGGACTCTAAATTAAGAGCAGGTATGGGCCTTCCAGACTGGCAATTGTATTATAAAGCATCTGTACTTCTTTGGATAAGAGATTGGATATTGTTGAATGACAAGAGACAATTGTTGTTAGAAGGACATGATTTGACTGTGGGAAGATGCAAGTATAAAGGGAGTTGCGATAAAAGATGAACAATATAAACTCAGATCCTTTGCCGACGACCTAGTTTTTATACTAGAACAGCCAATGGACTCAACAGATTGTCTTATAAACAAGATTAAACAATTTGGATATTGGGCAGGCTTAAAGATTAATTTTCACAAAACAAAATTTTTGACAAAGAATATGACGATGGAACAAATTCAATCCTTCCAGCAAAAATCAGGATTTTTGTATGAAAAAATAATTAAATATCTAGGTGTAGCAACTTAAAAGCAGATAACTATGACAAACTACTTAAAGAAATAAAAAAAGATTTGGAAAAATTGCATGATCTGAATTTATCTTTAATGGGAAGAATAGCCTTAATAAAGATGAATATTTTACCAAGGTTATTATTTCTGTTTCAAACTATTCCAATATTTTTAAATAGTGGATTTTTCCAAGAACTAAATAAGATGATTGCTAAATATATGTGGCAACCTAGAATCAAACTAAAGACATTGCAGGATTCTAAATTAAGAGCAGGTATGGGACTTCCAGACTGGCAATTGTATTATAAAGCATCTGTACTTCTTTGGATAAGAGACTGGATATCGTTGAATGACAAGAGACAATTGTTGTTAGAAGGACATTATTTGACTATGGGATGGCATGCATATTTGTGATATCAAAGACTTGAAGGACATTCCTATTTTAAGAACCACTGGTTTCGAAAATCTTTGTATCATATGTGGTCATGGTTAAAGACTAGAACTTATCAAACAATCCCAAGATGGGTTTCACCAGTAGAAGCATTCACACATCCAAATCTTTTAAAATCAAATCACAGCTATAGGTATGATGATTTGCTGGGAAAGGATAATCAATTGAAAACTAAAGAAGAATTGGAAAAAATGGACATTAAAATGAATTGGTGGCTGAGAATGCAAGTTGAATCCAGATATGCTAAAGACAAGGTGACAGGTTTTAATACAGAACAATACTTATTCGACAAAATTCTTTTGGATCCACAAGAAAAGTTAATCTCCAAACTATATGCATACTTACTTCAAATGAAGACACAAGATTAAGTTGTAAAGGACTGTATGGTTCAAAGGGCAAATATTGCATTAGAAGAATGGGAGAGATTGTGGAAGTGTATTGTTAAATTAACTAGGGCAGTAGCCTTCAAAGAAAATCTTTACAAGATGTTTTATAGATGGTATTTGACTCCACAGAATTGTGTAAGATTTATAGTAATATGTCTAACAAATGCTGGAAATGTACTAAACAGATCAGCACCTTTTACCATATGTGGTGGACATGTGAGATGGTGAAAGATTATTGGAAAATGGTGCATGAAATGTTACAGAAAATTATGAAGACTCAGATCCATTTTAAACCAGAATTATTTTTATTGAACATATTTCCTGAGGACTACTCTAAAGAGATGAGACATTTGTTGGCACTATTTATCACAGCAGCAAGGATCCTTGTGGCACAGAGATGGAAATCGCAAGAAACTCCCATGAAAATGGACTTGGTGGGAAAAGTTCTAGAGACAGCAGAGTTGGATTTTCTGTTCCAGCTGATGGCTGGGAAATCTAAGGAAGGAAGAAGCAAAAAAATATTGGATGAAATTGTATGCTTGGTTGGATACTCAAGACTCTTAAGTTTCTCCGGTGTGAACTGACTTGGTTTTGCTTTTCTCCTGTATTTTATATTATAAAATTTACCTTTACAGGAATTGTTAAAACTATTAGATAATATCAAAAGATTTATACTATAAAATGGAATATATACAGCTTAGACAAAATAATATGGGACTATTTATGTAAAGAAAATATTGTAGAATCATACTTGTGTTTTATTTTTAAAAGTATTTTATACAAAATAAGGTCAGAATGTATTGTGCTTTTATCTTTCTTTTCCCCTTATTCCTACCCCCCATCTTTTTCTGAAACTAATAAAACTTCTGAAAACTGGATAAAATAAAAAATAAAATACAACAGCAGGAATACATATAAAACCAAGAAAACCAGTTAATTAAAACAAATTGCAACCTAATGGCATCCTTTATAACATGTTACAGTTCTGCTTTCTAGGCACTGGGAGAAGGGAATCCCCCCTTCTTCCTCTGATATTTTATCACTGCTCATGACCCACATCCCTCCTCAACATCTGACTAACCACCCTTTATCCATAAAATATAGTGGGTTCTATGCATTGATGAGGTGAGGTGGTAGTGAAACATCAGCTCTTTATTGATTTCAGCATAGTATAGTCTAAGCAAATAAGACTGGCAAACTGGGCCAATGAGGCCAACTTTATACAACTCAGGGTTCCCGTGCAAGCATGCTATTTAATAATTCAAACCAGCAGAGGGCTTGTGATTGCTGCAGGGCAGCAGGTATTTGGATCCTGCTACCCATTGTTCCCAAGTCCCCAAGCTCTGGTTGTCTGGCTCCAATGAACCAGGCAGGAACTCCCAATTCAATTCTCACTTGTGTCCACATACACAACAGTCCATAAGCACAAGACATTTTGCACAACACTGAGAACTATTGCCTGACAACCAGGGGGCAACAACTGGAGACTCTCGTGGCTGTTTAAAGACTGACACATTTCCAAAGCTTTTGATGAACAGGAGCATGAAGTGCTTCATTCCGTCTTACATCTTTCCGAGTTATCTGAACTGAAGGGGGTGACTCTTCAAGAGACAGGAAGCTGAAAAAAAAATGTCCCTGCTTCCCTGATTGGACAGTGGGAAACACCTATCAAGATGCTTAATTCTGCTGCCACTGGTGTGGCATCCAAAGATAGGTGGTCAAGTGGCATCAAGCAGGGTGTCATGAGCCCTGACGAGGAGGAGCTGGAGGGGTTAACAGACCTGGAAGTGTTGCCAGCCAGTTCCTCAGCTGAACAAACAGCAGCTGGTCCATCAATCACTCTCCAGGCACCAGTGTCAGCTGTTGACAATCAATCTCCTCCAAGCTCTCCTTCTCCCATCTCAAGAGTTCAAAGCAGGCTCCGGAAAGAACTTTCAGAGCAAAGACATGAGGCACGCCGATGCTTCAAGTCTCTCAGCCCTGAGTTCTAGCAGAGTCACTGCCACCCAGGGAGCAGGCTGATTGAGACTCCCATATAGCTCCCACCCAGGACCTGGTAACCTTGTGGAAGTAACAAGTCTATTCTCTGGCTTGCATCCACATTCCTTTCTGATTCCTGATCCTGACCTGCTTGATTTCCTGGCCACCCTGACCTTTTGGCTTTTGGACATTGACTTCTGATTCCGGTTTTCAGTTTTCAGTTCAGTTTGCTTTATTACGGTCCATGACCAAATACACAGCACAACGCAGGCCAACAACAACCACATAAAAATTGTAAAAATCAAGATGGACCTAAATAGGTAAAATGTAAGATATTTAAATGTGAAAATAAAATATAGGACATTAGTATGAATAATGAGATATGACAATTAATACAGTAGTGGTCAAACATCTTCTAGCTTAATAAATATAGTACATATAATAAAAGGTTTTAAAATTATACAGCTCCAGAAAAAAATATTAGCTAGAATACACTGGTTAAAATTACAATCTGTTACCTTGACATTAACTTGTAAGAACCATAAAATGCAATTTGATTGCATGGGAACAAAATTTGGCAACTTTATGCATGGTCTCTGTATTTATATCAGTTTCAGTAGCATTTGTGATGGTGTACAGAGTACTCAGGCATTTAAGAAAAGATAAAATACAAGCTTGGAAATATTAAAAAACCAGTCAGTTCAGGACCCCTTCTTTACATAATTATCACGAATTCTCCTAGCTGCCGCCATAAATTTGGCAGAATTAATTGTGAATTGGGGGTTAAAATGTGATAACAGCATATTTCTGATTTTGCAATCAGAAAACCCGAGACATCCCTCCAACAAAGAATAAATGTACCTGGCTCGTATGCCAGGGTATAGGCCACACCCAAACAAAACATGGTCAATCGTTTCAACTTTATCTGCACCACAAGGACAAACCCGCTCAGCCATAGGCACCTTTCTAAAGCGGCCCTCAACGACTGCTGAAGAAAAGATATTACAATGGGCCATAGAAAAGGCCCTTCTGTGGGATGGTATTGTTAGAGTTGAGAGATAGGGGGCTGGAGCTAACACATATCTCCTTTGAGGGGGAGCTAGATAATCCGGGACCTTGGCAATATAATTCTGTCTTTCAATGTCTTGTAGTCTCTGTTTGACTATGGCCCTGGCTTGATCCAGGGCCATTATCTGGAGAGATTCAGGTGAAAAGCCAAGCATAGACAATTTCTGATGGATGGCTCTAACCCAAGAGGAACAATAACTATCCTTTAAAATCAACGATGTGATGTGGGGCAATGGCTGAGATTAAGCCAAGTGGTGATTGAAAGTAGGCTCACCCTAGCCTCTATCCTTAGCAAGCCAGTTTCCAAGCATAGTACTGCATTGGAAACGCAGGCTGGAAAGTGGAAAATGGCTCTCAAGAATTTGGACTGAATTTTCTCAAGGGGATCAAAACTTGATAAGGATGGACCCAACATAGTTCCATAAGTGAGTTGGGGTATTGTTTTGGCCAAGTAGAGTTTTAATGCAACTGGTATAAAATGCCCCCCTTTTGTGAGAAAAAAACTAATGGTGGCCTGGGTCGATTTGCGACCAGAATTGGCAGCATATTCATGGTGAGCCTTCTTTGACCCTGAGGACTGAATCATGACCCCCAAATATTTGTAAATTGTTACCTGTTGTAGACTATGGCCATTTATATTCCATCTCTTAGCCTGGGTTTTGGGCCAAAAGCCATTACTTTTGTTTTCTGATAATTAATCTCTAAGAGGTTATGATCACAATAAAGACCAAATTGATCTAATGCCCTTCTAAGGCCTCCTGGTGTTCTAGACAGCAAGATTGTGTCATCTGCAAAGAGTAAGGCTACCAGTTGCCTATCTGCCAGGGAGGGGGGATGAGTATCGACTAGATGGAGGTTGCTGATCATATAATTAATAAAGATGGCAAAAAGGGAAGGGGCAAGCACACAGCCTTGCTTGACTCCTTTTAAAGTTGGAATAGGGTCAGTAAGGAGACCTTGCTTATTGCACCTGACCCTAATAGACGGGTTGGTATATAATGCCTGGATCAGGAATAAAAGTCTCCTGTCAATTGAGGTGACACTTAACTTCTCCCATAATTTCCCTCTGGGAATGGAGTCAAAAGCAGATTTTAAGCCAATAAAGGCTGCATAAAGAGAAACCGTTCTGCTGGTTGTGTATTTTTCTATCAAATGTGATAGAATCAAATTATGTCCCAACGTGGATCGTCCTTCCCTAAACCCAGCCTGCTCATCTACCAAATACCTTTCTTGAATCAGCCAGCACTGCAATTTCTCTAGAAGATGGCTAGCGTATAGTTTGCCCAGAATACTCAAGAGGCTGATTGTCCTATAATTGGCTGGATTATCCTATATATGTAAACAATGGGGCCAAGAGAGAGAACCACCAGTCTATATTATCTTTCAATAGATCTGGGGGAATAAAATCAGGGCCTGGAGCTTTGCCTCTCTTGAGTTTACTGATCAAAGATCTAACTTCTCCAGCCATCACTGGAGGCCAAGGTGGCAGGTCTGAAAGGGCCTCATGAATCTGGGGAACTGCAGAATGCTGGGGGATTCCGGTTTGTGATTCTGCATTGGTGACTTGGCTCCTGCTTGACTTCCTGGACTTTGACCTTGGACTGGCTTTGGACTCCTGCCTGCCTGCACCCTGAGAATGTGACAGATTGCTTCCACCCACACACTCACTCCACAAGATGGATGAGGAGGCAAGCGGAGGCTCTGGGCAGCTAGCAGCCTTGCTCACTCAGGCACAGCACCTCACTCAAATGGTGGCTCACCTGCAACAGCAGCAGCAAGCCACTGTCACTGCCCCACCCAAGTGCCTGGTGCTTCCCCCAGAGAAGTTCACTGGGAAGGTAGAGTTTTCTGCATTCCTGGCACAGTGCAAACTGTATGTGGAATTACGTGCCAGAGACTTCCCCAACGACAAGACCAAGGTATGCTTCATTGTCAGCCTCTTAAAGTGGCAGGCAGCTAAATGGGTTACTCCCTTGCTTCTAGCCCCATCGCCCCTGCTGACTGACTACCAGGGCTTTCTGGATCATATGGCGGTAGCCTTTGCTTACCCCCAGCAAGCAGCCACCGCCAATCAGAAGATCCGGACCCTGAAGCAGGGTAGGGACTCGGTTTCCCAGTACTCCACCGAGTTCAAGCTTCTGGCTCAAGACCTGGCCTGGAATGAGGCTGCCTTCATGGTCCAGTATACGGAGGGGCTGGCTGACGAAGTCCTTGATGAGCTGGCACAAGTAGACCGACCGACCACACTGCAAGTCCTAATCACGCTGTGTCTCCGCATCGATGGCCGCCTGGAAAGCCACGGCGAAGCAGCGCCTGTCCCTCTCAGCTGCCCTGCCGCCTAGCAATGGTGACATCCCCGATGCACACCAGTCCCGAGACGACCCCGAGCCCATGCAATTTGGGGCTGCATGGCCGTGGCTAACCCCCAAGGAAAAACACAGAAGACATTACTTTACTCTGCTCTGGTAAGACCTCACCTGGAGTATTGTGTTCAGTTTTGGGCACCACATTTTAAGAAGAATATAGACAAGCTAGAACGAGTCCAGAGGAGGGTGACGAAGATGGTGTGGGGTCTGGAGACCAAGTCCTATGAGGAAAGGTCGAAGGAGCTGGGGATGTTTAGCCTGGAGAGGAGGCGGTTGAGAGGTGATATGATCACCATCTTCAAGTATTTGAACGGCTGTCATATAGAGGATGGTGTGGAATTATTTTGTGTGGCCCTGGACCAGAACCAATGGGTTGAAATTAAATCAAAGGAATTTCCGACTCAACATCAGGAAGAACTTCCTGACCGTTAGAGCAATTCCTCAGTGGAACAGGCTTACTCGGGAGGTGGTGGGCTCTCCTTCCTTGGAGGTTTTTAAACAGAGGCTAGATGGCCATTTGACAGCAATGAAGATCCTGTGAATTTAGGGGGAGGTGTTTGTGAGTTTCCTGCATTGTGCAGGGGGTTGGACTAGATGACTCTAGAGGTCTCTTCCAACTTTATGATTCTATGGCGCCACTCACAGAATCTCTGCCTGTACTGTGGAAGGGTGGGGCACTTCTCCTCCAGCTGCCCCGCCAAGTGCACCCAGCCCAGTACCGTGCCACTGCTGCCAGTAAAAGACCAGCCCCAAGTCTGAGTGGACCCCCTGATTTGGGGCACCTAGCTGGGTCCTGACTGACCACCGAAACCTGGAGCATCTACAGACTGCTCGACACCTCACCCAGCATCAGATCCAGTGGCCCCTCTTCTTTTCCCGGTTTGACTTCCGGATCACCTACATCCCACAAAACCAGAACTGGAAGGCGGACGCCCTCTCCCAAAAACAGGAGTATGCTGTGCCTCTAATGGAGGAGACCCCAACTGGGCTCATCCTTGCACCCTCGGTCTTTTGCTGCCACCACAACTCACCCGACCTTGGCTGCAGATATCCAGGCCAGCCAGGCCCAAGACCCCTGGGCTCAGCAATGCCTCCTGGAAGTGCAAGACGGCCCGGCCGGGGACCTCTCTACCTGCTAAGGTCTCCTCCTGCACCATGGGTGCCTATACGTGCCTCCGGGGCCCCTCCAGGCCAACGTGCTCCGCCTGACCCATGACTCCCCTCCTGCGAGGCACTTCAGCCAGCATAAGACCCTGCACCTGCTCACATGGGAGTTCTGGTGGCCTTGCATCCATGCTGACGTGGCCCGCTATGTCAGTTCCTGTGAGGTCTGCCGGTGGGCCAAGGATGTACCGGCCAAGCCCCCAGGGCTTTTGTATCCCCTACCCACGCCTGCAGGACCCTGGTACACTGTCTCCCTGGACTTTATCACTGACCTCCCCAGGTCCAAGGGGCACACTTGTATCCTGGTGATGGTGGACCTCTTCACCAAGATGGCTCACTTTGTTCCATGTCCCAAGCCACCCATGGCTTCTGAAACAGCCCAGCTCTACCTCCAGCACGTCTTTCGCCTGCATGGGCTTCTGGCACACTTGATCTCAGACCGAGGCCTCCAGTTCACCTCCCGATTCTGGCAAGCCCTGCACTCCAGCTTAGGCACCCAGGTGCATTTGTCCTCAGTGTACCATCCCCAAACAGATGGGCAGACCAAACGCACCAACACCACACTGGAACAATACCTGCGTTGTTACACCAGCCACCAGCAGGATGACTGGGCCACCTTGCTACCCCTGGCCGAGTTTGCCTACAACAACGCCGCACATGCATCCACACAACAGACCCCATTTGCTGCCACCTATGGGTACCACCCTCGCTTCTTCCCCACAGTCCTGCCCCCCTCAGCAGTCCCTGCTGCTGATGCGCACCTGCAGGAACTCCAGGCTCTCCAGGACCTGCTCCAAGAGCAGCTCCAACAGGCGACAGAGGCCTACAAGACAGCTGCCGACCGAAAGCGACAGGTGGGGCCCCCACTACCATGCGGGAGTTCATGGGAACCCGCGGACAATCTACACGCCCCTGACCTCATGCAGTAGTTCCACACGGCCTACCCTGACCATCTGGGGGGGGCGTCCTGTGGAGAGGGGATAGTCATGAGCCCTGACAAGGAGAAGCTGGAAGGGTTAACAGACCTGGAAGAGTTGCCAGCCAGTTCCTCAGCTGAACAAACAGCAGCTGGTCCATCAATCACTCTCCAGGCACCAGTGTCAGCTGTTGACAATCAATCTCCTCCAAGCTCTCCTCCTCCCATCTCAAGAGTTTGAAGCAGGCTCCAGAAAGAACTTTCAGAGTGAAGATATGAGGCACGCCGATGCTTCAGGTCTCTCAACCCTGAGTTCTAGCAGAGTCACTGCCACCCAGGCCGCAGGCTGACTGAGACTCCCATATAGCTCCCACTCAGGACCTGGTAACCTTGTGGAAGCAACAAGTCTATTCTCTGGCTTGCATCCACGCTCCTTCCCGGGTCCTGACCTGCTTGATTTCCTTGGCACCCTGACCTTTTGGCTTTTGGAGATTGACTTCTGATTCTGGTTTATGAGTCTGCATTGGTGACTTGGCTCCTGCTTGACTTTCTGGACTTTGACCTTGGACTGGCTTTGGACTCCTGCCTGCCTGCACTCTGAGAACATGACACAGGGGAAATCAATAAGCCCTGCCTTAAGAAACTACTACAATCAACAGGCTTTGAAGAGAGGGGAAAGGCAGCCTCATAGTCCCACACCTCCCGCTATCGAAGTCCTAAATTCAGCCACAAGTTTGAACAACAAGGGGAATTATGATGCTTCCTAGAACCACAAGCAATAATAATAATAATAATAATAATAATAATAATAATAATAATAATAACAACAACAACAACAACAACAACAACAACATTTTATTTATATCCCGCCCTCCCCACAGAAGCACGCTCAGGGCGACTAACAACATATCATCAAGCGCTGCCAGTCTCCAACGAAACCACCTCCACTTTAATTGTCTTTTTTGCAAAGTGTTTTGCAGAGAATGCCAGTCAACAGCAGTTCCATCCTTCTGTCAATCCCTAATGGTCCTGTAGCCTGTACAGTATAACATTGGAAAAGTGGACATCCTAGAGCATCCATTATCTGTAGTTACTCTAAAACTTCTGTTTCTCATAGACTCTATGGTTCATCCTCTCTGTAGTTGGGAATCTAATTCCAGGAGTATTCCAGGGCTCACCTGGAGGTTCGCAGCTGTAGTTCTGGGAATTTTTTAAAAAACTATTTGCACCACAGAATGCAGATTAACCTTTCAGCAAGCAACACTTGAGGCTAATGTCACTATCGAGAAGTGTGATAAGTGTATAATTCATCCTTCAATCTGTGTTTCCTTTAGGGGAGGGGTAAATATAGTTCATAAAATATAGTTTTCTCATTGTAGAGAGTTTTGATAGCAGAGGGGAACACTGAAAACCGTAGTCACACTTACAACCCCTCACCCTCATAGCCTGAAATGGTACGATCTATTCTACCAAACCAGGAAACTACTACCTTATTTCCATCTCATTTTGCTACAGATGTGTTTGCTGTGGATAAGTATGGGAAGCTGGCATATGGACCTGAGAATCTCTGAGTGGCAAGAAAGAGGTATGATTTTAGCTGCAGCATTCTGGAATACGGTCAAGAAGAAGAAGATGAAGAAGAAGATAGAAGATATTGGATTTATATCCCGCCCTCCACTCCGAAGAGTCTCAGAGCGGCTTACAATCTCCTTTAGCTTCCTCCCCCACAACAAACACCTTGAGAGGTGGGTGGGGCTGGAGAGGGCTCTCCCAGCAGCTGCCCTTTCAAGGACAACTTCTGCCAGAGCTATGGCTGACCCAAGGCCATTCCAGCAGGTGCAAGTGGAGGAGTGGGGAATCAAACCCGGTTCTCCCAGATAAGAGTCCACACACTTAACCACTACACCAAACTGGCTCTCAAACTGGCTTTGAGGTCTGCAAACAAAAATGCTGCCGAGTCCATGATTACAGAGAAATGTTTTCAACATGTAACAGGCAGAAATTACATGGGCCAGGTCTTTAAACATGGGTCAGGTCCTGTCAAAGCTAAAGAGGCTAGGGGGAGGTGGTGTGTGCATGCACAGAGATACTGAAGCATCTCCTCATCCTTTGCTTTTATCCTTGCATTATATATATAAAAAAGGTGTGTGTGTGGGGGGGGACCTCTTTCCCCAACACTAGTAATTCAAACCAGAAGTGATCCTATTTCAGAAAAAAAGTGCTTGTGAGGGAAGGGATTCAGAGTGAAGAATGATAGTGACAGAATGGGCCCTATGCATGCAGGGATTTTGAGCAGGAACGCAGTTCTGGCTGGCTTGGCAAGGGCTTCAGCTCAAAGAAAAGAGTCTATGGCAGAGGGGAGACACTAGGCAGCCGCCCAGAAATGTCCCCTCCTGGGAGAAGCTGGGCCTGCCACTGCCCACTCCATCGCATGTGGCTCTCTCTCTCCAGCCATGTTGGGGTGGAGGGAGTGAAACAAGGTCTCTCATTAGGCTGTGTGATGACACACATCCATGAAATGTAGCTGATGGCAGTGTACTGTTCTGTGGAATATGTGGAAAGTAACCTACTGAATTGGTTATAGCCCTTCCAGTGACATCAGGGGGTGTGGCCTAATATGCAAATATGGTTTTATTGAGCTTTTTCTACAAAAAATGCCCTGGTTACATGGATTGTATCATCACTGAACTGAAAGATATCCACTGGCTAATCCATCTGTTTCTGGGTGCAGTTCAAACGACCGGTTCTTAGACTTTAAAGTCTTAAATGGCTTGGGGCCAGCATACTTGAAGGGACCACCTCCTTCCATATTGTCTATCCCACCAGCTAGTGTTGCCAGCCTGGAGATCTTCCTCTATTATAATTGATCTCCAGATGACCAAGATCAGTTACCCTTGAGAAAATAGCTGGAAGGTGGACTCTATGACTTTATACCTCCATAAGGTCCCTCCCCTCCCCCCAAATATTTCCCAATCCAGCATTGGCAACCCTATAACACTGTTCTCACTAAGCCATCTTCTGTGTGCCCACATGCAGACATGAGATGGGTGATGACCAGAGACAGGGCTCTTTCAGTGGTGGCACCTTGCCTGTGGAATGCCCTTCCCCTTGAAGCCTGCCTGAAACCTAAATTATTTTATTTGTGGTATTGGGGCAAAATGTTTATGAAGTAAAGGGATGATCTTTTAAACATCATTTTGTAGTCTGTTTTCAGCCTGAGCATGTTTAAGACCCATTTTAAGCAGCTTCATGTTTTTATGCTTTGCTGTGGTTTGAATGAGTCTTAACTTTTATATTCTTTTAATTATATTTTATTTTAAAATCTGCTTTTGGACAGGTTCCCCGTAGAGGTGGTGTAGAAGTTAAAAAAATAAATAAAAGGGGTCATGTTATAGGCCCCTTATGTGGTTTATAAATTGCAACCCAATGTCATTCCACCTTCGGTGATACTAGGACAGGCCCCATATGAAAATATGTAGGAATGCTGTGACTGTGATGTGTGTGTTGTTATCAAGCGCCTTCCAACTTTATGTCAACCCTATGAACTAATGACCTCCCAAATGTCCTGTTGTTAAGAGCCTTGCCCAATTTTTGCAAACTGAGGGCGTGGCTTCGAATGAGCCAATACATCTCATGTTGGGCCTTTTTTCTTTTCCTGCTGCCTTCAGCTTTTCCTTGCATTCTTGTCTTTTCTGTTGACTGTTGTCTTCTCATAATGTGGCCAACATATGATAGCCTCCATTTAGTCATTTTAGAGAGTTTAGAGGGGGTTGATTTGATCTAGAACCCACTCATTTGTTCCCAGTATCCATAAAACTCTCTTCCAGCACCATGTCAAAATGAGTTCTTCCTGGCAGAAAATGGGAAATGTCCCTGGAAAAGGCAGGTGGGGTTTCCACCAGACCACTCCTGCAAAGGCAGCAAGATGTGATGGTTGCCCAATGACTCTTCCCAGGGCCAGCCCTATTTTTATACAGATTTTGGCTGAGAGACTGTAATGGACCCAGGGCTAGCTGGCGGGCTTTCATGGTTTTAGTGAGGGATCCGAACCTTGTTGTCCCAGATCCTAGTCCTATACTTAACCTCTATACCACACCAGTCTCCTTAACCTGCCTCACATGTGTTGTCATGCTGTCATGAGGTTAAAATGGGTGGGGGACTCACAACCACTTGGGAGGAAAATTAGGATAAAATTAGCACAAGATAATAAAACAGGTGGATGGAGGAACCTAGCTAGTGAATGAAAATATAGTTTGAAATGTCAAACAATTATCATTGGTAAATTCAGAGCTTTTAAGGAAATACAATACCTTTATTCATGAAAGCACAGCAGAATCACTGCCCCTCTAATAATGGTCTCTAGTAGGGGTGTGCATTCGGTTCAGTTGAACCACATAGACCACCGAATCACCCCTGATTCGAAAGTATATGGCACCGTATACTTCCGATTTCATTTTCAGGCCATTAAACGGGAGCCGTATATGGCTCCCTGTATACTTCTGTATAGATATTCGGAAATATACGGAAATTAATGGAAAAGGCGGGAAAGGAGCTTCTGCAGCCTCAGGGGAGCTGCTTGCTTCCTTTCCTGCCTTTGGAAGCCTTTTCCCTCCTCTCCCATAGCCTCCCTGGGATCAGGGAGGGAGGGGGAGGGGGACAGGAGCCCCAGCAGCCAATCCAAAGCATGCATCCAAATGCATGCTTTGAAGGGCTTTTGTGTAGCTGATGGCTAGGCTAATCCCTCAGCCATCAGCTACATTGTTGTTCTTTTGTTTACTTGGTTATCCAAGTAAACAGTGTTCTCTGGACAATCACAGAGCAGTGCTATTTTTTGAAACTGCTCTGTGTAGGGTCAGAGTCTGCCTGGCTGGACTCCATTCCATTGCTGTTGTGTTTTGTGTTGGTGTGTGAGATTGTGCTGCGCTGGCCCTTGGTCTCAGCTGCTGCTGCTCTCTCTCAGCCTTTCCTGACCTGCCTTGAGAAGAGAAGACGTCTAAAGTAAGACAGTCTTGGGGTTGTTTTTATTTTAGTTAGTAAAAGGACTTTTTAAGACTCAGAGTCCCTTTACTTATCCAGATTTGGGTGGGTGAGTACTGGGTAGCTTATTTGGGGTTAGGGGGTTCTGCTGGGGGTGAGGGCTTGGGGTGGGGGGTTTGCCAATTTGCCCGTATCTTACTTTAGTGAGAGGACTTTTAAAAGTGCAGTGTCCTTTTACTTTTCTTGATTTGGGTGGCTTGGATTTCTTGGGGTTAGAGTGAAGGTGTTTTTTTGGGGGGGGGGAGGGGTTGGTAAAGTTCCTGTATTGTTAAAAGTTTTTTTTTTTTTACTGTTTTAAAAGGATTCCGTGTTTGATTTGTTGCTGCTGTGTTGTGCTGCTGCTGTTCCTTTTCTCTTCTGGTTCTTGGGGGGGGCGCTGTTTGGCCTAATTTTCATTGTTTAAAGGGCCATTTTTTTTAACAGTTGCATTTCTTGGCCTTCTCCTATTGTCCCTTTTCCTGGTTCTGGTTTTTTTTGGGGGGGGAAGCTGGCACCTGGGTGAAAGACCCAGAACCAGCAGGCTTGTTGTGCTTCACCAGCTCTCCCCATGTTGTTTGGGGCAGGGCTGGAGAGCTTGCATCTGGGTTTGCTGCAGCCAGGTCTGCAGAGCAGACCTTGAGCAGATTGTGTTTTGTGTGGCAGTGATGTTGGCAACTGGGTTTATATTGCTTCCAGGCCTGCAGGGTTCATAGAGTAGATAGAGGGATGTAGTGCATTTGGGTCCTATAGAGATTATCTGGTGTGAAGTTAGGTTTGGCTTTGGGTGCCCCAGGAATTGGACCCTCTAGTCCGATTTTTTTTTTTTGCCTTGTGTTTTTTGTGTGGGACAGTGCCCTGAAGCTGCACAGCAGTTTGGGGGTCTCTCCTCAAAACCCTCTGCTCCCCAGAGCCACTTTTCCCATGACAATTACAGTGAGGAAGTGGCTCTAATTGTTTTTTCCTCACCATTGGGAGCAGTGTTCCTTTTGGGGTGCCCACTGATGGGTGCAGTCTTTTTGGGCCAGGGGGGTTTCATGCTGGGGAGCCCCCTGAAGCTGCCCTGCAGTTTTGGGGCCTCAAACCCCCCTCTGGCCAGAGCCACTTCCCCCAAAGCAATTATAGTGGAGGAAGTGGCTAATTGGGCTTTCCCCATCATTGTTGGCAATGGGTCTTTTGGGGAGCCCAAAGACAGGGACCCCCTGGCCCAATCTTTTTGGGACTTGGGGGTTTTATAGGGGAGAGTTCCCTGAAGTTTTGGGGGCTCTCCCTCAAACCCCCTGCCCCCCAGTAGCCTCTAATTATGCCTTACGTTGCCATTGATTTCAATGGCCCATAGGGTATAATGGTGGGATAGGGGCACCCTCTTTGGTTGCCCCTGGAATGGGACCCCCTGGCCCAATCTTTTTGGGACTTGTGGGGGGGGGAGTTGTAGGGGAGAGTCCCTTGAAGGTCACCTGCAAATTTGGGGGCTCTCCCTCAACCCCCTCCCCTCCAGGCGACTTCCAATATACCCTATTTTGCCATTGATTTCAATGGCCATAGAGTACAATGGGGCCGTATATTCAGAAATAGCCGCAAAACTACCGTATATGCAGCTATTCCGAGTACGGTAATAGGAAATACACGGTATTCCATATCTTTTTGGCCCCGTGTATTTCCGAATCTGTGTAATTCCGTGTTGTTGTTTTTTTGCGCACCCCTAGTCTCTAGCTCTCCTCTGCAGCCCCAAACCTGTTTTTCAAGAGTTATTCATGATGACAGGCCTTGTTGGAAGCCAGCAGCATTTATCTGGCCACTCTGCTCACCAGAGAGTAAAGCCTCCTATCAGTCTAAGGATCCTTCCTTCAACTTAAGTGGCTCTTCCTCCAGGAGAAGATCCACCTGAAGTTGGGGGAAGGCTTGAAGCATTGCTGAGTGGCATCGTAGGTAGGACACATACAGTGATAGGATTTGCGCCAAAGTATTTTGTATACTTCTTTGTTCATTTATATAAAAGAGTACTTTAGACTGATTTACTAAATAACCATCCAGTTGAGCAACATAGGTTTCTTCTTAATTGGACATGTGCTAAAATGAGGAAAAGCATTTATTTATTTATTACCTTGAATTTCCATGATCACATGAAAAATGTAGTTGGCATTTGCATCCCCAGAAGCTGCCTTCACAGAATTAAGTGAATGACAAGAGGAAATTATGGATGGAAATACACTGGCTGCTGATGGGATAACTCTTCCTCTATTTGCTTACAATGCCAATTAAAAAAAAAAAAAAAGGTAAAGGTAGTCAGTCCCCTGTGCAAGCACCACTCGTTTCTGACTCTGGGGTGACGTCGCATCATGATATTTTCACGGCAGACTTTTTACGGGGTGGTTTGCCATTGCCTTCCCCAGTCATCTACACTTCCTCCCCAGCAAGCTGGGTACTCATTTTACCAACCTCGGAAGGATGGAAGGCTGAGTCAACCTTGAGCCAGCTACTTGAACTCAGCTTCCGCCGGGATCAAATTCAGGTCGTAAGCAGAGAGTTCAGACTGCAGTACTGCAGCTTTACCACTCTGCGCCACGGGGCTTCTACAATGCCAATTACTTTTGTTTAATGAACTTAATCAAATTTGTTTCTACATTAGGTAGCACCATATAAAAATCAAAGTTCCTGGAACTTAAGTACTGTCTATCATGGATGCGGCTGAGATGCTCAGTTTTCAGTAATCTTACAATGCAAGTTCTATGCATGTTTACTTAGAAATACATTTCACTTTATTCAATACCACTTACTCTGAGTTAAGTATGCATATGATTGCATTGTTAACAACACATTTGCTGGGATGCATTATAAACTAACAGTAGGCAAAATGGAATTAAAAAAAAATGCAATTTGGATGTTTCATTGCAATAATTCCTAGCTTATGAAATGCAAATATACAGCTTTTTGTTATCCTTAGGAAAAAAAATATTACTTTGCTCATGCTGGGGCATGTTCTTTTAGCATTTTTGTTCATACAGTACTAGTAAAACAGGTTAAGATAAATTACTGATCTTTATCTTTTTTTTAAAAGCACTTGGTTTTATATAGGCATAATGCTTTTCTGTGGGAAAGTATTATGTAGACTGTTCAGGGATAAAACAGAACAAAGTCTGAGTCCAGTGGCACCTTTAAGACCAACCAAGTTTTATTGAAGGTGTAAGCTTTCATGTGTAAGCACACTTCTTCAGATACAGTGAAACAGAATCTCCTCAACCATTATGTATACAAAGAGAGAGGGTGGGGGCAAGGGTTATTTACCAGGAAGAGCCAATTAAAATCAAGACAGAGAGAGAAACAAAACTGGAAATTACCACTCCATACATATAGGTAGAGTGAGAAGTAAATTACCATAAAGCATAACGAAGATGTTTAATAGATTCAAGGATCAAACAGGAATAATAAGCTTAGTCTATATGGTAACCATTTGTTTGGGTTCAATTCTGAGGCAAAAACAGTGAAGGAAATAAATGTCAAAATTGGAGAGTAATATATCCTTAACTGTAGAATTGTAGGGGATAAAGCAAACAGTTAAAACAGTGAGTACAATTCACCAGGAAAAAGGGGCTACAGTTCAGTGAAAGAACCTCTGCTTGGCATGTAGAAGGCCCCATTAGATAAACAGCCCAGGCAACAGGTGATGTGAAAGACCACAGTCTGAGATCCTGGAAACCCACTGTCCGTTGGACTAGACAATACTGACCTCGATGGTCTGATTCAGTATAAGGCAGCTTCGTGTGTATCTGGTATAGGCCCCACTGCACCAAACAAAAGCTGTCTTGTACTCAAATTCTGTTTATTTCACAAGGCCAAGTTGTATGGATTACACCCAACACAGAGAACAGGGGATGTTTTCTGCACCACATGCTCCATTATTCAAATAGAGACATGTTTCATCATGCATCTGTTGTCATGCTGAGGATTCACTGCCAAACTCCAGTACGCATTGCAGAAGGTTTTCCTCCACCTGCTGTATACTGTGCTAATTATCCCTGCAAGAATCTGCTGGCCATATAGTACAGAAATGTAATTCTCCTGCAAGGGCAAAATATTGCATAGCAGCCACAGTGAGTAAAATGGAAGGCACTTTAATGCTCACATATGCACACTGACATGAGAGCTGCTAAAGCAACTACTCAAGCCAAGAGAGAATTTGATTTTCTCCCTGTATCTGAAGAAGTCAGCAGTGACTCAACCTGCCACAAATTTTGTTAGTTTTTAACGTGCTACTGGACTCTTGTTCTTCTCTACTGCCACAGACAAACTAATCCATCTTGATCTACAGGGCTTTTTTCCATGGCGGAACTTGATGGAATTCGAGTTCTGCAACCTCCTCATGGAAACATTCTCAAAAAATGTTTAAAAATTCATGAGAAGCACCTGTGTGCTTCTCCTTCATTTCCCTCTTCTGAGTTCCAGCACCTATTTTTTCCAGAAAAAAAGACCTGTTGATCTGTCTCCTTGATAAAACACAGCTGGCTGAGAGCTGAAAGAATGTAAGAGAACAGCCCAACTGAAAAGAAACTGGGTACCCCATACGAAATTGCAACCATACAGGATTCACTCTGAGTAGTTAATAAGGGTGTTGGTTTAGTGAACTGGTTAATGCGCTTGGACCAAGGATTGTTGTTGTTCAGTCACTCAGTCGAGTCCGACTCTTTGCAACCCCATGGACAAAGTCACGCTAGGCCCTCCTGTCTTCCACCATCCTCAGAGGATACCTGGGTTCCAATTTTCTGCTCTGATGTGAACCCCCTTGGCTGACTTTCAACCAAGTTCCATTTCTCAGTCACACTGGATTGTAGCAAGAATAAAGAGGGAGAGGGGGATAAAAGATCAAGATAGGACATAAACAAATAAGAGGGATGGATAACATAAACACTGTATGTCAATCAGCAGTGTGAAAATTACAAATGCAATAATCTGATGCCACTGAAAAATTCAGCAGTAAGCTCCAGTACAATTTTCATGGCAGCAAAGAGAGTTAATATCTTAAAACTGGTTTTTTTCAGTGACAACATTTGTCTGAAACTGAAAGGTAATTATAATTTGGTATATGTCTCATTTCTTTTACCAGCTGGGAAATGATGTCTGCTTATTTTCTAATTATCACCAGACCACACCTAAAAGCAGTTTGATGTGGGTGCAGAAATTATTTATATATGAGCAATGTAAAATGTGGTTCATTACATGTAGGGATTCCCAGCATACTGTCCAACCCTATAAAATACTTTTACTGCATTTAAGATGTCAAGTCTGATTTGAGAAGAGTGTGACAGCGTTATGTATATGGAAAGTAACTGACAATCATGAATCTCTTGAAGCCATGTTTTAAGATGCCAGGACTCATTACATCTGGAAAGGAAATAATATCTTGATCTAAGTCAGTTTCAGTTGCTCACACCCTTTAACATTTTGGTAATATATATTCCCTTAAGAGCCCCCACATGATGAGTATTTTAATACTGAATTAAATAAAATAAAATGCCTCCAGGCTAATGAGGAACAGTAAGAAAAGTATATTAATTCAGGCAAGTCACTGTAGTTTCAGAAACAGAGAGTTGCTTCAGATATGACTAATGTGCATTCTTGTGAACAGTTTCACAGAGTCAGTGTGGTGTAATGGTTAAAATGCTGGACTAGGATCTGAAAGACCTAGATTCAAATCTCCTTTGCCTGAGCCAGCCACATGCTCTCAACCTAACCTATCTCACAGAGGATGAGGAGACGAGAACAATGTAAGCCTGTGTTGGAATCCCATTGGAGACAGAGGAAGACTATAAATGAAGTAAATCAATATTGAGACTGAAGTTTTTAAAGGTGGTCATCATGCCTCTAAATCAACATGCCTTTAGTCTGAAAATGCACCGTTACAAGTCATAATACACATTTCCAGCTAAGTTCGAGTCCAGTTGCATGTGAGAGAACAAGATTTTCAAGGTATAAGTTTTCGAAAGTCAAAGCCCCCTTCATCAGAATTTGGCCCTTCTACTGCAGACCAACACAGCTCCCCTCCGGAACGAAACAGTTTTGTGTAACTATAAACATTCCAAGTTGTATAAAGTTAGCTCGTGCCCTGCTGAGCCAATGGGAGGAATGCTCTTCCCAGGGCAGTGACCGACACAGAGGTGGGAAGAGAACTTTTCCAAACTGTTAAGCACATCAACAGCAAACCAAATAGCTACATTTAAGTGCAGATTTATATTTTTTGTTCAGATGAGGCATACATTCAGAGCTTCTTGTCATGACAACATTTCAGGGCCTGGCCTGCAGGAGATACACAAAAATACCACAGATGGAAGGGGTTGTACCAGCAGCCAGTATATACTGTACAACAGGGAGACTCAAATGAGGAAAGAGAAAGAAACACAAAGAGGTGCTCTGAGATTCTTAAAAAAATCAACTGCTGTGGAAGAAATGTGAAAGGTTCTTATCTGTTTTCTGGTTAAAGCTCTTGTTGTACTTTGGGACTGTGATGTTCTAGATTTATTTACATCCTGCCTTTCACCTCAGTGGAGACCCCAAAGTGGTTGTTCTCCTCTCCTCTGTTTATCCTCAGAACAACCCTGAGAAATAGGTTAGGCTGAGAGTATGTGAGAGGCTCAAGGTCACCCAACAAACTTCCTTGGCCCAGTGGGGACTCAAACCTGGCCTTTTCAGATTCTAGTTCAACACTACACCATACTGGGTCTCAGATTAAAAGCCATGATACATGGCAATCCTTCAGGAGATATAAAAAAAGGCCCAGGAGCAGAAGGGGGGAAGGCCTTTACTTCTGCAAGAGACCTGCAGGCAGCAGCTTGATTTCCTAAGATCCCAGTTTGCACCAAAGTAGTCTGTTTTGTCTTTGGACACCCTTAGGTGGTTTAAATGTTGAGCAAATGGTAGTAAAGAAAGGTAGGCCCTTCTTTCGCTATTGTTTATTTCTAATGCAAGAAGGATAACCATTATCACAGGCTAAAGCAACCATAGTGACAGTAAACAACTATAATTATTAAAATATTTGGCAATTGTTATGTGCTTAGATTTGGGGGGCTGTTGGTTGGAATCAACAGAGTAATGTTTGAGTCCAGTGGCAGAACAACGTTTTATTCAAGGTTTAAACTTCCATGTGCAAGCACACTTCTTCAGTGCACAGTCTTAAAAGGTGCCACTGGACTCAAACTTCATTCTCCCACACTAAAAAAACATGAGCAGATCTGTTTGTTGTGTCTTTATGGATGAGAACAAAAAAGGAGATTCCCCAATCCATTTGTACTGAAGGTGACATAATTCCAGAGTGACATAATGGTAAGGAACACAGAGGACCACAAAACGTTAAGAGCAAAAAGAAACAGTTATCTGTACAGGGAAAAGCATAGTATTTACAGTATAAGATCTTGATGAAAACACTGCTGGTAGTAGGTACTTGTCAGGAACGCCAAGATGACATCCAAAACATAGCACATAGATAACAAGTTTATGTCAATAGTTCACCAGGAATTCATCCTTCATCATCACTGCTGCTGCTCCAGGCATCTTCATAAGCTGGATTCAAACACTGCTTAGAAAAAAAAAAGATTTTTTTAAAAAAAAATCACACTGAAATTGTGAATGGATGGTCTATAAAAACTCCCACAACTGCAGCAGTTGAAAATTGGTATCTGCCATATCTGTGTTGAGCCAGTCCACATGTCTCCTTCTGTGAGCCTGCCTGGTTAATTCCAACTTAGCTGCTCCCCTTTCAGACTTCAGCAGGGAGCTTTCCTTTCTGCAGAATGAGCAAGACCCTTTTCACTGACCAGCAGCCAGAATAACAGTTGTCTACTGTGGCTGCTATCTTGCTAGATTCATATTTATTTATTTATTGGTTGTATTTTGAACTAAGAGTAATGAATGTATCTTCTTTGTTATATCTCTCTTCATACAAATAAGGACATGCTCATGGCCAAGGACTGATGTGTGTAAACAATTTATTCCTCTCACAGGCTCAGTCTTCTTGGTGAGCATCTTACCAAAGACTTCTTGCCAGGTGTACTGATCTGGTTCTGGAATTTCTCTCTCTTTGTGTTTGTATACATACAAACCTTAACTGTGTGTGATTTTAGTACCCAGCAAGGGATCAAAGGTTGTGTAAACAAAGTTGAATTCTGTTAAAAGAGTTTATCTCATAGACCACACATGCTATTATTTCCTCTGTAGCTTGCTGTTAAGTTAAACAGACCCTCCCTTTACAGAATAAATATAATTGCCTCTTAACAACTGTCCCAATCTTTCCATACACTCTGCCACATTCTTTACACAAGCAGAGAGGAGTCCAGGTTCTGACTAGTATCATGGTAGCTTTCTTTCTTTCTGGATGCTTGGCCTTTAATTTTTTTCTCATTTTTGGATGACAGCCTGAACTCAGGATACCTTTCTCCATCACCAACTTTCACACAGTAGCTGAGCCACAGTTCTCTTCACAGCTGGTCCTTCCACTTCCATAAATACCTTCTTTTCTCCTCAGCGTGCTTTACTCTGTCCCCTTCTCTTCTTCTTAGCATCCCTCAACTGTCATTTGCTTCCCTAGCCTTTGCTCATCTCCATAGCAACTGACCAGTCAGCATGTCACCCATTCAGCTCCTGTCTCCACCCCCAACCCAAGAACTCTTCAACTGGTCATTTCCCAGTCATCTGTTGGCTTGTTCCCCATGGCTAAAAATGGTATGCTTTCTGAAGTAAAGTAAAACCCACTCAATGCACAGCAGCCAAGAAGGTCTGAGCGCCTGCTCCGGCTGCAACGCCACTGAGGATGTTCTCCGCAGCTGAGAAGAAAACGTCTGGAAGGAAAACTTTCTCCAGTAGAACACGGCACTTGATCCCGAAAGATTCTACAAACCCTAATGATGTTACCAGCCGTGAAAACCTGAATTCTTTGATAAAGTAAAAGCTGCTTTGTTGGGCACTTGATTATCCAGCATGCTCAGTTAACTGGCATTGTCCAGAAGGTAAGCTCCTCTCCCTCAGCCACCATACATCTGTGTCTCTGGGTAACACACATGCCCTACTCTTGGCCAGCCAACCAGCTTGATTCCTCCATCCACTGCTGGGCTTCTGACAGCCAGCACTACCAGATGACGTCATCCTTGGATGCCGCTTTCACCCTCAAAATGCCTTGAGCTGTCAAATGCCAGCTCAGTCAGAGAGGTCCCAGGAAGTCAGCTGTATCATCTGCCTGCTGTATAGGATAACTCCAGGGGAAAGGTTCTGCCAGTTGTGGGGGCTATTGCCACAACATTCTCAAAGGGGTGGGGTGTTTGGTTACTATGGATTCCTCGGGGGGGGGGGTAATATTTGTTATTTACAGAATTTATATTTCACCTTGCTCCTCAATCAAGGGCAAAAAAGCAACTGACAACTAAAAACAGAACATTATAAAACAACCATAAAACCTTTTTAAAACTGAAATTATACGTATATAAAAACACAAACCTAGGAATTAAAACATAGGGCAAGATGGTGACTAGGTCACTGGGGGAATGTCAGATGAAAGAAAGAAGTCTTCCCCAGCTGGTGGAAGACAGCAAAAGAAGATGACAGACAAATATCAAAGGAAGGGAGTTACACAGTTTTGGTGCCATGACGGTCTTGGGGTGTTTTTTCCTGTTGTTCACTTGCACAGTCCTGGGTTGCCACACATCTAACCTTAGACTGGGGCACTTAAAGGATAATTATAGCAATTGGATAGGTTCATATGGGAACAGGCAGTCCTTAATGTTTGCTAGCCCTAAAGCATGTAGAGCTTTGAAGGTCAGCACCAGTACCTTGAATTTGGCACAGAAACAAACCGGGAGCCAACACAGATGGACCGATAAGCATGAATACCTGGGCCTCCAACTACAGGCCAATCAACCTTCTTTCTATTAACCAAATTAACTTCTTGGATGTCTTAGCAAAGCGTCTTAGGCCCTGAACAAATTGGGTTTAGCAAGGGTAAATCTACAGTAGGGCACTGCATCACTCTAGCGCACCTGGCTGATAAATTTACTACTAGGAATTCTAAACTTTAGCAGCTTTCTTGGACCTCAAGGGGGCATTTGACAAGTATAGCCACCTTCAAGAGGGGTTTAGATAAAAATATGGAGCACAGGTCCATCAGTGGCTATTAGCCACAGTGTATGTGTGTATATAAATTTTTTTGCCACTGTGTGACACAGAGGGTTGGACTTGATGGGCCGTTGGCCTGATCCAACATGGCTTCTCTTATGTTCTTATGATTCAGTAGACAGAGAACGACTATGGATAAAACTTTATCAACTGGGCATCGATAAGAGACTTCTCAAATTAATCATAATGCTACACTCCTCCACCACTTGTCAAATCAAAATCTCAGCTTCTGGGGAACTTACACCTAGAATTCCCTTCAATTTAAACAAGGATGCATACTTGCTCCTCTTCTATTTAATTTATTCTTCAACGATCTGGTTCTTGTACTAACAGAAGTAGATTGTCATCCCCCAAAATTGGGCTCCTTGCGTGTGCCCATTTTGCTATACGCGAATGACATAGTATTCCTTTCTTGTACAAGGGTTGGGCTCAGCTTAGCTTTTTTCAAGAAAACAAACTGCATCTGAACTATGAAAAATCTAAGATACTGGTTTTTGCTAAATCTTGTAACCCACAAATGGCTATTTGATGGGAAAGAAATAGAACAGGTTAGGCATTTTAAATACCTAGGTTTCCACTTTAGCTACAACATGGCTTGGTCATGTCACCGCAAATCTATAATTAACTTAGTAGCTATTAGTGCATCAGCCATTTCTCAGTTTTTCTTCAATAGAGGCAACCAGTTTGTCCCAGCGGCTTTAAAAATCTATGCCAATGTAATCCAGCAGTTACTATATGGTATCCCAACATGGATTAGTGCTTTTGAGTCTGATATTGAAAGAATTCAGTCGAAATTTGTTAGGAAAATCATGGGTCTACTGTGCTGTGTCCCATATGCCACTCTTTGTCTAGAATCAGGCCTCAATATGTTAGAAACAAGAGCATGGCTTATATCTATCCAATACTGGCTAAGTGTGCACTATTCCGCAGACTGTGGAAGCTATCTATACCAAATGCTGTCTGAATCCTTCTCATCCAAATGGATTACTTGCATAGAGAAGAAAATATTCACCTTAGGTTTATCTATTGATTCTCTCTACATGCTCCCTTTTACAAATGCATATTATCTAATTAAATGCAGAATCTTAGATACAGAATTGCAAAAACTAATCAGAGCTTCAAATACATCTTACTCCCCTTTGAATTTTGGAATTTCCCAATTATTGGTCATCTGCCTTCTTATCTATCAACTCTCCATGTTCCACAATTGTGCAGAGCATTTACTTTTGCCAGATGTAATACTATAAGTTGATTCGTTGTCTCATATTCTTCTTTACTGCTTCAATTATAATTATGTAATTATGTAACTATACACTGTAATTATGATACTATACACTTTAGGTTTCTAGACCCAATTCTGCTCAATATGACAAGTTGCTCAGATGCTGCAAAGGTATGTCGTCTTCTGAATAACTTGTCATCTGAAATAACTAAAAAGGTTGCTTTATTCTTGAGCATGGTAATCAAGGATCGATTGTCCAATGTATAGCTGTATATGACTGATGTATTTTGTTATTTCTGTATTTCTGTTTTGCCTTATTTATAATCTGATATATGCCAATAAAGGCTTGTGCTTGTGAGTACCTGGGCCCTTCAATGTAGGAATCTCCATTCCCCATTAACTGCCAGATAACTTTACTGTATTTTCAACACTGAAGGTAAGCTCTCAAAATTCTGGTCCTGATGGTCCTATGATATAGGGAAATATGATGAATCCTGCACTCAAAGCAGCTCAAACTCTACCTTCATGCTATGGTCAGGTTGTTTATGGAGTGACAAACTGTTTTATTCACCCTGCTGTTCCAGGAAGACTTTCCTACAACGGCTATATAATGGCCACTGCATCTTTACACACACACAAAAGTTATTTCTTGTCAATATGTGCTCCAGTGACAAACTATTTTACCTTTTCAGAGGCATCATCGGGCTCTGGTTCTCTCACAGATGGCACCCAGACAAGGATATTGCTATCTCTGCCACTACTGTAAAGTTCCTGCCATTAAGGAGAATAAGCCACAGAATGGTTATTGAATACTGATGGAGGCAAGTTCATGATACATATCTATAAGAACATTCTGTACCTAGGAGTAGAGGTAATTGTTCATTTGTTTTCTATTAATTGTATGATGGAACCTGCCCTGAGCCTTACAGAGAGGGCGGGACACTATCTATCTTCCATCTATCTTCCATCCATCCATCCATCCATCCATCCATCCATCCATCCATCCATCCATCCATCCATCCGGTTTATATTCCGCTCTTTCCTGTAAACTGCCTCAGGGCAGATCACAACATACAGTAATAACAATAAAAACCCACAATTCAGAGTTAAAACAATACATTAAATTTAAACAAGTTGAAACAATAAAAACAATAAATAAAGTGCACCACAGGTGGGAAGGGCACGTCATACAGGATAAGCAATTATAGGCCCAGATTAAGATGATGGCACTAATAGCAGGATAGCACTGTAGTAAGGCACAATGTCACTATAAGGGAGGCCAACTGATGGAGTAATAACTGGAATAGGATGCCCGCTGCCTCAGCCAAAAGCCCGGCAGAATAGCTCTGTCTTGCAGGCCCTACGAAATGGCAGTAGCTCAGGTAGGGCTCAGATCTCCACCAAGAATGGCTATACATCCTTTGTATTTTTATGCATTTCTTTAAAAAAAAATTGGAATAGTGTTTGTAATGCAATGCAATATATAAGAATAGATTTTTTCAATGTAACATTGCTAAAGAACAATATATTGGTAAAGCATTTAGAACAGTATATAGTGATTGTAATGTAATGCACAGAAAACTGAAATATATTTCCCTACATAACACTGCATCCCACCGCAACAAAAAAAAAGAACAAAATGCTGTTTTCTACCATCATGCTTGAGGGAGACAAACTGGCTGTCGCAAAGGAGTCTCAGTTAACTTTCTACGATTAGAAAGAATTCTCTTACATATTTATCTCCTATTTTGTCATATTTATTGCTTCACTGTTGTTTCCCCTTAATTAAACCCATTCAGCTGTTGACCCTATAGACTTAACTTGTTATTTCTGTTTTGTCTCCATATATCTTAAAATATCTTCATCATGTTATATGCTAATTTGCTATTCAACATCTGTCTATAAATCTGAATGGTTTTCTTCCATTTCATAATATCTGAAGAAGTGTGCATGCACACAAATGCTCATACCTTGAATAAAATGTTGGTCTTAAAGGTGCCACTGGACTCTAACTTTGTTTTACTGCTTCAGATCAACATGGCTACCCACCTGGCTCTACATCAAACGAACAATGGACAAACTATCCCTGGTAAGTTTTAGGATTTGGCTCATCAAACTATATTTCCACCCCAAACTGTAACTTTTAAAAAACCAATTCCAATGTTTGGAAGTACCCTTCTGCTCCTAATGGGAACATGATGGGGTGGTGGAGGAGGAGGAGAAAGAAGAAGAGGAGTTGGATTTCTACCCTGCCCTTCACTTGAAGCAGCTTACGATCTTCATCCCTTTCTCTCCCCACAACAGACCCTGTAAGGTAGGTTGGGCTGAGAGAGCTCTGAGAGAACTGCACTTGAGAGAACAGCTCTGAGAAAACTGTGACTGATCCAAGGTCACCCAGCTGATTTCAGATCAGAGTCCACTGCTCTCAACCACTACACCACATCTGGTCCTTAACTGGAGTTTGAGTTTCTCAGCTGGGGTTTCTAATACTACTTGCCTTGAAGCTAAATACCAATAACCAAATGTGTCTGTAAATAAATGATCATAAATCATAACCTCAGTTTCTAATTAAAAATGGAATGTGTACCACTGAGTTATTAAAAAATAAAGATATGCTGTGTCTGGATTTAAAAAAAAAACAAAACACTGATATCAACTAAATTAAATCAAACTCCACTGGCTCGACCCCAAAAGCCTTGTCCCCAACTCTCATAGCCCCAAACTTAATGGAGCAGTGCTGCAGCAGTGCAGAAAGGAACTTCTTGAGTCGAGGGAGTCTTGAATGCTGCTATGGCACATTCCAATTACATTACATAATGTAAAGTTACATTAGGGTACCACACCTTGTGTATCTCTGTTTCCCAGAGTCTTTGATATTTGGGATGGTACCACAGCAGCATTCTGTGTGCCACAGTGGAAGAACAGCTACAAAATCCAAGTGAGAGCATAGGAGTGATTACAGTCTATACCACAGAAGGACCACTAGGGGAAAAAAAATTGTGTAGGCTGGATGCAACGATAAGCAAGTCACATTCTATTCTGAACTTCTGAACAAGTTTCAGCAACATAGTTACATGAAACCATCATACCTGCCCATCATACCTACCCTGAAGCCGAATACAAAATAACAACTTTGTATCTGTATATAAATGATCTAAAATTATGGCTTCAGTACCTAATTTGCAATGGAATGTGCACCAGTGTGTATTTAAAAAATAAAAATATGCTGTGTCTGGATTTTTTTAAAAAAATTGATATCAACTAAATTAAATCGTGGTGCATCCTATTTTAATGAGTCTACAACTATTAACCGATATAAAACAAGTTCTGTGACCGATAGATGGTCTCTATTATGGCACAGATTTCCTCTTGCACTATCATTCCCATTTGCACAAGATCAATGGTCTTCAGTGAGCCTTGTGCAAATGAGTATAAATGCAAGAGGACACATGACCTGTGGCAAAGGGTTTACAGAACTTGTTCACAGGATTCAAGCCAATACCAACATCATACTGTTCATCAACTCGGGGGCTGCAAGTTCAGGACATAACTGCTTATTTATTGTTTTGGATCTGCTGCATTAGTAACAGAATGTAAATAGAAAATATTAGAAAATATTTGGATTGTGCTTTGAAGAAACAAAGATGTATCAAGAATGAGTTTGGTACTAGAATGAGTTTGGTACTAGAATGAGTTTGGTACTAGACATTAAAGAATGAATGGTACTTATGACAATGGTGAATATTTTTCATGCTAGTGATAAAGGATGGATGTTCGTACTACTAAATTAATTGCTGAATTAATTTTTTACTAGGATAGTAGCTAATTCTCCTTGTCCTTTTCCTGCAGATGGAATAAAATACATTCTTTCAAGAAGAGTTTGCTAAACATGAAGAATGCAGCTGACTTTTGCAAAAGGAGAGAAAATCCTTATCACAGGAAAATATCAAAACTTGATAAGTAAACAGTAAACTAGGAAGGTAAAAATACCATCAAATACAGAAAATTAGAGGAAGGGTTAAATATAGCTATGAAGAGTCATTTGAAAACATTAGGCTTGCTAAAAAAATTGGAAACTCTGGATGTAAAAACAACTGAGACAGATATATGTTCAGAATTTGTTTTTAAAAATGTGCTGAGTGTCAAAAGATTAAAACAGGTCAGCAGAATGAAAGTCGGCAGGGATAATGTTTTTTTTAAATGATGCAAGTATTCAGAGGAACCTTAATTAGATAATGTTCAGAATTTTAAAAAAGAGATTCCAAAAATTTGCTGAGTGAGATTATTTTCTTTGGAAGAGGTACACACCGTGATTATGTCTAGGAAAAAAGGCACCAGGAATAAGATGCTTTTAATGAAGAACTTTATCAGGCTAATGTAATACACAGCTCCAGAACTGGTTGAATCATGTAACAGCTGTTCAGCTACATGAACAATCCCCAAGTCTTAGAATGAAGCCAAGGTTATTCTGATTCTCACACGATGAACAGACCTATCATAGAATCATAAGAGTTGGAAAGGACCTCCAGAGTCATCTAGTCCAACCCCCTGCACAATGCAGGAAACCCACAACTACCTACCCCAAATTCACAGGATCTTCATCGCTGTCAGATGGCCATCTAGCCTCTGTTTATAAACCTCCAAGGAAGGAGAGCCCACCACCTCCCAAGGAAACCTGTTCCACTGAGGAATCGCTCTAACGGTCAGGAAGTTCTTCCTAATGTTGAGCCAGAAATTCGTTTGATTTAATTTCAATTCATTGGTTCTGGACCTACCTTCTGGGGCCACAGAAAACAATTCCACACCATTCTCTATATGACAGCCCTTCAAGTACGTGAAGATGGTGATCAAGTACTTGAAGATGGTGACCTCTCAGCCGCCTCCTCTCCAGGCTAAACATCCCCAGCATTTAATCATGATTAAATGTGGACTATATCAGCAATATTGAAAATAAGGTTAAACAATCATGTTATTTGTAACTAGGGTGGATTGGCCATTAAGGTTGCTGTGAAAAATCCCAGTGGGCCAATGGGCTGGACAGCCCTGCACGGTGGTAGGGACTGTAGTTGCAAACTACAGCCCCTACTCAGCACAATGTGGGTGGATGTGAATTGGGTCAAAGCTGTAGCAAGGTTCCTCCTCCTCTCCTCCAGTGTGTGTGTGTGTGTTGGGGGGCGGGGGTGAGGTCAGGCCCTCTTCTTCCTTCTACTCCTTTGGTAGAAGGGATGGACAGGGGGCAGGGCCATTTCCCCCTCCCAGTCCATCCCAATTGGTAACTGTTTTCATCAAGATCAAACAGGAATTAAGTTCATAAGACCAACCCTGCTGGACCAGAACAGTGGTTCATCTAGTCCAGCATCCTGTCTCACACAATGGCCAACCAGTTACTCTGGAGGCACAGAGGATGAGGTCCCTGATGTTGCCTCCTGGCATTGCAATTCAGATACTATAGCTAGTAGCAGCTGACAGATCTCTCCTTTGTGAATCTGTTGAATCCCCTTTTAAAGCTGCTGAAAGGGTGCTGTTTGCTGAATTGTTCTTTGCTAGGAGCTAGGAGCAAAGAACAACCCAGCAGTTTCAAATATGCCTCCTTGTAGTCTCGGACAGGATAGCCGCTGATACAGAATTGGGACTCTCAAAGAGTAAATAATTATGTGGTATTGGATCTAAAGCACTTTGGCATTCTCCCCTTCTCCTAATATGGGAAACAGCTGGCCAGTGCTGGAACCTAAGAAGGAAGGGAGACAAAGCAGCATCTAGGACAAGGAGACCAATGGAAAGGGTCCTGGTGTCTCTTCCTCCTCTGCGGCTGATGTGCTGGATAGCTTATCTCTGATGGAATATTAGAAAGGAAGGAATCAAGAAACATTTGGACCAGGGCAGCAATGGAAAAGATTTATCTCTCCTTCGAATTTCTGCTAACCTACAAAAGTTGCACCTTTCCATTTGTCCACTTATTCCCCTTGATTCTTAACTCAGCAAGCACTGATTAAGGTGCCACACATTTGGGTGATTGGCACTGGTCATACTTTGGTGTAACCAACAGTGATACTAGCATGGTTCAGAAATAAACATAGTCAGGGCAAATGTTTTATGGAAATGTAATGTAAGGAATTTTTAATGACAGGGAGCATATCTTCTCAGCCAAGATAAGATCCTAAATCAGTGGTAAAACCACAGTTTTACCACATCAGCTACAGCGGATATGGAAGACTCAAATATCTGTTAAGGTTAACACTCTGTTACAGAAGTGTTAGGAAAAGACACCTCCAAGGAAAGGATCTTCATAACAAGTCAGTTTTCATTTCTAAATGGAGCACTACAACTAGAGCAACACTGCCCCTTTTTACATCACAATTTAAAAATAATTCCTGTGGAGTCTAAATAAAACCAAGACATGGCATGCACTGACTTTTCAATTGGACAAATTATTCAGTACAAGTAAAACTTATCCCACATACTACAGTTTGTCAGAGCTCACATGAGCAAGGCAGAATCTGTTCAACATTAGGGACCCTAAGCAGGGGTCATTTTGCAGAAAAATAGGTGGTGGGTCTCATTAGCATAACTCATTAGCATATGCCACCCCCCACCAGCCAAAAGCAACCTGATGCAAGAAAGGAGAGCCCTGAGTGAGCAAGGCCTGCTTGGGCTGGCTAGAAATCCAGCCAGCCCAAGCAGGCCTCACTCGCCTGGGGCTTTCCTGGGCTGCCCCCCCCCAAGTCAAAAGGCCAGCAAGGCACCTGCCATCCAAAATCACATAAGAAGTGAAGAAAGAGTGGCATGGGCTTCTCCAGGGGTTAATGAGGCCTGCTTGGGGCGTGGCAAAGCCCCTAGTGGCTGGCTGGCTGCCCACTCTCCTAATCCAGGGATTATTATGCAGCTGCACCTACTATTCAATGGACAAGGTAGCTTCAGGCCTGGCCCTAAGTATTTAACTGTTGAACGGGAGAGTATTTCCTAGCAAATGTCATGTCACTGTCACAGTGACCACCACAGTGGTGAAAAAGTAACAGAAATTGCACCGGCTCCAGGTTCCTCATCTACACAATGAACAAATGTACAATATATTAATTTGTAGGTTCCTGTTAACCTGCCAGTTCTCTGAAAAAAAGCAAAATTTATTTATTTTTATTTATCAATAGCTCAATTGTGTTTCACGGACAAGATAATTCAAAACAGTCCTCTCCAGAGTCAGAAAATTAAACTTAGATCTGGTGGCATTCTGCAGTTCCAACATTTCCATAAATTCCACGGTTTAGACCAAATGGCTTTTCCAAGCTACCCATCTCCCTCACTGGGATCTCTGCACTACTATGACGACAGTCTCTTTCAGTGAGTGTAAAGAATTCTTCATCATAATGCTGCTGTTTCTAACAGGGGTAGTGGTGGCTTCAAATGCTTACAGAAATGGATAGCAGTTATCCACAAAAAAACCAAAGACAGAGTGTGGTCTTGGATGATAAGCCACACTTGCTAATAAGGACAGAGCACCTCCGGAGCAGCATCTGATGGCCTCTGTAATTAATTGTGTAATCTGTGGTCTTCTTCAGTGAAAGGATCTGGAGGGATTATTGGGGAGTAATTGCTGTTTATGTTAATTAGCAAAATCATTATCACAATGGACTGTGTGCATGTTTATAGAAAGAGATTGGGTGGGGGGGCTTATATATTGCAAGGATCCTTAGGTGTACGTTAAAGATTGCTTAAGAACCTACACAATAACTCTGGTAATCTTCAGAGGCCTTGCTTCAGGTGGCCTCATTATTTGAGGCTAGACAGGTGGCAAACCAAGAAAAGGCCTTCTTGGTCATAGCGCCAAAACTTTGGGAACTCCCACCCTAGGGAGATTCCTCTGTTTCTCCCTGTGAGCCAGTTTGAGGTAATAGTAAAGTGTGTTTGATTCCCTGCTCCTCCACTTGCAGCTGTTGGAATGGCCTTGGGTCAGCCATAGCTATCACAGAGATTGCCCTTGAAAGGGCAGCTTCTGAGAGAACTCTCTCAGCCCCACCTACCTCACAGAGTATTTGTTGTGGGGGAGGAAGATAAAGGAAATTGTAAGTCACTCTGAGTGGAGGGTGGAATATAAACCCTATGTCGTCGTCTTCTTCTGTCATTGAAGCTGCTTCAGACATCTTTGGGAAAATGCAGCTAACAGATATTTCACACACATACTGAAACCCCAACCACATAAAATCCCTTCTAAAAGAATGAGTTTCAAATCAAGTCAAGTCCAAATTCACAATTGCAATTTGGGGTGATTTCCAAGCAATTATACAGGGCAGAATAAAAGCTTTTGCAGGCATCCTACATTTTATTTATCACAAATATCACGGTTCCATCTGTCTGGCACTCCTCCTCCTTGCCGTTCAGCGGCACAACTGGAAGTTTTTAGCATCATCTGTTAGGTTTGATTGTTGTGTTTTAACTTTTAATTATTTATTTATCATATGAATGTATTTCATGTTGTATACTACCCTGAGTTCTATTCCTAAAAGGGAGGACAAACAAACAAACAATATTTCTATGCTTCCTTTCCATGCAAAAAAAGAAAGAGGACTCTCAAAGCATGTTATGCAACAATTTAAAGTGTATA
This sequence comes from Heteronotia binoei, assembly GCF_032191835.1. Lineage (NCBI taxonomy): Eukaryota > Metazoa > Chordata > Lepidosauria > Squamata > Gekkonidae > Heteronotia > Heteronotia binoei. The sequence goes on along the minus strand of NC_083226.1, from coordinate 144,429,946 downwards.
CTGCAACTCCACACAAAATAAAATAACCAGCCCTGCAACCGGGAGGTGGGAGAGAAAAGATTCTCAGTAACAAAAAGTGGTCAGTCAGCACATTTAAACATGCTTTAAATCTTAAACAATATTACAAAGCAACAAACTTCACAGCACCACCAATTTACAGCTTCAAAGCCCATATTGTACTTGAATTTCAACATCGTGTACACACTGCTCCAGTTAACAAGAGTACAAGAGCTGGAAAAACTTGAAAACTTAAAGAGAGCTGCCACTATCTGAACAGGCATTACAGACTAGATGGGTCAGTGTATAAAACCTCTTCAGTGTATAAAACCTCTCCCCCCCTACTCCCTCCTATATCTATGTTCATATCCCGTCAAAAGGATGAAAGAGTTCCATGGAAGAAAAAGCCACCAAGGGGCTGTTAGAAAGATAGCTGAATGAAGCAGAAGCAGCATACCTTCCAGATACTAGATGCTTAGAACAATTAACAGTGAAAGGTGCTATTATGCTCTGCTTGTTAGCTTCTCAGAGGTTGGCCACTGCTGGAGACAGAATGTTAGATTATGCAACAGGTGGCTTTAAAGGTTAGACACATTCATGGATTAGAGAGGTCAATCCATGACCACTAGTCATGGTGACTAAAGGAAAACTCAGCCACCTAGCCACTGAGCACCAGTGCCAGGAGTCAGATTATGGGTAAAACCTTGGCCTCTATGCCCTGTTTGCTGGCCCTCTAAGTGAACTGGCTGGCCACTGTGTGAAACAGTATGCTTGACTAGATGGATTACTGCACTGATCCAGCAGGCTCTGCTTACATTACATTATGTTGTATGGACTGAACCAGCAAGTTAACTCTTAGATTAAGAACTACTGGAAAAAATTATTAAATAAAACCAACACTGTGTATGGCATCTCTAATCCAGCAGAGTTTCAGTTACCTACAGTGCATTAAATCATGTTTCTTACCATCATTTTATGAAGCAGGCACATCTAATAGCTCTTTCTTTTAGACACAAGTAGTCTCTCTAAATTGTTTACCATCACCCCAAGGAGTTCCACTTACCTGAAAATGAGGCTGAAAGATGCAGCAGTCGACAGAACTATAATGGCCCCTAAGCATAGTTATTAGGTCTCCAGAGTCAATGGTATAAATGGCAATAGTGTTACTGTATGGCACAAACACAAATTCTGGACTGCAGCCATGAGAGACAGCAAATTTGAGTCCTTTTCTACTCTCATTGCATACCTTCCCATAGTTCACCTGCAATGATGCAAAATTACAAAATTAGTAACTGAAGTCCTCAAGTTGGTACTAGCTGATACTTCATTATATTTTAAAATTTAAAAATGCATTCCTTCCAACTACGTTGTTCATAACATATCCTATTGAGACACTGTGGTTTTTTTTTTCTTTTGGTCTCAATAGCTTTCTGCCTAAATTTGATTTTACACATGATGAGTCAGATCTCCCTAGGTGTTGCTTTCTAATGTCAGAGTAAAATGCAGGAACTAGGCAGCCAGGCAGAAGGAACAGAAGCTTCTTTAAAAAAAATATAAAAACAGCAATAAAACAAAACAGAAAGACAAAGCCACAAAGAAGAAAACATACCCTTAAGTCAAACTGGTTAAACATACCCTTAAGTCAAACTGGTTTAAAGAAAACAAGAATGCCCTTAACCACACCTGCTTTGAAATAAAATCAAACATATCCACAGAAAAAACCAACAGATCAGAGCCATGCTTATGTAGTCACAAAATCGTTATATCTATCTATATATAGATTATATATCTATATATGTATATATTAACATTTACCGAGCATGATCATGCCAGGAAAGATCATGCCATTTCAGAAAAGATAACTAGACAAGCTTGGGTTCTGCCAAGATTTTTCAGTGGACCTGACAAAATTATTCAATATAATTTGCCAGCCTGTGTCAGACTGATGCTTATAGGACAGTGGCCTCCAACGTTTCTGGCACCAGGGACCGTTTTTGTGGAAGACAATTTTTCCACAGACTGGTGAGGGGGGTGGCACTGGGGGTTTTGCCACCCCAGCCTGCCCCCCCACCCATTACACATCCCTGCCCCCCCCATAGGGGTCTTTAAATGGGTGGGAGACTGGGGCTGTTTCTGCCTCCCTCTCCCATTTAAAGACCCCCACCGATCAGCTGATCCATGGAGGTCTATAAATGAGGGTAGGCTAAGGTCACAGAAGCTATGCTCCTTCTGCCAGCCCAGGACCCTGCAAGGGGGGGCCAGCCTTGGCCGTGCTGCGTCTTTAGTCCAGGGCTGCTCTGCCTCACTCTGCGGCCTGGTTGCTAGCAGGCCACGGACTGGGACTGGTCCACAGACTGATGGTTGGGGAACCTGTTATAGGAGAAATCCTTCATCTTCCAGCACCTGGCTATCACTACCTTGGCAGCCACTAAGGATGACAGCACTCAGTCTTGAGGGATGACATGCTATATCTGTATTGTATATCAAACCAATAATTTGAAATAATTTAGAATTTTGGAATTCTGTGCTGCACTGGTTAAGAGTGCTGGATCAGAATAAACTTTTTATTTAAAAAAGAAGTGTTGGACTAGGGTCTGGGAGTACTGGGTTCAAAGCTTTGTCACAAAGTGTACTGGATACCTTGGGCTTCTCAGTCCAACATCCCTCAAAAAATTGTTGAAAGTATAAAATGGGCAAGGGACAACCATATCCAATTATCCCAAGCTCCCAGAAGGAAGGGTGAGATAAAAATATAAAATATAAAAATGTAACAACAACCACCTCTGCTAAGGAATATTTCCAAAGAGTTAAAAAGATATCACAAACAAAAATAAATGGAAGCAACATGTTGGGCAGTCAGTTCTAAGATACACAACTGGTATTATCATTTAGAAGCAATAAGTTGCAGAACTCACAAGATAATGACAGTGCATCACTCACTACACTCTAGAAATCATGTTGATAATCTTTCCTTGCAAAAAAAAAATAGGGGCAAAGGGTATCCTGAAAGTAGGTGAAGAAGAAAAATTAGTCTGAATGACTACAACAAGAAAAGCAAAGAGAAGTTTCTAGATGAAGTGAACAAGGAAGCAGACTTATTTAAAGTTACAGAGACCAAAGATTACAAAAAGATTGAAATGAAAACTCACTTTCACATCTGGATGGAAAAGCACCTGAATGAGCAATATTTGAAAGACATGGAGAATAAAGTTGATAGTGAAAATACATGGAACTGGCTCTCAAATGGATACTTGAAGGCAGAAATGAAAGGACTCATTCTAGCTGCACAAGAGCAGGCACTCAAAATGAATAGCAAGAAAGCCAAGATTCAGAAGAAGATCAAGGACTTCTTGCTGTGATTTATTCCTTTCCAGGCCTGCGATGTTCCAAGACAGAATTCTGAGAGATGAGTCTAGGAATGTGGAACTATCTTGTAATGTTATATTCTTGTAATTTAGTGGCAGACGGTGGACTCTCTTCTAGTTCTTCTATCTCTTCTTAATCAAAAAATTGCATACTCAACCTGCTTTCCACGGGCAATCTAGATGGGATTTTCTTATTTTGAATTTCTCCTACCAGACTAAGTTCACTAGAGAGTTTGGTTTAAATCAGTTTAAATCATGATTTAAATCACCAGTCGGTAAGACTCAATTTAAATCATGATTTTCTACATAAAGGCTAATTCTTACTGTCTTTAATTTTCACAACCCAGAAGAAGGTTTCATTTTAGTATAATAACTTTTAAGGTTCTTTTTAGTTATATAGTTATGCAATCACTGCAAGGTGAATTATCTTCAGTTTAATAGGTTAAGCATTCATATTTGGACAACTTTTCTGCTGTACTCTATTAGAAGGATAAAAGTAATCATTACCAATAACCATTTAAATTGTTTTATTTAACCAAACCAATAACATTATATAGCATATGTATTCTTGTATTTGCTTACACTTCCATGAGGATACACTCATAAAGATCTCAAGATTTCTGGAATATTTTGCTCAAAACATTTCACTTTCATTTGTAGAAAAAGACGACGACATTGGATTTGTATCCTGTCCTCCACTCTGAATCTCAGAATGGCTTACAATCTCCTTTACCTTCCTTCCCCAGAACAAACACCCTGTGAGGTAGGTGGGGCTGAGAGAGCTCTTGCAATAGCTGCCTTTTCAAGGACAACTCTACCAGAGCTATGGCTGACTCAAGGCCATCCCGCAGCAAGTGGAGGAGTGGGGAATCAAACCCGTTCTCCCAGATAAGAGTCTGTGCACTTAACTACTACACAAACTGGCTTGTCCTCCCTCCTCACACTTCAGCTGTTAAAATCTCCTCCTTATCTAGACCTATTCCACTCAAACAATCTTATACTCATTGAACTTCTTGAAACTTAGCAAGAGTCAAGGGGTTGATTCTGTGTGCATAGATTTGCAAAGGACCAATAAGACTGAAGTTTCTTAACTTTGTTTATTTTGTTATATTTTTTTGCTGTGAAGAGGCCAGGGCCAGCCCTGGTACTAGGCATACTAGGTGACTGCCTAGGGCACTGGCCTTCTGGGGGCCAAATTGGGTGCTCCCCACAGGACTTGGTGAGGGCATGCCACTGCACAGCCTGGCCACTGTGAGGGCCTCTTGGAGTCTCTGAGAAGTGCAGGGAGCAGGGCATTCTCCATGCTTTTGCACTCCTGGGGTGCAAAAGCAAAGAAAGGATCTTCCCCCGCGCCTCTCAGAGACCCCGAGAGGTGTGGGTGGTGGGGCTTTGTCCCTGTTTTTGTGCCCCAGGGGCGCAAAAGCAGGGAAAGGATCTCTCTGCCCCCACACCTCTTGGAGACTCTGAGAGGCATGGGTGGCAGGGCCTTCTTCCTGTTTTTGCACCCCTAGCCTTTTTTGTCACTGCATCACATTGGCTGGTCACATTTAACTTATGGTCCCCATAGCTACAGTGGGGCCTGGGGCGGCAGGCCCATCCTTTCAAACCCCTCTTCCAACTGTATGGTACTTCCACTGGAGGGCTCCCAATCTCTCACTTTGCTCACCGCCACTGTGAACAAGTAGTAGCATTGCTGCTGGTCTTTTCACTTTCTTCTCTCCCCTTTCCCTAACACAGCATGCAGAATAAAGAGGAGGGAGAGTCAAGAGGTCTCTGTCTCTCTGAGAGAGGGGCACATAGGGGTGGGGGGAGAGGAGCTGCTGTGACTGCCCAGGCAGCGGGGGATTAGCTTGTGGAACTCAAGGCAGCTTACCAACTGGGTGGCACCCCCAGCCTCCCCAAACAACAAATCCTGCTGTGGGCCCCACAAAACATGAAATCCTGGCTACGGCCCTGCGGTCCACCCTTATCCCAAGATCTTGTTCACGTACACTGCTACCCAGAAGTGTACCCCCCATCCACTATGCGTTTCTCATTTTTGTTATCCAGATGTAGAACTTGGCATTTATCCTTGTTAAATTGCATTTGCATCTTGTTCACAACTGCCCACTTTTCCAGTGTGTTCAGATCTTGTTGAATTCTATCGCTATCTTCTAGTGTGTTTGCTGCTCCTCCTAATTTGGTGTCATATGCAAATTTAATCAGTAGCCTCTCAACACCCTCTTCCAGATCATTGATGAAAATATTGAAAAATACTGGGGCCAGAACCAAGCCCGGTGGCACCCCACTGAATACCTCCCTCTATTCAGATGAAATGCCATTGACAACTACTCTTTGAGTGTGGTTCTCCAACCAGTTTCCTCTCCACCTAACTTTCCTAGAGTCCCGTTCACAGTCCTCTAGTTTCCCCATTATGGAGAAAACATCATGGGGAACTCTGTCAAAAGCTTTACTAAAATCCAGGTAAACAACATCAACAACATTCCCTTGATCCAGTAAATTTATCAATGAAAGAGATGAGGGTGGTTTGGCAGTACCTGTTGGAGATAAATCCATGCTGACTTCCCCAGATTGCCAAGTTGTCCTTTAAGTGCTCACAGACCGATCCCTTTAAAATCTGTTCCAGTATCTTCCCTAAGACAGACTGGTCTAGTTTCCTGGGTCATCCCTCCTCCCTTTTTCAAAAATTAGGATAACATCTGCCCTCCTACAGTCTTGTGGTATGTCTCCCATCCCCCAAGAGGTCTGGAAGGTGATGGACAAAGGCTCTGCAAGCTCTCTAGAAAGTTCTTTGGGCACTCCTGTGTGCATACCATCTGACCCAGGGGATCTGTACTCATGCAACGCAGCCTGGTGCTTCTCAACTACCTCTTTGTCCATGTCAACCAGCAGCCCAGACACCTTGCCTACTACCATCTCTAGATGAGCCTGTTCTCTTCTTAAGGGAAAAAACTGAAGCAAACTAGGGATAAAGCCTTTCTGCTTTCTCTCCATCAGACATTCTCCATTTTCACCTAACATCGCATCTTTTATTTTGCGTTTTCTCTTTACATATCTGAAGATTTTCTTCTTGTACCATGCCTCCCTGGCCAACTTTAGCTCACTGTGAGCTTTGGCATCTTTGATGGCTGACCTAACCTGCCTAGCAACCCACTGACACACTTCTTTAGAGGTATGTCCTTGCCTCCATTTCTTGACACTTCCTTTTTCTCCCTTAGCACATCATGGAGTTCTTTGTTCATCCACACTGGCTTCTTGGATTCCCTACCATAATAAACTACTATACTAACTATAAAATAAGTTCAACTACTATACCAACTATAAAATAAGTCCTAGTAAGATCAATCAAAGGAGAAAAGTGAGAGTAAAGCTTGTTTAGTGCTAATGCCACTAAGGACAAAGACCTTGCTTCTCTCCACATTCTCCTCCTGATTTTTACCCAGCCAAGAAAACTTGAAAACAGCTGGAGCAAGACAAACAAAAGAAACATACCCATCCAAGGGCAAGAGACTAATTGAAATTGTCTAAAAAGAAACTAAAAAATAGGATAGAATGATGTAAAATAAAAAACAGAATCAGAACACTGGAGGGAAAGGAAGTAGCTTGCACCCTGCTAGTCTGAAGTCAGAAACCTATGATGTGTGTATCAACATACAGGAAACCAATAGTGCTTTGGTCAGGCATGTTGTAATTAAAAGAAAAAACACCACTTGCTGGTACATACTGTACATATTTAAACTACTGAAGAAGTCCTCATGGCTGAAACACGTTTGGTTTCCATGTACTTTATATTATTTATATCTGTACTTTGTCATAGGAAAGATGCCTGGACATATGCAACGTCCCCATATGTATTAGGGCAATTTTATTATTTTTTTTAAAAAGGGGGTTGTCTTGTTTCAACCTTTGTGATTATCTGATTTGTTCTGGGCTGAAATTTTTCTTCACCTCCCCTTTTTTTTGGTTCACTACAATTTTTTAAAACATAAAAATAGCAATCTCTACCTTTGGATTTACATTCTTAGGAATGTTACATTCTCCCAGGCTGCATTCAAATGTTAAATGTTACTGTTATTAAAAGAACATGTAGACAAATTCATTTGGTTTCTTGGTACGTGCCTTGCTCTTCCTCTTCCCATTTCATATCAAGACCTGTAGTTAACTCATATACATAACAAGCAATTAGAGTTAGTGCTTAACTGGAATTAACCCTCCCCCAGCCAATCCCCCCCCCCAACCTTGATTCAAAACCAGGGTTTAATCCATGTTTACAATTGTGGTTGGGAGTGGGGGATGAACTATGTACATATACTGTAATTCTGTTTACTTATTTACTTTAATTCTTGGCTCAAGGAAGGAGGGGAGGGAAGAGAAGTCAAGAGTGCTCAGCAGCCCAGGAATAAGCCAGGCAGAAGCATATTTTTCCTTATCTATAATAATATTCAATGTCTGAATGCAGCCCACCTCCAAATACCTCTTGGTTAAAGGCCAACCTTTCAACCCCTCCCCCCCAGCTTCTCAGACCTTGCTATGTTCTCAGACCTTGCTAAGGTGTACAAGGACCAAGATTTGATATTAAAGCTAAATAATTAAGATCATACTATGCAATCAAGAGGTCAGTGCATGAGGGAGTAGCCCAGTTCCCATGGGAACCCTGATACACCCTGGTCAAAAGTCTATTCTGTGACTTCCTGGAGTTCAACGACTTCCTGGCTATGATCAGCAATCAGGGCTTACAGGACAATAACTGGCCCTCCAAAATTATTTTTGAATCTTCCCTATAACACAGTCAAATACATGGCCAAATCCATCCCCCCATCTCTTGGCCAGTGTTGGGAACCATGAGTCACATCTGCCATCTAGTTATTGCATTCAACCCAGGCAAACTCTTCTCCCGCTCCCATCTGTATCCCATATCTTAGAAAGAAAACTTCAGCTTATTTAAAGTCACTTTAGATCTTGACATTTCCCCCAACGAGGATGACATATCTTGATATTTCGCTGATCATTTCGCCGATTCTCCAATGACAACCCAGATACAAAACTTTGGCCCAATAGCAGAAAGGATGCAAGCTTGTCACCAGGGACATTTAGCATAATGACAGATATCCAATGCAAAAAATAAGTGGGTTCAGTCTGTCACAGCACTCTCCAGACTGAGACCTTTCCCCACCTGGACCTTTGCACTGCCATGCTGGACCTATACAGCTATGATGAGACTGCCATTTGGCTTTTCTTACCTGCTTCCCCCTCCACTCCCAAGCTCTTTCCCCAAACACAGTCCTTCCCCCTCCCTGCGCCTATGGTCGCCCTCCTTAAACCCTATCCCTCCACTTATCCCTCTCTGGAGACACTCTATGCTTGTAAAAATACTGAGGAAGAGCCTGCTTAAGCAAGTTAGCTTCCACTAAGAATCAATTTATTAGCTTGTTGAATGGGCCATTGGGAGAAATGGGCCTTTTTGGGTGCCCCAAGAATGGGAACCCCTGGTCCAATCTTTTTGAGACTTGGGGGTTATGTAGGGGAGAGGCCCTTGCAGCTGTCCTGCCCCCCAGCTGCATTTCATTATACCCTATTTTGCCATTGACTTCAATGGCCCATAGAGAATAATGGAGAGATAGGGGCACCCTCTTTGGGTGCCCACAGAATTGGTCTCCTTAGTCCAGTCTTTTTGAAACTTGAGAGTTCTGTAGGAGAGAGTCTCCTGAAGCTTCCTTGAAAATTTGGAGACTCTACCACAAACCCCCTGTCCCCCAGCTGCACTTCATTATACCCTATTTTGCCATTGGTTTCAATGGCCCCTAGGGGATAATGGGGCCGTATATTCGGGAATAGCCATATATCTCCCGAATCAGATTCGGCTCCCGAATCTGCTGTTAGGAGATATACGGCTTCCCATATTTTTTAGCCCCAAATACCCCTGAATCAGAATTTTCTTCTTTTGCACATCCCCACTAGCCATCGCCCCAGCTTCTTCAAAGATCCCAGATCGCAGGCAAGAGGCACTAAAGAGCAACTCTGTCAACAGCACTCTGCAGATCATCATTGTAGGATGATACCAGGGCTGCTACAAAGTCACCACCCCAGCTCTCAAAAGTCCTCAGAGCCATTTGGAAACAAAGCTCATCAGCCTCAGGGGTCAGACCACATTCTGTCCATGTGGACTTTGGCATTGTGATCTTCGTCTTCAAGTACCAATCTGATCAGGAGAAGAACAGGCTCTCAGTTACTGCCTAGTAGGGCCTGGGAGTCCTCCTTTGGCTGCTACTTTCTGCAGCAGACATAGACACCACAGGGAAAGCAGGGGGCCACAGGATTGGCAGGTGCCCATCTGCTACTGGTGCCCTAGGGAATTACTTAGGGCTGCCTAGTGTACAGACTGGCTTTGCTTTTGAGACCAAAGTTGCCTGCTCAGCCAGGGCAACTACTGGCAAGCTAGGCAGACTGACCAAGCTGGTCTCAGAGGCAGGGTTGGTTTATCTAGCGGTATCCCTAACCTGACCTTGGAACCACACACATGGAATCAAAAGTGGCCCTTGAATGAACCAGCTGCTCTCTTCCTTAAGAAATGACTTTCCTCAATGAAATCCCCACATGTCCTTTTTCATCCCACCATGTGTTCTGAGTGGCCATGTACAAAAGGACAACCCACCTTTCCTTATCTCAAAACAGGGGGTACCAAGACTCCTTCCCATCTACCAAGAAGATTCTAGAAGCCTTCACTGCCTTCATGCAGCTTCAGATGAGGGCCTTTCTCTCACCTCCTGGCTAACTCCATCAATATACACATTGGTGTCTTATTACTTTTGCAAACTGAAAGCTATCTGAATAAAAAACTTGTTCTGCAGTCTTTTGTCTACCTTTTTAAAATTTAGATTGCGAGCATTCCCAGAACATATTTACCATCCACCCTGCAAAGCTGATTTTTTCTTTTGCAAGTACCCAGTTTGAAGTGCCCTTGGGTGTTCTTGCCACAACTAAATAAGCAAGAGGCTGCAGGGAAACAAGCTGGCTGGTGCCATGGTGCTGGAGTGCACCAGGATGCTTACCTGTGAAACTTGGTGCCATACTGAAAGCGCTAACTTTTTATGTGCTGCAAGTCTCTGTCAGCAGCGTAACCCTATTTTTTTTTTAAAAACCTCTCAATATTATAACAACTTTGTAGGTGCCCAAGGGTAGATACAAACAAACAAACCAGAATCTCTGACAACAGAAAGTGTTTCCAAAGAATTAACAGGTGGGGGGTGGGGTGGGAAGGGAAGATAGTGCATGTAGAAACAAGGAGGTAGGTGCCTGCAGGCTACTGCACATTACATGCCAAAGCTACCAATCAACCTTCTCTCTACGTAGATGATTTATATCCTGTACTCCCCATCATTTCCTGTGGAGGCTTTATATTTTGACACAAGCAGTCTGAAATCTGACTGGGGTGTTTTGCAGTGGTACAATGTGGAGCAGTGGGTTGTGTCTTTTCATTTTAAAAAGGCAGACACATTAAGACCTCTTGCAGAACACAAAACCATCACTGAGGGCAACAGGCAGCCAGTGTCTCCCACAGCTTCCCTACTGGCGAGAAAGAAACATTCTACAGCATTCTAAAGAGCTTGAACTAAAACACATGTGAGAAAGAATCCTGCGATCAATCCCCTTTCACACAAAAGAAAAATATTATGGAAATGAAAAGAAAGATGTGTAATAGATGAAATAAGGATGAGGAAAGGACAATTTCCTAATTATTAAGCACAAGCCAAGAAAAGTGTGGAGAACAGAAGCTTCCTTTCTTCACCAAATCTGACATCTAAGGAGATTGCTAAACTGATGAAGAGAGTCAAAACGAGATGTCAGGAAATAATGGCTGGAACTCTGAATTTCTCACTACAATCCTGTCCTGAAGTCTACAGCAGATTTTTATCTCTCCTGCATTTCATTTTGAACTCCAAAGAGAAAGCCAAGTGTTGTGCCTGTACAAGTTGATAATATGTGATTTTTCTAAGACTAGCTGAGAATATGATTTTGGACCTCTCTTGCTGGATTTCTAGTTTAGAAAACAAACAAAAAAAGCTTGTTTGCAACTTAGTGGGCGTGGTCATGGGAAAAGCTTTTACCAAATTGCAAAATGGAGTACTTACCTCTTCCCCCAGATAACTAAAAAATAAACAGCATTATATCTAATCCACATTCATTACTGAGAATGAGTTTCAAGGGTACGGGTCACAGATATCATTGGACAGTTGCTGCTCTTACAAGCACAATCAAGTTTTACACTTAATAGATTTTATGTACACAGCAGTACATATTCAACATAAATCCAGCCTTATCAGAAATGGCAAGGTGAAAAATCTTTTGAAAAAATGTTCAGCACTTTATTTTTATCAGGAAAAAACAGTTCTAGTCCTGACCTGGATAGCCCAAGCAAGTCTGAGCTTCAGATCTCAGAAGCTAAGGAGGGCCGACCCTGGCAAGTGCTTGGAGATCTCCAAGGAATATCAAGATCGGGATGCAGAGGCAGGCATTAGAAAACCACCTCTCTAAATGTACATTCACAGCAGGAAGGGGCCAGTTCCAAAGAAGCAGATAAACAGACTGACACTATACAATGACACTATACAAAGCCCCCTTTCCACCTGGCAAATACACTTCTCCAGGGCTTTTTTTTTTTTTTTAGCAGGAATGCACAGGAACACAGTTCTGGCTGGCTTGGCATCAGAGGGTTGTTGTGGGAAAATTCTAGGTTGGCCCCTTTACGAAACATTCACTCATTTCATGAAATATTCACTTAAGAACATAAGAACGTAAGAGAAGCCATGTTGAATCAGGCCAATGGCCCATCCAGTCCAACACTCTGTGTCACACAGTGGCAAAAAATTTTATATACTTACTGTCTAAAACGCTCAAAACACTTACTGACTACAGGCCCTGGAATACTTTGCAAGACAGCTGTCTGAAAAGAGTGTATCTCAGGCCAGAAAAGGTCTGCTAAGGCTATTCAGTTGGGAGGAGAGATGAGATGAGCATTATTGGCATGGAAAATATTTAGATTTACCAAGAGATGGGAACTGACATCAAGATTTTCTCACTGGACTCTATCAGGAGACCAGATGGTATCAAAGGGGTATTGGGAATTACCCAACACTTACGTGTGTCTGTTATCTAGGTGTTGAGGGATATGCCAAAATAAAGATTTATAGGCAAGATGTTTATATTAAAAAACTCGCCCAGAGTTTCCGTCTAGAATCAGTTGTATTTTTCTTCACAATGGGCCTTACTCCTAGTAAATAAATAAAAAAAGAAAAACCAGTTCTACATGCTAACCTGCAAGCCATTGTTTGATGTCCTAATTTGTCAGGCAAGAACAAAATGTAGCTTGTTAGTTCAGCAGAAATAGCAAATTGTGATTTGTTACATAAAATTGCCAACAATGAAGAGATCCTATTGCCAATGCAAAATTAAGTAAGCCTGACAGTTTCAATGTTATACTTAATGGTTTTCAGGTGACAGCCTCCAGAAATTGTGCAAATGGACCTGTATTTATTGATTTGTAAACCTAAGCTGGGGAATAAAACCATAGATACCTAACATACTGCAACTTTTAAAAAGATCAAGTCATGAATTCATCTGATTGGCTGTACAGGTGCCAGTGTGGTATAGTGGCTGGAATACTGGCCTGACATCTGCGAGGCCCAGGTTTGTGTCTGCACTATGGCATGGAAACTTGGGCTCATCACACCTGCTCTGCCTAACCTATCTCACAGGGTTGTTATGAAGACAAAAATGAAGAAGGAAAAGGTGAAAGCCAGTCTGGGTTTCCACTGGGGAGAAATGAAGTAAATACAGTAACATAAAAATAAATACAGCAAACCCAAAACTGAAACTACCCCTTCTCTCATGGAGGAAGGGATATTGTAATAATCAATAACAAAGAATGCAAGTGATGAGGTGCTCCAGTGATCTCTGTGGACAAGAGTGACATTCTGTTGGAAAAGATGATTTATTTCAACCTGCTTTTCTTCACTTACAACATCACAGGCAGAAAAATAATCAAACCCCAGAAATTCAGGTTGCTTAACCACAAATTACTAGAAAGGATGGAGAGAAGGACGGAGTTACTGGTAATAGTTCTGCTTTAGATAGCAACTCTCATAACTGTGAGATAACACAGTTCTTTGGGTGCATTAAAATTAGTATGTTAGCAGTTTTCAGTACCTTCAGATTCCCTCCCCCTCCTGAAATCTATACAATGTAAGGGAAGTAACATGCTATATTACCATTTTTACAAGTTGTTGGGCAGCAGAACCCCACTTGACCCTACCAAGTGGAGGAATGTAAGCCTCTCCTTTTTCCTTGACAATATCAGCAGACAGCCAGGACTACCTTTCTGAGACACTGGCCAGGCTGCGCTCAGGAGTGAGCCTGGTCTGGGACCATCCATTTAAGCTCAGCAAGCGATGGGATGCAGTGTTAAAAGAGGTATGAGACACACTGACACTTTGATGCCATTGAGCCATCCACACAATGCCAGACGGCAGTATCCAGTTCTGCATACACTACTGGAAAGTGAATAAGATAGCCAACTTTGACCAGCTAGGAACGACCCAAATCCTGTCAGCTTTTGATTTCACAAAATGTATTGCCAAGTTCCTCTGCTGCCAGAAGACAAGGAGAACATGGCTTTGGCAATGCTACAGAGAGCTTATTTCACTTCAAGGTGATGACATCTGCCCTGCACAGGACTGCTGCAATGTTTCAAAGATTGATCAATTGGCTCCTGGACCAGTGCCAGGGCTTTCTGTTGGCTTACACTGATGGTTTATTATATTCAGGCCAAACTAGCCTTCACATTTGTGGCACCTTGATACAGTCCTCCAGTCCCTGCAGGCAGCAGGTCTATGGGACAACCCTCAAAAAAGTCACCCAAGATTCCATAAACTGGGCTATTTGGGGTTCCTGGTAGGACAGGGACATATTTGTGACCCTTACCAAACAAGATAACCACTTTGGAGTAAAGCTCTCCTCCTTCTAGCAAAATCAGATTCAATGTTTTCTTGGCCTGGGGGTATTACAGTAATTCATCTCCCACTTCGACAGTCGCCCCGGTACCCGAGGGCCCCAGTGGCTCACAGAAGAACCAACTATGGTGCATCTTATAGACCTGCAAATGTATTGCCACCTTCTAGTCTCTGAACAGCCTTGTCACATATCCTGGTCTTGAACAATCTTGACTTCAATCACCCATTTTTCCTCCATACAGATGCCTCTGACTAGGGCTTGGGAATCATGTTATTCCATGAAAATCGGACAGAAGACCACCCAGTTCTCTTCCTTAGCCAGAAGCTTCAGTCTGCAGGGGGAAAAAATGCCACTGCGGAAAAGGAGGCTGTGAAGAAACCCTTATCCAGCTGAGGCTTTTTCCCAGCCCAGGCGATCACTTAATAAAAACTTTTCTCCTCACAGACCCGCCTGTCTGTCTGACAGAAATACCCTGAGCAGAAAGTGGTACACACACAAGTTTTTAATTTTTAAAACCAAAAGAAAAGGTTTATTGGTTTTTCAAAGGCAGGGGATGGGAATGTATTTACAGAAATAAAATGAAGGAATAAAGTAAATCAGTTGGCAGAACTTAACAGTATACAAAGAAACACAGCACTCCCACTGGGTGCTTATCAAGGCTGGCAGAGCCTTCAAACAAACAAACAAACAAACTGAAAGCTAGGTTATCCTAAGTTTGGATAACCCAAATAAAATAAAAAATCAGCTGTGCTCAGTATCAATTTGGCTGGCACTATACTGTCTCACATACTCAGAAGCACTTCAAGCCCTGAGGTACTGGTTATCCCTGAAGATCCACCTCAGACCCTGCTTCCAGACCCCTGGACACTGACTCTCTCTCGAAGTTCTATCACTAACCCACAGCTTCAGAGTCAAGTCCCTTTTTGTCTGAAGCCTTTGTCTGTCCTGGATCTTTCCTCTGATAACCAAACTTCAGCACCTCAGCTATCAGGGTGTGTATGATGTTCTGATTTTACACAGGAGTCTGACTACTAGCCTGTCAACACTCCTAAAACAGAGCTATCACCAGAGGCTTACTTGGCTTCTAAAAAGACAATAAAAGTATCTTCAGAACAGAGCCTTGTCACCAGTTCTGTCCCTCACAGTTCTCAATGCTCAGACAGGTCTTCCTCCTGTCTGTGCAACTCCAGACCGAAGCAAAAAGCCCCTCGTCTCTGTCCTGCCCCCTATTTACCGGTAAGTTTTTTTGGTTGCTAGGAGGCAGTCCAGCCAATCCCAGTGAGCTTGCTATTTAACTCAATCTAAGCTTGGCTGCATGAACTGTTTTCAAGTCCGTCACAAAGGCTCTTGCAGTCAAGTGAGCCACTGGGGCCCTCAAGTACTGTCTCATCAATAACTCCTTTGTGCTCACTGCAGACCATGCATCTCTGCTCTGGATGGCATGGGTGAAGGACTACAACACCTGCATACTCAGATGGTACCTCTCTCTCCTGCCTCCTATGTTCAATGTGTGACATCAGCCTGGTAGACTATATGTGAATGCAGATTATGTGTCTGGCATTTTTAAAGAGATGGTCTTGCCTCAGCTTTCAGCCCCAGGAAGGGAGTATGTGTTGGGCAGCAGAACCCCGCTCTACTTTACTAACTGCAGTAAAGAAGGTTTTCTCCTCTGTGAGGTCAACAGAGAGCCAGGCAATGTGCCCTCTAAGCTGAGTTAGTGTGAGCTAGCTCACAATTTTTTAACCTCTGGTTCACACATTCTTGTCTCAGTTCAGGAAAAATGGCCCTAGAGCAAACTAATTTATGCAGTAGCTCACAACTTTAATGCTAGTAGCTCACAAAGCTGAATTTTTGTTCACAAGACTCCACAGCTTAGAAGGAGCATTGGAGCCAGATCAACCAACTTGCACCACTGATCAGGCTATGCTCCTCTGAGATGACAGCAGTCTATCTTCATTTGGTCAGGAGTCAGGCTGGCCTGGCACAATCCACCTGAGCCACAGTGCAACTTGCGTGGGATTATGGGAGATGAAGCAGCAGGCAGGCTGCAGGGATGGCTCCCGAGGAAAGAAACAACCTAGCAGGGCTCTGCTGGGGGCAGGTCTGGCCTCTGAAGTAAGAGGCAGACCTGTAGACATGTAGTGGGAAAAGGCCTCTGGTGTAATGTAAGATGAATGGGAGTGGGAGAACCTGTCCATGGTAATGAGAATTTTCCTCCAGCGCCCAGGACTTGTTAGTCACATGGGTGGGGTGGAAATGGCCAAGAGGGTGTGATATCCCACAGAGTATTTTAAAGAGGGTCAAGAAGAAGTGTGGGGATATTGTAGCTGATCCTGCTCAGAGCTCTGGGGAGTAGAGGTCAGTGGAGAGGAGGAGAAGGATCTTGGCATTGCAATCCTCTCCCTTCTTCTCACTGAGCTCTCATGGATCCTCTAGCAATAGGAGTAGTCGTGACAAAAGGCCAGAATTAACCTGCACAAGTATTATTTCAATAAATATAATCTTCGCATAAAACTGAGTTTCATAGAATCATGGAAGGGACCTCCAGGGTCATCTAGTCCCAGGTTCAATCCCTGGCATCTCCAAAAAGGGTCCAGGCAAGTATTTATTTATTTATTTATTTATTTAGTGGACTTATATCCCGCCCTTCTCACCGAAGTGTCTCAGGGCGGCAAGTAGGCATGAAAATCCTCAGCTTGAGACCCTGGAGAGCCGCTGCCAGTCTGAGAAGACAATACTGACTTTGATGGACCAAGGGTCTGATTCAGTATAAGGTAGCTTCATATGTTCATAGTCCAACCCCCTGCACAATGCAGGAAATTCACAAATACCGCCCCCCCCACATCCCCAGTGACCCCTGCTCTATGCCCAGAAGATGGCAAAACCTCCAGGATCCCTTGCCAATCTGGCCTGGAGAAAAATTGCTGACTGACCACAAAGTGGCAATCAGCATTTCCCTGGGTGTGTAAGAAAGGGACACAAGACACAAGAACTAAGCACTGATGCAACTCTTCCTGGCAAAACACATTTAAATCACACCTGATTTGTGTTTTCCTCCATCAAATGTTTTAGTTCAAGGGTTTGTTGCTACTGGGACAAAAATTTACATCGGGTATTTTGTTTACTAAATATAAATAAAAATAAACATATTAAATTTAAATCAAGTTCTATTTAGACTGCCAGATAATTTTCTGGAAGATTTTCCTATTCTAATTCTTTTGGAAAACCACTTTGCTGCTTTGTATTGCCTTAAAGAAACACTACCATTTAAGTTCTTGCTAAAGGTAAAATATACTCACTGTGCATTTACATTTGGGGATTTGAAGGATTCTATTGAAAACAAGTAGAATAGTATAAGTATAGTTCAGAATGAAAGATTAAAATATTTGATAGACAGTCATAGGCGGGTGTTAATATCATTCAAGCAGTGATAAGAAAAGCCTGGGAACACCCCCATCTAGTTTCTCATTGTGCTAAGATTTCCCAAGTCCACACCTCAAAGTGTGGAGGTCATCTGATGCTGTAACCAATGTGCTCTCCCAAGCCACCTACACTTTGATGCAACTTTCTATTTCCCTATCACAACCTTTGGTTCCTCCATTATCTTGTTCCACCAGCACCATAAAAAAGGTGTCTGTGGTGTATTTCCAGAAGGCTGAAGCCTTAAGGAGAGTTGGTGTGGACACAGTCAATACCTCACCTCCTCCTGTTTTGTGGCATGCTTAAGATATGCTACCATCTGCAACAGTAATAATGCTATCGCACCCAGCTGATATGGTGAACTACTCTCATGGCTCCATCTTGTGTTGAGCCATAAGCTAAGGAAGGGTTGAAATGTTTTAATAAATAAATTACCCACAATACACAGCCCTAGAACATGTCAGATGATATAAGATGACTGCCTATGACATCCCTTACCCAGACTAGCCTCAGATCTTGGAAGCTAAGTATGGTTAACCCTGGTTAGTATTTGGATAGGAGAGCACCAAGTAATTCCGGGGTTGCTATGCAGAGGAAGGCACTGGCAAACTACCTCTATTAGTCTTCCTGTGGAGAGCCAGTTTGGTATAGTGGTTAAGAGTGCAGACTCTTATCTGGGAGAACCTGGTTTGATTCTCCACTCCTCCACTTGCACCTGCTAGCATGGCCTTGGGTCAGCCATAGCTCTGGCAGAGGTTGTCCTTGAAAGGGCAGCTGCTGTGAGAGCCCTCTCCAGCTCCACCCACCTCACAGGGTGTCTGTTGTGGGGGAGGAAGGTAAAGGAGATTGTGAGCCGCTCTGAGACTCTTCGGAGTGGAGGGCGGGATATAAATCCAATATCTTCATCGTCTTCTTCTTTTTCCTTTAGTTGAATGGATCTAATGTCTTATGCTGTATATATTCTTTTATATTTTGTAATTTGCCACTCGGGCTATAAATTAAGTAAATAAATAATTTTTCCAAAATTCCGCAAAGGCTTCCAGCTGTCTGGAAAATGTGCTTTGACAATTTTGGTAATTGCACTACATCCCATACCTCTTGTTTCCAGAATTTGATAGGAAGATATTTTTGATTTTTTCAGAGGTAAAATCAACCTCTCAAAGCCCCCACCACCCATCAGCCAGCTTAGAGAATCACTTTTCTAAGCCAAACCAGCTGGTGGCTTGGAGAATGCATTTAAAGTTAAAGTTGTTCTTTTTCATCTCTCCCTTCCCATCTATTTGCCCTCCGTCCCTCCTTTCTGCTCTCAAACATCTGACATTCATGTCTTGTGGCTCTCAAACATCTGACATTTATTCTATGTGGCTCTTACATTAAGCAAGTTTGACTACCCCTGTTCCGAGATCTAATGAGATCAGGCTATGCTTGGCCATCCAGGTCAGTAAGTTATCACTACTCATTTTTGGAATTTAAAAAAGAAAAGAAAAGAAATCCCAGACAAGAGATTCCGGTGGAGGGGGGAGATGTTATGTTATCAACAGATAGATGCTGGTAAGCTGATTGATTTAATGGATACTGGGGAAGCATTGCAGGTGAGCAATTAAAAATGATGATGATCTCTCAGAGCACAAACCCAACAGACAGAACTGGCCACAACAGCACAACTTCACAGACAGTTTGGCATAAGGCACTGGCTGCAAACATTTATTACCTGGAGCAAATGTGCATATAAGAGAGAGACTAAGAAAGAAAGTAAAAATAGAGCAGATCAACTGTTACTCTGATGTCATATAAAGGTATAATTTTTTTGCCCACAGGAAAAAGAACTAAATCAAAAGTTTGCTTTTATGAAGCAATCATACCACACAAGAGCATCACTATGACTAAGATGCCACCATCTGGCCTCACCTGCAGCTATTACTAGACTCGACTTTCAAAGTTTGCATTCTGAATCTCTTCTACATAACTTTAATAAGTTTTGTAATCCTAAAATGACTCATCTGTAGCCTTTCTTCAGACCAGATGTGTTCAGCCCAGAAGGATAGCAACACTGAGGCAACTTTAGTTTGCACAGTGTTTTACAGTAGGATGTCTGGAAAATGGTAAGTCCAAAGCAACAGGTGGAACAGTAAGAGTTTTATTAGCTGGCACATGACAAACCAGACAGTTTATTAACGGGCATACATGGGACACTAAGGGCCCACCCAAGTCACTTGTGCCTTGCCTGTTTGGAACTGATGCCCTGTCATACTGGTGTGGTAGCAAGTATGAAAGTCACTAAGATGACACAGCAATCAGAGGGCAGCAGTGCTGAATAGGCAGCACCAGCGTGACCTGCAGGACCCAGCCAGGGCCTTGTCCACTTGATGCTTTTTTACCTGGTAAACCACATTCCCTATGGATGCTTTTACTGTATGCTAGATAGAGAGCCACTTGTTCTGAAATTATTCTGCAACTTTCTTACAGGTGTTATACAATTTACACACGGAACAGTCCCATTCTCTGTTCTAGCCTACTATAGTCAAAGGACAGACCAAGGTTACTGTCCCTGGCTTTCAACTCCACCACACAAATGCTGCAGGAAATTCCACTTACCTGCAGGCAATTAAGCAAGTCATCAGAAGTGTGTTAAGAACCACCCACAGAGCCCTGATCTCGTGTATCAAACACTAACCTCATACATCAAGGCATAGGGCTACATCACTCTGCCTTCATGTCCTTAAGCACACTGGTGAAAGGCAGGAATTGGGAAAGGCTAAGACTCTGAACCCTTACAGGTATTTCAACTCAAGGCTCTACACGAACACTCATCAGACATCTTATTTCTACAACTGCAAATGGAGCTGCAAGGACAAGCAGACAAAGAAGGGGTGAACCTAGCCACTGAAACAGATTCTCATACACTTCCATCACTAACTTCATGTACCTCATGATGAGAAAAGCACTCAAGGCCAAATTAGATGTATCAGTGGGGCATCTATGAATGATATGTTGCTATGACATCCATAGCTCTCAAGCATTACAAGGAAGTTATGTACAAGCTTCAGCCCTTCCATTACTCAATAAGATGTAATGGTGATTCCTGGATATGGGACTTGCGCTGTGCAGAAAGGGAAAACCCCAAATTCAGTGCAAGTCAACACCTACAACCATATCCTGCAGGACTGGAAAGCAGCAAGTAGGATGAACAATCCAGTCTCCTTGTCCTGCCAATGGCCTCAGCTCCTCCTCCTCGTTCCCCTGCTTGGGCTTTTTCAGCCTCTGTCAGCTTGGCCTCTCTTTCTGTTTCTCTTCGTAATATCATAAGAAGAAACTTGCTGGATCAGACCAATGGTTCATCTAATCCAGCATCCTGTTCCACACACTGACCAGACGGTTCTTCTGGATGGCCAACAACAGGGCCTAGAGGCCAAGGTCTTCCACTGATGTTGCCTCCTAGCTCTTGGATTCAGGTTTAGGGCCTCCAAATGTGGAGATTCCCCTCAGTCATAATGGCTAGTAGTCATTGACAGACATTCTCCATTAATCTGTCTAATCTTCTTTTGAATCTTACTCCTGTGGCCATCACTACATCCTCTGGTAACAAAATCCACATTTTAATCACTGAAGTTGTGTAAAGTAGTATGTCCTTTCATCCATACTGAATTTACTGCCTATCGGTTTCAATGGATGCCTTTAAGTTCTAGTATTTTGGGAGAGTGAGAAAAGTTTCTCTTTGTCAACTCTTTCTATTAGGGGTGGGAACAAACTGATTTACAAACCAAGTTCATAATGAATCAGCCCCGGTTTGTGGTTCACAAGCCTTGATTCTTGCAATTGCTCTGCCTGTGAACTGAACAGTTTTTCAAAGAAGCTCATACAGTTTATGGCCAGACATGCTGGCCAGTGAATTTTGCCCTCCTTGCACTACTCTATAGTGGAGATGATCCAGTTGCCTGTGGATCAGCCATCAGCGTAGCTACCTATCTCTCACTGTCCACTGGTGGCAATTGGAAGACTTCTGGACTTTCAGGGCAAGACCAGGGCCCTGGGAGAAGGCGACAGTTCTGCTGCTTGGCTACAAAGTGGTTCTGCTCCACAAGCAGGTGATGAATGCTGAGCACACAGTGAAGAATATCACTGACATGATCCACACTAGCCTGCAGGATCACAGATGCTGGTGAGAACATGCTGGCAGGGGTAAAGGCTGTGGGTGGAATGCTCTTGGGTTGGGGAGCAGCATCAAGCCAACCTGGGATGAGTCTATACTGGATATGTGCTCTTTCTTGGACACCTGCTGGTGCCTTGTTGCCTACTTCTCTTGCAGCATCAGGTCTCCCTACCGGCTGCATGAGAAACAGGAGGAGGTGGAGGGGCCCAAACACCATCTCCTACAGGACATGCCCACTTGCTGGAACTTCACCTATGTGATGATGGAGCCTCTGGTGGAGCAGCAAGATATCTTTTCATCTATGCCCATTCTGCATGGGGGAGAGGAGCTCAGCATAAGCTCAAATAACTGCGTGAAAAGCTTTTTCAGAACACGACGAAAGTTCTCTGCTCCTACACAGCCTTGGGACCAGGACACTGGAGCAGGAGCCAGCTCTTCTCCCAAGGGTCAGGGCCTTAGTGGTTGCAGGTGGGCATGGCTACCCGGTTGCATCCTTTCTTCGAACAGAATGCCTGTGTCTACAACTCCTGTATAAAGGGCAGCATCTTTCTGTGCAACGCAGAGCTCCTGGAATGGAGGCAGGACCTCTGAGAAGAGGTCCAGAGGGTGTGAACCAAGCAATGTGGCTGAAATGAAGACGGGATGGAAAAGGAGGGGGGAAAGAGGAGCAGCAGCAGCCCAGCATCTCAGCCCCCAGAAGCCCAACCATGAAGAACCCCTACTGATCCTCAGTAGTGTGCTGGGAGATCACCTGGGCAGGAGTGGCCAGGTGTGCTCTGGTGGAGAACTTGGCAGAGGTGATGGTGTGGAAGTACCTCACCAAGACCACCGAGCCTGCTAACTCTAGTCCCCTGAAGGTCACAGAAGGCTGCTGTCTGGGCTGACTTATCCTGCATGGCCCTAAACCTCCTGCTGCCTTAATGCCTAGAGTGGGTGTTCTCCAACCTAGGAGACATCCTCAGCCCCCAGTACTCATGCCTGGACCTGGCTTTGGTGGATGACTTGTCTTTCATCAAGGTCCATCTTCCCCTGTTCGGTTACCCCACTCTGGACCTTGGGGACCTCTGTCTTCCTCCTTGTCCTCAATGTTCAGACACCCCTGGAGTCCACCCTCCATGGGTGGACTCCAGGGGTGTCTGAACAACCACTTGTCCTCCCACTACAGTAATGTCTACAGGGTCGCCATTGTCTACATGCTTGTTCACTTTCTCAAAGAACTCCAAAAGCTTAGTGAGCCAAGACTTCCCTTTGCAAAAGCCATGCTGATTTTCCCTCAGCAGGCTTTTTTTCCTTCATGTGCTTAATAATTTTTGATTTACAGTTTCTACTAATTTGCTTGGGACAGACACTAGGCTGACTGGCCTGTAATTTCCTGGTTCCCCTCTGGATCTCTTTGGAAAAACTGTTCTCACTTTTCCAGCCCTTCAGTCTTCTGGAACTTCTTTTGCCAGAGCCTGTGGTCCTTCCACCTTCCATTCTTATTTGCCCCCATGACACTCCCTATTTATAACTGGGGTTCTACCCATGCTGTTCCTTTTCTCTGAGCTCTGGTCTTTTCATTGCCTGGATTCCACCCCCCCCCCTGGGGTTCAGCTGGGCTGGCCAGACCATACTGCTGCCTCTTCCACTACCTTATGGTAGTGGAACTCTTGCTTTTGCTCTTAGCAGCTGATTCACATGGAGCATGCTATCTTTGGAGTAGATGCTGCCCTAAAATGCTATTAATATTTCTCTGTGATATTTAATTTCTTTATATACTTTAATATCAAGTTACAATACAACATTAGCATATTGTTTTCCCTGTCTTCCTTCCTCACACCTGTCCTTCCTACACATGATGAAAGCTTTGCGGCCTTTTGTTTGATGATCTAAGTCTGGAAAATATTTGTATAATTACAGTAGTTGACTTAACACAAAGGCAAATTAGCACAAATTAGTGATGTGAATGATGCTGCAAATGTTCCCACATGGACCGGATCTGAACTGGATCACATATGCTGGGAGAAAGGTAGACTTATAAAATGTTCTGATGAATGAAATAAGTAAACTTATTGAACAGAATCACTTTGTTGGTCTGACAAATAAAAGATTGTGTATAACAACTTCTTACCAGTGTATTCTCCCCACTGGAACTATTCCAAAGTCTCATACGATCATCTGTGCCAACTGTTAGAAGGTGAAGCCCATCGCTTGTAAAGCATAAGCCATTAACTCGCCCATTATGGGCCGTATTTGCTGTCAAGACAATACAAACAACTCCTGTACAGGTCAATATACCAATAAGCAGAATTCTATAGCCACATTTCATTGTTATAGTGTCTGTATCTACAATGTTTCAAAAGGTCTGGCACAACATCCCCTCCCCAGTATTCTACAATATAGAAACTTTGTTGCTATAAATGGAATCAAATGACTGACATTTCATAATTATTAATAGTAACATTTAGCATTTGTATAATACATACATTATCCAGCAGTTCATATAATCACCTTAAGAGACAGAAAGTCCACTGGGGCTGCTGTGCTAGTATGCTGCAGCACAACCACACAACCAAACAAGACATACTCATGCCAGAAATCTAGTTGTGTCAGAATCCATGCTTTCTTTTGGAGTGGGGGAACAGGACAGGGAATACAGAAGGGAATAATTCAGGCCAATTTAAGTCTTTTCTATTGATTTTGTTGGAAGAGGATTACAATTTGCTTGATGTACCATGTTCAATGCTCAGCTCAGTCTGGATTATGCAGATTTCCTACCCCCATGACTGCAAAATAATGCTTTAAAAAGCAAAATAAAGTTTCTTATTCTGTTTTTAGTGCTAACTAAATATTTATTTGGAAACTTTTGACATGAAACATACCTGCCTCAGGAAGGATGTAAACATTTTGAATAAGTAATCAAATCTATGACAACAATCCTGTTGTGTTGGTGGAAATGTATTGTGTGACTATACTACCTGCTTCAGAAGATGCTTTTGACTTCTCCCCATTATGTTGATCAAGAGTAATCAGACAAGCAGATGCTCTCCTCACATCCCACAATTTCACTCTACTGTCAGCACTAAAACAAGAAAAAGTGTAATGCAATCATAGTTATAAATTATTTGTAACTTAGAGGGAACAATAAAATTTGTGCCCCATGAGAAAACAGAAGTTGGGCTATAAAGTGAGAGAGGAAAGGTGGAATAGTTAGTTGGCTTAGGTTGTAGAATTTTAAATAAGTCTTCTTATCCTGAAAAGAAAAGGCTATAGAAAGAGAGTAAGTTGATGCTGCATCTTCACAAATAGGCTAGTTGGGGACATGAATAACTTTGTTTCTCTTCAGTAACTGAGGCCAGGCTGGATGCAGAGCCAGAGAAAGCACTGATTAAAACCTAAGTACAACTGGATTCTTTCTGTGACTGCATCTGTTAAATAACTCTCTAGCTAAACAAAACAAAACTAGCTTTTCATTTAATTCAACAAAAGAACCTACAGTGCATTGTGTTTAAGACAAATTAAATCAATATTGAAAGCAGTCTTTTCTCTCTCTTAGAGAACACTAATGGGATACTTGTTCAAGTAGCCTCACATTTGACTTCCTGTGTGACCTATGTACACACATCACACTCTTCTCCATCACAAACATGCATAATGCACAGAGGCATGCATGCTGAAAAGGGTAGCTTAGAACAGAACACACATTGTACACTGTATTTTCTGGCAATGAACATTTATTAAGGGATAATAGTTTAAACAGTTGGAATTACAGTACAGGGTATCAGCATGTGTGATAACAACAAGCATTTGCTGTCTCTTCCTGTTTCTTTCCCTCACCCATTTCCCCTTTTTACCTTGCAGTTGCCAAGATGTACTCATAACGTGGTGACCAAGATACCGCCAGTACTTCCTGTTTGTGTCCTAAAAGCATGAAAACACGAGAATCCTTAGAGGTATGCAGTACAATACATGCATTATTTACCTGAAGGAAAACTAGTTCCTCCACCCCACTCCAGAATGCCATCAAGAAAAATAGTGGAGGGGTTCGGGTCATCTTATATTCACATTTAAATTACAGGCATGTAAAGGGATAATTTTATGTGTAGTTTTTCCCTTTTATATACAGTATAGTTTTTTTTCTTTTCTTTCTCTTAATTGTTGTCTTACATTCATCTTCCTTTCTTGTAAATAAGGTACAAGCATAATCCTTCCCTATGAACGATACCCAAAAGATATCTAGCCCCCAAAATATTTAGCTGGCCTCAACCAGGGCCAGGGCCTTCTCTGTCCTGAGCTCAGCCTGGGGGAACTCTCTGCCAAGTGACATCTGCCAAATGATTTAAGGCAGAGATATTTATTTATTTGGCTTATCTCCTGCTCTCCCCACCAAAGCAGGTTCAGGGCGGCTTACGTATTCATAAAAACATTACATAAAAAACAGTAATCGATATAAACCATAAACATAAAAATACAAGACTGTATAAAAACATAAAACAGTATCAGGTGCTATACTGATCTTAAAACTGTGTTTAATTGTAGCAAATAGCTGCCTGTTCATTCCATGTCAGATTTAACTGTTCAGCTGTTACTACTAGGTGTTCTATCAGGAAAACAGATCTTAAGGTCATGATTGTACATTTGAAGTGGGCCATAGTTCAATGTCTGTTGTTGCCTTCGATCTTAATTAGCAAATGCTTGGCGGAAGAGCACCATCTTGCAGACCCTGCGGAAGGTCTTGCAGGGCCCTAACCTCCTCAGGGAGCTCATTCCACCAGCACAGAGCTACAACAGAAAAGGCCCTGGCTCTGGTCGTTATGAGCATGGACAAAGGAGACCCGATAGATGTTGTTTACCTTGACTTCCAGAAAGCTTTTGATAAAGTTCCTCATCAAAGGCTCCTTAGAAAGCTTGAGAATCATGGAGTAAAAGGACAGGTCCTCTTGTGGATCAAAAACTGGCTGAGTAATAGGAAGCAGAGAGTGAGTATAAATGGGCAGTCTTCGCAGTGGAGGACGGTAAGCAGTGGGGTACCGCAGGGCTCGGTACTGGGTCCCATGCTTTTTAACTTGTTCATAAATGATTTAGAGTTCGGAGTGAGCAGTGAAGTGGCCAAGTTTGCGGATGACACTAAATTGTTCAGGGTGGTGAGAACCAGAGAGGATTGTGAGGAACTCCAAAGGGATCTGTTGAGGCTGGGTGAGTGGGCGTCAACGTGGCAGATGCGGTTCAATGTGGCCAAGTGCAAAGTAATGCACATTGGGGCTAAGAATCCCAGCTACAAATACAAGTTGATGGGGTGTGAACTGGCAGAGACTGATCAAGAGAGAGATCTTGGGGTCATGATAGATAACTCACTGAAAGTGTCAAGACAGTGTGCGTTTGCAATAAAAAAGGCCAATGCCATGCTGGGAATTATTAGGAAGGGAATTGAAAACAAATCAGCCAGTATCATAATGCCCCTGTATAAATCGATGGTGCGGTCTCATTTGGAGTACTGTGTGCAGTTCTGGTCGCCGCACCTCAAAAAGGATATTATAGCTTTAGAGAAGGTGCAGAGAAGGGCAACTAGAATGATTAAAGGGCTGGAGCACTTTCCCTATGAAGAAAGGTTGAAACGCTTGGGACTCTTTAGCTTGGAGAAACGTCGACTGCGGGGTGACATGATAGAGGTTTACAAGATAATGCATGGAATGGAGAAAGTAGAGAAAGAAGTACTTTTCTCCCTTTCTCACAATACAAGAACTCGTGGGCATTCGATGAAATTGCTGAGCAGACAGGTTAAGACGGATAAAAGGAAGTACTTCTTCACCCAAAGGGTGATTAACATGTGGAATTCACTGCCACAGGAGGTGGTGGCGGCCACAAGTATAGCCACCTTCAAGAGGGGTTTAGATAAAAATATGGAGCACAGGTCCATCAGTGGCTATTAGCCACAGTGTATGGAGCACAGGTCCATCAGTGGCTATTAGCCACAGTGTATGTGTGTATATAACATTTTTTGCCACTGTGTGACACAGAGTGTTGGACTTGATGGGCCGTTGGCCTGATCCAACATGGCTTCTCTTATGTTCTTATGTTCTTTGAGGCCAGGGACTGAAAGCAGGTTTTGTGACCCTGACCGAAGTGCTCTCCTGGGAACATGTGGGGAAAGGCAGTCTCGAAAGTATGCAAGACTCCAGCCATATAGGGCTTTAAAGGTGAGAACCAGCACCTTGAAACAAATCCAGTATGCAACCAGTGCAGCACTTTCAGCATAGGCTGGATATGCTCCTGTAAGGGAAGCCCCATTAACAACCTGAGTGCATCATTCTGCACTAGTTGAAGCTTCCAGGTTTGAGACAAGGGCAGCCCCATGTAGAAGGCATTACAGTAATCCAGTCTTGACGTGACTGTAGCATGAATCACTGTTGCCAAGTAGTTGCATTTAAGAAAGGGGACCAACTGCCTTACCAGCTGAAGGTGATAAAAGGCTGATTTGGCAGTGGCTGCTACCTGGGCCTCCATTGTTAAAGAGGGATCCAGGAGCACCCCTAAACTTTTAACCTTGTAGATGTTGAATAACATTAGAGAGATAACTGCCCCTTGTGGCACACCACTCATAAGTGGGTGCCGTTGGGATAGCTCCTCTCCTATTGCCATCCTGTCCCCAACCTAGGAGAAAAGAGGAGAGCCGCTGTAAGGCCAACCCCTGGATCCCAGTGTCATCAAGGTGGTGGGTCAGTAACTGATGTTACTGACCCACCTTATAACATTGCCACAAGGCAAACCAAATGTTAGGGAATTAGAGATTGGCTGTGAGGCATTTGCGAAATATTTTGCAGATAAAATCTCGTTGCTCCGCCAAGACCTGCCTACCACATTGGATACAGTGAGTGAAATTAAGGCTCCGTGCCTGTCTTCGGGTTTAGTGCTGGACCACTTCGACCCACTCAGCCTGGAGGAAGTCGACAGAATCCTCTCCGCTGCTCGCCCAACAACATGTGATCTGGACCCTTGCCCCTCCGGGCTGATTAAATCTTGCCAGAGGGAGCTTAGATGTCCTTTACGGGACATCATAAATAGATCCCTCTTAGAGGGGCATTTCCCAACGCCTCTGAAAGAGGCTCTGGTCCGCCCTCTCCTGAAAAAATCTACAGCAGACCCAGCCGAATTGGCGAATTATCGTCCGGTGTCTAATTTACCGTTTCTAGGTAAAATTATTGAGAGGGCAGTGGCGGCGCAGCTACAGAGGTTTCTGGATGACGCTTCCGTCCTAGACCCGTGCCAGTCTGGTTTCCGGCCGGGCCATGGGACGGAGACGGTGCTGGTCGCCTTGGTGGATGACCTCCAGCGGCAACTGGATCAAGGCGGCGTTGCGGTGCTGATGCTGTTAGACCTGTCGGCGGCATTTGATACAGTCGACCATCAGCTACTGACGCGCCGCCTTGCCGACATTGGGGTTGGGGGGTTAGCCTTGCAATGGCTCTCCTCCTTCCTCTTAGGCCGGGGACAAAGGGTGGCTATCGGGGGTGAACGGTCCCAGAGGCGCACACTGGATTGTGGGGTGCCTCAGGGAGCAGTTCTCTCTCCGATGTTGTTTAACATTTATATGCGCCCCCTTGCCCAGATTGCCTGGAGGCATGGGCTGGGTTGCCATCAATATGCAGATGACACCCAGCTCTATCTACTAATGGACGGCCGGCCCGGCTCCGCCCCAGAGAATCTCGACCGGGCTTTACGGGCTGTTGCGACGTGGCTTAGGCTGAGTGGGCTGAAGCTGAACCCAGCGAAGACAGAGGTCCTTTGTGTGGGTCGCGGTGCTCTGGGAAGGGAAAGAGCTCTCCCGGCTTTCGACGGCGCGCCATTGAAAGCAGCGCGCCAGGTAAAAAGCCTTGGTGTTTTACTGGAGCCTTCACTATCGATGGAGGCCCAGATAGCAGCCACTGCCAAGTCAGCATTCTTCCATCTGAGGCGGGCAAGGCAGTTGGCCCCTTTTCTAGAGCATCGGGACCTCGCAACAGTGATCCATGCAACGGTCACCTCAAGACTAGACTACTGTAATGCCCTCTACTTGGGGCTACCTTTGTGCCAGACCTGGAAGTTGCAGCTAGTGCAGAACGCGGCGGCCAGGCTGTTGTTGGGGCTCCCGAGATGGGAGCACATACGGCCGGGGCTACGTGGACTGCACTGGCTGCCGATTACATACCGGGTCCAGTACAAAGTGTTGGTCATTACCTTTAAAGCCTTATATGGCCGAGGACCAGCCTACCTGAGGGACCGTCTCTCCCCGTATGAACCCCAGAGAGCACTGAGGTCAGCCGGGAAAAATATACTGACTATCCCGGGGCCGAAAGAGATCAAACTCCAGAACACCCGAGCACGGGCCTTTTCAGTCGCGGCCCCTGCCCTATGGAATCAGCTCCCTGAGGAGGTGCGGGCCCTGCGGAACCTTGATCAGTTCCGCAGGGCCTGCAAGACCACCCTCTTCAGGCTAGCATATACAGACGGCTGAACAAGGGCTGTTAATCAAGGATTACCGCTGTTTAATTAAGGATTACCACTGGAAATACTGTATACACTGACAGAATTAGCGTCAAATGCCACCGTCACTGTCAGACTAAGTTATAAATTTTAATTATACTAATTGGTTTTTAGTGATGTTAAATTTAAAGTTCTATATTGTTAATTTTAAAGCCTTATTTATTACTGTATGTTTTATGAAATGTTGTTAGCTGCCCTGAGCCTGCCTAGGCGGGGAGGGCGGGATATAAATAAAATTTATTATTATTATTATTATGTAACCCATATCCACTTCCCTAGTGTTTGATTTCCTTGTGGTAGGGTAGTTTGAGACCAAATTGTGCTAAATAATTGTGCTGGGTGCGAATTCACAGATGCAATCATGGCCATAAGATAGACTTTCTTAGCTGCCTTGACTACCACCTCATAGGTTCTCATAAACGACCTATAGGATGTTCTTGTCACTTCGTTGCAGGCACGCTGTCACTGCCTGTCTAGCCGTCTGAGCCTCCGTTTCATCAGCCGTAGCTCCAGGGTATACCAGGGCACCAGCTTTGAACAAAGGCGCAGAGGGTGCATGGGAGCGATCTCATCGATGGCCACAGAGAGCCTGTTATGCCAGGTATCCACTTGCTCATCTAGAGAATCGCCAGGGGGTCATGGGTCTCATAAAACCATCACATAGGGTCCATTTGGCTCTGCGGGCAAGTGAAAATACACTCACCGCCAAAACAAGGTCAAAGTGGGACATTCATACAGGCCTTCAGGGCATAGTGATCCAACCATGGCACTGCATCAGCAGTGATATGGTTCATTGTCACCCCCGCTGCAAGGATCAAATCCAGCATGTGTCCAGCCTGGTGAAGCTCTTGTCATCAGCATGGATATTAAAATCACCCAGGACCAAAAGCCTTGGGTGTTCCAGTGCCCAACCTGCTACAGCC
This sequence comes from Heteronotia binoei, assembly GCF_032191835.1. NCBI lineage: Eukaryota > Metazoa > Chordata > Lepidosauria > Squamata > Gekkonidae > Heteronotia > Heteronotia binoei. The sequence goes on along the minus strand of NC_083226.1, from coordinate 144,398,585 downwards.
ACTGGCTGGTGCGTTGGGCAGCTGATACACCAACCAGATAGCCAAACTCTCCCCGACATCACATACCATGCTGACACATTCAATGTCGGTAATTTCTGGGGAAGGAAGAGCCCAGAAGGAGTAAGCCTCCCGAATGAATACAGCCATCTCTCCCCCCTGCCCACTAGTCCATGATTGGTGAAGGACTGAGAACCCAGGTGGAGCTAACTGGGAGAGAGCAACTGTCTCCCCATCTCGGACCCAGGTCTTGGTCATGCAAACCAGGTCCACATTCTGCTATAGAAGTTCCAAAGGACTGAGGTCTTATTATTAAAAGACCTGGCGTTACATAACACTAATGCTGGAGGCAGGTACTTCAACTTGGCCCAACTGTCTGCAACCATTGGGATGGGATGCAGGTTGGAAGGAATGCCGAGCATTCTGGCATCTCAATCTATTTCCTTTAAATAAGAGTCTGTTCACACTGCTATACCTTCCCTTCCCCAGGAGCACCGGAATCCCCAGCCCATTCATCACCTCTTACTGATGGTCTCTGCAATCGCCTCAGACCAATCAGGTGTAACAGCTGGTGAGTAGCAGCTATACAATAAACCCCATTCTATATCTGACACGCTTTCTCATTTGATGTTAACAATAGCTCACTAACCTGTTGGATTCCTCATTAAGTCTAAACAGCCGAAATATCTAATAACTTTAATTCCTACCTACTACATTAATTAAAAACCCTCAATGTTGCCAATTAATCTAAAATAGCTAGCTAGTACTATAATTTCCAGTCAAATTAAAAATTAATCAGCAATACTCTAACAGTTAATTTAGCTTCCAAATATTATAATGCCACTTTAGAATTAATCCTAATTAGACTTTATTAAAATAAATTCATTATATTCTGTACAATTAATTTAACATAATCGATTAAATTACTGTGCAATTCCTCAGGTTAGCAGCAGTTAATTGATGTCGGAGTCCAGTTTAGAAGCCCAGCCTAGTGGCAACTGTCAAATAAGGAAGACTGGGTATAAATCACCAAGGGTCTTTTAAAGTGCAGATGATATAAAGTGCAGTCTGGGTGCAACAAGCAAGTTTTCAAGCAGCTGGTGTGAGATGTAAAAACAGTTTTTAAGCCACAGTTTGTCCGGTTACTGTTCATCCAGTGCAACATGAGCCCCCGCTGCTCTTGTATGCCTCTGGAACAATTTGGTGTACCCCAATAGCCAGCTGGTCATTGTTTCATCTGTATGCAGCCTCGGGGAGCTCCAAGGGAGCGGAGACTCACTGGAGCCTCCCCAGTTGTTCTGCCGGAGCCCGCAACAGAGGGAACAATGTATTTATTTATTTATTTATTTATATTTCGATTTATATCCCGCCCTTCCCACCGAAGTGGCTCAGGGCGGCTCACAACATATAAACTTACATAAGTATAGCTTAAAAACAATTACATAGTAACAGTTAAAACAATAAATTAATAAAACATAGAACATAAAAACCAGCGGTCTGTCAAATGCATTCTAGCTCCATCCAGAAATTCTCAGTGTCAGTTAGTTGTTGTCGGCCAGCCAGAAGAGGACTGTCTTACAGGCCCTGCGGAACTGCCCTAGGTCCCGCAGGGCCCTCACCTCCTCCGGCAGCTGGTTCCACCAGTAAGGTGCCGTTACCGAGAAGGCCCAATCCCTGGTGGATTTCAGACAGGCCTCCTTTGACCCGGGGATTACTAGCAGGTTTTGTGAGCCCGATCTTAGTACTCTCTGGGGAACGTGTGGGGAGAGACGGTCCCTAAGGGAGGCAGGTCCTAGGCCATATAGGGCTTTAAAGGTAATGACCAGCACTTTGTACCGGAGTCGGAATGTTATTGGCAGCCAGTGCAGATCCCGAAGCCCCGGCCGAATGTGCTCCCATCTTGGGAGCCCTAATAACAGCCGGGCAGCGGCATTCTGCACTAACTGCAATTTCCGGGTTCGGCACAGGGGTAGCCCCATGTAGAGGGCATTACAGTAGTCCAACCTCGAGGTGACCGTGGCATGAATCACCATTGCTAGGTCGTCGCGCTCCAGGAAAGGGGCCAACTGCCTCGCCCGCCTAAGATGAAAAAATGCAGACTTGGCAGTGGCTGCTATCTGAGCCTCCATTGTCAATGAAGGCTCCAATAGTGCCCCCAGACTTTTGACCCTGTGCGCCGCTGTCAACGGCGCCCCGTCAAAGACTGGCAGGGGGATTTCCCTTCCCGGGCCACAACGACCCAAGCAAAGGACCTCTGTCTTCGCCGAATTCAGATTCAGCCCGCTCAGCCTAAGCCACCTAGCCACCACCTGTAACGCCCGGTCCAGATTTTCTGGGGCGCAGGCAGGCCAGTCGTCCATAAGTAGATAGAGCTGGGTGTCATCAGCATACTGATGACAGCCCAACCCATACCTTCGGGCAATCTGGGCAAGGGGGCGCATATAGCTGTTAAATAACATTGGGGAAAGTACCGCCCCTTGAGGCACTCCGCAATCAAGCGTGTGTCTCCGGGACAGTTCGTCCCCAATCACCACCCTTTGTCCCCGACCGTCAAGGAAAGAGGAAAGCCATTGTAAGGCCAGCCCCTGAATCCCCGCGTCGGCAAGGCGGCAAGCCAGCAACCGATGGTCGACCGTATCGAATGCTGCCGATAGGTCTAACAGCATCAGCACCACCGCGCCGCCTTGATCCAGATGCCGTTGAAGGTCATCCACCAGGGCGACCAGCACTGTCTGCGTCCCATGGCCCGGGCGAAAGCCAGGCTGGCAGGAGTCAAGGACAGAAGCGTCCTCCAGGAAACTCTGTAGCTGCAACGCCACTGCCCTCTCAATAAGTTTGCCCAAAAAGGGCAGATTCGAGACCGGCCGATAATGTGCCAATTCAGCCGGGTCTAACGTTGTTTTTTTCAAGAGGGGACGGACCACCCCCTCTTTAAGCGCTGATGGAAAATGCCCCTCCAATAGGGATCTATTTATGATATCCCGTATAGGATACCTCAGCTCCCTCTGGCAGGTCTTAATAAGCCAGGAGGGGCACAGGTCCAGTTTGCAAGTTGTTGGGCGTGCAGATAGGAGGATCCTGTCAACTTCTTCCAGGCTGAGAGCACTGAAGCCGTCCAGAACACGATCCGAAGACAGGCACGGAGCCTCAGGTTTGCTAACTGTATCTAATATGGCAGGGAAGTCGGAACGGAGCGACGCGATTTTATCCGCAAAGAAATTCGCAAAAACCTCACAGCCAATTTCCAATTCGTTAGAATTTGGTCTGCCCTGTGGCAGTGTTGTAAGAGTCCGAATTATATTGAACAGTTGTGCTGGGCGCGAAGTTGCAGACACAATCTCGGCCGCAAAGTATGTTTTCTTTGCGGCCTTGACTGCCATCTCATAGGACTTCATAAACTCTCTATAAGATGTTCGAGTCGCTTCATCTCGAGTACGCCACCATTGCCTCTCTAGTTGTCTGAGTCCCCGTTTTAAACGCCGCAACTCCTGGTTATACCAAGGTGTCGGCTTTGAACGAGGGTACAGAGGACGCCTAGGTGCGATCTCATCGATGGCCCCGGAGAGCCTATCGTTCCAAGACTCCACCAGGTCATCAAGGGAATCGCCAGGGGGCCAGGGATCCCGCAGAGCCATCAGGAACCGTTCTGGGTCCATCAGGCTCCGCGGGCGAGCTAAAATGTGCTCACCGCCTAAACGGGCTTGGGGTGGGACGTCCACACGAGCCTTGAGGGCATAGTGATCCGACCATGGCACTGCTATAGAAGCAAGATCGTTCACTAAAACTCCCGCCGCGAAGACCAAGTCTAACATGTGCCCCACCTGGTGAGTGGGCATCGTAACTAATTGGGAGAGTCCTAGTGTCGCCATGGAAGACACTAGGTCCATCGCCTGATTGGAGGTCACGTCATCGGCATGAACATTGAAGTCACCCAGGATCAGAAGCCTCGGGTGCTCCAATGCCCATCCTGCTGCGGCCTCCATCAGGGATAGTAAGGCGCTGGCCGGTGCGTTAGGCAGTCGGTATACAAGGCAGATCGCCAACCCCTCCCCAACGTCCCACGCCAGACCGGCACATTCAATGCCCTTGATCTCCGGGGCTGGGAGGGCCCGGAAGGAGTAAGTCTCTCGTATGAACAGTGCCACCCCTCCCCCCCCACCCTCTAGTCCGCGACTGGTGAAAGACCGAGTATCCTGGGGGAGCCGTCTGGGAGAGAGCTACGGTCTCCCCATCGCGCACCCAGGTCTCGGTCACGCATGCCAGGTCCATGTCCTGCTCAAGCAGGAATTCCCGAAGGATGGAGGTCTTATTATTAATGGACCTGGCATTACATAACACCAGTGACGGAGGCGAGTAATTTCGCCTTGCCCCACTACCTGTCACCATCGGGATGGGACGCAGGCTGGAAGGTGGTTGAGCACTATCTTGTCTCAATCGCCTTCCCTTACATTTCCGCCTGTTCCCACCGTCATACCTTCCCCTCCCCAGGAGTACCGGAATCCCCAGACCAGTCATCTCTTACTGGTATCCACCAGCCCTTCTACTGACAGGATATTTAAGCTTATCCCTTCTCAACCCTCCCAGCTCCCTGTAGTAAACAGCAGCAGAAGCTGAAGTTGTAAACTGGCCATGTTGGGACCAGGCTGCGCCAGCGAAGGGGACTCACTGAGAGACACCATCCTGCATGGCTGCCACTCCTCTCCCACAGGCCAGATACATATGCAATCTACGCTGTGGCTTTGCTGATTGTCTGCAGCGTGATCAGGCCAGTGCGGCATCGGTGAGTCCCGGCCTTGGTCCTGGTTGAAAATTGTGAAGGTGTGGGGATTCATGGCATTTTTGTCTAACCCTAGACCATCGTATCACACATTTGAGATTTAAATTAGTTTATAGTCTGGTAAGTTCGTCTACATCTGAGGTAGAGTGCGGGGAAAACAGTTCATAAGAACATAAGAGAAGCCATGTTGGATCAGGCCAACGGCCCATCCAGTCCAACACTCGGTGTCACACAGTGGCAAAAAATTTTATATATACACACACACTGTGGCTAATAGCCACTGATGGACCTCTGCTCCATATTTTTATCTAAACCCCTCTTGAAGGTGGCTATACTTGTGGTCGCCACCACCTCCTGTGGCAGTGAATTCCACATGTTAATCACCCTTTGGGTGAAGAAGTACTTCCTTTATCCGTTTTAACCTGTCTGCTCAGCAATTTAAGAACATAAGAGAACATAAGAGAAGCCATGTTGGATCAGGCCAACGGCCCATCAAGTCCAACACTCTGTGTCACCCAGTGGCAAAAAATTTTATATACACACATACACTGTGGCTAATAGCCACTGATGGACCTGTGCTCCATATTTTTATCTAACCCCTCTTGAAGGTGGCTATACTTGTGGCTGCCACCACCTCCTGTGGCAGTGAATTCCACATGTTAATCACCCTTTGGGTGAAGAAGTACTTCCTTTTATCCGTTTTAACCTTTCTGCTCAGCAATTTCATCAAATGCCCACGAGTTCTTGTATTGTGAGAAAGGGAGAAAAGTACTTCTTTCTCTACTTTCTCCATCCCATGCATTATCTTGTAAACCTCTATCATGTCTATCCAACCTCTATCCAAATGAGCTTCTCTGGACTTTCTCTAGTTGCCCTTTCTCTGGAATTTCATCGAATGCCCACGAGTTCTTGTATTGTGAGAAAGGGAGAAAAGTACTTCTTTCTCTACTTTCTCCATCCCATGCATTATCTTGTAAACCTCTATCATGTCACCCCGCAGTCGACGTTTCTCCAAGCTAAAGAGTCCCAAGCGTTTCAACCTTTCTTCATAGGGAAAATGCTCCAGCCCTTTAATCATTCTAGTTGCCCTTTTCTGGACTTTCTCCAATGCTATATCCTTTTTGAGGTGCGGCGACCAGAACTGCACACAGTACTCCAAATGAGACCGCACCATCGATTTATACAGGGGCATTATGATACTGGATGATTTGTTTTCAATTCCCTTCCTAATAATTCCCAGCATGGCGTTGGCCTTTTTTATTGCAAACGCACACTGTCTTGACATTTTCAGTGAGTTATCTACCACGACCCCAAGATCTCTCTCTTGGTCAGTCTCTGCCAGTTCACACCCCATCAACTTGTATTTGTAGCTGGGATTCTTGGCCCCAATGTGCATTACTTTGCACTTGGCCACATTGAACCGCATCTGCCACGTTGACGCCCACTCACCCAGCCTCAACAGATCCCTTTGGAGTTCCTCACAATCCTCTCTGGTTCTCACCACCCTGAACAATTTAGTGTCATCCGCAAACTTGGCCACTTCACTGCTCACTCCCAACTCTAAATCATTTATGAAGAAGAAGATATTGGATTTATATCCCGCCCTCCACTCTGAAGAGTCTCAGAGCGGCTCACAATCTCCTTTACCTTCCTCCCCCACAACAGACACCCTGTGAGGTGGGTGGGGATGGAGAGGGCTCTCACAGCAGCTGCCCTTTCAAGGACAACCTCTGCCAGAGCTCTGGCTGACCCAAGGCCATGCTAGCAGGTGCAAGTGGAGGAGTGGGGAATCAAACCCGGTTCTCCCAGATAAGAGTCCGCACACTTAACCACTACACCAAACCAAACTGAACAAGTTAAAGAGCATGGGATCCAGTACCGAGCCCTGCGGCACCCCACTGCTTACCGTCCTCCACTGCGAAGACTGCCCATTTATACTCACTCTCTGCTTCCTATTACTCAGCCAGTTTTTGATCCATAAGAGGACCTGTCCTTTTACTCCATGACTCTCAAGTTCAAAACAGTGAAAGCTCTAGCACTGAAGCTCATCGCATGCTGCCATCTTCCTTTTGTTTGTTGCAACAGGCCAATAAAGTGATTAAAAACTGTTTAAATGACAGGCAGCAAAGAGAAGGAATAAATGGACAGTTCTAACAATGGAGAAAAGTAAGCAGTGGGGTTCCACAAGGATTAGTATTGGGGTCGGTACTATTTATTAATCAATGATCTGGAACTAGAGATGAGTTGTGTAATGGCCAAGTTTTCCGATGATACCAAATTATTCAGGATGGTTAAAACCTAGGCCGGCTGTGAAGAGCTCCAAGAGCATCTCCACAAACTGGGAGAGTGGGAGAAAATGTGGCAAAGGAAATTCAGTATTGGAAATCCCAGCTTCAAGTATAGGCTAATTGGGTCTGAACTTGCTGAGACTGAGAAGGAAAAAGATCTTGGGTTCATAGTGGTTAACTCAGTGAAAGTGTTAACCTAGTGTGGTGCACTGGTGAAAAAGGAAAAGAAGAAGAAGGATTGCAGATTTATATCCCACTCTTCTCTCTGAATCAGAGACTCAGAGTGGCTTACAATCTCCTTTATCTTCTCCTCCCACAACAAATACCCTGTGAGGTGGGTGGGGCTGAGAGGGCTCTCACAGCAGCTGCCCTTTCAGGGACAACCTCTGCCAGAGCTATGGCTAACCCAAGGCCATTCCAGCAGGTGCAAGTGGAGGAGTGGGGAATCAAACCTGGTTCTCCCAGATAAGAGTCTACGCGCTTAACCACTACACCAAACTCTATGTTAAGGATTATTAGGAAGGGGATTGAGAAGAAAATGGCTAATAGATTCAGGATGGACAAAAGGAATACTTTTTCACACACATAATGATTAAAATGTGGAATTCGCTGCCGGAGAATGTAGCAATTACCACAGGAATAAATGGCTTTAAAAGGAGATTAAACAGATTCATGGTGACTAAGGGAAACCTCCACATTCAGACGCACTAAGCCTTAGAATCCCAAAGCCAAGAGGCAACATCAGGGGAAGGTCTCAGGCTCTGTGCCCTGTTGTTGGCCCTTCAGGGGAACTGTTTGGCAACTGAGTGAGATAGGATGCTGGATTAGATGAACCACTGGTCTGATACAGCAGGGCTCTTATGTCTTTATGGAGGCATCCTTTTAATATTTTGTTAAGTCATTTTGTGAAGTCTCCCATTCTGTACATAATATTAACAAAGATTTGCTACTATACTACTGTTAAGCATATTCTATATACATTTAATACAGTCTTTCTAAGTTGCCAGGCAGGATAGGGATGAGAAGCTGAGGCAAAGGTTTTAAAATAATGAGGGGACATGGGAAAAATTTTTTTTAAACAATTTTATTCCGGTAACATATGGTAACAATCAATTCTTCGCATTATTAATTATTTCTTTTTATCTATCCCATATATTACTTTTCTAATCCCCCCTCCCCCTACTTGACCCCCGCCGGTGTTGTATACTTAAAATACTAATATTTAAAGGTACCACTAATAAAACAAAATTTTCTATTTTTCTTTAAGACTTAATCATTATCAAAAATTGTCCAGTGTCCTTTTACTTTCCACTCTTTTTCTATATAACTTCTAAACTTCTTCCACTCCAACCTAAATGTTTCTAGATCATAACCTCTCAAAATTCTTGTCAATTTGTCCATTTCACTCCATGTTATAACTTTTAAAATCCAATCCCATTTCTTTGGTATTCTCTCTTGCTTCCACAACTGTGCATACAATGTCCTAGCAGCTGAGAGCAAGTACCAAATTATAGTTCTATCTTCTTTTGGAAATTTTTCCATATATAATCCCAACAGAAATGTCTCTGCAACTTTCTTGATTTCATATCCCAAGATCCTAGATATTTCTTGTTGAATCATCTGCCAATACTTTTTTGCTCTTTCACAAGTCCATTACATATGGTAAAAAGAACCTTCATGTTTTTTACACTTCCAACATCTATCTGGCATCTTATTGTTCATCTTTGCCAACTTTTTAGGAGTTATATACCATCTATACATCATTTTAAAACAGTTCTCTTTAATACTATGACATGTTGAAAGCTTTATAGAATTCTTCCAAAGATATTCCCAAATTTCCATCTGTATTTATTTACATTAATTGCCCATTTGAGATTTCACTACTTCATCTTCTGTAGACCATTTCAAAAGCAGTTTATATAGTTAATTAGTGAATTAATAGTGAATTGATTTTTCATTATCTCCAAGCAGAACTATTTCCATTTCTGTTTGTTCTTTTCTTATTCCTTCAGTTTTTATATCTTTTCCCACCAAGCTCTTTATTTGTTGCATTTGAAACCAATCATATTTATTATTCAACTCTTTCGCAGTTTTCAGCTCTATTTTACTGCCTTGTATTTTTAATAGCTGATTATATGACAACCACTTTTCCTCACCTGCTTCAGCTGTTATTTTTACCACTTCTGCTGGCACTATCCACAATGGTTTTCTCTCACCACCATATTTCTTATATTTCATTCACGTATTCAACAAATTATTTCTTATATACTGGTGAGAGAAAAAAACATCCATCTTTTTTCCCCAATAGTACATATAAGCATGCCAGCCAAATTTATTTCCATGACCTTCCAACGCCAAAAATTTTGTTTAGTAGCATCACCCATTTTTTTATCCACACTAAGCAGACTGCTTCATGATATAGTTTTAAATCTGGTAGTTGGAATCCTCCTCTCTCTTTTGCATCTGTTAAAATTTTCATTTTAATTCTTGGTTTCTTCCCAGCCCACACAAATTCTGAGATTTTCCTCGGCCATCTGTTAAACTGCTTACTGTCCTTCACAATCGAATAGTTTGAAATAGATACATTATTCTTGGTAAAATATTCATTTTAATTGCAGCTATTCTTCCCAGCAATGACAAATTAAGTTTATTCCATTTCATCATATCTTCATCGATTTTACGCCATAGCTTTTAAACAAATCAATATTCTTCATTGTTATCTCCACACCCAAATATTTTACCTTCGAGGTAACTTCACAACCCGTTAGCTTTTGTAACTCCTTTTGTTTACTTACTTGCATATTTTTACATAAAATTTTTGATTTTTCTTTATTTATATAAAATCCCGCCAGTTCTCCATATTCTTGTATTTTAGCTAACAGCAAAGGTGTTACTTGAGTGGGGTTTTCATTTATAAACATTATATCATCTGCAAATGCTCTATGTTTGTAAGTAAATCCTTTTATTTTTAATCCTTCTATTTCTTTGTCTTCTTGAATTTGCATCAGTAAGATTTCAAGTGTCATTATAAACAACAATGGAGAGAGCGGACACCCTTGTCTTGTACCTTTACTAATTATCATATCTTCTGTAAGGTCTGCATTTATACATAGCTTTGCACATTGTTCAGCAAATATTGCTTTTATCATCCTTATAAAGTCTTCTCCCAACTCCATTTTCTCCATAACTGCAAACATAAAGTCCCAGTTTAGATTATCAAATGATTTCTCTGCATCCGCAAAGAATAATGCTACTTCCTTTTCTGGATGTCTTTCTACAATATTTACAACAGTCCTAATATTGTCTCTTATCTGTCTTTTGGGGAGAAACCCCGCTTGATCTTCCTTTATAAAGTTTATCAAATATTGCTTAAGTTGTTCTGCCAGTATTCTTGTGTATATTTTATAGTCATTATTCAATAATGAAATCGGTCTATAATTTTTTACATTTGTGACATCTCTATCTTCTTTTGGAATTAATGAAATCACTGCTTCCTTCCATGTATTTGGTATTTTACCTTTTAATCTTATGTTCATCAATTTTTGGAGTTTCGGTATTAATTCCTCTTTAAAAGTTTTAAAGAACTTAGCTGTATATCCATCTGGTCCAAGTGCCTTTCCAATTTTCATTGCATTAATCGCTGCTTCAATCTCTATTCTTTCAATTGGCGCATTCAAAACTGCTTTCATATTTTCTGGTAAGGGTGCTATTTTAATGGGGGGGAGGGGTGGGCTCCCTCTTGGGTATCCTGCCCCCCCAAGGAAAGTGTATGCGCAATACATAGCCTCTCCTTTCCCAGTGTAGTGAACGTTGCATGGTCACTGTCCGGCTATGCCTGGCAGATGGTCACTGCAACGGCCTCTCCTGCATTACTGCATCTGTGGCAACACCTTCTTGCTGGTCCCCCCCCGTTTCTCACAGAGTTTGCCACGTCATGGTGCGACCGAATGTCCGGCGGTATAACCGAATGGGCAGGCGGGGCTCACCAACCTCGCCAGCCAAGAGAAGGAAAACTCTAACATCAAACCTGGGCAGATAGAGCTCGTTAATGTAACACCTACCACCTGGAGGACTCGCTGCCGGCGTCCCGGCTTACTGGGCCATGGCAGATGACCCCAAGGTGAAAGGGTGGAGCCAGTACCGCGCGCACTGTGCTTCACCTAAAAATTCCTCTGCGCAGGCCTGAAGGGCATATCCACATCCACAACCCACAACACACCAAGTCCTGCAGCGATGGGCAAGGCTGCTTGGTCGTTCGGCAGCACCCTGAACGACCAAGCAGCCTTATCTAGGGACAGCACTGCTTGCTCCACACGGAGAGAGGCCTAGAAAAGGTGGCCTAAACAAAGCTCGTCTCCCCCACCCCAGTTGGCTAGCCGCGGTCAACGGGCATCCTTACTTGCGGTCGAAAAATAACAACAAAGAAAAGGCATGCACCTGCCTCACAAAGTGTGCAAAGACTAAAGCTTGCGTGTTGGAACATCAGAACCATGCTTGACACAGTAGACAGTGGTCGCCCTGAATGACGCTCTGCTCTAGTTGCCCACGAACTTCTCAGGTTGAATATCGACATAGCAGCTCTCAGTGAGGTCCGTTTCCCTGAGGAAGGTAGTCTTCAAGAACACGGTGCTGGCTATACCCTCTACTGGTCGGGTAAGTCAAAGGCTGAGAGCCGCCTTTCTGGCGTTGGCTTCATGGTCAGGAACTCCATTGCCTCCAAACTTGAAAACCTGCCAACAGGTCACTCAGATCGCATCATGTCCATGTGCCTCCCACTTCAAAACAAGCAGCATGCAACACTCTTCAGTGTGTATGCCCCAACCCTTCAAGCAGATCCTGCAGAAAAGAACAAGTTCTATGCTGATCTACGCAACCTTGTACGGAAGACCCCTACAGAGGACAAGGTGATCATCCTTGGCGACTTCAATGCCAGAGTAGGTAAAGACTCGGAAGCCTGGAAAGGAGTACTTGGCAAACACGGCATTGGCAACTGCAATGATAACGGGCGCCTCCTGCTAGAATTCTGCACGGAGCACCAGCTCACCATCACCAACAATATCTTTCAGCAGAAGAACAGCCTGAAGACAACCTGGATGCACCCACGGTCCAAGCACTGGCACCTTATCGACTACATTCTGGTGCGCCAGAGAGACCTTCGAGATGTCTTACACACCCAAGTAATGCCCAATGCGGAATGTCATACGGATCATCGTCTTGTACGCTGCAATCTCCGTCCTCACTTTAAACCCACACCCAGGAGAGGAGTGAAACTTCAGGTTGGCAGCCTTCAGTCAGCTGAAGTTAAAGCTGCCTTCCAGGCAAAACTCCAGTCAAGAACTGAGGACCCCAGTTGCCCCACAGACCCTTCTCCAGAAGCACTCTGGGAACACCTAAAAACTACCATCCTGTTGATCTCTGACGAAGTCCTCGGGTTCTCCACAAGGAAGAACAAGGACTGGTTTGACGAGAACAATCAAGAGATAAACAGGTTGCTTACCTGTAACTGATGATCTTCGAGTGGTCATCTGTGCAGTCACACACATGGGTCTTGCCGCAGGCAACGGATCCATACCTCGGAGCTCCAATAGCTCGCCTATAACGTCTTTTGGCGCGCTTTCCTCCCGCTCTGGGGAGCAGGCAGCGACCGCGCATGCCTGGAGCGGGGGGAGAGCGCCCATTCCACTCAGTTTCTTCCAGCCGCCGCCGGCACTGACACTATACAAGGTTAAGCAACAATTACAAGAGGCCAGCAGCGGGGAAGGCTGGGTGGGCGTGTGTGACTGCACAGATGACCACTCGAAGATCATCAGTTACAGGTAAGCAACCTGTTTATCTTCTTCGTGGTCTCTGTGCAGTCCCACACATGGGTGACTAGCCAGCTAGATGACCTGGAGGAGGGTGCTGGTAAAGAAGAAAGTTAGTCACAGGAAGCAATCAGATCACATGCAATCACGCAATCAACCATCATGTGACATGGTATGCAGCGTAAAGATGGAAGCGGATGCACTCACCCCTGGCTTCAGTGGAAGATGGATCTGAGGACCGCTTGACCGAAGGAGGCGTCACGTCTCGCACGAACGTCCAGCGCATAATGGGAGACGAACGTGGATGGAGAGGACCAGGATGCAGCCGCACAAATGTCCTCTAGAGAAACGCCTTGTAGAAAGGCCGAAGACGTCGAGACCGCTCTAGTAGAGTGGGCCTTAAGGCCTTCGGGCAAAGGCTGTTTAGCCAGTTCGTAACACAACCTGATGGCACTGACTACCCACTTCGACAGACGTTGGGTAGAAATTTTAAGACCCTTGTGAGGGTTTCCATAGGCCACAAACAGGTTAGGGTCCTTACGGAAAGGTTGTGTACGGTCAAGGTAGAAGGATAAAGCCCTTCTAACGTCCAAGGAATGCAGGGCTCGTTGACCCTGGTCGGATGGGTTGGAGAAAAAGGTTGGTAGAGAAGTTGAGGTGGATAGGTGGAACTGGGAGACAACCTTAGGCAGGAACGCAGGGTCCGGTCGCAAAACAACTTTGTCCTTGTGGAAAATGGTGTAGGGAGGATCGTAGCGGAAGGCGCATAAGTCACTTGCCCGTTTGCCCGAGGTAAGGGCTACGAGTAATGCTGTCTTCCAGGAAAGAAGGTTGAGGTCTATGGTAGCCATAGGCTCAAAAGGGGGTTTCATCAGGCAGGAAAGGACTAACGATAAACTCCAAGTCGGAACAAAGGGCTTAACAGGTGGGTTGAGGTGCAACATGCCCTTAAGAAAGGACTTTGATAAAGGATGGGAGAACACAGTCTTGCCATCAATCGGATTGTGGAAAGCAGAAACCGCAGAAAGGTGAACCTTCAAGGAGGAATAACAGAGTCCCGATTTCTGTAGAGAAAGCAGGTAGTCCAGGATTAGGGGAAGTGGAGCCGTTTCCGGCTGCAGATGAGAAGATGTCGCAAAGGAACAGAAGCGCTTCCATTTACGCTGATAAGAAAGTCTCGTGGAAGGCTTTCTTGCGTTGAGGATGACATTGGCTACCTCTGTTGAGAGGTAGGTGGATGTATTCTCCAGGCAGCCAGGGCCAGGACTCGAGGGTTGTGATGGAGAATCTGACCGTTGGCTTGAGAAAGGAGGTCGCCCGCAGGAGGAAGTCAGTAGTAAGTGTGGCGTGACAGTTGAAGCAGCCGCGTGAACCACGGTTGCCGAGGCCACCATGGCGCAATGAGGATGCAGTCTGTGCCATCCCGAGCTATCTTCACCAACACACGTGTCAGAAGGGGGGTCGGTGGAAAGAAGTAGTGAAGGGGACCTGTCCAATTGTGCAGAAATGCGTCGTTGCCCCTCCTGCAATAAAACTGAGGACACTTGGCATTGTTCCTGGATGCAAAGGCGTCCACCTTGGGTGTTCCGAAGCAACGGAAGATGCGCCGAAGGTAGATCGGATTGATGGACCATTCGTGGTCGTCTATGCGAATCCTGCTGAGGGAGTCGGCCAGAATATTCTCCACCCCGGGAAGATGAATGGCAGTCATGAATATGTTGTGCTTGACACACCATTCCCAGAGCAGTACGGCTATACGGCAGAGACGGAGGGATCTGGTTCCCCCTTGTTTGTTTATGTAATAAACAGTTGCCATATTGTCCGTTGAGATCTGGACATGTTGGCCCTTTATTAGTGGAAGAAATGATTGAAGAGCTCTGTGCACCGCGATCAGTTCTAAGCAGTTTATATGCATAAGGCTCTCGGCGGTCGTCCAAAGCCCTCTGACAGTTTTGTCCTCTAGGTGGGCTCCCCATCCCCCCTTGGAGGCATCTGTTGTTATCGAGGCCGTCGGGGAAGGCGGTAGAAACGGCTTGCCCTCGAGGAGATTGTTGGGTGCAGTCCACCACGTGAGAGATAGAAGCACTCTGTGCGGAACAGTGAGCAGAACAGCTTGAGATTGAGTTTGAGGGTGGTAAGCTCGGACAAACCATGTCTGTAGGTGTCGCATTCGCAGTCTTGCAAAAGGAAGGACAGATGTAGTAGCGGCCATAAGGCCCAGCAGGCGTTAGATGGTGAACGCAGACTGGAGAGGCTGTTGTTGAACTGACTTGGCTAGGGCAATAATAGTGTGTGCCCGATCCTCGGGAAGGAAAGCTCGATGCAGGGAGGTGCAGAGAAAGGCGCCTATGAACTTGAGGTTCTGGGTAGGTGTTAGGTGCGATTTTGATGCATTCACGCGAAGGCCTAGGGAGCGCAGAAGAGTGAGAGCTGTGTCGAGATTGTGCTCCAATTGCTGTAGTGTCGGGGCCACCAGGAGCCAGTCGTCGATGTATGGGAAGACTGGGATGTTCCGAGTGCGAAGTGCAGCTGCCACAACCGCCATGCATTTGGTGAAAACGCGCGGCGCAGTGGAAAGGCCGAAAGGTAGGGACACATATTGGTAGTGGTCCGGGCCCATGGCAAATCGCAGATACTTCCGATGTTGAGGTCGAATGGTCACATGGAAGTAAGCGTCCTGAAGGTCTAGGGAAGCCATCCAGGAATTCCTGGGAATAAGGGGCAAGATGGACTGCAGGGAGATCATTCTGAACTTCCTGTATGCGATGTGCTTGTTGAGCTTCCTTAGATCTAGAATGGGACGCTATCCTCCATCCCTCTTGGGAACTAGGAAGTATCTTGAATAGAAGCCTGTCCCCCGATGTAGGGGGGGAACGGGTTCGATGGCTTCCTTGTGGAGCAAGTCCAGAATCTCCTGACGGAGGAGAGGAGACGGAGGGGTAGCTGTGAAATAGTGGTGGCGAGGTGGAGAAATGAACTCGATTGCGTAACCTAGGCGCACGATGGTCAGCACCCAGGAATCGGTTGTTATCGAGTTCCAAATGGGAAGGAAAGGTGACAGACGTGTTTGTAAAAACGGTTCGGGAAAGTCAAAGAGACTGTTTAGAAGGAAGGGAGGACTTTTTAGGCTGTTGTGACCGCGGCCTCTGTTGAAACTGAGGTTTCTGCTGGCCAGTCTTCCTCTTCCAGAAATCAGGACGCTTAGGTGACCTTTGGCGCCTTTGAAAAGATGGTCTCCAGGGCTTTGCACGGTTGGACTGCTGGGAGAACGGTTGGGAAACTCCCAAGCGCTTAGCACGCTTACGGCCGTCATCCACCGAGGCTAGGACCTCGTCAGTGGAAGCATGAAAAAGGCCGAGGCCATCGAAGGGAAGGTCTTCGATCTTTTGTTTAATGTCTGGTTGTAAATTTGTGGACCTCAGCCAGGCGTGGCGACGTAGGGCAACAGATGACGCAAAGACCCTAGAAGAGCAGGAGACAGCATGGCGTATGGTGTTGATCTGCTGCTTGGACACTCTAGAGAGTTCTGATACCAAGGCAGAGGCTGTTCTTTGGGAGGGTTCAGGAAGTGCGGGAATAAGAGGTGTAAATTGGTTGGCCAAGTTGAAGACGTAAGCCGAGAAATAGGCTAAGTAATTGTTTAGTTTAGAATTTGTAGAGGCAAGGTTGAACATCTTTCTTGCCAGGGTGTCTAATTTTCTGCCTTCGCGGTCAGGAGGTGTCGGATGTCTGGACGGCTTGGCCTTAGTTGCCGAATGTACGATAATCGAGTTGGGTGCCGGATGAGAGGCAAGAAATTTGGCTTCAGGAGCGTGAACTCTATAAAGAGAGTCAAAGCGTTTTGCGGTTGGTGGGACCGAGGCAGGTTTGTCCCAGGTTTCACGGAGGCCCTCGAGGTGCACCAGAAGCATAGGGAGCAATGAGCCAGGTGGGAAGTCCGTTTGCACGAGGTCGTGTACAACGTCCGAGACCTTAGGTGAGTCCGACGGAAGAGTAATGTTGAGGGCTTCGGCCATGGTGGTTATTAGATGGAGATAGGCCTTGGACGCATCTGACGGAGAGAGTCGAGGTTGTGGTACCGAGTCCGAGGCTACCGAGTCAGGGCGGTCCTCGGAGTCAGACGATGCTGACGATTCATGATCGGAGTGGGAATCGTCACCGGAAGGAGGATGTGAAGGCCGGATCGGGTCCGAAGGAACGGTCTTCGGTTTGACCGTCTGAGCGGGTTGGTCTGTGGGGGTGGAGACCGGCGGGGCAGTCGAGGCCGAGGCTGATGGAGTGCGCGGTCTAGCGTCCTCTGGCTGGTGGTGGTCCCGGGATCGCTGAAGCTCGGAGAGACGAGCGCATTCCCGAAGCCTATCACGGAGTCGAGGAGAATAGCGAGAGTAGTCAAGCTCTCGGATCCGAGCCCGAGGATGGTCATGTTCTCGGGTCCGATCTTGATCGCGGGATCGAGAAGAGAGGTCACGGTCGAAGCCACGGCGTGGCTCTCGGATCCGATCTCGAGAGTAATCACGGGGTCGAGGAGAAGAAAAGTCGCGGTCGAAACCTCGAGACCGTGGAGAATCGCGGAGGCGTCTGGAGAAGTCACGGAGTCGATCACGGGGTGCAGGAGAGTCCTCGTAACGGTAAGGGGAATAACCTGAACCCTCCAGAGATGGAGACCGAGAAGGGCGATGGGCACGAGAGTAGTAACGGTCATATCTGGGAGTGGCATAGTAGTCGCAATAGTAATCCGAGGAATCGGAGTCTCGGCGCCGACGTGGTGATCTGGAGCGGCCCTTGAGGAGCGGGGACCGGGATCGGGCTCGACGAGAGGGTGAGCGAGAGCGACCCTTGTTTGAGGCCTGAGCGGCTGAGTCCTTGTACAGGGGAGAAATCCCGATGTCTCGGAAGTCCTTATACAGGGGAGAAATCCCGATGTCTCGGAAGGATCCGATTCGAAGCGGAGGTTTAAGGTAGGTCTGCGTAGACTCGGTTGTGAGATCGGGTTCGAGAAAGTCGGTCGGGACCACGCTGTGCACTGAAGGCGAACGAGAGTGGACTGGAATGACCTCCACTGCTGTGGAAGTGTGAGGTGTCAGTTGGGGCATGTCTGTGATGACGTCCGACGGAACCGACAACTCAGGCGGAAGGGCAGGTTGTGTTGGAGCCGCAGGATCCATAGACGTCGAAGTCGAGGTTGGAGCCTGAGGCTTCTTAGGAGCCGAGTGCGAGTGGAGTTTCCTCGGAGCCGAATCGGCCGATCCGAAAGGACGAGATTTCTTGTGCGCCGGATCCGTAGATTCGAGATGGCGCGATTTCTTCGAAGCCTTATGGCCGGTCTCGGCGTGCTTCGAAGACTTTTTATCGGACTTGTGTTTCTGTTTTGAGAGAGACACGTCCGTAGAAGCCGAATCTCCCGCTTGCTGTTGGGGAGGCGGCGAGTCCGATGCGGGCATAGCCCTTAAGGACAATTCAATCAGGAAACTCCGGAGCCTTGCCGCACGGTTTTTCTGGGCCTGCTTTCCGAAGTTCGCACAATGAGGGCAGGAATCAACTCGGTGAGATTCGCCCTAGCAGAAAAGGCAGTGGCTGTGGCCGTCTGTAGTAAGTAACTTTCCCTTCCATGCGCTCCGGACAAGGGAGGGGGGGGAAGGGAGAAAAGGGGAAAGATAGCGCAGAAGCGGGTATTTTTTTTTTTTTAAAAAATTTTCCGGGACGAAGTGAAGATATAAAAGAGAAAAATACGATACCAGTTGAGGAAAAAGGGTGAAGAGATGTAGGTAATGGACGAGCTAAGGAGGAACGCAGCGAGGAAGGTGTTGTCCGGGCGGCGGTAGGAAAGAAACTGAGTGGAATGGGCGCTCTCCCCCCGCTCCAGGCATGCGCGGTCGCTGCCTGCTCCCCAGAGCGGGAGGAAAGCGCGCCAAAAGACGTTATAGGCGAGCTATTGGAGCTCCGAGGTATGGATCCGTTGCCTGCGGCAAGACCCATGTGTGGGACTGCACAGAGACCACGAAGAAGATCCAAGAATTGCTAGCGAAAAAGAGATCTGCCTACCAAGCACATCTTGCTCAGCCCTCCTGACCCGGGAAAAAAGCAATCTTTCGCGCTGCATGTAGCAACCTCCAGCGCAAGCTTTGAGACATTCAGAACGAGTGGTGGACCAAGCTTGCAGAGAGAACCCAGCTGTGTGCAGACACTGGTGATTTAAGAGGGTTCTACGAAGCCCTGAAGGCAGTATATGGCCCATCATATCAGGCTCAGAGTCCCTTGCGTAGTGCAGACGGCCAAGTGCTCCTCACAGACAAGGCATCCATACTGAACCGGTGGTCGCAGTATTTTCAGGTTCTCTTCAGTGCCAACCGCGTAGTTCAAGATTCAGCAATCCACCTCACCCCACTTCAAACAGTGAAAACAGAGTTGGATGAGATCCCCACCCTAGAAGAGACTGTTAAAGCCATCAAGCAACTGAAAAGTGGCAAGGCAGCGGGAGTTGATGGAATCCCACCAGAGATCTGGAAGCATGGGGGCACAGTACTACATAGCACACTTCACAAAGTACTTGTCACCTGCTGGAAACAAGGCAGACTACCACACGACTTTTGCGATGCAATCATCATCACTCTACACAAGAACAAAGGGGAAAAGTCAGACTGCTCCAACTACCGGGGGATAACCCTGCTCTCCATCACAGGCAAAATCCTTGCTAGAATACTCCTGAACAGACTGGTGCCCACCATTGCAGAAGAACTCCTCCCAGAGAGCCAGTGCGGCTTCAGAGCTAACAGGAGCACCACTGACATGGTATTTGTTCTCAGGCAGCTCCAAGAGAAATGCAGGGAACAGAACAAGGGTCTATATGTGACTTTTGTTGACCTTACCAAAGCTTTCGATACTGTTAGCAGGAAAAGCCTGTGGCAAATCTTGGAACGTTTAGGATGTCCCCCAAGGTTCCTCAGCATGATCATCCAGCTACATGAAGACCAGCGAGGCCAAGTCAGACACTGCAACGACCTCTCGGAGCCCTTCCCAATAGGCACAGGTGTAAAGCAAGGCTGCGTTTTTGCGCCAACTCTCTTTACGATCTTCTTTAGCATGATGCTTCAAAGAGCCGCAGTAGATCTAGATGATGACGATGGTGCCTACATCCGCTATCGCACTGATGGCAGCCTGTTCAACCTGAGGCGACTAAAGGCACACTCCAAGACAATGGAAAAACTTATCCGAGAGCTACTGTTTGCTGATGATGCTGCACTCGTCTCCCACTCGGTATCAGCTCTGCAGCATATGACGTCCTGCTTTCCAGAGGCTGACAAGCTATTCGGCCTAGAAGTTAGTCTGAAGAAGACAGAAGTTCTCCACCGGCCTGCACCCCAGGAAGATTATCACCCTCCCTGCATCACTGTGGGTGAATCAGTTCTGAAGACAGTCCAGCAGTTCAGCTACCTGGGGTGCATCATCTCCTCAGATGCCAAGATCGACAAGGAGATTGACAACAGGCTGGCAAAGGCAAACCGTGCATTTGGCCGATTGCACAAAAGAGTGTGGAGCAACAAGGTTCTGAAAAAAGGCACAAAGATCAATGTTTACAAAGCGGTTGTGATGACAACCCTCATCTATGGCTCCGAATCGTGGGTTTTATACCGTCATCACCTGCGACTCCTTGAGCGCTTTCATCAGCGCTGCCTTCGCACCATCCTCAACATCCACTGGAGTGACTTTGTGACCAACACTGAAGTCCTCAAGAGGGCGGAGGTTACAAGCATCGAGGCACTGCTGTTGAAGACGCAGCTGCACTGGGCAGGGCATATTTCTAGGATTGAAAACCACCGCCTTCCCAAGATTGCTCTGTATGGCGAACTTTCCACCGGCCATCGAAATAGAGGGGCACCAAAGAAGAGGTACAAGGACTCCTTGAAGAAATCCCTTGGCACCTGTTGCATGAACCATCACCAGTGGTCTGACCTAGCCTCAGATCGCAAAGCATGGAGGCACACCATCCACCAGGCTGTCTCTTCCTTTGAGAACGCACGCATAGCTGGTCTTGAGAACAAAAGGAGATTGAGGAAGAATCGCACTGCTACAGCACCAACCCCAAATCAGACTTTTCCCTGCAGCCACTGTGGCCGGATTTGCCTGTCCCGCATTGGTCTTGTCAGCCACCAGCGAGCCTGCAGCAGACGTGGACTACTGCACCCTTCTTAAATCTTCGTTCGCGAAGTCAAGCCAAGAGAAGAGAGAAGAGCTATTTTAATATTTTGTAAATACAGCTCCATCTTTTCTTTATTTTAACACCCTTAAATAATTTAGCATAATATTTTAAAAATTCTCTTTTTATTCCTTCTTGATCCACCATCTCTCTTCCATCAGCCACAATCTTACTAATAATTTTACTTTCTCTCTTTTTTTTCAATTGCCAGGCCAGGTATTTTCTAGGTTTATTTACTCCCTCAAAAGACTTTTGCTGTAATTTTTTTCAAATTCCATTCCAGTTCTTTATTTAACAAATGTCTCATTTGTATTTGCAATATTATAATCTCCCTCATAATTTTCGTTTTTCCTGGCCTTTTTTTAATTCACTTTTTTAAATTTTATTTTGAATGTCCAACATCTGCTTATCTTTTGCCCTCTTATCTTTATTGTTCAATGTTATCAATATTCCTCTCATTATTGCCTTATATGCATCCCACACTGTCTGGAATTCAATATCTTCTCTATCGTTTACTTGGAAGAAAGCTTTGGTCTCATTTTCTAGAGATGTCACTATTTCTTTATTCTGTAATAAATCCTTGTTTTATCTCCATCTTCTTGATTTTTTCAACGAATTTGTAATCCACATTATTGGGTTATGATCAGCTCCTATTTTAGGCAAATCTCGATTTTCTTTGTTATGAGGCCCATATCTTCCGTGCCCCACAACATGTCAATTCTAGGGAAAGAATTATGTCTTGCTGAAAAAAAGGGTATAGTCCCGTACTTCAGGATTAAATTGCCTCCATATATCTTCCAGATTTTCTTGTTTAACCAATTCAAAAAAAGATTTTGGCACTTTTCCTTCGTTTTTTTTTTTTGTCCAGATCTATCCCATACATACTGAATTGTTCCATTAAAATCCCCCTTTATCAAAACTTGATCATATGTCAATTCATCAAGTTGTTGTGTAATATCTTTAAAAAATACATCCTTCGCCCCATTTGGTACATACAGTCCCAATAACGACGTTTTTTCCCCATTCAACATTATTTCTACTGCTACAAATCTTCCATTTTTATCTTTAAATACTAATTTCAGATCGAATTCCTGTTTAACATAAAAAATCACTCCCCTTTTCTTTTGCTCAACCAAGGAATACAATTCTAATCCCAATTGTTTATTCCATAAAAATTTATAATCCTTTTGTTTGTTATGTACTTCTTGTAGACAAACTATATTACAATTTTGCTTTTTAATCCAATGAAATGTTGCCCTTCTTTTTTTCGGTGAATTTAGTCCATTTACATTCCAAGATAATAATTTGTAATCCATCATGGTGCAAATTCTTTATGTTCTTCATAAAATCGACGCCGTTCCTGTTAATTTGTAATTGTAATTCTTTTCCCCTGAAATTCAAAGAGCAAACCTTCAGGTATTATCCATCTATACCTCATTTCATTGTCCCGTAATTTCTTTGTAAGTTTCTTATATGTTCTTCTGTCATTTATCACTTGCCTTGGTAACTCCTTCATGATTCTTACTCTACTGCCTCCCACTATCTTTTCAAAATTGTTGTTCATGATCTTTCCCATCATTTCCTTTGTCATATATCTTATAACCACATCTCTTGGTAGATTATTTTTTTTTGCATAGAATGAGTTCACTCTGTACATATAGTCCTACAAATTTTTAGTCTCTTCAGGATCTTCCTTCAAAAATTCTGCAATTATCTTTATTATATATTCTTTCAAGTCACTTTCTTCCTTTTCAGGTACTCCTCTCATACGTATCTGAGTCTCCATCAATTTGCAGTCATGAATTGCCACTTTTTCTTGTATTTTCAACAAGGTGGAATCATGTACTTTCATTCTCCCTTCTACCTCCTGCACTTTCTTATATGTTTCCACAGTCTCATTTCTGAGATCTTCAATATCTTTTTAAATCTCTTCTATGATTTCTTTCTTAGAGGCAGTTATCATCTCTTTCATACCTTTCATCATTCTAGCCTCCATTGCCTCTAATTGTTCCTGTATTTTCTCCAGAGAAGTAGCCCTTGTACGGGTTTACTTATGCTCTGACATTTAAAAACACCGAAAATTTTGTTCTCACCAATTTAAAAATTAACTATCAGATTCAAAAGATTAGAGCTTGCTTTTCCCAACAAGCCTAATTTTGCCGTCCTCAGAGCCTCCAAGGCTGAGATATTAATTTTTAAAGTTTTTATTTCTTTCCAAATGGCAGTTGCGACTTTCTACTTCCCTTTAATTTTTTTTCCTTTTTTCCTTTAGAAGCTTCTAAAGTCTATAATTAACAATAATGTCCAATAGTATTTATCTTTTCATCACTACCTCCATTATTTCCAACAATTTTTAATGTCCCGAACACCTTAAAAATATTTTAATTTTGACGTCCTTGTAATGGCCGCTGATGTTTTTCTATGGTATTATAATCCTAGAGTAGGCTTTTAATCTGATGCTTCCTGCTTTACTTGCCACCAAATCCCATTTTCGCTGGTAGAGAGATCTCACGATACTTGACGTACTTCCTGTGTTGACTGTATATGCTGCAGGTCTGTGACAATGGTGCTCTTTTTTCAAAACCGCAAGTAGACCAAAAAATAAATTCCTTCTCACATTTAGTACTGTCCTTTAAATTTAAAAAGGTCCAAATTTCACCTTTTCATCCCTTCTTTCAAGCTTTCTAGATTTCCATTTCCCACCTTCTGAATTTTTCTGTTCAACTTTAAATAGTCCGGGAATGAAAGATAGTAATCTGTACCTTTTCTGCAAGTTATCTAGATCCGCACCGGTCTTGTATAGCTTTAGATGTTTAATAATGTCCAAGAAGGTTAGGATTCTGTCGAGCTTATGTCAAATAAATGACTCTGTAAATTTCAGAAGATGATGAAAATGCAACTCTTCTCCAGAGACCCCTCAAAGCCTCAAAGGAGCCCCCCTCCCCGGGACTCCCTTTTAGCCAAGTTAAATCTCCTCAAAGTTTTCTGTGCATATCTTGGACTAATCTCTGACTGAGAAAAGTAGGCAGTAGGCATTAGTTTGCCTTCCACTACCCCAAACAGAAGTTCCAGCCTGCTCCCTTAATGAGAAGCTGCTCAGCTTGACATTTTCCTACCCTGGAAGTCCTGTGGGGACATGGAAAAATTTGATGAAGGGAGACAGAAATTAATGAGAAAAGTGAGGAAAAGAGAGATAGAAACTGAGGAAAGGAGATGGAATGCAACATCTATTAGGCAAGTTTGCTTGAGTCTTGCGGAAAGGGGAGTTTAGTGTATAGTCAGAGTACCTTCAACTGTGCTCTGCCTTATGTCCCTAGTAGACAGAAGTGCATCACAAGGAAAATAAATGGAAAAGTATTTGGCTGGATGAAGTAAGACACTGGCTTCAGGGGACCTCAAGTTGCCTTTCATCCCCCCAGTTCTCCCTTCTTTGTGAGCCTGAGAAGCACTACATGTACACCTATATATTTGATCTTGTGTGGAAATCGGCAGCCAAGGAGGTGGGGAGGTTATAGTAACAATGGTACAAGGCAGATTCAGGTGGGTAGGCATTTTGGTCTGAATTTTTTTTTTAAATGAAGTTTTGAGTCCAATGGCACCTCTAAGACCAATAAAGTTTAATTCTGGGTATAAGCTTTTGTGTGCATGCACGCAAAAGCTTATACCCAGAATTAAACTTCCTTGGTCTGAAAGTTGGCCGCTGGACTCAAACTTTGCTCTAATGATATAAGAAGAAAGGATTAATCCTCTGATATATGAGTCCTAGCCAGAATCATGGCATCCTTTAGCTTCTATTTAATTTAAAAATAACAACAACCAAAAGGGCTATTCATAGAGCCTATGTTATCACAGCAAGCTTTTCCCTCACTGTAAAAGAAAGAAATCAAGCAGCAGGAACAGACTGAATGGTAAAAAAACAACAACCAAAAAACCAACAACCTTAAAACAGCAGCAGTAGGAACTGCTATGTGGGAATGCATGTTTATATTTCCCGACACTTTGCCAAGTGCTTTCCATACATTTAAGTCAAGAGGATAATTTGTTTCATTATTTTAGCTTCTTTCAGTTGGATTCCATAGCTGCATTGGCGGGACAGAATTTTCCTGCTTCCTCCTTCCTGCTGCAGCTTGCTTTACCCCCCAAAAAATCATGCTGGGGGGTGGAGACAGATGGACCCTCAAGAATACTGTGAGGCCTGTATAGGGTCTGGCAGAAAATGCTTACATAAGCAGAAGCAGGGCTTTTTTAAAGCAGGAACTCACAGGAATGCAGTTCCGGCTGGCTAGGTGTCGGGGGTGTGGCCTAATATGAAAATGAGCTCATTAGGCTTTTTCCACTAAAAGCCCTATGCGAAACAATATGGACGTCAGGGGGTGTGGCCTAATATGCAAATGAGTTCCTGCTGGGCTTTTGCTACCAAAAAAGCCCTGAGCAGAAGTACTACTTGCACAGCATAGGACCCAACCCTTTCCCAACACAGCATAGGACCAACAGAGATATAAACATTATAGATGGCAATTTTTGCGTTCTACATGGGGGAGGCAGCTAGATAGAGGAAAACTTGAGAAGCCTACCCAGGTATAGAAATAATTATTTATGGAACTGTACAAGTTTAGCTGCATTTCTTTGAAATCATAACTTGTTTTCTGGACTTAAATGTTTGATTTCTTGTTTTACCTAAATCATGTTTTATTGCACAGTCTCAATACATGAAACAAGAATAACCCAGAAGGGTTTGGCTAGTGTAAAATAGCCTACTCCTCTGTTTACTTAGAACACTGAGCCACTAAATATTTTAATTATAGAAAACTGAACAAACCCAGGTTAAATAAAATACCTATCCAGTTATTTATAAGCACAATAATAATTCTGGTTTCTCAGGCCAACCAACCATAACAATACACAGAAGAAGCCTTTCTCACTTTGACACTAAACACACCAGTCACATTATTTATATGCTGTTCAGAACACATCTTTACATTGTGCAGTTTACTCAAAGTCATTATTGTCTGACATTTATGTTTCAGATTAAATACCCTGCAGAATGTGAGAACAAGATCCAGACTTCAAGTCACAAAGCTGTACTTTGGGGCTTTTGGTACCAACTGTAACAGAAAGGACAAAAAGGCATTAGACAAAAGAGAGGAATCTTTGGACATTAACATTCAAGATAATAAGAAGCATACAGGAAAAATAATTATACTGAATACACTGTGAGTGCCTTCAAACAGATGCATCATATAGATTTTTCCTTCCATACTGCTCTAATAATTAGTATCTCAAAATATTTGCATTGTCATTCAGTATACTTCCCAGCGTGAATAGATGTTCTTTATTTCTGCACAAATCAACACAAAAACGTACTTGCTGAACAAAACATTTGGAGGTGCCAAAAGAAACTGCCTGCAAATCAATTAACTACATAATGTTCAGAACTAAAAGTTCCTATAACTATAATGCCAACTTTGAGATGTTCCTAACATAGAACACCAAGAAGGTGTTCTATGCATAGGTGTTGAATTCATTTGTTAAGAGGGCCAGACCTGACACAAATGTTGCTATGTCAGGCTGGGCTATTTGTGCCATAAAATGTAACATTAAGTACCGGAGATATAAACTTTATAAAACTGATTTCAGATGCTGAATGGCAATAGCAGGCTTGATTGCATTACGTGTGATATGCAGAGGGGCAGTAGCCATGGAGATATCAGAATTGGTAATGAGACAGGAAACTTAGGTCTCAATTTGCTCCGGGAGGATTCAGTCCAGGAGGATGAAAAGAAAAAATGGACATAAGTCTGATGATGTGAGGAGTGACTCAAGAGAGCTCACACTCTACCACAAGTTTTCTTATTCTTTAAGGTGCTATTCTTTCTTTAACCTTCTAGGACATTTAGTTGCTGACCTAAGATAAACAATGCACAGCAGCCAAGAAGGTCAGAGCGCCTGCTCCCGTTGCAACGCCACTGAGGCTGTTCTCCGCAGCCGAGAACGAAACGTCTGGAAGAAAAACTTTCTCCAGTAGAACACGGCACTTGAGCCCGAAAGATTCTACAAACCCCAATGATGTTACCAGCCGTGAAAACCTGAAATCTTTGATAAGATAAACAAGTTGCTTACCTGTAACTGATGATCTTCGAGTGGTCATCTGTGCAGTCACACACATGGGTACTGTACTCAGCCATGACCCCTAGCTCAGAGAATTCAAAAGCTCGCCTCAGGCGTTTTTTCCGGCGCGTTCCTCACCCATCTGGGAAGTAGACATGCTCTGCACATGCCTGGGATGGGGGAGGAGCGAGCCACCCACTCAGTTTCTTCCAGTCGCTACTGACAAGAGAATAAGGTAGGTAGAAAGGTTCAAACTGGTTGAACGCAGAAAGAATAAACTGAGCCAGCAACGGGGAAGGCTGGGTGGGTGGGTGTGACTGCACAGATGACCACTTGAAGATCATCAGTTACAGGTAAGCAACCTGTTTATCTTCTTCATTGTCTCTGTGCAGTCCCACACGTGGGTGATTAGAAAGCTGTCTCTAATAGTAGGCTGGAGGGTGCTGGCATGAAATAACCCAACTCCAAAATATCATACCTGCAGGAGACCTTTTTGAACAAGACTTTAATGAAAAACAGAACGAAGAACTGCTCGGCCGAAAGAGGCATCTTGTCTTGCACAAATGTCCAATGCATAATGTGAAATGAATGTCGATGGGGAGGACCACACGGCAGTTGCGCAAATGTCCTCTAAAGATCCCCCATGAAGGAGATCTGACGAAGTGGCCACAGCCCTAGTGGAGTGAGCTTTCAGAGGATCAGGTAAGGGCTGTTTAGCGAGCTTGTAGCATAGTGAAATCGCAGACGATATCCACTTGGAGGCGTTGCATTGATATTTTTGTGCCCTCATTAAGTTTTCCGCAGGCCACAAAAAGATTAAGACAGATAAAAGGTTAATGCTCTGCGGGCATCTAAGTTATGTAACGCCTTTTGGCCTTCATCCTTAGGATCCTGAAAGAAGGAGGGTAGAACTGTAGAACTAGACAAATGAAACGATGATACAACTTTAGGGGGAAAGGTAGGATCTGGGCGTAAAACCACCTTGTCTCTATGAAAGACGGCATACGGTGAGTCTGCGCAGAAAGCACAAATGTCACTAGTCCGCTTCCCCGAAGTTAGGGCTACCAACAATGACTTCTAAGTAAGTAACTGAAGAGAAATAGAGGCTATAGGCTCAAACAGAGGCTGCATAAGGCATGAGAGAACCAAGGACAACCTCCAGGAAGGAAGGAAGTTTCTAACTGGAGGATGTAAACGAAGTAGTCTTTTCAAAAATGACTTGGTAACGGAATTAGAGAAAACAGTCTGCCCATTAATAGGAGGGTGATATGGCAGACAGATGGACTTTGAGTGAGGAAAATCCTAGACCAGAGTCATGGAGAGTCAGAATATAGGTCAGTATGTCCGAGATCGATGCAGACTGGGGCGCGAAATAGTGTAGGGAGGCAGAAACAGAGAAACGCTTCCATTTATAATGGTAGGAGCGGCAGGTAGACGGCTTCCTTGCATTGATAATAACCTCTTGAACCAAAGGGGGAAGCATCAGAAGTGGATCTTCCAGGATGTCAGTTTCAACATGGCCAGATCATGATGAAGCACTTTCCCGTTCTGTTGGGACAACAGATCCTTGGTCAGAGGGAACCGATAACGGAGGTTGCGAGAGAGAACAAGTAATCTGGTGAACCATGGCTGTCGAGGCTACCATGGTGTTACCAGGATGCAGTCTGTTCGATTGTGAAGAATTTTCTGAAGGGTCCTGGTGATGAGGGGTATTGGCGAATAAATGTAATGCATAGACCGCCCGACCATTTGCGGAGAAAGGCATCTTGAAAACCTCTGTTGTAAAACTTTGCACACTTTGCATTGGCTGGTGAGGCAAAAACATCCACTAGAGGAGTGTTGAAGTTCCGAAAGACAGGAAGGAGGTACTTGTGATTCAGAGACCATTCGTGGTTGTCTGTGGAGGACCGACTGAGAGCGTCTTTCCAAACACTGTCGACACTAGGTAGATGGATGGCTGTGAGGAAGATATCATACTCGATACACCAGGTCCACAGGGAGATTGCTAGGTCGCAGAGAGTCGCCGATACTGACCCCCCCTTGCTTGTTGATGTAGAAGACTGTTGTGAGATTGTCGGACGTGCAATCCCCGAATAGACGGGAGGAAGGAGTGTAGAGCCCGGTCTACTGTCAATAGCTCCAAGCAGTTGATGTGGAGTGAGCTCTCCATGGTCGTCCAAGTGCCTTGGACAGTGAGATCTTTGAAGTGAGCTCCCCAACCCTGCTTCAAAGCGTCCGTCGTCACTATTGCTGTGGGGGAAGACAGTAGATCAAACTGGCATCCTCTGTCCACCACAGTAGGGAGTCTCTGACTTTGAGTGGAACATGCAGAGTCAACAGTTCGTGTTGACGATGTGGACGAAAGGTATGTAAAAACCACATTTGAAGAGGCAGCATTTGGAGCCTGGAAAATTTGAGAACCGAGGTGGTTGCTGCCATAAGGCCTAGCATCTTCTGTATTGCTAGGGCTGGTTGTACTGGAGAAGAGATTATAGACCTTGCCCGAGACTTCAGCTGAAGACTGCGGTCTGCCAGAAGGAATGCCAGATGTGGAACCATACACAGACGAGCCCCTATGAACTGTAGTTCTTGAGAGGGCGCAAGTTTCGATTTTGTCCAGTTCACGCAAAGGCCCAGGGAACCCAGAAGTTCCAGGGTGAATGAAATGTCCTTCTTCAGCTGATCTGGAGACAGAGCGGTCAGGAACCAATTGTCTATGTAAGGAAAGAGAGAAATTCCTTGTTGACGGAGAAAAGCAGCAACTGCAGCCATGCACTTCATAAAAACACAGGGGGCGGTCGATAGGCTGAAGGGTAAAGCTCTGAACTGAAAATGGCGACGACCAATGTCAAATCTTAGACACTTTCTGTGTCGTTGGCAAATTGTCACATGGAAGTAGGCATCCTGAAAGTCTAAGGACATTAGCCATGATCCCTGAGGGATGAGAGGAAGTATCGACTGCAGGGTTATCATACGGAACTTTGTGTGGGATGAAGGTGTTGAGTTTCCGAAGATCCATTATAGGACGCAGAGTACCGTCTCTCTTCTGGACCAGGAAATACTTGGAATAGAACTGTGTTCTGTGACGGTAGCTGGGAACAGGCTCTATGGCTCCCTTGTCCAGGAGATTCTGGAGCTCTGTGTC
Organism: Heteronotia binoei; assembly: GCF_032191835.1. Classification (NCBI taxonomy): domain Eukaryota; kingdom Metazoa; phylum Chordata; class Lepidosauria; order Squamata; family Gekkonidae; genus Heteronotia; species Heteronotia binoei. The sequence continues at coordinate 144,368,272 of NC_083226.1, read as the reverse complement.
AAGTAAAGGAGAAGCAGGAGTTCGAATGAAATCGAGGGGGCGAATTGAACTCTATGGCATATCAGTGCTTTATGACCTTCAGGAGCTACGCGTCTGCGATGATGGATTCCCAGGCTTGCAGGTAGGGGCGAAGTCTTGTCGAAGGCAAGGTGTCGGGTGAATCAAAAGGACTGTTTAGGAGTTTGAGTAGATTTCTTAGATGACTGTGACCTAGGCTTGTGTTGGAAAGCCTGCTTGGCAGCTTGGGCCTTGCGCTTTCAAAACTCGGATTCTTTTGGAGATCTAGGGCATTTGAAATAAGACTGTTTCCAGTTATGGGAATGATACTGTTGTTGTGAAGGTTGCTGTGACACTCCCAGGGGCTTTGCATGTTTCCTGCCGTCATCCACGGATCTAAGGATCTCATCGGTTGTGGTACTGAATAGACCTAGACCATCGAAGGGTAAGTCTTCTATCTTGTGTTTGATATCTTGTTGTAAGGATGTGCTGTGTAACCATGCATGGCGACGAAGAGTGACCGCCATGGCCACGGAACAAGAGGAACAGGATACAGCATGGTGTACCGAATTTATCTGCTGCTTACTCACTCTGGAGAGTTTGTGCAGAAGATGTGCTGCAGGTTTTCTGGAAGGACTCAGGAAGAGATGGAACAAGCGAGGTCAGCTGGCTGGTCAAATTGAAAGCATAGGCGGAGAAATAAGCAAGGTAATTGTAAATTTTTGCAGTAGTAGTAGTCACGGAGTAAAGCTTACGACCCAGAGTGTCCAGCTTTTTCCCTTCCTGGTCAGGAGGAGCAGAATGTCTTGTTTGCTTAGACTTTGAAGCTGAATGGACAATCACTGAATTAGGTGGTGGGTGGGTAAAAAGGAATTTGGAATCCGGTGCGTGAATCCTGTACAGGGATTCCAAGTGACGAGTATTGGGAGGGATGGAGGCAGGCTTGTCCCAGGCCTCTTGGAGACCATCCAAGTGTACCCGGCAACATTGGCAAATGAAAGCCAGCAGGAAGGTCTGCTTAAACTAGGTCATGGACAATGTCAGATACCTTGGGCAGATCTGCAGACAGCTTAATGTTGAGAGCGTTGGCCATATTAGAGATCAGGTCAAGATATGCTTTGGAGCCTTCAGACGGTGACAAATCCGAAGGGGGAACAACATCTGAAGCAGGAGAGGCAGGGGCCTCATCTTCTGATGAGTGATCTGATTGATCAGTGTCGGACTCATCTGGGGTTTGAGGATTACTAGGATGAGGATCTGGTAAGTATGCATCCTCAGGGTGCTTGTCCAGAGGTACGACGGGTTGAACTGGAGAAAGTCTAGGTGGATGCACAGGCTCTGGAGCCGAACCAGGTGACTGATGCTTAAGTAGAGACCAACGTCTTATTAGAGACAGTCTCGCTGGACAGTGATGGTATCGAGATGGATTACCATGGTACCGAGGGTAGTACTGAAGATACCGTGATGAATAGTACTCTTCCAATGATGGACAGCAGAAGAAATAGCGACGATGATGTTGACGGCCATGCTCTCTAAGAGATGGGACCTAGATGGTGACGGGCTATCGGATTGCCAATGATCATGGTGGGATCGATGTGAACCACGGTATCGACGAGGTACGTAGCCCACATCATGTGAAGGAGAATATTGAACCCGAGGCAGAGATCGAATGCTGGTGGTCGTATGCGTAGCCATGTTTCTGTGAGCTGGAGGGTATTGGAGCTGTGGAGAACAGGACCGACGGGCTTGAAAACCCTCGGAGACTTGCACTGATGACTCCCTATAATGCAGAGAGATTGCCACGTCTCAAAAACTGCAGGTGTCGAGGGTATTCAAATTGAAGGCTCGACCCCAAGATTGGCACGAGTCACTTGGTCCTCAGGAAGATCCGGATGAATGGATGGTGATCTCGAAGGGATTTGAATTATAGCGGATGAAGTAGTATCAGAAATCACGTCTGTTGGAGTCGAAAGTTCCGGCGGTAATGTTGGCATGGATGCCGTTATGGACTGGCTCGGAACTGAGGTTCTGGACTTCGAACCTGAGAAACTCGACTTTGGACCCAAGGGCACCCCGTCGCAGAAGGGCTGGGGAGGGGGGGGGGAGAAAAAAAGGGGGGGGAATCCGAAGTAGAAGAAAACAAGTCTTTTCTTTTCCTTTTTTTAAATCTAAGGAGGAATGGTTGAAGACGAAGGGAAGGCCTGAGGGAACGACGAAAAACGGAGCTCAATGAGAAGAGGTGTTGATGGAGTGGCAGTACAGAAGAAACTGAGTGAGCAGCTTGCTCCTTCCCCGTCCCAGGCATGCACAGAGCATGTCTACTCCCCAGGATGGGCAAGAAACGCGCCGGAAAAAATGCCTGAAGTGAGGTTTTGAATTCTCCAAGCTAGGGGTCGTGGCTGAGCACAGTACCCATGTGTGGGACTGCACAGAGACCACGAAGAAGATTAGCAGTTCTCTTACAAAAGAATTTCAAAGGGAGATTAGAAAGAGAGATTGCTGAACTGCAACTGATAATGAAGCTCAAGACACTGCATCCTACTGGACTGAATTGAGACCTAGGTTTCTTTCTACCAGTGCCTGCTATTGTCATTCAGTGTCTGAAATCACTTCACTCTCCAAGATATAAGGAGTGATGGACTCACATTCTAGCTGAAGTGAGGAGAGACTCATGTCCTGCCACAAGTTTTGTTAGTTGTTAAGGTGCTACTGGACTCTTTCTCCCTTCTGCTAATAAAGACTGCCAGCTGCACTGTGGTTTCTTTTTACTTTTTTAACCTGTTGAAACTGGGAACAGGGATTTTTCCAAGTGAGATAATGTGTGGATTTCAGACTGAAGAAAATCCACTCAGAGCTAGTGATAATGAAACACTAAAAAAAAGGGGGAGGAGTTAATGTGAAGGCAGCCAATGAGGTGGGAGGGGAGAGAGTGAGACCATGTGTTGAACATGAATATGTAGAACAATAAGTGTATTTTTTAAAATACTTAGCTATTTACTTCCAGTGCTGTAATTCCTAATCAGGGTCCTTTTTGAAAGAATATAAAATCTCAAATAGGAACAGAGAAATCTAATCTTAAAAAAAAATATCAGAATAAGCCAAAATAATTTCCCTTTAATTCCCTTTATTCCGGATGCATCTCTTTTCTGCCCCTCTTCCTTTTTTAATATGCAGGTCTCAAATTAAACAGCAGAGCCGGGCAATCTTAATGTAAATTGTGCTTGTCAGAAGAATCTCCTTCTCTCCCTCCCTCTCGCTGAAGAAGTGTGTATGCACATGAAAGATTAAACCTGGAATAACATTTTCTTGGTCTTAAAGGTGCCATGGGACTCTTTTACTTTCTTGGGTGCTCTCTCTTTCCTTCCCCTTCCCCACTCCATCCTCAAAGGAGGAGGAGATCTCAGCCATTGGAGGGAAGAGAGGCTTGGTGACAGCAGTAGCCAGGAGAACAAAAGCAGGAGAGAGCCAGTTGCTCACGGGACAGATACCAGCCCCGTAGGAGTCAGTTCTGTCCCATGGGCCACACATTTGACACCCCTGTATTAAAGTATATTTAAAGGATTTAAAGAATATATATTCTGTGTTATTGTTTTATAGTCAATATAATTTTGTGACAGAATCACTTCTGCTAAGACAATTTTATGTCATTAAGTATTAGCTTATGTGAAAAGTATTTTTTGACTTACCAAGTTCTTTAAGACATGCTAGGAAAAGAGGGAGGGAGGAGTCAGGCAAGCCTGAGTACTGTTCCCCCACTCCCTGGAGGGCTACTTGATACCTGTCCCTCAAATAAAATTAAAAAATTACATGTATGTGCGATGGCTGTGTGCTAGTAGTCTCAGAACATTTAAGATACGTGGTCTCCTTTCATCACCACTTTTCCCCACACTTCTCTCAAGATATTTCCTCAAAATTAATGAAATTACCAGCACAGACAAAATTCAGTATTGATCTTTAAGAATATACTGACACAATGAACAAAAATTCAACTGTTTCTCGCTTACTTTAGAAAAGTAAAAAAATAGTATCCCACTCTTGAGTATTTGTTCAGAATGTGTGGTGAAATATCTTTTGTTTTCCCATGACAGAGTGTTAGGGGCAAGAAACAAACTGGAAGTTGAATGCAAATGTATTGAAATCATATTAATTACACATTAGGCAGGATATCAGCTCTGGCTTAAAGTATAATGCAATCCCACTTTTAAATAAACAGCTTACAAAATATTGAAGACACTAATTTTGAATAATTACCACCTTGAAAAAGGTCTTTAAAATATATATACCAACCTGCAATTAAGCAATGCTTTGTAGCAACAGGAGACATGTGATGACTGTATACTGTTCCTTCAAAATTAAACTCATCTGCAGGCTGTCAATTGAAAGACAATCTATTATGCTTCCACACCAATCCAAATCATAAGAATTTAAAGCTTTATTCTGCAACTGATCCTCCATTTAAAAATGATACATACAGCTAGCATGACAGCAACTGCAAAACCTCAATCCTGAAGATACAATGGAAATGTGTATGGGAAAGCTGTGACCTGATTAGCCTAGGCAAGTCTAATCTCATCAGATCTCAGAAGCTAAACAGGGCCAACTCTGGCAACTACTTGAATGGGAGACCTCCTTGGAATACCAGGGCTGGAGGCAACTGCAAGCTTTATTCAACCACCTCTCTGAATATCCTCCATGCCCCCAGTAGGGGTCAGTTACCAAAGGTCACCATGACTTCCAGGTGCACACGTGCACACACATGCTAATTAAAAAAAATACTAAAATAAGTATATGGGGAAATAATTGTCTTTACAAGGTAGAAACCTGAACTTATAGTTGTACTGCAATAATTATTCTGGTTTTATAGGGTTTTTTTAGCAGAGAAATAGTAAAGAGTGGATAGCAGGGAGCACAGAGAATTTTCCATGATAGTAGTTTGTGTTAAAGGATTCACCGCTTGCAGGGGTTGTTTTGTAGAAAAATAGGTGGTGCTCATCCAGGGATTGTTATACAGCTGCAATACTATTCAACGGACAAGGTAGGTGGAACTCTCAGAGAGGTTCCCACTGAATCTGAGGCCTGACCATTTGTCAAGTATTAAAAAGATATCTGCAGGAAAATTAGTAGAAGAATAAATGGAGCCTCCTTGGCATACTAATAGATTAGGCTAAAGCAGGGGTGGCCAAACTGTGGCATAGGAGTAACATATGGCTCTTTCAAATGTATTGTGCAGCTCCCAGAGGTCAAGGAGGAAGTTAATAAGGCTTACTTTCAAGTAAGTATGCTTAGCATTGGGACCTCAGTCAGGTTTTGAGTGCTGACCCATAGGCATGCGACTATTTCCAGCACGTGTGAAGTGGGGAAGGAAAGGAAAATAGGCAGGCTTGCAAGCTCTTCTCCTCCACCACAGAGGTCATCCAAAGTCCTAGAATGGGGAAAGAGAATGCAAGAGCAAGGAGAGCCACTGGAAGGAGGAACAGAACTAAAGAGGGTAGCGCTGGGTTCCCCATTCATTTCACAACTCTTGTAGGAGCTATATTTACTAATCTTGATGTCAAGGCAAAGAAAGATGCATAACGATGCAAATGGTGGTCAGTTTTTTATATGGTACATATGTTTCCTTCTCCCACTGGTGCCAAAAAATAATTCCCTAACCTTTCCCTATGTTGGTCTTATGGGGACTGTTGTTCCCAGCTTTTGTTTTTTAAAAAGTCTCCTTCTAGCATGATTACGTTGTGAAGTACATACATATGTATTTTATCTTTCTGTGCAAGGAAAGTATTAAGAGTTTTAATAAAGACAAGTAATATTTGTTCATATCTTGTGGCTCTCTAACACTGGACATTTATTTTATGCGGCTCTTACGTTAAGCAAGTTTGGCCACCCCTGGGCTAAAGAAAGAAGTATTTTAATTTAATTTTCTCCAGATGAAAGCAGCCAGTATTGAGAAAAGTCATATCTGCTTCGGGGGGCACAAAGTGGAACACCATATCAATAAACTATCTCCAACTCCGTAGCACTATATAGTAATTATTGAAGAGATAAACTGCATCAACAGAAAGAGCAGATGGGCACTCACATGTGTCTATTGTAGAAATGTAAGATTATACCTTTGAAACCCATCTCATCTTCAGCTGGTTTGCATCCCACTCCCTTCTCAGATATCCTACTTAGTAGGCATTGCCTTGCCCTCTTTGTGGAACTGGCCTGGGAAGGGACTCTTGCCTGGGACGGGACTCTTGTCTGCCTGCACTCATTTATTGAGATGATTTGCTGGTTGCTTTTCCTGTTTGGCCAGACCTCTTCTAGTCATACCCTGGTCCTGAATCCATTCCTGGACCCTGCTACTTGTGAGATCTGAGTCTGTTGTGATTGTTCTCAAGGCAGCTCTGCAGCAGACAGGTTATACATTACAGCTGCAACAGAAAGGGTATACTAGAATGCTGTCAATTTTGCTTTGATTACTAAGCCTAGCCATATTGTATGAAGCTCACTGGGTGTCCTGGGCCAGTCACTTGCTGTCTTAGCCTATCTCCCTCACAGGATTGGTTATAAGGGTAAAATCAAGGATAGGGGCATCCAGGCTCTTAGGAAAGAGGGCAGGAAAAAGCAACAGCAATAAAAATATTATTAAAATAATTATGAATGATAATCAAAATGCTCAACATAATTCACACTGAGACTGGCAGGAATGTTTTGCTTTCCATATTCTAGAAGCACAGCACCTCCCATGGCTAGACTCCATAGATAAATCAATCACTTACTTGTAACGTATTCGTATCCCATATTTTCAGTGTTTTATCAAATGAACTTGACGTAAACATGCCAGTGTCATGAGGATACCACTGCACTGTCTCCACGCTGAATTTATGCACGTCAGGATGACTTCTACAATGAAGTAAGAGAAGGATGATATTTAGATTGGCAGCTTTTTGTCACAACTAAACACCAACTTGCGAGGGTACACCTCTCTTAAGAGCCACTGTCCTGAGAAGCAAATATGTACAAGAAAAGCATGTATGTGGGGTGGGGGAAGAAGACAACTTCCTTATATGGTGGTTGAAAAGTCTGGTGGGGGGGGGAGGACTCAACAAACCCCAGACAGCAGTTTTGTCAAGGCAACTTTTTGTTGCACCTAGTATTTTCAGCAATAATTTTACCGTAATGGCCATCCTCAGTAGATGTACAAAGATTATTTATTATTTCACATCAGAATGTTTTATTATGACACAATGCATGTGTGTGAAGTTGTCATTGCTTGTTTATATATTCACTTTATACCTATCAATGGTGGTGGATTCATTTCTTAGCTAGTTCTATATTGGCACTAATATTCAGTTAAATGGAGGCTTTTAAAAAATCGGAATACAGACATGGGAAATTAGGTTAGATGTCAGCTTTTTGTTGTGATGCCAACAACCAGGGTTAGTTAGTATTCAAGTAGATATAGCACTTTTGTTGTAACTCCAATAAAATCATAGAAACTGTAGAGAATCTAGGATTAGGTTTTGTGGAAGCAATAACTAGACCTGTTATTTGTTCACTGCAGTATGTTTTCCGCCTTCAACATGGTTGGGGTCTTTTTGCCTCTCAAAGATGTAAAGGCTGTGGCAACTTAGAATGCAACAATTTCATCTTTCAAGTACTGGGTATATTTGAAACCTAAGTTTTCACACAATATGATACTGTAAGTCTGCCGTGAAAACGTTGTGAAAGCAACGTCACCCCAGAGTCGAAAATGACTGGTGCTTTACCTTTTAGTAGTCCTTCAAGATTTTCAACAGCCTGAACGTGCTATTTGCTAAACCAGCTTTACTCAAATCTTTTTGGAAATAATACAGGAAAGCATGTGAGTATGCTGACTAGAAAAAAAGGCCCAAAAATAGAAAAAAAGGCACAGGGCTGAAATTTCTGGAAAAATAATGTACTAAAATTCCTTATGATAAAGTGCACAAAATGCATAAACTTGAAACATTCACAAAGTGTATAAATACACATGTACAATAATCTTTGTATGACAACCAAGCCCTATCCTCACGACCTGAGGAGGAAGCTGGTTCAGGTAGTTGGCTCCAGGTTGACTCAGCCTTCCATCCTTCTGAGGTTGGTAAAATGAGTACCCAGCTTGCTTGGGGGAAAGTTTAGATGACTGGGGAAGGCAATGGCAAACCGCCCTCTAAAAAGTCTGCTGTGAAAACACTGTGAAAGCAACGTCACCCCAGAATCGGAAACAACTGGTGCTTGCACAGGGGACTACCTTTACCCTTACTTTTTATGTCTTTCTATATCCCTCTGCAAACTATACAAAGTACATATCTGGAACCAGTCGACATTTTTATCTTTGAAAATGAAGATATTGGATTTATATCCCGCCCTCCACTCCAAAGAGCGGCTCACAATCTCCTTTACCTTCCTCCCCCACAACAGACACCATGTGAGGTGGGTGGGGCTGGAGAGGGCTCTCACAGCAGCTGCCCTTTCAAGGACAACCTCTGCAAAAGCTATGGCTGACCCAAGGCCATTTCAGCAGGTGCAAATGGAGGATTGGGGAATCAAACACGGTTCTCCCAGATAAGAGTCCGCACACTTAATCATTACACCAAACTGGCTCTCACTGAAGTAGAGTCACCCCTTTCTGACCAGTGAAACGGCCAGAAGCTGACCAGTGAAACAGCCAGTTCTGGTGTGCAGCCCTGTCATTGGAATGCGCTGGGGTTTGTTTACTGCAACTTACCCACTCGCTATCTTTAAAATGTGGACTGGTTCTGAAGGAGAGCCCCTGAATAATTAATATCCATATAATATAATAATGAATATAATGATTAAGAGCATGCTTTGCCCCCCAAAATTAAAATGTCTGATGTAACTTTTCTGTTGAAACGCTGACCTCCAAACTGTGGGTGCGGGCCCAAGCTGGCTAGTTAAGATAAGAGAAACAGCCTCTTAGAGGTGTCTTGCTATAGTTGATAAGTAAGGGAATGATGTCATGGAATGTTACTGGGGAGGACTCTGTGAAGGAGGTATCTTGAAATCAGATAAGCCTGCGTGCCTTTTAAGAAAACTGTCTGTATGCAGAATGATTTTAACTCAGTCTTTGGGGCAGCCAAGCCTGACTGGGTTCTACTTTTGGTACCAACAGTAAAATACCTCACTTCAAACCAGAGATTGTGTGCAGACCTCATTATTTTTCTGCTACAGTTCCAGATATGGACTTTGTATAGTTTGCAGAGGGATACAGATAGACATATAGTACGCTTTTTTGTGGCTTTTGCACAAGTCTTGGTTGTCATACAAAAATTACTGTACACGTGTATTTATACACTTTGTGAATGTTTCAATTTTATGCATTTTGTACACTTTATCATAAGGAATTTTAATATACTAATTTTCCAGTAATTTCAGCCATGTGCCTTTTTTCTATTGTTGAGTCCTTACTCCACAACTTCCTCTATGTGCTATTCGGGGGGGGGGGGGGGGGAAGGCCAGCATTTCCCTCCCCTGCAAAAATCCTGTCCATGTTGGTGACATTTTCTTCCTATTAGTTCCTTCCCTGGCATTTTTTCCCTGCTGCATCACCAAACAGCCTTATGACAGCTTAAAAGAAAAAAAAAGATTGGTAATTGCTGTAGTGACCTATTGCCATCCATCTATTTCCATTCCAAACCTTAACAGAGCTGTTAAACAGCTATAGTGTACATGTGAACAAAAAGGGGAGAGAGAGTGAGAAACCATGATGGCCAAGACATGCCCTCCTCACCCACCCTGAGAGCTATGCTGAGCACATATGGAACAGAAGTGCTAGGGGAAAAGTGTGTGAAAAACATCCACATGTAGAAGCTCTGTCATCAATGCATCTGCCTCTGTATTCGCAGTGGTGAAAATGATGAAACAGGGGTGTGTGTTCAGTATAAACCAAACTGAATCAACACCCAAAAAACACCTTATCTGTATTTCTGGAGTATTTATTCAGCCAAATACAGATTCTCTAATCTGATTTGGCTACCGACACAGCTGAGTCCAAATAAAGCCTATATTATCCAGCTTTTATGCGGGCACAGCTTAGAGAAGACATTTAAAGAGAGTGTGGTCTCTTGAAAAAACACTTTCTGAGTTTACTTGTTGAGTTGCACTGCTAAGGAAGCACGGCCAGCTTGGAGAAGGCAGAGAGACCTCTTTAAATGCTTTCTCCAAGCTTGCCTGTGTTGTGACTTGGCGAGTGAACGCAGGATTTAATGTAATACCGTTGCTTAATGTAATACCATCAAATATGTTACATTTAGATATTAGTGCATTTCTGCACTTAATATACACCCACAGTATATGTCATGATCTGCTGTACACATGCTGTAAAGCACAGTGCTTGCGAACCACCTGAGCAATGGACACTTGACTTAATTGTCCAAAGTGCCAGAATCCACAATATTTGGGCAGAATTCAAATTCTTTGCCCCATTGAACAAGCCTTCTTTTAATAGCAGCCTTTAATTCCCATAACCCTACACGTCAGATCCCTATATAACCATTAGCAACAGTTTCCTTGATTGCCCCATTACCCACAGACCCTTAGGGTTGCCAATTGTCCCACCCCTTTAAATGAAACTTAATGTGTGATAATGGACAGCTCAGGCTCATTCATGGCAGGAAGACAAATAACATCACCCACTAAATTATATCCCAGTAAAGTCTTATTAAAAAGACAGGACTTCCCTCCCCCCAGGTGGCTAGCAATCCCAAAGTCTAAACTACAATCCATTAAACAAAAACATAAACACACAAATAAAAATGTTGACATGACAGAAATGAGATTGAATTAATCAAATCAGTTCTCCATTTTAAAACACCTAATTTTGCTTGCCAAGCGTACTGGATATGGGGTCAGATAACATTACTGCCTTCTCAGAACAAAAATCCCATACCAACATAAAGCCAGTATTACTGCTACCAATTCACCTTTCATAATGATCAGTGCATATCCAAATTCCAGATACAAAGCAGTTTTTAAAAAAATGCTTCACCCACCTTTTCCCTTGTAAGTTCCTTCAGTCTGAACATATGTATATATCTGTGCAATACAGTTTATTTCACATAGCAGGAATATATTCAATATCTTTTGGCAAAATCAATCACAGATGAAGAGATTCTGTACTCATTCTATGTATTTTCCCCTAAACTCTGAAAGTAACTACATGCCTAAGGCTAACCATACAAGGAAATTGTGGACATGCAACCTCCCTGGGATTACTGCATTCTCAGTCCACTGTACAGACTACTCCCATGCAAGTGCTACTGGCAGTAAGTTTGTGGCCTGGGGTGCTGTTGGACTCAGGTCTCCTGTTGGATAAACAGGTGGCAGTGGTGGTCAGGAGTGCCTAACACCAGCTTTAGCTACAGTCTTCCCTGCATACAAAAAGATCTTGCCAGCATGGTGCATGCCCTGGTAACTTCTAGTTTATATAACTGCAATGTGTTCTACATGGGACTGCCCTGGAAGTACACTGGAAAACTACAGTTGGTACTGAATGCTGCAGTAACATTACTGCGTTGGAGCTGGTTGGAGACCATTTCACTCCAGTTTTGTTTCATCTGCAATGGCTTTCAGTTTCCTTCTGATATTGACCTGTAAAGCTATTTAATGGCTTGGGACCAGTGCCTATTGAAGGATTGCCTATTCCCATATGAATCTACCTGACCATTACGGTAATCTTTGGGGGCCCTGCTGCAGGTGCCCCCTCATCTAAGTCAAGACAGATGGCAAGCTGAGAAAGTGCCTTCACACCAAATGATGGAATTTCCTCCCAAGGGAGATTTGTCTGTTCCCCTCTATCATCAACTTTCACCAGTAGGTGAAGACTTTTTAGTTTTGTTTGGAGTTCCCTTATTGAGCCTCTTTCCTGTTTTTGTACTGATTATTGGTTTCATCTAAATCTATCTATGTTTTAAAATGAATTTTAAAGTCTTTTAAAATGTTTTGCTGCCTTAAGGACTCTAACTGGGCAGAAAAGTGAGATACCAAAGTTTTAAATCAAATAAAAATAAACCTTAAAATCCAACTCAAATTAAAAAAAAACCTCTTGATCTTTTTTTTAAAACCATCAATTTTAATCTAACTTCTGGGAAAGGAATCAAAGTCCTAGCTGCAATATATAAATAATGCCCCAAACAAAACCCAACCAGTATAGCCTTTTATTAGACCGATCAAAATGACACAAAATGGCATCCAGGCTCTTGAGTTCGCAAGAACTCTTCATCAGGCTGGATGTTATAAAATAAAAAATAAGCGTATGTGGGAGGAGGGGACTGTGTTTCTGGCCATGCTTTGAAGGTCTGCCTTTTCTAGCATTTCTGTGCTTAATGCTGGGCATGCATGTAGACTTGAACTGGTGCTGTCAGGACAAAGTTTGAGTCCAGTGGCCTGCATTGGTGAGGAGGGCGGGATATAAATCGAACCAAACTAAACATTAAGACCAATGAAGTTCAATTCTGAATATAAGCTTTTGTGTGTATTAACACTTCATACTGCACTCTGGTTTCTGTGAGCAAGAAAACACAAATGCTGTCTCTCCACTGAAATTACCAAGGCCAGCAATTTTCTCTTCTCTTATCCTAAGCAAGATTCTCAGATTTCTTGTAGGCCAAGAGCAAAATGAATTACTTGGTAGTCACTGCATGAACAGCAGATTGAAAGGGTTCCCAAAACTTGGAACCACTTGAATCAACTGTTGTTCTTGTCGGAACACAATTGAAGCTTTGAATCTTCTTTTAGATCCCTAGCCAGAACACAAAGAAATAAACAATCTGCTCATTCAGAATGCAAAGGTGTTATTAATACAAAGGGTTCTGCCAGCCAAGACTTTGCTACATAAGACATAAGTAACAAAGCCCTCTAGCAGTGAGCTTGCAGACCATGGCAAAGTCTATCAGGGGTCTCAAACATGCAGCCCATGGGATGGATTTGGCCCCTGCAGGACTCTCATCCATCCCTCTAAGCAACTGACTCCTCTTACTTCTCTGGGGCTGCTGCTGCCATCACATTGCAGCTAGCTTTTGCCCAGCTCCTCCTTCCCGGTTCCTGCTTCATGCAGGAGAGAACCAATCTATGTTTCCCTTCCCTCCAGTGGTCGAGCTTTTCTCTTTTGGGAGGAAAGGAGGGGGAGGGAAAGCAAAAGCAGAAGCCAGTGTTCGTGCAGCAAAACAAGAGCAAAGCCTGACTCCTCCCATGGCTCCTTTGAGAACAGCAACATTTCATTTCAGGTATAAGCTTTCATTCTTCTTCAGAGGGAGGGAGGGTGGGTGAATGGATTCTTCTGCCAAGCACAGTTTACACTGAGATTGTTGTGCACTGCTGTTTTGAGACTTGGTCCCTCTCTCCCTCCCCCTCTCTCTCTCACACACATTTAGGTGTGTTAAGAGGAAGGGGCATTTTTGGATAAAGGAAAAGAGAATTAAAAGGAAATTATTTTGGCCTATTCTGAAAAGGATTTTTTAAAGACTGGATTCCTCAGTGCCTATCTGGGATTTAATTTTCTTTCAAAAAGGCCCTGATTGGAATTAGAACATTTGGACTAGATTCCATAGTTTAATGATTGGAAGTAGATGGCTAAGTATTTAAAAATATACTTATGGCTCCATATGTTCCAATTGAACACGTCTCCCTCTCTGGATGCCTTTCTAACACTGATTTTGCCCAGTCTGAAATCAATACACTATTTCACTTAGAGAGATCCCCCTCTCCAGTTTAAGCAGATGAAAAAAAAGAAAGAAACCTAACAGTATAGCTTGCAATCTTTATTAGTGGAATGGAACAAGAGTTCAGTAGCACCTAATAAAATCTGCGACAGGGCATGAGCTTTCGTGAGTCACTGCTCACTTCTTCAGATAAAGCTAGAATGTGAGTTCATTGGTCCTTGTATTGTGGAGAATGGAGTGATTTCAGATGCCAAATGACAATAGCAGGCATTGGTAATGAGACAGGAAACCTACGTTAGTTCTGGAGGATGCATTGAGCTTCATTATCAGTTGCAATTTCTAAACTCCCTTTGAAATTCCATTGTAAGAGAACGGCTACGCTTAGGTCAGCAACTGAATGTCCTGGAAGGTTAAATGTTCCCCCACTGGTTTTTGAATGTTTTGTATTCTAATGTCAGACTTACGTCCAGTTATTCTTTGCATTCAATCCTCCTTGACCAAACTGAGACCTAGGTTTCCTGTCTCATTACCAATGCTGGTATCTTCACTTCTACTATCCCTCTGCATATCACACCTAATTCAATCAAGCCAGCTATTGTCATTCACCTGCTATTGCCATCTAGCACCTGAAACCACCTTTATAAAGTTTATATCTCTGGTACCTCATGTTAAATTTTGCAGCATGCATGGCCCAGCCTGACAAAGTGACATTTATGTCAAATTTGACCCTCTTAACAAATGAGTTTAACACCCCTGGTCTCTGCTTCCTCCTTCAAACCATCTGGAATTAACCCCCAAGCAAGAGTTGCAGGTCAACTGTTAATTATTAACACTTACATTTTGATAACTCTGCATTATTTCTTACATAAAGAAATAATGCTACTAGCATAACTGTAGCTTTAACAAGGAGGTAAAGGTAGTCCCCTGTGCAAGCACTGAGTCATTACCGCTCCATGGGGTAAAATCACATCATGTTTTCTTGGCAGTCTTTTTGTTACAGGGTAGTTTGCCATTGCCTTCCCCAGTCAGCTGCACTTTACCCCCAGCAAGCTGGGTACTCATTTTACTGACCTCGGAAGGATGGTAGGCTGAATCAACCTTGGGCTGACTACCTGAACCCAGCTTCCACTGGGATCAAATTCAGGTTGTGAGCAGAGCTTGGAATGCAGTACTGCAGCTTACCATTCTGAGTCATGGGGCTCCTGAACAAGGAGATATACTACTGCAATTAAGCCTACTTTAATGATTGAGCTTATTTTGAATAACTGAAACTTAACTACCAACTACCTTGATCTGGATGCTCCAGGCTAGCCTGATCTTATCAGATCTTAGAAACTAAGCAGAGTCAGCCCTGGTTTAATATTTGGATGGGAGACCACCAAAGAAGTTCAGTGTCACTATGCAGAGACTGGCAATAGCAAACCACCTCTGAAGTTTATTGTTTGAAAACCCTACAGACGTTGCCATAAGTCAGCTGTGACTTGATGGCACTTTCCAGCACCTCTAACTACTGAATAAAAATTATGCAACTATTTTTTCCTCTTTGGCAGCAATAACTTAAGATTTTCACTAATAATTCAATGTTGATAGCGGATGAGTATAATACCTGAAAGCTATCATTTCTGTACACAGGGAATGATTAAAATGTGAAATTTACTACCAGAGGATGATTATGGTGATGGCCAAAGGCACAGATAGCTTTAAAATGGAACTGGATAGATTCATGCAGGATAGGTCTATCACTTGACTATTACCCATGGTGACTAAAGGGAACGTCCACATTTGAAGGCAGTAAACCTCAGAGTACCAGTGCCAGGAAATAACAACAGGGGACAGCCTTGGCCTCTATGCCCTGCTGTTGGATTCCCAGAGGAACTTATTTGCAACTGTGAGACAGGATGTTGGACTAGATGGCTTTTCTTACATTCTTATTTGTGTGTTAGAAAAGTGTCACATATTCTTCACATCCAAAAGTCAGTTTCACACTCTCCATATAAAAAACCATAATGCTTACTGGGTTTGCTATAGAGAAACTGTGAGCAGCATTATGTTTGTTGAGCAGGGCTCTTCCGCTTCCCCTCTGCAGCTGAAATCCCCCACAAAGCTGTCTCTGAGATCTTGGCATCACAGGGACAAAGAGGGATGTGACATGAAAGGCTACTGGAAGGAGGAAAACCAGCACGAACTGCAGTTTCTACTCTCCTCCATGCATGAGCTGAAATGCCTTCTGTTTGTGTCAGAAGACTAGGTGATGCCAATTTTAATCTAAATCAGACTGCACCATTCACTTACCTGTGATTGCACCATTCACTTATCTGTGTTCTATCTTACTGAATATAAGTTGTGATAAACACGCTTTAGAAGTATTCAGGGAATATTGGGGACTATTGTTAGTGACACTGTTGCAAAGATCAAGATATGTAGCCATGTTAGTCTGTCTGTAGCAGACGAAAAGAGCAGGAGTTCAATAGTACCTCAGGGTATGAGCTTTCCTAGAATCATACAACTGGAAGGGTCCTCCAGGGTCATCTAGTCCAACCCCCTGCACAATGCAGGAAATTCACAACCCCAATTACCCCTGCTCCATGCCCAGAAGAAAAACTTTTTGTGAGTCACTGCTCATTTCTTCAGGCATCTGAAGTAGCAAGAAATGACTCACATCCTGCTGTGAAATTTCATGATTACTTGTCTTAATACTACTGCAGTACTACCATAAGGATATTAATTTTATCTTAAACATGACTTTGGTATCCATACAGAAGTCTACAAGTGGCCTCAAATAGTCTTTAGTTTCTTCCCAATGAAATTCACTGGCTTCAGGACACAAATATCACATTTGACCCAAAAAAAGCCCCAAAGATGAAAATACAAGTACATGTGGCTTTTAAAGCGATTATTTTGTTCAAAATATTATTTCAAGACTATCTCCAAGACAAAGTTCTAATTTGCAAAACAATAAACAAAGGCAGAACAGAGGCACTTTAGGGATTAACAAAATTTATTCAAGGATAAGCTTTCTGAGCAGAGCGCACTTCATCAGATGCTTGCACTATGCATCTGAAGCAGCAACAGATGGTAAATGTGGGGCGATGTTACAAAGAGAGGACAATTTGAAAAAACAACAAATAAAAGAAAAATAAACTAATATTGAGCTTTTGAGGACTACTCCTAACTTTAGAAGATGGGCAGCATGGGATGAATAGAAAATCCAATTAAGGACAGTACAGTGTGAAATATGCTAAGTAATACATAAGTAAGACAGGATAGTGGAAGACAGGAGGGCCTGGCGTGACTTTGTCCTTGGGGAGTCAGACTTGACTGTGCGACTGAACAACAACAAAATACATATGTACAAATCTACTGAGCTATCCCTACAGGTCTCTGAGAAGATACAGCAATGAATCTCTTCATGAACCCTAATTCAGCAAAGTCGATTTTGCTATATGACCTAATGCCATGAGCTCCAATTAATGAAAGCTTTATTCTAGTTTAGAGCCCCGTGGCGCAGAGTGGTAAAGCTGCAGTACTGCAGTCCTAAGCTCTGCTCACGACCTGAGTTCGATCCCAGCAGAAGCTGGTTTCAGGTAGCCGGCTCAGGTTGACTCAGCCTTCCATCCTTCCGAGGATGGTAAAATGAGTACCCAGCTTGCTGGGGGGAAAGTGTAGATAACTGGGGAAGGCAATGGCAAACCACCCCATAAAAAGTCTGCCGTGAAAACTTTGTGAAAGCAACGTCACCCCAGAGTCGGAACATAAGAACATAAGAGAAGCCATGTTAGATCAGGCCAATGGCCCATCCAGTCCAACACTCTGTGTCACACAGTGGCAAAAAAAGGTTTATATATATATATATATTTTGCCACTGTGTCACACAGTGGCAAAAAAAAGTTTATATATATATATATATATATATATATATATATATACACACACACACACACACACACACACACACACTGTGGCTAATAGCCACTGATGGACCTCTGCTCCATATTTTTATCTAAACCCCTCTTGAAGGTGGCTATGCTTGTGGCCGCCACCACCTCCTGTGGCAGTGAATTCCACATGTTAATCACCCTTTGGGTGAAGAAGTACTTCCTTTTATCCATTTTAACCTGTCTGCTCAGCAATTTAATCAAATGCCCACGATGACTGGTGGAAATGACTGGTGCTTGCACAGGGGACTACCTTTACCTTTTTTATTCTAGCTTGTGCTAGAATAAAATGTGCCAATCTTTAAGGTGTTACAAGATTCCTGTTACTACATGCAGAATCACCACTGTGAACTCACTGCTTCCTTTTGGAGTGCCAGTTGAGCCAAAAACCACCATTCCGGAAACCCTAAGTCATGACTCAACCAATCATGAAATCTTGTTCTCTGTGTGTCAGTCTTGGGTAATCCATGATTGCAACAAATCAAGATTGATTAAAATCTTGTTGGCACCCACCATGGAGATAAGTTTGCCAGGCTTTAAATGGGAGAGCATGGAACTCTCTTTAACAGCTCTGGAGTAAAGAATGTGAAGCTTTACCCCTCCCCACCCTCATCTCTTTGCATCTGACTTTCCATCAGCTGAAGATGGACAATACTACCTTTTAGGAGCATGAAAAGCATTTTGCTGGATTAGACCAGTCCAGCATCGTATTTGGAGGCCTACAGGAAACCCAGCAACAGCTGGAAGAAAATTGCTGTACACCATTGTTCCAAAAAAATCAAAGCAAATGGCCATCATTCCCTATCACCAATGCATTCCACAAATCAGGTGTGTGTTGCATGAAGTAGCTTCTTTTGTTCGTCCTCAATCCATTTTGTTTCATGCTATTTCACTGAAGATGGAGAAGCAGTAGAGTGAAAGTGGAACAATGATGAAGAAGGGCAAGGGAAGCCAGGGTTTCATCCAGTTTCAGGACTAAAAGCTGTTAAAGAGACATATGTGATCTCTGGGTTGCACATTTGCAACCCTAACCACCTGCAGGAGTCCCCTGAGCCTCACAGAACCAATGTCCCAATTCCAGAAACACTGATATTGACTAAATTTTGTTGGGCAGTGACTCCTGGAAATATGTCCTACTATGTGGTTTACTGTCCAGTGGCTTCAGACCAGCACAGTTAAACACCTGAATATATAGTTTGTTGAAACAAAATAGTAATCAAAAGTACTATGCCAATACATAATGTAAAAAACAGAGTTGTGAACATTTCATTTATAAAGAATACATACCTGCCCACTGAACAAACTGCCTTACATGTATAGCATGATTTTCCGCTACAGTTTTCAAGGTCGTACAAAACAATAATGCCATCTGAACCACCTGATAACATGCTGTAAGGAAATAAATTACAATCCAACTTAGATGCATCAGACTGTTAACACAGTGAAATTATAAACCATTTAAATTAGTCTAAAATTAGTTAGGGAATATATATGGTGCTTGTTTATATAAGTCATACGTACATGAGTTAAAAAATATTTTTGTCATAAAATAAAATAATGTACTTACTATCGTCCTTCAACAGGTTCAATATCCAGAGTACTAATACCACTCCCATGGATCCTTTCGACATCTTTATCCTTGCTTAATTCCAAGCTTAACACCCTTAAAAAATACAAAAAGTCAAACTATTATGAACAACAAACGTAAATATTTTTACACAGCACCCCCAGCTGTTAAAAGTGATCAAGTCCTCCAAAGGGACCAGTTGAGCTAATTGTTCTTACACTTTGCTTAAGCCAGGACTTCACAAATTGCAGTTGCCAAGCTGCCACGGTATCTCCAAGTTTCAGTGTTGTGCCTGCAATTATTGTATTTTGGCACCTCTTAGTGGAAGAACAAAGAGTTGGATCTAACCAGCTTTTCCCACAGATTTAAAAAAAGGAGGAAGGGGTCACTTTTGACAACTAAGTAGGCTGTGTTTGAGATCATGGGGCCTGCATAGACAAAAGCCATGCAGAATGGGGGCTATATGGGAATTGGTTGAGATTGAATGAACAATTCATAATAGAATGTTTTGTTATAGCACATAAATGTATATAAAGTCCTCAACATTGCTTGCTTATGCCATGCAAAAGAAATGGATGAATTCATTTCTTAATTAATTTCTGGACTCCTACTTTGGTCTTAATAGGTGCTACTGGACTCTGTTTCATTTTTTAATCATTTGCTTTCTATACTGGCTCCACTGTTTAATTAAATGGAGTTTTAAAAAGCAACAATGGAATTGTAAGAAACTGGGGAGAGAGGCTAGGGTTAGAAGTTATCTTTTTACTGTGGTATTGACAAAATTACCCCTATATTTAATTTTACGCTTACAATGCTTTTGTCATTGCTTCAATAACTTTATTAAAAACTGTAGATAAAGAAAAAAGGTAGAAAATTTGGTCACTGAAATACAAAGCCTTAAGAATAAAAAGTGAGTCTGGCTCCTTCATTTTGGGAACCTAAAGCCAAAGAAAAGTTGTCATTACTTCCATTCAAATATGAAATCCTGAAAGGTGAAAAATGAGTCTGGCTCCAAAACTTTTGGGCTGGCTCCTAGAACCAAAGAAAATTTGCCATGATCTACTTAAAATAGAGGGAGCCTCATGGCGCAGGGTGGTACAAGCTGCAGTACTGCAGTCCTAAGCTCTGCTCACAACCTGAGTTTGATCCTGGCAGAAGCTGGGTTCAGGTAGCCAGCTCAAGATTGACTCAGCCTTCCATCCTTTCAAGGTTGGTAAAATGAATACCCAGCTTGCTGGGGGGAAAGTGTAGATGACTGGGAAAGCCAATGGCAAACCACTCCGTAAAAAGTCTGCTGTGAAAACTTTGTCAGAAATGACATGTGCTTGCCTTTTTACCTTTAGCTAAAATAGATACCAAAATCAGCCCGAGAAGTTATTAAACCTGGAATGCTAACTACATGTTACTACAGTTTGCTCAAAGGTCATTTATATCTCTGTCAAGCAGCCAAAAATAATAGCTATATTGACAAGAACACAATACTTGAAGTAGAAAATAAAAACAAGAGCAGTTATACATTAATCACAGGAAATGCTAACCAAATAAACAAAGTCAGCAGCCAAGTCAAAGTACACCAACAAGACAATCTGAGGATGATAAATGAAACCTGTCATCAATTTTGCATTTTTTTAAAATGGTTAAATATCACAACCAAGTGTTTACTTTTGTCTTTATCTTCATTCCCAGATGCAGACTAGGTAGTTTCCACATCACTCAACATATCATGTTTAAAAGCACATGCATTGTTTCAGCTGTTTGAGATTTTTGTTTGTTTTATTGTTTTATTTTGTATTGCTTATTGGATGTCCTACCCTGTTGATTGCACTCCATTTATACTATTTAATGTGCCTTGAGTTTCAGCAAGAAAGGTGAACTATGAAAACAAAATAAATGGTTGCAATACTGTCCATTTTTACTCAGGATTAAGACTTTTGAACTCAAAAGAATAGGTATATGATCCAGTCTGTTAAAGTCTTCACTGCTTACAAAACTTTCTGGCAATGAGATTGTTGTCAGAAATGCCATGACCTCAGACTTATCCTCAGCCACCTAACTGCTGGTGGTTTTCCAGGGGTTCCTCCTTGGCAGGTGCACAAGGGTTTTCTGCCCCATGCCTGCTTCATTTTTTCCTACCTAATTCCTGGATTTCTTATACCAGTATGCCTTCCTCCCATTGATGACCCACTGCCCAGCTGAATGTTCGTCTCAGGTGCAGGGCACTTTTCAAGCCTGAGTCTTCAATCTCACCTCATTTTTTCTGGTCCTTCTCCTTTTGCAGCCTGTAGTGGACCCTCAGCTGCCCTGGAAACCTGACCTCCTCACTAGGCTCTCTTGGGGCAGTACTTGGGCTCATCTTGTGTCTGGCCTCTGACCTGTCATTACTCTGGGCCTCCTGCAATTCTGTCCCTGACACCTCTCTCTGCCTTCGCTGAAATGCTTCTAACCTCTCCTTCTGCAGGCCTATAGGCTGCCTTTTGTTGGCTTGGGAGACCAGAGCTGTCCCCATCCTCACATCAGTACCCAGGAATACCTTTGGCCCAGTCTACTTCTGAACCAGGCCATCAGAAGTACCCCAACACTGCTCAGGTTCCACAGGGCCACCCACAATTGACAGTAAGCATTTTTAACGATCGAAAGCATATTTGGTTAAGGGGATCTTTCAATAAAGGGACCAGGTCTATGGCCTTTAGTTCTAGGTATGGTATGTGTTTTCTGTTGTTGTGTGCAGTATTGCATTCTCAATGCACTGTATTTCTACTCATGTAATACCATTTACTGCTTGCTGAACATGTCCTATTTGATATTATTTGTTTCAGAGCCCTATAATCCCAGTCCTATCACATTGCTAATAAAATGTCTCACGTTAATGAGTACACATTAACTTATGCTGTGTAATCTGCTTTGAGACTCAGTGAGAAAGGCATACAATAAATATCAAAAAGAAAGTTTCATAGAGATATGAGTTAGAACATTTAAAAAGGATTAGTAATGATTTTTAAAAAGGTAAAGGTAGTCCCCTGTGCAAGCACCAGTCATTTTCGACTCTGGGGTGACGTTGCTTTCACAACGTTTTCATAGCAGACTTTTTATGGCGTGGTTTGCCATTGCCTTCCCCAGTCATCTACGATTTCCCCCCAGCAAGCTGGGTACTCATTTTACTGATCTCAGAAGGATGAAAGGCTGAGTCAACCTGGAGCTGGCTACCTGAACCAGCTTCCACTGGGATTGAACTCAGTCGTGATTTTAAAGGAACCCCAAAATTAGAAAACCTACTGGCTTTCTCATAGAAAAAGTACTGTGATCAGCATTTCACAAGAATGACAGTTATCTAAACTTTGTTTTCTTAGCACTACATCTGAAACCAGAGTGCCCCAAATGCCCTTCAAATGTTAATTCCTGACAAAATTTCATCCACAGATTTAAAAAAATGATCATAGTTTCCCAAATCCACTTAGTACAATTATACCTCAAATATTTGCACCAACATTTTAAATTTACCATTTAACATTGGATGTATGAAGCTGCCTTATACTGAATCAGACCCTTGGTCCATCAAAGTCGGTAATGTCTACTCAGACTAGCAGCGGCTCTCAAGCTGAGGTTTTTCCCACCTATTTGCCTGGACCCTTTTTTGGAGATGCCAGGGATTGAACCTGGGACTTTCTGCTTACCAAGCAGATGCTCTACCACTGAGCCACCGTCCCTCCCCTTTATCTCATATTTTTCTCAAACTATCTAACAAAACTAGATGATAAAAGTATTTGAAGGTCTGTTCATTTAAAATGTAGAGTAAATTTAAGCTTTAGTTTTATTTTTTATTTACATTTTAACTGGATAGACCTTCAAATACTTTTATCATGATGTGGGTGCTTGCACACAAAAGCTTACATCATAAATAAAACTTCGTTGGGCTTAAAAGTGCCACTATATTCAAACTTTGTTCTATCAGTATCCAGGACAACCAGCACAGACTTTTCACCTCTAGACAGTGCAGAGCTCTTACACTACTCCAGTTGCTTCCTTCAGAAAGCTGCATTTGTGATAACTATGGGGTGGCTTTATTTTGATCTCAGAAATGGCCAGCATCCGTATTTCAAAAGCTGTTCCACCTGCTCTCCATAGTACTTATTTTCACTGCCTTCATTTCTTTCAATATGGATATGATTAGAAAGACATTTAAAAGGACATTTAAGGTTTACTATCAACATATTCCTAAAAGTAAGCCGTACTAAATAAAATTGGACTTATTTCTGAGTAGGGTTAGGATGTCTTCCTAAAAGACTATGAACTTTCTTTCCTACATCACCCTCAGATTAGCATGCCATAGTTAAATGCAGCAACGTGTATTTCCCCATGTACATTTTCTCCACGCATTTACATTAGAAGATCTTGCCTCATAGAATCTTATGCTTGCTTAAGAGCTAAGCCCTTGTGAATTTCTTCCAAATAAAGCTCAAATTTTATGCATGCTTGCTTGGAAGTAACATTTCCCTGAGTAAGCCTCAAAAATTGTACTTATTTCCCTTTACTTTTAATAAGATACTGCTTTAACTGGTCCATTTCTCTAAAGGGTGGCTGCCTTCAGTTTGGCTCTTGTTAACAATATGCCAGCTTTTATTTCATATAAAGCACTTTAACGTCCTGGCATTCCTGCATGGAATTTAACTATACATAGAGCAGCTATTTTCTTTTCATAACACTCCTTTGATGGATATTACATTGAGAGGCAAAAAGTGATCAAAAATGCTACTCCTTGAGTACCAAAGTTAGGAGAGCAGAGCTTTAAAAAACCCTTTTTTCCCCACTCCCAAACCCAACCTTGCCCTAAGCCTCAGGAAGTATTGGCCACTGCATTTCTCGGGAGCAACATATATAAGCGGTCTCAGCACCAAAACCATCAGGCAAAGCCAGCATCTCGCCAGCCCAACAGGCTGAAAAGAAATTTAAGCCAAATTCTTCTCTTCCGTGGCCAAGTCAAAAATCCACTTTACCTCCTGGTAGACTCAGCCCGGCGTAACCTCAGCGGGTCGTCAAGACCTGCTTGACGGGCAAAAATATAGCCCAGCATTGTGAAAAAAAGGAAAAACTTGACCAGGCGGCCGCCATGTTTGCAAACGTCTCCGCGTCGATTGGCTCCGCGGGCTACTCTCTTAGCGAATGAGAACGCGCTTTACTTAGACGTCCCGCCCAGTCATCTAAGAGTGAATGCACGCGCCGAAGAAAGACTGAGGAATCTTTTATGACAACTTCCGGTGTAGCTTTTCCCGCTGAGCCTTCCAGCGCAAACTATATAGGACTTTCATTATAGAAGTAGCGAGGCCTAGACCGAATCTCAAGTTTGTCCGGAAGTAGAGGCGCGTGTTTCTTTCTCTTTTTATCTTGAGACAGAGCGTGGGAGAGTGGGTTGCAGGTTAATAAAGGGGGCGTGGTTTATGCCGCAAGAACGGAAGGAGCTACAAGCGTTGTATTTGTCTTGGGAGGACGCGTGAAGGAGATTCGTCCCCGCTTTTCTGTCCCGCTGCGGACGGCATGAACCGTGTCTGGAGGGTCTTGCGCTCCCTGAAGCTTCGGGTTCTTGGGCCAGAGAAGATGGAAGTGGGCGTCGACCACCTCGGGAACAAATATTTTAGGATCCCGAAACATGAAACGTGGGCAGGTGAGGTCCAGGAGGCGGATGGACTGACAGACCAAAACCTCAGTTCTGTTCACGATATGTTTGCATCTCAGGGCCATCTCAGTATTGTATTTAGAAAAATAATAATACTAATATAATCCCTATTTTTTTATTTTCTTTGCTAGTGTTCGTATACTGTCATTATATCTCAGCGCATTTGTTGGTTGAAGCTACAACGTCCAAAAGAAAATGTTCAAAGCAGCATACAGCTAAAAACACACTCAAAACTACACACTTAAAAACTATTAAAACAGTCAGCAAACCTAATTTTCAAAAGCACACTTTCAAATTTAAAAAAAAACCATGAAGGTATTTTCCAAGGCCTTATTCAAGACTATAAAGGTGCATCAAAAAATGCCACTTCACCCTAATAATTTATGTTAACAATTTCTATACTGAATCATAGCTATAACGCTCTTGAAAGAGTTGTACGTGGGTGACCACTACAAAAATAGAAACTAATAATGACGTTTTTGCTACTTTTATCAATGTTAGTGTTGTTTAACTTAAAATGACACATTGAATAAAAGCAGCAACAGTAATTTTAATGAAAAGAAGGTTTTACTTGGTATTTTTATGGACTGCTTTTACGTTAAAGTATTAATAGTGGTTTATAAAGAAATACAGAACAGGAGACATCATAAGATAAAACCAATTAATAAAAATATCATTGTAAAAATCTAAGGGGTTAAAATGAGAAAAAAAACTGTACAGAACTGTAAAATGGATAGCACTGTCTCCACAGCATCCCTCAGCTAATCCTTATCTATACTGACTGGGAAGGTGGCCATGTTATTCAAAGGAGTTAAGGTGAAATTTGTTTCAGAACATGCATCAGTAATATTATGCTGGAAGTGATCCTATATGATACGTCAGCCTGTTCACATACACAGCCCTTTTTCACTTAGGTATGGTTCAAAGCTGCCATATGGTCCCTAGACATATTTATGTGTTTGTGCAGTGTTCTCAGATTTTTGATACATGAGACATAGTTTTTTTCAGGATTGAAATTAGAAGCTTCTGCCTCTGGCCAAAAAGACATGTACATGTTTTGTTTTGTTTTTAAACTCCTCCAAATGGCAGGTATTATTGCTGGACAGTTTAGTACAAGAGACCCCAAAATATTTGAGCCTTGGACATATTTGGAGGTCTGACACGTAGTGGGTGACACAAATAACTGCCGCAGAAGGCATAGTCACACACACAGCGGAAATCCAAGTGCAGGGAAGAAGAGGGGTAACGTGAAACAAAAGCCCTGGGAAAGGGGTAAGAGAGAATAAAACAAACTCTGTGGTGGCAGCTGCCAATGAAACAATGTTATTTTAATCTGTATAGATGATAAGGTCTTCTGTGGCCACCTGACGCCACCCAGTTTCTAGAAATACTTGGTAAGCATGTACCACCACATTAGGGAACTCTGTCTTAGTTAATATTGCCGTCCAACACGTCCCTCCTCTTGCATTTATTTAGTTTAGTTGTAGCCCATCTTTTTCCCTAAATTGCAAGGTGGATTACATAAACAACATAATCAAATAGTATGATAGTATGAGATACCGAATACACAGTGCAAATAGAACTAGGATTACAAAATTAAGGATCAACGCAAGAAGATATTAATTATGGTATGTCAAACAATGCAGAGAGTGGAATTACAGAATTAACAATGCAATAAGAGCTGCATAATGCATATAATAAGTAGATAATAGCCCTGTTTCATTTATCAAAGTGTCTTTCTGAGCCAACTACAGCCTTATTCCCTTTGCAAAAATGCCTTCCTGAATAATTCTGTTCTACTTTGTGGGATCAAAAATTATATAATGTTCACTATGAGTGAACTGTAATTATAAATTGTATTCAGTATCAATAATTATAAGCATATAAATAATTTCAACAAAAAACAAACATATGTTGTCAATGTCATAAATCAGTTGCACCCTTTTCGTTGATTCATGAGTTCACAAATGCTGACATCAACCTAGCATTTGTGATCTATAGTCTGTAGATAGTGGTAAAAGCTACAGCCTCAGTGGATCTCTCAGCAAGGAATTTATCCAGAACATCTTAGCCAGGGGTGTTGAACTCATTTGTTATGACGGCCAGATCTGACATAAATGAGACCTTGAGGGGCCGGGCCATGTCCGTTTGGGCCAAGCCATGCTGGGCTGGGCCATGTGTGTACCTATTTAAGATTAGGTAGCAAAGATATAAATTTTATAAAGAACACAAACACAAATACATATTTTTTAAAAATTTAAAACATGCTTAAAACGTTAGCACTCATTGGTCTTAAAGGTGCTTTCTTTGTATTTCTCCCATGGAATCCAGGGAACTGGGCAAAGGAAACTCTGGCTCTTTCCTTCCTTCCCCAGGGACCCGGAGAGGGGAGCCTCAGTCAGTAGAAGGAAGAGAGGTTTGGTTCAGTAGCTCTGCTATGTAATTCAGAGAGCCTGGCAAAGTGTGCTGTTCCTCCTCCCTTCCTTCCTGGGGGAGGAGCCTCAGCCAATGGAGAAAATAGAGGCTTCACTCTGTAGCTCCCGTGTGATTGAGCAAGCCTTGCAAAGCAAGTTGAGATGAAGAAGGAAGCAAGAGAGAGGGAGAAGGAAGCGGACAACAACCAGTTGCTCGGGGGCCTGATAGGAGCCCTCC
Organism: Heteronotia binoei; assembly: GCF_032191835.1. Lineage (NCBI taxonomy): Eukaryota > Metazoa > Chordata > Lepidosauria > Squamata > Gekkonidae > Heteronotia > Heteronotia binoei. The sequence goes on along the minus strand of NC_083226.1, from coordinate 144,340,771 downwards.
GGGGGCCTGATTCAGCCCCTGAACTGCATGTTTGACACCCCAGATCTTAGCTGTTAAATAAATATGGTATTCTTCAAGGTCTGGTTTCTGTGTTTAGTAGTTGATTTAAAAGTCTTAACAGGTCCCTAAGATTTTGGACATCAATATCTTCTTCAGAAGAATTCTTTGTTGAGTCCTCTGCATGTCAATTTCACTTTAACTAGATGAAAGGTTTTAAATGTAAAGTGTTACTCCACACAGAGATCAAGTGTTTTTTGTTGTTGTTGAATGTATATGCTTATAATTATTGATATTGAATACAGTTTATAATTGCAGTCCATTCATAGTGTGCATTATATAATTTTTGGCTATACTACACTGTGAGTCCTTTGTAATTTACAATCTTTGTGGGATGGCAGAAGCATGGCAGTCTTCCTTACTTCTTTCAGGCATGCCATTCCACAAGGTGGGGGCACAGCAGAGAATGCACATGTATGGGCAAGTATTGTTCTTACTCATTTGTAGGGTGGCACATTGAAAAGGCTGTGTTTAGATGAGTGAAGGTCTCAATGAAATCCTAGGTGCCATGGTGACTAGGCAGCTGCAGTTTGTTGAGCCCTGGCTTACAGGTCTTTTCTGATACATAAATCTCAGAGTAAAAGCAACAATCCTAAATCAGTATGTGAACCTGTTGTCTCACTAAGTGGTTTAACAGCTGTTTTTAAAAAGGATTCAATTACTTTGGCCTCCCTTAAAAAATGAACCTGTACCAACGTGGTTGTAACTTTCCCAACACTGGGGGCCAAAAACTATGCAGAACTATATCTATTTTTATTGGCATGATATACCAGTGACCTTGTACCGATCTTGAACCTCTTTGGTGTAGTGGTTAAGTCCATGGGCTTTTATCTGGGAGAACCAGGTGTGATCCCCCCCATGCAACTGCTAGAAAGACTTTGGGTCAGGCATAACTCTCTCAGAGCTGTTCCTCTCAAGAACAGTTCTTGGAGAGAGTTCACAGCCCCCCCTACCTCACAGGGTGTCTGTTGTTGGGAGTGGAAGGGAAAGGAGATTGTAAGCTGCTCTGAGACTCCTTTGGGTAGTGAAGGTCAGGGTATAAATCTAGTCCCCTCCTACTCCCTCCCCTCCTCACCTCCTGCTCCTCCTTCACCTAAACATAGGGACATTTTGGCATTAAAGTCCAAGATACCTTCCCATTTTCCAGTCTGTATTCACTGCTTTTAATGATTTTCTCATACTGTGACTGTAGGAATGAAGACTCTCGACACGTGTTGAGGGGAGAATGCGTCTGCCTTGCCCCTTTGAGCAAGGGTTTATTTATTTATGCATCTGTTGCGCCAAGAATAAAAATAGCTTACAGCATCGAACAGACAAAAGCCCTGACAGGAAGTCATATGTCCATGAAGTCATGTCTTCAAAGCCCCCAAGATTTGACACAGTCAGAAATTTATCAAGAATACATGTGTCAGCAAAAGGAAGCAAGAATACGAGTGTAAGATGCCTGAGCCCTTTAGCCTTTCAGACACAACGTGGGTGGCTCAGGCCGATATGCCAAATGCGTGATCCACCCATATTTTTGTCTTCAGGCTTTGTGGGGTCTGGGGGCTCAAGCGCGTGAGCCCCACATGTGACAAAGTGATATTATTTCTAAACTGTTAAAATTGATAAATTTGTGCAAAATAATTTTGAGTCAGGGTGAGTGTAATGTTCTTTGCGACCCACCTTCTGATTGGGATGTAAGGACTGAGAGATTTCCATTCCTACTTGTATCTGATGAAGAGAGCTTTGGCTCTTGGAAGTTAATACCCCAAAAATCTTGTTGATTTCTGAGGTGCTACTGGACTCGAATCTTATGCTTCTACTCTAGACCAGCATGGCTGCCCTCTGAAACTTGACTCAAAGTGAGTTTCATCTTTTAGAATAGTTCTTTGACCATAGAAAGCTGAATGTAGAAGTATAGGTGATGAGAAAGGGAAATTTTTGGAACCTACTGTGTTAAAAGTTTTCACAGTGTCATGTGGAATGAGATTGCTGTCGTGCAAGTATTAAAGGGCTTAAGATAATTTGAGACACCATGTCAGGGTAGTAGTCCCCTGGAGTCAGTGGAGACCAGCATGAGGTGTGATGTATTTCCAATCAACTTGTATGGTGAACTCCAGCAAGTTTTCCCAGTTCTACACACAGTTTGGCAGGTTGCCTTCTATCATGTGTTCAGTGTGAATCTATAGATTGTCATCAATTGATCATAACTGTGCAGCTGTGCGTCAAACTCAAGAAGAGTGAATTTTCCTTTAAGTGAGCTATAAAATGATGGTTAGTTTTTGTCTCTAAAGAAAATGAAATTCTGAATATCTTGCCACTTTTCCTGAATTTTCAGCTCAGATACAGACATAGTGCAAGGTAGTGCATTCATAAGCTGTTTGGCTGTTTGTCCTGGCTGACAGTGCAATCTCAAGCAGAATTACACCCTTCTAAGTCCATTGAAGCAAGTGGGGTTAGGAGGATGTAATTGTGCTTAGGATGGTTCTGTGAGACCTTTCTACTTGTCCATTCCTAAAGCTCTTTGATTACTTCTTTCAAGGGAACATAAATATGGCTTAGAGAGGTCAGCGGTGATAAGAACACCCTTACATGATTTCATGACTTATCGGGCCAGCTAAATGAAAGCATAGCTTTACAGCTGTTTAAAGAAGAGTCAAATATCTGAATCTCCCAAAGCATCTTTATATCCTGAGGCAAGCTGCTGTGTTGTGTTTTCGTATCATAAGCAAGTTCTCATAAGGGTTAGTAACATAAATAACCATGTTTTTGTCAATTTGCTTTATTCACTTTCTGCAGAGGTAAAGAGTAGTCCCCCTGATTACACCATTCTTTCTAAGGGTTACAGTTTGCTGTTCAGAAGAAAGGACTAAAAACCAGGGGAGCTAGCTATGTACAGAGCACAGGAAGCTATGGGAACATAATGCCATTTGCCAAAACAGTAACTGGAGGTGTTATGTATAGGGTCCTAAAGTGTATTAGGCGTTTTGGAGAAAGGTATACCCATGCCATGTGGTCAAAGGCCTTCTCTATATCCAGGGTCAATTCATGGATGGATTCTTGGAATCACTGATCACATGGATAAAATAAAATGAAGTATTTTGCTGTTACTGTCCATTGTATTGTTTTTAATAAACATTAAAATCAATCCAGATGCATATGTTGATGTGCAGCCTTGTTCAAGCAGTTAGAAAACCAGTAAAAACCTGATAAGTTAGGGAGATGGGTCAGTGCCAAGGGTAGGTCTCTATATGGTTTAGAGTACACAATTCAGGCATCCTTCCAAGAGGAGTGAATATTTTGTTTAAATATTATTTAAAAATGTGTGTTCCGGGATCAAACTCTTCTACCATCCATCATATAATTCAATGCACCTACCAGTAACTAGGCATTTACTGTTTAGTAAGTAAGTACAGTGCATTGTTTGATTGCAAGTGACTCGTGAAATTTCACCTGATGGGGGTTTCAGAGCAAGCGATGAGCAGAGATGGTTTGCCCTTGCCTTCCTCTTCATTGCCTCAGTCTTCCTTGGTGGTCTTCCATCCAAGTAGCAACCCTGCTTAGCTTCTGAGCTCTGACAAGATTGGACTAGTGGGCTATTAAAAAAAAAAGTAGTATGCAGTTTTGTTGCTTACAAGATACTGTTAAATACTGATCTCTCTTTAAATGTTACTTTTCCATCCACTATTTCCTTATTGCCTATTTTCTGATCTGGCTAGGAATTCTTGGAGAAACTATTTGAAATTTTCTAGAAAAGTTCTGCCAAGGTGACAAGTGTGATAAAATTCCCATGAAATTCTACATATGCTTCCTCCTGTTTTAGTAGCTGTCTCCAGCTGAGCTTCTTAACATAAACCAATTTATGCAGTTGCTGTGTTGTGTGTGTTTAGCCAAATGCTCTCTCAGACGGTGTTTTTATAGAGAAGAGCTTTGTAAATTGTATTAATTTCCCCCCAAATTAAACTCATTTCTAATTGGTTAAACTTTATTGGAACTCACTTAAGGTCCAGTGTACTTATGCTCATCTTTGAGGTAAAGATATTACATTTTGAAAGGCTTTCCTGTTTGAATGTCTGTGGTGTGTGGTGCAGCATTCTTGATCAGCACTTTTAAAAGCTTCCCAAATTAAAGTGAGTTGTTTTGTTTTTTAAAGGCAAATAGCACCGTACCCGTAACCATACCATCATGGGCAAAAAGCCAGTGCTGAAAGAAAGAGAATATTTATTAGATAATAATAGGTCAAACGATTTTTAAATGTATTCCAATCCTTACAGGTTTTGTGTTAGTTCAGTCACAGGATCCAATAATATTATTTTACCTTCCTCATCCAGGTAAGAGTTTTGAAAGATAGTAGCCTCTGACCAGTCACCAACCAGTGAGGTGGCTTTGTACTGGCCACTGGAAATTTGATGGGTGGTTCAAATTTTTTAAAATGTTGCTTTGTCAACAGCTGCAGCACAAGAATCTTCACTGTGTCTGAAGTACAAGGATCTTCACTGTGACTGGAGGTTAGCTGTGGCAGTCATGTTCCTTTATTTTATTTACAAAATTTGTATCCTGTTTTTCTGCTTTATAAGGGTGTTAAGGCAGCTAGCTATTTAAAACGTACATGATAAAATACATTATAAAACCATTAAAATAAACTTTCCTCCCATACATATCTCCTTAAAACAATTTTTAAAGGATTTAAAAATGGATATATGTATATATGTGTATGTGTATGTGTGTATATATATATATATAACAGTTAAAATAAATTTAAAACAAAACGTTGGTAGGAAGGAGGGTCATTGAGAGAATGCCAACAAAACAAAAATATTTTCAGCTGCTGGTGTAAGATGGCAACAGAAGGGGATAGACAAATCTCCCCTGGGAAAGAATTCCTGAGCTTTGGTACCATAATCGAGAAGACCCCCTCTTCCAAGTTGCCACCTGTCTAATCTTAGAAGGTGGGGACCCCCTGAAGCAGGGTCTCTGAAGATGGTTGTAACAGTTGACCAGGTTTGTAAATGATTGGGGGTCCTTCAGATATTTTAGTCCCAATATATAGAGCTTTGAAGTTCAAGACCAGCACCTTGAATTCTGCTGAGAAACAAATTGGAAGCTAGTGTACTTTTCAAGGGCAGCCCCATGTAGAGTGCATTGCAGTAATCTAATCTGGAGGTAACCAGGGCAATTCCAAAGGTGCCTGCAGGATCCAGAAAGCTGGGGACCCCTGGTTTAAATAATGTTAGCAAGCAAAGGCTACACAGTGCAAACCTGGGCTATGTCCAAACACTGGAGGTTGTTCATGCTTCATGTCTTATCTTTGGCCATCTAATGTAACTGATTTGCAGCACAACAGCCCTGACAACTATACGTAAACACAGACTCTTAGATATGTGGGGTGGAAAAGAAAGCATTGGTAAGGTGTCTGCTGTATATCATTGTCCCCAATCACTCACTTTTTCTTCCTGTACCCAAGCTTGAAAGGAATATACGGTAACTAATCTATGGGGTAGGACAGATATGGTGACAACCAGACAGAGAAGACTGCCAGGAATGGTAGACCACTTTTGTTTTACTGTTTCTGTCTTCACTGAAAAAAACCATACAGAAACTCTAGCAGAGCTTTTCTTCTTAAAAGAGTGATAAAATAGTTGCACAGTTCATCAGGGGTCTTCATTACAGCTGTTAGACTCCTCTTTCAGAAAATCCCCAAGTGTGATCTTTGCATGTAACTTGTCCATTACATAGTTCACATGCAGTAGGGGTAGAGTTGGTTGTTTATCTATCTATCTATCTATCTATCTATCTATCTATCTATCTATCTATCTATCTATCTATCTATCTATCTATCTATCTATCTATCTATCTATCTATCTATCTATCTATCTATCTATCTATCTATGACTTGTATCCGCCCTTCCCACAAGTGGCTCAGGGTGGCTTCCAGCAATTGATCAACATAAAAATTAAACAATATTTAAATATATAAACCATTAAACATTTAAAACAGTTAAAACCTTAAAAACCAGTAAACGTTCCAAATACATATAAAACATATAAAACAGAAGTCTGGCAAGCTACATTGAGTTCTCATCTTAGCTAGGTGTAGGCTAGCCGGAAGAGGGTCGTCTTACAGGCCCTGCGGAACTGGACAAGGTCCCGCAGGGCCCTCACCTCCTCCGGCATGTAGGGGCCATAACGGAGAAAGCCCTTTCTCTGGTAGATTTCAAGCGGGCTTCTTTTGGCCCAGGGATAGTGAGGAGATTTTGTGTTCCCGACCTCAGTACTCTCTGGGGAACATGTGGGGAGAGACGGTCCTTCAGGTAGGCAGGTCCCAGGCCATAAGAGCATTCTCATGTATGCAGGCTTGATGCTGGGAATGAGTTTGATAGGGGGACACTTTCATAGGAATCATGTGTATGTGGTGCACAGTGTTAAGAGGGGATGGTGCTTCTTCAAAGAATTCTGTGTTAAACTGGTCATCAGCATAATCATGTAACGTGAATGGCCTGGGGCAGTTTTCCCTTATGGTTCCATAGCTCACAACTAAAAACCTATACAATATGATAAACCCAGTGAACCCTCCAAAAAATGCCTGTTGTGTATGCTCCTTAAGAGCCTTAGTTGAACAAAATGCCTCCAAAAACCTTCTATAGATGGTTTTCCCTATTGAGAAGCAATGTGTATTTCCCCAGCCTTTCAGCCAGGAATATATTTTTTACCACTTACTAGATTTTATAGGATGCAACTGCTAGGACCTTTAAAAAAAATTGCATCTTCTACTTGGAAAGTGCATCTGTATCCGGAACATTAGTAAATAATGGCTCACACACTTTTCTTGTTGAAAATCTATAATGTTTGAAAAGTAGGGGTTACTTTGTGCCTGCTTGTTGGGTTTCTTATGAAGAACCTAAGCCTGCCATTGTAAGGAACTGGATGAAAAGAAGAGTGGCTGTTTAAGATTAAGGGCTGTGTTTCAAAGTGTGCAGTACCTTTTGCTGTGTGACAGAGAATCTGAAAGATAGAAAATATGTAACCTTTATGCCTACCTTATTTTTTTAAAATTATTTTTAATTTACAATAAAAATGAAACTGCATAGTTGCTTTGTGTTTTTGTTGACCCTGCACTGTAGGAGAAAAATTGTTTGGCAGTAAAACCAGCAGAGGGAGTACTAGACACTTAAAACTACAGGTTTGCTTTGTCCCTCATTGTTTATGGTATTCTTTTAAAATCTTTTATTTGAACGAAATAATGTTACAGAAGTTTATCTGAAACCAGCTTGGGCAATACTTCTCAGATTGAGGGAACAGGACAAAGGTATTAGTGGGGGGGGGGGATAGTAGTTGTGTGCATCTTCAGTTGTACGGGTTGATTGCATGAGTCTGCCATAAACTGAATTGAATCCTTTATTTATTTTCTTGATTTATACCCAGCCTTCCTTCCCAGTGGGAACCCACAGCAGCTTACATTCTTACGTCTCCACTTTATCTTCAAAAAAACCAACCTGTGAGTTGGGTTAGGCTGAGTGTATGACTAGCCCAAGGTAATCCAGCAAACTTCCATGGCAGAGTGGGGATTCAAATCTAAGTCTCTTGATCCCAATCCAAGATTTGGATCACTATGACATGCTGGCTCTCAGTCTACCAAGGGCAGTGTTATCTACTCAGACTAGCAGTGGGATTGCCAGGTCCTTGAACATTTTCTGGGAGTGGGGAGACAGGACTTCCCTTGATTTCCTCAGGGCTAATTGTTATTCCGTTGTGTTGGTGCTAAACGCACACAGGATAGAACTAATTTGTTTTCAAAGAGTTGGGTCCTGGGGCCCTCCCAGGTGATTTAAATCATCCAAGAGGGAGTAGCGCGATGTCCACCTTCCCAGCCTAGGGCACTAGAAAGTCTGGCACTGGCCTTGTTTGCTGTTCAACTTCTGTCTTGTTTTAGAAACTGATTCCAGCTGTTTCCCATGACCATCTTCAGTGCTAGAACTTGTATGGTAAAAAGGTCAGCCTTTATGTACTTGATGCTTTGAAGAGCTGAGCCCAGCCTGAGTCAGATTCTCATTTTATTCATCTCCCCTCCCCCACTTCAATGGGGATCCAAAGTGACTTATGGGATTCTGGCCCAAGGTCATCCAGCAAGTTCCCATGGCAGAATGGGGATTGATGGTTTGTGATAGCAGGTTGAAAGCAATCAGCACTATGGTGACACCATGCATGTGGCTAGTTAAATTAGTGTGAGTTGGGGATGCAGCTGGAAGTTGGAACAGGCTTCCTTTTTTCCCTGACGGCATGAAGCTGTTTCCACAGCATTGAGTCTAATGGCATTGCATCTACTTACCTGAGTGAAGGACTCATTGTCTGCTGGTAAAACATGTCCATCACTTGTCTGTCAGTCTTAAAATGTTAGGGTGTATTATTTCTGTGAAATATGTTTTACATATTTTTTTGACAAATACTATCCCGACCTATTCCTGAGACAGATAAAAATCTTCTTCTTAAAAGAACAAAGTGCCCAGAAGGAGGCAGCATTGCTTCAGTAAGTGTTGGATTGATGTCTCCAGTTTCCTCCAGCAAAAGGTATTAGTTGGTGGGCTGTATGTTCTCCATTACCTCTCAGTACTGAAGTAAAAGTTCCCTCAATTTTAAGAGATAAAGAAATATATATTTCATGTATATGCAGTATGCTAGCATTCTGCACACTGAAGAAGCAAAGCTTTTCAGAAAAACGCTCTGCAGCTGTACATATTACAAAATGTTTTGTTGTTCAGGTAATAATGCAGATTCAGACATTTCTGCCATCAGAACAATGTCCTCTCTCATCCATTCTCTAGCTGAATATCCAGGTGATTAAGAGAGCAATTCTGAGCAGCTCCGCTAGAATCCTACTGTTTGATGGAATTTGCTTTCAGGAGAGTGTTCTTAGGATTGCACTATTAAGGTGAGATTTGCTTAAAGGGAGGTATAGGGAGTACAGAATGAACCCATGACTGTTAAATCCAGTTCTTGTACTCATCATGATTGGCTGAGGTGCTTAAATAGCTGGGCACATTCTACAAAATGGAGTAATGTGTCTACCTTGTAAGGTGTCATCCTAAGAACATTTTCCTGGGGGTAACACCCATTGAATAGAGTAAAGTAGGATTCTGAGTAGACCTGTTTAGGATCGCTCATCTAGATGATGAATTTACTTTACCCTTGTACGTTGAATCAGCAAAACTACCATCATTTTGTTCTTTTTTTTGTTAAAAAGAGGAAGAGATACTAAAGAAGACTGCTTTGTGATTTAAAATTAAAAGTGGCTCCCATATTGCAGTGTGGGTTTAAAGGTGGTCTTGGGTTTGAAAAAGGTAAAATGAATGCCATAAGCCACTAACCCTTGGCAATAATGAAATACATATGCTTGGATTCCCCTAGTGGTGATGTCTTCTTCTGTCAGGAGAAGTTTGTTTTACCTTACACCAGAGAAAGCCTTCACCCTTTAAAATTTAAAACAGTTTTATGCCACGTTTCCACCCCCTTTAGGGCCCCCAAAGTGGCAAAAAATCAAAAACATTTAAACAATCTTTTCAAATACATGGTATAAACCAGCAATTAAACAGACCACATATAGTTAAACTACATACACAAAAAGTGTGATTAGTGAGAGAATGCCAGATGAAACAGAAGTTTTCACTTGTTGCAGAAGACAGTGATAGAGACAGACAGATGGATCTCGCTGGGCTGGGAAGTCCATAATACTGGTGCCAAGAACAACCTTTATCAGGTTGCCACCACATTGTCTCAGACAGCAGGGGTACTTAACCAAGGGGCCATGATGATGACCACAGTGGAATTCCCTTAGAGGAATAGAAACCCCAGAGCAAGAATGCAACCCAAGAGCAAGAAACAGAAAGAGCAGTAAAATATCAGCAAGTAAAAGATACAATAAGTAGTAGAATTCTCACACCAGATCTGTTAGATTGAAACACTGGTTTTTCATATTGCTCCTGCTCTTTCCTCCCCCATTTTTAAAAGTGATTTGATGATAGTCTGATGCTGTTCTCCATTTTTGTTTAAGGAAACTTAGATTAAAAACATTCCCGTAGTAATGGTGAAGAGTACTAATATTGTTGCTTTGTTGAGTACTATATGTGTATCTAGATTGATTAATTATTGTATGGCAGTGTGTGTGGTATAGTCACGAGATTCTGAGATTGTCTGGCAGCTAAAAGTTCTAGCTCTTTTAGCATTATGGACCATTAGGTGGTGAGCTAGACTTGTTTTTAAGGCAAGAGATGTTTCGGTGGTGGTTTGCCATTGCCTGCCTCAGTGTTATGCCCCTGATATTCCTTGGAGATTGCCCATCTAAATACTAGCCAGAGCTGACCCTGCTTAGCTTCTGAGATCTGATGAGATCGGGCTAGCCTGGGCTATCCAGGTCAGGGCTTGTAGATAGGAATGTGTGTGTATAAATACCACCTATTCATTACAGCTATTAAAATTCAAACATCAGAAGAAAACTGCATCACAATCATTCACATAGAGTTTTGGAAATAATTCTTGGAATGTGGGCTGCTACCAGTTGTTTTGTTAATCTGCTAATTCTGATGCTGAATGAATTTCAATAAACTGCTCTTGTCAAAACAAGCTGACAGTTTTGTTGGATTCTGTTTAATGGAAATAATATTCTTGGAGTTTTAGTATTTTTGATTATTGTTACGTTTGGGCTTTTTATTTTAAGTTGCCTGATTTTTCAGTCATGTTCTATGAAGCACTTGTCTTTATTTTGTGAAATGGACATGCTGAGCTAATAGGTAGGAAGCTAGTTTGAAGCAATAGTTCGGCTTCTTGAAAGTCCTTCACTTGGCAGCTTTTATTCCTCTGGCATTTCTTGGTTAAAAATCAAATAAGCATTAACTGTTTCACCTGTAGGGTGGAAAAATGGCTAAATAGCCTTAGCTTGTGATGGAATTATTTCTTGACTCTCACTGAAGGCATTCTGAAAAATTGGGGTTGCGTATGAAAGCACCTTTAAAACAACCTGCAGATTAACTTCTGTTTAATAAACATTATCCAAATACTGATGAAATTTATTTTGAAACATAATTTCAGTTCCTGCTAGGTTAAATCAAATTAATACAGGATGTCTTTTCGGGGAAAAATGATTGGGAAAACTATATTCATACCACAAGTCAAATTTTGGGTTTTAAAAAGTCTCCAAAACAAAAAATGTTTCTGTGGCAGAAGTAAGAATATACATAAGAACATAAGAGGAGCCATGTTGGATCAGGCCAATAGCCCATCCAGTCCAACACTGTCACACAGTGACAAAACAAACCCCCCCCCCCCCAGGTGTTATCAGGACATCCATCAGTGGGGCCAGGTCATTGTGTCTCATAACGCACAAATGCCCAGAGCTTGAAAATGTCCTTTTACATGGGGTGGGATGTTTCTTTTGATTGGATTATGCCAGTACTCTTAAAGAATGTGTTGCAATTACATAATAGTAAAGTAAAACATCTAAAATAACTTCTAATGCTATTCATATCTTGGATAATTTTTCTGTCCCAAGAATTTTTTCTTTTTGTGGGAAAGTTAGTGTTATCAGGAGGAGAGATATCTTCCCAGAATAAATAAGTATACTTCCATGTATCAATATTTTAGGTTAAACAAATGGGAATTTTTGTTCTCCGTTATGTTATGTGGACTGAGGTAAAAAGTACCCCAGATAGCAAAATTAGTAAATTGGCAGAGTTCTTATATACCCCAGATGCTTTTTTGATTACAGAAGGAAAAACTGTAAGTGATAAGCAGCTGTACCTTTTGGATATCATTTACTGATGTATAGGTTTCAATGTCCTAAAATGACAATGCTATAGAGCCACATGTCTATGAATTCTGCCCCCCCCCCCTAAAGTGCAGCTTGGTGGGGATAACAACTAGATTCTGAATGTCAAAGCTCTCTCAGCTCATAATGTTTTGCTTATAAAGTTCTCCTTATGATCTTTAATAGTTCATTATAGATAAACCACAGTGTCCCGCATTGGTCTTGTCAGCCACCAGCGAGCCTGCAGCAGACGTGGACTATTGCACCCTTCTTGAATCTTCGTTCGCGAAGCCAAGCCGAGATAGATAAACCATTTTGTTTGTCTTGTGTTTCCAGAAAGGTGGAGGGATTAGCTTTCAGCAGGGTGTGTGTGTGTGGGGGGGGGAGCCATTCCTGCATATTCTGGTTCTAGCTTTCAGAACTGACTAGTGGGAATCTGGTATGCATTTGTACCATGTGGTTGAAAGTGGGGAAGGCAAGGAAGTAAGCGATGACATCATCTTCCTGTATCCTGCTTAGCAGCTTTGAAGAGCATAAAAGGCCAGGAAAAGGGTGGTTAATTCTAGGTCTGGGGAAGTCTCTCTCCCCTTGTAACAGATTACAGTTCTGTTGCACTTTGGGGGGAAACTCTAGGACTCTGCTGGAGTGATAACAGTTCTTGGTAGACTCTCCATGCAACTTGCAGCTGATGCCAGATTCCATTTGCAGACAGGGTTTTGGTTTTTTGGTTTGATTTTTTTTTTTGCCACAGAGTCTGCACACAGTAACAAGGTGAATTTCTTTGTTATATTGGCCCCAGGGATGCCTTGAAGTGTGATAGGATATGCTGGATGTAAATCTTACCTTGCTGAGGCCTGTTAGCAGTGACAGCATTTCAGATGGTTTCTGGAACTCATGCATAATCTGTAGCACAATGCAGCTGGTATTAATGAATTGTGTTTACTATCTGGAGGTTTTAAATAAATTATTTCAAAACTCAAGAGTAGCTTTAAGTGCTTGCCAGATAGCACTTTTTGTAATCCAGATGTCATTGATGGGAATTGAGGAAAATGTTAGAAATAATTTCTGAATCTTATTTTCTTACAGGTTTTTTAAAAAATAAATAAAATGAGCACTACTGAAACACTTTCAGTAAAATGGGAAGTGGCAAAGTATTTTTTAAAGTGAGGAAGTGAAAGAAAATTGACATTCAGCATGTTTGGTTTTAATCTAATATTAATAATTGTATCTTTCAGAAAGTCAGGGAAGTCATTGGCTGTCTAATAAAGTATGAACACTCCTTGTAAGCTGACACCTATTGCCAAACAGACTAATTTTTGGAGCCAGGCTAAAGCTTTCATTTATGCCTGCACCATACAAAAGTGGCAACACAGTCTGTAGCAGAAAACAACAACCACTGTACAAAACCCACCATAAAATATATATACAAAATAATTCTTAAAGTCTATATTAATTTCAAATAATACCAAATACACAGTATGTCAAAAAGTTTCACAAAAGGAAAGGATCCACAGTATATCAATGTCCACAGAATCTCCAGTCCTTCTCCCTTCTTGTTTAATCCTGTGTGGTATTCAAATTCCTTATAAATCCTGACTCCAAAGGTGATGTTCCCTTACGTGCCTGTCAACTTGGATCACTTTTCACATACAATGCTTCCTCGAAGAGCCAATCTGCTCAATTTTTCCTTTTGACAACAACTAAGACCACTTAATCAAATTCCAATAGGCACTAGCTCAATGACTTTAAGACTTTAAAAATTATTTTGTATATATTTTTATGGTGGGTTTTGTACACAGTGGTTGTTGTTTTCTTCTTTTCGTTTATGCCTGGGCATTTATAAATGGTTGCTATGATGTGTTTGCCAGAGTTGGTTATGCTGTTGGTTGGATTCATTAATAACTTTTTGCCAGCAAAAAAAAAAGGGGGGGGGGACTTGATTTTCCCCAGTTTCCTCATCTGACTGCAGACCTCAGTTTGACTATGTCACCAAAGAGTGGGATTTTGGGGGGCTTAGTGGCTTGCAGCTGGGGTGTGTGTGTGTCATTCTGCTGATAGTAATGCCATCCATTGGTTTAAAAAAATCACCACTGGATTCAGCTCTATATCTGTCTGCCCTTCTTTATCTTTCCATTTAGGTATTTTATAGCTTCTTGAATCTGTTTATTGCTGTAGCAAATGGTTTTTAATATAATTTTTCTTCCTAGCTACTGTTTGAGATTTGATTTAAACGCTGCTGTTGGTTGCACTGGTTTCTATTCTATTGTATTGGTTGAGAGCACAGGAGGGATGGCATAAATATGCACTCAGTACATATCTTAAACTGGCTGTCTCACTTTGCTGCTGCCTTTAGAGAATCCCCAATGTATTAGTCATAATCCTAAATTGTTACATGTTTCTTCTGTGTTTTGCTGTGATTGGAGCTTATTTAAGTTGACCAAAGGACTGGAATTGTTTTTGTTTGCTGCCTAGTCTTAAGTGTAATTTTTTGGAAGTCTCATAGGCTTCAGCCAGGCTTATTACATATTTTCAGGATGTCGGTATGCTGTTTTCCTTGCTATGGCCTTTGCAAGGTATACATCATTGGATTGCAGCTTTATTTATTTATTTTCTTTCTTGGGTGGGACATAAAGCCACAAATAATGCCATTATATTAATTTACCTTCCACCCATATTTAGAATGCTGTGTTCTGGCCAACCTTTCTGAAAAGGATAGAATAGAGACAGTGAAGCTATGGATAACAACATTTTTAATGAAGAAATGTTTGCATTTGTTATCTATAAAAAAGATTGAGAAATGTGAATGGAGGGTTAGAAAATCAAGAATGGTATATCGAAGCCTTGGGTTTATGCTTATAATATCTTTCCTTGTTCCTCTGCTTGTTTGTTTAAAATAGGGGTCCCCAACCTTTTCAAGTTTGTGGGTGCTGTTGAAATTCTGACATGAGATAGTTTAACCACAAAATGGCTGTTGCAGATGGTGGAACCAACCATAAAATGGTTGCCTTAGGAGTTGGAGCCAGACTCAAAAGTCAGGAAGTGGGGTTATGCATAGCACTAAGTAACTTGAACATTTCAGACAGAAACCCTATTGAACATGAACCTCCAATGCCCCTGCTGGACAAAGGCCCCTCCCGGCCCTGCTCACTTTCTGAAAACACTTGGCAATGCCAGGAAAGTTGTTGATGGATGCCATGGTGCTCATGGGCACCATTTTGGGGATCCCAATTAAAGGCATTTTTGGCCACCATGCTCCTTGAAAGGATTTGGTTGGGCTTTAAAGTATTTTAAAAATACATCTTGGAATAAGCTAGGTGGCAACCAAAATCTGCCTATACCACAAATTAACAGATTCAGTCAAACAGAGACCAATCAATATTGTATAAACATCTACTGTATATATTATATATAATCTATGGCGGTGGTGGTGGAAAGTGCCATCAAGTTCTACCTGACTTAGGGCAACCCTGCAGGGTTTTCAAAGCAAGAACATTCTGAAGACATTTGCCATTGCCTGCCCCTGGGTGCAACCCTGGATTTTGTTGGTCTCCCATCCAAATACTAACTAGGGCTGACTCTACCTACCTTATGAGATCTAGCTTGGGCAGGTCGATGTACTGTGGGCAATAGTTATTGCTGAAGTGGAACATAATGACAGTGTACCTCTGAATATTAGAGGGAGGACCTTGTTCTGTGGTTAGGTTTCTGGAATCGTCTTTCTGGCTGTTGAAAACAGTCTTTCAGACTGTATGACTCTTGTTCTGGTCCATCAGGGTTTTTAAAAATGTTCTTAGCCTTTCCCTGAGAGGATCTTGTGTCTCCTGCAGAGGTGTCCCTTGACATTATTTGGGTCACACTTTCAAGGTTTTGTAGCTACTACTCTTTTTGGTCAATCTAAGCTTTTCTCTATCATGCATGAACTATAAACCTTTATTTGTCTTAGACAGAGAAACATGTTAGCAGCATGAGGCAGGCAATAGCAAACCACTTCTGAATGTCTCTTACCTTGAAAACCATAAGTCGGCTGTGCCGTGATAGCACTTTCCTCCACCACCACTCCTTACTACTGAGTGGCATTTTGGGATTCCGAGCTTCTTAACTACTGACATTTTATTAATGGAGTTTGGCAGTATATTTCCCAAATTAGTTTTTAAAATATGATTTTTCTGCAAAACTGATGCTTCTTCTGCATAAGGTGAACCCTAAATTGTAGCTATGGCTCACCCCCGTGTATAGATTTGTCTATCTGTACAGTGGCTGAACTTTGGCTTTTAAATACAGGGGGTTATTAAGGTATTTTTAAAAAAAATGCTGCAAGGTTTTAAAGGATACAGATTTTATCCTTTAAATCCTTTGTGACTTCTGCATTTTTGTAGGAAATAAGGTTTTATCATTTTTAGTTATAATTAAAATATACAACCATTTTATAATCTATGAATAATAATTATCAAGTCAGAAGTGGGTTAAAACGAATGATTTGATTGTCTAGACTGACCCAACAATGAAATGGTTTGTTCTTTCTCCAAAAATGGGGGAAGCAGTTGCAAATGCTCTGGTGGCAACCCCCCCTCCTCTTTTTAGCCATGATGCAGGTGGGGCACCCTGTTGTATATTCTCCCATATCCTTATGCAATCCTGGCCACCAGAATTGTCGCTGAATCAAATGGACAGTCTTTACAAACGCAGAATGCCCTCCCCGTTTGGAGTCGTGCGTCCTCTGGATCACTCGTTTACGTAACGAGGGTGGCACGTAGAGTTTCTCCCCTCGACGCCAAAACCTATTCTCTGCTTTTGTTAACTGTAAATTCTCCTCTGGGGGACTGTTGAGGAAAGCTTGTTTCAGTTCAGTTAGGAGCCCGTCAGGGGGCTCCTTTTCCTTCCAGCTCTGCGCATGCGTGGTTACCAATGCGCTTAGTTGGGAGGGCGTGAACAATGAGTCGATAACCTCCTCCCTCTTGCTATCGTGTTGAGGGAGGCAGGACAATGTGTCCCCCAAAAAGTTCAGTTTCCCGGGGATGTGCCCCAGCTTAAAATTGAACTGTCGAAATACCCCTGCCCACCTTACTTGCTTATTGTTGAGGTTGCGGGTGGGACTGTTTTCTGATTCATTAATATTTTCAGGAATTTTATCAAATATAAGATAGTCCCAGACTTTTATATACCATTGATTGACAGGTTTTATCATTTTTAAACTGCCTTTGTGTTAAACTGTTGTGAGCCATGTTGAGGAGTTACCTGGAGAGACAGTTAATGGTCTAACTGGATTGTATTGGAGTGCAGCGGTTAGAGAGTTGGACTGGAATCTAGAAGTCCCAGGTTTGAATCCTTGCTCTTCCACGGTAGATTTCCGGGTGACCCTGGGCCAGTGACACACTCTCAGCCTAACCTGCTTCACAGGGTAGTTGTAAAGATAAAATGGAGAAGAGGAGGAGGTTATAAGCTTCCTTGGGGTCTCTTTGGGACCCCACTGGGGAGAAAGGCAAGTGGGTATAAATGTAGTAAATAAATCATAAATAAAATACATCCACTGTTACATTAGTGCTGCCTACATTAGTCTGCCTGTTATTTATCAGCAGTTTGTGTAATGCTTTTGCATTTGTGCAGTAATTGTTCATATTAATCGCTGCTAAGTTAAGTTAAGAAGTTAACATTTGTTTCTAAAATGATGCATTTTCTTCTTTAGAACTAGGGATAGTTTTGTTTAGGTACTGGTCTGCTTTTTTAAAAGAAAAAAAAACCCTCTGAAAAATTCCATCTGTTCAGCTGTCACAGAGAAGAATGTTTTAGCTCTGAAGAGCATTATCATATCTTAAATTGACAGCTTAATCTATCTTTTCATCCCTCCCTCTACCACCTTGTTGGTACAATTTTGATTAACGGGGGTGGGGGGGGGGGAGAAATCTTTTAACTGTCTAAAATGACATATTTTTTTTCCTCCTTTTCTGCATCATCTTGGTGGCCCAGCAGAGTATGCATAGCTGACCAATATTCTGCTGATGGTTTGCATGTTTTCTTCTTTTGTCTAAAAATGCTTATTAACCTGCCGGTAAGACTGTTAGCTCAGAGGCAGATGATCTCCCTTCTGTGAATGCCTTGATTCTGTCTGCTCAGTTTGGTGTTCTGTTCGACAAGGGCAGAATACTCAGGAGGTGGTGGGTTTTAAGCAGAGGCTAGATGGCCTTTCTGACAGCAATGCTGATTCTGTGACTCACTATGAATTTAGACAGATCATGAGAAGGAGGGCAGGAAGGGATGAGCCAGTGCTTGGCTCTTGTGGCCATTGCTTTTATTGGGTAATCCCGATCGGCCAGGGATCCTGGAGGTCTTTTGCCTTCCTCTGGGCATACAGCAAGTCACTGGGGGAGTGGGGTGGAGTGGGAGTTGTAAATTTCTTGCATTGTGCAGGGGGATGGACTAAATGCCCCTTTAATCCCTTCTACATTTCTATGTTCAAAATTTATCTTCATTGTGTTGCCAGATAACCAGACATTGTTTCCATTCTGATTTTTGTAACCAAACTAGTACCTTCTTGTTGATTTTTTTTCAGGTGGGTAGCTATGTTGGCTTGAAGCAGCAGAACAAAGTTTTGAGTCCAGTGGCACTTTTAGGACCACCAACAAAGTTTTACTTAAGGTATAAGCTTTCATGTTCAAGCATACATCCTGGGTATCTGAAGTGTGCTTGCACATGAAAGCACCTTGAGTAAAACTTTTGTTCTTAAAAGTGCCACTGGATTCAAACTTTGTTCTGCTTGATTTTTTTTTTGTTTATCTTCACCAATATACTCCCTCAGCATGTCCATGTCATTGCATGTTTCAGTAAGAACACAGCAGTGGCAGGGGTCAGGTCTGTAGGAAAATGAAACAAGTTATGTATAGTCCAGTTTTGCATTGGAAGAGGAGGGAACAGGTATAAGGCTTGAAGGGCAAAAATTATGTATTAAAATGTTTATATGTGGGCTTTCTGGAAATGAGGTGGTTCACCAAGTAAAAAATCAATACTACAAAATCATAAAAACAGCACTATAGAAGTATCATTAAAACAAGCCAGGGCATAACATCAGCTTTAAAAAAAACATTCAGCAGCCTAGAACAATATTTTTGGTTCTGGCTCCAACCTGGTGAAACTCTCCCCCAAGCAAGATCAGGGCCCTGTGGCATCTATTACAGTGCCACAGGGCCTTTAAAATGGAGTTGTTCAGCCAGATCTTTGGTTGAGGTGGCGGGTGTCCGATTACATCGGTCTCCCCTTCTTCACCCCACTTCTTCCTGTTTTGCACTTTGTCAGTTTATGCCATCTGTGGTGGCTCACTTCCACTTGCCCAATACTCTGGTCCAGGGGTGGCTAAACTTGCTTGATGTAAGAGCCATATAGAATAATGTTTGAGAGCCGCAAGACATGAACGCCAGATGTTTGAGAGCCACAAGGCAGGAAGGCAGGCAAGTAGATGGGAGGGGGGAGGGAGAGAGGGAAAGGTGGAAAGGTGGAAAGAAAGCAACTTTAACTTTAAATGCATTCTCCAGGCCGCCAACAAATGCCCTCTCCAAGCTGACCGATGGGGTAGTGAGGTCTTTGAAAGCCACTCAATATGTGGCTCCTGAGCTAGTTTGGCCACCCCTGTTCTGGTCCATCTTGGGCACACATATAGGGCACATCTGGGAGCTTTTGTTAACATCGTTTGCCATCTTGTGAGTTATGTTATTGGGTTTCTATAGGTTTTAACTGGAATTCTGTTGTAATTGTTGTAATTGTTTTAACTGTTTTGTTTGTTGTAACCTGCCCTGAGCCTGCATGTGGGGGAGGGTGGGATAGAAATTAATCAATTAATATTCATACAACAATCTTCAGGCTAGAGGCAGACCATTAAACTTGCTAATTTATTTTTAACCTTCTGGGTAAAAGGAAATATTTTGGCATGGCAAAGAAGTGACTAAGGTAGTCTTCAGACAAGTCTCAAGGGGGAAGGCATTCAAAGGTGAGTTACCACCACTGAGAAAGCCATGCCTCTGGCTGCAGTCCATCTCCGCTCTGCAGGTAGGGGCACAGTAATTGGTGACTGGACTGTATGGGAGGAGGTCTCCTAAGTGCCAAGCCCTGTAGGGCCATAAAGGTAAAATCAAGCATTATAAATTGTGTCCAGAACCAGAATCTGAGGTATTAAACGCATACCATGTGATAAGGGGTGAAACTTTTAATCTAAAATAGTTGCAGCAAAACTTCTGAGTGGATGGTTTGGAACTATTGAAGGGCACTCTTGCGAAACTAATGTGCAGTACATTTCTGATGGTGAAAATTGTTTTACATAGCAGACACAGGCTTTGGAACATGCCCATGTAATTCTGATGCTCACAGCTAGTGTATGCTGGAAAACGCACTCGGGAAAAATTGGTCATAAAATCAATTTGCAAACTAGCCTCTGGAATTTTTATGGTAGAAAATGAAATGGACGTGAAGCTATAGAAATGTTGGGAAAAATAGAATTATGTATTGTTGAGCTCTGGACTCATTCAATAGAAATACGTAATGCATTGTTATGACTGAAAGCTATAAGGAAATCTTGAAAATGACAATATAATGAAATGTGCCATACTGTTTGAAATCTGAGGCACGATTAAGAGATGTTCGTTGAGGGTATTAAATAGATTCAATTTACGTATTCATAAATGATAAGGTTTTTTAAATAATGTAGGGAGAAATCCAGCAAATAGGTAGAGTAGCTACTAAACAACAGTTAAGGAAATGTAGAACAGAATTCAGTAGATTCCTTAGCAGAATATTGGAGGAGAGGAATGTTAATAACATCATTCAAAGATGTTTGAGGGCTCTTAAGAGAGCAAAAAGGAAGAAAAGCATTCCAGTGAAAGAAGGCAGCAATTACTTGGAAAATATCTGTATAGTAAAAGGTCAGGGCCAAATTAACCACAAAGCTAATGATGTTGAGTAAGGCTTTTCCCTCTGCCTGCTATGTGCTTGATAAAATAATGTCCTTTGGTTCCCAAACACTGCAGATGGGTCATGTGTATACTCAGTGGGTGCCATGCAGTCTTGCACAGGTGGTGTTGGAGTGACATCTTTATTCTCTCATCTTAGAGCAACAAATTACGTGAAACCTGATTCATATTTTTGTACAAATATGCATTGTTTCCCGAGGGTTTCTAATGTTCCGATTTCTCTTTCTTTAGTTTACAGCATGTGCTATTTAAGTAATTTGCAGGTGGTGATGGCATCTTAACTGTTCACCAGTCTTCTCTTCAACAGCAAGTAACATACTTTGGCAGTGTTCTTGCTTTGACTCATTTTTGTCCATGTTCCTCAGAGTGCCACGGATTCCAGATTAAGATGGCTATCATATAGAGGTGCATTGTAGTGGGAAGTCCAGAGCACCTACTTGTATGTAGTCTTTGCAAAAATTGAGCAACAGAAAGCAGTCTGGACTTTACATTGGCGTTTCCTCTATTCAAACCAACAGCTAAAAGTTTCTGTATACCATTGTGGACCCGTTAGGCAGAGTAGAGAAGTGAATGCTTGCTTGATGAAATGGAAATATAGGAAAGTTTTATATGTGTTTCCTCAGTAGGATATGGAGATGCTAGGACTCTTGGCAAAAGTGTTTGTTGTGGAATTTGATGGTTATAGGGGTTTTACAAGAGTAGCATGTTGATTTTGTGGAATTGTGAGCCATTGATGTGAACCATTGTATCCATCAGTGTGCTGAAGTAGAGTGCTAATGCAGTAGTTATTCAGGATATATTTTATTTTATTTTTTGTTTTGCTTCCCAGTGCTGAGTTATACTTTTCTCTGCACAGAAACATAACACAGGAAGAGCCCTGGAGTATCTGAGGTTTACTGCGTTGTATGGAGATTCTCTTTACTCACTCACTCAAGCAATTGATGGACCTATCGTCCATGAATCTGTCTAACCCCATTTTAAAGCCATCTATATTCATGTGATCTCTACCTCCACAGCCAGTGTGTTCTACAGTTTAATTACTTGTTGAGTAATGTAGTATTTATTTTTGACTCTCCTATACCAATTGCCTATCAGCTTCGCTCATTCCACCCCTCCCCCCCTGTTTCTACTGTTATTGGACAGGAAGAAAAAGCTCTCTCTTGCCACTCTCTCTACTCCATGTATATTGAAAAGGTTGTGATTTCAGTGCTTAAACTTGCTGACTCGGTAGTGTTTCCAAATTTGTTTATATTACTTGCTTGTTGCTATATCCTATTTCAGTGCTAAGCCAGAATGGAATGATGCATCTGGAGATGAGGATTGTTCATCAGTCTGCAACAGATGACAAAGTGTTTCAGGGGCTCAAGTTTAGGGTACAACTCATATTTGCTCGGATGCTTCAATAAATCAGCATACGGTGGGGGAATATTCTTCCCATCCCTGATGTTGGATAGAAGAGAGAACCAGGGCAGCCCTGAGGTCTGGCTGTGTGAAGGCCAAGCCAAGTGCTTTTTCTTAATCTTGAAAAGATACATCTTATAAAGGCCTGGAGTGGCTTCAAAACAAGAAAAAGGGGGGGGGGGGGATAAAATACGTAGGTTAGAAATTTGCAGGTGAGTAGCCATGTTGGACTGCAGTAGAAGAGCAAGATTTCAAGTCCAGTAGCACCTTAAAGATCTACTAGACTTCCAGGGTATAAGCATTCAAGACTAAAAACTTCCTTCATTAGCAAAGTATATCAAACAATGAGCCAAGTGTCAGTGTCAGGAGGGTGTGGAGCAGTTTCTGTAGAAATATCAGTAATGACTGTTTTCTGCTTAGGCTCCGGTTGTATGAGCAGTGATAGGCAGACAGACAATATTGATTCACATTCAGAAGGAAAAAATGAACTGTCATACTAGCCACTGGTTGTTTTCTATTATATGTCTTATTTTGTTGTAATTTGCTCTCTCCTGTTTTGTGGACACATGTAAACGCACAATTATCACTTCTCTCACAAGTGAGAATAACTTTATTAGTTATGCCTTTTTGCATAGGTAGATTTTAGTTAAATCCATGCATGCTCATTTTAAGCAATTTATAGAATGGACGAGGTAAAATGACTAATGTTAATCTATTGAGCTTTCTGCAGCTCATCCTACCTTACCAAGTATGATGTGTGCATCTGTTTTATTTATTATATTTATATCTCATCCTTCTTCACGGAAATCAGGACAGTTTGTAGAGGGTTCCTAGGAGGTATCCCATCCAAGCACTGACCAGCTCCAGGCCTGCAATTTCAGCAAGATCTCCATGTGACGTGACTTCCAACCATTTGTGTGTGTGTTGTGTGCTGTAATGCTGCTTCTGACTTATGATGATCCTATGAATGAATGACCTCCAAAGTGTTCTATCATTATCATCCTTGTAAACTCAGTCTTGCAAATTGAGGACTGTGGATTCCTTGATTGATTGAATCAATCCATCGCATGCTGTGTCTTTCTCTTTTCCTGCTTCCTTCAACTTTTCCTAGCATTATTGTCTTTTCTTGACTAAAGCATGAGAGCTTCAGTTTTGTCATTTTAGCTTCTAGGGAGAGGTCAGGCTTGATTTGATATAGAACCCACTTGTTTGACTTTGTGATGGTCCATGGCAGGGCTTTTTTGGTAGAAAAAGCCCAGCAGGAACTTATTTGCATATTAGACCACACACCCTGACACCAAGCCAGCCGGAACTGCGTTCCTGTGTGTTCCTGCTCAAAAAAAGTCCTGGTCCATGGTATCCTTGAAACTCAACTTAAAAGAAGTTAAAGCAGTATAGGAAAGTAAGTATTGCATATATTATAGTTTCTCCCCAAATTTCTCTCTTTCCAAAATAAAACAGAAAAAAAATACATTTTCCCTCCCAGTGGCTTCAAAATTTCTTGAAATTTCTAGCCCAGACCTTCCTCACCTTCTAGGTGTCTCAGCAGTACCACACAGTCCACCATATTAAAAGCTGCTGACAGATCTAACAGCACCAATATTGGTGCATTTCCTTGTTCATCTGAAGAGATCATCCACAAGTGCTGCTAAAACCATCTCTGTCCCAAATCTAGTAAAGAAGCCAGATTGAAAAGCATCAAGGGCAGATGCCTGTCTCCCCCCACCCCCAGTTTTTAACGGGAATAGTAGAAGTCATTGGACAGCTGCAGAAGTCTATGAACTGAAGCAGCAGAGTATTAAGGTGTTAAGAAACACAAACTTTCATTGCCTGAGAGTGGGCGATCTGCCCACCCATTCCCAGACTTGTGACACTAGGGCATGTCAGATATCTTGGCACTCTCTGAATGGAATATTCATATGTAGAATGTTTATTGTTAGAAGGGAAGAAGAATCTTAGGGATGTTGTTGTGAGCAGTGCGACATCTGGGCATGACCAAAGGTCCCTTAGCTTGTGGCATTCAGCTAATGGGCCAAGGGAGCCAGACTGATGAATTCCAGCTCAGCCTAGGAGTTGGAGTTGTACTGTGTTTGCTGCATTGTTGTTGTTGGTTGGCTGTTTGTTCAGAATCATATTTGTGTTTCCTTGTAAACGGCTTTTTTCTAGTGTGGAGAAAAGTGTTATACCTAATTATTACCTTCATAGCAGTTGTGACATACAGCCTTCAGCAAATTATATTTATCTGGTCTTGAGGAAAGTAGAAGGAGGAGGGCATCAAAGGTCTTGTTTTCTTGCCATGTGATATGCTGATGGTCAGTCTGTGCAAATAAGTAAGCAATCAAATGACTGCTCTGCTGCAACTGAGTATAAGAGGACTGTCAAATTTCTCACACCTGTGTTGCAGCTTGCCAGGTATTTGATAAGTTCCCCTTTTTGTGGCCCAATGTGGCCAATCACAATACGTGGCCCCACAGGATGCATATGACTCCAAGGCCAGGACTTTGAGAGTCTCAAGTTGGAATAAGGATTTTCTCAGCTCGTGCATAACTGTTGAATGCCAGTCCTAACAACCAGCTCTAAAACCCTTTTTAAAGCACAAGTACATTTTAAATTTTGCATTTGGTCAAAAGAGTGCCTCTCTGTATGGAAGTGTGTACTAAGCATCTTCCTGTTGTATGGTGAGTCTGGTGGTCTTTTTTGCCTTTTAAAAGGAAATAACGGAGAAGAAGCTAATTTGTGGTTTCAAATAGCGCTATTAGCTGAGCTGGAAATGGAATAGCATCTCCGGGGGCCTTTCCTATATGACTTTTATAAGCAGCCAATTGGAATTAAGTAATTTGGAATTAAGCATTTGCTGTGATTCAAACTGTTGATGGGAATTACTGCAGTGGCTATGAGGGAGTCCTAAGACATTGTTTTAGTACTGAATCTTCTGTTGTAGTTGAGATATGAAGCATATATAGGGATGGCAGAATGCGATAATCTTACATTTTAAAAGTTGATTCTTTTTAGTGTAATGTACTTGTTGAATTCAATTTGGGGAAATCCCAATTTAAAGTCTGTTTTATCACAAACTCATTGGGCAATCCTGGACCAGTCATTCTCTCTTATTTTCTGTCATTCTAACTTAGAGTTTATTTTTAAATTTTTATTTACTTTATAGTCCGCCTTTCTCCTTTAAACTCAAGGTGGATTACGCAGGGTAAATCAGAAGAACAATCTAACAGCCAGGAGATAGCCCGCAATTGGAGGCTTGGAATTGTTGCTACTCCATGGAGTAAATCATTAGGATGGGACATCTTGTAAATGAAGCAATAGGCTTACAAAAATTTGAAATGAAGCCAGAAGTATTAGATGTGATATGTAAAGCAATTCAGAAAATGGCATTACATAAGTAGAAAACAATGCAATAAGAGCAGGATGATACATTCAAACAGATTGTATTTACTGTGAACAGTGGTATCATCTACTTTTTTTGCTCTTTTTTATAAAAGCACATTCCTGAACCATTCCATAATAGTATAGGCTGTTGGGAGAATGAAAATGACAAAGAGGATGAATCACTGCCCTGAGCTTTTTAAGGAAATGGTAGGATTAAAATATACTAAATAAGCTAAAAACTTCAGTGAGATAAGTGTAGGCTGCACAGGTTATTTTGGTCCTTCTCTTCCTCCTCCATTTCCTTCTAAATTAGAACTGATGCACTGGCATTGAAGTTTATGTGAGCAGATGCTTCCACCTGGAAGGTGTATATGGAGCTGCCCTGACTTTTGTGATGGTAGTGGCACTTGGATCTGTTTCACTTCTAGGACCTGGGGGTGGCTTAATTATATAAGAGGTACTGGTTCATACACAAGGTGCATCCACACAGTCCTGGCCATGAACCCTGTGGTCCTGTGCACTTCCTGAAGAAGCAGATGGTGAGATGTTCAGCATGTTATACAGTCTGGGCAATTGCCTCCTGTGTGTTGTGAAGGAAGAACTTTACAGGGAGCATTTTCCAGTTGATGGTGTCAGTGCTGAAAAGCTATTTAAACCCATGCACAGCTTGCTGCAGGAAGTGGTAATAACAACCAAGAAGGGAAAACAACACTTTGCATATTTTGGATTTAATATCCTTCGAGAGAGGGATTCTGCTTTAAAACAATATATTTCACTTGACATAATATATCTTGTCTACTACACAATTTTCTTTAAGTTATTGTAAGAAGGAGCAACTTGAATAGAAAATCGCAATCTTTTTAGAAGCACCCAGGAGAACAATGAACAGTTAGAACTATGAGCTAGCAGTCTCTTCTTTAGCTATTTAAATTAATTTTATATTTTCCTATTCTCTCTCCCACCAACACTTAATTAAAAATAAGATTTATATCAAAGAGAAAGAGGCGGCAGCCTTTATTTCTTAGAACTGAACCTTTTCTACCAAAATATTAGACTATTTTGATACTACTGCATTAAAAATTTTTTTACTAGAGATAATTTCTGGATTTTAATCATTGCAGGGTGCTATTAAATGAACAATGACAGCAGTCGATCCAGTGCATAGCTTATTTGAAAAGCTTTTAAAAGAAACTGAAGCGCCTTACTATTTCCTTAGAATTCTGAGTGGGGAAAAAATACAATGTAATTTAATGTTTGCATTTTAAAAAATGTCATTTCCATAGGTTTTTCTTTAATTTAACTCTTTGAATACTATGAAGAGAAATTACCTGTCCCAGGCTGATAGATGTGATATCTGCACTGGTCCTATTTTTGTGCACCTAAAATTCAAAC
Source organism: Heteronotia binoei (assembly GCF_032191835.1). NCBI lineage: Eukaryota > Metazoa > Chordata > Lepidosauria > Squamata > Gekkonidae > Heteronotia > Heteronotia binoei. The sequence continues at coordinate 144,313,813 of NC_083226.1, read as the reverse complement.
ACAAGAAAATTGCAGAAATTTACAATTCAATGTGTGTTTCATCAGGGAGGAATCCGCAGATTGTTTTGACACTCAGTAACAAATTCAGCATGAAGATGGACGTCTCATGAAATTTGCAGCTGCTGATTGAATTTATATTTCCATAAAGCCCATCAACAGTTACAGCCTGGAGGGAAGTGAAGGGGGGGAAATGACAAAAAATGTGAGGCTAGCATTTTTCTTCAGACTTATAATGACAAATTACTTGTAATAAGGTCTTACACTGACCAGGATTAGACAAAAAATATAGGCAGCCAGAAGGGAATGATTCCCCCCCCCCAGTCTTAATTGATTTGTACTAAAAATGTCCAAAGTTGATATCTAAATATATGTTTAGTCATCTGCAGAGTATGTGAAATGCAACTGCAAATCAGAAAGATTCTTTGGCCTGAAAAATAAGGCACTTGCAGGTAATTATAGAGAATTTATCATACAGGTAATCTTATTTTTGCAGTAACCTCCCGTGTTGGAAGATGAATGTTATACATACACAAGTAGGTCATCTTCATTAGGTTGTGGGACACCTCCCCCCTCCCCCCACATCCTGTTTCCACTCTAGAATTGTTTTGCTTCTCAGAACACCTAACAGCTATAAACAAAACCAAAAAGAAAAAGGAAAGGAAAGGAAAGGAAAGGAAAAGGGAACTGCGTTGACATTCCGGTACAAATGATTAATTTAATTCACTAATTGAACAGATTTATTTGTGTTAAAATATTAAATGTGGTATTTTAATGCTATGTTTCCATAGAGGGAGAGTGAAAAAGTTAAATGTTTTATTAGATGTCAGGGGTAATGGCCATAACATTGTTGTTATTATCCTTGGGAGAATACAATCCCCTTAATATTCGAGTTCCCCCCAAACGTGCATAGCTCAAGACCACTGGAAAATTAAGTATTTTAAGGCTTTAGCAGCTTAATTTTATTGGTAAGGGATTTGCATTTATATTTGTGCATCATAAGAAGGATATAATTAAGCTGTGCTCTCAGGACTTCCATCAGGACACTTAAGGTTCCATTCCACCCATCCTTGAAACATGAGGCAGCTTAAGCAGATTCAGAACTCAGTTCTAAATAGAGAACTAGAACAACCCACTAATTATGCCATCAAATTTAGTAAACTTCAGATTTCTCCTATGGATTGTCCCTGAAACCAGTCCCAATAGTCACCTGTTCAACTTTGTCCAACAAATATTTGCCCAACTGAGAATTTTAGTGCCTCAGGAAGATGCACAATGGGATTTTTTGGAGGGAAAATGTAAATGTAGATAAAATCACTTTTCATATAAAACCTCAACTTATTTTACTGTTTGAACAGCATGAAGTGTATCACCGAGAACTTACTTAGCATATAAAATGGTATTATTTTGCATATTTATGAAATTTAAAGGTAGATTCCTTAGTTTTCTACATGTAAAATTGCAAATATATTTGATACTAGAGGCAGGAGAATTGCGAAGTGCTATACCCTATGCTAACTTAGGAAATGTATATTCATTTTTGCTGTCTGAGAAATGGGAGAGGAAAAGTTGAAAATAAAAAATACTTTGTTTTTAGCAAACAAAAGGAGCATTATTTGGATGGAGGTAGTCTCATACTGTGATAACAGGACTAGCAGCATATATAGAGACAAACATTTGTAACGAGGAAAGTAAACATTATATACATCAGAGCATATTTTACCATTATTAAATGTTGTATTTTATTCTACATAAAAATCTTTATTTACGCAAATATTGTCTTTAAAAACCATTTCACTCATTCAAAAAAAGAAAATACTTTGTAGGAATTCTTGTTATTCTTACTCTCCCAAATTTCCAATTTTTTCCATTGGAAGAACTGAAAAAAAAACTTTGGGCAGGGAGGGGATGGGCAGAAAGGACCTGTGTTTATTCCCCCCCCCCCTAAATATATTCTGTCCCCCTCCCCCAGCAACCATCACATTTCTAGTTGTAGTATTTTTGCACACCACAGCTGTGCAGGGCCAGCCGTAGACTGTTGAGCACCATAGGCAAGGCTAACTTCTGGTGCCCCCCTCCCCCACTGATAACATCACTGAGTCACATGGGGGCATCCAGTTTGGGCTCCAGAAGACTGGCGCCCTAGACAGTTGCCTAGTTTGCTTAGTGGCAGGGCCAGCCCTGTGTTAGGTGAAAAATCTAATAGGGGACAAGGTGTGGTGTCTGCTAAATTACTGATGCAGAATTGAATCTAATTGGGTATACTTCAAGAAGCTGATGAGCTCCCATCACTTAGGATTTCCTTAACTGGGAGTAAATGAAACCACATGGCTACTCCTGCAATTGTCTGTGTGGCCCTGCAAATACATGGTATTGAATAGCATATTACTTAGGGATGCCTCTGCACCCTGTTCAATTGTAGTTGAACATTAGCCCTGTGCATAAATTACAGTGAACCCACATACAATCTGTGCATAGTGTAAACTTGATTATTTTTAATGCACATATTGAGTAATGCATGCATGATACAAACCCCACATTTATCCAGGTGTAGGTCCTGGTTTCAGATGCAAAGTGAATGTGTGTTGATTCTTCATGACAAACAGATGTATGCATGTACATGCATGTTGTACCTGTGTTCACTGTAACGTGAACAGGGCTACTGTCAGCAGACTTTTCCAATGGCTGTGCTGCACAGTTGGAACAGGGGTTTATACTAATCAATCAGCCAATTTCTCTGTGTTCACCTAAAATTTCCAGATTTTCCCAAAAAAGAGTTGCAAATAACATGACTTATGCAACAAATTAGAAACTGGGTTACAAAGCATGGATCAGCACAGAGAGATCAGATGAGTCTAAGACTGGAAAGAGTTTGCCAGCATTATCCACGGTAGTAAAATGCAAGACTAAAGGGTTTCAGAAGACTGTCTCCAATATGAGTTGGCTGGCAATAAATTGGGAAATGAGTAATTAATACTGGGGGTGGTGGGGGAGGAGTTTTTTAATTCTTGTCTTCAAATCTGTAGGATCTATTGACAACTGTTGCAGCATTCAAAGGGTAGATCTTCTACACTTCACATGATTGTGCCCCTTCCTGGAGTTTCTATTACATTTTCCTATCTGTGATTTTCCCATCTTCTGCAGATGCCCTGCAGATTTTGCACCCTGTTCTTAAAGGTCTTCTGTAGTGTGCTGCAACAGGAAGGGAAGGATGTGGAACAGAACTTTCCTAAGTCCTGCATTTGCAGTCCTTGGATCCAGCCTGTCCATACTTGAGCTTCACTGTATGTAATAGCAAAGCATTAGTCCTTGTGCCAGTTGCCAGACAAACGTAACTAGTATAGCCATTGATTCTGATGTCAGATGTTGAATACCTGAGGAGATCCCCAGAAAAATCTATATTAAACAAGTGGTGGGTTTCCACCCCCCTCCTTTTTTTTTTTTGCATTGGCTGGGTGGCTACTGTTGTAGGTTGCCAAGCAACTCAAAGCTTGCCAAATGAGGTTGGGAGGTGGAGGTGGATGAGATGACAGTATGTGGGAAGGAGATGGCAGATAGCAGAACGGGAGGGATGAGGAAGAAGTAAGGGAAAATGTTGGATTCCTCCTCTGTCATGGGGAGCAAAAGAGGAAAGCAGAAGGGTCAGTAGCAAGAGTGGGGGGGAGTGGAAAAAGGGATCCCTGCCTGTGATTTGTCACAGGCCTCTATTTGTGTTTTATAATATTGCTGTATTAATAGAGGGTGTCCTGATGAATGCTTATTAACAATTTTTTAAAAACCATATTTGTAAGTGGAATATGATTAATTATTCAAATTAGACCATTACACTGCATTGTGGCGTTTTATTGCTTAGCTGAAACTCTTTGTAGCTTCTTTTATTAAAACTTTTTTTCTCGTAATTGTATTACTGTGCTTTGTAAATATGTTCTGGTTTGTACTCCTTTTCTGATAGAAGTATTTGCTTTCTACATTTGCTTTCTAAATTCATCAGATATGCTCAGTATTTTGTATTTCTATCATAACATGAAATATTAAATTTCCTGCTGCAGGTGGGCAAACAGAAATTACTGTTGGCAAACATAACAGAGTTCAAAGAACTAAAATTTATCACAGTTTGATGGTGGTGATTTTTTTCTTGGTTAAAACAATTTTATTGGTAACACATGGTAATAAATCTATTTCTTACATCTTTAAAAACTTCTTTTATTTACCCTATGTATTACTTTCTACCCTCCCCTCCCCCCATTACTTGACCCCCACCGGTGTTATTTACTTAAAATGCAAATATTTAAAGGTACCCTTAACTATTAAAACAAAATTTTACATTCTTTTTTAAAAAAAACTTAATCATTATCAAAAATTGTCCAATGTCCTTTTATTTTCCACTCTTTTTCTACATATCTTCTAAACTTTTCCACTCCGTCTTAAAAACTTCTAAATCATAGTCTCTTAATTTTTTATTGTGGTGATTTTTATTACTTGCAATATTTAAATTTAAATTGTTTGAAAGAGAATCCTAACTTGTTATATAAAATGTAGTCATTTTTCATACAGGACATCTTTGTCTAAAAAATGTGAAAAAATGTGTTTTATAGATGCACTTTTTGAAGGTATCAGCTATTGCTGATTTCGTGGATCTGAAATTAGTAAGGGGTTGATAGTACAAATCAGGCAGCTTGGTTAAAACTATACTTGGCTTGGAATTCCAACGACAGAGCTGGTTCACGTATGAGAATTGTGGAGAAACGCCATCTGAGAGTGTTGGTGCTTCATCCAAAAAGGCGGGGATCAGTAAATCCATTCAGCAGGCTTTGTAGCCTTCCCCTCACTCCCCCCCTCCCTTCCAGAGCCAAACCAACAACGCTAGGGGGAAAGTCTCCTAGAGAGGCAGGAAGGGCTGTTGTTCTTGCCATGTGCTAGGCAGGAAGAGTTTCTCAGTTTTGCAGCAGAGGCTCGGGAAGAGAGGCTGCTTGCCTCTGAGCTCCGGCCTGGGGGAGGCCTGCTCAGGAAAATGAGGCCTCCAGGCAGGCAGACTAAGTAAGTACTTCACAAGACAGGGCAAGTTTAGATCAGGGCCAGCCGGATGCGTTTATAATCAACTTTATTTTGTTATGCTGTTTGCTGTGCTGGGCTTTGCTGTGCTGGGCTGTGCTGTGCTAATTTTGTAGATGCAACTGCTTTTGTTTTGGTGTTTTTCTTTTCCTATATTTTTCTCTTTTAAATAAATGTTTTTTCTGTTTTAAATACTGGCAATCTCTGTACCACATAGATCCCCAAACCGCTTTAGGCCACGCTGTGTTAAGAAGGGGGCCCCAGGTGAAGGGGGAAAGGCATGCAGTTGGATAAGGTGCCAATCCTCCAGGGGTGCCCCAAAGAAGCGCTGAGGTCTCTGTGAAACCCAAGTGCAGGGTGGCAGAGGACCTGGAGGCCTGGCCTCACAGCTGGAGAGGGGGATTGGGAGTCCTGTTCCTCTCAATCGGAACCCCGGGACTGAGCAGGTGGTGGCAGCGCGCCCAAGGGGCAGGAGGAGACATAGCTCCCTCCAGGAGTTGGCGACTCCGTAGGGAGCTGACGGGACCGGGTCTGAAGGCAGAATCGGGCCGGTTCCGCCACACTTGGTGGCAGCGGTGGGATGAGAACAAACAGAGAACTTGATTGGCCAGGCATTTTTGCTTTTTGATACGTGCAAGCACCCAGAGAAAGCAACAGCGGTTCTGTTTTATTTTCGGGTCAACTGGAGTAGGGAAAGTCTAGTTAGTTAGGATGGAGCGTGCTAAGAAACTGGAAATCCTTAAGATGACAAAGCCACAGCTCCAGGAAGAGTGTGCAAAGCACAAGCTGGAGTGTGACAACATGACTGTAGTAGATATGAAACTCCTCCTGTTGGAGTATCATGAGCATGCAGGGGCACCTGCAGAAGGGCACCCCACCCAGTCAGACGCAACCTTGCGGCTACGGATGGAACTGGAGAGAATGCGTATCGAGGCGGACCAAGACCGCAGACGGGAGGAAAGAGAGAGAGAGGAACGACAAGCAGAGAGGGATGCGATCCGCAGGCAGGAAGAAGCAGAGAGGGATGCGATCCGCAGACAGGAGGAACGAGAGAGAGAGGAACGACAAGCAGAGAGGGATGCGATCCGCAGACAGGAAGAAGCAGAGAGGGAGCTGAGACAAGCAGAGATCCGCAGACGGGAACAGGAAGAGCAACGTCGCCATGAGCTTGAGGTGCTACGTCTGGAAGCTGAACTAAGCAAAGAGATCCAAGTCACCCCCAAAGACTTTGCAGTGTACAAGGAGGGAGAAGACCCCTCCACATACCTCTCCAACTTTGAGAGGGCAGCCAAACAGTGGGGGATTGCAGAGGAGGACTATATGTCTTACCTCTGTAGCAACCTGACTGGAGAGCTTTCAGCCATCTATTACAGCATGCCTGTGGAAGATGGGGGGATAACTTTTGCGGCCTATAAGGCCACTGTATTTAAAAGGTTTAAACTGGGGCCAGACCACTCCCGAAAGCAGTTCAGGGGTTTGGCTCCACAAGAAGGTAAATCCTATTCTGAATGTGGGGTAATGAAGGAACAAACAGTTCCAGTGTTATTGGGCCGGGATTTGTTGGTTGGCCAGTACTCTATCAAGGCTGTACCCCGCAGCCAAACCCCCAGGGGAAAGTGGGAGGAGGAAGGCAACTTTAAGGAAGCCGCCTCACCACCAACCAGGGAGGGGGAAATAGCCCAGGTTACTGAGGACGAAGAGAGGGCAGTCACCCGGGAGGGGGAGGGCCAGCCTATCTCAAGCCCTGGAGTAGGGTGTTCCCAAGGGAAAGAGGGGTGTAGCTTTCCCCAAGTGCAGCAGGAGGCTGTGGATGTTCCTAGCGAGGAAGGGAACCTGTCTAGCATAAAGGATGTGCAAGCTGAAGAGACCAAGGTGGAGAGTGGAGATTTCACAGGAGGTTCTGAGAGCAGCAAGGCTAATGTGGGCTCAGAGGAGCACATAGCTGAAGGCTTGGGGGAACGGGAGCGGTTCCAGAAGGGGGTCCGGAGCGGCCTTAGGTTGGAACCGGTTCACCAAGTAGCTGTGGATCAGGAAGTGGGATCGTCCGAGACGCTCTCAAAACAGGTCGTCTTGAAGCAGGGCAGACAGGAGTCCTGGGAAGCTGTGGGACCTTCCAGGCAGGAAGGGGGTCAGTTGGGTAGTACTGAAAAACCAACCGAGGGGACTGAGAACCCAAGCCAAACCCTCAGGGGAAGGTGGGGGGAGGAAGGCAACTTTAGGGAAGCCACCTCACCACTACCCAGGGAGGGGGAGGACCAGTCTGTCTCAAACCCTGCAGGAGGGTGTGCCCAATGGGAAGTGGGGTGCCAATTTCCACAAGGGCAGCAGCATGCTGTGGACCCTTCCAGGCAGGAAGGAGCTCAGTTGGCTGACACTGAAAAAGCAACTGAGGGGGCGGAGAACCCAGATCCAACTTTGGCTAAGTGTTCTGGAAACAGTGGGACTAGGGGTGGCTTGAAGGAACAGATGATAGGAAGTCTGGGGCAGCCAGAAATGTTCCTGTCTGAGGTTCAAAGTGACCCGAGGCTGGAACCACTGTGTGAGTTGGCAAGGGACCAGGAAGTGGAGTTCTCAGAAGTTGAGACAGGGGATAGGGTGATGGTTTCCCTGCCACTTCATACTGGTGAACGGAAAGTGGAATGGGAGGGACCCCATGTGATTGAGGATGACCTGGGCGATGCTACTTATGTGGTGGCTATGGAGAAGACGGGAAAGGCAGTTCAAGTGGTGCAGGTGGATGTACCACAGCCAGTCTCTGCGAGGCCCATGGTGTTGCATATAGGTAGGAAGGAAGGAGACAAAAAGAAGCTGGGACAGCAATTGTTTGCAGCACCAGAGGTAGTTTTCTGGGAGGACAGAGTGGACAGAGGGAACATTCCACCAATGAGGGATAAAGAAGAAGCAACTGTGTGGGAACTGGGCAGTTTCCAACTTCAGATGTGGGGCCAGGAATTTGCTCCTTTGATGGGCCACTCACCCCAGCCACAGCAGCAACGGAGGGAGAGCACCAAACTCCAGAGGTGGTCCTGGGAGACGGAGGAGTACATCTTAAAGACTGGACATTCCTGCTGCATGCAGCAATGCGACGTTTTGTCCAGAAAGGACATGAGCACCTAGGGTGCTGGACTTTGTGTATTATTGGAGAAATACCTGAATGTTTGTGTAATGTTTGTGTAATATTTTGGTTAATGGGTTTCTCCTTGTTTGTTTGGATTCTGCTACGGGGTTACCTCTGTAGGAGGCAACCCCTCCGGCTCAGAATTTAAGGAGGGGGAAGTGTGGAGAAACGCCATCTGAGAGTGTTGGTGCTTCATCCAAAAAGGCGGGGATCAGTAAATCCATTCAGCAGGCTTTGTAGCCTTCCCCTCACTCCCCCCCTCCCTTCCAGAGCCAAACCAACAACGCTAGGGGGAAAGTCTCCTAGAGAGGCAGGAAGGGCTGTTGTTCTTGCCATGTGCTAGGCAGGAAGAGTTTCTCAGTTTTGCAGCAGAGGCTCGGGAAGAGAGGCTGCTTGCCTCTGAGCTCCGGCCTGGGGGAGGCCTGCTCAGGAAAATGAGGCCTCCAGGCAGGCAGACTAAGTAAGTACTTCACAAGACAGGGCAAGTTTAGATCAGGGCCAGCCGGATGCGTTTATAATCAACTTTATTTTGTTATGCTGTTTGCTGTGCTGGGCTTTGCTGTGCTGGGCTGTGCTGTGCTAATTTTGTAGATGCAACTGCTTTTGTTTTGGTGTTTTTCTTTTCCTATATTTTTCTCTTTTAAATAAATGTTTTTTCTGTTTTAAATACTGGCAATCTCTGTACCACATAGATCCCCAAACCGCTTTAGGCCACGCTGTGTTAAGAAGGGGGCCCCAGGTGAAGGGGGAAAGGCATGCAGTTGGATAAGGTGCCAATCCTCCAGGGGTGCCCCAAAGAAGCGCTGAGGTCTCTGTGAAACCCAAGTGCAGGGTGGCAGAGGACCTGGAGGCCTGGCCTCACAGCTGGAGAGGGGGATTGGGAGTCCTGTTCCTCTCAATCGGAACCCCGGGACTGAGCAGGTGGTGGCAGCGCGCCCAAGGGGCAGGAGGAGACATAGCTCCCTCCAGGAGTTGGCGACTCCGTAGGGAGCTGACGGGACCGGGTCTGAAGGCAGAATCGGGCCGGTTCTGCCACAAGAATCACAAAGTAGTTCCCCTTCCCGTGTAATTATGTACGTGGTTACATGACTGCATGAGAAAATGGTAATGTGAATTGCCTCATGTGTACACTAAGCTTGCCCATAACCTGAGTGCGTGTGAGAGGGTAGAGATGTATGTATCTCTGCTGTGTGTATAATCCTCCACAGATTATTAGCTGTATTGATCACTTCTTTGGAAAGTGTGGGAACATCTGTTCTCCCTCAATAGGTTGATCAGATGCTATCTGTGATAGAGAGGGCATAGTCATGTGTAGCTTTAGACTGCTGCTATTTGAGACTGTCTTTATCAGGGGTCATTAATGCTATTGAAAATAAAACACTACAAATCTGTTTTCTCTGTCATTGTTTTCCATGGTTTTTGCTCTCACTGGGATGATGTTGACATGTTTTATACATTTACTGTGCACATAATGTGGAATTCACTGCTGTGTTCACCACAGGGGTTATTTGGTTCCCTCTGGATAGATAGTGTGACAGAGAGGATAAGTCCCCCTCTTGATTCCCAACTCTAAGCTGTGGAGTATGGGTGATTGTCCCTGAACTTGCATTTAAGTTTCAGGGACACTGTAAGTGCTTTTTGAGCACATCTTTGACAAGACCCCCTCACTTGCACCCACAACCCGTTAAGAAAAGGGCATGTTTGTTTGGCTGCAAATGCCAACCAAAATATGCACTGTTCTGTACATCATTATATGCATAAGTTTTGAAATGCCAGTGTTTCTCTGACAGTTTCACATTCTAGCCCATGTCTCTTAGTATAACAGCTCTGAAGATTTTTCTGAATGCATCCCCAGTGCTAAACAAACTGCTTAGGTGTCTAGGGGAAATTCTTTGTCAATTTTAAATACTTGTACATTACAGCAAATGCTAGTTTGTAAAAGGAAAATGACAGTCCTGAAGAAAAGAAATGGCAGGAAGCAGTGTGATATAATTATTTATAAGAACCACTCCCTGTAAATATGTTCTGTTGTGTCGCAATTTGTATAACGTGCAAAGGTATGTTGAGCAGAGGACAGTTTTTAAAATATATATGTAACAGATGAGAGCTGCAATGAGTCTGAAAGAGGAGCTATTCCCAGGAGGGCTTTCAGCTGGATCTCTCTAGAGTGTTTTTCGGTATCCAAGACTATTACCTCTTGTGGCTCCCTCTGCTTTTTTTTTTTTTTTAAACTGCAGAGTGCATTGCTAGAAGTGGGTACCAGTGTTACTGTAAGAGTGAGAGTTAAAGGCACAAATAATATAAAAGAATATTCAGATCGTAAAATGTTGTTCTCATGCTATGCAAAATAAATGGTGTTTTTCAGGGGTTATGGGACTAGAACCCCAGCCAGTTACCCAGCCAAGAAACTACTCAGCGATGTAACTCCATTCTGGTACGACTGTACCACAACTCCTTGACTGTTCTCATCTGCCTACTCCTAACAGTTTACTTCATTTGCTTCCAGATCTGGACCGATTGTCTGTTACTGCTGCTCAAGTGCTGCTTCTTGCCTCTCACCTTTATTTTTGGCTTCTTCGCTCCACCTACCAGCCTTTTGCCCTGTTCCTCCTTCGCTGCTTGATGCAGCTTGCAAAAGCCTTTTGTCTTGCTGTGATAACTCCCCCTTCCTTCTCACCCCTTTCCTTTCCCATTCACCCTATCCTGGCTGTACTTCTGTTCTTTCTTCCAGCATTGTGGGGTTTTGTTCTTTTTAAAAAAACGAACAAACAAATCAACTGCTTGTTCTCTGGATTCTAAGAGCACTTGGTATTTTATTCTGTCCCTGTTGCTTGCCTGGATGTTTTTTTGACCACATTGACTCTTGGCTTGAATTGCAGGTGATCCTGTGTGTGGCCTTAGGAAGCCCTTACTTGTCACAGCATAGGGTCAAGTTAGATGACCTTTGAGTAGTGAATTGAAATGTGTGGCTGGATTTTGTGTCTACTGAAAGCCATTAAGAAAATTACTAATTAATCACAGAATTTTTTCATATGCCATCTTTCATCTGAGAGTCGTAAGGGGATTTATAGTGGTTGGTAAACCCATGGGAGTGGGCTGTGGAATTGCTCTTGCCTCTTTCCTGCCTGCTGTGGGAATTGGCTTCCTACCAGACCCCACACCACACACCTTAAATATGTTTTGCTCTTAGCCAGAATTTTCTAACCATCTTTCGGCCAGGTCCTGATTATCAAGGAACTCTGGAGCAGAATTGGCTGGTTAGGATTAGCTTTGGTAAAAGTTTGGGGAGGCTGGAGAAAGAGATTAGGTGCAGTATGTCCCCTCTGATCCTGCAGTGTATTTGTGTAAATCCAGTTGATCGTTTTCTGCAATTGTTTATGTTCAAAATGTTATCATTTTAAAAATTAATTACTTTCCACATACTTTGTGCATTGCAACTGTTCTATTTAAACAAAATAGTTAATCTGCCTTGCATGAACAATTGAGACATGTTGAAACCCCCGGTCATATTCATGTCTTATTTCTATACTAACAAAATTTCATCTGTCAATCAAATGTACATTTTGTATTTTTCAGAAGAAAGGTTGTAATAAAAATTGCAGGATATAACAGACAGCTAGCATGCCCTTAGATTTTCAGCAACTAGACAATAGTATTTGAAATCTTTTTAGTTTACTAATATGGCATTGTGGATTGGGGTGTGGTAATTTGAGTTCAGATCCTGCTTGCATCTTGTTTCTGAGTAGGTCACAGGCAGCCCAATCCAGACATACGTGGCGGCTGGCCGCTTGGGCGTGGGCAGATCTACGGTGCCGCTCATTGCCTTCCAAAAGGATTTGGGGTGCTGGAGCACAGCGCACCCAAGCCCAGGCCACGGCCTGTAGATGTGTAAAATATGCTGGAGCGTGGGCTCTCAGAACGGTGCGAGGGCGGGGACAGGAAGGGGTGCTTCCACAGGGACACCAGGGATTGGCTGGCGGTGGCTGGGGAGCCAGCTCACGTGACACTCGGTGGCGGACAGCTCTCCCCGCGATAGGCTGCCCGCATGCCCCACCCCCTCATGCACACACCCAGCCCTATGGTGTGGCTGTGTAATCCTTGGGGAAGCATCCGGTCAGCACTTTCCGCTAGCTCCATGGAGCAGCCTACTCACCAAAGGGGTGAAGCCGAGCCCCTGTCAGTGTCCCTTCTGTGGGCTGCATGGCCGGATGGTGTCCCAGATGCCGCAGGGGCCCCCTGCCAGGACACAGTAGGCCGCCCGCTGCAGGCACCCATGCACCAAAGGTGCCGGCGACAGTTGCCGCGGTGGCTTGTGCTTGTGCCCGCCTGCAGAGAATTGGACATCCATGAGGGGCGTGAGGCAGTTTCGAAGTGGCCGTGTGCAGGACTCACTTCTCCCCCACCCCAGACCCCCTTGAATAAGGACTCAATGCAATGTGCAGGGATAAGATTTATTAAAACGCTGGGCTGCAGAGGGGCTGCCGCCTGGCCCCCTCACAGGAAGCCGCCTCAAGCTGTGGTGGGCAGAGGCGGTTGCCCGAGGGATGGAGCTGTGGGGCAGCTGGTCCCATCAGGGGCGGGCGCAGCGTCCTGGATGTCGTCCCCAATGGTGCTTGCGTGCAGCATCTCCCCTCCCTCCTTGCCAGGGGGGGCCACCTCGGAAGTGGCAGGAACAGCCCCTCCGCCGGCCACCAGGGACTGGTCAATATTGGCGAGCAGCCGCTCCACCCTTGCGCCCCACTCCTGCGACTGCCTCACCATGGCCAGGAGACTGGACAGGTGGCCTGTGGCCGTGGACATGGTCCCCTCCATCCCTGCCATCCAGCGTTGGCCCGTTGCCATGGCCTCCCACCATTCCCGATGTCTCTCCAGCCAGTCCCGCTCTATGATGGGTCAGATGCTGGCACAAGCAGCCAGTCGTGGACGTCCCGCACTCAGTGTTGCACCTTGAGGGGATTCAGGCCGCTCATCATCTGTGGACAGACAGAGGTCACCCACTGCAGCATCCATGACCACCTCACTTGATGTGTCCTCCCCCTGATTCGACGCCTTCTGATGGGTGTCTGGACGTCCTGGAGGCTCGGGGGGAGCTGGACCTGCCGACCTCTTGTCCCACAGGTGCTGGGCAGCCAGCTCCTGTCCTCGGCTGTCTCGCTAGAGCGGCCTCCCACCTCCGAGTCCACAGTGGAGCTCTTGGCAGCCCGCAACGATTCCCGGGAGTCACCTGGGAGAGGGCAAAGGGTGTTGCCATCAGAATCTGGCATTCTGGCAAGGACGGGGTGGGGTGGGGGAAGGTGCCAACCTACTGCAGATCACCTCCGTGCCGTGGCCAGCTACAGGCGGATGAGGGGTCCCATGATTGCCTCAGAGCTGGTCAGGTCCCGGGCCACCGCCTCCTCATAGGTTGATCCCTCAGTGATGAGATGCTGGACTCGCTTCTTGGCAGGGCCAAAGGAGTCATTCCAACACTTCAGGGTGGACTGCTCTGTGTGGGGACCTGGCTCACAGTGAACACTCGCTCCACCGCTATACGCCAGAAACCCCACTGACGGGAGTTTGCCCCACCGGCTCTTGTGGTAGTGAGTGCCACTGCGGCGTTCTCGGCCACCAAGCCAAAGAGGAGCGCCATCTCTGCCTCAGTCCAGTTTGGTTGGCGGTGACTCTCGGTTGATGCCGATCTGTCTGCCACCATTCCTCCAACGAGCAGTGGAATGCGGGGGCTGCTGACCGCAGCTGACAGTGATTGCTCTCACGCCACCCCGCCCAGTTTTCCCTTGGGTCACTAGCAGGGCATGCCGCTCATGCAAGGCCCCTCACAGCTCCAGCGGTGTCTGGAAGCTGTGGTGGAGGGCCTCGGGGCTGCGGCATGGCCACTGCAGTTCCCGCCACAGCACGCAAACCATGGGGGCCCGTGGCGGGTGGTGCCCGCTCTTCCCGCTGCCGGAGCCCCCCGGGTGTGGCCGTTGCACATCCTCCCCGCTCTCTATGTGTGGGTTGTGTGGTGGCGGCCGAGAAGCTGTTGGGCGCGCTGATACTGGGAGCACCTGAGCACTTTGCGTCTCGAGGATGCTACCTGTCCGGACTGCTTTCGCCTTGACCGTACCGCCATCCAGGACCTGTGTGAGCAGCTCAGGGTGAGCCTCTGCAGCCAGGTGACCGGCCCCTGTCCCATTCTTGTCCTGCAGCGAGTCCTCATCTCCCTGCGCTTCCTGGTGACCAGCTCCTTCCAGGTTGTGGTGTCCTGGAGGTCTCCTAGTCGTTGGCCAGCCGCTGCCTCCACTCCTTTCTAGATGCCATGCTCCAGCGCCTCCAGCAGGTGAGGAGGAGCTGCAGACTGCCAGAGCTGGCTTCGCGGCGGTCGTGGGCTTCCCCAGTGTCGTGGGGGCTGTGGACTGCATGCATGTCACCCTGGTGGCCCCACAGGAGGATCCCATGGTGTACCGGAACAGGCACCACTTCTACAGCCTCAGCATGCAGGCATCCTGCAACCACCAGGAACTTTTCACAGATCTGGTGGCAAAGTTCCCAGGGAGTGTACACAACGCCCAGATCTTCATATCCTCGGACCTCAATTGCCTCCTGGCAGCCTGGCCGGATGAGCAGGGTTGGTTGCTAGGTAAGGCCACCAGGTGGTGGCGTGGGGCGCACCTCCCATCCCCTGTCGTTACCTTCCTGTCCTCCACAGGTGACTGAGAGTACCCGTTGTTGCCCTACCTGCGGACGCCGTACCAGGAGGATGCGCCCGAGGACCGGGCAGCATACAACCAGGTGCATAGGGCCACTTACATGGTCATCGAGCGTGCCTTCGGGCAGGTGAAGATGAGGTTCCGCTGCCTGCACCACACAGGTAGCCAACACAGCATGCAGCCTTTGCCTGTGGCTAAGCTGGTCGCTGTGTGCGTCATGCTACACAATCGCCACCCGTCAATGCCTGCCAGCCCCCCAGGACCTTCCCCTCCCAGACCCCGGGTCACCGATGGGAGAAAATGAGGAGGTGGGGGCATGGGCTGCCGCTCAGCAGGACTTTGGGGGTCACTTGCATCGGGAGTGCGTGCGAGCTCACATATGGGCCAATCGGCATGTGGGCAGAGCACCCAGGGACGAGAGCATGCGGCCGCTCACACACCCGGGGCAGCCGGTGGGACACCGTGCGCTCCCATGTATGCTGATGCCTCTTGGGCACATCATTCTATTAAACCAGAATTGTCGGGACCACTCTTGGGATTCCTTCAAAAATTTATGCACTTGTTGGAAAAGGCATGGGGAAGATGACAAAATGGCAGGCAGAGCTGAAGTCCTGGGGGGAGACACAAAAAAGAAAGACAAGGTAGAAAAACATAGGAAGGGGACCCGGGAACTCCTGCGCAATGCCAGGAGCGCCTCGGCAGGGTTCCCGCATGCCATGGGATTGTCAGGCAGGGCACCACGGCAGGCATTCTGTGAGGTGTGAGTGGCCACAGATTCAACTCCCAGCTAAAGCCGTCCCTTGGCAAACAGCGGCCAACGGGGACGATAGCTGCCTCTCACATCTCCCCACGTGCTCCCTGGGCTGAGCAGGCGCACCTCCAAGTCCACAGGTTTATCTCATTTGCATATCCAGAAGCCCCCGTGGCTGCCTCACAGCCCTGTTTGTGGCCCCTGCGTTACCCCACGGAGCCCACTCCGAAGGGGGCAGGGAGGAGCTGATCATGCCAACACTCTCAGCCAGGACCAACCCCACCCGCTGCATGTAGCAGCTGTAAGCCACCTCAGAACACAGCGGAGGTGGCTTGGCTTAGTGAGCTACTCCCCCGCCTCATTATGCTGGGGCCTGTGGGTCCGAGGCTGCCCTGCGGCAGGACTGCTCACATGCCCACCTTCCCTCTTTATTGAGCCTGCCATCCAGTTGCCATTATTTTTGGTTGGCCAAGTCAACTCCCTGGGCTGCCCCCCCTTTCTTGTGGATCGCAGACCCAGGCAGCGTGGATACATGGTGCAGCCCTGAACAAGTGTCTGCCTCGCCACCTATTAGCCCCTGCCCTTCACCGCTATCGCCTACTGCATCTCCCACACAATTGCACTAATTGGGTGCCCCGAGAGTTCCCCCAGCCACAGAGCCATGCCCTTGGGACAGCCATGAGCAGAGTGCGCGGGGAATACAGGGGGCCGGGGCGAGGTGGGAAAAGTGAAAGACACAGAAGATGAGATGGGCATGCTGGGCTAAGTTTATTGATCTGCATGCAGGGAGAGCAAGCTTGCACGTGGAGGTTCCCGGCTCCCGCAGTCCGAAATGCCGTTGCTGGAGGATGCACCAACAGCTGCGGGGCTGATGGGACCAGCTGGCTGTGTTCCGGTGACCGCAGAGGCAGGAGTGCAGCGCACACACCTGAAAGACCAGAGACGGGGGGCATAGGACTCCACCCCTGGACGAGCCTGCGGGCAGCAGGGCGAGCGTCCCAACTGCCTCCGGTGGAGCCATCCCACTCAATTCCAGCTATCCTGCATAACGGGCCAGCTGAATTGCATGCGAGCCTGCAATCACGGCAGCCGCAGCGGGGGCCGGCGCAAGCGGCAGGATTGCCCTAGATGGTGAGTGGCTGGCTGGGCTGTGGAAATCCGGGACATATGTTGCACCCCCTTCACCCCAGCATGGGGATGCTCGAGACATGGGGGGGGGGGCTTTCAGCAGGATGAACGGCCAGGTCGCACCCCCACATGCACATGTGCGGTGGCTGGCACCTTGGCTGAAGCCGCAACCACACTGGACAGTCTTGGGGGCTGGGGGCCACAGGGACTCCTAGCCAGACTTGCCCGTCCATATGGGGGGCTCTGGAAGCGAGACCTGTTAGGACTGGGAAGCACAAGTGGTTAAACAGGCAGCCCAAACTTAGCTCCCCTATCCTCAAGTCCAGCTGCTCTAACTTAACTAACATTCTTCTCTGTGCTGTTCCCTTCACCAAGTGCACCCCTCCTCACGCTAAGTTCGCACGGCATGGCCTTCTGGAGCAGAGTGCCATGCCGTGCGCCCTGCCGTTCCTGGGGAATTATGCGTGGCAGGAGTCGAAACCTTTATAGGGAGGGGGGCACTGATTGAGTGCGGGAAGGGGGCCGTGCCCAGCCCAAAGCGGGAGGGGATTGGTGGGGCGGTAACATGGCTCCCAAATGGGTTTGTGCGCCGGCACTGCCGGCATGTGCTTTCTGCTTCCACTAGTGCCTATGGGGTACGCCAGCATTTTCCATGGCGCAAGTTTGTGCCTGGCCCGGGGGGGGGGGGGGGTGTTTCCGCGCCGAAAGCTCTCTGGGAACCGACCAGCAACGGCCATGCTCCTGGGTTGGCCTCCTCCTATACCGAAGTGCTGCCCTGAGCCTCTTCTGGGCCCCAAGTGTGGTGCGGCAGTGCGCCGCCATCAGCCCACAGCGGCAGCACGCTGCTGAGGCCGGAGTGTGACGCACGCCCCATTTCCGCTGGCGTGGAAAAGGATCCGCCAGCATAGGTCTCCATACCACCGGTGTAGCGGTAAGTCCGCTTCCACAGCGCTTTCAGTCCCCCTCCTCTGGATTGTGCTGAGTATCTCCAACTTTTATTATCAAAATTTATTCTGTCAGATTAAACATATGAATTGTAAATAGAGATAGCAATTGAGATAAGAATTGTAAAATGCGTTGAATGTTGGAAAAGTCAATTTTCCAGCTATAAGGGAATGTTTAACTAAAGCTCTTTCTTTGAGGAAAATATATGTGTTAGCTACAGTGGTTCATCTCAGCAAGAGACTTTTATTAATTTTATTTATAGGCCACCTCGCTCAGTGAGACTCAAGGCAGATTATAAAGTTCAGAAAGAGAAAAAATGTAAACATACAGTATAGGACATCAAATGAACAGTACAATAGGACTAAGGAGTATAAAACTTAATGACAATGCAAAGCAGTGATGTAGTTGTACAGAATAAAATATAAAATGAACAATGCAATAGCAATAAGAATAGAAAATTAAGTGACAGTGTGAACAGCAAATTGCCTATGTGGGCATAGTGTGAGCAATGCAGAATGTGGAATTTAAAAGGTACAAGGCAATGCAGTACCCAGGTGTTCATCTGGGCCATTCTGTCCCACTACAGATCTAATTACAAGAATGCCTTCTGTTTTGCAGTCTTTCAAATGTTAGTACTGTGGGAGCTTCCTTGACCTCAGGCAGGCTGTTTCACAAGGCAGGCAGCACAGAGAATGAACATGAGCAAGCAAGTGCTGCTCTTACTAATTTGCATGGGGGAACAGCCTCTGTTGTGGTGGGGCATAGTAGGAGGGGCTGTTCTTCAAGTGTGTAGTGATAACCAGTATCTTTAATTGAACTTGGTAACTGATTGGTAGTCAGTTGAAGATGAGTGTGACACAAATGTTGTGCCTGATACCCACTAGTAATTGTGCTGCCATATTCTGTATCAACTGGAGGTTTTGAACTGAGTTCAAGGAAAGACCTTTGTAGACTTTATTACAGTAGTCTAACTATGGCATGGATCCAATGTGGCCAGATCAGCTGAATCAAAGCAGAGGACCAATTTGTAAACACAGGGAAATATAGTGGTGAGAGAAAGGCTGACTGGGTAAGGAGGAGAAGGGGTCAGTGCTTACAGCTAATTATTTCTGTCCCTCTCTCAGCTGAAGGGACTCTAGTAATCTTGCTGATCACCTATAGAGCCTAAACTGGATGTTTGTTAATTGCTTGATGCCAAGTCAGATCGTGGAAAAAGAATGTCTTGGGTTGTAATCTTGGAAGGAGACAGTCTAATACACATCACGGAGATTGTAGGAGTATGAACGGAGAGTGGTAGATCTCAGTTGTGCTTCTTGGTGCCATGTTGTCCTAAGCTTGATTGGTGGGGATAGGGAGTGGTTGCTGTCTAACAGACCCCTGTATGTGCATCTGGTGCTGTGGGCTCAGGGCACAATAAGGATTCTGTTGATCCATCACTCACTCGGCTGTCTGGTGGTCTTCCTTCCTAGCTGATTTGGTACTGAGGATCCAAGGATAAAGATATAGAATTTCTGGAAATATTAAAGCCGTGGAAGGTTTTGATGCTCCTGTTGAAGCCTAAGCTGACCTGTATGAATCAATAATTATTACAGCAATGGACCAACGGACCTAGAGAATTTCATAGATCTGTCAGTTGGTAATAACTTCATTTATACCGTTTTTCGCTTTGAGAGCCAGTTTTGTGTAGTTGTTACGAGCGCGGACTATAATCTGGGAGAACAGAGTTTGATTCCCCACTCCTCCATATGCAGCTGCTGGGTGACCTTGGGTCAGCCAAAGTTCTTGTACACCAGTTCTCTGAGAGCTCTCTCAGCCCCACCTACCTCACAGAGTGTATGTTATGGAGAGAGGAAGGGAAGGAGATTGTAAATCGCCCTGAGTAAAGGGCGGGGTATAAATCCAATGTCCTCCTCTTCCTTGTCTTCCTCAGTGGGGATCCAAAGCAGTTTTTATTGTCCTCTCCTCAGTTTTATCCTTACATCAGCTCTCTGAAGTAGCTTCGACTAAGAGTGTGTGACTGGCTTTAGGTCACCCAGCAAGCTTCCATGGCAGAGCAGGGATTCAAACCTGGTCTCCCATATCGTAGGCCAGAGGTGGCCAACGGTAACTCTCTAGATGTTTTTTGCCTACAACTCCCATCAACCCCAGCCAGCATGGCCAATGGCTGGGGCTGATGGGAGTTGTAGGCAAAAAAAAAAACATCTGGAGAGCTACCGTTGGCCACCCCTGTCTAGGCAATTCTAATTCCTATACAACAGGGGTGGCCAACGGTAGCTCTCTAGATGTTTTTTGCCTACAACTCCCATCAGCCCCAGCCAGCATGACCAATGGCTGGGGCTGATGGGAGTTGTAGGCAAAAAACATCTGGAGAGCTACCATTGGCTACCCCTGCTATACAACATTGACCATTAGTAAATTACTGAGCCTGGTTTGAATGGGATTGAGCTCCCAGTAAAAGAGTAGGTTTGTACGGTAGGGATGCTGCTTATCCCTAACCTATAGTTGGAAGGAATATTCTGCCCTTGGAAGTTCACGTGGTTTTATCTGCCAATTTTTTAAAAAGAAGTATTTCTATTAGTCATTTTACCTGGACACTAAGATTTTAGGATCTATTTTACATATCATTTTATATGTTTTTGGCTGGCTGCTCCTCTGATTTTGATCATACTGTGATTTTAATGGGTCTTCTGTTGTTAATCTATCATTTTAGTCTTATACTGCTTTTATTTTATATTCACACTGCTGATTTGGATTGTTTTTACAACTGATTGAGTTGGGTTATTATTGGTATGCTACTGTGATTGTTACAGGGCCCCGTGTCGCAGAGTGGTAAAGCTGCAGTACTGTAGTCAAACTCTCTGCTCACGACCTGAGTACGATCCCAGCAGAAGGTTTCAAGTAGCCAGCTCCAGATCAACTCAGCCTTCCATCCTTCCGAGGTCGGTAAAATGAGTACATACCTAGCTTGCTGGGGGGAAAGTGTAGTTGACTGGGGAAGGCAATGGCAAACCACCCCATTAAAAAGTCTGCTGCGAAAACATCGTGATGGTACGTCACCCTAGAGTTGAAAATGACTGGTGCTTGCACAGGGGACTACTTACCTTTTTTTTTTTTCTGTGATTATTGGTTGATTATTTCTGTTGTTGTTTCTAAAATTGTAAGCTGTCTCCAATGTTGTAGGGTGGAAAATTTTTAATAGAAAGTTTCCCAATGCTAAATTTTTCTGTGGAAAATTTTCTGCCCTACTTATGTAAATATATTCAGTTTATAGTCCATTTATCTATAGCTTTCAGGGTCATTGTCCTGCAAATCAATCCTGTTAGATGGGCTAAATGGGATAGATGGGATAGGTTAGAGTTGCCAGCTCTGTGTTAGGAAATACCTGGAAATTTGGGGGGGGGGTGGATCCTAGGGAGGGTGAGGTTTGGGGAGGGGAGCAACTTCAATGGGATATAATGCCATAGAGCCCACCTTCTAAAGTGGCCATTTTCTCCAAGTGAACTGATCTCTTTCACTAGGAGATCAATTATAATTCTAGATCTCCGGTCACTGCCTGGAGGTTGGCAACCATAGATCTGAACCACGGACAAAACCCAGTGCTTGTACATGGTCCAGGCTTGTGCACGGTGTACTTGCTAACATTAATTATTTCTTTAAATTTAAATCAGAAAATATTCCTGTTCTCATTTTCCAGAACATCCATTTCCCAGCCAGAAATGCTTGGCCACCTCAAGCATTTCCTTTGAAAGAGGCAGTATAGAAGGGCTCTAAATAAAGAAGTGCCGAGGGCCTTTGGTTCTAATTAGCCGATTGCTATCAAAGATTGTATATTGGTATTATTTTTCTTTTAGTTGGTGATTGTAAACTTTTTGTTTCTTGTTCATTGGCTTTACTCACCTTCTTTCAGTTGCATCAGTATAAATATTGAAATGTTCTGTATTTTCTGACAGGGGAACATGGTTAGAGATTCAAAAAAGAGTTTTGTGTTCCATTCTTCTCCAGGCTTTGGCCCAGAACTCTGTGACTGGGGCAATTCAGAATGCTGCCTTGAGGAATGCTGGCTGCAAAGTGCTAACGGTGAACATAATAGAAGTAGTTGCAGAAGGTGGCTGTGTTGATCTGCATTAGAACAACGAGATTCGAGTCCAGGAGCACCTATGGGGCCAAAAAGATTTTCAGGGTATGAGCTTTTGAGAGTGATATCTCCAGTGAAGAAAGCTTCAATTCTTAAAAGGTTACACTCTGAAAATCCTGTTGGGCTCAAAATCTGGTTGTCCTATGACAAAAGTAATTCCTTTTATGTGGGTGAAATTCATTTTTAACCTCTCTTAAATATGCAAGCCAGTTTTTGCTTGTCTTCTGTGATATTGTTATTCCCTGCCATATTCACAGGAATATAAGTTGTGATCAGGTTCTATCTTGACTACATACCCTGGATTCTGATTTACTGTTCATACCCAGTCCTAATCTTGTGCTTTCCTCTCAAAAGCTCCTTTGGATTATTCCTTGAATTGCTGCCCAGTTGGCTTCCTCACCAAGAGGACGGTCCTGGAATTTCAGATCTCCAGGTGTCCAAAGTCCACCAGTATTGGGTACCTGCATCCTTAAAAGCCATCCCAGATTACATTCCAATGGCTTAGACTAGAGCAGCGGTCCCCGACCTTTTTGGCACCAGGGACCGGTTTTGTGGAAGACAATTTTTCCAGGGACCAGGGGAGAGTGCAATGGTTTGGGGATGATACAATTGTGCACTTTATTTCTATTAGTTTGGCATGGTGGTTAAGTGTGCGGACTCTTATCTGGGGGAACCAGGTTTGATTCCCCACTCCACTTACACCTGCTGCTGGAATGGCCTTGGGTCAGCCATAGTTCTCGCAGAGTTGTCCTTGAAAGGGCAGCTTCTGGGAGAGCTCTCTCAGCCCCACCCACCTCACAGGGTATCTGTTGTGGGGGAGGAAGGGAAAGCAGATTTTGAGCTTCTCTGAGACTCTGAAATTTGGAGTGGAGGGCAGGATATAAACCCAATGTTATTTTATTATTTTTATTATTACTACATTGTAATATATAATGAAATAATTATACAACTCAGTTGCTAACAGGCCACGGACTGGTACCAGTCCATGGCCCAGGGGTTGGGGACCCCTGGACTAGAGGATAGGTGGTAGTATCTGACTCTGCTGCCCTTGTCCCTTTTCTCTGTCTCATCCTTAAAGAACAAACCATCTGTGATTATTCAAGCTTCTACTTTCATTTCTATACCTGTCTCAGATAGTACTTCCTTTGTTTTAAAGATCTCTCAGAAGTTGTGTGTGTCATTTCCCTGAGCTGTATGTTTAAACCTAAACCTGCAGATCCTTTAGATGGGAGTGAGAGATGGCAGAAGAGAAGTTTCTGCCTTATGCTTGATTTCCCTAGAGCGAATTTGAATCCAATTAAGAAATGGGCCTCATTCATACTGACAAGTATATAGTGTCTACATGTCTTCCTAAGTACACACAGTTAACACCCTGGATCATCAAGAGAGACTTTTCATGGGGGTGGAGGGTGTTGACAGAGATTCCCTGTATGAACTCTGCAGAATTTGTTCTGTTTTATATCTAAGCCATTGTGCTTGATATGGAAATTCAAAAGCATTGGTTAGATTACAGTGAAAGTTAAATATGTGGGATATCATCCAAATGTTCAACTTAGTTTGGGCCAGATCTTGAACAAAAATAGTTATTGTTTGAATAATTGTCAACTCTTAATTTTTTGTTGTCCATTGGGAGAAAGAAAGGTATATAAATATTTTAAATAAATAAAAATAAACATTAATTTGGTGAAGCTAGACATAGATATTTTCTGTAATGGCCCAACAATGTAGACAGTGCTCCCCACTTCTACAGTACCAGAGATACAAAGCCTTATATGGTACACAAGCAGGTACAGATCCTGTGAAGGGTAAATGCTTTTCTTAGTGTGACTGATTTAGATAAAGGGCTGTGTCACCACTCCTCCACGTGCAACTGCTGGAATGACCTTGGGTCAGTCACAACTCTCTCAGAGCTGTTCTCTCAGGAGCAGTTTCGGTCAGAGCTCTCTCAGCCCCACCTACCTCACTGTTGTGGGTAGCAGAAGGGAAAGGAGGTTATAGTGAAGGGTGGGGTATAAATCCAGTCTCTTCTTTTTCACTGTATATTGTGCCCACAATATTGGGGTGGAGGGGAATGCAGACTTGTTTATTACTGATGCTTTAATGCAAGCAAAAGTTTTTTCCATAGTAGCACTGACGAACTTTAATCTGTGGGTGTTAGTAATCTGTGGAATAATTCTTACTCATCTGTCTTTCCTTTAAAATAGGACATATCATTCAAGAAAGAAGATTTATGGAAGCACTAGATAAGAAGGAATATGAGTATAAAGCAGGGGATATTCCAACAGAATGGGAAGGTAATACAATCTTGGTTCTGCTGTGGAAACATGAAATGCATTGATTTATAAGTATACCAATTGTAACAGTGAATGGATGGAAAAGAACATAGAAGTCTAAATTTGCCATCTTAAAATGGTGGAATATTTCTAACTTGCCTAGATGTCACTTTCAAAGGCCCTGTTTGCATTACTATTTCTTGCATCCAACAACTACAAAACAGCTCTTGCAACAATCTAGTGCATCTTGACCCCACTATTTGTGATCTAGATTAAGAGTTTTCAAACTCAATCTATCTACTTTTAAATTCTTATAATATTGGCTGTTAAGGAGGAAAACATATTTTATTTAGGACTGAATTTGACTAATTTAGTTTTTATTTATCAGCATTCCTAACTGAAATATGAAATTGTTGTCTTTTTAAAAATAGTTATCTTATTTACATTGTAAACTGCCTAGAGTTCCACAAAGTAGAAAGACAGATAATAAATGTTTAAATAAACGGATAAAAGTAAATTTTTCAGATACATCACTTGATTTTAAACATAGGAGCTTTCAACCAAATCAATGACTTTGCTTATTATCTATGAAAACTTTGGAGGCTGACCTTGTCGCACAGTGACCACAGAAGCAAAGATCCCAGTGGAAGGGAAGGGCTGTGCCTTTGTTGCAGAGCAGATGAAGGTCTCAGTTTCAATCTATAAGATCTTCAGTCAATGGATCTCAGATACCAGATATTAGAAAAGACCTTTTTCTGCCCATGACTGTGGAGAGCTTTATAAGAGAGGAGATAATAATGACCAGTGTTGGTGGTAGACCAGCCATCCGATTAGAAAAATAAGGCACTTTATATTTTCTTAAAACCTTTTTTCAGATGGTTTCCTGAAGAGAAAGGATGCGTTTACAAATCTAGGTTGTTTATTTGGCTCTCCAGTGTAGAAAGTAAACCATGTGCAGCAGCACACTTTTATTAGCTATATTTGCATTTTTAACACAACACTTGCTCATGCTTATAATTACCATAACATCCCCCCCCCCTATGATTATAGTGGCATTGAATTGGAAGGATTTGTGAAGAGCAGGGAAATAAAGAACGTTATGAATAGTCAATGGCAGCTTTCTCTCTTTAAGCAAAGTTCCTTTCAGGGATGGGGAAGAAAATGTTCAAACTGCTTTGTTTCCTCATCCATTATTTGGGTAGAGAAGATGTGCAGTGTGTTCTTGTTTATGACAGATAGAGCAACAAAAATGTAGGTGCTTCAGTGCTTTGAACAACATTAACAGTCCCCCCCCCCCCCCCCGCTTTTAGTTAACACTTGTACTGCTGAAATGTTTAGTTTGGCAAAAAGTGATGGTAGGAAAAATGAAGGCCTTATTCCACTTCAAAAACAAAAAAGCCCCCAAACCCTAAGGCCATTTTTGTAATAAACGACAAATGGGCTGCATCAGCATCTATGTAACAATTCTTGATGTTCAAAGCATTTCATCTACTTGTATTAAAAATGTTTGCAACAATCCCAGGTTTTGGAGATCCACGATTGTTCCTCATCTTGTCCATTTTGATCCTGTGGGATTTCATCTTGTTCTAGTTCTGCTCACAGTGAGAAAGGCTGGAGATCAAGAGTGCCATCCTAAGCAGTGTTACACCCCTTCAAAATCCAATGAAGAATGTAACTTTGTTTAGGATAGTTTAGGGATAGTTTAGAAGAATGTAACTCTGTTTAGGATAGTTTAACGGGTTAGCCAAGTTGATCTGCATTAGAACAGCTAGATTCAAGTCAAGTAGCCCTTTAGAGTTGGACAAGATTTTCAGGCTATAAGCTTTTGAAAGTAAAAACTCCTTCAGCTGCTTAGGATGTCACAGCTGGAGGGCAGAAGATGCCCTTGTAAATGTCTTATGGGCTGATGCTATGGCTGGTGCAGAGCACACTGGCCACACCAGTGACCTACCAGCAATCCCTACTGCAGTCCCAAAGCTATTTTTTAATATCCTCTTGAAAAAATTCAGCATGCTGGTTTTGACTGTTGAAGCTGTGTATAAGACACTGTCTTCTTCCATTTACCTCCATCGTAACAGTTCATATGACCCAAGATGGCATCTCTGAACCAAATATAAATTGAGATAGATTCTTGACTGCTACTGCTCCCATTTATAGAATTCAACAAGCACAGAGCATTTTTTTATTTTTTTGAAGGCAGAATAAAACTTTTATGTGTAGGATGATTAGGCATAAGGGATTTCTGCTTTGTTTGTTTGTCACATATATATGTATGTATTTGTACACACACATACACACACACACTAGCTTGATACCCGTGCTTTGCTATGGTATGTAAGTATTTTAAATCCAGTTATAATACTGATGGGTATGTTATACTTATTTTTTAATGGTGATGTCCAATCAGGCGGGTTATACAATGACTTGCTCTAACTGTCTCAGTGAGGGAAAACGTAGTGGCCTCCAAGCCAGTGTATTTATAGGGAAACATGTTTTACTCCTTTTTGTCCCTTTAGGGGGCGACTTCCTTAAAATCCTTTCTTAGTGGCTGTGGACATCATGCAAGGAATGTTCTCCCCAAATTTCAAGTTTCTAGATCCAGGGGTTTTGGCTGGGACTTTATTTGTCGGTCAGGAGACTTGTCTTTTTATATATATAGATATATAATTTACTTATAAGAATATGCTGGAATGACTTATTTAGGGTTTTTTCCCTTGCTCTGTTTTATGAGTATAGAACAATTTATCTTTTGTTCATTCTAATATCCCCAACCACCCTGTGAGGGTAGATCAAGCTAAGAATGTGTGTCTTTTCCACGTGTGACTTCTCTCTGCCACAAATCCTACACCCTTTTCCCTCTAAAAATTCCCAAAATGATTTTCTCTCTTCACATATTTGAGGAAGTGAGCTGTGACTCATGAAAACTCATAAATGCTGTTAGTCTTTAACAGGGCTGTTTTTGTAGCAGAAACTCCTTTGCATATTAGGCCACAACCCCTGATGTAGCCAGTCCTCCTGGAGCTTACAGTAGTCCCTGTACTAAGAGTCCTGTAAGCTTTTGGAGGATTGGCTACATCAGGGTTGTGTGGCCTAATCCAATGGAGTTCCAGCTACAAAAAAATGCCCTGGTTTTAAAGGTTCTATTGGACTTTTGTTTTATTTCACTTCCCTAAGATCCCTTCTTTCTGGCTTTCCATGCAGATTAGTTGTTTCAGTGTCTTCCATTGTCCACACTCAACACAGCGGAGCAATGTCTTGAGAAGATGTTGAAAGAGATACATGAAAGAGTTCACTGTTAGGCATCAATACTATGTGTAGGTAACATCTTCACTCACTACTAGAGTTCACTTTCAGGAAAGAAAGCGATTTGCTTTGCCTGGGGCATTATCTTATGGATGCAGACAAGTGATAACCTTTCTACCACTTTAATTCTAAATGGCTGTCAAATGTATCTCATGACAGAATATGTCATTTGCCTCCTCCGCACGTGTCATTGGTCCCCATGAAAAGGTATCCATCATTTTCAGCATCTGTAGAGATTTAGGACGTTGCGTGCTTCATGCTGCATTTTACTGCCTGCCTGTTCTAGTCCTTTTTTTTTTAATGGGTAACATTTAGTGATTAATGTGAGTTTTAATTTGCATGCTCACTTTTACGCTCATTACAATGCGTTATGTGCCAGTAGGAGTCTTAAAGTTCAATGAAAATCTCATGCATACTAATGAGAATGCAAATAAGTGCTGATGAAAGAATGCCAGGGTCTCAAGGTATGAAATGTCCAGTTTATCTTGCTAAATTCTACTCAGACAAATGTAGCATTATCAAGAGCCCAGACTGCAGATAGCACCATGCAGTATTTATATAATTAATTGACGGCTGTGTAATTAGACAATTTGAATTGCAGGCCGTCATGGATTTCTAAAAAAGCTTTGAGAAGAACCTTGCAAAATTGGATTCCATCTTAGTGGCTGTGGACATCATACATTTTATTTCCCTTTGTCTTGTGCCAAATAAAACCTACTTGGCTGAGCTTGTAGCGTTTCTACATTACTGCAATGGAGCACTGTAAAGATTTTTCACTAAGCGAGCTGTACCAAGTGTATTTTCAAACCCGAAGGACAAAAGAACATTTTTACTAATGATCAGTAAGATTTTGACCTCTTTCGCTTCAACAGGTTTTTTTTTTTAAAAAAAATAATCTTATTGGTCTCATTGTCCTGATCGTGGTGGATACTTGAAGAAACTACTTGTGTAATCATGTGGCAGAATCAGGCATTATTGAGAGGGAACTGAAGGATTTTATAGGCTCACGTGGCTTGTGGTTTGTTTTTTTTGTTTTTTTTTAAATGAAGCAGAGACTTGTTCTTGCAAACATCTTATTTTCAACTCTGCAGAGGCATCTACTAATGGAAAATAAATAATACTACAAATTCATGTCATAAAGAGCCAATTCCACAAGGACACGGAAAGTCAGAGTGATATTGTTTTTACTATCTTTTATGGTACTATGTGTATGAGTGTGTGTGTATGAGAGAAAGAGGCCAACAACAAATAATTCCTCCAATTTATCTCTTAAGTTTTGTTTTCAATCAATGTTTCATTTTTGTAATCTCATTTTATGGTGGTAGTGTGCTACTCACACTACACCTAACATTTTGTGTCCTGTTCAGTTTAAGGCAAATGTAAACAGAGGAGTCAGGAGAGCAACAATAGAAAGAGGAGAAAGTGTTTGAGGGAACATGATGGCTAACAATAATACTTGTCTAGATGAGAGAGACTCTGTACTTTTTCTCATGACATTTGTCTGAGAACATCACCAGTACTGATTGGTTGACCTCATCCTGATCATAGTTATCACTGTTGCATTATTCTTTATAATAATAAAACCATAGTGGTATTAACCAAATGGAGTTCTCCCACTGGTTGATGCCTGTGCTCCATAAACCATTGGCCTATCATGTGTCAGTCACCACGTCTGGGTTCCCTTTGGCTGACTCCCCTATCCCCTGCCTACTGCAGGTCTGGGAACACTGAACAAACTGCCAGAATGGTCTTACCTCAAAGACAGACACATCTCCGATGCTTCTGTGTCCTCTCTATCATCCAGCCTCAGAAAGGGCTGCTGCTTTACTGTGGACTCATGAAGCATTTCCTCAGAGGCCATGGCAGCTGCCTCTTTCGTGTCACTTCCTCTCTTCTCCTCTCACCCTCATCCCAGAACAGACAAAGATTGGACTACTGGGGAAGTTGCTAGCCAGAGGTTGTTGCTAGGCAGTAAAGGGATACCCCTAAGCTGAATATAATGCCATAGAGTCCACCCTCCAAAGCAGTTATTTTCTCCAGGGGGAGAGAGATCTGTTGTCTGGAATTCAGTTGTGATTCCAGAAGATCTTCAGGCTCCAACTGGAGGTTGGCTACCCTAGGCCTGGCAGCACTGTCTGGGTGATGTGATGCCAGCTGACTGGCATGACTTAACTAGGCCTGGCTGCTTGCTTCTGTTCAGCAGCAGCTCCCCTATGACAGCCAGAGAGGCTTAGCAGTTGCCAACTCCAGGTTGGCAAATTCCTGGAGAAGCTGATCAGTTCCCCTACAGAAAATGGTCACCTTGAGGTGAATACTCTATGGTATACACAACCAGACTGGACCAAAAAACCCAGATTATGCCACAAGCTCATGCTGGTGCTAAACGCCATGAGGCTGAATATGATAGGAAAATGTGGCAACTGTACACTGCAAACAAAAGGAATGCTGAGCTTCAGGGTCTGTGTGACCATCGTCATGCCCCCCCATGTCCCCCCCCCCATAATTCTTCTGACTGGCATGATTTAACCAGGCTTGGCTGCTTGCTCCTATTCAACAGCAGCCCCCCTATGACAGTCAGTGTGACTCAGCAGTTGCCAACTCCAGGTTAGGAAAATCCTGGAGATTTGAGGGGTGGAGCCTGGAGAGGGTAGGGTTTGAGGAGGGGTGGGACCCCAGATAGATGCAATGCTGTAGACTCCACCCTCCATATCAGCCATTTCCCCTTGGGGAACCACTGTTGCTAATCTCCAGGTGAGGGCTGGAGATCACTCAGAATTATAACTGCTCTCCAGATGGCAGAGATCAGCTCCACTTGAGGTGTGCATGGCGAGGAATGAATGCCTTCCCTTGGGTTGGTGGGAAGATAGCAGGGGTGGGGTGAGGGAACTCACCCGGAGTTTTTTTCTAGAGTCCATTGTATTTTCCTCCACAATGGGCCTTATTCTTAGTTAGTGTTAACTCTGATCAGGCAACAAGAGTAAAGTATGCCAATTGCATTCCAAATCCGGGAAGGACAAAAAGTCTTTTCTCTCTTTTAAGCTTGGGAAACTCTCCACTGTGGGGATTGTCTGCATTATACAGCATGTAGGTGGCTGACTGCCCAAAAGAATCCGGAAAGGTAAGGAGAGGGTCCATGCTTCCCATTAGAGCCCAGAAGGGAAGCTTTATCCAACTGACACAACCTGGCATTTTACCTTTTTTTTGGTGGG
This sequence comes from Heteronotia binoei, assembly GCF_032191835.1. Taxonomy (NCBI): domain Eukaryota; kingdom Metazoa; phylum Chordata; class Lepidosauria; order Squamata; family Gekkonidae; genus Heteronotia; species Heteronotia binoei. The sequence goes on along the minus strand of NC_083226.1, from coordinate 144,283,216 downwards.
GGGGAGGGTGGATTATCATGAACAAGATCGTGATATATAAGGGAGACACACTGACTTGTCTTTTTTATCTGTCCTGGCGAGTGTTTTCCTGCAGCTAGGGCACAGGTCTATTTTGGCTAGAGATGTGAAGGTCTAAGGAAAATATCAAGAACAAAACACATTTGTGTGGCAACAGAACTTTAAGACATTTTACCTCTCTTTAGCTGCCACTCAGAGGAGCCTCAGTGTGGTTGTACTTTTTATACTTGCAGTACAAGCTCCACAGATACATTCAAACCCCATTCCCAACAGTTCACTGCAAAACTTCTTTGAAAGCTAAGCCAATATACATGGCCATCTCACCATGCATTTGCACTTGATGTGATAAAATCCTCCTAATTATTGGACAAGATGATAACAGATAGCAAAGCTTTGTGAGCTGAACCAGGGGTAGTTTGTGTCTGCACAAAAGCGTGGAGGTGGGGCTATCAATGCAAGCATCTCTGGCAGGGACAGGAAGTAGTTTTAAAGCTGGTGTAGTTTTCGGTTTGATATCAGAATGAAAAACCAGCTATTGGGGAAAAGAGCCCAGGACTAGATCCCTTGGATCCATTTGCCAGCAGTGCCACACTGCCCTGGTGTGAGGAGCCTTCCATTGAGGGTAAGATCTGGTTCTTTACACCAGGTGAAAATTCTATCATGAGCAAAATTAATCCACTTTGGAATACATCTCAAATTGAGCAGGGAGACAGGATGAGTCGATTGCAAAGGATGAGTTGGAGGATTAATCATTTAAGCTGCAAGTAGCTGTTCACTGCCCAGTGTGGATGCTTCTTTTGGCAGATAATTGAGATTCTGAAAACACCAGTTTCACTACCTCAAAAGCAAGCATACTGTCCTAGGACTGTAGAAATTGTTTGAAAGCATTTTGTGGTATACTGTGAAGGCCCAAAGTAGAAACTTTAGGAATTTTTGATAGAGGTTTTTCAAGAAGCAGGAGCTGGGCTTCTGTGCCATGCCTCATCCTCTAGTGTTTGTCCCAGGAGTGCTTTTGTCTTCTGCCTTTGGTAGAAGAGCTATCTAATTCCATCCTAGAGGTCCATTTGCCTTCTAGTATTCCATTCCTTAAGCCAGTGGTTCCCTCCGAAACATCTTGGTGTAGTGACACACAAGTTCAAACTTACTTGGTATGGTGGCCCAAGATTGGCCCAAGTTTTTTGGTGCCCTATGCAAATTATGGATGGCCCAGGTTAGCTTGATCTCATCAGAACTTGGAAACTAAGCAAGGTTGACCCTGGTTAGTATTTAGATAGGAGGCCAGCAAGGAAATCCAGTATCGCCATGCAGAGGTGGGAAATGGCAAACTACCTCTGAACATCTCTTGCCTTGAAAACACTATGGATCACTGTGAGTTGGCTACAATTTGATGACACTATCCCCCCCCCCCCCCCCGGCAAACTATGACCTTGGCATCCATCTAGTTCAGCATTCCTTTTTCTTTGATGGCTAACCAAAAGTTTTTGAGAAACCCACAAACATCACTCAAAGGGTGCAGTTGCCTCTACTCTGAATCCCAAGCAAGTGGCATTCCAACATATACAGCCTTTGCATATGGAAGTTACATCTCCATCCCTCCTAAGATTCTAAGCAATTCACACTACTAATCATCAGGACATGTTTTATTTGATCAACATGTATATGCAGTGAAGAAAAAATACTAACTAATGTATGATGTGGAAGATACTGTTTTCAAGGCCAGCTTTTGGTTTCCATGATACAAAAGAGAGTAATGCAAGGGGCAGAGATCGCCCTTAGGGAGGGCTGGCCTGTGACCCACTTTCTGAGGCTTCAGGACCCACTTTTGGGTCCCAACCCAGATGAAGAAGAAGAAGAAGAAGAAGATGATGATGATATTGGATTTATATCCCGCCCTCCACTCCGAAGAGTCTCAGAGCGGCTCACAATCTCCTTTACCTTCCTCCCCCACAACAGACACCCTGTGAGGTGGGTGGGGCTGGAGAGGGCTCTCACAGCAGCTGCCCTTTCAAGGACAACCTCTGCCAGAGCTATGGTTGACCCAAGGCCATTCCAGCAGGTGCAAGTGGAGGAGTGGGGAATCAAACCCGGTTCTCCCAGATAAGAGTCCGCACACTTAACCACTACACCAAACTGATGTTGGGAGACAGTGCCTTAATTGAACTAGTGGTCTTCAGAAACATGGTGATTGTAATTATGAGGTTGCTCTCAATCTAAAATACTTTAATATTTTTTGCAGCATGGATTAGAAAGAGGAGAAAGGATCCACCTACTATTGAGGTAAGAGACGAAATACATTATGTATCAACCTCAGTTGGATTTCAGTTGACTAATGAGTTCAATCAGAAAGTGGTCTTGAACAGCTTTTATCATTCTGGCTCGAATACATCACTTTCTTTAATTCATGAGTAGAAGAGGGAATCGTACTATTGGGTGGTGCCTGATGAGAAAATTTAGTTACATTTAAATGACCCAATGTAATAGAAGTGATGAATTCCTTGTTATTAAAAAACTATTTAAAAAGTAGCTGATGTTCCTGAAATGTCTGTAATGAATATTCTGAAACTAAGGATGCAATAACTTCTTCACCTCTTGAAAGCTGTCATTAAGTTGCAGCCCTCCAAACCAGTTACCAACATATTTACCAGGGCAGCAAAACAAATTAGATTAATATTTCGCAAAGCTATTGAAATGGCACTTTTCATAGCATTAACATGTTCTCAATAAAACTGGAATAAACGCATTAACAGGGCATTGGGAGGGCAGAAAAGCACAGCATCTGTATCCTCATATTTAGCTAAAACTGTGTTTAGTTACATGACAAATACAAATTGTACAGTGGTAAAAATTTCCAGGACAAGCAGATGAATGGAAGCACCCAGGCCTTTTCCTGTCTTCCCATTCCAGCTCACTTAACCTCCATAACTGTGCTATGGTTTTTCTTGGAGTAAAGAAGAGGATGCTTGGGTGATTAGCCGCCCTGAGCCACTTCGGTGGGAAGGGCGGGATATAAATCAAAATATAAATAAATAATAATAAACAAAATAAATAAACTATCCTGTGGCCCTCCTGGACCAAGAGATGGGAGTCCTGGGCAAGATCTTTGAAACAATAATCGAACTTTCTCTCCTTGTCCTTTGAAGCTTAGGCAGCTTGGGATGCCCATGTACTATCTTCTTCCATCTTGGTTAAGATAGAATTGCTCTTTCCTTGCACAGATATATTTGTAGGGCTTGGAAAGATAGCCAGAATAACCTCAGAGACCTCTTTTTGGCTGGGGACAGACAGTACTCTGTGTATGTATGTGTGCGTGCACGTGTGTGTGCAGAGTTACATAATTATTAAGTAATGTTTTATAAATCTTTTAACAGAAAACCTATGCAAAATGAATGGCTCTTTTTGTGTTTGTGTGTGAGGTTTCCTTTTTGTCCATTTTATTCTGAGGGCATAGTATTTTATCTAGAATCATTCCCTGGGTAGATTGATTTGGATCCTGTGTTATACAGTTTATGACAACAGTGTTGATGTGGTAAATGCTGTTTGACAGCTACTGAACTGGGGAATTCTTTCAGCTGTATTTCTTGTTGTACTGTGTCTCCACTTCCATTGAGAAAAGTGTGTGAGTAGAAGACCTGTGCTTTTTAAAGTTAGATGTAGGGGGAAGATTGCAAACTCAGATTCTCCCCCTCCCCCTTATGTGTCTTGCTTCTTGCGGGGCCTTCAGTCTGCTGCCTCACCACTGTGATGCTTCTTTATTTTAAAAAGCACACCAAATTGGGGGCGGAGGGGAGAGTTGGGAATGGGGGCTACCCAGTGGCCTAATGGTTAGCTTTTAGGCATTGCTTTTCTCTGTATCCTCCTCTCCCTTTCTTTCTTCCTCTGTGAATGCCTCTGGCTGTCACTACCAACCATGGAAAAGAGAGGACCTATAAATAGGGGTGTTGCCAAAAATCCCTGTGCCTGTTCTGGTAGGCAGGGGGCTCAAGTGCACTATATATGCCTTGACCTGGATGGCCCAGGCAAGCACAGTTTCATCAGATCTCAGAAGCTAAGCAGAGTTGACTTTGGCAAGTATTTGGATGGGAGACCTCCTTGGAATAACAGGAGTCAGGAGTGCAGGGGCAAGCTTATTCAGTCACCTCCTTGAATATCCTCCAGGCCCCCAGTAGGGGTCAGTCACCAGAGGTTGCCATGATTTCCAGGTGCACACACACACACAGACACACTCGCAGATGCACATATAAATACAGAAGTACTAAAAAAAGTGGACTGCATATATGCATTTTCATTTTTAACTTAATATGTTTATATCCTGCTTTTCCTCGTGGTGCAATGCGTTTGTATCTAATAGACACTGTGTTACATAATACAGTGAAACTTCTTTTATCCATGGTCTGTTGTTTCTTCCTCCCCCCAAAAACCTTGCCCTTATTTTTGGCTATATTTGCTTAATAATACCCCCCCCCACACACACACACACTAGTTTGCCCCTCAGTTTTCATTAGTTATCAGGGTGCTTTTCTGTGTAGGTGCATATTTAATATGACCTTCAGAGACATTTTTTGAACCACGGGTTCAACACAGTGACGTCTCTCATCTTGCTCACCAGTCTGATTGCAATGGTACTAATGGAAGAGGGCATAATTTCTGGTTTTTATTTCCCTTCCTGCTTGGAAGATTCCTGCTTCACACACATATGCACATCTTTTAGAAGCCCATCTTCAAATTCCAGGCATTCAGAACTTGTTTTTTTCTTGCTGTATTTTCCATACATAGTGCCTCATGGATTTGGACAGTTATCAGGCCCCTCTCAGTCTCCAAGCTGTAATAATATCAGATATTCTCAGTTCTCTTTAATGCACCAGGCTGTCAGCCTTATTAAACTTTGCATGTGTATATGTAATAATATCTAAAGAAATAGAGGGAGAGGGGAAGTCCCTTTAGCAGGGGCCTCTTTGAAGTAGAAGAAAAGGGTAAATATGTGGTTTCGCTCCTCTGAATAGTCACTCCTGCCAGCTGCTTTTTCCTTTTGGTTTCCAGCTTCCATTTACTCTTGACAAGCAGGTGTTTGAATTGCTGTGAAATGGAAGCAGTTTGGGGTACAGTTTGGAGTGGTAAACCTGTGATTAAGACCCCTCCACCAGCTTCTATTTCTCTTCTCCAGTTACCCCTGTCCATTGTGGCTTTTCTCTTTCTAAAGCTAAAGGGGAGGTGGGTTGTTGCATTGTTTGTATGGAATGCTTAATTGGACCCTGTGTTTCCATCTGCGGTAAGCCAAATGCCATCTAGCAAGTTATGCCCTGATGGTATGTGCATGTGTATTTAAGGTTGGAGATGGAGTTTAATAATAATAAAAAAAAACCCTTGCATTTTAATGTGAAATGGAAATACATTTATGTGTTCCTATCGCTAGTGTGGGAAGCCTGAAAATGGCTTGGAATAGAAAATACGGTAAATAACCACTTTTCATTTCTAATGCATTGTGTGTTTGCTCTGCAGTAATAAAAACTAAATGGCTTCTGAATTGCACAGTTGGATACAAGGTGAAATGTTAAAAAGAAGAAACTTTTTGTGACAGCTCCTGTCTCCTTTCAAACTATTTCTAGCATTTCAATAATTATCTGTTTTGACAGCCTCCTTGTCAAGGGAGGAAAATGTACTTCAGTGAGTAGCAATAAGCATAAAGTTTCAGTTATTATTTTTCCCTCAAGAAGAGAATAATTATGTTGAAAATTACATTATGTTTAGTTACCACAGTGCAGAACAGCTTTTTGTATTTGATCGTAAGACGGTTATTTATTTCAGAAGTGGCATGATGGAAACTAACTTCAGTTGTGAGGGTACATTTTCATATAACTCCAATACCCGATTGCCCAAATAAGGTGTAATTCAGCTGACACTTGGAGCACACATTTGGTTTTTTGCTGTTGTTGCTTGGCTGCGTTTTAAATTCAAACAAGTATAAGTGGTTAGATTAATACAGTGGGTCTGTGCATGCACAGACCCCATGTGGGACTGCGCAGGTACCAAGGTGTTGGACTTATTTAGACATTTACTCCTTGCTTTTCTCCACAGTGGGAACACAAAGTGGCACAGACATTGTTCTTCCTTCCTGCACTTCATTTCCATGACAACCTTTTGAAGTAGGCTATGGTTGGAGAACCAGACCCAACATTACCCAGTGAGCTTCTGTGGCATCATAGGGATTTGGACTAGATCCTAGTATCTCCAGATCTTTGTAAGGCATTCTAACCACTACAGTATACTGCCTTTCCAGAAGATGTTTTCAGTAGTTTATAACTGTGCCCCTGACTGATCAAAGTAAAAGCCTTAGATAGCAGCCTCGGTACTGGGTCCCATGCTCTTTAACTTGTTCATAAATGATTTAGAGTTGGGAGTGAGCAGTGAAGTGGCCAAGTTTGCGGATGACACTAAATTGTTCAGGGTGGTGAGAACCAGAGAGGGTTGTGAGGAACTCCAAAGGGATCTGTTGAGGCTGGGTGAGTGGGCGTCAACGTGGCAGATGCAGTTCAGTGTGGCCAAGTGCAAAGTAATGCACATTGGGGCCAAGAATCCCAGCTACAAATACAAGTTGATGGGGTGTGAACTGGCAGAGACTGACCAAGAGAGAGATCTTGGGGTCGTGGTAGATAACTCACTGAAAATGTCAAGACAGTGTGCGTTTGCAATAAAAAAGGCCAACGCCATGCTGGGAATTATTAGGAAGGGAATTGAAAACAAATCAGCCAGTATCATAATGCCCCTGTATAAATCGATGGTGCGGTCTCATTTGGAGTACTGTGTGCAGTTCTGGTCGCCGCACCTCAAAAACGATATTATAGCATTGGAGAAAGTCCAGAAAAGGGCAAGTAAAATGATTAAAGGGCTGGAAGACTTTCCCTATGAAGAAAGGTTGAAACGCTTGGGGTTCTTTAGCTTGGAGAAACGTCGACTGTGGGGTGACATGATAGAGGTTTACAAGATAATGCATGGGATGGAGAAAGTAGAGAAAGAAGTACTTTTCTCCCTTTCTCACAATACAAGAACTCATGGGAATTCGATGAAATTGCTGAGCAGACAGGTTAAAACGGATAAAAGGAAGTACTTCTTCACCCAAAGGGTGATTAACATGTGGAATTCACTGCCACAGGAGGTGGTGGCGGCCACAAGCATAGCCACCTTCAAGAGGGGGTTAGATAAAAATATGGAGCAGAGGTCCATCAGTGGCTATTAGCTACAGTGTGTGTGTGTGTGTGTGTGTGTATATATATATAATTTTTTTTTTGCCACTGTGTGACACAGAGTGTTGGACTAGATGGGCCATTGGCCTGATCTAACATGGCTTCTCTTATGTTCTTATGTTCTTATCTGCTCAGAAGAAACATGCTGTCTTCCTGGTCATTCATGAGGGATATGTGTATTGCAGTGCACACTTGCTTCTTCTAAAGGCCAAGTATATTTTCTTCCCTTCAGACTATTTTTAATTCATATGCAAACAATTTATAAGATTAACCAAGATTTCTTGAAGTGGCTGATTACCCTAGGTTAGGCATCTTGTTTGTGTTTTCTGGGACATTATTTCATGATGGGGATCGAGGTGAGTTCACAAGTTATTCTTCATGTGAAGCCACCAGTTTGTTCTTGTATCAGGTGATTGGATGTTTCTTGTGGGCTTTTAGGGGATTCACCACCTCTGGATCCAGTGAGACAATAGCACAAGTTGTAAGGGGGCAGAATGCCAAGGAAGGAAGGAAGAGGGTTAGCCTGTCTGGAATTCCCATCATGTTATGTTGGAGCTCTGAAGGTGAAGTGATTAATGTCTGTGAAATTGTCTTGCCAAAACTTCATAACACTTTTAAGAACATAAGGCAAGCACTGATGTATCAGACTAGTGGTCTCTCTAGTCCAGCATCCTGTCTTGCACAGTGGCACTTGAGCAAGCCTTAAGAACCACATCTTTGTTAACTCATGGATTTGAGTCCTCTTCAAATTTACCATGAGTGGTAGGATTGTTCCTGCAGAATGCAATTTGCTTGCCTCCCCCGTTCCATTGCAACTCAAAATACTCCCCCCAGCACCCTGGAACAACATGAGGGGAGAAATTTGTTTATTTATCTTATGGCAGAATTACACACAAGAAGCATATAATAATATAAACTATGTAACCAATTTGATACCGATTGAACAATCCCACTAAATACTATCTAAATCGTCTCCCCTTGAGTACATGGATCTGTTAGTCAGCATCTAGCTCATAGTCTGTATAGTTTTGTTTTTGTTTTTAAAATGACACTGAAATTGGAGACAGTAGGAAGAAATTTTCTTTTTAAAAATTGGCTCCCTAAAGCCCAGCTTTCCACTTTCATGGCTTTCTAGTGCCTCATCACTGTCTGATTCTGCCTGTTTGCATCAAATCTAATTGAAAAGAGTGAGGGAAGCACCTAAACTGAACGGGTACCTAAACTTCTGCCATATACCCCCCAGCCTCCTGACCCTAGTTGAAGGAAGAAAACCTTTTAATAAATCAGTAATTCCATCATCTCAGTTTGTAAGGCCACTGAGAATACTACATTGTTTTCTTATTTTAAAAGAGAATGTGATTTGTGGTACAAACCAGATCAGATGGTCAAATAGCAGAAAACTAAAATTTTTTTTAATAATAATAATAATAATTTTTATTTGTATCCCACCCTCCCCGCCGAAGCAGGCTCAGGGCGGCTAACAGGACATGGTCTACACCATGTATAAAACAATTTTAAAATATAGTTAATAAATACATTTAAAAACAGTTACGTAAAAATTTAAAACTACAATAAATTAAGGTGCTATGTTCAATAGATGTATTCCGATGGCTAGATATCGCTTTCAGGGTTCCTTATAAGCTTGCAGAAAGAGGGTGGTTTTGCAAGCCCTGCGGAACTGATTAAAGTCCCGCAGGGCTTGCACTTCCTCCGGTAGTTGATTCCACCAGTGGGGGGCCATTATGGAGAAGGCCTGCTCCCTCGTTACTTTCAGTTTGTCCTCCTTTGGTCCAGGGATCCTTAAAAGGTTTGGGGAGCTAGATCTTAGTGCTCTCTGGGGAACACGTGGAGAGAGGCGGTCCCTAAGATAGACAGGTCCTCGGCCATATAGGGCTTTATAGGTAATGATGACCAGCACCTTGTAGTGAACTCGGAATATAATTGGAAGCCAGTGCAGTTCCTTCAGCCCAGGCTGCACGTGTTCCCACCGAGGTAATCCCAGTAGCAGCCTGGCCGCCGCATTCTGCACTAGCTGCAACTTCCGAGTTCGGCACAGGGGCAGCCCCATGTAGAGGGCATTACAGTAGTCTAATCTCGAGGTGACCGTTGCATGGATCACTGTTGCTAGGTCGCTACGTTCTAGGAAGGGGGCCAACTGTCTCGCCCTTCTAAGATGGAAGAAGGCGGATTTAGCAGTGGCTGCTATCTGTGCCTCCATTGTCAGGGAGGGCTCCAGTAGCACTCCCAGGCTCTTGACCCTGCGCACTGGTATCAGTGATGCACCGTCAAAGGCCGGTAGGGAGATCTCCCCTCCCAGCCCGTAGCGATCCACGCAAAGGACCTCTGTCTTCGCTGGGTTCAGCTTCAGCCCACTCAGCCTGATCCAGTCTGCCACGGCCTGCAACACCCGGTCCAAATTTATAGGGGTGTCGGCGGTCCGGCCGCCCATCAATAGATAGAGCTGAGTGTCATCAGCGTACTGATGGCAACCCAGCCCATGTCTCCAGGCAATCTGGGCAAGGAGGCGCATAAAGATATTAAACAACATTGGGGAGAGAACTGCCCCCTGAGGCACCCCACAGTTAAGTAGGTGTCTCCGGGACATCTCTCCTCCAACCGCCACCCTTTGTCCCCGACCTTCAAGGAAGGAGGAAAGCCACTGTAAGGCTAGCCCCCGAATTCCTGTGTCGGCGAGGCGGCGGGTCAGCAGCCGATGATTGACCATATCGAACGCAGCCGATAGGTCTAGCAACAGCAATACCGCCGAGCCGCCTTGATCCAGATGTCGCCAGAGGTCATCCATGAGGGTGACCAACACCGTCTCCACCCCGTGGCCTGGACGGAAGCCGGACTGATATGGATCCAAGGTGGAAGTGTCATCCAGAAAACTCTGCAACTGCAACGCCACAGCCCTCTCGATAATTTTGCCCAAAAAGGGCAAATTTGAGACCGGCCGGTAATGAGCCAATTTGGCCGGATCCGATGTAACCTTTTTCAGGAGAGGGTGGACCACTGCCTCTTTCAGGGGCGTTGGAAAATAGCCCTCCGAAAGAGATCTATTTATGATGTCCCGTATAGGACATCTTAACTTCTCCCGGCAGGCCTTAATTAACCAGGAGGGGCATGGGTCCAGATCGCATGTAGTAGGGCGTGCAGTTACAAGGATTCTGTCAACCTCCTCCAAGCTGAGTGGGTCAAAGCAGTCCAGGGTCGAATTAGAAGACACGCACGGAGCCTCGAGTTCGCTCACTGTATCTAATATGGCCGTGCAGTCATGGTGGAGTGATTGGACCTTGTCTGCAAAAAATTTCGCAAAAGCCTCACAGCCTATTTCCTATTCCTTAACATTTGCCTTGTGGCAATGTAGTAAAATTCCGAATTATCCTAAACAATTGTGCCGGGCGCGAGTTTGCAGACGCAATCTTGGTCGCAAAGTATGTTTTCTTTGCGGCCTTGATTGCTATCTCATAGGACCTCATAAACGCCCTATAAGATGTTCTAGTCACTTCATCACGGGTGCGTTGCCATTGCCTCTCTAGCCGTCTGAGACCTTGCTTCAGCTGACGCAGTTCCGGGGTGTACCATGGAGCCAGCCTACTCCGAGGCCGTAGAGGGCATCGAGGTGCGATCTCGTCAGTGGCCCTAGATAGTTGAACGTTCCATATCTCAACCAGGCCATTGAGGGTATCGCCAGAGGGCCAGGGATCCCGCAGGGCCGATTGGAATCGTTCCGGGTCCATCTGGCTCCGCGGGCAAGCCATAATAGGCTCGTCGCCTAAACAGGTTTGGGGTGGCATATCTACATAAGCCCTAAGGGCGAGGTAGTCCGACCATGGCACCACTTCAGTGGTTATATCGTCCACCATAACCCCGGCCGCAAAGACCAGGTCTAACATGTGACCGGCCTGGTGAGTGGGGGCTGCAACAAACTGAGAGAGTCCTAGTGTTGCCATGGATGACACCAGGACCGTCAACTAAGAATAAGATTTAAAATATTACAGGATGGAAAAATGGAGGCCTGGCAGTACCAACTATTAAATTATACCTAGAAGTTTGTGATGGACCAAAAAAATGCTATTAAATAGTTTAACAAGTAATATTGCAAGAACACATAGTGAACTATTTAAATATATAGTACTGGCAGTAAGGGTGAGGTTTGCATCTAAATGGAAGGCAAAAAAAGGCCCAGAACTGATGGAATGGAAGAACAAATTAATTGAATATGCAACAATGGCAAAACTAACATCTTATTTAGATAATAGATTGAATTCAGAATTTCAAGAAAAAAGGAATGTACTTTTTGACTGTATAGCTGAAAATTAGGACTAAATTGTTAAAATATTACAGGATGAGAGAGCCAGTTTGGTGTAGTGGTTAAGTGTGCGGACTCTTATCTGGGACAACTGGGTTTGATTCCCTACTCCTCCACTTGCACCTGCTGGAATGGCCTTGGGTCAGCCATAGCTATCTCAGAGGTATCCTTGAAAGGGCAGCTTCTGTGAGAGCTCTCTCAGCCCCACCTACCTCACAGGGTGTCTGTTGTGGGGAGGGGGGGAAGGTAAAGGTAAAGGAGATTGTGACTGCTCTGAGACTCTGAGATTCAGAGTATAGGGCGGGATATAAATCCAATATCATCTTCTTCTTAAAGTGAATGATTAAGAGAGAGTCAGGCAATACATGTTTGTAATAATGAAATGTTAGAAATGAAGCAATGAAGAAAAGATAACAATAAAGAAAAAAACATAAATGAAAATTTAGTGTATATACAAATAAATCTTATGCAGTCAAGTAAGTTCTGATTGACAGATCAGTGTAGTATTGTAGTTTGTATTGGAAATAGATATTGTAGATAAAGTAGATTGTTCCCTCTAAGCTGAGTTAGTGTGAGCTAGCTCACAGTTTTTTTAGCCTCCAGCTCACATATTTTTGTCTTAGCTCAGGAAGGATGGCCTCAGCTCAAACTAATTTATGCAATAGCTCGCAACTTTAATGCCAGTAGCTAACAACGTAGAATTTTTTACTCACAAGACTCCACAGTTTAGAGGAAGCATTGTAGATTACCACAAATTATTGTCTTGTGTTCATGCCTACGCTTATGCCTATGTTTGTGTACTATGATTGTCTATATAATATGTACAATTGTGGCAATGTACATTTTTTATTTTCTGTTTATAAACATTTTAAAAAGTGGCATGAGCTGCATGTTCCCTCAGAACACAGGAGCTAGCAAGCAACAAAAGCTCTGCCTAATGCTTGGTCCTCACCAGGGGTGGCCAAACTGCATTGCGAGAGCCACATGAGGCTCTTTCAGCATATTGTGTGGCTCTCAAAGCCCCCACTGCCCCATCGGCCAACTTGGAGAATGCATTTCTCTCTTTAAATCACTTTGTCAAGCCAGCTGGAGGCTTGGAGAATGCATTTGAAGTCGCTTTATTTTTCCTCTCCCTCTCCCATCTATTTTCCTTCCTTCCTTGTCTTGCAGCTCTCAAAATCTGACATTTATTCTATGTTGCTTTTACATTAAGCAACTTTGGCCACCTCTGGCCCACACAAATGGCATAGAACCAAAAAAAAAAGAAAAAAAGAAATCCACCCAGAACACCTTATCAACTCAACCAATCTCATTTCAGTCTTCCCAAGGTTTAAAAGCTAGTCCATTTGGAGTGGCTGACCAGATTATTCCATAGCTAATGAAAAATGGTTATATACTGTCATCCGCATGCAATATCTTAAGTTGGGTTTTGACACGATGGAAATGTGAGGTAAGAATTACTTTACCTATAGAAGCCACATCTCTTAGAAGCAGGTTGAAATGGAAGCTTTTGCATTGAGAGGCAGATTGAGGGTTAGGTCCAGATTACTTTTTCCCATCAGCAGAAATGGATCATTCCTGTCTCCTCTCTCCCACTTTAAGCCACATAAAATGCTGGTCCTGGAGGGACAGGGGACTCTGAGGAATCGCTTGGGGGAGGTGGTAATCAGCAAGAAGGGGAAACTGGTGGAAGTTGCAAATTTAGTCTGGATCCAACCTGCAAAGGACATGATAGCAAAGAGGGAATTTGAGAAGGGAAGAGTCCTGGCTTGTGAAAGAAGACGGAATCAGTCCCGTTTACCGACCACATTTTAAAATTCAACTAATATAAAGTCTTACGTTGTGGCTGGAGATGTGCAGTTTGGTGCAGTGGTTAAGAGCATGGACTCTAACCTGGGAGATCTGGGTTTGATTCCCCACTTCTGCACATTCAGCTGCTGGGTGACCTTGTGTCAGTTACAGTTCTCTCAGAGCTGTTCTCTCAAGAGCAATTTTTGAAAAAGCTCTCTTAGCCCCAACTACCTCACAGGGTGTCTGTTGTGGGGAGAGGTGGGGAAAGAGATTGTAAGCCGCTCTGAAACTCTTGAGTGAAGTGTGGGTTATAAATCCAGTCTCTTCTCTTCTAATTGTAATAATGAATGGAAGTTGTTTTCTAAGAGCTGGATTCCTCTGCAAAAAAATTTCTGGACTAAGAAAGTCACAAGCAAGCTCTACAGTTATTCACCTATTATGGGCTGTTTGTTTGTTTTTTTCTTTAAAAGAAAGTCAAAGTAACAAGGTACAGTTCAGATCTTAATTATTGTAATTGATTAAAGGTTGTTTCAAGATCTGAATTAATTAACCATGACCTTGATTTGATAAAAAAAATTGTTGGCACGAACATCTTGGGAAGCACATCTTGTGTAGAAGCACTAGCTGGCTGACAGCAGTTGGTTTTAAAAAGCCCCTGTTTTGTCATTTTTGTGTGTTTTTCTTTTAAATATGCGTTTCTGAATTGGGCTGCTCTTGTGCTTATGCTTCAGACTGTCCTTCATCTATCCCTCTGGCTCTTCTTTCCCCTTAGCATGGCTGCATTCATGTTTATTTGCTGAGGTTGCAGGAGCTGTCTTGACTTTGAACATTCAGAAAGTGACGGGGCCAGGCCACTGCTCTCCCAAAGCCGCAGCAGAATGACCTTTAAGTATTATTATTCCATTTTGAATATCTTACTTGTGAGGGCCAGGAAGCTTGACCAGGTTGGTCAATTAAAACGTGCCCACCAGTTTTTAGCTTTTATCGTGGAACTCTGTTTTTAATTATCCCTCCTATGTTAACAGCACTGACACTGAGAAATTAATGCTAAACTCCATTAATGTTTTAAAATACTTTCAGTGTGCCCTTCATAGTTCACCAAGTATTAAAGAAAATTGTCTCTGAAAAGATGTGCTTATTCATATTTAAACGGTCATGGTTCAAGTACACTGCTAACTTCATGCTAGATGCTGTAATTAAAATGCTCCATACATTTTAGCAACTTTTTGCAATTCAGAAACAGAACATTGGTGTTACCAGATCCTTTCTAACTATGAAGGTCTAGTAATTATCTGCAATCCATTCATGCAAAGCCAAAAAAAATGCACTGAAAAATGTGTGTAGAGATTAGGAAAATTAGGCAGTTTCTACGAGGATGTGAAAACGTTACTGCTGTTAATGTGTATTTAAGAGAAGCATATAAGAATACTTTTTAGTATTACAGTCATCCACATACTTATGTGCAAATGTTAGGATTCAATGGAATTTGTGCAAATAAGAATGTATGAAAGAGGGAGTTGCTAATTATAAAAGACCTTAATTGTACAAAGCTATGGTCTGCTAACACTCTGCATCCAATTGATGCTAACCATGCACTATCCTTGCATTGACCAAAACCCAAATTCATATATCCAGATGTGTGCCTGGATGTGTGTGTGCACCCCCATCCCTTCCGATTGGTCCTTGTATTTGTTTTTGCTGCAGTATTAAGTCCCAACTACACATATTTTTCATGTGCAGCGTCTTTTCCTTGACAGAAGTCAGTGCTTTTGTAGATAATGGTTACCATCTCTTCAAATGGTTTGTCATCTTGCCCATCCTCAACAAATTGCCACCTGGCTCAGAGAATTCCAAGTATTTCAGTTGTTCCATGTAAAGCAGATAAACTGTAGAGAAATTAGCAAACATCCCAGATCTCATCTGAAATATTAACAGAAAGGATAACCTAATTCATTTCTTAGGGTCAACTAAAAATCACAAAGTGTTGTAGGAGCTTTTGAATTTTATAAAATATTTCCTGAAGCTCAATTTTTAAAAAGGGAAAGGGGAGCAGGCTTGGTAGAATCCATGCCACAATACAAAAACAAATCTTAAGAGGCTGGTTTTCATGGGCTAGCGTTTATTTCAGGTGCAATGAAGGCATGGTAAGGTGAGAAACCATCAAAATTGGAGCCAAAAAGTGATATATTCTTGCAGAATCTAAACTTGTCTTTTGCATCAGTGATGATGCTGTTGGCCCAGAGGGTCAAGGTGAGGTCATTGGCTGGGATCAAGAAGGGCTCATAGACAAATGACAGTTTCTGATGTTCCTTCCTTCTTGCCACTTGTGTGTACCCAAGACATTCTTAACTTGTGTAAGCAGCCTGGGATTCTCTGAGAGCATAAAAGGGAAATGTTCCTGGTGGAAGTGAGCAGCGACTCATGAAAGCTTATTCCCTGCCACAAATTTTGTTAATCTTTAAGGTACATTGACGCTTTTGGGATATTTTCATACTGATCTACATCAAAGCCATGAGGCCAGTGGGTGGGAGCTGTTGTTAATCAGAAATAGGCTTGGCTGATACAAACCAAGTTTGCCTCTGTCATGGAAACTCTGCACAAGCTACCTTTTCCCATAAACTGCTGTGGACTATTTCCCCCCTCTTCTCATGAAAGTAAGCAAGAAACTAAACTTCCCAGATGAAATACAGCAAGACCTTATCCATGAGCTTCTTTTTTGCCAGCATGTGTTCTGCCTCCATTAACTCTCTGGTCAATGTAATCTTCCCCTCAGCTTCCCCCTAGTGACCAAACCTTAGAGGAGGGGCTTCTATTGCATCTCTCCATATTCCTTACGGGCTTGACCTTTGCATGCCAGAAAAATTAGAAAGTTAATTGAAGTCAATTGAATTGTTTTTACCTTGCATTAGAGGCACAGTAGGTTTATTACATTGTGATAATGGAGATTCATTACTCTGCAATCTCAATTTCATTTTGATATGGGAATTTGGTTTCCTTTTTATGCTTACATTTGGCAGATAGCCACTTGATTATCCATGGTCAGTGTTTCATTTCCCTGTAACTTCTGTGAAATATATGCTCTTTATAAGGTCCTTTTCATTCCCCCCCCCCCCCCATGTGGCTGGGTCATGCACTAAAATAGTGGAAAATCTTTTACACTTTTTGTAAACAATTGCAGTAAATATTGTGTTTCACATGTATTACAGATTGGTGCTGTTAATGGGAGGGTTTACCAACTGAGGATTCCAGCATGCTGAGCTTGGAGAAATAATACAGTTGCTAATACCCCCAGGCTTTGAGTCAGGTTGAAATCATGTCTCACATGGGACACAAGGGTATTTGAAGGACTACCTCCTTCAACATAGGCATTTTGGTTAGCTAGATACCCAGTAGTGTGCTTCTGTACTGGCAGAATTGAGGTGGGATGAGCATGACAGATGGGACGTTTCAGAGCTGGCTTAGTGTAGTGGTTAAGAGTGGCAGACTCTAATCTGGAAAACCAGGTTTGATTCCCCATTCCTCCACATTAAGTGTACCGGGTGACCTTGGGCCAGTTACAGTTCTTACAGAACTCACTCAGCTCTACTTACCTCAAAAAGCAGCTGTTGTGGAGAGAGGAAGGGAAGGCGATAGTAAACCAGTCTGAGATTCCTTTGGAAACTGAAGGGTGAGATATAAAACCAACCCTTCTTCTAGATGAGTATTTTTGATTATTTTATTTATTATTTTACTTATTTAATTTACATTATTGACAGTTGGCCTTTCTCACAGTTGGCGTCTCAAGGCAGATTATACAGAGTGAGTCAATACAATCAACAGAATGGGATATTCAATAAACAATGCAATAGGATTAGGGTTGTAGAAATCTAAAAACAGAACTTGAAACAAAGCATAGCATTAACACGACATATTAAATAATGCAAAAATTACATAGTAGGACCCCAAGTGTCAGCAAGTTAAACACAGCAGTATAGACCACAGTCCCTAATAAGTCATCTAAGTAATCTTGTGAATCATTTAGTACAGTGCAACTTTGTTGCCTGAGTAGAAAAGCCCTCTTGAAAATTTCAGTTTTCTGTAGTTCTTCGAAAGCCAGTAGGGAGGGAGCTCTTGTCCCTCTCTGGTTTATCTTGTGTCAAGCCTTCTGAGCATTAAGAAGAGGAGATTGGATTTATACCCTACACTTCACTTGGAGTGTTAGAGTCCTTTGAATTTTTGTTTTGTTTGATATGCATTATTCATTAACATTATTATTGTATTGGAAAAGCTCAATAGGGTCCATAACTACCCAATAAGATTAATACCTACCCCATACATATGTCTTCTCTGTCATGGCCCACCTGAGGTCAGGAAGGTTCCCATGCTCATATTTCACAAACCATTTAAAACACAATAGTTTAGGAGGCCATTTTTATAAAGGAAATAGGGCTAAATCATTAAAAAATGCACTGTATTTCTACTGACATGGTATGTCTTTTATTGTTGAATGTGTCATGTTTAATACTCTTTGTTCAATTCCTAGGCCTTTCTCATTGAATATTAGATGTATCATATGATTGACATTACTGACTTACATAGTGTAATGCATTTTGAGTTTCAGTGAGGACAAACTATAAAAAGTTGTCATTTAAATAATTATAAAGATCAATTCTCTATAAAGAAAATAATTTCAGCATAGTTTTAAATTGGACTGGAATGTGTTTTGTTTAGGCAGAGACATTTGTCTTTGTTGCTTGTAACCACTTAAAGGCATTGTGCATTCACAGGAAATTTTTAAGAACGAGAAATACAGAGAAGAATTAAAAAGGAAGGTGGATGAATGTTATGAGAAAGACAGACTCCTACAGGCAAAAGAGTATGAAGAGGGACTTGTGGCAGAACCAGCTCAAATCAAGATTAAAGGCCATGCGTCTGCTCAGCATTATGGAAGGCATGAACCCTCAGAAGACCCAGCCAGCATTGGGAGTACTTTTCAGCCTGGTTCTTGGAAACCCCCGCAGGATCCTGAACATAAAAAATGAGGGGCCAGTTGCAACAATCCAGTTGTAAAGTATCTAAATATGAATTTAAGCATGAAGAAAATTAAACAGCATGTTTAGTAGACATGGCAAGGTTTCATACACTGCAGATCATTGACCTACTGGTGAATTTGATTTTGAGTAAAAAAAAAGTAGATTCTACTTTTTAATGTGAGGATTAAACTGAGTCCTGAAATTTGTTCCGATATTACAGTTGGCAGAACGATATTGTATGTATTGGGTATTAGGACAAATGCTGTTTATGAGGATTGAAAAGGATCTTTTAACTTGTACTAGAAAAATACTCAAGGTACCAGGCTATTTCCATTTAGATGCAAGTATAAGTGGGAGTAACCTGGCAGCTGCTGGCTTACAAATATGGACCACTCTCAATAATAGAGGAAAGTGGTTTAATTTCCCTCATGTATAATAGTAATCTACTACAGTAAGCTGCACCTTTAGAAGAACTTGTTACAATTCTGGTACAAGTATACAGTTTTTAGACTGTGCATGCCTCATACACAAAGGTATGAAAAAAGCAGCTTGGACTCCACTGGCAGTCAACTGAAACAAGGATTCAAATTGTGTTATGTATAGGTAATGTATAAATATTAGTATTGTTGCTTAAAACAGATTTGCACCTACCAGCCATGGTTGTTCCAGACAAATGCCAGCCAACCCACACTTTTTTGCTGTCTTACAAAAAAAGAACACAACTACAAATGCAAGAGGCTGCTTTATACTGAGTGAGACCATTGGTCAGTACAGTTTATTCTGACTGGCAGTGGTTGTCCAGGGTCTGCTCTACTTCCTGATCTTTTTAACTGGGAATAAAGGTAGCCTGGGACCTTCTGCACACCAAGCGGATGCTGTATCATAGAGCCATAACTCCTCCTCCTCCTCCTGCTGGTTTGCTTCTTTGTAAGAATAATCCTGGACTGAGGCAGTAAAAGCTGAACTTTAGCAACTATAGTAATGTTTTACCTTCCTTATCCACAGTATCCTTCACACACAAGCTCCTAGCATACCACAGAAATAGCACATATATAGCTGCCTACAATGGGTTGCAGAATGCAGGAGTAAGCTATACTACAAAGCATTGTAGAAAGGGAAGACAGTACATATTTTCCATATGATAAAATTTTAAGTTTGTAGGTCTTTAATCATCAATCAGTTAATATTTTTATGAGTATGCTGTATGAATGTACTTAAAGTAGCTTACAAATAGATTCCAAATTAGAAAATATGTCCCAGGACAAAACTACTCAAACTGATTAAACTTTAATGCAAATTAAACAAATTTCTGGAATTCTTAGGTTTTTGCACATGATCTCTAAAATTTACAACAAAAAAGTACAAAACGTAAGAACAGTACTTCGTTTAGAAAAGGAGAGAGTTCTGTCCAGTAGGTTACCATTTTAGTCCTTCTTTGTTCGTTTAGCTTTAGCAATATTTTCCTGGCGTTTTTGTTTCTTCTTTTGTTCTCGCTCCCTGGCTTCAATCATTTTTGCCAGTTTCCATGACAGTAGTGCACTTGCTAAGAATAAGGGGGTGAGAGCCAAGATCACTGTGGTTAGAAATCCATATGGGTCCTTAGCAGCCCATTCCACAATGTACTCCGCCCAGGATTTGATGTTATCAAGCATCTTTTCTGCCACCGAGTAGGGGAAAATCCTCCAAAAAGAAAACAAAGGATGCTTTCAGTCACACAGTAGCTTACAATCTGTATATGCTACATAAGCGAAGATACTGTGAAGCCACACCTCTTTTCAGACATAAACTGCAATATAAAGATCGTCTTCATTTCACAATAAATAGTGATGACAGTCCTTGTCATCAGAACACATTTTCCCATGGATTAAAGGAGAGGAATGGCAGCCCTTTAGACTTCTATTTGTAATGTACTACTAATTTCACATCCATACTGTGATACTCACCTAAGTGCTACTGAATTGGCTGGATGCCTCTTGATGCAATTTGGGATTCATATCTTAATTCAAAATGTGAATAAGGCTGGATCAGGATCTTTGGTCCTGCAGTCAGGAATATGTTATATCTTTACCAGCATTTCCTCCAAATTATGCAGAAAACTGTTTTTTGCTGAACTCATCTACTATCTCACATCTCCTCAAAACCTTCCATGGAGATCCCAGGAATCCTCCACCTCAGCTTCTGTTCTCTTTATGTGTCTCACCCACATATAAAACATACTCATAATGATAGCATGTATCACATGGCTGCACACTTACCTAGGAGACTAAGAAGCTCCAGTTTAACACCACGGCACTTGACACAGTTGTAAGGGAAAGCTAAAGGAAAAATACAGTAAGTTCTGATTACATACCTTCTAACGAGATCAAGCAACAGCTGCATTTGCTAAAGATGCAGTTCCAAAAAATTAACATATGAACTTAGTATTTTGCGTGAAAAACTATTTCTACAAACCAATGCTTCAGCAGCCAGAGGCTTCCAGAAAAATGCAATATTGGCATAGGAATGCTCCGTGACCCTGTTGGCTACTGGAGAACAGAAGTGAGAATCATAACATTACAATGACATACAGTCACCACACCATACTTCCCTATGGAACAGCTGATAAAGATTATCAGGTTTATAAATAAAGTCATAATTTGAGGACACCTATTCCCTGGGATCCAGATGTCAAGAGGAATATTCACTGAGGCTAGTGTATTAAAGCCTAATAGTTCAGACAAAACATCAGCAAGAACAGTAGCTGCTCAGCCAACAAATAACATTAAGGATGCACCTCTACAGCCAAGTAAATAACTTCTGTGACATCTTTACATCTAGGACCACTTCCTGCATCATAGCAAGGACCCCCTGTGCTCTTTCCTGGGACATATTTGCATGGAGAAATGTGCAGTACACTGACTGCCAGCCCCACTCCCTGCACAGGACTGCCTTTTCCAAAATTGTGCTGTCTGACTGTACTGAAGCATGCCTTCCTCAATATCCAGTCTGCCCTTTAAGTGGAAGCTTGAGATTAAGTCCTATTCAGTAGCTATGTGTAGATAACTCTGCAATTAAAAGAACTTATTTTTATTTCTGTTTAGGAGTATGTGAACTCATCGACTCCACAGGCTTATGTATGTATATTTGGAAGTCACAATTTGATTAATGGGGCTTACTCTCAGGAAAGTGTGTGTAGTAGGAATGCAACCTGTACCACAAAGATCACTCAAGCTTCCAGGACTGAATCTGACCCCCTCTCCTCCCACCCCACTACCTGTTAAGACTGAAACAAGCCTTGCATACCCTAAGAGTACTTGACATGAATATTTACTCCTTAGCAACTTGTCTTACAAGCAACATGAGGAAAGAATTTTCCTTTCTTTCAGTTGCATTATAATAATAATAAAAGTAGGATCATGACAACTTAGGATAAAGTGGAATGCTATCTCCTTAGCACTGCAATTTTGCTAGCAGACTTGGCTGCTGGGATTAATCAGCATTGCCTTCATTTTCACACACACGCACATCAACTTTGCAGCTTTAACCAATTTAATTTAGTGCAGTTTTAGACTGTCTTTCCTCCAAGTAACTCATGGAATACATCACTATTTCTTACTCCATTTTAGCAACACAACCACCTTGTGAAACAAATAAGTACGGTCCAAGGTCACTTTCGTGGCAGACTACGGATTTGTATCTAGGTCCTAGTACAGTATTATAACTGGCTTTTTAACATGAGACACCTGTACCTGTTGAACTCCTGCCTCATTACTTCCGCGCCTGCGAAATAGACCGCCCCTTGTCAAAAGCAATGGAAAACAAATGGGACAAGAAAGCTTGACCGTTTTCCAAACAGTGAAGATAGGAAGATCTCCAGCAGATCATGAGGGAAGCGTCCTTAACCCACGAAGAGAAGGAAGATTTCCTAGCAGCAACGTAGGTTGCAGAAAAGGGGAAGGAGGAAGGAGCCCGGGCAAAGGGAAGCTGATGAGGTTAGTGCGGGAGGGGGGGCAGAAAGACGTCGCTACCACGATGTTTTCCCTTCGACATTCTCGCGGGTGGGGGGGAGACTATTCAGACAACCCTTTCCCGGCCCCTCCCTGCCCAAGGGAGGCCTCCGCTCTCCACCATCCCCCTTTTTCTTTCCGAAAAGGTCCACTCACCGGCCCACCGGAAGTAGAAAGCAGGCAGAGAACGCGTTCCACCCTCGGCTCCGCTTCTATGACTAAGGGACGATCATAGAGGCTACTTCGCCGCCTAGCGAGGCCAATTTCAGACAGCACGGGGTCAGTCACGTGACTAGGGGAGCGTTCTGGGCCGCCATTGCTTTGTGGGGGTGACGCTGTGAGGGGCGACAATCACCAGCCAGCCGTAGACCTCGAGTGTGTTGTGAAGGACGGGCTTCCGGAAAGGCGGTAGGAGTGTTCTCTGCAGAAGCATCTCGAAGCTGACAAACTCTCAGTGCAGAGAGGGTACCCGTGGCTCCCTCGCAGGATTTTCGCCGTTTGGAGCGCGAGCGTTAGCACGCCCCTCCCCCATAGCTCTGGGGGGTGAGTCGGCATGGAAGACAAGGGTGGGCATGGGTGGAAGGACCATGCATTTCACTGGGAGAAACCCCGGTAGATTATGGTTGGTTGTCATACATCGGAGGGGTGTCAGTTCCCCGCTTGCAGGGCACGCTTTTCAAATGGGGGCTGCCTGCCGGCTCCTGCCCTGCAAACAGGCGAGCTCCCCTCTTGCAGGGCAGGTGTAGGTGAGCTTGCCTCTTGCAGGGCAGGTGTTTAGCCTGGAGAGGAGGCGGCTGAGAGAGAGGTGATATGATCCCCATCTTCAAGTACTTGAAGGGCTGTCATCTACAGGATGGTGTGGAATTGTTTTCTGTGGCCCCAGAAGGTAGGACCAGAACAAATGAGTTGAAATTAAATCAAATGAGTTTCCGGCTCAACATTAGGAAGAACTTCCTGACCCATAGAGTGGTTCCTCAGTGGAACAGGCTTCCTCCGGAGGTGGTGGGCTCT
Source organism: Heteronotia binoei (assembly GCF_032191835.1). Lineage (NCBI taxonomy): Eukaryota > Metazoa > Chordata > Lepidosauria > Squamata > Gekkonidae > Heteronotia > Heteronotia binoei. Next base: position 144,259,848 of record NC_083226.1, on the reverse strand, counting down.
CCTTCCTTGGAGGTTTTTAAACAGAGGCTGGATGGCCATCTGACATCAATGAAGATCCTATGAATTTAGGGGGAGGTGTTTGTGAATTTCCTGCATTGTGCAGGGGGCTGGACTAGATGTCTCTGAAGCTCCCTTCAGCTCTATGATTCTTTGTGTGCACAGCATCTGCTCTTCCCAAGCGGTGGCATACAAAGGTGCAGGAGAAGCAGCCCTTGAAATGCTCTTGGCTTCCTGGGTCACAGACCAGGGAAGCTAAGAGTGGCAGGATGATATGTTGGTGTGTGCTTTCCTTGGAGCCCAGCTTCCGAAGCCGGGCTTGGGGAAGGACACTCCCCTCCTATGTGCTCTGTCCTTGAGGGCTAAAGCGGCAGGGCCTTCCCTTGCAAAGGAAGGCAGGCTCAGAGAAGAACATGCCCCGCCGGTTGCTCTTGCCTTCAAGGCAAGCTTAGCCAGGCAGGGCACATTCTCCTGTGAGCTTGAGAAGCTAGGCTTGGAGGAGAACGCCTGCACACTGTGCTCTCGAAGGCGCTCCAAGAATGCTGGTCTTGGAGTGCCTCTGAGAGCGAAGGTGTGACTCGCCCACAGCCCCCGCTCAGCCTTCTCAGGTCTGCTCAAGAAGGCTGAGTGGGGGCTGTGGGCGAGGTGTGCCCGCGCAGTGTGCTCTTAAACAGTACACTGCTCAGGCACAGTTCACCTGGAGCCTGCCCAGCTCAGCCCCCCCCCCATGCCTGCTCTCCCCACGGGCGGGGGTGTGGCAGCAGGGCATAGGTGCGTCAGGCACATGCTATGCCCCCCCACTGCTCCACCCAAACCCTCTTTCCATCTGTATGGCCCCTCCTTTTACTCTCACCCTTGCTGCCCCACTGCTCTCGAAGCCCTATTCTGGCCTGCCCCACTGCTCTCGCTGCCCCACTTTCCCCGCTGCTCTGCTCCAGCCACCCCCCGCTGTTCTGCTGCTCTCACCCCCCTCGCCACTCTTGCAGCTGAGCAGTGGTCTGGTAGGCCCCGAGGAGTGGTCTGGTAGGATTTCTTTTTTGTAAAAACAATTTTATTATTCTACAACATATTATATCACTATTTCATTTACTTCTCTCAAATAAAAGTCAATATGTTGCATCACATTTCCACCTCCCCTCCTCTCTCTCAAGACTTCCCCAGTGTTACTTACAATATAAAAGCAATAAAGATAATTTAACATTTAAAAAAAAGTTTAAAAAGAAAAAAGGAACTTATACTTTTTTATGGTTATTACCTCATTCGATTAATAATCCAGTATATTACTAAATTAAGTCTTATTGTCTATCTTATAATCTTTTAAGAAAGAACAAAATATTTTCTCATACTCTCATTTTAACTATCATTCTTGTCTTGTCTCAGTAAATTAAAAATAGCTGATAAACAAGTTATCCATTATCAAAGATTTCAGGTTTTCACGGCTGGTAACATCATTGGGGTTTGTAGAATCTTTCGGGCTCAAGTGCCGTGTTCTACTGGAGAAAGTTTTTCTTCCAGACATTTCGTTCTCGGCTGCAGGTGCAAGATAGAGTGGTGCTTCTTCCAAGTATTAGTTGACAGCCTGGCCCAGATTTTCAGTTGACCTGAGCAGTTTCTTGTACATGTTGAAAAGCTTAGGGGACTAGACGAAGATTTATGAGATCTTGAAGCCCTAAGGCAAGGGGCTGAACAGCAATCCCCCAGCACCATCTTCTGAAACCTACACTCCAGGTAGTACTGGAACCACTGTAAAATGATGTCTCCTATTTGCAGCCTGGAGAGGTGGTCCAGAAGGATACCACATTTGAAAGTATTGAAAACCACTGAGAGGTGCAGGAGAATCAACATATTGTTCGTCTCTTAGCACTGGTCATCCAGTAGAGTGACCAAGGCTGTTTCAGTTCCATAACTAGAGCTAAAACAGATTGGAAAAGATCCAAACAATCTGTTTCATCCAAGAATGCTTGAAGTTGTCCATCCACCATCTGTTTGACCACCTTTCTCTAGAATGAAAAAATTGACAGTGGTTGCTATTGAGCAAAAAAAGTCTGTTTTTAAGCAGCCAAATAGCCTGCAGTTAGTTCTACAATGTTAGAATACCGTTTTTCAATTGGTACCAGTGGAAAGTGAAAATAACCCCTGCGAAAACTCAAAGAAACATCCACGCTGGAAGTGAGGATTGAAACAACAGCTTCATCATATAATTCAGCAAAATTCCATCAACAAATTCATTAAGGCTCTCCATGGTGGTTCAGATTTTGCATTAACCCCTAAGCAAAATGCTATATTGCTATGTTGTATTTTATGCTGTGTTAGGAAAAGAGAGCAGGAGTGTCAGGTCAAAATCTGAAATGTATAAAGAACACAGAGTAATAATGTAGCATGGTTCTAAGATGTAAGGGAACTATGGGAAAAAATAGAAGCTTTGTATGTCCTATAATCTCATTTTGTCTGTGATGGGGCTGGGGAAGATTTGATACAGTTTTTGAATACAAATTGGTACAGATTCTCTGCTTCTTAATTTTCACATTTTACAATTGTCTGTAACCCTAATTGTTCCACAAAGAGCAATTAGTTAATAGTTCATGTGCCATATATGTTTGTTGTTTCTGAAACGTTCTTTGTTGTGTGTGTTTTTTCATCTCAGTCTGTTTAATCTCAACATTTGCATGGTTGATTTTAGTAGAGTTGGATCAGTTTTGAATCATAGGTCATTGCCTCTGTAAAGATTATTTCCTCATAGTGAATTTTTTTAGACTTACTATTTACCTTGTATAATCTTTTGAATCTTGTTTTATTCTGCCTGCAAAATAATCTCTCTTCCCCCCCCCCCCCCCCGTCCCCTCAGTTTCTGGATAAGCACCTCCCCGTTCAGTTGCATGTTGAGTGCTTTCTGAAGGGCCATGAAAATTAATTTTTTTCCTTCTGCCCTTTTCCAGCGTGTACAGTGCAAATGCTTTATCAGCACTTTGCCAGCCATGTGTGACATATCTGCAGCATCTGCATGCCAATAGGTAGTATTTCTTTTTGTTGTCTTTGAGCCAACCAGGCTCTTTTTGTGCTATTGGAAACGATCTTCCAGAGGTGAAAATATTTTAAAAACATAATGACATCCCAGTTTGTCATGCAGCCACAGAATATATAACATTGTTCACTATTGTTTGTTGTGCAGACAGTTGTGATGGGCTTGGAACTAATCCTTAAACTAGCAAAACTGAATACATGCAGTTCGTGTGTCTTAGAAGTGTAAGGCCCACTATGTTCAGCGGGCATTAATAAATTTTGTTAAAACTTGTGCTGAAGACCTTTTGAAACAACCCTCCTGGTTGTTTCATCCTGGTTTAACTAGTTAGTGGATAATAAATTTTGTTAAAACTTGTGCTGAAGACCTTTTGAAACAACCCTCCTGGTTGTTTCATCCTGGTTTAACTAGTTAGTGGATCAGCCGGTTTGGAAACATTGAACACAGTATTTAATAATGTCTTCCTCTTGATACTGATGGTGCTGAGCCAATCTAAATGGTCTAAGTGTGAATAAAAAGCTTGTTGGTTCTCATGAGCCACTATGAGAAGGTGTTCTTAAATGTTTCTGGACCTTGCAGAAGAAAACCGTAGCCCAAGTGTGTCTGCAGATCTTAACCTTGCACTTGCAGTCCTGGGTCACAGTCAGTGTTCCCTCTAAGCTGAGTAAGCATGAGCTAGCTCACATTTTTTTAGCCTCCAGCTCACACATTTCTGTCTTAGCTCAGGAAACAATGGCCCCAGAGCAAGCTAATTTATGCAGTAGTTCACAACTTTAATGCCAGTAGCTCACAGAATGGAATGTTTGCTAACAAGACTCCATAGCTTAGAGGGAGTATTAGTCTGGTCACTGTGTAGGTAAGGTAAGACACAATGGGAGAATGCTGTATAGAAGTGCTAGTATAGTCCAGGGGTGGCCAAACTGCAGCTCAGGAGCCACATGTAGGTCTTTCACACATATTGTGTAGCTTTTGAAGCCCCCATCAACCAGTCGGCTGGCTTGGATGAGGCATTTGTCTCTTTAAACCACTTTGCCAAGCCAGCTGGTGGCTTGGAGAATGCACTTAAAGTTAAAGTTGCTTTCTTTCCACCTCCCCTCCCTGATCTGTTTGCTTTCCTGCCTTCCTTCCTGTTCTCAAACATGTGACGTTCATGTCTTGCGTCTCTCAAACATCTGACATTTATTTTGTGTGGCTCTTACATTAAGCAAGATTGCTCCAGAAAGAGCAAACAAAACATCCCTCTTAGTTAGTAATACTGTATAGCCATCTTGATGGCCATCTGGCAGCAATGCTGATTCTGTAGTGTAAGCAGATCATGAGAAAGAAGACAGGAAGGGTTTATTCAGTGTTTAGTTCTCATGTCCCCCTCTTTGGGGTCAAGCAGCAATTTTTCTTCACGTCAATTTTGCCAGGGATCCTGAAGAGTTCTTTCTTTCTCTCTCTCTCTCTCTCTTGCTCTCTCTCTTTCTCCATTTTCTGGTCTTGAAGCAGGGGTCACTGAGAGTGTGTGTAGGGGGGAGGTATTTGTGAATTTCCTGCATTGTGCAGGGGGTTGGACTAGTTGACCCTGAAGATACTTTCCAACTCTATGGTTCTATGCTGCCAAGTAGCTTTCTGCATGTGCATCCCCATTCCAAGCAACTGGTTCGTATGCTGTGTCAGAGCTATAAATTTTAATTGTTCTTCCCCGATGTCTTAGGCCTTGATCATGCACTCTATAAGTCCTTAGCAGTTATGACTGACCCAAATGTTGATTAAAAATGTCATTTCATAGAATCATAAGAGTTGGAAGGGACCTCAAGGGTCATCTAGCCCAACTCCCTGCACAATGCAAGAAATTCACAAGTAACTCCCCCAGACACATACATTCCCAGTGACACCTGCTCCATGCCCAGAAAATGGCAAAAACTCCAGGATCCCTTGACAAACTGACCTGGAGAATTGCTGCCTGACCCCAGTGTCAATCAGCATTTCCCTGGATGTGTAAGAAAAGGCCACAAGAACAAATCACTGATGCAGCCCTTCCCACCCTCCTTCTCATGATCTGCCTAATTAACAGAAACAGCACTGCTGTCAGATTACTGCTAAACCTGTACCTTCATTCTGAATATGGCTGAGATTTGTAACCTTGTTTTAATTCCAACATTTGTTTCAAGGTATACATGACCTTTTTAGCCCAAGGTCAGCATTGTTGATCTGGTCTGTTTTGTTTATTTAATTATATTATTTGTTTGTTTAAATTGGATCCCTTGAGGAAGAAAAGTAGCATGTAACCTAGTAAATAAACAGATAATTGTTTTGTTCTGCAGCCCAGTTAAATGTACAAACCAGGGTGATGTGTTGATGTGTTTGTGAAAAAGCAACTGGTGCGTCATTGCAGCAGTGATGAGTATATGTACCCCTCTCCCTTTTTCAGTCATAAATATCTGTGTATATCAGGCACGGTCCATTTTCAAGGAAATGACAGAATAAAGGATTAGGTGGTGTAATTAACAAAACATTTTGGGGGTGAAGAAGTGGGGGGGGTTTTGCCTAGTGTTGGATTTCAACATGTAATGCCTTGGTATTTTTAGCTGATTGTTTATAGATATTTCCACTGAAAAGTCATTCTGGAAGGGAGGATGGAAAGGTGAAGGACTGATGGTTCCCATGGGAAAAAATGAGTTAATTTCCACTTCCTAGCAGTGGAAAGAACAAGCTGAAATCATTGGGGTGGGGGGAGAGTAATTTCCATGCTTGGATCACTAACTGTAGAACAGAAGCCTTCTGATCTTCTGAAAGGTGTTTGTAAACTTCCAGGGTCATGCAGACCTAGCTTGAGTGACTGGAATTATTATTGCAGTTTTTATTAGCTTATAAAACTGGTGATTGTCTGTATGGTAGATAAAAGGATCTTAGCGCTGGCAGTGATATATTGATTGGAAAATTGGGCCACTGCTCCTACGCATTTTAAACATGTACCAAGTTTTACATTTGTCAAGAAATGTATTTGGGTATCTACACGGTTTCCTTATCGAGATACTGAAGTAGAAGATCACATAAACATTGAAGATCACATAAACTAGAGTGTACAGCCAGTAGTGCTCTGGTGAATATCAAGTTTAGATTTAATAGTTTGCATCCAGAGTCTGGCTAGCAGTGCAATTCTCATAGGTTCATTAAAATGTTGTATCCAAATAAGGTATAATATCTGTGTAACATGTAGTATGATTTTGTAAATCACATCCCACTAGTCCCAGCTGATAGAAGAGTCTACAATGAAGTTAGATTTTTAGATGGCTGTCTTTGTGTATTGGAATCTTTGGTTCTTGAGGAAATGCCTAACATGGCCGTCCAAGGAATTATGACAGAACCCAGAATCTCTGGTAGTCTCAGGGATGTTTCTTAGAATCACAGTCACCAATGGGCTTGAACACACAGGTCTTCTGAGAGCCAGCTGCTGCCCCTTGAGTGTCCGCTGCTAAATTGAAAACCGATGGCTGCTTTGGGCCCAGGCAGCTTTACCAGCTTTTGATTTGCTGACCCTTTTCCAGTGTGATTGGCCATTGCCCTTCTCTGTCCCTCTGTAATCTTGGCCATGGCAGGGATTATCTGTACGACAAAACCTCTACTGTGTGTTGCACACAGACTCTGCTGCTTAGTGTGCCCCTGCCTGTTTATGCTTTGTTTCTTCCTTTGCAAGCTGTCACTGTTTTCTTTGTCTTTGCTCCCCCTCCCCCCTCTCCACTGTTTCTCTTTATCCTGCCCTGCTCAGATTCCTTTTCAAACATTGGCTCCTTGTGATTTTCACCAGGGCTTTTTTTCTGAGCAGGAACGCACAGGAACGCAGTTCCGGCCGGCTTGGCGTCAGGAGATGTGACCTAATACGCAAATGAGTGGCTACTGGGCCTTTTCTTTTAAAAAACCCTGTGTGAAACTATGGTGTGGCCTAATATGCAAATGAGTTCCTGCTGTCTTATCTACAAAAAAAGCCCTAATTTTCACTTAGGTCCAACCAGCTCCCTTCAAAATGCCCAGTTCAGGGGTGGGGGAGTAGGCTCTCTCTTCTGCATTCCACTGGTTCATCTGCTGTAGGCATTACTCACAGTCGTTCATTTACTTCATTTATACCCCATCTTTCACCCCAGTGGGGATCAAAGTATGTTACATCATTCTCCCCGGCTCCATTTTATCCTTTCAACAACCCTGTGAGGTGGGTTAGGCTGTGAGCATATGAGCTGCTCAGGGTCACCCAGCAATCTTCAATTGGTAGAGTGGGGATTTGAACCTGGCCCTGCCAGGTCCTGGTTTGATACTGGACTCACTGCCCCACATTAGATCTTTTCCCATGCTTTGGAGGGTGATGATCTGTCTCAAAGTAGCTTTGGCAACCCTGTTGCAAGCATAATACTCCCGGCTGGGCAATAGTACAGAAATTAGAAATTGCCTGTAGTAGGCAGACCTGCAAACAGATTCTGGGGCAGTCACTAATTAAATTAACGATATTCTAATTACCTTGATTAACGACCTGGCAGACTTTTATTCAACTCTGGAGAGAGTACGCTACTGTAGCCAATGAGAAGTAATTGCGAATAGTTTGTCAGAATCTTTCCCTGCCGTATCTTGGGAAAGGAAGGCACTTCCTGAAAATATCGCTGAGGCTTTTGGGAATTGTAGTTTACTAAGAAAGTAGTCTGCAGTTACCCCACTAAATTCATAATTAAAGTGAGGAATTGGGGTGGGGGCTTAGCAAAATTGATAAGGGGCTTAGATAGAGGACACACGGAGATGCTCCGTGTCAGCAGAAGAGAATTGTCAAAGGGCTTTATGTTTGTTTCATGAGCTTGATGTAAAGGGACTGAACTGGGTTACTGGGCTTTCTGCTACTCATTTTGCCTTTCTCAGACACAAGGTCTGAAATTAATTTCCTACATCAGTTTTAGTTTTACAAAAAAGAGTTTGGGATATAGCATGTATGGGTTAGTTATGCTGAGTCTTTGATTCCCCCCTCCCCCCGTTACATTTATAAGAAAGAAAAAAGAGCAACAAAAATCTTTAGGCTGCAGGCACTGTTGCAAGGAGTAATTTCCTCTGTTTAGTGTGTGATGAATTCTTGTGTGGTATTCTGAACCCTGTCTTTGCACATTGACTGTCTGGCATGGAATATACCCATCCCTGTGTCAACCCTGCCTTTCTTTCCTTTTCACTTCTGTATGAGCACAGCTTGTGGTAATACGCCTGCAGGCTAATGATTCTCTCTCCCTCTCCCCTTCCCATGTTTCAGCTCTCAGCCATACCTGAGAGCAAGAGCAGGAAAGAAGATAATTGGCACAATCTCAGCTTATATATATATATATATCCCCAATGAAACTGCATTAAGGGAAATTATACAATCAACATAAATAATTGGATGTTTTAAAAATCCAAGGTTTTTATAACCCCAAGCTATTTAAGCCTTATTCCTGCTAATGGACTTCTAAATGCTAGGTTCTCTGAGTGTGTGTGTTAAGTGCCATCAAGTTTCTTCCTTTTTTTTTTTTACAGAGGCTAGATGACCATTGTGATTTTCCTGCTTTGTGCAGGGGGTTCGGCTAGATGAACGTGGAGGTCCCTTCCAACTCTATGCTTGCATAATTCTGTTGCTTCCAATTTATGGAGACCCTATGAATTAATGACTGCCAAAATGTCATTAAAGGCCCTGCTTAGGTATCAGGTTTCTTGGTATCTGTATAAAATAAAGTACTGAAAAAGAATCTATTTACTTTTGGCTGAGGGGTAGTTTAATGGCTATTCTATGTACTTTTCCTCCTCCATAGCACATCTAGATCAATCTTAATGTGGGTAGGAAAAACAGAATAGACATTTAAAAAGACATTTGAAAGTTCAAAAAACAAAAATAAACAGGAAAACCAGAAATCTGCATTGCAGTTAAGAAAACAATTGCAAAAGGTCAGAAAATGGAAGAAATGTGAACTTTCCTACACTAATTGGTGCCTGGCATAAATCTAGGCAGGCTTCTAGGGCTTACATACTTTGCAGTTACTTACTTAACTTGTTCAAAGCATCTTTTAAAACAGGCTGGTACAACGTGCTTCATTTGAACAAAGAAGACACAAAAAATTGAGCTCTGTTGGCTGGGATCTCCTGAAGAGCTCCAGAAGGCTCAGAGAGTACCTGTTAACCTTCTCACAAAGACCCAGATCTGGTTCAATCTCTTGGTGGACTGAACACTGGATCTTAGGGCTGCTTGGCAAGCATGTCCTTTTAATTAATGAGAAAGTATTAAGTCCACCAATCACAAGCAATAATGTAAATCTGGAATCAAGGACCAGTGAAAGACTAGAGTGGTTAGTCTGGTGGAAACAGAATGCTGGTTTCTTCACACCCAACTAATAGAAAAAACAGGGACATTAAAACAATTAGAAAAACACCTAAGCAACAAATACATTTAAGCTTGCATGCTCACATATCCATTGGAAGTGAAAACTAAAGCCGCATAATTGAACATATGAAGAACATATGAAGCTGCCTTATACTGAATCAGACCCTTGGTCCATCAAAGTCAGTATTGTCTTCTCAGACTGGCAGCGGCTCTCCAGGGTCTCAAGCTGAGGTTTTTCACACCTATTTGCCTGGACCCTTTTTTGGAGATGCCAGGGATTGAACCTGGGACCTTCTGCTTCCCAAGCAGATGCTCTATCACTGAGCCACCGTCCCTAATTCTTTCATTAGGACCAACCAAAGTGACACAGAACAGTATGCAAAGTTTTGAGTTTGCCAGAATTCCTCAATAGGATGAATATTACAAAGATTAAGAGGAGTAGATAAGTTATGATCTTATGGCCTTGTCTTGACAGTCTCTATAAAGCACTGAGCAGTTATGCATACTTTAAATGTTGCAGGTTTTCTGGCTGGTTCTCCCCTTTCTGGGAGAGAGGGGGAGATCTCCTGGAAAGGGTTACATGGCTGATAGCCATTTAACCCATCCATTTTGCTTCCCCCCACTTTGACCTGCCCCACTGTTTGACCTGCAGGTAGCCACTTTAACCTAATAGTGGGGCAGGTGCACCCGTCAGCTGTTAGGCTGAAATGGCTGGTGGCCTTTTCATTGAAGCAGGAGGTGTATGTGTGTGAAACCAACCACTGAACTATCTGACAAAAGTCCAGCAAATGTTCAGAGAAGGCACTTTCTGTGAACATTGGTACAAGGGCTACAAACCTGCCCAAGTTCGTGGCGTATTTTGGCTCATGAGCCAGTTCATGCCCATCCCCAGCAGATAGTTTAATTCTATGCTTATTTCTCTAAGCCCCTTGTAAGAAAAGCAATATATATGAATGCCTTTACGAAATATTTATAGTCTGCTATTCCCTGCATAGTTGATTTTGGTTTAAAAATTTTGTCTAGTATGGGGTGATTTTTAAGGATAAAGTTCTGTGGTGGATGTCCTGAGAAGACAAAAGTTGTTTGCAGCCATGTTTATCCAAAATCCAAGGGCAGAGCACAGTCTATGTAATGCCTTTTACTGTGACCAGGGCTGGATCTGGGGTGTGTGTGTGTGTGCTTACCGCGGGCACCAACGGAGGAGGGGGCGCCAAATTGGGTATGGAGTCCATTGTATTCTATGGGACCATAAGATAGAATGGCCCATAAGGGGGCGTCATTTTTTAATCCCCCCCCCCTCAAAAAATATGTACATCCGGTCCTGACTGTGACCAACCAAAATGACACAAGAAAGTTTGGAGTTCGCAGGAACTCTTCATCAGGCTGGATGTTACAAAATTAAAAAAAAAAAGTGTGTGTGGGGAGGGCTTATGATTTTATGGCTGCTGTTTCTACCATTTCTGTGCTTAATGCTAGGCAGGCATGTAGATGATTTTATGGCTGCTGTTTCTACCATTTCTGTGCTTAATGCTAGGCAGGCATGTAGATTTGAACTGATGCTGTAGGCATCAGTTTGCCCCCTGGTTTCCATGAGTGGGGAAAGACAAATGGTACGTCTCCTCTAAAATTACCAAGGCCAGCTATTTTCCTTGTATCTCTGACCCCAAGCAAGATTCCCTGATCTCTAGTAGGCTGAGAACAAATGACTTACTTTGTAGCTGTTGTATTAACAAAGCTGGAGAGAAATTTAATGATGTATGAGTTGTAAAGTCAGTAGAAGCCAAATTGGGTAGTTCTAATCTCGTGTTGTGGGTAAATTCTCATATGTACAGTCTCCTGCTAGTTCCATTCTTGTCTAGTTGATGAAGAGTTCTGGAGAACTCCAAAGCTTGCACATTGTTTTGTGTCACTTTGGTTGATCTTAATAGAAGTTAGAGTATGGCTTGTAACTTCTGTTGGCCTGGCAACAGAACAGAAAGCTGGTTAACTTTATGGGAGGAGGGGGCAAAAGGAGAGAGCCAAGGTGCTTTTCTTTGGCAGTGCCAGGGAAACCTTAAGAAGTGCAGTTGTTCCAGAGGAGAAAATGACCCATGGAGCAGTTGAGTAGCTGACTGGCAGAAAAGTGCCCTTTTTCTGGTGTGCACTCTTATTCTTTGAGTGCTGTTGGGACTCCTCCTGCTGTGAGTAAATGTTGCTTCACTGGGTCTTTAGGAAGAGAGAGATCTGAAAGTATATCCCTCAGTGTTGACTGCCCAGATCTTCTGTACCTGCCACCATCCAGAAAGAATATCTGGGTCATTCTGGAGTTAGTTGCCACATAGTTGTACCTTTTCTGAAATATAGTTTTCACTGTTTATAGATTCATTTGGATGTTTCAGGGATAGTTCACAAAATTTGCTGTAGAGGTGGCTAGCATCTTCACTACATTTGTGGCTGTTGTTGCATCTGCTGAGGATAAAAAGTGTAACCTGCTGGCACTGAACAAAGCTTCATATGCATTTTTCCCATTGCAGCTTACATAAAGAATAGAGAAATGCCACTTCTCTCATTTTAGTTGCCTTCTCTGTATATACAAGAAAAGACTACATGATGGAGGCATTCAGGAGCTGATTATGCAAAATGCCTTCCTTTGGCTGGTGGGCCTGCTAGTCCAGTAGTTCTAAACAATGTGATCCAGCATTTTCTGCTGCATTTAAATGAGAGTCTGTTAATATTTACTTTGAATGGCTGTTTGCTGAATGCATTTAATGTGGAACCCATTCCAACTTGTCAGAAGAATTGCATTTTCCAGGGCTAAGTAAATGGCTCCTGAATTAGAAAATGGGCTGTTCAGAATTTCAGCCAGGGGAGTAACATCCATCTACATAATTATGGAAAATACATTTATGTAACTAAGTGACATACAAATGTTTGTAAATGAAATGACAGTAAAATGAAGAAGAATTGCAGATTTATACCCTGCCCTTCTCTCTGAATCAGAGACTCAGATCAGCTCACAATCTCCTTTATCTTCTCCCCCCACAACAAACACCTTGTGAGGTGGGTGGGGCTGAGAAAGTTCTCACAGTAGCTGCACTTTCAAGGACAATCTCTGAGATAGCTATGGCTAACCCAAGGCCATTCCAGCAGGTGCAAGTGGAGGAGTCAAGAATCAAACCCGGTTCTCCCAGATAAGAGTCCATACACTTAACCACTACACCAAACTGGCTCTCAAATGCGGAGGGGCCTGTGAAGAAATCACTGGGGGAGAAACACAGGGCAAAAAAACTATCTTCCCTGTTATGGAAGGATTTGAGGGCTAAAAAACATAAGGGGAGAGTTGAACTTGCTTTCCCTCTCCTTCTGCCCTGATGGATTATCTTGTGGTACTGGTACAGTTGTGGCAGTCCAGCTGCAACAGAGGTGAGGGCTTGAGCCTCCCCTGCCATCCAGTCTTAAAACTGTCATGTACACAGTACCCTGCCCCACCCTGCAGACAGTGATCATTACTAAATTTAAGAGGAAGATGCTTGCCAATTATTCTCCGATTTCTCACATGCCTTCAACACAAGAGAGAGCTTGTTGGGGAAGATGGGTAGTGCTGAGCTTTTGGTCATGTGCCCAGAAGTACCTTTCCCTGGGCTGATGCTATTAGCCAAAGAGAAGTGCTGAAATAGTGTGGTGGAGGGCAATGCATGACCCATTCCCATCCATATAGCTTTCAGTCTTCTTAACTGTGCTCTTTACATGGATAGCAGATTATAGAAAGAGAAGCCACACTAGTCAGGCCTCTGGTGATCGAGTGGTCTCCTGGAGGTCCAGATCACATCTGCATGCTGGAATGTGGTCTTGTGCCACCCCTGTGCTGGGCTCTGAATGGATGCTCTGGTGCTTTGTCTTTGGCCATCTCACTGAGTGCATATACTACATAAGAGTTATGCTCTATGAATCTATAGGACTTTGTACAAGGCATGCATAGTAGAGGCACAAATCCTTTTGCCTAAGAAGGGAGTATGTCTGACTGACTGTCCTGGGTTTAAAATTATGATATACTAAAGGCCTAACTGAACAAGAAGCTGGGACTTTTGCAGCATATTATTTGTTTAAGTATAGCAGGCTTGAAGGGATGGATTGGGGAAGTTAATTCTTCCACCACCTCACATAGGGTTGGATCCAGACAAAACTATTTCCTCCAATTTTCCCCTTCCCACTGCAGCCCCCTCTCGTTATTTCTTAGGGCCCCACTCCCCAGGAGCAGCATATAGAAATAGTGGGTTGCAATGAGGGGAGGAAGGCAGGAAAGTTCTAATCTGCCAATGGAAGACTTTAGTCTCGATCCAACCCATTTCTCCAACTGAAACTGTCTTGTGCAGCTGCTAGCCTGGAGAATTAGATGGAAGCTCCCTAAGGATATACCATCTTACTCTTGGCTTGTTTGAAGTGATTCCATGTTGCAGGAGAAAACTCAAAGGCTTTTCCATGAAAAGAACCAGTTTTGTGCTCTTCATATTTTCTTAACTGATTTCCTTGTTTTACAGTAAATTTTTTTAGAATCAGGCTGCCTTAAACCTGTGGAAGCCCGCTAAGAAACAGGCGGTCTCTGTTACCAATAATTTTGTTATTCAGACCGCTGGTTATTGGAAACAATGTATTATATTGTGTGGTTTTTAATTTTTTACTATAAGAAATGTGAGATATGAAGGGGGGGCGGGCTCCAACATTTTGCCATCTACTGGTGGGAATAGACAATGCTTGCAGTCGCCCAGAGACTTAATCAGTAAAGCTGGATCGGAAGTAGACAAGGCCACTGCATAAACATCTACCTCCTTCATAGATAACTTGTGGGGTGGAGGATATCTTACCTTAACAGTAAAAAGATGAATCACTTTCTGCACTGTAGTTGCTTGCTGTGGGCACTGTTCTGGCTTCCCATCGTAAAGCAGCAAAGCTTGTGTGAGCTTGACCCTACTTCATCAAATGCAGTAAAGCGCATCTTCAGTCAGTGAGATTTTTATATACAGAGGAAAGGAGGGAAATGTGAAACTTTGATTTACAGGCTCGGTTTATGACACCTCTACAAGTATGCTGTAGTCATTCACAGGGAATACAACTGGTGGTGACATACTTATATTAAGCTGTTTAACTTAGGAACTGAACACGTTATTGGACTTGTTGAGCCCCTGGCCAGTGCTCTCAAATCTACGGGAGGATTCTTATCCAGCACTATTAATTATGCATTTTAAGTTGTACTAAATTTAAATTGTGTTAAATTATGCACTTAAATTGCAGGGTTTTAGTTTTACATGTGTAAGTGCTCTTAGTGGTTACAGGGGACAGGCATTGGATTGGATCCAAAGATACCATATGTGAGTGAAAGGCACTTCCATTCAGGCAGAGTCAGGAGTCTTTAGACTTGCACACATGACCCCTCCATGCACTGACTGAACACAGAGACATGAGAGCAGGCACGAGTGTGCTTGCCCTGCCAGCTTGTGAGCCCTTAGCCTGCGTTCAGTGGCAGTGTCCATGCTAAGCTCCTTCGCTGTGATTGGCAACATTTGGAAAGGAGCATTGCTGATCATGAGCAGGGAGGTTGCCTCTATGTTTGTGCACCACACTCACAAACTGGTGATGTCTCAGAGCAGGAACAGCCCATTCATGTCCGCTCACCCTCTGCACATGTTCAGTCAGTGCATGGCGGGGTTGTGCGTATAGGGTAATACCAAAGATATGAGAGATACACTTTCAACCCCTGGAGTCTACAAAATACCCTGCTTCTGTGGTGCAGTCTACATTGGCATTACCCAACGCAGTTTCAACACCCACCTCACCGAACACAAGAGACACTGTCGCTTGTTTCAGCCAGAAAAATCAGCTGTAGCTGAACATGCACTTCAAGAAGGAGACCACGTCATCCACTTTGAAAGAACTGAAGTCCTTTCTACGGCCTCACGTTATCATACCCGCCTGAACAGAGAAGCTACTGAGATTTACAAACACCAGCACAACTTTAACAGAAAGGAAGAAGGCATTTCCATCCACCAATCTTGGTATCCAGCTCTGCATAATACCCTACAGACTATAAATTGCAGAAATTCACAGAACAACCAGCACATTCCACAGAACAATCAGCACAGTTAACACCATCTTCCTTTTCTTCACACCCCTTCCAACCCTCCCAGCAATTAACACAGAACAATGGTCACATTCAACAGCCAGTTTCCTTATCACTACCCTTCCAGAAAGCCCCACCAAACAATGGGCACATCCACAAACCAATTGCCCTTTCACCACACCCCCTCCAGCCTAGAAATAGCAGCTCTCCATCAGCCCTGGCCTCACTCAATGCACAGCAGCCAAGAAGGTCAGAGCGCCTGCTTCGGCTGCAACACCACTGAGGATGTTCTCCGCAGCCGAGAACGAAACGTCTGGAAGAAAAACTTTCTCCAGTAGAACACGGCACTTGAGCCCGAAAGATTCTACAATCCCTAATTATGAAAAGCTCTGACGGAAAATTGATGGAGATTTATTAAAATGGAATAGGCTGAATCTGTCTATACTGGGTAGAATATCGGCAATTAATATGAATGTATTACCAAGGATCATGTTCTTGTTCCAGACAATTCCAATAGTGAAAGAAGATAAACAATTTCGTAAATGGCAGAGGAAACTTTCAGAATTCATATGGGCTGGCAAGAAACCAAGAAATGAAGATCTTGACAGATGCAAAAAAAAGGGGAGGTTTTCAAGTGCCGGATTTAAAATTATATCATGATGCAGTTTGTTTGGTGTGGATAAAGGAATGGATAATGCTATTAAATAAAAAATTATTAACATTAGAAGGCCATGGAAATACTTTTGGTTGGCATGCATACTTGTGCTATGGGAAAAGTAAGATGGATGGTTTTTTCTCACATATAAGAAGTAATTTGTTAAAGACGTTGTTGAAATACAAGAAATATGGTGATGAGAGGAAACCGCTTTGGATTGTGTCGACAGAAGTAATAAAGTTATATTCTGATATTGAGGAAGGAAAACGTACAAACAATTGCTAAAAATGCAAGGTGGAATTAAAATCAGTGGAAGAATTGGATTATAAGTATAATTGGTTTAAATTGGAACAAATTAAAAGTCTGCTTGAACAGGATATTAAAAATGAAGGAATAAGACAGAATCAAACTGAACTGGAAAGAATGCTGTTTGGCGATAATGAAAAAATGATTTCAAAGGTATAGAAATTATTATTGAAGTGGTCTACAGAGGATGAAGTGATTAAATATCAAATGATAAAGTGGGCAATTAACATAAAGACATTCAGATGGAACAATGGAAATATTTATGGAAGAACTCTATGAAAATATCGACATGTAACAATATTAAAGAAAACTGCTTTAAAACGTTATTCAGATGGTATATGACTCCTAAGAAACTTTCGAAAATAAATAACCAGATGTCTGATCGATGCTGGAAATGTAAAAAACATGAAGGATCTTTCTATCACATGTGGTTGACTTGTGAAAAGGCTATACAATTTTGGCAAATGATTCAGCAAGAAATCTCAAAGATTTTGGGTTACAATATAAAGAAAGCACTTGAAATCTTTTTGTTGGGATTACAAATGGAAAGTTTTCCGAAACAAGACAGAACTTTGCTTTGGTACATGCTTTCGGCTGCACGGACATTATATGCGCAGTTGTGGAAGCAAAATAAACTACAAGAAAAATGGGACTGGATTATGAAAGTTATGCATTGGAGCAAAATGGACAAACTTACTAGAACTTTAAAAGAACTTGATATAGAAAAGTATAACAAGGAATGGGAGAAATTTCAAAAGTATGTTGAAAAACAGTGGAAGGTGAAAGGACATTTGGTGATTTTTAACAATGGTTGATTTCTTTCTTTTTTTAATGTAAAGTGTTAACTATAGATAAAGTAGAATTATGGAAATATACAGTGTTCTTTGCATATAAGGATTGGGCTTAATAGATGATAATTTAAATAGAGAACACCAAAAATTAAGTATAGTAATATTATAAATAGACTATTAATTAAGGTAGAAAATAATAGTAATAAGTAATTTTGTTATTTGTATTTTATTATAGTTATAAGTGTTTTTTAAAAGGTTCTTAAAAGGTTAATATTACCTTTTATTCTTTTTATATTTTAAGTTGAATGCACCAGGCAAATCACAAAAAGGGGAGAGGGAGATGGGAAATGTGATGCAATATGTTTGATGTTTATTTTTGGATGATTACTGATTAATGTTGCTGAATAATAAAAATTGTTTTACCACAAAAAATCATGTCTTTGGTCTGCTTGTCTGCAGCAAACTGTTTGCAGGCTTTCTTGTGCATCATCTTTAGAAGAGGCTTCCTTCTGGGACGACAGCCCTGCAGACCAATTTGATGCAGCGTGCGGCGTATGGTCTGAGCACTGACAGGCTGACCCCCATCCCTTCGACCTCTGTAGCAATGCTCACAGCACTCATACATCTATTTCCTAAAGCCAACCCCTGGATATGACGCTGAGCACAGGCAGCTCAGTTTCAGGGTCTTGGCAATCTTCTTATAGCCTAGGCCATATTTATGTAGAGCAACAATTTGTTTTTTCAGATCCTCAGAGTTCATTGCCATGAGGTGCCATGTGGAACTTCCAGTGACCAGTATGAGGAAGAGCAATAATCTGCTCCCCCTTCACACCTGATACCTTGTACCGCTAACGAGTCACATGACACCAGGGAGGGAAAATGGCTACTTGGGCCCCGTTATCCCTTAGGGGCATACTCACTTTTCTTGCCAGCAGTTTAGACATTAATGGCTGTGTGTTGCATAATTTTGAGGGGACAGCACATTTACACTGTTATACAAGCTGTAGACTCACTACTTTACATTGTAGCCAAGTGTCATTTCTTCAGTGTTGTCACATGAAAAGATATACTTAAATATTTCCAAAATGTGAGGGGGTGAACGTATGAAGCTGCCTTATACTGAATCAGACCTTTGGTCCATCAAAGTCAGTATTGTCTTCCCAGACTGGCAGCGGCTCTCCAGGGTCTCAAGCTGAGGTTTTTCACACCTATTTGCCTGGACCCTTTTTTTGGAGATGCCAGAGATTGAATCTGGGACCTTCTGCTTCCCAAGCAGATGCTCTACCACTGAGCCACCGTCCCTCCCCCTGTACTCACTTCTGTGACATACTGTAAGCTTTTGTGGTCTAGAGCTCAAAGCAGATGCATGGAGTACATTCTCAGTCAGCAGGTATACAGATCATCGGAGAAGGGGGAAATGTGAACAGTGGGTTAAAAGGCCATGCAATTCAACTGGTCTAGTTTGCACCACTTCTGCACAAAGGTCAAAAGCATATTATAAAACTAACAGTTCCGCAGGGCCTGCAAGACTACCCTCTTTAAACGAGCATATATTGACTGCTGTATTGCTGTTAACTAAGGATCCGCCAACACGATCCTGTCTAAGGACCTATGTCAACATGGAACTAATCAGACTGGCAGAAACTAGCATCAGAACCATTGCTGCCAGATTAATTTAAATTATATAAATTTTAAATACACTAACTGTTTTTTAAATGATGTTAAATTTAAAGTTTTATTGTTATATTTAAAGTTTTACCATACCATACCAAACCTTTAATGGCATAAGAGATTCAGATAAAAATACACAGAATATAAAAATTTAAACATTGGAGATAAAATCAAAATAAAACCGAGCTTACAGATGCATTCAAACATGGTCAGAATTAAATTTAAGGATGTCAGCCAGAAATTTTGCCACAGCCTCACTAACCACCCCCTCAGTATCACTCAGTAAATAATAACAGGGTGGCAGAATAGACAAATCTGGAGAAAAAGAAAGCTTGCCAAATAAATCTTTACGGAGGTTATGGTATAAAGAACAATCAAGCAATATATGCTGGATTGAGCCAGGGGTATTTGCTCCACAGGGGTATTTAAAGTTTTTATATTTACTATTGTATATGTGTGGGATGTTGTTAGCCGCCCTGAGCCTGCCTAGGCGGGGAGGGCGGGATACAAATAAAATTTTACCTTACCTAACACAAAAACTGGCTGCAGTTGAGAGTACATTTGTGATGTGGCTCTATGTGGTGAGCAGAATAATTATTCCTATTTGGAATTAGAAAATATTGTGATTGAACAGGGTTATTTTAATTATGTATTTATTCTATCTAATTATGTATCTATTCTATCTATTCATGTATCAGAAGTTATACCTAAGCTGAGGGGTAGAATTCTAGCAGGAGCTTGGAGAAACGTCAACTGTGGGGTGACATGATAGAGGCTTACTAGATTGTGCATGGGATGGAGAAAGTAGAGAAAGAAATACTTTTCTCACAGTACAAGAACTTGTGGGCATTCAATGAAATTGATGAGCAGTTAGGTTAAAACGGATAAAAGGAAGTACTTCTTCACCCAAATGGTGATTAACATGTGGAATTCACTGCCACAGGAGGTGGCGGCGGCTACAAGCATAGCCAGCTTCAAGAGGGGATTGGATAAAAATATGGAGCAGAGGTCCATCAGTGGCTATTAGCCACAGTGTATATATATATATATGTGTGTGTGTGTGACATATATTGGCCATTGTGTGACACAGAGTGTTGGACTGGATGGGCCATTGGCATGATCCAACATGGCTTCTCTTATGTTCTTATGAGCTCCTTTACATATTAGGCCACACACCCCTGATGTAGCCAATCCTCCAAGAGTTTACAGAAAAGAGCCTTGTAAGCTCTTGGAGGATTGGCTACATCAGGGAGGTGTGGCCTAATATGCAAATGAGCTCCTGCTAGAATTCCATCCCTGCCTAAGCTAAAGAAGGAAGCATAATTGTTTGACAAAATATTTTTCTTTTCTGTTATCAGCTTTCATTTGGAGATGAGTTACACAATCCAATCCACTTGACTCTTTTCAGCCATGAGCATCAGAGTCTGCTGACCGGGGTCGGAGTTTCTACAACAGCTTAGAGTAGAGCTATCATGGTAAAATACTGTGCAGCGTATAACTGCAGCAATTCGGACACAACGTTAAATCGCAAACAGGGAATAACTTTCCATAGGTGAGTGTTAACTTCCTGGGCATCTGAATGGCATAAGTTTGCAGCTCACCATGAAGATGAACGTGTTGGAGTACCATGTTGCTCAGAATATCAGAAAATTCAGCTTTAGGTCACCCCAAATTTTCCTATTCTTCCTCTCCCCCATGACATGTTTTGAGCTTTAAATGCTATTTAGCTTGGGACCAGGGTATATGAAGGACTGTCTTCTGTCATATATTCTTGCCTGGGAGCCAAGATCACAGAGAGAGGCGTCTTCACTGACTCATTGATTGGTGGGTACATGAGAAAGGGTCTTTTCAGTAGTAGATCCATGCGTATGGAACAACCTTCCCAGGGAAGTGCACCTGGTCGCTCACTCTTGACCCCTTATAAGGTAGCCGAAGGTGGGTTTCTTCATGGTGGTGTTTGCTTAGTTCTTCTGCTTACTGACAGCTTTAAATTATTGATTTTAACTAGCAGTTTTGATGTATTTTATTATTTAGATTGTAAGCACCTTTCTTATAAATATTTTAAAAATAAATTTAGAGGGGAAGAAAACTGCTATGGCTCATGTGCTTCAAACTGTGCAAGAATGTGTATTAGACTGATACTTAGAATAATAGAACTTTGAAATTTTGTTTTGGACTATGAATTTTGAGCAGCCAAGAATGGGCCCTGTTAGCTAGAAACAATGTGGAAGGATTTTTAGGATGAACATAACTGCTAGAATGAAAACCCACAAGAAGCACCTGTGAGCAGAAATTCCCCAGAATACCCTATTTCTCTTGTGGCTCCTTTTGGGAAAAAAATCCAAAATACCTTTAATTGAAACGTTACATTTTAGGCAGGGAAGTTCATGGATGTTTTTCCAGGGTGACCCCATAGAGGCAAACTTTACATTGAGACTAGCTGTAAAAGAATTAAAAATGATTGGAATTGCACTCCTAAACAGAATGATATCCTACTAAGCCCAATGACTTGAATGGACATAGAAGAGTATAACTCTTTTTAGGATTACACTTTAGGTTGTGCATCTATCAGTGCTTGCAGATTAGTAACAAAACTGTTTACTAATGTTCTGAACTTTACCACCAGGGCTGTAACTAGTAATGGGGCACAGAGGGCAGTGCCCCCTTTCAACCTAAGGACACCCCTTCCCCCCTTTCAGTATAATTTCTAAACTCCTTGTATAAGCTTTTCCTTCTCAGTTCCCCTTCTCCTGCTCACTCACCAGCCTGCAGTAGGTGACAGAGAGGAAGGAAGCTTGGGACCTTGCTGGGGAAAAGGGGAGGGGGAGGGACAGAGAACTTGAATTGTGTGGTCAAGTGGCTGCCAGACGGGGTGGCAGCTGGGCAGGCTGTGTGCCTGGTTTCTCTTGGCTCCTCATGCTGCTGATGGGGAAGCAGAAGTGCATGGGCACATCCCTGATCTGGAGGTGTCTTGTGACCCAGGGATGACCGGGGAAGGAGCTTAAATTAAAATTATTAAATTTAATTAGTATAACTAGTTTTGGGGAGGGGGGAATTCCTGGATATGGCCCTGTTTACCAATCTGTTATCCTATATGCATTTCTGGAAATGCATCATTAGGTTTTCTGACTCTAAATGTTTTAAATGAGGAAGACATCTTTAAATCAGATACGCAAAGTGGATAGGTGCATTTTGTGCATCATACTTTATAAACAATTGCATTCACTTTACAAATGGCAAACAAAGTTGCTTCCACATGATTTAGGAACCTGAATTCCTGTTTGGTGACATGGGGTTTGGATCCATTGCTCTCTTGCAGGGCCCATTGACTTCACTGTATTTAGAAAGGTGAAATACTGCTTAGAATGGCACTGTTAGTGACCCAGATTTAGGAGGCACTTGGAAAGTGACCCTAGTAACCACATGATATGCTTTATTAACTCTCATGAGCCTGTTTTTCATCAGCTAAAACGTCTTTGTGATCTTGCTTTTTCTTCTCGTAGGTTTCCAAAGGATAACAAAAGAAAGCAAGAGTGGGCCCAAGCACTATGCCGTGTGGACCCTTTGAGTGGCAATCTTTGGACTCCATCTGTATGGGACATGATATGTTCCCAGCATTTCACCCCTGAATGCTTTCGGGAAATAAATGGGAAGAAGTTTCTCAAGGAAGGAAGTTGTCCTTCTGTGTTTTCTTTTCCGGATGACTGTAAGGTATGACATGGTCTGGTAACCTAGCTGCACTCTACATAACTGACTTCTTATTGGTTATAAGAAAGCGCATTATGCTCAGCTTTTGTGCAGTTCAGAAAGTCACATTTCATACTGCAATTAAAACTGTTGCAGAGGCATATAGTATGTGCTTCATACGCAGCCTTTCTCTTAATTTCACATATGTTGATGTAAAGCTGCCTTCTGCACGCCCTCCATATGCATGTTTTTACAAACTGCCCAGTGCTTTCGAGTAAGTTTGTTGCTGTAGTGGCCAAAGCCTAGTGCCAGTCAGTTGTAATCTATAGCACATACCCAGAACAGAACTATTCTAGTATTACCTGTATAGATTCACTGGCCACATTCAGAAATCATCTTTTTATGATTAGCATGGGCACAATTTGATGCCATGCTCATGCACTCCCCTCCCATATTCCTCTCTTCTTCTGTAGGCAGCAAGGTTGAAAGCTTCCTAGTTTGGAAAGGCCTGAACTGGACTTCACTTTGCCATGACATCAGAAAACAGGCACCTGGGCAATTCTTTCTTTGCTGGATCACTTCAGTTCATATTCAGAATACCACATGTATTTACCTACCCATGGAAAGCAGCCACAGCTTTTTTCTGACATGGGAGTTTTCTAAAGGCAGGAAGTTTTTTATGCAGACTAGTAGGCAGAGAATGTGCTGCCTGAGATAATTTACCTGTAGTTGCCAAGGGCTCAACCTGGGACCTTTTGCAAGTAAAAAATGCTCTGCCACCAAATTGTGGACCCTTCCCTCTATTTCAGCAGAGGCAGAGATTCTGTAACCACCTTACAGAATTTGTTCCACCACCTAATCTGGGGACTGTTTCCTGATATCATCCCTTACTCAATGTGCTTTGATCCAAAATCACTTTGGATTCCCTGCTCCCTACCCTGTCACTTTTTTCCACTGTCCAGTTTATTTATTTAGATATTTGTGTCCTGTTTTTCTTCCACTGGGGACTCATGCTCCATTTTATCCTCAAAACAAAAACTCTGCGAAGTAGATTAGACCGACAGTGTGTGACTGGCCCAGGATCACCCAGTGAACTTCTGTGGCAGAGTGAGGTTTGAAATCTGGGTGTCCCGGATCATAGCCCAGTACTCTAAAAGATCCCAAAAGATATTATTTATATATTTATGAATTTGATATTTATTTGCTGTATGCCTGCCATGCCCCAACCTGGGTAGCCCAGGCTAGTCCAGCATCATCAGATCTCAGAAGGTAAGCAGGGTCAGCTCTGGTTAGAATTTGGATGAGAGACCAAGGAATACCAGGGCCTCAACAGAGGCAGGCAATCGCAAACCTCCTCTGAGTATCTCTTGCCTTGAAAAACCTATGGAGTTGCCGTAAGTTGGCTGTGATTTAGAGGAAAATGAAAGATATTTATTTGCTATATTCTTAAGAGACCTGTGCTGTAATGCATCAGGGTCCATCTGTAGTGTTCACAGTTCCTCTAGGTTTTTGTTAACTACCTGTTAATTTGAAAAACAAATGTTCTTTTCTTTCCTTGTACCAAAGGAGGTTATGAATATGATGAACGACATCCAAAACAGTCTGGTTCATCATAGAACACTTTATATTGCCTCCTTCTTTTTGTTAGTTGGTGGCCTTTGTTCAGGACTCCTGGCTGAAGTGGAAATGCTGCTTGAGGCCCTGGAAATAATGTGAGGCAGCCTAGTCTGCTTAGCCTGGTGGGACCACCACGCTGAATGTGTGAGGTGGCTCTCCCTCTTGTGAATTCTGCTGCTGTTCCTACCGGTACATGTCAATATGTTTACTTCCTATGCATCCCATTCAAACAGCAAAACTTCAGGAAAGTGTCCTATGATGCTGTTCCATTTTTATGGACTGTGGATAAAGCTGCAAAACATGATATTAGAACAGCTTTTTCCTCTGTTGCTTGATAAAACTTCAGGAGTATTGATTTCATTATTGCTCTGAGCTAACCAAAGTCTGATTGCTGGTAGGTTTTAGTTATTGCTTGCCTTTTAGTCACTGTCCTTTATTTTACAGAAAACAAATACTCCAAAGAAAAGAAGAAAGAACTCCAAATATGTGAGAACATTTGGTGTCCCACTTTTCCAGGAGGAGTCCAGTAACAATGGGACGCGCAGTGAGCAGACAACACCAGAGGTAAGCAAAATACCTGAATTGGAGCTGGAGATTAGAGTCCTGTAGCACCTTAGAGATCAACAAGATTTTAGGAGTCAAAGCTGATGAAGGGAGCCTTGACTCTTGAAAGCTTATACTACCAAAATTGTGTTGGTCTCTAAGGTGCTACAGGACTTGAGTCTAGCTCTTTATCATACTAATATAGTCAGACTCTTTTGTAGCTGTTTGTTAAATACCATTATTTTAATGGATTATTGAACTGCTCTGTAAACTCTCCTTCAACCTGCTCTCATTACAGTCATTAGTATATGTTGAGTATAAGGAAGAACAAAATCCTCAGGGTCTACATGTATAATATTCTCTTGGAAGACAATTGCTGCAAAATCCCCACTGATTTTAATGGATGTGGACTGAAGCAGCATGTGCCTCTGTGGAATTTATAGCTGATGGTTGTGTGCAGAGGAATATTGAAGAGAGCATTGGCGTAGAAATATTTTAAGCCAAATTCCATGCATGAAGACTGTCCCTCATTTTTTTAACTACTTGTCTAAAGGACATTCAATTACTGTTTGTCACACTCGGCCTCAAAAGAGCTGTGGCCATGATTTTAGTGCTTATTCAAGTCTGTGGCTGTTTTTCATGTTCTGTTTGAGAAACAGGGATGTGCTCTTGGGAGTCAGACCCAAGCCAGAAGGCGTAATAATATTGGAGCAATAATGCAGCATCCTAGGAACAAGATTCATGCACTCTGCATGCCTCTTCTGTGGGGCTTGTGTGTGTATATCATAGCTGCAACATTCCTCAGATCACAGATATGACTTTCCAACTGTGTATCAGTATCTTTTGGCTTTGTAAAAAGCAGTCGCATTATCAACTTGCTAGAATAACTGAAGACACCAAAATTTAGCAGAACATTCATATGGGGTACCTACTTCTGTGAAGGATTTAATTCGCATTGCTTTTTATTGGTAGATCTTGAGTAACAGATCACAAGATTCACTTGAGAACATCAGTGAGGGTGAAGTGGAGCAATGTAGCTCTTCTCCAGAAATAAACCCTACTGCAGAGTGTAATGCAAGGGACAGGCTTATGGTAAGCATACAAACAGTAACTGTCAAAAAGCTTTGTATAGATTCTTATGAGAACAGTGTCATCTTAACACCTTTCTGGCAGTATGCCCAATTAAACAAACCTAAGTAGGATTCCAAGTGGACCTTAGAAATGCTCTCTAAAGGCTGAATTCAGAAAACAAACAGTTGCTTGAAAAGAAAAAAAAATGTAGTCCAGTCCTAAAATCTACTGTGGAGGGTTAAATCTTTCATGAAAGCTGAAGAAGCCATAATTATATTAGAATGCTGAAGCATGGTATCGAATATGAGTTTAGATAGAATGTAAGCACTAAGATTTAAACTTTAATTTGATTGCTTTGTACATAGCAATTTGTAAATGTGGAAATGTAAAAGCATTTTCAGTTATCTGTACACCTCTGCCAATAAGGTCTGGAGCATCTGGCTGGATCTATGGCATCCTTTTGCACTTGGAAAACAATAATTTTCCTCAGCTGTTACCACAAAGTTATGGCTTTGAATAGAAGCCATTCATAAAAAATCTTTTAGTCTTGTTCTCAGTGACAGGTGCCTGCTTTTTGATAGCTTTCTCCTTTTATTTATTTATTTGATTTATATCCCGCCCTCCCCTTGGCAGAATAGCTCCAAAACTTAAATATTTACAAGTATGATTGACATCCTAATTATATCGCAGGGTACAAGAGAGGAAAAAAGAAAAAGAGCTGTGTGGAGATACGTGTTAATTTCATATGAAAATTAAGTGTGACCATGTTAATTCTCTTAGACCTCTAGGTGGCTTTTGATAACATTGACTGAAGTGTTCTTCTGGACTGCCTTTCAGGGCTAGGACTGGACAGCATTGTTTTGTGGTGGTTTTGGTCCTACCTCAAAAGTAGGCTTCAGAGTATGGTGCTGGAGGACTGCTGCTCTGTCCCTTGGCCTTTGGGATCCTGTAAAGTTCTATCCTGTCCCCTATGCCTTCCAACATCTGTGTTGGGGTGAATTGCCACCAGTATGTGGATGACACTAAGCTACATCTTGTGCTTCCAGCAGATCCCTGTGAAGCTGTGAAAACTGTGAACAGGTTTCTGGAGGCAGTTTTGGAATCAATGCAGGTTAACAAACTACTTTAATCCCAATGAAACAGAAGTGTTAGTGGTGGTGAGGTTTGATTTGGAAATGGGATGTATCCTGTTTTGTATGGAATTGCACTCCTCCTAAAGGAGTAGCTTGTAGGTACTGCTGGACCAAGATCTTTTGTTAGATAAACAGTTGGCAGTGGTCAGGGATGCCTTTTACCAGCTTTGGCTGGTGAGCCAAATGTAGACCTTGGGTGGGAATGAGTTTGTCCTGGTAACATTTAGATTAAATTACTGCAGTGTACTTTATATGGGGTTGTCTTTGAAGACTATCTGGAAGCTACAGCTGATATAGAATGTTGTGGCCAGAAAGTCACTAGAGAGGGTCATAGGGGCCATATTGTTTTATTTATTTATTTATTTGTTTGGTGACTTCTATCCCGCCCTTCCCACAAGTGGCTCAGGGCGGCTTACAACGACAATAAAACAGTAAAATCAGAGCAAGTTATTACATTTAAAATCAGACAATTAAAACCTAAAAACCTTAAAATTATAACATTAAAACTATACAGTATAATCACAGAAATCTGGTAGCTACATTATCTAATCAGGCATAGGCTAACCGGAAGAGGGTTGTCTTACAGGCCCTGCGGAACTGAGCAAGATCAGTTTTAGTGTTATCCCATCTACATTGACTCCCAGTTTGTTTCCAAATCCAGTTAAAGTATCTGGTTTTGACCTTTAAAACTCTGTACAACTTGGGACTAGCAAACTTTAAGGACTTCCTGCTCTCATATGAACCTACCCATCCACTCTGGTTATCTTTGGAGGCACTCCTACCATCTGAGTTAAGTCAGGTGGCAACCTGGGAAGGGATCTTCTGGGTTCCAAATTCTGGAACTCCCTCCTTGGGGACAGTCATCTGTATCCCTCTATCATTGTCTTCTGCCAGTGGTTGAATACTTCTTTGTGTTATTTGACATAACCCCAGTAATTGGCCTTCCTCCCTGGAGGAATGCTGTTATATGTGTTAGTTTTATTTGTTTCTACCAAATTGTTTACATATTTTGTATCTATTATAATTTTAGACTGAGCACCATTACCATATCACAGATAGCCCCAAAACTTTGAAAAGGAAGCTGGATGAACTACTGATGGAGAATGACAACCTGAGGAGAAGACTAAGGAACACATCTTTTGAAGAACAGATACTCCATAAAAATTTGGATGTTTCACTGGACAATAAGCATTCCAAGTCTTTGCTGAGGGAAACGACATGACTGATTATGAATGGAGGCCATGATGACCTTAGACAATGGAGGGTGTTCTTACTCCCAGGAAACTTCTGTCATCTACTTTCATTAATGGAATACTATTCAAGTATGCCACTTCTGAGTACCTGTTTACATTCATATGACCAAATTTAGCCACCCAGTCTCTTTTAAACATCTCGGTCAAATGCTATACCTAAGTGTGCTCAACTATCAAATGGTGCTCTAATGGAGCAAGATTGTTGTTTACCATGCTAACCTTAAGCATTCTGAAAAGTACAACAGGAACAATTCACCGTATTTTGATTGCCTGCATTTCCTATTACTTAAATATTCTTACATGATGGTGCATAGGCAAGCATGCAGTTAAAACTATCTAGTTACATACATGTATTTTTCAGACTTTTCAGTTCTAGGCTGTCTATATAAAGTGCAGCAACATTTGATAGCATTTGATTGCAGTTGCCACATTAACAGACTTTCTTTGACAGTCTTGTTTTATTCATTGCCCTCCCTCACATCATTTTAAACTGATTTATGAACAGAGGTCTAACCACAGTGAAAACTTACTGGTATAAAGAGGGCATTTATTATGTCAGTACATACGATGGGTTGGAATAGCATAGTGTGAAACACTGGGATTTATTTTGCCATGGGTCAGTTGTGAAGGCTGTTGTTGCATAATTCTCTTCCTTAATAGATCTGGATGCATTCTGATTCAATGTGTTTAGATATATTTCTAGCACTGTGTAGTACTTTCTGAGATAGCTAAAATAGATGTAATTCCAAGTCTGAAAACTAGTTAGTGGTATTGGACTAACAAGATGAGACAGACTGAAATACAGATTTATTACTGAAAAGGTTTTGAACTTTATTGATTCTTTTATACAGACCACTATCAGTTTCTCTTTATGTCAGAAGGCTGAGAATGGATTCAGGTAATGTACTCAATATGGCCACTTTCAAACCTGATGGACAAAAAGGCTTCATGGCTTGAACATGAGCAGCGAGATGGTGTATGTCCTGTGATACTTAGCATTGAGTTGTTGGTGGTCCAAGGGGTATCCTCTTCTTTTTTCACCAGTGTCAGGTTCTCTAAAAAATGACCATATTACCATCAAGCCTATGAAGTTAAGACTGCCAGAAGCAGGAGGTGATCTTGTATGTGTGTAAGATATGCAACACACACAAACTGTTTTATACTGAGAGACACCATTGCCCCTGTAATGTCTTCTGTGAGTGGCAACATATGAACATATATGAACATATGAAGCTGCCTTATACTGAATCAGACCCTTGGTCCATCAAAGTCAGTATTGTCTTCTCAGACTGGCAGCGGCTCTCCAGGGTCTCAAGCTGAGGTTTTTCACACCTATTTGCCTGGACCCTTTTTTGGAGATGCCGGGGATTGAACCTGGGACCTTCTGCTTCCCAAGCAGATGCTCTACCACTGAGCCACCGTCTGTAGAGGGAACTGGCACTAGTCATTACATAAACGTCACATACCGGCTGGGCTGTACCACAGAAGGAGACAAAATAGCCTACATCTTTCTTGGAAGCAATATTCCTTCCAGTATTTTGCTGCACACAGTGACAAGAGGCTCCAAGATAGCAGAAGCTGAGTTCTTGGCTGCAGTGTTTATGCCAATGACCATGGGAACCAGTGCAACATATTTCTGTGGTGCTTTCAGCTATTTCTACATGTGTTAGGCATGCACAAACATCCCTGTCCTGTAGGATATAGCCTAAGAGGTTACAGTATCTCC
This sequence comes from Heteronotia binoei, assembly GCF_032191835.1. NCBI lineage: Eukaryota > Metazoa > Chordata > Lepidosauria > Squamata > Gekkonidae > Heteronotia > Heteronotia binoei. The sequence goes on along the minus strand of NC_083226.1, from coordinate 144,229,924 downwards.
TTGTTTTGCATTTTGGAAATATTATCTGACTGCCCTAATGCCAGTTGTACTCTCTGCCCCTTTTTGCTGATTTTTTTCATTATACATGGTAGTCTGCAGATTGTCTTTTCCTTTAGCATACCTCTTGCTGTTTCAGAACCCTCTCAGTATCCCATAGCATGTGTAATGCAATCTAGCCTGGGCAGTAATTTTAAATGCAGAGCACAGAAGGTTCCAGGCACTGCAGAATGAATATTGGACGGGTTGCAAGGACAGACTGCCAAGAGAAATCCTGGAAAGGAACAGCTAGGAGCATGTCAAGCATACAGACAACCACTAATAAACTCATGCTGGTCCTAACTGGCACTTGAAAAATTATGCACTCTATTATCTTAAAATTCATAGCACGGAAGGCCTTTCAGTGGGGCTGTAGTAAAAGATCAAGGAATGAGAGGGGACTTATTTCAAAAGCGGTTGTATACGCACAGCTGTTTGTATAATGAATGTAAGCTTACCAGAGGAGAATTTGAAATGTATGCCACTTTAAACTGATGTGATGCTCTCAGTTAAGAATGACAACTTGTAATTCAGAATATTGGCACTGATAAGTGAAGGTCCAGATGTTTGTTGGAAGCAACAAAATATTCTGGTTTGGAAAACAGCAAGATCAGCCACTTCTCATTTAATGTTGGACTCTTCTCTCAGGCACATTAACAATTTGCTTTCTGCAGATCTTTTTTGGATTCACAACCGGATGCTGGGTTTTCATTGAGAGGACTTTATAGTTTGGGCTGTTCCTTTCCGCAAGGCTTGGAGGCTGTAAAATGAATGGCATGCATGTTCTGCAAAGCTGCTAGGGGAAATATCAGATTGCAGAGCTAGCAAACACATTTGCAGAGTGCTTTTGTTAACTCTTTTCTACTCTACTCTACTCAGTTCTATTATTAACCCCTGTAGGCCCAGTTCAGTGAGATTTTCTTCTGTACCTCTTATTAAACTCTGTTTAAAGATGAAACTCTTCAGAGTTTTTCATATTGAACAAGATAAGTCTGCTCACTACTTATTCTATATTTTGTTTACTTAGAAAATTTATATGCTATTTCTCCAGAGAGCTGCTCAAATCAGCTCACAAAGTAAAAAAATCAGTAGATGGGGGGAGGTTAGAATATCAGATCCCCCCACTCCTGCCATGGAAGCTCACTGGGTGACCCTGGGTCAGTCACACATACTCAGCCTAACTGACCTCACAGGCTTGTGAGGATAAAATGGAGGAGAGAAGGATGATTTTAAGCTGCTTTGGGTCCCCATTGCGGAGAAAGGCAGGGTATAAATGTTAATAAATAATAAATTGAAAATGCCATATTTCCTTTAAATAAATGTGAAGAAGAATTTTGTGCATTACCGCAAAATCACAGTTCTACAGATCATTCTCTCATCCTAGATCTTCCAATATTTTGTGAAAAATAAAGCTAGTTACAATAAACATTTCTTTGGGTGGGGTAGCCGTGTTGGTGTGAAGCAGCAGAACAAAATTTGAGTCCAGTGGCACCTTTAAGACCTTTTTTCATTATACATGGTAGTCTGCAGATTGTCTTTTCCTTTAGCATACCTCTTGCTGTTTCTGAACCTTCTCAGTATCCCACTGGATACTTGCCACTGGACTCAAACTTTGTTTTACCATTTCTTGTTTGCTTATGATTTCTTCTGTTGGATATACTGGTATGTGAAACTTTTGGACCTAAAATAGCACTGTACTTTATTGTATAGATTTTTGTGTCTTGCATTGTTTAGCTTCAGTAGAAGTCCGACAGTAACACAGAATGTCTCTTCTAATTTTTATTTCCACTGTTATCACCATAGCATATACAGTTTATAAGGAGTCAAGAACAATTTAGATAACATTTTATAACTGATTTTCCTGTGGATCCATCTATTCTCCATGACAAAATAATGTGTCTTAACTGTCGACATCCCCTTAACGGACCTCAGGTATCAGAAAATGGCTCTATTGGAGTACACATCAGGGCTTGGAATAGATGACACTCCCCACACCCGCAAAGAAAAACCTAAGGGGAAAAAGCAGACTGATATCTGTGTGAAAAAGAAAGCAAACTGCTAGAGAGATAGCTGAAGCACCTTGGGGATACAGGAGCTCTCTAAATGGCTCTGATACTGGAGAGCAGATCTGCTGTCCTGTAGGGGGCGCTTTCATCACCTCCCAATGTAGTTTATTTACATCCTTCTTTCTTGCTGAGGCTCAAGGCAGTATACAAAATTTAGCAGTGCAATGTGAACAGTGTTAGACAATCACTGTAACAAGATTGAATTACAGAGCTGGAAGAAAATGCTGTGCCCTGTAAGATTAACCAGAGTCTCCAGTGTTATCTCCTCTAAAGGAAACCAGGTCATGCACTACCCCTGTAACTTCTCACTGCTCAAGGACATGGGGTGCGTATAGCAGAATACAGTGCGTATATGTATATTCCCACTTCCAAGTACATTTCCATATATTGATTAGTTGGCACCATGTCTTGTTTCTTCCTATTTCCATGCATATCATGGACCATGAATTTCCTCTATAATCAGCATTTTTAAAAATTTGCCAGAGCAGGCCTTGACCCTATTAATCATTACCCATTTGTATTATTAATGCCCTTAATCCTGGACCAAATCTTTGCCAAGCCAAAAAAAGTATTTTCTTTCCTTAATGAACCCAAACAACCACCTTTTAACCTTGTTCATTTTCTTTATGTACAGTTACAACTGGCATCCAGTGTAATGTCTTACTCATCATTAGCAAACAGTATCTGGACACATGGTACCCAGCATGCAGGTTTGCCCATGGGCTATAAATCAACATTGTGTAAATATTGTGAACAACATAATGTGCCCACACAGCAGTGGACTGGATCCAATTAACTGTTAATGAAGTCTTTCACAGAATGGATTTCTCCTCCCCCTCCCCCTGAAAACTTGCTCCTGTGGAGGAATTCTAAAGAGCAGATTTGGGTGTTGTGTAAGGGGATGCAATTTGTGGGGAAACTGGCAGAAATTCCCATCCTTCTTGTGTAAGCCCTTCCGCCAAGGAAGCAAGAACTTACACAAGAGAAGAAGGGAGTGATTTTTATTTTCTCTTATTGCTGTAGTCAATGCAATGAAGCTGAGGATGCCCCAACTTCTGGCAGCTTTTCCAGAAACAGAATAGGCTGCAGGGGAAGAGATCTGTTCTGTGAACCGCTGCTTATGGACTCCACCCATTTATTTATTTATTTTTACTCATTTGAACAAAGTTTATTAGTGCTGATGCAGATAATAGCATGATGACACAGTCCACTTCTCTAAATCAGACTAGCTGGTGGGGATGTGAAACTGTTATTTCCATTTGTGGGTTGAAATTACTTCAACTGTGCAAATCTCTGCCCTCATCCCCCTCAGATGTTACCACATCTGCTGGAGGGGGTGGGAAGTGAACATTGATTTTTGAGCAGTTAACAAACCAGCCATGCAGGAACTGCACTGCACTAAGGATGTGAAGGTGCTCTGGCTGCAACATCTGTCACCCCATTGATCACCAGGGTTGATTTGGCTGATCTGGCTGGCTAGGTGGGTGTCACCTCCCTCCTTCACTGCTCCAAGTGTGTCCCTCCCAAAGCTGCGCACTCGATGGAAGAGGATGACCATCCCAGATAGAAGGGTGTGTACTGTTCTTCAGTCAAGGGTATACGATAGCTGCAGCGCACTAATTTGCCTGAAGCATTTGAGCAAACCTACTCCAGCAGATGATCCCACCAATGTCTTTGCGTTGAAGGACTTGTTCCATTTTCTGTATCACCTGACATGTCATGTCTTTTGCTTCTTTTCACTGTCCCCGATTTTTGTAATCCTAGTCCTACTGCATTGCTTATTAGAACTGCCATTCTATTTGATCACCATATTTCACACCATGTAATCTGTCTTGAATCTTAGTGAGAAAGGTGGGCTATAATTAAAAAAAAAATCTGTGCCAAGACTTGTATTGGAACTGCAACTCAGCCATGTTTCCCTCACTATTCTAAGCCAGGATCAACAAGTTTTGTCTATGTTACCTAAAAGAAAAGTATGCTTATTCACAGCATTTGGTAGTCAATCTAAAACCAAAGGACAGGGCCAGAACTGTTTGTTTTCAAATGGTAATTCAGATGTTTTAAAAAATGTTTATGTATGCCACTGACACACTGTTACTCTTTGAACACAAAAGAATAACAATGATGATGTTCTAAATTTGTTTCTAAAACAATGCAGCCTCTTGTTGCCCTTATTAGACTTCTGCTGGGAAGGCATTCCAAAAGCCCAGTGTTCTGCCTTCTTTCAGATCTCCTGAGTCTGGAAAGGGTGCTGGCTTTGGTCTAAGCCTAAGATGATGGTGGTGTTAGGTGCCCACATTGCTTAATATATCAAGCAATATATAAAACATAACAGCTTAAGAGCAACATTAGAATAACGGAACAACAAACAGTAGAAAACTGTAGAATAACGTGGAAACTTGACACAGACTGAATAGTGTTAGGTAGTATATAGATAGGCTAGACAGATGCCCCATTCTACGTACTGAAACTTGATTTCTGACAACTTATTTTGGAGCTGGCGATGGCAAGCTGGGCGGGCCAAGATGTCCTCTTGTCCTCAGAAGAGAAGGACCCTTCATGGTGAGTATCCAATGGTCATTCTCCCTTTAAGGCAGAGGACATCTTGTGGGAGCTCTTAAAGCAGTGTCCCTGCATATATAGGGTGTTTATTTATTTATTTATTTATATTGGGATTTATACCCCGCCCTTCGCACCGAAGTGTCTCACCGAAGGGTGGGTCTCTGCCATCTCAGATCTCCAAAAGATGTTGTAAAACCTTCCTTCCGAAGGCTGCATCAGCTCATGCATATGAATTAATTTTATAGTGGCGAATGAATGTAGACAGGGACGACCATGTTGCCGCTTTGCAAATTTCTTCCACTGATGCCCTATTGGCTAGTGCTGCGTTCGTTGTTGCACTTCTTACCGAGTGGGCAGTGATGCCTTGAGGTACTTGCAGACTTTGACTCTCGTAGGCTTCCGCAATACACAGTCTTGTTACCCTACTGATGGCTGCTGGAGACATTTTTCTGCCCGTGTGCGCTGGTATGATGTTGATGAAGAGTGAGTCTGTGGCCCTAATGTCTTTGGTTCTAGCTATGTATTGTCTTAAAGCTCTTTGCACATCTAGTGAGTGCCACAACCTTTCCTTCGGGTGTACCGGATGGGGATAGAAGGACGGTTGACAAATTTCTTGCGTCCTATGGAATGATGAGTCTACCTTTGGTCAAAAGGATTGCACAGTATGCAATACAACCTTGTCTTTATGAATAACACAAAAATTTGTGTCCACGGATAAGACTCCCAGTTTTTGCAGATGTGATGGTCACCAGGAACAGAACCTTCATTTGCAGGTAGGTTAAGGTAATTTCCTTAATCGGCTCAAAAGGCGTTTTTGTCAGTGCCCGCAGAACGGTGTTGAGGTTCCATGTGGGAAACCTATGCACCTGTGGTGGTTGCGAGAGGGAGGTGCCTCTCAGAAAACTCAAGATGTGTGGATGTTTAGAAATAGGTGACTTGTGAACCTTTGGAAATACTGAGGCCAATGCTGCTACCTGGTGTCAAAGGGTATGGGCCTTGAGGCCGGAGTCCAAGCCATCTTGCAAAAAGTTCAGGATAGTCTTGACTGGTGGGTGAAGTGGGTCAGCTTGCTTTCTACGGCACCATCTGACGAACACCTTCCAATTATAATTGTATATCTTTTGCGTGGAGGTTTTTCTGGCTCCCATAATGGTTTTAGTGACCTCTTCTGAGTATCCTAGGCGTGTTAACCTTCGCCTTTCAACCTCCATGCGGTCAGTTGGTACCACCCTGGATCGGGATGTCGAATTGGACCCCGGAGTAGTAAGTCTTCGGTTACCTGAAGAGGCATTGGCTCTTGAATCGTCATCTCCTGCAGATCTGCTAGTCATGGTCTCCTTGGCCAGTATGGGGCCACTACTATGACCTCTGCTCGTAGTTGCCTTATCCTCCTGAGGAGTCTTGGTAATAACGGCAGTGGAGGGAAGGCCATGACGCCATCATCGCATCCGTGGCTTCTGCTAGATGGTGGTGAGATCATGTGAAGAAGCAGGATAGCTTGTGGTTCGATGGCGAGGCAAATAAGTCCACTTCTGGTTTCCCCAGACGGTGTATGATCTCCTGGATGACTCTCTTGTTGAGTTCCCACTCCCCTTGTTGTAGATGCTGTTTGCTCAACCAGTCTGCCTGAGTGTTGAGCCAATGTGTGACTGGGCCTACGCAAACAGCTTGCAGGCTTCCTTGTGTAGTAGTTGGGATCTGGTTCCTCCCTGCTTATTGATGTATGCCTTGGCTGCTATATTGTCTGTGCAGATCAGGATGTGTTTGTGAAGTATTAGAGAGGCAAAGTGTAATAGTGCTAACCAGATCGCTCTCAGCTCCAGTATGTTTATTGGTAAGTTTGATTCCTGATTGGTCCACTTCCCCTGAACCGGAATCTGATTGTAGGTCACTCCCCAACCGGCCAGGCTGGCATCTGTGAAGATTTGTTGCCATTCTGAAATCCAGAAGATCTTCCCCTGTGACAGGTTGACAAGATTTGTCCACCACCTTAGGCTCATCTTCACCTGGAGGGGAATTCTGAAAGATTTGCCTTCTTGGAGATCTGACGTTGGGAAGGTCTTAGAAAGCTCTGGGGTGGCTGGGCATGGAATCTTCCCCATTGGACTGAATCTATTGATGCGATCATCGACCCTTGAAGTGATGCTAGAGACATCAGTGATGACTGCTTGCTTTTGATGACTGCCACCGCCATCTCTCTGATTTTCTGTGCCTTCCTTAGAGGTAAGAATAGTCGCGTTGTCGACGTGTCTATTACCACCCCTAGGTGTTCCAGGCGCTGAGCTGGTGTGAGGAAGCTCATCTGTCTGTCGATCATGAAGCTGAGCTCCTCCAGGCATTGAATAATACGATTGGTGGTTGAATGAGCTGATGACCTTGAGGGTGCCCGAATCAAGCTGTCATCCAGGTACGAGTGGAAGTGTAAACCCTGCTCTCTTAGAATGGTTATCGGGTTTACTAAAATCTTGTTAAATACCCTTGGGGCGGATGCCAGACCAAATGGAAGGGCTTTGAATTGGTAATGACCTCCATTGTAGCAGAACCTTAGGAAATTCCTGTGGCCTGTGAAGATTGGTATGTGCAGATATGCCTCCGTCAGGTCGATAGATGTTAGCAATTCCCTGGGTCTGAGAGACTCTGCTATGGATCTTAGGGTCTCCATTCTGAAGTGTCTTGGTCTGATGAATTTGTTGACATACTTCAGATCTAGAACTGCCCTCCAGTCTCCTGAACTTTTGGGCATCATGAAGAAAATGGAGTATACTCTGCATTGCTGTTCTTCCACTAGTACTCTCTCTATTGCTTGTATGGTCAAAAGATGGTGAATGGCCTCCAAGGTTCAAAGTCTCTTTTGAGAGTTTCGGTGATCTGAGGAACGGATAAATTGGTGTGGTGGGAAATTGAGGAACTCGATCTTGTACCTGTCCAAAGTCACTTCTTTGCACCAGGCATCCACTTTGGAGTTCTGCCAGATATTCACAAAGTGAGTAAGGTGGGCACCGATGGGCATGCTTTGGTAGTCATTGCTTGTTCTTTTGATCGCGGTCGTTTTTGTCCGTCTGTTTGCCTGATTTGTTGAATCTGCTGTTGAAGTTGGGTCTGCGAAAAGGCTGTTTGGTGCTCCTGTTATTATTCTGTCTGAATTTAGACAGGATGTGTTGGGAACAAAAGGAGGACTGAAATGCTGGGCGACTGTCCTGATGTCTCATGAAGCATGACATTGCTTTCTTTTTATCCCTTGTTTCCACCAGGATCTTATCCAGGTGTTCACCAAAGAGGCGACCGCCCTGGAATGGGTAAGCAATGACGATGTTCTTGTATCTTGTATCCGCTGACCACACTCTTAGCCATAGTGCCTGTCTAGCTCCGGCAGTGGAAGCAATTGCCCTGGAGGCGAAAACTAGGGAGTCTAAGAAAGGACACCGCTTTGAGTAGTCTGTTTGCTCTGTCCATTGCCCGTGGGTTGTCTTCAACAATTTTCTGATCCAGACAACTGATGCCTTTGCTATCATGGAGCTCACTGCTGAGGCCTTGAGTGACACTGCGGATGCTTCATGGGCCCTCCTTAAAGCAAATTCCGATTTCCTATCCAGTGGGTCCTTCAGTGTTCCATGGCTATCTTCAGAAACTAGTCCATAGCTTTGCAAGCTGCTACCGGAACATCTGCAGCTGGCACCTGCAAGAAATCTTTTGTAAAGGAGCACAAGTGATAAAGTTTTTTAATAAAGCCTGGTTATTGCTTGTTAGCAAATGGCTTCCTCCATTCAGCTCTCATTTGTCTCTCGAAATAAGCTGGGAATGGGAAAGCTTTTTCTGTAGCGCTATGTCTGGGGAAGAATTCCTTGTTCCCTTCCTTGTGTGTGGCCTTATGTTTTACTTCTGCGTCTTCCTCAATATCTGGATCATCACGCAGATCTAGGGCTGCTAGGGTCTTAATCAATAAACATTGATGAGCCTCCATATTAAAAAAACGTTTGGCTTGTTCAGGCACTTGAATCTCTCCTTCCTCATCATCGTCAGAAGAGAACTCTCCCTCCTCCCTGTCCTCTGGTCTAAATGGGGTTTCTGATGCCCTATCAGGTGACTGGTCCCCAGAGTTCACGTCTCTTGCAGCCTGTTTCTGGGCTGCCTTAGTGGGCCATGGCTTAGTGTAACTCTGCTTAGGCTTGGTACGGGGAGATGTGGAGAGAGAGGGAGAAGAGGAGGAAGATGGGGATCTATGGCGCCTCTTGGCCCTGCCTTTTCTGAGCCCCACCATTTCCTCCCTAAGCTGGCCCTTTAAAACCTCAAAAACATTGTTTGGGAGTAGCACAGGCACGAAATCGGCCAAATTGCCCCCTTGCAAAGTATCTCGCGGTTCTACTTGCGAGTAGCCCATAAAGCCCACTCCGCCTCACACCTGATAGCTAGATGCTCCGGTGTTAACACTGTCCCCAGTACTTGCCGTTGCCATGTCCTTCGCACTGTCTGTCTTCATCTGAGTACTGCGAGGCAGTCCTTGCTGCGCCGCTTGAAGCTGCGGCATCGGCATCGGTGCGGGAAGTTTTGGTGTGCTTTGAGGAAGAGCCACGACTTTGTGGCATCGACAGGGAGGCCTGCGCAAGCTGCGACTGGGTCTTGCCGGCTCCGCTACGGGGACTCGTCTCCAGGGGCTCTGTCTTCGTTTGAAAGGAATTTGTCCCTTCCACCCTGCATTTTCTGAGGCTGCTTCTGAGGCGCTTGTATTTTTCTTTCCCTGGGCTGATAGCCTCACAGGGAAGCTTAAAATGGCTGCCCGGTAAGTGGAACCAGCCCTGCAGGGTCTTCTTCGACTCTCTTTCCCTCTTTTCTTTTTTTTAATAGAGGTAAAGAACAGAAGATAGCAATAGGAAGAATCTGTAGAAGAAAAGACAGACCAACAGAGAAAAAGGACAGTAAAGAATCAAATAGCACAGCACAGGCTATTCTGAGGTGCTCTCCCTACTGAGGCAGGAAACGAACTGACTCAAGGGTGACTCCCACAGGAAACAGGAAGTTTAAAATAAATAAATAATTTATCCTGCCTCCCTAGAAGTAGGATGGGAAATCACCCACAAGATGTCCTCTGCCTCAGAGGGAGAAGGCTGGTTTCAAGATTTTTCTCCAGATTAATTTTCTAATTTTGATGTCAGTGCAGCAGGCACAATTCCCACTTGAAATTCAAGTTTGCTTATGCTGTAGATAAGACATAGGGGACTTGCAGCGCAATCCTAAAAAGAGATAGTTCAATCTTAAACACATTGATTTTGATAGGGAAGAAGAGGAGGAGGAGATTGGATTTATACCCTGCCCTTCACTTAGAATCTCAGAGCGGTTTAAAATCTCTTTCCCTTCCTCTCCCCACAACAGATGCCTGGGAGATAGGTGGGGCTGAGAGAGCTCTCCAAGAACTGCTCTTGAGAGAAACAGCTCTGAGAGTTATGACTGACCCAAGTTTACCAACAGCTGCATGCGGAAGAGTGGGGAATCAAACCTGGTTCTTCCAGATTAGAGTCTGTGCACTTAACCACTACACCAAACTGGCTCCATTCCCTGAAGTCAGGACTCCTATAGTGCAGATACAGCACCTGGATGTTCAGAACCTGCTTTGACTTTGCTTTCAGCATATCAGTGGTTTCAATAACCTCCAGCCAATCCTTTGAACAACTGCTAAAACTAGGGCTGCTGGCCCCCCAGGTGAAAGTGGGGGATTCCCTGATTTTATGGGTCCTGCCTGCTGCTGGCCAGCTGGGGGAAGCTCCACCCCCAACAACCATGACCCACTGCAACATCCCCAGTTTGATAACATCACATGGCAAAACTCTGGTATTTTCCTGTGCAGCATACACTGTGTGACGATGTCACGTCTGTGTGATATCATCACGTCAAGGACGTAGTGCACGAGGATGACACCTCACTCCCCACTCTCAGAAAGCTCTCTTCCACCCCCATGACAAGAGCTTAGGACCTGGCAACCCCAGCTACAACTGTGATTATTTTTTAAATGCAAGTGCCCCCCCCAGCTCAAACCTGAAGAGGTTTTTTAAAAAACCCAACAGAGTAATTTAACCTATGAATTCTGTGCTTTGATCATAAAACAATCCTATGCAATAGGACTTTTCCATTTATTTCAATGAAGGGATCAATTCCATACATTTAGAATAAGGATGCACAGAGCTGTTCCTTCATCTAAAATGAACAAGGAAGTTCTTGTGGGAAAGAATGCTATCTGCACATATCGGAAATCATGTGCTTGTTGATTGGATTGCAAAGTTTGTGTCCAAAAGCCTTAAGATTTTGATCCAATTGTCTACTATGCTTTGGGCAGAGAGTATTGTCTCATGTACATTAGCTTTCAACCTTTCCAGGCCCAGGATCCACCTTTAACTCCTAGGTGGCAGCTTGGCACTCACTAGGCTACAAGCATGTGATATCCCAGCCTCCCAACAAAAAAAAAAGGAGAGTTTCAGTCTCTCCAGTTTCAAGGCCAGGCCAATGATCAGTAGACCAAGGGAACCTTGGACAGGACAAGCAATCTGAGCTCCAGGAGGTGTATCGTTAAGGAGCAGCATGCCAAGAGTTAAAGCCATGGAAAATCCTGTTTGCTCTGCATGACCTCAGTTTGTCATCCCATTCTCCTCCCAGTTTGCATACAAGGAGAGAGAAGGCAGAGTGCCCTTGCTCTCCATGCGTATACTAGCGACAGGTCATTCCAAAAAGCACTTTTTAAAAAATGACTCTATAGGGGCTTGCAACCCTGTTGAAAGTTCCAACCCATGAGTGGAAAACCACTGCATTAGAGTCAAGCCATCTGGAGCTCTCTTTGCAAAAGACTGCAGTCCTCTGCCCAGTCCAGGATTTATAAATGCTGGCAAAAATAAATGGTCCTTTTTATATAGATAAATGATATTTAGAAATGCATCCAGTTAGGCCAGTGCTGCAGACATTGGAAGTTTGTGGACTGCACCAATATTGCAAAGGGAGGCAGGGCAAGTGTTCCAAAGCTAGAGATCACTTCACAGTCATCTAAAGCCACTTCTGTGAGAGATGCTGTGAGAGACCATGAGTCTTATGATACTTTCTGAATGCCAACATTCAAATGGAAACACCATGGCCACATAAAAAGGAAATGGAATTCATACCCCAGGAGAATTGTGAAAATACTAGGCTTCTCTTGAGAGAAAGTTGATTATCACGTTGTGAATGTACCTTTGAGTTTGAGATCATGTACTTAAAGAAACATGAAAACTGGATTGTAGGGAGAAGACAAGTTAGAACTAAGGGCTTCAGTAATTTCCACACTCCCAGCTTCTTAGGGAAAGGACTCCTTAGAAGTGCTGGATGTGGCCTTCAGCTTTGCATAGGATTAGTAGTGCCCTCCCTATGCAGCTCCTACAATCTAGAATTACATGGCTGCCTTTTAGTATGAATGAATTTGGCTGTCTTTCATCCTACTCAGTCTGTGAAAAACAGAACGCTATGTGTGCCAAAGCTATATTCTTAATTTCAGGTGAATCTGAGAAGTTCAAGTCTGTCCAGGGGGCAACTCTCTTTCCTGCCTTAGATGTGCAAGTCTAAGGTGTGATGACTGAATGGTATAAGAAATATATTGAGACATCCTTCCATGTTTATAACTGCTTCATATGACTCAGTGTGAGGCCCTGCCTCATAAGTCCTATTACTTAGGACTTATGAGGCAAGTTACATGACAGGCTCATATATGAACAAAAGCAGCAAAGGTATCTAAACCTGGGCTACTGTATAGTTTGGCCGGTTCTCACATGCAAACATGCATGAGAAACATGCATGGAGGGAAAGTAGGATGACCACTTCCAGTCTATGAACATTCAGTGGAAAGTCTACCCAAGTACAGTTGTCTCCACACAGTTAATGCAGAGTGTGCCCACACCAGCTCTAAGTTCCACATTTATGACAGCTTGACAGAGACAAGCAAGGTTGGTCCCATGTAAAGACTGCAAAACAGAAAAGCATATTTTAGCTGAACCTATTACTAGTAATATCAAAAATACTTGGGTTATTAAATACAAATAATTCACACAAAAGCTCTTTAAAGGTTGACAAAACAGAATTTATTTTCCTAGTCAGCACCGATTTGACACTATATCTCTAGAGTGATGCAAATTGTTATAATGAAGCTTGAAAGAGCTTGTTACAAAAATTGGCTGCACGTGTTTGCCCTTTTGGTTAGCATAAGAATAGCCTGTTGTCCCTCAACATCCTTGTTCAAATGCAGGAATTTAAGAATCTGTACAATGGTATATCATTCTAGTGAAATTAAGTTTTCTATATCTGGGAGCTAATCATTTGATTTGATTCTAGTTTGTGCAGCTATACTACTGTTTGCTTTGTTTAAAGTATTTAAAAACTCCAAAATATACAAAACATTTATAATGTACTATTTTCTTCCTTTCAAGTCCTCTTTGAACAGTTCTTTGTTAAGGTGAATTGCATGACGTATCCAAACACTGAAGTTTATCAAAATTAATTCTTGTGTAGATGGGTAGAAGAAAAGATACAGTGTGTTTGGGGAACACGCTCTGAGAACTGCACCCAAATAACTCAAATTCTATAATGATGTCATTCAAATTAAGAGGATTATTACTGTCTTAGATGTTATCAGACTATCACAGATTTGTGATTCAATTAGGGGTGCCAACTCTTAGGTTGGACAATTCCTGGAAATTTGAGGGCAGGCTCAGTGGGGTATAAATCCATCTTCCAAAGCAGCCATTTTCTCTAGGGGAACTATCTCCACAGTCTGGAGATAAGTTGTAATTCTGAGGGATCTTCACATTCCACCTGGAGGTTGGCAACCCTAGATTCAATTGTTTCATTCTGTTTTGGTTTCATATTGATATTAAGCTCTTATCACAGATGCTTCTGAAAAGGCTTAATAAATGTATTTTTAAACATATCATATATATCATTTTTGTTACAAAATGGCATGTAGGGAATGGAAAAGTGTACCCATGAGACTAGAGTCTTTGCCCAGAGTTAGATAGACTGGTTGAGATGCAAATAGTTTCTGGGTTAAGCACAGATTTATGCACACCCATCAGATCACAATGGTAGGAAGCACAATGGTGCATACCAAAACCCAACACTGGGAAACACTAGCCTAGCTTTTCTTGGGTGACCTGGAAGCAGCCATCTAGAACTGACAGTTCCTATCAGAAATCATCTCTCATGTTTCTGATGGCTATGTGGGTAGTAGAGATTTAGCAGATACATTCTTTTATCCTGTTTTTTGCCATGAAGTCACAGCCAACTCACGGCAACAACGTAGGGTCTTTAAGAAAAGAGATGTTCAGAGGTGGTTTGCCATTGCCTGCCTCGGTGTAGCAACCCTGATATTCCTTAGTGGTCTCCCATATACACATTGACCAGAGCTGACCCTGCTAACTTCCAAGATCTGATGAGATTGGGCTAGCCTGGGCTATCCAGGTTAGGACCCTAATCCCCTTACCAATCATCTAATGAAGAGGATTTAGTTTTAGATCAGAGGTGAGCAACATTACAGTTACTAAATCATAATATGTGTTGGCAGGACTAGGCTCCAATAACTTTCATAGTTTGGTATAGGCAGGCCTTTTGAATAATAATACCACCTGTACACCGCATTACAGTGGCCAGATAGGACATGCATGGAGGCTGCTGTTCTACTGTAATTCCTCCTTGTACCCAAGAAATAAAGGGAAGCTATAATTTTAACTAAGCTTTAAACCAGAGGTCCCCAACATGGTGCCCATGGCCTCCACAGCACCTGCCAATATCTTTTCTCGTGCTTGCCAAATGTTTTTGAGAAAGTGGGCATGGCAAAGTTGTGCTTTTGTCCTGAAATATTTCTGATGGTCCCTGGAGATTTTATTGGCTATGCATTTTTTTAAAAATGTTCCTTTGGCAGCAGCTGTCACCACAGGACAAGGATCTTCACTGTGTGTCTGAAAAGTAAGCTGGCTCCACTTTGTAGCTGGCTCCACTTCTTGCAGTGGCCATTTTATGACAGCCATTTTGTGACTGTACCCACAATGCCCTGTCAGAATTCCAAATGTGCCCACAGGCTAAAAATGGTTGTGGACCCCTGCTTAGTTTAAACTATGTTATCAGTGGCCCTGAGGTTTTAAAGATGGAGGATGTTAGACATCTAAGAGCAATGTGTGTTTTATTGAGTAACATGAGAGATGTTGCAAACGTCTGCATACAGCAAATAAGAGATCCCTGAAGAATGGATTTCTTACAAATAGACACTTTGGAAGTGGTGTGTGAGAGAGAGAAACTGGTTTACTGTGGACTGAATTTTTTTAGGCAAAAGCTCACTTCCATCAACATGTGAAATGGAAATGACAATCATAGAATCATAGAAGGAAAAGCAGCCTTTTGGGACAGCTTTTCTTATGTAACAAGAGCAAGCAGCTAAGGCTAAGTGCAGGAAACCACCAACTGAATAGTAGAACCTTGCTTCTTATTCTGAAACCAAAATCACCATAGCTGTGCAGCAAAAAAACAGAAAGGCCATCAGGTAAGATTTCAACAAGGCACTGTGGTTGTCTTATTCCCTGCACCCACTGTAAGCTAATGGAAACCAGCTGTGTCCATAGCCCAACAGACACCCTCCCACAATCAGCAGGTGGATCCTTTTACAGTGTAACAGCCATTGTTTCTTGAGAGAAGACCAATGAGAAAGGCTGGCTGCAGATTGTGTGACCTCTCCCACAACTGCTGCCCTGATGTGGATAGCCCAGGCTAGTCCAATCTTGTCAGACCTTGGAAGCTAGCAGGGTCAGCCCTGGTTAGTATTTAGATGGCAGGCCACCAAGGAACTCCAAGGAATAATGCGAGCAATGACAAACCACCTCTGAACGTCTCTTGC
Source organism: Heteronotia binoei (assembly GCF_032191835.1). Taxonomy (NCBI): domain Eukaryota; kingdom Metazoa; phylum Chordata; class Lepidosauria; order Squamata; family Gekkonidae; genus Heteronotia; species Heteronotia binoei. The sequence continues at coordinate 144,214,372 of NC_083226.1, read as the reverse complement.
CTTAGAAACCCTACGGGGTAGCTGTGATTGGATAACAAAACAAACACAAAACACTCCAGACCCTCACCTTAATTTCAATGCAATTTAACTTGGGTATCTGGGGAAAGGATAGTAGTTATAGACATACCTAGGATGGACTTTTAGACAGCAAGGATCAATATCATGTGCAGATCAATATCATGATTTTACTCATACCTAATAATTTTGGCATATTTGCTAGGCAAAACAGCTGTATAGGGCAACTGAGGGTTTTTTGGGTGTGCAAGACATTAATGCTGTTCTCACACTCTGAAGATTATTTCTTTCTAGATTACTGGGGGAAGAGATTCTTCTCTGAGCCTTTATCATTGGCTGGGCATTTGACAAAGCAATCATAACCCTGTGCAAGTTTCTTCAGGAAACCACTCTGCATGCCCACTGGGTCCTGGTCAGTAGCCCTGAAATTCTCTGGTATGTTGATAATCACCTCCTGCCTTTGCTATGCTCCACAGTATTTTATATACCATGCTAATTGTCAGTGGTGAACAAACACATTCCAACCTCGTTAAACCCTTGTGCCAAAGATGTCATCCCTCCAGGGCCCAACAACCTTGTCCCAGTATCAAATCTTTTCCTCCCATTACCCCGCCCCCCCAAATTAAATTACCAGACATACCTTCCCCTGCACTCACCATGGAGCAACATGGTTTCTCTCCCTCCATAGTCTGCCACTCAGAGCTCTATAGACAAGCTGTCATCATCTGCCACCCACTGCCCCTGCTGTCTTGCCCCAATTTTTTCAAGCCCTACAGCAGTATTGTTTGATGTGTCTGGTGAGGGAATTAAAGTAGATGAAGACTGAGGATACCACTCCCTTAGGTAATATGTATTCCAATTCCCTCCAGCTATCCTGCTGACAACCCATTCTTCTACCTCTCAGGTTTTACTCCCCTGCATTCAAGACTACAGAATAATTAACACTCTTCTCAATTAGGTTTGGCAGAGTTAGATATACAGCTGAGATTCTGCAAAGGTGTACACACCCACTAGCTTGCCTGTCAAGATGGGGGTGGGGGGGTTATACACTACGTAGCTGCAAGCTGACAAACATGCAAAATCTATCACACACACAAAAAAGCACTGGGGTGTGTGTCAACTTGATGTCCAGAACATCTCTTGGGTTTAACACATCCATATAAGGTAGCCATTTATTAAAAGTGTATAGAAGTAAGCTTATTCTTCGGACATGCACAGACTTAACAAAACAGAATAAAGTGGCAGAATTGTGAGGGTCCCAAATATTATAGGTCAAATAGCAATGCATCCATTAGCATAGCCTAGTCAGTTGAAATGTTTGTGTGTGTGTCCCCTGCCCCCCCACAGGAGATAATATATATTTATTTCTATCTGTTTTAACAGCTTTGACAAAAAGTAACTGTCTAAATCCAGAGCTAAACATTTCAAACACCTGAATCGGCACACAGATCTGGATCCTAGATTCATTTGACAATTTTGACAGCCACAGCCTGTGCATTTAGGAGTCATGCCAGCAACTTCATCATGGGATAAATATTCTAGAATATTGTTTTTTGGGTTACACAAAGCCACTATCTCACAAAATCATATGGCAAGCAAATGAAAGCATTAGCACATATGGTGCTCAAAATCAATGTCTCACTTAGCAAAACAGTACCACATGGTACCTTTTGACATCCTTGCCTGCATTACCCAGTCATGGGTTCATGTGAAGCTTTAAATAAGAAAAAAATAGTTTGATTAAAAAGTGCTTCAAAATACAAGATAATAGAGTGGAACTAGCCAGCTTTTTCACATAGAGCTTACTACAGCATCCCTTATTCCTCATGGCTTTTGTACTTGCAGAATCCAGTAACCCTTTGCATAACCTTTCTTGGTGGTCAAACCTCCTTCCTTTTTCACCAACAGAACAGCTGACTAGCTCCAAACCACTTATTGTAACGATGAAACTTGATAAAAAAAATGAAAAATGACTTGTTTTCTCCAAGTGTGTAGTATTCAGGGTATATTCTTTTATTCAGGAACCAGTTTGAAGAAAGAAAAAGACCTAGTTATGCCAGAATAGTGGAGGTCCGACCTGACCAGACTAGCCTGATCTCAACAGGTCATCATAAATCAGCTATGACCCAACTAAGGTTGCCAAGTCCAATTCAAGAAATATCTGGGAACGTTGGGGTGGAGCCAGGAGACATTAGGGGTGGAGCCAAGATCAAGACTGTGACAAGCATAATTGAACTCCAAAGTTCCATAGGAAATAATAAAGGATAGGGGCATCTTCTTTTGGGGCTCATAGAATTGGACCCCGTGGTCCAATCTTTTTGAAACTTGGGGGATATTTTGGGGAGAGGCACTAGATACTATACTGAAAATTTGGTGCTCTAACCCCCCCCAAAAAAGACCCCCCAGAGCACCAGATACCCACAGATCAATTCTCCATGATTTTCTATGGGAATAAATCTCCATAGGGAATAATAGAGTTCCCAGCAGACATTTCCCTCCCCTTCCCCTGCTTTCTGATGACCCTGAAGCGGGGGGAGGGTCTCCAAACCAGGCGATCCCCTGCCCCCGCCTGGGGATTGGCAACCCTAGACCCAACAGCACTTTCCACCAATGCCAGTGGAGTTCCTTTTCTCTACCACCTGATAAGCAAAATAAGGTGTTGGGACCTTATTAGGTTGCAGCCTCACACATAACTCGTTTCATTAATTTAGCCCTGAGGTTACTGTGGCATGGATCAGCAAGGCAAGCTCAGGACATTAAGATGGGGGCAAATTAGTGCACTTGATATAGATAATAAAAAGCACTGTTAGCCACTTTCAGAAAGACAGGTTGCTTACCTGTAACTGTAGATCTTCGAGTGGTCATCTGTGCATTCACACTCATGGGATAGTGCGCCTGCGCCGATCCCCGAATCGGTATCTGAAAAAGCCCGGGATTTTTCCGCGCTCGGCGCCAACGAGCATGCGCAGGCGACCCACTGCGCATGCCCACCAGCGCCCGCGCGGCAATCCCGCCAGTTCCTCCCTGACCGCTGAAAGCCCCTTACTGAAGAGAGACCGTCAGCAGCGGGGAAGGAGGGCGGGTAGTGTGAATGCACAGATGACCACTCGAAGATCTACAGTTACAGGTAAGCAACCTGTCTATCTTCTTCGTGGTCTCTGTGCCTCACACTCATGGGAGATTAGCAAGCAAAGCATACCTGGAGGCGGGAAGACGGTCAGCCTGAAGAAACAGCTTGCAACACCGCAGCTCCCAACCGAGTCCTCTGCTGAGCATGCACGTCCAGCGCGTAGTGCTTCATGAAGGCATGCGGAGAAGACCAGGTAGCCGCCTTGCAGACATCGGAAAGGGACACCCCCTTCAGGAATGCCACCGACGTGGCCATCGCCCTTGTGGAGTGTCCACGAACAGGTCCAGGCAAAGGCTTCTTAGCCAACAAATAACAAAGTTTGATCGTCTCAGTAAGCCATTTGGACAGTCTCTGAGAGGAAATTTTGGACCCTAACTTTGGGGCAGAGTAGGAAACAAAAAGTTGATTGTCCTTACGAAAACCCCGTGAACGATTCAAATAAAACAGGAGGGCACGCTTAACATCTAACGCGTGCAGTCTGCGTTCCTCATCCGAGGAAGGACTAGGGTAAAAGGTGGGCAACCAAACTTCTAAGTTAAGGTGAAACTGGGAAACCACCTTCGGGAGAAAAGTAATGTCTGGAGCCAGAGAGACCCCAGCCTCCCTAAAGGCAAGGTATGGGTAGTCACAACGCATCGCTGTGAGCTCCCCCGCACGACGTGCCGAAGTTATGGCAACTAAAAATGCAGTCTTCCAAGACAAAAGTTGCAGGGAACATGTCGCCATAGGCTCAAAGGGACGACGAGTCAACTTGTCCAGAACCAAAGTCAAGTCCCACAGCTGTGGAGGGGATCTAGACGGGGGATGAAGGCGGAACAACCCCTTCATAAATCTCTTGGACTGCGGGTGAGCAAAGACGGAGTAACCCTCAACTGAACCATGAAAAGCAGAAATAGCTGCTAAATAGACCTTAATGGATGAGAATACCAGCCCCTCATCCACCAAGGACAAAAGAAACTCAAAAACTGTGGGCAGCCCCACAGTGTCAGGTGACATTGGAGAGTCAGCCACAAAGTCACTAAACCTTTTCCACTTCCTCTCGTAAGAGGCACGGGTGGAAGGTTTCCTGCTACTCTGGAGCACTTGCTGAACCCTGGTGGAAAAGTCTAGTGGTCGATGAACCACGCTGTCAGCTTCAGGTGCGGCACGTTGTGATGGAACACGTGCCCTCCCTGGGCCGACAACAGGTCCGGTTCTGCCGGGAACTGGTAAAAGGTCCCCTTCGACTGCTGGAGCAGGATCGAAAACCAGCTCTGACGGGGCCACCACGGGGTCACCAGGATGCAACGTGGCTTCTCCTGCACTAATTTGTGGACCACCCTCGTTAGCAGAGGTAAGGGCGGGAACATGTACAGGAACCAGCCCTCCCACTGAAGTAGAAGTCCGTCTCCCAAGGAAGCCGGATCCGCACCTCCCCTGGCACAGAACAATGGGCACTTCTTGTTCTGCGCTGTGGCGAAAGCGTCCAACTGTGGGTAGCCCCAAAGTTGGAACACCGGCTCTAGGAACCTCCAATGCAGTTCCCATTCGTGAGGGGAGGCTCCACCCCTGCTGAGCGAGTCCGCCTGTATGTTGAGGACCCCCGGCAGATGTGTAGCTTTTACAAAAATGTCCCACTGGAGGCACTCCTCCCAGAGGTCCATCGCCAGCGAGCATAGCCTGCGAGACACTGTCCCCCCCTGTCGGTTTATATAACACAGGGCAGTGGTGTTGTCCGTAAGCAATGCCACAGTCTGTCCCACCAGCAGCGGGCGGAACGATCGAAGGGCAAAGTGAACTGCTAGCAGTTCCAGATAGTTTATGTGGCACCGGCTCAGTTTCGGTGGCCACTTGCCCCCCACACATAGCTCTTCCAGGTGGGCTCCCCACCCCCACATGGAGGCATCGGTAGCGATGGTTACTGTAGGGGTCGGCAGATGAAAAGGGGCCCCTTGACGGATATTGCTCTCTGTTCCCCACCATTGCAGGGAGCGGAGAGTCCCGGGTGGAATGGTGAACCTCTTCCGAGGTGAGTCCCTGAGAGGTCGAAAATGGCGCAAGAACCATATCTGTAGGCCTCTCATGTGCAGTCTTGCGAAACGTAGCACGCTTGTCGTCGCGGCCATCAGCCCCAGCATCCGCTGAAGCTGCTGAGCCGTGCCCCACTGCCGCCTTTGAAGTAGCTGTACCAGAGTGATAATGTCCTTCGCTCTCTGCGAAGGGAGGAATGCTCGATGTTGTTGAGTGTCCAACAGAGCCCCTATGAATTGAACTGTCTTTGAAGGAGTGAGATGGGACTTTTCCAGGTTGACTTGCAGGCCCAGGGTGCCAAGAAGACGCAGAGTGATAGCGATGTGGGTTGCTAGACTCTCCCTCGACTTCGCCACAAGAAGCCAATCGTCGATGTATGGAAAGACAACGACTCCCTGCAGACGAAGATGGGCAGCCACCACACTCATCAGCTTCGTGAACACCCGAGGAGCAGTAGACAGTCCAAACGGCAGGGCCCTGAATTGGAAGTGACGAGCACCCACTGCAAACCGTAGAAAACGCCCGAACGCTGGATGGATGCTGACATGAAAATAAGCATCCTTGAGGTCCAGAGTCGCCATCCAGTCTCCCTGATTGATGAGGGGCAGGATTGTTTGCAGCGTAGCCATTCTGAACTTCTGGTACAGAATAAATTTGTTCAGACTCCGAAGGTCCATGATAGGCCTTAGGCCTCCGTCCCTTTTGGGGACCAGAAAATACCGGGAGTAGAAGCCTCCCGTCCTGGCCTCCGGTGGAACTACCTCTATGGCTTGTTTCTGTAGGAGGTTGTTCACCTCCGCCAGCAGAGGTGGGGAAGGGGGAGTGGTGACTACCACGGACTGGTTCGGGGTCTGAACAAACTCTATTTTGTAGCCCTCTTCTATGATGGACAGAGCCCACCTGTCTGTGGAGATCAACTCCCAGGCCGGTAGGAAAGGGCGTAGGCGGATGGATGAATTCCCAATGGGGGCGATGACGCGTGCTTGGAAGAAGTCAAACCCCCTGCTTCTGGGAGCGAGCCCCCTTCGACTTGCTGGGCGGTTGTGACCCGTAACGGTTCCTGCCGTTGCCTGAGTAGGGTGATCGTTCGGATTGGGCAGGGCGAGGACGCCACTGCTCTGGGGAGAACTTCTGGTAAGGCTTTTTGGTCCAGGGTTTGGACCATTGCTTGGATTTGGAAGCCTTAGCAGCAGATTGGACACCCAAGTTCTTAGATGTCTTAACGCTCTTGTCGAACTCCTGGAGGGCCGAGTCAGTCGTTGTACTGAAGAGCCCGTCACCCTCGAATGGCAGATCCTCAATGAAGGTCTTAGTGTCCTGGTGGAGCGTGGTAGACCTGAGCCAGGAGTGCCGTCGGATACAGACTGCAGACGTGATCTGTTTGGCTGAAGCTTCCACCATATGTTTTGCTGCGGCCAGTTGTTGTCTGGCCACAGCGAGACCTTCTTTCTGTAGCCTGGTTGCAGCAGCTCTCTTGTCCTCGGTTAACGAGGAAAGGAAGGGGGAAAGTTGTTCCCACATGGCATACTGATATCTAGCCATGCAGGCGGCATAGTTAGACACCTTTATGCCGAGTGCCCCCGCGGAGTAGACCTTGCGGCCCATTCCATCGATCTTCCGCCCTTCTTTGTCCGGTGGGGAGGAGTGGACCTTCCTTGCCTTTGAAGAGGAGGAAACTACCACCGAGTTCGGGCGCGGATGGGTGAACAAAAATTCAGCCCCGGGCTCCTGGACCCTATACATATGGTCCAGTCGTTTGGATGAGACTGGCGTCGAGGAGGGTCGTGCCCAAGGCTCCTTGACCACTTGAAGGATCACCTTGGTCACTGGCAGAGCCACCGCAGTGGATGTGTTCCGTTGCATTATATCGAACACGTTGTCGTCCACTACAGGCTCTGGTTGCGTTACAGGCAGCTTGAGGGTGGCAGCAATCCGCTTCACAAGGTCCCCATAGGACTTCAGATCCTCCGACGGTGAGATCGGAAGATCCTCGGCCGTCTGGGAACCCGGTGAAGGCTCCAGTCCCTGGACTTCACTCTCCGATTCCGACGACGAGGAGTCTCTGTGTGTAGAGTGCTCCGAGAGCATCGGGGTCGACTCTCGCGGTGGAAGGATTGGTGTTCTTCGATCCGCATCTACCGGAACCAGCTGTCGATCCGGGGGAACCGATGCCGACGCAGAAGCCTTTCGGGACCGATGGGAAACCCTCGAGACCGATGAAAATTGGGATGCCTGCTCCCAATCGGGGTAGTCGTCCGGGTACCAACGACAGGTCTCGAACCGGGAGTAGGGAGGCTGCCACCTGCGTTGCTCCCACGATGGTATCGGGAAGCGTTGAGGAGGGTAGAAAGTTTCTCGCCTGACTCGGGGCTTGAATGGTGGATCGATCACCGGTGCCGACGCGTCAACCTCCGAGGTCGATCCGCTTTCGGAGCGACGACGGGAGCCCGAAGACGAAGACCGCTGGGTCAAGTCGATTTCCGGCTCTTGTTCCGACGCCGACAGGCGCTGCTGGTCAGCTGGGCTACGGCGCGGAGGCGTCCGAGGTTTTTTCGGGGGTTTTGTCGACGTCGATGCCGACGTACCGCCCGATGGGGAAGGAGTGCGGGGTCGCTTTCGCTTCTCCTTCGACTTCGCCTTTTTCGGAGGTCGGGTCCCCGAATCCTCCTGGCGCTTTTTAGCAGGCATATCCACCGTGCCCTCGAGGGGACGTTTAGTGGAGCCCCGCTCTTCCGGCAAGTCCAGAGTCAGTATCGGAGCCGCATCGGCCGATGCGAGCTCCAGTGCCGGGGTTTCGGACGACTTCGGTGCCGATGCCTCCATCGGTCGATGGGGTCTAAGCGCCGATTCGATCAGTGCCGCCGATAAACGAGCCGCCCGGTTCTTTCTCGTCTGCTTCGAAAAGCGGAGACAATGCGGGCACGCGTCTACTCGGTGGGCCTCTCCCAGGCACAGTAGGCAGAGGGAATGACCGTCTGGAGGGGCGATCTTCTTCCCACACGCACGGCAGCGTTTGAAAAACCCCCAGCGACTTTCCATAGAAAGTAGCCGCAAAAAAACTCCCCAGAACAATCTGAGCGAGAAAAAGAAGAGCGGGGGAAAAGCGCGGGCGAAGCGCCCCGAAGGGCCGTAGCCTGACGAACACAAAACGCTTTTTTTTTTTTTTTTTTAACTAACTAACTAACAACTATAAACTACAACTAACTACTAAACAACAATATTAAACGGGCTAACAAGAAGAAAAGGCGAAGCCGAAAACTTCTCACCGACCGGGGAAAACGGAAAGGTAAACCTCTCAGCGCAGCGGTCAGAAAGGAACTGGCGGGATTGCCGCGCGGGCGCTGGTGGGCATGCGCAGTGGGTCGCCTGCGCATGCTCGTTGGCGCCGAGCGCGGAAAAATCCCGGGCTTTTTCAGATACCGATTCGGGGATCGGCGCAGGCGCACTATCCCATGAGTGTGAGGCACAGAGACCACGAAGAAGATCAGGATAACATGAGATCTCAGAGAGTTTGGTGGTGACAGGGATGTGCCTCATTCTGTAATTAACAGAGTGCCAACACACATGGCTTCCATGCTGACATAAAATTTGTACAAAGATTTGTAGAAGTAAGGCTGGAGGTCATTGCTCACAGTGCCATCTTAAGCACAACTACATCCCTCTAAATCCATTGAAGAGAAGGACAGTTCTAAACTCTAACTCCATTTGCAGGCTTGAATACATTTACAAACACCTCAGGTTCAAATTAACGATCTCTGTAATCTTTGTCCAGCCTTCCTGGCTTAATCACTGGAGTGTAAGGCTGATTCCCATGATCTGATTCAATGACTCAAGAAAGCTCATTCCTGCAAGCCACTCCCATGTCTATGTGAAAACAAATGTGGGAAAATAAATCACTGGGTCAGAGCAAGAATTTTATACTGCCGATGTGCTGACAAATTAGAACAGCAGCAAAAAAACTGAAAGGCAGATTTGGATGGGGGGGGAGGAGGAAAAACAATGAATTTGAATCTGACCACATTAGAAACAATGGTATATGCACACCATACATTTGCAGTTCACTGTTGCTCGAGAAAAGCATCCTGAAATCTGCTACAGCTTGTTTTTAAATGGTATTTGCAAACAAGTCTGACAGGTGCAGTGCAAACTCTACCAAAGGACAGCCTTAAGGTACAACTCTTAAGTAACCAGCACAAGAAGTCAAAGCTGTAATTTTCTGCACATAGCTGAGTAGGTGCATTTACATGAAGAATGAGTGCTAACATTGAGAAATCAGTTTTCAAGGCAGTTCTCACAGTATTTGCTCCCAGTTTCACAGGTGCCTCTGCATCTTTAGACCTTGTCACTGATGAATCAATGACCGAAATCTACACTAGTAGGAGTATATGAGGGTTTGTTTACTAATAACAGCAAACATAACTCTTTTCATACTTCACCAGCAGTTTTGATGTTCTCAGGTGCTTGTTGGTGTTTGGACAGTCTCCGTTTTTTACTCTCACTGTACTGTTGTGATGGATTGGGGGGAGACAGAGATGCTGTGACAGTTATGGTGATGGAAGAGGACACTGGTGTCTTTGTGACTGGGAGAATGTGTGAAAAGTGCTCTCCAATGGATACAGAGCTGACAGGGGAAAACATGCTAGCCTGTGACATGTTAACACCTCTTGATCGGAGGATCCAGGTTTTTGTGGGTTTGAGCTCAGGACCTGGCACCCAGATTGGCTAAAAGCCCTGGAGTACGTGTGAGATGGGAGAGTTTTCTGGGGGTGTATTTGCATGTCTTTTGGCATTTGTGAGGGGAGGTGTCTCTCCTGTGTGTTCTGCTATGAAGGATGAGAGGGAATAACGCTAAAGATGGTTGCAGGTGCCCTGGGGTGGAAGCATCATACAACTAACAAAGACCAGATATACTACGGATTGTAAGTACCTAGTTGGTAACTTTCCTTTTATTTTGCTTACTGTTCCTAAATCTTTTTGTAGTACCCTGAGTCTGTGCCTTGTAGAAATAAAGTTATTTAATTAGAGAGAGTCTACACATATCCTTACCCACCTGCCTTGGCTACTTGGCATGCTTTAGTAATACACCCCTGTGGTGTAAGCTGGCGGTGGCGGTGGTAAGGTGGCGGCAGTGACAGTAAAAGGGGAGGGGCAAGACAGTGGCTAGTCTTGCCCCAGAAAGTGGCCAAGTTCATGACAACTGTTTAAACATATAAAAGAACCATATTTGGTTACTCAAAGCAGATGATCAGGAATTTATCCATAGCTAGGTACATATAGGCAGCTTTCCAAAGAAAGAGGCTGAAAATACATGTGACATGGGGAAATGGGAATCCATAATCAAACCCCCCCCCCAAGCGCAGTTTATCTTTTAAAAGCAGCCAAGAAGGCCTGCAATGTGGATTGGGGCCATGGCTCTAGGGAAGAGGTGGAAGCACTAAGTGTTAATCTTTCACTGTCTCCAAGCAGAACTGTGTTCCCTAAGGAGTGCTTGTAGTCCCTGTAGGTAGGCAAAAGTCAGGGTGTTTGCATTTTCTTCTACCAGGGAAAAAAGAGGCAAGGTGACTTCACTCAGGGAAGAAATATGGGAGGAAAGTGTTTTGCCCCAGTCCTCAGTGTACACAATTATCTAGACTATCACTTTGAACTCTTCTCTAAGCAGTAGTCCTATCACCCATGCTTCAGTTTCTGATTACAACAACTAGAGTTTAGGGTTGACAGCCAGCATAACACTTCTCCTCTCCCCCATTATAATTTTCCACAAGTCATTTTTACTACAAAAGGCAAGCAAGAAGGTAAATTAAACACCCTCTCTCCCCTATAAATTCTTCCTCCCAGAAGAAATTCTCTGAATTCAAAACAGACGACATGAATAGAGAATTTCAGTTGTTTATGGTAAGGATGATGGATCAGACTAGAGCTACAATTTTGCCCAAAATATGCAGAAGTGGGGAATCCAGCCCCCTAAGAGGAATTCTCCAGACAGAGCATAGCAGAATCCTTATCCCTGTTACAGTTTTACAGTGGATGTTTCAGATGAAAGAGGTTAAAAAACATACTGTTCCTTTTCTCCACCCTCCAGAAACCTCACTCTCCTGTGCTAAAAAGGACTCAGGTCTAGGACAGACTGACCCAAGCATTCCTTTTAAAAATGTGAGATTGGGAGGAGGAGTTGAAACCCTCCTCAGTTTGTACTGTGATAGGAACTGACAGCATCCATAGACAATAACAGTCAGTAGATGATTAAAACTTGGATCAGGGTCTAGAGGTCGCTATGACTTCCAGCTGCACACACACAAATACAAAAAGAAATTTAAAAGCTCCAACCCCCTTGGATCAGGGATTTTTAACACGTAGACTACAGAATCAGTAGGGCTGCAAGCTCCACGTTGGGAAATACCTGGAGATTTGAAGGGTGGAGCCTGAGGAGGGCAAGGTTTGGGATTTTAATGAGATACAATGCCATAGAGCAGGGGTGTCAAACTCATTTGTTACAAGGGCCAGATCTAACATAAATGGGATTTTGTGGGGCAGGGCTAGGGTTTCCAGCCTGCAGGTGGGGTCTGGAGATCTCCTGCTTTTACAACTTATCTCCAGCAGGCAGAGATCAGCTCCTCTGGAGAAAATGGCTGCTTTGGTGGACTCTATGGCACTGTACCATGCTGATAGCCCTCCCCTCCCCAAACCCTGTCCTCTCCTGGCTCCATTCCCAAAGTCTCCAGGTATTTTACAGTACAGACTTGGCAACCCTAGGCCAGGCCAAGCATATCATAAAATGTAATGCCAGGCAATGGAGATATAAACTTTATAAAGGATACAGAGACACACAAATATATTATTTTTTATTTAAAATACAAACATGCTTAAAACTCTTGCAATGTTTTGTTTAAAATTGAAAGGTGGAGCAATAGTGGGATGTGGCAATGCAATTTTAAAAATAAAACATCAAGAAAAAGCAGAAGGATCACAGCAGCAACTAACAATATAAGCCAAAAATATAAAATGTTCTGGGCTTTGGAAAACATGAAATGGCTGGGCATTGCAAGCTTCTTTCCCTGCCCCCAGGCCTACTTAGAATGGCAATGGCTCTTCAGTGTAATATCCCCCTTTGGCTGTGAGTAGAGTACTCATTAGGTAGCAGTTCTAAGGTTCATTCAGTAGAGACACATTAGCTCAAAGCATCAATCCTTTATTTGCAAGTTCACACGATTCCAACAAGGAACAGCTTCTGGCTGGCCATATAAACACTGAAACTGAGCTCCACTCCATTAAAATACATTACAGCACAGACAAAGCTGCAAGGAAAACATGGAATGGATTTTGAATTAAGGTCTCTGTGCCCAGATAGAGCACACCCATAATAGTGTGGACATAGAGTCCATTCTGCATTTTCCCTGGAAGCCCAGAATTGCTTCCTGCATCAGCCTGCAAAGACAAGGAAGAAGCTGGGAACTCTGACAGCCTGGGAGCTTCAAAGGGTGAGTGAGGACAGGAAGGGGAGGTGGGGGGGGCAGGAAGAGCCCCGTGGGCTGGTTGTGGCCCACAGACTGGACATTTGACACTCCTACCATAGAGTCCACCTTCTACAATTGCCATATTCTCCAGGTGAGCTGATCAGTCCCCTGGAGTTCATTGTAATCCCAGGAGATCTTCAGCCACTACCTGGAGGTTAAGTATTCAAACAACAGCTGCAGTGTGGAAGGTAAACCAAAACATTACACCACTAGAAAGGTTGAAGAATCACCAAATACTATTTAACAGTACCCAATCAGCTACTGTTGTGAGACACTCCCTTGTAGACCATGTACAGACAATGTAAACATTTTAACTTAAAACTTGTTTTTTTAAAAAAGTGTATTTGATGTAGCTTCCACTGCGGTGTTTTAAAGACAAAAGAGGACAAAAGTCTTTTTGAAAAGAGGCTCTCTGGCAAGTGCTGACAAGGGAGATGGTTCACAAAAAAAAAAAAATCAAAATGGAGCAAAAACAGGTCTCTGCCCCAAGGAATGAAAAATATTCACACATCCCCAAGGAATGAAATATTTATCTCCAAGGATTGGGGAAATATTTATCCCCAAGGAATGAAAAATATTCACAGATGAATGTAGAGATGAACATCAACCCATGTAATTAGTTACACATACTTAAAGCTTGGCTGTTGTGGGAAGAATAAAGGTATATGTCGAACCAACCTTGAAATGGTGGGCTTTTGAGGTGGCACTTGCTTACCTGTTTGAGGAGGGATTTCCAGGTATAGAGGACAGAAGGAAAATAGACAAAACCATAACAGGCAGCAAGAGACCTTCAGGAAGCTGAAAGCAATAAGACTTGGATGAGCCGAGGTCATGCGAAGGGGCATGAGAAGCAAGGAGTAAGCTTTAAAAGGACAATAAATTCATACTGGATACAGAAGGGGACAGAAGTCTGTGAAGGGATCTATGGGGCATCCTGTGACCTGAGGAATGGGAGAGATGAATGATTTTGCCAGGCTGTAGAATTATGCATAGAGGTGAGATAACTGAACAATGCCAGAGAGAAGATTATAGTCACCAATAAAGATGACTAGAGCAGGGGTGGCCAAACTGTGACTTGGGAGCCACATGTAGCTCTTTCATACATACAGTGCGACTCTCAAAGCTACCACCACCCCATTGGCTGACTTGAGACAGCATTTATCTCTTAAATCCTTTCTCCAAGCCAAGGCCTGGGGTGCAAAAGCAGGGGATGGATCTCCCTCCCCCACTGTGCCTCTCGGAGACCCCAAAAGGCAAGAGCGAAGGGGCTTTCTCCCATGTGATGCAAAAGAAGGGGAAGGATCACCCCCCACACACACCTTTCAGAAACCCCTTGGAATGGAGGGATTGGGTTGCAACTGTGGGGGGCAGGTGGGGTGCTTGCCTGGGGTGCTGGACAGTCTAGGGCTGGCCTTGCTCTAACATTAAGCAAGTTTGGCCACCCCTGAACTAGAGCTATGGCCATAGAGAAGGCAGATTGTTTTTACACTGGAGAGACAACAAGCCTAGGCTAGAGGAAGACTAGTGTTGGATGAATTCTGTTTGATTGTGCAAATTAATGACCAATTGATTTACTGACTACAGGGCAGCACTTTCCAAAAAATTAATAATCAGTTGATTTACTGATTGCTAAGCAATGTACTAAGGAGTCATGGACAAGAACCAAGACATTTTAAGGGGAAAAAGCACTGATCAAACAAATGCTTAATCATACTACAGTGTAGCAGTATTCACTAAACTCTATTCTTTTCTACCTTCCTGTGCTACTTTTCAAAATGATAATGTTCCTCATATTTCAATAGCATTATTAAGTAGAAAGCAAACAAATAGTTTATTATTTATCTCATGTGTCTCCTGCCTTTCTCTGCAATGGGGACCCAAAGTGGCTTAACATCATTCTCCTCTCTTCCATTTTATCCTCACAATAACCTTGGCTTTGGCTAAGAGGATGTGATGGTTCCTAAGACACCTAGTAAGCTCCTGTAGCAGAGTGGGTATTGGAACCTGAGTCTCACTCACAGATGCTGACCTGACACACCAACAGCACACAGTTTTCAAGCAATGGACTTCCTACAGTTTCTGTTTGCCATCCAGATATTTATAAGTTAAAAATTAAAAATAGGTAAGTCTAAGAGATGTTTGCTGCATCAGAGCTATAGAATCTATGTTTCAGCAGCACCATTTTTTGCATTTTTATATCTGCATGTGTGTTTGTGTGCATGTCCGTATGCGTATGTGCATGTGTGCACCTAAAAGTCATGTTGTCCTCTGGTGACTGACCCCCTACTGGGAGCATGGAGGATATTCAGAGAGGTGACTAATTAAAGCCTCCCTCTAGGCTCTGTATTCCAAGGAGGTCTCCCATCCAAGGACTTGCCAGAGTTGATCCTGCTTAGCTTCCGAGATCTGATGAGATTTATTTATTTATTTATGATTTGTATCCCGCCCTTCCCACAAGTGGCTCAGGGCGGCTCCCAACAATTAGTCAACATAAAATTAAACAGTATTTAAATATATAAACAGTTAAACATTTAAACAGTTAAAACCTTAAAAACCAATAAACATTCCAAAAAATATATATAAAACAGGAGTCTGGCATGCTACATTGAGTTTCTCATCTCAGCTAGGTGTAGGCTAGCCAGAAGACGGTCGTCTTACAGGCCCTGCTGAACTGAATAAGGTCCCGCAGGGCCCTCACCTCCTCCGGCAGCTGATTCCACCATGTAGGGGCCATAACAGAGAAAGCCCTATCTCTAGTGGATTTTAAACGGGCTTCTTTTGGCCCAGGGATAGTGAGAAGATTTTGGGTTCCCGACCTCAGTACTCTCTGGGGAACATGTGGGGAGAGACGGTCCTTCAGGTAGGCAGGTCCCAGGCCATATAGGGCTTTAAAGGTAATAACCAGCACCTTGTACCGAACTCGGTATATCACTGGAAGCCAGTGCAGGGTCCGAAGACCCGGCCGAATGTGTCCCCATTTTGGGAGACCCAGTAACAGCCGGGCCGCGGCGTTCTGCACCAGCTGCAATTTCCGAGTTCGGGACAGGGGCAGCCCCATGTAGAGGGCATTGCAGTAATCCAACCTCGAGGTGACTGTAGCATGGATCACTGTTGCTAGGTCGTCGCGCTCCAGGAAGGGGGGCAACTGCCTTGCCCGCCTAAGGTGAAAGAACGCGGACTTGGCAGCGGCTGCTATCTGAGCCTCCATCTTTAGAGAAGGCTCCAATAGTACCGTCAAAACTGGTAGGGAGATTGGGCTTGCCTGGTCTGTACAGGTCAGGGGATAGGCTTGACAATTCCCAAGTGCCAGTGGGGGATCTCCTGGTTTTGCAGGCACCTTTCCATCCCCAGTCAACTGGCCAGCAGGGGGAACCCCTGCCTCAACAGCCACCAGGTGCCTTTCCACTTCAGAAGGTTTAAGGAAACACTTGGAAAGGCTACTTTTTAGATGATGTGTGTAGCTAAATCTGTAGAGGCCAGGCTGAATGGGACTGGGGTAAGCCGGCAGAACAACATGGCTGCTCCCAGTAGCTGTGAAAGCAGCCCAGACCCTTCATTTGTTTCACAATCTTTTCAGAGGTCATTTGCACAGTAAAGCGTATACTAGAACCTTTGGTTTCCCTTAGTTTGACGAGCGTGGAAATTCAACTCATGAGTAAACTGCCCAGGTCCATAGCTACAGGGGGGGCTGGGAGGGGCCAGACCCCTAATCTTCCCCCAGCGTTACCTTTCTGGCCCCTCCACTGCTCACCTACCACCTTCCTCGCTAGCCCGCTGCCTTCCTCACCTGCCTTTTTGTTCTGCCCACTGCCTTTCTTGCCCTCCCATCACCTTCCTTGGCTACCCACTGCCTCTCTACTGCCCATTACCTTTCTCAGTCGCCTTTCTCGGTTGCCTGCCTTTCTCCCTGCCCACCTCCTTCCTTGGCTACCCACTGCCTCTCTACTGCCCATTACCTTTCTCAGTCACCTTTCTCGGTTGCCTGCTGCCTTCCTTGCCTGCCTTTCTCCCTGCCCACCTCCTTCCTTGCCCACCTACCACCTTTCTCGGTCTTGCCCACCCATCACCTTTCTTGTCCACCACTGCCTTTCTCACCTGCATTTCTCTCCTGCCTACTACCTTCCTTGTCCACCTACCGCCCTTCTCAGTCACCCACCACCTTCCTCGCCTGCCTTTCTCACCCGCCTACCGCCTTCCTTGCCTGCCGCCTTTCTCAGTCGCCTGCCACCTTCCTCACCTGCCTTCCTTGGTTGCCTGCTGCCTCTCTTGCCTGCCCCGCACCCCCCCCCCACCTAAATATTTATCCCCTGGGGCCCCTCATCTAAAATTTTCTGGCTACGGGCCTGAAACTGCCCCAGTGAGACCACACAAGTGTGGGATTGCAAACTGTTTATTTTGGCTTCTGTGTGCGCGCACGTGTGTGTGTGAGAGACAGAGAGAGAGAGAGAGTTAGTTTGGTGTAGTGGTTAAGTGCACGGACTCTTGTCTGGGAGAACTGGGTTTGATTCCCCACTTCTCCACTTGCAGCTGCAGCCTTGGGTTAGCCATTGCTCTCGTAGGAGTTGTCCTTGAAAGGGTAGCTTCTGGGAGAGCTCTTTCAGTCCCACTGACCTCACAGGGTGTCTGTTGTGGGGGAAGGAGATAAAGGAGACTGTAAACTGTTCTGAGACTCTGATTCAGAGAGAAGGGCGGGGTATAAACCTGCAGTCTTCTTCTGCTTGGGGATGAGGAAATGAAGATGGTATTCAGGGGAACTACACAGCTGCATTTTTACTTATTTATTTTAGGGAATATAAAAGTCTCCTGGCTCCACCCCAAAAGTCTCCAGATATTTTCTGAGTTAGACTTGGCAACCCTATCAGGGAAGCATCACCATTTTTGAAAGATATCAGTGTTCAGGTATATTTTTATAAGGTTTCTGTTAAAGGGGATGACCATTTCCCATTCCATGGCCTTTGACTGCTGCAGAAACTGGATTAGTAAGGCAATTGATTTAGAATTTTATTTGGATGCAAATCTGGTGGTGTTGGTGGCCCCTTTTAAATGCACTGTGGAATTAAAAGTATTAGTCAGTAGAACATCCTTGAACAGGTTCTGTGAGGCACAAGAAAAAGTTGCCCTGTTAGTATTGTGTACTGACTAGCAATGGGCTTTCCATGGTTTCAGGTAGGTCTTTCATATCAATTACTACCTATACTTTTTTCAAACTGGAGGTGCTGGGGATTGAACTAGGACCTTCCACATGCAAAACAGATACTTTACCACTGAGCCATAGTTCTCTAAGCACAGAACAGCTACAGGCTTTGTACCAAATGCCTCAGTAAAAATAGCTTAACTTTGAGGTATGTTTTTCCCTTTACATTAACAACCAACCACAGTTTCCACAGTATCATGAGTGGAGCTTAGCTAAAGGAACAGACCATTCTCCCCCTTCTCTCCCAGCACCCCTCAAAAATGCCTCCCTGTCTCCTTCCTCAGTAAGTGCTAGGTATTAAGCAGAAGTTGCAGTGGAAGTGGGGAGAATAGGCAAAAATCACTCTTCCTCTTCCAGAAGACTCTCTTTATTGGAGATAAACAAGATTTTGACAAAAGGCTTACATTTTTATGGCACTCATTTTCACATTTCAATAGTTGCTTGGCTGATTCAAGAATGAGACATCCAAGATTTTATTTGTGGGACAAATCTAATTATCTTTGGAGGATTCGTTCTGTCACTGTCCTTTCTGTAAACAGTAGAACTACAAACTTCATTACTCTGTGCATAAATGTTTGCAAAAGTCTGAAGATTATAGTCAGTTGCATACATTTATATTGTCAAGCTTGTGGGTAGTGTTATGCCCAAGCAAATTTATAGTTTGTCTTCTAAGATCTTCCAAATAGTATATTTTGCCCCCTTACCCAACCAGATAAAATTGATGCCAGAAAAGAATTAACAGTAACAATGACAGTAGTACTGAAGTATAAGTAAATTAAAGCGCAGCCAAAGTATTTGCCGGCAACTATCCACTGTATAGTGTCTCTCTCAAATTAATCAGAACAATTTCCCCACCACTGTGAAACAGCTTTCCTCAAGGATGATAAAAGTATTTTGATATATACATCTCACGGTGGCAAAATGCCATTGCAAAAAACTTAGCGATGGAAGTTGATCCAGACACTGAAGAAAAAAGATAATAAGAGAAACACCTTTCAACTCAGTAAGAAATGATCTATCTGGTACCAAAGGGTCACATGCCCAAGGGTTTTTTTAAGAGATTAATTCTAACACAAACCATTCCCTGTGCACTGTGAAGCAACTGGTGAGCATCTGTCAGCTAATGCAATATAGCATGCTGCACTTGTCACTCCTAGTCAAGCTAAAACACCCAGCTGTGATCCAAGCATGCTTACATACAATGAAGTTCCACTGAGGGTCTTTTCCAAGCATGCGGGCTGCAACCTAAAGGGTTTTGTGCATTCAGAAATGATAGCGCAACACCACAATGAATTTTTTTTACAACATACAGATCAGTTTCTTTTGTATTTTTGTCTACTGAAACAATTCAGTATTGGAATCAGCAAAAGAAGAAGAAAAAGCTTGATAATTTTGCTTTGTTCTCTAGAGGCTGATTATTTTTATAAACCACCAGGGGGAGCAGCCTTCAAAGCCAGGAAACTCCAAAATTAAAAACGTATTCTAGAAGATTTCAGTGCTCGCTTCATTTTCAAAATGCCAACTTCAAAAGAGGCACTCTTGAGATCCAGAGTGACCTCTTACCATGGAAGTTCGGTCTAGCTTTTGTCACTGACAGGTGATCATACGTCCATCCTCTGAATTTCTCTAATATGTCATTAGGCCATCTTGATTTAGATTTGCTCCTCTCCTTATCTTGTGCCAGCTAATTCCATAAATTAATTATGCTTTCTATTTAACTGTTGTCTTCTGATGTATTCGTCAATTTGATTTGAAGAGCTTACAATTTAGTTTATGACGGAAGTATTTTTCGTCATTTCCTTTCCCCACACCGTTGCTGATTTTACAAACCTTTACTGTCTTCCTTCAGTTGTCCTTCTTTGTACATTAAAATCTCCGAATTACTCTAGCTTTTTCAGAGAAGGTGCTTCAACCACTTATCATTTACTTGCCCTTTTCTGCATCTTTTCTAACCTAAAATATATCTTGGGGGGGGGGGGGATGTTAATACTGTGCAAGGTATTTCAAATGATGCCCCACAGAGTTATATAAAGATATGACAATGTCTTTTATTATCTTTACTAGTAACAATCCTTAACATGGTATTTGCTGCCACCAGACAGAGAGTGGATATTTTCACAGAGCTATTCAATACAATATTCAATACAACAGGGGTCCTCAAACTTTTTAAATAGGGGGCCAGTTCACTGTCCCTCAGACTGTTGGAGGGCCGGACTGCCGTTACTGTACAAGGCCGCGGGCCGTCAGTTCTCCGTCTTCTGCATCTCTCCCCCTTCCCCACACCACACACCCCGGCCTGGGAACTCACCTCACCTCGGTATCACCTCACACTCTGTCTCCGCCGCCTCAGCCCAGTGCCGGAAGCATGCGTTGCTAACGCAAGTTTAGGTCGAACGTCACTTCCGGTCTGATTTTGCCATAACCCGGCGGGCCGCATAAACGTCCTCAGCGGGCCGCATCTGGCCCGCGGGCCGTAGTTTGAGGACCCCTGCAATACAATATTTATCTATGGGAGTCAAAGCCAATTCAGTTCCCATCGGTGTACAGTTAGGATAATTTACCTCATGAACACCATTTCACTTTTACTTATGCTTAATTTCATAGCATTTTGTTGTTTACTCAGACAGTCAGATGAGGTCTACTTCCACCATTCAATCCTGCCTTCTCTCTCTTCATGTGGTTCCCCACCCCCCACTCCAGGAGCAGTGAACTTAACAAGAGGGAAATGGAGGAGGAGGAACATAAGGTTGTTGTTAATAAGCTAACAAGCCAAGCCTTTCCTCATAATACCATCTGGGTTTATCTCAAAAAGGTATGCAGGCTCAAGGTCATATAAACATATAGGGCTCATGTAGAATGTCTGTCAAGAGCTAAACTGTGACACATATTTCACAGCCAACCTCCCCTTCTACCTTTAACAATGGTGAAAGAACTCAAGCAAAAACATATACTAAATACAGTGAAATAACTCAAGCAAAAACCTGACTGTCTTATTAAAAATAAAAAGACAGAAGCTGGTGATGCCTTGACTGATCTGACTAAAGCATGTTCAGCACCAAGGCTCTCAAATGCAAAATAGTGAGAATGAGGAATGGGCCCATTACCATGAGATAACACAACAGTCTGTCAAGATTCTTTTCTCCCCATAGAGAAGCAAAGCTGCTGAGTGAAGCGCAGCTGTTTTCATAGCAGAATAAATATGATTTTTAGAATATTCTGCAAGGATGATTCTGTCTGGGAAAAGGGGCCCTTCATGTGCTTTTTTATGACAAGCTTTCTGCTTGTTAATTTACGTTGTGAGTCTTTATATTTTGAGTTAAACCTTAAACAGTTCTGAATTCAGCATGAATCACAAAACAAGCTTTGCAACTGTATTATTCCAGTCAGCCTATTTTGCCACAATGTGACTCTCTTGCAGATAATCTCTGATGCCAAAATAAACAGTAGAAGCAATGTGCTTATTCTCTAAGGGCAAGTGTAGGCCAGCGTGTTTTCAAACCCTCCCTGTAATGGTCCATCCATATAATGATGCAGGTAGTAATAGTGTCAAGAGCTTTTCAGAGACTTTCCCAGCTGAAAGTGAAGTGTTGGGAATTTGCCAAGAGCATACTGGCATGTTATAAAGGAAACTGGAAAACAGAAAAATGGACACATATACACATTTGTGTGGCTCAAATGCTTCTTGCAACAGAGAATATAGCATCCAGTAGACAAGGGTGTCAAACATGCGGCCCGGGTGCCGAATCGAGCTCCTATCAGGTCCCCAAGCAACTGTCTGTTGTCTGCTTCCTTCTCCCTCTCTCTTGCTTCCTTCTGCATCTCAACTTGCTTTGCAAGGCTTGCTCAATTGCACAGGAGCTACAGAACAAAAGCTCATTTTTTCCATTAGTTGAGGCTCCTCCCCCTCTTGGTCTCCTGGGGACGAAGGGAAAGAGTCAGAGCTTCCTTTGCCCAGTTCCATGGAACCCTCGAGAGAAGTACAAAGAAAGCACCTTTAAGACCAACAAGTGTTAATGTTTTAAGAATGTTTTATTTTAAGGGGTTTTTTGTGTGTGTGTTTGTCTGTGTCTTTTAAAAAGTTTATATCTCTGCTACCTAATCTTAAACAGGTACACACAGGGCCATGCCCAACACATCCTGGCCTGGCCTGACAAGGTCTCATTTATGTCAGATCCGGCCCTCATAACAAATAAGTCTGACACCCCTGCAGTAGAACCTCTTGTTACTAATTATAAAACAAATAAGGTAATTATTATCTTATTTGGAATTACATATAATATTCTACCCATTCTAGGAATATTTTTAAATAGGGGGGGAAGGGAGAAACCCACAATCATTTTTTAAAAATTCCTTTGCGAGAGGCAGAAAAGCGACAAAAATCAATCTATCAACCAACTTCACCTAGCTGTATATGTTCCACTTTAGAGAATCTAGGAATTTAATACACCCCCCCTCCCATAAAATATGTTTCCTGTCTCATCTGGGAAATCATTTTGATGGAGTGTAACATTTAGGGTGTTTCAAATGTAACACAATTCGCAGGGGGAAACATTAGATTAAAAAAATACCAGGGAAATGTGCTCCCCAGAGGTTTTACACCAAAATTAACAATACTGAGTTTCTAATACCAGAGAGCCAGTCATGTCTGATAATACAAAAGCAGCCAAGTCTTTAATTATTTTTTAAAAAACTAGTTGCATATGAATCTCTTTGAATCAGAATCTGCAATATGAGTTTTTATTTTCTAAAATGTGTGTGTGCATAAGGGGAGAATATTTCCCCGCAGATTCCATTCATTAAAACATATTATATGTGAAGTAAATCTTATTCTGGCATGAAATGTCAGCTATTGCCTTTCCTTGCACAAAAACTCTCTCTTTCCCCAATATTCCTCCTTATTGCTAGTCACCTAAGGTAACAATATCATTTGCGGCATTTAAAAGCAGCATACTGTCATGACATTTCAAAGCATTCTAGGGTGCAGCCATTTGTGAAGACAAAAGGGTTTGGTCCACCCATGCTCTCCCTCTGTGGAAGATAGTAGCTCAAATTCTAAATTCTGTGTACTTTTTGCTTGCTTTCAGTCTCACACACAGATTCATTGTTTTCCCCCCCTCCAAAAAAAAAATAAAATAAAAAGATCTCCTGCTTGTCATCTCCACCCAAATGAATCATTGTAGTACAGGGCCTGCAGCATGGGTGGCATATTAATGTCTTGGCCAAGCCCTGCAAAGTTCTGCACCTGTTCTCCCTCAAGGCTGAATCAGCTGCGCTGGACAGATCTTCATCTTCTACACACACACACCCCCAAAGCAAAATCATGGAATGAAGCGATGTGATTGCTCTCTTTTTCAAGGCACATGGCAAAAAGAGGGGCTTTCCACTCATCCAGGCAGGATTAGTTTAAGAGGCATGATGGTTCCATGGTTAAGCGTATATGGGAACTGCTCTCAACTGCAAGCTTTCATCCAGAAATGTAAGTCCCACAAACAAATGAGGATGCATGTAGAACCTTCCTTATTATTTATTTTGCTCATTTAGAGAAAATATTTATGATGCCTCTCCAGGAATCTGCCTGAGGTGGCATACAAAATAAATAACAATAATAATAAAAACAAAACATCATAAGATTAAAACTGATTAAAATCCAGTATTAAAACCCGAGTCCACCATAAAAATACAGGTCAGGGGTATCAAATTCATTTGTTGCAAGTGCCAGATCTGACATCTCAGAATTTCTTCTTGCTCGCATAAACAAGGCAGAATGAGCTGGGAACTTCACAGCCTCAGAGCTTCAAAGGGTGAGGGGGTGGGAGAGAAATGAACCAAGGGCTTGATTAAAGCCCTGGTTGCAGCCCATGGATTGTAAACCTGGCAGACCATTACAAACAGACCACTGTCAGCTTAAAATAACAATTTCTAGACTAACATAGTATTAAAAGATCAGTCCCTTTATTAAATCCCTGAGTGAGCAGAAACATTATGGCCTGGTTCATAAAAGAAAGCAATGTAGTTAGAGGCAAGCCTCAATGGGAATGGCATTCCATAACTGAGGTGCCACTACTGAAAAAGCCCTGTCTCTAGTTGCCACCCACTTTACCTATAAAAACTGGGGCACTGAGAGCTGGGCATGTGAAAGGAAAGGTCCCCTGTGCAAGCACCAGTCGTTTCCAGCTCTGGGGTAACACTGCTTTCACAACGTTTTCACAGCAGACTTTTTACAGGGTGGTTTGCCATTGCCTTCCCCAGTCTTTTACACTTTCCCCCCAGCAAGCTGGGTACTCATTTTACCGACCACAGAAGGATGGAAGGCTGAATCAACCTTGGGCCAGCTACCTGAATCCAGCTTCCGCTGAAATCGAACTCAGGTCGTGAGCAGAGAGTTCAGATCACAGTACTGCAGTACTGCTGCTTTACCACTCTGTGCCACGGGTGGCATGTATAATATCGGAAGAGGTGGTCCTTCAGATACCCTGACCACAAGCCAATTAGGGTTTTACAGGTAAGACTCAATATTTTGAATTGTGCCCAGAAACTAATGGGCAGTCACTGCAGATATTTCAGGACTGGGGTAATATGATCTCTGTATCATGCAGTTACCATTATGCTTTGACTCTAAAGTAATCTGCAGTCTTCTATTAGCCTGGATGTCAGTTTTTTAAAAAAATGATGGAAACATAGGTAATGACTCACTGATACAGCTTTTCTGTAGCTGCTATTGAACAAAGCAGGAGCCAAGTTGCACCTTTAAGACAACCAATTTTTATTTAGAATATAAGCTTTCGTGTGCTCTTAAGCACACTTAAGCAAAGCTCGCTGTGCTGGATTCCTCGTCTGATGAAGTATGCTTAAGACCACACGAAAGCTTACATTGTAAATAAAACTTGGTTGGTCTTAAAGGTGCACTTGACTCCTGCTTTGTTCAACTGCTTCAGACCAACACGACTGCCTGCTTGGATGTAGCTGCTATTGTAAGAGAGGCAACCAAACAGATTCCCCCTCCCTTTCAAGAACAGGCACATCCAGCTCTCCTTTTGCATAGAACAACTTGCTTACTTTCTGGATTTTCATACTTAACTACAAATGGAAGAAGGCTATAATGTTACAGGTACACCTGGGAAGAAGTATTTTTGTATTCAGAGGGAGCTGCAAGTAAACATACATGCAATTGGACTGCACATCCACAAAAATCATCTTCAAATAAACTGTTTCAAAACAACTGAAGACAAGAAAGTTAACTAAATTGAGGTCGATAGTTTTAGGTACATTCACTTAGAAGTCCAGTATAATCCATCTTGTTAATGCAAGACATCTAATATGGGTGTAACTGATAAGATGCTAATACAATAGGCCAGCTCTTTATAACCAAAGTTATTGGTTCAATTCATGTGATGCCTTTTAGGTGAATATGTCTGAAATATAGTTCACTTTAGTAACTGTACACTATAAGCATAAATATAAAATTAAGGAGTTGGTATAACTTTTCAAATAATTCAGTTTTGTTTCCAGGCAGAATCAACAAATTCTAGAGTCCAGCTAAGCATAAATAAGACAGGAGGGCCTGGTGTGACTTGGTCCATAGGGTCACAAAGAGTGGGTCTCGACTGTGCATCTGAACAACAACAAAAAATTCTGTGTAACAAAATGAGGGATACAGATAAACCACTGGGAAATTTCTTCATGACGTTCCTACAAACTTATTTTGGTTTTTTTGCTGAAACAGACCATCATTATTCTAGCATCAGTGCAAGTCAATTTCCTCATCCCCCCATACTCCTTCCTGTCCAACTGCCTCCACAATCCTGTGCCTTGCAGAGCATGCTCAGTACCCAACAGGCCATCTTTGGAGGGAAGGCAGAATCTTTAATTTACCACATTTTATTTTGCTGTATACTTAGAGAATCTCCCAAGCAAGCAGAGAATACAACCTTGTGATTGGCCCTATTTTGCTGTCCTGCTGATAAACATTAAGTCATGAAATCTGCTACGAGGAATAATTCTGTACTTTTTTTCTAGTATTGCTTTTTTTTCCTGAACAGAACTTCTGCAAATCCTCTAATGCTAGATTTTGTGTTCCCACAACACCTGAGCTTGTTCATGTTCAATCACTTTCTTGTGAAAACCTTGATACACCTTCAGAGTACTTCCACTGAAACTGACAGCATTCTGGGAAACATCACTGCTGTCTCAGGGCACAGGAAGTCTGGCACCAGATGGAAAAAAAGTGAATTCAAAAATACTAGGAACATAACTGATATAGGACTAAAGATCATGCAGCAGCCCAGTTAAAAGCTTGGCAAAAGTTTGACCTAGTGCCTAGAAACAAAGGAGGAGCCAGGGAAACTCCTCTGGGGAGGGTATTCCATAACCAGGGCATCAGTACAGAAGAGGTCTTTTCTCTAACTTTTGAAAAAGCAGAGACAAGAACATGTGCTGACTGATTAGGTTTATACGAGGTCCTTTAGGTCACCTTGTTTCCAAGCCATTTAATGCAAGCAGGATGGCCTGCTTAAATGTTAGTCTTCTGTAGTCAGAATAACTATGAATCCCACACCTAATATATTTATTGTGGAATAAGATTTCATGCACCAAAGTGCACTTCACCAAATGACTCGAGTGTTATGTTTACAGTCAGAGCTATATCTCTCATCCCTCTTGCATGCTTCTCTTTTTTGGGACTGTGGGTAGCTTTCTGTATAAATCTCTCTGCCAACCAAATTTAAAACTTAATGCAATTGACATACTGATCTCAATCTCAAATTTAAAACTTCATGCAACTGACATATTGATCTCTATTCCACAATAAATGTATTAGTCTTTAAGGTACCATAAGGCTTTTTCTTATGATAATATACTATATAATCATCATATAATACACAACATATCTAACTATAATAGGAAGTTTCTTCCTTATTTACACATACATCAGATTTACCTGTGTTCCGATACAATTGTAAATGAGTACCATTTCTTGACAAAATTATCTTGTACGAATTATCACCTCAAATTGGTCTATAATAGTATCCCCCCCCCCCTACATAATATGTCACATTTTATGTAGCCATTCCTCCTTACTGGGTAGTTTCTTCTGCTTCCCATACTGTGCTACCAGAATTTTTACTATTAGCACATTCCTTATAATCTTGTCTTTTCTAAGATTACTAAAATATCTCCAAGTAATTTAATTACTTAGGGTATTGCTATAATTTTGCTATAATCTGATACACTCCTTGCCAAAATGAACATTTGGATAAAACCAAAACCATTCTACTGATGCATGATAGAAATAGGACACTGAATATAAATAAGCTCATTGACCAAAAGAAAAGAAAATATTTGGTTGATATTTGCAAACACATAGAATCATTTCAACAGAATATAGAACCAGTTTCCATTTACATAACTCAGAGTTTACCAATTGCTTGGTTGAGCAGTGAGCACCTCTATGAAATCAGCTTCTCCATCATGGCTGTTCCCAGATTCTTCATGGCTATATCAGAGGAAAAGCTGCATCCTGCCAATTAGTGACAACCCAGTCCCAGAGGTATTCAAAAGGGATATAGAGTATTTTGCTTTCATGCAGGCAAACTTCTTATGTAAAGATCTGAAGGAGGGTAAATCTCCTTAAATGATGGTACACAAGGTAATTGAATGACCTTAAAAACGAAAGCTGAATGCATCTCATTTTGATGTTGCTTATACCTCAAACAATACTGATACATGAACCATAACCACCTCCGAATATTGTGTGTAAGTTGATGCTGACAGTATATTTCACTGTTTTGGATCAAAAGATTATCTTTTCACCAGCATTCCCCCAGTAAAACAAATAGTTTGAGGCAGCATTAAATATTATTTTTCCAAAGAACTAGGAGCCTAGGTCAAACAGTCTAAAACTACCTTTTACACACTGTCATGATCCTGGGCCTAGCGAGGCGTGCAGGTCCCAGGAAAGCCTGCTTAGGAGTTACTGGAAAAAGCCTACATCTCCCAGGATCCCCTCTGTCCGTCTGATTGGGTAGCAAGCGGTTTGGAGGGAAACAGGCCCAGAGAGGGGTGGGGCGTGGAAAGAGAATATAAAGACCAAGCCTAGGAAGTAGGTGTTCTTTCCCTGGAAGGCTTAGCTGGAGGCAGGCTGTCGCCTGGAGAGCTGGAAGCAAGGGAAAGGCCCTTACCCAAGGGGGGGGGGGTAAGTATAGCATTAGAGTAGGGACTGTAAGACAGATCTGTTAGGGTATTTGTTTATTTTCCCTTCACCCTTTTACGGTTTTATGCACCTTGTCTGTTATATTGCACTGACCTTTTAAAATAAACCTCCCCCCTCCTTGCTGTTAACTCTCCCTGGTCCTCATGCCCATTATTTGGCCTAAGCTAAGGGAGGCCTGGAAGGACTTGGGAGGGTACTCTGGGCCTTCTCAAGGGAGACCCTTAATCCAGAGCGGTGGCAGCAATTGGTAAGACCCCCCTGAGTCGTGACACACACAAAACTAAGTTAAAATAATGGCTTTGGAATAAATTACTCTTAACCAGTAATTTAGATATGGAAAAATAATGTAACTCAACATCTGTAGAAATCCTACTACCATAGTAACACATTTTCTGAAGACAAAAGAGGCACCCAAAAGATAGTCTTTACCTGTAGTGGTGTATGCTGCATCAGAACCATTAAAAATTCAGTACTGAAGTATTACAGATGCTTTCACATAATGCTGTGTGAGAGCATCCTTCTAAAACTATGCCAGAAAAAAATTCTCAAACTGGATATAAAATTAATTTGTTGAGGATTCAGTTCATTTTAATGTATTTGACAAGTTAATAGCTTTCTCTCTATAGAAATTTAATTGACACTTTCTGGTCAAGTAAATTCCTGGTATGGTGCCATCTTACACAAAAAAAACAGGTTGCTTACCTGTAACTGATGATCTTCGAGTGGTCATCTGTACAGTCACACACATGGGTCTTGCCGCAGGCAACGGATCCATACCTCGGAGCTCCAATAGCTCGCCTATAGCGTCTTTTGGCGCGCTTTCCTCCCGCCCTGGGGAGCAGGCAGCGACTGCGCATGCCTGGAGCGGGGGGAGAGCGCCCATTCCACTCAGTTTCTTCCAGCCGCCGTTGGCACTGACACTATACAAGGTTAAGCAACAATTACAAGAGGCCAGCAGCGGGGAAGGCTGGGTGGGCGTGTGTGACTGCACAGATGACCACTCGAAGATCATCAGTTACAGGTAAGCAACCTGTTTATCTTCTTCGTGGTCTCTGTGCAGTCCCACACATGGGTGACTAGCCAGCTAAATGTCCTGGAGGAGGGTGCTGGTAAAAGAAGCAAGTTAGTCACATAAGCAAATCACATCATATTATGCAACATAGAGATGGAAGCGGATGCACTCACCCCTGACTTCAGTGGAAGATGGATCTGAGGACCGCTTGACCGAAGGAGGCATCACGTCTCGCACGAACGTCTAAGGCATAATGGGAGACGAACGTGGATGGTGAGGACCAAGATGCAGCCACACAAATGTCCTCTAGGGAGACGCCTTGCAGGAAAGCCGAAGACGTCGAGACCGCTCTAGTAGAGTGGGCCTTAAGGCCTTCGGGCAGAGGCTGTTTAGCCAGTTCGTAACACAACCTGATGGCACTAACTACCCATTTAGATAGTCTCTGGGTAGAGATTTTGTGTCCTCTGTGAGGATTTCCGTAGGCCACAAACAGATTAGGGTCCTTACGGAAAGGTTGTGTACGATTAAGGTAGAAAGATAAAGCCCTTCTAACGTCCAGAGAATGCAGGGCTCGTTGTCCCTGGTCGGATGGGTTGGAGAAAAACGTTGGTAGAGAAGTTGAAGTCGATAAGTGGAACTGGGAGACAACCTTAGGAAGGAACACAGGGTCCGGTCGCAGAACAACTTTGTCCTTGTGGAAAATAGTGTAGGGAGGATCGTGACGGAAGGCGCATAAGTCACTTGCCCGTTTACCTGAGGTAAGGGCTACCAGCAATGCTGTCTTCCAGGAAAGAAGGTTAAGGTCTATGGTAGCCATAGGTTCAAAGGGAACTTTCATCAAGCAGGAAAGGACTAGCGATAAACTCCAAATCGGGACGAAGGGCTTAACAGGTGGATTGAGGTGCAACATGCCCTTAAGAAAGGACTTAGACAAGGGATGGGAGAACACTGTTTTGCCATCAACCGGGTTATGGAACGCAGAAACTGAAGAAAGGTGAACCTTTAAGGAGGAATAACAGAGTCCTGATTTCTGTAGAGAAAGTAGATAATCAAGGATCAGGTTAAGGGGTGCTGACTCTGGCTGCAGGTGATTAGACGTCGCGAAAGAGCAGAAGCGCTTCCATTTGCATTGGTACGAAAGTCTAGTGGAAGGCTTCCTTGCGTTGAGGATGATGTTGGCTACCTCTGTGGAGAGGCAGGCGGATGTATTCTCCAGGTTGCCAAGGCCAGAACCCGAGGGTTGTGATGCAGAATCTGACCACTGGCCTGTGATAAAAGATCGCCCGCCGGAGGAAGGCGGCGGTAACTGTGGCGGGACATTTGTAGAAGCCTCGTGAACCACGGTTGCCGAGGCCACCATGGAGCAATGAGGATGCAGTCCGTGCCATCTCGTGCTATCTTTACCAACACCCGTGTCAGAAGGGGGGTTGGTGGGAAGAAGTAGTGAAGAGGACCTGTCCAGCTGTGAAGGAAGGCGTCGTTGCCCCTCCTGGAATAAAATTGAGGACATTTGGCATTTTCCCTGGAAGCAAAGACGTCCACTTTGGGCGTTCCGAAGCATCGGAAGATACGACGAAGGTAGGTCGGATTGATGGACCATTCGTGGTCGTCTATGCGAACCCTGCTGAGGGAGTCGGCCAGAACATTCTCCACACCCGGGAGGTGAATGGCAGTCATGTAGATGTTGTGCTTGACACACCATTCCCAGAGCAGTATGGCTATACGGCACAGGCGGAGGGATCTGGTGCCTCCCTGCTTGTTTATGTAGTAAACTGTTGCCATATTGTCCGTGGAAATCTGAACATGCCGGCCCCTTATCAGTGGGAGGAACGATTGGAGGGCCCTGTGCACAGCAATCAGTTCTAGGCAGTTTATGTGCATGGCCCTCTCGAGGGGAGTCCAAAGCCCCCTGACGGTCTTGCCCTCTAAGTGGGCTCCCCATCCCCACTTGGAGGCGTCTGTTGTCACTACAGCCCTCGGAGGAGTCGGTAGAAATGGCATGCCTGCGAGCAGATTGTCGGGTATAGTCCACCATGTGAGAGATAGAAGTGCTCTCTGTGGAACAGTGAGTAAAACGCTCTGCGGTTGCGCCTGAGGATGGTAGGCTCGTACAAACCAGAGCTGTAGTTGTCGCATCCGTAGCCTGGCAAAGTAAAGGACAGACGTTGTGGCGGCCATGAGGCCCAGCAGGCGTTGGATTGTGAATGCAGACTGACGAGGCTGTTGTTGAACTGACTTGGCTAAGGCAATGATAGTCAGTGCCCGATCCTCGGGGAGGAAGGCACGATGGAGAGAAGTGCGCAGAAGGGCCCCTATGAACTTGAGGTCCTGGGTAGGTGTGAGGTGAGATTTTGAAGCATTCATACGAAGGCCCAGGGACTTCAGAAGGGTGAGAGCTGTGTTGAGGTTGCTCTGCAGTTGATGTTGAGTCGGAGCTATGAAAAGCCAGTCGTCGATATATGGGAAGACTGGGATGTCCCGAATGCGAAGAGCAGCTGCCACCACTGCCATGCACTTGGTGAAAACGCGGGGTGCAGTGGAGAGGCCGAATGGCAGGGACACGTATTGGAAGTGGTCCTGGCCCATGGCGAATCGCAGATACCTCCGATGTTGAGGTCGAATGGTCACATGGAAGTAAGCGTCCTGAAGATCTAGAGAAGCCATCCAGGAATTTCTGGGAATAAGGGGCAAGATGGACTGCAGGGAGATCATTCTGAACTTCCTGTATTCGATGTGACGGTTGAGGTTTCGCAGATCTAGAATGGGACGCTTGCCTCCATCCCTCTTGGGGACCAGGAAGTATCTCGAATAGAAGCCTGTCTCTCGATGTTGAGGAGGGACGGGTTCTATGGCATTTTTCTGGAGCAAGTCCAGGATTTCCTGATGGAGAAGTGTAGACGGGGGGGTAGCAATGAAGTAGTGGTGGCGAGGTGGAGAAATGAACTCGATTGCGTAACCTAGGCGCACGATGGTCAGCACCCAGGAGTCGGTTGTGATCGAGTTCCAAGTGGGAAGGAACGGAAGGAGACGTGTGCTGTAAGCCAGTGGGATTTGGAGAGCAGGTGGGGTTTGGAAAGAGTCAAAGAGACTGCTTAGTCTGGAGGGAAGCCTTCTTGGTTTGTTGGGGCTTAGGTCTCTGCTGGAAATGAGGTTTGTGTTGTGAAGCCTTTCGCCTCCAGTAGTCACTTTGTTTTGGTGACCGTTGTTGTTTCTGAAATGTTGGTCTCCAAGTTTTCGATCGATTGAACTGCTGGGAGTTTGGTTGGGAAACTCCCAGGCGCTTGGCATGTTTGCGGCCATCGTCAACAGAGGTTAGCACTTCATCCGTGGACGCATGGAAGAGGCCTAGGCCGTCGAAGGGGAGATCCTCTATCTTCTGCTTGATGTCGGGCTGCAAGTTAGTAGAACGCAGCCAGGCATGACGGCGCAAGGCAACGGAGGAAGCGAAGACCCTCGAAGAACAGGAAACAGCATGTCGTACGGTGTTTATCTGCTGTTTGGAGACTCTGGACAATTCTGACACCAAATTGGAGGCCGTTCTCTGAGAGGTTTCAGGGAGAGAGGGGATCAGGGGTGTAAATTGATTGGCTAAATTGAAGACATAGGCAGAAAAATAAGCTAAGTAATTGTTGAGTTTAGAATTGGTAGAGGCCAGAGTAAATAACTTCCGTGCCAAGGTATCCAGTTTTCTCCCTTCGCGATCTGGTGGTGTAGGGTGTCGTGAGGGCTTGGCCTTAGTGGCAGAATGAACTATAATAGAGTTGGGCGCTGGGTGTGTCGCCAAGAATTTAGCATCCGGGGCATGTACCCTGTAGAGCGAGTCAAATCGTTTGGAGGTAGGTGGGACAGAGGCCAGCTTGTCCCACGCCTCTCGCAACCCCTCAAGATGTACAGGTAGCATCGGGAGAAGCGACCCTGGTGGGAAGTCAGCCTGTACTAAGTCATGTACAATGTCTGAAACTTTAGGAGAGTCAGACGGCAAGGCAATTTGGAGAGCGTCAGCCATCGTGGTGATGAGATTTAAATATGCTTTGGAAGCATCTGATGGCGAAAGGCGCAGCTGTGGTGCAGACTCCGAGGCAACAGAGGCAGGGTGGTCCTCCGAATCCAATGAAAGGGAGGATTCCTGATCGGACTGGGAGTCGTCTGCATTGGAAGAGTGGCGCGGTGCGATCGATTCCGAGGCCGAAGCCCGAAACTTAGGAGCGTGAGTGTCCTGGGCTGGTCGAGTTGGAGAAATCCGGATGGGAACCGTCGGGGCTCTGGGGGGGGGGTGGTACTGGGGTTATTTAGGTCCCGAGGGCGATCTGGGACTGGAGACGGTACCGAGTGCCGAAGGGGCAGGTGATCGGATTCTCGAAGCTCGGAGAAGTCTCGGAGTCGATCGTCGTCACGGGGTCGAGAAGAGTCTCGGATTGGAGGAGGGTCTCGGAGCCGACCGTATGCCCGGGTTCGGTGAGAATCATATGCTCGGGTTCGAGGAGAGTCGTCATAGCGGATCCGAGGGGTAACAACATCACGACCCAGGTCTTGATATCTGGAGCGGTGAGTACCCTCATAGGAAGGGGAACGGGATAGGCGATGGCGAGACCTAACCCTTGGTGAAGGCGATCGTGACTGAGAAGAGTAGTCGTAGCGCGGACGAGATGAATAGTCGAGGTGCAGGCGCGCATACGGGTCATAACGGTCATAGTAGGCGGAGGAGCCGGAATCACGGTGTCTATGCGGGGAGCGAGAGTGAAACCGAGGAGGCATAGGTGTCGGGGAACGTGATTGAATCCGACGCGGTATGGGCTGGGTCTCTGGAGAGCGCGAACGAAGTCGGTGAGTAGAGCTTTGGGTCGCTGAGTCCCTATACAGGGGGGAAAGTGCGACATCCTGGAAGGATCCGAGTCGAAGTGAAGACTTCGCGTAATGTTGAGTAGGATCGGATGGGTCGGGTTCCAAAAAGTCAGACGGAACCACGCTGCGGACCGACGGTGAGCGAGACTGAATAGGAATCACTTCTACGGCCGTAGAAGAGTGAGGAGTGAGCTGCGGCATATCAGTGATTACATCTGACGGAGCCGAGAGTTCTGACGGAAGCAGGAGTTGAGCGGTCGAGGTTGCGGCATCCATAGCGTCAGGAGCCGAAGTCGAGGCCCGATGCAGGTGCGAGGTC
Organism: Heteronotia binoei; assembly: GCF_032191835.1. NCBI lineage: Eukaryota > Metazoa > Chordata > Lepidosauria > Squamata > Gekkonidae > Heteronotia > Heteronotia binoei. The sequence continues at coordinate 144,180,132 of NC_083226.1, read as the reverse complement.
GGGTGCGACTGGTAAGACTTCCTAGGAGTCGAATCAGTCGCTTTCGAGTGACGCGGTGCTTTCGGCGCCAAATCCTCGGAGCCGGAGTGACGCGATTTTTTAGAAGACTTATGGCCGGTCCCGGCGTGCTTCGAAATTTTCTTTACGGACTTGTGCGTCTGCTTTTGAGAGAGAGGCACGTCCGAAGTGGCCGAATCTCCCGCTCTAGGTGGGGGAGGCGGCGAGGCAGACACGGGCATCGCCCGCAAAGACAGTTTAAGCAGAAAGCTCCGGAGCCTTGCTGCACGATTTTTACGAGCCTGTTTCCCGAAATTAGCACAATGTGCGCAGGAGTCAACCCGGTGGGCTTCTCCAAGGCAGAAGAGGTAATGGCTGTGGCCGTCAGTGGTGGGGATCTTAGCCCCACAGCGCCTGCACTTTTTGAACATAACCTTCCCTTCCATGCGCTCCGGACAAGGGAGGGGAGGGAGGGAAAGAAAAGGGGAAAGGAAGCGCAGAAACGGATTTTTTTTAAAAAAATATTTTTTTAGGGACGAAAAATAGCAAGGAATAAAAAGGCGAGGTGAATACGATACCAGATGAAGAGAAGAATGGAGAAGAAAACGAGCTAAGGAGGAAACGCAGCAAGGTAGGTGATGTCCGGGCGGCGGTAGGGAAGAAACTGAGTGGAATGGGCGCTCTCCCCCCGCTCCAAGCATGCGCAGTCGCTGCCTGCTCCCCAGGGCGGGAGGAAAGCGCGCCAAAAGACGCTATAGGCGAGCTATTGGAGCTCCGAGGTATGGATCCGTTGCCTGCGGCAAGACCCATGTGTGGGACTGCACAGAGACCACGAAGAAGATCAACTGGTACCTGCCATCATGGCTCAATAAGCCTTAAATATAAAGTAGATGAGGATGAGGCTTCTCTGTCAAGTAAATCCATCCTTCTACTCTCTCTCTTTCCACTGGAACCAAACAGAGTTTGCTTATGCTTGCCATTAAATACCTTAACAACCATCAAATTAGTCCTCTTTTTCTTCACAGTTGCAATTGTGGATTCTGGCTTTATCCACAGATTCTCAGACATCCAGTAAAACTAATGTTAGGATTAACTAATTGCCTCTGACTATACAATGAAACCACCAAATCCAAAACCAGGGAAGTATACACTGAATACCTATTTTCAAAACTTTAACAAACCTGAGAAGCTGTTCTCCATAAAATCTTTACTACCAAGTTATCCTGCTGTTATCATCTGGTGAGGGTTTAGATGACACTAGAGTTAAATGCTTATGGGGCATTTAGTTCAACTCCTTGCTCAGTATAGGAAATCCACAATTGTCATTCAGTTCTCTGTTTGAAGACTTCCAGTATGAGACAGGCTACCACCCACCTAGGCAACTGGTTTCATTGCTGAACTGCTGCCACCATTAATTCTCCTAATGATCACCCGAACTTTATCCTCCTGGAATTCCAGTCCATTAGATCTAGTCTTGCCCTCTTGAGCTGCAGATAAGTTTTTGCCCACTTCCATGTGAAAACCCTTTAGGTATATAAAGAAAACAATCAAGTCCACCTTCAATCTTTTTCTCTCAGGCCAACATATCTAGGTCCTTCAGCTTTTGAGCACAGGATTTGTTCTCCAGAACTCCAACCTTTAAATCCATTCCACTTTTACTAAATCTTTATTAAAATGCAGTGCCCAGTACTTGACACACTGCTCCAGATGAGGTCTGACTAGCACAGAGTAGAGTAGAATGATTACTTTTCATGACTTGAATATGTTTTATTAATGCATTCTAAAATCATATTAACCTTTTTATTTTGCAGCTGTATCACACTACAATCTCATGATTAGCCTATGATCAAACACAGTTCAAGGTCTATTTCACCTGTACTACTACCAATACAGGTGCTCCCCAATCTATACCTATGCCTTTGATTCACACTCCCCCAAATAATGAACTCTGCATTTTTCTCTGACAAATTTCACTTTGTTAGGTTGGAAAACTAGGCTAAAACTATCAAAATTAGTTTGATGTTTCATCTGTCTTCTGTTTTCTATCCCTCCTGCTTTTCTGTCATCTGAAATTCAGATAAAGACCCTTTCCACCAAGGAGGCCATTGGATCCCCCCCAATCTTGGGTGTTAGTGCTAAGTTGTACTAAGTACTTGTCCAGATTGTGTAGCTAACATGTCTCATTCAGAACCTCAACAGCTACCCTGGCTCAACCCAAAAGGTTGACATCTTGTGACAGGCTAGCAAGGGTGGGGAACCCAAACCTGGTTCTCCATGCTCATTGCATGAGGCTTGGCCCACCCTGGTGATTCCACCTCCTACACTCAAGCCCATCCTGGTGATTCCACTTCCTACACTCAAATCCAGCAATGTGGAAGGCACCAGCACCTGCCTCAGTGGGTTTAGAGGAGAATTCTCCCCGCCCCCATAGAAGTGGGATCATGGATCTTGCTGGGTGCCACAGTCCTGGATGAGCCCAGCCCAGCACTTGTGCCAGGCTGCCATCGCTGCATGTATCACTGTTTTGCTTTCCTACAGGTGATGATTCAACAGGGAGTAAAGAGCTGGCATATAGATGATACAGTATTAATAAAAAATAATTGAAAATTAAATGCTTTAAAAACACAATATGAAAAACTGAAAGAGACTATTGTTTCAAAATTATCGTCACCACTACTTCTGGGCACTAAGTGAAGACTCATGTGGCTGGGATTAGTCCAAACAGAAGAATACAGTCTTGATAGTGGTGGTTTTATATGACAAACCACAGATATCTTTTGTGTAAGGGGTCTGATTGTGATATGTAAATAGGCTACAGAAACAAATCATTCCATTGCCAAGAAGGGACAGAATAGTGTTATCATCCTTAAATTTTTGTATATAATGTATTTACCTCTCTGAGGTTTATGATTTGGAAAATGCTCCCATCCTGTTCAGGACTGTAAAATAACGGGAATGGAATCCCTAGCAATGTGGCTGTGGGAATGTTCCTGTGGTGCCTCTTCAAAGCACAGACAAAGCCACTCTGAGAAGAATAGAAGGGGTAGGGGTGACATAGGTCAGGGGCAGTGTTGACCTTAATGGTGTATCCAACACAAATGAAAGTAATCAGTGGTGATAATTCTGACATGGTGTGGAAAGGAATGCAACATTCTCATTGTAGGCGAAAAGGGGACATTATATAGAAGATCGAGTCAATGACTCCAATTGAACTGGGACACTAGTTTAGTCCTGTTTTTTTAGTTTTTATTTGGAGCAGAAGGTTATTTTTCCTGTGAAGGCCACTGTCTTCCCAAATGTGTTGTAAGACTAGTAACAGTGGGTGGAAGACCAATGTAGTTAAATAGCATGATAAAAGTCCTAGGTAGCAGCAAGGTTTCTGGACAGCTTATTATCTTTGTGTACCTTTTAAAGAACTTTGTTGGTGAAAGGATGAAAGAGGCCTATGTTTTTAAAAAGTAGGTTCTCTATATATACTGTAATATCCACCAACACAGAAGCCAGTTATGACAATGTAAAGTTATGGAGGTGCCATGGTCTTTGAAGCACAGTTTCCACTATGTACTACATTGTACAGTGTTGAATTGCTTCTGAAATACTCTGAATTTTTCAGGATGGATTTATTGAAATGGCACTTATATTCTGGGAAGTGACAACATGGGATCAGCTGGTACACAAAGTGATATTGCTAGGGAGATGCACTTCCTAAATAATTTGCAATACATTACAACAAGTTATGTGGTTGAGTGCATTCTTCTGCCCATGATATGATATCCAGTTTTCTGTGGACTGCCAGTAGATACACAATGAGGTGTTTGATGTCTCTTTATAGCAGATGATTGCAGAACAACTAGGTTCCGGGTTGGATGAGTGAAACTGAAAGATAAATTTGTTTCCTGGACTCAGTACATACTTTCCAAATGATGAGATATTGTAGTATGGATGATGGTTAAGGCCAAGGGTGTCAAACATGCAGCTCGGGGGCCAAATCAGGCCTTCGGAGGGCTCCTATCAGGCCCCTGAACAATTGGCTGTCGCCTGCTTCCTTCTCCTTCTCTCTTGCTTCCTTCTACATCACAGCTTTTGTTGCAAGGCTTGCTCAGTTGCACAGGAGCTACAAAGCAAAGTCTCTATTTTCTCCATTGGCTGAGGCTCCTCCCTTATGGAGGAAAGGGGGGAGGAACAACTTGCTTTGCCAGGCTCTCTCAATTGCACAGTAGAACTACTAAGCCAAACCTCTCTTTCTTCTATTGGCTGAAGCTTCCCTACTCCTCCTGGACCTCTAAGGAAAGAAGGAAAACTTTGCCTAGTTCCCTGGATCACATGGGAGAGATACAAAGAAAGCACCTTTAAGACCAATGAGTGCTGTTTTAATTATGTTTTGTTTTAAGCTTTTTTTTTTTTTTAAAAAAAGAATCTTTAAGTGTGTTTGTCTGTGTCCTTTATAAAGTTTTTATCTCTGCTACCTGGCATTACATTTTATGACATGCATGGCCCAGCCCGACAAGGTCTCATTTATGTCAATTCGGCCCTCATAACAAATGAATTTGACACCCCTGGTTTAGGTTATGCCTCTTTAGTAGCTTGATGGGTGGCCGGGAGGCTCTTCCTCTGTCCCATGTATTAATCGTATTTCTTCTTGTCGTTTGTTGTTTTCTTGGCTAGTAGCTTGAAGGAGAACCACAAGCATCAGACGTCATGCTGGGGATATGGTGTTGAACTGTACACACTAGTTTTTAAAAACTGGTTTTTAGGAGGAGGCTATGTCGGAGTCCAGCTCTGACACAAATGGTGTGTAAATGGAGATGTCTGATAGATTACAAAGCGTGCACGACTTAGCTGCGCAGAAACAGTCTGAGGGAGCTTCCTTAGCCTCGTCGGCACCTCCTTTTATTGAAAACATGACATCACATCACACCACCAGCGGTAGCCAATAGGGCGTCGTACATAATCTGCCTCGCAACAGGGGGTGCATGCGCAAAGCCACAACATTGCACACGGCACTCTATTTCTATCTCTGCACTCGGCCCCTAAGGACCTTGCACACGACACTCCCACATCTCCTCTCTTTTTATTGTGAATATGTGAGAATGATGAGTCTCTCGACAAGCGCCCACAGGGGGCCGCCCAATTTTCTTCTGTGGGGAGTGCTTGGTATTTCTGTTGGTACAATTGTCTCCTGGCAACCATCAATGCAGATGGAGCGCGTTGACCACATGATTTAAACACATTCATTAATGATGGGACACATTGAATACAACAACAAATTGTTATTAACAATACCAACACAATGATAGCTCCCATTATCAAATTTCTTAACCACGCCCAATTTGGGAGCCATGACCACATCCAACTCCATCCTCTTATAATACTATCTTCATTTCTTCTCAAAGAATCTACAGCATTTTGCATTTTTTCCGTGGCTTCTTCTATAACTCCAGACTCATTAACATAAAAACAACAAGATTGATTTAACCAAGCACACAAACCACCATTTTCAAAAATAAAAAATCTAGACCAATATGGTTCTGTACCACTGCATTAGCCAAAGAATCAATTTCTATTTGTAATGCAGTTATTGCCAATTTTGAAGCATTTGCAATTAATTCAATATCTTTAGAAATAGCTAACAATTTCAAATCATCATTAACAGTGGTCACTGCAGGAATAAAAACACCTACAATGTCCAATAACACAGTATACCCCTTACTTAAATCTCTTTTATACATATGAGGATTTTTAGATACTATAATATCAAAATTCTTAGCAATATACATATTATAAGGACCAAGAGTAGTTAACGTACATCGACCCTTCCAAAAAGCAGGCAATATTTTATAAGCTCTACTTCCACATACAAAGAACACACCCTCACTTAACCCATAACTATAATTGGTTGGAGTATTTCCTCGTTGGAGATCAGTTCATTGCCAATTAAAGGATTTAAAAATCAGATAATCATTATTGACTGATCCCATTCCAGTAACAGAAAATCTGGTCTTATTATCTGACCAACCAGTGATATTGTGGGACCCGGAAACATCACTATCAGAATATAGCTTACAACTAAAAATACACTCTACAGCATCACATGGGCACTTAGGTAAATATACATAAGATCCATAATCTTGCTCTGAATTATTCCAATCTATCGCACCGTCAGGCAATGTCAATATCATACCACACTGGGGATATACACCAAGATCGACTGCTCCATTCAATGATTCAATACAAATAGGAGCTTGTGGCCACCGAGAAGAGTCTATCAAAGACAATGGTCGCGTGGCCCTTTTCGTGGAATTAATTACAACATCTGCCAATAGAGAAACATTAGCCCATTGAGTACCATTCAAAAACTTAAACGGTCCTACAGGCCATGATTTTGTATGCATTGAATGAACACATAACCAACATTCAGTCTTATGTGTAACATTTACCAACATATTAGCCAATTACAAAAATTCATTCATATTACTGTCCACTTGCTTCTTTTGTTTCTCTAATTTCATATCAACTTCAATCCCAGTTCCCATCATTAAAATCAAAAAGGTGGCGATCCACGCCATGGTCTAACACACCAAGGAGGAATCCACAGAGGTCCCTTCTCCAATGCTACTGCAGCGTATCCTCTGCCCCAGGTGATTAATGGAACAGGTCCCTTCCACTCCGGATCAGGAAGCTTCTGATAACTCATGAGTGGTCGAGGCAACTGCTCTTCTGACCTGAAATGAAGCTCAACAGGCTTATGAGACTTATTATGAGGGGTAGAAAGAAAATTCAAAGTATAAAGCACTCTTGCAACAACAGTCGGAATATCTACAGTCGGAATTCCCCTTCCCTCTGTTTGACGATGCAATAAAAACTTAAAGGTACAATATGCTCTTTCCACAATTGCCTGACCTGTGGAATTAAAAGGAATACCATGAATCAATTTTATACCCCAAAGCTGACAAAATTCTGCAAATGCAGCCGAACTATAGGCTGGGCCATTGTCCGTCTTTAACCAATCTGTTTTTCCCATAACTGCAAATGTTCGAATACAATGCTGAATGACATGCCGAGACGTTTCTCCCTTCATGAGGGTGGCCCAAATAAACCCTGAAGATGTATCAACTGTCAAATGTAGCTTGTTAAAAGGAGCCAATGATGGTACATGAGTCACGACCATTTGCCAAACCTGGTTGGCCTGAGTTCCTCGAGGGTTTACTGCATCAAAAGGAAAATTAATCGGAGTCTTACAACAGGAAGGACACGCAGACACTATGTCCCTCGCTTGTGACATAGGAATGGAAAACATTTTATGCAACGTCTTTGCAGATTGGTGAAAGGTCCCATGAGACTGAATGGGATCATTAAACAAAGAAAAAACATTATTCTGAAGGGCTTGATCCGCACGTTCATTGCCCTCTACCAGCATTCCTGGCAACCCAGAGTGGGACCGGATATGTGTAACAAAGCAGAGGGCTCTTCTTTCCTGCAACAGAGATTGTAGTTGGCAGAATTTGTCATACAAGTCTCTGTCAATAGATGGAGAAACATAGGACAGAGGCAAATGTATCAATAGTCTAAACACATATTGGGTGTCCACCACAAGGTTAAAGTCATTAACATCAAACAACTGAAATGCCAAAATTACAGCAGCCAATTCTGACCACTGAGCAGATAACTGGGTAGTGGTAAACCTTGACTCCCATACACCCTCTGATGTCTGCCAAGTAACTACCCCTCGAGTTGGAGATCCATCCGTAAAGAGAGTCAGCGCACCCTGCAAAGGCTGTAAAATAAAGCAGGTCGTAAATTTGTAAGGCACTTGGGGAAGCAAAAGCAAGCATTTGTCTTTCGGGGGATTATAAAGAATTGCTCCTAAAAATTCCACAAATGCTATCTGAAACTGGTGTTGTCTGTAACAACTGGTATATCTCATCCTGTGAAAAGGGAAAATAAACAGAGTTAAGGTCTTTGCCTGACAACATCTGGCTTTCCAAAACAAATCTGAAACAGCTGTCACCCAAGGGTATAAATTATTGGAGGGGGTGTGTGGCAAATGTACCCATTCTACAATAGCAATTCTGTCTTTAGTTTCTGGGGTATATAACACTGCCATTGGCAAATGAAAAGTAGACAGAATGACGCAAGATAACTGTAAATCCTTGGCTGGTAGTCGATCCACTGCCCGCAAACGAAATCTTTGTGAAACTAAGTTCTCATCTCTGGTGTAACCTCTATCTTTTCTGCCGGGGAGGAATGTCCGGTGAGGGCCGAAAACAATGGTGACAGTTCAGCGGTTGTCAAGGCTAAAAATGGCCTAGCCCAATTAATATTACCCAAAATACTTTGTAATTGTACTAAAGTCAATTCTTTCGGAAGCTGTAACTAAGGGAACACCGGTATCGAAGATGTTGCCGAAAGCTTGTGCCCCAAATACATATAAGGATCTTGACGTTGGATTTTATCCGGTGCGATCACTAGGCCATACTCCTGCAGCGATTGCACCAAAAAATTCACATGTTGTCCTGTAATACTAGGTCCAGCCACTAAAATGTCATCCATATAATGATACACAATCAAACCTGGAAAAGCAGCTCGAAATGGTTGAAGTGCTGCAGCCACAAATATTTGACACAATGTGGGCGAATTTGCCATGCCTTGAGGCAACACACACCATTCATAACGCTGTGTAGGTCTATCATTATTCAAAACCGGCACAGTAAATGCAAATTTTTCTTGATCTGACTGTGCCAAAGGAATAGTAAAAAAAACAATCCTTCAAATCAATCACCGTGATATTATGGTCTTTGGGGATCATATTTGGATTAGGCACTCCACATTGTAAAAGGCCCATAATATGCATACATTCATTAATTTTTCTTAAATCCTGTAACAATCTCCATTTGCCAGATTTCTTTTTCACTACATATATGGGAGTATTCCATGGGCTTGTACTAGGGCGAACATGTCCAAGTTGGATCTGCTCCTCTATAAGGGCCTCTGCCACACAGAGCTTTTCTAATGGAAGCGGCCACTGATCTACCCATACTGGGGCTACTGGCTTCCATTGTATGGGCAGGGCGTGCAATGGCGCTGCCGGAGAGGCCCTTAGGATAAATTTGTCGTAATTTTTGTTCCTAATTCCCCCATTAAATCCCGCCCCCATAAAGTCACTGGTGTCTTCATGATAAGAGGACGTAACACAACAGTCTTGCCTTCAAATTGAAAAACAACAGGGTGGATACTTTGCTCGGCTGCTGTAAACACTTGCTGCCGGACTTTTTGGCCAATCCCTTTCTGCTATTACAGTTACATCTGCCCCTGAATCCAACATCCCTTGAATAATATTGCCAGCCATGGTGACCGGAAGATATGGGCGGTCAGTAGATAGTTGAATGGTAGCCATTGCTGCCATAGGGGGTAATGAGGCAAACTGTTGCTTCGGCAGTCGGCATTAGAAGGACTGAAGCCACTCTCAAGCCTTCCGGCACAATGGCCTCTGCTGTGGCCCACACATGTAACGTAACATAGGGCGAACTAGATGGGTTAAGAACCCCTGGCACCACCCTCCAATTAGGGGACAAGAAAACAGGCAAAACAAGTCCCAAAAATCCAGGCGGAATTGCAGCAGACAACACCGCTGAAACTGGGACAGTGGTCCCTGCTTGCAAAGTCATAGATTGACTAAGGATCACGGGTATGGCATAAACTTCCCCTGGTTTAGGAGGTGGTGGAGGCATACGATCATTCCCATGTTGTTGCTCTTCCCCGTTTATTTGGCTCGGGCCTGGGGGCGGCCCATCATCTCGTTTCCCTGTCGCCGTCCTTGATCATTTTCTTGCTGGTTGTTTTGCGGGGTAGGGCAAGATCTGCACTGATTGGCCCAATGGTAACCTTTCTGACAGAAAGACAGGTTGCTTACCTGTAACTGTAGATCTTCGAGTGGTCATCTGTGCATTCACACTCATGGGATAGTGCGCTTGCGCCGATCCCCGAATCGGTATCTGAAAAGCCCGGGATTTTTCCGCGCTCGGCGCCACTGGGCATGCGCAGGTGTCCCAATGCGCATGCTCACCGGCGCCCGCGCGGGGATCCCGCCAGTTCCTTCCTGACCGCTGGAAGCTCCATACTGGAGGGAGACCGTCAGCAGTGGGGAAGGAGGGCGGGTAGTGTGAATGCACAGATGACCACTCGAAGATCTACAGTTACAGGTAAGCAACCTGTCTATCTTCTTCGTGGTCTCTGTGCTTCACACTCATGGGAGATTAGCAAGCAAAGCATACCTGGAGGTGGGAAGACGGTCAACCTGAAGGAACAGCTTGCAGCACCGCAGCTCCCAACCGAGTCCTCTGCTGAGCATGCACGTCCAGCGCGTAGTGCTTCATGAAGGCATGCGGAGAAGACCAGGTAGCCGCCTTGCAGACATCGGAAAGGGACACACCCTTCAGGAATGCCACCGACGTGGCCATCGCCCTAGTGGAGTGTCCACGAACAGGTCCAGGTAAAGGCTTCTTTGCCAACAAATAACAAAGTTTAATCGTCTCAGTAAGCCACTTGGAAAGTCTCTGAGATGAAATCTTGGACCCTAACTTAGGGGCAGAGTAGGAGACAAAAAGCTGATTGTCCTTACGAAAACCCCGTGAATGATTCAAATAAAACAGGAGGGCACGCTTAACATCTAACGCGTGCAACCTACGTTCCTCATCGGAGGAAGGACTAGGGTAAAACGTGGGTAACCAAACTTCTAAGTTAAGGTGGAATTGGGAAACCACCTTGGGGAGAAAAGTGATGTCCGGAGCCAGGGAGACCCCTGACTCCCTAAAGGCAAGGTAGGGGTAGTCACAGCACATCGCCGTGAGCTCCCCCGCACGACGTGCTGAGGTAATGGCAACCAAAAATGCAGTCTTCCAAGACAAAAGTTGTAAGGAACATGTTGCCATGGGTTCAAAGGGACGACGAGTCAACTTGTCCAGAACCAGAGTCAAGTCCCACAACTGTGGGGGGGATCTAGAAGGGGGGTGAAGGCGAAACAGTCCCTTCATGAACCTCTTGGAATGAGGGTGAGCAAAAACAAAGTAGCCCTCTACTGAACCATGGAAAGCAGAGATAGCTGCCAAATAAACCTTGATGGAGGAGAATACCAGCCCCTCATCCACCAAGGATAAAAGAAACTCAAAAATTGCTGGAAGCCCAACAGAATCAGGCGGCCTAGGAGAGGCAGCCACAAAGTTACTAAATTTCTTCCACTTCCTCTCGTAAGAGGCACGAGTGGAAGGCTTCCTGCTGCTTTGGAGGACTTGCTGGACCCTGGTGGAAAAACCTACTGGTCGATGAACCACGCCGTCAGCTTCAGGTGAGGCACGTTGTGGTGGAGTACGTGCCCGCCCTGGGCCGACAACAGGTCCGGATCCGTCGGGAACTGGTAAAAGACCCCCCTCGACTGCTGGAGCAGGATCGAAAACCAGCTCTGACGGGGCCACCAAGGAGTCACCAGGATACAACGTGGCTTCTCCTGTACTAACTTGTGGACTACCCTTGTTAGTAAAGGCAAGGGTGGGAACATGTAAAGGAACCAGCCCCCCCACTGAAGTAGGAGTCCGTCTCCCAACGAGGCTGGATCCGCACCTCCCCTGGCACAGAACAAGGGGCACTTTTTGTTCTCTGCTGTGGCGAAGACATCTAGCTGTGGGTACCCCCAACGCTGGAACACCGGCTCCAGGAACGGCCATTGCAGTTCCCATTCGTGTGGGAGAGCTCCACCCCTGCTGAGAGAGTCCGCCTGAATGTTGAGGACCCCCGGCAGGTGTGTTGCCTTCAGAAAAATGTCCCACTGGAGGCACTCCGTCCAGAGATCTATCGCTAGCGAGCACAGTCTGCGGGACACTGTCCCCCCGTCTGTTTATATAACACAGGGCAGTGGTGTTGTCTGTAAGCAGTGCCACAGTCTTCCCCGCTAACAGAGGGCGAAGTGAACCGCCAGCAGTTCCAGGTAATTTATATGGCACCGACTCAGTTTTGGAGGCCACTGGCCCCCCACACATAGGTCTTCCAGGTGAGCTCCCCACCCCCACATGGAAGCATCTGTGGCAATAGTCACGGTAGGGGTTGGTAGATGAAAGGGGGCCCCTTGACAGATGTTGCTCTCCAATCCCCACCATTGCAGAGATTGGATAGTCCCAGGTGGGATGGAAAACCTCTTTCGAGGCGAGTCTCTGAGAGGATGAAAATGACGTAAGAACCACAGTTGCAGTCCTCTCATTCGCAGTCTTGCGAAACGTAGCACGCTTGTCGTCGCAGCCATCAGCCCCAGCATCTGCTGGAGCTGCTGAGCCGTGCCCCACTGCCACCTTTGAAGAAGCTGTACCAGATTGATGATGTCCTTCGCTCTCTGCGAAGGAAGGAATGCTCGGTGTTGATCTGTGTCCAGCAAAGCCCCTATGAATTGAACTGTCCTTGATGGAGTCAGATGGGACTTCTCCAGGTTGACCTGCAATCCCAGGGTGCCGAGAAGATGCAGAGTGATGGCAATATGCGTTGTCAAACTCTCCTTCGACTTCGCCACAAGAAGCCAGTCGTCGATGTATGGGAAGACAACAACTCCCTGAAGATGAAGGTGGGCAGCCACCACACTCATCAGCTTTGTGAACACCCGAGGAGCGGTAGACAGTCCAAACGGCAGGGCCCTGAACTGGAAGTGCCGAGCACCCACTGCAAACCTTAGGAAACGCCTGAACGCAGGGTGGATGCTGACATGAAAGTAGGCATCCTTGAGGTCCAGGGTCGCCATCCAATCTCCCTGATTGATGAGAGGCAGGATAGTCTGCAAGGTAGCCATTCTGAACTTCTGGTACAGAAAGAATTTGTTCAGACTCCGAAGGTCCGTGATAGGCCTCAAACCCCCGTCCCGTTTGGGGACCAGGAAATAACGGGAGTAGAAGCCTCCTGTTCTGGCCTCCGGCGGAACTACCTCTATGGCTTGTTTCTGTAGGAGGTTGTTCACCTCCGCCAGCAGAGGTGGGGAAGGGGGAGTGGTAACTACCACGGACTGGTTTGGGGTCTGAACAAACTCTATTTTGTAGCCCTCTTTTACGATGGACAGTGCCCACCTGTCTGTGGAGATCAACTCCCAGGCAGGCAGGAAGGGGCGTAGGCGGATGGAAGAGCCAACAGTGGGAGCGGTGACGCGTGCTTGCAGGAAGTCAAACCCCCTGCTTCTGGGGACGAGCCCCCTTAGACTTGTTGGAGGACTGGGCCCCGTAGCGGTTCCTGCCGTTACCAGAGTAAGAGGGTTGTTCAGGCTGTGCAGGCCGGGGACGCCATTGTTCAGGGGAGAACCTTTGATAGGGCTTCTTGGTCCAGGGCTTAGGCCACTGCTTGGACCTAGAAGTTTTGGGGGTGGATTGGACGCCCAAGTTCTTGGAGGTCTTGACGCTCTTATCGAACTCTTGCAGCGCCGTGTCAGTTGTGGTGCTGAAGAGCCCGTCACCCTCAAAAGGCAGGTCCTCGATGAAGGTTTTTGTGTCTTGGTGGAGTGCCGTAGACCGAAGCCAGGAGTGACGCCTAATGCAGACTGCAGAGGTGATCTGTTTGGCTGAGGCTTCCACCATGTGTTTCGCTGCAGCCAGTTGTTGTCTGGCCACAGCGAGACCTTCTTGCTGTAACTTAGTTGCAGCGGCCCTTTTGTCCTCACCTAGAGAAGAGAGGAACGGGGCAAGTTGTTCCAACACGGCATACTGATACCTAGCCATGCAGGCTGCATAGTTAGATATTTTTATGCCGAGTGCCCCAGCTGAGTAGACCTTGCGGCCCATTCCGTCGATCTTCCTCCCTTCTTTGTCCGATGGAGAGGAGTGAACCTTCCTGGCCTTCGAGGAGGAGGAGACTACCACTGAGTTGGGACGTGGATGGGTGAATAAGAACTCAGCCCCAGTCTCCTGGACCCTGTACAAGTGGTCCAGCCGCTTGGATGACACCGGCGTCGACGAAGGTTTGCTCCAAGGTTCCTTGACCACTTGAAGGATCACCTTGGTAACCGGCAACGCGACCGCAGTGGACGTGTTCTTTTGCATTATATCGAACACGTTGTCGTCCACTACGGGTTCTGGCTGGGTCACAGGCAGTCGGAGGGTGGCCGCGATGCGTTTCACGAGGTCCCCATACGACTTTAGATCCTCCGACGGCGAAATCGGAAGATCCTCAGCCGTCTGGGAGACCGGTGAAGGCTCTAAGTCCTGAACTTCGCCGTCCGACTCCGATGAAGAGTCTTGATGGGTGGAATGCTCTGACAGGATCGGGGTCGACTCTCGCGGTGGCAGCTGAACCGGCGGTGGTCGACGCGGAGCTTCAACCGGAACTAACTGTCGATCCGGGGGGACCGACACCGATGCCGACGCCTTCCTGGATCGGTGCGAAACCCTCGACATGGAGGAGTATTCCGATGCTCGCTCCCAGTCCTGGTAGTCCTCCGGGTGCCGATGACAGGAGTCGTACCAAGAGTAGGGCGGTTGCCACCTGCGTTGCTCCCATGGTGGTATCGGGAAGCGTTGAGGCGCATGAAACCGTTCCGGTTCAAGTCTGTCCCGGGGTCTGAACGGGACCGACGGGACTACCGGTGCCGACTGTTCCACCTCCGAGGTCGATTCGCTAGCCGACCGTCGACGGGACCCAGAAGATGACGAGCGCTGGGTCAGGTCGATCTCCGGCTCCTGCTCCGATGCCGACAGACGCTGCTGACTCACAGGGCTTCGGCGTGGAGAGGCCATAATCTTCTTCGGAGGTTTAGGGATCGCCGACGCCGGTGTACTGACCGACGGGGAAGGAGTGCGGGGCCGCTTCCGCTTCTCCTTCGATTTCGCCTTCTTAGGAGCTCAGGTCCCCGAGTCCTCTCGGCGTTTCTTAGCGGGCGTATCCACCGAGCCCTCGCGGGAACGTTTTGTGGAGCCACACTCTTCCGGCAGATCGGGCAAAGTCAGTATCGGAGCAGCATCGGCCGATGCAAGCTCCTGTGCCGGGGCATCGGTCGATTTCGGTACCGATGACTCCATCGGTCTATGAGGCCGAAGTGCCGACTCGATGAGTGCCGCCGATAAACGAGCCGCCCGATTTTTTCTGGTCTGCTTCGAGAAGCGGAGACAGTGCGGGCAGGATTCTACTCGGTGCGCTTCTCCCAGGCACAACAGGCACAGGGAATGGCCGTCCGGAGGGGCGATCTTCTTTCCACAAGCACGGCAGCGCTTGAAAAACCCCCAGCGACTTTCCATAGAAAAAGGCCGCACAAAAAACTACTCAGAATGATCTGAGAGAAAACGGGGGAAAGCGGGAGCGAAGCACCTCAAGGGGCAGTTCGCCAGACCAACAAAGAACGCCTTTTTTTTTAAACTAACACTAACTATACTAAACTATTAATTTAACTAACTAGCTAACAACAATAAACGGGCTAGACGAGAAAAAGGAAAAGCCAAGAATTCTCACCGACTGGAGAAACGGAAAGGAAACCTCTCAGCGCAGCGGTCAGAAAGGAACTTGCGGGATCCCCGCGTGGACGCTGGTGAGCATGCGCATTGGGACGCCTGCGCATGCCCAGTGGTGCCGAGCGCGGAAAAATCCCGGGCTTTTCAGATACCGATTCGGGGATCGGCGCAAGTGCACTATCCCATGAGTGTGAAGCACAGAGACCACGAAGAAGATGGGGCATTTTTTCGAAGGTCGTCCTTGGCCCTTAGGAGTGGATCTACACTTAGCACGGAAATGGCCTTCTTTGCCACACCCAAAGCATTTCCCCCCCCGCTGCCGGGCTCATCGATCCCTGGGCCGTTTGAACTGCAGCCACTAAAAGACGTGCTGCATGTGATTGAGACCCCACATTTTTACATACTTGAAGCATAGACTGAATATCTGTCTCTGGGTTATTATAAATGGGGGTCAAGGCTGCTTTACAGTCTTCATTCGCATTTTCGAAAGCCAACTGTTTAAGCAGAAGTTTCCTAGCCCTGGCACTATTGATTTGGTGCTCGACTGCTCTCATCAGGCGGTTAATAATATCAGTATATGGCTTGGTAGCACCCTGGCGAATGTTGGCAAAACTAGACAATGTATTATCCCCAGCCTCTGGGATCTTTTTCCATGCCTTGATAACTAGCGCGGCTATTTGAGAAAGTGCCCTATCCATCAGCGCCACCTGTTGCACAGCAGTGGCATAATTTCCCTCTCCAATTAACATTTCATGAGTTATATTAATGGGAGGATTTGCCATGGCATTCTGTGCTGCCTGCTCATTAGCCAGCTGCCGCCATTCCTCCAAACAAAGCAGGCCCTGCGCAGGTGGTAAAAGAGACCGCAAGAGCATTTTCCAATCAGTGGGGGGCAGGCGTTGGAGAGACAAACTGTCTAATATGGCTCTGGTATATGGTGCCTGGATCCCATTGTCCCGGACCGACCGTTGTAGTTCTTTCATAGTTTGAAGTGGCAACGGATCATATCTATCTGGCGCCACGGGAGCTCCTCTCCCTCCGGGGCCTCCTCGAATAATGGGAAAAGCAGCATGAGCGTTGTCTATATCGCCCTCCTCTAACACAGCGATGTGGAGGGCCGCGGCTAGGTTGGCAGACTGTTGTAATACTGGAGCCAAGGTAATATCAGTTTCTTCATTGTCTGTGTCCAAATCATCAGGTGGTTTATGAGGAGGCTGCTGAATCCCATCATATTTCGGAGGCGGCACATGTGATATTGCCGGTGCTGGTGGCAATAGCTGCAGCAGTGGGGCAGAAGGCGCACTTTCGACCTCCATTTGCTGATTAAACAAAATGTTTGTTGGAGTAAGTCCTTTTAAACAAGCGCGGACCTTACACCACATGAATAAGATTCTGGATGTGACACGTGGATGGTCTTGGAAGGAACTGTCGATCTTATTCCAGTCTTCCAACTTAAGGGTGCCACTTTCCGGGACCCATGGACAAATATCATCGATAGCTTTAACAAGGTTTATAACCTCCTCTTTGGTGACGGAATTTCCTTCTTTAGAAAGTAAATAATGGAGGTCTTGAACATAATCAGCTTGGGCAGCAGACAATGAAGAACCCATCTTTCTGGCTGTGTTCTAACTTGACAAATCACACTCACCCGGAATCCGAAGATCAATGGCACCTGTAGCCCTTGCCGGGCGTGGGGAGGTGACGACCAGAAAACAAAACTTCACGAGCCTCACATGGGGCACCACTTGTCGGAGTCCAGCTCTGACACAAATGGTGCGTAAAGAAGACTCAGGGAGACGTCTGATAGATTACAAAGCGTGCACGACTTAGCTGCGCAGGAAAAGTCTGAGGGAGCTTCCTTAGCCTCGTTGGCACCTCCTTTTATTGAAAACATGACATCACATCACACCACCAGCAGTAGCCAATAGGGCGTCGTACATAATCTGCCCTGCAACAGGGGGCGCATGCGCAAAGCCAAAACATTGCACATGGCACTCTATTTCTATCTCTGCACTCGGCCCCTAAGGACCTTGCACACGACACTCCCACAAGGCTACCATTTCTAGAGCTTGTACCAACTACATTATGAGATACACAGTTTCAAGACCTTTAGTTGTGAGAAAGGACCTTATACTATAACAACTTGGTCTGAAGGGGGGGAATCTTGACGTACTGGAAAAAGATGAAGCCAAATTGTCTGAAACATCAGCAGACTTGTTATCAGAGTGAATGGATTGGTAATAATGAGTGGATTGAATGACATGCAGTTGTAGCTGGATCCATCTGAGTTTGGGATATTGACACAGCCAATGGTAGGACACCAGTGAATAAGAAAAAGGAGAACAAAAACTGAGAGAAGTGGAGCAGGAGTAGAAGGCAAACATATATACAGTGGCATTGTTGGTTACAGCTGTATTAGTGGTTTCAGCTTTCTAAGAAGTATAAAGTACTCAACTCTGGATAGATTTTGCTGAAGACTGTTGGGGTTTAACTACTTTTATGGGTGTCATTAAAGCAAACATTTTACAGCATGTTATGTTCATATTATATACTAGTCTGGTAAAGGGAGAAAAAACCCCACATTAATAGTTCTAAGAAATGATTTTAATGTCAATCTGAAAATGCAAATTCTTACATGCATGATGAACTGGAGAAAGCTGAGTACATTAGGAGAATATTTAAGTATTATCAGAGGCTTCACGGGATACATTTTACAGAATCTAGTGGTTACTTCTGGGGGATATTTAAAATTTAATGTGGAAAAAATTGGGAAATGGTCAGGAATCAATTATTAATAACCAACATTTTATTTAAAAAATGCTATACAATAAAGGTCTTTTTTTGGGGTGTGAGTGCAGTGTTCTCGCTTATCCTGATCCACAGTTTTTCAGTCTACTCCATTAGATTTGTTTTTAACATGCTACTAAGAATTAAACTTCACTAATCAGGATGCATCTCTTATTAAATAACTGGATACTAAAAAAAAAGCCACTGTTGAGATCTATAAGCTTTGATCAGCTAGTAAGTTCAATTGATCATGTAGATCTTTAATCATATCTTAAAAGTTTTCTCTTTCTCCTTGCTCAGTTAATTGGTAAAATAGCAAAAGTTGAAGGCTAGAAGCTATGGGATTCTGAAAAGACCTGCTGCAGCATAAGAAATCCAAGTGTTACTGTCACCTGCCTCCTAGCATCAGATTTAGCACTGTAACATAAAATGCTTTATTCAGAAGAAAGCAATTCCATTCAAATAAAATGATTTGGAGGTATGTCTGTCTTTGTAAATTTAAATTGTAGGAAGGGGGAAATTTGTGTGCTTTACGAACACACCTGTGGCATTCAGAACCAGCTTCTATTAGTGTTAGATGTAATACTGTCACATGCATAGAAGTGTTTTACAATTTAATCAGTCCTAACATTTTAATAGCGCTGGCCGCTGTTACTTTCATTTTTTAGCAAATGTACTACTGTTTTAGCAATTGTTCTACCTTTCAATGTATTTATTTGTATAAATAGAGAGTAGCCCCAAAAGACAAGCACAACCACGCTTAACTTTAAAAGGGGTAAATTCTCTGAGATGAGGAGGCATGTGAAGAGGAAACTGAAAGGAAAGGTAAATACAGCCAAAACCCTTGGGGAAGCTTGGAGGCTATTTAAAACTACAATCCTAGAAGCTCAGATAAAATATATACCACAAGTTAGAAAAGGCACAAACAGATATAAGAAAAGGCCTGCATGGTTAACAAACAAAGTAATGGAAGCTGTAAAAGGTAAGAAGGACTCCTTTAAGCAGTGGAAGACTAGTCCGAGTGAGATTAATAAAAGGGAACACAGGCTGTGGCAAGACTGTGATCAGGCAGGCAAAAAGGGACTATGAGGAGCATATTGCAAAAAACAAAGACCAGCAATAAAAATTTCTTCAAATATATTAGAAGCAGGAAACCAGCCAGGGAGGCAGTGGGGCCCTTGGATGACCAAGGGGTCAAAGGATTACTGAAGGAGGCTAAGGAAATGGCTGAGAAGATGAATGCATTTTTTGCCTCTGTCTTCACTGTGGAAGATGAGAAGTGTTTGCCTGCTCCAGAACCACTTATTTTGGAAGGTGTGTTGAAAGACCTGAGTCAGATTGAGGTGACAAGAGAGAAGGTCCTACAACTGATAGATGAATTAAAAACTAATAAGTCACCAGGTCCGGATGGCATACATCCAAGAGTTCTGAAAGAACTCAGAGTTGAACTTGTGGATCTTCTGACAAAAATATGTAATCTTTCATTGAAATCTGCCTCCGTTCCTGAGGACTGGAAGGTAGCAAATGTCACCCCCATCTTTAAAAAGGTTCCAGAGGAGACCCGGGAAATTACAGGCCAGTCAGTCTGACTTCAATACCGGGAAGGTTGGTAGAAACCATTATTAAGGACAGAATGAGTAGGCACACTGATGAACACAAGTTATTGAGAAAGACTCAGCATGGGTTCTGTAAGGGAAGATCTTGCCTGACGAAACTGTTACGGTTCTTTGAGGGGGTGAACAAATATGTGGACAAAGGAGACCCAATAGATGTTTACCTTGACTTCCAGAAAGCTTTTGATAAAGTTCCTCATCAAAGGCTCCTTAGTAAGCTCGAGAGTCATGGAGTAAAAGGGCAGGTCCTCTTGTGGATCAAAAACTGACTAATTTGTAGGAAGCAGAGAGTGAGTATAAATGGGCAGTCTTCGCAGTAGAGGATGGTAAGCAGTGGGGTGCCGCAGGGCTCAGTACTGGGTCCCATGCTCTTTAACTTGTTCATATATGATTTGGAGTTGGGAGTGAGCAGTGAAGGGGCCAAGTTTGCAGATGACAATAAATTGTTCAGGGTGGTGAAAACCAGAGAGGATTGTGAGGAACTCCAAAGGGATCTGTTGAGGCTGGGTGAGTGGGCGTCAGCGTCGCAGATGAGGTTCAGTGTGGCCAAGTGCAAAGTAATGCACATTGGGGCCAAAAATCCTAGCTACAAATACAAATTGATGGGGTGTGAACTGGCAGAGACTGACCAATAGAGAGACCTTGGGGTCGTGGTAGATAACTCACTGAAAATATCAAGACAGTGTCCGATTGCAATAAAAAAGGCCAACGCCATGCTGGGAATTATTAGGAAGGGAATTGAAAACAAATCAGCCGGTATCATAATGCCCCTGTATAAATCGATGGTGCGGTCTCATTTGGAATACTGTGTACAATTCTGGTCACCGCACCTCAAAATGCATATTATAGCATTGGAAAAAGTCCAGAAAAGGGCAACTAGAATGATTAAAGGGTTGGAACACCTTCCCTATGAAGAAAGGTTAAAACGCTTGGGGCTCTTTAGCTTGGAGAAACGTCGACTGCGTGGTGATATGATAGAGGTTTACAAGATTATGCATGGGATGGAGAAAGTGGAGAAAGTAGAGAAAGGAGTATTTTTCTCCCTTTCTCACAATACAAGAACTCGTGGGCATTCGATGAAATTGCTGAGCAGTCGGGTTAAAACGGATAAAAGAAAGTACTTCTTCACCCAAAGGGTGATTAACATGTGAAATTCACCGCCACAGGAGGTGGTGGCGGCTGCAAACATAGCCAGCTTCAAGAGGGGGTTAGATAAAAATATGGAGCAGAGGTCCATCAGTGGCTATTAGCCACAGTGTGTGTGTATATATATATAATTTTTTTGGCCACTGTGTGACAGAGTGTTGGACTGGATGGACCATTGACCTGATCTAACATGGCTTCTCTTATGTTGTTATGTTCTTATCCTTATGTTGTATAATATATTTATGGTGACAAGTTTACAAGATAGACAATACATTCAACAACCAAGATCTCAGACATGGAAGTATCCAAAGTGAATTTCTCCTGCAATAAATATCAAAAGGAAAAAGAACGATGAAACAGAAGGATCTGAAGCTTCCAGCCAAAAAACTACAATTATATATATAGTAAGAAGCAGGAATTAAGGGGGCAGTCGAGATAGGGGGGCAATGATGCAATGGTTTCCATGCTTTCTCCTTCCTGTCTCCAAGGGCTTGATTTTTTCCCCATTTTCCTCCCCAGTTACCTAGAACAGCTGCTTTTATTCTTGTGTCTCCTGACCAAGTACTTGCCAAGCTTAGCCTGCAGCAGTCATCAGCTGCTATTGTCCTTGGCTCAGAGATGCTTCTGTAGAACCTTCATGGGGTTGCCTACCTTCCTCTAGCCCTGTGTTTGGAAACAGAGGCCTTCCCTTTAACTGGATACTGCAGCAGTCTCAATTCAGTTTCCTCTAGAATATCACCTCTCTCAACAAGCATTATCTCTATCTGAATTTACTTTTAGCTTGCTTTCCCTAGTTTACCACAGTATCCAGTCACTGGTTAAGATGGAAACAACCCCATTGGCATGCTTTATTAAAAATACAAAGAGCTATAATCTTCTGTGAATGTTCCAGAAGCTAGTCTTCTTGATAGCATTCTTGAGCAGCCACATTGTACTAAAGAGATCCAAGGAACTTATGTGATGGCAGGCAAAGGGCAAGTCACTAGATGAGCTACTCACATGCAGATTTCCCCATCTGTGCAACTGAATTAAAAGTGGCTGATACAGGAGTTAACAGAACCAATGGGTTGCAAAAGAGTTTCCGGCTCAACATTAGGAAGTACTTCTTGACCATTAGAGCGATTCCTCAGTGGAACAGACTTTCTCGGGAGGTGGTGGGCTCTCCTTCCTTGGAGGTTTTTAAATAGAGGCTAGATGGCCATCTGACAGCAATGAAGATCCTGTGAATTTAGGGGGAGGTGTTTGTGAGTTTCCTGCATTGTGCAGGGGGTTGAACTAGATGACCCTAGAGGTCCCTTCCAACTCTATGATTCTATGAATATAGTAAGCTATTCGTTTACGTTGTCCATATGTTTCATTTCCTGCTCTCAAAACCAAAGTAAATCAGTGCCACAGAACCCTATATATTGTCCAATCTGCTATGTTTTTCATTCCTTTAAATACTAAGAATATAATGTTCTTAAAGCAGGTTTTTAAGTCACAGTTTTTCATGTTTGTAATCAAGGTAGCAATTGTGAAAAGCAAAGGATGTCTGGAGATCATAATGCCTAATATAATGTTATTATACTGCCATGTAAAATCAACAAGAAAAAATCAACTATTATGAAAAACTGCAGTTTGCAACTTTTGTTAGTATTGGGCATAGTCATTTTTTTTATCTAACAGGAAGATAACAGTGAAACCTAATCATCTTTAGAAGTAAATCCCACTGTATGGAATGGGGCTTACTCTGAGAAAAGTGTTCTTAGGATTAAATTGCATTGATATTTTTTAGTTCCATAAACATGCCAAATAGTTATATGTTAATTATAATATATTTATGTTGCTAAAACAATAAATTTCAGATTGATAAGTAATATTGCATTATTTCAATTTCTCCCCAGTTTACTTTCCCCAGCTTTTTATTTCCTTCCTTGGCTTCAGAATTTCCAGAAATTTTGCAGGCCAGGTTCATATCCACACTCAGCCATGCTCCTCACTGGGCAACTAAACCTGTCTCTCTATCAACCAGACCTACCCCATGGGATTGTAAGAATAAAATGGGTCAGAGGGAGAACCCCATAAGATACACTGAGCTCCTCGGAGGAAGGGCAGGATAATAATGTGGCAAACTTGACAGAGAGAGGTAAATGATGTAAACTAGGATCATTATTAGAGTCTCTGTTAAATATTATTCTGAATTTTATAGGGTCAGAAGCAAATCCTATGGACCTTTCCCCCAAGCTAAACAAGTTAAGTTTCAGTAAGTAACAAATTCCTTTCTTCCTGCTGAAATTTAATTGAGTTAATGTGTAATCTTTTCTGCTGTTAAAAATACTGTACCTTCTCCCAGGTAGAAGGAAGACCCTTAAAGTTGCACTTTCTAGTCCATACACATTTGGCTGCAGTTAACAGAAAAGAACTTGGGTCCCACATGCTCCCAGAACAGGAGAATCGATACTAGGTTCATAGACAATATCCAGCAATTTAGTCAATTTATAATCTTGCAACAAAATATATCAATTATTTTAAAATATCAACAAGATAGTTAAACAAAATGGTTTTTGATGCAAGCCAGAGGGTTTTATTGTTTACAGCAACAATATGGCATAGTTAATGTCCATATTTTCTCTCCTCTTCCATCCCTTTAATTTTATTTATTTATTTTAATTTCTAATCCGCCCTGCCCTGCGAGCGGGCTCAGGGAGGATCACAGCAGACTTAAATAATAATAGGCAATAAAATTAGAAGTAAATAAACAATAAAAACAATTAAACAAAACAATAAAATTGCTCAATTTCAGGTGGAAGACAACTAATCAGGCCATAGTGCAAACAGAGCTGAAACCAATGATGTTCCAGTAGGCCTGATAGACGATGGAATGCTGTGGAGGCCAGACTCAATGTACTATGGGCATCCGCTACATCACCTGAAGGCCTGGTGGAACAGCTCCATTTTACAGGCTCTGCACAAAGGTAGTAAATCAGGTATTGCCCTAATCTCCAACGGAAGCATGTTCCACCAGGCTGGTGCACAAATAATAATAATAATAAATTTATTTTTATATCCCGCCCTCCCCTGCCAAAGGCAGGCTCAGGGCGGCACAAAAAGCCCTGGCTCTCGTTGAGGCAAGACACATGTCCTTTGGGCCGGGGACAATCAGCAGATGGTGATTAGTTGAATGTAAAGACCTTCGGGGCAGATATGGGGCAAATAAATAATTTATATCAAAGTTTGCTAGAATTTAGGCTACAACTTGCTTTTACTATCAGGTCTCAGCCAAAGACTATTTCAGTAGACAGTATTAGAGCTTTAAACTCCTTTTATTGGTGGTGGTGAAAAGTGCCATCAGGTCACAGCTGACTTATGGTGACCCCATGAGGTTTTCACAGCAAGAGACTGTCAGAAGCCTTTTGTCATTGGCTTCCTCTGCATCATCATACTGGTATTCTTTGGAGGTCTCCCATCCAAATACTAGCCAGGACCAACCCTGTTTAGCCTCCGAGATCTGATGAAATGGAGCTAACCTGAGCTATCCGGTTATTACTAACTGAGTAACTATGTGCATGTCCATCAATTAAATTTCATACAGCAAAGGCAAATAGCTTCTTCTGCCATGCCTTATCATTCATATTCTAGGCAAGGAAAAGGTAAATGGAAAGAGATATTTTTTCCAAGACAAAACCCACAGACCACCATTTTGCTAACAGAACAATTAGCTTTATTTTCTCAGTTGTAATTAGTGATAAGCATGGACCAGAAAACTAAAAAAAAAAAAAGTAAACTAGAGGTCCATAAATGGGTTTCATGGACCACAGATTTCCACAGACCTTTTCATAAGAACATAAGAACATAAGAGAAGCCATGTTGGATCAGGCCAACGGCCCATCAAGTCCAACACTCTGTGTCACACAGTGGCAAAAAATGTTATATACACACATACACTGTGGCTAATAGCCACTGATGGACCTGTGCTCCATATTTTTATCTAAACCCCTCTTGAAGGTGGCTATACTTGTGGCCGCCACCACCTCCTGTGGCAGTGAATTCCACATGTTAATCACCCTTTGGGTGAAGAAGTACTTCCTTTTATCCGTCTTAACCTGTCTGCTCAGCAATTTCATCGAATGCCCACGAGTTCTTGTATTGTGAGAAAGGGAGAAAAGTACTTCTTTCTCTACTTTCTCCATTCCATGCATTATCTTGTAAACCTCTATCATGTCACCCCGCAGTCGACGTTTCTCCAAGCTTTTCATTTAACAGAGCAGTTTACAGTCCATTTGGTCTGTGCCTCCTCCTACCTTCCCTTGTTATCCTGCCATGGCAGGGTGACTCAAGCAGGGAAGGAATACATTTAAATGCCTTCCCCCACCTTTCGTTACCTGCTTGAGTTGCCCAACTGCTGCAGGGTGACCTGGGAAGGGAAGGGAGGAAGAGGCACAGACCGAAATGGACCATGGACCTGGCAACCCTACTAAGCCCAGTGTCTCAAAGTGTTCCAATAAGTGTGAGGAAGGAGGGGTCACCCCAAGTTCATGCAAGTAAAGTGAGGTCTAATTCAAGAAAACCTATGCTAGAACCCATTTTGTTACTCACTGAATGCCACTGGACTTCTAATTTATTTTGCTATCTAGATTAGTAATCACTATATTAGTAGCTGTAGAAAAGATCTGCAGCTCAACACAGGTATCTAGAGGTCTGAAAGTGTATTCTGGATATGATGTTCCTCTTCGTCCAATCCAAGCAAAATGGGCATGCAGAAACCCTAGCTTTGTCAGTGTGTATCTGTAACTCCATTTTATCACCCAATATTTGGGTATGGGCCTATTACTATTAGAAAAAGCACTGCTATCAAGTTCAGCCTTTGAGCGAAAACTTCAGTAAAGATCTTCATACCTTGAAAAATGAATATCACAGAAGATTTTCTAATATGAGAGGCTAATTACTTGGTATCAAGGCTTGCTACTGCACTTTGTTTTAATATAAGCTATGAAAGGTGTAATGGAGTACAGTAGGAAGCCATCTCTACTCAGAGCTTTGTTAGTCTTTAAAGTTTTAAGGACAACTTGAATATTGTGCAGCTTGATTTTGTTTTGTGCCCATTCATCAGTGTTAATATGGGTATAAATTAAGTAATTAATAAAAATTAAAGATGCACAAGTTCCAGATACCCACAGATAGATTCTCCATTATACCCTATGGAGACACCAGTCTCTGTAAGGTGTAATAGAGTGCTCAGTGAACATTCAACTTCCCCCCCCTGCTTTCTGATAACCCTGAAGTGGGGGGGAGGGCTTCTAAACCAGGGGATCCTCTGCCCCCCAGCTAGGTATTGGTGACCCTAGCTATATCTCAAGGGTGGCCAATGGTAGCTCTCCAGATGTTTTTTGCCTGCAACTCCCATCAGCCCCAGCCAGCATGGCCAATAGCTGGGGCTGATGGGAGTTGTAGGCAAAAAAAATCTGAAGAGCTACCGTTGGCCACCCCTGCTATATCTCATTTACATGGTGTATGTAAAACACTTTCTCATGCTTCTCCATACCACAGCACAAGTAAGACAAAAACAATGCTTCTCCTTGAAAACTCAATACATGCCAAACGTGGGGTTTTCTGGCGTTATCTGCAGGCTAGGAGCATTTACAACTGAAAAGCAGATTTATGGATGCCTGTTAATAAGATTAGGTGTTGGCATTTACAAAGACTCAAACAAAATTCTTTAAAATAATGGATGTATTTTGATTTAGTACGAATACATGCATTATCATAATTATGGTAACATTTAACTTGTTTCTGACTTGATTGCTGAGCTAACAGGCAATCTGCCTTACCAACCCACGTTTGTCCCACACATTAATCCCTTTAGAGATTAACACAAATAACTGATTAGAAATGAAAGCAGAGATTGTGTCTCTGTGCAGCACAGCCTGAAGGCTCTCCACCCTTGGTAGACATAATTGGATTCAATGTTGGGCTATGGCAGCAAAGTTAAACACAAACTGGCACAGCAAGTAAAATGAGTCTTGTTACCTCTGATAAAGGCTTTTGTAAAACAATTAAAATGTACACAAAAGAAGAAAGCAACAGATAAACATGTAAAAAAAGATACACGCATGTGCAAAATATTTGAGCAGAAATATATCTTATTTATTTAATTCATTTATACCCTATCTTTCTTCCCATTGGGCATCCAAAGCAGCTTAATTTATCTTCACAACAATTCTGTAAGGTAGGATAGGCTGAAAATGTGTGACTTGCCCAAAATCACCTAATGAGTTTCCACAGTACAAGCGGGGATTTGAACCTGGATCTTCCAGATACTCATCTGACACTCTACACTACGCTGGCTTTTGATAACTGGTATGTCCTCTTCAGCAGGCATTATCACCAAAAAGAAAGGACATCTACACAAACAAATGTAAATGAGTAGTCTGAATGGAAAAAGGGAAGAAAAGGTCCCCTGTGCAAGCACCAGTCGTTTCCAACTCTGGGGTGACATTGCTTTCACGTTTTCACGGCAGACTTTTTACGGGGTAGTTTGCCATTGCCTTCCCCAGTCATCTACATTTTCTCCCCAGAGAAAGCAAGCTGGGTACTCATTTTACCGACTTTGGAAGGACAGAAGGCTGAGTCATCTGTGGGCCGGATAACTGAATCCAGCTTCCGCCGGAATTGAGCTCAGGTCGTGAGCAGAGAGTTCAGACCGCATTGCTGCAGTTTTACCACTCTGTGCCATGGGGCCTTGTTGGTAAATGTTCTTTTAAAAATAAACTTGCTGTTAAAAAGTAGCCTAAGAAGAGCACTCCATCCATAGGTGGGATAATCATTACCTTAAACATTAATGTACTTGAATTTAAAAAAAAAACCTCAATTAGAAGAACTGGATTGATCAAGGTAATGAATGATGCATATGGGAAAATAACTGACAAAATATTTCTGCAATTTAGTGACTTCTGTGGGTATTATTAAGGTTGTAGTACTTTCCTGATAATTTCTCATAATCTGCTTTCTATAAACCGCAGAGAAAAGTACAGAAGGGAAGGTTACAACAGAGAATAAAAATCAGGTTTTTATTCAAAGGAGACTCTTCCTCTACAACCAATCTGGTGTTTGACATGTTTTGCGCTACACCCATGACATAATGTGATTGCATTATAGTTATCATGGGAGTTATTAAGTTTTGAATTTTTTTCTTTTCTTTTTATTTGAAAGGTCAGATACATATCAAAACAACCAAGATAGCAGCCTTCCCTCCCATCATATCACAAAATACCATTCAACATCTATCAAATATGTGCCTGTATGCCTTGATCATTCACTATAACTTCTTGGCCATCCAGTACAATCCATCTGATGCAAGAGATACCACCTCAGCAGTCTCCTTTAAAATTACAAAATTTAAGAGAGTTATTTCAACTACCACCAATCTGGCATTAGTCAGCTACATTAAGATTGGTAGTACTATTAAAATTTATTTATGCATCCTTAGTACTAAGCAAAGAACAAAAGTGAATTTCAGCTCTCCACTGTCTATGATACAGTTCCTCCCTATAATCTGAACTAAGTGTTGGTCTACAAAGCCTAGGTTCATCCAGTCCACCTGCAAACCTACTTCTTATATATGACCAAAGGTGCCACTGGAATCAAACTTTGTTTTGCTGCTTCAAACCAACATGGCTCCCACCTGAATCTATTTCTTACATGTTTCCCCAAACAATGCCCCACACCATCAATACTACACCAGCCTTCAGACTTGCTCTCAGCAAGAAAATAATGTGACAATCAATATATTTTCACCCAGAATCCCTCCGGTTTACATATGAAATTGCTTTACGCCATCCTAAGCTCGCAGTCCATCTACCTGAGTTTTCACTAATACGACTTGCAGTCCTTCAGACTTCCAGTAAAGTACAGTTTTACCTAACACTTGCTACTCAAGATCATTTAACTGTTATGCCAGGAACTGAGAAAGTCTTCCAATCACCATTCTTGCCCCCCCCCCCCAAACACACAAGGTAACATTCTTCTCAATAAACCAATCTTATCTCTAGGCCTGACATATCTTGCCTTTAGAAGCACTTTCCAGAACAGACAGTATTCTTGATATCAAAAGGATATACAGCTGAAATTAAATAATTTTACATTGTGATAATGTAAAGTTGTTTTTCTTCATCTCTGTTGCACTAACACCCTAGGCAGTGTTGGCTGAAAAGGTGTTACCATCATGGGCAGAAGAATCTGTACACCACCCATTACTGTGTTTAGCTTGTTTGAACCAGCTCTAAATGTCATCAGTACAAATACATTGTTTACTACAGAGCAGTGCTGAGAATTTGTTAAGAGGGTATGAAATCCACCATGAATTGGGAAAGAACAGTAGTATGTGTGGTGCAGCCAAGACCTACAGGCAAGTTGCATAATACTGAGAAATTATATGATATATATCATGCTGAAAAAGACATTTCCCACAAAGTTGTGGGACTGTGTTTTGTTCTGACAATGTAGGTGCTTCAGTTAAACACTGCAATCAAATTGGATCATTTATCACAAACTTCTACCTATCTATTAGAACAGGGCCATCCTGCACTTCTCTGAAGACTCCAAGCAATTAATATTTTTAAAAATTACAAAAGCACAAGAATAATAAAATAAAACTAAAGCTAAAAACAGATATTAAACAACTCAAATTCAAAGAATGGCAGAATGTAATTTTAATAATCCATACAGGAACAGAAACAAAAAACATACAAACAAGAAACAATAATTCAGTAGACCACCGCAACTTTGAACCTAAACAAGAACTGTCCACCTTTCTCACAAAGATTCCAGTTGCATTGTGCCCCAATGCATTCTCACAAAAGACTCTTCATTTGCCATTTAAAGACCATTAATAGAGAAGACCACCAGTGTTCCCTCTAAGCTGAGTTAGCATGAACTAGCTCACACATTTTTAGCTTCCAGTTCACACATTTTTGTCATAGCTCAGGAAAAATGGCCCCAGAGCACAATAATTTATGTAGTAGCTCACAACTTTAATGCCAGTACCTCATAACTTTTACCAGTAGCTCACAAAGTAGAATTTTTTGCTCACAAGACTCTGCAGTTTCGAGGGAACATTGGAGACAACTAGAATTCCCTAGGAAGGGAATGTTCATCATTTTGGTATCACAGAAGAGAAGCACTTGTCATAACCAGTCAACATACATCAGATGGTAAAGGCACACACAAATGAGGCTGTGAAGATGATGTAAACCTTCATGTAGGCTCATATCATGGAAAGCAGTGCCTGATGTATCCTATTATTTATTATTTTAATCTATTTATATTCTGCCCTTAACTATGAAGGGCTCATGGCGGATTACCGACATGGATAAATAATAACTAAAACTCAACAATAAAATAATAAACAATATTAAAACAGAGATAATAAGATAAAAATACAGCATAGGTGATGCAGGCACATTTTACAGATTAAATTCGCTCCATAAGACGCACCTGAGCATAAGACGCACCTAGTTTTTAGAGCTGTTTGTGTGAATTTAGAGGCATTTGTGTGAATTTTTTGCAGTATTCGCTCCTTAAGACGCACATACTTTTCCCTCCACTTTTTTGGGGGGGAAAAGTGAGTCTTATGGTGCAAAAAATACGGTATATATCGGCCTGAGATATAATAGTCAAGATGGTAAAATGATAGTTACTGTGGGGGAGGACAAACAGATGGTATAAGCAATAGGGCGAGGATGCCCGCTTGCCTCAACCAAAAGCCGGGTGGAATAGCGCCATCATGTTGCATGGTCTGAAAACCATACTAGTATTGGGATTCAGGGATATCGAGATATACCTATATTCATCCGGTCCAGTATACCTGAACTGGAAAAATCCCAATTTGTATATATTTTTTGCACACCCATATTTGGTGCTGCTAGCCGTTGTATCCTTTTCAAGAACCTGACAGAGATAGTACTGGGTTACATGATTTTATCCTTATGGTCTTTGAAGGGGAGATTCCAGAAGCTATTGAAACAGCAGTTCAGTTCTAAGATAGTATTTTGCCTCTGAAGCCCCTCAGGCTTGGGCCACAACAGCCTCATTAAAATTAAAACGCAAAGAGGCCAGTTTTTCTCCACATTGTCAGAGACAAGGCAGCATACTAGATCTGTGAAGTTTGGGGAAAAGGTCCATAGGATTTGCTTCTAACCCTGTACATTAACGGCTTGTTTCTTTTGCATGGCCAACTTCAGAGGTCATAAACACCCTGTGGTCCAGCCATCTCACTACTCTTCACTAGTACCAGATGTTGAGCTGCTTTCCCCACCTAGGTCCATCTCCCAGGTCCTTAACCTTCTGCCCTGGCCTGTAGGATCAAACTGCACCTTTCCTGTAGGATTAAACCAGTTACTTCTAGCAATCCTTGGCAGGGCAGGATTACTGATTTCTGAGGCTTCAGGAAGTATGTAATCATTTTACTTCCAAAGCCTTCAAGGATCATCCCTCTACTTGTTCTGAAATGGTGCTGTTGTGGGAATGGTGCTGATCTCATCTCCAGTGGAAGAAAGTTACGGTTTTTGACAGCAGGCAAAAAGCCTTTTGATGAGTCCCAGCCAGTCTTGTATTGAATACACTCAAGGTAAATCACCATTCATTGACCGCACAGCTGGGGATATTTTTGAGGTGAGGGGCAGTGGCTCAGTGGAAGAGCCTCTGCCTGGCACACAGAAGGTCCGAAGTTCAATCCCCTGCATCTCCAGTTAAAAGATCCAGGCAGTAGGTGATATGAAAGGCAAGAGCCACTGCCAGCCTGATCAGACAATTCCAACTTAAATGGAATGATGATCTGATTCAGCGAAAAGTGCCTCATATGTAGATGATGTGAAAGGTGGGACACAGCTTTTATGGTTTTGCAAGTGCTTTCCTTGCCTTTTAGACTTTGGGAACTAAAGGAATTGTTCTGGAAGATGGTATTTGAACTCTGTTGAGTAACCCAAAAGACCATGCATATCCTGAACCCACTCATTCATGTGTAGTAAGTCCATTGCTGGTGTGAGCTAACCATCTTGCCCACATGTGAGAACTCAAAATGTAGGATCTCTCTGTCGAGACCTATCACACTTGATGAAATTGAAGGGGCTGGTTGCAGCTATGCTTGGGTTCCTATTGGTCCACCAGTTGGATCTGTGCTGGTAATTTCTAAACTGTGGAAGTGTATTGGGTATGAAAGAAGAGTGGAGCTTCTGTTGACCCTTTTATATGATCTGGGCAGGGCTTTCTTGTTATCTCTGGTTTCTTTTGGCTAAATTAGGATGCTGCTTGTTGGGAAGAGAATTAATACTCCCTTCCTTTACTTGGTGTTCAAAGAATTCATTCACCATCTTCACTCCTGGTAGCTTCATGAAGAACTTTTGGTTCTCTTTAGATTCGCCTTCAGGTTCTTTTCCTCTTTCCCAGACTCAGCATGTTTTGGAGGGATCTAGTTTGATTAATGACCTTTGATAGTCTTCCTGATTAAGGGCAGACTTGGGCTATTTGGGGACTATTATTTTTCTAATAAAGGAGACGTCATCTTAGAGGGGCAAGAGAGGCCCTTGAATCAAGAGAGGCACAGCCCAATTGCACAGTCTGCGGGTGTGTGTGGGGGGGGAGATACATTTTGTGGAATTGTCTTCCGGACTGCCGTATGGACCTATGGTCAGAACTCCTCCTGTTTCTCATATTCATCCCTCCCTCATAAAATCTGTAGGAAGAGGACGACGGGGACCTGATTGGAGAAAAGGAAAAAACAAGTTTCCTACCTGTAACTGATGCTCTTCGAGTGGTCATCTGTGCATTCACACTCATGGAATGAAGTGCCAGCGCCGATCCTCGATTGGTAATACAAAAGTCCGGGATTTTTTGCTGCTCGACCCCGGTGGGCATGCGGGACAGCCCCAGTGCGCCTGCTCACCTGGTGGGCACGAACATCCCACCAGTTCCTTCCCACCACCGCCTATCTAGGATACCATGACTGGCAGCAGAGGGGAAGGAGGACGGGTAGTGTGAATGCACAGATGACCACTTGAAGATCATCAGTTACAGGTAGGAAACCTGTTTATCTTCTTCGTGGTCTCTGTGCTTCACACTCATGGGAGATTAGCAAGCTAGGCTTACCTGGAGGAGGGAGCTGGCAGTTATGCAGAAGTAGCGGCTTGAAGGACCAGGGTACCCAGCTGTGCTCTGCGGCGCTTCTGGACACCCAGGGCATAATGTCGCATGAAGACATGAGGAGATGTCCAGGTTGCAGCCAAACAGATGTCCGCCAAGGAAGCAGCCTTCAGGAATGCTGTAGATGTAGCCATAGCTCTAGTGGAATGCACACGGAGTGGCCCTGGCAAGGGACGTTTCGCCAACAGGTAGCAGGGTCTAATGGCCTCTGTGATCCACTTAGAAAGTCTCTGCGCAGAGATCTTGAAACCCAACCTAGGTGCCACATAGGAGACAAATAGATTGGGATCCTTTCTAAATGGCTTAGTGCGATGCAGGAAAAACAACAACGCCCTCTTAACATCTAGGGCATGTAAACGTCTTTCTTCTGCAGAAGACGGAGAAGGATAAAATGTAGGCAAAAACACCTCTAGATTAAGGTGGAAACTAGACACCACCTTAGGGAGGAATGAGATGTCCGGAGCCAAAGAAACTCCATCATCATGGAATGAGATGTACGGAGCATCACACCGCAGAGCCACCAATTCAACTGCCCTCCTGGCCGTAGTGATGGCCACTAAAAAGGCAGTCTTCCAGGCGAGAAGATGCAGTGGGCAGGTAGCCAAAGGTTCAAAGGGCTGCCTCGACATTCTTTCTAGGACCAACTGCAAATCCCAAGCAGGAGGAGGACTCTTTGATGGCGGGTGAAGTCGCAGAAGACCTTTCAGGAAGCACTTTGTATGAGGATGCGTGAAAACCGATACGCCATCCACGGGATCATGATGCGCCGAGATTGCAGCTAGATACACTCGAATTGAGAAGTGATTAAGCCCAGCATCCACAAGAGTAAGTATGAACTCAAACACAAGCTCCAGCCTAGTATTATGGGCACTGACGCCCTTGGCCCCCAGGAATGCAAGGAACTTAGACCACGTTACCTCATAGGAGCAGCACGTTGATAGCTTTCTACTGTTCAACATTACACACTTCACTCTGTCTGAGAATTCTGGAAGCTGACCCTCCAAGCCGTCAGTTTGAGGTGAGGGATGTCATGGTGAAACAGGCGGCCTCCGTGAGCCAATAGGAGGTCCGGCTCCGAAGGAAACCTGTGGTGACACCCTCCTGCCATGGCCAGGAGGATAGGGAACCAGTTCTGTCTCGGCCACCATGGAGTAATCAAGATGCACTCGGGACACTCTTGGGCCAGTTTGTGAATCACTCTGGTGAGAAGAGGCATGGGCGGGAACAGGTAGAGAACTTGTTCGCCCACGAGAGTAGAAGACCATCGACCAGGGACCCTGGGTCCATTGCCCCTCTGGAACAGAATAGCTCGCATTTCTGATTGCTTGCCGTGGCAAACACATCTATCTTGGGATTACCCCAGTCCAAGAAAAGAGGTTCCAGATAATTCCAGTTCATCTCCCATTTGTGATGGGAAACCTCCTCCCTGCTCAAGGAGTCCGCTTGCACACTGAGCTCCCCTGGCAGGTGGGTGGCCAAAACAAAGGTCTGGGCAGCTATGCAGGCTTCCCAAAGCTGCATTGCCAGCGCACATAGCTTCCTGGACACAGTCCCCCCTTGATGATTTATATAGCTTACAGCTGTCATGTTGTCGGACATCACCGCCACAGGGTGAGCATGCGCATTGGGGCTGTTGCGCATGCCCACTGGGGTCGGGAGGTGAAAAATCCCGGACTTTTGTATTACGGATTGGGAATTGGCGCTGGTGCTTCATCCCACAAGTGTGAAGCACAGAGACCATGAAGAAGATCAATGTCTTTTCTTGCCCCCATAGGTGGGAGAAGTTTTGTCCTCTTGTAAGAGTTTATATTCTTCTATGATCACATGTTTAAACCAGATATATACTTCTGGAGGACAGCCTGTAAAGGGGGTGAGGTTTTGAACACATGAGGCTGCCTTATGCTGTCTTTGATCCATCAAAGAATTGCTGCTCCCCATTCTGTGTGGGCAGAAAACTGTCCAAGGTTTTTTAGTCTCCCTGTCCTTCCACTGCCTTGGTCACACCATTCCTCAGGGGGAGAGAGGGATAAGCTGGAAAAGGGAGAGATTTGAATAAAGAAAGTCATGGAGGAAAGGACAGTAAATGGGCAAAAGACAATAAGAAAAGAACAAAAGGTTGTAAGTTGTAGTTCAGAGCTGGTAATGGTCTGTTTCTTAGAGCTCCTTCTTCGAAGCTGATAAGGCAGGAAACAAATGAAATCAATCAGTGACTCCTGTCCAGAAGACAGAAAATTAAGAGCTTTTGTTCCTGACTCCTTGATGGATAGATGGGAATCACACATTACAAGATATCCTCCCCCTCTGAGCATCAATATATCTACCCGAAATATTCCAGGCTCACACATCAGAAGTCCAGGCTGCACTCCAAACAATGCTTCTATGCCTCTTTTTTAATTTGCTGAACAGCTTACCTGTACATTTTGCCTGATACCAATGTCAGTTAAATCCTAAAATACTCCCTCTCCCCCCCCTTTTTCTGCCTAAGAATCTATTCCACTAGGAATCCCTTAGTTTAACATGCCAAGAGAGTTTAAATATTGAAATCATAAGCATTTTAATAACTCCAGCACTAGGACTCATCATGCAACTGATGTTTTTTCATTAAAATTTGTCTGCTATTTCACTGCAGATGCAGATAAGTAGCAGGCAAATTAGTTTTGCAATTTATATTATTTATTGGAAACATGCACACCCCTTTAAAGGCAGTTTCTTACTGAGGATGATCTCGCTTCTTAGCACAAAGAGGCAGTTATAGGGTGGAGCCTATTACAGCAACGTTTAAAACAATGCTGTAGTTATGAAAAGGAAAACAGTGATTACAAATAGGAACAACTCCTATAGAAATACTAAGTATGGCAAAAAAAAAAAAACAGCTACAGGAAACCATTCAAGTTTGCTTTATACTAAACCAACAAACAGATTTTGGAATGAACTACTTCATACCAGAGCTATTTTACAAACAGCATCCATGATGTTTGGCACTGTGATTCCCATTTAGACTACTGATGCCCAGCTGGTAATACAATGGGTTTATGGCAAAGTTGAGACCTCAGCCCTAGATTGCCAGATCCATGTCTGACATGATAATATTCTTCACTAAACTAAGAATGTATGAGATGACAGTAGGCAGAAAATAAAGAAGGCAGTGAAGGTCTGGGCTCAAGATAAACAGAGCAGAAGAAAGTAGATGTTTCACATACTAAATAAATTATAGGAATGATATATTGCAGAGGCAAGCATATCTAACTGAATGAAGTGGCATGCTTATGACTGCCCATGCATTCTTAACATCTGTTCCCATATAGCTATCTATTATGCGCACTGAATGAAAAGTGGCAGAAACATACTAAATAGAATGAATGTCTTTCTCTGTTGCTACCCAAGTTCAACGTACTGGTTGATTTAGAAACATGGGTGGGGGGAAAGGAGGGGAGATGAAGGTTTAATTTAAAATATTTAAACTCAAGAAAAATATAATGGCACAGTAATGTTTTTGGACATAAGGACAAGTAGCTCTTCCTGCTGTGTAGATACTAGGCAGACGATCACTTTAGTGAATCTTTTTGCCACTACCCTCAAACCATCTGTGTT
Organism: Heteronotia binoei; assembly: GCF_032191835.1. NCBI lineage: Eukaryota > Metazoa > Chordata > Lepidosauria > Squamata > Gekkonidae > Heteronotia > Heteronotia binoei. Next base: position 144,143,366 of record NC_083226.1, on the reverse strand, counting down.
ACTACTAGTACAGCCTTTACAATCTGGATTCCAAGATAAAATGAAAATGTTCCTGATAGTTTTGCTGAAACAGGAATTTCATTCATGCAAAATTAAACATCCACATTCAGGCAGCAGAATGGCATCAATGTGCAAATCTACAGGATGAGGTCCGTTGTAAGCTCAAGAACAAGGATGCTGCATTCCATTTGATTTTAAAAAGCCATTAAAAACCCTGAAAGATCACTTAAACTAAACATATAATAGTTTATGAACAAAGCAGGAGTCAAATTGCACCTTTAAGACCAACCAAGTTTTATTGAGAACGTAAGCTTTCATGTGCTCTCTAAGCACACTTCATCAGACGAGGGGGTCAGGAAAGCTTACGTTCTCAATAAAACTTGGTTGGTCTTAAAGGTGAAACTTGACTCCTGCTTTGTTCAACTGCTTCAAACCAACACGGCTGCCCTCTTGGATCTATATAATAGTTTATATCCAACTGTCTTCACATTTGGGAAGCACACATAAAACACCCATGTAAACTGTGATATTGCCACTTGTGAGCAGCTGATTTTTTGGGTACTGTGTCTTTTCTCAAAGTCAAAATGTTAACAATTACCAAAATGGAAAACTTTCACCTGGCTCTTGTAATAGATTCTTGAATATTTTTCTCTGTTCACTCAGTTTATGCCATTCCTCTTTGAGGACTCATTTGTGTACATGCCAAGCAGCTTATTTCTCCCAGTAGGATTTGTTAATGCTTTACCTTTGTTTTACTCTGTTTGAAAGATGAGTAGAGACAATGCTGTGGTTAAAGTACATTCTCACTGATATGGCAGTATCTGAACTTATTCTGAACTGTAGGCAGGATTTTGTTTTGCTGCCATGGCATCTTTATGCCATATAACATCATACATTTTAGCTTGTGCTTCTGCTTAAAAACTTGTATTTTAGAGAACATTGCCAATAATAAATCAAATTAGAAAGAATTTAGCCAGCCAGTAATCTTCAAATTGATATAGAGCATGCAGTCCAGCTTTCTTACCAGAAACAGAAATAGGTCCATATGGCACACATTATATAACGGTGCATGTAGAAACGTTTTGGCAAGCAAATGGGGAAAGATGGTTATTCAGTAGCACATGTTTTACTGTCGGAATAGTACGAGACAGACATTGGAGGGGCACCTCTCCTTTTAGCCAGCACCAGAGAGTATTAACTCCATGCGCAATCCTTAGTTGAAACACGGCAACTCTCTTTCTGCAGTTTCTAGAAGACGCATCTGGCCATCGATGCAATAGTGGTTTGATTTCAAAAGTATATTTTATTTGAATTCTAAAGCTCTTATCACTATAACTTCAGTCTGGATTTGAAGATGGGTGCGGAATTACTAGATGGGACCCCTGCATGTCAAACAACAGGTTAGGTTGCCATCTCAGGAGCTTGATCAGCCCTACTTATTGCCTTTAATTCCCAAGTTCTCACAAACTCAACAAAATGCAATAGAACACTCTACAGAAACAAAGGCCTCCAACTGGAAGGAGATGACAAGGAAGCAGTGGTATGAGCAAAACGATCTAGCCCAGTCTTAGCACTGACATAAAGTGGTTGCAAAACATTTGGAGAAAATACTGCTCATTTAATATGTAGCTTTCTAGATACTGTTGAGTGCTTGTAGACATGGTCTTGGAAATTAGAATAAAGGGCTAATGCTTTTTGTGTAATCTCCATGGACTAAACAGTGTATCATATTGAAGGGGTCTCATGACCTGGGACTTAGGCAAGGAAGCAACAGAAGAGGACATCTGGTCTAGAATGGCAGGAGAGGTGTTACTGCAGCAATCTGACTCAGTGACAGTTGCAAGAGAAAATTATGTCTTTATGCAAATATTGAAATCAAAGATCTTCGACTAGCAAGCATGTTTTCCCACTGTAGGATGAGCACATTGCCCTAGCTTGGGTAGCTGCTGCATAAGAACTGTAGTCCAGCAGCACACCGCAAGAACAGGTGAACAAAGTTTGAGGTCAGTGGCACATGAAAGCTTGTACCTTGAATAAAACTTTGTTGGTCTTAAAGGGGCCACTGCTGGACTCAACTTTGTTCTGCTACTTTGGACCAACATGGCTACCCGTCTGAATCTATCTGCAATTACAGTTCTGCACAATGGAAACTTAATGTAGGTTCAAATGCTTCCACACAGGCTATGCATAGAAAGGATGCATGTATTTCATGAATATTCTGACCCTGAGTGAGGGATCAAATCCAATTTCTGCAAGGCTGTTGGCCCTGCACAGACCCATCCAGAAATGCACCAAGGCATTCTGGATATGCAGCACTGCCATAAAGCTTGTTGAGCATTTTGCCTTTAGCAGGCTTTGTGGATTAGGAATGTCAACTTCTTATCTAGCATCAACTCTAAAAAGCTTTTTCTGTAATTGCTGGGATATCCATCTCATCCAATATCAGTTCTGGTAAACCATTCCTCTAGGAAAAGCTCATACAGTCTTAGAAAAAACATTTTAATGTTTTAACAGGTCCATATACAGACAGTTGGAGACCACAGATGGTAGTGATACCATTAATATTAGTGGAGATCAAGGTTACACAAGAACTCTGTTGAGGAACATCCTCTTCCTACTTGAAAGGTCTGGAATAAATGGAACCCCTGTGAATTCTTGTGATGGGTCTCATAAATTCCACCAAATCATTGTAATTGTTTCTATTTCTTGCTAAATTTTATCTGTTCCTAAGCCTTTGCCATTTTTACTCAGAACAAAGCAGCCATTTGATTAATGGAGACTGTGCTCTCTTTCTGTCTCTCTGTGAGAGATTAATCCTTCTCTTCTTGCTAGAGTCTGCATTGGAAAACCTGGAGACTTTGGGAGTGGATCTGGGAGAGGGTGGGGTTGGGGGAGAAGGACCTCAGTGGGATATAGTCCACTCTTCAAACCTGTCATTTTCTTCAGGGGAGCTGATATCTGCCAGCTGGAGATCAGTTGCAAAAGTGGGAGCTCTCCAGGTCCCACCTGGAGGCTGGCAATCCTATGCCAGAGTCACCCTCAGTAAAATCTAAGACCCATAATTTGGCCACTGCCAAGGTTCAGCAGGAAGTAGCACTCCAATCACTCATGCAGGGTGGATCCTTAGCCAAAATTAATAAAATTCTGCATTCAGAGAACTCAGGTGTGCATTTCCTGGATGCTCAGCGGTAGTAGCTGATGGTGCTTTGTATGGATTATGGGAGCTATGCCCACAGGATCTGAGGAAATTAGTAGGTTAGGGAAATTCAGGTAGTCACATTAGGAAATTTCTGGGGTTTTTTTCTCACTTTGCTGGTCCTTTCTTCTGTTCTGGCTCAGCCAACCATGTTTTTGTTCTTTTGCTGAGTGTGCAGGCAGTTTAAATTCCAATGCAGTAACTCTATTCTTCTTGGTACAAATAAAGCTACCATTCTGTCTCTTCACTTCTGTGTACAGCAGCAGGCTGCTTTGCATTGCCACTTGGCAAACCACTGATCATTTTTGCCTTGAATTTTTATTCAAGCTTTCTATTGCTTTTGCACTTTTTCTTTTATGAAAGGTAATAGCATTCATTACATCATTTGCTGTTTGAGTAAAGTTTTTCAGCAAGTGTTCAAAACTCAGCTGGAATGTTTAACATTGCAGATTTGCTTGCTCATCAAGGCAACACACTTTTTGCAATAAAGGAGGTGCTGCTGAGGGAATCAAGTGAGAAGAATGTACTCTGGGCTTCCCCAGGTTAATAACACCCATAACCAAAGTGATAGAAGTGGACTGTACCTGATCTATAGGGACAGGCAGCCACAGGAGTGAGTAAAGGGGCCAAAGCCAACTACTCCAAGTAGCTCTGCTACAACTTGGAATGTACAGTCTCTCTTATTTTAAGGAGATGGCTTCTCAGTAAAAATTATGGTTTTGGAGATTCTTTCTTTCTGAAGATTCTTCTTCCATAAGCCTTTTTCAGGTTTTAAAAAAGTTGATAGCCTTGTCACAAGAAAACTGCATGGATCAGTTTCCATCCAAAGCATTTGGGGAAGTTGTAATCTAATGCCTATGGAAACAGCATTATGTTCAAGAAATTGGGCATTACCTTATGCTCCAGGAGCTTGCAAACACAGTAGTCAATTTAATGGGTAACTATACCAGAGTTGGAAATGTCTGGTGCTTGAACAGGGGAGTACCTTTACCTTTTACATTAAATTCTTGAAATCAGGTCCAAGTTTCAAAATAGACATGGTAAAGCAGGATTGGGCATTTCCCAGGCTATCTATAGAGCCGGGGCCCATATAAAGTCGGGTACTCTTCAGTCAGCTTTATCAGCCATTTATTCAGGCCTTTATTTATATAGGATGAGGAAGTGGTTAACAGCATCCTTCCTGCCTTGTGGCTCACAAGTTCCTATTGCCACTTTATCAGCCTCCCCCCACCCAAGCATCTGGCTGCTACATTTAAGCTTTGCCTTAATAAACACATTGACTTAGCTGCCCTGCTGCCCACCCACTCCTAGCTACTGCTATTTGTTGCTGGCTCAGCCTGTCTCCAGGGTTTTTGGCCCACACTATATCTACCTGGGGCTCGCTTTGCTTTTCTGAGCTGTTTGTGCCTTCCAACAGTGCCTCATGACTTTCCTCACGAAGTGTACATTCTGGTCTCAGGTTAAGTGGGTTTCTATACCAGCCTTTCCATCACACCTGGTTATAGCAATCTGTCACATTTGTGAAAAATCTGTTTTTGCCATTCTCAATCATAGAGGGCCAGCAGCAGTTGAAGCCCATCATCGGATAGTTGCCACATCATTTCATTATGTTATTAAGTCCTAAGGCTTTGTTGCCAGAAGAGTGCCATGCCATGTGAACATTTATCCAGTTGGCAAGAGACTAGACAAACTGGAGATGCTTCTGGTTTATGATCCAAAATGTGGCAGCCAGGCTATTGTCAGAAACAGGCTATTTTCAGGGTTTGTAGTACTGATGTTGTGTTGAAAGATATTCACTGCTGCCCAAGGTGCAGTTCATACAGCAGATAGTTTGGAGTTCATGCAGCAGCACTTGGAGGACTATTTCTTGTACTGTTCAGCCTGCAAGTTAAGATGCTCTTCTTAAATCCTGCTCTCTTGTATCCCACCTGAAGAGGTAAGGTAGATAGTAGCCAAATACATGGTTCTTTAGTAGTGGCTCCTCATTTTTCAAATGCCCTCTGTAGGTTCTAAGAGTAAGATGTAAAGCAGCAAAAATGCAGTCCTTATTTTCTAACATACTCCTGAATCATTATTCATAATTACTCAATTTGCTATCCAGTTTGGATATGGGAAATGCAGAATCCAAACAAAACTTTGAAGTTTACCAGAAAGCCTTGGGGTTATTACTAGTCGAATCTACCTCACAGGGTTAGTTATCATATGTTGTGATCCTTTCAGGGGAAGAGTGGGAAACAAATAACTGCTCTGCTGCTATGTGTACATCAACTGCAAGGTCTTGTATCTCTTCCATTTTATATAGGTGTTAGTTCTGAAAGAGGTTTGCAGAACACAGTGCTTCACTTAGCTACTGTAATATTTTCCTCATTCCCATCACAAAAATTGTCCATATAAGAAAATTTGGTAATTTTCAATATTCATTTGAAATGCTGTAAATCTTGAGGTTTCAAAACAGAGTGGATAGAATTCTATACAACTATTTCATCTGTTGTAAACAAAGCATATTATTCTCAGTTAGGACTAAGCCAAATTCCTTTAGTTAACATTTTCAGCTTAAAAAGGGTGGTGGGTGCTTTCAGGAGACCATGTGACATTTCCTAAAAAATCAAAAACTTTACTTTTTTGTATGGGTTTGCAGCTGTTTCCAGTCATAATTGGTACAGATTCTGTTTCAAGCAACTTTCTTTTATAGAATAGCACTTCTTAATATCATGCAATTGAAATAAACTTTGCCTTTGATGTGTCACTGAGAGCAACAGAAAAGCGGCTGTTCTTAGTTTTATAAAGTACCAAAACTGCAGCCAGTCAAGACACTTGCTGCAGCACTACCACTGTCTTAATGACAGGAAAAAAGAGTGTACATGCCTTCTCTCTTATACCACTCCCCTCAAAGTTCAGAAAAATGGGTCCTGAAAGTTCACCAAAGAAGGTCAATAGCAGGAGTGGGGTGGCAGAGCTAACAGCTCCAGATTGTGAAACTCCTGGAGATTTAGTGGTGCAGCCAAGGGAGGACAGGGACTACAGTGGGGTGCAATGACACAGAGTCCACCTTATAAAGCATCCTTTTTCTCCAGGGGAACTGATCTTTGTAGTCTGGAGATGAACTGCAATTCTGGAGGATCCCTAGGTCCCACCTGGAGGCTGACATCCTTAACTTTGTGGGGATGGTGGTGGTGGTGGGGCTTGGTCAGAGCCACTGAAAATCTTCCATGCTACATTTGGCAGATTAGTCTGTTTTGAAAACTAACATAAAAAACCCAAAAATATAGAACTGCATTGTGGACAATAAAACCACCAGCAGCTCACTACTGTACCAATCAAGTAAGTGAGGCAATATTGTGTAACAGAGTGGGCAGGCTAAAACAAGCAACAAATTCTCAAATTGCTTTTGAAATTAAGTGACATCCTGTGTGTCCACTGCAAATAATGGAAATGAAACTCAGTGGCAACCAAGCAGCTCAAGTTTAGCTATGTGGAATTCAATGACTGCACATAGTCATTTTTAATTACCCTTTAAACCAACACAGTATGGCTTCTGCAAATTGAAATGCAGATCATGTATAAATCAAACTGCTTTATATTATAAGTATGACAAAAAGGAACACCCACAAGACAAAATTGCATACTCTTTTAAGACTACTCTGAAGTTCAACAATCTCATGGTTTAACAAAATATATTTTCACTGTATTGGAGGAACAGGGCATAATCAAAATACTCAGTCATTAATAATGAATCCAAGTAGAGTGGACAAAGTACAAATGAGAATGGGACCTACCCTATTATTTTTCTTTAATACAAGAGATCTGCAGCGAAATATTTTGCTGATTAGTTCAAATTAGTATGTAAGACTTCTCCACCTCACCTCTTTGACCTCCTAGGTGCACAATTCTGAAGCTTAGAGGAAGGGTTATATTTTGGAAGTGACACACAACAGCCAGTTTTATTTTACCACCAATAAGATCATTCCCTTCATTCGCTGTGATTAAGTGTAAGCAGCAACCAGAATACTTGAGTTCAAATCTTTAATTAAGATTAAAAGATACTATTTTGATCCACAGACATTAATTCAGAATCCAAAAAGAAATTTAACAAACATTATTTCTGTGAGATGTGCAACATTACACATTAATCTGCTTGCTAAAAATTAACTAGAGCAGGTGGTTAATACTGGTATTTTTATAGATCCTTTCAAACACGGAAGGTTTTAATTACATCCAGTTCACTCACAATACATTGCGGCACCAAGCTTTTTGCTCTGAGGTCTGTAAGTTTGTTAAAGGTGGACCATATGCTAAATGAGATTGCACTTTTCATCTAGAATTTGAGCAGCTCTAGTTTGCAGAAACAAAGTAGGTGAAATGCAAATATCTGGTTCTAACAGTAAGTCAACAACCACATGCTGCATGGAAAACCACCCTAAATGAGATGCCAGCTGGTCTGAACAATATGATAAATTAAAAATGTTTTTACATCTAAAAAAAAAGAGGAAAAGAGGATAAATTAAAAATGTTTTTACATCTAAAAAAAGAGAGGAAAAGGTAGTCCCCTGTGCAATACTTCCCCTATTGGGGCATCACTACTTGCTGCTTATTTGCTTCCTCTCTGTGTCTCCATCCAGGGAGTTGAGGCATGTGACAACCAGAGAGAGAGCTTTCTCAGAGGTGGTACTCTTTCATTGGAATTCCCTCTCCTTTAAGGCCTGCCTAGATATGACATTTTTGTTAGGGAGTAGGCTAAAATATTTTGGTGTACCTAGACTTTTAGTTGACGTTTTAGTTCACCTGTTGTTTAGTCCAACCTGGTTTTAATTTTTATCATTTTGCTCTTTATTGTACATTTCTTGTTTTTATAACTGTTACATAATTTTTATGCTGTTGAGATTTTCGTGACTTCACAGAATCAAAGTTGGAAGAGACCTCTAGGGTCATCTAGTCCAACCCCCTGCACAATGCAGGGAACTCACAAATACCTCCCCCTAAATTCACAGGATCTTCACTGCTGTCAGATGGCCATCTAGCTTCTGTTTAAAAACCTCCAAGGAAGGAGAGCCCACCACCTCCCGAGGAAGCCTGTTCCACTGAGGAATCGCTCTAATGGTCAGGAAGTTCTTCCTAATGTTGAGCCGGAAACTCTTTTGATTTAATTTCAGCCCATTGGTTCTGGTCCTACCTTCTGGGACCACAGAAAACAATTCCACACCCTCCTCTATATGACAGCCCTTCAAGTACTTGAAAATGGTGACCATATCACTTCTCAGCTGCCTCCTCTCCAGGCTAAACATCCCCAGCTCCTTCAACCTTTCCTCATAGGACCCCTCACCATCTTCGTCGCCTTCCTCTGGACCCGTTCCAGCTTGTCTATAGCCTTCTTAAAATATGGTGCCCAAAACTGAACACAATACTCCAGGTGAGGTCTTACCAGAGCAGAGCAAAGCAATACCATCATTTCACATGATCTGGACACTATACTTTTGTTGCTACAGCCCAAAATTGCATTTGCCTTTTTAGCCACCACATCACACTGTTGACTCATGTTCCGCGTACGATCCACGAAGACCCCAGAGATCCTTTTCACACATACTATTGACTACAGATTTATGATCGTTTTGTCACTGGTTGGGCAAGTTTTGGTGAAGTCATTCATTAAGTCACTGACATGTTTTGTATTTTTCATTGCTCTGTCTCTTACTGTTAGACACATCGACTATGTTTCTGGAGAGAAGCAATACCAACAAACTTGAGAAAAAATGTCCTGTCCTCTTAATAGAGGTTCAGTGGGGTGCGGAGAGCCAGTTTGGTGTAGTGGTTAAGTGTCTGGACTCTTATCTGGGAGAACCAGGTTTGATTCCCCACTCCTCCACTTGCACCTGCTGGCATGGCCTTGGGTCAGCCATAGCTCTGGCAGAGGTTGTCCTTGAAAGGGCAGCTGCTGTGAGAGCCCTCTCCAGCCCCACCCACCTCACAGGGTGTCTGTTGTGGGGGAGGAAGGTAAAGGAGATTGTGAGCCGCTCTGAGACTCTTCGGAGGGGAGGGCAGGATATAAATCCAATATCATCATCTTCTTCTATTTACCATATATTATTTAATTCCATTCCATGAAAAGCTTCACTTCCTATGTCTATTTAAGTCTCAATTAAAAGAGAAGGACTATTTTTCTTTAGACTGTTGGCAAGCCTAATGAAGAAGCAGCATAGAAATATTTTAAATAGATTAAAACTGCCTATCCTGCTCAGTCTACAAACATGAGCTTTCCTTATAGGCCGCTTAATACTGTAAAGCTTGTTTAACAGCACAGCAGAACACAGTTTACAGATCTAACAAGTAAGGCACCATGCAAGTGTGCATGCTAGAAACCTAGCATTTTGGGGCTTTCTTTGAAGAAAGTAATTTCAGGAGGCAGCTTCTGAGAACAGGGAAGCTATAGGGAATGCTTAACAACAACAACTTTATTTATATCCCGCCCTCCCCGCCGAAGCAGGCTCAGGGCGGCTGAAAGGTAAGCCTTTCACCAACTATAATTTCCGCATTTTAGCCAGTCTTCCCTTAAAAATCATCAGTGTGGGATGATTCAATGACAGCCAACATGACATAGTGATAAGAATGTCTGAATAGGAACTAGAAGACCCAGATTCAAATTCCAGCTCCACCATGGAAACTTGCTAGATGACTTTGGGCCAGTCACATACTCTTAATCTATCCTACCTCACAGGTAGGGTTCCCATTTGCCCTGAAGAAGATATTGGATTTATATCCCACCCTACACTCTAAATCTCAGAGTGGTCACAATCTCCTTTACCTCTCCCCCCTCCACAACAGACACTCTGTGAGGTGGATGGGACTGAGAGAGCTCTTACAGCAGCTGCCGTTTCAAGCACAAGTCCTATAAGAGCTATGACTGACCCAAAGCCATTCCAGCAGCTGCAAGGGGAGGAGTGGAGAATCAAATCCGGTTCTCCCAGGTAAGAGTCCATGTACTTAACCACTGCACCAAACTCGTGGAAGACCTTCAAGTGATTGCTGCTGTTACCCAACAACACTCATCTGATCAGTGGGAAGAAACTGGCTTGCCAAATTGGGGGGATCATTGTCCCCATATGATGGCATAATCTCTGGCACAATCTGGAGGCAAAAGCATCACTCCAGGTATGATGCTCTAGCACTCAGCTCAAAACTGTGTGGTAACCACAGTAAGTAAGTCCTAAAGTGTCCCCCCACAACACAGTCACTTTCAAGTTACACCTGAAGTTGTGTCATTAGATTGGGATAATTATCTCACTGGTACGTTCCTGCCCCTCCATCTCCCATTAGTTACTAAGCATGCCTGGTATCTATTCCCCTATCATTGTTGTGTGACAAAAACTGAATATGATGTATGCTGCTTTGGGTCACTATTGGTAAGAGTGGTGAGATGAAGTTATTTTAGTTATCTCAGCTGCTTTAACATGAAAGAAAAATATTAAGTACGGTACTTCTGCCAAGGAAGAGTCAAGGAAACAATTCTCTTTTTTCCCAACTCCCAAAAGGCCAAAGACTTGAACAATAGAGCCCATGTGGACTAGGATATAAAAACATGGGATATATAAATTAAATATAAACATGGGATATAAATTTGTCAGAATTGTCCTATGCAATCCATAATGTGTACAATACTGCAGTCTCAGGATTCTGGTAGAATAAGCTCCATTGAACACATCTGAATTTACTTCAGAGTAAGCATGCATAGGATAGTGGTGTGAGGCTGAAATTCTGAGCATTCTAATGTTGAAATAAGCCCAATTGAACTTACTGAGATACTTACTGAACTGAGAGGCTTCAATTTGCATTTATATCAAAGCACTATCACAATAGGCCTATACAGTCAGAAGTTGAACTGTATGGTTTGCTTCCCCCTCCCCCCCACTGCCCTAAGCCCTCAGCACGAAATGCTATATTTGATCCCAAAACAGAGCATGAGTATCTATAACCAACCACATGTGCAGCACATCTAAGAACAGGAAGTCTAGAAATAACCTTCTGATACTTCTGAGATGAAAAGAATAAATCACTAACCCTTACAATGAAAGGCATATAGGAGAATGTATACAAAAGGGGAAGATAAAGTGCAAAAGGTAATTAAAAAAGGCAGCCACTCCTAAGAACAAAGTTCTTGGAAGGCTCCTTTGTGAGAGGAAGTACTGAGTCAGTTATTCCTGAGTACTGAAAGCTCGCTGTCAGTGGTATGCTGAGCATGTGCAATGGGGTTGTTTTTTTTTTTAAAAAAAGGTAAAGGACCAGACTCAGAGATGGGCTGCAAAGATTGATTGAACACAATCTACACTCCTTTTGCATTTGGACAAAGACACACATAAAGGAGAAATCTGAATTTCTAAGAGGAGAAATTTGAATTTCTGTTTCGTAATGTAACAATACAAGAAGGGATGATTTAATTCTCATTATTCTGCCTAAAAATGATTTCTAAAGTATAAATCAACCAGGATTCTGCAGATTTTTCAAATGGAATAGCCAAATTAAGAATTTTCAAAACAAAGTAGTCAAATTTAGGTTTATTAACAGGAACTGAAGGCAGCTTAGACAGGGATTCTGAGAAGAAATAAGAACATAAGAGAAGCCATGTTGGATCAGGCCAACGGCCCATCAAGTCCAACACTCTGTGTCACACAGTGGCAAAAATTTTTATATACACACATACACTGTGGCTAATAGCCACTGATGGACCTGTGCTCCATATTTTTATCTAAACCCTTCTTGAAGGTGGCTATACTTGTGGCTGCCACCACCTCCTGTGGCAGTGAATTCCACATGTTAATCACCCTTTGGGTGAAGAAGTACTTCCTTTTATCCGTTTTAACCTGTCTGCTCAGCAATTTCATCGAATGCCCACGAGTTCTTATATTGTGAGAAAGGGAGAAAAGTACTTCTTTCTCTACTTTCTCCAACCCGCAGTCGACGTTTCTCCAAGCTAAAGAGTCCCAAGCATTTCAACCTTTCTTCATAGGGAAAGTGCTCCACCCCTTTAATCATTCTAGTTGCCCTTCTCTGGACTTTCTCCAATGCTATAATATCCTTTTTGAGGTGCGGCGACCAGAACTGCACACAGTACTCCAAATGAGACCGCACCATCGATTTATACAGGGGCATTATGATACTGGCTGATTTGTTTTCAATTCCCTTCCTAATAATTCCCAGCATGGCGTTGGCCTTTTTTATTGCAAACGCACACTGTCTTGACATTTTCAGTGAGTTATCTACCACGACCCCAAGATCTCTCTCTTGGTCAGTCTCTGCCAGTTCACACCCCATCAACTTGTATTTGTAGCTGGGATTCTTGGCCCCAATGTGCATTACTTTGCACTTGGCCACATTGAACTGCATCTGCCACGTTGACGCCCACTCACCCAGCCTCAACAGATCCCTTTGTAGTTCCTCACAATCCTCTCTGGTTCTCACCACCCTGAACAATTTAGTGTCATCCGCAAACCTGGCCACTTCACTGCTCACTCCCAACTCTAAATCATTTATGAACAAGTTAAAGAGCATGGGACCCAGTACCGAGCCCTGCGGCACCCCACTGCTTACCGTCCTCCAAATCCCATCCAGGCAGCGATCAGGCCCAGCTCCAACAAGATTTTGGATCACATGCCCTGCACTCATTTCTTGGGATGGGCACAAATCAAGGCACGAATCATGATTCATGGCTAAAATAGCTGATTCATGGTTCAGTCCAAATTGGTTTGGGTTCTTGCGCTATGCATGACTCACAAAATGAAGTGGCTTGTTTTTCGGGTGGTTCGTCTGTGTCATTATCAAAGGAAGATCCTCCTCACACACCACAACGTGCCTGGCGTGATGATGTCACACAGAACTACCCGGTGCAACAGCATCACTTCTAGGTGACATCATCATGCCGGGCACATTCATGAAGCATCAGAGCTTTCTAGCTCTCCCGAACCAGATGAGCCATAATTCTTTCAGAAAATAAAAAACACAAACCAATCTGAACCACTGATTTGGGCAAACCAATGAACCACAAAACAAACCACCATTTTCACATTTCGTGTCCATTCCTACTTGGGACTAATGTACATAACTGTAACAGAAGTGGACAGTCTCTGACGTTTTCTCCTCATATCTCTCCTCACTAGATCTGTTAAAATTGATTTCTCCCTGTTGTACAAACAACATGCACTCACTTTTGCTTCCCTTTGAATGATCGGAAGTGCAATCCTAAACAGAGTTACACTGCTCTAAATCTATTAAAGTCAGTGGGTTTAAAAGGGTGTAACTCTGCTCAGGATTCCACTGTAACCCCTTACCAGCCAACAAAAGTAATCTTACTAAGGTCTTTTCGATCTACACCTCTGAATCAAAAATTTTAAAATACATATTTCAGGGCTTGTTTGTTTAAAAAATCAGAAATGTTATCAAAGTGCCAAATGTATAATTAATAAAGAAATAACAGGCTTGATATCCTTATTAGTGGAGTGAAATAGGTGTTCTTACATTTCATTATTTATAATTTATCAATATTACACACAATATATTGATGGGAAAGAACTCTGTTCATTGACGTCAGCACAGATGAAGATAACACACCATTAACACAGACAGACAATGTATATTGGCATACAAACATGTTTATTTTGGAGTTCAACCTGCAAGCTAATAAAACCTCATTTCATGTTTATTCCAATGCCTACTCACAGAAGTAAAAAAAGAAAAGGCAAGCCTGTTGAAGGGCTTAAGAAGAAATAGAACATCAGAAAGGGCTTACTCTCAAAAAGCACAGAAGGCTATCTGGCTATTCATTATTAATAACCTGTAGATTGGGACAGGGCAAGAAGAAATTCCTTTCCTTGAACCAAGGAACTGTAGCAGTTACAGCAACCTCACCATTTATATTTACTGCATGTCCATTATAATGATAGGATACAGTACACAATTTGAGGCACTGTGGATGCTGCCAAAATCATTATCTGGGAAGGATTTAAATATGCTTGCATCCTCAAAATTGGAATGGTAGAAGGAAACTCTTGTAAGGCCCAATGTAGGCTTTTATCTTTATTTATCATTTATCAAATATTTTTTTCCTGCTGAGCATTCTTTTATCCCCTTCCTGTGGAGATTCTGTGCTTTGAGCCAGACTGACAGGAAAGAATTTGAAAAAGCAGAAACAAGCAACATTTTACCACACATATCCTAATAGAAGTGTAATACAGAATGGGAAACAAATGGTATCAGAAAACCAAGAGTGCTGGTGTTTACCTTTGGCAAGGAGAAAGGCAAATGCTGCAGGTTCTGATACAATGTGATATCAGCTCTGGCAGACAAGAGTCTGTTTAGTTATCTAAACTACTCTGTGCATGTGTGTGTGAGTGATCAGTTGTTTCCAGCAACCAGGAAAGGCAAAACAGTCTAAGTGATATTTTATCTGCTTTAGCTTCTGTTGGTGAAAGGTATTCAAGCATATCACTTTCATGGGGCTCTCCATCAGGCCAAGTGTTAAAGTTTCCAGTTCCTAACTATTGACAGAGCCAGCTCACTGACACTTGCAAATACTTCTGAGCAACCTGACTCTGCCTGGAGATGAAAGATGAATGCCTTTCCAGACTGCTTAATGAAGAGTTCGATCAATTACTCATGTTCTTTCAAGCCTATGTTGGTACATGATATTGAGCAAGTGTTGTTCACAAGACAGTCATATGCATCTAGAATTCCCCATAAACTGAGGAGGGCAGAGAGTGAAAGTGTAAGGAAAGGAAAGGTCCCCTGTGCCAGCACCAGTCGTTTCCAACTCTGGGGTGATGTGGTTCTCACAACGTTTTCATGACAGACTTTTTACGGGGTGGTTTGCCATTGCCTTCCCCAGTCATCTACAGAAAGTGTAAGAGGACCCCAGAAAAGAAGGTAGGACCAGCAAAGCATCCATTGTGGTAATCTCTGAAGGACAGCAGGTTAAACTGTAACAAACAGTTCAGGAAAGAAGCTTGGAGTTAAATGTTAGGGATTGTATACTATACCACTGGGTAAACTTTGTACTGTCTGTTGATGAAAGTATGTTCCTGCTCTGTAATTTTTGCATAACTGAGTGTGTTTTGTTAATAACTTATGTTTGGCTTCACTTCCGATTCCAGATCTCTAGTTGGTTCCAGACTTCTACAAGTCAAATCCTATTGCACTATGTACTGAATGTTCTATCATGTTGATTGTATTTACTTATTCTGTGTAATGTGCCTTGAGGCTCAGTGGAAAACGCTGAATAAATTAAAAACAAATAAATAAATAGGATCAAGGCAAAGGCAAGCAGAATGGCCAAAGCATGCCTGTTAAAGGGGAGACACCGGGCTGATGAACTCAGGCATTTATTTGTCCAGCAGACTAGCTGAAGAAGTTTCCAGCACAGCACACTTACTATTGAATGCCTTAAACCCCAGCAAACTTTAGTCCCGTCCAGATTATCAGTTCCTAAACTTTAGCCTCTGTCCTAAAAGCAAAACCTTAAGGAACATATGGTTTGCCTCTGAAAAATGCCTGGAAGCTCTTCCACTAGCCCAGTTTCATTGAACAAACCCAGCATCCTAGAGCTCAAGAGAAGCCCCCATTGATTTGCATGAACTCTCATAGAAGAAGAGTTGGTTTTTACACCCCACTTTTCTCTACCCTAAGAAGTCTCAAAGCGGCTTACAGTTGCCCTTCCTTCCTGTCCCCATAACAGTCACCTTGTGAGGTAAGTGGGACTGAGAGAGTTCTGAAAGAACTGTGATTGGCCTAAGATCATCCAGCAGGCTTCATGTGGAGGGGCAGGGAATCGAACCAGGTTCTCCAGATTAGAGTCTGACGCTTTTAACCACTACAGCAGACTGGCTCTCATAGATCGAACACATATACATAGTTGTTTTCCTCTACAAGAGTATGCAGCATTTCCAGTTAATTTAAAATGGAGAAATGCAGGGAAGAGGTTTAGCTGGACCTCCTCTTACCCACCACCATGGTTCCAGGTCAAAATGGGTTTTCTTATTGTTTCTGGTTCATTATTATTACTATAAGGTATCTGATTTGTTAATTGTCCTATCTCTGCTTTTGCAATGATACAATATTTTATAATACTATAAATTGGTATTTTTATAATATTATATATTTTAATCTTAATAAAACATAATATTTTACATAGTTTGGCTCTAAGTACTCTCACCTCACATTTTGCACAAATCCAAGAGACCAAACATCTCATAGTAACTCTCACAACCTCAAACATTTACTGGAATAATCACACATCTGTTTGAACAGGAGTCTAAATGTACACTGCACAGGTAGCAGGAAACAGGAACAGACAAAGTACCAAAAACAGGAACAGACAAAGTACCCTGCAATGAGCTGATATTCCTGCTGTAGCACAAGGAATTTCTTAGTCAAATACCTGTGACATAGCTGTATGATCCCTGCAGTCACTGTTTCGGGGGTTGAATGGGGAAAGCCATCCAGAGCAGAAATCAGGACTGCATCTTGCAGCTTAAAAAACAGGACTTTCTACAGGTGTAGAAATACAGAGTTATGACATCAAGAGAGCTAGCCAACAGCACGCTAGAAGCGTTGACATTGTGGAGACCCCATTAGATGCCATTCATTGCAGAAGGTATGCAAACGGACATGGCTCAGTATATACAACATCTCAGCTTCTGAATTGGGAACAAGAGGCATATTCAAAGTTTCTTGATGCATGTGCAGCATCTTTCCTTTACAGTAAAGTAATCACAGACAGTACACCCCATTAAAATCACAAGATACAGTTCCGAGCAAGCGTGTATCCTGGTTTCTTGCTTTTTGGAAACTAGAATTGAGGAGAACTTGCCTCTAAAAACTTAGGGTCAGTTTATACAAGTCAACAGAATGTAGTGGGTTAACTTTTCATAGCCTGTGCCACTGTAGCCTGCAAGCTTTGTGAGCTAGGTTTTGGATTTATTTTTAATAGCAGCAGGGGAGCATTCAGCCTTGCAATCTCTAGCACAGACTGATGAAAATTGTTACTAATTTTCCAGAGCCAGTATGGAGTAGTGGTTAAAGTGCTGGACTAGGATACGGGAAATCCAGGTTTGAACCCCCACTCATACCATGGAAGTTTGCTGGGAGACACTGGACCAATCACACACTCTCAGTCTAACCTACCTCTCAGGGTTGGTGCAAGGATAAAATGGAGGAGAGAATGATGTAAGCTGCTTTGAGTTCCCATTAGGGTAAAAGGTAGGATAAAAAATAAATACATAGTTCTTGAACTTGTGTCCATGTTAACTGGTTGAAAAAACAATTCAAATGTATCAGTTTGCAACTTAATAGAAACTTTACAAGCAGGGACCTGCAAAGAACATGCAGGAGTGGCCACCCCATTCCTCCTGCCTTTATTTCCTCTCCTTTACCTCCACCCCTCCCTTATTTTTATTATTATTTATATTTATGAATCACCCAATACCTGCTACTGCAGGGCTTTAGGTAATGTACAAAGGCAATGTCTTTTCTTTTCCCTCCCTCCACATATATTGTTACTCTTCTCTTGTCTCTTCTGCACTATACCTACTGTCACTTCTTTTTCACTTTGTCTCTCCCTCAGTCTTTCATTCACTCTCTCCCCCCATCACTTCCTCGGATCCTAGCACCAGCGCTATCCCCCCCCCCCCCCCCATCATGTAGCTGTGACATGGGAGACACTTTGGATATGACAGTGGGAGGAAAGGGCACATCCTGCAACTTGGGTTGCTCTTCTGGAGATAAGGCAGGTGGTGTTTCTTCCTCCCCCTCTGCATCACCACCAGCTCCTCCTCTCCTGTATGCAGCATCACCCCTTGGAGGCTAGTGAGGACAGGCAGCAATGGCAGGGCTCATGCTGCCACTGCTTTCTCATGCAGAGCCACAGTCGTACCAATGTTCCCTCTAAGCCATGGTCTTGCGAGCAAAAATTTTATTTTGTGAGCGACTGGCATTAAAGTTGTGAGCTATTGCATAAATTAGCTTGTTATGGGGCTATTTTTCCTGAGCTAAGACAAAAATCTGTGAGCTGGAGGCTAAAAATCTGTGAGCTAACTCACACTAACTCAGCTTAGAGAGAACAGAGTCTCACTACCTCAGAGGCTGGTTAGGAAAGTCAGAGAAGTGGTTGCTCCTCTTCTGCCATGCCACCACCTGCCCCTCCCTTGCACGCAGCATTGCTACCTCAGAGGCTGGTGAGGAGAGGCACCAATTGTGGGGCTCATGCCACTGCCTCCCACACTGCTAAGGAGTGGTAGATGGCCACCTGGTGGAGGGAGGGACCGGGGAGGGACTGGCCACCTGGTGGAAGACAAATCCCAGTAACTGGAGGGTCTCAAAGCAGGGGTTCTCAGGTCACAGTCCAACATCAAAGTCCAGAGTCAGATAACACAATCCAAATACAAGGTAGAAATCAGCCCAAGGTCAAAGCAGGTATTCCAAAGATAAGGTCCAAAGATCAAGTAAGGAGATTCCACAAAACAATCTCAAATGGGTCAGGCAACTGATATGCTATCAGCAAGACTACAAACCCATTGATCCCATATCATAGCTTTTTCTCCCATTTACTTAACTCTTATCTTTGCAGTCCTTCAGTGTATATATATGTGACTGTAAAATCTGTGATTCCCTTCCTATTCACTACCAAGTTTGATAAAGGAAGGAACACTGCCAAAAACTGAGCCATAATTTGAGTTGAATGACCAAGTTAAGTGTTTAAAAAGTGAAGAAAAATGGTAATAAACTTTTTACTATCACTTTCCAAAACTATTCTGATTGCAGCTATATGACTATTTCTCTCTTTTCTCCTGGGAGCAAGATTTTCAGGAACTTAACCGTAACCCCATATTTATCCATTTCTAAAATAATATTTCAAAGAGAAAAAACAAGAAAAAAGGGGATTACTATCAATTTCTACTGAGATGAAAAACAGTCCTTGGATAACAGGACAGGTGACAAAATATATCTCAGTAGTAACAATAAGGCATACTGGCAGTGACAGACCACTGAATGAAAACAATTCAACCAGGTTTTAAACTTATCAAAAGCCATGAAAATAAGTGGCAAGATGAGGTTTGGCAGAACATGGGAAGAGTTGATTGATGGGTCGGTTTAAATAGGAATTATGCCTGGCATGAAAGGGAACTCCTGCCATTTTGCCAGCACTTCTGCATCTCTGATAGCCCATTCAAAGTTATTCAAGTTCAGTCCCGTTATTTTCTGGCCAGTTACAGGTGTTAATCTGCCTGGCTTTGCTATGCTAATTTGAGTTATCGCCCAATTCAGTGGCTGTGGCCATCGGCGATTGTGTTGATCCTGCAAACAACTGAAGCTTTGCAAGAAATGTCACAGGCATTTGTCACCTCTTGCCCCCACTGTTTACATTTCCGGCCGTATGTCCTTGTAGCTGCGTCCGTCAAGCGAGGATAACATTACATGCACCAGACGAAGAGGTCCCTAGTTAAGGAAGGCCTTCAAAGGTGCCCCAGTTCTTCTCCCGGCCATTCCAGGAATAATTTCTCTCTCCCAGCCCGTGTTCACGAACTCCCACTAGAGTCGAGGGCTTGACTAATCCTCCGTGTGCCGAAGAGCGCTCGCCTGACGATTCGCGGCCGACTGTGCCAAGAATCACAGCGAGGGTTGCCAATCCCCAGGTGCGGGCAGGGGATCCCCCGGTTTGGAGGCCCTCCCCCGCTTCAGGGTCATTAGAAAGCAGGGTGGGAGGAGGGATAAGCCTGCTGGGAACTCTGTTATTCCCTATGGAGACTTATTTCCTTAGGAAATAATGGGTAATTGATCTGGGGCTGGGGGGGGCTGTTTTTTGAGGTACAGTAGATGAACCTAATTTTCAGCATAGCATCCAGGGCCTCTCCCCAAAATACCCCCAAGTTTCAAAACGATTGGACCAGGGGGTCCAATTCTATGAGCCCCAAAAGAAGGTACCGCTATCCTTCATTATTTCCTGTGGAAGGAAGGCATTGAAAAGGTGTGCAGTCCCTTTTATATGTGATGGCCAGAACTCCCTTTGGAGTTCAATTATGCTTGTCACAGCCTTGATCTTGGCTCCACCCCTAATGTCTCCTGGCTCCACCCCCAAAGTCTCCTGGCTCCACCCCCAAAGTCCCCAGATATTTCTTGAATTGGACCTGGCAACCCTAATGACAGTCCTGCCAACTTCGCCCTCTACCCATTGCGCGTGCAGGATTTCATCGCGCGGGGAAGGGGAAACAAACGGCATGCGATCGCATTGCTGCAGCAAGATTTCTTTTTGCCAGTATTTTAATGCATATGCATCTGCACTGAAAGATGCAAGCTGAGGACAGGGACTAACTCTGCATCTATTTCCGATTCCCAAGCCCGCCGGCCGGCGGGCGACTCTTTCCATCTCGGCAGCGTGAACGGCGAGAGACTGCCTCGTTATTTAAAGCAAAAGTTCTTCTTCCCGGAAACCAGCCAGGCGAGGTAGGTCGGACCGGCAGAAGTGGCCGACCCAAGGAGCCACTCACTGCCAGAAGTTTCTTTCCCTCCCCTACTTCGACACAAAAGCGAATCATACCCACTCCCCTTTTCCCGGCACAGACACCCCTCAAAGAACCTCCTTCCAGCCTGAGCCGTCCTCGCTCCCGGGACACTGACCCACCTTTGGGAGCCGCTTCGGTTCTCCTCAGAGCCGCTCCAAAAAACTGGCCCAGGAGGAGGCCGCTCCGGCCGCCTTCCGCCTCCTTGTCCTCCGGAGGCTGCTTTCTAACGGGCGCCGCGCGCTTTCCTCGCCCGCTTCCCGCGCGGGCCGCTTCTCTCAAGCTCCAGGCGCGGGAGCGGCAGTTAGTCGGCTGGCTGGCTTGTACCGTATTTTCCCTGCCTCGTGAGCCTGACGTTTTTTGCCGAGCTTTCTTGTGGTTGATTCCTCCCCGCCCCACCAGCGCGAGAGAGAGCGGAACGGCCGGCTGGAGAGGCCGCGCCCCGCCCCCGCATTCCATTTCCCTATATGGTGCCACAAAAGGGAGCCGGCCGGGCCCCACCCCCTTTTCCCACCACGAGCAGCACGCGTGAGGCGCGTCTGGGGGAGGGCTCCGGCGTGTGTACGTAAGATACCCTTGGGAGGGAGGAGAAGGAGGGGGCGTGAGGGAAGAAGGAGACAGACAGACAGACAAGGAAATCAGCGGGTGGGTGTGGATTGCCCCACCCCCTCCCCGAAGGCTGAGCCGTTCAATGCAGGCCTCCGACTCCACTTCCCCCCTCCCTGTCTCCGTACCGTCACCACTGACGCGCTGAGCACACGGCCTCGGGGCCCGTTCTATTTATGTTTGTGGCCTCTTTCTCCCTCCTGTTTTTGCATATCCCTGCCCGTTTGCTCCCCTCCTTCTGTGCGCTAGGCGGTTGGTATCCGCCCACCTACCCATATATGGAAGAAGGAGGCGGAGCCTAATCTCCGGCAGCCTCTCGCTGGCTTCCTGGTGCCGTTTATAGAGTACAGCCACTTCCGCTGTCTGCTTAGAAGCGGCGCGATCATGGCGGAGCGCGGTCAGCTCCCTCTCCCCGCCAAGCGCCTCTGCTGCAGACCCGGCTACGGCGCCGGGTGCCGGCCAGGCCAGCGGGCGATTGGTGGCGGCGAAGGAGGCCTGGGCGGTGGCGGCGGGGCGCTGTGCGTGGCGGGACCCTCCTCCTCCGGCGCCGCCGCCGCCGCCTCCTCCTCGGCGGCGATCGCCTTCTCGCCCGCCCTCGCCGCCGCCTATGCCGCGCTGGGGGTGCTGCCGCTGGGCAAGACGCAGAGCCCGGAGTCGCTGCTGGACATCGCGGCGCGGCGCGTGGCGGAGAAGTGGCCGTTCCAGCGGGTGGAGGAGCGGTTCGAGCGCATCCCGGAGCCCGTCCAGCGCCGCATCGTCTACTGGTCCTTCCCCCGCAGCGAGAGGGAGATCTGCATGTACTCCTCCTTCAACACTGGCGCCGCCGCGGAAGACGCCGCCGCCGCCGCCACCAACTCCTCGGGAGCCGCCGCTGCCGCTCCCGGCGGGGGATCTAGCGCCGTCGGGGCCACCGGCACCGGCACCACCTCGGCCGTCGCCTCCAGCAACAGCGGCACCAACAACAACGCCGCGGCCGGAGGCGGCGGGGGCAGCGGCGGGGCAGCGGACGCCACGGCCGACGAGAACCGCCTGCCTTTCCGCAGGGGGATCGCTCTGCTCGACGGCGGCTGCGTCGACAACGTCCTGCAAGTCGGTGAGTCACTCGGCCGGGGAGGGGAAGGGAGGGAGGGTGGGGTGCGAGGAGGGGGAGGGAGAGACGGCAGACCCGGGAGCCTTCTGCTCTCTCCCTCCCCCAGCGGCTGGGTGCATTCGCGGTCCCTTCTCTCGCATTCTCCAGACTTGCCCCGGGGTGGGTGGGGGACACACGTTAATTTCCCCTCTCGCTTCGTCCACCGGTGCAGCCTCTGTATGCGTTCCCCGGTCTCATTTTATTTGTGTTTTTTTAGCGCCGCCCGCTCCCCTCTAGTATTCCAAGAATCCGGACCATCCAAGCAGCTCTTTGCCCCGCACGCACTCACCACAGCCAGCCCTTCCTCCCGCCTTTAAATCTCCTGCCATTAAGCTCCCCCACCTAATCCTTTCTGTCTCGCATCCAGACAAAACACGCACACGACGTCCTATTTCCTTCTACTCGTTTTAAGCCCAGTTCTCTCCCCCTCCACCGCTTAACCTGCTCCTGAGCGTTATTATCTTGCGCCAGTAGCTGGTCCTCTCCTGCCCCACATCTTCCTCCCTTTTCTGTTCTGCTCCCTCGATGTTATCCAAATATTCTTCTCCACAGTGTTTTGATTGTTCCTTCTTCTCTTACTGCCCCCCCTTTCCCAGCACCAGATAGTGTGAATGGAAGTGAATCAGCAGAAGGAGCCCCCAGGGGAAGGGGGAGGCAGGAATGCCTCCTTATTGCTTGGGTTTGCGAGGAGAGGCTGGAGTCTCCAAACAAAGACATTTCTAGGACAGCAGTACTTGAGGAGGCAATGAAATCCGCCATTGGCTTTGTAAAGACTCCTTGGGCGCTCCTGCCTGCCTGTCTGTCTCTTTCGCTTTCTCAGTCGCTCTTGCCCTTCTGGGTTTTTGCTGTTGGTGGCACTGGGGGTAGGTCATTGGGTCATAAAGCTGTCAGGTTACTGATGGGACTGGGGCTGAAAGGCGGCTTGTCTGAGGAGAGGGGGGAGGGTGCTGCCCAGGGGGACTGCTGTGCAGGAAGGCAGAGACGGCTAGGATGCTGCCAAATAGCTTTCAGAGGTAGCCGGTTTTAATCCCCCCTCCCTCCCCTAAAATAGGAGAAGTGCTGCTCTTCTTTCTGAATTCACGTTCTCTTCATCTGTGAATGCTGGTTTTTATTTTTTCTGGCAGAGAAGGCTCTCCTCCCCCCCCCCCCCCAACTTCTTGGTTTAAACTAAAGGGCTCTGGTGGGTAGTTCCCCTTTTTCCTTCTCTCCAGAGGGGTTACTTTTCTCAATAAAGAGGGTGGGGGAGAGGATGTGAGGCTTTCTGTGTGTCTGGCTTTCTCTTTTTCTGGGAGTAAGTCTCTGTTTCTGGAAATAGGCGGATGGGTGGTAATTTCTGTTAGAAAACTTCCTGGTTAGTGTGAGGCTCACTGTGAAGCTGGATCTTTTGTTGTGGCAGTGTTTCCAGTGGTTTGTGTTCATCTGCCCATCTCCAGTGGCCTTCAGGCTTCCCCCCCCCCCCCCTTGGAAGGAGGCCCTGGCACTTTCTCATTTTCATGTTTGTTTGTGTCCTTTTCAGTTTTCTGTTGCTCCTTGAAAAGGGGGGAATGAACAAAAGAAGCTCTTTCATTGCTTTTCACTGCCTGCGAAATAGCAAGGATCTTACAAAGGGGAAGGAGGGCTGGTGGTTTTAAAACTGCACAACTCGATTTTGCTTGCTTCTCAGACTTAACCCAGCTTGCTCCACTGTGAAACTTTAAATAGACCCTGTGGTTCTGCCCAGCTGCCCCCCAGCATTTGACCACATATGAGAGGCCTTAAAGTGGGTTGGAACCCACTAAACTAAGCCCCATAACTCTCTACTTATTCACAAGATCTCCACTTTCCTGTGGCTAGTATCACTCAATTTATAAAGATGTGGGTGATTCTCACTGGTGAGGTTTTAGTGTGTCCATACCAGAGTACCGTCTGTAGGGAAGAGAGTGTGTTTCTCCATCTTTAAATAA
Organism: Heteronotia binoei; assembly: GCF_032191835.1. Lineage (NCBI taxonomy): Eukaryota > Metazoa > Chordata > Lepidosauria > Squamata > Gekkonidae > Heteronotia > Heteronotia binoei. Next base: position 144,118,961 of record NC_083226.1, on the reverse strand, counting down.
AAGTCAAAGCCAGCTCTGGTTTGTGCAGAATTGTTGGACTGTGAGACAGACTTCATGTGCTCCGTAATGGTGCCTTTCCCTTCTGCCTGCAAATGATTTAGCTCTGGGCAGTCTTCTAAGTTCTAATTAACATTCCTCTAGACTTCTGGGTCTGCCCCTCTAGCAGAGATTGAGGCATCTCTCTGTTTAGCGGTGGCACCACCAGAACTGAACCTCTTTCTGGTTTGGCTGGCATTGCCAAGGGCTTTTTTTTTTTGCCTCTGCTTGACTCCACTTGCAGGGGATGAGGAATGACAGGAGTGCACATAGGGAGGGTTTCTTGGCTGATTACATTTAAGCTAGGAATTCACTGTGAAAATAAAGCCAAGGGGCGATAAATAAAAGATGCAATCTTCTCCAGGAGACAGACACCCAGCATGGGCTTTGCTTTGCTTGCTTTCAGAATGTAGAAGAGGCCTCATTGAGAACTCGGTAAAAGGAGGAAAAAATAACTTGCATCGCCTTGGAAAAGGGGAGGGGCACTGGATGATGCTGGCAAAGGTCAATCTGAACAGGGGAAAATATGCATAAATATATCTCATGTCCACAGCTGCTTCTGGAACGCTTTAATAAATGTGCAGTGAATACTGCACACTACAAGTACACTTTCGTTTCTTACTTACATGAAATGTTGAAACCTCTCCAAACTGCTAATGTATGGAAACTTAGTATTTCACAGTACTGTTTAAGTGTGTGTGTGTATGGGGTGTGGTGAGGGATGAGCAAAGCAGATGCTGAAGTTTCCCAAATCACAAATATTTTCCTACAGCAAACGTTAGGGCTTGCTAAGGTTCGTTAACGCTTCATATGTAGCAAAAACTATAAATGAATAGTCTGTTTCAAATCCATAGGACATCTGCCTATGTTTACTTGATTTTTCTGTGAACAGATTTTAGTTGACTGGTTTTGTAAACTGGGTATAATTCAGTATTAGGAATTTCTGGCTTGTCCTCCCTTTGGTGTTGTGAGTTGCATTGGGGCAGAATGGCTGAAAAGCAGAGTAGAAATAAGTACTAATGCATATGCAAAAATGTTGGCCTCATTTAATGCTCATGCTTGGTATTTACAGTGTATGTTTTTTTTCACATATTATAGCCAGCAACTGATACTTTTTTGTTGAAATGGTGTATATGAACCAGTTTTGTACATTAGAATGAAAATTGCAGAATTGTCATACTGTATATGAGATGCTTGTCTTAATTTGCATGCTTTTAAAAAATTTATACTGAATCTGTCCTGCTTTTTAAAATCTGTACATTAAGGTTTCCCCTGTCAGATTGTATCATCAGAACTGTAGGTCATGTCAAACTAGTCTTATGAGCATGTTCATCTTATTTCTGAAAACTTAACTATATGTAACACCTGGAAGATAACATATTCTTATTTAATACATTTCCAATTCTATCTGCAGACTTCAGAAATGTTTGATGAAGCTATGTCAAATATCCTGGGATCATTCTAAACTTGGGGCAGGCCAAAGTTTTAAATGATATATCATTGTGCAAATAGTATTAAACTTTGTTGTATGGATATTTTCATATAGGGCACAAAGGGCAATGTCTGCATTAGGGTGAATTTGTCTTGTAACTGTCAATGGATATCATAACTTTAGGAAGGTGATAAGTAGGAATTGCACTATACTTTTTTCCTTAAGCACTTATTTAAAGGTGAATAGAGCTTTGGTAAATATAGTTTAGCTATGGTACTGCAGCAAATTTATAATAGCTCTAAACCTCTGTGGTATTTGTGTCTCTTTGAATAACCAGGAATGCAAATGGCTTTTTAAAAGGGCTAGTAAGTGTGAAATATGGTCATTGATTACAAGTGGAGAAAATGGGTGTTTCTTTTTGCTGATGTTCCTTACAGATAAGGATCAGCAAATGAATTTATCTTTGGTCAGGATTTAATGAGACCTTTCATCTGCCTTGATGGCCTTTCAGCCCCTTTTTTGCCCATTTTGGTTTGCAGAGTTTGATATTTCTATCAAATATTAAATATTTCTGTCATTTTAGTATTTATTGGCAGTGTATCTTAGGCTTTGTTTGCTGTTGCGGAAATTAGTATGTCTTTTGCTCCCTGGCATGTGTTTATGGTGGGGATGGGTTTCTTGCACATCTAGGTGCCTGGGTTGAGCCATGGCGATACCATCCTAGTTCCATCTGCCCAGCTGTGACCATTGTGTCATAGCTTTTGAAAATCTGTCACACTAGAAGACAGAGTAATGTGTGTTGCAGTTACCACCCAGGGTAGTAGTTAAATGGCAGGTTCTATTATAACATTTCCTAGATATCCTGCCTCTTAGCCTTACTGACTCCTTCCTTGGCTTCAATTGCCAGTCTTTACCATGAAAACCTCAAAAGCAGTTCAGCTTTGCTGTTCAGAAGAGACAATATTGTGCTTTCTGCCTAGGTTAAGACAGTAATTCTGCTTCTAGCTAAGCTTCATATTATCACCTTCTTTTATGTTCTGGGAGGTTAATTAATGGTATTTTTTTTTCAACTTTCATAAGCAAACATATTTCTGTCTGTTTCTAAAAGTTTTTATTTTGATTGTGATATTAAACATGTTGAGATAATGGGGGCCTGCTGGCTCATGCAAGAGCCTCTGACTGCATATACAGAAGCTTGCGACTGTCTGTAACAGTTGGGATCTCAAGGGCCTGTGCCTGCCATTACTTGCAGTGAAGGGAAGTAGCAGCGACTTCCTTGTTGTACCTGAAAGGGCTGGAATGACACTTTATGACTATGGATGTGGTCAGAGTCCATAACTGTTACAACCATCAAAAGGCTTATGTATACCTGGAGCTAGCTCAGGTTGCTGCATTAACCAGTTCTAAATTCCCAGACTGTCTTAACTGGTTGGTTAGGTTGCCAGCCACCATACTAAGTATTGCAGTATGTAACAGTTCTTCAACTCTGGCCAGGTGTGGTGACAGCAGCTGATGCCCCTATCTGTTGAAGTTCCATAAATGAGCAATTTAAAACAAGTTGATAGGAGCCAAAGAAACTACTGAAGTCAAACCTATTTCATAATTTGCTCCTTATTTGCAGTGTTCCACACAGTTACATCTCTCTGCTGATGATTGCATGCATGTAATGCTCATTTTCTGGCACGAAGTTAAGGGTGGAGTTTATGTAGACTGTACATGTATGAAATCAGCAGTCAGACTGCTGATGATAGGTAAACCATTTTATGTTGCACAACTTAAAATGCTTCTAGGGGGTGAGTTGGTTAGAATTTTGCCTACTGGTTAATCCAGTTTTGATGCCAGGGCAACTTCTTGAGTGTTAGTGCAATCCAGTGCTTATATTCTCTCTTGGCACATAACTGAGGGAAGTGGGTGTGTTTAGCATGACCTATCTGGAAGGAAAACTAGCAACTTGGAGACTTCAAGAAATTGAATTGTAGCACTGATACTGACTCTTAAAATCTTTGTTTGACAGTAGGTTTTAATTCAAAATAGATTACAGTAAAAATAGCACATTACTGCTGTCCCCAGTTCCTGTCAAATCATAATGCAGAAGCAAGACGAGCAGCACTGGAATTAGAGAGCAAACCTTTGGTGGAAACTTTGATTGAACAGGGGCCGGGCCTTATGGATGACCTGCTTTGTCCTCTGGCTTTTCTTCCCTTGTGAACTGAGTGGTGGAACATGGACTGAGTCTTAGTTTCATTTTTAGCATCTGCTGTGAGTGTCTGTCCTTGTCCTTTAAGAGTTTTGTTTGGGAACCTGTATTGCTTGGAATTTTGGGTTGAACACAGCAGTGCATTCATAAATGTCTGTCTCTTGCTGGGTTTCTGGTCTCAAATTCATATATGATTCTTATTCACAGCTTCTTTCAGCTTGTTATGGGTGTACTCAAAATACATCAGTGTCTTCGTTAGCTAAAGGCAATGGATGCATCAGTATCTTACATAGAATGGATTTAAAAAACTTTTTGTCACACTGGCTTAACTGTCATGATCAGGGTTGCCTGTGGGCTGTTGATGTTATCAGGTTCAAACTGCATGTAACTGGCAGACACACTTGTTTAAACCTCTGGCCCAGTATGTACAAAATAGGGGTGAGCATCTTGTTTTTATTTTTAGGGCCAAAGGGGAGGTGGTGGGGAAACTGAACCCGCTGCTAACTTTCCAAAGCCTCTTTTCTTCTTCCCTCTTGCTCTCCCAGTGCTCTTCTCTAAGCCAATTTAACTTAAAGCATCTGTGCTTGTCCAAGAAAGAAAAGCTGTGTGTGTGTTGGGGGGGGAGGTGAGAATTTCAGAGAGGAGAATCACAACTTGGGGAGAGTTTAGCACTTACTATGAAGTTGATCCATGTCCTTCATATGTTGTTGGAGCAGACGTGCTGAAACAGTGTTCACGTCTGCCTCTTGTAGCTTTGGTAGCTGCTCAACTTCTGACTACAGTTCCCTCCCTATACCCATTTCTTTTATTTCCATCTTACTGGAAAGGGTGCAAGCCAAGATAGGTAACAGTTGTTTTAAAAGGTGGTGAAAGGTATGCTCAAGTGTTGCGCCAGTTGCAGTATATTATAAATGCTACTAGGCGCTTCCATGTTTCAGACCATGTGAGGCTATTCAGGAATGTTGATATTGTTTGCTTCCTTCCAAGTTGTTCATAATTGTTAGTGTCAGGCCTTTTTTGTAGAAAAAGCCTAGCAGGAACTCATTAGTATGTGAGGCCACACCTCTGACATCACAATCATTTGCATACTAGGCCAAACCTCTGACATCATCAGAAGCGCTAGAATATCTTTTTTGAGGTGTGGTAACAATTCTGGTCACCACACCTCAAAAAAGATATTCTAGCATTGGAAAAAGTCCACAAATATATAGCCATATATATAGCCATCAATGTTCCCTCTAAGCTGCAGAGTCATATGAGCAAAAATTCTACTTTTTGAGCTACTGGTATTAAAGTTGTGAGCTACTGGCATTAAACTTGTGAGCTACTGCATAAATTATTGTGCTCTGGGATCATCCTCACTGAGCTAAAACAAAAATGTGTGAGCTGGAAGCTAAAAATCTGTGAGCTAGCTCACACTAAGAACACAAGAGAAGCCATGTTAGATCAGGCCAATGGCCCATCCAGTCCAACATTCTGTGTCACACAGCGGCCAAATATATATATATATATATATATATATATATACACACACACACACACACACACACACACACACACATATATATACATACACACACACACACACACACTGTGGCTAATAGCCACTGATGGACCTCTGCTCCATATTTTTATCTAACCCCCTCTTGAAGGTGGCCATGCTTGTGGCCGCCACCACCTCCTGTGGCAGTGAATTCCACATGTTAATCACCCTTTGGGTGAAGAAGTACTTCCTTTTATCCGTTTTAACCTGTCTGCTCAGCAATTTCATCGAATGCACATGAGTTCTTGTATTGTGAGAAAGGGAGAAAAGTACTTCTTTCTCTACTTTCTCCAACCCATGCATTATCTTGTAAACCTCTATCATGTCACCCCTCAGTCGACGTTTCTCCAAGCTAAAGAGCCCTAAGCGTTTCAACCTTTCTTCATAGGGAAAGTGCTCCAGCCCTTTAATCATTCTAGTTGCCCTTTTCTGAACTTTCTCCAATGCTATAATATCCTTTTTGAGGTGCGGCGACCAGAACTGCACACAGTACTCCAAATGAGACCGCACCATCGATTTATACAGGGGCATTATGATACTGGCTGATTTGTTTTCAATTCCCTTCCTAATAATTCCCAGCATGGCGTTGGCCTTTTTTATTGCAAACACACACTGTCTTGACATTTTCAGTGAATTATCTACCACGACCCCAAGATCTCTCTCATGGTCAGTCTCTGCCAGTTCACACCCCATCAATTTGTATTTGTAGCTGGGATTCTTGGCCCCAATGTGCATTACTTTGCACATGGCCACATTGAACCGCATCTGCCACGTTGACGCCCACTCACCCAGCCTCAACAGATCCCTTTGGAGTGCCTCACAATCCTCTCTGGTTCTCACCACCCTGAGCAATTTAGCGTCATCCGCAAATTTGGCCACTTCACTGCTCACTCCCAACTCTAAATCATTTATGAACAAGTTAAAGAGCATGGGACCCAGTACCGAGCCCTGCGGCACCCCACTGCTTACCGTCCTCCACTGCGAAGACTGCCCATTTATACTGACTCTCTGCTTCCTATTACTCAGCCAGTTTTTGATCCACAAGAGGACCTGTCCTTTTACTCCATGACTCTCAAGCTTTCTAAGGAGCCTTTGATGAGGAACTTTATCAAAAGCTTTCTGGAAGTCAAGGTAAACAACATCTATCGGGTCTCCTTTGTCCACATGTTTGTTCACCCCCTCAAAGAAATGTAACAGGTTAGTGAGGCAAGATCTTCCCCTACAGAACCCATGCTGAGTTTTCCTCAATAACCCGTGTTCATCAATGTGCCTACCCATTCTGTCCTTGATAATGGTTTCTACCAACTTTCCCGGTATTGAAGTCAGACTGACTGGCGTGTAATTTCCCGGATCTCCTCTGGAACCCTTTTTAAAGATGGGGGTGACATTTGCTTCCTTCCAGTCCTCAGGAACAGAGGCAGCTTTCAATGAAAGATTTCAGATTTTTGTTAGAAGATCCACAAGTTCAACTTTGAGTTCTTTCAGAACTCTCGGATGTATGCCATCCGGACCCGGTGACTTATTAGTTTTTAATTTGTCTATTAGTTGTAGGACCTCCTCTTTTGTCACCTCAATCTGACTCAGGTCTTTCAACACCCCTTCCAATATTAGTGGTTCTGGGGCGGGCAAACACTTCTCATCTTCCACGGTGAAGACAGAGGCAAAAAATGCATTCAGCTTCTCAGCCATTTCCCCATCCTCCTTCAGTAATCCTTTTACCCCATGGTCATCCAAGGGCCCCACTGCTTCCCTGGCTGGTTTCCTACTTCTAATATATTTGAAGAAATTTTTATTGTTGGTCTTTATTTTTTTTGCAATATGCTCCTCATAGTCCCTTTTTGCCTGCCTGATCACAGTCTTTCATTTGATTTGCCACTGCCTGTGTTCCCTTTTATTAATCTCACTTGGACTGGTTTTCCACCGCTTAAAGGAGTCCTTCTTACCTTTTACAGCTTCCATTACTTTGTTTGTTAACCATGCTGGCCTCTTCTTATACCTGTTTGTGCCTTTCCTAACTTGTTGTATGTATTTTATCTGAGCTTCTAGGATTATAGTTTGAAATAGTCTCCAAGCTTCCCCAAGGGTTTTGACCGTATTAACCTTTCCTTTCAGTTTCCTCCTCACATGCCTCCTCATCTCAGAGAATTTACCCCTTTTAAAGTTAAATGTGGTTGTGGCGGTCTTTTTGGGCAACTCCCTATTTATACAAACGGTGAAATCAATAACATTATGGTCACTGCTCCCAAGCGGCGCAATCACTTTTACATCTCTCACTAAGTCTTGGGCATTACTTAGGACCAGATCCAGGATCGCCCCACCCTTGGTAGGTTCTGAGACCATCTGCTCCATAGCACAGTCATTGAGAGCATCAAGAAACTCAATCTCTTTCTCTCGACCAGAAGACATATTGACCCAATCAATCTGCGGGTAGTTAAAATCACCTATTACGACACAGTTTTTACATTTAGCCGCTATCTTTAATCCTTCCATCATATTATAATCATCCTCTCTCTTTTGATTTGGTGGGCGATAACAAACTCCCATAGTTAAATTTCCTTTTGGGCCCTCTATTTCAACCCAAAGCATTTCTAAAAGGGAATCTAATTCTCTGACCTCAGTCTTACTGGACTGTATATCCTCTCTGACATACAGAGCCACCCCACCTCCAACCCTTCCCTCCCTATCCTTCCGATATAACTTATATGCAGGAATCACCGTGTCCCACTGATTCTCCTCATTCCACCAAGTTTCTGAAATTCCCACAATGTCTATGTTTTCTCCCAACACTAAACATTCCAATTCACCAATTTTACTTCGGACACTTCTAGCATTTGCATACAAACATTTATAATTTCCCAGGCAAGCTAGGCCCGCCACCTTCCTCCTGCCGCCTCGAGACTCTGGCAGACAGTCCATACTGTTTGTCACCATCACAGTGGACAACTCTGATCCATTACCCGGTAGAAAAATAGAAGCCAACCCTTCATCTCTTTGAGACGAGTCCTCCCGAACCAGAGGCATTCCACCTCCTGTCGGCTTTCCCCCAAGATTTAGTTTAACTCAGCTTAGAGGGAACACTGATAGCCATCCCAGGAAAAAAAAAACCAAATTCCAACACACTACTCGATCACAAGAGCCAGTATGGTGTAGTGCAGGGGTGGCCAAACTTGCTTAAACTTAAGAGCCACATAGAATAAATGTCAGATGTTCAAGAGCCACAAGGCATGAACGTCAGATGTTTGAGAGCAGAGGGAGGAATGAAAGAGGTGGAAAGAAAGCAACTTTAATTTTAAATGCATTTTCTAAGCTGCTGGCTGGCTTGAAGAAGTGATTTAAAGAGAGAAATGCCTTCTCCAAATTGGCTGACAGGGCAGTGAGGGTTCCAAGAGCCACACAATATATGTGAAAGAGCCACGTGTGGCTCCTGAGCCACAGTTTGGCTACCCCTGGTGTAGTGCTTAAAGAAAGAAAGAGAAATAAAGCAAACAGACAGAGAAAAAGACTGACTGACAGAAAGAGGGAGGGAGGAAGGAAGTGTGGGGGTGGGAAATAAGGCAAACAGGGAAAAAGAACTATTGATAGAAAGACTGACAGAAAGGAAGAAAGACTGGGGAAGTGGAAAATAAAACAAAGGGGGAAAAGACTGAGAAAAAATTAATAAATGAAAGGGAGAGAGAAGAAGGAAAGAAAGAAAAAAGAGAGGTGGGAATAAAGCAAACAGAGAAAGAAATATTGACAGAAAGAATGAAAGAAAAAAAAGTGAGAGTAGGAAATAAAGCAAATAGACAGGGAAAAAGAAAGACAGACAATGAGAGAGAAACGGAAAGAAAATAAAAGAAATGGGAAAAAAGGGGTGAGAAGGGATGGGACCAACTCACCTTTAAAATTGCTGCTTGTCACAGGAAGCCCACTGCCCCGGAGGTGTGACAGGGCCCCCAACCCCCTGAACCAAAACTCCACCTTTTCCTGTGATGTCACTTCCAGAATGTCCACCAGTGGGGCCAGGGCACTAGAAGCCCTCCCACTGTTGCTTCCCCCTCCTCCCAGCACCTAAGAATACAGACAGAGCATCACTTGCAGGGAAAGAAAGAAGGGGGGGGGGCAAAGAAAAAAAAGCCTTCCTCACCATCAGATGACCTCAGCCAGCAACAATATTGCCCAGGGGTTGTTTGGTAAAAAAAAAAAAAAGCTACTGGAATGCTCACTCCCCACCCCTCCCGGATGAAAAAAACATACGCACCCTTCTTTGTCACCCAGGCCTTCCGGGGAAATCTCCCCAAAAGAACACTGCAAGGCACAGGAAAGCTCATACTTTGAACACTTCATGGGTCTAAAGCGCCAGTGGACGCCAGCTTTTCTCTCAAACACTGGGAGGGGGGGAGAAGGAAGGAGAGGCAGCCCAGCTCCTCTCTGCACAACACAGAGATGGGGGAAGGAAGGAAGCCAAACAGAGCTCAGACTTTGCAGCCTATGTCAGTCTTCAAGGCTAGCTTTTCTCTGCACAACAGAGAGATGGGGGAAGGAAGGAAGCCAAACGGAGCTCATGCTTTGCAGCCTGCGTCAATCTTCAAGGCTAGCTTTTCTCTGCACAATGGAGACGGGGAAAGGAAGGAAGCCAAACGGAGCTCAGGCTTTGCAGCCTGTGTCAGTCTTCAAGGCTAGCTTTTATTTGCACAACAGAGACGGGGGAAGGAAGGAAGCAGAGCAAAGGTCATGCTTTGCTAGGGGCGGGGCTAACTTTGGCTTTTCTTGTGACCCAGTAGTGAGGCTTCCGTGGTCTGGTACTGGTTAATGACCCTGCAAATGGAAAACACTGGTCTAGAGTGAACAATAGTTAGCTTAGATGGGCCAATAATCTGATTTAAGGTTGCCTTACATGTTTAATATGTGTTTTTAAATATTGCCAGTGCTCTTGAATATATGAAAGATTAGTAATTTAAGCCTTAATACATCTTTACTGATTTTTCTCCCCTGTTGTCTTTGAAAAGAGTTCCTGTGGCATTTCATTGTTCTACAAAATGCTGAGTGTTTTATTAAGGTTACATTTACTGCAAGGTCTTCTAGCTAAACTGGGGCTTCCCTCAGAAATCAGTTCTGAAGGGGCCGCAACTGCAACAGTTTTAAAATCTAAGGTGTCAAACCATTGTTTGTATCATTATACTTGTAAAAAGAGCTTGGTTTTGGTATTTTAAGTGGATACATCCAGCAGTTTTTGAAACAGGAAGATATGTGCAGGTGTTGTCTGAGGAGGCCTGATATTAAATGAGAGGATGTAAGAGAACTTGTCAGTAAGTTCTCATGATGGGGGAGTTAGCTAACCAGAGACATTGGAAACTCACTAAATGAATGTGCTGATCTGCCTCTTCTCCATTTTAACAGCCTGCTTTTTTTTTAAGTTACCTCTTTGTTAATTGGTATCAGATTCACTAATACTAGTAGGGTTGTACACAAGGCACGTGAGGTGGCAGAGGAGGGAGCACATAGACCTAAATGAATGCAGTCATTTTGTCCATGGCCTTTTATTCCACATGATCTTGGAGAAGGAAAGCCTTAGCATCAGAGTCTTTGTTAACTTTAGTTGGTTTTGAGCTGCTAGTAGTTTTTTTTGTTTGTTGTTCCCAGCTGCTAGTTTACAGTGCTGGCTGATGTATCACAGAGGTGGCTTACTGTGATGAGCATTCTTGCAGTGTAAGCATTGCATTTATAAATACTTGACTATCAGGTATAGAAAAATGTGTTAAGCTAATACTATTGCAGTGTTTGATTGTGAGATGCCAGACTGGTTGTACATGTAGACTGCCTTGTATCGAAGCCAGATTTTAACCACAATGGCTTAGACCTTATCTAGTAAAGTCAGTGACACTTCTGGAAGCAAACTTTCCTGTATTTCCTCCTTTGTGGGAACAGTAAGGGGAGAGTGAACTGGGGTGGGTCTGCAGTAGGAGGTAGGACTTAGTGAAAATGCCGCCTTCCATCTTCTGCTATAGTGAAGGTTTCTGCTTGTGGAAAATATGGTTAGGATGCAAGTCAATTGCTTTCTTGTGTGGCTGGTTATCCTTTCCCTATGCAATTACAGCTTTTTGATTCTTGGGCAGTGTAATCTTAGCTCCACTTTCCAGACTTCATTGGGTCTATGCCACAGCATGACTTTGGTTCTGTCGTGCCACTGGTTAATGGGCTAAATTCTTCCTCTCTTTTTGTCAGCAATTTGTTTAAATACAGGTGTGTTACAACTTAAATTTAACAAAAGACCTAAAACATTAACTGAAAAAGGCAAAAAGGTCATACAGTTAAGTCTGTTTTCTAGTATCCTGGGCTTCCCCATTTGAATGGGCAATGGATGGGCAAACTCTTCAGCCTGTAGACTATATCTGGACATAGAAATTCTGTGGTGGGAGAGGGCGACATAAATGTGCACATGGACAAAATGAATTATGTTCAGACAAGTCATGTAGGCTGTGGCTAGAGGAATTAGAGCAAAGTTCTGCAGTGCTTAGCTTGTTTCCAGGAATGCTTCTGGGACCTTATGAATCTCCCATTTATTTTGGGTTGGGTGGGTGCTCTCTAGGGAAAATATGAAGGGTGGTGGTGTGGGGCATACCCAGCACCTCAAATCTGAGGCATTTGGTACTTTTTTGCTTCCTTATACAGTTGTTTCGTGTAGTGGTTAAGTGTGTGGGCTCTTGTCTGGGAGAACCAGGTTTGATTCCCCACTCATCCACTTACAGCTGCTGGAATGGCCTTGGGCTAGCCATAGCTCTTGCAGGAGTTGTCCTTGAAAGGGCAACTGCTGTGAGAGCCCTCTCAGCCCCACCCATGTCACAGGGTGTCTGTTGTGGGGGGAGAAGATATAGGAGATTGTAAGCTGCTCTGAGTCTGATTCAGAGAGAAGAGCAGGATATAAATCTGCAGTCTTCTTGTTCTTCTATGTGTCTGCCTTGCTCCCACTAGAGACAGATGACATTATGAATATGCAAAGGACAGAGAAAGTAAGCAGAGCTTTTTCTGCCTCTCCCATAATACAATTTGGCAACACCCAATGAAGTTCTTAGGCAATAGGCTCAGGACAGCAAGAGTAGTACTTTACTCAGCAGGTAATTAAATTCAGGTATTCACTGCCAGCGGACTTATTGACAGCCACAAGCTTAGATTGCTTTGAAATGGAACTAGATAGATTAATGGAGGCTTGATACCTTGGTTACTTCTTGCCATGGTGAGTAAAGGGAATTTCTTTCAGAGGCAGCAGACTTCTGAGTATCAGTACCAGGAGGCAGCATCAGGAAAAGCCTTGACCTCTGTCTTGTTCTTTGTCTCTCCTTGGCTGCTGTGTGAAAATATATGCTGGACTAGATGTACCGCTGGTCAGATTCTGCAGGGTTCTTGCATTATGTGAGTGGAGTTCTGCAATGAGAGGGTGAGATTGCTAATAATGTCCATTCACTTCATCCACCTGCAGAAGTGTTCCTGCAAGTTGGAAAGAGATGATTGGATCTAAGCCTATAATGATAAAAAGCAAACTGCTGTTTTGTCTTGTACCAGTAGTGAGCATAAATGATAACTGCAGTTATGAAAAGCTGTTATAATCTGCAGTGTGGTGTAGAAGTTAAAAGTGGCAAACTCTAATCTGGCGAACCAGGTTTGATTCCCCACTCCTCCATGTAAAGCCAGCTGGGTTACCTTAGATAAGTCATAGTTCTCTCAGCCCCACCTACCTCACAGTGTCTGTTGTGGGGAGAGGAAGGGAAGGAGATTGTAAACTGCTCTGAGACTCCAAGTGAAGGGTGGGGTATAAATCCTCCTCCTCCTTCTTCTTTTTCTTTCTCCCAGAAATTTGTGCAAAAGGTTCACAAGTCTTCAAGCTAGTAATGGTAACAGGTGCATTTTTTAAGATCTTAAAGGACTTTTGGACACCATCCCCCCCCACACACACAGGGTAGGAGCAGGAAGTATATTTGTTTTACAATATTTATATTCTGCCTTTCTGCTCTTTACAAGGGCCACAAGGATGGTTCATAAAAACATATATCACATTTAAAAACACCCCCCTCAGGACACAATATCGTTAAAATCAAAGCTAAAATACAAGGACATAAGAACAGCAATTAAAACTGAGATCACTGAATAGAGCTTTACGGAAGGGTAAACTGTGTTGTTGCTTTACAACTAACTAATAGTGACCCCATGAAGTTCCACCTCTTGGGGTTTTCAAGGCAAAAGGTGAGCAGTGGTGGTTTGCAAATGCCTTCCCCTGCATAGGAACTCTGGTCTTCCTTCATGGTCTCCTGTAGCTGATCCTACTTAGCTTCCAACCTCTGACAAGATCAGGCTAGGCTGGGCCATTAGGGATGCTGAAATCTTTATAGAACATAACCAGTGAAACCCATTAAGCCAATAGTACATCTGTAACACAATTAATGTTCTCTATCCTATCACAGTAGAGAGATGGGCAGCAATGTTCTGCCCTTTAACATTTTTTCACCTGCTCTGTGCAGTGAATGTCCCCATGCTAGCATTCTCTTTTTTCTTCTTCTCCCCTCCACGTTCCTGGGAACCTGAGGTATGCAAGTATGGGAAGGAGTTTGCAGCATGAGCCTCTGCCATGTGATCTTGGGCTTCTGATGTTGGGTGTAAGACGATGTCACTGTACCTCCTGTGTCTTTAGGGTACTGCTTGGAATAGAGCATCAGAAACATCTGTTCTGCCAGCAAAGTGTGGTTCGCAGCACTTTAACTAGTTCTCAGTAAAGGCATGTAGTCACAGCTTGGCTTGAATTAATATGGATGTATGAAGTATCCCTTCTTACAGCCCAGTTTCAGAGTTCTCAGATGTGCAATCATGGGGTCTCTCACTCATTTACACTTGGTGGTGGAACGTCACATAGCTCTGTTGGGCAGCATATTTGTATTGAGTGTCTGTGGAGGTGTCTTTCTAGAAAATATGGAAGCTGCATCAGGTGGTATGAGTACATTATTGATTTCTTGTGAAATGTTGCCATCTAAGCTTCTCGTGTGAGACAAATATGCTTCATTCGGAAGAACGAGTTTAAATTTATATTCCGTTTTAAAATGTAGTAGTTTAGTCAAGGCAAAGAAAAAATGGCTGACCAAATTAGGATCTGCTTCATGAATTTGAGGGAAGGCATCTTGAAGATGGAAGCGTGAGAGGAAAAATTGCTCTTTTATTGAGCACCATGCAGCTGTGTACTATAAAGCTTTCATGGTAATTCTGCCTCTGAGGGATAAACTGCAGATTATGGCCATAGAGTATGTTGCCAGAACAGAATTTCCATCCCCCATAAGTTTAAACACACTTGTTTCTTGATGTCATCACATCAAACACTTTTATTGGTAGCCATTTGGCATGCATCAGGGCAGGGTAACTTTTTTTTTTAAAGAGGATTTGGGAACAAGACAAACGCTGTCCCACCCCCCAGAAGTATCCCCACACTTTTGGTACCCAAACCCTGATTTCCCCATTTAATAGCCTGTGTGCAGTTCTGAAAGATTTTTCTAAGGCAGCAGTTTCATTTTCCCCTAATGGTAAAGAGTACGTGGAATGCAAATCAAAGTTAGCTTGTAAACTTGGAAGAGCATTGGCTCACAATGCTAGGTTATGTCTTAGTTTCATCTAATTTGACTTAGTCAGCCATAAATGCAAGGCCAATAAGAGGATGTCTCTGGAGGTAGGAAGTAATTTTTGGCAGCTGGCTTAACTTCATGATTCAGGGCAAGAAGTGATAGTGTTTGGCTCCCTTTAAAGGTCTTCTGTGGGATTGAGCCATATAATCATTCTTTCTGTTGATTATGATTAATGTTGATTAATGTTCATGTTGCTGCTTCATGGCTGGTAGGTAAAGCAGGCATAAAAAGCTGTGTGACCATAGAACTTGTAAACATTGGTATTCAGTATTATTGTAAGACTTGGGCCTGACCCGAGTCTGAACCTCACGCATTAGAACCTCAAGCATTTTGAAAAATGGAAATGTTGGTATCTCTTTATAAACTTGTTTCTCCGGAAAAAAAATAATTGAAAGATTGGGGCGTTGGGATGCAGGTGGTCTGATGACCTCTTTATCAGTACAGAAGAATTCAGGTTCTGCAGGTTGATGAACACAAGTGAGTTCATGTGAAAGAGCTCCCCTTTTTACTTAATAGGGATAATGGAGCCAGTGTTGTGTAGTCACTAACCACTGTAGTGATTAGGATGGTGAACAAGGATTGGGGATTAGTACAGTTGAAATTGTCCTTCAGCCAGGAAACTCACTGGTTGATGTTGACTAGAGGTGGCCAAACTTGCTTAACATAAGAGCCACATAGAATAAATGTCAGATGTTTGAGAATTGAGACATGAACAAATATTGCATGCACATCTTCATTAAAACTCTTAATACTTTCTTTGCACAGAAAGATATAAAACATATGTATGCACACAACCATGCTAGGAGATTTATTAAAAACAAAACCTGAGAATAACAGTCCCTGTAAGACCAGTATTGGGAGAAGATAGGGAATTATTTTTTGGCACTAATAGGAGAAGGAAACATACATGTACCATATAAATCACTGACCGCTTTTTGCATCATTACGCATCTCTCTTTGCCTTGACTCCTAGGTTAATAAATACAGCTCCTACAAGAGCTATGAAACTAAGGGGGAACCCTGTGTCACCCTCTTTAATTCCGTCCCTCCTTCCAGTGGCTCCCTTGGCTCTCGTGCTCTCTTTTCCTGCTCTAGGTCTCCAGGTGACCTCTGTGGTGGTGAAGAGCTTGCAAGACAGTGTGCGTTTGCAATAAAAAAGGCCAACGCCATGCTGGGAATTATTAGGAAGGGAATTGAAAACAAATCAGCCAGTATCATAATGCCCCTGTATAAATCGATGGTGCGGTCTCATTTGGAGTACTGTGTGCAGTTCTAGTCGCCGCACCTCAAAAAGGATATTATAGCATTGGAGAAAGTCCAGAAAAGGGCAACTAGAATGATTAATGGGCTGGAACACTTTCCCTATGAAGAAAGGTTGAAACGCTTGGGGCTCTTAAGCTTGGAGAAACGTCGACTGCGGGGTGACATGATAGAGGTTTACAAGATAATGCATGGGTTGGAGAAAGTAGAGAAAGAAGTACTTTTCTCCCTTTCTCACAATACAAGAACTCATGGGCATTCGATGAAATTGCTGAGCAGACAAGTTAAAACGGATAAAAGGAAGTACTTCTTCACCCAAAGGGTGATTAACATGTGGAATTCACTGCCACAGGAGCTGGTGGCGGCCACAAGCATAGCCACCGTCAAGAGGGGGTTAGATATAAATATCAAGCAGAGGTCCATCAGTGGCTATTAGCCACAGTGTGTGTGTGTGTGTGTATGTGTATATATGTATATATATAATTTTTGGGGGCCACTGTGTGACACAGAGTGTTGGACTGGATGGGCCATTGGCCTGATCTAACATGGCTTCTCTTATGTTCTTAAGCCTACCTATTTCCCCTTTCTTCTGAACTTCAAACACAGTGGAAATAGTCATCTACCTATAGGTCAGCGCTTTTATCGGTTGACTGAGGTCCCAATGCTAAGCATACTTAAGAGTAAGCCAGAATTATGTTCCTCCTTGACTTCCAGGAGCCACACAATATGTGTGAAAGAGCTGCATGTTGCTCCCGAGTATCAGTTTGGCCACCCGTGATGTTGACCCTGTCACCTTATTTTGGCCAAGCCTCCCCTGCAGGGCAGGGATGTTGTGAAGTTCCAAAGGATACAATGTGTCTGATTGGTGATGATGCTTAGGAGCTGCCCACATACCCAAAGGACTTTTAGGGTGTTTCTGCTTGCTGCTAAAGAAGTCTTCAGAGTCTCACAAAGCAATTGCATGTCAACCCACACCTATTACTTTCCAAATGGTTAAGCTGCAAAAGAAAATTACCTTGTGTTGCCATTTTTTGCTGATGCACTGGGTTTAATATTATGGCTGACTCATTTATTGAACCTACTAATAGCTACTTTCCCCCACCATAACTGTTAAGTTCCCTGAACCAAATGTGTTTCCCACTTGAGTCAACATGAAAGGATTTTTCTGTTGAACTAGTCAGCTGTTTACTTGTGAACAGCTGATGGAATTTCCTTGTT
Organism: Heteronotia binoei; assembly: GCF_032191835.1. Classification (NCBI taxonomy): domain Eukaryota; kingdom Metazoa; phylum Chordata; class Lepidosauria; order Squamata; family Gekkonidae; genus Heteronotia; species Heteronotia binoei. The sequence continues at coordinate 144,101,637 of NC_083226.1, read as the reverse complement.
TCAGAGGGTAAAATGAGCTGGTCCTTTAGGCAGACTTGGATAATTTCCAAGCGTCTAGAAATCTGAGTCTCATGCCTTGGAACTGAAAATTCATTTTTTTCCCTCTCCAGTTTTGCCTTTGAGCCAACTTAAGGTCTAGCTCAGAAAGAGTTTCTTGAAAGCGAAACAGCAGTGGTCTGGCATATAGCCTGATACCAGTTCTTTGACATGATAGTAAAGTGTGAGGAAACTTGTGGATTTTAGCTTTGTAGATTTTATTAATGTAAAATGGCTGGCAGGTCACATAAATTATAATAGCAATGATTATGTGTTTATGGCAGAACGAGAGCGGAAATTTTTAATACTTTATACATACTCTGGATAGCTTGAAAATTCCACATGAGCATTCTGTCTGATTGTTAAATAGAGATTTTTAGTCAAATGGCTTTGGTTTAGGTTTCTTATGTGGAAACCATAAGTTGTGAATGGGTCTTGGTGAAGTGTCACTTATTAGTATCACTATCTTAATCATGTCATTTGGAATCTTCTCTCGGGTTGGCTCTTGCTTACTGTGATTTTGCTTCTGCAAGACCAGAATACACAACACTGGGTGCATTTGTTGTTCTCCCTCTCCCTTTGCATGTGCTGCATATGCTCTGTTAAAAAGTTTGGGAGAGGCTTTTGAAGCTGCCTTTCGTTTGTCTCAGGAAGGGAGACTGCTCTAACCTGTCTTGGAAAGCAGCATGAATTCTGTAGCAGTGTAGTACTATCTTAGACAGTTGATAATGTTCTCTTGTATGCCCATTTTGCACAGTGGAACTGCTTTAGAACATAAGCATCTTGGCAACCCTATTTCTTAATTGTTCCTTTATGGCGAAGGACCTTCAGTGTGGCAGAGGTCAGTAAGACACAGCCTGCCTTGTGTGGAGTCTGAGTTGGTCTTTTGAGGCAGCATCTAGACAGCTGTTTCTGTGATTCAAACTCTTCAGTAATGGTAAGCACTTTTTCAATATCTAACTACTATTTCTCTTTTGGAACAAAGCTATCAAATGTCTTCTATTCAGTTTAGAATACACAATGCTGATGAAAGGGCTTGCCTGTAGGAAGTACCATAAATGAAACCTTATATGGACATTTTTCCTTAAGGAAAAGCTGTACATAACAATGAAACATCTGGTTTCTTGTTTTCTGTAATTGTTTCTGGTTATGGAAGGCTTAAGCCAGAAATGGCTATACGAGCTTGACAGCAGAGCATGAAATGTGCTTTTTAAAGTACGTTCTTTGTAAATAAGGGATGGGAGAAATAGCCGTGACAGCATCAGTGCCCTGCTTGGGGCTAATGCTCAGCAGAATAATAAGGACAGGAACAGCCTCTGAGGGTCTACTAAGTAATCTCATGGGTTGTTTTTGGAAGCAGTAGCTGACTGTACTGGAGATGCCTTTGTATCGTCACCAAATTCCATAAACAGGTGGTATCTCCTCGTTGGTGCTTGCTGAAGTTGGAGTGTCTATTGGAAGAGTTGCAAAAATCTTCTGTTTATGTGAGCTGGCACTGAGAGTGGGTATTAAAGTTAGAATGCTATGGGTTTGGTGTGTGTGTGTTTTTAAGTCAGTGGCTTTTGATGTAACCTGTATTAAGTCTTCGGGCTTGTGACGGAACCAGCCTGATTCTGTCTTCAGACCCGGTCCCGTCAACTCCCTTTTGAATTGCCAACTGTTGTAGGGAGCTTATCCTCTTCCCACCACTAGGACACTTCCACCACCTGTTCAATTTAGGGGTTCCTGACCGAGAGGAACAGGGCTCCCAATCCCCCTTGCCAGTTCTGAGGCCCTTACCTTAAGGTCCTCTGCCAACCCAGCACCTGGTTATGACAGAGACCAAAGTCCTTCTTTGGGAAACCCCTGGAGGATTGGCACCCTTGCCAACTATATGCCTTCCCCCTTTCCTGGACTCCCCTCTTGCAGTAGCATGGTCTAAGGCGGTTGGGAAACCTATGTGGTACAGAGGGACTACCTTTTTAAACAGACAAAATATTTATTTAAAATTTGTAACTACAGTATGTCACAGAAGTGAGTACACCCTCTCACATTTTGTAAATATTTAAATATATCTTTTCATGTGACAACAGTGAAGAAATTACACTTGGCTACAATGTAAAGTAGTGAGACTACAGCTTATATATCAGTGTAAATGTGCTGTCCCCTCAAAATTACGCAACACACAGCCATTAATGTCTAAACTGCTGGCAACAAAAGTGGGTACACCCCTAAGTGATTATGTCCAAATGGGGCCCGAAGTGTCAATATTTTGTGTGGCCACCATAGAGACCTTGCACACCTCCACCTTCCATTTCAGGATGCCCCACAGATGCTCAATAGCGTTTAGGTCTGGAGACATGCTTGGCCAGTCCATCACCTTTACCCTCAGCTTCTTTAGCAAGGCAGTGGTCGTTTTGGAGGTGTCTTTTGGGTCGTTATCATGTTGGAATACTGCCCTGCAGCCCAGTCTCTCAAGGGAGGGGATCATGCTCTGCTTCAGTATGTCACAGTACATGTTGGCATTCATGGTTTCCTCAATGAACTGTAGCTCCTCAGTGCTGGCAGCACTCATACAGCCCCAGACCATGAAATTCCCACCACCGTGCTTGACTGTAGGCAAGACGCACTTGTCTTTGTACTCCTCACCTGGTTGCCGCCACACACGCTTGACACCATCTGAACCAAATAAGTTTATCGTGGCCTCATCGGACCACAGGACATGGTTCCAGAAATCCATGTACTTATTCTGCTTGTCTGCAGCAAACCGTTTGCCGGCTTTCTTGTGCATCATCTTTAGAAGAGGCTTCCTTCTGGGACGACAGCCCTGCAGACCAATTTGATGCAGTGTGCGGCGTATGATCTGAGCACTGACAGGCTGACCCCACCCCTTCAACCTCTGTAGGAATGTCATGGTCTGGGGCTGTATGAGTGCTGCCAGCACTGGGGAGCTACAGTTCATTGAGGGAACCATGAATGCCAACATGTACTGTGACATACTGAAGCAAAACATGATCCCCTCTCTTTGGAGACTGGGCTGCAGGGCAGTATTCCAACATGATAATGACCACGAACACACCTCCAGAACAACCACCGCCTTGCTAAAGAAGCTGAGGCTAAAGGTGATGGACTGGCCAAGCATGTCTCTAAACCCTATTGAGCATCTGTGGGGCATCTTGAAACGGAAGGTGGAGTTGCGCAGGGTCTCTAACATCCACCAGCTATGTGACCTCGTCATGGAGGAGTAGAAGAGGACTCCAGTGGCAACCTGTGAAGCTCTGGTGATCTCTATGCCCAAGAGGGTTAAGGCAGTGCTAGAAAATAATGGTGGCCACGCAAAATATTGACACTTTGGGCCCTATTTGGACATTATCGCTTAGGGGTGTACTCACTTTTGTTGCCAGCAGTTTAGACATTAATGGCTGTGTGTTGAGTAATTTTGAGGGGACAGCACATTTACACTGTTATACAAGCTGTAGACTCACTACTTTACATTGTAGCCAAGTGTCATTTCTTCAGTGTTGTCACATAAAAAGATTTACTTAAATATTTACAAAATGTGAGGGGGTGTACTCACTTCTGTGACACACTGTGTATACAGGCATTTTAAATACAGGATGGACGCCCCTCTTGCAGTAGTGTGGTCTAAGACAGTTGGGGAACATGTGTGGTACAGAGGGACTACATTTTTAAACAGTCAAAATATTTATTTAAAATTTATAATTATATACAGGCATTTTTAAATACAGGGTGAACAGAAGTAATAAATGAACGTAGGGATAAATGCTCCTTTTCCCCCTATTATATAACTGGCCCTGACCATACCATCCAGAACCGACTCACCAGTCACCAAGACTCAAATCAAACTCAAGTAACTGTCAGCTTCCCCTGGCAACTTTTAACTGCCCGTTTCCCTCCAAAAACCTCTAATATAAAACCCAGTTCCCTCCCGCAGCCTTCTGGGAGGCCAGCCTGAAACTTCCTGTCTCTCTAGGAGGCCTCCTCAGAGGTACTGCTTCCAGACAGGAGGGGAGGGGGAAGGAGGAATAGACTAGGCCAAAGCCTTGCCTAGAGTTTAAGACTCCTCTAGCCAACTCCCAGACAAGCACAGGCCTAAAATGGTGTTTTTCCACAGGGCTGACTTGTAGAAATGAAATTAGACAAATATAGATCACTGATTTTAGAGCACAATTAGCTTTGAGCTTATTGGTTACAATCAACATTGAAGGTGGCACATGTTCATTTCTGTTGAAGCTGTTGGTCTCCTGCCTTGCTCAGTCAACCTCTGTACTGCAGTAGGGAATCCAAATTATGAAAAAGTGTTTCCTGAGATGATGGGAATGTTAACAGCAGAGCTGCTCTGTTTGTACGGTACAGAAGGAATATTAAACTTGGGGCTTGAAGTTTGCAGGTAATTACAAGATTCCTTCCCTTCCTTTTCACTTTGCAGTGTCTAAGTGCTTATATAAACAAATTCACAAGGCAGCAATCTTCACACTGAAAATGGCAGCAGTAATCAAACTGCACAAACATCTGTAATTGAGAAGAATGGCCAATGCATCAGTGTATTGAAGGCTGTACTGAAGGCCCAAAGAAAATTCAAAGAAAGAGCAGGAAGGGAGGGCCTTCAGAATTGCACTCTGTAGGTGCTCAGAGACAGGCAGTGTCTTTCCATACCTCCCTGTCTATTTATTAGTGCACAACCTTGTGGTGTGTAACATAAAACAATGGAAAGGTTTGAAGTTCTATCTGAGTGCATTGATTTCTCTTCAAAGAGCAATCAAGGAGAAACAAAGGAGAATCCCCAGTTTTAATAGAGAAAAATAAGAGAAATAAGTGACTGTGTCCAAAGTTCACTCTACAATCTGTGCATCTTTACAGTGCTGCAAGACTATTGTGTGTGTAGAGTTCAAAAGTGAAACAGTATTGTGAGGATTTGTCCAAAGAGTTCTGCGCCATCAACTACCACTCACTGTCTAGTAGGGAACACAATTCAGCAGGAGTTTCTCCTGTGGAAGTTGACTGAAAAGAGATGATGTCTAAAGAGCATGCTTGTGTTGTGTTTGGTTCAGATACTGTTCATTAAATTTTCCTAGCGTAAAGTCCCATGGATGAGTTCTCGCCTCTTCCCCCTTCTCCATGGCTTCCCATAATAGCATGCAAAATCCATTGCTCAAAGCGTCTGCCTGTCTTGCTTTCAGGTGCCGCCCTTGATTTGTCGTGAAGGAGACTTGAACAACGAGAAGCAGAAATGCTTCCTGGAGGAAATAGAAATAACTGCTTTGCAGGCTGATACCCAGCCATTAATTTCTCAACTGAAACTTCATTCATCATCCTGGCTCAGGACTGTTATTATTTCACATTAAATCCTAAACCTCAGTGCTTGATGTTAAGCACTAAGATGTAATCTTAATGTAGTGTATGAAATGAAACTTAAGCAAAAATACTTTGTTTAAAAAGAGAGCTCATGGTGGAAAGTGCTGTCAAATTTCAGATGGCTTATGATGACCCCATAGGAATTTCCAGGCAAGAGATTTTGGCAGCCAGCCTTTGGGTAGCAACCCTGGACTTCTTTGGTGGCCTTCCATCCAAATACTAATCAGGGCTGACTCTGCTTAATTTCTGAGATTTGACAAGACTGAACTATCCTGGGCCATCCCGATCAGAGTGAAAAGGTTACTTTTCAAAAATATGCCAACCTTGATTTTTCATTTTAATGCACTAATTCCTGGCTCCACATAAGCATTTTCTAGTTGCGTTGAGTTGGGTCCTATTCACTGTTGGTGTTCTTTTTCCCAGTTACCCCCTGCAAGTGCCAAAGAGGTGACTTCTTCCCACATGGGGAACCCGTAAAGGCATGCAGCATGGGTGGTGGCAGCAGGAAAGAGGAAGTAGTGGGTAATATTGTTCCTCCTTGTCTTTTCCACTGGTTGTACTTCAGCTGGTACTAGAAGCTCTGCTAGAGTAAAGGCAGAAGAGATTATTGTGCTCACAACTCACTGCAGATGTATGTTGTCTGCCAGTCTCCTGGACCACTTCTTTTTGGAGCAATGAGCAGGGAAGACTGGAAAAACCCACCAGTGCCATGATCATAGTGCCCAGAAGCCAATTCTCAGATGGTAGAGGATGATGGGGGCTGGGGAGTTTTAAAACTAGGTGAAATGTGTTCTGTTATGGGGAAAGCAGAATGATAACCCACAGTGGGCTTAATTGGTCTTTGTTGTGAGAGCTTCTCTTACTACATCAGCTGTAGTCTTTCCACATGAAAGCTGGCCATACTGTTCTTATGGCATCATCACACTCTGAGTAATGACCTCGTGTCTTTCAAGTTACCATGCAGATTTTGTCTCATGATGTAAACCGATGTTCAGCCAAAATTGAATTAGAATTATTTAAGTGTGTGGGTAGTCACAAATCAGACTTAAGGAGTATATGTCTCTAGGGTCCATGCTGTTGTCTGCTAGTAAACTTCCAGAAAAGAATTGGTTCTGACATCCCATTTGGAAGGGCAGTTGGTCACTACATAGGAAGCTCTGCTCCATCTCTGCCTTTTGGTATCCAGTTGCTGTCCTGGAAAAGCAATAGAATCTAATTGACTTCAGTCTGACTCCATTTCTTCAGGTTTTAGATTATAAACATTACTGGATTGTGTTGCATAATTTGGATAGGCCAATCAATATTGAATTTTAAAAAACCAGTAAAGAATCATCGACAAGTGTAGAGGTAGGAAGATCCTGTGGTTTGAAGGTGGTTGCGTAACAGCAGCCTAGGACTCCCAGTCTTTCTCATGAGATGCTAGCCATCTACTTGGCAGCTTTCAGTTGCTAATACTACTTAAACATGCCCTCTAGCAATTTGTTATGCTGTTTTAAAATCCTTGGCTCATCTAATGACAGTTTGCCATTTATGTAAGATTGCAAATCAGGTTGTTGGCAATATCAAAGTCTCTGAATTGCACCACATGAAAAGTAAATTGCTGTCCTCTAGAAACTCTTAAAGGCATCTAGGTATAAGCTTTTTTTTTTTTTTTTGCAATTATGCTGTGAGAGCGCATGAGGCAAGGGTGTGAAAAATGCTTCCCTGTTTAGGCCTTTTCTCAGTAACAGCACCAACTCAGGATAGATGGGTAAGGTAAAATTATGGTGGCCGAAGGACAAGTGTCCCCATCTCTGAAGTTCCTGGATTGTTGCTTTGAGTTTGTAGTTGTAGCTGGACAAAGGAAGAAGGAAAATGTGTGGAAAGTTGCAATGTACACCCATGTATGCACACTGCAAGGGACCTGGGTAGTGGCAGGGTTGGAGAGAAAGAGGACTGTCTCCAATTCCTGACATTGACTGATGTTTTTAAGATACCAGTGTGATTGACAGAAGGCTGACCAGCCTCTGAAAGGGGGGGACAAGGGAAAACAGCCACTCACTTGAGCCTATGGGAGTGCTGCTCGGACATCCAGTCACTCATGAGAGGTGGGGTGGAATGTTGGAGAGAAACACAGCAAGAGTTCAGTTCTGCCTCAGGGAGAGAGCAGTGAAAGCTCAGATCTGGCTCAGGATAAGAACAGACAGAGGGAAGGGTAGCTCTGCTTGGTAGTGTGGTGGGGTGGTTTGGCTCTATTTCTGACAAAGAATAGGGTAACCAGTTGTTAAGCCTGTCTCTGGCCATGAGCAGACCTTGTGCCATTTAATCTGACTCTTGGGAAAGGGCAGGCTGGTGTGGGTAGAATCCTATGTGTTTCTTAAGATCCAAACTAGTGGCCAATTGGTAAAAGTCTGTTTATGCTTGGAAGAATGAAAGAAATTTGAAACTACTCTCTAAATTTATGTGCCTCAGCCAGGTTTTTCTTTTGTCTATGAGGAGACATGTGCTGCTGATATATTCCTTGACACTGACTTGTAAATAAATAAACCTTCTTTGTTGTTAATATATAATTCCTGACTCGGTGACCTCCGTATTCTACTTGTGCACCACAAAATTGACCTCACAGCAGCAAACCCAAAGCCTATACCTCACTGCCTTTAGAACACTTGGTAACTGAGGGGAAGGTTTAAAATGGATTTGGGTTCCCCAAAATCTTAGAAGGCTGTGTGAGTTTCCTCAGTTGATAGAAACAGCCTGTGACACCTTAGTGAGATCTTCAGGTTGGATCTCAAGGTACTGTTCCAGCAGAACAACCCTTCTGTTATGAAGGGAGGGGAGGTTATTTTGGACTGATTCTCATACTTTTTTGGAGGGGGCCTTTGCCTGAGAACCCTTTGCCCCCTGAACATAATTTTAGTGGCAGCAGTAGAGTCTTGCTGTGTTCTGCTGTTCGTGTGTTGGATCCAGGTTTTTAGCTAGTCCAGTGTTTCAAAACAATAAAAAGATACTTCAAAGGAGGTATGGAATTGTATTCATTGTGGACAAAGGCAGGGCAAGTTTTTGTAGTCCATATCCTTTATGGTGTATTGACTCTACGCTTTGCTGCTGCAAGGATGAATTCCTTCAAACCAGTCACAACATTGTCCTTTTCAGTAATTTATTACATCATGAATCTAGGGTTGCTGCTTTCTTCTAATGCATGCAATATAAGCCTGTATTTAAATGTCTAAAACAAAAGTCTGCATTTTGATGTTATGGGTATTTCAGCCTGATACAACTCACAGGGTCATTGTAAGAATAAAATGGGATAACCTCATGAATGTTTCTTGAGCATGGTCTGCCCAGTTATATCATTTGAATATGTTAAAGTGCTTCTATACGTCATCATGGCTTAGGTTCCCTCAGAAGCCATATAAGTAACCCCCTCTTTCTAAACGAGGAATCTCAGAAGCAAGACACATTAGATATTGCACACACTTTTATAGTGCCGTAACAAGGAGAAACACAAAAAAGCCAGCATTAGATAACCCCCTAAAGACACTCTTGTTTTGTAAAGCCAACGTTCCTGGTTGCCTTGAGGTAAGGCTGCCCTGCACTTGGTTGGTCTTTGGGTTTAGCCACATAGTTCTCAAAATGGGTCACTGGACTTCCTTCCCATCCCACCACAAAACTCCGCAGCTTCATATTTATTGGCCTGCAGGACCAAGGTCATTTGGGCAGTCTGCTGCTTCACCGCATGCGGTTGAGCACTTTTGAATTCTGAAAGTAGTTCCTGCAGAATAATCAAAATTATTTTTATTCAGCCTCTTGGTAGTTAGAGGTGGCAAATCAGTCCAAGAGCAGTAGGAGCACAGAGTTCAGTGATGCGACTCTCCCAGCCAAACGGTAAAAAAGAATCAACAGGCTGTTGGTCTGCAGAGTTTGTTGCCTGCACAGCATATGCCAGGAGAAGCATTTGAGCTCCTTGACCTTGGAAGTATTTGAGGATGCTCAGCTGGGGTTGTCTCCTTTGTGCTGTTCCTCCCTGACTTTAATGTGGTGGTTGAATTTAATTCATGTGGCAAAGAAGTAGATTAGCTAGGGTATTATTTCTGCTTCTTTTTTCTTTAATATACAAAGGCCCCCCAAATCAGAATCACAAATAAAAAAAAATGTAAAAGTTATGTTTGCTGTGGGGATTGTAACTCTGCCCGGTGTACACTCAGTATTGAATAAACTCAGTCTCGGGGAATAAGAGATGGATGTTGTTACTGTTATAGCATCTGTGGGGAAAACACATTCATATAAATGGCTCTGAGCATTCTAAAGGATTAAACTGCTCTGCTTTTACACAAATGCTACGTGAGTTCCATTTCTCAGAACTGCTTTATAGTCAGACTTTCTAGGGGATAATACAAAGTACTTGACTAGCTTGGTTTTGTATTGACATTTAGCATAATAATGCCCTGAATGAATGGCTTCAGGAGAGTTTGACTTGCACTCACAAAAACATGACCTTCCTCCAAGGCTTTCACATAGTCGTAAAATGTTGTGATGTTTCTAGTTAAACTTCATAAAATTGTTGGTATGGGGGGAAAAAGTTAATCCTATGAAAATAAAAAAAGTTGAGTAGAATCAATGTTGTAAAACAAACTTTTGAAAAATAGGAGTTGGATTCTTTTGCTGGTCAGGTAAAGGGAGTGGTCAAACAAGCATTTTGTTTTAGTCTATCATTGTTGTGCTTTTATCCTTCTGACAACCAGATCAAGTACTATGTGTTTCCTTCTTTTTCATATGTGGGCACGCCAGAGGTAATTGTGCACCATAGCATGATAATTTAGAGCACTGCCTACTCCTTATTTAATGGAAGAAGTCATTATCAGTTGCCATTGATTGGGACTCTGGTATTTAAATTCATCTACTTGGTGTATTAATAGAGCCTTGTGGCTCTGAGTGGTAAGTTGCAGTACTGCAGTCCAAGCTCTGCTCACAACTTGAGTTCAATTCCGGCAGAAGCTGGGTTCAGATAGCCAGCTCAAAGTTGACTCAGCCTTCCATCCTTCCAAGGTTGGTAAAATAAGTACCCAGCTTGCTGGGGGCAAAGTATACTGTAGAAGATGATTGGGGAAGGCAATGGCAAACCACCCTGTAAAAAATCTGCCAAGAAAACGTTATGATGTGATGTCACCCCATGGGTCAGTAATGACTTGGTGCTTGCACAGGGGATTACCTTTTACCCTTTTTATTTTATGTATTACAGAACTGATATTTTCTAGGGTCAATTAGGCATTTATTATAGGATTTTGGTAAACACATATGGGTGGTAAATGTGAGTTTTATCATGTATTTTACTCTTCTAACTTTCAGAGACACTGCATTTTGCAGACCACAGATTGGTGTGGTGTTGGCAAACAAAAGTCATGGTAGATGACTCTTGCCTTTGCACTGTTCTTGAAGGCATTTAGCTGGCTGGATTCAGGATGTTGAATTAGACCTTTATCAGCTCCCTAAAACATAGTATATTGATGGAGCCATGAAAGTGTGTTTTTCAAGCTAGTATGGTCTCTTGTCAAGAAGGCAGTGGCTTTTGTTGTTGCTGTGCACAAGTCCATGTGCTTACACGGGATTTGTCGTGCAGGACCAGAAATTGGAAAGAGAAAGGAAATTGAGATATTGTAGAAGGGAAAAAAGGGCTTGTGTGATTTGACTGTTGGGGGACACAGTCAGACATATAACCTGCATGCTATTGGGGGTTATAGGATACAGTAGCCTAAGTAGGTTGGATAGGAGACCTCCTTGGAATCTGTCTATACATTGCATTGTGCTCCATGGTGGAAGGAAAGTGGGGTATAAATGCATTAATGGCATGTCTCTAGTGCCAGTTTTGAAGTCTTTGTGATAGTTGGACATTGTTTGACAAACCAGCCAACAGAGTTGATTGGTGTTTGGTGCTATTCCTGTGTGTCTTCTAGATTTATGAATGAACAAATGTGGCAGTGCTAAGGATAATTTTGCCTCAAAACACAATTGTCTAGAGAACAGAGCAGACTTGCCATTTCTTTTGTACAACTACTAATTGTGTATTAGTTGCCCTGGTTTTACAGATGGTTAAAAACACTTTCTGGAAGTTAAATGTCCCCTGTGCATATTTGCATGTGTTTAAACACTGCAAAAGTTCCTGGAGTTGATGAGGGTTTAAATCTAAAATCTCTGGAATCCCAGTGTTTAACTGTGACTGGATCAGGTCTTGCATAAATCATTTTTTTCCGTGAAAAATCCTGTGATGCTCCTAAAGGATTGATTTATACTCAGGTTAGAGAGGCGAGAGGGTTAAAAGCAGAGTTGGCTGAGGCATTATGCAAGCTGTTAAGCAAAAAGGAAGTACATTACAAAATGCTGAGCTCAGTAGTCTGGCTTCCAGCCAAGCCTTGCTTTCTTCACTACAGCTGAGGGCTTTCTAAGCTTCCCACCAGTGGGTTTATCTGAACTGTTTAGGAATGCTGTCTCAGTCGCCAGCTGACGTCAGCACAGGCAGTTCAGCTGAGGGCCAGGCCAGACTGACAGTGGATGGGAGGAGCGTTGTGTAAGCTCTCTGTGTGTGTGCTGGTGTTTGCGCGCGGATGCTAGGCATGGCTGGAGGAGTGAGACTGCAGTTTCCTCTGTTGCTGTTCTCAGTGTTGGCATTTGTTTCCCCTCTGCCTTTTTCCACCAGGCTTTTATGTTTGAACTATAACATTTTAACTCATCACTTCTATATGAAATAGTGGCTGTTTTAATCTTGCATGAGAGGAGATGATGGAGTATAACTACAGAGTCTCAGTTGCTTACTCTCAGCATTCCACAATTAAGAAAGGTACATTTACACTTCAGTCTCCAATTTTTGATATATTTGCTTCACTATGTTCTCCCCACAGAATTAAATCCAAACAAATAGTGACCATATAAATTAAGTTTGCGATTCCTGTTTGGTTAAACATGTGTTAAAGATTTTCATTACGTTGTATACTAATTTGTTGCTTACCCTCTGCTTGTATGTAAGGACTGGTAACTTCCATTTCAGTGTATCTGAAGAAGCGTGCATGCACACGAAAGCTCATACCTTGAATAAAACTTAATTGATCTTAATTGGACTCAAATTTTGTTCTGTAGCTTCAGTCCAACATGGCTGCCTACCTGAATCTGTTTTAATCTTGATTCATGCTGTAGTTTATCTTAAAATGACTTTGAAAACTGAATGCCCTAAGAATTTTCTGTTCTGAGTTTTTTTCAGCAGAAATAGGTAGAAATCTTGTGTGAATAAAAGAGGCATAAAATTTTCTGGCCTACTGCATGGTTTGGAAGATAAAATTCAAATGTTGATTTTGAGCTCTGATCTTAAAGGCTTCATAATGAGGGTGGGCGATGGGGCGGGGGAAGTGGTGGAGTTTATGGTAAGCTTGTGCGAAGTGGAGGAGTTTTGTCTCTGCATCTCGAGTACCCATTTTCTGTTTAGAACATGCTGTGTCCTTGGCGTCCCCCCCCCCCCCAGGTTCCCTCAAGCAAATGACTCCTCCAAGTGTAAAGTCAGCAGCCCAAATTGGGACCTAGTGTGACTTTACTGAAGCACACCTGTTTTCTTCAGAAAATGAGAGCAGAAATTGTCTTGCTCCTAAGATTTGATCTTCCTTGTTTTTCAAGTCAAATTTGAAGGAAACAAAAACCTTATTTAAAAATACAAGCTGCAAAATCAGGATTAGTTTCAGTGCAGAAGACAAGCTTGCATTCCTTACTGTTTTCAGATGGGAATAGTTAATCATGTTCCTTTTATCCTTGTGACCTAGATTTGAATGCATGCTTCATTGCGTAGCTTCGAGAAAGAAAGGGGGTGTGACAGTAGATCATAACAGGGATCTGTAATGAACCTTAAGCACATATGGCAGTTAAAATGCAGAGGATAGATTTAAAAGGTACATTTTGGTTCTGCTGCTGTGTTTACATGCGTAACAGGGAATGCTATGAGGCTTCAGGAGCCTGTGAACCTCAGAACATGCAGCTTCAACATGCTTGGTTGCAGTGATGTGGCCTTCTGGGAAAATTTTCCAATTCTAATTTCCAAAACGTTAGCAAAATTAAAATTTTAGCAAAAAAAAAAGTCAAGTGCACTGGGGTTGTTCATATTTCATATGACACATTTACAGCACTGCAGCCCTGAAAACTAAATGCTTCTCATAGTCTTGGGAGCACAACAAACCTGGAATTTTATAATTGGGCCATTCTTTACACTATCAAAAGTAATAACTTGGCACCAGCCTTTACCAAGCCAGGACTTTCCAATGACTGTTGGATAGTCCATGGTGGCCTGATCTTAGAAATTAAGCAAGGTCAGTCATAATTAATACTTGGATGGGAGACCACCAAGGAAGTCCAGGGTTGATAGAGACAGTCAATGGCAGACACACCTCTGCATCTCTGTGACTTTATGGCACCACTTCCAGTGGACTCTTAAACCTGTGATGTGTTCATTTTCTTAGAACTGCAAAAAGAGGTGAAAGTTCCAAGAACATGATGGGATATGAATCAGTTGACCACAGAACACTGCTGATTGCTCACATTTGTAGTGAAGCAGGGAGAATGTAAACAGGGAGTCTTCTGGTCTTATTGACCATAACCTGGTCAATAGATTGTTAGCAGTCAATGTTGGGGAAATGTGAATTGGTCATGAATGTGTTGTATATTGCCTAGGAAATATGCGTCGTCTCCAAGAAGAAGAAGAATGTGACTGGTCGTTGGTCATAGTGCCCATTTGATATTATCTACTTATGTTTGAGAATTGGACAGTTTAAGAACTTGTTCATTTTTTAGCATATTTTCCAGATGTTCAGGTGAATGTGTTCACACTAATAAGTATGAATGTTATTAATGGAAAGCTCATTAGCTACAAAGTATTCAAATAATTATCAGTGTTCTGTGTTTATGTTTTTGACCTGTAACACAGGCGCTCTGGACAGAAAATAGCATTCTAAAAACTGTCTGATTTAACTTACAAAATGAAGCCCCATTGTATAATCTATTTTCAAAAGTAGCTCATGCATAGACAAGTGTGGCAGTGACTATATGTCCAGCAAATCGCTCCTTTGGCTCAATTTGTTTTGGTAGTGATGGCTAGGAATGAGCATAAACCACAAAAATACTGTTCGTGGGCAAACCATGAACCCAGTCAGCTTACATATGAACTAAAATGGATTTGTGAGATTCGTGCCTGAAACAGCTGAGCCATGGGGGGGGGGGGGGAGTTACCTACTGTTCAGCTGTTTTCATGTGGAGGAGAAAGCAAGGGTTTAAAACCCTGCATTCTGCTCTGCCTGAACTACATCAAAATTTGGAAAGTCTGTGGTGGTTTTTCAGTTCACGAACATTAGTTTGCGAACCACAAACCAGCCAAAATTCATGATGAACTTTGGTTCATCACTTGGTTTATGCCCGTTCCTAGGCCTTTTAGTCCTGATGAATATGTGAATATGTAAGATGATGATGATATTGGATTTATATCCCACCCACCACTCCGAATCTCAGTCTCAGAGTGGCCCACAATCTCCTTTATCTTCCTCTCCCACAACAGACACCCTGTGAGGTGGGTGGGGCTGAGAGAGCTCTCACAGCAGCTGCCCTTTCAAGGACAACCTCTGCCAGAGCTATGGCTGACCCAAGGCCATGCCAGCAGCTGTAAGTGGAGGAGTGGGGAATCAAACCCGGTTCTCCCAGATAAGAGTCCTTGCACTTAACTACTACACCAAACTGGCTCAGTTTGAGAAGAAGCACTGACCTGGATAGCCCAGACTAGCACAATGACATCAGATTTCAGAAGCTAAGCAGGGTCAGCCCCTGACGAGTATTTGGATGGGAGACCACCAAGGAATACCAGGGTCATGACACAGAGGCAGGCATTAGCATGCCATCTCTGAACGTCTCTTGCCTTGAAAACCCAATAGGGCAGTGTACATTATGTCTGTCTTGATGGCACTTTCCACCACCAGCTTGAGAACAATCTGAGGTTGCTCAGAAGTGTAACACATTAAGGTTTATTAACAGGAGCTTCTGGTTTGATCAGAGGAATTCTTGCAGTTTGGTGAGGTTCAGACTTGGCTGGATCTTAGAAGTCAAACAATCTGTTAATCATTAGGGTTTGTAGAATCTTTTGGGATCAAGTGCCGTGTTCTGCTGGAGAAAGTTTTCCTTCCAGACGAACAGTAGATGAACAGTTCTCCAGTAGAACACGGCACTTGATCCCGAAAGATTCTACAAACCCTAATGATGTTACCAGCCGTGAAAACCTGAAATCTTTGATAATCTGTTAATCAGTTTTCTTCAGGACCATCCAACTTACATAGAATCTGATCTGCGCTAATATTAGGAAATTTGACTTCCTGTACAGTAAGGTAACCTTGTCCAAATCTTTAAATGGTTTTACCTTAATGAGGTAGAGTTTTTGATGTTATTTTTAACAATCCTGAGTCCCCCCCCCCCCCCCCGCAATTCTCCATCAGCTATGGGTGATATTGAGGTGTATATTTCCTCAGCTGTTAAGACAGCAGACATTAAGTTTCATTCTTTAGTTTTTTAAGTTATTTGTAAAAGCAGGAGAGTCAGCCTCTTGAGGTATCAGATGTCTTTGGCCTGCAACACAGTCTCTTTGTCACAGTGAATCAAGTTCAGTGATCTTTCAGGCTGTTGAGGAAACAGGTGCCTCTTTTGCTTTAAGCAGGACAAAACACATTGCACCCATAAAAACTTATGCAGGAGGCCTGCACAACAGAATGTCTCTGTTAAGACCATTAAAGAGTGCATGGAGAGGATGGGAAATGATTACTGATCCTCACAAGTGTTCATGTGCTGGTAAATGACTAGAGCCACAGCTGTGCTCTAAGAAACTGAGCAGAACATTTGAGCCAGTTTCAGTAATGTTATGTTCTTGCTGCTTGCAGAGAGGCTTCTGAAGCATTTACACACTGAATTTCCTAAAAGCAAGAAAATCATACTTTGTACATCATTGTCCCATCCTATCTGTTAGGACGAATTCTGAACCTGGGGACAAAATAATGGAAGGAGATGGGCTTTTTGATATAAGAGGTGGCATGTATAGTTGATCACATTGTATTGATACCTTGGTAACTTGCCCCCAGGCCCATAAAAGATTTGTTGGAAAGTGAACAGGACATGTAGATGTTTTTCACAGCTGTTTTTCTGTAAATGCAGAGCAGGTGCTTAGTCGTAGATGACAACCTTACAGTATCTTTTTCTTGAAAGCTGATTTTAAGGCCTTCTTGTAATTTTGTCACTAAGAGTTTACGTTAATGGATATGGCATATGATCATCTTCTTGCATGAGGCTTCCTCTGATTCACTTTGTCCTTGGCATTGGGCATGTGATAGCACAGTCTTATTTAAAATATGAGGAGATAAATGTAAATAGTCATATGAACCTGGGAATGCCATATTGGTCTTTTGTAGTGTTATGTACAAACATATCCGTAAATATAATAAATGAAGACAGGAGCTTCTCAGATGGTCACACTTTGCATCATGGAATACTCATAGCAGGTTTGGGCTGGGATTAGGAGCTTTTGCTATGGAATGCTTGTCTATTTAAGTGGGCCTTATGTTTTAGGGACTGATCAGCCTAGCTAGTAATGTTCCTAGCTTGCTGGGTTAATTGCCCTGTGTGGCTTCAAATATTAGAGCTTCAGAGAGACCACCAAAGGCTTTGTTTTCTCAGCTTGCATGGATTTATATAACTAAACATGGAAATGGTTATAGCAAAAGAGGATTAATTTTTTTTTAGTTTTTTACATGTTGACGGCTCTGCATTCTCCAGCATGCCCAACTACCTTCATGGCTTAAGTAATATCAGAATTGTGGGGGGAAGTATCTTAAAAATACCTAAAGGGAGTATGTTTCGCTAGGTGTTTCCCCTGTTAGGCTTGTAAATAGCCACTTGCTTTCAAGCAAAACTGTTAAGCACAAAGAACATGGTTGCTTCCTTTTATGGTGTCAGTTGTTCCAGGTATAGTAAACATAGATGTGTATGTGCAGGTGGTTTACAAAAGCATTAGCAGGTTAATAAATGTTATAGAGTGATTTTCAAGGCTGTTCTGTACATTATAGATAAATTTGCTAAATATTCATAGCTGTATTAGTGTCAAACCTGAGATGTCCTACAGAAGGCCATTTGCAAGTTTTGGGGTAGAAGGTTTATAGACTTTGCCTTGATATGAGTACTGTATCCACTATTGTTCTTCATAGATGGACAGGTCAGCTTCTGTACTGGGAGGCTTTTGCCTGAATTATTCCATATTTTGAGTTCCTTACAAGCTGACTTGTAGTGTGTCCATGACAAAGGAGAAGACAAATTTAATGTTCTGTATGAACTGCTAAAGAGCTCTCTTGTGGTAATTAAGCAGTAATTTTCGTTCTGTAGTCCCATGAATTTGACATCACTTTAGCTTACTGGCTTAAATCTTGTGCTAAAAATGAAGTTTAATTAAGATATAGACGGCATGTGCTGACATAGACATAAAATCAATGCTTAGTTTGCTTGAGGAAAGACTACTTTTTTCCTTTTGAGGTTTAGCTAAGCCTTAAAAAAAAAAATTAGCAATTCAGAGAGCAGAACCAAATAGCCATTTTTAAAATTCATGTCCTCCAAATGTTAATTTGATGCTTTGAGGCATAAATGACCTTTCCAGCCAGCTCAAACTTGTTAAACAAAGGAGCGATAGAAACAAGCTGCTGTTTGTTCTAATACAAGAGCCTACTTCTCTCAGAATTTCTAGGCAGTGTTGCCTCCCCCTTCTCAACTGCATGAAATGCTGCTTTGGCCTGTGCTGTCCTTGGAATTTTGGGGGGTGGGGAGTAGAATCTCTGCTATACATGCATTGTTCAGATGGTGATGAAATCCAAATATCCTAAGCAAGACTGATCTATACAGATCCATACCTTCACTCTCCCAAGGGCTTGAATAGTGCACTGCTCCATGTTTCATTTTACTGGTGCTGTTTTGCGCAGTACTGATAGCCCCCCCCAAATGGATCCTGGAAGGAAGGTTTCCCAAGCTGCATGTTAAAAGCCTGATGAAAGGACTTACTTTCCTGGATCCAATTTATACCAGCCCGGCTCAGTTGATTCCTTTGTCCATCCAGTAGATAAGGTTTGCCTTATGCTTGACACACAAACATATGCTGAATATGCGGTAACTGACAGAGGAGGGGTGGGGGAGACAGCAGGGGACCCTTTTCTTTAAATAGATAGGTGGTAAAATGTATTTCTAAACTCTAGATACAAACCGAACAACTTCCTCCCTTATCATAGCACAAGCTTAGGTTAAAAGGGTGTGTTGATGTGCTGCCTTGAGGCAATATTGATTTTTCCCCCCTTCTCAATAAAACACTTAAAGGATAACAACATTTTCAAAAACACAAGTGAGTAACAAAGCCCAGTGGCAAAATAACGTATTTACTTGTATGGAAGGCAACTCTGAATGTTAAGATGATGCCCCTTCAAAATATTATGTTACTGGACATAGTTAAGTTTTATGCAAACATAGAACAACCCTCCTTTTTTTAAATAGCATGCTGTGGGGGGGGGCAGTCTTTAATTTGAGTAAATCCCTTGTTCCTGTTGTTTTTATGTCTTTGTATGTGTTAAAATTATGTGTATGTTTTTGTGTTGTGGGGGGCTGATTTTAAATGCTTTCTAAAATGTGCTTTTATTATGCATATTTTAATTTGTTAGTCGTCTTGATGGCTCTTGTGAGGGCTGAAATGCAGGATATAAATTTTGTAAAGAAAATAAATATAGCGATCAGGCAAATAGCAAGGGGATTGCATAGATTTCTCAGGGTGAATAGGGGTGTAATATTCTGACTCTGCTAATAACAAAAATGAAAACAATACTTTTAAAAAACCAGGAGAGCTTTATTTTGTGCCCGGGAGATATAGCATGTTCTGTCTGCATTGGTGATCTTCTGTGTGGTTTTCATGGGCACACATGATGCCTGCCAATATGTTTTTGGCACCTACTTCTTTATTCCTCAAAGCAAACCAATCATGAGTTGCTCTATGAAGCAGGAAGTGTTTCAAGAGAGTCCAGGAGGTGTTACCTGGTATCTGTATTTATGGAAACAGCTGCCTCATAGGAGGATGCTTGGCTCATAACCTCACAACATATTTTAAGATGGGTCCCAGTCTCCGTTGCAGCCATTTTCTTGTAGACTGCCTTCTCATGGTAGCCATTTTGTGGTTGCACCCACTAACTGTTCTCACAATTCCAGTAATGCTCACATGCTCATCGAGGTTGACTATCCTTGGTCTACACTGCAAGGAGGGCACCAGTGGGACATGGAGCAACAGCAGCATGCTTCTTCCAGAATTCTAGTACAACCACACAGTATTCTCCAAACCGAGGTATAAATAACTTATTTCCTACTCCTGGGGAAACAATTAGCATAGCCAAATGAAGCCATTTATAAATTAGGCGGCTCAGCACTGCAGAACACTGTGTACAGCAACTGTTTTGGCTAACAGTTCCAGAACAAGATTGCAGTAATGCGTGATATTAAAGGAACTTTGTGGTAAAATATTGCATTGGAATACATGCTTTGTAACTTTTTGGTATGTTATATTTAGAATACACAGGGATACATTTCAGTTACTGTAGCTGCTTGAAAGAACAAATATACTATTGTTTAGGAAGGAAATAATGCATATTAAGCTTGCAGTGCATTCCTCTTGGTAGATGAACCTTCAGTCTGCATTTTCTTACGAAGAGATGTAAATTTGCTCAATCAAAATAATTCTTCTAAATAATAATGTGGATTTATACTGTGTTGGTCTTTTTAGAAGGTCACCCTTTATCCAGACGCTGGCTTAATTGGCAGAGGTGTACATTGTCTGAATTGTGCATGCTAAGTACTCCTCCTTTTCCTCCCCGGGGGATGTGATCATGCAACCAGATTGGCGGTACTGCCTGAGATATGGAAGGAAATTGTATTTGGTGAGTGTGCAGGGGGAACAAAGTAAATGTTACAAATAAAGACAGTGAATATCTTTCTGTCTTTTTGTTGCCTTGCCAGTCTCTGTAGTCAGTGTTTCCCTGTCTTAAAGGTGCTTCTTAAGTGTCCGCATTGTACAGCTGTTTCATTTTGGTTTTATCTTAAATCCAACCAATGAAAGGTGTTTATATGGCTATTTTCTAATTAGTACTGCTGTGCTGGTAACAGGGTGTGGAATTTTTGTCAGTTGACCCAGGTCAGAATCCTTACTCTGCCCCAGAGTTTACTATGAGTGACCATATCCAGTCATTTTCTCTTCTCCTAAAATGGCTCACATTATCATTAAGATAAAAGGAGAGTATTTGCCCCTCCCCCCAGTTCCTTGAAAGGAATGGGAGGAGTAAAAATGTATTAAATACATTATTGATCGTCTTCCTTTGCAACTGGATTCCAGCTATTGCTTTCAGAGGCTGCTACTGCCCATTCATGGTATTAGGCAATGAAGTTTGCTCCATTACTACAATGTAAGTATTGACGATTAATGGTTGGTGTGCCCAGCAATGATTAATACTTTGAATTTATGGTACAGGCTTATTGAGAGTAACTGAGATTTCTGCATCTGCAGTCTTAGAGGGGAATACTAAAAAGTTAGGTCTTTGCAGTGTTGTGCATCAGTCTCTGCTCCTACAAATGCATTTTTAAAATCGCATGTCCGCTATGTAGGCATGACAGTTATAACTTTAAATTTAAATTATTAGTTATAGCCATTTAGTAGCCTCTCTTCTTGCTATATTAATAGGTTTTATGTGGTTCAGAACATTGGAATAAAATTAACCTTTTTTATTTTGACAGAAGAACAATTTAGTGATTTGCATTTCTTCCTCATTTCCAGCAGCATAATGCACAGCTGCACAATCAGAAAAGAAACCAGAAGAGCTCTCCAGTGTCTTGTTTCTCATTAATCTATGAACAGTAAAATTATTGTTGACTTTTGGCAGTAGTAGAGATTTGTTGTTTTCATATACTGTTTAGTGCTATGGAAGCAACTTCTGTAAGGTTTAGAGCAAGTTTACATGTTTAATCTGTAATGTGTTGAAATGTATGGATGACCTTTGTTTCACACTCTACTCATGAGACTAAGTCTTTTATCATTAATGTGCAAAATCAAATATATTGACAGTTGCTGCCCCCAAATATCTTATTTGGTTAGCTCAGGGTACATTGTGTGTTCTCTCCCCCAAGTGCACATGCTACTCCAAAAGGGGAGGAGAGTGTATTACAAAGAAAACCTGGAAGTGAAGGCCTCAAAGGGAATAATTTTGAGCAATACTGCTTAAGAGTTCATAATATCTGAACAAACAGGCAATGAACAGCATATAATTCTGTGCATTGTGCGACAGTTTTAAATATACATATTAGCAAGGCAGCAGATGCTTTCGTTGTGAAATTGACATGTAAAGTAGCAGTCTTCCACAGCAGGGTGCAGCTCTATCTGTGACTCCTTCACATGTAATGAATAGCTAATTTCTTCTGTATAGTCCACAAGAGACTAAAAGGAAGAATGGGTGGGGAGGGGTAGCATTCTGGCAGCCCAAACCAGCAGGATGTGCCGAGATGTGCTTTTAATGGAGGCACATTTGAGAACCAGGAGCATTGGGAGGGGGAAATAGTTTGGTTTATAAAGAGCAATAATTTCATCCGACTTTGTAGTAAAATTCACATCATTACTGTTCTAGACAGACAGTTACTTATGAAGGCTGACATGTAAGAAAAACTGGTGCATGTTGGGGTAACTCATTCTGCAAGGAGTATCTGAAGTGGAGTTTGCTTCAGAAAAAGGGGCCAGGTTTTTTGTTTCTTTCAACCCATGCAGTGACATCTTGTCTGCTTTCCAATCAATTTCAAATAGGAGTACCCATCCAATGAGGAAGTCTCAAATTTCCATAGTGTAAATGCTGGGTTTGTCTGTCTTTATTTTTTTTTTAATGGAAATTAGTTTAGGGGTTTAGGCTGATTGATGTATTGTGGGTGAAGAGCAATAAATATTTAGCTGCCGGTAGACATTTCAGGGAGACTACTGCTCTGTAACTGAATACCTATGGCTCAAGGTAGCTTTACGTGGCACCCTTCAGTTTGATAATCAAAGAGCAAAGTTGGAAGAAGGAAAAAAAGGCAATGTTTGAGGCTTTGCTATCTCTCACAGTTCTTATCATTAAAGACAGGCTTCTCCTTCAACAAAACCAGAAAAGGCCAGATAAGGAAGGGATTGGAGTAGCCTATCAATCTTGTTCGAGTGTAGCCTAGCTCTCCTGGAGGTGGTAAACCTGCATCTGAACTGGACTGTCAAAATCAAAGTATTTTATTGTTGTAGCCATAGGCCATAACAACCCAGCAAACCCCCCAAAGTAATTGAACTGGACTGTGTTGGATTGCAAGTGAGGGTTCACACTTCAATGTTTTTCATACAAGCAGAACTCCATGGACATAGGGAACTAGTTTCTTGGGAAGAAAGCTAGGTTAGAATCTTTCTCTTAAATATATGCAATGAATGGAGTATTTTTGTTTTGCCTTTGGTAAGGGATGCATTGCAGTTCTGCATCATTGCATCACAAATACAGGGTTATCACAGTTGTGGAGAACTAAGCTACAGCCCAGTCTGCTGTTCAGTAGCTGACAAATCTGTTCCTGATTTCTGATGGGATATAGCATTCCATAATGCAGTCCCAGTGTAGCGTCGCTCCCATTTTTTGCTGGGTTAGCCTTAAAGATCAAGATGCCAAAGATGAAGAGTGATGCTAAGTGGGAACAGAAATAGCTCTTCTGCAGTCTGTTAAGAGTTCTTAGTGGACCTAATTGCACCAGAAAAGGGAAGAACTACGTTTTGGTTCTGCTGGTGCACTAGAAGTGGCAGCAGGAAATTGGGGAGGAGGGCAGGTGGCCAGATTAGCTCTTTTAGTTAAGACCTAAGGTACCTGCTGCTGGAGCAGACCAAAGCTAGCCCTTTGGGATGGTCCCACCCTGTTGTGTGGCAGGACTGCTTAACCACCCTGTCAATGTGAGGTACTTTCTCCCCAGACTTTCCTAGCCAGATCACATCCTAGTCAGGCAGCTGGGGCACAAAGTCTTTTCTTGTATTCCTTTCTCCAGTAGGCACCACCACAAGTAAGATCAGCTCAGCTCTCCTTTACTTTAGCATGCCAAATAGCCAAGGTGGATGGATACGGAAGCATGCAGCCTTTATTGGTTAAGTGACTATTTCTACAAAGCAAAAGCTCAGGGTAACTTCAAGACAGGCTTTAGCAAAATAAAGGAAAAGAACTCTTGCAATCCATGGCATATCTGGTCTTTGTTGGTTGCATGAATCCCTCCCTTTCCAGGTGAACCAGCAAGCATCGTTAGCGTCATCCCCCTCTGTCATCCTTCATTGCAAATGCACACAGGCACTCAGTGCTCTCAGCAGCATCTTAGCCTTGACTGGGATGGCCCAGGCTAGCACAAACTCATCGCATCTGAGAAGCTAAGCAGGGTTGGTCAGCTCTGGTTAGTGTTTGGATGGGGGGACCCCCAAGGAATTCCAGGATCACTATGCAGAGGAAGGCTATGGCAAATCACCTCTGTTAGTTTCATGCCTTGAAAACCTCATGGGGTTGTCATAAGTCAGCTGCAGCTTGATGGCACTTTTTACACGCAAAATGTCTCCTGCCTGGAGCAGACCAGAGCTGCTTCCCTAAGGCATAAGAGAGATGGGGAATTGTTGCCAGTGTAGATAAAAATTGTTACTTTGTTTGGCTTAAACTAGATCAGGGGTGGCAAAACTGCAGCTCTGGACCCACATGTGGCTCTTTCACACATACTGTGTGGCTCTTAAAGTCTCCACTGCCCATTGACCGGCTTGGAGAAGGCATTTCACTCTTTAAATCATTTCTCCAAGTCAGCCAGCAGCTTGGAGAATGCATTGTAAAGTTAAAGTTGCTTTCTTTCCATCTCCTTCCTCCTCAATTTGCCTCCCTGCCTTCCTTCCATCTTGTGACTCTCAAACATCTGACATGTCTTGCGGCTCTCAAACATCTGATGTTTATTCCATGTGGCTCTTACGTTAAGCAAGTTTGACCACCCCTGAACTAAATTTTTCTTGGTTTTGAAAAATTTGATTATGATGTCCCTTACACCAAGCTGCTGTTAAAATGAGATTTGACGTAAATGTAAACATACTGCATGTTTTTAATCTCCTAAAACTCAATGTCGTTTTGTTAAACATAAGAGTTAAGTCCTCCTTTCCTTTGTACTATGCCAAAAAATGTCTGACTTGAGATTAAACATTGCCAATATAGCATAATAGGTCACATATATTAGTGTGTGCAGACTGAATGTTTAAACATCCAAAGGGCACGGACTTGCCTTTTCATGGTGGAACTATTTCTACCCAATATTTTATGTCCTTGTACTCACAGTGGAGGTTGTTACTGTTCTTGGTTTTCTTCCCACAAGGAATGCCACAAGTGCCTGGCTCCAAATTAACTCCTTGCCCTAGCACATATGTTTGAGTGAAGCATAACAGCTTCAAAATCAAGGTCTGAGTCAATTTTTGTTCTCGTTTCCCTTTTTGAGAAGGGAGGGCAGGGTTAACATCCAGCTTTTGATGAGTTGTGGAGAATTTGAAACCTTACACAGCTGTCTTTTGTAATTTTAGTTGGTGTTAACATTTATTGCACAAGCTTTGCATTTGGGTTATTCTATTCAACAACTGCCAGTTCTTGCTTCTGGAAAGTTCTGGTTAAGTTCTTAATGTTCAGGTTAATGCCCTTGTTTAGTGTTCTGATGTTTAAATTTCTCAGCTGCTCACGTGGCTCCATACAGATAGAAATCCTGTAGTATAAAAAGTGGTTGGGCGATATGGATTGCTTTAAATAAAGGCAACTTTAATCAGCAATGTGAATAATTATTTAAATCACTGGTGTGTGGGGTGGGGGAAGACCAATTTCAATCTGTTCTGCCATGTGCACGCCCCACTATCACCATGCTATCTCAACCAGACGTATAGTATGTGGATCAGAGTGCTCTGTGAAATGGAAACCATGTTCTTTGGTATTGGATTACAGAATCACATTTTGGGGGGTGGGGTGGGTCAGATAGTTGGCATAGAACACCCAGTTAGAGCAGTGGATGTCATTACTGGTTACTTTCCAATCCTTGGCTCCGGAGGTCAAGCCATAATATATGAGCTGCTATGCTGTTGAGTCCCCCATGGTTTTCTTCACAAAGATACAACTTCTATAAGGGGCTTAAAGTCTGCTTTTAAAATGTTTGAGTTAAATTTAGGCTTTATTTTAAACTAAGTTATTGCTAAACTTATAATGAACCTTTTTTAAAGATAGGATTTTTATCCATCCAGCATGTGGGCTATGTGGCCAGAAACTTTGGTTTAAGCTTCTGCCAACATAAAGGTTCTATTTAGTTGCAAACAAACATGTTTCAATTATCACATCAATTAGTATGCATGCTTGTTCCGGAAATTCACAAAATAGAAAATTGGCAGCTTTAAAAAAAATTGTTCTGTTCTGTTGGCTTCTGCGCAGATCTTGTCATGACTCTGCTCTCTGCCTCTCCCCCTTTGGGGGAGATGCTTCTGTCTTTTAAAATCCTCAGGACCCATCTTCTAATGAAGCCTTCAGCAGTCCGCCAGTCATTTCAAGGTGGAAATGCTGGATTGTTCCTTGGTTATGTGACTTTGAATAGGAAATATGTTGCGAAGATTCAGAGCTTCTTTTCAGATTTTAATGAAGCGACCAATATCTTCTGGCTTTGTGATTTCACGGCAAAAATACCCCACTTGAAAGAGCTGGGGAAATGCTGAGATAGTTAACAGAGCCCTCTAAACTGGATTATGACATATGTCCTTGTGTAAAGCCATGGTCCACAGCCTTTGTTATCTTGTGTAACAGGGCCAAACAAAGGAATTGGTTTGAGATATAGAGAGGTAGAAGCACAAACACAAATGTGTCTTTGTTAGTATTTAAATTCAGAGTTGATAGGAATCAAATTCTTGACATGCATATTTTGTCATTAATTTTTTCACATTGATAGGGTACCGAAGGCATGATATTCCTGTATTGCAGCTTAACGATATAGATGCTGAGTGTGAAACTTAAATCAGAGGTGAAAGTTGAGAGGCCTGAACATGTATAAGTCCAAACCAGACATTAACGGGAACACTGGTAACAATATGAGCATCCCTAGGCTTTCTTGGCTACAGTGGGTTAACAACGCATCTGGCTTCATTGGGAATTGGATGTTCTATCTCTTCAGTGAATCTTCAGTGAATATTTTCACTTGTTTCCTTTGACAGACTGCTGTCTAGCCATTTTCATGTGGGCTCCCAGCTTGAAGTATAAATGGCATTGTATGTATGTCCCCTTCAGAGTCATGCTCAGGGTTGCCTGACCACAAAGCTAGGAAGCCGACTGGCTATATGTTGTGTTTCCAGACAGTTGGAATCTCAGTTGAGGTCAAAGCTAATGTACTGTGACTGTCCCAGCTTCTTATCCTGGAACTGTTCAGTGCTATGGTTTTTGTGGCATTTTATTGCCTCCCTGACCAAAACAATTGTATGCAACTTATTTGTGATTATAGTTTTTTAAAAAAAAACCCTGAAAGAATAATGCTCAGATATATGCCCTCTTTTAGGTTACCTATGAATGTATAGCAGATCCTTCCATTCATTTCTCCTTAAAAAACAAAGTTTACCCTTTAGCAGCATTTCCGTGATCCATTCTGTATGAGCTTTTTATATTCACATTTCATTGGATTCAACTGATGTGCAGGATGTTTGCTCTTAACATGGAGAGTCATTCAGACTCACAGCAGGGTGTGCCATATAGGCTGGAGTACTCTGGTTTACTAGAATCACCAGATGATTCTCCTGTCACCATTACTTTGAGAAAATAGTGGTGGAATACTGATAGGTTCATGTGTTCTTCAGTTTCTTTGAAAGAAAATACATACCTATGATGGTAACATAATACAGAAATGCTATAGGGTATGTTATTTTGGTGTAATATGTGTGACCTGTGAAGGAAGGAAGAAGAAAGGCAGACTCTTGCTACTGTACATATGTCCCGCTCCTGCAAGCTGGGGTGGTGGCTGGCAAAGTGGCAGCAACACCTTGCAGAGGGTGGGGGACACTCCAGGGGTGACTTGAGTGGGGATGGTAGCGATGATTTTGGGACCCCATTTGCCTAGACCTCCAGAGTTGCTAAGACAGTCCCTGGTCATAGGATGTATGTGTGGTAGAAGCGTCCACACATACTGTCAATGTGTCAGTTCTCTCTTTATGACAGGGGATGTTGGCACTTGGAGGGAGCGTGCACATGGACACTTCCTCAGCAAGTAAGTGCCATGCTCACAACTTGGTGATCATGTGAAGGCAGGGGAACAGGACCAGCATATCCACACATTCAGTCAGCGTCTTGAAGAGTTTTTCTCCCTCTCTGTTAATACTAGAACCTGGGGTCATCCACTGAAGCTGAAAGATGGTAGATTCAGGACAGATAAAAGGAAGTATTTTTTCACATAGTGCATAGTTAATCCTCTCTACTTACTACAGGATCTATTATGGCTGCCAACTTGAAATGCTTTAAAAGGGAGTGGACAAATTCATGGAGGATGGGGTTACCAGTGGCTACTAATCTTGATGGATATCTGCTTCCTCCGTTAGCAGAAGTAGTATGCCTCATGAGTTGCTGGGGAGACGAGCAGGATAACGTTATTGCAGTCTTTCTGTGTGTTGACTCCCTAGAGCAGAGGTGTCAAACTCATTTGTTATGAAGGCCAGATCTGACATAAATGAGGCCTTGTCGGGCTGGGCTGGGTTGTGTCTGGCTGGACCATGTGTGTAGCTATTTAAGATTAGGTAGCAGAGATATAAACTTTTTAAAGGACACAAACACTACTAAATAAAACATTCTTAAAACATTAGCACTTGTTGGTCTTAAAGGTGCTTTCTTTGTATTTTCCCAATGGAATCCAGGGAACTGGGCAAATGAAGTTCTGGCTCTTTCCCTCCCTCCCCAGAGGACCAGGAGGAGGAGGAGGAGGAGGAGTCTCAACCAATGGAGAAAACTGAGGTTTTGTTCTGTAGCTCCTGTGCAATTGAGCAAGCCTTGTAAAGTAAGTTGAGATGCAGAGGAAAGCAAAAGAGAGGGAGAAGGTAGCAGACGATCCCTCCGGGGACCTAATTTGGCCCCCAGGCCACATGTTTGACACTCCTGCCCTAGAGGGAACTTGTTGGCCACTATGTAAACAAGATGTTGGACTAGATGGGCCTTTGGTCTGATCCAGCATGACTCTTATATTCTTACATGTAGAAGGCTGGATGCAATTCAGAAGGCTTGTTTGATGAATGAAGGTTCTGTATCTGCCCGGGATCTGAAGTATCAGTTTGCTATGGAAACAATTGCTGTAAGAGGCTGTGCTCTGGGAACCCCATCACTAGGGCCAGGGTACATGGTTACAAGGGACAGAGCCTAATATGTTGCAATATTCTGGTTGTGTAGCTCTTGACATTGTTGGTTCACCCACCTGGCACTACTCAGGTATCAATTTACTTATTTTTTAAAAATTGGTTTTTTAACATTGCTTGCACTTTCAGTAGCCTGTAATAACATTTCCTGCTGGCTCAGTTTACTTTCTTTTGATGTATTGTAGTTTCATTGATACTTCATTATTGCAAGCTACCATGAAAGACTTTGATTGAAAGAAAGCTTATAAACATCTGAAATAAGCTGCCTGGACTGTAGCCCAGGATCATGTGGTATCTATGTTGCTTGAAGAGTGGATGATCTAGACCATTATGTATGTTCCACAGAATACCTTGATCAGTATCTATTCAACATGTGGCATTATGTTTGGGGTTTACAGGGATTCAGCAGAGAGCTTCCCTGAATGCTCATCGGGAAACCTTGCTGGTAAATAAAATGGAAGTAAGGCCCATGTTCCTAAATAAACCCTACAGCAGTACTACATGTTGGACTTTTAATATGAATGCAGTCGTATTAAATCAGCAGGTTTTTGCCAAACCTCATCAGTGGAAGGTTCCAACTGGTGTTTGCAGTTCTGTTGCCTGTGGAGTTAGAAAATGTATTGCTGAAGACTTTTTTAAGCTTGGTGGGCTGGTGTTTGTCTGCTTCCTGTTTTTTTTCCCCCTGTAGTCATCTACCACAATGACTACTTTGAGTGTATGAAGCTATTTATATACACAATCTTCTGCTGTGGGTGATTCTGGTGGTCTCTGCTAAAGACCATAGTTGCTGTCTGAGCTGTTTCCAAGAAAAAAAAAAGTTTTCAGGTCAGCTACTTTTAAATTTATTTTTTTTAAGAGCATCCTGGATGCTTCACTGACTTGTCCTTTTTAAAATTTCTCTTTACTGCACAGGTTTCCACCTGAGTGGCACAGTGACTGAGCCTGCAGTGCAATCGGAGCCAGAAACTGTTTGCAATGTAGCTATCAGCTTTGATCGTTGCAAGATTACCTCAGTGACCTGTAGCTGTGGAAACAAAGACATATTTTACTGTGCCCACGTCGTGGCTCTTTCATTATACCGGATCCGCAAGCCAGATCAGGTCAAACTGCATCTTCCCATTTCAGAGACTCTATTTCAAATGAACAGAGACCAGCTACAAAAGTTTGTACAGTATTTGATCACAGTGCACCACACAGAAGTTTTGCCAACAGCTCAGAAATTAGCAGACGAAATTCTTTCTCAAAATTCAGAGATCAATCAAGTTCATGGTGAGTTTGGGTTTTTTTCCCTCCAGGTTCTTCTTTCAAGGATGCACTTCCAAGTACAGATGTATGGTTTTTTGAGGGGCTGGTATTTTTTGGTATTTATATGTCTTTGTGTGTGCATGTGTGCGTGTGTCTGCACCTGGAAGTCACAGTGACCTCTGGTGATTGACCCCTACTGGGGGCCTGGAGGATATTCAGGGAGGTGGCTGAATAAAGCCTCCCCCCAACTCCTGGTATTCCAAGGACGTCTCCCATCCAAGTACTTGCCCATGTCAACCCTGCATAGCTTCTGAGATCCGACAAGATTGGGCTTGCCCGCACTATCCATGTCAGGGCCATATGTGTGGATTTTGTCTTTGTTGACAAGCTTGACTTTCTTGCATGTAATTGTACTTTGTAGTTGCCTGCAGACCTTTTTCTTCCAAGTGTTAGCTTATGCCCTAAGTAGGCAGTAGAGTGAAGCTGAGCTTCTGCAACATTTCGAGGAAGTCTTACCAGGCCCAGGTAATTGGTGGCGGCAGTGAGGAGGGATAAGATAATAAACTGGATTGTACAAGGTGTGCTTGCAGAGCTGTAGTCTCGGGGCTGTTGCAATTGAAGGGTGTATTCAGGAGCTATTTAAATGCTTACCTTGGGCTGAGGCTGTCCTGTGAAGCCTCTAGCCATGTAGTGGATACAATTATTGGCACATTTATGTGGTTGTTAATGCCTTTAAAAAGACTTAAGCTGCTTCTCTTTTGAACATAGCCCAGAAAAATGATAAATCTTTTCTCCTCAGTTTCATGTGGTTCCCGTAGATCCAATAAATGGTCCTCCCTTTTACTACTCTGTCTTGTTGTAGTAGTTCCCACTTAAGGTGTTATTCCAGGGGTGCTAGGCCAGCCTGTTCTGATACCCTATCCCTGCAATTGGTTGATGAGTGTCTTATACTGGCATCAATCATGTAGCATTTGAGCTCCTGGAAGAGTACACTGGATACCCTGTCACCATTTGTACCAACATGACTGAATATGAGCCCATGAGGATAATGAGATTTTGGATCAGTTCATTATGTGTCACTGTTCTTCCAGCCTCTCCCTCCAAATTTGCATTTTTGGGACTATGCTGTGATTCACATGTATGCCTGCCTGCGGGGAAATCATGAGTATATATCTAGACACAGTGAACTCTTGGTGTTTAGGGAGCAAGTCCATTCCCATGAGGCTTGCTCACTGGAGGTAATGCTGACTTACTTTACAGGGCAGTTGAAAGGATTATTGTGGTGATGTACATGAATTAATTTGGGCACAGTTTTTATCCGTAATGATGCAGTGGTGGAGTCATCAGTGTTATACTTTTCAGTAGCAAAATCCATGTTATCAAGGCCTTGGTGTACTTTGGATAAAATGTTAACAATGGATTCATTTTCTGGTTTCTCTGCAGTTCTGCTGAAATTTACCAATTATGAGATTTTGAGGTATTTTCTAATAATCATAATAATGATTTTGAGGTATTTTTTAATAATCAAGTGACAAATCTTGTAAAAAAAAAGCCCCTTGTGACTTCATAGAGTATCCTGCAGTCCATTCCAGCACTCGTCGGGATTATTGTGATACAAAAGAGCAGGGGATTATTCCATCCCTGGATCCGGACCTGATGAGAACTGTGATGGATGTCTTTGTGTGCCACTCTGAGCTCCTTGGAGATGGGACAGGAAACAAATGCAATGGCACCATGTCTTTTAGTGTTGTGCCAGCACAATGTGTAGTTCATCCAGTTCTGAGCATGTTCTGGCAACTTGATTGGTGTTAGATTGCTGTTGTGTACTTGTTCCATTGACATTTATCCTCATCTGCATTGGAGCAGTTAATCACTTTAAACAGTTTGCAAGGTAGTGCCTGTCTCTGATGCCATACTGCTTGTTCTTATGACATACGTTAATCTTGTTCTAGACAACTGAGCAATGGCAGACTTCAAATATGTACTTATGGCTTGCATTAGAGACAGCATAAGACAATCCTAGTTAGAAGACATGCTTTTAAAGCCTTGAAGATTTTTCTGATTTTTCAGATGTTTCACCGTTAGATGTGTTCTGTGGCTCCCAAGGGCACAAATGGAGAATATGTTATATCAAATCATAAGCAGAAAGTGTCCTCCATTTTTAAAGTGGTGCCAACTGCCTCCTTTGAGGCAGTCCTGCTCTTGTGTCACGCATGAAGAAGGTCAAGAACTCTTGAAGTTTAAGCAGGGTTTGGCCCTTGTGTGTTTCAGCTGACATTTGAAGCACTTGGGTGAGTTCCAGAGCAGAGGCTTATTTGGAAGAAGTTCATTAATGCAGTTTGTCTAGCTGAAAAATATAGTTCAGTGTTTTAATGTGACTACCCAATTTATCTCTTAGTGAAAAAGGACTTGAAAAAGAGTGCCCTCCATATCAATACAATGCTTATGGGATTGGGTCCCACAGACAAGCTCATGGAGGGAACTGGCAAAGTAGCTCTGGCTTCCCCAAAGAATGTTCTCAGAACCCTTGGTGAAATTCCACTCCCTCCTTCATCTGCACCAGTTGAAGAGTGCTGTTTTGTCCAGCCCCTTCCCCTCCCCCCAAATCTGAGCCTTGGTCCTGAAACAGTGGAGTATATTTTGGCCAGGGAATACTTGTGACATCAGAAGATTTTTTAGGCACGTAAAGATCTATTCTGCCAACCGCTGAGCTTTTCTGCAAGGTTCCGTCTAGGTGAGGATGTTTGTGTAGCTATGTAAGTGATAAGGGTGGTTGTGAGATGTATTAGGATGGCAGGGTTCTGTCTGTAGGTTCTACAATGGTGATTTCTGGATAACTGGTGTCACTACTGTGTTCCCTGGTGTATGTTTGCTGCTTTGGTCTTGGGAATAAAAACTAGAAGGTTCCTGAATAGAGTAGACAAAAACAGGGAGCTTTGATTCGCTCCCTACCAGCTGACTGACTACCAAACCACTGAGCTTATCTGATCAGGTTGGCATACATTATCTTGGTACTCCCAGCTTGGTTACAGATAATGCATTTCTTGTCTCTCTGAACTTGGAAATGTCTCTGTCCAAAAGAGGAATCACACACCCCTTTGGAAACTGAAAACAAATAGTGTCTCTTCCCTGAGTGAATTAATCCCAGAGTTTGTCCACTTGTGTAGAAGAGATGCTTCAAGACGACCCCAGCAAGCACCATCATTGCACTGCAAGCAGCATCCATTCAGAAGCAGCTGTCTCTGTAGCAAAATGACAGTCAGTTTAGAACCTCCCAGGATTGGCCCTTGCATCCATGGCTGCTATTGGCCCTGACTTCACAGCAACCATTATGTGGTGGTACTTTGAATTCCAATAACAACTGGAAGCTCAACACAGTTGGGGAATGCTGTTGTGTAGAGCTGATTGATGTCCCAGTTATACAAATGCTGTCAATTTGATTCATACAATGGGGTCATCTGGTGGCAGCTTTTCATGAACTAAGGCAGATTACTCTTTCAGCCTTCCAGGTTCATTTTTAAACTATAGATGCTGCATAATGAACCTAGGACTTTTTGCATGAAAAATGCGTACTTTAACCCATAAGCACTAATTCCTTAAAGTACACATTTAAAGTACACATTGCAGCTGATGCTTGTACTGATTTAGGTACCATATATCGAGTCTTATGTGTGCAGGCTGATTCAGATTGGAATGCTAATTTGAGGTAGTAGTACATTGTTAGGCCAGGATCTGGGAGACCCAGGTTTGAACCTCCACACCGTCACAGAAGCTTGGTGGGTGATCCTGAGACCGGGCATACACTTAGCTTTATGTCCCTTGCAGTGTTGTTGAGAGGACAAAAAGGGGTAGAGAGCCATGCAAATCAGGCTTGTCAAACTCCTGTCCCATGGGCCAAATCTGGCCCACCCAGTGCTTCAATCAGGCCTGTGGTAATTTTCTCTCTCCTCAGCCTTTGAAACGCCAAGGTTGCCAATGACATTCCCAGCTCCTTCTGCCTTGTCTTTGCCTGCTTCAGCTGGAAGCAATTCTGGGCTTGCAAAGAAAACACAGAATGGATTTTCCACTAAGGTCACTGTACCCAGATAGACTGGTCTATCTGGGCCCAGAGACCTTAATGGAAAATCCATTCCATGTTTTCCCTGCAATGAATTTTAATGGAGTGGAGATAGTTTCACTTTTGCAGCATTTATGACCAGTTGAAGCTCCTTGCAAATAAAGGGTTGATGCTTTGAGCCAGCTTATCTCTGCTGAATGGACCTGAGAACTGGTGCCTAGTGAGTACCCTAACCTGGAAAAACCCACATCCAATTTTACAGTTGAGAGGGATATTACAGTGGAGAGCCATTACCAATCTGAGCAGATACAGGTCAGTGGAGGGGGGAGAAGTCACAATGCTCAGCCATTTCTTGTTTTCCTAGACTCAGAGTATTTTATATTTTTTGTTTCTGCTGTGATCCTTATGCTTTTTTTTGATGCTTTTTTTTTAAAATTGCATTGCCATATCCCACTATTCCCCACCTTTTAATTTTAAACAAAATATCACAACAGTTTTAAGCATGTTTGTATTTTAAGTTAGAAAATAATATCTTTAATTGTGTTTATCTGTGTCCTTTATAAAGTTTATATCTCTGCTACCTGGCATTACATTTTATGACACGCATGGCTTGGCCCCACAAAGTTCCATTTGTGTCAAACCCTGCTATCATAACAAATGAGTTTGACACCCCTGAATAAGGACTTGGGGGAGAGGGGCCAGGGTGTAAATTAAATAAACCCCTTATCCACTGGCATATGTACAGAGTTGTACATGTTGGTACCTACACCAAGGCTGTTGCTTATAAGCTAGCAGCCTATAACAGGGCATTTAAAAGAAATGTCTATATTTCTGACTTTATTATTTGGTGGGAAATAAGTGATTCCTGCACAGAAACCATACAATAACATTTTTCTGCTGTGCTCCTAGGTGCCCCTGACCCAACAGCAGGTGCTAGCATAGATGATGAGAATTGCTGGCATCTGGATGAAGAGCAGGTCCAGGAACAGGTTAAACTCTTCCTCTCCCAGGGTGGATACCACGGATCAGGGAAGCAGCTCAACTTGCTTTTTGCAAAGGTAGGTAAGAGTGCCGAGAACATATGTGTGTTGTATTTTCTTCAAGATTGTCTTATAGTGGATAGCTGCAGCTTCAGTGATGGGCTCTATTTGCCTAATGGAACACATCTGGTTATTACAAGCAAATGGCTTCCTGTGGAGGAAAGAGAGTTGATGTGACTTGGGATCCATTTACATTTCAAGCAACCCATGTTGTGTCGGGATTTGTAAAACCGCCAACTACTAGGTGAGGAATAAAAGGGCTTTCAAAATATCTAGCTCTGTTGTTGCAAAGCAGCCTTTGGCCATGATTGCTTTAATGACTCAGACAATAGCATGCAGTGTGTACTCCCAAAATATTTTAAAGCTTGCAGGTTTAAAGCCTGCCTCATAACTTTCCACTGGTCTTGAAATGGCACTGAAGAAGTAGTAAATTTAAGAGAGGACCTTTAAGGAAGTGTGCAGTATGAGACCTGAAAGGCTAATGAAAGAACCAGTACTTGGGATCTAGTTTTCTCTTTGCATCTTCTGGCTTGCTTTTGACGAAAGCAGTGGTACAATTCAGCCGGTGCTTCCTCTTAAGCTCCTCAAAGCCTTTTTACAAGAGAAGAAATGAAAGTGTTGATAGAACTTTGAGACAGGGAGTCTTCTGCCCAGCTGTTTGCACTGCAGATGTTCTTCCCACCTAACAAACAGCTGCAAGCAGTGGTAGTTTGAGGGTGAAAGTGACAGATTGCCATAGGAATGGCATCCTTTAGGCATCAAGAATTGGGAACGTGGTAGAGGAAAAATAGACTGTTATCAGCTGGAAAACTATTTGAGTTGACTCAGTCTGAGCTAGAAATATTGAAGTCAAAATCCAGAGTCAATTCATTATTATTAGTAGTATTCTTTTGGCTATCAAGTCTCAACTGACTTAGGTGACCCCATAGGGTTTTCAAGACATTCAAAGATGATTTTCCCCTGCCTGCCTCTGTGTAGCAACCTTGCACTTCCTTTGTCATCTTCCATCCAAGTACTTCGCTTCCATATTTACCTTGCTTAGTTTCCAAGATCTGATAAGATCAAGCTAGCCTGGGCCATCCAGGTCAGAACCTGGATGGCAATTTATTGCAAGGAGTGAAAGCAATTGAATAGGCTGCTGGAGTCAATAGTGTCTGTATGGAGTCTGTAGCAGGTCCAGATCGCTGTATGCCTCACAACCCAAATGGGAACCTGTTGTGTTCAGTGAACACGTGAAGCTGCTTTATACCAAATCATGTCATTGGTTCATCAAAGACATTATTGTCTACTCAGACTGGCAGCAGCTTTCCAGGGTTTCGGATTGAGATCTTTTGCATCACCCACAGCCTTGTAACTGGTGATACTGCGGATTGAATCTGAGGTTTTCTGTATGCCAGTCAGATGCTCTGCCACTGAGCCACCACCCCTCCCCAGTGAGCTCACAGTTCCTCTTGTGATACATCAGATAATAGTAGTTGATAAACTTGCCCATCTCTTCTGTGTCTGTTTTATTTTATTGAGTATACAATGCATTAACACAAGTATTCTCAGAATGGTTTGTTTAAAAAGCAAAATAAAATAAAACCCAGCTGGGTTCCAGTCCCTTCATTTGTCTGTGTAGCAACGTGAAGGAAGCAGCTTTTAAATTGTTGTCCCCTCCCCCCTTCACCAGCAGCTTCCTGTGCCCACTGAAATGCCACTGTTGAGATTTGGGTGGGGGAAAGTTCTCCACAACATGGCGCCATGGCCAGCCACAGTGAGGAAGGGGAGTTATCTGAAAATGCCCTCCCTCCCTGCAAGAATGGAATGACATTGCATGAATGGAAGCCACACAGGAAGAAGAAGAGCAATTCCTGCTCAGCTCCCTTCAGCCCTCAGTCAAGAGGAACAATATTGGATTGGATCTAAACATTCATGATATGTTTAATAGGTTTAATAAATTAACATGTTTTCCCAGTCTTTCAGTGTAGAATACCTCTGCTATAAATGAGAAGTGCTTTTCTGCCACTCACTGTTGCCTCTGACACATATTGCATTATTGAGTCATCTTGTAAAAGTTACCTCTCCAATTAGTACAAATTGACAACATCCAGTGTTTCACAAATAATCCCATACTTCTGTTGGCATCTCCTTTGCTTTGTTTGCATGTGATTTCCTTCCAATTTTGTTTTCAGTTGTTAGCATCTTGTTTGTTTTTTGGCAGCGTGTGTTTTGTTTCCATTGCATTTATTCTATTTCCTAGGTGCGAGAGATGCTAAAGATGAGAGATTCCAATGGTGCTCGAATGCTGACATTGATAACAGAGCAGTTTATGGCTGACCCACGCCTGTCACTGTGGAGGCAACAAGGAACAGCAATGACGGACAAGTACAGGCAGCTTTGGGATGAACTAGGTAAATGAAGAGAAACGCTGCTCATGAACACATACTGGATGCATTTTGAGGCTTTTTCCTTGTTAAAAGGAGCCTTGAACAGTTGCCTGTTCCTTGGAAATGTGGCAATCTAGCAGCTTGTTTTCATGGGCATTTTTTGCTAAAACCAAGGACGCATGGCCAGAAATAACCATATGACATGTTTAATAGTAGAAGTTGGAATATAAACACTTCCGAGGTAATAAGTAATCCATTGTATTAACAAGAGCTAGGTTTGCAGCTATTAATAGCAAGTGTTTACTTAGGTCTGCCTATCTCTCGATTCCAAAATGTCTATGAAAGGACATACTGCTTCAGTGATCACTTTTCATGGTGTGTGGAAAATTGTGCAGCTCTCTGTTTTAAACTTAACAGGTGGTGAAGTGGAGACCCAATTCTCAAAGCTCACATTTTTAGTGAGAAGTTTAGTGAGAATGGAAGCAAGTTCTAGGGCACTGTTATTTTCAGTGTACTTGGGTTTATGGACTGAAAAGACAGGAAGACACATGTTAACTGGTGGGCTGTAGCCGTGACTGCTTGCCACACATTTTGTCAAAATGCTTTACAGCGTACAGGTGTGTGCATAAGTAGTGAAGGCAAATGGGCCATTGGAATGAAGACTGCTTGCTGGCTTCAGTTGGTGTTAATAGCTGAGCTTTGCACAATTCAAAAGAATCTGCTGGAAACTGTCCTTGACTCTCCCAAATTTTTATGATAAGCTTCGATAGTATGAGTATCTCGGTCTACCTCAGTGGAAACTGGGACTGCAATAGCTGCCTTGGTTGTAGTTCATGCCTAGTGTTTTGATGAGCAGCACATGCACTTTTGAAGTAAGAGTGCCGTGTGTGTTTGTGGCTTATTATGAAATGAATATGAAACTAGAGCCAGAGGTGCTAATTATAAATAGTCACGGTTATTTCAGTTTATTCTGCACAGGCAAGGAAGTCCTTGTAACACATTCCAGCATTCTTCAGGGTATGCGATATTTAATAATGACCTGGTGTGTATTACAGAGGCCTGGCTGGTTGAAGCAGGGGCATCCTGTCAGGTCCCTGATACCACCAACTTAATATCTGTAAACCACAGGTTCATCTGGTGATAGTTGTTTTTGATCTTTCATGCTAGGTCCATTTTATTTTTTGCACCTGGTGCTTGGTGATAGAACAAAGAACGACCCCACCAGCTGCGTATCTCCCTGAAGCTGTCAGGTCTTGCCTATGGTGATGTATCCCAGACTAAGAGTTCCAAGTGCAGTTTAGGATTTCACTGTCCCATTGCATAGCAGGACCAGCATGTGTCAAGTCATGCACTGGGTTTTGTTTTCTTTACTAGGCAGGAGCTTTGCTGCCAAGTGATTAAGGAAAGCCTGCGTTGACTTTTAGATGGACTGCTGCTTAGTGAAGATCAGCCATCTCTCATTTTTGCTGAGATGATGGGTCAGTTGGGATGATCTGTCACCGAAAGCTGATGGATCTGGATGACTTCCAGTTGTCCATAGGACCACCTGCCTAACTGTTCTGTTGAAGTCTTGAACTCTTTCAAAGTAAGGGACTTCAAGCAGTTGATACAGTAGCTTCTAGGCTAGGGGTGGCCAAACTGTGGCTCGTTCACACTTACTGAGAGGCTCTCAGAGGCTGAGGAGGAACTTAATGCAGGCTTACTCTCAAGTAAGCTTGCTTAGCATCAGGAGCTCAGTCAGCTTGTGAGTGCTGACCCATAGGTAGGTGACTATTTCTGCCATGTGTGAAGTGGGGAAGGAGGGGGAAATAGGCAAGCTTGCAAGTTCTTTTCCTCCATGACAGAGGTCACCCAGAGACCTAGAGCATAGAAAGAGTGCAAGAGCCAAGAGAGCCGCTGGAAGGAAGAATGGAATTAAAGAGGGTGGCACAGGGTTCCCCTTTAGTTCCATAGCTCTTATGGGAGCTTTATTTACTAACCTAGGAGTCAAGGCAATTAGAGATGCATAATGAAGCAAATAGTGGTCTATAATTTATATGGTACATGTGTGTTTCCTTCACCCACTGGTGCAAAAAAATAATTCCCTAATTTTTCCCTATGCTGGTTTTATGGGGACTGTTATTCCCAACTTTCATTTTTAAAAAAGTCTCCTCCTAGCATGGTCATTTTAAAGTTGCATACATATGTATATTATCTTTCTGTGCAAAGGAACTATTAAGAGTTTTAATAAAGATTTGTGTGTAATATTTGTTCATATCTTGGTGGCTCTCAAACATCTGACATTTATTCTATGTGGCTCTTATGCTAAGTAAGTTCAGCCACCCCTATTCTAGGCACTACTTTCTCCATGCAGAGCTAAAGTACACTCAGCCAATTTGCCTGGAAACCATCAGCAATGAAGCAGCACAAAGCATTGCTGATTGTAGATAGGCCTTTTATCTAGATGAGTGGAATACATTTGTTACAACCAGGGTCACTCTTGCCCTTAAGTAGATTTTTACTTGGCAGTGCCCTTAAACCTGGTATTTGTATTTCCCAGATGGTGGCTGTGGTCAGGATGGTGTTCTTTCTGCTTTGATTAATTAGTCATTCCTCTTTCTGGAAAGCAAGGGCGTGGGCTGTCTTCCATGTCCTGGTAACTTCTCTGCTGGATTACATAATGCTGGAAACTGGGTTGCTCTTAAAGGCAGCTTGAAGATTTTAAATTGATCCAGAGCATGGCAGCTAGGATGGTGTAGAATGGATCATAAGGCACTTCACTGGTTATCTTCTTTGTGATCTAAATCCAAGGTGTGGCTCTGAGATACCTTATAAACCCTGATCTCCCATTTTATGCCACTTACTTTACAAGGCATAAGGTCACTAATTGAGTCAGTTATCTCCATGGTTAGAAACGCTTTCCTGATAGAAATGCCCCTATTAATGTGTGAAATTGCTGCCTTCCAATTGCATCCAGATGTAGACAACTCCAAGAAACTGAATGTTATTACTCCAGTTCATTATTAGTAGCTGTGCTCTAGAGACAGAGTCAACAGACCCAAACTCTCTTAAATTGTAGTGGTATGTAAATGTAATCCCATTCACCTAATAAATGGAGTATAGGTTTATCTTAAGGCCATAGACCATGTTTGCATTTATGGTATCCAGGCTTCCATTGTATATTACTTATGATATCAAAAGCTGCTTAAGAAATGGCTTTTCTCTCAGAGCTATCTTGTGTCATTTTAAGTAATATACAAAGAAATACTTGGTTCTAGTTTTATCCTTCAGTCTAAAATATCAGACTTTTGACAGTGAGTTTATTCATCATATCTTCTGTGTATGTGTGAATCTCTTCCAGGTATAGCCAGATAACAGTAGTGACTAGTATAACATGGATGTTAAGTGGGTTATTAGTAAAGTGAAAAATGTAGTTAGCAGCCATGTCATTTCCCAAAGTAAAATCCAAAAAGCTGTGAAGGTCTGCCTCTTTAAAGAATGCATAAGTGAGTGAGCTTTCATATTCACCAGAACTCTTCATCAGGCTGGATGTTGTGAATAATATCTTTTAAAATGTGTGAAGCAGCTTCACATAATGCAGACTTGACTAGAGTTTGCCATCCCAAACATTTTTATTTGTTGTTTGTAACATTCAACCCGATAAAGATTTCGATCACCTCAGGAGCTATTGTGTCAGTGGGTTGGTACTAATAAAAGGTATTGTGCTTGCATTAGGGCTCTTGAGCAAGCAGAAACACAAGAAAAAGACCATGGTAGCCATTTGTGTGAAGTCAAGTTTCTTGCCTCCCCACTAGCATTTCTGCAAGATCTTACACAACCCGCTTCTGGGCACTGTATTATAGGGGAAGAAAGTTTGGGTTATTGCACAAGATGTTGCAAAAGTGGAACTGCATTAAGCCCATCTGTGCTTTTGCTTGTGTGCTGCTGGATTCAAGCCATTATGTATTTGTAGATGGTTATTTAGGTTCATTGGTAAAATCATGTGTGTTGTGTGCAGGAAGTCCCTGATTCACTCCTCATCACCTCTCAATTTAAAAATCCAGGGTAGCAGATCTTTTTAACAAGACCTTTGTCTGCCAAAGACCCTGCAAAGTTGACACTAGTTGGTAGAGAGAATACTAAGCTAGGTGGTTCGATCTTGTATAACTTAGATTTGTGTGCTTCTTATAACTGATCGTGCTTTTTGAAAGGTAGTTCATAAACTGTGCTCAAGTGCTTGGCTGTTCAAATTACTAGACTTCTTGTCAGTTGACAGGGTGTAAGAACTGAAGTGATAATCCTTCACATACTTGGTCTCTCTTCATGGTACTGGAATGCATGATACTTATCTGCTGGTGCCTGTTGCTTACTGTTAGCTGATTTCCAGCAGAGGTCAAACTGTTTCCCGCTTCCCCAGAATAAGTGTCCTTGTTCACAGTTATTAGTGCTGTAGCTTGAAATCTGCAACAGCCCTGTGGTCATATGTCAAAAAATTAAGTCTGAGTAGCTTCTGGGTTTTCAGGGTATTATAGAACCATTTTGTTTAGTGTGTGGGTGAGGAAAGATTTGACTTTTGTGCCTCTGTGTAGGGATCACATTGCTGCAAAACTGCTTTGGAATTAAATACTGAGCCCTGCAAGATGTTAGACACAGAGAAGATGCTGAGTTTTGTCAGCAAATGGGATCTGCCAGTTAATTGGTGTTTTCTGTGGACTTCTGACTGTGATATGAAATTGGAAGCCCTTTAGCCACATGGGTAACACCGGGCCAGAATACAAATGTCACAAGTCACCATTGGGACCCATGGTGAGACAATAGCGGTTCCCACTTGAAAGCTACGCCATTACGGCTCACTTTAAATATGAGGATTACGATTCAAACGAAAAGACCCATTTGCCTCTTAACTGCAATTTAAACGTCCTCTTAGCGGAAGCTAAGTGACAAATTAAATGAAAAAAGTGCCCAGTTTTTTAAGGCTGTAATGCAAAACAACCTTTTATTGCTTCTCATGTGCCACGAATAAATCATTATACTTGTCAACCCTAAACCAAGCCATAATTGGCACAGCTACTGTTATCAAAGTGGGGCTGCTCTAGTGACAGCTTAATAAAGCTGAAACTGTTAAATTAAATCTCTGATGCTTTATCTGATGAGAACAGTCAAGCAGAAGAATCTGAGGGACGAGTATCGATGCTTGGTGGAGTGATGGAGCCCAACAACTTGTCAACACGTAGATTACAGGATCAGATCTGTTTTTTAATCTATGATTTTCATTATCTTTTCCCAGTCTTCTTTCTATTTTAGAAGTGAGGAACCATCATACAGAAATCTTACATTTCAAAACAGACATTTATTCCCCCCCCAACATTATAAAAAACAAGCTAACTTTAATTTAAAATGTGTGGATCCAGCATCATATGACTTTTAAGCACAGATGAGAAGGTTCCTTCCTATGTGTATTAGAATCAGTGGGGGACTTCCGCTTCTCACTCATTCCATAACTGAGTTAGTTTATAAGTTAGTATATATAATCATTTAGGGGTTCAGTTTAGTATTATTGATTTGCCTGTGTTTTAGTTAAGAATAGGCTTTTTAAAGTTCTGAATTAGCTTGGTTTCTCCCATTTTGGTCAGGGGTTCTGTGCACAAACATTCTCAAACCAGTCCTGAGTATGCCATACAATGATTCTGTATTGATTCTTGGTTGTACAATATAGACAGTGGTGGTTGTGTGCTGGAGTTCCTATAACAAGCTAGCATTCATCTCTGAAAATAAACTCATTGGAGAGAATGTCAGTATTACTGAAAATCCTGGAGCAGTTAACATCGCCCATTTCTTCTTTGGGAGGGCCACACAGATT
Source organism: Heteronotia binoei (assembly GCF_032191835.1). Lineage (NCBI taxonomy): Eukaryota > Metazoa > Chordata > Lepidosauria > Squamata > Gekkonidae > Heteronotia > Heteronotia binoei. Next base: position 144,058,196 of record NC_083226.1, on the reverse strand, counting down.
CTGCTAATTTGTCCATTTTATTTTTTAAAGATGTTGAGTGAGACTTGCTGTGTATTAGAAATGCAGCACACACATAAGATTATCTGCAGGTGCCCCTGCTTGTATTTTGAGTAGCATGGCTTAAACAGACTCTTTACCATATGGAGGAATTGTTATGTACAGGGTCGTGTTTCTTAAGCTTGCTTGTATTAGCTTAACCTGTATTCCTAAGACTATCCTCTTGCTGTTAGCAGTACTAAATATCCTGATCCAATTACAGAAGCTTGATTTAAAAGTAAGGTAATAACACCAGTATTGAGAACATCAAATTGCATGATAGTTTTTGAAGAGTTCTGATATCTGTATTTGTGCACATAAATGTAATTTGTGCTTATTTGCTCTTCCAGTGTGGACTAATTAATATTTGTGAGTTGCCAAAATTACTCAAATTACTTTTTTTATATACCTAAATCTATAACCAAGTTACATTTTTCATCTGCCTTTGGGGGTGGGTTTGGCTTTTGAGGTTTTTTGGTTTGTTTTTTGTCATTTGAAAGAATAATTGTGTTTCTGGCTAGATAACTTGTTTGTGTTGTGTCCCCCTGCCAAAAAAAACCCCATGGCAAATGCATTCATTTAAACTGAACTTAAACGTCAAAATCATCAACACATTTTAAATCAAAGTTTGGAATTAATAGCAGTGAGAGGGAAAGGTACAGAGACACATTGCCCTTACCTTTCCAGTCTTGAATCAAGGATGATCGAAATATGTTGCTGTTAACCAATGCCATGCTGTCTGTTAGTAATACACAGTGTACTTGCAGTATACTCCAACAGGACATTTGATACAGGGTTTGACACCTCGTGCCAGCAGTTGAATTGTAGGGGGGGTTGCATTTGCAAATCAACTTAAGGACACAGTCTTACTTCCCTGAGGCCTGAAAGGATCAAGTGGCAGTGGAGGCTATAGACCTTTCAAGCTTTGTATCAAAATGAATAGAGAACAAGCCGAGGGTGGGGACCTATTGGAAATATTTGAGAAGAGAGACTGGAAATAAGCAGTTGACATACTCTCTCTAACCCAAGTCTGCACTTCCAGAAGGTTATATAAGGTGTGAAGGGCTTCAGTATGTCAGTTTTCTCAGTCTTCTTCCAACAGTTTTTTCTTAATCCTTACTTGCTGTCAGTCATCTAAGGTCAATGTTCTTATCCACTCGTTAGGCCATGGTTGGGAGGGTGTTTGTGTTTATAATTTCTTCTGCATTCTTAAGGAGTCCCCACCCCCAGTGTGTGGAAACCAAGCCTTGTCTGCAGATTATTGCTTTTCATTGCCTTGGTTATAGGCATTTGACCCTAAAGTATGGAATAGGAAGGAATACTATAGATTAGGGGTGGCCAAACTGAGGCTTGGGAGCCACATGTGGCTCTTTCACACATATTGTGTGGTTCTCAAAGCCCCTACTGCCCCACTGGCCCACTTGGAGAAGGCATTTCTCTCTTTAAATCACTTCGCCAAGCCAAGCCAGCCAGCAGCTTGGAGAATGCATTTAAAATTCAAGGTGCTTTCTTTCCACCCCTCCCTCTCTCCGATGTGTATTCTGTGTGACTCTTAAATTAAGCAAGTTTGGCCACCCCTGGTATAGATCTTGGCCAACTGCTTGCAGTTGACCCACAAACCACCTACACTTGGCTACTCTTTAGAAGATGCTGGAGAACATGGCTGTCTCTTCCAGGGCTGAGAGAGGGGGGCTGGGGGTACAAAATTTCTGGGGGCTCGGGATGTTTAAAGGCCCATGAAGCTGGGGATCACCCTTCATTCAACAAATGCATTTCAGTTATTGTTTTAGTCAGGACCATCAGCCCCGTAGCCAGAAATTTTTGGGTGGGACAGCTCTCTCTTTCTGTCATGCTCTTGGGGGTGGGAAGAGGCTGAGGAGAGCAGTGACGGCGAAAACGGGGCTGCGGGGAATGCTTGGGAGGGGCTGCAGGGAGAGTGGAAAGGGCAGGGGAGAGCCTGGGGAGAGCAGCGGCGGCAAAAACAGGGCTGCAGGGAGTGCAGGGAAGGCAGGGAAGAGTCTGGGGGGAGCGGCAGCAGTGAAAGCGGGGCTGCAGGGAGAGCATCTGCGGTGAAAATGAGGCTGCGGGGAGACCAGGGGGAGGCAGGAACGGGGTGGGAAGAGCCCGGGGAGAGCGGCGACAGTGGCAAAAATGGGGCCACAGGGAGAGCAGTGGGGAAAAGAGGGGCCACACAGGTGGAAGGGGGGGTTGGGTGTAGGGGCCGGGCCCCACCGTGGCTACAGGCCTGAGGCCATAACCAGGATTTTTCATTTGGGAGATCAGGGTGGCTTCAGCAGACTAACCCAGCTCCTTCTTGCTCTGGAATTAATCAAGAAAGAATTTGGCTGAATTTTGGCTTTATCTTCAGAAGCTGTGCTTCACTTACTGAATTTCCGTGGGCTGAACAAATCCCTTATTGCACTTCCAGCATGATATGTGGCCAGTGGGGGTTTACTCTCAAGTAACTGTCCTATGTGCATGTGCTCTAGAGTCAGTTCCAATGAATCAGGGCCAGATCATAAAACACTTAATCTGAGGTTTCAGAAGCAGGAGGAGCAGTGGCGACAGCAATCCCTTTCTTCAGGGCCTGTCAGTGCCAAGCAGAACGTGCTATCAGTCTGTCTGTCTCTCCCCCACCCCCAGCCCCAGCCTCAGCTGCAGCAACAAATTGGAAGTTAGGAGTGGTAAGTAGTGGGGCTGGGACCCTGGCCACAGATCAGAAGTCATGGGGCCAGGACCATGGGGGCTCTATGGGCCTGGTTTTAGTGCAGTTTGCACTGGAGCCATGTGATACAAGCAGAGCAGAGTAAGCAGCAGCTCTGGCTTCCTCCTGGTACTGTTTGCTGTCCTTTTTTAGCAGAAATTTAAAAAAGAAAGTTCTCTGTGGCTTTTGGGAAAACATTAGGATGTTGAGGAAAACATGTGATGTTTCTATACCCCTCAACCAACCTGGTATGCCTTCATCCCCCCCCCCCCTTCTAATTCTTCAGTGGTTTCCTCGACCATTTTGCAGTCAGCTGGGGAGTTAAAGCATACTCAATTATAGAACAGAAAACCTTTGTTCATGTTGTGTGTTTTTATCAAGCTAACTTTCCCCCAAGAATCTATTGGTAATCCCCGGGCCGAGGGAGGCCAAAATGAAAGTCACCAGAGAAAGGGCCTTTCTCGATTGTAGCCCGCCACTGGTGGAACCAATTGCCAGAGGAGGTGCGGGCCTTGCGGAGCCTTGCCCAGTTCCGCATGGCCTGCAAGACCACTCTTTTTCAGCTGGCCTTTACTTAAGAAGGAATTTACTGTAGAAGGAATATCGTCGCCATGGAAAAACTGTAAGATGTGTAACATCAAGATTTTAGCACCAAATCAACTTAGATGGTTTTTATGTATGATTTATAATATTTGATTTATAATGTATATGTATGATTTATAATATGCATTGTTTTAATTGTTGAAGTTTTTATGTTGTGAGCCGTCCTGAGCTGCCCTGAGCCTGCTTCGGCGGGGAGGGCGGGATATAAATTAAATATTATTGTTATTATAAGAATCTATCAAAGGTAGTGAAAAGGTGATTTCTATTCTAACTTAAATACGTGGTTGTTTGTGGTTTTAAAATGCATCCTGTTTAGAATCAGTTAAAGCACATATGAAATCAGAGATTAGAACCTAAAACTACTCCTGCTCCCGAATTAATCAAGAGATTATTTTAATTACATGTTAAACACTTTTCAAGGGATGGGTTTTATTACTTTATTGTATGGGACATCTGATAGCTTGGCCTTTTGTAAGTACAACTTTGCTACTGAAGGCTTTAAGCTTCATCTGGAGGCCACTTCATGAGATGTAGGAAGTATATCCTATATTGGTAGACTTGCATGTATGCAATTATAAGATTACAAAATTAGAGATGGCTACAGAGAGAAATAGTGAGAGGCTCAGGCTCTGCAAATGAAGCTCTGCAAATGGAGACTCCTCAGGGGCTGATGCAAAGAAATTGAGAGTTTTAATAAACAGGAGGGCATTTGGAGCAGGAACAACTTGGGTGGGGAAAAAAAGGTGAGAAAAAGCTGCCCATGCTGCTTTTATACAATTATGAAGGCTTAATATAGCCTCTGGTATGCTGTGGCAAAACCTGAAAGAAACCTGCAGATGTATCATGGAAAAAAATGTTTGGAAAAGGAAAACAGTTGTAATCCCCATTGAATGCATGCTACGGAGCGCTGATACCTTGTAATTAATATCAGGTGTTCATTTTTTTATAAAATGCAATTGAATGAGGATGGGACTCACATGTAAGGAAACCTGATAAAGATTTTATTATTTATCATATTTGATTTATAGGCCACCCTTCCCTGTGAGCAGGGCTCAGGATGGCTGACAACATAGTGAAATACAATATCTTAATTTAAAAACAAAATAATAAAAATATTATGAGGAGCATATTGCAAAAAACATAAAGACCAACAATAAAAATTTCTTCAAATATATTAGAAGCAGGAAACCAGTCAGGGAGGCAGTGGGGCCCTTGGATGACCAAGGGGTAAAAGGGATTACTGAAGGAGGATAGGGAAATGGCTGAGAAGCTGAATGCATTTTTTGCCTCAGTCTTCACTGTGGAAGATGAGAAGTGTTTGCCTGCTCCAGAAACACTAATTTTGGAAGGGGTGTTGAAAGACCTTAGTCAAATTGAGGTGACAAGAGAGGAGGTCCTACAGCTGATTGACGAATTAAAAACTAATAAGTCACCAGGTCCGGATGGCATACATCCAAGAGTTCTGAAAGAACTCAAAGGTGAACTTGTGGATCTGACAAATATGTAATCTTTCATGGAAATCTGCCTCCGTTCCTGAGGACTGGAAGGTAGCAAATGTCACCCTATCTTAAAAAGGGTTCCAGAGGAGATCTGGGAAATTACAGGCCAGTCAGTCTGACTTCAATACCGGGAAAGTTGGTAGAAACCATTATCAAGGACATAATGAGTAGGCACATTGAAGAACACAAGTTATTGAGGAAGACTCAGCATGGGTTCTGTAAGGGAAGACCTTGCCTCACTAACCTGTTGTAGTTATTTGAGGGGGTGAACAAACATATGGACAAAGGAGACCCAATAGATGTTGCTTACCTTGACTTCCAGAAAGCTTCTGATAAAGTTCCTCATCAAAGGCTCCTTAGTAAGCTCGAGAGTCATGGAGTAAAAGGACAGGTCCTCTTGTGGATCAAAAACTGGCTAATTAATAGGAAGCAGAGAGTGAGTATAAATGGGCAGTTTTCACAGTGGAGGACGGTAAGCAGTGGAGGTGCCGCAGGGCTCAGTACTGGGTCCCATGCTCTTTAACTTGTTCATTAATGAATTGGAGTTGGCAATATGCAGTGAAGTGGCCAAGTCTGCAGATGACACTAAATTGTTCAGGGTGGTGACAGGATTGTGAGGCACTCCAGAGGGATCTGTTGAGGCTGGGTGAGTAGGCCTCAACATGGCAGATTAGGTTCAGTGTGGCCAAGTGCAAAGTAATGCACATTGGGGCCAAGAATCCCAGCTACAAATACAAGTTGATGGTTTGTGAACTGGCAGAGACTGACCACGAGAGAGATCTTGGGGTCATGGTAGATAACTCACTGAAAATGTCAAGACAGTGTGCGATTGCAATAAAAAAGGCCAACACCATGCTGGGAATTATTAGGAAGGGAATTGAAAACAAATCAGCCAGTATCATAATGCTCCTGTATAAATTGATGGTGCGGTCTCATTTGGAATACTGTGTACAATTCTGGTCACCGTACCTCAAAAAGGATGTTATAGCATTGGAAAAAGTTCAGAAAAGGGCAACTAGAATGATTAAAAGTTTGGAACACTTTCCCTTTGAAGAAAGGTTAAAACGCTTGGGGCTCCTCAGCTTGGAGAAATGTCGACTGCGGGGTGACGTGATAGAGCTTTACAAGATAATGCATGGGATGGAGAAAGTAGAGAAAGAGGTACTTTTCTCCCTTTCTCACAATACAAGAACCCGTGGGCATTCAATGAAATTGCTGAGCAGTCGGGTTAAAACGGATAAAAGGAAGTACACCCAAAGGGTGATTAACATGTGGAATTCACTGCCACAGGAGGTGGTGGCGGCTACAAGCATAGCCAGCTTTAAGAGGGGATTGGATAAAAATATGGAGCAGAGGTCCATCACTGGCTATTAGCCACTGTGTGTGTATACATACACACACATACATATTGGCCACTGTGTGACACAGAGTGTTGGACTGGATGGGCCATTGACCTGATTCAACATGGCTTCTGTTATGTTCTTATTCATTATATTGCATGTGGCAACTGTAATTCCTTCAGTGCCTCGGGGGGGAGGGGCTTACGAAGAAGGGGGGGGGGTATGAGATTGCCAGACTATCAATATACTGTTGCTGTCTCAACCAAATGCCTGGCAGAATATAAGAACATAACAGAAGCCATGTTGGATCAGCCCAGTGGCCCATCCAGTCTAACATTCTGTGTCACACAGTGACGAAAAAAACGAGGCACCATCAGGAGGTCCATCAGAGGGGGCCAGGACACTGGAAGCCCTCCCATCGTGCCCCCAAGCACCAAGAATACAGAGTATCACTGCCTGAGACAGAGAATTCCAACAATACACTGTGGCTAATAGCCACTGATGGACCTTCTGATATCTCTGTGTCACATGCTCTGTGGTTAGGAAGTAGATCCTGCAGAATATGGATGTCATCCAACAGAAAGCTCCACTAGGTAGGGGCCACGGCCAAAATGGCCCTGGTCCTGATTGAGGACAGCTGGATCTTTCTTGGGCCAGGGACCGCCAGTAATTACTTATTTTCAGAGCGAAGAGCTCTTCTTGGGGCATACCAGGAGAGGCGGTCTCAGAGGTATTGTGCCAAAAGATTCAGTCAGATCTGTACCTTCAACCTGATCAGGAATATGTGTAGGGCTAGTCTGGAAATCATTTTCATAGTCACTTCAGTTGTTCAATCTGCCCCTGGTTTTTCCCCCCTCTGAGGAGGGGGAGAGGGGAAGAGAGAGCTGGAGCCAGTTGGATTTCCCTGGGACTAGAATCACTTAGAAGAAGCATAGGAAGCCACCAGCATGTGGTGATTTGGCTCACCTGCCTCCTGTCCCTGCAAGATAACACCAACTCTCCACATCTCTCCAATCTCCCTTCTCCTTTTAAGCATTTTCATGTTACTGTGAGTTTGCTTTTTTTCTTTCAACTCAGTAGAAATATTTTTAAAATATTTTTTTCCGGTTCAGTACTTTATGAGAGAGACTGATGTCTCACTTTATTTAATGGGGCTCGTCCTTAAGGAAGCACCATGGGCCTCTATAAAAAAATGCCACCTGGTCTCCATATGACCCTCATCTAAAATAAGCAGCAAAACAAAACAGATCTCTTGACTTCCTGTTACTGTTGACAGAATAACCACAATACGATACAGTAGAAAAAGCCCAAAAGAACAGCAACAAACCAGGAGCAAGCAAGAATTAGGCCAGGGGCCAATCCAGAACACTGAAGCACACTATTGATCAAATTTAGGTGAACCACAAGTTCTCAGCAGTCCTGACTTTGTGAAGACTCTCCTTCCCCCTCTCCAAAAATTTTAAAAACAGTACTGCGTTGCCATTCTGCTGCTGGTGCTGGTGCACCCAAGAAATAGTTTATCCTGAGCCAATCTGATGAAAGTTAGGTAGGCCTTAACTGAACCTCTGGAAGATAAATGCACCTGGGCAAACTGAAAGTTCATCAAGCACAAGTGTATCCCCACACATTTGCTTCTTGTGAATTTGGAAGCTCCTGTTTTTCATAGCAGTCTTAAAAGTTCTGAAGCTGTGAAGACCTTTCTCTCCTAATCAGGGCCCTGTCTGATATACTCTGGTTTCTTAGCACATGATTTCCCCCTTCATAAATATTTACAGATCTTCAGATGGCTATTCTTGGTTTGGCTGAAGTAATCCAATCAGTGCACAAAAACTATTCCCTGCTGGCTAGATAAGTCAAAGACCTATTTTCTGTTTGCCTATCCATTTGTAACAATTAAAATACACTATTGCTATTTTTTTAAAAAACAATTTCAGATCTACTTATGATTGTTGATTAAAGCACTCAGTGGTATCAGCTTCCATTGCTACATTGTGAAAAAAGAAAACCCCCCACTAAATTTAAAAGCTTTATAGTTGCAGTCTTTGCATTAAATATTGTCCACAATCATGTAGGGTGGAATGGCACTTAGAGTAGGATGAAACACTTTTATTCAGAGAACAGTCCCACCTGAGTATTCCCATCTTCATTTTGGTGAAGCTTGTGGTCAGAACAGTCATCGTACAGGATTTGTACCTCAAGAGACCTAGAAGCAATGAATGTATGGTGCTCATTTAATTTGATTGGAGGATGTGAGCATGAGGAAGAGAATTAGTATTCAGTCTGCCCTATAGATATGGCAGGGTTATTGGCAAGCCTGTGCCTGAAGCCAAGGGATTGTTTTCCATAACCTACACATTATCCCATGACGTACATTACAGCCCCCTTTTCTCCCTGGACATTGAGAACAGCCTTAAAATTTAAAGCTGCCTTTTGAATGGGAGGAGGTCCATCGCTGAGCATTGTCCCTTTGTTACATTCGCCCTCTGCCACCGCACGCAGAATGTCGCTTGTGGAAGGGCAGTAATTCCCCCTTGCCATCACTGCTGCAGGTAATCTATTGCATTAATCAGCCAGCTAGTGTGAAATGCATAGGGAGTGATTATACTATCATACACAATACAATCAGCATGAAGCACTTGTCAAGACCAATACATCAAAGTTTAATTCAGTAATAGAATGAATTAGAGCAAAATGAAACATTCTGTACTCCAAGAACCACAGCACCTTTTGCAGGCTTTTTGTGAAGGCTCTGTAAGAAAGCCAGATTCCATTGAGAGTTAGGGTTTTTTATGAATAAAAATTGCAGCCACCTCCATCTGAGTAGTGCATGCACACTTCCTTGAAATTCTTTCCATAGTAAGAAGCACTCTTACTTTGTAGTGTTCTCTGTTCAGGGTTGCAATGATTTAATTAGATTATTCTCCAGTGGGGCCTCTGATCATGTTCTGTTGTAATTGCATGAACCCAGAGCTGGTTTTTCAGCAATCTGGGGCATTTTTTCTTGTAGGGGGGGCAGTGGGGAGTAACAGACACAGATTGCCTATGGAGAACCTCTCTTACATTCCCACCTGCCTGTTCTTCCATCAAAACTTCAATAATAAAACACCCATATTAGTTGCTAATGCTTTGTCTTGGGAAAAATATATATAAGGCTGATTTGTGCCACCACAACACTGCAGGTCTCCTCACCGTAGTTTAGAAATGAAAAGCAGTTTGCAGATTCTTATACCCTTTCTCCCTTCCCTCATATAACATGGTAAAATGTTTTAATTGTACATTTAAACTAGGTTTGAAGCTGTCTTTTAACCCATGATTACAGCTAACCCTGTTTAGCCCCACTGCAGGCCTAACACTGCCCCATAGCTGAGTGCCCAAAAGAAAAGGGAGCTTAACTTCAGAGAATGAAAAAGAATGGTTTTTATTATTTGCATTCTGTGTTGCAGCTGTGAATGGCACAGCACACATCTGTATAAGCAGGGCCAGCCCTGTGGCACATGGCGGCCCGGGCAGACTCACCACCTTCCGCCCCCCCCTTCTGCGGTGGTGCTTTGCGGCGCTGCGCCCCACTGCCCGCATGGCAGATGAAGAGGAGAAGTGATGGGGAGGAGGCCGGGCAGGTGGACGAAGAGGAAAGCAATGGGGAGGGGGCGGGCAGAGAATTGATGGGCAGAGAATCGACGGGGAGGAGGCGGGTGGACGAAGAGGAAAGCGAGGGGCAAGTGGAGAAGTGGTGGGGAGGAGAGGGGAGTGACGGGGAGAAGGCGGGGTGGGTGGACGAAGAGGGAAGAAGCAGGGAGGCGGTGGAGTGGGGGGTGGGCGGAAGAAGAGGCAAACTAGCGACTTGTCTAGGACATGGGGAGGAGGGGAGGGCCAAATTCAGTGCCCCTGCCCTGCCGGTGCCCTAGGCAAATGCCTAGTGGGCGGGTCAGCCCTGTGCATAAGCTGTTCACAAACCTTATGAGCAATCAGTGTCAGCGGTGGGTGGGGTGGGGGAGATGCCAAGGCCCACCTCTGCTGTGAAATAGTTGTGTTGTTTTCTCACATTGCAAATTTCACAGTGAAGTGGAAAAAGGCAAGTGTATTGCTTTATGGTGATGGACGCTAAGCTGTCGTCAAGATGCCAAGGGACAATTTGCCTGTTGTAATGATGCACACTCTTCCTCTCCTTGTTACTAGCAAACCAGTGGATATCAAAGAAAAAAAACCCGGTGGCAGCAAAGTATGGATTTTTAGTGTCTTATATGGCTATAATGGTGCCAAAGGAGTGCAAACTATTGGGGTTTTTTGGGGGGGGGAACATCCTCAGGCACTCTTTGTACCTTGGTTTGGGACTGAGTCTTCTCTAGAGCAGTATTTGTATTGCTTTTTTGCTACATTGATTGTATTTTATTGTTTTTACAAAAATGATGCCAATACAATGATGTAAGTTTTATTTTATTTCTTTTATACAAAGGAATAAAGTCACTAAAGAAAGCAAAATGTTGCATGGTTGCTCTTTAGCAAAGTAAGCAAATTGAAATAGAAAAGGGAGTGTGGTTGGGGTAGAGGGAGAAGGGGAGGGCCAAATGGAGAAGCATGTTAGAGAAGAAAGAAGTTGTACCAAAGGGAAAAGGGGGCCAAGTTATAATCCGTTGCCCTGGGCCTTCACAAACCTAGAACCAGCCCTGCATTGTTCCTCCAAAACAACTCATCCTTTTCAAATTGCCCAAGTATTGTAGTAGTGCTGTAAATGTAGAATTTCTGCATTGCATACATGCATATATATGCCAGTTAAAATTCAAGGATCTGATTGGTTGAAATCCTGTTACAAAGTGGGTGGCGCTGTGGACCCAGGTAAATGTGGACCCATCCATTGTGTGCCATAAAAAGGTAAAGGTAGTCCCCTGTGCAAGCGCCGCATCATTACCATGACATACAATAGCTTAATTACCCCTCTTCTTACAGGCTGAGGCAAACAAAGGCAGGTTGGTTGAACCCGTCATTGCTGGGCTGGACTGGGCTCATGTTGTACCTGTTCGGTGTTTTTTAGCTCTGGGGTGGGGTAGCTTCACAATCTGGGGAGCGTGTTTCAGTTTGTCTTAAATGAAGACAATGTATATGAGCAATAGTGTAAAAAACAAGAGGGAAGTGCAGAAACATAAATAACAGTGGGGCTTACTCCCCACAGATCAGGCTCCATACTTGGCACTTAAAATAAGTTCTTCAGGAAAAGCTGCACTGTCCACCAAATATAAATTACACATATTGAAGCATTTTGCCTACCTGGTGTTGTATAATGTTGCTTCTACTAGTCCAAAGGGGGTAGGATGAGAACAATGGAGCACTACAGTCTTCCCCCCTTCACTAGAAATCCTATTCTGTTATGTTTTTAATTTCAAGGAGCTAAAGACAGCACATACTGGTCTCCCTCTGTCTTATCCTTGTAACAGGCTCTGTGAGGTAGGTTAGGCTGACAGTTTGTGTTACTGGCCTGAGGTGAGAAAGCAAGCTTCATGGCAGACTGGGGATTTGAACCTGGGTTTCAGATCCTGTGTGCATGTATGTTAAGTGTCATCAAATCACTTCCGACTTATGGTGACCCTATGAATTAATTACCTCCAAAGCACCCTATCATAAACAGCCTTGCTCAGGTCTGGCAAACAGAGCTGTGGCTTCATTTTTAGAGTCAACCCATCTCATTTTAGGTCTTTCTGCTACCTTCAACTTTTCCTAGCATTCTTGTGTTTTCCAGTGACTTTTGTTTTCTCATATTGTGACCAAAGTACAGTAGCCTCAGTTTAGTCATGTTAGTTTCTAGGGAGGGTTCAGAGTTGATTTGATCTAGAACCCACTTATTTGTCTTTTAGGCTGTCCACAGTACCTTTAAAACCTTCCTCCAACACTACATTTCAAATAAATCAACTTTCTTCCCGTCAGCTTTCTTCATTGTTGAACTTTCACACCCATACTTAGTAATGGGAAATGCTATGGTATGGATTATCTTGATCTTGGTCACTAGTGACACATCCTTACACTTAATAATCTTGTCCAGCTTCTTCATGGCTGCCCTTCCCAATTTCAGTCTCAGGCTCCTTCTGATTTCTTGTTTGCAGTTCCCTTTTGATTCTTGATGGAGCCAAGGAATAGAAAATCTTGACCAATTTCTTCATCATCAAACTTAAAGTTGTGTACTTCATTGATAGTCATTTCCTTTGTCGTCTTAAGGTTCAGCTGTAATTCTTCTTCGGAATTCTTGAACATCTATGTCTTTATTTGATTTATATCCTGCCCTCCCCACAAACACGCTCAGGGTGGCTTACAAAGTCACATAAGTCTCATGACAAAATAATAAAATCCAGACAGTTAAAATTTAAAAGACCACCCCACCTGGCTTCTAAGACTTCACTAGGCTTTGTCTATACAAAAAAAGCATGTTTTTGCAATTTTAAGGATGCGACCCTTGCTTTTCAGAAAGAGAAGGAAAGAAAAGGTGACTTCTGTGCTTAGCATATGACTTTCTGCATCTGGTGCTTTGTAAGAATCGCAGAATAAAATGCAGCCAACATACTATTCCTTGCCCCCCAACCTTAAACTATGGTTTATAAGATGGTCTGTGGTGAAACCTGTTCAAAATAAAATACAGCTTCCTGGGATTTACTGAAATAAGAGTTCATTTCAAAGGAGCAGTTGCCAGTCTGCCTCATGAAACTGCTGCATATGGAGAGCATAAGTAGGCAGGTAATAGGACCTACTATTAGGATAACTTAGCACTTTTAATAAACACCACCTGGAATTTACTAGATTAAATACTGATACAGGAAGGCACTTCATAGTCTAGGACTGATCTCTGATCTTTCCTTCTACCTGATGGCTGATAAACACTGGAGCCTGCACTGCCTTTGTGATGTCTGCATTGGAGTGAGAAGTCTGATGTGGTGGAGCCACCTCCTATTCAGGTCAAGAGAGTGATTGTGGAACTGGAACTGACAATGCCTCACTAGGATGTGACAGCTTTAATATTCTTTCCCTTGTGTGAAATTAATACCAAATTGCAGTCACAGCATGATGTGTCTTCCAATTATCTTCAGGGAAATATGAAATTTGCATATTGGTTTATGGAGTGTGTGCTTCTGCATCCAGGAAAATGTCACAGAGAAGGGTGAACTGATGCCAAGTTTGGCCATATATGTTGGAATCGTGCATCTCCAAATTCTAGCTGCCCTCCAGGTTCTGAACTTCCAGTTTTGTTGTATGGGGTGGCAGGCCATGTTAAATATGTGGATAACTAAAGGAAATCTCTCCTAAGACTACCATGCAGAAACATGCCAAGTGGGTTTTTTTTTTTTTAGTTTTTGGGAATTCAAGACTCATAGGAGAGCGGGAAAAGCGCAGATCCTGCCAGATTTTCTGCAAGGTTACAGATCAACCCCATCCACTTCCTCTGCTTCCGCAGAGAGAGGAAACAGTATGAACACCTAGGATCTTGGCAGGACCCGTACTGGGCCATTACCCTCGTTGGAAAAGTAGCATTAGTGCTGAGCATCCATGGCCTGATAGTGAGAGGGTCTGGATGGACAGTAGGGCTGTACACAGGCATCTTCACTACTGTGATGCTGACACCAGCTGCCCATCAGAAGAGCAGTGCATCTTTTTGGCTGCCAAGGACTGAATGATCTTGAAATCACTAGAACACAGCCAGATTTTAAGGGAGCTACTACCAACACAGCATAGCTTCTTAAATTAGCTACTGTAAATGCACTAGCCTTTCTGAACTTAAATATCAACAGCACTCAACTTTGCATTATGGTGGGTCCAACAAAAACATCATAAGAGATGGTTGAAAGCACCATGTGCAGCTGGGGTATTCCCTGTTGAAGAGTACTCTACTGAAGTGAGGCAGTGGCTCTTCTGATTGAATACCAGTTGTCTGATGCAAACACTTATTTGCTGATACCCCATCATGTGTGACACACTGCGAATGCTGTAAATAGAGCATATAAGGAAGTATACTACAAGCTGCTGGATTGTCTCAGTTTTCTTCCGACTGTCTCTTAACATGATCGGGCCTTCACATTGTTGAATGTATTACCTGCTTTAGGTCCTGATTTTGCTTCTGGGAATCAACATAATGGGACAACCCTTTTTGCATGATCCATATTTGCATTCTTCGTTAGTCACATTTTGCTGTTGTATTGCCTTCGCTGAAAGGCTGTCATTCAATTTAGTGGATCCTGCAGGTCTCTGAAGTGTTTAAAAACGCTTCCTTGATGAACAGATGAAGTGTTGCTAAATAGTACTTGTTGATGTCTTCACTGAGGTTGTCAAGTGTTTGCCATAGCAGTAAGACAGAAGCAATAGTTGTATTCTAAAATGTTGCAGAAGTTCCTGATATATGCATGCCTCCTTGGGCATGCAGTATGAGAGACATATCTCCTGCATTAGTTCAGTGTCAGCAGAAATTCTATGTTTGTCTGGTGCATAATTGCATGAATAGCTGTGTACTGAATCTGTTTCTTTTTTTTAAAAAAGCAGCATTGCTTTAGACACTAGGATGTTGAATATTTATCTCATGGAGTGCTGCGGGGTAACCAAACCTCCAAAATACTTCTGGTTTATACTTTCAGTGCCTAACTACAAGAATCATAGAATTGTAGAGTTGGAAGGAACCTCCAGGGTCATCTTGTCCAACCCCATGTACAATGCAGGAAATTCACAAATAGCTCCTACACACATCCAGTGACCCCATTTCTGTGTCCAGAAGATTGCAAATAATAATAATAATCCAGGATCCCTGACCAAACTGGCCTGGAGAAAAACTGCTGCCTGACCCCAGAGTGGCGAACAGCATTTCTTTGGGCCACAAGATCAAAGCACTGATGCAACCCTTCCTGCCCTTCTTCCTGTGATCTGCCTAAGTTCACAGAATCAGTATTGCTATCAAATGGCCATCTAGCCTCTGTCTAAAAACCTCCAAAGAAGGAGAGACCACCACCTCCTGAGGAACCCTGTTTTACTGAGGAACCACTGTGTCAGGAAGTTCTTCCTAATGCTTAGCCAGAAAGTCTTTTGATTTAATTTCAACCCATTGGTTCTAGTCCGACCTTCTGGAGCAACAGAAAACAATTATGCACCATCCTCTATATGACAGCCCTTCAAGTACTTGAAGATGGTGATCATATCACCTCTCAGTTGTATCCTCTTCAGGCTAAACATACGCAGCTCCTTCCTTTCCTCATAGGACTTGATCACCAGACCCCTCACTATCTTTGTTATCCTCCTCTGCACACATTCCTGCTTATCTATTTCCTTCTTAAATTGTGGTGCCCAAAACTGAACACAATATTCTAGGTGAGGTCTAACCAGAGCAAAGTAAAATGATACCATCACTTCACGTGATCTGGACACTGCACTTCTATTGATACAGCCCAAAATTGCATCTGCTTTTTTAGCTTCCACATTGCACTGCTGACTTGTGTTCAGTGTATGGTCTACTAAGACCCTGAGATCCTTTTCACACAAACTACTGCCGAGACAAGTCTCCCCCATCCTATAATGATGCATTGGATTTTTCCTACTTTAATGCAGAACTTGAAATTTATCCCCATTAAAATTCATTTTCACTGTGTTAGACCAGTTTTCCAGCCTGTCATGGTCATCCTATATCCTTACTCTTTCTACTGTATTTGCTACCCCTCCCAATTTAGTAACATCTGCAAATTTAATATGCGTTCCTTTTATTCCTTCATCTAAATCATTTATGAAGATGAACAAAACAGGTCTCAGGGCAGATCCTTGAGGCACTTCACTTGTCACTCCTCTCCAAGAAGATGAGGAACCATTCACAAGCACTCTTTGGGTGTAATCTGTCACTCAGTTACAGATCCACCTAACAGGATCCAAACCACATTTTTACCAACTTGTTAACAAGAATGTTATATTGTAACCTTATCAAAAGCATTATTCAAATCAAACAGCATTCCCCTGATCCAGCAAGGGTAGTAACTTTCTTAGAAAAAAGAGATAAAGTTAGTCTGACATGACTTATAAGGTAATTTTTTTTATTTAGCTTCTTTCTAGTCTGCCTTTCTCACTAAAAGTCAAGGTAGAATACAGAGTACACACCAAGAGAGAAAAGTAGTCGTGTTGTATATAGGACATTGAATGGTTAATACAGATATAACTCGGAGTACAGCAGTGAACAAAAGAAGCGGCAATGTGACTGTAATTTGTAAGGTATGTGATAAATACAATTAAAAAATGTAATAGGACTAGGAATACAAAATTAAATGATGGGATTAACAGCCAACTGCCCAGGATAACATAGTTATAGCAATGCAGAATGTGGGATTACAAAGGCACAAGGTAATGCAGTACCCACTCCCATATGAAGGCAGCCTTCTGGACCATTTTTCCCACTGCACATCTAGTTTCATTACAAAAATGCCCTCCCAAACACTTTGGTTTTGCATATTTTGTGGAGTGATAGCACTTTAGGATCCATCCAGACCCTAGGAAGACTGTTTCACAAGGTGGGAGCCACCACTTAATATACATGAGGGAATGGATGCCAATCTTACCAGTTTGTATGAAGGAACTTTTTAAAGATTTCTTCAGATGACTGAAGCTCCTGTGGTGGAGAATAGTAGGAGATGCAGGGCTTCCATGAACAAGATAACCAGTTCTTGAAGTGAGCATGGTAATTGATCAGGAGCCAGTGTAGTGGCTGAAGGATAGGTGTGACATGGATGTTCTGCCTGGTACCTGGAAGGCCATATTTTGTAAAGGCTGGAGCTTCCAAGTTGATTTCAGGGGAAGATCCTTGTAGGCTCCATTACAGCCTCGAGATAACCATGGCATGGATCTGCATGGCCAGATCAAGTCAAGGTGGAGGGCAGATTGCCAGGCTATGTGAAGCTGATAGATTTTTTTTTCTTTGCGGCTTCATTGATGGGCTTCTCTAGTAGTAATGCTGAATGGATAATTCCTAGGCTGTTAATTGAATCAGAGCATGTCATCTGACCACTGAAAATGGGGAATGCAGTATCCTACAAGACCTCAGCCTTCAATACCAGCATTATCTCCATGTTACCAGGATTCAGTTTCCACTTATTCACTCTTAGCTACTTAACCAAAGCAGTAGGACATTGGTTGAAGTTCTCTATAGAATCACCAGGTGGTTTGGATAAAAAGAAATAGACCTGGGTGTCAGCATATTAATGACAGCCTACTCCAAAACTGTCAGTGATTTCTTTGAACATAGATAAAAGACATGGATAAGATTGAGCCTTATGGAATCCTGCAACTCAAATCCCATACTGGTGATAGTTGGTCTCCAGAATGATCCTCTTCCTTTAGGAAACAATGTAAATCAATCCAAGGCACATCCCTTAATCCCAGCTTCTTCCTAGTGCCTTGGTAAAATTACATGATCTGCCATATTCAAGGCTGCTGATAGGTACAGTAAGAACAAAAGTAAGAGGCAAAGCCTTTGTCTAAATTCAGACAGATCATCAAAAACATCAAATCTATCTCTGTTCTATAGTGTGGTCTGAAGGCAGACTAAAAGGAGTCCAGGGTTGTCTTACTTAGGAGGAGTAGGTTGGAGAGCAGATGACAGGGCACTTCATTCTTTACTGATTTTTTTTAAAATAGGGACAAATGTCTGCCTGTTTTAATTTTCCTGGGGAATGATCCCTGGGTAAGTGATTGATTTCTTGATACATTTCAGGGATTCATTGATGTGGTCCTCACATGTTTTCATCAAGAAGGACATGACTCCAATGCAGAAGTAGTACTCTTCATATGTCTTATAATCTTGTTTATATCCATTGTGGTTAGTGGATCAAAATGATCCATTAGTGGACCAGATGATGTTATTATGTGTTTTTTTCAGGCATTGCCACTCTATTTGTAACCAGCATCCATTTGAGAGATTTTGTCAGCAAAGAACTTGGCAGAAGCATCACAACCCGTTATTAGTTTCTGTGAATTAGTTCCTGTAATGGACTGCACTTTTTAAGAGACTTAGAGGTGCTGTACCAACAACTAAAGGACTGTGAATGGTTAATTCCTCACAGATCCAGTGCTGACAGATTTATTCCTTGACTGAACGCAGTCTGAATTCAGCATTATCTGAGAGCATTATCTGAATACAAAAAGAGAACTGGGGAAGAGTTTGGCAAGGAAGTTTGGGTGGTGGTGAAGAGTCCCATTCAGGCCAAAGGAAAGGGGATAGATCTTCTATAAAGAGAAGATCCTCTACCCATTAAACAAGGAGAATGATCTCTGTGGAGTACAGAATTCCCTTGTCTGGTGAGATTGGAAGCTGCCTGTAGAAACCTTAAAAGTCAATGAACAACTCAAGAATAGTACTGGGGTTCCAAGAGGAGGGGTTGGGTACTGGGAAGAGGGTACCAGCCTTCTGGGTACTAAAAGAGCCAGTGATTAGTCTAACAGTGTAATAGAGTGTTTGGAAAAACACTGGAACAAAAGCCTCTCAATATAAACATCTAAGTAACTCTAAATAAATTTAAAATTTCTCCTTAGCCTGCTATATAAGATCAAAAGTCTGTGCTTGTATTAGTTTTACCTCAGTAATTTCAACCCCTGATTTCAACTGACCTTTCCCTTTTTTAATTTAAAAAAGAACTAAACTTTATTGACAAACTGCTGCAGACATCTCAACAATTTTAGCTACCTATTTAGGCAGGCTTACACATGTTGTAGTAGGCATTTAATCTTCCAAGAACAAAATGGAAGAACAGTATACAAATCTGGGTAGGACTTGGATCTATGTACAAAATGAAGCTTGCTCTCTCCATGGTGGCATTTTTTCTGCTGCAGTGTTTAAAACACAATGCTTATGCTGAGGCACACTTGAACATACCATTGAAATGGCTACGTTGATAGTTTTGCCAATTTTGAGCATGAGCTCTATTATAGACTACAAACATGGTCAAGTGTTTAGTTCTTCATTTAAAAGGAAAAGGGAAAAAAAGACCTTCAGCTGACCTTTCCCTTCAATGTTAAATAAAACCTTTTGCTATTTTTTAATTTTAAAAGCATCTCAAGTGCCATTTTCAGGGGTTTAAGTTAAAGGACAATTGTATCCCCTCAGGTTCCTGGGCTGAGCAGAGAGTCACAATATATCTTACTGACAGGGTAGGACAGCTAAAGTTTCTTCAAGGGAGAAGAAAACATGTTACCAGCGTTTCTCAATGAGGAAGGAAAATCTAGCCTCTGAGGAAGGGAAGCGGAAGGAGTGCAAAACCAGTCATTGGTTCCTGTGAATTCAGAAGTTCAGACTTCAGGGTCAGCAAGTGGCAAACTACTTTGAACAGCTGAGTTAGGTGTGAATTAGATGGTATAATGATTGCAGTGAAATAGGATTTCTTTGCAGCTTTCATTGCGGCCTTACAGGTAAAAAAAAAAAGCTTCTGATTTGTGTTTACTCTAATTCTTATCTTTGAATTGCCTAACATTTCCTAAGTGTGGCATTTTTGGCATTTCTGAAATACAAGTGCAGTAGAGTAAAAATCACTGTTTTTGGCATACATTTTGATTTGCTGTACTGTGGACACTTCACAATAGTCCTGGGTTCACTGAAGATGCTGATGAACATACATTGTGCTCTTGTGGACTGAGTACTGAGTACTGCTCTTGTGGACTGAGTTTGCAATGACACCTGATTTTTTTTCGTTTTCAGGACACCAAAACATGTGTGCCATATACATGAACAATTAAAACAGGAGGTTGTAGTATTGTTGGCTTGTAGGTGTAAATGCTCCCAAGTTGTTATGCTTTTTTTTAAAATTAAGGTAATGTGCTTGTAGGTGTAAATGCTCCCAAGTTGTTATGCTTTTCTTAAAATTAAGGTAATGTGCCCCATTGGGTTTTGTCTCAATAGGTGCTCTTTGGATGTGCATAGTTTTAAATCCCCATTGTAAGGTGGAGCAAAAGGCCAGTTGGTTGAAGCAGCTGAAAAAATGGAACAATGTTGATGTTTGTCCCTGGGAAGATGGGAACCATGGAAATGATCTGCCCAGTCTAACTAATGCTTTGCCTCAGGGTGCAAATGCAATCCAAGGTGAGCCACTGTTAATTTACTTGGGAAATAACTGTTTAAATATACACTTGTACAGTTTTCTTTGTTTCGTAATAGTTTATTCCCCCCCTGGCATTTCATGCCCATGTGAAAAATGGGTAGCAAACTACGTCTTTAATTAAAAGAAACTAAGCTTCCAAACTTTGTACTTTACAACTTGCTTTCTTAGCCACTGGAAGCATTTTGGATCATTCTAGAAAAATCTAATGAACATGCCTGAAACAGCTTATGTGGCATCTGCTGCTTCCCTGAACTAGTCATAGATAAAATGCCCAAAAGCTGTTTCTAATATTTTAGAAACACTTTGAGGGAGGAGTACTTGGGGGCAGGGGCAATGTTGCAGCTTGTAGAACTCTTCTGTTTGCCATTGCTGCATGTGACCTGCTCCCTTTAGGAATGCTGAGAGAGGGAAAAATCTACTCAGTGTTAATGTCTCTACCCTAACTTCATAACTGTAGTTACTAGATACTAGATTTGGGTGGTGTTGGATGTTCAAGGCACATGCACTTACAGCTTCTTTCTTAAATCCTTCTATAACATATCCATAACATTCCTATGGGGGATGTATCTCAATATGCAATGAATTCTCAAGGAAAGCTGCTTTGAAATACATAGTCTGGGATTTCCCTCTGTCAGCCACTTTTTGCTTGCTGAATAGTGAATCACAAAATACTCTGTATTAATTCTGTAAAACCACCAAGAACCTGGTTGAGATGGCATTCCCTATGTAACCACCTGTTATAGTTTATTTCCTCCCTCACCCCCATGCATATGATCTTTTTAATTTGTGACACCTGCAATTACTCTACTGTAACACTCCAGCAAGCATTACCGCAGGATAGCTGGAGTCCTAGAGTCCTGTGTCAATGAGTCCAGATCTGTACAGCAGAAAAGCAAAGTTTTTGTGCTATTTAAAAGTTTAGTGCCGCTCCCTGCAGTTCTTGACTCCAAGGGATGGTATAAAACTTTTTAAAAGCTTCAGCAGAAGCACAGCAAGTGTAATTTCTGTTTCTTGCCATATAAACCTTTAATGATCCCAAGAACTGAATTTCCTGGGCCCTTCTGAAATCTTTCTTCCTTGGTTAAACATTTAGATTATTTTGCTATGTATGCACTTCAAAGACTGGATGAGTTTTGACCATTAACCTTTATAGGCAGCTTTAACTAGCTTTTGAGTCCAACAGTCTTAGAACCTGGCTATTTTTGTAGAGCTGTAAATAGGCTCGGTGGTGTGTAGAGAACTTTGAGATGCTTTGAGTCTGCTCACTGGAAGGTCATATGAGGAGTAGTGGGAGGAAAGGGTTGGAGGGAAGGAATAGGGTGAAGTGAGAAAATGACGCATTGCCACATGGAGGAATAGACTCAACTTCTCTGAACTTGTGGGCCTGACAGATTCATCAAACAGGTCTCACCGGACAGTGTTCACTCGAGCCATTGAGGCATGTGATCTCCACTGGCAGGACAGCCACTTGCAGCACATAATCAGCAGTGACTTGTACACCAACTACTGTTACCATGATGATGCTGAAAACTCGCTTTTTGACTCTCACGGGTGGCCCCACTGGCACGGTAAGTGGCTCAACCGGAAAGACGTTTCCATGACTTGGTGCTTTGTTCAGTTTCTATGGTGCTGTTTTTTGGGGGGGGTGGAGGGGTGGGGAGTGGAATGAAAGGTCTGGCAATAGCAACAGAGCTTCCCTTCAAATGGGCTTTTAGCGGTACTGTTTCCAGAGTTTTTAAACAAAACCCTTTCAATAGCCCACTGAGATGGGGTTACTGCAGACGTGGATGTGCTCCTTAATAACTCTTTCCCCTTTCTTTCTCTCTGCCCCTTTTTCAGAACATGTGCCTACAGCCTGTGCAAGGGTTGATGCATTAAGGTCTCATGGCTATCCGAGAGAAGCGTTGCGACTGGCGATAGCTATTGTTAATACCCTAAGGAGGCAGCAACAGAAACAGCTGGAAATGTTCCGGTTTCAGAAGAAAGGTAAATGTGGGCAAAAGAAGGGCGAAGGACACACACGGCAAGGTGAAGGTACAGCTGGAACGGTGCCAAGTCAATAAGGAAATGCTGTCTGAAACTGCACCGCTGCAGGTGACTCACTTCAGGGATTGACAATAACTGGTAGTGAGAGCAGATTAATTGCTCAATGCTGTGTAAGAGCTCGGACAGTCTCTCTGTAGCTCTCAATAAAATAATGATCACAACAGTGCCCTAATGCTGGCTTGGAGCTTTTGGAGTGTGACTTGTTCAACATATTTCAGAGGAACAGAAATGTGTTGGCAAAGCAGCCAACTTAGAAGGTCTAGCTGTAAATGAATTTGATAAATATTCTGTCTCACATTGCTGGGGCCTCTTCATGCATTGTATTTCCGCGTATGCCCATGATTTTTAAGTATACAGAGTGATTGTGACATAGATGTTTGCAAATGTGTATATTATACAGATTAGCATATTTGGAAATCCAGGATTGATTCAGGGTTCCTGTTGAGTGTAAAAGTGGTGACAAACCTATGTCTGTTTCTGATGCATGGAACAGCTGTTGTCTGTGTGAAATGGGGGGGGGGGGGGATCTTGAGTAATCCTTGCTAACAGTTGCTGTTTTCTGATACCAGATTATTTGTACTTGGCCTACCCTTTATTTTTAGGCAAGGGGCCAAGCTGTTAGTCCTAAGAAGTAGGATGCAGGTTCTTCACCATTTCTCTGTGATCCTGCCATGCATTTGCACATCTCTATATCTATATCCAAGGGTTTCAGGAGCAATTGCTTTTGGTAGTAAATGGAAGTAAGGCTGTCGTGCAAAGAGTGTTAGTAGCCTTGTGTATATGAAATATTACTATCTGGGCCTTCCATTTGTCACATCTAGACACAGCACCTACTTATGTACATGTGTGCATAGAGCTCC
Organism: Heteronotia binoei; assembly: GCF_032191835.1. NCBI lineage: Eukaryota > Metazoa > Chordata > Lepidosauria > Squamata > Gekkonidae > Heteronotia > Heteronotia binoei. The sequence goes on along the minus strand of NC_083226.1, from coordinate 144,035,024 downwards.
AATCAGCATGGTGGTATATTAAGTCAGCCAATATAGAAGGAGAGCTCGTGCATTGCGCACTCCCATCAGCTTTACTGTCTAGCCTCGCCTGTCTAAATTTGGTGCATATGGACACAGCACCCCAGATTGCCGAGATGTGTGCACTTCTGCATGTGCTACTCTCTATTCTTTGCTATGTGTAGGATTTGTGTTGATAATGAACATAATGCATTCACGTGGCCTCTTTATTTAAATACCCTTTCGCTGTTATTAGAATAGTGTAAAAAAGTCTAGGAAGGTCATTTTGTTGTATTAAGTTCTTGAGTTTTGTATTAAGTCTTGAGTTTATGAGTAAATAATTACTGAGCCTTTAGCTGCTTATATCAGGGCTCCAGTTGTCTGAACAATAGTTCTGTTTATGATGGCTAGCCCATTCCTTAAAAAAATCCAATAAAATAATAAAATAAAGTTGTAGTCCTGACCTGGATAGCCCAGGCAAACCCAGCCTTGTCAGATCTCAGAAGTTAAAAGTTCAGACCTTTATTGGCATAAGGTCAGATCTTAGAAGCTAAACAGGGTCATCTCTGGCAAGTACTTGGATGGGAGACTTCCTTGGAATATCAGGAATCGGGAGGCAGGGGCAGGCTTTATTCAGTCACCTCCCTGAATTTCCTCCAAGCCCCCAGTAGAGGTCAGTCATCAGAGGTCACCATGACTTTCAGGTGCACGCATACACTCACACATGCACATATTTTTTTAAAAAAATTAAATAAAGTTGCAGATTTGGAGGCCCACAGTCAAAGACTTGCAGGGTTGTGCTGCTGTTTCTACTGTTGCCCTTCACTGTGAGGTTAAACATGGGTATGTGTTAACAGGTGATTGTGCTTTACTATGTTCTGCTATTACAGAGGAAGCCTAGGGTAGTATAGGAATCTGAGGTAATTTCTGTTTCTTTCTGCCTCCTCTTCTCATGGATTGATTTTACAACATCTTCGCTATACAACACCAAAAAAATAAACTTGTCCCTTCTTTGGAAAGTCTTATGCTTAGTGGTTTAATGGATAAGTTAAGGAGTGTAACAAGATATCAGCTCTTTATGGTAAGGTAGAACCTCTGCTTTAAAAAAAGATACAATTTCACACAAACAGCTTTACAGAAATGACAGGTTATTCTAGTGAAAGAGGGGAAAGGATTTTTCTTGTGACTGCTCATGAAACCCAGAACTCTCAGAATCTTGATGTAGTCAAGTCTGTTTTGTAGGATGCTTCTCTTAGTCCTGTCACAGTTCACTAACACACTGTTTCCCTTAGGCAGCATAGGATACCTGTTGTATTTAGGGCTGCCATCCTCCAGGTGGAGGCTGGAGATCTCCTGGAGTTACAAGTGATCTCCAGATTGCTTATTTATTTAAAACATTTATTCCACTATTTTGGAAGGTGGGTTGTATGGCATTATAACCTACCGAGGTCCCTATCCTCCTGGGCTCCATCCTCGAATCTCTGGGTGTTTCCAAACTCAGAGTTGGCAGTCCTAGCTCTGTTCCTGCCTCTCCATAGGCCGCTGAGCCCTCTGTACCTAAACCACAGATGTCTTAAAGGTGTCTTCAGATTGGTTCTGGGCGAAGGGGCAAATGGAGCTCTCTCTCTCTCTCTCGGCTTGGCTTCGCGAACGAAGATTTAAGAAGGGTGAACAAGTATCAAATGCCCCCCTGTCCAGATGGCCCTTTCATTGGTAGATTACCCTATTGACTGCTACATCATTGTTGGGCTCTCTGGGGCAGTCTACCATTGCACAAACTCTTGGCAGCTTGGACTCATCTCCAGGTTGAGGTGGGCCCCTTGCTAGTCTGTGGACCCCAGCAACAAATCCATTTATTTTGATCATTTTGGTTCATCTGCCCACAAGTGATGAATTAAATTTGCAGATGAGATCCGTCACCCCCAAACAGTGAATTAGTAATTTAAAAGTTGCCTTGTGCAATACAGGGCATGGTTCTGTCCCTCTCCCCACCACCACCCCCACCACCCCCAGTTTCACAGGATTAGCTGGTTAAAATAGTGTTCCTTGTTTTTTCTCAGTCAGGAAGCTAAAATAGCTATCTCTGCAGAGCATACCACAAGCTTGCTTCCTGTTTATAAACCCTTCAACCGTGACCCTAAAAAAGCTTAGCTGCTTTATTATCAAGTTGTCCTCCAGATACTAGAGCAGGCAGTTTTAATGCATGGTAGGCATAAATTATGGTGGACTTTAAGACATTGCTTCATTATAAGCAGAACTGCACCTGACTTTCTATACCTCTACTAATTCCAAGTCAGGTGGGTGGAACAATCTGTAAACTTTATCTGCTTGGCAAATTTGTTTTTAAGTCAAGGGTCTAGATCCAGCAATCCCAGAGGCAAGGATCACTGATCTTTAATGCTGTCTTTTCTGACTCTAGGAAACTTTATTCCCAGGGTCATGGGAAACTGCAGATCTGAAATTGCTCTCTTCTCCATCTTCCCCCTCTCTAGAGGAACCTCCTGACCCATGTTGGCTATTAATCCATACAAGTCCTGGGGCTGGAAAAGACTGCTTGGAAAGGTTAACATGGGAAAAATTGGTGACCCTCAGTGACTTCAGCTTAGAGCTGGGTCCAGCCCAAGGTTCTTTTGTTGTCAGTATTGCTCAGACTCACTGAGGAACTGTACTGAGTTCTTGGATACTAGAATTTTTGCCTGGGACTACTGGGTTCAAATCCCAGCCCCACCTGTCATCACTACTGCTGGATGAAACTATGAAGGGTTCCTTGTCAAATGCACTGTGATGATAAAGTTGCTTTTGTTTTTCTGATGTAGAACTTCTCCACAAAGGAGTAACCTCTATCACCAACTTGGAAGGCTGGGTTGGGCACCCACTGGACCCAATTGGCACTCTCTTCAGTAGCCTTATGGAAGCCTGTAGGGTGGATGAAGAGAGCTTCCATGTGTTCTCAGACTTCACAGGTAAAACACAGTTGCAGGTATACTCTCTGTCTATATATTTATGTGGCATTTTAAACCTCTTATTTTCTTGTCTCTGGAGTCAAGCCAGCTTCAAAGTCAAACCAGCTATAAGCACTAATTATGCTTGATTTGAAATCAAAGGAAATTCATCCATCCCCTGCTATCATGACCTTCCACTCACCGGGGAAGACATCCTCCTATTTCCATATTTCTGTTTTAACTTTCAGTGATATGGGGTAAAAAAAAATTTCCCCAGATTTTCCCAGTGCTAGGTTTTTTTGTGGGAAAATTTCTACCCTGTTTATGTAAATACAATCTGTCAATACTTGTCAGGGCTGTTGTGCTGCACATCATTTGTGTTAGATGGGCTAAATGTGGGATGTGGAGCATGGGCAAACCCCAGTGCTTGCAACATAGTCTAGGCTCATACATGGTATATTTGGCTCCTTTTGCTGACATTATTTAAATAATTATGTATTTAAATTTGAACTGAAACCTTTTCCAGTTCAGATTTCCCCAGAAAATACACATCCTGATTGGTTTAAATATATTTTTGCGTGTATGCGTGTAATCATTTTTTTAATGTTTTTATTGTTCGCTGCCTTGGGGGACCCCAAGGTGGGTGGAAAGGTGGCTTAGAAATGTTGTAAATAAAACAAACACTGATTAGGTAAAGCTGTTGAAATTCAGTCCATGACTCTTGCTGGCCCCAGTGGGCAAATAGCATTTCCCAGGGCTGTTCCAGGGGAACAGCATAGGTAGGAAAGGTGAATACTGCAGTCCTGATCTCTGTCGGGTTCCTTTGTGCCAGGCATGTCATCTCTGTTTTGGCCCTCTTTCTTGCTGTTCCTTAGCTGTTATGTACCTCTTTATGCTAATCAAATTATAAAAATGCCATCATTGTGAATAATATCCATTGCTGATGTTAAACATTAAGCTCTTTGTACAAGGTGCTGCTCCTTAACATAAATCAGAAGCATTCAAATCATTCTTTGGTGATGGATTAAGGGATTCCCACTTCCTGATTTGACTGGTTCTTGTAGCCACAGAGAAGTGATTCTCCTGCTTAAATTACAGAATCAGCCCCATAAAGTTTCTGCTACTGGTGAATGGTGTTGAGTCTTTGGGGATAGAGTACTCTGCTTCCATAGTTTGCAGGCAGCAGGGGGAGGGGGCAGGAGGCTTCATTTAAACCATCAAAAATAAAATTAATATATTTTATAAATGCACAGCAAGTCCCTAAAGGAATTATTTATTTATTTTTGTTCATTTGTATTCCACCCTTTCCCACAAGCAGGCTCAGGGCGGATCACAACAAGAGTTAAAACAATTAAACTATAAGCTAAAACCATAAAATACAATAAAACAGATAGCACATATATCAAAGGCGGTGGTTTGGGCGGCGAGCTTATTTTAGCTCGCCCGCGGAGCCTGATGGACCCGGAACAGTTCCTGACGGCTCTGCGGGATCCCTGGCCCCCTGGCGATTCCCTCGATGACCTGGTGGAGTCTTGGAATAATAGGCTCACCGGGGCCATCGATGAGATCGCGCCTAGGCGTCCTCTGCGCCCTCGTTCAAGGCCGACACCCTGGTATAACCAGGGGTTGCGGCGGTTGAAACGAGGACTCAGACGACTAGAGAGGCAATGGCGGCGTATCTGAGACGAAGCGACTCGAACATCTTATAGAGAGGTTATGAAGTCCTATGAGATGGCAGTCAAGGCCGCAAAGAAAACTTACTTTGCGGCAGAGATTGCGTCCGCAATTTCGCGCCCGGCACAACTGTTCAATACAATTCGGACCCTTACAACGCTGCCACAGGGCAGACCAAATTTTAATGAATTGGAAATTGGCTGTGAGGCTTTTGCGGATTTTTTTGCGGATAAAATCGCATCGCTCCGTTCCGACTTCCCTGCCACATTAGATACAGTTAGTGAACCTGAGGCTCCGTGCCTGTCTTCGGATTGTGTCCTGGACGGCTTCGGCGCGCTCAGCCTGGAAGAAGTTGACAGGATCCTCCTATCTGCACGCCCAACAACTTGTAAATTGGACCCATGCCCCTCCTGGCTTATTAAGACCTGCCAGAGGGAGCTAAGATATCCTATACGGGATATCATAAATAGATCCCTACTGGAGGGACATTTTCCATCAGCGCTCAAAGAGGCGGTGGTCCGTCCCCTCTTGAAGAAAACAACGTTAGATCCGACCGAATTGGCACACTATCGGCCGGTATCGAATTTGCCCTTTTTGGGCAAACTTATAGAGAGGGCAGCGGCGTTGCAGCTACAGAGCTTCCTGGAGGATGCTTCTGTCCTTGACCCCTACCAGTCTGGTTTCCGCCCGGGCCACGGGACGGAGACGGTGCTGGTCGCCCTGGTAGATGACCTTCGGCGACATCTGGATCAAGGCGGCTCGGCGGTGCTGATGTTGTTGGACCTATCGGCAGCGTTCGATATGGTCGACCATCGGCTTCTGGTGTGCCGCCTTGCCGACGCAGGGATTCAGGGGTTGGCCTTGCAATGGCTTTCCTCTTTCCTTGACGGTCGGGGACAAAGGGTGGCGATTGGGGAGGAACTGTCCCGGAGACACATGCTTGACTGCGGGGTGCCTCAAAGGGCGGTGCTTTCCCCGATGTGATTTAACATCTATATGCGCCCCCTTGCCCAGATGGCCCGAGGGTATGGGCTGGGTTGCCATCAATATGCTGATGACACCCAGCTCTATCTGCTTATGGACGGCCGGCCCGCCTGCGCCCCAGAAAATCTGGACCGGGTGTTACAGGCAGTGGCTAGGTGGCTTAGGCTGAGCGGGCTGAAGCTGAACCCGGCGAAGACAGAGGTCCTTTGCTTGGGTCGCTGCGGCCCGGGAAGGGAAATCCCCCTGCCAGTTTTTGACGGCGCTCCGTTAACAGCGTCGGGCAGGGTTAAGAGCCTGGGGGTGCTGTTGGAGCCTTCATTGACGATGGAGGCTCAGATAGCAGCCACTGCCAAGTCCGCTTTTTTTCATCTTAGGCGGGCGAGGCAGTTGGCCCCCTTCCTGGAACGTGACGACCTGGCAACAGTGATTCATGCTACGGTCACCTCGAGGCTGGACTACTGTAATGCCCTCTACATGGGGCTACCCTTGTGCCGGACCCGGAAACTGCAGTTAGTGCAGAACGCTGCTGCCCGGCTGTTATTAGGGCTCCCAAGACGGGAGCACATTCGGCCGGGGCTCCAGGGTCTGCACTGGCTGCCAGTAATATTCCGAGTCCGGTACAAGGTGTTGGTCATTACCTTTAAAGCCCTATATGGCCTAGGACCTGCCTACCTTAGGGACCGTCTCTCCCCACATGTTCCCCAGAGAGTACTACGCTCAGGTTCACAAAACCTGTTGGTAGTCCCCGGGCCAAAGGAGGCCCGTCTAAAATCCACCAGGGATCGGGCCTTCTCAATAACGGCACCTTATTGGTGGAACCAGCTGCCGGAAGAGGTGCGGGCCCTGCGGGATCTAGGGCAATTCCGCAGGGCCTGTAAGACAGTCCTCTTCCGGCAGGCCTATGACATTAACTGACAATGAAAAATATCTTGGATGGAACAAAATGTATCTATAGGCCGCCGGTTTTATTCTATCTTGTTTTTATTAATTTATGGTTTAATTGTATTTTTAAATGTTTTAAACTGAAGTTGTTTGAATTATTATGTTGTAAGCCGCCCTGAGACACTTAGGTGAGAAGGGCGGGGTATAAATCTTAATATAATATAATATAATATAATATAATATAATATAATATAATATAATATAATATAATATAATATAATATAAATAAATAAATATATCAGTACAGCAGTAGGCCCAGAAATGAAATAATAAATTAAGATAAAATAATATAGGTAGCATACAGTAAAACAAAAGCATGATATGATAGTTTGTTGAATATTCCTTTGCAGTCAGCAGCTAATATAATCACATTTGAGCATTATTGCCTTGCATGGGTAAAAGTGGTAGCCTGTAGCGATCAGACATCAACTTAGTGCGTCAGATATGTTATTTTGCTGCATTATGTGTGGAAAGCATTCAGGGAAAGAACCTCTTCAAAGGTGGAGTGGACATAGCAAAATAAGCACCAAGTCATTTTCTCCTGGTTCATTCCATTTGGGTATATACATTGCCTCCTCACACTGTACATTGCATACCATGAAAATGTTAATGGTACATAAGGTGAAAAATATGGGCAAGGAAACTGCAAGTAACTGAGATGGGGAGAGGTAAGCTTATTTCTTGCTTGTAATACAGTTCATGCTTATGGTTAATCAGACTGTCCTAGCCAAGTGCATGAATGGTATTGGAAATAATACTGATTAGCTTAATTTCCAGGTTTGATTTTTCTACCCTGCCACTTGCCTTACAGTTGATACCAGGTAAAACTGGGACTTGCTATTTTTATTGCACTTTCTGGAAACTTCACATATAATTTAAAAAACCTGCAACACTTCCCCTCCCCAGCATAAATAAGGTGTGAAAGTGCAGATAAACTTTTAATAATATGTTTCCTCTTACAACTTTCTTTCCAGAAAATATGGGCCAGTGCAAATCTCTGGAGTACTATCACCTGCCTGCACACAAATTCTTAGAAGAAGGGGAGTCTTACTTAACGCTAGCTGTGGAAGTGGCGCTGATTGGGCTGGGGCAGCAGCGGATCATGCCAGACGGCTTGTATGCGCAAGAGAAAGTTTGTCGGAATGAGGAGCAGCTGATTTCAAAGCTACAGGAAATCGAACTGGATGACACACTGGTGAAGATTTTCCAAAAGCAAGCAGTCTTCCTATTAGAAGGTAGCTGGCTATTGATGGTAGCTGCTTCTTTTAACGGTTTCTGATAAAAAGACCAGATACTCCTTTGAGAGTCAGATTATCTGGTAATTATCACGCTCTTAGGCATCTAATGGCTGTTATAGATCTTCCATCAACTCCCAATCTACTATACTTAAATATTGCATTGATGCAGAGATGGAAAGGTCTTGTCTATGCATTATGTGATTTCCCCACCCCCCCTCCTGTGTCCTGGCTAGCATATAAGGGTTGAGGATGTTAAGTTGCTATCTGATAGGAAGATCTTTACACAAATGGTTGGTACCAAAGATTTTGGAAACATGTCCTGTTTAAACATGCCCTAGGATCATTCCTGCTGTCTCCTTCCCACTGTTTGCCTGCTGCACTGAGAATGTGGAGACTGTTGGGAATTTTGTTTCTAAAGTTAGAAGAAGGAATTGGGGTTAATTACTCCACAGTTGCATTTCCATTTGCAGAAAGGGAGTTTGGAGGCTACCCAAAGCCATTTCAGTAACCCTCTTAAGCAGAATTCCACACCCAGGTACAGGAGCTGTAATACTCATCAATTGTGTATTAATATCTTACTGTGCCTCCTAAGCATAATTTCTTCTAAATCCATTGACATCAGTGGGTTTATAGTCTGTAGCTCTGTTTAGGATGGCACTATTAATGGACTTGCCAAAAAAGATGCTGAGTTGTGTTATACTTGTACCTCAAACTGGTGCAAGAGAACAAATGAAATCCAGCTACATCAGTAGAGGAACAATCAAGCAAAACAAATGCACAACCATGTATTTCACCATTGTAAAGTCCACCCATCCTTTTCAGACTCTCACATGAGTATCTAAAAACAGACCAGTTGTTTTTAAAAAGCTGGAGCCCTTATTAGTGGTTTTAGCAGAGGGTACTTGGCATGCAGCCCTGACCCAAGGATGATCCAGGCTAGCCCAGTCTCATCCAATCTCAGAAACTGAGCATGATCAGCCCCGGTTAACACTTGGATGGGAGACCACCAAGGCAGCAGCAGAGGCAGGCAATGACAGACCATCTTGAATCATCTTGTGCCTTGAAACCCTGAGGGGTTGCCAAAAGTCGACTGAGGCTTTGCAGCCCTTTCCATTTGGTGCACAACCTCGCTAGTAAGGCTATACCAGGCTTGTCTTACTACTGAATTACTTATTTGGTGATTGTAAAAACATAGTCTATTTTATATTGGTTAACTGGATGACTGGCGACCAGTCCTTCCATCTTAGCTTGAATCTACCTTGGAGAGTTATTGTGAGGATACAACCGGGGAAGGGAGCCTGTATATGCAACTCTGAGGTACTTGAAGCTAAACAGGGTAGTAGTTCGCTATAGTCATTACTCATGACAACATTCATGTCATTTGTTTGAATGGTTTTGTAACCCTGTTCAAAGTAGTGGTATTTTCTAAAAATATATCCAGTCTGGCCCATACTTTAAAGACTCTTTAAAGAACAAGCGCTTGGATTTTCTTTAAGGTTAACACTGCATTCCAGATTCTTTACATCAGAGGATAAAATCTTGTAGCTTATTTTCAGGTGACCCTTTAGGTTTTCCATGGGATCATTAGGGGTACACAGTTACCCAATCTTGTAGTGACTGGCAGTTCCTGAAGTCTGGTTCTGAAGTTTAGATGTCAGCTTTTAAAAGAGATTCCCAGCCTATACACTGAAATAATAAGAAGCAGGGTGCTGGGGTGCATCAGTACTGTGGCACTTACCTCATTAGGAGAGCATTTTTATCTCTGTAGAGTTTGAGGTTAAAATAATCTTGTATCTCCTGTGAAACTGCAAAGCTGACAGAATTCAATAACCTTGGATTCCCAAGAATAAATATCCCTGTGAAGCTTTATTCCCATGTCCTCATCCACATTGTATCATTTGGCTACATTGGAGGGTACTGTGGGTGGCTTCATAGGCTGGTTTTGATATGTGGTTGAAAGGCTTCCTAGCCTATTGTTAGCACCTTCGGCCTTGGCTTATGGTCTGGGTCAGTTTTCAGGTTCTGATTGTTCATGTTATGCCTATCATGGCAGTAGCTTTAATGTCCACATGTGGAAACTTTGTTTTCCAGTAATGAAGTTGCTACATTTTGGACACTTAAGATCTACCATATCAAATAGCCTGTTTTTCAAATTCTTTCCTAATGTATGAGCTAACACATGCTGCTTTAAGCTCTGGGCTTTCTGAACCCTGCAAGAAAAGCTATAGCCAGGCCACCTTACTTTGCTTCAATAAGATATATTTATCACCGCCGTTTTCTTTTAGTACTGCACATTACTTAGAGGACACCTCACCAGAGAGCTTATTTCTCTTCACTGTGAGTGTATTTTTCTTGCAAGGATTATTACAATATTTCTAGCTAACTTTTAGTACTCACGCATGTTAAAGCTACACTGTTGTTAATAAGGCTTTGTTTTTCCCCCCTCCCCTCTACTCATAGCCGGGCCCTATAGCGGTCTGGGTGAAATCATTCATCGAGAGAGTGTTCCAATGCACACATTTGCCAAGTATCTCTTCGCCTCTCTCCTACCTCATGATGCTGAACTGGCATACAAAACTGCACTGAGAGCAATGCGGTACGTGGTGTTTTTTTTCTTGTTTTTAAAAAATCCCGAATCTTTTCAACTCTAGTCCAACTATGAGTCTTTGCTCATGGTTATTGGGGGGAAATGTTTCTGCAAACAACTTCAAGTCCACTAGAGGTTTAAAAAAGGTGACAAGTGACAAACAACAGAGCCATTTCAGTGGTGGTAATGTTTTTGTGGACTTCCCTTCCATTACAGACCAACCAGTAAGTTCCTTTGTGGCTTTTCCAAAGACTACTTCCAGGTCTTCAAAAAGGTTTTGGAGAGTAATCCTAGCATGGTGGATATGTGGCATGTGTTTTATTATCGGTGGTGTAGAAGCTTTATATAGGCTTGAATGGTAATCATGTATGAAATTATTCAACATTTTTATTCCTTGCATACCTGATGACTTATTTTGTCCATTTGGATGGGTATACATTCAATATCTAGTAGGAACTGCAGAAAGGTTAAATCATAAAGTGCCAAAATTAGGATTATGTAAACAAGACAGCAGGACCATGGCGTAATTATTGTAGAACAAAAGAGTAGTAGCACCATGTAAATACTATCACAGCAAAAACAATCTTAGAGGTTGAAAAGCAATATTTGTACTGCAGTGGTTATCAAGACACAAACATTCAAAAAAATTGTGGTTCATATTGTGAATTCTCCAAAATTTTTGAATGTTTGTGTCTTAATAACCCTTCCAATACAAATATTGTTTTTCAAGATAGTTTTTAAAAAGACTAAGTTTTTCAAAAACTAAGTTTTTGCTGTGATAGTATTTACATGGTGCTACTAGTCTTCTACAAAATTAGGATTACAGCTGAACATCGGGAAGACAAAACTAATGACTAATGAGTTGCACAGCTTTAGTGTCGATGATGAAGAAATCGAAATTGTTCAAGGTTTTCTATTCCTTGGTTCAGTCTTCAGCAAAAAGGGAAACTGTAACCAAGAAACCAGAAGGAGATTGAAGACTGGGAAGGGCAGCCATGAAGGAGCTAGAAAAGATCATTAAGTGTAAGGATCTGTCCCTGGTGACCAAGATCAAGATAATTCATTCCATAGTATTTCCCATCAGTATGTATGAGTGTGAAAGTTGGACAATAAGGAAAGCTGACAGGAAGAAAAATGATTCATTTGAAATGTGAGTTTTATGGATACCAAGGACTGCCAAAAAGACAGATAAGTGGGTTCTAAATCAAATCAAGCCTGAAATCTTCCTAGAAGCTAAAATGACCAAACTGAGGGTGTCGTCATTTGATCATATTATGAGAAGACAAGAGTCACTGGAAAAGACAATAATGCTAGGAAAAGCTGAAGGCAGCAAGAAAAGAGGAAGACCCAACATGAGATGGTTTGACTCAAGGAAGCCATGGCTCTCAGTGTGCAAAATGAAAGCAAGGCTGTTAAGGACTTTCATTCATAGAGCCACCATAAATCAGAAGTGATTTGATGGAATTTTACACACACACAGGCTACAGACTGGCTTGAACAAAGGCTTGGATCCAATTGTGTGTTAGTCACTGAAGAATGACCTTTTTGACAATAAGCAAAAGTTACCTTCTCTCTGAAAGTGAATTTGATGATCAGTTCCATGTCAACCACTGTATGAATTACTCATAGGTGGGGGTTTGAATTTTAAACTGCTTTGAAAGTCAGCCTGGTTGAAAAGTAGAATATAAATGTAAGTAGAGCTTCACTCACAGCATGTGGCTTTCCTGCCTCCCTCTTCCAGCCTTTGCCTCTTGCACTTCTGAGGGTCAGGAGGACCTCCAGGAGCAGTATGGAGTGTTGCACCACGAGCTGCAGCAGGAAGGGGGAACTGGTGCATACTCCATTCCCTCCCCAAACAAGTGGCAGAACCATTCTGGTCTTTTGAAAGGAGAGGCTTGAATCCAAGTCAGAGGCTTTTGTACTTGAGAATCAACTTTTGCTCTGGTTAAAGTTATGGCGTAGCATATGTTTAAATGTTCTTCTAAGTTCTCAGCTTTCTAACTCAGACTTCATAAGCAGAGGAGTTAAAAGAAAATATGGAAACCTTCTGCCCAAGGCAGTTATAAGTCATAATGAAAGTCAAAAATAGCCCCGACATTTGTCTTTTTGAACACACATTTGATGTGCGTGACAGCAGTGGCCAAATCGAAATGTGTATCGCAATAATGCTTGGGAGAGACCTGCCTTTGTAGACTTCCTGTTGCTGTCATGTAAGCTGCTTTTCTCCTTGTGGTTCTTTCTATGAAGAAGCCTCTGAAACAGCTTGATGTTTTCTCTCCTTTTTTGTAGTAAATCACAGAGCCATAACCTTCTGAATTCATTCAAGTTAGCAGGCTTAGAACGGTATAACTCTGCTTAGGGTGGTTCTTTTCTATTGCATCCCTTCGTTTTGTGGGGTGGTAAGGGGGGATTTTTTCTTTGGTGTTACGTGATCCAGTCTGGGAAAATACTTCTTTACCTAGTGCATAATTAAAATGTGAAATTTGCTGCCGGAGGATGTAGTGATGCTCACAGGCTTAGATAGCTTTAAAAGAGGATTAGACAGATTCATGGAGGATAGGTCTATCAGTGTCTTCTAGCCATAGTGGCTAAAAAGAACCTCTACATTCAGAGGCAGTAAACTTCTGACTCCCAGTGACAGGTAGCAACATCAGGGGAATATCTCAGCTTCTGTGCCCTGTTGTTGGCCCTCCAGAGTAACCGGTTGGCCACTGTGTGAGACTGGATGCTGAACTAGATGGACGTCTGGTCTGATTCAGCAATATTCTACTTATGTTTGCCAGCCAGCCTTGGGTATATCCAGTTAGAAAATTAGAATTGAGGTGTGCCATGGCACTACAGCAGGTCTTAGGTCCCCATTGCTTGTAGTTGTAGGGAGAGGGCATGTCCCAAGGGACTGTTGAATCTACAAGCTTCCTCCTTGGACAGCTGTTAGTGTGCAAATATTTGATCAGGTAATACAGACAAATCCTTTTCATTTTTTAAAACACAATATATCAAAATAATAAATCAAAGTTTTAAAAAAATAAATATCACAAGAGACTATCTTGGATGCACTTGAAGGTTTGGCTAGATTCACTACAAGCTACTAATATATGTCGAACTACCAAAAATAAACCACAGTATTCCATTGAAGCCACTGAGAATTGCCAGAGTATGAGTTGAAATGTTTTTACGTAAAGTACAAAGTTGAAATGTTCTTAAGTAACACTTCATGTTCATTAAGAAAGGGATGATGAGTTTCATCCTTAATCTGCTTCAGCAGTTACCTGTCAACATATAGGGACTCCATTTCTCATAAGAGATCATGGATATAGCTTCAGTCATTTGTGCAGCCCAAGAAATTGTGAACTGCCACTAAAAGTGATAAATGCAGCCTGCTGAAGGTTGCTAAAATTCACATTTGTACATGGGGTACTTAAGCCTGTATTTACTTGTACTCAAATTTTCAAGTTCTGTGACCAAACATTGAAATTCTGCAACCTGGTCAGTGAGGGAAATAAAGCGAATTATGTATGATTTGCAGCTCTTTGTGCTGGACATAAATTTTGCATAGTTTCTCAGGAACAATAAAGAATTATACAGTTCACTGAACACCTGCCTCCAACCAGTAGAAATACTCAGCCACCACCTTGGAAGCCTAATATGGGACTGCCACACTCTGGTCTCTGAAGCCCTGAGAATGCTTTAGTTTACTTGCTAGTGGTGAGTGCTGTAGAACACACTCCCATTGGAGATCAGAACCTTGTGGGACCTATTACAATTCCACAGAAAAATGGAGCTGTTCCACCAGACTTTTGGTTGAGGGTGGTGGATGGGCAATTCATCTTGGCCTTCCCTGCTCTCATTGGCTGCATGGTCTGTGCCGTTGCAGTGTTATAGTGCCCTTTCTGACCAGCCCTCCTTACGAGATCAACAAAGCATTACCAGGCAACAGTATTTTACTGATGTGTTGTGACCCACCCTGACCCTGCTTGCAGGGGTGGGCAGAATATAAATCATCAAATAAATAAATGCTGCTCAGATTAGCAAAGAATGCTGTGATGCAGTGCTTTTTTTGAACAGGAATGCAGTTCCTGCTGGCATGGCATCAGAAGGTGTGGTCTAATATGCAAATGAGTTCCTGCTGGCTTTTTCCTGCCAAAATGATGATTTCAGGGGGTGTGACCTGATATGCAAATGAGTTCCTGGTGGGCTTTTTCTGTGAAAAAATCCCTGCTGGGATGCATGACTGCCCATTTTTTTAAGGTTCAGAGGGGTAGCCATGTCGGCCTTCAGTGGAAACCTGGATTTGTGTTCAGTAGCACCTTAGAGACTGACAAGATTTTTTGGGGTATAAGCTTACAAGATTCAAAGCTCTAATGAAGGGAGCTTTGGAAGCTTATACTCAACCTTGGTGGTCTCTAGGGTGCTACTAGACTCATATCTATCTCATTAAAAAACTTCATTTATATCCTGCCCCTCTCCTCAGTGGGGAGCTGGAACAGCTTAGAAGCAACTGCTTTAGTCAGAAGTCAGATGCTGTGGCACCGAATACAACTTGTGCTCAATCACAGCTTTACATTAAAGACATTTACTCAACTGATAGCTGCTTTCTTGGTAAAGCAAGATGAGAATTTACAGATATGTGGCTTACAGTGCAGTCTTAAATGGACTTGCACCCTTCTAAGCACAGTGACTTCAATGGACTTAGAAAGGTATAACTATGCCTAGAATTGTGCTGTTAACCTTCTGTATGTAATGCAGTCTCTGCTGTCTTTTAGGGGATCCAGGAGAACACCTCACAGACTATGTTACACTTAATTTCCCCTCCTCCAAGTATTATCTCATTTTGAAATGCTTCTGTAGATGGAATCAGTCATTGCCTTGCAGCTGAGAACATAACATTACTTCAATTCCCTGTCATCAATGTTTGTATCTGATAAAAGGAACTTTGACTTTTGAAAACCTAAGCTCTAAAAATATTGTTGGTCTCTGAGGTGCAGCTTGTCTCTCATCTAGCTTGTCTACCCTGGACCAACATGGCTACACTCAGAAACAGTCTTTGTAGTGTAAATCTTGGTCTATTGTGAACTAGTGGATCTAAATATATGGTGAAGACTTCCTACCCCTCAAGCCACCTCTGCCACGGTAGCGTGAAGGAAATTGCCCTTGTGGCACTCTAAAGTTCTCTGAACTGTTTCCTACACTGATGTTAGAATTTTAGAAATTTGCCTAGGGGGTTGTTAGCACTGAGAAAGCAATGGGTAAATGAAGGTTCCCAGAGCAACTCAACTCTTAAGTAATTGTATTTTCAGTACACTGGTAAGAGACATATACATTTTCACTTTCAGACATTTGAAAAAAAGTATTTTGACAAAAATCTTGTAATGAACGTGTCATTGATCTCTACCATCTAAATATGGCCTCCCAAACATTTCACTGAGATTTAAAACCATTTCCCATGTGTGGTCATTCTTGCCATTTCTTGTATTGTATAACTTCATTCACTTCTGTTATATGCCAGATAGTGTTCAGCTGAGTAACACTACTCTGTGTGTGTGTGTTGGTGTCCATTTCCTTGCTAAATTAATCTCTGATGCAGTCAGTGGGTGTATGTAGATTTATATCTTGTGAGAACATAGCACTGGAGCACCAGAAACAGTTATAGTCTCGTTCTAATAATGTGTGGTAACTCAATTTCTAGGTATTCTTGCCTACTGTCTGTTCATTGAGGGCTTGTTTTGGAACAGGTAAGAAGCAAGAACACTGCAAATAACTTCAGGTGGCACACTTTATGTTAAAAGTCTGCAATTAAACAGACCAGTTAGGTGTTGAACAGAGATCAGCTGTACCTAAGCACTTGGTAAAAATTGGAATTGCCATCTTGATTGGCTTTCAGACTTTTTCCAGACCTCCAAACCAAACTGAAAAAATATGGGTTTCCCAAAAGTCAAGTCAGCTGGAAGATGGTACTAATCTAAGGCCTCAGCTGGGGTATCCTGGGCTCAGTTTTGTTTAATTTGGGAGGAGGAGAGGGGAATGCATGCCAATTTCATGTGCATGGGGTAGCATCAGAAGTGAGCTCTTGCACTCTGTAGCAGTCACTGTTGCTCAGCTCTGCAACCATGTGGCTTGGAAGAATTGTTCCTTACTCTGGGAGTCAGCATCCTTTTCCAATTCAAAAGTCAAACTTCATCAGAAGTTCAGGTCCAGAGATGCAAATATAGCTGTTAGTAAGAAAGCCTATTCACATAATTGTAACTATACAAGCTAACACTACTGAAGATTGACTTGTTGCTTTAATAATCCGTAAAGTTTCTGCAGCCGAAACACTGGCTGTCAAGAGTCCTTTTAAAAGAAGTGACACATACAAGGACTCATAATAAGTAAATACACACAGGAAAACTCTTTACAATTGTTTTAGTGCACTGGCATACATCTACTCATAGTTCACACTTGAATTACTGTCCACTTCATTTCCCTTTCTGTGATGTCCATAAAAATCTTGGTTTGCCATACTAAATTGCTCTAGTATCCCATCTAGCCCTCCAATACACCGTAACTCTTAAGATTTTATTTTATTTCTTTCAAGAGCCATATTTGGTTTCATAATTAGCTACTTTTGGTTCTGGGGCCATACATTGCACGCCCCTGTCTTGGCTGGTTCCTTGTGAACTTTTGAAATTCTTTATGGAATATCCTTGGGACTAGTCCTATGCTTTAAGGACAGCAGATTCAGTATTCCAGGTGTAGAATTGTTAATGCACAAAATTCTTCTCAAAATAGATTTTTTAAAAATTTCTGCCAGATATCTGAGCTTTGCCTTGGGTATGATGTATTAGAAGGTAATCAGGTTGGCCAAACTGTGGCTCAGGAGCCACATGTAGCTCTTTCACACATATTGTGTGGCTCTTAAATCCCCCACTGCCCAATCAGCCAGCTAGGAGAAGGCATTTCTCTCTTTAAATCACTTCTCCAAGCCAAGCTAGCCAGCAGCTTGGCATTTAAAGTTAAAGTTGCTTTCTTTCCTCCTCCCCTCTTCCCACCCCACCCATCTATTTACCTACCTTCCTTCCTTCCTTCCTTCCTTCCTTCCTTCCTTCCTTCCTTCCTTCCTTCCTTCCTTCCTTCCTTCCTTCCTTCCTTCCTTCCTCTGATGTTCATGTCTTGTGGCTCTCAAACATCTGACGTTTATTCTATATGGCTCTTACGTTATTCAAGTTTCGCCACCCCTGGAGGTAATTATGTCGTACAATCTTTAATGGGGAAGACAAGCCCTTTGGGGCAGCAGCTAGGTATTCAGAGCACCGTGGGTTGGATCCATGCTAAACATTCGGCTGATGGAAAGATTCCCCTCACTTCAGACTCCCTACAAATTCCCCTCACTTCAGACTCCCAATTTAATTTATTGCTCATGGAGCTCCTGAATGCCATCTGACCCAAAGACCAGCTTTTTGGAAGACTAGTGGGAGGAAGAAGCAGGTGGGTTTTGTTTGCCTGTTGAAGGTACTTTCTGCTAGTGGAAAATTCAGCCTGGATCCTTATCCCATTATGGTTTCAGAATATCTGTAATAGAGACCTTGCAATGGATTGTGTCCCCAGGCCCATCTGTTGCTTCAGGCCTGATTTAAACATGATGCTGGCAAGGCAAAAGCGTTTACCTGACCAGGTTTCACATTGGCATGCTGATTAAGCATGTGTAGCTGCTTTGCGTGGGTTGCAGCCCAGTTTCCACTTGATGCTGTGAGAGTGGAAAATTGCATGGGTCAACACTTTTGCCTTGCCCACATCACAGCTTAAATCGGATCTAGTCTGTAGCTAGGAAGTGAAATTTGGTAGTCCTGCGTTGGCTAGCTGCAGACTTGCAGATAAGTCCGTGCAAATTAGTAGCCCACTTGGCACACATTTGTCACAGGCCAAATTCAAAATTAGGCAGAAGATTTGCCATGGAACTCCTGGCTTCAAGGCCCCTGAGAAGACAAAATACATCATGGCAGTGGCCCAGTATCTTAAAACTTTAGATTTCCCTCCTTATAGGAGGGCTTTTACCTTGGCTAGATGTGATGCCATTCTATCCATGATTTTGGAAGGGAGATATAAGAAGATCACATACTCTGAGAAGAAAGCAGAGGTGGGAAAAATGGGACATGTCTTTTTCCGCTGCCCCCTCTATAAACAAATTATAGATAAGACAGTTCTTTCCCTTGTTGACAGCCCTGTGGTAGGGGTGGACCAGGTATGCTTAGATAAATTATTAATTGAAGAAATCTTGGTTATTACCAAGCTAACTGCTAGATTCTGTACACAGGCAATTCAAGTACACAATAAATTTCAAACCTGCCCTTTTGAGCCTTGACTTAGATTTCATCGCAAGGTCTACTATATAGTTCTTGATTTTTAGTTCTCAGGTTCGAATTTTAAATATGGTTATCTGAGATGTTATCTTATGTATTTTATATTTTATTCTCTTCCTACTATGTAATTTTATATAGATGTTTGCTGTATTTTCTATATTTATTTTAACTGGAGCTTAATTTTAATATCTGTATACCTGATAATGTTTTTGTAAGTTAGATCTGGTTGCTGACAACAACAACGACAACAATAATAGTAAACTGAACTAACTTGTAGCCCACTAATTCATAAACATTAATGGAGAACAGGTCAAGATGGCTAGCCATGTTAGTCTATCTGGAGCAGCAGAAAAGGATAAGAGTCCAGTAGCATGAATAATTTGTCTGCCAACACATTCCTTTATGGCTCCTGTAAAAAGATGTCTTTTGGAAACATCTGATGAAGATTACACCTCAGCTAAGTGACCTCAGTATAACTTTAAATGGAAGGGGGACCAAAGCAGGGCCTCCAAAGATTACCATAGTGATTATGTCCTTTAGGTATGCTGGCCTGAAAGTTGGTTGGGGCAACCAAAGTAGGGCCCCTGAGGATGAACAGAGTGAGTGGGTAGTTTTGTATGGGAGAAGATGGTCCTTCAGGTATGTTGGTCCTAGGTTGTACAGAGCTTTAAAGGTCAATAGCAGTACCTTGAATTGGGCCTGGAATCAGATTGGAAGCCAAGGCTGGAGTGATATGGTATCTATGACTCACTCCAGCCAGTGTTCTATGTGAAGCATTCTGTACAGTTTTGGCTTCTAGATACTTTTCTAGGGCTGCCCCTAAGTAGAGCACATTGCAGTAATGTAATTTAGATCTTATCAGGGCATGAACCGCAGTGGCAGGTTTTTGGGGGTTTTTTTTACCCAGGCAAGACTGCAGCTAGCTCACCAGCCAAAGCTGGTGAAATGCCTTCCAGGCCACCGCATCCAACTCTACATATAATGCTGCAGATTTGCCTTTAAGCATCAGTCCCTTCTGTGCACTGACTGCAGAGAGCTGGACTTAAAGTGGACTGCTTTTCTGGATTTTGGAATCTGAGTGTTCAAGCAGCTGTTCTATACCTAATTGAGTATTTTTGAATTGTTTTACTGTTTTTTTAACACAGACATGGAAATCCATCCATGCTTATACTGTTTAGGCATAATATGAGGTGGTTTTTGTTGTTGTTGTCTTCGAATGGCATGAATAAGGTTGTAGCTAATGCCTATGAAACTTAGGCAGCTTTCATTGCTTTGTTCCTTGTATATTTTTCAAGTATGCAATTCAGCTCTGTTGCATGATTTCTGTATAGTGCAGAGCTATACTGTTTTGTGCATTGTTCTCTAATTTCGCTATCTAGTTTTATTTACTAAATGTTTTATCACTTTTTTACTACACTGTTTTGTGCAATCTACTTTCAGTCCTTATAAAGTGAAGGCTTAACTGCTTCCCCAAAGTTGCTGTTGGCATGATTCTTTTGGCCTGTTAGTGGTGCATCTAAAATGCTACTTTTCATTCAGCACTCTTAATTTTAATCAAGTTTCATGTCTTGAAGATATTTGCTAAATAATTGAAAATTACCACTTGCTCTCTCAGAAGTCATGTGTGTTACTCCACTGAAGACAGGAATGTAAATTATAATATCAGCAAAAGCATGTGTATAACAACTAGATGACAGTGGCAAGTGTACCTTGGGTGTATATGCCAAATGTGAGCATTCCTTGAAAAGAACTCAACTGCCAGATTCCAACCTCCCCCCCCCCCCCAATTAAATCCTGCACTGTCACATCAGAGTTTGAAAGGAAAAAACTACCCCTTCAAACTCAACTGTTACAAAAGTTGCTCTTACTAAGGTACAAACTTATATGCAAATTCTAAAATAACTTAATGGATTTGAGGTGGAATCCAAGCTAGAGCTGAAACAGAGAGAAGTAACTAGCCTGGGTTGTTTTCATTATAGAGCAAATCATTGGTGGCAGTAGCCACTGGGCTCATGAAAACCAATCTGAACTCAAATTTTGAACAGCTGGCACAACTGAGTCAATAGGCAGTGTCTCAGTTCTCCAGAAAAGAAGACTGTTTCCCAGAAGTCCTGTCTGAGATCAGCAGAGAAACCTCAAAGCTATTTTCCTCTTTGAGTTCTCAACATCTTGAAAACAAGGCGTGGAAGCCAACAATTTAAACTTTGTTCCCTCTGAGGGGACAGGTTTTGCCCTGAGTTGCTCTTCCTTCAGTGTGTTCCCCAAGACCAACCGATCCTGCGAAGTGTTGGCAAATTTTTACTGCTGTTTGGAATCTTGTGTGACTGAAGGTCTTTTTATCAAAGACCTTCTACGCTTCTGATGTACAATTTCTGGGACTCAGTATGATGCATCCAGAATCCCTGCGTCTGCACAATCTGGTGCTTCAAGCATTCTCATTTATGGTGAACTCTTGCTTGTTGACATCCTTTTCCAGCTATCTTTCAATAGTGCTTTGACCTTTTG
The DNA here is from genome assembly GCF_032191835.1 of Heteronotia binoei. Taxonomy (NCBI): domain Eukaryota; kingdom Metazoa; phylum Chordata; class Lepidosauria; order Squamata; family Gekkonidae; genus Heteronotia; species Heteronotia binoei. Next base: position 144,013,819 of record NC_083226.1, on the reverse strand, counting down.
AAGGCTAAGCCTGCTCTTTATCATCATGGTAAGGGGTCAGTTCAGTGTGTGTGCGTGCGCACACACAGAGAATGACAGAGAAACCACTCTATTCTCATTCAAGCAGATTACAGTGTAGTCCCTTCTAATAATAGGTCTGTAGTAGGAGGAGAGAGAACTTGGTAGCTTGTCAGCTGGGTTGTCAGCTATTTCTGTTACATCTGCTATAGCTTTTCCAACCAACATCATTTTCTCTGTGTAGGTTTTTGTTCGTGTTCATTTTCCTGTGTGGGATTATTTTAAGTTGAGGTTTTGCCTTTGCAAACAACTAGTTTTATACATTTATTAAATATCAGACCTTTCTTATCTCCTGTACTCCCTGCCTTCAGTATTCTTCCACTGCGTCCTAGGAAGCCATTCCTGAAAGCCTCTCTGGACAGCATCTGATACAACACCAAAAATGCTGTGAGAGGTGGAGAGCTTTGCATGTGTGGAAATGTGTAAGAGTGTATGTATGAACATCTCTGGACACCCCCCCCCCCCATTTTCCATTTGAAAATAAAATAAGTTGCAAAACAGTATCTTGTGTTATGCTTTTCTCACTTTTATTTTAAAAGTTGAAGACACCAGCCTAATAACTGACAGGAAATCATTTAAAACGTGTGGACGTTTTGAAGCCGTGGGGGAAAAGCCTCAGGTTTTTCTTTTATTTTAAGGGAGGGTGGAATGGCAGGTTCAGTATTTTCCATTCAAACCTAAACTTTTTTTACTGATCTAAAAACTTAAAATGCATCATTTATAATTTAGCATATAAAATCATACTCTGTCATATTTTTAGAATTCAAAGGTATAAATGTCTTGATGTTAATTTAAACAAATGCAATGTATCTCATGCTTGAGTATTTCAAAAATGTACCTATTCTGCTTAGCACATGTGCTTTAAGTTTTGCCATCTAAGAGGGAGAGCAAATTAAAGATTTGAAAGTAGAAAATAAATTCTGCAGTAAGCAAAAGACTATTATTTGGACAGAAACCCTCATACAGTCTCAATAGGTAATTTCTAGCATATTTCGATATTACGTTAAACCTTATAACTTCAAAAGCACTGTTGTCTAATACTGTATCATCATTAAACCCATTATAGCCAACACTCCCTCTAAGTATGAAATCTTGTGAACAAAAATTCTGCTTTCTGAGCTACTGGCATTAAAGTTGTGAGCAAGTGATTTGGCATAAATTAGTTAGCTTAGAGAGGATGGTCCCAGAGCAAAGACAAAAATACGTGAGTCAGAGGCTAAAAAACAGAGCTAGCTCACACTACCTCAGCTTAGAGGGAACATTGATTATAGCCTATTAATTGGTGCCAAAATTATTTACATTTTTTTAAAAAACATTTTTCATTGGTGTGTCTTTTAGTGCTTTTGCGAATTGGCTGTTGGGATTTTTTCTAAGACTCTGGGGGGGGGGCAGAATTCCCCCCTGGGCCTTCACCACCAAATAGGCAGTAATGGCAGCAAAACAGGGAACATGAGGCATACATGCCTACGTGTTCTGAACAGTTGGTGCCTTGATTGGTTATGGTGTTTTTCTCTGGCTCCAGAGCAGGCAAACCATGCAGTATTGCAAACAACATTCTGCAGCTTCACAGACATAGCAGTTCTGGGGCTCGCATCTCACAGCGATTTCCTTGAGGGGACAGCTAATGTAATTCCCTCCAACTTTCCTGCAAAGAGTCACTTCAGGACTGGAGATGACCAAATTGGAGGGAGACAACTTGGGTCCCATATACTTTTCTTTAAAATCAGAAATGTACAGCCCATAAACTGCCATTGAAAGGAAGGGGTGTTTCACTGATATGAATCATAAACACTTTCATATTGTAGTCAACACAGAAGTTGATGATTCTGATCCTAAAACTTGCTTTTCTCCAACTTAAAATCAAATATACTACTATCTATTTGCATATAACTGCTGCTTCTTGATTTTCTGTCTTCCAATATATGCCATCTAATGCACCCATTCTTATATGGCTTTGCTCTTCTCTTCCACTACTCTTAGCCTGTATTGTTTTGCTGCTGCTGCTGACACAGCCATCCCAAATTACTCTAACCTTTTCTAGAAATACTTTAAAAAAAAGTTGCTGGGTGTTTTCCAGACATATATTGGAAGGATGCTACCCCATTACATTAGTGCAGGCCTTGGCAATTTTTTCCTTTGGCTCTGGGAGCCTGTCCAGACATCTAGGAATCAGGCTGATTGTTCAGCCCTAAGTTTTTTGGTTTAATGATCAAGTTTTAAACTTATTGCTGCTACAAAATTTAATTCCCTAACCTCTTCACACATTCTTGTTACTTTATTAAAGTTATTTATTTATGTCTCTTATAGTCCAGCTTTCTCACTGAGATTCAGGGCAGATGGCCATGACCCAACTGTTGCCAGGTACAAAGGAAAGTAACCCAGATTGCCATCACCCCACAATAAAAAGCTGACCTCTAACCCTAGCCTCGCTCACTGAAATCTTTTCCTTGCTCCTCTTTAAGTGTGTTCTGTAGTATTTCATTGCTGTATTAAAAGCTGAGAATTTTATTCCAGATATATTTAATGTAAGGGCTTTAAGTCAAGTCTACCTGTTGCAACATAAATAAAATGTTAGTTTTGAAAGCTAATATTAAATTGGACTTGGTAACCTCACACTTACAAAAAGGGCTTAATTTAAAAAAAGAGAGAGATTGTTTTCTTATTTCAAGCGGATGCATTTTGAAACAGGGCTTTATGTGTGGGCTCTGTTTGAGGAGGCCTGGCACTGATTGGGTGGGCCTGTCAGTCAATTTAAATTCTTACTCTTGGAGTTAGAGCTCCAAGTGGAGCTCATCAGATGAAGAAGCTTGCTTACTGGATTAATGTGTTTATCTACCTCTTGTCCATTTTAACAGCCTGTTTGTTTTTGTTCTTAATTGGCAGTAGACTCACTAGTGTTAATAAACAGTTCAATGGAAGGCATTTGGAGCCACATGAGAAGGTGGAACATGGGCCTGATTCAGACTTTGACAAATTTCCTTTGACCTTAGGAGCCAACCTAATTTTTCAGTCTGCTGGCTTTCATATTTTAATGGTGTTTTCTAATTATTGCCACCACAAAACCTAATCCTAAGTGCTTCACATTTTCACACAATTTTATTAAAACTATGACATAAGAGTGACCTTGGTAGTCATCACCGCAACAAAAGCTCCCAAAACCCCTAACTTCTGACCCTAGCCTAACTTTCCCCCAATTTCTCATAATTTCACTTTTGCCTGTAAAAACGCTGTTTTCAACTGAATATCGGTGCTAGTATTGAAAGCCGTTAATTAAGTGAAATCATCCACTACAACATGGTGTAAAGTTTACACATAAACAAGCAGTGTTATGAACTTCATACACATTTATTTTTGACATACAACAAAATATTGTGATGCCAAAGTTCAAAATAAGGTTTGGGCTTGATTCAGCCAGCCATTCAATCTCAGCCAGTTCCCCAGTTTACATTTCCGGTTCAAATGGCTTTTGCCCATGCAGGTCCCATGATGATCGCAAACTAGTCTTTTGGTGGTCAAAGGACACCCCTTCTTCTCTTTTTCATCATTTGGAAAACTGGCTAGATCCAACCCTTTGTAATTCCACTGAGAATTACTGTGAAATACTGCAATAAAATCCTTGCTAAAAATACTAGGCATTACAAAAATACTACAATTAAATTTGTAGATGCTGTGATGACTTGGCACCTGGATTCATCAAACCCTGCATTAGGTCAACAAAGTATATCCAACAAAGATGCAGCAAATCTGCATTAGCCAAATGACATTTCCAACATAACCATGTAACACTGGAGAAATATTTCACTCAGTTTATGTAGATTAGTTGTTTTTGTTTCTTAAACCACTTGAACAAGCCTTTCAAAGGCAATTTTTAAGAAGGATAGCCTACAAAACAAGAGAAACACCAATAAAATAGGTTGATGCAGCAGACCATGAAAGCACTCTAAAAAGTAGATGCTACTTACTAACTAAAAAGATAGGGGCAAGTAAAATTCTTTTGGCTGGGTTCCTAAAACAAGAGGGTCCCAGGCAGATCTCTCTGGGTATATTGTAACTAGGGTGCCACCACAGAAAGTGCCCTTTCTAGTGTTCTCCTGCATAATTTCTGGAGGCACCAAGGGAGAAAGGCCTCTGGTCAAGGTCAACAGATAATGCGATTTTGAAACTTTCTGAGTTGCATCAAAGTTTAAGCCTCTAGCTCACTTAACTATTCTTCACTGAAAGCTGGTATTTTAAAAGTACTGCATTTCTACATAGTATAAAATTTGCCATATTTACAATCTCATTGTATGTTGTAATATATTGCCATATGTATAAACGTTTTCCTCTTGGCCAATAATGTCATATTTTCACAGAATAGAAATAATAAAAAATAGAAGCCAGGGATGGTGCATCAGGACTGTGATTCTCATTTGATATTTTTGCTACTTTATTAAAATATGACTTGGCGTTACTACTTTTTGTCTATCTGTTCTGCAGCTTCCCTTTATTAAAGGAATTTGCTGTGTATCATACCATGAAGTACAATCTCAGTAGTTCACTACAATCCTCAGTGCTATTCCCATTGATTGTTGAGAGACTTTGAAATCTTGGTATTGGCTTGCCTCTCTTGCAACTTCCAGTGTTTGTATTTGTGCACTGAAGGCCTTTATCGCTGATTGGAAAGGAGCTCAGCTCAAAGGGAGGACCATGATTTGCAACTGCCAGCTTCAGAATATTGAAGCATTTCTTTTAAATGCCAGAACACTTTTCATTGCTATAATTACATTATCAATAAGATTATTTCTCCCATTTTGCAGGTTACTAGTATTGGAATCAACAGCTCCGTCAGGAGATATGTCCCGCCCACATCACATAGCTTCAGTGGTTCCAAACCGGTATCCCCGTTGGTTCACCCTAAGTCACATTGAATCTCAGCAATGTGAGCTGGCATCAACCATGCTAACAGCAGCCAAAGGTACAGTACTGGCAATTTAAGCAGATGCCTGTTTTTTTAGTTGACTTGTGTGTCAGTGTAGGTTTAGAATGAAGGTTACTCCATGCCTAGATATTATGATAAACTGTGGCCAAAAGAGCATTTAAACCCAAACTTGCTTTCCCAATAGATGTTAGATCAAGTGGAGAGCATCTTGGATCTTGTTTGTAACAGGTTATTTTGGTTATTATAGGTTATTATCACCTGTAAATGAATTGAGAGAGAAAATATGCAGGTGAAGTTCTTTGTTTTTAATTTTTTTGACGCTCAGTCTTTCAGTGAACTTGCTTCCAGTGCACGCTTGCTCTTGATAATCTCATGGATTGCACATTGTAGTGTCGCTTCACTAGTGTTTACACAGTGGGTTTTTTTGTTTTGGTAATCTTGCAGGTGACATTCGAAGGCTTGAAACAGTGTTGGAATCAATTCAGAAAAACATTCACTCCTCATCACACATCTTCAAGCTTGCCCAAGATGCATTCAAAATAGCAACACTCATGGACAGCTTGCCGGATATCACCCTTTTGAAAGTGTCACTGGAGCTGGGCCTTCAGGTATGTTTTGCCTTAATACAGTTCCATCCTGCTTCAACTTGGTCCCTGAACCAGTATTGGACGCAGCTCTGAGTACAGCTGATTTAATGTTTTCTGCATGCTCAGGGTCAAAGAAGATCTTGTCCTTTAATTACTCTGTAAAATGTTAACTACTCTGTAAAATGGTAGGAGAGAGGGGGTGCCATATTGCTTTCACACAGATGTTATTTTTAAAAGGCTTCCTACAGTTAGAAGGGTCAGTCAAATGGCTTGGATGTATTATGGGCTTCTTGCTCTCTTGGCAGCAAAGAAGTGCATGGGAAAGCTGGCAAAATTTATATGAACTATTTGACTATTTTCATACATTCATGGCCTAGTCTAGATATGGATAGCTGAAATAAACAAATCCTCGAATAAACGCATTGTACCTCTACCATGCATGGTATGGAAGAGTCAGTGTGTTCATGTTTAAACTGTGATCTGTGTTTGCTTTGGGTGCTTCATAAATCAACTACAATGGATAGGGACAGGATTGTTGAAATAGTGACTCAATACCAAGAATGCTGTCCACTGGGAGGGGAATATATGTTGCTCTCTCAGAGCCACCCACATGACAGACACAGCAAAAAGGACAAGCAAGCTAGAACAAAACATCTATGAATTGCTGCTGTGCAGGGCTTATTTTGTAGCAGGAACTCTTTTGCATATTAGGCCACACACCCCTGATGTAGCCAAACCTCCAAGAGCTTACAGGGCCCACTGAAAGCTCTTGGAGGATTGGCTACATCAGGGGTGTGTGGCCTAATATGCAAAGGAGTTCCTGCTACAAAAAAAGCCCTGCTGTGACATCTGTGTGTAGTGTAGGTGACCTTTTTTTGTATTAGCCAGGTCTGTAGCTTGAACTTAACAACTACCCTAAACTCATAATATATGAAGCAACATTAGAAATCACCCCGGTTTAACGTTCTGTCACTTATCCATAAAGCATTTACATATGAACAAAGGATTATTGACATTATAATGCGTATATATTGATGGATAATTTTAAATTTTTGAATTATAACCTTTCTGTGCAAGGCTTTATTTTAGTTTTTAGTTTGGTAGAAATGACCCTCACCAAATTTAGTGATGTCTGTTGAGGGAAATTACTGCAGCAGGTATGCACTATACCACAACTGTGAGCCTTGTAACAGGATAAAGCATGCTTTGTCCACTATGCTCAGACATACCAGTTTGGACCCTTGGGCCACAGTGCTGTTCAGGCTGTTGGGGAACATATCTGGCTGTTAATGAGAGACTTGCATGTGTTTTCTAGGGGATGGGAAATTACTGGAGAATAAAGATGGGATTTGATTTAAAGAGATCTGACTAGAGAACTGTCTGGAATGGTCCAGGCTAGCCTGATTTCAAGATCTTGGAAGTTAAGGAGGGTTGCCTCTGAGTGGGATGGGAGATCTCCAACGAAGTCCAGGATTGCTACATAGAAACAGACAATGGCAAACCACCTAAATAAATTAGTTGCCTTTAAAACTTGAAAGGGTCACCAGATATCAGCTGTGACTGACAGCTTTTTATATACATACAGCTAGAGAACACTGAAACCGATTTCCCACTCACCCTACTCGGCTCTGACATTCCTCTTTTCAGCACGGTGTCCTTCTGATTTCCCACTATATGCCCCAGGGCTTCAGCTCGCGTCAGCATTTTTGCGCGGCAAAGAGAAACCGCTAAAAACCAATTTCTTTTTGCCGTGCAAAAACGCCGATCTTTGCTGAAGCCCCGTGGCAGATAGTGGGAAATTGGAAGGACACCGCGCTGAAAAGAGGAACGTCAGAGTGGAGTAGGGTGTGTGGGAAATCGGTCTGTGTGAAAGAAGGTAATCAAGGGAATTTTCAAAGGGAGAAGAGGACTAAGTGGAAAGAGTCTATTTAGCAGTGCTCATGCTTGCTGTGAGTTCTTTGGAAAATGTCTGAGGTATGGTAAAGACTTTGTGAACAAGCTTCTAAACTCCTCAGGATCATGCTTTTCCTCTCTCCTTGCATATTACGAGATGGTTATTTCCAGATCCTTAATAAATTTTGGTTGACCATTATATCCAGATCAGCATGTTTGTTTGCACTTGCCCTGTAAATCAGGATTCCTCAAAGGAACACAACTTTTTTTGGACTCCATAGCTTACTGGTTCATATGAAATGTCAAACACTGGTTTCCCATGAACTGAGAAATAATTACCTGTAACTAATTTTCCACATACAGAGAGAGGAAAAGAAATGGAAAGGTCCCCTGTGCAAGCACCAGTCGTTTCCAACTCTGGGGTGACATTGCTTTCACAACATTTTGCTGGCAGACTTTTTACAGGGTGGTTTGCAATTGCCTTCCCCAGTCTTTTACGCTTCCTCCCCCCCCCCCCCCAGCAAGCTGGGTACTCATTTTACCGACCTCTGAAGGATGGAAAACTGAGTCAATCTTGAGTTGGCTACCTGAATCCAGCTTCCGCCGGAATTGAACTCAGGTTGTGAGCAGAGAGTTCAGACCACAGTATTACAGTACTGCTGCTTTACCACTCTGCGCCATGGGACCGCTATACAGAGAGAGCATGATCTCAAAAGCTTGTTCATATAGTGGGAGGCTGTGTTTGGCCATCATGTCTGTAAGAAGCCTTAATGTGTTCAGCCACTATTGATTAGAAATGCTCGATCTCTACTTTTCTGTGATATGATAATTAAAAGTTTGAAAGTATTTGAAGTCCCATCATTACCACACAAAGTAAAATTGGGTTGAGGACTTCTTGTTGATCTCTGTTCAGCACTTGCTGGGTTGCCTCTCTCTTGGTAACACAAAAAATTGTCCATCTGTAACTAAGTAGAATTTTTTCCTATATGTGAAGATGCACCTGCACCAAAGGAAAACAACAGCAAGTAGAATTTGTAAGTAAGCAAAGGCTTCCTTTCTTACAGTGTAACTAATGCAGCCCTTGGAGCACTTGAAACTTAGCTTACAAATTGCCCCCTTTGGCTGCTCTTTCAGTTTGTTTGCATTTTGACAACACTGTGCTGCAGTTTTTCTCATTGCCACCCAAAAAATCTTTTTATTAGGTGATGCGGATGACACTGTCAACGTTGAACTGGCGGCGGCGGGAGATGGTGAGATGGTTGGTAACATGTGCAACAGAAGTAGGTATGTACAGGTGTCCATCTCCAAAGAATCCTAATTGGGCTTGTGTCATAAAGCAGAGTGATCATATCTTGACTAGGTGTTTTTACATGGTATTTGAAGGACAGATTTTTACCATGTTGCTGTTATCAGAAAAGCTAGAGCATAGGAATTTCATGCATGGGAGCAATGTTGTTACAAGAATTCAGTGCTGATTCACATCCTTGGAAATACAACCCCAACCATTTGTGATATGTGGAGAAACTCCACTCTAGCAGGAGAGGCTGTGCTGTATGCTAGGGTAGCCAGAACGGTGTTAGATCCCATAGGACGTGACCCACCATCTTCCTGGATACAGCTGGAACTACGAGGCAGCAAATTCACAAAACGCTGCAGCTGAAAAATGTGGCCTTACACAAATTGCCACTATGAACTCATTGGAGAGAATGAATTACCAGATCAGGCCTAATGCCCTTGAGGAGGCTGTGTTGCAGAGGTGTGTATGTATGGAGTTGCTGCATGTGAACAGATTCATATGCTGTTGCTTTTCCTATTAATAGTCATTATAAGCTGCCATTCATCATGGATTCTTGATGCCAGTACTGCCTTTAAGTATCTATGTGGGACACAATAAGGTAGTCCTCTGTAGATGGATTTCCAGGAACACTTTGTCCTCTCCTTGCTGTATCTACCTAAGAGAGCAAAAATGTATTCTTTACATAAATTATTACAGTGCTTGGTCTTTCTCTCCAAAGCAACATGAGCTATTATTGGCAGTATGTGTTACTTACAGCTGTTCTGTTGTTTTTGATTGCTTTCAGCTTGGCACCATCATGTTCTATAGAATGCTATTTGTTTTTGTGAAAATTCCTTCAGGGATGCTTCATGTTTGAGTAGGACCTATGTTCTAATTCAGAGGACTCCTGCTTTTCATGTGTTTAATACATACTCAATATTGTCTAAGCAGATCTTCTAGATTAGTTTACCACTCTGCAAAAACTGAGATAAAGATTGCTTTTTTCCTTCCCTTAAGAATTAAAAACCATGACCTAGGCTTTACTGTTCCATGCCCTTGCACCAAGTAATGTGTGTCTGCAGATTGACATGGAGCCCTCTTCTTTCTTAATAGCGTGTTTGTCTTGGCTGAAATAATTAAGCCCTTGATTATGTTCTAGATATTAGAGGAGATTTTGCTTGGTTTGTAAATGAAGGGGTTTTTTTTGTTCTGTAGCATATTAGCATATATATGTAGCTTCCATAAAGAAACTGTAATGTCATGCAAAAATCACCTTTGAGACTTGAGCAAGTTTGTAAATTGGGAGCATGTTTGTTTATGTAAATGAAGACCAGACACTGAATGGCTGGCCATAGGATAAGGGGAGGGGGACTGTGCACAGTATAGCCGAGTCCAACTGCAGCAAATAAGGACCTCTGGGTGTGGTTAGATGAGTGCACAGATGTGTGCAAATTACTTTGAGCCATAATGAGGCACTCAGGCTGCCTATAAGCTTCAATTTATGGAGCCCATCAGTCGTCGTTCACCCTTGCAAGAGCAGCAAAAGGGTACTAAAGAAACCTGCACATCTCAGATAGGAAAGCTGGTAGTAAGTATAGATTAGGATGTTTCCTTAAGGATAGAGTTCTGTTTTCCTGTTGGGGCTGTATCCACAGCAGCATGAACTTTGTGAGAGATATGAGTTTCTTTTGGCGTGGATATATTGACTGCTGGGATTTGCTTGGAGTCATCCAGCCCTCGTGCTCTGATGTAAGACTCAGTTTGCTCACATGAATGATACAATCTTGTGTTGTAACAATAAAATGCTGGCCTTCATTACAGATTTATCAGTCCTTGTATTCATGCCTCCCCCCTGTGAGGCTAGGAAATGGATAGCTGATGGAGGATGGATTGAAATAGTGACTTCCAAGGTCATCCAAAGGCTATGATCATTCAGTGATCCCACAGTGGCAGGCTGGCCTTCCTTTTGTCCAGTTACAGACAGGGAAAGAGCAGGTGTCCTTGCAAAAGTGTCTCTGGCACATACCATGGATCCTTTACTGCTGCAGACATCTTTGCATCCCAATGAGTGGCTTGTGGGAGTTGGGAGACCCTTGGGAAGACAGATGAGGAGTGCATTGTGAAGTTCTGCAGTGAAAAGGGGGAATGAAAATGCCCCCCCCCATGTGAGCAGCAGTGCCTTTCTCCTTAAGGAAGGAGGACTTCAGGTTTAACTATGTGTCTTTGAGAAAGGTAGACTACAGATGAAGCAATAAGCAATACATCCATCCTGACACAGCAAGATGGTAGTAAAGCAAAGGTAAATGAAAGCAAATTAACAAACCAACCTGGACAGCTGTAAAGAATAGGAAGAGTGAATAAAATCACACAGGGCAGCAACAACCACTTTAAAAACTCCTCAGACATGAGAATTAAGACTGTCTCTGCCTGTGAACACACCAGCTTATCATCTGTGGGACGGGAGTTCCATAACCAAGGTGCCCCTGTAGAAAGGGCTATATATGACTAAGAAGATAGAAGACAGTCCCTCAAGTATCTTACCCGCACACTGGTACGGCCTTTAAAATGCATTACCCTTAAAAGGCATTACCCAGCATATTGAAATGTACTTGAAAACTAGCTAAGAACCAGCCGATGGAATTCTTTAAATGTAGTATCTTTTTTCTGCTAGATGTCAGTTAATAACCTAGTTTACCAGTAATCTCTTCAAGAGCCATCCCCATGCATAACACATTATGGTACTCAGTTGTACTACCTTTTCTCCATTATGCGTTTGATTCACTGTAGTCAGGATTCTGAGATGTTCAGTAGATTACATGCCATGTCCTAAAGCACATGGCAATGATAAGATGCATGGTCTCATGGAACAAGTGCTTAATTTGAAGAATAGCAACCACACCACCCCGTTTTTTTGGTTTTTAAAAAAATTTCCTCCTTTTGTGAAAGGGACAGTTGTGCTTGCTCCATTGTGAATTCATGCATCCTACACAGGGTTGTTTCTGTATTGAAGATCAAAGTCCTGTGATGCAAGGATATCCTCATGTATGAAGAAGAAGATGATGATATTGAATTTATATCCCGCCCTATACTCTGAATCTCAGAGGGGTCGCAATCTCCTTTACCTTCTCCCCCCGCCCCCATAACAGACACACTGTGAGGTAGGTGGGACTGAGAGAGCTCTTATAGCAGCCGCTCTTTCTAGGACAACTCCTATGAGAGCTATGGCTGACCCAAGGCCATTCCAGCAGTTGCAAGTGGAGGAATAGGGTATCAAACCCAGTTCTCCCAGATAAGAGTCCGCACACTTAACCACTACACCAAACTGACTCTCGCTGATGTAGGTTGATTGATGTAGGTTGGCACAGGTTATTTCTCTCCAGGCCTAGAGCATCAGGATACCAGCAGAAGGATACCTTCAGCCTCTTGAATGGCTGTAGACATTCCTATGGTACAAAGAGGTTCTTGAGGCGTAGGTACAGGGGCGTCCATGAAATAATCTGGACAACAGCCCCAAGTTCTTTAGAGCTGATATTTGGTTCCATGTTGGTGACCTTTCTTTTGTCCTCCCACAGGTGTTTATGCACTGGATAGCATCATGCAAAGCTGGTTTACACTTTTTACTCCAACTGAAGCTACTAGTATTGTTGCTACCACAGTGATGTCCAACAGCACCATAGTCCGCTTGCATCTAGACTGCCATCAGCAGGAGAAACTGGCTAGCAGTGCTAGGACGCTTGCTCTTCAGTGTGCCATGAAGGATCCTCAGAACTGTGCCCTCTCTGCACTGACCTTGTGTGAAAAGGATCATATAGCTTTTGAGACTGCTTACCAAATTGTTCTTGATGCTGCTGCAACCGGCATGAGCTACACGCAGCTTTTCACTATAGCACGATACATGGAACATCGTGGTTACCCAATGCGGGCCTACAAACTAGCCACCTTGGCCATGACGCATCTCAACCTGAGTTACAATCAGGACACACACCCTGCCATTAACGATGTTTTATGGGCATGCGCGCTCAGCCATTCCCTTGGGAAAAATGAGCTAGCAGCTATAATACCTCTAGTGGTCAAAAGTGTCAAATGTGCAACAGTGCTGTCGGACATCTTGCGTAGATGTACTTTGACCACTCCTGGAATGGTGGGACTTCATGGGCGAAGGAACTCTGGCAAGCTCATGTCATTGGACAAAGCCCCCCTGAGGCAGCTTTTGGATGCCACGATTGGAGCATATATCAATACCACACATTCTCGGCTCACGCACATCAGTCCACGGCATTATAGCGAGTTTATAGAATTCCTGAGTAAGGCCCGAGAGACTTTCTTGATGGCTCATGACGGACACATTCAGTTTACACAGTTCATTGACAACCTAAAACAAATCTACAAAGGCAAAAAGAAACTGATGATGTTGGTTCGTGAACGGTTTGGTTGACAAAATGTGTGAATGGGGGGGAGGGGGAAGGACTGGGAGGGTGGTATGTTTTTACTTGAGCCTGCCTTTGTATCCTTTTTAACTTAAAAACCAGAGCCACACCGGTATTATGTGTATAGTTATATACTGAGTTTGCAAAACTAAATTGTCATGTTGTGAAAGTTTGTGTATTTTTTTTCCTTTTTCTGCTTTTTTGTATGAATGATTGAGAGGCTTAAAAAAAAGTTTGGTTTACACTGAGTATATGTTGTCAAGTGGCAAAAGCCCACAGAGCTCTCCTATTCCTTCTGTATACGTTCACAGCCTCAAAACAAAATATATATATTGCAATGGCTTTAACAAGAAGAAAAAAAAACCAAACAAAAACACCTCCATCCTGTGATAAGTACCTCGAATGGCTCCAGCTTTACTCCTTTGTAACTCATCCCAACATTTCAGCTTACTTAAATGAACCAACCACACAGAAATAACAAAATAGTTTCAAAGGCTGACCCATGTGGCTTTGCAGTGCTTGTTCATCCAGAAGCATGGCACACAATTTGCTTGTGCATGTGGAAACTTAGCGACTGTCAACATACATTCTCAGGGATTTATCTGAAAAAAAAAAATTAAAGAATGAGAGCATTTATTGTACTGTATATATATTATAGTATATGTCGGAATATTGAGAAAAAATATAACATTAACTAATTTATAAAAAAATTCTATAATGCAAAATACTTGAAGCTGCAGTAGCTTGGTTTTAAACAAAAACAAGAAAATGTATTGAAAAGACACAGGTGCGCCGAGCTTCAGGGCTGGCTCAGGTGATGAACGAAAAATGCTGGGCATCTATGCAGAGCCACCTTTTTGGATTGCATTGTTGGCTGGAAATTGGGGAAAGCATTATACACATATATATATACAGACTGTATGTATATATATATAAATGTATACATACTTGTGCACTTCTAACTGGCACTGTAGTAAAGAGGGGACAACGCAGCCAGAGCAGCAAGCCTTAGCATTAAGAATACAGTATGTCAGATTTGGGGTTTGTGCCTCTTAGCCTAGAAAACTTAAGTATCTTTTACTTTTTGTTCCACACAAACACAAACATGCAGAGTGGTTACAGATGACTGGTCACTGTATAGTTGCTGCTTGTCAGTGAATTGTGATGCGCATTGCAGATGCGCAGGATTCTGGTTACCTGTAACATCTCACTGTGTGTTGAGGTGATTTTTACCACTAGTCTTCACCTCAACAAATGGGGGGATGCTCTGGGGTGGTAAAGGTTGTCTTGTCCTCAGCTGGTCACTGCAAATGACCAGTTTCCTAAGAGGTTCATGCGTTCCACAGTTGGTTCACAAATGGCAGCCATGTGGCACAGTCTCACCTGTAGGTACCAACAATGTTTTCCAAAACGATTGACATAATACAGTACGCCTTTGCAGTGAGCTAATAATAAGCTAACCTTTGTGCACAAATAACATATATATTATATATATATATATATATAAATATATTCTGCATAGGTATTTGACTTTGTGCAGGACAGAAAGTTGTGTAGGTATGACTGTTCTACCTTTTGGTTTGTTTTTAAAACTACTTTTATTTCCTCTAGAATTACTTCAAACAAAAGCAGCCTTCTCTCTTGCCTTGTCTTAATGCTTTAAAATAACCAAACTGGAGATCTAACTACCAAACTGTTCATTATATTATTATACCAACTTTGGTTACAGTATAGTGTCTTTTACTTTAGCTGATGGTTCTGTATCCTTGTGCTTTTTAAAGCAATTTTTTAACATTTTGGTGCAAAAGTTGTCCTGTGTCTCTTGTTCCCTTCATTAGAGAACATGCTAGAGGTATGTTTGTAGGGGTTTTTTTGTTTTGTTTAGAGGGGGAAAAACTTGTTTCATGCTCTCCATTTTATTTATTATACTAGGAAAAAAGGTTGTACTTCATCACCCATGTAAACATGCTCATGAAGTTGAAAGTAATTAAGATTTGATACACTGATATCAATTTATTTATGTAACTAAATCACTGTTTTATAAACTTGTTAATGATCAACAATTTTTTTGTTTTGATTAAAATTAGTTTTTTGAAAGTTGATTTTGGACTCCTTTATGGTTATCTGTCACTTGAGTGGGCCATAAAAAATAGTTGCCTTTCTTTATACACTTTGCATTGTTGAGAGTTGGGGTGCATTTTTATTGGCTTATGCATTCACGGAAGACCTTACTTCATACTCCCACCCTCATTTCAAAGAGATTCTGAGGTATTATACTGACAAATGGTCCCTACTTAGTTATTCCTTGGTTGCTACTAACCCGTACTTAAAGCGACATGAAAAATGCATGTCTTCCTAGCATTTTATTTACTTGTGTACTTTTTATACTTAGTTTTATTCCGATTTCTTTTCTGCTCTGCAGCCTGTAATCTGTAAATGTCTGGCCAGCTTGCATTGCCAAATGTCTTGTGCTGATCTCATAATGACAATGTGTCTCGATGAATGGAAAATACAGCATGTTTTGAGAAGCTGGTGTGGAGGGGGTGTTTTAATAGTAGAAAAGCTTTCTCTGCTTGGTATTTCAACAGCTGCAAAAAAAAAAAAAAATCTGGTTGGAATTTCAAATGAACCAGACCAGACAGAAACATTGCTTGTGTGGAATGGCTGCCAGACCCCTTTTCTGCTTCATAGTGATGCTCTGTCATCCACACCCTTGTTGATACTGCAACATTTGCTACTCTGGAGTACCAAGGGACTATACTCCATAAATATCTCTGACTTCATGGGCTGTCTTGGTACATGCAGCTGTAATACCACCACAGGCTATCCTGTGTTCTGAAATGTGTGTATCTTGGCTACGATGGCAGTGTTGCCAGTTTGTCACTTGCTCTGCAGAGCTCTGCCTGTCTTTCCTTTCTTTCCCTTTCTCCTGTTTCCATCAATTCAAATAAATGAAGAGAGTCTGAAGTTTTGTTCATTGTCTGAAATGCATGTTGAGTTAGAATCTTAGCACTGGTTTGGTTCCATGAACTTTTGCCTGCATCTTGCTTTTTTAACGCTGCATGACATCTCTATTGTACAGTGCACATGAATGGAGGCTCTTTTGTAGTGTATTTTCCATATGACTTCAGTTTAGAAGAAGAATTGTGGATTTATACCCTGCCCTTCTCTTTGAATCAGAGACTCAAGAGTGGCTTACAATCTACTATATCTTCTCCCCCCACAACAGACACCCTGTGAGGTGGGTAGGGCTGAGAGGGCTCTCACAGCAGCTGCCCTTTCAAGGACAACCTCTGCCAGAGCTATGGCTAACCCAAGGCCATTCCAGCAGGTGCAAGTGGAGGAGTGGGGAATCAAGCCCGGTTCTCCCAGATAAGAGTCCACACACTTAACCACTATACCAACTGGCTCTCATCCTCCGTGCTCCTCTAGCCTTGTTGGATAGTTAGCATTTGGGGTAAGAATGCTTTTGCCTTTTAGACTGGAGACAAGAAAGTAAGAGTGGAAGAGGTTTGATAGAGGCTTTGTGTCCATGACATATATGTTATTGATCATGCTAGTTTTGTTGATATTTAGCAGAGCAGAATTCTGAAGTAAAATTCTGATGACTGTAACATGGCATTACAAGCAGGCCCTCTTGCAACTTGCCTTTGGTCTCTCTCCTCCCTGCAAACAAAACCATACCAATGACTAGAAATGGGAAGTTGGAGGAAGGCAGGAAATATAAGCTGTCCAGCATCCGAATGTATCCCACAGGTCTCTGAAATGCTTTTCATAGCTTGTTCTCCAAATAGTGCTTTGTCTCTAGTGAAGGTATTATTTCTGACCTCACACATGAAGTTTGTAAAATGAAGGCTCGCATGAAAAGAGAAAAAATTGGGGGAAGGTACTTAACCTTGCCAGCTTGCATTTTTGTGATTTATGGTCTGACTCTATAGTTTGCTATAGAACACGTCAAAGTAACAAATGGAATCTAAAGGCAAATGTATACACCTGGAGGTGGAACTGAAAGTTGGGAAGAGGACAATGTCGGAAAGAGGGAAATGCTCATCTCGAAGGTAGAAAACCCATGACATATAAATGGCATTAGGTAAACACTACAAACTGCAGCATTCTGGTGTTGGATGCTCACGATGCTTGTAACTCTTAGCAGGGCAGTTTGTGATGTGTGCTGCACAGATGGCCAAAGTGTAGATAGAGCAGGTGCCACAAGCTGTACTGGCAGCTGGCAGTTTTGTAGTACTAGTGAGCAAAAATCTGATTCAGGTTTTATGTGACCTTTCATGCTGGAATTAAAGCTAGTCATATTAGAAAATCAATTGAATAGTTCCATTGGATCCTACAGATCTTTCTCCACTAGGAGAAGCATTTTCCTTTGGTGGAAGGTGCTGCCCTCTATATAGCTTCTGCATATATAGCAGAATTTCCATGTTCTGTATTTTCACTTGCAGAGAGGAAGTCATGTAAATTGGCAAGTTAAATTTCTTTTTCTATTTAACTGTGACTGTAGCTTTGCAACATTTGTAGTACCTGTTTGTAGCTTGATCCCCAGTTTTATTGCTCAAGGCCGTGTAGAGAAACACAGTATTTTTCTGCAGAACTAGAAGAACCCCTAAGTTTAAAACCATGGGGTGTGTGTGTGTGTGTTAATTTAGCAACAACATATACAGGGCAATGAAGAAAGAAGGAGCTGCCAGGCATAACAGCATCCTTGGACACAGCTAGATTGCTGGTTCAGACACAGAATTTCCATGTTCTGTATTTTTACTTGCAGAGGGGAAGACATGTAAATTGGTGTAAGTTAAATTTCTTTTTCTGTCTAACTTTGACTATAACTTTGCTGCATTTGTAGAACCTGTCTGTAGCCCCAATTTGGTAGCGTTGCTCATGGACTCAGGAATTACAGGGAAAAATTGCATAAAGGCAGCAGCAGATGAGGGGAAACAATGACAGTAATAGGACTGAAAGAAGGCTAACCTTTCAAGTAAAGCTTTCCCCCTAGGAAATATCATTACATCAATGGTGGCAGGTGGGTAGGAGTAGAGAACTGGGAACTACCATCACTGCCCTCACCTCTGAGGTGATGGTGTGGTGGGTGGAGGAACCACTGCTGCTGTGTGAGGAGGAGGAGGAAACCTTGGAGGTGGGGAAGGGCAGTGGTAGCATGAACAGGCAAACGACTGACTCAACAATGAAGAGAGGAGACTGGCTGGCAAAGGAGGAAGACCAGCAGTGGCAGCTCTGCAGATATGGAAGAAGAGGAAGGGTGGGTAGGTAGGCAAGTAAGGTAGAGGGGGAAAGGGAAGCCAGAGAAGTTAGAGATATCGTGGCAGCACTACAGGCAATGGGGAATGCAGCAGCCAGGGTTGATGCAGATGGGGAAGAAAAAGTGAGGGAGAAGGCAAAAGATGGGAGAAAGGTAGTGGGTAGACATGATGAAGCAGCAGGAGGAAGCAGGTACCGTGGGAGACATTTCTCTCTGGGTTCCTCACAGGATCCCCACTTGTTTTCATCAGCAGCTATGGTAGCTGTCCATTACTTTCAATAGGATGTGCAACCAACCATGAGTGTTGGCTTTTGCTTTCAATGGAATGCATGTGCATCTTAGGGGGGGGGGTTTTAAGCAAATGAGTGGCTGCTTTTGACACCTTATTTCCTGAATAGAATTAGGTGTCAAACCCCAGCAACACCTCATCCCATGGCATACAGCAGCTAGGGTTCATTTGAATGCTGCTTAGCATCATAAGGATCATGTTCCTTACATTATAAGGATCATTCTCTTTCCTACAAGACTTTTGAGGAATCTGCTTTTACAGGCCACTCAGTCTAACGTCAGTATTGAATAAGATGATGGAATCCATTATTAAAAACAATTACTAGGCATGTTGAAGAACAAAAGCTATTAAGGAAGGATCAGCATGGCTTCTGTAAGGGAAGATCTTGTCTCACTAACTTTTTAGAGTTCTTTGAGGGGGTGAACAAACATATGAAAAAGGGTGACCCAGCACCCTTGTTTACCTAGGCTTCCAGAAGGCTTTTAATAAAGTTCCTCATGAATGGCTCCTAATAATTTCAGCAGCTATCGGATAGTCCTTTTGTGGATTAAAAACTGAGTAACAGGAAGCAGAAAGTTAGTATAAATGGTCAGTTTCCACAGTGGAAGGTACAGTGGAGTACCAGAAGGCTCAATACTAGGTCTGGTATTTTTTTAACTTGTTCATGATTTGGAGTTAGGAGTAAGCAGTGAAATGGCTAAGTTTGTGGATGAGACTGAGTTGTTGGGGCAGTGAGAACCAGGGAGGATTGTGAGGGATCTATGGAGGCTAAACAAGTGAATGTCAGTGTGGCAAATGGCATTCAATGTGGGCAAGTGCAGTGATGCACATTGGAGCCAGAAATCCCAACTATAAATTGATGTGGTCCGAACTGACAGTAATTGACCAGGAGAGAGATCTTGGAGTCATGGTAGATAACTCACTGAAGATGTCAACTCAGTGTGGGACTGCAATAAAAGAGGTAAAACCTAGGCTGGGGATTATTCAGAAGGGGACTGAATACAAATCAGCCTGCATCATAATGCCCCTGTATAAATCTATGGTGCAGCCTCATTCAGAATACTGTGTACAGTTCTGGTCACCATACCACAAAAAAGATAGCATTGGAAAAGGTGCAGAACTGAAATGATTAAGGAGATGGAACACTTGAAGAAAGGTTAAAAAGGTTAGAGCTTTTTAGCCTAGAGAAACAATGACTGAGGGATAACATGATAGAGGTTTATAAAATTATGCAAGGGGTAGAGAAAGAAGTACTTTTCTCCCTTTCTCATAATACAAGAACTCATGCACACTCAATGAAATTAATGAGCCAGTAGGCTTAGAACAGGTAAAAGGAAGTACTTCACCAAAAGAGTAATGAACATGCGAAATTTTTTTCTTCAACATGCCAATCCGCTAAAGGAATTCCCTGCTGCAAGAAGTGGTGATGGTGGTAGTAATAAACATATGGAGCAGAGGTCCACTATAAGGTATATATGGAACCATAAGGTATATATGGAACACTTATGTCCAGAGCAGTGATGCTCTGTTTTCTTGGTGTCTGGGGGCCACAGTGGGAGGGAGTTCCTGCTCCGTGAGTGGACCTCCTGGTGGCATCTGAGTTTCAGCCACTGTGTGACAGAGTGTTGGACAAAATGGGCCATTGGCTTGATCCAGCATGGCTTCTCTTTTTACGGTCTAGAGCTAGTAAGCAAGATATAACAGAGTTCTTCAACTGCTAGTAATTCTCCTGTATTGGAAGTTAAGCTTTCAAGAGTTATTCAGGTATTCAAGAGTTTTATGTATTCAGACATAAAATTCTACTCAACCCTTAGTTGTTTTTTTAATTCTCCTAGGGAACAATGTTGGTTGAAGCTACTTGTTATAGGAACCATTTTCAATAGCCAAAGCAGCACAAATGCTAACATGTCAGATAGCAAACCATATTGCACCTCTGATACTGCATGTATGCAAACACTAAAAATATAAACTGCTTTCATGCCAATTTCACTGTCATAGCTTTCATGGTGATATTCTGGGAACTGCAGCATTTGGCGGTATTTACATTCTCAGTACTTTAGTACTTTGGGCAAAGCCATGATAGGCAGAGTGACTTTAGAAGAATTCTACTTCATAATGTAGATATGGAGCTGGATCTTTGCATTCCACTCAGCTATATGCTGAGCCTTTGTCGTTGTCTGCAGAAATGGTGCTTCTTCTGGGAGAGAAATTCCCACACTTATGGCTGAGTTCCAGGGTTTTTTTTGTAGCAGGAACTCCTTTGCCTATTAGGCCACATCCATCTTATGTAGCCAATCCTCCAAGAGTTTACAGGGCTCTTCTTACAAGGCCTACTGTAAGCTCTTGGAGGATTGGCTACATAAGGGGTGTGTGGCCTAATACGCAAAGGAGTTCCTGCTACAAAATGACTGGATATGGAGCACTCCGTGAACACCAGAAAGGCAGAAAACCTTGAATTTCAGTCTTCCTCATATTCTTATACAGGCAAAGTATATGCTGTGAAGACCAGAATTTCTAATATCATGCTGATCATCTATATGGGATATTTTTGTTTCTTAGAGCTGAAAGCATTAATTGGTCATGGCAAACTCCCTGAACAATTTTAGATTTAAAAATAGCATGCTGAATGTAGTTATTTCTAATGGATGATCTTTAACGTGAGCTCTATTTTTGAACTTCCCTCCTTCCTTTTGTTCTCTTATTTCCCCACATGGGATTTTAAATGCAGTATGAAAGGAAATCTAGCGTAAGGAGGATTTTCCTCATTTACATTCCCTGAGTTAAGCACATGGGTGTACCCTCACTCTCAGAGCTAAAGGCCTTGTGGATTTTCTTAGCAGTATGCAGGTGGCTGTTTGGTCTCTCCTTCTCACAGTGCTCCAGTGAAGCTGCAAGCTCCAGGAATTATGTGAGGTTGGTGACCTCTTACAGAAAAAACAAGACTGTCATGGGAAATAGTCTAATTGCCAGCTCTTCCCATTTGACCTGGGATTAGTGGGGAATTTTAGGGAAGATGTATGGTACAGCACTGCCCATGCTACTGAGATAACATCAGAGGGGTTCCTAAGTATGAACAAGAGTCATTACAATTAATATTCCCTGTAAGGGCAAAGCTCTCCCGGTTTAGGTGACAAGCAATTTATGCTCGCCCACAGAGTCTAATGGACCCTGAGCAGCTTCAGGAAACTCTGCAGGATCTGATGCCCCCTGTCGGGTCGTTAGATGAGTTGGTAGAGGATTGGCATTTGCAACTCTCCACAGACATCAACGACATCGCCCCTCCAGTGTCCTTTCCATTGCCACACATATGTAGCTCTGTGGTACACTTTGGAGCTGCGAAGGATGAAGCAGCAGCTGAGATGATTAGAGCGAGTGTGACGGCGTACTCGTGCTGGAGAAGCTAGAGCTTCTTATAGAATGTTTATGAAGGTCTATGAGATGGCAATGAAGTCTGCTAAGAAGGAAGCTGCATTTGTGAAGTTGTGCCAGGCCCAATTATTTAGAACAGGGGTAGCCAACGGTAGCTCTCCAGATGTTTTTTGCCTACAACTCCCATCAGCCCCAGCCAGCATGGCCCATGGCTGGGGCTGATGGGAGTTGTTTGGTGTAGTGGTTAAGTGTGCGGACTCTTATCTGGGAGAACCGGGTTTGATTCCCCACTCCTCCACTTGCACCTGCTAGCATGGCCTTGGGTCAGCCATAGCTCTGGCAGAGGTTGTCCTTGAAAGGACAGCTGCTGTGAGAGCCCTCTCCAGCCCCACCCACCTCACAGGGTGTCTGCTGTGGGGGAGGAAGGTAAAGGAGATTGTGAGCCGCTCTGAGACTCTTCGGAGTGGAGGGCAGGATATAAATCCAATATCTTCTTCTTGTAGGCAAAAAACATCTGGAGAGCTACCGTTGGCCACCCCTGATTTAGAACAATTCAGTCTCTAACTATATAGCCATCAGACAAGCAAAATAGTAGAGAATTGGACATTGGCTGTGAAGCTTTTGCAACCTATTTCACAGATAAAGTCTTGTGTCTCCACTAGGACCTCCTGGCCATGATTGATACAGTAGGGAAACTGGAAGCCCCTTGTCCAACTTCAGGTCCAATTTTGGACCAGTTGAGCCAACTCTCTCAGGAGTAAGAACATAAGAACATAAGAGAAGCCATGTTAGATCAGGCCAATGGCCCATCCAGTCCAACACTCTGTGTCACACAGTGGCAAAAAATTTATATATATATTTATATATTTTATATATATATATAAATTTATACATATATATACACACACTGTGGCTAATAGCCACTGATGGACCTCTGCTACATTTTTTTATCTAAACCCCTCTTGAATGTGGCTATGCTTGTGGCTGCCACCACCTCCTGTGGCAGTGAATTCCACATGTTAATCACCCTTTGGGTGAAGAAGTACTTCCTTTTATCCGTTTTAACCTGTCTGCTCAGCAATTTCATCGAATGCCCACGAGTTCTTGTATTGTGAGAAAGGGAGAAAAGTACTTCTTTCTCTACTTTCTCCATCCCATGCATTATCTTGTAAACCTCTATCATGTCACCCCGCAGTCAACGTTTCTCCAAGCTAAAGTCGACGTTTCTCCAAGCGTTTCAACCTTTCTTCATAGGGAAAGTGTTCCAGCCCTTTAATCATTCTAGTTGCCCTTTTCTGGACTTTCTCCAATGCTATAATCGACAGGATTCTGTCAGCTGTGAAGCCAACTTCCTGTCTCCTTGACCCATGTCTATCCTGGCTGATTAAAGCATGTGGGGATGGCATTCAGGACTCTCTGGGCAAAACTGTCAACTTGTCCCTTTCTTCTGGGACTTTTCCAAGGGTTTGAAGGAGGCAGTGATTCATCTGCTTTTGAAAAAGCTGACACTGGACCCTACAGTCCTGGGCAACTACTGCCCATTGTCTAACTTTCGTTGCTGGGCAAGGTAGTTGAGAAGGCGGTGGCTGAACAGTTCCAGGTTTTTCTGGAAGACACATCTATCCTTGATCCATTCCAGTCTGGCTTCCACTCAGGCTACGTTACTTGTCCTTACAGATGACTTCCAGAGGCAGCTGGATGGAGGTGGGTTGGGGCTGCTGCTGGTTTTGGATCTGACAACAGTGTTTGACATGGTTAACTACGATCTCATGACCCACTGCCTTGCCAACATAGGAGTTCAGGGGTTTGTCCTACAGTGGTTTTCCTCCTTTCTCCATTGTCAGGGACAGAGGGGGGCACTTGGTGAGCAGGTCTCCTCACAACACTCACTTGAATGTGGTGTGCTGCAGGAGACAATTCTCTTGCCAATCATGTTTAACATCTACATGCACCCCCTCATCCAGTTAGCCTGGGGGCTTGGGCTGGGTTGTCACCAGTATGCTGATGACACCCTGCTCTATCTGTTGATGGATGGTTGTCCAGATTCCACCCCAGATCATCTGGCTAATGCATTAGGGGCCATGACTGGATGGTTGCAGCAGAGTTGACTGAAGCTTAATCCAACAAAGATGGAGATCCTGTACCTGAGCTGGGGTGGATTAGTATGAAGCATCAGGTTACCAGCTCTGGACAGCACATCTCTTGTGCCAGCCCAGAAGATGAAGAGCCTGGGAGTGATCCTGGATGCCTCACTTTCTGTGGAGACCCAGGTCACTGTGGTTGCCAATTTGGCCTTTTATAATCTTTGGCAGATTAGGCAGCTGACACCCAACATAAGAGAAGCCATGTTGGATCAGGCCAATGGCCCATCCAGTCCAAGACTCTGTGTCACACAGTGGCCAAAAGCACCCTCAGGATTTAGCTACAGTGACCTATGCAATGGTCACTACCAGATTGGATTACTGTAACTCACTCTATCCCTTGGGGCTAATCCGGAAGCTCCAGCTGGTGCAAATGCGGTGGCGTGTCTGTTGATGGCATTGCCTATACAGGCGTATATTTGACATTTGCAACACCATTTGCACTGGCTACCTATTGAGTACAGGATTTACTTAAAGGTTCTGGTAATGACCTTTAAAGTCCTCCATGGCCTGGGACTGACATATCTGAGTGACCGATTCTCCTTGTATGTGCCCCGAAGGTCTTTACTCTCACAGAACCAACATCTGCTGGTTGTCTCCAGCCCTAAGAACATCCATTTGGCCTTGACTAGGACCAGGAAAGAACACGCTCCCATTGGAGGTTAGAGCCCTGCCAGACTTGCTACCATTTCGCAAGATGGAGGTGTTCCACCAGGCCTTCAGTTGAGGCAGTGGGCATTCATGCTAAATCAATATTGGCCTCCCTTGCCACAGCACGCTGACATGTCCAAAGTATACTGAAATGAAGCGTGCTGAAGTGACTGTTTGATGGCCGAGTTATGACGTATCTGATTCATTTGCCAGCTGGAAATTTTGTGAACTATTTCTGTCTTCTATTTGTGACTATGAGGGTAACCATTTTAATGATTGTTTTGTTGATTATATTGCTTTTGTTTAATTATGTTGTAATCCACCCTGAGCCAGCTTGCAGGGTAGGGTGGAATATAAATCTCCCAAATAAATAAATAAAGGTTACAAAAAAAGATAGGCCTCTGAAATACAATCTACATTTCATTGATGCTATAGAGACGACAGAGTGGGAAAGGAGAGGCAGAGATAGCCAATGGTTGAGGAAGCAAGGAAGGCAATAATAAGTCAGTGTTTTCAAATGCATCTGGTTTATAGACTTCTTGGTCTAGAAATGTCTTCAGCATACAAAAGTGATTTAGTATGTGAGCCAACCTACACATGCCTTTTGTGTATGATTTGTGGCTCTCCTGAAAGTGTCAAGATCATCGTCAAATCACCCTTGCATTTCCAACCTTCAGCCATCTCGCAGTGCAAACTTATGTAAAATTGTGTAAAAGCCACCCTACAGCACTGGAGGATCTTCTTCGTGGTCTCTGTGCATTCACACATATGGGTAATCCGCAGGATTGGCCCCGACCTCGGAGAGTTCAAAGCAATCTTGATCGTAGATCTGGCGCGCCTCCCGCTTGTCCTGGGAGGAGTCAGCTACTGCGCATGCCTGGAGAAGGGGGAGGTGCTTAGCCACTCAGTTTCTTCCTTACCGCCGACCGGATCGCACCTTCCTCGTTGATCTCCAACTTCTTCATTGCAATCTCTACAACTACCTTCTCTTCAACCTCAACTCTTCATCTTCTACTTCTACCTGGTATCGTATAAAAAAAAAAAAAAAAAAAAAAAAAAAAAGGCCTTTTCTTACTATCTCTTCGGGACTTTTCCCCTCCCCCCCCCCCCCCTCCCCGGGCGGATGGAAGGAAGGGACAAGATAATCTTTAAACGCTGCACCAGCTGCTCATCCAAAATCCCCTCATCCGACGGTCACTCTCTGTGCTTGTTCTGCCTTGGAGAGGCCCACCGTCCAGACTCCTGCGTGCACTGCAGCCAATTTGGCAAACAGGCCCGCAAGAACCGCGCCGCGAGACTCAGGAGCCACCTCATGGAAACCACACTCCGACCGGCCATGCCGCATGGCGGACAAAAACAACCCGCGCCATCTTCCCCACACCTCGTGGGAGAGACGCAGTCGGCAGCTTCCGTGGCACAGAGTCCCAGTAAGCCTAAGACCGGCAAGCACTCCAAGAAGTCGGACGACCCCAAGAAGCGCCGCCGTTCCGATTCCGCCCACTCGGACCCGACGGGTGGCGTGAGCTCCAAGAAGCACAAGACCCGACCTCTCGACTCGGTCTCGAACCCGACCACCAAGCCGAAGACCCCGAACCCGAGCGCCACTGCCTCCGGATCGCTGCCGAAGACTCCGACATCGAAGTCGACAGCAACACCATCAATCACTCCATTGGAAATCATCCGCATTTCATCCAAGTCACCGTCCATTCCGAATTCCCCACCAGACCAACTGCTGGATACGCACTCTACCGCATCCGTTGGGATCCTCGACCCATCTAAATTCATAGATCTCTCGCACCCTGTAGACGCCCACGCGCTCACCAGAGAACCCTCGACCCCGAGAGTCCTCCCGACCAGACCGCGGTCTCGCAGTCGCAGACGCACCAGATCCCGCAGTCGCCGGCACACCAGGTCGCGCAGCCGCCGTCACACCAGGTCTCGCAGCCGCCGCCGCACCAGGTCCCGCAGTCGCCGCCGCACCAGGTCCCGCAGCCGCCGTCGCTCCCGCAGCCACCGCAGGGGGAGACACTACTACTACTCTCCATCGAGATCCAGGTCTCCATCCCCACGGAACCGAAGACGGCACCGACGATCACCATCCTACGATCGACATTACCACAGCTACCAAGAGTCTCCTCGCGACCGAGATCGCTCACACAGACTCCATTCCGCATCGGTCGAACCGCTTCACCATGACGACCTTACGAATCTCGGCGCCGAACCGAAACTCCCGCCGCCACTCGAGTCCTTACACACGGCTCCCAAGACAACGCCCCAGCCCGACCTGCACCAGGGAACCGACGACGGATCCGAGGAGGAACTCTCCGACTCCGACCACTCTTCGGGTTCGGACCTACAATCCCCAGAATCCGACATAGCCAAGCCAGCAGACCTATCGCCGTCCGAGGGCCCGAAATCCTACCTCGACCTCGTGGCAAACATGGCAAGTTCGCTGAACCTGAAGCTCAATACGGACGCCCCCAGAGTCTCGGACGTCGTATTCGATCTGGTGCATGCGGATCTTCCATCCAGCTCATCTCTTCCCATGCTCCCCGTCCTCCTAGAAACACTCAGAGAAGCATGGGACAAACCGGCATCAGTACCGCCGACATCCAAGAAGGTCGAAGCCCTCTACAAGATACATGCACCCGAATCCAAGTTCCTATTCACTCACCCGGCTCCGAACTCGATCATCGTGCATTCGTCTTCGAAATCGAAGCAGACTAGGCACCCGGTACCACCAGAACGAGAGGGCAAGAAACTCGACACGATCGGGAGAAAGATCTACGCCCTCACTACAGCCACAACCAAAATCCTCAACTACATGGCATGCTTTTCCGCATACACCCACAACCTGACCACTTCCCTCGGCGCACTGGTACCATCCCTACCCGAGGCGTCCCAGAAGTCAGCCGCCACTACCCTGCAAGAGATCGCCAGAGTGAGCAAACAGCAAATCAACACTGCACGGCACGCTGCACAGTGTTCTTCCAAAACCTTGGCCTCAGCCATAGCACTCCGTAGACACGCGTGGCTCAGATCCTCCTCCCTCCAACCAGACATCAAATACAAGGTGGAAGACCTGCCCTTTGATGGCCTCGGCCTGTTCAGCTCATCTACAGATGAAATCCTCACGTCAGTAGACGATGGCAGGAAGAGGGCGAAACGTCTGGGAGTTTCCCAACCTCTGACACAATCCAACCGACAAAGGAACTGGAGGTCCAGCCAATACAAAGGGGCCAGATCCCCACGACAACAGGATTCATGGAAGCGCAAACCACCACAGTCCAAGCCTTCCTTTCAGCACAGACGCCAAACAACCAAGAAACCTCCAACCACATCCAAACCATCTCTCTGACCTCCCTGCCCCGAGCCGTCCAGTCCCCCTTCATCAGCCAAACCCATCAACACGACTACAACCGTTCTACACTGCCTGGAGGACCATAACATCAGACGCCTGGGTCCTCACCATCATTCAAAGAGGCTACCTGATAGAGTTTACATCCACTCCAAGGCACCACCGATTCCTCACCACACCCCCGTCCGCACCCCTGCAGACAGAAATTGCGTCTCTGCTGGACAAGGGCGCGATAGAACCAGTCCCACCCCAATACCATCGCACCGGCTTCTACTCCCGGTACTTCCTGGTACCAAAAAGGGACGGAGGACTCCGACCCATCCTCGACCTCCGCAAACTCAACCTACACATAATCTACAAGAAATTCCGTATGGTCACGCTTCAGGCAATCCTCCCGCTCATCCCAGAACGAGCATGGATGGCGTCCATAGACCTCCAGGATGCCTACTTCCACATAACAATCAATCATCATCACAGAAGATTCCTAAGGTTCGCCGTAGGGAGGCAGCACTTCCAGTTCTGCTCCCTCCCCTTCGGCCTCTCCACAGCACCAAGGGTCTTCACCAAGTGCATGGCAGTAGTAGCAGCCACATTACGCCAGCAACAGATATCAATCTTCCCGTACATAGACGACTGGCTGATCGTCGCCCATTCCAGGGAGCAACTACAACTGGACGTCTCGACCACCCTCTCCACCCTGGCCACCCTAGGCCTCCGAGTCAACCTCTCAAAATCCAAACTAATCCCTACCCAGAGGATTCAGTTCATAGGGGCGGACATCTCCACGCTCTCGCAAACGGCTTCCCTACCTCAGGACAGAGCACTCGCCATACTGTCAATGGCCAACACTATCATCGCCCAGCGCTCCCAAACAGCGCTCACCTTCCAAAGAATGCTAGGCCTCATGGCAGCAACCACAGCAGTTCTGCGGTTTGCGAAGCTGCACATGCGCCCCCTTCAAATGTGGTTCGTAAGGACTTTTCGCCCCCACACACAACATCAATCCACACTACTCACCCTCCCACCGCACATTGTGCCATCCCTCAAATGGTGGACCAAGCAACATCACCTCTTCAAGGGCATGCCATTCAAACAGACACCGCCCTCGGTGATCGTAACCACAGATGCATCCAAGTGGGGATGGGGAGCCCACTTAGAGGACCTCACGGTGCAGGGCCAATGGACAGACTACGAACGCTCTCTCCACATAAATTGCCTGGAGCTCATCGCAGTGCACAAGGCCCTGCGGTCTTTCCTCCCGTCGCTAAAGAACCAGCACGTCCAGGTCACCTCCGACAACATCGCCACAGTCTTTTACATCAACAGACAGGGCGGCACCGCCTCCGTCAGACTCTGCAGGAGAGCCCTCGCACTGTGGCATTGGAGCATAAGCCAGGGCATCTTCCTCACGGCCGTGCACCTACCAGGGACCGACAACACCCAGGCAGACGCCCTGAGTCGCCACTCGACCAACAACCACGAGTGGTCCATCAACAGTCGATACATCCGACAGATCTTCAACGTCTTCGGACAACCGAAGATAGATGTATTTGCTTCACCATCAAATGCCCAATGCACCCGCTTCTACATGAGAGGTCCCCCATCCCACCTCTCCAGGGGGGATGCCTTCCTACAAACTTGGAACGGAACACTGCACTACCTCTTTCCCCCCATCCCACTTATCACCAGAGTTCTACAGAAGATTCAGGTAGACCACACAAACTGCATCCTCATAACTCCATGGTGGCCGCGCCAACCCTGGTTTACGACCGTGCTGCTCCTGTCCAACAATACCTTCGTCCAGCTCCCTCAAACACGGGATCTCCTCTCCCAACAGGACGGCAGGGTCCTTCACCACAACCCGGCGTCACTCAAGCTAACAGCCTGGAGAATCAATTTCTAGATTTCCCCCCAGAGGTCCGTCACGTCCTAGTGAATTCCAGAAAACCATCTACTAGGAAATCCTATCTACTTAAGTGGAAACGCTTCTCACACTATGCCTCACAACACAACTTCGACCCCAACTATGCCACCATACCTCAGGTACTAACTTACACCTTAACGCTCTCTAGAGCGGGTCTGTCGTATTCCTCCCTGAAGGTACATCTGGCAGCCATCTCTGCTTTCCACCCCCGCATCGATGGCACAACGGTTTTTTCTCACCATGCGACTAGAGCCTTCCTCAAGGGCATCATTCGCCTTCACCCACCAATCAAACAAGTTCTACCCACCTGGAGCCTATCTCTAGTCCTGAGCCAACTCATGAAACCGCCCTTCGAACCCATGGCTTCCATTCCACTGCACCTGCTGTCATGGAAGACGGCATTACTTACGGCCCTCACCACAGGTAAGAGGGCCAGTGACATCTGCGCATTCAGAGCAGACCCACCGTATACGACATTTCATAACAGTACGGTGGTCCTCCGACCTGACCCGACCTTTCTTCCCAAGGTCGTCTCTCCCTTCCATCTGGGAAGACAGTCCATTATACCAGCCTTCTTCCAGCACCCCGCGGACGCGGGACAAAGGGCACTCCACAACTTGGATGCACGGAGAGCCCTAGCCTTCTACATAGATAGAACCCGCCAAATCCGTAAAGACCCCAGACTCTTTGTCACTTACGCTACCCATAATCAGGGCAGCAGAATATCTACCCAGAGACTCTCCAAATGGATTGTTGCTGCCATCGAACTCTGCTACCAGCTGGCAAAACAACCAATCCCTCAACATATACGAGCCCACTCAACCAGAGCCGTGGCCACCTCGTCCGCCTTCATGAAAGGCATACCTATAGAGGACATCTGCGCCGCAGCCGTCTGGTCCTCTACATCTACCTTCGCCTCGCACTACGCCCTCGACGTTCGTGCCCGGCGAGACGCCTCCTTCGGACAAGCGGTGCTACGATCGATCTTCGACTAACCACCGTGAGTAACACTATCATTATGTTACACTCTAATCCTACCTTTTCTTACAGATCCAGCACCCACCTCCGAAGAAATGGCTCGCTAATCACCCATATGTGTGAATGCACAGAGACCACGAAGAAGATGGACAGGTTTCTTACCTGTAACTGGTGATCTTCGAGTGGTCATCTGTGCAATCACACAGACCCACCCAGCCTTCCCCGCTGCTGGAAGTTAGTTAGCACAGTTATTTCCACCTACCCGGCGGCGGGAAGAAACTGAGTGGCTAAGCACCTCCCCCTTCTCCAGGCATGCGCAGTAGCTGACTCCTCCCAGGACAAGCGGGAGGCGCGCCAGATCTACGATCAAGATTGCTTTGAACTCTCCGAGGTCGGGGCCAATCCTGCGGATTACCCATATGTGTGATTGCACAGATGACCACTCGAAGATCACCAGTTACAGGTAAGAAACCTGTCCTTCCACTTGCAGGTCGCTTGCTTTGCTAACTGAGCCAGGAACTCTGAACCCACATCCTTAGGTAAAAATCTGGATTTCTTCATTTGTCCACCTGCTTTCCTTTCCCACAGCTGCTCCCACCCACCCTGTGGGAACAACTCTGCTAGAAGTGGCACACCAATAGCTTGCTCAATGCCACACTGAAGCAACATCCATTGCACGAAGGAGCCATTGCATAGGGGAAGTGTGGGGTTGGTTGTGAGTCATTAGGGATTGCAGACTTATGCCGAGATCAGGATAATTGCTTGATAATGCTGTGACTGGTCTCAATGAATACAATCAACTATTTTGTTGTTCATGATGGGGCTTGGTTATGCTGCTTTTCTTCAGGAATGTATAAACTCACTGAATGTGATATTGAGCAGTGAATCAAAGCTTTCCAGCAGGACACCAGTGATCAGACTGAATCACAGTCACTTGGCACTATGTCTTAACTCAAGCGTGAAAGTGCAACTGTTTCATACTTTGTCCTGTTGATTTGCCACTAATTTTTGAAAAGCTATGGCTTGGTTTGCTTGTGTCCCTTGAATATTCTGGGTCCCTAACCATATTTTCCATCTGTCACTTTTACAGCTCTAGTTATTTTGTAAGTTGCCTCTACCTGAACTGATATACAAAAGCATGAACTCAGATATACGAGGGATGTGTTCTCTTGGTCTCAGGATAATCAAAATGGCTACCATGTTCTTTATATGTGAAAAGGCTTTCTTCAGGATGGATGAGCCCCATGGCGCAGAGTGGTAAAGCTGCAGTACAGCAGTGGGAGCCCTCTGCTCACAACCTGAGTTCGATCCCAGCGGCTCCAGGTTGACTCAGTCTTCCACCCTTCTGAGGTCGGTAAAATGAGTACCCAGCTTGTTGGGGGGAAAGTGTAGATGACTGGGGAAGGCAATGGCAAACCACCCTGTAAAAAGTCTGCTGTGAAAATGTTGAAAGCAACTTCACCCCAGAGTAAAAAATGACTGGTGCTTGCACAGGGGACTACCTTTACTTTTTTTCTTCAGGATGTCTACTGCAAAGTGGCATTTTTAAGAAGGACACTGATGGACATGGAATTTTGCACTATATAGTTGCATGAAGTTGCCTTATGTCAAGTCTGATTCATTCAGTGCACCATTGTCCTGACTGGCAGTAGCTGTCTTAAGCAGAGAATGGTCTCTCCGTTCTCTCCATGTGAGATTTTTTTTAACTTGAGGTAACCAGGGTCTGTACCTTCTGCTTGCAACAGTTGTGCTATACCAGTGAGCTACAGCTCCTCCCTTCATTCCTCATAGTTACATCCCACACCTCCTCTCATTTCATACCCCTTCCCTCACAGGTATATCTGATAGCTATGCCTAAAATTGCCTCAGAAACATGGAAACAAACAAATGGCAGCTCACCAAAATGCCTGCATTTGGATGTCATGATAAACAACTGCAACTCTTATACCCTTTGTTCAAAATCATAACAATTTGAAAGAAGGGCAGTATTTTGTCAACTTGATCAAGCGAGGAAGTTTTTCTCAAAGCCCCATTAAGAGGAAGAAAGTGAGAATAGCAAGGGTTGCACATAAGCAGAATGGGGGATTTTCCACCTCACTTGAGAACAATAAGGTTCATGATAGCATTGAAGATTCCCAGCATGAGAAACTTCAGCTGGGCAGGGTAGAAGCCACTATTTTTAAATCTGATATTTTCCTTTCCTGAAACAGGTTCTTGGTTTGTCAGGTTTCGTATCAGAAATACAAAATACTATTTTTCACACACACAAATTAATTCTTAGTTGAGGTCAACCACTGACTCAAACGAAGTGATAGACCACCCTCAATGGCTTTTCAAAAGACAAGTCTCTTGTGGTTCCTCTGATTTGTAAAATGCTTATTGGCCCACATCAAAAGAGCTGGGTGATCTCCTTTTCTCCCATTCTGAAGCTTTTCCCCACAGTTTCAAAATATGGGACTCGAGTTTACTAGGGGGGTTGTTTGGAGCTTGCTTCTGCAGAATCTCTTGCTATAGAACAACTTTCATTTCCTGTTCCTTTCTGTTAGCCATATGCTTGGGGCTGTAGCATTCAACCTCCAAGGCCCTGGATGAATGTGCAAGAAAATGGCACATTAGTTCATTAGAAGTTCCAAGCAACATACTCATAAGCCATGTGAGTACTCATGGCCTATCTACATATAGTGCCAATTAATGTGAAGAGAGATTGGAAACAAGTATGCTGGCCCTAAGCCCCATTCAGGCCTGACCACAATAGCCTCACCTCTCCTATGGGCATTCACTGTGCATGGGTATGGCATCTTTTTCCATGATCGGGAACTATCGGACTATGTTCCAGATCACAGAAATGACATATACACAAATGCAGCTTGTGTGCATGGAGGTATTGTGTCCGTATTTGGAAGTGGAAGAGAGAATAGGGCCAACATGATTGTCCTTCCTGTCCATTTGCATGTGTAGCCCTGTATACCAATATAGCATGTATACCAATATATCAACAATGTATAGCAGCAATGAAAAAGCAAAGGGATGGAAAGTAATCCTGCCTCCATTATAATGCATACCATATACAAAATTATTTGGTACAACTACATAAGGATCTGGAGCATCTTTATTATTATTATTAAATTTTATTTGTATCCCGCCCCCCCACCTAGGCAGGCTCAGGGTGGCTTTTCCATGAAGCAAGTCAGTTTGGGGGGCTTCTTAGTGATATTTTCCTAAACATGATATAGGATAGGGCTACATTGCAAGACTGGGCCAACTTATATACATCGCTAGATTCCCGCGCTAGGACATCATTGGGTCATTCAAACCGGTGGGGGCTTGTGATTGGTCTAGGGCTGCAGAGATTTGGATCCCTTTGTTCCCAAGTCCCCAAGCTCACTCTGTATGGCTCCAAAGAGTCCGGCAGGTACACTCAAAGTCTTCACTTGAGTCCACATACATAACATCCCTCCCTCCTTAGTTCGCAAGCCCCCTAGTGGACATAGTCTTTTGGGTATGCGGGTTTGCGATGTTCTTGTGTTGACCGCCTGAGCGCTGGTGTGGGCAGGGACGCAACAGCAGCTTCCGGTGCCTTGGGCGTAGGGCTTGACACTGAGGGGATCTTGGCTGGTGGAGCTGGGTCCTCCGCAGTCTCTTGTACTGATGGTAGTCCTGGCTGCTCTGCTGTCTCGAGTAAGGCACCCTGCAGCTGGCGTAGGTCTTGGGGGTAGTCATTTCTGTCGCCCGTGCTCGTGGCTTTTGTTGACTTGCCTGGTGCAGCTTCAGGGCATCATCCCTGTTGGAGTCTTCCAACTCTGTGGCTGGTCGCAGCTGGTGAGCACTGGTGCCTGGGCGGCGGGCCTCTTCCTTACTCGCATCCTTGGAGGCAGTGGCTATCTATAGGGCCTTCACCAGGGTAAGATCATCTTCTGTAGCAATTTTCCTACATGCCTTCGAGTCCCGGAGGCCATGTGTGAACTTCACGATCAGGGCGTCATCAAATTGTGCACTGTAGTCCGCTTTCCTTTCCATGCTATGCAGGCAGGCCAGGAAGGTTGCGGCTATCTCATTAGGTTCCTGGAATCTGTCGAGGAACTGTAGCCGCTGGGTGAGGTGGGTAGGCTTCGGGATGAAATGGCCCGTCAGCGCCTTAATGATCTCATCGAAGGAGGATGCTTTGAGCGTTCCTAGTGCGAACAGGCCCTCTGTGAGCTGTAGGGTTGTGATTCTGCAGTTGCTCAGCAGGATGGCCTTTTTGATTTCTGGTTTGTCATCCTTGATTCGTTGCGCCACGAGGTGGTACTTGAATCTTTTAACCTAGACTTCCCAGGCCTCGAGCTGTGCTATGTCAAATTCTGGAATGGAGTTTTGTGATCTGGATGCGGTGGCCATGGTTGGGCCGGGTGGCAGTGCCTGTTGCATGGTAGCGCTGGAGCTCTGCATGTTTGGTGATGCCAGTTGGTCCTGGGCCTCACTCATCTGGATCCCATCCTCATCGCCACTATAATATAGTGGGTTCTATGCATGGAGGAGTCACCAGTTGAATGATCACAAGTTCTTTAATAGACATGATATAGGATAGCGCTACTTTGCAAGACTGGGGATGGGGCCTACCGGCCCAACTTATATACATCTCTGGATTCCCGTGCTAGCGCATCATTGGGTCATTCAAACCGGTGGGGGCTTGTGATTCAATTTGGATCCTGCAACCCTTTGTTCCCAAGTCCCCAAGCTCGGTCCGTATGGCTCCAATGAGCCTGGCAGGCACACCCAAAGTCTTCACTTGAGTCCACATACATAACAGGTGCATTTCAGGCTGCATTGGGAGGAAAGAGGCATGGATGTTGCACTTCTCTGCATGGAATTTGAATGGGATCTGATCCAACATTTTGTGATGTATTGAACCTCCATCATCATGACCCTTCTTCCCTTTAAAAGGGAACAATAAGGGTTTCCTTACCTCTTATCCTTAAGCAAAAGAAGAAGATATTGCCCTTCGCTACTCAAAGGAGTCTTAGAGTGGCTTACAATCTCCTTTCCCTTTCCTTCCCACAACAGATACCCTGTGAGGCAGGTGGGGCTGAGAGCTCTGACAGAAACTGCTCTGGAGAGGAACAGCTTCTGACAGAGTCACTCCAGCAATGTGGAGGAGTGAGGAATCAAACCCCGTTCTCCCAGATGAGAGTCCACATCCTTAACCACTACATCAAACCGGCTCTCTTCAAGAGCCTTCAAATTAAAAAAAAACCCCCAAACTTCAGCAGGTAGTGGCATGAGCCCCAAAGGGTAAGATGCTAATTAGCTACCTTGTATTCTAAATGTGCCCTGTCCTTTGACTCCTAAAAGCATAATTCAGAAGTAGCTCTTAACTGCTGATCTTGGAACTGAAAGTAGTTCATAGTTATAGTGTTGGCAAAAAAAGCTCCTCTGGGGTGTTTATGAAATGGCTCTTAGAATCACACCTGTTCTTTGTCCTGCAGATACCCGATTGCAATAATGGAAGAAGTTGGGAAGCAGGCTTGTTTTCTAGAATGGTGAGTGGCAGCTAATTTTATTTTATAACATTTCTTAATTGCCCCCATTGAAGGCATCATGTAACAACTCAAAGTAACATGGAGGAGGAGGAGTCAATGACTCCCTTCCACTTAGATTTTTTCTGGGTGGAGAAACATTTCTACTGATGCAAAAGAGTCTTCTTGGAAGGGGGTCGTTTTTTATCCAAGTCCATAAACCTAATTTGAAAAACATTAAAATAGCAAAATTAAAGCAATATGCTTTCACGAACTTCAGAAAACCAACAAAAGTTTACCACCCACCTGTGAAATAAATGTAGCAGAAATCTGGCAACTGTCCTGCAGGAGGCTATTCCACTGCAAAAACCTTGTCTCAGGTACCCTTAAGAGGCTTCTCACTGGCAGGTCTCTTCTTTACATTTATTTATTTGCATTATTTGTAGTCCATGCTGCTCACAGGTCCTTAGGTTGAATTACACAGAGTGTGTCAATATAATCAACAAAATGGAACATTCAATAAACAATGCATTCAGATTGTAGAAGCCTGGAATCAACCAGAAGTCTAAAAGATAGGACTGAAGCTTAGCATAAGTAAGCAATATAGAGCAGTATAGACCACAGTCCCTAATCCATTAATTATCCAATTATGTTTGTGAGCCTGATCAATTGCTTTGCCTCTCTGGCAGTAAGGAGTACTGCGCTTAGTTGGTTCCCCTCGTTCCTCGAAGGATGGTCTCAGAGGACTGCTATTGGAAAGAGAGGTCTTCCCAATGAGACCTGAATTGTGAGGTTCCACAGAATTCAATCCTCTCCCCAATGTTATTTAACATATATATGCACCCTCTTGCTGAGATCGTCAAGAGGTTTGGAGCCGGGTGCCATCAATATGCCAATGACACTCAGTTCTTCCTCCTGCTGGGTAAGCAACTGGTGGCAGCAGGGCTGGCCCTAGGGTATGCAGTGTTCTAGGCAGGCCTGCTCCCCCACTGCCTTCCTGCAGCGCTGTGCCCCGCCACCCACGTGGCAAAGTAGTGCAGGGGAGGCACCCAGGAAGGGAGATGAAGGCACGCCAGCCACCTGCCTAGTTTCACTCCGCTTCCCTTTTGATTGGAAGGGAGGTAGAGCGAAGCCAGCAGTTGCATAGTGGCCCACTGGCTTTGCTTCACTTCCCTTCCATCTTTGAAGTTACATGTTTATTGGGGTGGGAATTAGCCATGCATAGTCATGAATTTGGGCTAAGTGCCACTGCTCCACTGCCGTGCCTTCATTCCTCCCAGTTCTCACACTGGTGCTACAGTAGGTATTACTGGCACTAATGGCTTCATTATGCCAGTATAGGTTCTCTGCATCATTGTATATTTGCTAACTAAGAGATATTTAGGAACAATGCTATCAATGTCCAAAGAGAACAGTGCATAGTTTATGAGTGGGTTCACACATATGTAACCCCTGGAGTCCTAAGGGTCAGGTTCAAAGTCTAGAGTAATGTTTGTAAATTCAAAATG
Source organism: Heteronotia binoei (assembly GCF_032191835.1). NCBI lineage: Eukaryota > Metazoa > Chordata > Lepidosauria > Squamata > Gekkonidae > Heteronotia > Heteronotia binoei. Next base: position 143,975,682 of record NC_083226.1, on the reverse strand, counting down.
TAGATTCAATTTATTTAAATATAATGGAAAGCAACTGCAGAAACTATTCCCAAAGATATCAATACTGTTTCAATAACCATTGTCCCAGATCAGAATCCTACTCACAATCCACTTTGCATAAGACACAGACAGCAGCTCATTGCTCTAGGAGCATTTCCCCTTTCCTCCTAGCAAAATGAAGTGGGGCAGCTCTGTACTAGGGTGCTGGTTCCATTGCAGTCAATGAGGAGTTCAGCTGTCAGCAGTTCTTGCTCTTCAGCTCCTCCCAGTAACTGCAACTCTCCCAGTGAAGATTTTTAAGCCCTGTTTTTTTCTTTCCTTCTTGGATCCAAAAAGTACTACCTTCAGCACTTCATCCTTTCAGCTTCGTACCAGCACTTCTCCATCCTGCTTTGTACCACCTGAGTCATGGAGACTCTTTCACCATGATCCATGAGCCTTTGCTAAACATGCAAAATAACACATGCATAGTACTCATCAGCTATCTGCCAGTCCACTCTAGCTTAAGGTCTACCAAAGTATCTGCAGTCTAGTCATAAGTCCTAGACCCAACCCCCCTTTTTTCCCAGTACAGGCTTACACATGTATGTTTATTATAGTTTTTAATCACTCAGTTACACAGTTAATGACCTGGAGTGATAGCTGTTGATGGTTTGTTCACATAAACGAGTTATCAGAAATCTAGAGATGCTCCAGTAGTAGCCGACCAGTCCTTGCTGCGGTCCTAAGCATGCCTTTCCAGAGAGTAGATCCAGGTGGGTAAGTGTGTTGGTCTGAAGCAATAGAATAAAGTTTGAGTCCACTGTACTCTAACTTTCTCCTGAGAGTAAATAGCATTGAAATCAGTGGTATAGCCAAGAACTTGGGATAGGAAACGAAAGGCAGCATAGAATATAGGATGTTCTTCAGACAAGCTCCAAACCCAGTTTCAAACATGAAGTATTGGAAATACCAGTGAATTCAATGCTGAATGGCTCTTTGGTTCTGCCCCTCCCTCCCTACTCTCTCCTTCCGTTGCTCCTACTGCCTTCTCTTAGGGAAAGCATAGGCAGAAGAGGTAGTACAGAGTGGGCTCCTGTGTTAGTAAGCAACAAAGCTTGTGGACAACACCTAAGGCTTTTTTTTGCAGAAAAAACCCAGCAGGAACTCATTTTCATATTAGGTCACAACCCCTGACATCACCACTGTTTCACACAGCTTTTTTTGTAGAAAAATCCCAGCAGGAACTAATTTGCATATTAGGCCGCACACCCTGATGCCAAGCCAGCCAGCAGGGCCAGCCCTCGGGCACATGGTGACCCAGGCAGACTTGTCGACCCCCCCTCCACTGCATCTCCCCCCCTCCCCTCTCCACCTTTTCAAATCCTGGGAAGGGGTGGTTGAGTGCTGCATTTCCTGGGCTCTTTAAAGGCTCCCCTCACCGATCAACTGATCGGCAGGTAAAAGAGTGCTGGAGGCTAATGGCTCCTATGTCGGCCCTCTGATGTGCCCACGATTAGTGTGGGGTTGATCCTGGGGACAGCAGCAGTGGGAAGGATAAGCGAGCCACCGAAAGAGCAGCTGCTGCTGCTGCCTCCCCGCTCCTTCCCACACAACGCAGGAAGGAAGGGGGGAAGGAGGCAGTGGCGGCCACCACTCTTTTGGTGGCTCGCTTGTCCTTCCCACTGCTGCTGCCCCCAGGCTCAATCCTGCACTGATCATGAGCACGCCAGAGGGCCGGCACAGGAGCCGCGAGCCTCCGGCACCCTTTTACCCAATGATCAGCTGATTGGTGGTGGTGGGGGGAAGTGCAGCACTCAACTGCCCCTTCCTGGGCATTGAAATGGTGAGGAAGGGATGGAGGAGGAGGCAGAGCAAAGGAGGAGGATGGCAGGGCAAAGGAGGCATTTGCCTAGGGAGAGGGGGGGAAGGCCGAATACAGCACCCCCTGCCGGCGCCCCAGGCAAATGCCTAATTTGCCTAGTGGGTGGGGCAGCCCTGCCAGCTGGAACTGCCTTCCTGTATGTTCCTGCTAAATAAAAGCCCTGACAACACCAAAGGGCTTCAGTCAGCCCTTGATTTAATCCCATGTCCAACACTCTTGGTTTGAAGGTGAGCAAAGAATGTCATGAATGTGTGCAGAGCTGCTTTCTCTTCTGCCTGTCTTAAGCCTGACTTTATATTTCAAGCAAGCAACGGGCTGTCCTATTGAGATTCCCCACTTTGATAATGCTAGTGTTGTGAGTGCTATACATATTACAGTACATTTATTAGCATTTTGTTCTCCTTTAATGATTATGTCCAGAATGCATTGTTGAGTCCCCTTGTTTCCATACATTAGAACTCAATTTCAGAAAAGGAGGAGGAAGATTGGTTACATTTTTTCCCTTCATAGGAGGGTAAGCTTTCCCTTTTTCCTGAGAGCTTTAGCTATTAACACTTGGTTTCTCATCTATGCAAACAGTTCCCTAACCGACAAAGGCTGACTTGGATCTTATTATTAAGTTGTCTCCGAGTGCCATGTAAAATTAATAAGCACAGAGAAAGTAAGTGCCTTATTCTTGGGAGAACTGAGTATCATGAACTCAAGCTATCTGTGAGAGAGGCAGAGAGCACAAAGAATCCCATAGTAATGGATTTCATAAACATAGTCAGCGGCACTTAATTTCTACATACCTTCACTGAAACATCCTGGATAATTGCTGACCTGGTCAGAAACAAAACTCTAACATGTTTCAAACCTGGTTTCTGTGTGGTACAGCTGTTAGATCAAACTCTATTTTTGCAATTTTATAGTCTTCATAAGTGTGCCAACCTTACAGCTAGCAGACCCAAATGAATATATTATTAAAGTGCCTAATCCAGTGCTAGATACAATAAATCCCCCTAGCAGCTTACAGTCTAACAAGCAGCACACACAAGGATGGGGAAAGAAGAATAAAGAGAGTTTGAAAGCTACTTTTTTACTGGGCTGTGATGGGGATGGAGTCCTTGTTCCCATTACAGGCTCTAGGATCCTCTTGTCTTAAAAGCCCTTAAAAGTATAATTCCGCTGTAACAGTCAGCCAGCCTGCCTAGAATCATAGAGTTGGAAGGGACACCAGGGTCATCTAGTCCAACCCCCTGCACAATGCAGGAAATTCACAAATTACCACCCCCCCAACAAAAAAATTCAGAGGATCTGCATTGCTGTCAGATGGCCATCCAGCCTCTTTAAAAACCTCCAAAGAAGGAGAGCCCACCATCTCCCGAGGAAACCTGAGGAACCGCTCTGTCAGGAAGTTCTTCCTAATGTTGAGCAGGAAACTCTTTTGATTTAATTTCAACACCCTGGTTCTGCTCCTACCTTCTGTGGCCACAGAAAACAATTCCACACCATCCTCTATATGATAGTCCTTCAAGTACTTGAAGATGGTGATCATATCACCTCTCAGCCTGCCTCCTCTCCAGGCTAAACATGCCCAGCTCTTTCAATCTTTCTTCATACAACTTGGTCACCATCTTCGTCCCCCTCTTCTGAATCCATTCCAGCTTGTCTATATCCTTCTTAAAATGCGGTGCCCAAAACTGGACACAATACTCCAAGTGAGGTCTTACCAGAGCAGAGTAAAGCGATACCATCACTTCACATGATCTGGACACTATACTTCTGTTGATACAGTCCAATATTGCATTTAGCCACCACATCACACTGTTGACTCATGTTCAGCACATGGTCCACTAAGAACCCTAGATTCTTTTTGCCCAGACAAGTCCCCCATATCTTATAACCATGCATGGGATTTTTCTTACCTAAATGCAGTACTTTACATTTATCCCTGTTAAAATTCATTTTATTGGTTTTAGCTCAGTTTTCCAGCCTGTCAAGATCAACCTGGATCCTATTTCTGTCTTCTACTGTATTTGCAACCCGTCCCAATTTAGTATCATCTGCAAATTTAATAAGCATTCCCTCTATTCCTTCATCCAAATCATTTATAAAGATGTTGAACAAAACAGGTCCCAGGACAGATGCTTGAGGCACTCCATTTGTCACTCCTCTCCAAGAGGATGAGGACCCATTCACAAGCACTTATTAGTTATACAGCCAGTCATTAGAAGTCATTAGTTATACAGCCAGATGCCCACCAGCTGAAGAGCTTCTGAGGCCTTGTTCTGTGACCCCTCCTCACACTTCCACAAGCATAGCACTGGAGACTAAATAAATAAATGTTGTAAGCCACCTTGGAAATACATTGTATAGGGCAGGGATTCCCACTGTGGTGCCTGTGAGGTGCCATAGCACCTGCCCACACCTTTGCTGATGTCCACTAAGTGCTTTTAGAAAGGGGGTAGGGCCAAGTGGGAGCTTTGCCTAGTAAGGCTTCTGATTGACCATTGGAGATGATTGGCTTTGCAGATTTCTTAAAATGTTGCTTCGGCAGCAACTGCAACCACAATGCAAGAATCTTCACTGGTGTGGCTGAAGGTAAGCGATGGAAGCCATTTTGTATGTGGCTTCACATCCTGTGTCAGCTATTGTGTGGCTGCGCCTGCCCACCACAATGTACCAGAATTTCCACAAGCGAAAAAAGTTGGGGACCCCTGGTTTTAGGGCATGGAATAGAAATCTTTTAAATGAATAATCATAATTATTTTTTCCATCTTCCTAAGAAGCTTGTGAGGGACTAAGATGACTCCTTTATTATTTTTTTAAATTCTCCTAATAAACTTTTATAGAAATTGGTCTGGGCATGGTGATCGACCCAAGGCCATTGCTAAGTATTGTAGTGGTTAAGGTGCTTGGCTGAGGATGAAGAGACCCATGTTTGGCTCCCTGTTCAGCCATGACACTCGTTGGATGTCCTTGAGACAGTTATTCTAACTCTTGCAGGGTTGTAAGCTCCTTGGAAGAGCCACAGGATTTTTAAAAAAACAATAATACAATGTTTGACTTGTTTATCTGCTACATCTTATCTGCTACATCTTTGCAAATACACACAGCAATTTTTATGGGGGTGATTCTTGCCATGACCATATCTCACAGACTAATTAAGGAACCATGATAATATTCGTACTGGTTCCACTAATACTTGTCATTTCCTTTAAACTTGTTCCAAGATCTCCAGCCTGAATTCAGTTTAGGCTGTTCTGCTGCATGACAATACCTATAATATAAGCACAGCCTTTCCTTACCAAACATGACTTGGATGTGAATACAGCATAGGGAACCCTGACTGTTGTTCCGTTTCACCCCCAATACTGGTTAACATTCTTTTGCACATGCATGCACATGACACAGAAGCTCCCTCAAACACAGTTCCTGAAACAGGACTCCCAGAACTGAAACAGGGTAGGGGATTTATTGACATTGGCTGAAAAAATAGCATTTAACAAAAGTAACTGAGCAACTCCTTGTACTCTTTGGTGACTAACTTTTCAAGGGTTTCCTTCTCTTCATATATAAATGGTGATCAGCCTCCTGCCTATATAGTATGCAGTCTGGGTGGGGAATGGGAAGAGAGCAGTGTTGAGAGGAAAGAATGATTTGATATAAATAGTTAAACCTCTATTAAAATTTAAATAATAGTGCAATGTGACACAGATGAAAGTCCCTTGTTGATTTCCAAATAGATTTCTCCTTGGTCTATTTGTAATTGCTTTATGAAAGTTTGATTTTGTTACCCACCTTGAGCAGACTAATAGAAAAGTGAGATATAAATAATGAAAACAAATAAAATTACCCAAACACACCCATACACAGGCCACTGAAGATTAGGTACTCAGAGTACTCTGAGACTGAATGGCACCAACCACGGCATCCAAGTTCCAGCGGATGGAAGCAATTTTATCCACAAAACACATCACAAAACCAGCCTGTATACCTTCCAGGTCTACCTTCTGAGTGGCTGAGATGAAAGACCTCTCATAACCTGGAGCTCTGATGGGTTCTATTGTGCCAGTGCTATTTTGGCCATGAAGTAAGCCTACTTTGTTACAATTGCTGTCACAGAGTAAGCGAGATGATGCACTCTCATTTATGTTCAGTTAATTTTGCTTTGTTTTCCTTTACTTGCACTCTGTCTGCTGTACCAGTTTGTTGCCTCAAGTGTGAGGCTCCCTGACCTTCAGGGCAGGCTCCCAGCCTTCCATCTTCCTGCCACCAAAGAGGGCAGCTGGCCCACTGGCCTCAGAATTGGGAAGGACAGGGGATCCAGCACCAAGGTCTTCTTCCTTCACCAGATTGGCTCTCCATTTTCTCTCTGATCTGAACCCAGTCTGTTGCTTGCTCCCTTTCCAGGTGTGGTAACTTCCTTTTATGGGATTCCTTGGCCCCCACACCTACTTTGCTTCTATCCAATCCTCTTTCACATGCTGCACCTGAGAGACTATAAAAGGAAAGAGATGCCTTTCTTGCTTCTTCCCCCTGCAGCCAGTTTTCCTGCCCTCCTCCTTTCCCTTGCTGCTCAGGACTGCCTCTTATCCTTTCCCATCCCATCCTAGCCTTCCCTAAGCCTGGGCTCGGCCTTGCCTTCTGCCCAGCCTTGTTCCCAGAGTGATCTGCCTGGGTCCAGGCCTTTGCCCTCTTTCAGCCCTCCTCACATGGTTGAGTCAGGCCCTTGGCCATCCTTGGGTAGCCTGAGCAGGGAAGAGTTGGGGCCCACTGTCAGTCCCAACATTCAAGCATCTCAGTAAATCCAGGGGCATTACAGGCTTGTTGGAGGAGAGGACCAAACCAGATGTGATGCGATGGGGATGGAGGTTAAGTTTTACAGAAGTAGTCTGTGTGTAAGGGGAGTGGAACCTTCCTTCCCCATTTTGCCTCATTGTGTTTTGTTGCTCTGAAATCATCTTCCTTTGCTCAGCAGACTCACAGTTGAATTGGAGTAACTGTGCTTCAGGTACTGCAATGTAGTCATGCAAGGCAGAAAAGAAAGAAAGGGTTAGGTTCCCTCTCTCTTATGCCCCTTTTTGTGTAAAGGAAGAATGAGTCTCCCATATCCCTTGTTTTGTTTGTGGCTGAAGTGGGCACCATGCCTGCACTGGCCCTCAGTTACCTTCTGCCACTGGAAAAATATACTGGCTGCCTTGTCTCCAAACATAGTTCGCTGGGATCACCCTGAACTGATCATCTTGAGTTGCTGTTTTCTCCTGCAATCTTCACTGGTGCTCTGGTTTGTCTCAGGTGGTGAACTGCGCATCCAGGCCTTGAAGGATCCAAACAGGGCACTGATGCTAAAAATGAACTAGCTTTTGGCACCATGACAATTATAGGTTTGTTTTTCCTTGCTTCTTTCCATTGGCTTCATATAGAGAACTTTATGCTTGCTCAGTTATTAGGGTTGCCAATCCCCAGGTGGAGGCAAGAGATCCACCAGTTTGGAGGCCCTCCCCCCACTTCAGAGCCATCAGAAGGCAGCCAGGGGGGAGGGAATTGTCTGCTGGGCACTCCATTATTCCCTTTGGAGACCAATTCCCATTGGGTATAATGGAGAATTGATTTGCAGGAATCTGGGGCTCGGGGGCGGGTGTTTTTTTAAGATAGAAGCACCAAATTTTCAGCATAACATCCAGTGCCTCTCCCCAAAATGCTCTCCAAGTTTCAAAAAGATTGGACTGGGGGTAGGGTTGCCAAGTCCAATTCAAGAAATATCTGGGGACTTTGGGGGTGGAGCCAGGAGACCTTGGGGGTGGAGCCAGGAGACATTAGGAGTGGAGCCAAGATCAAGGCTGTGACAAGCATAATTGAACTCCAAAGGGAGTTCTGGCCATCACATTTAAAGGGACGGCACACCTTTTCAATTCCTTCCTTCCATAGGAAATAATGAAGAATAGGGCACCTTCTTTTTGGGGCTCATAGAATTGGACCCCCTGGCCCAATCTTTTTGAAACTTGGGTATTTTGGGGAGAGGCACTAGATGCTATACGGAAAATTTGGTGCCTCTACCCCATAAAACAGCCCCCCCCCAGAGCCCCAGATACCCACAGATCAATTCTCCATGATTTTCTATGGGAATAAATCTCCATAGGGAATAATAGAGTTCCCAGCAGACATTTCCCTCCCCTCCCCCCGCTTTCTGACGACCCTGAAGCGGGGGGAGGGCCTCCAAACCAGGGGATCCCCTGCCCCCACCTGGGGATTGGCAACCCTAACTGGGGATCCAATTCTATGAGCCCCAAAAGAAGGTGCCTCTATCCTTCATTATTTCCAATGGAGGGAAGGCATTTAAAAGGTATGCAGTCCCTTTAAATTTGATGGCTTCAACTCCCTTTGGAGTTTAATTATGCTTGTTACAACATTGCTCCTGGCTTGACTCCCAAAGTCTCCTGGCTCCACCCCCATAGTTCCCTGGCTCCACCCCAAAGTCCCCAGACATGTCTTGACTTGGACTTGGCAACCCTATCAGTTATAAATCCTCCTCCCTGCCTCTGGGATAGGGTGGGATAGAAATTTAAATAACCCCACCAGTTCTCTTCCTGCTTCCATCTCCACCTTCACTCTTAACTCAATCACCTTTAATTCACTTCAGATTCTTTTACTGCCTTTAGCAACTTCACCTATTCTCCCCCGATGCCTTTTTATAATTGCAAGTTTCTCCCAGAACGCTTACGCTGCTTCACTTCCCTCATCTTTCCAATCAGTCTGTTTAACTCTCTGCCTCTCTCTTTCCTCTTCCTCCTGCTCTCTGACACTATAATCTAACTGTTCTAGAGGCTGGATTTCTTCTCAGATAATAAACTCATCTTCCTTCTCTTTTGCCTCTTTGGCTAATCTGCGATCACAAACTTCTTTCAGTCTTCCCTCTTTTGGGCCATGAGAGCTATCTGGGTTGAAGATGAGGACCAGAAGTCCCATGTTCAACTCTCTGCTTAGCTGTAAAGCTGACAGGGCCTCTCTCTCTCTCTCTTTCTGTTAGAAGTTCTAGTTTTCAAAAGTCAGTCAAGCAATAGATAGTAGAAGAAATGTTCACAAAAGTACTGCTATGGGTAACTTTTCACCCTCTTGATGCAGCTGTGCTTTTAACTGTGTGACTTGATCTACAGAAATCAGCAGGGAATAGCTGTTCTCTATGTTTTCAATAAGCTTGACTTCTGCAGATCATGCTGTTAAAGACATAACCATAGAGGTTGATAGAGAGTCCTTTTCGACAGGGAAGTCTGGTTTTCATAAGTTTGATTTCTGCCTCACTATTTAAAATAGTGTGGCCATTTTTTTTACTAGTCCCTACAGCTGCACCCTTAACAGCAGCCTGGTATGCCAACATTAGCAAGTAACAATAGCACTCTACTGAAAGCTTCCTTGGCTGATTGCTGCAGTCCCAGCTGCTGTAAAATGCAAGAGACAAGGGAAAGCTGATATTTTTTTGCTAATGGTTCTCTAGCCCAGTAATTTTACAGAGATATTTTAAAAGTTACAATGAAATAAAATACATTTTTAAATTCACCTTCTACTTTTAAGCCCAGCAATGTTAAGTTTTACTTAATTCACTAGTGAGAGACAAATTTTAATGGGAAGGAATTAAGATTTTGATTTTAAATAATTTTGCTTTGGCAGTGTTCATGCAGTAGGACATGAAGATGAAAATATTAACCATATTGTTTCCTCTAACTCTGTCTGTCTATCATCTATCTATCATCCTTCTTCCTATCTGTTGTTGTTGTCATCGCCGTCGTCATCATCATCATCATCATCATCATCATCATCATCATCATCATCACCAATCTGTATTAAATTACTGTTTAAGTCTCTGTGTCAACTCCTTCTGTAGACATCAAAAAGCACACCTACAGAGGACAAGTATACGGGAATTTGTTTATAATTAATTGCTTAATCGGCTCAGATCCAAATGGCCAGCTAAAACATTACTTCATTGGATGAGCTGTTTGTTTAACCTGTTTTAAAGCTGATTATGCATCCTGTGCAGGTGTGTGTGTGTGTCTGTAATACTGGAAGCCACCTTGATTCCCATTTGTATATCATTTTTGAAATACAGATTTTTTTTAAAAAAAATCAATAAATATTACCTGACCATTGTCTTCCCCATTATTTTATCCTCTTAGTGACACCCTTATCATACGGAAGGTTATAGACAAAGTAGGAAGCTTGAAAAGATGTCATGGAGAACATTGATCCTGACTATTTGGGACCCTGGAATGAGTAAACTGATAACATCAGCTGAGAATTTGTTCAATGTTCAATAATCCTTGGGCAGCTTAATCAGCTGTGTGTCTAACTGAAAGTGAATGAATATTCAGTCATCTAGGCTAGGGTACTATCATGACTTTGGACAAATTTCTTGAAGTTTTCCCTATTGAACTTTCGTAAAAAAAAATTCCTGTAAAACTTCAGAATGCCTGCCACTACTCTTGTATTGCTGCAGAAAGGTTATTCGAAGGCGAGAACACAAGTTGATTTATGTGCACACACAAGAAAACTGGCATCTCATATGGCAACAACTTGGCAAAGGTTCAAGTAGCCATTTTTCTTTTCTATCCCATAAAAACGCTAGCAAAACAGAGAAGTTGAATAAGCAAAGCCTCCTTTTTCAATATACAGTTACCCAGACTATGAATTACTGCTTGACTGCTCTGCTGGTCAGGGAGAATTTGAAGTGTCTATTGATATCATATGACCTGTATCACCTTCAAGTCTGGGAGCGCACCAGAAGATGTGATGGCAAGATACAGCACAATCTTACCAAAATGGTATCTGTTTCAGCAGCTGCAAATATCTCTGCTTTCACTTATTACCATTTGGACATAAATCACTTGATGATGGAAGGATTAAAGATAGTGGCTAAATGTAAAAACTATGTTGTAATAGGTGATTTTAACTATCCGCAAATTGATTGGGTCAATATGTGTTCAGGTCGAGAGAAAGAAATTGAGTTTCTAGATGCTCTCAATGACTGTGCTATGGAGCAGATGGTCACAGAAACTACCAGGGGTGGGGCGATCCTGGATTTGGCCCTAAGTAATGCCCAAGACTTGGTGAGAGATGTAAAAGTGATCACACTGCTTGAGAGCAGTGACCATAACATTATTGATTTCACCATTTGTATAAATAGGGAGTTGCCCCAAAAGACAAGCACAACCACGTTTAACTTTAAAAGGGGTAAATTCTCTGAGATGAGGAGGTATGCAAAGAGGAAACTGAAAGGAATGGTAGATACAGTCAAAACCCTTGGGGAAGCTTGGAAGCTATTTAAAACTACAATCCTAGAAGCTCAGATAAAATATATACCACAAGTTAGAAAAGGCACACACAGGTATAAGAAAGGGCCTGCATGGTTAACAAACAAAGTAATGGAAGCTGTAAAAGGTAAGCAGTGGAAAGCTAGACCAAGTGAGATTAATAAAAGGGAACACAGGCTGTGGCAAATCAAATATAAGATAGTGATCAGGCAGGCAAAAAGGGACTATGAGGAGCATATTGCAAAAAACATAAAGACCAACAATAAAAATTTCTTCAAATATATTAGAAGCAGGAAACCAGCCAGGGAAGCAGTGGGGCCCTTGGATGACCAAGGGGCTAAAGGATTACTGAAAAAGGATAGGGAAATGGCTGAAAAGCTGAATGCATTTTTTTGCCTCAGTCTTCACTGTGGAAGATGAGAAGTGCCTGCCTGCTCCAGAACCACTAATTTTGGAAGGGGTGTTGAAAGACCTGAGTCAGATTGAGGTGACAAGAGAGGAGGTCCTACAACTGATTGACAAATTAAAAACTAATAAGTCACCAGGTCCGGATGGCATACATCCGAGAGTTCTGAAAGAACTCAAAGTTGAACTTGTGGATCTGACAAAAATCTGTAATCTTTCATTGAAATCTGCCTCCGTTCCTGAGGACTGTAAGGTAGCAAATGTCATCCCAATCTTTAAAAAGGGTTCCAGAGGAGATCTGGGAAATTACAGGCCAGTCAGTCTGACTTCAATACCGGAAAAGTTGGTAGAAACCATTATCAAGGACAGAATGACTAGGCACATTGATGAACAGAAGTTATTGAGGAAGACTCAGCATGGGTTCTGTAAGGGAAGATCTTGCCTCACTAACCTGTTACAGTTCTTTGAGGGAGTAAACAAACATGTGGAAAAAGGGGACCCAATAGATGTTGTTTACCTTGACTTCCAGAAAGTTTTTGATAAAGTTCCTCATCAAAGGCTCCTTGGTAAGCTCGAGAGTCATGGAGTCATAGGCAGTCTTCGCAGTTGAGGACAGTAAGCAGTGGGGTGCCGCAGGGCTCAGTACTGGGTCCCATGCTCTTTAACTTGTTCATTAATGATCTGGAGTTGGGAGTAAGCAGTGAAGTGGCCAAGTTTGCAGATGACACTAAATTGTTCAGGGCGGTAAGAACCAGAGAGGATTGTGAGGCACTCCAAAGGGATCTGTGGAGGTTGGGTGAGTGGGCGTCTACATGGCAGATGAGATTCAATGTGGCCAAGTGCAAAGTAATCCACATTGGGGTAAAAAATCCCAGCTACAAATACAAGCTGATGGGGGGTGAACTGGCAGAGACTGACCAAGAGAGAGATCTTGGGGTCGTGGTAGATAACTCACTGAAAATGTCAAGACTGTGTGCGATTGCAATAAAAAAGGCCAATGCCATGCTGGGAATTATTAGGAAGGGAACTGAAAACAAATCAGCCAGTATCATAATGCCCCTGTATAAATCGATGGTGCAGTCTCATTTTGAGTACTGTGTGCAGTTCTGGTCACTGCATCTCAAAAACGATATTGTAGCATCGAAAAAAGTCCAGAAAAGGGCAACGAGAATGATTAAAGGTTTGGAACACTTTCCCTATGAAGAAAGGGCTCTTTAGCTTGGAGAAACATCGACTGCAGGATGACATGATAGAAGTTTACAAGATAATGCATGGGATGGAGAAAGTAGAGAAAGAAGTACTTTTCTCCCTTTCTCACAATACAAGAATTCGTGGGCATTCAATGAAATTGCTGAGCAGTCAGGTTAAAATGGATAAAAGGAAGTACTTCCTCACCCAAAGGGTGATTAACCTGTGGAATTCACTGTCATAGGAGGTGTTGGTGGCTACAAGAGGGGGTTAGATAAAAATATGGAGCAGAGGTCCATCAGTGGCTATTAGCCACAGTGTGTGTTTGTGTGTGTATATATATAATTTTTTTGGCCACTGTGTGACACAGAGTGTTTGACTGGATGGGCCATTGGCCTGATCCAACATGGCTTCTCTTATGTTCTTATGGAGTAAAAGGACAGGTCTTCTTGTGGATCAAAAACTGGCTAATTAATAGGAAGCAGAGAGTGAATATAAATGGGCAGTCTTCACAGTGGAGGACGGTAAGCAGTGGGGTGCCGCAGGGCTCAATACTGGGTCCCATGCTCTTTAACTTGTTCATTAATGATCTGGAGTTGGGAGTAAGCAGTGAAATGGCCAAGTTTGCAGATGACACTAAATTGTTCAGGGTGGTAAGAACCAGAGAGGATTGTGAGGCACTCTAAAAGGGATCTGTTGAGGCTGGGTGAGTGGGCGTCAATGTGGCAGATGAGGTTCAATGTGGCCAAGTGCAAAGTAATGTACATTGGGGCCAAGAATCCCAGCTACAAATACAAGCTGATGGGCTGTGAACTGGCAGAGACTGACCAAGAGAGAGATCTTGGGGTCATGGTAGATAACTCACTGAAAATGTCAAGACAGTGTGCGATTGCAATAAAAAAGGCCAATGCCATGCTGGGAATTATTAGGAAGGGAATTGAAAACAAATCAGCCAGTGTCATAATGCCCCTGTATAAATCGATGGTGTGGTCTCATTTGGAATACAGTGTGCAATTCTGGTCACCGCACCTCAGAAAGGATATTATAGCATTGGAAAAAGTCCAGAAAAGGGCAACTAGAATGATTAAAGGGTTAGATCACTTTCCCTATGAAGAAAGGTTAAAACACTTGGGGCTCTTTAGCTTGGAGAAACATTGACTGTGGGGTGACATGATAGAGGTTTACAAGATTATGCATGGGATGGAGAAAGTAGAGAAAGAAGTACTTTTCTCCCTTTCTCACAATACAAGAACTTGTGGGCATTCAATGAAATTGCTGAGCAGTCAGGTTAAAATGGATAAAAGGAAGTACTTCTTCAACCAAAGGGTGATTAACATGTGGAATTCACTGCCACAGGAGGTGGTGGTGGCTACAAGCATAGCCACCTTTAAGAGGGGATTGGATAAAAATATGGAGCATATGTCCATCAGTGGGTATTAGCCACAGTATATATGTATGTATATGTGTGTGTGTGTGTATGTATGTATATGTATATATATATATATATATATATATATATATATATATATATATATATACACACACACACACACACACACACACATATATTGGCCACTGTGTGACACAGAGTGTTGGACTGGATGGGCCATTGGCCTGATCCAACATGGCTTCTCTTATGTTCTTATGACAATCTTATCTGACAATCCTGTCATTTTTGTGCTTCTTTCAATGGTCACAGAACCTTTTCTTGCACTCAGAAATCCCTGTACTATCTTTCTCTCCTATTCTGTGTGAGGTGTCCCTCTCCCATTCTGTGTGAGGTGTCCCTCAATATAAAATATCTTTCTGAATGTGGTTGCTTTTTCTAAGCATTTTGCTCACTTTGTGAACCAGACTGCTTCTCTGTCATTTAGGCTGGGTTAGAGGAAAAAAATTGTAGATGTTGAGAGAAAGTCTCTTGGTTGGTCGAAATAGCAGAAAAGCCAGACCTGGAAACTAGTGTTGCTTGGTCCCTCCTGGCAACCAGCAGGGGTTGGGAGGTGGACTTACCAGGAGTGGAAGGGAGTCCCAGGCTACATCATTGATGACATGGCGACCACTTCCGGTGTATACCAGAAGTGATGTCATCAGATGTCACAGCAATCATCTAGTATTTTGGGGGAGGGAATTCTATGGTAAAAATGGATTCTACCATAGAGTTTTTTCCCCAAATACCAAAGTGTCACTGGGATCTCACTGATGGGAAGATATCGATTCTGGTGTGTACTGGATGTCACTGCATCACTGGCAATGTAGCCCTCCTGCTCTTGGTAAGTCTCCTTGCTGGCTGGCTGATTGGTGGTAGGGGCAAGACCCAGGAGTGACGATCCCCTTCCTCCAGCCAGAGGCTAGCAACCAGACTGGAAATCTTCATGGCTGACTATATAGAACACAGCCAATAGGTCTAACAACATCAGTACTGCCAAACCGCCTCAATCCAAATGCTGCTGGAGGTCATCCACCAGGGCGACCAAAACTGTCTCCGTCCCATGGCCTGGACGGAAGCTGGACTGGTGGGGATCCAAGATGGAAGCATCCTTCAGAAAGCTCTGTAACTGTAGCGCTACTGCCCTCTCAATAATTTTACCCCAAAATGGTAAATACAAGACCGGCTGGTAATGTGCCAATTCAGCTGGGTCTAGAGTGGACTTTTTCAAGAGAGGGCGGACCACTGTCTCTTTAAGAAATGTTGGAAAAAGCCCTTCTGAGTTATATGGAGAAAGAGTGGAATGTAAAAAGACATTGGACAATCTTTTAGTATTAATGAGAAAAAAATATATTGAACTTTGATCGGTTAGCAGTACCTTTAGTATTGAACTTAAATCTATAACTTCAGGGAAGTCAACATTGGAGGGAGGGGGGATTGAAATACCGTATGGGTTAGTATAGAAAATTTATAATTAAGGTTTGTAACCCTATGTTATCAATAAATTGTTAAAACACAGAAAAAGCCCTTCTGAGAGAAATCTATTTACAATATCCCATATAGGATATCAGAACTCTCCCTGGTGGACTTCCAGGGGAGGAAAATGCCGAGCTGAGCTGCTTCTCATAATGGGAGCAGGCTGGAACTTCTGTTTGGGGTAGTGGAAGGCAAATTAATGTCTACGGCCTACTTTTCTCAGTCAGAGATTAGTCCAAGATATGCACAGAAAACTTTGAGGCGATTTATCTTTGCTAAAAGGGAGTCCCGGAGGGGGGGCTCCTTTGAGACTTTGAGGGGTCTCTGGAGAAGAGTTGCATTTTCATCATCTGCAGAAGTTCTCAGAGTCATTTATTTGACATAAGCTTGACAGAATCCTAGCCTTCTTGGACTTTGTTAAACATCTAAAGCTACACAATACCAGTGTGGATCTGGATAATTGGCAGAAAAGGTACAGATTACTATCTTTCATTCCGGGACTATTTACAGCTAAACAGAATAAATTCAGAAGGTGGGAAATGGAAATCTAGAAAGCTTGGAAGAAGAAGGGAGGAAGAGGTGAAATTTGGACTTTGTAAATTTAAAGGACAGTGCTAAAAAGTGGAAAGGAATTTATTGTTTGGTCTACTTGCGGTTTTGAAAAAAAGAGCACAATCGTCACAGACCAGCATATACAATCAACACAGGAAGTACGTCAAGTATCGTGAGATCGCTTTACCAGTGAAAATGGGATTTGGTGGCAAGTAAAGCAGGAAGTAGCAAATGAAAAAGCCTACTCTAGGACTATAATACCATTGAGAAACATCGGTGGACATTGCAAGGAGGTCAAAATTAAAATAACGTTTTTAAAGTGTTCGGGACATTAAAAATTGTTGGAATTAATTGAGATGATGACAAGAAGATAAATACTATTGGACATATTGTTTATAATGGACTTCAGAAGCCTTTAAAAGAAAAAGAGAAAAAAATTCAGAGGGAAACAAAAAGCCGCAACCGCCATTTTGAAGGATTTAAAAATTTTAAAAATTAATATCTCGGTCTGGGAAGCTCTGAGGATGGCAAAATTAGGCTTGTTGTAAAAAGCAAGCTCTAATCTTATGAACCTGATAGCAAATTCGAAATTGGTGAGATCAAAATTTTCGGAGATTTTAAATGTCAGAACACAAGCAAACCCATACAAGGGCTACTTCATTGGAGAAAATGCAGGATCAATTAGAGACAATGGAGGCCAGAATGATGAAAGGCATTAAAGAGATGATAACTGCATCAAAAAAAGAAATTATGGAAGAGATTAAAAAGATATGGAAGATCTCAGAAAGGAGACAGAGGAAACATCTAAGAAAGTGCAGGACGTAGAAGGGCGAATGAAAGTACATGACTCCACCTTGTTGAAAATACAAGAAAAAGTTACAATCCATGACTGCAAATTGATGGAGACCCAAATACATCTGAGAGGAGTACCTGAAAAGGAAGATGGTGACTTGAAAGAATATATAATAAAAATAATTGCAGAATTTTTAGAGGAAGATCCTGAAGAGACTAAAAATATGTATGTCTATATGTATAGAGTGAACTCACTCTATGCCAAGAAAAATAATTTACCAAGAGATGTTGTTATAAGATACATGACAAAAGAAAGGGTGGGTAAGATAATGAATAAAAACTTTGAAAAGACATTGATAGTGGGAGGCAGCAGAGTAAGAATTATGAAGGAGTTGCCAAGGCAAGTGATAAATGATAGAAGAACATATATTTATTTATTTATTTATATTTTGATTTATATCCCGCCCTTCCCACTGAAGTGGCTCAGAAAACTGACAGAAAAATTATGGGACAATGAAATAAGGTTTAGATGGATAATACCTGAAGGTTTGAGCTTTGAACTTCAGGGGAAAAGAATCACAATTACAAATGCACAGGAACTGCGTAGATTTTATGAAGTACATAAAGAATTTGCACCATGATTGATTACAAATTATTGTCTTGGAATGTAAATGGACTAAATTCACCACAAAAAGGGCAATGTTTCATTGGATTAAAAAGCAAAATTGTAATATAATTTGTTTACAAGAAGTGTACATTAAACAAAAGGATTACAATTTTTTATGGAATAAACAATTTGGGTTAGAATTTTTTTCACTGGCTGAACAAAAGAAAAGGGGAGTGATTTTTTATATTAAACAAGAATTGGAGCCAAAATTAGTGTTTAAAGATAAAGATGGAAGATTTGTAGCAGTAGAAATAATATTAAATGCAAAAGAAAGTTGTTATTGGGACTGTATGCGCCTAATGGTGCAAAGGATGCTTTTTAAAAAGACATTATACAACAACTTGATGAACTGACTTATGACCAAGTTTTGATAGTGGGAGATTTTAATGGAACAATTAAGAACTCACTGGATAGGTCTGGGGGAAAAATAATAACAAAGAAGGAAAATTGCCAGTCTTTTTTTAAATTGGTCAAACAAGAAAATTTGGAGGACATATGGAGGAAAATTAACCCTGAAGTGTGGGACTATACCTTTTTTTCAGCAAGACATAAAACTTTTTCCAGAATTGACATGTTGTGGGGCACTAAAGATTTAGGTCTTATAACAAGAAAAATAGAGATTTTACCTAAAATTGGGGCTGTCCATAACCCAATAATGTGGATTACAAAATTGTCTAAGAAGTTGAGAAGATGGAGATTCAATGAAGATTTACTACAGAATAAAGAAATAGTGACATACCTAGAAAATGAAACTAAAGCTTTCTTTCAAATGAATGACAAAGAGGATATAGAATTTCAGATGGTCTGGGATGCCTATAAAGCAGTAATGAGAGGAATATTGATTACTTTGAATAATAAAGATAAGAGAGCAAAAGAAAAACAGTTGTTGGACGTTCAAAATGAAATGAAGAAAAAAGGAGAAAAAGGCCAGGGAAAAAGAAAATTATAAGGGAAATTACAATATTACAAACGCAAATGAGACATTTGTTAAATAAAGAATTGGAATGGAATTTGAAAAGACTGCAGCAGAAATTTTTTGAGGGAGCAAATAAACCTGGAAAGTATTTGGCTTGGCAACTGAAGAAAAAGAGAGAAAATAAAATTATTAATAAAATTGTGGTAGATGGAAAAGAGGTGGTTAACCAAGAGGGAATAAAAAGAGAATTTTTTAAGTATTATGCCAAGTTGTTTAAAGGTGTTAAAATAAATAAAGAAAAGATGGATGAGTATCTACAAAAGATAAAACTAGAACCCTTAACAGAAAATATGCAAAAGTTTTGAATGATCCAATTGAAAAAATAGAAATTGAAGCAGCAATTAATGCAATGAAAAATGAAAAGGCACCTGGGCCAGATGGATATACAGCTAAATATTTTAAAACCTTTAAAGATGAGTTAATACCGAAATTGCAGAAGTTGATGAACATGATAAGAATAAAAGGGAAAATACCAAATACATGGAAGGAAGCTGTTATTTTGTTGATACCAAAGGAAGATAGAGATGTCACGAATGTAAAAAATTGCAGACCAATTTTGCTATTAAACAATGACTATAAAATATATACAAGAATCTTGGCAGAACGGCTTAAACAACATTTGATAAATTTTATAAAGGAAGATCAAGCGGAGTTTCTTCCCAAAAGGCAAATAAGAGACAATATCAGAACTGTTGTAAATATTGTAGAATATTATGAAAGAAATCCAGAAAAGGAAGTAGCATTATTCTTTGCGGACGTAGAGAAAACATTTGACAATTTAAATTGGGATTTTATGTTTGCAGTAATGGAGAAAATGGAGCTGGGAGAAAGCTTTATAAGAATGATAAAAACAATGTACACTGAACAACGTGCAAGGCTATGTATAAATGCAGATCTTACAGAAGATATGATAATTAGCAAAGGTACAAGACAAGGTTGTCTGCTTTCCCCATTGTTGTTTATAATGACTCTTAAAATATTACTGATGCAGATCCAAGAGGAAAAAGAGATAGAAGGTCTAAGAATAAAAGGATTTACTTACAAATACAGAGCTTTTGCTGATGATATAATGTTTATAAATGAAAACCCCATACAAGTCACACCTTTGTTGTTAGCCAAAATACAAGAATATGGGGAGTTGGCGGGACTATGTATTAATAAAGAAAAATCAAAACTTCTATGTAAAAATATGCAAATAAATAAGCAACAAGAATTGCAGAGACTAACGGGCTGTGAAGTTACCTCCAAGGTAAAGTATTTGGGTGTGGAGATAACAATGAAGAATATTTATCTGTTTAAAAATAACTATGAGAAGCTATGGCGTAAAATGGATGAAGATATGTTAAAATGGAATAAACTTAGTTTGTCATTGCTGGGTAGAATAGCTGCAATTATAATGAATATTCTACCAAGAATAATGTATTTGTTTCAAACTATTCCCATTGTGAAAGATAGTAAACAATTTGATAAATGACGAAGAAAAATTTCAGAATTTGTGTCGGCTGGGAATAAACCAAGGATCAAAATGAAAATTTTGACAGATGCAAAAGAGAGAGGTGGATTTCAATTACTGGATTTAAAATTATATCAGGAAGCAGTTTGTTTAGTGTGGATAAAAGAATGGATAACGCTGTTAAACAAAAAACTCTTAGTGCTGGAAGGTCACGGAAATAAATTTGGCTGGCACGTGTATTTGTATTATGGAAAAAAGAAGATGGACGGTTTTTTCTCTCACCATTATATAAGAAATAATTTGCTAAATACATGGATGAAATATAAGAAATATAGAGATGAGAGAAGACCCTTATGGATAGTGCCAGCTGAAGTAATAAAAATAACGGCTGAGATAGGTGAAGAAAAGTGGTTGTCATATAATCAATTATTAAAAATACTAAGTGGTAAAATAGAATTGAAAACTGCTGAAGAATTGAATAATAAATATGATTGGTTCCAAATGCAACAAATAAAGAGTTTGGTGGATAATGATATAAAAACTGAAGGAATAAGAAAAGAACAAACAGAAATGGAAAAAGTTCTGCTTGGAGATAATGAAAAATTAATTTCAAAAATATATAAATTACTTTTAAAATGGTCTACAAAGGATGAAGTAGTGAAATCTCAAATTATTAAATGGGCAATTAATGTAAATAAAGAAATACAGATGGAAACTTGGGAATACTTGTGGAAGAATTCTATGAAGCTTTCGATGTGTCATAGTATTAAAGAGAACTGTTTTAAAATGATGTATAGATGGTATATGACTCCTAAAAAATTGGCAAAGATGAACAATAAGATGCCAGACAGATGTTGGAAATGTAAAATCATGAAGGTTCTTTCTACCATATGTGGTGGACTTGTGAAAGAGCAAAAAAGTATTGGCAGATGATTCAGCAGGAAATTTCTACGATCTTGGGATATGAATTTAAGAAAGTTGCAGAGACTTTTCTGTTGGGATTACAAATGGAAAAATTTCCAAAAGAAGATAGAACTGTAATTTGGTACTTACTTTCAGCTGCTAGGACATTATATGCGCAGTTGTGAAAGCAAGAAAAAATACCAGAGAAATGGGATTGGATTATAAAAGTTATGACATGGAGTGAAATGGACAAATTAACAAGAATATTAAGAGACTATGATTTAGAAGTTTTTAAGACGGAGTGGAAAAAGTTCAGAAGATATGTAGAAAAAGAGTGGAAAATAAAAGGACATTGGATATTTTTTGATAATGATTAAGTTTTAGAAAGAAGAAGAATATAAATTTTTGTTTTAATAGTTAAGGGTACCTTTAAATATTAGCATTTTAAGTAAATAACATCGGCCGGGGTCAAGTAACGGGGGGAAGTGTGGGTAGAAAGTAATATATGGGATAGATAAAAGAAGTTATTAAAGATCTAAGAAATAGATTTATCACCATATGTTACTAATAAAATTGTTTTAACTCTCCCTGGCAAGCTTTAATCAGCCAGGATGGCAAGGGTCCAGATCACATGTTGTTGGGCACACAGTAGAGAAGATTCTGTCAACTTCCTCCAGACTGAGCAGTTTAAAATGATCCAAAGCTGGTTTGGA
Source organism: Heteronotia binoei (assembly GCF_032191835.1). NCBI lineage: Eukaryota > Metazoa > Chordata > Lepidosauria > Squamata > Gekkonidae > Heteronotia > Heteronotia binoei. The sequence continues at coordinate 143,953,977 of NC_083226.1, read as the reverse complement.
AGACAGGCACAGAGCTTCGAGTTCGCATACTGTTTCAACTGTGGTGGGCAGGTCGTGGCGGAGCGACAAGATCTTGTCTGTGAAAAAGTTAGCAAAAGCCTCACTGCTAATATCCAATTCCCTAAAATTTAGCCTGCCTTGCGGCAGTGTTGTAAGCATCCAAATTATATTAAACAATTGTGCCGGGTGCGAAGTCGCAGATGCAATCCTGGCTGCAAAGTAAGTTTTCTTTTTGGCTTTGACTGCCATCTCATAGGACCTCATAAACTTTCTATAAGATGTTCTAGTCGCTTTGTCTCAAGTCCGTCGCCACTGCCTCTCTAGCTGAGCCCTCATTTTATCAGCCGCAATCCCAGGGTATACCACAGCGTTAGCTTAGAATGGGGCGCAGATGGGATTGTGGTGCAATCTCATTGATGACCCTTGAGAGTTGGCCATGCCAAGACTCAACCAGATCATCTAGAGAATTGCCAGAGGGCCAGAGATCCTGAAGAACCATCTGAAACCCCTCTGGGTCCATCAGGCTCTGCGGGCGAGCCATAATATGCTCGCCCCCTAAACGGGTTTGAGGTGGGACGTCCATACGAGCCTTTAGGGCAGGGATGGCCAACGGTAGCTCTCCAGATGTTTTTTGCCTGATCCTGCTCCAGCGGGGAGGGCGGGATATAAATCAAATAAATAAATAAACAAACGCCCATTAGCCCCAGCCATTGGCCATGCTGTTTGGGGCTGATGTGAGTTGTAGGCAAAAAACATCTGGAGAGCTACCATTGGCCACCCCTGCTTTAGGGCATTTTTATTTATTTATTTATTTATTTGGGATTTATATCCCGCCCTTCCCACGAATGGCTCAGGGCGGCTTCCAACAATTAATCAGACTTAAAAGTAAACAATTTCAGATATAAAACAGTTAAATAATTTAAGCGGTTAAAACATTAAAACAGAGTAATTCAGTTTCCTATGAACAGATGGCTGGCCAGTTTCCTCAAGTTGTTATCCTAGCTAAATGTAAACTAGGTATAGGCTAGCCGGAAGAGGGTCGTCTTACAGGCCCTGCAGAACTGCGCTAAGTCCCGCAGGGCCCTCACCTCTTCCAGCAGCTGATTCCACCATACGGGGGCCATAACGGAGAAAGCCCTTTCCCTGGTATAGTGGTCTGACCATGGCATTGCTTCCGCAGGGCATAGTGGTCTGACCATGGCATTGCTTCCGCAGTAACTCGGTCCACTGTAATTCCCGCTGCAAAGATCAAATTCATCATGTGTCCTGCCTGGTGAGTGGGTATTGTAACAAATTGGGAGAGTCCCATTGTCGCCGTGGATGACACTAGGTCTGCCACCTGATTGGAGGCTGCGTCATCTGCATGGATATTGAAATCACCCAGGAGCAAAAGCCTTGGGTGTTCCAATGCCCAGCCTGCTACGGCCCCCATCAAGGAGGAGTTGGTCGGTGCGTTAGATGGACGGTACACCAGCCATATTGCCAAATCCTCCCCAATGTCCCACACCAAACCAACACATTCAACGCCATTGATCTTTGGTGATGGGAGCACCCGAAAGGAGTAAGCCTCCCGTATGAGAAGAGCCACCCCTCCCCCCCCACCTGCTAGTTCGTGATTGGTGAAAGACCGAGTATCCTGGGGGAGAGCTACTTGAGAGACAGCTACTGTCTCCCTGTCTCACACCCAGGTCTCAGTCACGCAAGCCAGGTTCACATCCTGCTCAAGCAGGAAATCCCGAAAGACCTGGCATTGCATAACACCAATGACGGAGGTGAGTATTTCAACCTGGCCCCATTACCTGCTACCCTTGGGATGTTTATTAAATGTTTTAATAAACAAATACATTCCCACGGCATCATGGTGCATTTCTGAACCTCCTGGGGTTTCCTTGGCCTTCCTCTGACCAAACCTGTTTTGCTGCAAAGAGTTTGGAATGCCAGTGGGGTGGGTGGGGTGTTCCAGGATCCAGAAGTGTTACCCCCAATGTGCTGATGTCACCTGAAGTGACATCATCAGTGTGCCTATGTCACCCAGAGGTGAAATAGGCACCTTGGGGATAACACTCTGTTTCCTGGGACAAAACTCTATGGTAAAATTGCCTGGGTGACATAGGCATGTTGCAAAACATTGCTGTTGGGGGATTTCTTCCCACTGGCCAGCAGGGGGCAGCAGCTCGCAAAACCACAGGAACCCCAGCACTCAACTGGGGAATGGCAACCCTACCAAATAGTATTGATTTTCCCTGTCACTGAGGCAGCCATTTCTCCCTTAGCCACCTATTGTTTTTATCAGCAGCTACATATTGTTATATCAATATAACATTATAGCAATATGTGTAACAGCTTATCAGAACTCATAGTTTTCTTTTTTCTTTTTAAGTAAGTCACGTTTTTACCGCAGAATTCTGGGGGACTGCTAGAGCACAGTCCCAGTTCAAAGACACCAATTCCGGGGGACATTTTCATCTGTGAAACAGTTTTTTCTTAGAAGTAGAGGAGAAACAGCAAAACTCATTTTGAGCCCTTACCAGTAAAATTTGCAAGACTACGGCAGAGTGGAATTTAGCAGGCACTCAACTTTTTCTTCTAAAAAAGAGAGAGAAAGAAAAAGCCAGCAGTGTATATTATTGATAGTGTGTCATTTGCAGTTGAGGAAAAGGGATGCCCTCTGACATCTCCAAAGAAGTTCATGATTTATTGGAAGCACTGAGAGAAATATAAAGCCAAATAGCAACATAATCCCCCAAGGAAGGTTTACTCTACTCTCTGCAAACAGTTGGACTTAGATAGAATGCACACAGAGGCAAATGTTGAACCTGGTTTTTGGGGTTTTTTGAAAAATTGTGTCCTCTGTTGTTTGATGTCAGGAGAGTACAGTCAAATTCAGCCTTCATCTGCTTGCCTTTTTTATTTTAAACACTGAAGTTCACAGAGGTTTAAAACTCTTAAGGTGAAGGGGGTTTTGCTATCATTTGAAATGTCAGATACTGGAGATATGGTAAAAAAGGAACACTTGTCCGTTACACAGGGATCTTACTGAAAAGAGGCACACAGGGGGAGGACAACTCCTGTGTTCCTGGAGATTCCCTATCCCCCCAAGGGCAGCATTTCAGGTGTCATTTTGGGCTGACATTTATACAGCATATGGGAGACCCTTTTATAATTTACATATAATCATGTTTTTGAATAAGACCAGATCCATGATTTAACACAAAGTATCCATACTGAAATACAATGAAATCATTAGGGCAGTATAGCAGATATGCAGCGGCGGCACAGGTTAATACTTTGAGGGGTATCATGCTGGTTGGCTGGTTACCATATAAACAGTTCACACATACACGCCTTTTGGAAATCCTGCAGTAATGAAGCAGGGTCCACGCATGCAATTCAAATTGTATGTGATAAAAGGTATGGCATGATACCTATTCTTTTTTCCAATTTGGAAAATATATTTTTAAATTATTTAAATTATTTGATCTTAATTATTACAGGGAGGCACATGACCTTTCCAGCATGGGATAAGACCAGCTGCATACAAGTGTAACAGCACTTGTCAATACATTGGCAACTGTGTTTCCCACAAATAGAAGTCTCCCAATGTTATGGTACCCCAGCTGGGAAAGTTACAGAAGTATGGATCACCATGGCAAAATCAAAATTGACTTAGAAAGAAAGAGAACAGATGTATAAAATATAATGGGGGCGGGGAAGACATTAAAATATCCACTCAGAGTCCGCACAAAGCTTATGCAGTGTTCTTGGGCCAGTCTCAGCATAACTGGCCATTATAGGACTGAAGCAAGAATAATATGGGCTAAAACCACCATCTCTGCTTCTTGGAGGAAGGATAAGAGAGAACAGATTATTAGCTACCTTTGTTGTTGAAAGATTATGATATATTATATTGAATTTGCCTAAACCTTTTAAAACCCATCTGAGCTAGTAGCCATATTATACTGAATTAGTCTATATCTTTTAAAAGCCATCTAGGCTGGTGGCCATGGCTATATCTTGTGGCAGATGAATGGAAAGAGTTAACAGTTCATATACTGCTGCCTTCAAAGGCCTCTTATCCCGGCCCCTTATAGCACTATTTTCAAGGTACGCTTTCTTTCAATTATCCGTCTACGTTGTTGCTATGCTTCTAGAACTCAACTGAATTAGAAATGTTCCCAGTGCCCTGTGAAATAGGATATAAACATGGAACTGTAAAACAAGCATCGAAAGCCTTTTCCTGATCGCATTGAAATAAACACAGCATTTCTGACCTTTTCTCATGGATCATGTCAAGCCCTTCATTAGGTTCCATATGATTTGAAATTTCAAGCAACAATCCCTTTAGGCTGTTGCATTTAAGTCCTGGATGGAAAAGAACCTTCCAACTCAATTTGAAATTTTCCACCAACTTTCAGATTTATTACCTGCAGGCGATCATGACAGGCTTAGTTCTGCTACCTTTCGCGCTCTCTCTCCCTCTTTTTTTAAAAAATGTGTCAATCCCCACATACACACAATATTGCTCCACAGAGTTAAGTGTGCTTAAGCCTATTGAAATCAAAGGCTTTGATCTGAAGAATCATGAGCAGAGCATCATTCATGGACTAGCCTTTTGACTCCCCCTTCCTGCAGCAGCCTCATTATGGCTCCTCTCAAAAGCCATTTCTGAGCATTGAGAGACTCTTGGGAACAGTATTAAGTGTGTGTACAGACTATGATGAGAATGGGGGTGGTGCTGGAAAGTGCTATCAAGTCATAGACAACTTGTGGCAATTTTGGAGGGTTTTCAAGGCAAGAGACAACACAGGTGTTTTACCTTTGCCTGCCTCTGCATAGCAACCAGCAGGACTTTTTTTTGTAGGAAAAAGCCCAGCAGGACTTTTTTTTGTAGGAAAAAGCCCAGCAGGAACTTATTTGTGTATTAGGCCACACCCCCTGATGCCAAGCCAGCTGGAATTGCATTCCTGCTCAAAACATGCTTTGGCAACCAGTGTTCTCCCATCCAAGTAATAACCAGGGCTGACCCTGCTTAGCTTCTGAGATCTGATGAGATCAGGCTACCTTGAGCCATCTAGGTCAGACTGAGATTGAAAACTGTAACCCGTCTTGCGTAAATGTTAATTTCTCTCTGCTCATCCAACCCACTGCATTTACCTGTGTGTTTAGATTCCATCTATTATTTATTATGTTTAAGGCAACATTCTTTTGTAGTCCCATAATTTTTTTCTGTGTTTGGATGTGAATATATGCTGAGGGCCAAAATTCCTAGAGATCCCATGTTCTCCAGGTGCATCATGGCAGGGGCATTTTGGGCAACAGGGATATAAGAAAGAAAGCAGGTGTTTTTCCATTCATCTGCCACAAGACATAGTGATGGCCACCAGCTCAGGTGGCTTTTAAAAGGTATAGAAAATTCAGTATAATATGGCCACTAGCTCAGATGGTTATTGGGTTTGGAATTTTATTTTAAAATATTAATAGATTGTGTTTTATATGAATTTGTTGTGAACCACCCTGAGCCTGCACGCAGGGAGGGCATTATGCAAGCCTAATATAATAAATAAAATGCATGCCACATTGGGAGATCCATGGTTGGATTATCCAGCAGGCACTTCAACCTTAAAAAACAGCTATGGATGGGAGAGTAGGATTTGGATCAAACGTATGGTGCTAGGACAGTGGTGAGTTATCCCTTTCTCCCTGCACTGTTTCCCAAACAGAAATTGCCCCTTCCTAAGCTGTTACCAGCACTGGCAGGGAAAAAGAGAAGTGCTTGTAGATAGTACTTTTGTTTGGTGCTGGTGTTTTTCCTGCCTGTTGTTGTCTTCTCTTTTCAGGGTGATTCACATGGGTGATCCCACCCAACCAGGGACATGCAGTGAATTAGCTGACACAGCAGTCAGATGCTGGTTGGGTTTGTGTGTGCCACTGAAGCCAAATTAAACTGTCCTGTTTTTAATGGTTGTGACTTGTTTTTAATGGCTGCATTTTAAATGGCTTTGTTTTAGTTGTAAGCCACCTTAGCAGTTCTCTGAAGAAACAGCATGCACATTTCAAAATAAATAAATAAATAAATGAAGGCATTATAATTGAATAAACAGTTTTTTGCAGGAAATGCTAAGAATCCTTGCCCAAAACATTAATTAAAAACATAGTTTTGCCTCAGCTTTGGCTATATAATTCGAATATAGCAGTGTGAAGTTAGATAAACATTCTTAGTGGGGTGGAATGAGCATATATGTTCAGTTCAAATGTCCCATGAAACCATGTTTACACTAATGATGGTAACAAACAAACGGATTTGAATTATCATCTGTGAGCGAATCCTGCTTTTATAAATCAACCATAGTAACAATAAACCTTTGTTTCACGTGTGTGAATTGACACAGCCAGGGGTTTTTTTTGAGCAGGAACACACAGGAATGCAGTTCCTGTTGGCTTGGCCAGGGCTCCCTCTCAAAAAAAGTTCTCCAGTGTAGGGAAGGTGCTCCCAGACCGCATGCTCCATCCTCTCTGTTGCTTCCAACAGGCTTGTGAAGAGATGCAGAGCTTCCCACAAGCACCCCCTCCCAGGAGAAGGTGGGCCTGACGCTGCCCGCTCTGCTGCACATGGCTCTTTCTCTCCTTGGCCGTGATTGGGGGAAGCGGGCAAACACACATCCATGAAATGCAGTTGATGGCACTGGACTGTTCTGTATCAATATGCAGAAGGTAACCTACTGAATGGGCAACATCATTTCTGGTGATGTCAGGGGGTGTGGCCTGATACGCAAATGAGTTCCTGCTGGGCTTTTTTTACAAAAAGGCCCTGGACACAGCTACCACACAACTGGGTCTGGCTGAGTACTGCCACTGGCCACCACACAACTGGGTCCTGCCCAGCAGTAGCCCCTGAACAAGTTGGCCAGACTTTCCTTGTGGGGAGGCTGCCAGAGGAGGGGGAGAGATGAAGATGGGGGCAGATAAAAGTGGGTTGGGTGGTGGGTGGGAAGGAAAGAAGGAAGCAGGAAACGGCGAGGGAGGGGGCTGTAAGGGCTTCCAGGGAAAGGAATAAGAACATAAGAGAAGCCATGTTGGATTAGGCCAACGGCCCATCCAGTCCAACACTCTGTGTCACATAGTGGCAAAAAATTTTATATATACACACACACTGTGGCTAATAGCCACTGATGGACCTGTGCTCCATATTTTTATCTAAACCCCTCTTGAAGGTGGCTATACTTGTGGCCGCCACCACCTCCTGTGGCAGTGAATTCCACATGTTAATCACCCTTTGGGTGAAGAAGTACTTCCTTTTATCCGTTTTAACCTGTCTGCTCAGCAATTTCATCAAATGCCCATGAGTTCTTGTATTGTGAGAAAGGGAGAAAAGTACTTCTTTCTCTACTTTCTCCATAATTGGTGGAGAGTATATGTGCAAAAAAGAAATGTCCCCCACTTGTAAAAATAATATATCCCACCTTTTCACCTATAAACAGGGACCCAAGGCAACTTAGAAAAATGTAGGGAGTTAAACTTGAGTCCAGTAGCACCGTAGAGACTAACGAGATTTTCAGGGTATAAGAGTGCTAGTTGAAAGGTAAAACTTGAAGGGGCAGCTTAAAGTTAAAAGTGATGGATGATAACACTTCTGATTGTCGACACTCTCTAATTTTGTTCTCCTTTGATTAGTTGGCTTTTATTAGATGGCTATTGTTTCAGGTCTGCTGTTTCCATGCCTTTTTCTCCAACAGTCCATGAAAAGCCAGCTATCTTAAGATCCATGTAAAATTTTCTTCTTATTTCTCAGGGTAAGCCAATTCACTTCCATTTCATAAAAGATCTGCCGGTGTCTTGGCACAGAGAAGTGCCAGGGTACAACATGTACTTGCAATTACTGTTAGGATGTACACCAACAAGAGATGTGATAATGGTGCTTATTTCTTTTTTAAACCATCTGTTATCAAACAGTTTCAGGCTAATCACATTTTAAGAACATTTCTAGAAGCTCCTACAGCTAAGCTGTGACCTTTTAGAAAGGGAAACAAAGAAGAGGAGGGAAAACGCAGGGAGGAATAAAGAGTCACCAGTACATTAACAAAGCAGTAGGCACTGATTCAGGACCAAATTAGATGTTGCATGGGAATGCATGTAATGTTAACCTGCTATCTTGAAGTTGCAGGGAAGATGCCTACTCATAGATAGAAATGAGATCTGATGAGATCAGGCTACCTTGAGCTGTCTAGGTCAGACTGAGATTGAAAACTGTAACCCGTCTTGCGTAAATGTTGGGCAGCCGTGTTGGTCTGAAGCAGTTGAACAAAGCAGGAGTCAAGTGGCACCTTTAAGACCAACCAATTTTTATTTAGAACATAAGCTTTCGTGTGCTCTTAAGCACACTTCATCAGATGAGGAATCCAGCACAGTGAGCAAAGCCATACATAGCTGAGCAGAGCCATACATAGCTGGTAGGCAGTGGCCCAAAATGCAACATGGTACAGATTTAAGAACCAATGACAGTGAAGTAAAAATTAACAAACTGAGCAAACCTTTGATCTGAACAAATCGCGCAAACCTACTCATAGTTATGGGAGTTGATCTAGAAAATACGTTGGTGTGAAATATGCCTCGGTTTTTGATCCAGATATATTTTTTTTAACAGAAGACAGTTGTAGGGGTCTGCATATTTTAGCAGTGGAATAGGGGGTGGCTAAATCTCATCTGCCCATTCCATGCAGGCAGAATACAGCAGCCCAGATGGGGCTAGCCCAGGCTTGCCCAACCTCATCAGATCTCAGAAGCTAAGCAGGGTCAGCCCTGGCCAATTCTTGGAGGGCAGACCACCAATGATTACCAGGGTTGTGACACAGAGGCAATGGCAAACCACCTCTGAATGTCTCTTGCCTTGAAAACCCTCTGGGGTTGCCAGAAGTCAGTTGTGTGACTTGATTGGGGGGTGGGGGAGAATAGAGCAACTTGGGGAAGGGAACAGCATCTAGTGGAGGAAGAGGCTAGATGATCTCTATCTCACTGGAACTCTCAGCTTTTAATCACTGGAACTCTCAGCTTTTCACAGCTGCTTTCCATATTGAAACGTGATCGTGCTCATCAGGAGAGCCCACTCCAGTCAGTGTTTTGCGAAAGCATTCTGTATCAACTGTCATTTCCAGACACTCTTCAAGGACGGCCCTGTGTAAAGTGTGCTGCAGCAATTTAATCTAGATGTACCTAGGGCATGTAACACAATGGCAAAATCTTATTTACCTAGGAAAACCCATACATTTGGCTCATCAGCTGAAGTTGGGAAGATACCTCTGGAAAATACTGCCATCTGACCTGCTTATTTGACAGGTCTAGGACCACAGTACCCCTCAAGCTATAAACTTTTTTTAAAAGGGAAAGTTCAACCCCATCCAGAACAGGAGACAACTCAACTCGCATATCAATCCTTCCACCCACAGTAACACCTCCATCTTGTTGTGATTAAACCAGTTTATTAGTCCTCCATCATTAATAATAATATAATAATAAACTTTTATTTATATCCTGCCCTCCCCACCGAGGCAGGCTCAGGGGTTAGCATGAGAAGAGGAGTCTTTGGAAGAGGACACAGGATCTGGATGCCAGTACTCCTCATGAGTAGAGCAGCTGACTCAGCTTGTAGGGAAGATTCTAATGTGAGAACCTGTAAAGAAACTCTCTATGAAAGGCTGCACTCAGTGTGGGATCAATTTGTCTGCAACCCTGCTGATAAGTCTACTAGTTACCTGTCTTGTTTAAGCTTTTGGAGCCTTGCCATCTTACCTTAGACTGTGATTTTGTACTGTGCTACCTAACCTTGGACTTTGGGCTGGAAAGCCTAGTGCCCTTTCTGAGAGACCTGTTGTGATTTGAGACTTGCCTCCAGCCTAGTGAACAAGATATCCTCACCTATCCCAAAGCTTCCTTTGGACCCTGGTTCAGAGTTTCCACATTCTCCCTGGGATCTTCTGGAAGTGTGTGTACTTACTTTCTGTGGAATATTTGTGGGCAGAGAAGTGCATGATTTAAGAAATTATGTGTTGTGATGAAATGATACTTTATGCGCAAGTATGTATGCCAGTTGTAGGTTGAGAAACTCCTGGAGATTTGGGGGTAGAGCCTAGAGAGGGTGGGATTTAGAGAGGGGAGGGACTTCAGTAGGATATAATGCCATAGTGTCCATTCTCCACAAGAACAGGTTGATCAGATGGATGCCACTGCTGCTAAAATTCCCACTAGTACACAGTGATGATAGCTGTATCAGGGAAATGAGACATGAAAGGTAAAGAAAACATTCTCTGAATTATATCTCATGTCAGTTGGTTATTGCTGATTAAATATTGTTTTATAAATAGTAAGAAAATATTAATGAGGGGAGGACTTAATCTGAGGCCAAGAAAATTCCAAGCACATCACCCTGGAAACTGAGCTGAAGGACAAATGAATGTGTACTGTATGTGATTGCGATTGTTTGACTATCTCAGATTGTTAACATCGCTGGTTATTTTTTAAAACTTTATTGTGGTTCTGGAACAGCTCCCAAGAGAGGGTCAGGAATGGATGGAAAATCCAAATCTGTACTCCAGTGCAAAGTGGGTGCTGAGTAGTGGTACAGTAAATGTGGGATGAGTTAGATGTGTATCAAAGTGGTCCTCATTACTTCACCAAAGTCTGCAAGATCACTCTGAGATATTTTGCCACCCTGAGCAGTTACATTATGTGATCTGCAAGGTGTTCCCCCAACATCCTTTTGCACATCACTTGGATCATAAGTAGCCTCCCCATTCCAAAAGACTGCTTCTCTGTCTAACACAATTGGGCCAACCTTGCAAGAAGCCCCTCGAATCGCATTCTTCATGCAAAACTCTGGTTCTGCACATTTCCCATGAATGTAACAATATGATCACCAAACAAAAGTGATTCCTCTCCTGTGACCTTTCCAGATGCAACATGTAAGTGTTCAGAGCTCTCTCTGACTAGTCATCAGTCTTCATAGACCCATTCTTCAAAACTCTGCTCCATGTAATCCTACCATCTTCTCTTCCCTTCCCTGAGCTTGTTATGTATAAAACTTGCATCAGAGATAGCAAACAGATGCTGAAGTATTTTCAGCACATTGCAGAGGCTATGGGGTTGGAATGCCAAAGAGTCTTTAAGTGCTAAGCTTTTCCCTGGAGGCTGAAGATTATGATCCTAGTCCCAAGGAAGGCACATTTCCCTTTTGACAGCATGTAGTACTAGGTTGTTAGGATGAAGCTTAGCACTTAACTGCCCAAGGTTTATTAATGTTACTGAGTTAGGTTTGCTTGTCTGTGGCTGGTACTTTTTCTGGCACAGATGGTGTAGTGTCTGCAGGAAAATGGGCCTATCCAATAATAGTCTCCAAACATGAAGCTTTGAAGGTGCCAAACTTCAGGAACATTAGCATGCACCAGTTATGTGTCAAGAAATGTACAAAGTATTTGAAGAACATCTTTGTGCAAGTATCTTTGTAAATGGGTTATTATCAAGAACTGCAGGGAGGCAAAATGGCATAAAACTCAAGGGGATGTTTGAGTCACTCCTTGGATTGTCCTCCTCTCAGTGAGCATCAAAATCCATCGTGGTGCCTAGTAAAGAAGCAATTTCATCACTGCAAAACCGGAGGGAAAAAACAGGCAACCTGAGAAACTTCCACAACTGAATAAGTTGTGGTCTAAGATATTCCCTATTTTTCTTCTGGCTAGATGGCATCCTACCAGTCATGGCAATTTTTATAGTTGAAGCTTTAGCTTGTCTCTGCTTAGTAGGGAAACTTTGGATTTCTTGGTTTTGTTCCAAGGATGTGCATTTGGGGTGGCTTTGCAAGCAGAAAGTGTTCATTTTTCAATAAATGTATTTAAATATAGTGAAAGTTATTCAAGAGTGGGCTTTTGCTAAGATATCCCCAAAAACTAGATGTTTGCAGCGAATGTGTTGACACTATCAGCCAGCCAGTTTGGTGTAGTGGTTAAGTATGCAGACTATCAGAGAGTCAATTTGGTGTAGTGGTTAAGTGTGCAGACTATCAGAGAGTCAATTTGGTGTAGTGGTTAAGTGTGCAGACACTTATCTGGGAGAACTGGGTTTGATTCCCCACTCCTCCACTTGCACCTGCTGGAATGGCCTTGGGTCAGTCATAGCCCTCTCCTTGAAAGGGCAACTTCTGTCAGAGTTCTCTCTGCCCCACCCACTTCACAGGGTATCTGTTGTGAGGGAGGGAGATTATGAGCTGCTCTGAGACTCTGAGATTCGGAGTGGAGGGTGGGATATAAATCCAATATCATCTTCTTCAGCCACTGTGGAGATTAGTCTCAATAGAACTGGCCTGGTTTTTCTCATGTTTAAGAGGTTGCATGAACATTGCTTCTTTCTATGGACTTTTCTGATCGTTGCAGCTGTGGGGTGGGAAGATGCAACTGGTGAAGATCTTTCTTCTGCACAGTCAGAATGGAACAAGAATCCTTACAGGGATGGCCCTGACAACCCTTGGTGATTTGGGAATGGTCAGATATAAGTCTGCTTCCCCAAATACTCTGCCATGATTTTAACATATGCACAGAAATGTTATCATAACTTCACAAATCTTGACTTTCAGGAATACAGTGGGAACTCTCTTCTGATATCAGCCCGCATGCCACCAGTATACAGCTGGGAGAGTTGTATGAAGTGGCTGGAGAGCCAGTGAAGTGTAGTGTTTTTCCTTAAAGCCAAGGAAAAACACTTGTCAGTTTCCCTTCCTTCCCCACTACTCAAAGAATGTGCGGGCTGGCCAGCGGCAGAAGCAGTCCCAACCTGCCAGTTAAAGGGCCCATGCGTGGACACTGTAATTGGCATGTGGGAGACTGGGGGATGCTTCTGCCGCTCACCCCATGCAGGTTTTGGGTGATGGGGAAGGGAGAGCAGAAGCAACGAGAGTGACAGGGAGGAAACTGCCCTCTCATCCCCGCTGCCCTTCCTTCACCTCTACTCCAATACCACAGGGGCCCTTTAACTGGGGGGTGGGGGGAGGCTGGTGGCTGCTTCTGCCACCAGCCCTACACTATCTGAGTGGTGCTCTAGTAGCTGCTGCCCTCCCTTTTCCATCACCCAAATCGTGTACGACAATTTTATTTGAAGGGAGTGGGAGTGAAGGCTATGGGGTGGGGCCGCTGAGTGCCCCCTGAAAATTTTATAGGCCCCCAACCTTCCAAATCCTGGCTACAACCCTGGTAATTACAGGAACAAACTGAGGAATTTCAGGGGGGAGGGACAATTTGGTGATCATCCCCCCCCCCAAAAAAAATCCTTCAAATTTTCTCTGTTGAGCAGGTCAAATTCTCCCCCTTTAACTGACACTCAGCTGCTCTAATGTCCCATGTTCCTGGAACATATTTCATTCTCTTCAGTCTGAGTTCTGCTTTTGTTGTTCTTATTGTTCTTTCAGTTAATAAAAATCCTGCATGCCTGAAGAGTCCCCCGAACAAGCAGATGTCCTTGCCTTAATCTGTGGCTGTCTTTGTTGGCTCCTTTTGTGACTTGCCCAGGCCACCTTTACAGTTGTAGTGATTATAAGCTGTGTGTGTGTGTGCATGTTTGGGGGTGCGGTGGGGTTGGAATAGTGTTGTTGTAACAATGTCACTTTAGATAGAAGATCCACATTGGCAGATGCTGTAACTGGGTTATAATGCCACACACAGCCATTCTAAAAATTCTCTTCAACAATATACTGTAGCATTACATCCTTTAATAGCTTTTCTTCAATGGGCACTGAACAAGCACACAGGTAATATATGTCCTGAGGTGGGGGGGAAACCCTCCTCTTATGCTATAAGCGACATCATATTGTAATTCAAATGAGCCTGGCACAATGGCTGAAAATATGCAGCCAGCTTCCCTCCACACTCTCTTTGTGTTTTTATTTGGAAGTTGTTGTAATTATACAGGCACAAGCAGGTGTTTGAGATAATGAAGCCTATAATACAAAGTTGGAGAAGCCCTGTGTATCCTGCCCAGAAGAGAACCTTGGGACCAAGAGCAGAGCTGGATGAATCATTTTGCGAAGTAAGATGTGGCAGAGGATCCCAGCTGCAGAGGGGAGTGGTGTGGGTGGGTGTCCCCTATAGTAAAATTGCCCAGAGGGCTCCCAGCAATATGTGGTTTTTAATAGAAAAGTAAGTTAATTGAATCTGAATATCCTTTTTGGGGTACTTCCAGGAAAATCTGCTCATATCTGATATTGTCTTTTAAAAAAAAAAAACAGTGGCTCAGTATATTTTTAGAGGTTCTGCTTAGGAAAGGATAGTATAAACTATTCCTGATGTGGTTAGGGATGAAGTACATTTGAAATTATTATAATAAAGATGTAGCTTTAAAAAATAAGTATGTCACCCCATCTGTTTGTACTTGATGTTGTTCTTCGTGCAGTTGAACTAACTCTTGTTTTCCTTGGTGCTGCAATCATTTCCCACCCTGCTGTCACAATTGCAAGAGACAACAAGCAGAATGATGCTGGAGATGGGCAAGGAGGGATTTGTATTTCTCCAGTGACAAATATTGCAGCACTTGGGGTGGGTGGGTGGGTGTGCAAGCAAAAAATGCTTGTGGAAGCAGATCTTTCCTGCTTCCCCCTATTTGTTGCAGTCTTTGGTGGGCCCCCACAAAAGGAGCTGTAGGATCCCAGGAACCAAAATCATCCCTTTTCCTTTCTGCTTCCCCATGCCCAGAAGGTTTTTCCCCACTGTGGTTCTGCAACCTCACACAAGGTCTTTTCAGGGGTCACAGAGATGTCTGTGAGAAAGGGAAGATCTTTGAGCTCTTTCATTTGCACAGCTACAGTATTCACCCTATAACCTTGTAAACTAGATGTTGCATCTAATAATTTTTTTAAAAATAATGAATAATGCAACAAGTGGGCCAGCTTCAAGAGCATACTTTCTGTAGGAGCTGTTATTTCTTCCCCACTTCATGGCAGTTTTTAAAAAAATATTTTTTGCACTTTCAAAATTGTAAAACCAGTAAAAGGACACCTTGAGCATCAAACCCATACTGACAACTGTAATCAGTTTTTGGACATGTGAAGATGCCTTATACGGAATCAGACCATTTTCTACTCATACTGGTAGGCACTCTACAGGTTTTCAGGTAGGGACTTCTACATTACCTTGTACCTGATCAATTTCATTGGAAATACCAAGAACATAAGAGAAGCCATGTTGGATCAGACCAATGGCCCATCCAGTACAACACTCTGTGTCACACAGTGACCAAAAAAACCCCCAGGTGCCATCAGGAGGTCCATCAGTGGGGCCAAGACACTAGAAGCCCTCCCACTGTGCCCCCCAAGCACTAAAAATACAGAGCATCACTGCCCCAGACAGAGAGGGGTTGCACCTAAGATGTTTGACACACAAAGAGGATGTTGCCACTGACCTATTACCTCCTGGGCTGTCAACACTGATGCCACCAACTGCATAGGTACCAAAAGCAGGCAGTGGTGCCACTGTGGGTCATTTAAATGATGTATCCTGTTGTGCTGGCACAAAGATGGGATGAACTGAGTGATCTGTGCTTGAGAAGTAGATCCCTTCAGTGATCTAACTATGACCTTGGGGAAAGATTGAAATCCCCTACTGCAAAGGTACAGAATGGTCACTTGCTGTATGCAAGACATAAGCTAGAAACAAAGCTTTATCTACCGAAGTATACCAGGCTAGTGGGAAAGTATGCCACAAAAGCAAATCTACAATTGAGTAACAGCTCCGGTTGAAAGTGGCTTCAGTGCTCTGTTAGCATTTCCTAATGAAGAAAAACGAAGGTTAATTGTGCAACTTATGAGCCAATTTATGAGCTGCTGCTAGGGTTGCCAGGTCTTCAGCAGTAGTTCTAATTCTTTGAAACAGCAGAAACTTCTGTGATGTACTCTTAGGAGAAGGACTGGAATGAATTAACAGGGCTGTTTCCACAGAAAAGCCAAGAGGCTGCATAGGAAAGGAGGCTTCAAATGGGATGCAAAAGAACAACAAGCAGAAGAGGCAGTCAGACAGAAAAGAATAAGAGGGAATCATGATGGAAGGGAGACCTGACGCTAGGCTGAAAAGCCTAGCTGGGGAAACAGGTTGCCAATCTCCAGGTGAGGCACAGATATCCCAGAATTACAAGTGATCTCGAGTTTTCAGGTCAGGAAAGTGGCATGGGAGGGGAGATGTAAGACTCTTCTTCCTATGTGCTGTGTTGTAATCTGAATAAGGTAGGGTTCCTGGTGGGAGACTGAAGGGCTGTCATAAGTGCAATGGCATTCTATCATTTCCCAAGAAAACCCAGAAGTGACATCGTGCTGCTCTAGGAATTGGTGCAAATTCTATAGTTCTACCTTACTGTTTCCACTGATTCCTAGGGTGGCATGATGTCACTTCCAGGTTTTCCCTAGAAGCTATTATAGTCTGAGGGACATACTCAAGAAAAGCCTATCATTTACAGCCAAACGACATGACGCTGTTTTTGACATGTGTAACGTACTCGAAACGGAGACGAGAGTAGGGCAACATCCTTTAATGGGAGCACGTTGCAAGAGAGGGAACACACGGCCGGGCCCCGCTTATGTACATTGCCCGGTTCAGCCTCCTGTACAGGTCAGGCCAATCCTGACCTGTTAAACTTCCCGCCGCAGATGTGGTAGGCGGGGATTGCGCGCCCGCGCTAGAGATGCCTGGGATACCCAGCCGCCTCTGCGCGTGGGCGCGTATTTCAGTCGATACATACACTCCTCCCCCCCTAGTCACGAATATAGTCTTTGAGATACGCGGGCGGTCGGCTCTCCCTGGTGGACCGTCTGGAAGGTCCTGTGGGGGGCCCCGCGGCTTCTTTGGCGGGCACGTCTGGGGGTTGTGCCGCCAGAGGCTGCGGGGCTGGTGCCTCGGGTTGGTCGGGCTCGGTGGGCCCCTGTACTTCTGGCGTCGGCGATGCCGTGGTGGGGGCGCGTAGTCTGGGTCGGCCTCTGGTTGGCTCCGCCTCCTCTATGTCCGCTGGTTCCTCGGGCAGCGTCCGGCGGCGCAGCTGGTCGATGTGCCGCCGTATGAACCTGGCCCCCCTCGGTCGATATGTCGTAGTGGCGGGACCCCGTTACTCGTAACACTCGGCCCGCCACCCATTCTGGTCCCCTAGCGTAGTTCCAGGCATACACCGGGTCGCCTGCGAAGAACCCCCTTGCCGCGTCCCGGACCTCGGACCTCCGCTGGAGTCAGAGGTCCTGTCGGGGTGTAGTCTGTCCAGCCGTGTTATGAGTTTGCGCCCCATGAGGAGCTCGGCTGGACTAACCCCGGTGGCCGGGTGGGGGTGACCCGGTTATCGAAAAGGAACGCAGCTAGTCTGTGGTCCCAGTCCCCCTGAACGATGCCGGCTTAGGGCTTCCTTGGTTGTGCGGACCATCCGCTCCGCCTGGCCGTTGGTGGCTGGGTGAAAGGGGGCGGAGCGTATGTGTTTAATCAGGTATCTATTGAGGAATACTTGGAAGTCCGCCGATGTGAACGCTGTCCCGTTATCGGAAACTATGGTATCCGGAATACCGTGTGTGCACAAGACCCTGTGCAGCGCTCTGATGGCGGCGGCCGCTGAGGTGGACCCTACTGGAATGACCTCTAGCCATTTGGAGTAGGCGTCCACGATGATCATGAAGATTTGACCCTGGAATGGCCCCCGCGAAATCGATGTGGAGCCTCGACCAGGGCTTCCGGGTGGACTCCCACCATGTGGCGGGGGCGCTGGGAGGCTCAGGCCTTGACTCCTGACACGTTTGACACCTGCGAACCCACGTCTCAATCTCCCCGTCCATCCCCGGCCACCAGACGTAGCTCCTGGCTAACGCCTTCATTCGGACTATGCCGGGATGGGTCTCGTGTAGGGATTCCAGGACTCGCTTTTGCAGCGGCGGCGGGACCACCACCCTGCTTCCCCATAGTAGGCACCCCTTGTGTGCGGCTAGTTCCTCCCTCCTGGTCGTGTATGGTTTTGAATTCTTCCCCCATGTTCCCCTCCGGCCAGCCCCTCATCACCCAGTCGAGCACCCTCGCCAGTGTCTTGTGTTTCTGTGTGGCCTTGGCGACCTCCGCAGCGTGGAGGGGCTGCTCCGGGAGGCTCTCCATCATCATGACTTGGTGTGCGGGGGCGTGGTCTGGGCCTACTTCTGGGAGCGGCAAGCGGCTGAGCGCGTCCGCGTGGCCCATGGCCTTGCCTGCCCTGTGCACCAGTGTGTACGTGTAGGAGTTGAGGAATTGGTTCCACCTCAACACGCGCTGTGAGAGAATTTGGGGGGTTTGCCGGTCTGGGGCCAATAGGCCTAGGAGAGGCTTGTGGTCGGTGGCAATAGTGAACCTCCGCCCATACAGGTATTCGTGGAACTTGCGGACCCCCGCCACGATTGCCAGCGCCTCTTTGTCTATCTGCGCGTAGTTGCGCTCGGCTGGAGTAAGCGTGCGGGAGTAGTATGCCACCGGGACCTCTCTTTTTTTTTTTTTTTTTTCTATTCTTCCATCCGGGAGTTGGTGCCCCAGGACTGCCCCACTCCGTAGGGCGACGCATCGCACGCCAAGATGACGGGGAGACCCTCGTCAAAATGGTGGAGCACCGCATTGGATACTAGGATGTCCTTGACCGCCTGGAATGCGGCGGCTTGCCTTTTTCCCCACACCCACGGGGCCCTTTTGTCCAGTAACCTGTGGAGGGGCTCCGCGAGGGCTGCCTTGTGGGGGAGGAACGAATGATAAAAGTTCAGCACCCCCAAGAAGCTTTGGAGCTCCGCCTTGCAGGTGGGAGCCGGGGCCTGCAGGATGGCTCGAGTTTTTTCTTCTGTTGGGTGGATTCCCGTGGAGTCTACGGCGAAACCCAGGAACTCCACCCGTGGGACCCCCAGCAAGCATTTCTCCCGTTTTGACCTTGAGCCCCGCTGTCTGGAACCGGCGGAGCACCTCTCTCAAGCGATTTCCGAACTCTTCGGGGCGGGGGCGGCGATTAAAACGTTGTCGAAAAACGGCTGCACTCCGGGGATCCCTTTAAGGAGAGCGTCCATTATACTCTGAAAAATCCCCGGAGCGACGCTTCCCCCGAACTGTAGCCTCTTCACCCGGAAGGCCCCCCTGTGTGTCACTATGGTTTGGGCTTCCGCCGTCTTGGCGTCTACTGGGAGCTGTTGGTAGGCCTGGGCCAGGTCCAGCTTCCCAAAGACCTTAGACCCCGCTAGAGCAGCCAGGACGTGGCTCACCACCGGCACGGGGTAGGGGTTGTCCTGTAGTGCCTTGTTTATCGTGCACTTATAGTCGGCACAGATTCGCACGTCCCCGTTTGGCTTAATGGGGGTTACTATGGGGGTCTCCCGGGGGCGTAGTCCACCGGCTCCAGGACGCCCTGGGCCGTGAGGCGGTCTAGTTCCGCCTCTATTTTCGGTTTTAAGGCAAAAGGGACCCTCCGCGCCTTGAGCCGAATCGGCCTGACCGTGGGGTCTAGTGGTAGGGAAATTGCCGGGCCTTTGTAGCTCCCCAGGGACCCATCGAACACGTCCGGGAACTCTTGGCAAATCTCCCCAAACCCCTTGGGCGCTAGGGTTTGCTCCACCCCCTCCACGCGGATTCCCAGGGGCTTGAACCATGCCAGTCCCAACAGGGTAGTCAGCTGGCGCTTCACCACCAGGATGTCCAGCGGGCCGCGGAAGGGGCCCCGCTCGACTTGCACTCGGGCCCACCCCGCGATTTGTACTGGGTTTCTCTGGAAGTCCCTGAGTATTAAGTCCGCCGGCCTGAGTTGCAGCCGCCGGCCGGGGCACAGCCCCCTTAGGGTGTCCTCTGCTATTATTGAAAGGGAGGACCCTGAGTCCACTTCCATTTGGCAGGGGCTTCCCTCTATGAGGACCGCCAGTTTGATTTTGCTGGGGTTGTTGAGGGGCAAGTTCAGTACCTGGGGGGTTGTCGAGTCCGCCATGTGGAAGTCCGCCGACTCATGGTGCGTGGTCGGCCTCCGGCGGTTGTCCTTGGCTCGGCAAGCCCGTGCAATGTGGCCGGTCTTCCCGCAGCTCCGGCAGTCCCAGGTCCGATACTGGCAGTTTCTTCTGTCGTGGGGGTCGCCACAGCTGGCGCACTTGGTTGCCGGGGCTCTCTCTGCCGCTGGGGGTCGCTCGGGCGCTCGGTGCCGTGGTGCCGCTCTGCTAGGTGGCCCCGCTGGGCGGCGCAGCTGGTGGGCCTCCCCCTCCTCCTGGCGGTCGTAGTCCAGCTCCTCGTGGTGGACGGCGTCTGTCCGGCCCTTGGGGAAGGTCCGGGCCGTCCGCTCGAACGCCACTGCTTCGCTAAAGGCGCTCTGGAGGGTGAGCTCTTCCTTGGCGAAGAGCTTCTGTTGGAGCCTCTCGTCGCGGAGGCCCCACGTGAATCGGTCGGCCAGGGTTTCTTCCAGTTGGGGAAAGTTGCAGGTCCCGGCGATTTTGCGGAGGGCTGCCAGATAGTCGGCGGCCGATTCTCCTGCAGCCTGGTCCCTCCTGTGGAACAGGAACCGGCGGGCCACCCGTGAAGGCTGAGGCGAGAAGTGGCTGGTGAGGAGCCTGATGATCTCCTCGTAGGACTTCTCCGTGAGGCGGGCGGGCGCCAAGAGACCCTTGGCGATCTCGAACGTGGCTGCCCCGCAAACGCTTAGGAGAACGTCCCTCTTTGTGCCGGCGTCGGTGATCTTGTTGGCCCTGAGGTAGAACTCAACCCTTTCCGAGTAGGACTCCCAGCCCTCTGGATTTGCTGGGTCGAAGGTCTCGATGGACCCGGTGGTTCCGCTCTGGCTTGCCATGGTGGCGTCAGCGGTCGTGGCCGGTGGTTGCCCTAGATCTCCGTTGTAGCCGATGAGGCTAGCATCCCATCCTCGTCGCCACTGTAACGTACTCGAAACGGGGACGAGAGTAGGGCAACATCCTTTAATGGGAGCACGTTGCAAGAGAGGGAACACGCGGGCCGGGCCCCGCTTATGTACATTGCCCGGTTCAGCCTCCTGTACAGGTCAGGCCAATCCTGACCTGTTAAACTTCCCGCTGCAGATGTGGTAGGCGGGGATTGCGCGCCCGCGCTAGAGATGCCTGGGATACCCAGCCGCCTCTGCGCGTGGGCGCGTATTTCAGTCGATACATTACAACATGTCAGGTCCAGATTCCATAGATTTGACTTATTTTCCCTGCAGCCATACAGCAGCTGCACAGAATAACTTTTTAAAATTCTGCAGGTGGCCAATTCAGCCCAAGACTGCCTCCCCCCATGTCATTTTCCCAAGCCAAAATGTTTTCGGGGGGTTATTTGTCCCATTTCAGAGCAATATTCCATGCACATTCTGTTTCAAAATTGGGCAAAGGATTTCCTCTTGGGGTTGTTTAGCCTTCAGAAAATGGCACTGGGAGAGGGGCAGGAGCCCTCCTCTCCTGTGCTGCAGTGCCAGGTCAAGTTGGTTCCCCACAGACTTATAAAAAGCCATTCCTAGCAGTTGGCTGTATGGCTGCACAGAAAACAAGTGGGGTCAATGAAACCCAGGCCCAACTTTTCAATATTTATTTATTTATTTATGATTACTCTATATTTCTCTCCTGCCCTCCCTGCAAGCAGGCTCAGGGCAGGTAACATCCTAATCAAACATTAAAAACCAATTACATCAATTCTAAAAACAGTTCATCAATTTAAACAGTTAGCCAATTGGACAGATCCAAGTGGGCAGCCGTGCTGGTCTGAAGCGGTAGAACAAAGTAGGAGTCAAGTTCACCTTTAAGACCAACAAAGTTTGATTCAGAACGTGATGAAGAGTGCTTGGAGCACATGAAAGCTTACATTCTGAATAAAACTTTCTTGGCCTTAAAGCCAATTGTACAGTCAGCCAATTTAAAAGGGAAAAAATCAGACAAAACAATTCAATCAGAACAATTTAAGATGGCGAATTTCACAACATAAGCCATAAACTGAGAAGTAAGATGGAGACAGATGGCTTTATGCAGTGTGCTGTTTGGCTCATAAGAAGGACTTGAGGCAGGGAATAATGTTATGAAGTGCCAGTGTAGGAACTGAGATGTCTAGGTTCAAATCCTCATTCTGTCACAGAAGCTCATTCTCACTCTAACCTACCTCATAAAGTGGCTGATGTAAGGATAAAATAGAGAATGAGATTGTAAGATACTTTTGGTTTCTATTGGAGAGAAAAATATTTCAAGTAAATATACTACATCAAGTTGACTGGACCAGAGGGTGTGCCTGTGATAAGTGTACTGTATAATTAGGGCATGAGTGAGCCACTGGCAGAATTCCTTGATTAGAGTGTAGATGGATATTGCTATTGCTATTTGTGTGGCTTTTGGTGGCTTCCTAAGGCTGAAGCAATCAACCCCCCAATAAATATCTCTCTAGCATTTACTGGATTGAATGCATACACTGCTGGATGTTCCACTATTGCAATCCTGCATTTCTTGGACTGTCCTGTTCCCTTGATATCTGATGGTGTGGGGTTCTTACCTGTGTGACTCTGTAGGGAGGAGTCCCCTCCTCACCAGACAGCTGAAGAGCTGGGGTATACCATCTTCCTTGTGCCAAGCTCCTGCAGGAGATGAGACAGTGGAGTACCAAAATAATAATAATAATCCAGGTAGCAAGGAGGTATCTCCATAAACTATTCTACCAAACTGTGCTACTGTACACACAAAGCCTGTGAACAAAGACAGCAAAGATTATAAATGATACATTTGTGGTAAATAATAACTAGAAAATATTGCATCAGCGGTTTTTTCCCGGAGATTTAATTCAGAAAAAGACAGGAGTCTGTACTTAATCGTAATGCTCCTCATATACAATGCAAATGGGATTTGAAATATACCTGTCACAATTTGTGGTTCTAGGACAGCTTGGCTGTGTCTTGCGGTGATTGAGTAGTTTGTTTTAAGGGCACCACAGGAAAAGCATGTCTCGGCGTGTTAGTAGATTTTAACTGTTAGACAAGAAGGCAGGGGAGAAATTGATCTAAAAAGATGCAGTAGATAGATTTACAAGTCTTATTGACTCGCATGCTGAGCTGCTGTTTCCAAAATAGCTCTGCAGTCCAGCCCTGAACGCAAGACTTTCAATTTGTTAGCTTGCAATAGGTTTGTGAGCTGTTTCTCAGCAATTGCTCGATCATTTCTTTCCTTGAAAAGCAAGAGGGGTTGATTATCTCTTGCTCTCGCAAGCACCATTATGTCAGGGAGGGAGGAGGGCTCTTTGTTTGTTGAAACATTTCTCAGGCACCGGATCCCAGAATATGGGAGGGTGAAAATAATTCCTTAATTGGACTAGAGATGGTTGAAGCTCAGGGCTTACTAGGAGTTTCTCTACAGTAGCTGTTTCTTCAGTTCGGCTGTCAAAACCCATGTTGGCAAAAGTGAACACACAGGAAACCAGTGTTCCGTCTAAACTGAGTTAGTGAGAGCTAGCTCACTGTTTTTTTAGCTTCTGGCTCACACATTTTTGTCTTAGCTCTAAAAGGATGGCCCCAGAGCAAACTAATTTACGCAGTAGCCAAATCACAACTTTAATGCCAGTAGCTCACGGAGTAGAATTTTTGTTCACAAGACTCCATAGCTTAGGTTAGGGGGAGCATTGCATGAAACTGCTTTACACTGAATCAGACCTTTGGTCCATCAAGGTCAGCATTGTCAACTCAGACTGGCAGTGATTCTCCAGGCAGAGGTCTTTTACATTACCTACTTCTTGGTCCTTTTAACTAGAGACTGAACCTGGGAACTTCTGCATAGCAAGCAGATGCTCTGCCACTGAACTGCAATCCTCCCTGTGCTCATTCATTTTACAAATGCCTCTCTTCTCTTTTCTTCTCTTATCCTGAGACATTCACATGAGCAGAGCAGAGGTTCAGAGATTATTTAAACCAAACATCTGAAAATGCTTTGAGCGCAGTTCACAGTCCCTAAGGGATGATTGAAAGGGAGGATCATTACTTCTTGGCTGCTGTAGGTTCACTTACCTCATGCTGGGGTTAAAGTGGCAAAGGGGGAAGACAGATGACATGGGAGAAGAGAAAACGTGTGTCTGTTAGTCTGGCTATTTCATTTCTATTCTTCCCATCTTCCAAGGAGCTTTGGGTGGTGTATCCAGGTTCTTCCTTCCATTTTATCCTTGCCATAATCCTGTGTAGTAGGTAAGGCAAAAAATCCCCCAGATCTAACCACTGTACTACATTGCCCTTTGGATTCCCCCCTCCCTCTCTTTCTCTCTCTCTCTCCCTCTCTCCATCCCTCCCCCCCCCCTCTCTCTGTGTTTGTGTTAAGGCTCAGCAGGAGAGTAAACCTATGCATGGGAACTGGTGTTTGGTCCAAAAGCAGTGCAAGGGTTTATGAGCCAGGCCAGGTGTATTGTCTGGTTTCTAGGCTGATAAGGCTCAAATGATGCAGGCATGAGTGAAGCACCAGAAAGTTTGAAAAGCCTTTCAAATATCTGCTTCATTCCATTGGGATTAGAATTGTCAACTCTGGGTTGTAAACTTCCTGGACATTTGGGGTAGAGCACGAGCAGGGGTGGGGGGTGGGGGGTGGGGAGGGGTATAATGCCATAGAGCATGCCCTCAGAAGCTGCCATTTCTTCCACGGGAAATAATCTCTGTCCTAGAGATCAATTGTAATCCTGGGGAGATCTCTAGGTCCCACTTGGAGGCTGGCAAACTTAATTAGATTGGTCTCCTTTTGCTACAAAATTGCAGAGAAAATTGGCTACGTCTGGCAAAATCCAGTGCTGTTCCTATTTCTTCTGTTGATCTGAAAGATTTAGACCTTGCTCAATCAAATGATCTTCAAGGCATCTTAGACATAACACGCTCTTACTTCTCCACTCTTGGATCTCTGACCTATGGGAGAAGCCAAGGCATTTTCCCCATCATGTCTGCAGTCCCTGGGCTGCCAGGAGTTGAGCTAAGTGTGTGCTTTCTGGTGTTTATGTTGAAGAATGTTAAGGAAGCTCCCTGTGGCAGATCCTTCTTTGACCTGGTGGCACCCAGCTGGTCTTCCTCTGATCCATGCACATGGGGTTCTCTTCTTCTCTTGAAAGCATACTTTGTGCATGAGTTTTGTTTAATGCATTCTGTGTGCATTCTGCTGCATTTCCCAAAACACTGACTTCGAGTGTGTGCGTGTGTGTTTTTTTAAAAAAAGGACTAACACTGAGAATATAAGAAACCTTTGAGGACTGCCTTTTTCTTTTCACAAGCAGAGAAGAGAGAGTAAGTGTGTGTGAGAGAAAGAGACTTCTCTATTAGTCTAGCTATATTGTACATTCTAAATGTTTTGCTGTGAGATTGCTTATGGACTTTGATTACATGGTAAAAATATAAATTCCCAACTGTGATAATAGCCATCGCTTTCATGACAAAAGTCTACATTTAGGGGAAGAGAACTTGAATGCATATTAATCTGCTCAAGGAAGAAATGTAAAGGCTCTGTGGATATATGGATAATACAAAACTGGGCTGAAAATGAATGTAAAATGCAATCAATGTCCAGTGTCTTGCTGTTTTTGAGATGGCTGTGATTTATTATGAGAATTCATTTTTTCACTTATTATGAAAAATAACATTTTAAATGGAGGGGGAGGGGTTTCTCCCAGAGGGACCAGTCAATATTTTCTATGCAATTCAGAAGAGCTGTTACCATGAGTGTCCTTAATGGGTACTAGTACTGTCACTTATGAGAGATATAGCCAAGATACAGTGCACATATAAATAGTATTATAGTTTCTTTGGACTACACCATCTTGGCATGCAACAGAGAAAGGATATAAGTTTGAGGCTGGTAATATTCATGCAAATTTAGCTACTGATTACAGTGGAATAAATTTGGATGGCATTTATATCAATATTCTAGAAAGGCTGGTATTTGATTTTCAGATACACAATTTCACCAGGGCAAGTAAGTGTCCAAGAGAGTGTTACTGAAATGCAGAGAAATCTTGAAGAAGCCAGAAGAAACAACAATGAGGATTCTTGCTTTGCCTGATCATCTCTTTCAAAATTCTAGGGAGTCCTGTAAGCCAAAATGCCCCCAAACCGAGGTTGGGGAATTGTCAGGTGGGCACTTGGCTTAATCAGGATCTTTTTACCTATGTATACAGAATACATGTCCAGAAATTAATGCTTAAATTTACCAAGGACTCTAATTAAGTAAAACAGTTAAAATTTATTCCAGAAAAATATAGGCATACATACAAGGCAATGTGCTCATGAAACATACATACAGTCCTAAGAAAAATAGACAGCGATATAGAGACAAGACGTGGATAAACAAACAGGGTGATAATTACCGATCGTAGTCTTCAAGGAAGGCTCCAATGGCGACAAGCGAGGAATGGGGAAGTAGGACCCTCAACTGATCAGGAATCGGGGATGGATCTAGACAGCGGAACTGGGGTACTGCTAGATGCACACCTGTGAGGAGCTGGGTCACAGGTTATAAGGACTACCTTGAGCCCTCAGGGGATGGGAGATACAGGGGTGGAAAAAGGGGAGGCTCTGTGGTGACCATAAGGGCTGGACTTCTGCAGTAGCAAGTTAATTGCAATTTAATTGATGGCACCTAATTGGGTGCCCATAACTGACCAATGAACAAGCTTGGGCCCTGGTTACCTGATTGGACTTCCAGGTAACAATGGGCCAGGTTGGGAGGCTCCAGGATGACTGTTAAGGGAAAGAATGGGAAAAATTGTTAAGGTGGGGGGTACTTAAGGTGGGGGTACTTATCAAACTTATCTAAAAAGGTGACAATAAATGGCCAAATTGCTACCTAAGTAACACCCGGTTTAAACAAAGGTACTTGGCTCTGGCTGAAGATGGTCTTCCTCTTCTTCGATCTTCTATTGGCACTAGTCTTTGTCTTGAGTTCCATTGGATAAAGGCTTGGGCGGTCTGGCAGGGTCCACGCCTAAGATAAGCTTGATGGCTCTTATACATAGGTGACATCTGTTGAGTACGTGGGCCTCCCGCTTCGCTGTAATGGAGTCTGGCACAGTAGGAAGATAGTTGCTTGTGGTGTTAGCCTCCCAAAGTGGATTCTATGGTCAAGGCTGAAAACCGCTTGCCTGGATAGTTCCTGGCTGCACAACTTCCGCTCCACGGCTGAGATGGGTATCGCACGGATTGACTGGAAACCATCTGTTCTCCTGGCTAGCACTCTTCTGGAGACACAGAGTGCTGCTGTAACAGTGTGGCTGTTAGTACTCATAAGTCCCTTCCAGTTTGGTAGACAAAACCCACGTTCTCTTGGCAGATGTGTGTGAGTTTAGACTCCAGGCACCACACACACACAGACTTGTTGTGAGCAGGGCTTTTTTTAGTAGAAAAAGCCCAGCAGGAACTCATTTACATATTAGGCCACACCCCCTGATGTCAAGCCAGCCGGAACTGCGTTTCTGTGTGTTCCTGCTCAAAAGAACCCCTGGTTGTGAGCCCCCAGACTCCTGCAGCGTTCTTAATGCACGTAACTGTGCGTTGATGAACAGTTACACCTCAGAATGCTCACTGTAGATGGTGCTTTAGTCTAAGTGCTCTACAAGTGTTTGCATGGGAAAGCAATTAACCGGTGCCACTCCCATCTAGATTTTACCACCTTATGAGCCTTTTGTCCATTTTTTTTTGGCAGATGTCAGAACTGAAGCAATAAAACACAGAATCTTATTATTTCTTACTAGGAGAACTCTCCACAAGGTGAGAAATAATTGCAATTGTCCTTATACTGTTTCCCTTATAGTAAAAAGTATAAATATAATAATAGAAAGCAAGAAATGCAGCATCTTGCTTGTCAAATATTTAAAGAATATACAAAAACTTTATGCACGTAAGAAATGAGAGAAAACAGTTTCTCTTAAACAGATGCAATTGGATAGCACAAAACAAATTCTTAAAATGTAAAGATTCAGGGCTTTTTTGCACAGGAATACATAGGAACACAGTTCCAACTGGCCTGGTGTCAGGGGGTGTGGCCTAACATGCAAATGAGCTTCTGCTGGGCCTTTTCTACAATATAAGTCCTGTAAAGAATTATATACTTTTAACTCTTGAGTTTGGCAATTAATATCAGATCCTTGTGTTGGTAGAGGCTTTGTTGAATATCCTATTTTCAGACCAAATATACCTAGTAATGCAGAAATGGGGATACTGTGTAAGAATATTAATAGATCTAGGGCTACCAGATGTCCTCTTTTTTGGTGTCTGTCCTCTTTTGGGCTGTTTTTTAAAAAAAACTGATGAAAATGTGTTTTTTGGGTTGGAAAGTCAGGAATAGCCTTTGTAGCAATTATCACAGTTAAAATAGCAGGGGTATTTAAAATGAAATTTGCCATAGTGACCACTTGTTTGAAGTAGTCAGTTGGGAAATATGTATTTTTTTTGCTTTTCAAAATATGGAAGCCGTAGTCTATACAACTAAGCACAGCTCCTGATCATTTCTGATGGTCCTCCCTCTTCCTCCCCACCTACCTTATCCATTGAATAGTTCAGCTACATAACAATCCCTGGATTAGGAGAGCGGGCAGCCAGCCAGCCACCAGGTGCTTTGCATGCCCCCAGCAGCCCTCATTAACCCCTGGAGAACTCCATGCCACCCTTTCTCAACTTCTTATTTTGGGTGGCTTGCTGGCCTTTTGACTGGGGGGGGGGTGGTGGTGGCCCAGAGGAGCCCCAGGTGAGCAAGACAAGCTTGGGCTGGCCGGATCTCTAGCCAGCCCGAGCAGGCCTTGCTCACCTGGGGCTCTCCTTTCTTGTGTTGGGTTTCTTTTGGTTGGGTGGGGGGCGGCATATGCTAATGAGTTATGCTAATGAACTCCACCTATTTTTCTACAAAACAACCCCTGCACCTAAGAAGTGTGGGCAACTTGTTTAACAAGGACAATCTACATGTTACAACGTCCTGTGTGTTTGTTGTATGATGTCATTCGTGTTTTTTGCTGGAGAGCACAAAGACTTTATATCAGACACGGGATGGAAATTTTCTGTCTCCCAGGTACAACCTCACTGTTTTACATTTGTGACAATGAAGTCATGTTGAGCTTGCCAACCTCCAGGTGGGGCCTGGAGATCTCCTGGTATTACACTTGATCTCCAGATGACAGGGCTTAGCTTCCATAGAGGGAAAATGGCTCCATGGCATTGACCATGCTGAGGTCTCTCCCCTCCCCAGGCTCCATCCCCAAAATCTCCAGGTATTTTCCAGCCCAGAACTGGCAAGCAACCCTACCTGTGTTGTTTTCATCTCCTCAAACTGCCCTGTGGAGCTTCCATTGGGCACTGTTGCAAAATTTTTGTGTAGCTGCATATGTAACGTAGTTTCACAATGGAGTCAATAGGCCCCACAGGACAAGTTGAGGATACAAAAATGGGGGGGGGGGAGAGACTGAAGCTACACCATGCCACTGTGCAGGTTGACATGCATCTGGGACATACACAACTCCCATCACATGTCTAATACAAAGTCCACAAGCCATGCATCAATAAACATGGACTCTGTAATGTGTAGGCTGGCCCACATGATAGCATAGAAAACTATAGCTAAGGCCCTGGCATATCCTGCAGGAATAAGAATTTCCAAGCAGGCTTGGCTTTCACTAGATGAAAAAGAACACTGGGGGCTCATGAAATGCCAAGGCAGGAGATCCCCCGGTTTGGAGGCCCTCCCCGCCGCTTCAGGGTCATCAGAAAGCGGGGGGAGGGGAGGAAAATGTCTGCTGGGAACTCTATTATTCCCTATGGAGATTTATTCCCATAGAAAATAATGGAGAATTGATCCATAGGTATCAGGGGCTCGGGGGGGGGCTGTTTTCTGAGGTAGATGCACCAAATTTTCAGTACAGCATCTAGTGCCTCTCCCCAAAATATCCGCCAAGTTTCAAAACGATTGGACCAGGGGGTCCAATTCTATGAGTCCCAAAAGAAGGTGCCTTTATCCTTCATTATTTCCTATGGAAGGAAGGCATTGAAAAGGTGTGCCGTCCCTTTAAATGTGATGGCCAGAACTCCCTTTGGAGTTCAATTATGCTTGTCACACCCTTGATCTTGGCTCCACCCCTAACATCTCCTGGCTCCACCCCCAAAGTCCCCAGATATTTCTTAAATTGGACTTGGCAACCCTAAGACAAATCCACTCCTTCAGTAGATAGCATAACTGTGCATGAATTTCCCGAAGAGAAATCTGTGTAGTCTCCACCCAAAGCTACACCCCATTTTCAGCTATCATCAACTAGAAGCTGCTTGTTTTCATTCTTTCTCCCTTTGAAATTGCATACTGCTCCTTTTCCAGCCTCTTCATAGTGAACTGTTTCCAGACAGGATTGCTTATGTAATTGTGAGTGGAATATTTTATGTGGGGTAGACATTCAGTTAGGATAATCATTGTGGAATACCGTTCAAAAATTAAGGTTATGTAAACACAGTTGGTGGTGCATTTCCTAGATAAGGGGCATATAGTGTTAAAAGAGCTGAGGAAATGAACCAGCCCCACCCATACATAGTTTCATTTAATAACGATTATTGCAAAAACAGGCTTGGGTGAAGCATGAACTAATCATAGGTCTTTCAGTAGCAGAGACCTTCAGGATCTATCTTCTAGGTAGACAAGAAACATAAAAAGAGACGTCAGGGTTAAAAGGAGCATTCAACAAGCTTTGACCATCAAGAAGCATATATTCTCCCCCCCCTCCCCATTTACATTGATTGAAATCACATGTAGTCAACTTTGTGCGCTATTGGCATTAAAGTTGTGAGCTACTGCATAAATTCATTTGCTCTGGGGCCATTTTTCCTGAGCTGAGACAAAATACGTGAGCCAGAGGCTAAAAAACTGTGAGCTAGCTCATACTAACTCAGCTTAGAGAGAACACTGGTCACCTCCCCAACACAGTACCAGGTCGGGGAAATTCTGGGAGGTTGAGGGGTACTGCATGGGTAAGGTAGAGTCTGTGGAGAGAGGGAGGTCAGCAGGAATGTGATGCTGTAGAATCTGTCCTCTGAAGCTGCCATTTTACTGCAGAGGAGCTGATCTCTGTGGTCTGGAAGCTTCTACAGTAGCCAAGGAGATTTGGAGTTATTTTTGATTAAAGATGTTTGGAATTGTATTTGGACACCTGTAATTGAGATCCTAATGCTTTTAATTTGTGTTAACATTCAAAGGTCTTATGTTGTTTCCAGAGTCACTGATGAAAACATCTGAAGAAGAGGTTTAATAGCGAAATAGGAAAATGACCAGTCGCCTGTGACATACCGTGACGTATCTGCATACCTTAAATATTACTTTACTACAGTTTTCTCATTTATCCTCCTGCTTGTACACATTTTTAAAAGTTGCATACAAAAAGAGATATACAGTTTTGTTCTGGTGCAGTTGTGCTATTGCTGATATGATATTTGTACACCACTCACATTCTCTGCAAGCATGCAAAGCATTTCTGCATTCTCCCCTGCCCTTGCGGTGCAGCATGAGCCCGTGAAGCTTTGCTTCTATGCCTAGTGGGGCACTGCCTTTTAAGGAAACAACTCCTGGCATATAGGAAAGTGTGACAAATCCCAGCGGAGTGTTTGAGCTGTATGATGACATGTGACGGTTCTCCCACAATCATGAGACTGACAAACATGACACATTTTGGGATTGTTTACTTTTCACTTCCAGTTTTGGAACACTGTAGACAGATAAGCACGATGTTTTCAGGCTCACTTCTGCAAGCGTGACAGCCAGTTTGGTGTAGTGGTTAAGAGCAGTGGACTCTAATACAAGAGAACTGGGTTTGATTCCCCACTACTCCACATGCAGCTGCTGGGTGATCTTGGGTCAGTCACAGTCCTTGAAAGAGCTGTTCCTTTCAAGACTAGTTCTCTCAGAGCTCTCTCAGTCCCACCTACCTCACAGGAGGGTGTCTGTTGTGGGGAGAGGAAGGGAAGGAGATTGTAAACTGCTCTGAGACTCCAAGTGAAGGGCAGGGTATAAATCCAGTCTCTTCTTCTTGTTCTCCTCTTTCTTCTAAAAGCAAAATTTAATTTAAAAAAACCATTAGTGCTGAGGGAAAATCCTGGGGCATGCAGTAGATGGGCAAGCCTTTGCTGGATCCCTCACTAGGCTCCTGGCAACAACATGACAGACCAAGCAATGATATTGAAGGGAATAGATGGTGGAAGCAGAAGAGGTCAAAGGGAATTTGTCTGATGGTGCAAAACAGATAAAGGAAAGCAGGTGTTGATTCCACAAAGAGGCTGAGATCCTGGGACTAGAGGAGCAATAACCCCAGAGATCAGGAGGCAAAAGGTGCTTAAAGCAAGCCTTGCATTATTTATCTATTTCAGCATTTAGACCCTGCTTTCTGGGCTGATAGCTGCTTTTTAAATAAACACTATATTCTTAATCTGGAGAAAGATGTTTCCAGCCTTCTTCCCCTGCACATAACTTGCTCACCAAGCCAACTGTAGGCTCTATATGGCAGGCCACCAAAAGCTTGGTAACCTTCCAGTTAGTTCTGTCTCCCTGGCACTGCAGAAATTAGTTCAGCAAGCACCTGGCTGGTTCTAAAGGACTGCATTCTTCTTTGTGGCTTGGAAGTCCTGCTGTATGGAGCTGGAACTGTTTAGATGAAACTAGACACCTGCCTTAATATACCTGGTATCTGGCCAGTGTCTAACCTTTTGGGAGAGGAACTGAGTGAAACTGGGATTACAGTGCAGAAACAAAACATTCTACTCTGTGCAGGGACGTGCTTGGGGGGGATGGCCAGAAGGAGCACCTTGATCATAATGCTCCCATGTGTCTAGTACTGTGATCTTGATGGGATACTGTACAACCTGATCCTGAGTTTAGGTGGTACTTTTTTCCCCCTTTCCCCCAGTACTGCTATCTCTGGAAGGAGACTGCAGTTGCAAGACAACTGGTTGTAGGGTATCTGTGCTGAATAGAAGACAGGGCTCAACAAATGCACTTTATCATGGAATGCTGGTCAACCAGAAGCATTTTTGCAGGTTAACTTCCCATGTGCTCAGGTCAGTTACTTGTTCCTCATCTACTACATGGATGGACAATATTAGCATGGCAGAGATGGGTAGCTTGGACAGATGTTGCACTGGTATGCTCATGTTGCATGTGTAGCAGGATTATATAGGTGTGTGCTTGGTGTGTGTGAAGTTGCACAGTTAAGTTTTGACCCGCCAGTATCAGGCCTAATATTGCAGCAGAACAGAGACATGATGGGTTTTCTAAAGCTCTTGCTTTGATGCTACTATTAAATATATGAGAACAGATTCTTTATTGTGTTTGTTTACTTAAATACATTTTATCCCTCCCTTTCTCTCAACCAACTGGAATCCAAAGTGTCTGGTTTTCACAGAAAAGGGGTTGCATATATCTTAAAGGTGTTGAGAGAAATAAAGCATTGGGATGGGCCCCCCTGAGCTATAAGTTTGCAGTTGAAATGATACTTCATTGACCATAAGCAAGATGGTTAGATAATTTCCTGTGCTCATACAAGCTCATTTTTGACCTGTTATGCCAGATGGGCTGGCAGAGAGGAAACTTTGCCAATGTCTAGGGAGGTCCATGCTCTGTTGGAGTGGGGGTATAATTCTCCACACACCCCACCCACCATGGAATTGAGCACAACACTATTATGCAGGAAGGGCTAGTCCAGCTGTCTTGTGTGGTCCTGTCAGTCATAGAAAGCACAGGAGTGGCTTCATCTCATCTCTTTTTGGGGCAGGCATTTGTAGCAGCAAGCTTCTGACCTATCCACCCTCCCTAATGAATAATGTGGGATTAACTTGGTTGTCTTTTGGAGGCCAACCATGATTTTTTGGGGGAGGGGGGGGTCCTTCAAACCGGCATGAAAGGAGATATTGTTTTGCCCATTCCATGTTGTTTTGTTGTTTTGAGTTATTCATAATTAGGCCTGCTCCATGTGAGTAGTAGTTATGGTTGCCAGCCTCCAGGTGGGCCCTGGAGATCTCCTGCTTTTACAATTGATCTCCGGCTGGCAGAGATCAGCTCCCCTGAAGAAAATGGCTGTTTTGAAGGGTGGACTCTATGGAATTGCACCATGCTAAGAACCCTCCCCTCCCCAAACCCCACCCTCTCCTGCATCCACCCCCAAAATCTCCAGGTATTTTCTAAAATAGTTGTTCAAGCAGGCCTTCGATGCTTGACGAAGATGGCTGCCACCGGACATCACACAGAACACCGGTGATCACTGTTTGGAATTCTAATGCCGCTATAATGTAGGGATTCAGCACTTTAAAATGGTTTTAATAATTTTAATTGTAATATGTTTTTTAAACTGAAAATGTTAAATTATGGTTTTATATATTGTACTGGTTTAATTGTGTAGATACTGTGAGCCGCCCTGAGTCCGCTTGCGGAGAGGGTGGGATATAAATCAAATGTAATAAATAAATAAATAAAACAGACCTGGCAACGCTACTCTAATTACAGATGGCAGAGAAAGTGTGGGTTCCTAGAACATAGACAGGACTAACTGATGAGCATCCAGAGACACTCCTGGCTTATGAATAGGGTTGCCAACTTTTTAGAGCAGGGCTAGATGTCACTTCCCATTGTGTAATCAGAAGTTACATAGAAGAAGAGGGAGGGGATGAGGAGGAGGAGAAGATTGGATTTATATCCCACCCTTCACTCAGAGTCTCCGAGTGGCTTATAATCTCCTTCCCCTCCTCTCTCTTCAAAAGACACCCTGTGAGGTAGGTGGGGTTGAGAGAGCTCTCAGAGATCTGCTCTTGAGAAAACAGTTCTGCTGAGAACTTGCAGCTGGCCCAAGGTCACTCTAGTAGTTTCATGTGGAGGAGTGGGGAATTAAACCTTGTTCTCCCAGATTAGAGTCTGTGTACTTAACCACTAAACCAAACTGGGTCTCAATTGTATACTGCTATAGCAAGTCCCCAGAACTCTATGATAAAATTGCAGAGATCTTGGAGATTTCTAGAGCATTGCAGCAGTGTGTGGTATCACTTCTTGTTGCTCTTCCATAACTTCCAGTTACACTGGGCAGCAGTGGTCCATGCAGGAAGGGGGCAGGAAGTCCCTTGCTATGGCGGGAGACCTGCTCCCTTTACTTGTCTAGCTGGGTAATTTGGCGAATGGGCTTTCTCTTGTGCTGAGCAGCAATAATCCAAGCCTTAGTTGCTTGAGGGGCGTGAGGCATAAGACCTCAAGCGCAGTTTTGTGTTTAGGCTAGAAGGAACAAAGGCAGCAATAATGTTGGCCAACTTTGAAGCCAAGGCAGAGTTGCCAACTTCTGGTGGCTACCATACATTGTTTGTTAATAGCAACTAATACTGAAAAGTTGTTATGCTTGTGCAGATCAGCCATAAATAAATTCTATTTATTTCTAAACCATTTCTAAACCAGGGCTATTTTGTAGCAGGAACTCCTTTGCATATCAGACCACACCCTCCTGATGTAGCCAATCCTTCTGGAGCTTATAGTAGGCCCTGTACTAAGAGCTCTGTAAGTTCTTAGGATTGGCTACATCAGGGGTGTGTGGTCTAATATGCAAAGGAGTTCCTGCTACAAAACTAGAATTGCCAGCTTTGGCCTGGGAAATTCCTCCAAGATTTGGAGCTGAAGCCTGGGTGCAGGAGGGACCTCAGGGAGGCTATAATGCCATTGCATCCACCCTCCAAAGCAGCCATTTTCTCCAGGGGAACTGACATCTATAGTCTGTAGACTGGTTGAGATTTTGGGAGATCTCCCCACTTGGATGTTGACAACCTTAC
Organism: Heteronotia binoei; assembly: GCF_032191835.1. Classification (NCBI taxonomy): domain Eukaryota; kingdom Metazoa; phylum Chordata; class Lepidosauria; order Squamata; family Gekkonidae; genus Heteronotia; species Heteronotia binoei. The sequence goes on along the minus strand of NC_083226.1, from coordinate 143,918,202 downwards.
ATTTAACCATTATGCTTGGTTTCTCATGTTTTCATTCTCGGGAGCAAGGATCTCCACTGGCAAAAATCAGTGTTGAATGGGCTGTGGGTGTGTAGGTACAGTAATATGAGTTGTGAGAAAACATACAAAGCATGATCTAGCCAAAATTAAGCATCTGCAAGTCCTGTTGGCTCCGACAGGAATAATGTAAGCATATGCATAACATTCCCATTGAAATCAAGGGCTCAATGCTCTCTGGATTGTACACACAGAGTTTACTGTCATAATTAGGAACCTTCAGAGTCCCATGGATTATTTGTACAATGCTAGTTAAGGAAGATTTGCCAGGTAGTTGGAAGTGATTTGTGACCTAATAGTGATTTAAGGTCTCTCTGTGCCAGCTTTGTGAATTTAGCTTGTTAGCATAAAACAAGGATTTTTGCCATTCCCTGTATTAGAAATAAGAATTTGTAATCTCACTGGTGGAAAGTTCTTGTTAATAACTTGGCCTCAGCAGAGACAATTTGTTAAATAGAAGGACATCATTTTGCACCACATGATGTCTTTTGCCTTTATTATTTCATTAAACCAATGATAAAGATTGCTGAATGTTGAATGAGTTCTCTTCCATTTCCCTAGTTACAAAAATATATATAAAAAGCCAGAGAAGGAAACTTCTAGACAAACGACCTTAAAATGTCCACATTTTTGTGTCACGCAGAGATTTTCTGGAGGGCCGTGTCCCTGTTTAAGCTCTAATGCATTTGGAGTTCTATGAAAAGCTCCCCGTTATTAGGGAGAATCCTTTTTATATACAGAGAATTGGATCAATTTGACCCTGATTGTCTCTCTCCGCTTTTTTTGTCCACCTACTTCAAACACCAGGCCCTTGGCATTATCTTAAGGAAGAGGCTGATTGAACCGTAGGCCTGACACTTGTCAGTTGTGGATAATGCTGGTTTCAGTCAGTCATGTTCACACATAAATGAGCCGTGACAGAGATAGACTGTTGAATAGAAAAAGCAGTTTTACTGTGGATAACCTTTCCTTGTATAAATGCAACAAATAATAAGGCCTGAAAATAGGTAGTGTTGTTGAGAAAGAACACTCTGAAGCATATAACAGGATGATGTATTATCTCTCTGGCTATCAGAAAATTGTCCAGTTAAGAACGGGCATCTTATTGAGTGCTCAGGCAAAAAACCAAAAAACCAAAACCCTCCCCATAATTACAAAAAGTATCCCCAATGCACTAAGTGCAGCCTGAATAATATTTAGTGCCTGACAAAGCCCAGAATTGTTTTGCTACCTGAAGAGGAGATACTGCTGCTCCGAGAAACTGAACTGCACCATTGGCTGAGGAACTGAGCCTTTTTCTTTAAAAATAAACTACAGAACAATTAGCATTCTTCCTTTTTTCATTTCTATGTCCTCAGAAATCTCACTTCTCCTTCAATTAGCACTGTTATTAAAACCCTGTATTTTGAGGCCGGGGAATGGAAACAAATACTGCCCCCCCCCCCTTTGTAGCATGCACCCACCTGCATGATATTATCACAGTGCTTATATACAACAGGGACATAAAAAAGGAGAGATGTTTCTTTAAAAGCAAATTTAACTGTACTGCAGATTCAGAGCAATTTGCATAAACGTCTATACTGTGATGTTTTTTTATTTATGGCCCCTAAGTTTCTAATTAAATACTAATTAATACTATCACCAGAATTGTCTCCCATCCCCAGCTCTTCATAGCTTTGTCACTTTGATTAATGCATGGTCATTTATTAACTTATTTAACAAGCTGAGGTGCCTTGTGACAAACCAGATTAAATTATCCTCATAACAGTCTCATTACTGCAAAAAAGAGGAGTTTTAAACTTAATAAAAATTATCCTCAATAATGTTACAGCTTTTTCACAGCATCCTTAAAAGATGGAAATAGGCCTCTTGTTTGATTTATAATGTATGGAGTTGTATAAAGCATCCATTAATAAAATTTATATGTTCATTTACGCAGTAGCATTACAGTGGCTCTGTAGCCCTGAGTGCTTATTATTTAACTTTTTGCTGTAGTTATGAAAATAATTAATGTCCCGACCAGACAGGGACTAAAATACTCACTAGAATGAGATAATTAGAGGCATAAATAATGCTTAGGCTAGTGTTGTTGGTTTTTTAAAAAAATTAATTGATTTTGCTTTCCAGCTAAACTTTATCAGGGAGGAATAAGAGTTTACCTAGGCTGTTAAGTTTAAGTGAAACAATGTAAAGATAATTTGAAGATACTGCTCATCCCATCAAACAGTAGCCTATTTAGGAGCCAAACAGAATTAGAACTGTGAAACTGCACAGTTCTGGCAGGCAATTCCAACTTCAGATTTTCCATTAAATATCACGATAAGCAGGCCACATGACTATTTATTGTAACTACGAAGCTGAGCAACTGAATAGGAAGTGGAAAGTGAAATTATTCTCGCTAAGATGCTAAATTCTGTCAATTTGTGGTATGGCAAGTTGTGAGGGCCAATACACCACTCTCTTCTGTCTGTTGTGAGATGGGGAAGGGGAAGGAGATTGTAAGCCGCTCTGAGACTCCAAGTGAAGGGTGAGATATAAATCCAGCTCTCCATGTCCTCCTCATCTTCGTCCTCCTTCAAGTTCATATAGCATTGAAGATACCAGAGGCAGGTTCTAATACAAGTTGGCTGTCCTGGATCATGCACTGGGCTTAACAAAATGGGTACTGAGGCTGCAGTAAGCTTTGGCTGTTTTGGGTTTTTATCAGGTTCTGTGCCAGCCAGCCCCATAGCCAGGATTTGGAAGGTCAGGGGGCCTTTGATTTTTTGGGGGGTCACTCAACAGCCCCAACCCATAGCCGCTCTCATGGCCACCCCGACTTACCATCATACTGGCTGGTGCCCCACACAGCCAGGATTAAACTTTGTTGGCCTTGAAGGTGCCACCGGACTCAAATTTTGTTCTATTACTTCAGACCAACGCTGCTACCCACCCAAATCTGTTTTTCTTCCCAGAACACTCAAACTCCCTACTGCCCCCTCCCTGCCACTGATAACAAATTTTCAAAAACTTGAAATTGCTCTGGCAAGTATTTGGATGGGAGACCTCCTTGGAATAACAAAGTTGGGAGGGCGGGTATGTGTGTGTGAAAATTAAAGCAAACTACAGGATGGTCACCTGAACCAATGGGAAGCAGAATTATCTTTAGTCCTCTTATTCAGTGGGTTTACTCCCAGGATATTGGGCTACCAACCTCCTGGTGGGGCCTGGTGATCACCCAGAATTACAACTGTTCTCTGGACTACAGAGATAATTTCCTCTGTACAGAATGTCTTTTTTTTGGGGGGGGGGATGTGGACCTTACATGCTACTGAGCTCCCTGCCCTCCTCAAGATCCACCAAAAATATCCAGGAATTTACCAGCCAGAGTTGTCAACTCTATGAATTAAAGCCCATATATCACAGTTCTGCTATCCAAATACAGGATAACTGTATTGAAGTCATATTGCCAGCCTCCCCCCCCCCCCCCCCAACACACATGCACGCACACAAGTCCTGTTCACAAGTCACAGTGAACACACATACAGGGTGTCTTGTTATTTAAATATGCACTGAGTCATTCTCTTGGTAGGAAGTCGTGGAACCAGCCTTGTGGAGCTGGAGTTGAATAAACGGCTTGCTAGAGAGACCGAGGAAGGAAGGGGGGGGGGGCTTAAAAGAGGAAATGCTCTTTCCCTGTGTTGGGGGGGAGAGCGAGTTTTACCTTGTGAAATACAAAGAACATGAAGAGCTTCAGATATACAGCAGAAGGGGAAAGTTTTGCAGTCAGATGGGAACATTTACTTACTAGGATGTGTGTGTGTGCGGGGCGGGGAAGCTTTTAGATGTCCAAATGCTGCTAAAATTTATAGAGGCTCCAGCCGACTCTAGAGAGTCACAGCCAGCTGACAACAGGCAGCTGGCAGGGTCTGCTCCACAGGGTCCTAGTGCACCCTACTCCTCGTCACCAGCCAAGCAAGGAGCACCAATAGGTATGGAGCAGTAGAATCCCCTGCTGGGTTAAAGGACCTGCTGATCAGCTGATTGGCCTGCGGCTCTTTTCACTGGAGGGGGAGGCTGGGGACTGCTTCTGCCCCCTGCCCTATGCTGGAGGATGCAGCAGAGGCCCCAGGGGATGTTTGGGGGCCCCAAGTCAGGGGGCCTCACCCAGAAGTCGGGGGGCTGTGCCCCCACAGGCCCCCTCGTAGCTACAGACCTGGTGCCAGCAAGCCCTTGGCTGAGTGCCTGGGAAGTTTCTGACTCAACAGTTCCTGCTAATGGAACATCACTTGTGTTTGCAGAGGAAGATGAGCACCTAAGTAAATGCTGCCTGATCAGATCCCCATGTCATCATAGCATATGGCGTCTCACTCCAGTAGGATAGTATTTCAGTCATAACAACAGGTTCATGTTGAGCTATATCCATAGTTCCATCCTGATACAGATAAGGGCATTTGTAGCCTTTTGTCCTTCACCCACGGCAGTGTTACCATTATCATTCTTTGGTCAGCCTTCAGTCAGGTCAGTGTGCACATTGTTAGATTCACTGGTATGGTATAACCAGGAATCTCTATTATGTAGCAGAGTGCATGAGGGTTACACACAGCAGCAGCTTGGTATGTTGTGTGTGCTAGTGAGGGTACAACATTACACTGAGCCAATTGTCAGTTCTTTATTAGGGAACACCATTCTAGATAGTATAAATGAGAGATAAGAGAGGTGGGATCTACTGAATGGATGAATGGATGCAGATGCAGAATGCATGTCCTGCATCCATGGTGCCAAAGATGGAGAGGAGAGCAGGCTTATTCTTAGTGTGTATTTCTGTGTATGTGTGTGTGTGTGTGAGAGAGAGAGAGAGAGAGAGGATTCAGCTTCAAAGGCATAGTATCAGATAACAGGAAGGAAAGGATGCCCTGTCTGTCCTGACCCCTTCTATGTATCCTAACTCTATGGGGCCATCCTTGAAGTCTCAGTTGGGAGACAGCATACACTCCTCCACTAATGGCACATATGATCCAGTAGAGTTATCAGCCACCTGTTCATTAAAATCTCATTAGGATCCCTGCCTTTAGCAGTGCATAGCTTGATGTGTAGCCTCAGGAGGTAATGTACAAGGACCCCAGTTATCAACTCTCTTTTGTAATGCATCCTTCTTTATATTGCAGTGTTCAGGCTGCACCTGACCATTCACTTGCCTTGGCCATTTGTTGCTGGATGGAAGGGAGTTTCTGTGATATGATGTCAAGAAATGTGTGGAATTCCTCTGATGTGAACTGGGCCCCATTATCTGAGAGGATAGCATCTGGCAGTCCATCTGAAGAGTTGATGTGAGGCTTTGGGTGCTTTCACACAGTGACTGCAAGTGGATTTTGCTATTCTTACACAGTAAAAATCCAGTTGCAAAGTGTATTATTTAGTGTGTGTGAACACACCTTTTGAGAATGACCCAGGAGGACACTGATAAAACAGGATTCACATGCAACCATTTGGAATATGAGCTGACCACTGTCAAGAAGGTTTTCCTATAGAATGGGCAATCAAAATAAATATGAAGCCATGATGACCATGGAGGTTTTGATGACTCACATTACTGTGTTGGGTAATATGGGATGGCTAGCCTTGAAGCCGTCTCTTCCTTGAAGATGTGTGAAGGCACAAGATAGACAAGGATTTTAAAGACAGAATTAGAAAATGCAATAAATTGACACTTACTGCATTTCCTAATTTCTTCAAAATCTTTGTCTACTGTGTGCCTTTAAGGAACCCAGGAACACGCACCTTTAAGGAAGAGATTTCTGTGGTACTATGCCATGGGCTGATTATGTAGCACTTCCAACCTGTGATGCCTCAAGGTTGCGGATATGACAACACTGTTGTCCCAAAGAACACAAACTTCATGCACTGATAGTTCATGTTTTTAAAAAACCCCAAAATGACAGTTTTTTAAAAACCCACAAATGACTCAAGTTTGCCTTCCTTGATGGCTACACTCTACACTCAGCTGAGAACACAGGCAAGAGTGAAGTCTAATCCTCTTGCCAGGCCTGTGCCAGACAGAGAAATCAGGGCAATAGAAACATCTTGTGAGGCATGCACACTCATTGGTCACACATACCACATACCGCAGCTCAAATAGAGTTTTATCTAGTAGCAAATGTATTACAGATCCAGACAGAAACTGTTCTGTATTAGTCAGTGTCTGTTCGACAAACACTTTAGATTTAGCCCAGGTTCTCCTAGCATCAGTTCAATTTACTAATGCTTCTTGTAGATAATATCATGACTTCCTTGACAAAGCATTTCCATCACAACTCTTTGTAACAGCTCAATAGAATGCCTTTTACAAATGAAAACAGGGTCCAAATTGGTAAATATATGCTGCGTATCTAGCATAAGAGAGGAAAGGTGGCATGGTAGACCCAATCTGGTCAGATTTTGGAAGCTAAGCAAGGTTGGGGGATGAGGGATCTGATCAGATCTCGGAAGTTTGGTCGGGGGACTACCAAGGAAGACTCTGCTTCTCACTGGCCTTGAAAACCCCTTGCTGGGGTCAGCACAAATTGGTTGTAACTTAGGGTTGCCAAGTCCAATTCAAGAAATATCTGGGGACTTTGGGGGTGGAGCCAGGAGACTTTGGGGGTGGAGCCAGGAGACATTAAGGGTGGAGCCAGGAGCAAGGGTGTGACAAGCATAAATGAACTCCAAGGAAGTTCTGGCCATCAAATTTAAAGGCACTGCACACCTTTTCAATTCCTTTCTTCCACAGGAGATAATGAAGGATAGGGACGCCAGGGGCAGCAGGGCCAGGTCAGGGCGGCAGCGGTGGGGCGGCGTGGCGGAGAGCAGGAGCCCCGCAGCCAGGCCCAGCGCCAGCGGCACCGCGGGCAGCCCCGAGGCCGCAGCCAGCAGCTGGAGGAGGCAAGCGGCAGAGGCGTTGTGCAGGGCCGGGGGCAGCAGCGGTGGGGCGGCGTGGCGGAGAGCAGGGGGGGGCATAATTTCAAGTGAAAACCTATGCCTTGGAGGTCTGTGAGCCGCCCTGGGATCCAGCCACAGAGCTGGGGGCAACCGCTCAGATTTTCCTTCTCCCCACTAATGGAGGCACCATTTGCTTTTGTTCTTTCTCTGGCTCTGCTTCAAGGAAACCTGACCTTTCTCTCTCTCCACGGTGTGGAGCACTGACCCACCCGGATATGGGCTGCTGGCCTCGATCCACTGCCTTCGGATTCCGATCTTTTCTTCGGGACCTTCTTACTGGAGACTGTGGTGGAAGTTGGGTGGGTGCCGGTGAGGGGCTGGCGTGCGCCTTTGGGCAACGCGGCAAATTAATAGTGCCATTAAAGCGGCGCTTTGCTCCCCAGGCAAATCAAGCCGGCCGGTGAGCAGGGGATTGTTGTGCAATGCAGGACCTCACGGTGTCTCTTCTCTGTCCCTCCCCCTCCCACCCCGCCCCTCCCTCCCAAATCCTTCCTTCCCCCCTCCCTCTCATCTCTCCAAGAGGTGCAGACCTCGGCGCAGTTGGATTCGAAGGAAGGTGGGAGATGCGAACGCCTGAGAAGCTGCCTTTTGGCGGCCAGAGAGACGCTGTCGGAGGGAAAGGGAGGACTGAGGAAGACCCCGGGCGCGAGGCTGAGAGAGGAGCAGCGCAACTCTCACCCCGCAGCGGCTGGCTGCACGTTCACACGACGTGCGGGCTAAAAACACTGGGGGTGGGTGGCCACTGCGGGCAGCTGCAAGGCCGCAGCCAGCAGCCACCCGCGCCATCCGAAGCCCCCCGCCGGCCCCAGCAGCCGCCAGTCGAAGGCCATGCGCCGCTGCAGCCCCGAGGGGAAGGGAGGGGAGGGGAGGCTACCCGGGAGCGCTGTCGAGGGCCGGTTGGTGGCGGCATGGACAGGCCACTAGCTGCTGCCTCCTCCTCTCCGCTCCCGGGTCTGTTGGCTGGTGGGAAGGCCCGGCCCAGGCGCACCGCTCAGCTCTCTCCCCCCCACCCCCGCCCCCAGATATTTTGAGAGCGAGGGGTGAGGCTGAAAATTCAGGGGTCCCCCGCCAGGGCGGGAGGGTTGGGAAGCCTATTGTAACTTGACAGCACTTTACAAACACACACACACCTATCACAGTTTTCAGAGCTGGCCCAACGATATAGGCAAACTAAGCAGTTACCTAGGGCACCATGCTTTTAGAGGTGCCCAATTATACAGAACTGAATTTCTATGTTTATTTTTACACTGTTCAAGTAAATAAAAGTAAAAAGTTAATTCTCTTTTTTTTCTCTATATTGAATGTGTGTGAGGGCACAATACTCACAGTTCACCTAGGGCACAAAAAACTCTTTGGCCAACACTGGCAATTTTTCCTATCTGGATATGGACTGTGACTTGCATGATGGAGAATATATATTAAGCATATAAGAACATAAGAAAAGCCCTGTTGGATCTGACCACTGATCCATCTAGTCCAGCATCCTACCTTACATAGCAGCTGGCCAGTTCCTTTAGATGGCTAATAACAGGGCATAGAGACTGAGACCTTCTCTGGTGTTGCCTCCTGGCTCTGGGATTCAGAGGCTTACTGCCTCTAAATGTGGATGTTTCCCTCAGTCACTATGGCTAATAGCCATACAGATTTCCCCATGGCAGGCTTTGTCTCTTTATGTGCCTAACTATTCCATCTTCAGCTTGTGCCAAAGTCTTGTACTTCTTCCTAGGAGGAACCTTACAGTTCAGAGGCCCGCAGCCCCACCTCCCAATAGCAACTGCAGAGGGTGGGGCCTTGAATCAGCCCCAGGCAAGTAGACCTTGCTCAATGAGCAACAACAACAGATCCAAAGAAAAACACCAGCTTCCAGCAGGCTACAAGCACCCACTCATCCACTCAGCCTCAAACACTTATTTTCTCACAAAGCAACCTCAGTTAATGCTCCTGAGTAATTTGGCAGTTTAGGAAAGGCAAAAAAATCATTCACCTTCCCAGTCTCTCTCTCCTGGGTTCTATCTTCTCCCTCAGCTGGCTCAGTTCTGCCCTGCCTTGTCTGTTCTTTTCCCTTCCCCCAACTGGTGCATCAGTTGCAATCGTACATGTTATACATGAAATGTAGATGCTGTGGGCACTGGGCACCTAACACATCAGTAACCTTTTCTGCTCATGTCTTCAGCATTTTTAAAATTCTTTACAAAGTTATATGTTATGTAAAAAACGCAATGGGGATGAGCCATGGCTCAGTGGTAGGACATCTGCTTTGTGTGGAGAAGTTTCCAGGTTCAGTCCTTGGCATCTCCAGGTAAAAAGGATCAGGTCCCTCTAAGTTGTAGAGTCTTGTGAGCAAAAATTCTACTTTGGGAGCTACTGGCATTAAAGTTGTGAGTGAATGATTTGGCTGCTGCATAAATTAGTTTGCTATGGGGCCATTTTTCCTGAGCTGAGATAAAAATGTGTGAGCCAGAGGCTAAAAACCTGTGAGCTAGCTCACACTAACTCAGAGAGAACACTGGTAATAGGTGATGTGAAATACTTCTATCTGAAGCCTTTGCGAGCTGCAGCCAGCCTGAGTAGACAATAATGACTTTAAGACAGTTTCATGTGCTGTATGTTGCAAGCATGGTAGTGTTCATTTAGGAATTTAAGCAAAAAAAAAGTGGGACATGCTCAAGGCTATTCCTTCCTTCTGCAACAATGTTCTTGCCTTCTTGTGGATTGTTTGCTTTCTTTTTCTTTAAAAGATATTTGAACTTTCTATGTTCTTTCCAGCACTGTAACCAAATGCTGCACTTGAAGTGCATACAACATGATCACATGGTTTTTAAAAAACCAAAACGAATAAGAATTGTACTGGTTTTTGTTGATGATGCAGTGCCAGATGGTAGCTGCTTATAGTCTCACCATGTGGTGGTTCCATCCATGTGGACAGATGGTCATCTGTAATGAGTGACCACAAAGAGAAATCCACCATTCTGCTTTGCTAGTCAGTCCATGTGCTGCTGTGTTGTTTGAAATTGACCATTAATGGTTGGTAAATGTGACAGGCACAAGATTGAGAGTCGCTCACCATCATCCCAGAGACCATGTCTGTCTGCTGAAGCTTTTGTACAGCTGCTGTGGCCTCCTATTCCACCTGTCCTTTCATCTACTTTTCATTTGTGAATATAAGACAGTAAGAAGGGCTTTAGTAGATCAGACGATTGGTTAATCTAGTCTGGCATCCTGTAACTGAGGCCAGATTTATGTTTATATTTACATCCATTCATGGTGGCCTTTATGGGAAAACTACAAGACATTACAGGGGTGTCAAACTTATTTGTTATGAGAGCCAAATGTGACATAAATGAGACCTTGTTGGGCTGGGCTGGGTTGGGCCAGACTGGGCCATTTGCGTACCTATTCAAGATTAGGTAACAGAGATATAAACTTTATAATGGACACAAACACAATTAAAGATTTTTTTAAAAATAAATAAAATAAAACATGCTTAAAACTTTAGCACTTATTGGTCTTAAAGGTGCTTTCTTTGTGTTTCTCCCATGGGATCCAGGGAACTAGGCAAAGGAAGCTCTGTCTCTTTCCATCCTTCCCCAAGGGACTAGAAGGTGGAGGAGCCTCAATCAATGGAGAAAATAGAGGTTTTGCTCTGTAGTTCCTGTGCGATTGAGCAAGCCTTGCAAAGCAAGCAGCAATGCAGAATGAAGCAAGAGAGAGGGAGAAGGAAGCAGACAAGCGCCAGTTGCTTGGGGACCTGATAGGAGCCCTCTGGGGGCCCGATTTGGCCCCTGGGCCATGTTTGACACCCCTGCAATACACAATACGCAACTGGCAGTCAGGGAGAAATCATGGAGATTCCATTTAGCTTTACATGGCAGTTGGTAATTAAGACAAACCTTCCTTGGGTCAAGGCAGTACAGGCTGATGATAGCCAGCAAAGAGCCCTGGTCTCCCTGCAAGATCCAGATACTTCCATTACTCTCCTACTAATAATACATAACACACTTTGGGAGCAGGATTCCCAGATGTGGCACCCACCTGTACTTCCATTAGTGCATGCCAAGTTTTTCAGAAAGGTGGCAGGGCCATTTTAAGTCAGGGTTTGTTATTGACTGTCCTCATTTAAATGAAAAGGTTTTCCAATGAAGGATGAAGAGGGCTGGTAAGTACCTGGGCTTTCTTTAGTCAATGTATTGCTCCATTTCCCCCTCAGGATTTCCTCATTCCCTGGAGATGTGAGGCAGGAGGTATTCCATTTGGGTCTGCCTCCATTTTGGATTTGGCTTCACCTCCTGTGGCAGGCATGTTGAGGTAACAACACTCACCACCTCTTCTCAAAATCTCAGTGATGCCCACAGGCACAAAAAGTTTGGGAACTCTTGCTTTGGAGTGTTCATAGTATGTTACATATGCTATCTTATTAAACATATGAAGTTATTTTATACCAAAACACACAATTGGTGCATATAGCTCAATATTTTCTATTTTGATGGTAGGTGGCTCTCTAGGGTCTCAGGAATAGAGAAATGTCTTCCCCAGCACCTTCTACAATTCTACAACTGGAGAGCCAGTTTGGTGTAGTGGTTAAGTGTGCGGACTCTTATCTGGGAGAACCAGGTTTGATTCCCCACTCCTCCACTTGCACCTGCTAGCATGGCCTTGGGTCAGCCATAGCTCTGGTAGAGGTTGTCCTTGAAAGGGCAACTGCTGTGAGTGTCCTCTCCAGCCCCACCCAGCTCACAGGGTGTCTGTTGTGGGGGAGGAAGGTAAAGGAGATTGTGAGCCGCTCTGAGACTCTTCGGAGTGGAGAGCGGGATATAAATCCAATTTCTTCTTCTTCTTCTTCTTCTTCTTCTTCTTCTTCTTCTTCTTCTTCTTCTTCTTCTTCTTCTTCTTCTTCTTCTTCTTCTTCTTCTTCTTCTTCTTCTTCTTCTTCTTCTTCTTTCTGTATATGTTAAGGACTGAAATTTGGACCTTCTGCATACAGAACATATGCTCTGTCACTGAACCAATGGGGCAGATAGAGGTTTATGGGGCTCACTACAGATTGGGTAAACATTAAACCAAGAAGGCTTGTTTTCTCCACACACGATCCATATACTTTCTTTTTAATAGTTGCAAATTCATTCATAGAGGTCCTAGCCTACACCACATACCACATTTACCAGAAAGAAAGATGACCCTGAATATAAGACCATCCCCCTAAGAAAGATTGCACATAACATTTGTACATAATTGAAGCTTTTGTGTGAATTTAATAAAGCCTACTCTTTTTCTTGACAGCACATGTGGGGAAGAAAACTAGTTTTCTTTTCAGGCAAATATGTCATCTGCCCCTAGACATAGTATTTAAATGCCATTTTGATCACAATATATGTCTTTATTCAATAGATCCCTATATGTAGCCCTTACTCTTTTGATATTCCTTGGGAATTCTGACTTGGTGGGGGAAGGTATTTGTTTATCTTTGCAATTGTAAAGTAAATTCTCAGTGGAAAAGATTACATAAAAGTACACTTTTAAAATAAAATAATAAAAAATAAAATCTTAAAGCATAGTTTAGGATGGGGAGAGGCTTTAGTTCTGCAAATTAGCAAGACAAAGAACATATGAAGCTGCTTTATACTGAATCAGACCCTTGGTCCATCAAAGTCAGTATTGTCTTCTCAGACTGGCAGCGGCTCTCCAGGGTCTCAAGCTGAGGCTTTTCACACCTATTTGCCTGGACCCTTTTTTTGGAGATCCCAGGGATTGAACCTGGGACCTTCTGCTTCCCAAGCAGATGCTCTACCACTGAGCCACCATCCCATCCCCATGTCAGTTAAGAGCCGCCATGGCTTCTCTTTCATGTTTTGGATAACTTTGTATCTTGTTGACGTTCCTGAGGTGATGTACATTCTTTGACCTAGTCACTGATCTCCAGCTTCCTTCTTCAGACTCCTAGTCTCAAAAGTTCATCTTCATTATTTAGGCTTCTGAGATGCTGTCCTAAATTTTTCAAAACAATTATGTTAGATTTATAACTACACGAGCAGGAGAGCTGCAAGATGTTTGAAGATTGGTTGCCATTGCCTCCCTATGCTTAGAGACCCTGGGCTTCCTTGGTGGTCTCCCATTCAAATCATAGCTTTTGAGATCTGATTAGGCCAGGCTGAGATCTGACAAATTCTAAAGGGAAATTTAACCTAAAAAACTACAACTTGTATAGAATTTAGCCTGCCCTTTAGTTGGATGAAGGTTTTTTGCACATGGATCGTACAACAGTTGCACTGGTTCCTCACCCCCCACTCCCCAAGTACAGTTCTGGGTTTTCACTTTTAAGGCCTTGTTGAGCTGGGACTTGAGCTGGTCTGTCTGCCTCGTGTCTTGTGCTAGCTTGGTTCTCCTTCTGGGAGGTGCACAAGATTTACAGTCCTCTTTGTGGCAGCACCTTGGAATGGCTCACTAGATGACGTATATAAGAGTACCATCCCCAGCAACAGGTAAGGCTGATTCATTTCAAAGAACCTTTAGAAATTAAACATGAGTTCTTCTTTTAAAAAAATAAATAAATTGCCCTTGACAGAGTGTCTGTTGTTGGGCGTGGTACTTCTTTTAATTTGTAGAATTAATTGAGTTTATTTTTATAGGACAGAAGTTTTATTTTTGAGGGTTGACATTTAGGGTTGGTTAGAATCAGTATGTTGCTCTGTTTGGTTTGCTTGTCATCTAGAATTGTGGATTACTATTGTGTGTTATTTTTGGAAGCCACTTTCTACATGGCAGAAGTAGGGTATAAATTTTCAAAGTAAATACATAGGGCCATCAATCATTTTTGAAGGCTGACAGTAAATTAACAAGCATGAATGAGCAACGGACACCTGGGGGAGGTGCCAAGCTTATACTGGAAATTAGGTCACGAGAAGTCAGATGCCACTGCAGCCTTAAGGGTAGACAGTAAAGAGTAGTCAGAATTCACTAGAGCCTCCTGTCTTACTCCTCTGTCAATGTCTTTCATTTTGATTTACATGATAGGTAAGAACAAGGAATGCACGCCACAGAATGTTTGAAGATTTGGACACTGACTTCACAGCTGCTCTTATACTTACTTTTTCCTTTTTTTCTCGTTCTGGGCTCTTCATGCCAAATCTTTAGCCAACTCTCCATTCAGTGGAGGATAAACATCATTATACTACCAATTACTGCCAGCCCGAGATCCAATCCCCTTGCAGAAACCAAATGAGGCTTAGAAATAACAGAAAAAAATGTTTATATTTTATTTGGATTGGGGAGAGGTTGGTAATATCACGTTAATATTATTACTGCTTTTTTGGGGAAACTATATGTGGTGTTTTTGGGATTTCATTAGGACTTTAACAGCCTCTCAGACTCTTTTGAAAATACAAATCTTAAATATACTTTAGCACTCACACCTCATAGTTTCATCCCAAATGACAACCAGGTTGAGTGGAAGGTAGCTGATAAGAGAATCTGTTTCATTAAGGGTTTAAAGAAAGTTTTATCTCCCCCCCGCCCCAGAAAATGGAAGGAATATGGCTGTATTTACATGTCACAGACGTGCTTGTTCCCCTTGTCCCACTTCCATCTATGGTCAAGCAGATTTTGACAGTAGGTCAATCTGATACATCGTTTCAAATCTTTCTCAGGTCCAAGGATGAATAGATCGATCCCCTTGTTTGTTGCTATCACTTTGAAGTGGAACCAAACCAGATTCCAAAGTGCTTACATTTAGTAATTGTTATCACTTTTGGAATGGGGCAACCCAGACTCCAAGGAACTTAGTCTTATTTGCAAGAATTTGTGTTTATGTGGGAATCACCGCAAACATTTCACCAGTAGCCCAAGCCTACAATGATTATACAGAGAACAAAAAAGATTGTGACCAAAAGGTCACAAAGCAGAGTCTAATGCAGAGGCCATGAAGTGGGGTTTTACATCTTAGAGACTCTGGTGAGAGACTACTCTCAGACATGAAGAACAGTCTCTGCATTCGTCCATCAAATAATCACATTTTGAGGGGGGGAAACTGTCCCTTTATGAAACTTACAGCCCAATCCTGAGATCTGCAGAATAGCCCTGCCTGAGTGTAGAACTAATGAACTGAGTGTAGAACTGAGTGTAGAACTAATGTGGGCGGTGCTAGTCGGCTTCCAGGCGGGGGAGGGGGACAGAGCATAAGCGGGCATGAGAGACAAGCCGTCACCATGGAGATCCTGCCCATGCATACACTACGGGCTCGCTCTCGAGGTGGAGTGGGGGGGAGGGAAGGGGCAGTGCAGGACC
This sequence comes from Heteronotia binoei, assembly GCF_032191835.1. Lineage (NCBI taxonomy): Eukaryota > Metazoa > Chordata > Lepidosauria > Squamata > Gekkonidae > Heteronotia > Heteronotia binoei. The sequence continues at coordinate 143,902,911 of NC_083226.1, read as the reverse complement.
ACAGGATTGGCCGCTCCGTTGCACGTAACTGGGAGGGGAGGTGGAAAACCTGCACCTGAGAGGCTGCGCCTGAGAGGCTGGCAACCCCCTGCGCTCACCCACTGTGAGAGACTTGTGCCAATGGCAGGCAGATGGGCAGAGGCACATGCCCCCTGGCTAGCCACAAACAAACAGGAAGTACAGAGTGCAGAAGTCCACTTCCAAAGACAGCCGGAAAGTATGTATGGGAATGAGCAGAGTCCCAGCCTGCCACCAAGTCCAACAGGCAATCGCCCCCCAACATGGACTCAGTGACTGAGTGGAGGGGGAGGGTGGGGTTTGCATCACCTCTCATGGAAGCTGCTCTATTGAATCCGCACCCCAAAACAGAGAAAGAGACCCATTGCACTCAGGGTGGACCACCATGGCATTGGCAATCAGGCAGGTCCCATCCTGACAGGGCAGTAGAGGTGCGGGGGGGGGGGACATACAACCCCGCAGCACATGATGGAATCAGTCAACGCACACCCACCTGTCCTGGGTTACAGCGTTCCTGGCTTGCTTGTAATTTGACAGCCACAGCAGCTGCAGCATGGAGCTGTGTTGAAGCCAGGGACTCTCTTAAAGGGACAGTCACTGACCTGCCTCCCCACAGGCAATGGAGCAGCTGCTGGCCCCCCTTGCCCCACCAGGAGTGGGAATGAGACAAAGGGCAGACTGGGGGGGGGGGCTCCAGCAGCATGCAGGGGCTGGGGCGACTGCCATATGCCCGAGTGCCCTGCCAGGTTCCAGTGCCCGAGATGCTGGCATTTTGCCCAGCCTCAAGCAAGGGGAGGGTGCGCAGTCGCACTTACCCATCTATGTGCGAACACTCCGAAGGGTGAATACCTGGTGAGGCTTGGAAACAGAAAAAGTTAGCCACAAAGTAGAGACTTCGCTCTTCTCTGTGTAAGTCAAATAGCTCACACTGTACTTCCTATGTGCCTTCTCTGTGCAGCTCCCTCCACCAAGTGCTCCCGCCCTCACACTAAGTTCACAAGTCAGGGAACTCGATGGCAGAGTCCTGTGCTGTGCGCCTTACCCTTCCTAAAGAGTTGTGCTGAGCCAGAGTGGGAGACTTTGTAGGAGGGGGGTTGTGATTGGGTGGTGGAGAGAAGGCTCTTCCTATCCAGGGTGTGTGGGGATTGGTGCACCATTTAGTTGGCTCCCTATGGGGTTTCGAGGCAGCGCCGGGAGCAGCAGTAAACCTTGTTTTTGGGATGCATGGTTTCTATGGGATATGCCAGGATTTGCCTTGTCGTAACTTTGCGCCTCTTGCGGGGGGTATTCCCATGGCAGAAGGTGTTAGGGAGCCGACTAATGGTGGCCACACCCCTGGGACTGCCCCCTCATTTGCCGGAGTAGCGGCATGTGCCCCAGTTCCACTGCTGGCTGGGCATGGGCATGGTGACAGGGCATGGTGACAGGGCTGGCTGGGCATGGTGACAGTGAAAGGTCCTTAAAAAGTGCCCAAAAGCCCAGGTTGCTAATCTGAATGGGCAGATAGTAATGATTGTCCCAAGAAGAGGAGGTCTAGTGCAGAGACCTTGGTCTTATACTCATAGGGACAACACTGCGGGAATGCCCTGAGATACTGCTTGGTTCTCAGGTCTCACAAAGACCACAGAGAGGAACTGGGTGCAGCCATGTGCCTGGCATACCAGCCTGGAGCTCCCATATTCCCCATTGTGTCTGAAGAGTCAAAAGGGCACAGGCATCTCACATCCTGTTCACCCACATTCTCACTTTTTATGCTGACCCTTGCAGTATTGACAAATTGATGACTGTATTGAATCCTGTAAACAGCAGATATGGTCTGTCTCCCTTGAACAGATGCATCCTGTTGTTTGTTTAAACACTATGTACTAAGCAGATATGTAGCTTCAAGACAGAATGTATAAATAAAGTAAAGGTTGGCTGAGGAAGTCAGGCCTCTCTTCTTCCTGAATCTACATGCGTGACTGATGATTCCTTCACAACACTTAGCACACTCAAGTTTGTGTGAAACTGTGAAAGAAAAGCATTAACCAGAAATATAGTCCAGTCATAAAATGTTAAACCAGTGACATTTGTGAAACCTTGAGAGAAAGTTAAGTAACTTTAAGGGAAACACTGGGTCGTGTAAAGCTAGTTACCTCAGTAGAAGTTTTGTGTGCAAGTTTATATCTGTTAAATTCTAAACACCTATGTATATACTAATAACCTTCCCTGCCAGTTTGTTTTAATAAACCAACTTTTGTTTTATCCATCCCTATGCCTAATGAGCCATTTTCTGAAAGATAAATTTTGAATACAAAAACAGTGACAGGGGGATTGATTTTAGTGGAGCGCTGGTTAAATCGGTCATGCCCGTCACATAATTGGCAGCAGTGGTCAGGATTCAAAATCCCCCCTGTCACAGGGGCATTCAGACAGAAAGTGGCATTGAAAATGGGTTGCACATTTATGCAAAAAGGCAAGTTTTGGGGGGCCTTGTAGGAAACTTTAAACCTGAAAAGCCACCCATTTTTTGCACTGACATCATTTGCTGGAGACCATTCTTCTCAGTCTCACTTAAAAAAAACCCCCATCTGTCTTCAGTCTTAGTATGAAGTGAAATGCCATGTGAAAATTTTGAATCTACATTGTTCATGTTGACTTAAGAGGAAAATCTTCTTTCCCAAAGACTAATAATTTGAAACTATATATAGATTGTCTATCCTTTATCAATGTTGCATTTCTTCTGAGACCAGAGTCTTCCTTATTCTTACAGATAATGGAACAGTTGTCAGTTCCCACTAATCTGATGGATAAGATATAAAGATAGATTTAATGGTGGAGAAAAACCCAGGAGGTTTTTGGTTTCCTTGAATATGCAAGGTGTTTTCGACACCCTTGTAGAGAATCTTCTGTACTTTTTATACAGCAGAGTTGATAAATGCATTGAATGCATAAAATATTTATTGGTTTGGGGACAAGACATGTCATGACAAGAAATGAGATCTTTCCCTACAATTCCTGAATGTATGAAAATTGAATCTGTAAACAAAATTTAAAAATCGAAGTAAAAAACATTATGCAAGTGGCAATTGTGTGGCTTTGAAGAAACCACAGAACAAGGATGTTTGATTGTGGGTTTGAAAACAACAACAGCAAAACACTTCCTGTCTTTTCACTTTGTAAATAAGTAATTGTGTAAGCAGAGGCAACAGCTGTATTGCTAGCCATTATCTCTTTAGTACATTCCAATTTAATGTCTGCCACTAGGTAAGATTTAACAAGATATGTCAATTTGACTACATGGAGGTAGATGACAAGAGAACCACACCAGGAGAGAGATCAAAGTTGTGTCTCGTCTCTTCCAGTTGCACAGGTGGTGCATTAAAACAATATTTAATTATTTAAACAAATGTTATCACTAGCAAAATGTGCCAGATAGATGGAGTGTATGACACTATCTACTGAGCCAGTAGAGATGGGCCTCAGGGTTGCCAGTCTCCCAGGGGCGGTGGGGGAGCATCCCACCCTGTTTCATTTCATGCTGTAACTCTGAGCAAGAATAGGAGAAAAATAAAGAAATGGCCGATGGGCCAGTGGCATGATGTAACTTTCAGGGAAATGACAACATGCCTACCTTGGAACTGCTGGAAACATTATAATAAAACCATGGAGATCTTGGTGATTTCTAGAGAGGAATGACATTGCTTTCCAGAAATTATGTCACTTCAGCACTGACAGAACCCCCCTCCCCTGATGTTCCACCCCTCTGATCTCCTGTTGGTTTCTAGGCTGTGTCTGACAACCCTAATGAGCCCAATAGAACTTCCTGATGTTCCTCACTCCTCAGATTTCTGTAGGTGAGACGTGAGATGCTGGCTAGATGAAGACCATTCAAATAACTCTAGAATACTCTGTTCCCTTTCTGTCAGTGAGCCAGTTTGCTATAGTTAGTTCCAAGGGAATGTGGATTTAGCTTTTTCATCTGCCATAATAGCATGCAATTTTAGTTATTTATTTCTTACATTTATAATCTTTCTTTTCTTCTATATGAAGTCAGTGTGCTGAGATCCTAGCAAACTTCCCATTAATCATGCCTCAACTGTCAGCAGGTTTGCAGTCACATTTGCCTTCCAGTGATGCCTTTCTTGTGAGCTTCTGGGAAACATTTGCTTGACCATTGTTGGAAACGCAAAATTATTCTAGATGGAATTTTGGTTTTCTCTTACAAGGCAGTTTTTATGAACTGGGCTGAAATCACTTGATGTCTCTGCTCCCCTCTTGGACCATCTTTCCCGTATGAACTTCCTTACACACCTATGCTCATTACAGGACCTATTTCACATGCCCTGTCTCCAGAAGAGAGGCAAGAGAGGAACCTCCATGTTCAGAGGTAGTCAACCTCTGAATCCCATAGGCTGGAGGTAACATCAGACCTCTATGCCTAGTTGCTGCACCTCTAGAGGAACTGGTTGGCCACTGTGTGAGAAAGGATGCTGGAATAGATGGATCACTAGTCTAATCCAGCAGGACTCTTCTTATGTTTTTGTGTTCTTAAATTCCTACTAAGCACATTGCACTGATACATCATATTCCAGGCAACTTTTCACTGGCATTAAGGTTTGATGATTTTTTTTTGCACCAGGCCAAAGCTTTCTGTGGCCAGGCATTTATGCACTGAACATGCTTAATTCGTTTTGTCATTAAATGTTCTGTAACTGCTGCTTTGATACCTGTTTGTGTTTTTCAAATTGTGTTTTTTATTCTTTCACAATCCTAGTAAGTAACTTGCCCCTGGTTTTTAGTCTGAACGTTTAGTAGTAACTTAAATCTTACTAGTGCTCAGGTTTGAAAAATTTGATCTTACAGATTTTTGGGTACTTTTATTAGACCTTATTGTTGTTAGAAATTGCCTTTGGAGCTTATTAAACTCCTTCAATTTTAAAAAAGGGTAGTAGTAGTCCATCAAAAGACCAGTGAGTAAAGCAGTTCACTCATCTTTTTGTGATGTTAGGCAGACTACAACTGGCAGAGCAAAGATTATGGTTAGGTAGTGGTAATTGCTAATTGTTATGTTAGTGGGCATCCATTTTAAGCAAAATAAAAACCCCATTACCTTTGGTAGATGAAAATAGGTACACTTATGTTATACTGCGCAAAAAAGCATACTGGACAAATGATTTCTATGGAGCCTGGTAGTCTGAACTCTCCTCCCAATTTTAGAAAAACAATTTCTAAATGGAGTCTGATGGTTAGCCACCCTCTTGTTTTGGAAATGTTTGAAACATAATTTTTCCTACACTTAGAAAACACACAAATTACTGTACCAGCATCTCTATTTTTTACCTTGACACACAAATGTAGTTGCTAAATGTTCAGACTCAAAGTGCTTGGTATAGCCCAGGGGTGGCGAATGGTAGCTCTCCAGATGTTTTTTGCCTACAACTCCCATCAGCCCCAGCCATTGGCCATGCTGGCTGGGGCTGATGGGAGTTGTAGGCAAAAAACATCTGGAGAGCTACTGTTGGCCACCCCTAGTATAGCCTAATAAAGTGGTCAGATCCAGGATGACAGACACTAAGCCAATATTTCAGCATATGGATGTCTCAGGGTATTTCCAGTATCAGGAAAATTCAGCAGTTGCCAGCATATACAAAGGATATAGATCTATTTAAACAGAGAGAATATGATATAAGGTACAATATTTAGGTTTCCCTATATCATTGCAGGTGGTGGTGGTGGTGAAGCAAAACAAAGTGAAACAAATCTTTTGCATGCAGCAGTAGTGCCCTGTTGAGGTTTCGATGGCCTCTTTGCTGGTCCTTTCAGTGGCTGGTGAATATTGGTGGCACTTGGCTGCATACTGAATGATGCAACAAAAGAAGAAATGGAAGAAACAGTCTCAAATGGAATGACAGGAACAGAGGCAGAACAATCCTCTTCAGAAAAAAAATATTCAAAGTAAGTTGGTGGAGAAAACGAAAGGGTTTAAAAATGAAAATAAACAGGGAACCAGAAATAAAAAGGGCAGCCAGTTTCTTGAACTGGAACCAGAGTGTAAACCATTGTTTACATATTTCTGCTAAGCCCTGATCTGGAACTTAACTAATAAATATTGCGGAAATAATAATAATAATTTAAACTAGGTTTGCCAGTCCCCAGATCTTAGTGGAGGATCCCCTGGTTTTTCAAGCTCCTCCCTACTGCCAGTCAGCTAGTTGGTGAGGGAAAGCCCTGCCCCAACAGCCACCATGTGCCTTTAAACGTCACCACATTTCTGCTTGCAACTGTTTGTGTTTCTGAATGTGGCAAAAGGAAAGCTGCAGGGGGGTGGGGCAAGCAGACAGAGCCACGTGGCTCTCAATCCCTCTGTTTGTTTGGAGGAACACCCCAAGTTGTTCTTTGGTTTTCCTGAAGAAGTTGGTTAAAATACAGCAGACGGTTTCATTCAGCAATGTGAGTAAATTAGCCCAGTGAGATCACTGTGTGCTTGCTAACTGTGTTTATTTTGGCAGCTTTGTGAGAGTGTCTGTTCACTTTCATTTAGTGGAAGTGAAGCTGCTGGAGACAAGGAAATGAAGGCTGTATTCATGGGAATTGCACTGCTGTATTTTTATTTATTTTAGGGAATGGGAATGTCTCCTGGCTCCACCTCCAAAGTCCCCAGATATTTTTTAAGTTAGACCTGGCAACCCTAATTCAGGCTATCAGTTGAATAAGGATGAACATGAAAAGCAAATCAGGAATAGGTACAAGTAGTGCTGCTCCTTTACAACTACATACCTCCATTAAGCAGGACTGCCAGATATTCTGAAATCCCTTTCCTCCTGCTTTTGTGAGTCAGCAGCCTAAGCAATAGGATTGCCAGTCTCCTGAAATCACAAATTCAGACTACAGAGATCAGTTCCCTTTTTTAAAAATGGCAATTTTGAAGGGTGGACTCCATGACATCATGTCCATGTGCAGTTTTCTCCCCTCCTCAAACTCTGCTTTCACCAAGATCTGCCCCTACATCTCCAGGAATTTCCCAATGTGAAGCTGGCAACTCTACTAAGCACAACAGTGGGGTGAGGTAAGCTCAGCTGTACACATTACAAGGCTTTAAATGCAAAAATGAGTTTGCTGTGTTCTGGTGTTAGAATGACACAGAATTGGTTATAAGTGTGTGGATTGTGCTGTCGGGTTTTGCCTACACTAAAAGTCATCCAGCTTACCCAGCATCTGACCAAGTAGGCTATAATTGAAGCAATCAAAGTCTTCTTGGAACAGTTCTTGGATCTCTTAACATAGTGAATGAATTGTCAGAAATTTAATGAAGCCAGCGTGCCTGGGTTTTTAAAATGCTTTTCCCCATTCCCTGGAAAACAGCATTTCTCCTAGCCAATCTTAGCCCAAAGACCAATCAGGAGAGTTTCCTTGGCTAATCACGCAGTTTTCCTTGACGGCAGGGTTGCCAGGTCCAACTCAGGAAATATCTGGGACTTTGGGGGTGGAGCCAGGAGCAAGATTGTGTCAAGCATGATTGAACTCCAAACAGAGTTCTAGCCATCACATTTAAAGGGACCATACTTTAAGGGGCACCTTCTTTGGGGGCTCATAGAATTGGTCCAATCTTTTTGAAATTTTGCAGGGCTGGATCTACATATTTTTTTTTTGGGGGGGGGGGCGCAAAACCAAAAAACGGCGCCCCTACTAAAAAAATGAAGGGACTCGTGGGCAATCTGACACACTCACTTCATTTAAACACCCCATCGGGTATTTTTATGGGAAAGGGAAGCCTCAGCAGGACTGGCCCTAGAGCGTTTTGAGCCCTAGCCAAAACTAACTAACTAACTAGCCCCTCTGCAGCACCACACCAGAGAAGGGGTTTAAAGTTTAAATTCCCTTCTCTAGAGTTGTGCAGCAGTGGCAAAAGGATAAGAACCTAGAATCATAGAATCATAGAGTTGGAAGGGACCTCCAGGGTCATCTAGTCCAACTCCCTGCACAATGCAGGAAACTCACGATTATCTCCCCCTAAATTCACAGGATCTTCACCTGAACAGTAAGAGAAAAACCCAGGTTGGTTTCCCTTCTCAATATGGCATGCATTTCTTTCCAGGGATCTGATGGCTGTTTGCATTTCTTTAAGTGCATAAACTGTTTGGGATCTGCAGCAAAGAAGGTCACAGTCCCAAGCATACATACTTGATACTAAATGCTGAGCTATGTGGAACTCACTTCTGAGAAAAGGTTCAGGACTCTCAGCTGCAATTTTAGGTCCCCTCTCCCCTAGCCTCATTAAATTTAGTGGGACTTTCTTACAAGCCAGTATAAAATTTAGAGAACTTCTCACCTTCAAAAAGGAGAACTGGTAATAATATTCATAGTTTTGTTCCTGTATAGGGTGCTGTACAGACTAACATAAGGCAAATCTCTGCCCCAACTGAGGAGGTTACAGCTTGCATTTTGGCAAAGGGGGAGAAAGGGGGAAGAGCTAAGGATTGCAAGGGACAAGTAAGCCAAAATGCAAAGTGTTTGCAACTGGATATGCTAAAAACTGGGTCTGGGTAAAAGTCGGATCTACATGGATCTTCATGAATTCATATGATTTTTACATTGAAATGAAATCAAACCACTATTATTATGTAGATCCTGTCTTAGACTATAGGCAGGACCACAAAAATCATGCTTCCACGGATTCATGGTGCCTCACCAGTGCAAAAACAGGGTTCCAAAGTACGGATCCTCATGAATTCATATGATTTTTATGGTGAAATGAAACCACCATCATGCTGTAGATCCTGTCTTAGACTATAGGCAGCACCAGAAAAATCATGCCTCCACAAATCTGTGGTGCCACAACAGTGGAAAAACATGTTTCCAAACCACGGATCGTCATGGATCCTCATGATTTTTGCTTTGGATCCCCCCAAGCTCACCATCCAATCACATACCATGTCCATGGGCAGAGTTTGCACCACAGAAATCATGGATCCACGGCTTCTTGACAGCACCCTAGAGCAAAAACTTGGTTTTGAACCATGGATCCTCATGGATCCCCATGATTTTTGCTTTGGATCCCCCAAAGCTCACCATCAATTCTTATATCATGTCCAAGGGCATTGTTTGCACCATAGAAATTGTGGATCTACGGTTTCTGGGGTGCAAACTCTGCCCATGGAGATGATATGTAATTGGATAGTGAGCCTGGGGGGAGCCAAAGCAAAAATAATGAGGATCCATGAGCATCCGTGGTTCAAAATTAAGTTTTTGGTCCATGGTGCTACCACAAAGCCTTGGATCTATGATTTCTGTGGTGCAAACTCTGCCCATGGACATGATATGTGATTGGATGGTGAGCTTGGGGTGGCTTAAAGCAAAAATCATGAGGATCCGTGGTTCAAAACCAAGTTTTTGGTCCATGGTGCTGCCACGAAGCCATGGATCTACAATTTCTGGGGTGCAAACTCTGCCCATGGACATGATATAAGAATTGATGGTGAGCCTGGGGGGATCTGAAGCAAAAATCATGAGGATCCATGAGGATCCATAAGAACATAAGAACATAAGAGAAGCCATGTTGGATCAGGCCAACGGCCCATCAAGTCCAACACTCTGTGTCACACAGTGGCAAAAAAATTTATATACACACATACACTGTGGCTAATAGCCACTTATGGACCTGTGCTCCATATTTTTATCTAAACCCTTCTTGAAGGTGGCTTGGAAACATCCGTGGTTTGGAAACATGTTTTTCCACTGTTGTGGTGTCACAGATTCATGGTGGCATGATTTTTCTGGTGTTGCCTATAGTCTAAGACAGGATCTACAGCATGATGGTTGTTTGATTTCATTTCACTGTAAAAATCATATGAATTCATGATGATCCATGCTTTGGAACTCTGTTTTTGCACTGGTGAGGCACCACGAATCCGTGGAAGCATGATTTTTGTGGTTCTGCCTATAGTTAAGACAGGATCTACAGAATAATAGTGGTTTGATTTCATGTCAATGTAAAATCATATGAATTCATGAAGATCTGTGTAGATCTTTTTACCTTTTCCCCTAAAAACTTACTCCAAAGCAAGTCAATCACTGACTTCTTTGAGACTTTCCTATCAGCAAGTCCATGATCTTCCCTTCGGGCTTGTTGGCTCTAAGTCTGGAAAGGGTAGAGGGACAAGGGGTGGGAGTCTTGGAGAGAGCAAGTAGGTCTTGTTTACGGAAGAATTCTAGAGGTGGAATAGAGAAAGTGACTCTTCTTTTTATTCTCTGTTTCGGTAGCAGCAAATGGTCAGCACATCTGCTTTACTTTGATGAGCTGCAGGAATGCACTGCAATTGTCAAATTGCTGGCAAAGGGCTTTTTCATGCAGAGCAGAAGCTGGCTTTTTTTGGGGGGGGGGGAGATGGAAGCACTTCTGAAGTGAGGGAGGAGATAGCCCCCGAGATTCGTCCCTCTGTCCCTACCACCCCAACACACACAACCAATTACGCTGCTGTGTACGACCAGGTGCCAATGGGAGGGACTGGGGTGGCGAGGAGGGGGGAGAGAAGAAAAGCAGCCGGGGGGGAGCGATTATTGTATTCCTGTATTGCTGCGGGTGAGGCAAGGGAAGGGATTCCAGCGGGCCGGGTGGCGGTGCAAAAGAAGCCGATCTTTCTCCCCCATTCCTTGGGGTGGGAGGCACCCAATTTGGCGCCCCCCTCTGGCAGTGCCGGGAGCAAAATACCCCCTCTGCCCCCCCCTCAGATCTGGCCCTGAAATTTTGTCCAATCTTTTTGAAATGTGGGATTGTTTTGAGGTGAGGCACCAAATTTTCAGCGTAGCACCTAAAAAACAGCCTCCCAGAGCCCCAGATACCCACAGATCAATTCTCCATTATACCTTATGGGGACTAGTCTCCATAGGGTATAATGGAGTGTCCAGTGGACATTCAAACCCTACCCCACCCCCACTTTCTGATAAACCTGAAGCAGGTGGGAAGGCCTCCAAACCGAGGGATCCCCTGCCCCCACATGGGAATTGGCAACCTAATGAGGGGATGAATATTTTAAACTGCATTTGGTGAAGAAGTCCTCTCTGGAAGATCTGCCACTTTCCATGGATGGAAAACAATGGACAAACATCTAATCCTCTCTTAATGGAAATGGAACCTGATGAGTCTTCATGATACAAGAAGAACATTTTTGAGAATTCTTAAAACTAATGCACCTTCCTTTTCTTAAATTATGATACAGAAGTATAACAATATTTTTTTCCAGTCACATCCCTGGAGCTAGTGGCTAAGATTGTACACTGGTTCTAATCCCACCACAGTCATTATTACAATAGCTAATTTTAGACAAGCCACCCCCTCTCAGACTCAGCACGTCCAGTACATTTTAATCCCACAATTTCTCCATGAAGCGTAGTACATTTCTCTCCCTTACCTGTGGAAAGACAATGTTCATCTGTCTTAAATTATTGCTGTACTCATTACAGATATACTTGGACATGAAGTGGTTCCACATAACATACATAAAAACACACATACTATTAGCTAGATTCAAGTCCACTGTCACCTTAGAGATTTTTGGGGGTATAAGGTTTTGAGAGGCGAAGGAGCTTTGACTCTCAAAAACTTAAACTTCCAAAATCTTATTGGTCTCTAAGATGCTACTAGACTTGAATCTCACCATTCTACTGCAGACCAACATGGCAACATAGACTTCCAATTACAGAAAGAAGGAGGAGGAGGAGGAGGAGATTGGATTTATACCCCACCCTTCACTCAGAGTCTCAGAGCAGTTTACAATCTCCTTCCCTTCCTCTCCCCACAACAGACACCCTGTGAGGTAGGTAGGGCTGAGAGAGCTCTCAGGAAAACTGCTCTTGAGAGAACAGCTCTGACCCAAGGTCACCCAGCAGCTGCATGTGGAGGAGTGAGGAATCAAACCTGGTTCTCACACTTTACCACTACACCAAACTGGGATTATAACTCATAAAGAAACACTTTCTGTCTCATCTGATTATTTTAAAAACTCATAAACAATACCCAACATGCAATACATTTATCTGAACATTGAAAATTATTTATTTGGGCCCTGTAATAAATATGTTAATTTAGTTAATAATGCAATATTCCACAAATGGAATCATTCACCCTTCAAACGAAGCTCTAACTTTCCCCATTTTTGCTGCTATTGCCAATTTTAGTCATGGTAAACAAGCTGAAAATAAGTTGTACATCTGAAAGGGCAACATGCTCTTTTAAATAACCCAGCGGAATAACTTTTGCCTTACCACCTGACATTAACAAATTGAACTACAAATATCTGGAAAGACTGAACTTTTGAACTTGACCAGCAAATATGTAAAAATCCACCATAGGTGAGCCAAACCACTAACACTAGGTCCTGCATAGTTCTCTATATAGTAGCTAACTTATACAGAATGAGATATCATTGAAACCAAAATTTATTGAAATTTTCTTTTAAACTCATAGAGTTTAGATACGGCACAACACAAAATCTACCTCCATTCTTATTGACCTCTAAGTTGCCATTCCATTTTTAAATGCAACTTAAAGAAACGCATTCTAGGTTTAGTAATAAGGAATACATTCTAGCGATTCAACCACTAGGTAACTGATCAGTGCTCATATAAGCTCAAATTGTGCTTCTGGCCTTGCCATAGTAGTAAAGTGTTTGCCCAGTGTCTGATCTGAAAAAAAACTAGAATAGTGGTGGTCCTTGAATTTCTTCATAGCTCACTGCCTGATAATCTTGTACCAGAGTTTCCATTATATATTTTAAATGAATCTAGATTCTGCATTTGCTGTGATTGCTCATTAACTAATACTGTGTTTAATTTATCTCTCTCTCTCTGATTGTTTGAGTTATTCTTTCCTCTAATTGTTTTAATTCATTGATCCAAATATCTTTAATAGATTGAATTTGGTTGCAGGATCCACTAACTCTCAGGTTAAATAATGTACTTCCAATCCGCTGTCAGTGCACTTTCCAACTGGATTTTACGGTTGGAAATCACACTGAAGGTGGATTGAAAGTACATTATTTAGTGTATGTGATCACAGCCTTTGTGTTGTTTTCTATTTAATTTTATTTCTATTTAACGCGTATGTAATTTTATTTATTCTTTTTTTTAAAAAGGGAGCCCTGAGCTGGGAATGTGCTGTCAGCTCTCTTTTTATATTAACATCCTCCTCTAGCATACCAACAGCTCAAATGTTAACATCCTCAGCTAGCTTGTTTGGAGACCAAAAGACCTACCCTCTCACCCACTTGAAGCAATGCCTTTAGTATTTTCTTTCCACTGAGAATGTACTTTACAAATACAAAGGTATTTAAATAAGAACAACAATAAAATCACTGTGTTCCCAAGAAATAGCAAGACAGTAAGAGAGCTACATTTAGGGACATATTGAATAATGGAGCAGAATGTGATCAAAATGAGATTTTTAATACTGAAAGCCTAGTGTAGTACAGTCTTATGGGAACAACAGACGCAGTCTTTAAGTTCTACTAAAGAACTGTTTATTTATGTTGGCTAAGGAACTATTTATCTCTAACAACAAATTGCTCAGGGAACTATCTGGGTGAGAGACAGTTGAAAAGGGAACTGGGCTGCCCAATCTGATGGTGGGAAAGAGAATGGAACCCAGGGTGTAAAAGGGTCAGGGGTCTTGTAAAGTAAAAACAAATAACAAGATTGGTAGCAAACCTGTGATTGCCTAACTTACCTTCACCTTTGAATCTGAGAGAGGTTGTGTTGGGTGTTAGGTAGGGCTGCCAATCCCCAGGTGGGGGCAGAGGATCCCCCAGTTTAGAGGCCCTCTCCCCGCTTCAGGGTCATCAGAAAGCGGGGGGGGGGGGGAGGGGAGGGAAATGTTTGCTGGGAACTCTATTATTCCCTATGGAGACTTATTCCCATAGGAAATAATGGAGAATTGATTTGTGGGTATCTGGGGTATCTGGGGCTCTGGGGGAGCTGTTTTTTGAGGTAGAGGCACCAATTTTTCAGTACAGCATCCAGTGCCTCGCCCCAAAATACCCTCCAAGTTTCAAAAGGATTGGACCAGAGGGTCTAATTCTAGGACACCCAAAAGAAGGTGCCCCTATCCTTCATTATTTTCTATGGAAGGAAGGCATTTAAAAAGGTGTGCAGTCCCTTTAAATGTGATTGTCAGAACTCCCTTTGGAGTTCAATTATGCTTGTCATACACTTGCTCCTGGCTCCACCCTCAAAGTCTCCTGGCTCCACCCCCAAAGCCCCAAATATTTCTTGAATGGAACTTTGCAACCCTAGTGTTAGGGTTGAGGGGGGGGGTCACCTCCAAATAGTTCCCATCTTTCATTTTTTTATCCTCTCAAAAAAACCATAAGGAAAGTTAGGCTGAGAGAGAGTAACAGGGCCAAGGTCACTCAGTGAGCTTCATATGTGAATGGGGATTTGAATCTGATTCTCCTCATGCCTAATCTGATGCTCTGGCTTCTACACAAGGCTGTCTTTGATAGTATATCCCAACTAAATATAAGCACTGATCCATACTTCAGACCTCACAGCTTTGGAACTCCCATCACTTTTCAAGTATGTTGATCTGGCACCAGCAGCATTGGTTGGCAAACCACCCTCTTTCATTATTTACATGGAGCACCTGCCTAATGTGATCACTCTGGGGATCAAACAAATGTACAGTAAAATTTGCCCTCTGCCTGCTTTTCATCACCACTAACAGTTCCTCCAATACTGCTTAACCATTCTGAAATGGGCTGAGATCCCGCTTGTTAATCCAGCATCAAATGTCAGCTTGCTAGAGAATCTGACTCTTGAACTCCCTTAAGGTCGTGAGTCAGCCACTGTCTAAATTCATACAGTGTGCAATGACTGACAGGATAGCTGGGGAAATTATCACTTAATTGAGGGAGAAGCTTCCACAGAGTCTTTGACTAGCCTAATACACTGTGTTAATACCTTGGTGGTTGTCTCGTTTGGTGCCCTTGATGTTTCATCCAAATAGCAGTGCTTGCAGACTTCTAATTTAACCTATAAAGAATATATAGTTCATGCAGTGTGCTGTAGTTTTGTATGGATTTTATTGTGAAGCATTTTTACTTGTTTAGAAGAAGAAAAATTGCAGATTTATACCCCGCCCATCTCTCTCAATCAGAGACTCAAAGTGGCTTACAATCTCCTTTATCTTCTCACCCCACAACAGACACCCTGTGAGGTGGGTGGGGCTGAGAGGGCTCTCACAGCAGCTGCCCTTTCAAGGACAACCTCTGCCAGAGCTATGGCTGATCCAAGGCCATTCCAGCAGGTGCAAGTGGAGAAGTGGGGAATCAAACTCGGTTCTCCCAGATAAGAGTCCGCACACTTAACCCCTACACCAAACTAGCTCTCTACTCACCCAGATAGTAGAATTTGTGTTTGCATGTAATCCATTTTTCTCTGTCCAGACTAAAACTATCTACTCATTTGTGATGCAAAATATTATGCCTAACATAAATCCCTCCATAAATGTTTTGAGTGTGGGTGTTATCATGCCATAGTCAAGCACTGCACTTCATTTCCTATGATTTCAGAGTTTAATTTTATTTATTTATTTATTACTTACTTACTTTAATTTTCTAAACCACCCTCTCTGCAAGTGGACTCAGGGCGGCTAACAGTCAATTAAATACAATTTATAATTATAATTTAAAACAATAAAATAGAAATTAAAATACATTTCATGGTGCTGTTCAAACGTTAGTATTGGCGAGATCATAACTTTCTTTCTTCTGGCAGTGATCCTATAATTTTTGGATTTATATCCTGCCCTATCCCGCAAGCAGTCTCAGGGCAGCTTACAGCATGTTTAATTTTTCCATTCAGACTAAAGCAGCGGTCCCCAACTCCCGGGCCAGTCTGTGACCTGTTAATAACTGGGCTGTGGAGTGAGGCAGAGATGCTGTGCTGCCCTTTTGCCCCATTGCCCCTTCTGCCCACCCAGGACCCAAGTAGACAATAGAGGCAGCATGGCTTGCTCTGAGGCTGTCTCCCTTGCAGGGGAGGCAGCCTCGTAGCAAGGCAGAGCAGTCCTGCCACCCCTTTCGCCCACCCAGGAAAGAGGCAGTGTGGCCTTGCTCCAAAACACCACCTCTTTTATCTGCCTGGGTCCTGGGCAGGAGAAAGGGGCAGCATGAAAGTGACCTTCACCTACCACTAATTTAAAGAACCCCATGGGGGGAAGGGATGAGGTGTGGCCAAGGGAGCAGTCTAGGGCAGTAAAACCCCTAGCACAAACCCCTCCCCACCGGTCCATGGAAAAATTGTCTTCCACAAAACTGAAATCTGGTGCCAAAAAGGCCGGGAGCCCCTGGACTAAAGGATCAAAAGATACCTGTGCCCTGATTATGTCCAATCAATCTATGTTAAACAGCATGCACAGAGCAGCCATTTCAAAAACTCTTTCCCCATAATCCAGCTGGAAATCCTATAACATGCAATTCCCTTCCCAGTGTAAAAGTCAGGGCTACATTTATGTACCTCTTATAAAAATATGAAATTCAACCAATCAGCAGTTTGTCAGATAAGGAGGATAGGAAAAGAAGAGAAATACCATAATTACAAATGGTACCTTTGACATGTTACAAAGATGGCATATTCTAATGAATGTTCTGTCACATGTTAGATGATTTTGGCCTCATGTTATGCTCTTTATCTTAGTGCTTTTCTTGGCAGCCCAATGGGTTGAAATGCAATGGAGGGCATATTGCTTTGAGATCAAAACTTGCTGTTCACTCCTGACAAAGGGTGGTCTGGATTCTAGTAATGAGGCTACTGGAGAAGTGTTCAATTGTCTCACCATGGGATTCTTGTAATATACAGACCTGAGCTCTACACATCCATATGGTTGGATACAACTAGCTTTCCTGCTAGTGAAAATGGGAAGGTGTCCCTGTACCCATCCAATAATGCTGTTCTGGGGAGCATGGTACCCAGGAGGACAAAAACTATGCAGAATGGAATGCGTAGGAAAAAGGGGATTCCACCACCTGTTATAATCATAGGTATTTTCTTAGGAAATAATAAAGGGACGTTAAGAATAAAGGACAATAGGGATGGAACAATTGCTTCCCCCTTCTGGACCGTCACTGCTTGCTGCTTCTCACGGCTCAGCTACTCACCTTTCAGTTCACCTCTCAGGCAGCCACCGTTTTGCAAGCAACCTAGCTGTGAGAAAGTCTTGATTCCAGTCCCACTGGTTTTGGGTGTTGTCTGTATAACCGCCAAGCAGCAGCCCCTGGAGCTGATCTGAATGGTGAGTAACGGCAGAGTAACAAGCTGCAGTTGCTCATGGAGAGCTCTAAAAGAGGAGTGACCATCTTAGAATATGTCCTTCATTCAGAGTGTTTCTGGAAAAAAAGCAATGCAGCGATAGAAAGGTGTGAAAATGACCTAATGTGAAAAAACCCAGTCTTTCTAGGCTTGAATAGACACAATAATTAATATTGAAAAAATGCCCTCATACTTTCCTCCCTGTTTGCAAAATGTCTAGGACAATGTGACAGTATTCTGTAATATAATAGATTTTCTTAATATTTTCTGTATGTGACAGATCCACACACTCCAGGAACTAATTCACGCATTATATTTTCTAGGCTAGTGGTTGTTTCAACTAATATTTCCTTTTTTCTTACAATCAGGGGTGTATATCACTTGCGCAGAAAGGAAATCCAAAAACCTTTCTTGAGAATTTGTAGTGCTGAATACATTATTATGGAAATCAACATGTAGTTGCTTATTTTATGTAGTTTATTCTTCTTTGATGGGTGATGAATAAAGGCAATATACAGTCATGAAGCCATAGCCTTGATCGGTCAGAATTCTTCTCAGCATCTCTAGCATCAGTTAGCCTGTTCCAATGGCAGACCAGCATCCTGCTTAGAGTCCAGTGACACCTTTAAGACCGACAAACTTTTATTCAGGGTATGAGCTTTTGTGTGCACGTGCACTTCCTCAGACAGTATGATGGAAATAGAATCTAACATATCTTACAGCATCCTGCTTGTTATGCAAATGTGTGGTGCAGAAATGGAGCTCCAAACTCAGGTCACTAATGCCATAGTGCTCACTTGAGTAACCGGCTTGTATGATCATCTTTTTTTTTATTGTAAGACACCCCTTGACAATGGGCCAAACTATAGCATGCTAGAATCCTATTTGACTTGAAACAAAGGATACATTATCTTTCCAAGACAAGCTCCTGAGAAGCTGACAGTGCTGCCATAACTCCACTTGCATCCAAATATGTCTGGCCAAGTACAACCCGCATTTTCCCACTCTTCTTTGTTTGCCAGCACACCAGTGTCTTTCCATGCACAAATTGCAGGCTTTTTGGCACATGCACCAAAAAAGGTTGCCTGCCTTTGTTTTAGTATAAGGTCAGTGCAATTTGTCACAACTGAATGAGGTTTTGCTAGGTGGTGGATGCACATTGCCAATCTCGTTTTCACAGACTCAAGGGACAGAAGTATGTTCATTGATAAAGAAGAATGTTGAGAAATCTCTGGTTGCTGCACTCCTTTGAGACTGAGTTCTGCACTTGTGAGGTCTGATCACAAAACTGTGTAATGCAAGGCCTGGATTGTTGTAATTTAGAACTGTGTTGAATGCTTTGTAGTCTTGATCTTGCATGCCCTCATTTTAGCCCTGTTTCCATTGCTTCTCAGGGAAGGCAGCATGCTATATTCCACACAGATTTTGGAAGGCTATTTGGATGAGAGACCACCAAGGAAGACTGTGCAGAGGAAGGCAATGGCAAACCTTTTCTGCTCCTTGCTTGCCTTGAAAGCCCCTTGCTGGGGTCACCATAAGTCTGTTGTGACTTGTTGGCACTTGCATACATATATATGTCATTTCTCATTTTCATGGATGGGCAACTGAGATCAAAAGATAGCAGAGTGAATCCAACAACTCTTTTGCCATACATGAGAAGTCTCTCTGGCAAAAGGAGCCTGAATTTGGAGGAAAGAACATTTCTCTATCAGAGAAGAATTCTTCAGTTAGCAGAAGGGAAGTATCAGACCCAGTCCATTGTCTTGCCTGAGCACGTTCAGAGAATCAGTTCCAAATTGCACTGCGACTTGCACACAGATGTCTGTGAAAAGGAATAACTTCACATGTAACAAATACAATTTTCTTCCCTTTGCAACATGCACTCTGGTCAAAAAGGGGAAAACCCTGAAGATAAGTTCTAAAGAGCAGACCTATAAACTAATGGACAGATTCAAAAGGTAATATCCTAATTAAAGAAACTCTCCAAAGAACCCCTTGTTATGAACAGATTCATCGACTGCAAGGAACATTAGTCATTGCTCCATTTATTCCAAAAGAGTTATCACTATTTTTTTCTATAGCACAGTATCATATCAATCCTAATACATACTGTCTATGAATTGTAAAAGTTTATTGTTAAACCAAGGACTATAACAAAAGATGACACAGAAACCGAATTTATTTATATATGTACTTACTATGTTTATACTCCACCTTTCTCATGAAGACTCAAGTCAGATTACACCGTGTAAATCAGTGTAATCAATAGGGTATGACATTTAATAAGCAATAGAGTATTGGACTACAATTACAGAAATCTGAAATAAGCGTAAAATATTAGGCATGATTCAGAATGCATAAAAATGTATTACATCAATAGAAAATAATATGGTGACAGCTGGATAATATATATAGAGCAAACAGATAAATACCTCCTATACATAGTGGTATAGTCCACAGTTTCTTTATAAAGCACTTGCATTCACTTCCTCTTCTGATATCATAATATAAAATATAGGATACAAATGTCAGCAGGCTGCACTTTTTCCAGCCCCCTTAAACAGCAGTCAATAAAGCAGCCAAAAGAGCTGAGGTGCTAATATCACGTCATGTATTTGCTGTTTCTTAAGATACAAGGCTGCTGTTTTTAGTGACTGACAGTTACATTTATTTATTTATATTTATTCACAAAATTTATATACTGCCTTTCTGCCCTCACAAGGGCTGCCAAATCTGCAAAGCATTTATTGATGACTGATTTGTGAATGATCTGATTGTTTAAAGAATTGCCTGCTGCGCAGAGCAGCTAGAACGGGTGGGAGAACATGTGCAAAAAGCCAACGGAATTGTACTGCATGGTTAGGAAGGAATGTTGCGAAGCAACCTGCTGAACAGCCACAAATGGGGCAATAAACAGTTGAACTGATGGCTGAAAAATCAGCTCCCAGTTTGTGACTGGCAAACAGGAAGCGAGCCCAACTGGCAAGCATGCACAAGTTTGCAAGAACTGAAATTTGAAAAGCAAATTGTTAAAAATTGGCAGGTTTGTTGATGGAAGGGGAGAAAGTTTCCTTGTCAATCTAATTTCTCCGTCCCCTTTTTAATGCTGTTTGGTTGATATAGCCAGGAACAAACTGATGTGAATATACCCCAATAGGCCTGGCCAGTCCAGCACCCTGGCATAGATTTAATGTGCAGCCTGTCATTTCAAAGTAAACCAAAATGTGTACCCATCCAATGTGGGCTAATAACATCCAGAAGTATCTTGAAGGACAGTAGACTAGCAGCTGCCTAAATATAAATATTTGTGTAATGCAACTTTCTGTAAAAAGATCTGAGGGAAGTAGTTGTAATAGATTTTATTTTCCAACTTTGCGAAAGAAAAAAATGCTGGTATGAAAGTGTTCTTGTTTGGCATCTGCTCATGAGGAGTACAGCAAAAGACATTATTGTTATTTATTATTCTGGTCTGGAAATACATAATCAGTGTGTATGAAAATCAGAGATTTACCTTGTTTAGAAAATGTCTCAATTGACTAGGGTTCCCAAAGAGACTTTACAGATGTGGGTTCTTACTGGCCCTGTGTCTTCCCAGGTTCTGTTCCACAGCTATTACAGACAGTGTTTTTGGTCCTAGCCATATTCCTCTATCTTGTCCCTTAGTGTGCTCTTTCTCTATTTTGTTTCATGACCTTGCTAGGTTCAGTGAGATGTCCAGCAGGATATTTATTCCTGATATGGGTTTTTTTTTCTCACAGAACCTGTCCCACCACTCCACTGAGGTAGAAGAAGAAGAATTGCAGATTTATACCCTGCCCTTCTCTCTCAATCAGAGACTCAGAGTGGCTTACAATCTCCTATATCTTCTCTCCTCACAGCAGACACCCTGTGAGGTAGGTGGGGTTGAGAGGGCTCTCACAGCAGCTGCTGTTCCAAGGACAGCCTCTGCCAGAGCTATGGCTAACCTAAGGCCATTCCAGCAGGTGCAAGTGGAGGAGTGGGAAATCAAACCCGGTTCTCCCAGATAAGAGTCCACGCACTTAACCATTACACCAAACTGGCTCTCTCAATTTACCTGTCAAGATAAGTTTCTCAATTTTTTAAAAAAATATTTATTAAAATGTTT
This sequence comes from Heteronotia binoei, assembly GCF_032191835.1. Classification (NCBI taxonomy): domain Eukaryota; kingdom Metazoa; phylum Chordata; class Lepidosauria; order Squamata; family Gekkonidae; genus Heteronotia; species Heteronotia binoei. The sequence goes on along the minus strand of NC_083226.1, from coordinate 143,881,484 downwards.
ATATCCCACTTTTCCATTGGCTCAAGTGTGAAGCCTTCTTCTAATCTAAGTAGCCTTTCTCCGACTTAAGTAGCTTTTCAGCTGGAGTTGAAGGAAAACTCCTTAGGCTGGAGGAAAGCTGTTTGGGAGATGGTTAACTCCACCCCATAAAAAGCTGCACTTGAAGGATTTTTACTTCAAAAAGATACCGGGCTTCTTTCTCAATCTAGACCAGGCAACTGTTATGTATTGTTTGCCTTATCCATGCTCAGTTTAGCATTTCCAGATGTGGTTCAAAGTGCTGGTTCTTGTCATTAAGATAAACAGCTTGAGGCCAGAGTTCTTGAAGAACTGCCTCTTCCTAATGCTGCCCAGTCCACCACAAGATCCTCCTCACAAGTTCTTCTACTTGAGGAAGGTAGTGGCTAGAGGACCTTTTCAGTGGTGGTACCTTGCTTGTGGAATGTTCTTTCCCTTGAGGGTTACCTACTTTTTATTAAGCACTAGGACAAAACATTTATTACCCAGGCTTTAAGCAATTGATCTTTCTAAAATTGTTTTTACTGTCGGCTTTGAGCATGAGAACTGTTCTATGATAATAATTTTAGGTTGCTAAATATTCTGTGCTGTTCTTATGCTTTCATTGAATTTTTATTTGGCTAGATTTTTAAATAGTTTGTCAAGTTCTCATTATTTTTATGCTGCTTTATGATCATTTTTTACTTTTTAAGCCACCTTGGGCAGACTCCCTGAAGAGGAAGCACATACCTTTTCTAAATAAAGAAAGAATAGACCTAGATTATGGCCAACATGTTTAAAGGAATCCCACTTTATTGTTACCAGGAAAGGAAGTTGATTTCCAGAGTCTTCACCTCTGTGGACAGGGCCGGATTAACAATTAGGCCAAGTAAGCACTAGCCTATGGACCCCCATGCTCTTAGGGGCCCCAGGCCGGCTTCCCCCCTGCTTGCAGCCCTCCCAGCCTGCATGCACAGTCAGCAACTGAGCTGCTCTTTGCCCAGCTTGCCTGGTGCTGCTGCTGGCATCATCGCCAAGTCTGCCTCTCTCTGCCTCTCCCCCGTAGCTTAGTAAAAGGGGCTTTTAAGAAGGAGCCTGCAGTGGGGGCCATGGGTAGTGGTGTGGGTGCTCCAACTCTGAGATAATTTGAGAGCCCCCTCCCCCAAGGGGCATCCATAGGGTTTAAACTGGCACTGTTTTTGGGCCCCTAAACATATTGTATTTCATGCATGGGAACTGTTGGCATCACAGGTTCTTCTTGTGGTGCTTGCTGAGGGAGCTCCCAGAAGCAGCCCTGGGTGGGGCAACATGGAAGAGGCTCCTCCCATGTGGCTCTGGCCATTTCATTTCCCCTGAGCAGCCTGGGAATGAATATACAAAAGAGTTCTTCATCTATGCTCAGGGAGAGGGTGATCTGAACATGGAAGAGACAGGAGATAAAAGGAATGGGAGTGCAGCGATTCTGAGAGCAGCCTTAATGTAAGGCAGGATCAAAAGGGCGAAAGCTCTTCCATGTTAAAAATGGAGCTTTCTCGTCCTACCTTTTCTTTCCAGCCCTGTCTTCCTAGAAGCAGGCAATTTCTCTGTGGTTAAGGTGGAATTTACTACTTTAAAGTGACTGTGACTCACAGAGGCCAGGTGACAGTTGCTCTTTTCAGTGTTTAGAACTATAATTCTTCTCAATTATCAAAGACATAAATTACTATTATTTCTTTACCAGATCGAACATCTCCCTTAAATATGTGAAGGAAAAATTGCAGGTTGTCGAGTGAATTTTCCTCTTGGAAAAACTGCTTATTCTTAATATACAAGTTCAATGAAAGTTCAAAAGTTTATCAGTGCAAAGACGGCATTCTGTAATGTGTTTGCTGGTTTCTCTGTTTCATATTCCGAAATGAAGAGACTTTTTTTTTGTATTGTCTTCTTCATAAAAGTAACCATGCAGCATATTTCCAGAGTGTGTTGCAATGCCTATTGATCATAATCAAACCACAGATGGCGTTAGCATAAGAGGAAGCTGGTCGTGGTACAGGATGTGTCAATCACAGAACAAATTGATTTTGACTTGTTGCAGGAAAATATTCTTTGAGACCAGATTAATTCCACAAGGTTCCACTGCTTGAAGAATTTTGATTAGGTGGTTTGTCTGAGAAAAGGTGTCATAGTGTCAAGTTACCGCTGAGTTTAATGTGATTATTGGAAATAATTTTTAGTTTCAGCTCACTTCATATCAAATACACCTGTACTGCAAGAAAGGCAATAGTTCCTTATTGGAAAGCATTGTTTGGGTAAGAGTAAATGAAAAATCCATTTGTAAGATCTGTAGATATGCCTTACATTGCATGCAAATATGAATGCAGTATTAGTATTTTGCTCTGATATAGTAACATATACATCAGGATCTCCAAGCACTTTACATGCATTAATGAAACTGACTCCATGGGGAAGCAAACGTTAGATGGATTTTGCAGGTGGATAAGTGGATGCAGGGAGAAGCAAAGCATCTGCAATGTTTCTGGTCAAGAGGGAATTAATTTTGTTTGTTCCGTTATTATTAGCAAGGCCAACTCTTGATTCAAACTTGAAGGCTTCAGTAAGAATTTACTCAAGGAAACCTTTTGTGCATGTTATTAAAAATGGAATAAAGAGTAGATTGTTAATGGAATTTAGAGACAGCAGACTTGCACAGAGGTAGTTCTATACATAGGGAAGTCCAAGTGATGTTGATGGGGCTTGTTCGCCTGTAAATGTGTGATGATGGTGGCTGAGAAACTGAAATTCCAACCTTCCCCCAAGGACCCTCCAACAGAAGATCACTTAAGTTGGAGAAACCTTCCTTAGGTTGGAGGAAGGCTCCAAGCTTCACTTAGTGGAATGGTGGATTAATGCAAGAAGTTATAGACCCTTTTCACACTTACCAGTGGAAACCGGAAGGGAGCCGGTATTGTGCCTGCCTGAAGTAATCCGGGACAGGGATGGGAGTTTTCAGACACATGTTTTTTTCCCCCGGTAGGGTTCTGTGATTGAAGCGAGCCATTTCACACTATTCCTCTTTTATCTCGCTTCCACGAGCGCTGGCTGTTTTTGTGCCCTTTTTTGCCTGCCGGCACACAATCTCCGGCTTTTTTTTTTTTTTTTTTAAACACCGGGCTATAGCACTATAGCGAGGAAATTCAGTAACTGACCAGCTGCCATGCCGGAATACTTAGGCTATGTGAAAAAGCTCATAGTCTCTCTAAAACAGTGGCATTCACTCTGCAGCTTGTGGAGAGCTACAGTTGCAGATGCTATAGAGCCACATGACTACTCTATACCCTGTGCCTCCCACCAAAATATGCATAGTATAAGACACAACTATAACTATTAAATGCAGAGCTTTTTTTTGTAGAAAAAGCCCAGCAGGAACACATTTGCATATTAGGCTACACTCCCTGACACCAAGCCACCAGAACTGTATTCCTGTGCACTCCTGCTTAAAAAAAGTTCTGATTAAATGTAATCATAACCTTTCCAATTACCACAGAATCTCTACATCTTGAGGGTTGTCCCACCCTCCACAGCTGAGGCAGTCCTTGTGTATTTTGAGTGAAGGGAAAGGCTTCCTTCTCTGTTTCCTCAATATCTCCTCATCATGAGGCACAGCAGTGCGGACTACAGACTGAGAATGCCAGGGTGCACAGAAAGGAGTTAGCTGACTGTGGAGAAAGACACACCCCACTGTGTCCAGCTTGCTCTTTTCCTGAGTGGCTACAATAGTGGTGATGGTTTATACTTTCTTATCTGCAGCCATCTTACTCTCCTCTCAGCAGCTGCCAGTTGCTGGGATGAGAGGGGAGAAACTGCAGATAGGGGGTAGAAGGGATGAAGAAAATGGTCCCTTTGCCCCCCTAGTCGAAATAAGAGACAGACACAAGTATTGGGTTTAAACCGGGCCGCTTTATTAAACTCAATTAATCTGTGAACTCGGCAGGGGTAAGACCTATCCAGACAGGCCCCTGGGGTCACCCACGGACCCCGCCCTGTCAAAGGGCGAGCCACCCTGCCCCCAGCACAAACCCGCCATATTCGGGTTGTAACTGAGCGGCCAGGCCTCCAGCCTTTCTCCACCTGGGCTAGCATCGATCCCCCATGGAAAGATCCGCCGCAGGTGAGGCTCCCCGTGATCTGCATTCCCCGCACTGAGCCGTGTAGCCCATCTGCGGTTCATACAGACCACACGCACCAAAGGTGCTAGGCCATAGGTGCTCCCCTGAAACACTGTGGCCAACACCTCCCCGGCCAGCGACCACTTATAATCCACCCCCAAAACCTAACACTCTAAGGCAGTACAAAGTAGGCGAAAAACAACTCCACATGGGCCAATTATGTGGAGATGAAAAAATTCCTACTTGGCCCCCAACAAGGCGACCGGTTGAAACCTGTACTGCAAAGGGAGGGTGGGAGGGCAGAGAGCCAAGAAGACAGCCGCACTGAGTCGGGCGGGGCCAGGGCTTATATACCCCTGGCGCCACGCCCCGCTCAATCCCCGGATGGGCTGGGGCTGTCAAAGCCTGCTCTCCTTCTTCCAGGAGGGCAAATGCGGCCCCCAGCCTGAACGCCGGCGATGCCGGCTTGGCTGGGAAGGGCCGAGCCTTGCCCCCCTAGTCGAAATAAGAGACAGACACAAGTATTGGGTTTAAACCGGGCCGCTTTATTAAACTCAATTAATCTGTGAACTCGGCAGGGGTAAGACCTATCCAGACAGGCCCCTGGGGTCACCCACGGACCCCGCCCTGTCAAAGGGCGAGCCACCCTGCCCCCAGCACAAACCCGCCATATTCGGGTTGTAACTGAGCGGCCAGGCCTCCAGCCTTTCTCCACCTGGGCTAGCATCGATCCCCCATGGAAAGATCCGCCGCAGGTGAGGCTCCCCGTGATCTGCATTCCCCGCACTGAGCCGTGTAGCCCATCTGCGGTTCATACAGACCACACGCACCAAAGGTGCTAGGCCATAGGTGCTCCCCTGAAACACTGTGGCCAACACCTCCCCGGCCACCGCCAATGCCAAGCCTCTGCTTAGGCATTAGCGCCCCAACGGGCGGCCCAGAGCCGACCGCCAACCCTGCCGAATCTCCTCCAAAAAGGCCCGGTTACCCAACTCTGACAGATGGACCCCATCCGACCGATACCGGTCAGCATCATTGACCTGTATGGCCGGATGAGGGAGGAAAATTCCCAAGCCATCTTCATGGCTTTTGTAGCGCCCTATTAGCCTTGCCTAGCGTGCTCAAACCCGCCAGGGGAAATGTAAGGGCGCCTCCAACTCCAGCCTGGTGATCTAGCTGACCACATCCGGACCAGCCAAAAGGACAAGCCCTGGGGTCACCCCCGGACCCCGCCTTGTCCTGTAGGGCGAGCCACCCTGCCCCCAGCACAAACCCAACGTATTGGACTGTTGCTGAGCGGCCCGGCCCCAGCCATTAACCACCTGGGCGTGCATCAATCCCCCATGGAAAGATCCGCTAGGTTAAGGCTGTCCCGTGATCTGCGGTCCCCGCATTGAGCCGTGTAGCCCATCTACGGTTCCAGCAGACCACCTGCACACTTGGTGCTGGGCCATGGGTGCTCCCCTGAGACCGACCAGGTGGATGACCAAGATGTGCGGAGGAGGTGCCCTCCTCCCTCCGCACGGCAACGGCCCATCGCAGCCCCGACGACGACCCAGCCATTCCTCCAAATGGCCCATCACGGGCACCCAGCTGGGAGCCTGTTTAGAGAGCATCTAGCATGATGGACCGCCCGGAACACCTTGCTGCGTCCGCAGATGAGACCTCTCACTACGAGCCACAGCACCTGAAAAACAGAAAATTGTCAAAACAAATAATGACCGACCGGCACCTCCAACGCTGCCTTCTAGGTGACCAACGGGTGCACCCTCTTTTTTTTTTTTTTTTTTAAAGCTACCAACCGCCACAGGCCAACCAATTTTTTCCCCCTGGGCCTGGGGCACCTGCCCTGCGGTATCACTCGTAAACTACATACCAACTCGCTAAACATAGCGCCGAAAAAATTGGAGGGCCATCAACAAGGCCGCATGAAGCAGAGCGGCCCCGAAAGGGTACTGCATAACCTGTGTCACGGAACCGGCCCACTATCCAGCGGTCCCCTCAACTGCCAGAATTGGGAAGCCGCTCCTTCATATGCCCCTCCACTAGTGGGTATTCTCCGCAGACCCATGAGCTATACTACCAAAGGCCAACCCCGCCAGTCGGCCCTCAATAATACTCGACTCCAGACCTCTCTCTTTCCAAAACAGGCAGATGCCTAATATGAGCTGGCAAGATGGGCCGGCCAGCCTGCAGCGTGGCGGTTCAGTCCAAGCCGCTCTATCCTAAGCCCTCCTCGTACCAGGCATTAAAGCCAATCGAATGGGCCAACCAGCTTCAGCCTCACAAGCTACCAGGGGTCTAGGGGCAATTGACTCATAGCGTCACCCAGACGCCTCAAAGAAAAGGCCATAAAGGGGGGGGGGCCACCGTCCATGAAAAGCTAAGGTGACCCACCACCAACTGCAATTCAAGCAGCGAGACCTTAGGGCAGCCAACCGGGCTTTAAGATCCGTTATTCCTGCCTCCGTCGGCCACAGCCGTTTGTGGGTATCCCAACCGATGCCCAAAAGGTAAACACCGAACTGGGCCTTATAGGCTTCACATGCGTACCCCCAGCTTAATGGCTAAGTCCCGAAAGGAATGTAACCATCTGGCGCATTACCTTGTGCTGGCAGGACCGACAAAGGTAGTCGCCCAGGTAAAGCACCGTGTCATTAAGCCCGGTTCTATCCCGCAGCGCCCACTCAACAAAGGAACTGAAGCGCTGAAATGCAACCCATCAGGAGGGTGTGATCCATATGGCAGGGCGCTATCCTGGAATTCTCCCTCTAAGCAAAAACCCCAGGAGTTCGAAAGCATTGTGATGCACTGGCAAGATGCGACATGCAGACTTATTGTCGCCTATGGCACTTTTAGCCCAACACTGACCAGCCCTCCGTGAGGCAGGCCCCTGCAGAAAGCTGCTGGTGTTGCCTCTGTACCACGTGCCCGCTATCGGACCGATCCCTAATATTAGGCTTTGCCGGGGACATCAACCACAGCCAAAACTGCTGGCTGACGTGGTCGCAAGGTAACCCCGGGCTAACAGTGGCCGTCATGCGGAATGCCTCACCGTAGTGCAGCCATGCCGCACCGCCGAAATTCCGTATATGCACCAGCGATGGCGCCCGCCAAAATTAAAACGCTGGGCAACCAGATTGCCCCTGACCTATCCACCCATAAGCGCTTTAATTTTCTTCTTCCTTCCTGTCGAGCTCGTCTATGAAGTAGGCTGAACCTGTCTACGACTCTCCCTGAGGGATTTAGACACGTATAACAGCCATTAAATGATCACCCCGCGGCCTCGAAGTATCGCCATATGGTAGTATGTGGAAAGGTATGCTGGCGATAGGGTTCAGAAGGTGAAACCACCCACCGCCTTGCCCGCTCGGCCACGTCCCTTCCGATTTGAGTATACTGCTGCCTGTCACAAGGCAGGACCCCTTGGGGAGGGACGGCAACGTGGGAACCGCGGGCGCCAGCGCCGGGACCACCTGTGGACCGAGCGCCTGGGATCCAGAGCTACCCAAGCCATACCCTTGTGGGGCGGAGCTCTGCAGGCCCCACACCCCAAGGCAACCCAGAAACCACTGCACAGCGGGTGCTCCCAGCCTTTCTGCGTCCCAAGGCCCGCTCCCCGTACCCGGTGGGGGTACTGGAACAGGACCCCAGGGCCACCCAAGTGTCTGCAGCAACACAATCTTACCACCTACGTCCAATGACGTTCAAGACCCGCCTGGAGTCCGCTGCCACAAGATCTTACCACCAACCTCCAGTGGCCTTCGAGCCCGGCATGGAGACAGTTGTACGTCGCCGGCTGTTCACCTAACGGACCCACGCCCGGGTCGTCGTCTCGTTCCAGCTCCGGCAGTGGCCCGTCCCCGCTGCGCTACCCTGTAAGGCAGACAAACGAGCCAGCATCTCCACCGCAAACAGTAGACACGCCGCCGCCCTGAAGCGCTGTGACGCCCTTCCCCTATGGGAGCCCCATGGCGACCCTCTACTGCTCTAGTGCCACCCGTGTCAATGATGGCTAGCCGGGCCCACTCCCTTCGGCCTGTCTCTTCCTCAAAACAAGGCTGCCGACCCCCCCTAATCCTGGCCACACACCACAGTGGCCCTAAGAATATGCCAATTTGAAACCCCTCCGACCACTAAGCCAGAGAAGGAGGGGTGAAGCGACATAAAGCCAAGCCAGACCCTATGTATGCCTGACAGCACAATAACCGGGGGTATGGACCATCTCAATTATGGTTCCTGGACAGCTGTAAAACAAATAACGTCAGCACAATTAACCGGGTATATGGACCATCATAATTATGGTTCCTGGACAACTGTAAAAACAAATACAGTCAGCACAATTAACCGGGGGTATGGCCCATCTTAACTATGGTTCCTGGACAACTGTAAAATAATTACCGTCCTCACCCCATGGAATATGGGGGGGGAGGGGGGGGAGGGGTGTGTTCTACCGCCCCGAAGCGCGGCGCCACCCATCCCATATGGGGGCCCCAACGGCAACCCTCTACAGTTCTAATGCCTCCACTTGCCTCCTGATGGCCAACTGGACTCGCCCCCCTCGTCCCCGCTTTTCAGCTGGACCTGGCTGCAGACCCCGTCCACGAGGCGGGTAGGCCGGCATCTTACCCATGGACCCTCCTTAGCCCGTCTTGAGTGCCATAGAGTCATCCTTACACCAAGCGGTACACACAACGGTGACCAAGATAGCCCACAAAGCAACCAAGTAGTCCCTGAGTTATGCTAATGTGATCCACCCACCCATGAGAGGAAGGGTGGAGGCAAAATAAAGCAAAGCCAGTCCCAAACTGCCCAAAGTCAGTACTATCTCCGACTGGCAACGGCTCTCCGGTGTCTCAAGCTGATGTTTTCCACACCTATTTACCTAGACCCTTTGGAAGATGCCGGGGAATGAACATGGGACCTTCTGCTTGCCAAGCAGATGCTCTACCACTGAGCCACCGTCCCTCTCCTGATCGCCTCCACTGTCCCGACTTGTAACTGGAAATGCCGGGGATTGAACTTGAGCTCCACTGCCCAGCTAACCCACGGCATCTCCCACATAAAGATGAAATACTATTAACCTCTAGCCCCAAGGGGGCGGAAACCCAGTCCAGGCCTGAGCAACAGCCCAGCCCCCCAGGGGCTCAATAAACTTGGGGGGGGGGTGCCTGGCGGCATAAAAGTGCAGGAAAACCAAGCCCCAAGCACTGCCCTGTATTCCCTTTGCCAAGGCGAGCTCCTACCCACCCTGGCCGAAAGGGTAGGGGGGGGGTGGGGAAGATGTCAAATGCCCACCAAGGACCCCCCCTGTGCCACTTATAGCCACCAAAATTAGCCACACAAGCGGCCTCGTGTGGCAGACAAAATGGCCGCCGCACGCGCTTTTACGACCCCCTCAAGGCTTAAAATGGCCGCCGCATGCGAACCCCGCCGCCGCGCATATCACCCAGACCTGAGTGACGAACATCAGCTGGCCAGTGCTTGCAAGCCCCGTCCTGCTTGTGCTGCGCCCGCCGCTTGCGCTCCGCTGCCGCCCTCAGTCCTGAGTAAGGAAGCTCAGCTGGCCAGCGCTGGCAAGCCCCGTCCTGAGGGATGACGATCAGCTGGCCAGCGCTTGCGCTGCCCCCGCCGCTCGCGCTCCGCTGCCGCCGCCCGGACCTGAGGAACGAAGCTCACCTGGCCAGCGCTTACAACCCAGTCCTGAGGGACGAAGATCAGCTGGCCAGCGCTTGCGCAGCACCCGCCGCACGCGCTCCGACCGCACGTTCCTCGGCCAGTCGAGGCTCGCAAGGCCCGTTCTCCTTGCGATCTACTCGTGGCTCTCCAGACAGAGAGCCAAGAAGACAGCCGCACTGAGTCGGGCGGGGCCAGGGTTTATATACCCCTGGCGCCACGCCCCGCTCAATCCCCGGATGGGCTGGGGCTGTCAAAGCCTGCTCTCCTTCTTCCAGGAGGGCAAATGCGGCCCCCAGCCTGAACGCCGGCGATGCCGGCTTGGCTGGGAAGGGCCGAGCCTTATTTCCATCCTTGGCATGAGGCCTACAGCTCAGGGAGGCTCTCAGTTTATTCATCCTCCAGTGAGAACCACCTGCTAAACACAAGCTCTGTTGGGCCATGGCCTTTCCCATTTTCCTGAAACATAGGATGAGTGCCACACTGGGGAATAGAGAGTCACAGGTGGGATGTCAAAGAGCCCCATGTTGCATATTAGGCCGTACACCCCTGATATGACCAATCCTCCAAGAGTTTACAAAGAAGAGCCTTGTAAGCTCTTGGAGGATTGGCTACATCAGGTGTGTGTGGCCTAATATTCAAAGGCGCTCCTGATAGAATTCCACCCCTGGAGGTTACACACAGAGAAGCACAATTGTTCCATTGCCAGCTGTTCTAATGGTGAAAGCAACATGTGCAGCCTGGGAACTTCATGTGTTGTTCTGAATTATAGGCACGTACTTCAAGAGCCAGTGTGGTGTAGTGGCTAACCTGTTGGACTTAGATCTGGGAGATGCACATTCGAATCCCCAGTGGGCCATGGAAGCTTGCTGGATAATCTTGGACCAGTCACACACTGTCAGCCTAACTTACCTCACAGAATTGTTGTGAGAATAAAACTGAGGAAAGGAAAATGACGTAAAGGGCTTTGGATCCCCATTGGGCAGAAAGGTGGAATATAAATAAATTAAGCAAGTAAATTAAATATTTATTCATTTGTAATATTTGTGTTCCACTTTTCCAATGAACTTAGGGGGTGAACTGAAAAGAAAAAAGCAGTACAACTGTACATACAAGCTATTAAAATAATTAATATTAAAATAAATTTCCCCCACTATTTAAACTGTATACCACAAAAATTTCATAGTGATAGAAATCTGTAGATAAAAAAACTAGTAGTAACAGAAGATTTGCCACACAGCAATTCCAAGTCTGAAACATTTTCATTTGTTCACTTTCAGAGGAAAGGTTTTCTATAACAAATTTCAGCTTTAAACAGATTTACACCTTTCTAAGTCAATTGAAGTCAATAGGCTTAAAATGGTGTAACTACTCAGGAAGACACTCTTAGTACTTCAGGCAAGCTGTTCTACAGAAGGGGGATAGCTACACAGAGAGTCTTGTCTCTGACCAAAGTCAGCTGAATAACCCAGGTGGGGTACAACTGACTGTGTGCATGGATTTCTACTTGGAGAGGCAGCCCTTGAGATACTTGGACCCAGGTTTAACAGGGCTTTAAAAGTGATAATCAGTACCTTGATTAAGTTCAGAAGCAAGCTGGTAATAACAGCAATACTTTTAATATGACTGATATAAGAAAATTTCATTTTATACCAGTCAGCAGATGGGCATCCACATTTCACCCCAGCTGAAGCTTCCAAGCTGTCCTCAAGGACAGACCACCAGTGTAGCATGCTTTTCTGTACAAAGGTTGGAGTGGCATGGATCAGCATGGCCAGATTGGCTTAGAAGTGAGGACAGATTCTTAACTAAATGCAGCTGGGTAAATATATTTCTCACTGAGGTTTGGATCTGCTTTTCTGGAAACCACAGTTCTGTTCCACTTGTGGCAGAGCCTGCCTCCAGCAAAAGGAAACTTTCATTGGTAAAAGCAGCCTCTTCCACCAGTTGAGGGCTCCTTGCAGTCTCATTAGTGGAAGAGAATCATAGGATTAAACTCCAAGTTCTGAAATAATTATATTTAGTTGGCTTGGTCTATATTCTGTGGTTTAAATATTATTGTCTAAACAAAACAGCTAAACTTTGGTGGTAGAAAGTGCCCTTAAAAAAACAATATGGTAGCAGAATGTGCTGTCAGGCTTCAGGTGATGCTGTAGTGTTTTCAAGGCAAGAGAGGAATAGAGGTGCTGGGACATCAGGTGCCTGCACGTAGCGATTGTAGACTTCACTGGTGGTCTCCCACCCTGTGTAGCTTCTGAGATATGACAAAATCAGGCTAGTTGGGGCCATTAAAGGGTAACAATTTTTTTTTTGCTTATGCTTCAGTAAAACTGTTAGTCTTTAACAGTTTGGTGCCGGTTTGGTGCCGGGATGGTGTAGTGGTTAAGTGTGCGGACTCTTATCTGGGAGAACCGGGTTTGATTCCCCACTCCTCCACTTGCACCTGCTAGCATGGCCTTGGGTCAGCCATAGCTCTGGCAGAGGTTGTCCTTGAAAGGGCAGCTGCTGGGAGAGCCCTCTCCAGCCCCACCCACCTCACAGGGTGACTGTTGTGGGGGAGGAAGGTAAAGGAGATTGTGAGCCGCTCTGAGACTCTTCGGAGTGAAGGGCGGGATATAAATCCAATATCATCATCATCATCTTCTTCTTCTTCTTCTTAAGATGCCACAAGACATCTTTTACATAACTCTGTTTAGGCTTGCACTATTGTTTCCTTTGCTGAAGGACTAGCTTAGTTAGTCCACTAGACTTTAAAGAGAGAAATATGTCATCTATGATTTCGGTATAACTATTCAGTAAAATTAACCATTTTAATTATTATGCTCTCCATGTTGAGAGAATAGTTCAGTGGTTGTGGCTATACATTATGCTTGGAAGGGGTCTGATCAGGCACTGTCACGTCCAATTAAAGCAAGAAGAAGCCAGAGGACTAAGAATGGCCAAACCTTGGTGCATATTGACATTCAGAGGCAAATGCTAAGTATCCCACATGAATGTTGTGAATTTTTGAAAACTGATGCCTGTTTCCCCATTTTAGAAACAGACACCAGCCAATACTGACAACCACACTTAGGGCATTGCCAACATTCAGTGGTTTATTTCTGAGTTTTCATACATTCACAAAGCAGGGGCTGTCAGCATTGACATATGACATTACCCAAATTTCGGACATTCACTGCAACACAGACATTTTCAAACGCTACTGGCTGTCAGGTATGAACAATAAAAGAATAATGGTAAATATAAAATAGCAGCCAAGTATCAAATGTCAAATATCAAATGCTGAATATCCAAGTTTTTGAATATTCAGTGGGTCTCTCACTTCAGGCAGTGGAGATTGAGTTGGTTTTTATGAATGTAAATTCATTTTTCCTCACAGCAAAACGTGCTAACAGTTCATCTCATCTTTGCTTGCTTGTCATCTCACATTTTCTGGATGGCATCAATAAATAATCAGCAGGGCCTGACACATTTTCCAGTGTCTCAAATTTCACATTCCTTCCTAGAATTTAGGGAATGCCTCGTCGAAGGGAATCATTTAGGCATGCCGTATCTTTCTAGAATGTGCTGGATCATCTCCAAACATTCTCAAGAGCTTTGTGTACAATTTTAACCTTGTGTTTATGACTTCATACTTTTGTTAATTTTGACTTCAGTATTCCAAGTTTAAAGCTGCCTTAGGTAGATATCTCATAAGGTTTTTTGCAACAATTTTTTTGGTGTTGGCACCTTTCTTTTTTTATTAATTCATATAATCTTTGTTGGTATGAACCTGACTATCTTTAGCTAAAATGCCCTTCCCTAGGCAAATGGCTCAGTTATATCCAAATGCTTGGCAATTAAAAGGTCTGCATTTCTCCAACATTTTTAAATAGTTTTTGCCTTTGCAATATTGGATGGCCACCAGATGAATGGAATAACTAAAATGGCTGTTGGTATTTTGCTCAATGACCAGAAGTGGCTGTGCAAAGATCTCTGCCTCTTTGTCTCTTCAAAGCTGATTGCCTGGTGCAATATTGTACCTGTTATTGCAATTCTAAACAAAATTATAAACTATTGTAATTCTAAACTAAATTCTAAACTTCTAATTACTTTGAGGTCAATGGGCTTGCAAGAGAGCCAGTTTGGTGTAGTGGTTAAGTGCGCAGACTCTTATCTGGAACCGGGTTTGATTCCCCAGTCCTCCACTTGCACCTGCTGGAATGGCCCTGGGTTAGCCATAGCTCTGGCAGAGGTTGTCCTTGAAAGGGCTGCTGCTGTGAGAGCCCTCTCAGCCCCACCCACCTCACAGGGTGTCTGTTGTGGGAGGAGAAAATATAGGAGATTGTAAGCCTCTCTGAGTCTCTGATTGAGAGAGAAGGGCGGGGTATAAATCTGCAATTCTTCTTCTTCTTTGTAACTCTGTTTAGGATGGTGCTGTAAGTCCCATATACACGTCAGAACAAGAAGCTCATCCTCTCGTCTGATGTTCTGCCACTGCTATGTTCTAATGTGCAAGATTCGTAAATCATGGTGAGCAGATGGAAAACCACATGGGATGCCTTTTGTGAGATGACTTCTTATATGACATTATGTTGGTTTAGACATTTTGGTATAAACAAACTTGTCCAGGGTCTTTTATATAAGCACTGCATCCAGATTTGGGATCAAAGTAACTATCTTGTAAATCAAAAGCATCCATAGCTATACATGTGGATAACCAGCATGACTTCTTGGGGAATCAAACAGGGCAGCCTCTGGGTTGCTGAAAAATACTGTGCTGGCTGGAGGAACTAATACTTCTAGTTCTCTTCCTCAAATCCAAGGTTCTCCATTGCAATGCTCACTGGCAGGGAGGGGGGAGATGCTTCTTGTAGCTATTAGGAGGGCTGAAGTCTTTTGGGGTAATTTAGGTTGTAGAAAGTGGGCTCTGCTTCCAGTTTCAGAAAGGCCAAAGCATGCTCTTGCAATCTGTTAGGAGGCTGGGGTCTGCTGTGCCAGTATACTTGAGTATGGCTCCATTAGCTCTTGGAGCAGAATGATCATTATATTCTAGGGTGCCTCAGTCTAAGGAAAGATCCTTCTCCTTGCGAACTTGCTCAAGAAAAATAAAAATACTATCCATTCATCTAGAGAGTTTCCAGCCGGAGTAGATTTTCTGTGATGGCATCTTCCACAAGGTTATTTTGCAAACAATCCAATGGAGGAAATTTGGGGGAGGGCACTGCCCCTGCCTCTGGGAGCCCACCTGGTTTGAGGGATTGGCCTGATAGAACAAGTTCAGTTGTTGAGTTCATCTGCACATCATCTCCATGTAGGTAGCTTGCTGATGGACCTAATGATATGAGGAGATGGGAAGGGAAAAGGAAAGAATGGAAGTTCTCCTTGTTAGCACTGTTGCGGGAATTTTTATTCACCTAGCGGGCAACAAGCACCACCTACCTCCATCACTCAGCTATATTTCACTTATACCTTTACTCTCAAAGTAAGCATTTGGAAAGTACGCAGTAGTTACTCTGTTGGTCTCAGGAAAAATAATGCTGGTAAGTTTTTTTTTTAAATTGATCAACCTCCATTAGTAAAAAGAATATGAAATTTCCAGCTATACATAATTCTTCAGTGGTCTCAGTAATACAAAGAAAAAAGCTAATGCAAACCACAAGATTTGAGTCACTTTTTATATATTGCATATACCACTTTTCACTGCTGTTACAGTGGTATTTTTTACTCAAAAACCGGCTATGTTTCTAACAGATCCTCACATATTTTATAATATTGTGAAATGTACACAAACCTCTCAGGGGAGCTTATACCTCAGTTCAGGACAGAACTGTCTGAAATTGTGCCCTCTTGATCTTAGTAAGACTTCAAAGTACATAGTCGTGCATTAGATTATCATAATAATTTGTAAAATTGAGGGCTTACTGTCTTGAACTGGGAAATCATCTGTAGGAAAAAGTGAGCCCCTGACATCCATGAAAATGTCCTAAAAGGCCAAAGTAGTTATTGTACTCAGTCTTCTGTGGGGGGAGGGGTTTCTTGTGTGTAGAATGTTCTCTGCTGGCTTTAGTGTGATAATTCCAGAGTAAGTGGTTTAAGGAAAATAGTTGGATTTTTTCCCTGTAGGAATGAAGACTCTCGACACGTGTATTGAGGAAGTGAGGAAAGCTTGCTCTCTGCAAGTCCTGGTTTTATTTATACATCTCAGACAGTTAATGAAACAGGAAGCATGCATGAGGTTATGTCTTCATAGCCCCCAAGATTCGATACAGCCAGCAATTTATCAAGAATACATGTGTCAGCAAAAGGAAGCGAGAATATGAGTGTAAGATGTCTGTGCCCTTTTAGCCTTTCACACACAATGTGGGCGGTTCAGGCTGATATGCCAAATGCGTGATCCACCCACATTTCTGTCTTCAGGCTTTGTGGGGTCTAGGGTCTCAAGCGCGTGAGCCCCACGTTTCCCCCTTTAAGAGAGTATTCTACTACCTTTTAAATTGTATCCTTGTGAATTTCCCAGAAATAGCAATTTGTTTCTCTATGGCAGCATACCACTCACCAAAGCAAGATCTTGACCCTGTAAATGAAGAGTGTGGAGAAATGCCATTTTGACTGGTCTTTTACTGGGAGTTGGCAGTCAGTTCTGTCACAAAGAACGTTTAGCAAAGGTGGACAAATGGAGTCTTTGTCCAGAGTTACTATGTCACTAACCCTCAGTTGTTGTGGAAGGGGCAGTGAAGAAGGGTGGGTGCCTTCATTCCCTGCTAGAGGGCTGCCACAGGGATAGCCAGTTGGCTCTGGGAAACAGGGTGCTGGACTAAAGTCTAATCAGGAGATTTTATGATTTCTGTTATCCCCCATTGGCAGGGGATGTGGGGGGTAGGGTTGCCAGATCCAGGGTGGGAAATTTCTAGTGATTTAGTAGTGGAACATGGGGAGGACAGGGACCTCAGTATGCCATCCAGAGCATCCATTTTCTCCAGGAAAACTGTTATCTGTAGTCTGGAGATGAGCTGTGATTCTGGGGGATCCCCAGGTTCCACCTGCAGGCTGGCATCCCTAACTGTGGCTCAGTGGTTGAGCATCAGTTTGGCATGGAGAAGGTCCAAGATTCAGTCCCCAGCATCTCCAGTTAAGTGGTGATGTAGAAGACCCTGGACAGCCTGGAAAGCTACTACCTGTCTGGGTGGACAATACTGACCTTGATGGACCAATGATCTGATTCTGTATAAGGTAACTTGATGTTCATGCAGTATCACCATGCAGAGAAAGAACACTAGATTTCTGAAATTTTGAGTGATAGCAAAAAATATTATTGTTCACAAATCTATAAAAAATGAGATATATTTCTTTTTACTAAGGACAAGTAAACCCAAAGTCATACTTTCTGGGCATGAGTTGTATAGTCTTCCCAACATATTAAGGGTGCATTCACACTACACTAAATAATGCATTTTGCAACTGGATTTTTTACTGTGTAGAAATAGCAAAAATCCACTTGCAAAACAGATTATTCGGTGTAGTGTGAACTCACTCTAAGTCATTCATTTATTGCAGTATTTTATTACATTGCTCTTTTGAACATGCTGTTATAGCTTATGATTTGCCTGTAATAAGATACTTATATTTTATTAATGTAGGTGACAGCCTACAGGAATAAATCCCATTGAACTCAGTGGGAGTTACTTCTAAGTAAATATGAATTGGACTAGGCTGCTAATATTTTCATATAACTATGTATGTTGCAACTGCTTCTAGTGCACTTCAAAGTGAAAATTTTTGTCAGGACTTATATCACTTATTTGAATAATGGCTTTCTATAAAAACATGTTAAATGCATGCCAGTTTCCCATATAATAATAAACTGGGACCCCCACTCTCCATTTCATACATTGCTTTACCAGTCTCAGACTAATTTAGAGATTTGGACCTCTTGGCAAATATGGAAATATGTTCCCTTTGAAAGAAGACTAGATCTTGATGTTTCTGGGTCTTAAGAACCTTTCACATCTAGCCATGGCTTTTTTTGTAGCAGGAGCTCTTTTGCATATTAGGCTACACCTCCCTGATGTAACCAGTCTCCCTGGAGCTTACAGTAGGTCCTGTACTAAGAGCCCTGTAAGCTACCTCAGGGGTGTGGCCTAATATGCAAAGAAGTTCCTGCTACAAAAAAGCCCTGCATCTAGCTCTGTGGCTTGTGGTCCTGCTTTGGGAGTCTCTCCTTGACTCTCAACAAGCTGTTCCTTTTTGTGCTTTGATAACTCTTCTAGCCTCTTCAGGACTGATTTGGCATACTGTAATGGGGAAAACTGGGAGCCATGAGGGACATAATTCTTAATACAAATGTTACTTCAGCAACGTAATAAGGTCTAACTAGATGAGGTGGTGGGAAATCCAAGAGCTTGTCTTCCCAGTGTTTTTAAAAAGGCAGATAACAGCTGTGCACGATCCTGTTAAAGATCAGAAGAGGGATGAAGAGAAGAGGTTTAACAACTGCTTGAACCTGTCTTTTCCCACCCATGGAGCTAATTGCTGCTTTGATGAGGCTATTTAGGTTGTGGCAATAGAAGAAAGTGTTAAACACCCTCTCCCCCAGCTACTGTTCCATGTTTTTTCAAAGCTGACTGGGACTGCAAATTAGCTTGTTAAGAAACCACAAAATATCCAAATGTGAGATCTTTCTTATCTCATATGTTTTGGCCCCTAGCTAGTTGCCTACAGATGAACCCTATTAACTTCTCCCTCCCTTCAGAAATAGCCAAGAAACATGCAAAATAAATAGGACAGAGGCAATGTGGCAGAGGCCCCAAATCTGGGTTGCCAAATTCCAGGTGAAGCCTTTCTCACTGAGAAACAAGGTGGATTACACAGTGTAAATCAATAGAATCAACAGGATAAGACATCCAATAAACACTAAAAAATTAAGATTTGGATTGCAAAAAGCTGAAACCAAGTGGAAACATGTAACAGAGCTGAAACAAAGTATAAGTGTTAACACAACTCATCTCCAGAATACAGAGATTAGTTCCTCTAGGGAAAATGGCAGATTTGGCAGGTGGACTGTACGGACTAGATCTCTAGGGAGACCTCCCAGTTTTCATCTCTGCTGCCTGCTGGTTCCCTGATATACTGCACAGGTGGTGCAACTTCACTATCAGTGGATACCCAGAAGTGATGTTATGTCACCGGCATGCCATCAATCTGATGCTCTAGGATTTGGGCAAAATCCTATACCATAGAGTTTTGCCCAAATCCTAGAACATCACATTTGGTGATGTAACATCACATTCAGATATTCAGTGAAAGTGATGTTGCACCATTGACTTGGTGTCATTTGTCCTATCTCTATCCTCTTCTATTGCAAGCCATCAACTGATAGGCCTAATCACATTCCTGCTGATCTCCCTGATCCCCCAGACTCTTACCCCGGACCGGATCTACAAGTTTTTTGAGAGGGGACAAAATTAAAAATAATGCCCGCTTATGGGTCTCTTCTATCCTATGGGCCCATAGAATAGAATGAACTTCATACCCAATTTGATCCCCCCTCCAGCGGCGCTCGGGACAATCACCCCCTGTGCTGCCCCTTATATTTGGCCCTGCTCTGACCTACTCAGGCTCCACCCCCAAATCTCCAGGAATTTTCCAACCTTGAGTTGTCAACCCTAGGCACTATTCATGGTTACCAGCTTCCAGATGGAACCTGGAGTTTTCCTGGAATTACAAGTTCCCCAATTACAGAATTGGAATGCCAGGCTGCTGCTCAACATCCCTGGAAGCTTTCTGGGCAGGGTGATGGTCACAGATGATGTCTGGCAGTGTGTGACATCACATCTGCCTGGATGTGATATAAACATCTGGTGATATTCTGTCCATCCCTGAAAATTCCATGGTAAGTACTATGAAGTTTTCAGGGACAGCTAGAACAGCATCTGATGTGCTCATGTTACATCTGGTTTTTCGGGGGGGGGGATGTGATGTCATGGATTGCCAGATGTATTTTCTGGTCTGGGCCTTTTCTCCTGCCACTTAGAGGAGCAAGGGTTGTAGGGAAAGCCCAACTATGGGAAGGTGTCCACTATAGATGGTTCTTCTGGATGGAATGGCAGTTTTGAATGGCAGATAAAATTATGTTTTAATTTTAATTTTGTTCTTTATGTTGCGTAGAGGGGACAAAGTGGTGCTTTCACACACATTAAATAACACACTTTCAGTGCACCTTGCAACAGGATTTTACTATGTGGAATGGCAAAATCCACTTGAAATTGTTCCTGAAGTGGATTGAAACTGTGTTATTCAACATGCGTGAAAGCACCTAAAGGTCTTTGAAGGGGGACTATAGCCCTGACCTCCATATACTGTGTTTTAAAAGGCACTGAAACAAGTAGGTGGAGAATGCCATGTCTCCCTTTGCATGTGAGCCTTGCTTAGATAAGCTTGCTTTGCAATTGGAGGACCAGGACTGTACCAGATATTCTACCTCTGCAGCCTGCCAACAAGGCTTTCTCAAGATTTCAGCACATTTTTACTCTGAGAAATGCTTTCTGCATTCTGCTCATACAGTCGTGACTTAGATAAATAGATCTTGAAGTGGGTGTATGTGGGAAGAATTTTAGATTTCTTGCTCCATTCTAGCAGGTAGAAATTTGCAGGGTACCTGAAGATTATCACTGATTCTTTTAAAGGGGATATGGCAGAAGTTACAATAGACTGTTATATTTATAGAGTCACACAATTGAATTTACTGCAGAGGAAACCAGAATGTAGATGCATGTTATATAATCTCCAGAACAAGCCTGTGAGACATAAGGCCTGTGCAGTTCTCTTGCCAAACCACCTAAGTGATTCTTTTTTATTTTTTAGAGGGCACAGCTGTATCTCAGGGGCCTTTCTCACTCCTAGCCATCAGCAGCACAGAATGGGATGGGTATAGTCTCTCGACTTGAGCAGCTGCTGGCCAGATCAGACTTGAATGGGTGCATCACCAGAGAAGGATATAAGTGGGTAGCTTCCCTGGGGAAACCAGCTACCTTAAACTAGCCCAGGGTTGTAAGCCGCTTTTAGCACCCTTCTTCTCTATTTGCAGCTTCTTATGTGTAGCCCACATATTTATTTATAAATCCTTTTAGTTCCCCTCATTCCATCAAAACATGGACCCTCCAAGTGTGTGACATGTACTTATAAGGCAGCCACAAATGTCTTCTTTTACCCCTGTCAATAAGCCAGTGTTTTTAAAAGAACAGCGCCAACCCCAATAGCATAACCAGGAAAGGCCTTCCTGAGAGGATTCTCTTCAGAATGTGGTAGAAAACCAGCAAAAATGGGCTTCACTTGGGAGGAGGTTTCTGAGCTATGGTGCTGCTATAGAGAATGCACTCCTTCTCCCATCAATCTGTATTTTGGACAATATATGTGTGTAGGGGGCACACTGAGAAGGACATCCAACGACTCTTGTTGCTCTGGCAGGCCTTGAAGGAAGAAGCTGACTCCTGAGACAGGGCTTTAAAGGTTACAAACAGCATTTTTAATTTGGTTCAGAAAACAAACGCCTATCAAGATACGTTGAACAAAATAGGAGTACTAGAGTGCCATCAGCTTAGCCCTACTAATGGTCTGACAGCCATATTTTGAACTACTTATATTATTTAACATTTGCACTTCACAAAAATAGTAGTCCAGTCTGGAGGTGATCAGCATTAGAAATCCACCCCCCCCCTTGCTATTAACATTGTATTTTTTCTTCTACTGTGGCTAATAACACTTTGGGGAGAAGGAACAATACATATCGAGGAACCCATGAGCAGAAAAGCCCACACCTCATGGTTGCTTTTTAATATTATGGAAAATATCAAGAGATCTGTTCATAGTTCTTTCTCATAAGGTATTGTTTATTTAAGGATTTACTTACTTCATTTATAGTTCCCCTTTTTTGCTGAGACTGAAGATGAATTAGTATTAATGGAATAAGAGCAATATAGTACATTACAACCAACAATGCAATAAAAACAGATCTCAGAACTGGAGAACAATGTACAAAACCCCAAAAATATGATGAGCAAAGCAATGAGAACTGGCCCAAATAATGGGTTAAAAAGAAAAATGGAAATAAAATGGCAACAAAAATGTTTTTTCCCTTGCAACTGAAGTAGCAACAAGGGCCTCTTGAGTCAATGAACTAGCCCTCAGAGTGGTTCCAGGCACTAGAAGAAGCTACAGAGAACACACTTGAAAGACTACACCTTAGTGCTTTCCAGTGATTACAAACCAATAGCCCAATCCACAATCTTGTTCAATTTAAGTATTTGGATTTGACTCAACCTTCCCCTTACCACACCCCAAATCAATAGAATTTAAACTGTTCTAAATACATACACAGCAGCCCCGTGGCACAGAGTGGTAAAGCTGCAGTGCTGCAGTCCTAAACTCTGCTCACAATCTGAGTTCAATCCCGGTGGAAGCTGGGTTCAGGTAGCCAGCTCAAGGTTGACTCAGCCTGCCATCCTTCTGAGGTTGGTAAAATGAGCACCCAGCTCGCTGGGGGGAAAGTGTAGATGACTGGGGAAGGCAATGGCGAACCACCCCGTAAAAAAGTCTGCTGTGAAAACGTCGGAAATGACTGGTGCTTGCACAGGGGACTACTTATACATACATACATACATACATACATACATACATACATATATATATATATATATATATACACACACACACACACACACACACATTTTTCTTGAGAAATTTTTGTGCAGATAACTCAAACTTTAGTATTGCTGGGTTGTGGAGCAGATTATATCAGACCCAGTAATGCATACAACAAAACATGGATAGACCAAAAACAAATCCGTAGGATGTGATTCAGGAAAAGTTAAGTAATTCTAAATTCTACTTGATTTAATGGGACGAGGTCTGGAACTGGCTTGCAGGTAAATGTGCATGCAATTGCTACCCAAATGTCATGTTTTACTCAATTATTAAAATGAGCGGTATGCAAAAAATACATAACGATGAAACATACTTGTACTTTTTTTAAAGAATGATGTGCCGTAGAAGTGAGCTCTTCACATTTCATGGGGGATGAGGCAGGATGAGTTTCTTCTGAGTCAGAAACTGACTGTGTACAGTGCTAATTGGCCAGCACCAATAAGCCAGGAGCCTGACCCCACCTTGAACCAATGGTCAATTTTTCAACTTTTAAAAAGTATGTGTTTGTTGGAATACAAGCTATGTACATTCCAGCCATTATAGAGTTAACTGTTTGTTTACCTGAGGTTTAGAAATTTCTGGGACTTTGGGGGGGTTTGCCTGGAGGAAGGCAGGGTTTGCATGGGTGGGGGGACGGACCTCAGTGGGGTATGATGAGATAGAGTTCCTCCTCCAAACCAGCCATATTTATTCAGGGAGACCAGTTGTAATACCAGGAGAATTCCAGGCCCCATCTGGAGGTTGTAGGGTCCAATTAAAGAAAAATCTGGGGACTTTGGGGGGCGGAGCCAGGAGACTTTGGGGGTGGGGCCAGGAGACATTGGGAGTGGAGCCAGGAACAAGGATGTGACAAGCATAATTGAACTCCAAGGGAGTTCTGGCCATCACATTTAAAGGGACAGCTCACCTTTTTAAATGCCTTTCTTCCATAGGAAATAATTAAGGATAGGGGCACCGTCTTTTGGGGCTCATAGAATTGGACCCTCTGGTCCAATCGTTTTGAAACTTGGGGGGTATTTTGGGGAGAGGCACTAGATGCTATACTAAAAATCTGGTGCCTCTACCTCAAAAAATAGCCCCCCCAGAGCCCCCAATACCCACGGATCAATTCCCTATTATTCTCTATGGGAATCGTTCTCCATAGGGAATAACAGAGTGCCTAGTAGACATTTCCCTCCCCCCCACGCTTTCTAAAGGGGGGGAGAGCCTCCATACCAGGGAATCCACCCTCCCTGCCCCCTCCCTCTCTCACACACACAAATACTTACTGGGTCTTCTTCCGGAGAACTCTACCTGCTGTGAAAACGAAAGCAAAGAAAGGGAGGGGCCGTTCTCCAAAGCCCTTCCTGTTTCCTGCTTCCTGCCCAGCCTTAAAGGGGCAGACATTTTACAAACTGCTCAGGAGCTAACAGCATGAAGCCTACAGGTATGTTCTCCCCCCCTCCCCCCCACCCCCCGCTTCCCAATTTTTGGAGAGCGGGAGATGAAGCTGGGAACCCAGAAGTCTCCCGCCAGAGTGGGAGGTTTGGGAAGCCTAGGAGGTTGGCAATTTCTCCCTCCCTCTTTTTCTGGCTGGGATATAAATCTCTGGAGTAGAAGGAAACTCTGTAAGTGTGTGTAGAATTCCAAGCCTCAAAAACAGACATTACATGAGACAAAAATCTACCATTAGATCTCTATCTCTGTGTGTGTGTGTGTGTGTGTGAACCTCCAATATAGGAAGGGGGGAGGCAATGAAAACTGCTCACTTTTTCCAAACTGTAGGCAGGAGATTTAGGGGTCGGTGCTGCTGGAACAGAAGCCACAGCAAGGCAGGAGAGAAAGAGTTGGTTTAGATGGCATTGTTATGGGGAAAATAATTCTTTTCTTTTTAAAAAGATATGTTTGCTTTTTTTGCTTTTGAAAGAGGAATTTCTCCTTCATTTCTCTTAGATATCTTTTAGATGCACCCTTCTGTAAATTTAGCCCTTGTGGATATTTTATGTGACACACTACAGGATGGTGGCTCTAAGCCTCTAGCAGGAGGATAGGAAGGTTTGGGAAGATGCTACCAGACTCTGAGCACCTACAAAGTGAAATTCTGAAATTTCGCAGAACCTTCCTTTCTACCTCTGAATTTCTATTTGAAGTTGAATCTTCTATTTAAATATTTTCTTCGATCAAAACAGAATTGATGAGAAACAATCCAAATTCCTAAAAAGAGGGAGGGGGAAATGAATTGTTGGATTTGGGGAACATTATTAAAATAGAAATTAAGAGAATTTCTCTAAAGAACACTAGGTTGAAATCATTAGTGACCTCAAAAACTCCTCCTGGCTGAACAAGAACAGTGTCACAGTAGTCCACACCAGTTATGTTTGACTGTGATTGACGTTAAAGCAATGGTGAGAAATACAGGCACAATCAAAATTTGGGGAGGCGAAAGGTTTTGAAGAATATAATCTAGGTTGTGAGTTTTAACAGTGGTGACTGTTCCGGTAGCAGGAAATAATCCTTGCATAGATTGGGTCTTCAAAGGTAACTAAACTAGGAAACAATATTTTAGGTGCCTGTATTTAACCGATGGACAGTAAATATCCAAAGAAATGGGTAAAGGTTTACTCATTTCCATAATGACAAGCCCTTTTTCAAAGGGAAGGGAAGGTCTGAACCAATTTAAGCTTGGCCAGCAATGTTCCTTCGAAGCTGCAGAGTCTTATGAGCAAAAATTCTACTTTGTGAGCTATTGGCATTAAAGTTGTGAGCTACTAGGGTGGCCAGACCGTCCCGGTCTCCCGGGACATTCCCGGATCTGGCCACCCAATCCCGGATCCCGGGCTGCCTATACCGGGACCATTAAAGGTCCCGGTTTAGGCAGCCCCGGAGCCGGTGGGCCGCGGGCGCGGGCGGGGAAGGCGGGGAGTGAGGGAGGGAGCGTCCCTGCGCCTGCGCAGGGCCCCTGCGCACGCGCAGGGACGCTCCCTCCCTCACTTCCCGCCTTCCCCGCCCGCGCGCGGGGCCCGGCGGCAGTGGTGGAGGCCTCTCCGTGGCCTCCGCTGGTCGCTGGAAGCCCTCCAGAGACTCTGGAGGGCCTCCAGCGACCAGCGGAGGCCGCGGAGAGGCCGCGGGGCACCCGGCGCTGGTCCCGGAAGGCCTTCCAGAGCCTCTGGAAGGCCTTCGGGGACCAGCGCCGGCCAGCGAAGGCTTCCCCGCGGCCTCCGCTGGTCCCTGGAGGCCCTCCAGAGTCTCTGGAGGGCCTCCAGGGACCAGCGGAGGCCGCGGGGAAGCCGCGGGGCACCCGGCGCTGGTCCCGGAAGGCCTTTCAGAGGCTCTGGAAGGCCTTCCGGGACCAGCGCCGGCCAGCGAAGGCTTCCCCGCGGCCTCCGCTGGTCCCTGTAGGCCCTCCAGAGTCTCTGGAGGGCCTCCAGGGACCAGCGGAGGCCGCGGGGAAGCCGCGGGGCACCCGGCGCTGGTCCTGGAAGGCCTTCCAGAGGCTCTGGAAGGCCTTCCGGGACCAGCGCCGGCCAGCGAAGGCTTCCCCGCGGCCTCCGCTGGTCCCTGTAGGCCCTCCAGAGTCTCTGGAGGGCCTCCAGGGACCAGCGGAGGCCGCGGGGAA